>NC_057349.1:58382074-60882074 GCF_016509475.1 Prionailurus bengalensis | reverse complement strand
CAGGGGAGGGTCAGAGAAAGAGGGAGAGAAAGAATCTCAAGCAGGCTCTATGCTGTCAGTGCAAAACCCAAGCAGGGCTCAAAGTTAAAAACAAAAACAAAAACAAAAACAAAAACAACAACAACAACAACAACAACAAAAAACCATGAGATCATGACCTGAGCTAAAATCAAGAGATGGATGCTTAACCGACTGAGTCACCCAGGTTTGTGAAAAACCCAGACAGTGTCTTACACAGAAACACCAAAGGCAATCTTCTAATGCTAAGCCCTCAAGCCCTCTAATGGACAGAGGCTACTCCCAGGAAACACAAGAGGTTTTTCTGATTTTGCACCTTAATCATCTGGGTGAAACTTCCTTAATGATCAGAAATGAGGTTCTTACAATTTTAATTGACACTGGAGCAACTCTTCTGTGCTCATGCTCAAACAATCCTGTACTGAAAAAAAAATCCATTGCTGGGAATTTCTAATAAACCCTTAACAGCTCATGAGTCTCTTTCCTTACCTTTTCAGTTAGGCACCTCTTCAGGATAGGCATTCCTTTTTACTAGTTCTCTTAGCTCCTGTCAATCTACTTGGAAGAAATTTCTTAGAAAAATACCAAGAGAGAGGAAAAATACCAAGGAGAGAGAAAGAATGCTAAGCAGGCTCCACACTCAGCACAGGGCCCAACGTGGGGCTCCATTTCATGACCATGAGATCATGACTTGAGTGGGAACCAAGAGTCGGACACTTAACTGACTGAGCTACCCAGGCAACTCAAAAGAGAAATCATTCTTAAAATCAATTCAACCCCTCTTTTCATTGTCAGCATTGGAAACCTTTCAATACCTCTAATATTCTTTCCCCTTAAATCAGCTAGTAAGGACACTGAGAGCTTAACTTTCTTAGAAAAAGTTCCTAAAGGACTTAGGGGAAAACCTAGGATAGATATCAGGTGGATCCATTCTGCATCCCCAGTTAAGTTTCAAGTTGATCCAGGCAAACCCCTTCCTAGTATCAGGCAATATCCTTTAAACCTTGAAGCTATTGCAGGAATAAAACCAATTATAGAGGAATCCAAGTCTCCAAACCTTGTAGTCTCTTTTATCAGCCCTTGTAAAGCATTCATCCTTTCTGCAAAGAAACCTCATGGACAAGGGTGCAAGTCTGTCCAGGAACCCAAAGCCAATAATAACATTCAATTCCCTGACCCCCAGTTCTCCCTAACCTTCACACTCTCCAGACTCCATTCCCACAAAGAGTAAGTTTTTCACTGTAATTTGGTTTCTGTAATGCCTTCTTTAGTATAAATGCCAGTTTTTACTTGCCTTCATTTGGGAAGGACAAAAATATGTTTGGAGTGTGATGCCATAAGACTACCCAGACAGTCCTTATTTTTCACAAATCTTCATGCAGATTTGGCAGGTGACACTTTCCCACAAAAAAATTAATCCTTAGACAGTATGTTGATGCTCTTCACTTTTGCTCCTCTTCCAATGAAGCATGTAAACAGCATAGTATCCACCTCCTTAAACTGTTAGCAACTAAAGACCACAAAGTCTCAAAAAAAAAAAAACTTTATTTCATCCATACTCAATGAGTTAAAATATCTGGGGCATTTGATCTCTAACTTAGGTCTCCTCTTGCACCCCAACAGCCTCCAGAGCATTTTAAGCTTCCCACAGACAAAACCCGGGAAGAGATACCTTGGAGAATTTTTAGGTCTTGCAGGATCTTATAAGAACTGGTTACCAAATTTGTCTTTTATAACCCAATTCTGTTATATTCTACTAAAATCTGACAAATCAGATACCATACAATGGGAAAAAAATACTCACATGGCTTTTGGCCAGTTGAAAAGACTTCTCAGCCCTCCTATTGGGGCACCCTAATTATCAGTCTTGTTTTTGTCTTTTTTTTTGTGTGTGTGTGTGTGTGTATTTTTTTTTTCCTTTCTACAGAGAAAGAAGGAAATGCCTTGGGTGCCCATATTCAAAAATACAGAGTTAACATAGACCTCTTGGCTGTTATAGCCAGTGTTAGACCCAGTAGCCAAAGGACTTCCTCTTTGCATGAGAGCTATTTCAGCTACAACTGCTTTAACCAGACCAACAGGAGAGATAGTCATGGCTCTCCCTTAAGCATTTGCTTCTTGTGCAGAAGCCTTATTAAATTCTCATCACACTCAACATCTTTCTGTAAGCCGATTCACCTCTTCTAACTTAGCTCTACACTATCTTTCGCTGCCTTTTTTTTTTTTTTAAAGAGATTACAGCTATAACATCCTCCACAGGATCTGTCATTCAGGAGGCAGGCTCTGCCACAACCTCCAAGGGCCACCTGAGGAGCGGCTCAGGTTCTGCTCCACTCTCACTCCGTATCTCATGCGATGGGGCGGACCAGGCCCTGCGTGGAGGTAGCGGCAGTGCACCTGCCACGTGGACCCCAGCCGAGGGAGGGGCGGAAATCCGCTCCCTCCGACTGGCAGGCTACTGGGAGGAGCCTCGGAGCCTGGGACAGGGTTCAGGGACTCTGCTGCACCTGCCTGCCAAGCCTGGGCCCACTTCCAACAGGAGGTCTCTCTGAATCTCTGCTCCCTTCACCTGTTGTGTAGACATGCCATGACTCTTCTAACCTTGACTAACAGCTGACACCTAGAGCTGACTCACAGAAAACTAATAATGCCAACGCTATTGGTTTTCTGATAGTTCCTATATAGGAATGATGGAAGGGAAAACTGTGCTGGATGTACTATTACCACTCTCTTCCAAATGTTGGAAGCAGCTCTTTTACCAATGGCTACCAACAGCCAGAATTTTATGCTCCAGATAGAGCTATTTACATTTAAGCAAAAGGTAAAACAGTTACTGCTACAACTTCATAGTTGTTCATGATTTTGATTTGCCTTGGATGCTGTATTTTTTAAATCTGGGGGTATTACATTTAAAAAATGTAGCTTTGGGGGCACCTGGGTGGCTCAGTTGCTTAAGCATCCAGCTTTTTTTTTTTGGCTCAAGTCTTGATCTAATGAGGGTGGGATTAAAGGAAATAATTTAGATGATCAAGCAGTAAAATCAGCCTGCTTTAAATTCTATTGAAACTGGGAACCTCAAAGCAAATACTATTTTCCTAAAGAAGATTTGAATCTTCTCATAAAGGATGCCTAAGCCAGCATAGCACACAGAGAAAAACTTTATTGGACTGACCATTCTGTTTTCACTTCCTTGACAAATTTAGAGTATGATCCAAATAACAAACCAGTACTATCAGAATCTATGGGAAAAAAAAACCCACACAAACAATTACTTGAAATAGCCCATCAAATGACTCACTGGGCAACTGACAAACTATAAGCTTTATGAGGCAATATTAGTGGGAAATGTTTCTAAGCTGCTAAGAAAGTGCTGTTAACCTGCACTTTTTGTCCAAAATTTCACCTAGGGAAAATGATTCAGACAGCTCTCAGCCATTTCGATTTACCTAGCGAGCCTTTCGAGATCTGGCAAATGGACCCACCACCTTCTCATGATTGCAACTAAGTCCTTGTCATGAGGTGTGTGTTTTCTCATTGGGTTGAGGCATTTTCTTGCTAGTATGTTACTACCTCAGCTGTTGGCAAAAATTTGTTAGAAAAGATAATACCTGCTTAGGGCATACCCTTGAAATTATATGGTGACAGAGGAATCCACTTACTGGCCACATCGTGAAGAAAATATACTCTTTTTGGTTTCTATTACAACACTTCCGTTGTACCTACCACCCTCAGTCCTGTGGACTGGTGGAAAGAAAAAATGACATCATTCAAACACAATTGGCTAAATTTATGGAAACATTAAAATTGACTTGGCCTAAAGCACTTCCCAGTGTCCTATTGAATTTAAGAGCTGCTCCCTTCCAAAACCATAAGCTCTATCCCTTGGAGCTTGTAACTGGGAGACCCATGCATTTGGCCCCAGCTGCATTTGATGTTTAGTTAATTAAAGGAGATATTCTCCACTTTTGTAAGGGACTAATTAAGGTCATGGACAAAAATCATGCCCTAGAGAACAATCTTTTCACAGCACGCTCCGGGAAGACAAAGAAATAAAACACAACCTACAACCAGTTCCCTTTGTTTATTGGAAGCGACATCTTCAAAAGGATTCCTTACAATTTAGGTGGAAAGGACCATATCAGGTACTCTTAACTAACTTTTGTGCTACAAAACTAAAAGGTATTGATTCTCGGATTCATGTTTCTCATTTAAAGAAAGTTTCTACTCTCTGCTGGACTGCTGAATCAAAGGGAGAATTAAAATTAAAGCTCACCAGTAATTGAAGCAGATGACATCTGATGCTGACAGCTTTCTCGGGATTCTAAGCCAGGCCCATATACCCTATGGTTCTTGTTCATACTATTAGTATTGTCTTACTTATAATTTTTATGCTTCACTCCCTGTATAGCCTTAAACAAAGTTAGTAAGTGGATCTGTGCCTTAAACTTAGAGTCAGACTATTTCAGTAAAACTTTTGCAATCTTTAGGCTTTCACTCCTCCTCATTGCCCTTTATCTGTTAATTGCCTACTAGAAAGGTTCCCCTTATTAACACTTGGATTTGGAACGTACCATAACATTCTTGTCTTTACAGAAAACATTGTAACCGCAGTGTTAGCTATTGAAATTATTTTCTTTGCATGTATTTTTTTGATCAGTCCCTTTCTACCTTGTGAATGAGGAAGATAAAAGATAATAATAAAAGAGGCCAAATATCAGCTCTAGTGGTTACTTTTCCTTTCCTTCTTTGTCTTCTCCTGGAAGGATAACTCCCTTGTCTGCATTTCCCATTTCCTTGCATATGAAGGAGATTTGACAAGTTGTTGGGTTTGTCATCAGAAGCTTCACTCTATATATGAAGATAAAGATCTTTTAGTACATCTAATTACCAACCTCTCTGTCATTTCTCCCTTAATTTCTTGTGCTAAATATACTATTAAACCTTCATATCCTGTAAAACTTACCTGGACTCTGTCTGAACTTCTTGCCTACCCATTCCAATCTCTAGAGATTTAACACTTGTAACAATGGAACATTAAGCTTGCCATGAATCACAGATTTCAACAGTTTTTCCTTTGCAACCTTACATCTCTATGTCAATATAATTTTACTACACCTGCATATAACTATCTTAATTGCGTGCATCCTTCAGATCCTTTGTTCAATCAATCTCATTATGATAATTCCATGATCTGTGGCCCATTAGGACTTATTTTTACTTGTACATGGCAGAACAATTTATGGAGGACACATTGCTTAAATTCTTATCAACTTGGAGGTTGTTGCACAGTTGAATAATTGGCTATATCTATTTCATTACATAATCAATCAGAGGCTCAGCCTTGGACATCACCCTGAACTCTACATCACAGATTAAAGTGAGAATTGTCAGGTGGTGTCTCTGATAATGAAGGAGTAAGATTTTTGAGAATCTTTTTTCCATGGTGGCTTGCTAGTATGAATGACTACATGATCACAATTTTATCTAAAAGTTTAGGAGATATTGCTCAATCTACTAAGATAATACCTGCCCCTGGTAAATCTCTAAACTCATGCCAGTTGTTTTGGGTAACAGAATTGCTCTTGAATATATCTTAGGGGAGCAAGGTGGCATCCACACCATTGCTAATACCACCTGCTGTAGTTGGATAAATTCTTCAGGGTTGTTGAAACACAATTATACAAAATTAGAGAACAAACCCACTGGTTACAATCGACATCTCTGGAAAGCTCTTGGTCTTTTGACTTCTGTAGTTGAAGTCATGGTTTAGAGCTATTCTACAATTTGGAATTAGCATCTTGCTTGTGGTTCTAAAGATCATTATTATAAGACTATCGTTTTCACAGTGCTGTAGAAATTCTATGAAAATAATGGTCATCCAATGTTCTGAATTGATTTGTAGTGTTTATTTGGTCAATTAAAAGAACTTTAGCAAACTTTGTTTATTTTATGGGACATGGCAACAAGCTTTCCTCCATCTTGGGGCTCTTGTTGCTCAGATGTGGCCTAAAGGCTCCCAAGTTTACCACTTTCCCTCTAAGGTAGGATGAGACAAACCAGGAATGAGCCTTCCTGAGAAGGAGAGATTAAGGAATCTGCCTGGCAACCAGGGACTGAAAATCAAAAATCGGAAACTCAATTCAAATGGTTTATCAGGAATGATTTCATGAAAAGATCTTGATCAAAATGAGAAAATGCGAAAAATAACGAGTAGAGCCATTTTCAAAATACAACCAAATCAGCCATTTCAGAGGAACTGCCTCACATATCGTGTCTCCTAAACCACTGAACTGGGCCAAACCTCCAACATTCCAAGAAGTCAGCAAGAATGAGAAAATCCCATTTGAAAATACTGATAAAAAAGTGAACCTTAATTACTTAGCCTAGTGACCATTTTCCCTGACAGATTGGTGGCATCCAAATCTAGCCCCATTTGTCAGCATTAATAAACTCTTCTTAAAAACAACTTACCTAAACTTTTTTTACCCATAAAACCTTGAATATACCTTTTGAAGTCAAAACATTCTTTGGGTTTCTACCTAAGTCTGTGTACCTTAAATTGTAATTACTTGATCCCAAATAAATGTTTTGCCTCTTGAACAGGCTTCTTGTTTTTAGATTGACATCCCTATTATCACCTTGTAAAATAGGCAAAGCACTTCAAGTTATTCTCATTTTGAGGTTTAAAACTGGAATGACTTAAAATAACATGCATTTTAACCTATAATGAAATAAAATTTACTTAGTCTGAAATACAAAATTCTTCACCATCTATTTCCAAATTGCTTTTTTCCAACTTTATTCCATAATTCTTCACTAAGGTTTATGTGGTCTGTAACATCATTTTTTAAATTGTTTTTTTCACATTCATTTATTTTTGAGAGACAGAGTGAGACAAAGCACAAGTGGGGGAGGGGCAGAGAGAGAAGGAGACATATAATCTGAAGCAGCCTCCAGGCTCTGAGCAAGCACTCAGCGCAGAGCCTGATGCAGGGCTCAAAACTTCAAAACCATGAGATCATGACCTGAGCCAAACTCGGATGCTCAACCGACTGAGCCATCCAGGCACCCCTGTAACATCATTTTTTAATTTCCCTGACACTTGACATATGGTCATGCCTTAGGCCTCCATGAACTTACCTATATTGCCTGTTTTCCTAGAATGCCTTTTTTTCCTAGGAAAATCTTACTAATCTTTAAGCTGATCTATTATCAGGTTTCCTTCAAGTAGGTTCAATCACTTATTCATTCATTCCGATGAGACTTGAAAACGAGATTCATTTTATAATTCATTTATTTAAACTTATCAAATGCCTCATAAATGCCAGCAACACTGTTGGAGGTAGTATGGTTAACACAATAGGCCAGGCTCTGAACAAGTTCTTTGTATTCGTATTACACACCTTATGCACTGTGTTAATGATATATGTTTACCTGTCCCTCTCCCTGGAGGTGCTGAGAGGATCTGGAAGTCAGGGGCTAGAGCCTCTTGCTCATCTTTAGTATCTCCAGCACTGAGCATGGTATGTGTCAAGTAATAGTTACCTAAAACATTTTTTAAATTTTTAAATGAATATTTAGTGGTCTTTCCAGTCAAATATATCTCAAAAATAGCAGAGTAAGAAGCAAAACTTAGATTTTCTAAGTTCTGTATCATGTCCACTGTGATGTACAGGCTCCCGGAGGAATTCATTAGATATAACAATCATTCCACTAATCTGCCTTTGATTTACAATATATATATATATATATATATATATATATATATATATTTATTTATTTATTTTTGAGCACACTAGATGAAACTTATCAAAGACTTTCAAACAACTAAATTAGTGCTTAGTGTAAAATAGGCACATAACTAAGGAGCTGCCATTTCCTTTCTTTGCTTAGAGCACAATACTAATGAGCCTTTAAATTGGGGATCAGTTCTCTGGTGGTCAATTGGTTTCATTTGTCTCCTGGTCCCAGAGGGAAGTCAGATGTTCCTCTCTTGAAAAAAAAAAAAAGGAAAAAAAGAAAAAAAGAAAATAAAGATAATCCTAAAAATGTCCCCCACTAGTGTGTTGTAAGAGGACTATGAAAATGCGAGGGAAAAAAGTAGGAGATGAGAGAATAAAAGTAAATCAGTACAAGCAACTGGAGTAAGGGTAGGAATGTATCATAAAATTCACTCAGATTACTTACAAGTATTTACCCCAGAACCAGAACTTTGATTTACGTAAACTTTTGTGGAATCTAATTTCTTAGAAGGCTGACATCACAGTGTTTTTCCCAAAACCATGCCATATTTTCTGTGATTTATTTTTACATTTTTTCATTGTGAAGTCTGTTTAAATATCTAAATCTGACACAACAGTTATATGATCTCAGACAATTCACTTAATGTCCTAATAAAATGTGAATAATGATGAATTACTTCATAAGGTTTTCATTAAGAATAAATGGAAAAACATATAAATTGCTAACAAAACTACCTAGAAGCATTTAATATTTGTTAATTCATTATTTTAAAAAATATCATAAATGTTCTTAATATTATTGAGTTACTATTATTGTTATGGTTATTTTTAAGAAATCTTCCTTGACCACCCCACATTAATAACATTGCTTTTAGTTTAACTTGTATATTCTTTACAGCATTTTTTAATAGTTCAAGTTACCAAGCTTCTCTGTTTAATTTTTATAGTATACCCTCCATCATATTCACTTTGCCATTAGTTTATCTTATTTTCTTCCTTAATGTTAGAACAGATTCTCAATAAATCTCAACAAAAAATATGTGGCAATTAATATTATTAGGCAATGTTTAGTCAGAACTTACTATATGAAAATCCTCCTTCTAAAATATTTTACATTTCTATCTCTTTTTCAAAGTTAAAACTGTCGTATGCTATTTTCAACCTTTTTTATTTGTGAAAGCTTAGACATGCAGAGGTTGAATAAATTTCCCATTGCACCACCACTGTTTAATAATCAGAAGGGCTGGATCCTGATCTCATGATCCTTAAAGTACTTTGCCATACAACCTCTTGTACTGTGTTAATGCTAATCTCTTAATTGTAATAACCAAAGTTATTATTTTCAAATATTCATGACATAAGGAAAAGCAGTAAATGCAAATAAATAAATAAATAAATAAATGCAAATAAACCAAGGAACATTTTGACTTATGTGTGTGCTTTCCTAGTGTTTTTTTCAGAGTTCATTCTATCCAGTATTCTGAACTAACAGAGGAAGAGGCAAGAGTTCAACTATTCATCAAGTTTGGTAGATGTTAATGAAGGGAAGGAAACAAAATTGAAAATCAAAGATTGGCATTAAAACACAGTAAAATAAAAGTACTTATGGGTTTAAGTTTGTGTTTTTCTTGGTTAAGTGATGTTTGGAATTAATGAAATAGCCTTTAGAAATCCAGAATTAGATTCTGAACCTAAGTATATTGAGTGACTTCCTCCTGGAGCTGGTTATATAACCATTGTCAGAAAGTCAGAATGACTTCAGGATATTTCATGAGAGTGGGCTGATTTCTTTCATTTCTATGTCTGGATTTTTAGGATTACTAACTGGTATATGATCAAATGATTAGAAAAATCAGTTATCTTTTAAACTTAAAGCAATTTCTATTTGAACTAGCTCCTCAAATGTCTTTGAATTAGTTCTTCAAATGTCTTTGAAACTGTGAGAGTTTACATAAGATTTATATTTAAAGTTTTTTTATTTAATTTTTAAAATTTTTTATTTATTTTTGAGAGAAAGAGAGAGAGAGAGAGAGAGAGAGAGAGAGAGCACAAGAGTGGGGAAAGAGCATAAAGAGAGGGAGACAGAAAATCTGAAGCAGGCTCTGAGCCGTCAGTACAGAGCTAGATTCAGGCTCGAACTCACTAACTGCGAGATCATGACCTGAGCTAAAGTCCTACACTTAATCAACTGAGCCATCCAGGAGCCCCAAGGCTTACATTTAAATGAGAGAAGAATCTTATGCCTTATCCCACACTTTTAAAAACTTCTCTTTAATGGTATATATGGAGAGGTATTCAAACCTGAAAAGGGAATAATAAATTAGAAGAGAGAGAAGAAATAAACTTTTATAACTTACTATTGTTTATTTTCTACTCAAAGGTTCTTAATATTTAAAAAACTAGAGGTCTGCTTAGGTGGCTCAGTCAGGTAAGCTTCTGACTTTGACTGAGGTCATGATCTCATGGTTTGTGGGTTGGAGCCCTGGGTTGGGCTCTGGCTTATAGCTGGGAGCCTGGAGCCTGTTTCGGATTCACTGTCTCCCTCTCTCTTCCCTCCCCCCCCCCCACCCCAGTGTGCGCTCTCTCTCTCTCTCTCTCTCTCTCTCTCTCTCAAAAGGGCCTTGGTGGCTCAGTCGGTTGGGTGGCCAACTTTGGCTCAGGTCATGATTTCACAGTCTGAGTTCGAGCCCCACTTCAGGCTGTGTGCTGACAGCTCAAAGCCTGGAGTCTGCTTCAAATTCTGTGTCTCCCTCTCTCTCTCTGCTCCTCCCCTGCTCATGCTCTGTCTCTGTCTCAAAAATAAATAAAAACATTAAAAAATTTAAATAAAAAATAAAGTAAAAAAAATAAAAATTAAATATTAGAATGAAGCTATTAAGAAAGTCCACAGTGGGGCATTTGAGTGGCTTAGTCAGTTAAGCATCAGACTTTAGCCCAAGTCGTGATATCATGGTTCATGAGTTCAGGCCCTGCTTTGGGCTCTGTGCTGACAACTCAGAGCCTGAAGACTGCTTTGGATTCTGTGTGTGTTTCTCTGCCCCTCCCCCACTCATGCTCTGCCTTTCTCTCTCAAAAATAAACATTAAAAAAAAAACTTCTAAAAAGAGAGTCCTTAGATTTTTCAGATTTCATATTCCAATATGCTTAAGTCAACTAGATGAATACTTGTATGTATGCCCGTATGTCATGTCTCTACTTGTATCATAGTTATTTTAGAAAGAGCAAAACTTTTGTCTTTGGCATATGTTAATTCATTTTAGATTTTATCATTACCTACTAAGTAGGCAAGATAAAAAAAACTGAAAAAAATTGAAATTGGCACTTTCTCAAGAGAAAAATATATTAAATTATTAGGAAAATTAGGTGTATTTATTATTATTTTTTCATACTTGTTTACTATATTTTGAATTGTGGGTAGAAAAATACATATTAAAGAAATATAGGTAGTTTTTATGTAAAGTATATATAAAAATATACATGTATAGTTTTTATGTAAAGTATATATAAAAATATACATATATATATATAGAGAGAGAGAGTATAAGCGTAGAGATGCTATCTCTATCTGTATATATCTAACATCTATCATCTATCACTATCTCTATTGAAAAAATATTAAACTAGATTATCCTCCAGTGCCTGGAATAGATCCTCAAGGAATAAATATTTAGACCCCTGCAGTATAATATAGGTTTCTAGCCATACAAAAACAAGTAAAAACATCAATAGTAAAGAAAAATAAAAGAGAAGAAAAAGAATTTGTTACTTGAAAGGCATCAAAACATGAATTTTAATAAAAAATTATAACTTAAAGAATTAATATCATAATATATTGCCTAATTTAATACTTTTATATAATAAATAATTTACAGTCAGTTTATTGGGAAAGCCAATCACAGAATGGATAATTTGAAATGGTTAGAGACTTTAAAGAAATCTTAGAAAAACAAGTTAGGTCTGATTTCTGTGCCACAGGCTTGATTTTGCTTATAGCTCTCAGTTAACTACCAGAATTTGTTTCTGGACAAAGATTTATGGAATACTCTCTTTAACGATAGATTTTCTGGTGGATTTAAAGTTTATCATTTATTTTCCTATGTGAATTTTATTAAGTCATTTGTTTCATCAGAGTTAGGAGGGAAAATGAACAGATGACTATGAGCTAAACATCCTGATCACACATCTCACTACTGCTACAGTGGAGTTGACTCATCTGAAGTGAATATCTGTATTTGGACTGGCTCTATTTTCTTGAAATCTCTTTCTTACTCAGTAGGTATGTACATTTTATACCTAAATGCTGAAAGGTTTGCACAATTAGGGATGGCTATTTGTTTTAAATATACTGGTGGTTGAACAGCTAGAAGCCACAGCAGATGTCCTGCAGAATAAAACACCTCAAAGTGGAGAAGCTGCTTATATGGCTACAGGTTCCTACACTACACAAAATATGCTTTTCTGGCAGCAGTTTCCAAAACTGGTGAAAGAACAGAATTTAAAAAAAAATCAGTTTATGACAATCTTCTGTGTGACATTCAATTATAAAAAAGAAAAACAGGGGTGCCTGGGTTAAGTGTCCAATTCTTGGTTTCGGCTCAGGTTGTGATCTCACGGTTTGTGGGTTTGAGCCCCATATCGGGCTCCGTGCTGACAGTGTGTGGAGCTTGCTTGAGATTCTCTCTCTCCCTCTCTTTCTGCCCCTCCCCCACTCACACTCTCTGTCTTCCTCTCAAAAATAAAAAAAAAATAAACTTAAAAAAATTAAAAAAAAGAAAAACATATAAATTGAAAAGTAACTTTTGTGTCCTAGGGAAGAATTAGTTAAAATATCTTCCTATGTTTAGTCAGTCTTGTCTTGAGAAAATGCATTATAAAACACAGGTTCTTTTTTTTTCCTCATACATATTTATGGCATATCTTATTCATATACTATTGAGTATAAAGTTTTAGAACTTTTCAAACACTAGAATCTACTTTCTATTTGGAATTCCTGCACAAGCCTGAGTCTTGAAAGCCCTCTCCATAGTTTACATCTTATAAAGATAATATAATCCTCAAATGTTTGCAAAGAGACCATAGCAGAAATGTGTTCAAATAGGAAAGATAAAGCTGTGCCATGGCCAAAGCTTTGCCTGGGATCTATGACAAAATACTCCATGATAAAATATTCAAAGATGATGCACCAAACAGCAGTATGAGGAAATGTTAATGATCTGTAAAGAAACTCAAACACAAATCAACCATCACCCAAAATGAAGCATTCTGGGTCTCAGAGACCATTGTTCTAGTTATACTGGTTAAAGTTTACCAGTTATAGTGGTTAAATTTCTTATTAAAAAGGAATTTTTATTGTTGGTGTTTCTCATAAACTTACAATCTTCTCTCTCTTTCATTTTTTTTTTTTTTACTTTCCAAGATCTCATCTATTCTCATGATTTCAATTCCATACAGCTGTAATCATTCCTAAGTTTCCACAAGCCACATATCATACCATATAATGAATTTTATTGAGGACCACTGAAGTCAAATGCCATTTTCATCACATCTTATCAAGGGTAGATGCTATCAAGGTGTCTTATCACTGTTGATGGAGATTTTTTTTTTTCAATGTTTATTTATTTTTGGGACAGAGAGAGACAGAGCATGAACAGGGGAGGGGCAGAGAGAGAGGGAGACACAGAATCGGAAACAGGCTCCAGGCTCTGAGCCATCAGCCCAGAGCCTGACGCGGGGCTCGAACTCACAGACCGCAAGATCGTGACCTGGCTGAAGTCGGACACTTAACCGACTGCGCCACCCAGGCGCCCCTTGGAGATTTTGAGCACCTAGCTGAGTCAGTACTTGTCAAGTTACTCCACTGTAAAGGTACTTTTTATGACACATTTTGCATTTCTATAGTACACATCTCTATCTATATTAAGCTAAACGTGATATCAAATTCTAATTCATCATCATTGGATCATTCTAGCTTCTTGCTTTGCTTATTGTGAACTCTCACCTTATCAGCGAGAAATGTGGCCTCTCCCATTTACACAATGATTCAGTCCTTATGCACACATGTATCAGCATCAGGACCCTTCACTTGTACCTTATTGAAAAGAACTTTATTAACTGAAGTGTTTGTGTATGATTCCTTTTGCCTTGAGTTTTACAGTCTACTCACTTCCAAAGTTTCTTAGGTGAATATCTTATTCCCCAGTACTTCTGTGATATTGTTTCCTAGATCTGTAATACAATTAGATTATTTTGGCACATCTTACATTCCATCCTGGGATTCGCTGAACTCTATTTTTTTTAATTGCATACATTAAACTTCACACTTTGTGTTGTAAATTTCAAAGGTAATTTACAAACGTATAATGTCATGCACACACAATGATAGAATCATAGAGAATAATTTCATTACCCTAAAATATCCCCCGAACCCTTGTAACGAATAGTTATTTTAAATGCTGTCTGGCAATTCCAAAATCGATATCATATTTAAGTCTGGTTCTGATACTTTATTTTCCCCTTCAGATTGTCCTTTTCTTGTCTTTTAGCATGCCTTACAGTTTTTTTGCTGAAATCTGGACATGCCAGATAAGGTGATAAAAACTGAAGTAAATAGGTGTTGAGGGGGGCAGGGAGGTTATGTTAACATGGCTAGGAGTTGGGTTTGTTTAGTTCTCTGTAGATGCAAGTGCTAAAGACTTCAAGTTTCTCTAGTAGCCTTGTTTTTTGTGTCCCTTGATATCTTTTGGCTTCTCTAAGAACTCTTCCCTAATTAGAATGTGCATTTTTCAGCTCCTACGCTGGAACCTTGTTGGTGGATTGGTCATGTGTAGGTGCAAAAGGCATTCTATCATTTAAAGATTAAATCTCATTTAGTGGGATTGTCTTCTTGGGTTGTGATTTTTAAGTGTTTTTAGCTCTATTCTTCCCTCTCTCAGGTGAGATAGGTGGGTTAGAGTGGTCTGGATTCATGGAAAAGTCCTTTCACCAGGTGGCATTAGGCATGTAAAGTGTTTTTTCCTGGAGAGTAGGCCTTTTTTTTTTTTTTTATGCAGGACATTCTGAGTTTATTCACAATATTTACATATTCCAGTTCTACCAGAGCCATCAGGAGATCTTTCTTGTTTCTTCTGCGTAAAATGCTTGTGTGGTTCCTGTAGGTTAAACCATAGTTCTATAATTAGAACTATAGTTAAACTTACAATCTTTTCTCTTTTTCTTTTTTTTACTTTCCAAGAAGATCTCATCTATTCTCATGATTTCAATACCATACAGTTCTAATCATTCCTAATTTTCCACAAGCCACGTATCCTACCTTACAGTGAATATTATTGAAGACCACAGAAGTCAAATGCAATTTGATATTATGGTAGCCTCTATAAGACTGTAGTCTCCGGTAGTTCTCACTCTCGGGGTAGTCCACATTAAGCCCTCCAGGCTTTCATCCAAATTACCATAAATGTTCCTACCAGCTTACGCTTCCAGAAGTTTATCTCCAGGTAAGCTTTCTCAGCTGTGCCTCTTTGTCTCCTTCAGGTTTCTTTTCCAGATGTTCTTTTACCCTATGACTTCATTTCTTTGATAGGTCCAATCTCTTTCTCTCTCCCTATGACTTCATTTCTTTGATAGGTCCAAGAAAATTTGTCATAGAATTTATTGTGAATTTGTCTATTGTAAATTGGTTCAGAATTCCTACAATATAGACTGTTTTGAAGGAAAGGATAAACATCAGTCATGCCTGGAGAACTAAAGAGTCATGACCATGACAGTCATCAGCTATTTCCTTCTTATCATTTTTTGGTGGATTATTTCGTTTCCTTTTTGCCACCATAATGATGGAAACAACAATAGAAATAATTCTGGTTTTGAGACCAGAGGTCTCTTTTTGTTTGTTTGTTTGTTTGTTTGTCCCCTCCGTCCCCTTTAAGTGCCTTAATTCCCATGTGATCTGCTCCAATACCAGCATTTGGGGGTGAAATGATTATAGAAGCTAGTTTAACAAATTCAGTTAAACAATTGGGGCTAAAAGAAATTATTTATTATTACAAGTTAAATCCATAGCAGATAAATCCTAAGATGTTATTAAATTTATTTCTCACTGAAATATTTGAAATCATTTTTATAGACAAACTTACTGACTCTGAAATTAGGTCTGAAGTTAAAAGTCTGACAACCAATTTGACATAATTTCAAATAGCATCCCTGTTGCATTTAAATATAATTGTAGAAGATATTAGGGTTTTATTTAAAACATTGTTCTGAATTCTCCATTATTTTATACTAATTAAATATTTTTAAATAATAAATTAAGGCTTTTAAAATGGGGTAAAACTTAATTTAGAATAAGCATTAGGTTTCATCCGTAATTTTCAAAATTTTTATTTTGATAGTTTTTGGAAATCCTTTACACATCTTTATCAATTTTCCTCTTAATTTTGTTGCTTCAAATCAAATCAATGTTCATGTATAATTTCAAGCTATATTAGAACATTAAGATGGTGCAACTATTGTGGAATAAACTGCAACTGTTCCATATCAAGTTTGCCCATTATGTTTCAAATCTTATTATACTAACTAATATAGCTTGTTATTTGTATCAACTTTAATAATAGGTCTGGTATGGGGGAAATATCTATTCTTTAAAGGTGGTTTGTATCTAATAATCTTGTTTTTAGATTTCCTCAGCAGAGCAAATATATTAATGAACAAAAAATGAAAAACAGGGCATATTTTTAAATGTATATATCAAGCGTTCCCTGCCTCCAGGTGCTGCTTGCAGTCGCCAGTGGGCCAGTCAGCAAATAAAAAGTGAATTTTGCTATAGCAGTTGTGATCTGGCTTTTTGTGATTCAATGTTTGTCCACATATTTGTTGGGGCTGTTTTAAAAAGTCAATGGAGAGAATCAGGAAAGCTCGATTAAATTCCATCACAGCAAACCAAATATGTAGAATAATAAAAGTCTTACTAAAAGCTACTGTAACTGTGTGATCGTTTTCAATAATTGTGTTAAGAACTGGTTCCCAGCACCAGGCTATGAATTATACAAGCCCGGGATGAAGATGATGTGTAGGGTGCCACACTATCTTTCTTGATCATTATTAGGAGTTTAAATCTTTTTTCAGTGTTTGTGATAAAATGTCTAGATTTCTGAAGTAAAAGCTTTAGTCAACATTTCTTCCTTTTTTTTCATAAAACATTTACTTGGAAAAATAAAAAAAAATTGCCACTTAAAAGAGTTATTAATTCCCAAAATTTCGTAAGAAATAAGAGACAATTCATGAACTTGTGTTTTGGAAGTCAATGCATTTATGGAAAAATAATCTGGGCTGCTATGGCTTTCTCTGAACTATTTATTGAATAGTCTAATATAAAGATACTTTAAAAAAGTGATAATATTTATTATCTTTCTTAATAAGCTCTTTATATGATTGTTTAAGCTTCAAGCGTCTCAGGTGGAAATTCTAATTAAATAAGGTGATTTACACATATATCACTTCTACCTTTTTCCTAAGATATAATTAAATGACTTTATAGAAATAAACAGTGTATAGGTTTACAATCGTGAAAATTATTAGAAAGTAAAAAAAAAAATCAGAAGAGATTTTAACAGATTGCAGGAATATTAAATTAAGAAGGGGAGTGGTAACTGATAGAGTAGGTTGACAGAGTTGCAGCTAAGAATACTTACACAGTTTTCTTCAGAGAAGTCAGTGTTCCTGCCCAAAGTAGTCTTGGAAAGGCTTTGTATTTGGAAACACTAGGAATATCAGAGGTTAGTCATGAGCCTGAAAACCAAAGAAGTTAATTGAAGTTACACAAAGTAGTTATTCTATTAATTCCACACCCCTCACTTCATAATGAGGATGCCGAAGAGCTATGAATCAACACTCTTTCTTAAGGAAGTTGAATGAACCCCCAGCAGAGACTTCTACTTTCTGTCCAGCAAAGTGACCAGCTCTGAGACTACACACAGAAAATGAAAAATGATATTGGACAGATCCTGCCTACATGTATAGAGTTCCTTCCCCCAAATTCTAGGCATCATTCTTAAATATGAAAGGGCTGTTCTGGATCAAAGGAAGTTAAAGAAAATGCACAAAATGAAAAATGTAAAAATGATTTAAGAAATAAAATCTGTGACTGAAAGAAATAGAAACAATTACAGGAGCAGAATAGAATTTTTAGAGATACTGCTACTCAGCAAGTACACAGGGAGGCATTAAAATCACAAATGAGGAAGAGTGTAATAGAGAAGTAACAATAAAAATGCGAGAAAAATATATTTAAATTAACAACTTCCAGTTTCAGGTTTAATATGGAAAAACCTTGGAATTATCCAAACATAAAAACAAAGAAACAAAAAAAAAATGCTGAGAGTACTAGATATCAACAGCTTTTATTAGACTATCTGAAAACTAAAGTCCTAGGATAAAACCTCATCGAGATAGCTGAAGAGATAGATGAATTGAGAGACCAAAAGCACATTCTTTAAAATGATTTAAAAATTTGATAAATTGGTAAAATTGGTGAACTTCTGACCAGACTAACTAAAGGTGGGGAAAAATGAAAAAAAAAAAAAAAGAAGAGACTCAGCTCATCAATATCAGATATGAAATAGGAGACATGGCTACTGATCTTTTACCAAGACAGTAAGGTAATTCTGACTCTTACCACATGATCCAATAATCATGTTCCATAATTGTTACACAGTTAAGTTTAAAATGCTCATGTTGACAATGAAATTACAGGTGAATGATTATGGCAGCTTTATGCATAATTGAGAAAAACTGGAAACAATAGGTTAATAGAAGTCTTCGGTAGGTTAATAGATAAACTGAGGTACATTCATAGAGTGTAATATTATTCTGCAATAAAATGAAATGATCAAGGCGCCTGGGTGGCTCACTCATTTAAGCATCAACTTCAGCCCAGGTAACAATCTCACAGCTCGTGAGATGGAAACCCGCATCTGGCTCTGTTCTGATAGCTCAGAGCCTGGAGCCTGCTTCAGATTCTGTGTCTCCATCCCTTTCTCTCTCTCTTTCTCTCTCTCTCTCTGACCCTCCCCCCCTTGTGCTCTGCCCCTCTCTGTCTCTCAAATATAAATAATAAATGTTAAAAAAAATCAGAAAAGGAAATGATCTACGAAGCCACAAAAAAGACATAGAACATTAAATGTAAACATATAGTGGTAGGTGGGAAAAAATCTGACAAGGCTACATGCTGTATGATTTCATTTATTTACATTTTGGAAAAGGCAAAACTATGGTGATGATAAAAATATCAATTGATTGCCAGAGGTTAAGAACAGGTAAAACAGAAAATATTTAGGGTAATAAAATATTTTGTGTAATATTATAATTGAGAATACTTGACATTGCACATTTGTCAAGAATTATAGAACTGTATAACACAAAAAGGAAACCTTAGTAAAAGCAAATTTAAAAATTGGGAGGTTGTGGAAAGAACAATTTGTTAACAGTAACAATTATATGAAACAACTTTACTGAAGGTGGTGGGAAAGATGCTGAGTTACATATTATTGACAGTGAATACAGTCTGTAAGACTAAAGGCAAAATTAGCTTCTCATAAGGATTGTAGTTAATAAAGCCACTTTCCATAGAAGTATGGGTTAATATTCTTGATGCTAACATACATGTGTACTGGAGTTGAACAATTAAGTAAAATGGATGGGTAATATTAGGAGTTGGTTTCTCATTGTTGGAGTAGGAATTTAAAGCTAAGCAAGGAGAGGAGAGCAGAACAATCAATTTGGTAGTAGATCAGAGTTGATACATTATTAAGAACTCACATAACATAAAAAAACAATTTTATATAAAGATATTTATATGAATGTGTATATACACACGGTGCACACACACACACACTTTTGTTTTGTTTTGTTTTGTTTTGTCATATTAAAGAGTTTAAAAGAAACACCCAGAAGCAACAAGCATACCTACTCTTAGTTTGTAATACTCATTTTCCAAAAAAAAAAACTAACAGTGCTCCTTGGAGACATGGATGATTCTAGGATAGAGGTAGGAAATACACAAGATGGGTCTGGAGTAATTTTGCCAGAACGTAAGGAATTCTCTTAAAAGAAATCATTGATGGGTTATGTTAAGGGACACCGAAGCCGCTTAAAGAGTTCTGAGTGGCCAAACCTGGAACAATTTCAGCAAGAAAATAAAGCAGTATTGGCCTATAACCCAACATATAAAATCAATATCCATGAATCCATACTGATATAAAAAGTAATGAAGTAAATTAATAAATGGTGAAAAGAGACAAGTCTCCTATACAGAAGAATACCAAATAATTTACCTACATTCATCCTGAGAGGAAGGAAGCGTAACACTTCACTCCTAAAATGTGAGCTGCAGATGTTGATTCTCTTCCAAAGAGTACAGAGTGGAAAGAATTAAAAATGTGTAAACTTTACAGTACAGAAAACTGACAAACACTACTTCAGCTAGGTGATCAATGTCAACATCAATGGTCATAAATCATGGATAGTACATACCTTTGATAGCATGAGATAAAAAGGACACTTTACCTCTATGGGCTTCCTGTAAAACAAACAAACAAACAAACAAACAAAAACATGACCCCATGTGATAATGAGAAAAATATCAGAAAAATTACAATAAAAAGGCAACTATAAATTATTTGGCCAGTATTCTTCAAAATTGTCACGGTCACAAAACCAACACAGTCTGAGAAATTCTCCTAGTCAAGAGGACTATAAAGATACATAACAACTAAATATAAGGCAATATTCTGGATGAGATTCTGTGACAGACAAGGGATATCAGGTAAAAACCAAGGAGATATAAATATACTATAGTCTTTAGTTAATTGGAAAAACTATGGTTCCAATAATACAGAATTTTGGAAAAGACAAAATATAGAGACAGTAAAAAGATCATTGGTTTCCAGCAGCTCAGGGGAGAGAGTGAAGATTAGCTAGGTGAAGCACAGGAAGGTGGTTGTGAAACAACCACAGTGGAGAAGTGAAAGGAAAAAGTGCTAACTTAAGTAATTATTGAGTGCAGTCCATAAGAATATTAACAAAAACTAACTGTATATAAAGTAATTTTTACACGAATATAACTACTGTTAATAACACATTCCCTCAATATGATGTGATGAAGTTGATCAAGTTGTTTCTTATGGGAGTAAAAGAAAACAATTATGATACTATTAATGTGTATATATATATATAATATATATGTATATATATTTATAGTATCAGAATTGTATAAGAATACTTACATTATTTTATATTTATATATGACACTATTATGTATGATACTTTATATCATAGTATTGATACAGTTAGAACAATGACATAAATGGATCAAAGATTGTGGGTTTCTCACTGTTGGAGAGAGTATTCACAGATAAGCAAGGGGAAGCTAGAATAATCCATGTGGTGGGGTGCCTGGGTGGCTCTGTCGGTTAAGCATCCAACTCTTGATTTCAGCTGAGGTCGTGATCTCACAGTTTTGTGGAGTTTGTTGGGCTCTGCACTGGCTATGGAGCTTCCTTGGGATTCTCTCTCTCCCTCTCCCTCTGACCCTCCTTCATTCATGCTCTCTTTGTCTCCCTCAAAATAATAAATAAACTCTAAAACAAAAAGAATAATCCATGTGGTAATGTATTTGAGTTGGAGACTCAGCCTAAACTCATGTTGAATGTAATATAAATACATTGCCTTTCTGTTAGCAGAGAGGGCCTAAAAGGACTGACATTCTAGTGACAATGAGCATACCTAGCCCCTAGATCTTGATTTCTAATAACATTCTCCAAAACAAGAAACTGAAATTTTTGGAGAACTGCTATTTGAGGGTTGGAACGGGGAATATACTACATGAGTATGGAGCATCTTATAAAGCCAGAAAGGAAAGAAATGTCAAAAAAAAAAAGAGGGGGGGCACTTGGGTGTCTCAGTCAGTTAAGCATCTGACTTTGGCTCAGGCCATGATCTTGCAGTTCGTGAGAGTTCAAGCCCTGTGTTAGGCTCTGTGCTGACAGCTCAGAGCCTGGAGTCTACTTCGGATTCTGTGTCTCCCTCTCTTTCTGCCCATCCCAGCTTGTGCTCTGTCTCTCAAAAATAAATAAATTAAAAAAAAAATTTAAAGACAGAGAGAGAAAAGAAAACAAATAACTGATGGGGGGCATGTGACAGGGACACAGGAGGCAACTGAAAGAACTCCACTTCTTTCATAAAGATGAAACTGTTCAGCAAGAAAAGTAAAGTAGTATCGGATCACAATTCAAAGTATAAATTAAATATTCATGGGTCTATACTGATATAAATCCTATACCCTAGCAATCTTAAATTTAATATCATTAAATAAATTAATAAATGGGGGTCACAAGTATCCCTTGCAGAAGAATGCCAAATAATTTATGTACGCTGTCTGCCCTTTTAAGGAGAGGTAGCATAAATCAACACACCCTAAATGCTGGCTGTGCAGTTATCAAAGAGTAGGGTAAGGAAAACAGAGCAAAGGAGAAACTTCACAGTAGAAAAACCTTTGACTTGCTACCTTAGCCAGATAATCAAGGTCAATATTGACAGTCATAAATTACACTGTTAACAAATACCTGTGATTATGTATATATATACATATATATATAGTGAAAATGATACTTTATCTCTGTGGTACTCATGTCAAATACCCATAATTCCAGTCTAATTTTGAGAAAAAGTCTAGACAAATTTCAACGGAGGGGCATTCTATACTATATCTGATCAGTACTCCTTCGAACTGTAAAGAATATCAAAAACAAGGAAAGTCTGAAAAACCATCACAGACAAGAGAAACCTAAGAAGATACGATGAGTGGGTGTAATGTGGTGTTCTATATGGGATCGAATGAGAAAAAGACTTTGAATAAAAACTAAAGAAAAATGAATAAACTAAGTAATTCAGTTAATAATAATATGTCAATTTTAGTATGTTAATTCTAACATACCATAAATCTCTCTAAATCTAAATTTTTCTGTAAATCAAAAACTTTAAAATATTAAGTCTATTTTCTTAAAAAGTGAAGGAGAAATAAAGACAGTCTCAGGCAATAAAACTGAAGAATCCATTACCAGTAGAACTCCCCCACAAAATATGTTGAAGAAAGTCCTTGAAGTTGAAGAAAATTGATGTGAACTGGAAACTTGTATAAATATAAGGAAAATAATCAGAAAAGGAGTATGTGAAGTAAAATATAATCTTTTAATTTACTTATACTTAACTGCCCTAAAACAACTTAACTAAAACAATATTTGTGACAATGTATTGGATATTTATAGCATATGCAAAAAGGAAATGAATGACAACAATGTCTTAAGGAATGAGAGAGAAAAATAGTGATTATTTTGTTATAAAATACCCACACTATATGTGAAGAAGTAGAATATTATTTGAAGATGGATATACATTATTTCAAAATACATATTGTCATTCCAGGAGCAACTACGAAAAATTATTTTTTAATATATAAAGGAGATGTTCAGAGAGGAGTTTAAATAGAATCATAAGTGATGCTCAGTTTAAACTAGGGGAAGCAGAAAAATTGATTAAGAAGAAACAAAAGCCAAAAGCAATGAACAACAAAAATAAGAAGACAGAAAATTCAATCTAATTATATCAATAATCACTGCAAGTGATATAATCATACCAGGTAAGTTACCGAGACTGTCAAACTGAATTAAAAATTAAGAAGATCCAATTATATGCTGTCTACAAGTAAACAACTTTAAATATAAAGACAGGTTAAAAAGAGATAAAAGGACACAGAAAGATATGCCATGCTAAAACTAATCAAAGAGGGGCGCCTGGGTGGCTAGGTTGGTTGAGAGACCGACTTTGGCTTAGGTCATAATCTTGTGGTTTGTGAGTTCGAGCCCCACATCGGGCTCTGTGCTGACAGCTCAGAGCCTGGAACCTACTTCAGATTCTGTGTCTCCCCCTCTCTCTACTCCTCCCCTTCTCACACTCTGTGCCTCTCTGTCTCTTAATAATAAATAAACATTAAATTAAAAAAATAAAATAAAACTAATCAAAGAAAGCAGAATTAATATTAACTTCAGATAAACCTGACTGCAAAACAAGGAAGATAGAGATAAAGGGAAACATTACCTAGTGATAAAGGGTCAATCACCCAAGAAGATATAACAATCCTAAATGTGTAAGCATGTAACAACACAATGTAAAAAAAAAAAAAAATGCAAAAACTAAGTTTCAGTTAGAACTGAAAACAGGTAGACAGATTTACAGTTATCATAAGAAACTTTGATGCCACTTGCTTATCAGTTGATGTATCATGCAGGCAGACTCTGAGTCAGCTTTATCTAACCAACACACAATTTCTTAACTAGTTTTTTGCCAAGAACTACTATAGAAGTCTGGTGGAGTCTATGGATATCCACCCAGAATAGTTTTAAAAGCATATAAGAGACTATATATTTTCCATTGGATAGTCTTTCCTGCTTTGTTGAAGATTAGTTGACCATTTGGTTTTGGGTCCATTTCTACGTTCTCTATTCCGTTCCATTGATCTGTGTGTCTGTTTTTGTGTTAAAACCATATTGTCTTGATGATCACAGCTTGGTAATACAGATTGAAGTCCAGAATTGTGATGCCTTCTACTTTGCTTTTTTGTTTGTTTGTTGCAAGATTACTTTGGCAATTTGAGTTTTTTTCTGGTTCCATACACATTTTAGAACTATTTGTTCTAGCTCTGTGAAAAATGCTGGTGTTATTTTGATAGGGATTGCATTGAATGTGTACATTGCTTTGGGTAGTATAGATATTTTAACAATCTATGAGCATGGAATTTTTTTTTCATTTCTTTGTGTCTTCAATTTATTTCATAAGTATTCTACAGTTTTCAGATTACAATGAGTATCAATTATATTGGAACATAGTTCACAAATTATTAAAATATATTTTATATATGTTTCTTTACTAAAACATAAGATAATATTTACTAACAAATCTGACAGTTATTGTAATCATAAGGTAGCAACGAGTGTAAAAGATATTTTGAGATGTCTGCAATAACTTTGATGGAGGTGATAAAGCCTCACATCTCAAGTCTAACAAATACTGATCTTGTTGATTACCTACAATCAAAATTGAATGTAATGCATAATACTAGTTAGAAGTTAGTGAACATAAGAAAAAAAAAAACTGTTGGGCACCTGGGTGGCTGAGTAAGTTAAGTGTCTCACTCTTGATTTCGGCTCAGGTCATGATCTCACATTTTATGAGTTTGAGCCCCATATCAGACTCTGCACTGACAGTGCAGAGCCTGCTTGGGATTCTCTCTCTCCATCTCTGGTCCTTCCTTACTCTCTCTCTTTCCCACTCACTCAAAATAAATAAATAAACTTTGTTTTAAAAAAGAAAAAAAAACAACTGTTTTAAATATTTCTCATTTGAGTTCACAAATCCTCTAAAGTCTACTCATGAACTCCAGATTAGGAACTCTTGGTCTAAAATCTCTTGACTAAGTTAAACATCATCAGGCTAGAATTGGCCTAGTTAAATCCTAAAGCGACTTGGACAGGTCAAGATGTAAAATTTTCTATCTTTGACTTTCTGGACCCAGAAAGTGCCTACTCTGCGAGTCAGAGTCTCCAGGAAATACTTCAGGAGGCACTGGAGGTTATTTATATATAGGTTTAACTGGTTTGCAGAGTGGTTAATACCATAATTGTTGTTTAGTAGTACTATTTTTAAATGTTATATTAACCAAAAATTAATACTTCAAAATAGGAAGAAAATAATTTTTCATAGATCTATTAAAGTTTATAAATGTTATGATAGTCTGACAGGCTTTATCAATACATTTAAAGGTTTCCATTATTTTTCTTTGTTCTATCTGCCATTGTATACTCTCAGAAATCTGAGTTTCAAAGTATTATATTAGCAGGCATATACATACATGGTATTATCTTATAAAGTATCACTAAATCTTAGTATAATAAAAAATAATTTTATCCTGTAATGAGTCCCTTAGATTTATTCTATTATTATTTTTTAATCACAACTAGTTTGTGGAAGAATAAGTGCCAGTTTGAGAAATATTCATAGGGAAAAAATAATAATGATTCATTAGCCTCCTCTATATAAACAGCATTATATTAAAAGTACTAAGTTTTGAGGGTTTTGAACCAAGAAGGAAAATATGTTTTTGAGGAATTCTTGTTAAAATATTTAATCATAAGAACAATAGATTTCTTTAGATTTAGTTCCAGTGGATGTACTATAACAGTATATTACATTCTGTGGCTTTTGAAATTTGAAAGATGAAACCTGCTTTACAAGCACAAAATGCTATCATATAATTATGTCACTTTTCATTAAAAGTAAATCTAAGTAAAGCTCCAGGCCTGTTATTTTCCAGTTATTGATGAAAACCAATTCCATTTTATGTAAATGGCATTTACTTTAATAAGAGTAAATTCAGAAGGTATTTTTAAGTCATAGTTGTTCAAATTAAGTGAATGAAAGTTTGAGAAAAACATTTCAACAATTATTAGCCCTTTTCTAGGAAGGAAAATGGCATATATAGAACCCATTATTTTAATTTATTTTATCACATTTTGAAATAATTTATCATCCTGCATATAATTGTAAGTTCAGTGGTGCCGGGTGGCTCAGTGGGTTAAGTGTCCGACTCTTAGTTTCACCTCAAGTCATGATCTCACTGTTGGTGGGTGGAGTCCTGTGTCAAGTTCCTTGCTGATAGCTGGGGACCTGCTTGGGATTCGATTCTCTCTCTCCCTCTCTCCCTGACCCTCCTCTGCTCAAGCTCTCTCACTGTCTCTCAAAATAAATAAAATAAACTTAAAAAATTAAAAAAGTAATTGTAAGTTATACATATGTAACTTATCAAAATATATAATTTTGATGAACCAATTTATGCGCAAGACAATGCCAAGTAGATTGTTTTTAGACTAAGCAAACTTTTTATTCACTTTTAAAATTTTCGCATTGATGATTTCTATCAAGAATAAAAAGTGAAAATGAAAATAATTAGGAATTGTATTCAGAAATTTCAATAATAAACTAATAAGAATAGATATATATTGATATAAATATGAACACAGATACCAATATAGATATATTCATGGAAGCAAGCTCAACTGTATCTTTGGAAATTTGAAAATACTTTATAGAAAATTAATACAAATTCAATATTTTACATTTTTCCTACTACTTGTTTTTAAAATAATTACATAATTTGGAAAAACACAATGTATCAGCATGCCATTCAGTGCTACTACTTTCTGAATGTGCCACCACTAAATGGACACAGATTGGGAGGCAGTACTCTCAGCAGCCACACCTTGATGTTTCAAAATTAGTTGATGTTCTGTCTTGAAGACAGCCCCAAAACCTGACTCCTGGGGTCCTGTTCTGTTTGAAACTGCTTTGATGACATCTCCCCCATAAAAATAAGAAATCCTATAGGATGAGCCCCTGTGCAGAGTCTTTAAGTTAGTGGCTTGCAAACACCCAGAATCATGAGAAAAGAGGGAACAGAAACTAGGCAAATTTTAAGATAAGTTAAGGTGGTATGAATTAAAATTGCTCCTGTCTAATAAAGAAGGAAGCTATAGAAGAACTGCCTCGAGGCACCTGAGTGGCTCAGTCAGTTATGTGTCCAAATTCAGCTCAGGTCTCCTGGTTCGTAGGTTTGAGCCCCACATTGGGTTCTGTGTTGACAGCTTGTAGCCTGGAGCCTTTCTCAGATTCTCTGTCTCTCTCTCTCTCTCTCTGCCCCTCCCTTACTCACACTCTGTCTCTCTCTCTCAAAAATAAATAAACATTAAAAAGAAGAAGAAGAGGAAGAAGAAGAAGAGGAAGAAGAAGAAGAAGAAGAAGAAGAAGAAGAAGAAGAAGAAGAAGGCGGGGGGAGGGGAGGAGGAGGAAGAGAAGAAGAAAGAAGGAGAAGGAGAGGGAGAGGGAGAAGGAGAAGGAGAAGGAGAAGTGCCTGTATAGGCACATAAACAAAGCATTTGGGATAGAAAATTTCCATATGGATAAAGAAAGATTAAGTTCTACAAATTGGGCTTGCCTGCTACAGGAGGAATTTAAAACAGTTTTGTTATAGGGTTCATAATAAGCTGCTTATTATCTATAATATAATAAAATAATATAATGACTTTACATGATATATATTGATATAATATATAATAATTGTCTTAATTGCTTTCATACATTGACATTTAATTTTCACAACAATCCTATATTATAGTTAAGAAGTTCTCTGTTGCATGCTTGAAGAAACTAAAACTTTGAGGAGCTAGTTAAGTCTTTCTTGATGTCAATTTTTTGGCAGACCACACCCCCCCAACAAATTAGCAAAGATTGTCACCAAGGTCTCCGTATAGGTTTAGAAACTGTCTACTTCTTACTATTTCTACCACTAAAACTGTGGTGTGAACCATTATCTTTTATTGACTAGAGTTGAGACTATTCGAATAGTTCTTGATTGGTTTCTTTGCCAAAGAACTTGTCTTCTTCTCCTACCCTCACACAGTCTAGTCTCTTTATAGTAGTGTTATGTATTGAATGTTTGTGGCCCTCCAAAATTCATATGTTGGGACCTTAATCCCCAATGTGATGATATTTGAAGGTGGGAACTTTGGGAAATAATTAGGTCTAGAGGAGGTCCTGAAGGTGAGACTCTTGTGATAGGATTAATGGTTTTATAAAAAGATAAAGAGACCCAAGATCTCTCTTTTCATTCTCTATATCTCTCTCACATTCTCTCTCTCTCTCTCTCTCTCTCTCTCTCTCTCCAGAAGATACAGTGACAAGAAGCAATTTATAAACCAAGAGAGCTCTCACCAAGAACCTGATCATGCTTGCATTCTCATCTCAGCTTTCAAGCCTCCAGCATTGTGAGATGTAATTGTTTGTTATTTAAGCCACCCAGCCTATAGGTATAGCAGATGGAATTAACTAAGGCAGTATCTAGAGTATTTAAACTATTAGATAAAAGCTTTTTTAAACTATTAAAATTAAGATTTAAAAAAATAGAGTTAAGTTCAAATTCCAAAGTGCTTATCATGGGCTAAGAACCAAATGAATCTTGGTTGGCTGTTTGACATTCTCATCTCCTACACCTGTGCTTTTGCTCTTCCCATGCCTTCTCTCTATTCCTCTTACCTGTAATTCACTCTCCTCCATCAAAGCATTTACATAGATGTCACTTCTGCCTAGAAGAGTGTCTTCTCAAATATCTGCAAGTCCTCTCCCATTCTTTCCTGTCTCTACAAAAATGTCTCCACAATCTATACTATCTAGCTTTCTCAATCTTTCAATACCAATTTAAATGCACTTTCTGTTTTTATTTATTATTATTTTTTATTTGACAGAAAGAGAGAGAGAGAGAGGAGGGAAGAGGGGCAAAGGGACAGGGAGAGACAATCTTAGGCAGGTTCCATTCTCAGCATGGAGCCTGACACAGGGTTTGATCCCACAACTCTGAAGTCATGACCTGAGCCGAAATCGAGAGTTGGACGCTTAACCCACTGAATCACCCAGGCACCCCAAGTTTTTATATTATCTTATTTTCCATCAGGTCAATGAGAATAGGGACTTAATGTACTCTATTTATCACAGCATTCTCAGCTCTTAGAATAGTGCCTGACATTGTTGTTTCTTCATGAATACTTGTTGAATGAATGAATAAAAGTTTATACTCAGCTCAGCTAGTAATAGTCAGAGCCTGAATTTGTTACTAGGTTTCTCTGATTTCTAACCTACATGATACTGAATTTATCTTTTTGTCCTGTAGTTCTAAATAGTTCACAAATATTTCTTTGATGCAACTAGCCTGCAAGGAAAGCAACAAAACAAAATAAAAATGAAACAAACTTCTGCAACCTCATCATATTTTAGTCCTAATATTTAAGTTGCTCTAAAATAGTTGAGAATGGTGTTTTTAATATGGCAAATCTGAATGAGATTTTGTGACTCAAGGTATTATATACAAAGAAAATAACTGAAAGAACCAAAATAATATAAATGAACTATTTACAGATCTAATACCAGATTTTCTGGGCATCATTATAAATACTTGTACTATCACCTATACAAGAATAGAAACAGCAAGAATATAAAACAGTTTAGAAGGGGGAATATAGAAATCTCAGTCATAGCTAGTGGCCACATTTTGGTATTTTTTTCTAATCTTCATTGGATTGGCCTTTTCTCTCTACTGTAATATTCCTAGGAAAAAACTACACTGTCTTATTACTTATCAAGACTCTTATGAAATTAGAGCACCCCAGTTTCTAATTATACAGGGCAGGTATCATAACCACTATTGTATTAATCTGTCTCCTTTTACAGTTTTCTTTTTTTTCTACTTCTGTATCTGTTTTGTTTTTTTTTTTTTTTTCACCTAAGTGTTCATTGCATGACATGACTGAGATCTGCCTTTATGTTTATGAAGAACAGCAAATTTTTATTTTATCTATTTTATTTTGGAGACTGTGCTCTTGGGCTTATTGTATATATTGTGTTTCATAGATACTTTTTTTTAAAATTTATTATAAATGGCTATCTTCTGTGGTAAGCTAGCTTGTATTCAGTTTTTATTTTGTTCCTTGCATGTCTTATCCGTATCATCTTCTCCCTTTTACTGCTTTATCACAAGGACATAGCTAAAATGTCTGTACCAGTTCTCCAAGTCAGGGGCTTTCCAAAATGGATTTTTAAAAAATGCTTATTTATTTATTTTAAGAGAGGGAGAGCATGAGCAGGAGAGGAGCAGAGAGACAAGGAGAGAGACAGAATTCCAAGCAGGCTCTGTGCTGTCAGCACAGAGCTGGCTGTGGGGCTCAAACTCACGAACTGTGAAATCATGACCTGAGCTGAAATCAAGAGTCAGACCCTTAACAAACTGAGCCACCCAGGTGCCTCTTTCCAACATGTTTTAATGCATTCAACAGACTAGAGTATATTTTACATTATCTCTCTTTATACATGCACACAAATCTGCAAAACTGATAAATAGAAGTGCAACAATCTCTCCTAAAAAATTACTTGCCTCTATTCATATGATTCTCTCTGTCTAGTTCTGTCTCTGTCTCTTTCTGTAAATAAAGTAATTTTTAGAAACATATTCGCAAGAGAAAAAAGAGATTGCTTTGTTTCAAAGTCCCTTTCGTACTTAAGAACCAAACCATTGTAAATAAGAATCCATGCTTAACTACAATAAGTAGAAAATTTCACTTAACTATTTTTAAACTATTTACTTAAAATTTTTTGGCTTGATAATTTGTAGTAATCATCTCTATTAATGTGGTCGATTTGTTTCTAATTCTGTTAAAGATTTACTCCATCAAAACAGTTAATAAAATCTCAGTTTAATTAATTCTCAAAATTTATTGGAAAGCAACTTCCATGTAGTTGGATGTAGTAGAATAAAGTTGGATCATGCTGAGGACTCATTTGTGAAATATTTTATGCTATTTTAAGGTTAAAATTTGGGTTCATTAGTAATGGGTATTCATCCCCAAATGAATCTATGACTTCAATATGTCTTTTGACATACACTTTAGATTTATTTTTTGAAGTTTTTATTTTTCTTCCAGTTAGTTGACATACAGTGTATGTGATTCAAGACTTCCATATAACACCCAGGGCTCATCACAAGTCACTTATTTCACCCATGCCCCTCCCCCTCCCTTCCAGTAACCATCCGTTTGTTCTCTACAGTTAGAAGTCTGTTCCTTGAATTTCTTCTCTTTCTCTCTCTTTTTTCCCTTTGCTCATTTTGTTTCTTAAAATCCACATGAGTGAATCATATGGTATATCTCAATCTCTGACTGACTTATTTCTCTTAGCATAATACTCTCTAGTTCCATCCATGTTTTTGCAAATGGCAATATTTCATTCTTCTATATGGCTGGGTAATATATATATATATATATATATATATATATTCCACATCTGTTTTATGCATTCATCAGTCAATGGACATTTGGGATCTTTCCATAATTTGGCTATTGTAAATAATGCTGCCATAAACATCAAGGTGCATGCATCCCTTTGAATTCATATTTTTGTATTATTTGTGTAAATATCTAGAGGAGCAATTGCTGGACCATAGGGCAATTCTATTTTTAACGTTTTTAGAAAACTTTGTACTGTTTTCTAGAGTGGCTGCACCAGTTTTCATTCCCAACAATGCAGAAGTTTCCCCTTTCTCCACATCCTCTTCAACACCTCTTGTTTCTTGGGTTGTTGATTTTAGGCATTCTGATGGTGTGAGGTGATACATCAAAATAAAAAGCTTCTGCATAGAAAATACATTGCAAAAAAAACAATTAACAAAACCAAAAGGCAATCTATGAAATGAGAGATATTTGCAAATGACATATCTGATAAATGGTTAGCATCCAAAATATATAAAGAACTTATAAAACTCTAAACCCATAAAATGAATAACCCAATTAAAAATGGGCAGAAGACATGAATAAACATTTTTCCAAAGAAGACATACAGATTGACACAGAAACATGAAAAGATGCTCAGCATCACTTATCATCAAGGAAATACAAATCAAGGCTATAATGAGATATCACCTCACATCTGTCAGAATGACTTTAGAAGTAGATATTTGTTAAATTTCTTCATGAAGGAGGTTATGTATTTAAGAAAATTCTCAGTGTTATTTGCATTCAAAAGGTGAAGAGAGCAATTGTCTGGTGGTAAATTATTTCAAAAAAACATATTCTTAAAATACTCTTGCATGCATATTCAGGTGTTTGTGATGAAAATGAGTAAATATCTTTGAAAACTATTCTTTTGTCATTTCTCCTCTGATTAGAAAAACTGGTAAAATGTTAGAACGCTGCCAGCTTGCTGCAATAGAAAGAACAAATTACAGTCACAAGACTTTACGGCATTAGTCTAGTCTACAATTCTTTTAAATTCTGATGAAATTCAATTTTTCATGCACTGACACTGATGGACGGTTGTTATTTTTAGATCCAGTGCTGTAACAACAAGTCACCAGTGTTAGAAGTCTCCTGGCTAACATGGTGGCCGTTACAGCTTTGATTGAGATTGCTCCTGACATAGGTCAGGCAGAGCAGTAGACTGGGTCATGCTGTCCTGGCAGCTGGCTTCTTTCGTGCCCTTGGTGCTCTAAAGAAATATGAACCTAAATCAGACCATGCAGCATTGTGGTGGTAATCATTTCTAATGGAGTGTGGTTACAAGATGTTGCAGAAATATATATATCATTCCACCCTGGTAATATATCTTCTTTCCATAGAGCAAACAGTGCCCTATTTAGTAAGAATGGCTACATTCATCTTGATCTGCCTTGGGTGTTAAACTTTGCATGGTTGCTGAACTGATTTCCTAAACAAAAGGCAGTAGAATACTAAAACATGTTGGTATACAAAGAAACAAAAGCTTTCTACTTATATAAGGATTGAATGTCATAGCTCTTTCTTTCATTTCCAGAGGAGTATCCAGTCATTCAAAGTGCTCTTGTTACGTTTTGTTTTACTTGGTTCTTAAAGACACTTCAATATTAATGATACCTACAGTTAGGGAGGAAAGTATAATAAAGTTACTAAGATGCTTTCTTCAAATTTTGACTTACAAGTATTACAGTCACTTCCTCCTATTCAGACTGAAAAAGAAGCAACAGGACAGACAGCAAATGAAGTCTTATCCCATGGCAGAGAGGATGGATACCAACTTAACACTCATTCTCTTCATCTTCCTTAGTAATACAGCACCAATTTTACTTCATTTAGCAGTGTGCCTGCCAAAACACAGCTTGCATTTTGTAGCTTTCCTTGCCACGAGGAGTGAATGCTGTGTAAGTGGAAGGCACTAGTTAAAGCTTATGAGGACCACCTTTGAGAGGGTCCCAATTTAGCTAGCAAGTCCCTTATTTCCCTTATCTTCCTCCTTTCTCTTCCTGATTGCTTGACCCCAGATATAATGCCTGGGTCTTCAGTCAGCATCTTGTGAAAGTGAGGTAAACTCACATAAGGAAGTCATCTACTGAGAATGGTTGAGCAGAGGGGCACCTGGGTGGCTCAGTCAGTTAAGTGTCCGACTTTGCCTCAAGGGTTATGATCTCAGGGTTCGTGAGTTCCAGCCCAGCATCAGGCTGTCTACTGAGAGCACAGAGCCTGCTTAGAATCGTACATCTCCCTCTCTGCTCCTCCCCTGCTCATTCTCTCTCTCTCTCTCTCAAAAGATATAAATAAATGTAAAATAAAGAATGGCTGAGCAGAAAGACAGAAGGAGCTGCTATAGACTGATTTCCTCCTGATTTCTTTTGAGAGAGAAAAATATAGTAACATGTGTAAGCCACTGTTATGAACAGTCATCTACTAGCAGAATTTTATTTCAACCTAGTTTCAGATTCTGAGAATGGGATGCATTTCTTCTTATATATACTCATGATAAATTGTGGCATTGCCCTGTTAGCATTAGATTTCCTCAGATAATTGTTCAGACCCACTATGATTATAGAGACCATGTTGTCAAGCATAAGAATGGCCTCCACTGTCTGGCTCTGGGTAGCAATCACTCCCTACCTTCTCCCTGTATGTAGTTATATGTTAACAACCCATGCTTGTTCAGTAATTCCTTATCTATGATTAAGTTTCACTAAGGCCAGTGCTATAAGATAATTCACAATGTTTCTTGTGTGCATGACAATGCTATAAGATAATTCACAATATCTCTTGTGTGCATGAAAAATATGGGTTAAACAGAAATTTTGGCTGAGAATCAAAACATCTGCTTTATTTAAAGTGGGGAATAATAACTAGGCCAAAGATCACATATTTGGAGGAACAACTGGACAGAATGAATTGGAAACTTTGGTTCCAACTTAATTATTTTGTTCCGTGTAGATTCTGTTTATATTGTCTGTCTTAATTAGTAAACACTTGAGGGCACAATTCTATACATTCTATTCCTTCTGGGATTAGATGTGTCCTTGGGGTAATTATCATTTAATTTTTGAATTATTTTTGCATATTTGGTAAAGGGGGTTTTATATTAGAAAATACGTAGATTCATGGGGCGCCTGGGTGGCTCAATCGGTTAAGCATCTGACTTTGGGTCTGGTCATGATCTCACAGTTCGTGGGTTCGAGCCCAGCGTCCGGCTCTGTGCTGACAGCTTGGAGACTGGAATCTGCTTCAGATTCTGTGTCTCCCTCTCTTTCTGCCCCTCCCAACTCTCTCTCTCTCAAAAATAAATAAACATTAAAAAAAAAAGGAAATATGTAGATTCAAGAATGTTAATTGTGCCAGGAAAAGCAGCAGTGGCAGCAGTATAGTTTATGAATATCCCTAAGTCATTCCACAAAATAAAACATAAAAAAAATAAAACTAAGAAAAATTATTACATCCAACTTATGCAATAAAACCAAGTGACATGGTAATTCCATGAACCCCAAAATATGTGCAGAGAAGTCCAAATCACTGAGGAATAATATTAGGAAAATATTTTTTTAAATATCCGATGGCCTAATCATAGCTTAACAAAAATATGTCCAAAATCTTATAAAAGACACAAAAATAGCTTAAGAAAATTAAAAGGCATATCATGCTCTTAAATAAGAAAATTCAACACCATAAAAATGTCACTCTTTGCAAGCTAACTGAATGTAAAACTAATAAGAATACTATTAAGGTCTGTTTTTATTTGTCTGTTTATTTTGAGTCAGACAATCAGTTTGAAAAACAATATAACAAGAGTATCCAGGAAAACTTTAAAAAGAATGGCTTTGAGAGGTTGTATTCTTACCAAATGCTCATATTTAAAACCTCAATAATTACAAAGATTATGATAATGATGTATTAATAGCAGAACCAACAAAGCACATAAAATAATATACAAACAAGTTGTATGTATAAAGGTAAAATGCAGAGATGTTAGCTTCTTTAATTTGCAGGAAAAATGGTCTTTTTAATAAACTTTAAAGGGATAACTGGTTTACTGTATGAAAATATATATAATTGAACACATTCTCATAATCTAAAGAAAATTAATTCCAAACTGACCAGATACTTATATCCAAAAATCTAAAATATTCAAGTAGTACAAGAAAATATGGATAAATGTAAGTTGGGAATGGAATAATTTTTTTCCTACTGATGCTTTAAAATCCAGATGCAACAATAGAATGATTGATAAACTTCACTTACAAGCAAGGTTTTGGATGGCTAAAACACCATACGAAATTTTATTTGCTAATGTTATTAGAGACCAAAAGTGATATCCTTAATAGATAAAGAGCTTTGAAAAATTGAGAGAAAAAGCCTGAAAACTTGATGGAAGCAGGTACGAAATATGAATGGAATTCACAAAAAAGGAATGTGAATTGTCTTAATGGTATAAAAAAGAGACTCAACATCATTCATAGTAATAGAAATGTAAATTAAAACTACATTCAGGAGAGTATATTCTATTTTACAAGTGGGTAAAATCCCAAAGTTTGACCACACATTTTTCTGTTGAGACTGTAGGTAAATAAGCTGTTTTATATATCACTTCAAGGAATATAAAATAATTCAACCAGAGGGGAATTTAACACTATGTAGTAAAATTACATATGCATTTATCTTTCGATTCAACAATCACACTGCTAAGAATCTATCCCAAAGACACACTAGAAAACAAACAACAAACAAAAAAGACAAATGCATAATTTATAAGAGCATAATAGAAAGAAAAACCAATATGGAATTAATTGAATATGCCATGAAACATCCATTCAATGTTTTATTATGCAGCTTAAAAAAGAAAAGGAATACAGACTGTCTCTAAATACTTCTATGGAAGAATTTCAGGTTATATTTTTCTAGTTTAAAATTAGAGAGAGAAACATGTCAGATTAAATTTCCATTTATCTAAGAAAAGAACAAGTTGAAACTTAATATATAGTTATGTTCAATTTTCATTTTGTCTTTGATATGCAGTAGTTGCACTTTTAAAAAGTTTCTACTGGTATAAAATTATGCAAATTATTTATGCAAGCTTAAAGTCAAATCAACAAAATTAGATTTGTTTAAAGAAATGAATTTCCTATCTTTGACCTTGCCAGCCTTTTTTCCTCTCTTCCTTGAATGATCATTTTATTATGTGAAGCTTCTGTGGCCTTCTATGAGTTTAAAGACAAACAAATATGTAAATGTATGTATGTACATGGGGGTATACGTATGTGTTGTATAAGTGTTTGTGTGTGTATTACACTGGATGTATGAGCATAGAGAAAATAACTATTATAATTTATTTTTTTCAGTTATAAAATGTGTTTACTTGTAAATGCATTTGGTCATCCCAATACTTCACATTCAAGAACAGTTTATCTCAGCCATGGTGGTAATAGTAATACTATTACATATGTGGCACTTTTCTAAGACTTTTATGTATATATATTAGCTGATGTAATACACTAGCCCTATTTAATAAGTACTGTTATCATTATGCTTGTATTTTACAAAAAGTCCTGAAGCACAGAGAGGTTAAACAACTATCCTGACATTACCACACGTGGTAAATTGCCAAAGGAGGATTTATACACAAGCATTCTCAGCCACATCCCAGGTCACTAACCACTATGCATACTGCCCATATTGTAAGGGTTCAATTGGCCATCTTCACTATTGGCATGTTGGGAGAGGAAATTAAGAATCTTAAGAAAAGTCTTTATGGGTAGGAAGAAAAAGTTCTCAAACTAATGACCTAGAACTGGAGTGCTGTTCTCCAGTTTCCCAAGCAATGAGGTATTCACACAGTTTTGGAGACTTTGACAGTCTGGAGTAATTCCAGGGCCCTTGGAACAAAAAGAGAGAAGTTTTACAATGATGATATACTTAATATGCATGGAGACTTCTTGCATAATTCAAAGTTACTTTAGAACACAGTATTTGAGTGTATTTCCATAGTGGGAAATACCCTAAAAGAGAGAAATGAAAAAAAAAATCTTAAATTATTTTTGGTATTAAATTGTTACAGTAGTGGCAGTATTGTTATTATAAGACATGCATAAAAGTCATAGCACAAAGCAAATGAATTCTTGTTATGTAATATTAGGAACTGAGATTTCTGATATAGTAGAACAGGGAATAGTATGTTTATTAGTTTCCTATGGCTGTTGTAAGAATTTATCACATTTTTTCGATGGCTTAAAATAAGTTATTCTCTAAGAGTTCTGTAGGACAGAAGTCTGAAGTTTCACTGGGATAGAATCGCCCTGAAGAATTAGTTTCCTTGCCTTTTACTTCTTCTAGAGGCACATTTCTTAGCTTGTGATCCCTTTCTCCACCTTCAAAGCCAGCACTGTAGCATTTTGCTTCAGTGATCACATTGCCTTCTTCTATGTCAAATCTCTGTCAGTCTTGATCTTAAAGAATATTTGTAGTTTCATTTATAGCCCATGTAGACAATCTAGAACAATCCCCATAATTCAAGATCTTTAATTTAAGCACGTCCGTTATGTCCCTGTTACTATATATAATACACATGGGTTCTATGGGTTAAGACCTGGGTATCTTTGGGGCCATTATCTAGCCTACAATAGTCTACCTTCTGCCCCAGCAATTCACATACAAACCATGTACAAAATACCTTCATTTATTCTATCATCCTAAAAAGTATCAACCTATTACAGCATCAACATCAACATAAATATTGTCATCTCAAAAGTCTCAAATCTCACCTAAATAATAAATCAGGTATTATTTGAGTATGATCCATCCTGGAAAATATTCCTTTCTATCTATTAGCCTATGCAACTAAGAAACAAGTTATCTCTTCCCAAAATACAATGATAGGTCAGGCATAGAATAACAATAGACATCTACCAAAGGGAAAAAGGCAAGGAAGAAAGGTATCACTTAACTACAGTAATAATATTTCTCCAGAAAAACTGAATCAAAAGAGTGTGTGTGTGTGTGTGTGTGTGTGTATGTGTATAAAAGAAAGAAAAAAAGAGAAAGTGAGATTCTGAAGAATTGTCTCATGCATGTGTAGGAACTGGACAGTCCAAAATCTGTAGGGAAGACCAGCAGGCTGTATACCCAGGGAAGACCTGATATTGCAACCTGAGTCCAGAGGCAGTATGGAGGCAAAATTCCTTCTACCCCAAAGACCCTCAGTCTTTTTTCTCTTTAAGGGCTTGAACTTACTGAATGAGTCCTACTCACATTATGGATGGATATCTAATTTACTTTAAATCTACTTTTAAAATTTTAATCTTTTCTAAAAAAAAATCTTCACAGTGACATTAAGACTGGAGAATCTGTTTCCCTGCCCTTTCAAGCTTGAGGAGCTGCATTTTTTTTTTTTTTTTGTCTTATGGTCAAGATGTGTTCTAGCTCTGTAAACCTAAAAAGCTAAAAAATGACCCAAACAGCAATGATGACATTTAGATAGCCGATTATGTTTTCCAAACACCCATTTCTACTCGAAACAATGGCTCCTGAGAGAGGTGATTTATTTTAGAAGTGATGAGGAATATACAGATGAGCTTGGGACATTTTGTCACACCAGAAATCAAAGATGCTATCAAAGGCAACTGAGGCTATCAAAGGTTAAGAAGACTCAGGGACCAATGTAAAGACGGCTGATCTAAACAGGGGCAATGTGACCACTCATTAAAATAACTTCCATGGAGGGGCACCTGGGTGGCTCAGGCAGTTAAGCTTCTGACTTCAGCTCAGGTCATGATCTCAGGGTTCGTGAGTTTGAGCCCCGCATCAGGTTCTGTGCTGACAGCTCAGAGCCTGGAGCCCGCTACAGATTCTGTGTCCTCTTCTTTCTCTGCCCCACCTCTGCTTGTGCTCTGTATCTCTCTGTCTTTCAAAAATGAATAAACATTTAAAAATAAATAAATAAAATAACTTCCATGGAGTGAAGCACATTAAATTCATCAGTTAATGATACTAAAAATTAAACATCACAACTAACTTAGCACCTTTAAAAACTATTGAAGAACAAACTAATTATTTGGAGAATTGGTTAATAAAGGGGAGAAGATAAAAATTGCCCTCTATAAACAGTGAAGAAAAACAAATATTTGATGAAGAAAAGTTGCTATTTATAAAAATAATTTAAAGACTTCTGGGTGGCTCAGTCAGTTGAGCATCTGACTCTTGATTTCAGCTCTGGTCAACATCTCAGGGTCCCGTGATCAGGCCCTGCCTTCCAGCTCCATACTGGGTTTGGAGGTTACTTAAGAGTTTCTCTCTCCCTCTCCCTCTGCCCTTCCTAAGTGCATGTGTTCTCTCTCTCTCTCTCTCTCTCTCTCTCTCTCTCTCTCTCTCTTTCTCTTTCTCTCTCTCTCTCCCTCTCAAAAAAAAAAGTTAATAAATAGAATATAAAATTTGAACATTACCATTTTGCAAACCTTGTTGAAAGGAAAAACATACAGCAATGATCACCAGTAGCCATTATCATAACAAAAGGAGAGATGTTTTACATTATGTTCATTTTTATAAAAGTTCATAATACCAGGTATGTAGTAAATATAGTCTAAATATGATCAAGAGACTGTCTGTAATCACTGACTAATAAAAATTCAAGTGACAGAGTAAGACACCAAATGATCAAAGAAGCCAAATTCAGACATCATGATGATTCTCAGTATAATCATTCTATATTTTTTTTAAAGTAAAACACAAAAAAGAGGGAGCTATAGGTTAGAAGAGACTTAAGAGAAATACAATCCAATTGCAAAGTTTGGACATTATTATGATTCATATCCAAATAAAATATTTAGAAAATAATAATAGTTGACAAAGCCATTGAGCAAATTTGAATACTGAGTATTTTATATTAATGAATTACTGTTATTATTTTTGAAGGTGGAATAAATCCCTGCCTTAAGGGTATATGCAAATTATTAATGAATAAAATAAAAGAAAGTCTGAACTATGCTTTAAAATGCTATTGGGGAGAAGAGAATTGTAAAGGGCACAAATTAATCAAGATTGTTGATGAGTTTATGATGTTGAATTTAGGTAATGAGTACTTGAAGTTTCATAATACTCTTCTATTTTTGTAATATTTGGATTTTTTTCCTAAGAAAAAATTTTTTAAAATTTTATAAGTTAGAAAAATTCTTAGTATTATACCTTTAATGCTGTCATATCTCACATACCTAGATAATAAAAGTGATTATTTGGGAAAGTACATATATCTAAGTCCAACATGTAAAATTGGTAAATTGAAAATCTGCATCTTATTTTGCTGAAAGAATGGAAACTATCATGCCAGAGAAACCTCAATATTTTTCCACTAAATATACTAAACTGAAATTATTTGCTACCAATTTTCTGTCTCCCTTTCTGTTAATTCCGATGTTAATTAAACTCCCCCTCCTTCTATCAAGACTAGACTTTCTATTTCTTCAGTGTATCCCATACACTTTTTTTTAATCAAGAAGTTTGTTCCTCAAAACATTCCTTCCTTCTAAACCTTTCCCTATACTTTGAACCCAATACTACAGGATACAAACATGCTACTACTTGATTTGCCCTTTGAAAGAAAGAATGAAAGAAAAAGAAAGAAAGAAAGAAAGAAAGAAAGAAAGAAAGAAAGATAAAAGAACAGGAGAAAGGAAGGAAGGAAGGAAGGAAGGGAGGGAGGAAAGAAGGAAGGAAACTGGAGAAATAAGAAGCAAAGGTTATCTGTTACTGAAAAACAGACACTATTGGACTTTGATCCCTGAGAGAAAGGAAATAAATGTTCTGAGCCTTATAATCAGCTAGCTTTCTACACAGTCATTTCCCAGACTGCAGAGTAAAAAGGAACTGCCCAGGCAAAGGATGGCAGTCTCTCTGAATTGGAGAGACAGAAACCAGAGTTCAGGGAGATTGAGATAATGGGATTTGGTGGAGACTGGCACTAGAACAGAGAGAGTTTTGAAGAGAAAGCTCCAGAAATCTGCAGAGTGTTCCTGGGATCTTGGATTGAATCATATTCTGCAAATGTATAGGGTGAAACTCCACAAGGCTAGAAAATAAATTAAATATGGAGAGCCATGAGCTGAACTTCGAACATAATACCAAATAAAAGAGGGAGAACTCCCAGACTCATGTTTTGAGGCCAGTATTATCTTGATACCAAAACAATAAAAACACATTAAAATAAGAAAAGATATCTTAAGGCCTATTTTCTTCATAGATATAAAATAGAAATTCTTAAATTATTAGCAAATCAAATACATTAGTATATAAAATGGTAACAACATAACCAAGTACATGGTTGGTTTCCCCTGCAAAACTCAATGTAATTCACAAATATTGATAAATAAAGAACAGTCACGATTACATCATTAGATGCAGAAAAATCATTTAACAAAATTCCACATCCATGTATAAATAAACTCTTGGCAACCTAAACTTATATAGAAATATCCTCAACTTGGTAAAGAGAATATTCAAAAATTCTATGCTATTATTATACTTAGTGCAAAAGACTAAATATTTTTTTCTCTAAAACTGAGGAAAAGGGAAAAGATATGTGTTCTCACCACTTCTATTCAACATTGTACCAATGATTCTAAACAGTGAAATATGTCAAGAAAAGTGTGTACTTAAAACATTTTGGAAAATATGAAGTTAAACTGTTCACACACAATCTGATCCTTCACATGAAAAACCCCAAGGAATCTACAAAAATAGTGACTATGATTAGTAAATAAATTTAAACTCATCTATGGGTACGAAGTAATGTAAAAATTTATTCCATTTGTATATTTTACCAACAAACTATTAGAAAATGAAATTTTATAATCATATTTACAATAACATCCCAAAGTATATATGATTTAGAAATATATTTACCATAATATGTGCATGGTCTTGTACAAGGAAAATTCTGAAACATTGCTTAAATAAATTAAAGACCTATAATCTTATGATTAATTTTCAGTCATCTAGTTGGCCTATGTCCCTGGTCTGTGTCATTCACTAGTATTTCTTACCTTTTTTCTCTCCCTTACTTAGGTGAGACCAGTAGGCTAGAGGGATCTGGAATTGGGTAATTGCCTTTCTGCCTCCATGAGTTAAGATTCTGTTAAAGTCCTTTTCACTGGAGAGTAGGCTTTTGTTTTCGAGAATAAACTCCTGTATTTAAAAATATATTTTCTATCTCCACTTTCCCTGTCAGTCTTGTGGCAATTTTTCTTGAATATAGTAGGGTACCTGGAAGTAAAACTCACAATAATGTGGACCAGTAAAAATCAGTGATTGCCAAAGATTTGTGGGGAAGAAGCGATGAAAAGTTGAAGCACAGATTATTTTCAGGGTGGTGAAACTACTCTGTATTATACTATAATGGTGGATACATGTCAATATAAATTTGCCCAAATCCATAGACTATACACCACCAAGAGTGACCTTCCTGTAAACGATGGACTTTGAGTGATGATGATGTGTCAATGTAGGTTCATCAATTGCAACACATGTATTGCTCTAGTAGGAAATGTTAGTAATGGCGGAAACTTTGCATGTGTGGGGGCAGGAGGTACATGAAAAATGTACCCTCTGCTCAATATTGCTGTGAACCCAGAACTGCTCCAAAAATGTATTTAAAATTTTTTAAGTTAAATGTTCTTACATAATATAATTTTTATAGTATATAATACAAATGCATAATACAAAATAAAGATAACTGAAAAGTAAAAGAGATTCACACACATTTTCTCTGCTTAACACATAAATATATTCATAAATTCATCACTATGTAGAGAAAAATATTCCTTTAATAAGAGCACCCTTTAATTTAATAAATCAAACATGCATGTGATTGACTAGATTGATATCATCTCTTTTTTGCTATAGTCATTGCATTGATTGGGTTTTGGCAAATTTATTTACTTCATAAGATTTTGTAAATAGTGGGTTATTCTAATCAGAACATTAGAAAGATTGAATTTTTACATTCATAAATCTGACCACATTAATATTTTCTTCCCAGAAATGGTTGTAATATCAGGAAAGATATTTTTTCTTTGGTAGCATTTATTCTTCTATGGCACATAGTATTGCAAAATAGAAATACTATTGATTTAAGTACTCTGTGTTTAGGAATAGATTGATGAAATCTCAAACTCTATATTTCAAAATGTTTATTCAAAAGGAATTTGTCAGATTTATGACCTGCGATGTACATGTTTGTATTATCTTCAATGATTCATCTCTCTTGATTGTTTTAGCCACCCCTGCAACTGCCTTGTTTCTTCAGAGTCTACAGTTGTTATTTTTTGCTCCTGTGTGCTTGTGTAGGAAGGGGACTGTCTGGTAAAATATCCTTGAGAACAGATGTACTTGAAGTGATTTCAATTAACTAGAAAAGACTTCCTTCTTTATAAAATCCTTAATCTACCATGTGGGCAAATAAATCAAACATGAAGTAGGGAGAAGCTAGAAAAAAAGAGTGAAGAGGAAGTAGGCTTTAGTAAGAGAAAAACAATATATTATTTTGTGTAAAATCAATAATAGCACATTTAGTCTACTCATAGATACCTGCGTTAAAATTAATGAAACTTTAACAGAATATTACATGCGCAAGGTTATCAAAGATAGACTATTAAATATTTTAAATTGGTACTTCCCTAAAAACTTTGTTAAATCATATTGGCTTGCTTCTAATGAAATTCAAGATTTTCTAGTTACTGTTAGGCTAACTTTCTATTATTTAAACTTTGGCTAGAATATATGGAGACGCAAAGAAAATGCAAGGCCAGAGGGAGTAAAGAAAGAGCTAAATGATTTCAGATATTTAAACCATTACTAAAGGAAAGGTTATAGAGACTAAAGAAAGGGTAGACACTGCATAAAGAACAAGAAAGAAAGAAAGGACCACTGGAAAAAGTTCATATTGAATAAAGACATGTTTTAGCTTCTACATGTGATATACATCTCCACTATCTGTCATACCATCAAAGAAAAACAAGGTCTTCCATCCATTATCCTATCCCCAACACAAGAGCTTTTTTAGAATGAAAAAATTGCCAACCTCCGCTCTTCCCTATAAATTTATATATTAATTCAGGGGTCTCAAATTACATGGCCCACAGCCTAAATTTAGTCTGCCATTGGTTTTTACATTTTTAAATGGTTGGAAAAAATAGATGGAATACTAGCAATTCATAATATAAAAAATTATATTAAATTCAAATAAGAGTTTTCATCAATAAACTTTTATTGGATATGGCATGCTAATATGTTTATGTTAATTTTCTGTGGTTGCTTTTGCATTACCACAGCAGAGTTTAGTATGTGTCACAGAGACCTTATGGTTCACAAAGCATAAAATATTTGTAATCTGTCCTTTTGCAGAGAAAATGTGCTAACCCTTGTTCCTATTCAACAAAGGACTTTGCCAGGAAGCAAAACCTAGCAATATCGCTAGTTTCACACTTTATAGGCCCATTCATCATTTCTTCCTTACCTAAAATTAATTCTCATTTGTATGAGCATCTTCTATTCTCTCCATAACATAATAAAATCTTATAGGGTAAGTTCTATGCCTCATATGTATTCTAGTTATCTTTTTCATCAACATTTCTGTAGCCCTTACAGTTCATACACCCTCAAATAGTATTAGTAGACATGTAAATAGCATATTTTGTGATAATAAAAACCATCCTTAATGATAAGAATTAATCTCTTTCTACTCTTAATTTCATCGTTGGTTTCTGGAGATAGTGTTCTCACAAGATGAGGCTGAATAAATGATGGATAAAATGAAAAATTTATTTTAACATACTTCATTCTCTTGTCATGCATGTGTTTAAATTTTTTTTTTCCAAAAGCGAGCTGTTTTGTATACGTTGCTATTTTCTAATACTTATTTCCTGAGTTGTGATGATACTTGTATTATCAAAGTAATTTAAAAGTATTCAGAAAAGTAGGAAATTATTTTTTTTTATCTTTTTTTTTTTAAACATTTATTTTATTTTTGAGACAGAGAGAGACAGAGCATGAATGGGGGGAGGGCCAGAGAGAGAGGGAGACACAGAATCTGAAGCAGGCTCCAGGCTCTGAGCTGTCAGCACAGAGCCTGATGCGGGGCTCGAACTCACAGACCGTGAGATCATGACCTGAGCGAAGTCGGACGCTCAACCGACTGAGCCACCCAGGCGCCCCGGAAATTATTAATTTACATGTCCAAAGACTTCTCTGTGGTCTCTTGCACTCTCAAATTAAACAAGAGTGAATGTACTAGGAAAGTTGAGAACTCATATTGATTCTTTAGAATAAATTGGTGAGATGTGAAGAAAAACACCTTTCCTAGGTTTTTGCACTGCAGGGCACATTGCTTTCAGTCCTTCACTGATCTAGGTGGTTGAGTGTGGCCAGCGTGTCAAACTTAAGTTTTCAGGCCATTTTCATCCTTATGATGGGTAGCATTAGAGGAAAGTGTGGTTTTCCCCATAAATATTGTAAATGAAGGTATTAGAACATTAGCAATGCATGTGATGATGGCAGAGATAAAGAGTAGACTAGTATTTAAACAAGTTTCCCTTTACAGTTTTCTAAAAATACAAGTAAAGGCTTGAGCTTGGAATAGAACAAGTGACAGGAGGCAGAAAATTATGGCTTCATCCACACTAAAACCGTGGTTGTGGTGGCGGAATTTGGACCTAGCACTTAGCCACATGTGGGAGCATTTTCACTATAGCTTCCTGAATCTTGCACTTGTGCTGTCATGGACTAAAACAGGATATTGTACAAGCTGATAGATTTCTTGAAACACAACCAGAAATATAGAGAAATTACTTTTTTGAAATTACTTTTTCCCCCAGAGAATATTGAGTTTGAGACTACGTGTTCCAGAGAGAAAAACAGAAGTATATAGCAATGTGTGAGTTAACTAAATAGAAGTGGGAAAAAATGTCCTAGTGAAATTACTGGTTAAACTTTGTCTTTTCCTTAATCTGTTCTTATGTATATCTGGGTTTGAAAGCAATTGGAGACAATTCTGAAAAAAGGAGGCAAAGTCCAGGAAGGGATTTGTTCAAGGCTCCAGCACTTTTCTACCAATCAGGGTGCGATAATCTGGTGACTTGTGTACCTGGTCTTGGATAGGATTTAAACAATGCTTCAAAAGTAATATACACTATAAGCTGGTCTCAGTGAATGTTGTGGAGTGAACAAACTTCAATATGAGAAGGTTGGAGCAAATAGATCACTAGGACACCTTCAAGTTTTAACATTTCCTGCGATTCATTCTCTCCCACTAGGACTGTGGGAAACATGAATTGCAATTGTCCATCTATATTGGAAAACACTACTGCAGAATACCATACCATTTGCTGAAACGAATTTTGAAGGTATCTACACAAAATATTACATCCTTTACCATGATAACTAACCCAGCAACATATGTATCAATAATGGACTGAACAAAGGCCTGAGTAGAAGAATAAATATACATTCATTTTTAATGATAAAATAAAGAATGGATAGAACAGAAAACATAGGAAATATTATTCCATGGATGTGAGAAAAGTACCTTAAGCTGTGGTAAATTTATACCATTTACATGTTTAAAAAGCTGAGCAGTAGAGACATGTTTAAGCAAGGCATAAAAACATTTAGGAAGCCCTGCACTAAGACTCTTCATGGATTTAAAGCTCCATAGAGTATCAATTCCATGTGGAATGGTTTTACTTTTATTTTTTTTAATTTTACTTATTTATTTTGAGAAAGGGGGAGAGAGAGAAAGAGAATGAGAAAGAAAAAGAAAGAGAAAGAGAAAGAGAAAAAGAGAAAGAGAAAGAGCCTTGAGTACATGGCAGGGGGGTGGGGGGGGGGGAGCAAAGAAAGAGAGGATCCCAAGCAGGCTCCACACACAGTGCTCTAATTCTTGAATCATGAGATCATGACCTGAGCCAAAAGAGTTGGATGGATGCTTAACCAAATGTGTTACCCAGGTGCCCCAGTTTTACTTTTCTTAAAGAGAATACTGAGAAGCATCATTGTGTGTTGGTCCCAGTAAGGTGCTACTGACTTCCTGTTCATACTTGCAAGCCTGGTAGGTGAGATTAAAACTTAGGCACACACAGAACTCTGGTTACTTTCAGAGTTTAAGATAATCAATAAAAAACTCAAAGTATTTTAAGATTACATTTGACCCTTGAGCTGCACTTCTTGGATTTGACACCCCAAGGGCAAGGAGCTCTGGAGCACCTGGCTCCCAGAGGGTAACTTTTCCTTTTCCTTTTTTTTAAATTTTTAATCTTTTAATTTTTTAATTTTTTTTGCATATTTGATGTAGCGACCTTTGTTGAAATTCTTTATATGCCTTTTTAAAAAATATTCTTTTATCCTCTGGGGCACGTGGGAGGCTCAGTCAGTTAAGCATCAGGCTCTTGATTTCAGCTCAGGTAATGGACTTTTGATTTAAAAAAAAGAAGAAAAAGTTATTTACTTTGAGAGATAAAGAGAATGAGGGAGGAGCAGAGAGAGAGGGACAGAGAGAATCCCAAGCAGCCTCCATACTGTCAGCACAAAGCCTGTTGTGAGGCTGTCTCTCATGAACTATGAGATCATAAACCTGAGCTGAAATGAAGAGTCCAACACTTAACCGACTGAGCCACCAAGGCTCCCCTATAAATAAATAAACTTTAAAAAAACTATTTTACCCTCATAATAGTCTATAAGATAAGAATTACTCTAATTCTAAATGTTGTAGATAAGAAAATGAGATTTGGAAACAGGAGGTAATTTTTCCAGGGTCACAGTGGTAACAATGGGTTGGTCAGAAATTTTGATGCACATTTCTTTTATCCCTTTGTCCAAGTCTTTCACAACAATAACATTTTACTGAAGAACAGAGGACATAGAAAGGCAGAATTCCAGGACTAAAGATGACTTTGGAGAGGTCAAATTCAACTTCCTCTTTTTTTTTCCTTTGAGCAATTTGAATTTGGTGAAATATTAAGTGACTTATTCCAGGTCAGTAGATGATGCAGAACTAGATCCCATATCTTCTGAATCCTGTGTACCCATCTGACTGTATAAACTACTTGTATTTGCTTTCACAACAAAATATTTCTTCTGTCCACTAAGCATCTTTATTATCTTTATTCTAATGTAGGTACCTTTAAAGATACTCAGTGCCTGCAGACCAAGTAATGCAATTTTATGAAATGTTTATGTAATGATTATATATATGTTTAAAAATAATTACATAAGTTTTCAGTGAACCCTTCTTGCTGTTGTTACTGGCATAACAAAATTTTAATCTCCATGTAGCTTGTTAAGGAGGTATCATTATAAACTATATTACAAGCTATCCAAACACTTGAAACTAAATTGATTCCTATGCCCCTCAAATCACCAATCTTGAAACAAAATCAGAAACTTGGCAGGATGAGCTTAAATTCTTAAACGAAAAGACTCAAGCACTACAATCTGAACTACAGACCTCTAAAGCTCTCTCAGGAGTTTTAATTAAGAATAATGCTGTTCTCTTCAAGAAAGGGAGACACACTTTAAAACTTTATGGGGGAAAAAAAGCAATAGATCTTAAATCCATGTGAGAACTCAGAGAGAAATACTACATACTAATCCTATTGCTATAATTGAAGCTATTTTGAAGATTTAATTCTCACTCCTCCCTTTTTGCCAAAGGCTAATGCTTTTGCATGCCAATGATAAGGTTCAGTACCCACATGAGCTCAGAGATGTCTTCCTTGGGGCTTTAGGAAGCAATGTTGTAGATAAAGATAGAATTGCCTCTATTATATGAAGAGGAATTATGTATGCAATATAAAATGCTTTTTTTCCCTTTTAATTATCCCTTTGCTTTTTATTCAAAGGTCTTTGAGCCTTCTCCCAAAGAGGCGCTATTTTACCTTAGACAACCCTTTCCATTCTCATCCACTGTGATTGATTTGCCATACCACTGGAAATAAGAAAGAAAGAAAAAGAAAGAAAGAAAGAAAGAAAGAAAGAAAGAAAGAAGAAAATACAGAAGACCAGATCTCACTCATTGTACAAAATTTGCCCAGAGCTATGCTGTTTATATCATGGAGTATTAGGAAATATATGCTGGTATTTTTTTTTTTAATTATTGGTAACATTTAAGATGGAAGGTACTTCATTTAAATAATCTGAATTCCTAGTTTTGTTCTTTAAAAATCAAAAGATCTAGTAATATTGGAGCAGTATTTCCACATAGAAGTAGTAACTCCTACATTTAAGTGGTTTGTAATATCCCCAGTTCACCACATATCGCTGTCTTCCATTTTAACCAAATCATCTTCCATTGGTTCTATAGGCATCTGAGTTTTCCACTTCTTCAGTAAACTTTAGCATTTATGTATGTGATACTCATAGCTTTCACTATTTGCAAGCAAACTCAAGATCTAGGATATGAATTAATATTTCACTTTACTATGGACCCAAATTAATTTTATGTCTGCTGCAGGACAGTGTGCAGGATCATGTCATTGAGTTAGAGAGTGGGCGTAGTTTCTTTCCATTTTATTCATCTCATCACACCTTTGTCTTTCTCAGCTCATCATTGAATAGTCAATAACATAATAAAACAAAAATAAACAAAAATAAATATGAAACAATATTTTTACTTTGAAAAAAGACCCCAAGGAAAAATTCAAATTCAATTCTCCCAGAAAACAAGAAATAATGGTGAGAAAAAATGATTGAGAAAATTAACGTTTTATACTGGGCTCATTAGTGGGCTAGATTCACACCATGATGAAACCACCATGGTCATTATTTGAAAACCTGAAAAAGCTGTTTTTATTATAGTCCTGATGAATGTTACAACTGAAACAAAATGGTGCATCAAGAGAGAGAAGCCTTAAGTGGAAATTTAAATTTTACTTTACTTGGGATGTGAGTATAATGCCCAAGGAATATGTAACTCTCCTTAACAAAGTAGTACTAGAAAACTCCAATAGGTTGCAAAAATATTCACCAAATTACTGAGAGGCGAATGTGACTAATAAGATATTATGCAAGTAAAATTTAACTGGGAATTTTTAGGAAGTACTTTTTTGACGGGCTCCTGGGTGGCTCATTTGGTTGAGCATCCCACTTCTCTCAGGTCATGATCTCACAGCTCGTGAGTTCAAGCCCACGTTGGGCTCTGTGCTGACAGCTCAGAGCCTGGAGCCTGCTTTGGATTCTGTGTCTCCCTCTCTCTCTACTCCTCCCTCACTCATGCTTTCTCTCTCTCTCTCTCTCTCTCTCCCTCAAAAATAAATAAAAACATAATTTTTTTTAAAAAGAAGTACTTTTTTGTATTACACATTTACTTATACCACAAATATTTATTGAATGTTATATGCCGAGCATTCTCCTTGTTTTTATGACTCTCGCTGTCTAGTGGGGAAGATAGACACGAAACAGTTAGTCACACATATATATCACATATATAAATTTCACTGAAGGATTAGTTGTTACCAAGGGTTGGGGGAAGAGTAGGGTGGAGAATAACTGTCAATGGGTATCGAGTTTCTTTTGGAGGATGAAGAGAATATTATAACATATGGTGATAATTATAGTGGTGATGATTGCACAACTCTGTGCATATACTAAAACCACTGAATTACACACTTTAAAAGGGTAAAATTTATGTCAATTATGTCTCAAGAAAAGGTGTGATTAGGCAAAAAAAAAAGATCATGCTTCTTCATGGCTCAAAACTCACCTTCCATTTTAGGAGAATACTGAAAGACATTTCTATAGCTTTTGAAGACCTAGATTTTATTTTATTTTTAAAAAGTGTTTATGTATTATTTTGAAAGAGAGAGAGAGAAAGAGAGAGAGAGAGAGAGAGAACACAAGTGTGGGAGGGGAAGAAAGAGAGACAGAGAGAAACAGAGATAGAGAATCCCAAGTAGGCTTTGCGCTGTCAGCACAGAGCCAGACATGGGACTCTATCCCAGAGACCATAAGACCACGAACTGAGCCAAAACCAAGAGTGGGGCACTTAACCAGTTGAGCTACCCAGGGGTCCCTAGAAGGACCTATATTTTAAAGGACTATAACTCTTACCCCATTCACTGTCATTTCTATATCTCATTATCAATGCTCACTTACAGGTCATTTTGATGTTCTTTAACTGCCAAATTTAATTATTGCCTTAGTGACTTCACCCTTTCTGTTCCTCTTCCTGGAAAGCTACTGCCCTGGATACTTTCATAATTCACTTGCTTTTTTTTTGTTGAAATCTTTATTGGAATGGGAAAAATTAGAAGTGATTGTCCTGAACACAATATCTGAAATTGCCCAGTTTTCCACCAACCTCACTAATCCATTTGTATTATTTATATGCCCTTATTTTATAACCCTTAATACTTTTTTAATATTTTATATATAATTACTTAGTTATCATTTGTATTCCTAGTCATTTTCTGTAGAATGAGATGAATCCTCTGTTTTATTTACCTATATGGCTTTAGCAGTTTTGAATGAGTTAAAAAATGGAAAGAGAAGTGAATGAATTGATAAATGAATGAATTGAATAGGCTGAATATTAAATATGATAATTAAAACTTAAACCTGAGTTTCCTCACATGTAAAATGTGAGTAATAGTATCCCATGTTTGGGGATATTTTATTATTGAATAAAATGTGTGCAGAATACCTGACCTTAACTCTCCTAAATGATAGGGGTCCAAAGTCAACTTTTTTCTGTATAATTATAAGGGATCTGAATTTTGTTATAACATCATGGACACGATCGCATAAAAGCACTAATAATTTGCTTTATCTTTAAACCATCCATACTTAAATTCTAAGAAATGAAAGATATGAAAAAAAAAAGAAAGAGAAAGGCATTCAAGAAAATACTTTGAGATCTTGAACGTGGATATTGTTAGTGATTTCTTGAATTGCCTCACTTAATGTCAAAAAAACCCTGGAGTAATTATATTACTTGTCCCATAGTACTTACTAAAGGAAAGAATTATTCAGGCCTGCTAATTTATCCATAGAAATAATCTGCAGAAAGAAGACTTGAGTGCTGAACCAATTTTATGCTTTCAACATCTAAAAGAGTGTTGCCAAAAGGAGGCCATAAAGGCTGAGGGTCTAAAAATTCTGTAACTTTTCTTGCTTTTCATTAAAATAATAACAATGGTACTGTACTACATTTCTTCCCAAGAACTTTAAAAATATCTTGATTTTGAATAGAAGATTACCAAATGGGTCAGCATGGGAATATATGTTTTAAAGGGGTATCTGAACTCTCCTATCATTTATTCAGGTGAGGACTATATTGAAGAACAAAACAGTTTGATCTTATGTTTTCATGAAGATTGGAGTGTAATAAGGGATAGTAACAAGAGATAAACTAGCCAAAATATTTTTTAAATAAGTATAAATGTAAATGTGGTATATATTAGAAACAACTACATCTAGAGTCCAAGGAGAGAAAAATGGAAGTACTGCAGAAGAATTTAATTTAAGTTGTAATTAGGGACTATTTCTTTGAGGGAGTGAAATTTGGGCAAAAGCCTACAAATCTAGCTGGAGATAGCCAGGAAACATGAAAGGTGTTATGAGTTGGAACCCACAACAGAAAGAAACAGCATGAACACATTCCTGAGGGAAGAGCTCATCAAACATATTTGAAAATGTGTAGTGTGACTAAGAAATAGATCTGCAGTGGGCACATTTTCTAAGATGGGGCCGGAGGGATAGGCAAGGACCAGAATGTGTGAGAATTTTGTATTTTTCTAAAAAATGCATTCATGATGTTTTTTTCTTTCTTTTTTTTTAAATATCACTTTAGAGTTGTTGATGTTGTTTTTAATAGTATTATTAGAAGACTCAGCCAGTGTTGTATTTCAACGATTATTTATGTTTTTCTTTAGAAGGCTATTGCTTTATTCCCAGTAAGAGGAGAGTTGGTTTGGGCCACAGTGGTAGGGCAGTATAAATGGATAGAAGTGGAGATTTATTTCAGAGGCTAAATTGGCAGAATGTGGAAGCAGGGGAAAAACACTTAAAGTTATTTACTAAGAAAATGTGTATGGTGGTGGCTCTTGTGGTGTTAACACCAACTGCATTCCAGAAACACATTCCAAGCCTTTCATTTCAATCAAGTAGCACCATTCTTGTAGCTTTCCCAAAGATCTAAAATAATAATAATGTTAATAATAATAATATATTCTTACTTATTGTACTCATACTATAATTTGTAATATGTATGCTTTTTACCCATTATCTCAGTATATCTTTGAAGGAACAATTTGAAAAAAGTATCACTCTTTTCACAATTTTATAATGGAGATCAGGACTTAGATCACTTAACTTGCTCATAGACTTCCAGCTAATATGGGGCAAAGTCTCTACTCTAATCCATGTTTGTCTGACTTAAAAGTCACTAATGACCATAGTTGCCAACCTTAGTCAGCATAAACATCATATAAGGTGCTACTCAAAATAGATATTCTGAAATCGCAAACCCAGTTTTATGATTCTGTAGGTAAGTGATTTAGCCTAAGATTCCATATTTTCAACATCCACACCAAAAGGAATATTTTTTTTAATTTTTAAAAGTTTATTTATTTATTTTTAAAAAGAGAGAGAGTGAGAGAGAGAGAGAGAGAGAGGGAGGGAGGGAGCACAACTGGGGAGGAGCAGAGAGAGGCAGAGAAACAAAATCCCAAGCAGTATCTGCACTGTCAGCGCAAAAGCCAAGGCAGAGACTGAACCCAGGAACCATAAGATCAGACCTGAGCCGAAATCAAGAGTCAGATGCCTAACTGACTGAACCACCCAGGAGCCGCTCACGCCAAGAAGAATCTAATGAGGACCACACTTTCACACAGATTAACACATTTCTACCAGATTTTTTCGGAGCTATGTGGGTGTGTGAGGTACAAGTCTGCAATCCTACATTTCTGTAACACTCCAAATTTGACTTGGAAGGCTGCCTACTTTCTATCTCATTGGGACATTACAGCAAACACTTCCAGCCTATAAAACTAGTATTCTTAATACTCTAGCCTACTGAAGTAAATCAGTGTCCTGGCACCTGGGAAGCCAGTATGGTGGTAAAACTTTCAGTATTCAATGTTACTCTCATTGATTTTCCTACAAGGTATTTTTTTCTCCTGAGATGGAGCTAGTTGAAAAGCAATGGGAAGAAGACAAGCGGGATTCCAGGACTATGTAGGAAAGAATCTCTCTCAAATAATCAATAGCTACATGGAGTAGATATGAAATATAAATTCCATCTTGTAATACTATTGCCAGCACATTCTTCTGCTTTAAGACCTATCCTAATTCTCACATCCAGAGGCTCTCTTTATTGTAAATTGTGATAGAATCTAGTGTGATTGTAGTATACACTCATGTCTACAAGTACTCAGTTAGATGAAACTTTCCATTTGTTTGACATATAGGTAATAAAAATTGATGCTAGAAATAATAAATGATGTATAAAGTGTTCTTTCCCTGGAAACTATAATCAATAATATTCCAAAAGAATTGTATTCTCAGCTGACAAGCCTGTTCTTAGCTTGTGCCACCCCATCATGTTTAAATCCATAAACTCAATCATTATTTTAATCCTTAACACTTATTCTAGAAACTGTAACAGAGGACAAAAAAAAAAGACTGCTTAGTTTTCAAAATTATATTAATGTTTAAAATAACTTTTCTCAACATCTGGACTTATATGATTTTTTTCTACCTTTTATATTCTTTGGCATCTATCAAACTTAACACTCCTGCTGCTACAAACAATAATAATTCAAACAATAGCAGTATTATAAATGCATGTATTGCCAGACCACAAATTATCTTATTGAGAAAAATAAAGTGGAAACACTCCACAATAACTCATAAAAAGATATACCACATTAGATAAGAATTTTAAAACACTATTAGCTTCAACAGACAGCTGAAGAATGAAAATAAGATGCAACTGGGCCATCATACTACCAGACAGTAAATACTGCTTATCTTCGAGGGAAAAAGAACAACTTTTATAAAGGCAATCGCTAAAGGAGTTAAGAACACAGACTAAAAAGTAAAATAAAACCAGATTCAAGTCCTCACTGTGCTATTCCCTGGTGGGATATCCCTGGTAAAATGCATTTACCCTTCCTGAACTTTGATTTTGTTTTCTCTATATCTGAAGAAATATTGTTCCCCATTGGTTTTATTTAAAAGTTATGTGAAGTAATGCAAACATTTCACAGGTAACACTCATTAGCAATGAGATAGGGAGTATGACTTTCAGGTTCTCAGAATAAATGAGTTTAAAATCTGTACTATCCTAGAATATGGGAAGATTCCTGAAAATTCTGAACCTCATTTTCTTCATCTATAAAAGGAGACAAATGATAGTATTAATTTCATAGAGTGGGTTTTGAGAAGTTTCTAAGTGGAACAGTGCCAGATTCAGTGTAGGGCTCTCAATCAAAATGTGCTGTTATTAGATATTCTGATTTTTGAGAATGCAAATTTATGGTTACTGCTCACATTTCCCTATGTGTGTTTTCTTTTAAAAGAAATTTTAATGTTTATTTATTTTTGAGAGAGAGACAGAGCATGAGCGGGGGAGGGCAGAGAGAGCGGGAGACACAGCATCCAAAGCAGGCTCCAGGCTCTGAGCTGTCAGCACAAAGCCCTGACATGGGGCTCGAATTCACAAACGGTGAGACCATGACCTGAGCTGAAATCAGATGTCTTGCCAACTGAGCCACCCAGGCAGCCATTATATGTATTTTCTACTTGCTGTTTCCTACTTTCTACTGTTACCTAAGCAAGTTTTAATCCCACTTTAATCCCCACTGAGAAATAATTATAACTTGGACATATTCATTTTTCCAGAAGTGTGAGCTGACTTTGGGAATCTGAAAAAAAAAAGTTAGGAAATTAGTTTTACTAAGACCAAAATGATATAAAGCATTGGAAGGGAAAATTTCAATGCCTTTTAGAATGTCTCTGACATTGCTTCTCCTTTTAGATTTCACTAAATGTACAATAATTGACTAAACTTACTAATAATAAAGCAAACCCTAACTGTAATCAAGCAAACCTTAATATATTATTATGTGAAAGTATGATATAGTAAATTTACTTTTTTGTATTCCTAAATATTTTGCAAGGCTACTATCTGTTCATTGTGTGACTATCAAAGCAGCTCTATCACACATCAGTCAAAATGGGCAAGGGGGTGGTAAACCATAACGTCCATAATTGAGAGAAACATTTTTCAGAACAACTTGCTTTTTTTACAGGTAGGACCTTGGAGAAATATGGTCTGAGGGGGATGCAAAGAACATTGCAGACTACTTCACTTTTGCTATCTAAAGTGCACATAATGCTGATAAAAATTCTGGCCTAGAAGATAAAAACATTACAAAAACACCAAGAACATTGTTATCAGATAGGAAGAACAAGATAAACAAACAAACATACATACTCAGAAACAATGATATACAACAAGCATCCATATCACAACTCTGCATAACAAAGCTAGAAGTATCAATAGTCTCTGAGAGACTCACTATAAATCCTCTGTGGGAGGAAGAATGCATTTATGGATGGTGCCCTTTGATAGGCAGTGAATGACATTTTATTTACATAACCCACAAAACCAAATACAGGTCTATCTTGAGCATTTATACAACTTGGCAAAATTTCAAGCTGGAGATGGCACTAGTTGTTGATGTTGTTCCCTTTCCTGCAGTTAGAAAAAAATGCAAAAAATTCTCAACCAATTTTAGTTTTAAGAGCGCTAGACTTGTAAAAACACTGTTATTATGAGAGAAAAGGTCACTGATTTTCTAAACACAGAGACTTAGCACCACCATAAAAGTGAATTCATTTTATTAAATGAATGATGAGCCAAGAAGGTCACAGTGCCTTGAAAAGAACAATAGCAGGTCATGAGCTTATAAATCTTGGAAGAACTTTCTTTCATTTAAGAGGCCCAGGATTATTATGCGATTTGGCAAAGTGTAAGAAGCAATAGGAGGTCATTCAGGCTGATACAAGGTACCAATTAAAACTTCAAAAATATTGAGTGTAAAATTTTCCAAGTGTGGATCTGAAAATGTGTAAAAGGGCCAAAATATATAATTTATGTCATTTTGCAAAACACAACACAAAATCAAGCAATTAATGAAGGCATAATTATTCAATAACATAGGTGATTTTCCAACTATCATAAGAACAATCAATTCAAATTACTTTTACACTGCTTATTTGACACTCTGCTTATTTTTATTTATTTTCTAATTAGCTTGACTAATTATAACTTAAACTACTCAAGTTTCAGTTGAATAGAGATAATTGTGACTATTCCTTCAGTGTTATTAATTCATTTTCCTGTAAATGTTAGATTGTACCACCATGGTAGGGAATCACACCACGTCAGGATATCTCCATGGTATTTTATTATCAAATTCTCAGAAGATTGGGGGAGAGATAGATAGGTAGATAGATAGAACACAAAATATAACTCATCCTACTATAGTTCTTTGTCAATAAATCTCATTTCACAAAATGCCTGATAAACTCTATAAAATACAGGGTAAACAATTTGTGCACTTAATTCATAGTATGTAGCATGATATTTGGAGCATACTATATACTAAAAATATGTAAATTAGTGAATGGGGATTGGTTTTTTAAATTATTTTATAGTTGCATAACATACTTCTCAGTGGATTTGAGCATAGTGATTGTTTTTGTGTCTACCAAATATATCAAAAAATTAATTTCCAATTTCAACTCTGACATATGAAGAGCTTGGAAGTCATCACGCCTGACCTTAAAAATAAAATAGGGGTGCCTGGGTGGTTTAGTGGTTAAGAATTTGACTCTTGGTTTCAGCTCAGGTAAGGATCTCATGGTTCCTGAGTTTGAATGCTGTGTGGGGCTCTCCACAGGCAATGTGGAGCATGCATGGGATTCTCTCTCTCCCTCCCTCTCTGCCCCTTACTCCCTTGTGCTCTTTCTCTGTCTGTCTCTGTCTCTCTTTCAAAAATGAATAAACACTAAAAAAAAATTTAAAAAATAAATAAATAAACAAATAATAAATAAATAAATAAATAAATAAATAAATAAATAAATAAAATTGAACACACTAAATATCAATGAGTTTCAGAGAATTGAGACTGTAGGGCAAACTGCCACCTCTGGAGATGGATGAGTTCAGAGATAAAGGGGAGGTGTGACCACTTGGAACAAAGTGGCTGGATGCATAAGCTATTAAGATATTTGACTGTTAATTTTGAGAAATTGCTGGAGTGTGGTAAGCTACAGGGGGCCCTGGTCTTGGTGGAGCTCAAAACTTCTATAGATTTAATGTCCAAAATCTCCACCAGGTTCTGGTGAGGAAGATTCAAAAAAGATCACTTTTTGTCTCTGGTAGGAAGAGAATAATCCCCCTGAAATATGTGTGGAGCATTTTCTGTAAGAAAGGCCTATTGTCTATGGAAAAAGCTTTTACTGGATCCTCTGTCTTTACCCAAGAGGAGAAAAAGCTAAACCAGCAGAGAAACACATTGGGAGATACACAGACACGGCCCCCGGAAGATTAGGTTTCAGTAATAAAATTATAGAACATGTTCCTTCCCTCACATGTTGCTGTCAAACAAACAGGGCTCCACCATAATGATAGTGGATTATAGCTGCACGTGCTGAAATATGCAGTCTGTCTCACAGGAGGCGTACTTAAGGAAAGGAGGCAAAAAAAAATCCCCTAAAAAGGATTTGAATTCCCTGAAACTTGTGTACGGGGAAGAAAAGCTTCCTTCCAATCTCTTAGGTTGTGTGTCTGGCCTAAGAATTAAACTGACATAAAGCAAATTAGCAGGAGTAAGCATACATATTTACTTAACATTTTTGTGTGTGTATAGCAGTCTTCATAAGAGAAATGGAGACCCAAAGAAGCTGTTAGGCTCAGAAGATTACATACCTCTTAATACAAAAAAAAAAAAAAAAAAAAAACAGAGACAGTGGGGATGTGACAAGACAAAGGGGGGTGGGCTACGGGGAGTCAATTGTGGCATAGTGATTGATAAATATACAGGGGGAAGTAATGTAAGGTGAGGGTTATTTTAGTAGACTAGTTTGTATAGGTTCATTTCAGCATCAACTCAGGGTCTCTGGTGATCAGAGTGTTCTTCTGTATTTTGTACAGGGAAGGCATGTTTCTCATGGGGCGTTTTTTGACCTGCTTTTAGGTAGAAAGGGGGAGGAGAGAGAGCCCTTCCTGAACTGGCTCTTTCTCAAGTGCCTTCAGCTCGAAATAATCAATATGCTAAAGCAGCATGTTTTAGGGTGGCATACTATGAACCATGACACCTATAACTACAATAAACATAAACATAGGCCAACCCCTAGCTAGATTATCATAAACCCTCACAGTAAAGGACTTTTAACTTCAGTTCTTATTATTCAATGCAAAGTGTCTGGCTTACAAAAAATTGCAAGTCATGCTAAATGGCAAAGTAAAAAAAAAAAAAAAGAGTCTGGGAAAGAAAAGCATGTATCAGAACCAGACTCAGATATAATAGTGACATTGGCAATATAAGGTAGAGAACTTAAAATAACTATGATTCATGTGTTAAGGGTCCTAACAGAAAAAGTAGACAATACAAAGGAACAGAGGGATAAAGTAAGCAGAGAGACAGAAACTCTGAGGAAGAATCAAAAGGAAATGCTAGAAATCAAAAACACTGTAACAGAAATGAAGAACCCCTGTGATGGATTCATTGGTAGACTGGACACAGTTGACGAAAGCATGAGTGAGCTAAATTATAAGTCAATAGAAACTTTACAAACTGAAATGAAAAGAGGCAAAAGAAGGGGAAAAGAAAAAGCCCAGAATATTCAAAAACTCTGGGGCAAACCCAAATTGTATAATGTATATGTAATTGGAACACTGGACGGAGAAAAAAGAGAGAACAGAGTAGAAGAAATATTTGAAGTTGTAACAGCTGATGACATTCCAAAATGAAGGGTAGATAGCAAAATACTGATCCTGGAAGATCAGAGACCATCAGGGATATAAATGCCAAAACAAGTCTGTACCATGGAATGCCATATTCAAACTGCAAAAACAGCTACCAAGATACACAGAAAATCTAGAAATAAGATTCAGGTAAAAAACAAAAAATCCCTTTTTACCCATAGAGGAAAAAGGATAATCTGTATCTATATCTGTATAGATATAGGTATATATTATACATAGAGGGAGAAAGAAAGAGACACAGAGAGACACAGAACGGCAGACACACACAGAGATAGACATACACATGCACACACACACAAATAGAGAGACAGAGAGACAGAGGGAAAGAGTGAATTGGATTCCTAGATTTTCTGGAGGCTGATTACCTCAATCATTCGGTATAACAACTGAGACCTGAGTCTTGGCAGCCAACATAACTTCTGTGATGCTTCAGGAAACAAATGAATAATTATTTGTTTTTAAAAGGAAGAATAGTATCTGAACATCTAATAACCATATGGCAAAAGGCTAAGAATTTTAAATTTAGAAGATTTACATGTTGAAAATTTTGACACTTAGAAAATAATATTTCTAAAAGGTTTCAATAGTCTAGATGTGAAATATATCCACCCTAAAAATATCTAAACTTTTATAATCACAAAAAAAATCCCTAAAAGGAAATTTGTATTTAAAATTATGTTTTGTGAATGGAGCCCAAGGAGTCTTAGCAAGCTCCCAACTTATTATATTTGTTAGCATCAAGCCAATCACTTTCCCTCAGTGTAACAGAAAGGTTTGATAGATGAATCAGAGAAGGCTAGGAAACAAAGGGAAAATGTCTGTATTATACAAAGACATTTAGGTAATTTAAATCCAACTCTAAAGCTACCCATGATAAAAGGTAAATAATGATACCTCTTACAAAACCGAAGCGTTTAAAGCAGTTATAGACAAAACTTCAGGGGTGTGTTTGTTTCTATTGTCTCTATGCCTTTGCACCCACAGACAAATTGGATGTGGGTTCTGTATCTGATATACTCTGAATCCCAGTTACTTTACAGAATGACTTGGATTTTTTTTCCTTTCTATAGTTGAACAGTGAAGACAATAAGAGGGATGACCTGGGAACTCCTATCTGGAGTCTGAGCTAAAGCTCAAAAAGGGAAAAATATAGGCTTGTATACTTTGTAGCAGTACTGTAATTTATAGATATGTTTGATGTGACAATACACAGAATATGTACATTGTGTGGAAGAGGGAAAAATGAATTAATGAGCTTTTCAAAAAATTATCTTAGGTATCACTAATTTAGTAGTCTCTATGTAGCAGGCACGTTTTAAAATGATTTACAAATATTTAAATATTTGTTTTAAGATAACCATAAGAGATATTATTATTATTACTATTAATTATCTAATTCCACTATTATTTTTATTTTACTCAGTAGGCAATTCAAGTACAAAGAATAAATACAGATATAGAAGACAGATACAGTAGGTAACTTTAGGTCACATTACTCCTCATCTATGAAGTTAAGAGACTTCACACAACAGTCTGATTCCAGAGTTTGTACCCTTAACCACCAATCTATGCTACCTCTATGGAGAGTTATATTAAAGCAGGACAAGATACAAGTAACAAATAAAGAAAAAAGAATGGTAAATGTTATCCCTATCACAGAAGTGTCCAGCAAGCCTGGTGTATAAAATATAATTTTGAAAAAAACTGTCTATATCTATTGTAATATGGATGAAATATTCCAAGAATGTTCTAAATGAAAACATTCTAATGTTTCCAATGGGAAAACTAAAGATAAATATGAAATAACTTAAAGTTTTTATAAACATATTAAATAAAACATTTTACATTGAAATTATGTTTTGATTGTGTGGGAAAAATACATCATTAAAATTTGCCAATATAGTATTGAATATGGTGGATGTTTTAAAAACTTCCCAAAGGATAGAATGAACAGTTGACAAAGTAGTGAATAAAATGAAAGCTCGTATCTACTCCGGTATTCTTGCTATCAGAACATTGTTCTCCCTTTAAAATCAATGGAGATCTCATTCTTTACTGAGAAAATAAAATCCTGAGGAATAATTCACCCCATTTTAAATAGACCCTAGAAACATTTTTTAAAGCAATAGCATCTTTATTTCATGGTTGGCCTTTAAAAATGCATGATTCATCATTCATATGCTATCCCGTGAAGCAAGCCTAAAGGGCATTCTGGTAGTCAAGAATTAGCCCCTCAGTATTTATTTTAATTGATTAAAATACTCATTTTTGTAATTTAAGGGGGGGTCTGAGGGCATTAGTCTATGTTTTAAAATACTCCTTCCTCTAATAAGAATGAAAATCTTTAATGAATAGCAAAGTTTAAGCCTACAGGCACATCCCATTTTACAAAGTTTAAAATCCAACATATTATGAGGCCTGTGCTATAAGCTAGTTCATTTACACAAACAGTGTGTAACATGCATTGCTGTCTTAACTGAGTGTGAGATGATGAAATATTGTAGGGTCTTTATCTTATTTATTTTTTTTTATTTTACAGTTTCAAGCCCTAGAATGTTCATTCATGATATGTGATTTATTTCAGTATCTTTCTGTGTTCATCCAACTCTTACAATGTAACTTCATAGAAAGTTTACTTTTTTTATTTATTTTTTATTTTTTTTAACGTTTATTTATTTTTGAGACAGAGAGAGACAGAGCATGAACGGGGGAGGGGCAGAGAGAGAGGGAGACACAGAATCGGAAACAGGCTCCAGGCTCTGAGCGGTCAGCACAGAGACTGAGGCGGGGCTGGAACTCATGGACCGCGAGATCATGACCTGAGCTGAAGTCGGACGCTTAGCCGACTGAGCCACCCAGGCGTCCCAAGTTTACTTTTTTAAAATCATAGTCTGATATTCAATTTTCAGCTTCCCCTAAATATTTTCAAGGCCATTTATCCTTCATTTGAATAGTCTCACTACTGCTAATTACCTCTTCATCTAGATGCCCTAAGCTTGAGAATACCCTTTAACATGCTAAGTATATAAAAGATACAGTGTGACTTGTCAGGGGTATAGTGGAAATATTGTATCATTGAACCTGGACACAAACTGCTGTTTCCATAGCTGCCATGTGGGTTCACTTCCTAATTCATTTGGTACAGATATATTTATTATTACCTACTATGATACAGTCCAGACATTGTTCCCATAGCATGAAGGAGTCAGCAGTGATAAGAGGAGAGAAAAATCCCTGTCCTCATTAGGGCCTTATTTAGGGCAATATTATATTTTGTATATGGAATGCTACCAAACAACTTTCTTTAATTTGAAAATCATTTCGGTTAAAATTCATAAACAATACTTCTACTTTCTCTTTCAGAAAGTAGATTCAACCCTTTCAAGATATAAGCTTAAAATATATATAGAATTACATAAATGAAAGAAAATGTAAATTATTTTTGAAAAAATAAATCAATGTCTTTGTCTTCCTCAGCTATTTTTGCTTCTTTTACTCTGGATCATTTAAGTAGTGTGGTTGGTAAATAGAAAATGCAAATACTTGTTTTTCAACTTGCCTTCCTGTCCACTTTATTCCATTCTTATAAAGTTAAATCATCTGCAGCTCAGATGTTAGGTAATCTTTAGGATAAACAAAGGGATATAGTAATAAGAAAATTAAAATGAAAAACTAGAGCAATCGATTCCATAGCAGTCAGCATTTGATAACTTTGTATACATAGATGTGTGTGCAAAATAAGTTACAATAGATGCTTAAAAGATCATGAATTCATTATTAAAAGATTCATTTAAACTCATATTTTAAATTTTTACAGGATACAGACATTGTCATAATGAATTCACCCTGAAACACACCATCACCCTCAAGTTTATCACAAATTAACAGAAATAGACAAACATTAGTGAGGCAAATCTTGTTATGAAACTGCTGGCTTACAGACACAGTATCATGATGATGGCACACAGACTGGCTCTGTCAGTAGGCAAACGACAGCATAATTAGATTCTATGTCTCACAGGAGAATCCAGAAAGTGTCCACACGAGAGTCATTTTCTTCATCTACTCTGCTGTCAAAGAACAAAAAGTGACTTTTATAAAAGGAAGCTGTATTAGATATATACAAACTGTTTTTAAGTTTTGATTTTTAGAATAAATATGTACATCTAATTATTCCATGGCCTATACTAATTAATTTCAAAATTGACACATCCATTTGGTGTACAGACCCAGAATCTGAAAGCACGCATTCTAAGTAGAGTGAAAACACAAACACAAATCTTTTAGTACTCCATCCCTGTAAATGTGTTTGACAATGACCACGATTAGCCAACATATTTGATACATACACGAACTGTTCCTATAATTGTTATAATATTGTGTCTGATTTTGGAAAGTATGCGTAAAACTCCTACCTGAATATACTTTTATTTATGGGAAAAATTAAATCAGTTAGATATTCTGAAGGTTCACGAAAGCATGAAGATTGGCAACTGAATTTTGACTTTGTATTGAAGAGGGACTCTTAGTTTTTTTCATTCTCATCTGCATTTAATTACATAAGTATATTTCTTTCTAACTGAAATTTGCAGAGATAAGTGGACACAGCCTATTTGTAACTGTTCTTAAAATAAAAACTTTTCTGAATTAAACTTTGCCATCTATATCTTTGAAATTGTATCAGATGACACAGGAGAATACTTTAAATGCTTTGATCAGAAATTCTGTGTCTCACATTAGAAATGAACACCTTAAGGAATATTACAAATTTATATCAAAATTAATGTTACAGCTATGAAAAGTATATATTTATTTATGCAGGCATCTACAATGAATGTGCTGGCCATATTTATTTTATTAGATTGAATTTAGCCTGATATTCTTGGAAATCTTGACACTGCCATGAACATTCAGTGAATTTCTCAACCTTAAACGTGTTTCTTTTATCTCCGCACAATTCTATTCCATATTACAAAATAACATACATGAGTTTAATTTTAAAATAGAGGGAGAAAATTTTAAAGTCAATTTATTTGTGTCAATTGTTTTTTCAAGTTATTGTTTTGTTATAATTTTATTATAAAAGTCAAGGTTAAACAAATTATAGAACTTCTCATTAAAGATAAAACCCTTTAGAGGGGCACCTGGGTGGCTCAGTCGGTTAAGCGTCTGACTTCAGCTCAGGTCATGATCTCACAGCTTATGAGTTCAAGCCCCACGTCGGGCTCTGTGCTGACAGCTCAGAGCCTGGAGCCTACTTTAGATTCTGTGTTTCCCTCTCTCTCTGCCCCATCCCTGCTCATGCTCTGTCTCTCTGTCTCTGTCTCTCATGTCTCTTTGTCTCTCAATAGTAAATAAATGTTAAAAAAAAATTAAAAAAAACCCTTTAGAAAGATGTGTGTCCATTAGATTAATTTGAAAGAATTTACTAGATTTTGTGTGAAAATTAATACTCAAATAATTTGTTTAAATTAGTGCATAATTTCAAATGACTTATATTATGTTCTTTTTTTTTTAATTTTTTTTTCAACGTTTATTTATTTTTGGGACAGAGAGAGACAGAGCATGAACGGGGGAGGGGCAGAGAGAGAGGGAGACACAGAATCGGAAACAGGCTCCAGGCCCTGAGCCATCAGCCCAGAGCCTGACGCGGGGCTCGAACTCACGGACCGCGAGATCGTGACCTGGCTGAAGTCGGACGCTGAGCCGACTGCGCCACCCAGGCGCCCCTGACTTATATTATGTTCTAAAGAAAAGAGATGTGTTTGTGTGTGGGTGAGTGGGTGTTAGTTTATATGAGGCAGCTAGTAGTTAATATGCACATAGTGGTTATGGGTAATATTTGTATAATGATACACATGATAACATCATCAGTTTATTGGCATAAGGTCACATAATAAACAATTGGTATGTGTTGATTCTAATCTTCGTAATAATCATACAAGTTAAGTATTTTTTACTTTCATTTTGCAGTTAAGAAAAATATGTCTCAATTCTGCGCTGTCAGCGTGGAGCCTGCTTGGGATTGCCTCTCTCCCTCTCTGTGTCCCCTTTCCTGCTTGCATGCTCTTTATCTTTTGAAATAAATAAACGTTAAAAAAATTAACTTATTTTCCATTATACCACACTAGTCCTAGTGGGGGTTTTATTATGTGACTTTAGCTAATTATATCTATCTATCTATCTATCTATCCATCTATCTATCTATCATCTATTCTGAGGTCCTCTATTCTCATTTGTATAAGAGGGATAATAATTTTATGTAGTTAAATGGTTATATAAAGATTAAGTGAGATAACATATAGAATTTCTAGCATGCAGTAGAGAATATATGTATTAGAGAAGAAATACCTATGCCTTACTTTGTATGTATGCATATGTATGTACATATATAAATGTGACATATATATGTGATACACACACACACACAAACACACACACACTCAGAGAGAAAATGAAAGACTGAGAGGGAAGCATTTTTAGATTGATTCTAACAAGAATTTACAAGTACATTATGAACTATAGTTTCTGCAAATGCAGGATAAGTTGAGATCTCAAATAAAACCTGTTCTAGGGGCGCTTGGGTGGCGCAGTCGGTTAAGCATCCGACTTCAGCCAGGTCACGACCTCGCGGTCCGTGAGTTCGAGCCCTGCGTCAGGCTCTGGGCTGATGGCTCAGAGCCTGGAGCTTGTTTCCGATTCTGTGTCTCCCTCTCTCTCTGCCCCTCCCCCGTTCATGCTCTGTCTCTCTCTGTCCCAAAAATAAATAAATGTTGAAAAAAAAAATTTTTAAACCTGTTCTAAATCACTTTTACTTTTCCAGGTATTCTACATTTTTTCTTTTAATTGTAGCCTTCCCAAAAGTTTAGCCTTCTAAAATGCAAAATTATAGAATGTTTCTATTCTATTCCTAATTCAAGAGGAATCATGAAGTGAATTACAGACATATTCACTTCATAAAGAAGTTTTCATCTTTAAATGGACACATAAAATTATGGAAAATGACATTGCAAGGAATCTAATAGAGTTATTTTCTCTTCTGGCTGTTTTAATAACTGTAGTCCAATATTACATTTTGATTATGTTTTGTTAAATTATTATTATGTCCTTAAGAAAATTTAATCATGTTTTGCACATATTTTTTTTCTCTTCTAACTACATTCTGTGATTTTCTTTTCCTCGTGTAAATACATGCTTTTCTAATGCTTATCCTACTTGAATTTTAAATAACATGCCTGAATAGTATAACACAATTTCTTATTTTAACTTTTGAATAAAATTAAAAGCAAACACCTGATTAAATAAATGAGATGTATTTACTTATTTATATATTGGTTTCTTCCATGTATTATTTTAGGCATCTTATATAGGTACACCTGCTTTTTGAAAGTTACCATTGTGCCATGTTGCTTTTACAAAAGACCTACCTACATTAGTACCTGTTTTCATTAACCGAAAAAAATACAAAGAGGATTTTTGCTTTTACAAAAATAAGTAAGTAAGTAAGTAAATAAATAAATAAATAAGAAAGTGAAAATAGCATCCAGCATTTGTTTTTGCAGGGAAACTTTGTAGAGGCAGCACACATCCCTGGACCAGCGAGAGTGGCACCACCAAGCTCCTTCCTTGGGAACTACACTCAGCATCTCATCATTAATCTGCCATAGCCTTCAACTGTACCTGTGTGCCTTATTTTGATATATTTTGTGCATCTATTAGCAGATATCAGAAAAGCCTGAGAGGTTATTATTTTGACTCCTGAAACACTCAAAAGTTTTTTCATATAAGTTAATGGTAATTGCTTCTTTGCTTTGCACCATTTCCACTTATGAAAGTTTGTATAGGAATATTCTACTTTCAGACCATGAGAGAAACCTGTAATAAGAATTTGTGATAAAAGACCCTAGGCTTATTCAGATCGTAGAATTCATATATATTTAGTTGATTAGTGAAATGTATTTCATGTGTAGTCATACGCACATGTGAGTTTATGAACTATCCTGCTTTGATTATTTATGTACAGTGTGCTAGCTTTGATCCATACCACTTCTTTTTTTAGTAAATGCTTGACATTGCTAAATTTGGGGTAGTTGCCTTAATTTAATTTTTAAAATTTATATTGTAAATAAAAACCTTTAATATCAAAATTTTACTTATTACTATATGAGTTAAACTTAATGTTAATCATTTAAAACAACCCATCATAATGCACATAAGTCAAAATAGAATTGATGATTCAATTCTGTAACAATAGCTATAATGGCCACAATTGCCTCTCCTGAGAGATAAGACTCAGTAGAACATCTTTAAGACAATATTTTTATCATGAGATTTTTATTTTGCCATGCTATCATTTATTACATCCATTAATCAAATGTTTTATTTAAAGTTAAATTACTCAGATTGTCCAGATCACTTTGGGGACAACAATAAACATCTTAATACATTCATTTAATGTTTCATTTCTTTGTGAATATTAATATTTATACAAATCTATTATAAACACAAAAGTATGCAGATACATTTCAAGTAATGTTAGTGTTCATTTTTTGTACAATATTTTATTGTCATAGAACTTTCTAATTGTAGTATAAGTTAAGTGTATAATAGATCAAAGAAAATCTTAGTGAATTTAATTATAACTTGACATAAGCATGTTTGGAAAAATAAAATAAATTACTATTTTATTTAAGTAATTTTTAAAAAGTATTTCTATAATTTAAGCTCCTGTGTTAATAATTAATCTGACATAGTAAGATGATAATTCATAGAATGAAGACAGTCCGTCAATATCTTTGTGTTCCCTTCCCAGATATACTTTGAATATTATTATATACTGATGAACATAGTTTCCTATTAGTCTCAGTTCTTAAATTATAAAAATTTTGTTATTTTAATTCTGTGGAAACCTTGAAACTCCATAATAACATGCAATGTTTAGACTCAATCTATACAGAGTCAAATTAGGTTTATATTTGTATGTGCATAAATAATTGTTCTTAGCCATATTTAAGAGTTTAAAGTAGTGTTTTTACTAATAAAATACGAGATTCCTGTGTTAAATACAAAAATGGACCAACAAGAATTATATATATATATGCTAATACTAATACTAATACTAATGTATATTTGTTAGTATATATTATATAATGAGAGAAATTTTTCTTTTGTGTATGTTAATATTTATACCATGTTTTACTTTTGGAATATTTCACAAACTGAAGTGGACATCAATGCCAAAACCACATTATTGTACCTAATTTAAAGATGAAAATAAGGACGTATGAAGTAGAAAGAATAAGAAAGTGAACCAATTCAGGACAAAATCTGACTCATCCCGTTTATATCTCAACAACTTTTGTGAGTCTTCACATATTCAACAGTAAATTAATCATATGTGGAGATTCACTGTTTGAAAAGAAAAAAAAAAGGAGGAGTCTTTGATGGACGCTGTAGGCATTTCTATATTTTCCTTTGTTCTCAAACCTTGTATGACCATTTATTTGGGGTGTTTTTCTTTTCTGAATCTAATTACACTCACTTTCTGTATCTTTCATTTAGTAACTCAGATCCCCTGAAAGACCAGAAAAGGGGAAAAGTAGCAACAGTTTGGGAATCCTGACAGTGTGATCAGCATGTTGTGTGACCATAGCCATGTTGCAGGATTTCCTGAGGCTAGTTACAGGATACTGGTAGGGATAGAGAGACTAGCAGGGGGAAAGGCAGTCTGTCCAGGTGAGACGGAGCACAGAGTATTATTGAAGAACATGGCGTCTGTATTCAGACAGCTGGATTTGAATGTTTACCACTTAACACTTTTTTTTTCTTTTAAATTTTTATTTTTGAGAGAGAGAGAGAGAGAGAGAGAGAGAGAGAGAGAGAGAATGTGTGAGAGAGAGCAAGAACACATAAACAGGGGAGGGGCAGAGGGTCAGAGAGAGAGGGGAACCCGGGATCTGAAGTGGGTTCTGTACTGACAGCAGAGAGCCAGATGTGAAGCTCAAACTCACGAACCTGTGAGATTATAGAAGTGCTCTATCAAGGGTTCTCAATTAGTGCTGTTGTAAAGCTTGACTAAATTATGCTATTTCTCATTTATGTTTTCCTTTATATCAAGCTACGAACTCTTATTTATATCCTGTGTTCTTATTCAATTTGATTGAATTATGAACTTAAATGTATCCTTAAACACTGGATAGCATGTGGCTTCGATAGCATATTTCTAGGTAGGAGATTAAGTACTACTTGGTGATATAAGTTACTGCAGGAAAAAATCAGTGCTTAGAGTGAAAATAATTGGAGGGAAAAAAGCAATTAACTGAAGTTCTTAATCCTTAACAGATAATTCCAGGAATGTGAAACTTATTTCTCTTTCATCTAGTAGTTTAGGGGTGAGAGGTTTGGTGTAGGTCATCTATGAACTCATCCAGGCACTCTGGTTCCTTCTATCATGTCACTTCCACCATCTTATACCTATTGTCCTCATCCACGGGCTTGAAGTAGTCTTACCGGTACCACATTTACATTTTGAGCGAAGAACAAGCAATTTCTTTTTAAAGCATATGGCCTGGAATTTGCACCCATTCCTTCAGATCACATTCCCCTGGTTGGAACTTAGACTCAAGTTCATCACTATCTGGAAGGAAAATGTTATATAACTAGATGTCTATGAGTCAGTTCCAAGGAGGGAAGTGAGAATAGATACTGGAGCGTATTATGTCATTTTACAACCCAACTAATGCTCTTAGAATCATTAAAATGATGCTGCCTACTTCAAATTAGTATCTGAGATTATAATCAGGTAGCAGAAACTGAGGAGTGAAGTGAAAATGCAATGGAGATGGGAAGGTGGTAACAGTAATATTTGGCATGTTTACTATTTCCATTAGCTTTTCTAAACTGTTTTCATAAAATCTTTATCCACTCATGAACTGCTATTTTGTCAACATTCAATTGTTTTAAGCTGTGCCACAAAAGTGGTTTCTAGGGTTTTGAAGTATGTCAGGGGAAATAGTTCAGGGGAACTTTGGACTTTTTTTTTTTAATATATGAAATTTATTGTCAAATTGGTTTCCATACAACACCCAGTGCTCATCCCAGAAGGTGCCCTCCTCAATACCCATCACCCACCCTCCTCTCCCTCCCACCCCCCATCAACCCTCAGTTTGTTCTCAGTTTTTAACAGTCTCTTATGCTTTGGCTCTCTCCCACTCTAACCTCTCTCTCTTTTTTTTTTTTTTTCCTTCCCCTCCCCCATGGGTTTCTGTTAAGTTTCTCAGGATCCACATAAGAGTGAAACCATATGGTATCTGTCTTTCTCTGTATGGCTTATTTCACTTAGCATCACAGTCTCCAGTTCCATCCATGTTGCTACAAAAGGCCATATTTCATTTTTTTCTCATTGCCACGTAGTATTCCATTGTGTATATAAACCACAATTTCTTTATCCATTCATCAGTTGATGGACATTTAGGCTCTTTCCATACTTTGGCTATTGTTGAGAGTGCTGCTATGAACATTGGGGTACAAGTGCCCCTATGCATCAGTACTCCTGTATCCCTTGGGTAAATTCCTAGCAGTGTTATTGCTGGGTCATAGGGTAGGTCTATTTTTAATTTTCTGAGGAACCTCCACACTGCTTTCCAGAGCGGCTGCACCAATTTGCATTCCCACCAACAGTGCAAGAGGGTTCCCGTTTCTCCACATCCTCTCCAGCATCTATAGTCTCCTGATTTGTTCATTTTGGCCACTCTGACTGGCGTGAGGTGATATCTGAGTGTGGTTTTGATTTGTATTTCCCTGATAAGGAGCGACGTTGAACATCTTTTCATGTGCCTGTTGGCCATCCAGATGTCTTTGGACTTTTTTATAGTTCTTTCAGCTTCAAAGAACAAAAGCTCTTCAACCTACCACAATGGACTGAGTTCCATTATTATATGCCACAAATTCACCAGCATCAAGACCATCTGGGTTTCATGGGAATATCAAGGTTAGCTGTAATAAGGTGCCAAGGAATCTTTCCTTTTTTTCTTTGTCCTTATGCCTTCTTTTTTTAGTTAAACAACTTCTTACCTGTGTTCCATCCTCTCTCTACAGCCTTCACTCTACTGATGACTAATAGTTTTATACACAGCCATAGCTCTTAAGTTGTTTTTTTTGTTTGTTTGTTTGTTTGTTTTTGAGAGACAGAGCGATAGCGGGGAGTGGTCTAGAGAGAGCAGGGGAGGGGCACAGAGACAGGGAGGGAGAGAGATTCCCAAGCAGGCTCCAAGCCCCACCTGGGACTTGATCCCACCATTGCAAGATCATGAGCTAAGCCAATATCGAGTTGGATGCTTAACTGACTGAGTCACTCCATAGCTCTTAGTTTTAAGCTCAGTGCTCTTTGTCAAAATCCCGTATTTTCCATGTCTTTTAATTTAAAATTTTAAGGGAAAATATGATTAGTTTGTAATCTTTAGGTACTGTGGGACTATTTATTACAAACACTATGACCAAGGAAAGATCATTCAAAATACTTATGAACAGGTAAGAGTATTTTAGTGGATTTTTATCATCCTGCCATAAATATACTTTGTACATCTGTTTTTAGGTAATTTGTTAATTGTACCTGCCTACCTGATTTAAGTTTTTAGAAGAAAAACTCTAGACTCACTTTCTTTATCTGAAGGGATTTATATGCTATTTTTTTCAAACCTTCATTTACTTATGCATTTAAAGAAATATGGGTCGGGAAAAAATAACACATTGAATTAAACCTATAAACTGTACGTCTTTTATGATGTGTATATGTATTCATACACCAGTTTTTCTTCATTAAAAAAACTTATAAATTATGTAGGAACACACAGCTTTAGGCATTTTTAACCAAAGCAAGAGTATTGTTATAAACACAATTGTTTAAATTGTTATAAAGACAATTGTTATAAACACAGACAGGAAGTTCATATGAGAAAAATAACACTGAACTCTTGTAGTTTCTTCTGGAAATTTGTCTTAAGTTACTTGAAATATTTTCCAAAATATATATTAAATTTTGCTTATTTACTCTTGCATAGCTTGAATTACATACATGATACAGAAAAACATCTTTGTGTATAGTGCTTATGTATTCTGTACCACAGTGCCCATTGATGATGTCAATAAATAGATTTTATATAAAATTCCTTTATATGAGATGATACCAAATACTTTATATTGTATTACCAAACTATCTAGACAGAAAAAGCAATACTCTGAATATATTCAATAATATTGATAATTTAGGTCAAATCTTTTTCTATTGTAGAAAACAACAACAACAACAACAACCAGTTTTATAGCCCTCTTCCAAAATTTTTATGATAAATTTTAAAGTTAATTTTTTTTCTTATTCTTTGTTTTAGCCACAATGTCTAACATAGTACTTTACACATTGTTGGGGCTAAATAATTTGAAAAATAAATTTTTACCATGGATTTCAAGTGAGTAAAAAATTCAATTTATAATACAATTTATAGCACACACCAAATTTGATACCTTCTGGAATTATGTTTTTCACAAGATAATAATTTGAAGTAGAATGGTTGCGTGTATCTAAATTTTTCAAAGTAAAATATGTCAGGTATTACAAATATTATAAAATAAAGGCAAACTCCAGTAGATAAAATGGTCATTGGAGTAGTATACATGAAAATTCATTAATTAGCTTCAACTTATTCACAAAATCTATATTAGAAACCAACTAGGGTTGCCTGGGTGGCTCAGTTGGTTAAGCATCCAACTTCAGCTCAGGTCATTATCACCGGGTTCATGAATTTGAGCCCCCCCATTGGGCTCTGTGCTGACTGCTCAGAGCTTGGAGCCTGCTTTAGATTCTATGTGTCTCTCTGTGCTCCTCCCCCACTGCTCACACTCTGTCTCTCTTTCTCTCTCAAAAAAAAAAAAAAACATTAAAAAATAATTTAAAAAAGAAATCAGTTGTATGTCAGTTACTACTTTAGCTCCTAGACAGCCAGATGGAATAGCTGCATAGGGTGTGGCACAAGAAAGGACTGGGAACCACCATTCCCTCTCCAGGCTCCCAGGCTCCCAGCACCTCCAAATGTTCACCAACCTGGAAGCTCTCCAACCTTTTGGGGTTATATAAAGGCTTCATTTCATAGGCATGGTTGATTAATTGTTGACCATTGATGATTGATTCAACTTCCAGCTTCTTTCTCCTCCCCAGAGGTCAGGGGTGAGTCTGGAAGTTGTAACCTTCTAACCCTCTAATCATCTGCCACCAGCCCCCATCCTTTAAGGTGCTTTCCAAAAGCCACCTCATTAACATAATGAAAGACACCTGGGGTCTTTCTCAGCACTTAGAGAATTCCAAGGATTTTGACAGCTGTGAGCCAGGAACTGCGGATGAAGAGCTAATATAGATGAGAAATATATTTTGGTCGTTTGAATAATCAATTAAATATATTTCTTGTAAATCACAACGTGGCAACAGCCAAAGGTCTGAAGGAATGTGAGGTTTATTCAGATGATTAACATATTGTACAAATAAATTGGGTTTCAGAAATGTCCTGAATCAAAGTATTGTCTTATGTTCCTGGGAAAATTTTTTCTAGAATGAGAGTTAAGATGTTTACATCCAGTGGTCGAAATTTCAGTCATAATATGATTAGATGCAGAGATAGTTTCAGTTTTTAGCAGGAACAGCCTGTTTTAGCAGACAGATTGACACTAAGTGCAGGGACATAAAAGTAAATAAAGCACATTGTAGCAGCACAAAAGTTCTGTTTCTAATGCTAAGTAGGGCCATATATACAAAACCCTGTACTATTTTGAATGCCTACGTTGCCTGTCCTGAGTCTTTCTTGTCAAGAAAATGGCTCTAGTTCTCAGTATAATGCCCTACTGAAGAAACATCTTGCCAAATGGTAAAAAAACACAGAATGTATCACCTATTGCCCTCTTAAAACACTTTTTTTTCCTTTGGTATTATAAATCTTTTCTCTTCTATCATCATGAAGTAAACTGATGTGATTGGCAAAAGACAATTCCAGATTCCCAGGCAAAAGCATAGTTCATAGGCCTTTCTTTGTTTTCCAGCTACTAGAGAAGAGTTGGCAACACAAATTTTAAGTGGCAGTGAACACTGACCAGAAGGGATGATGATTTGAATGACGGACTTCAGAATGCAAAGAATGAGAGTGAAAGAAAACAAACAAGTAGCAACAATAATCGAGGCCAAAAGAGTTCATCTGATTTACCAAAGAAGTCTTTGGAGTTTCTATAGTCAGGACATTTCTGAATTCCTTTCCATGGTTATAACTTAGTGATCAGATGCCAGATCCATCAGCCATCCTAAGATCAGACTCACCTCTGCAAAAGTGGTTAATTCATTTGTCTGTATTTAAAGAATGATGGGGGCACCTGGGTCAGCTTATGTCATGATCTCACAGCTCATGAGTTCAAGCCCTGTATTGGGCTCTGCCCTGACAGCTCAGAGCCTAGAGCCCATTTCGGATTCTGTGACTCTCTCTCTCTGCCCCTCTTCTGCTCACTCTCTGTCTCCCTCTCCTTCAAAAATAAATAAACATTTTTAAAAAAATATTTAAAAAAAAAGAATAATGGAAACTATAGTAGAAAAGTAAACCTGAGGCCACATGATCTGAAAAGTTTCTTAATTCAGTAGTAAGATTGGGATCTAATCCATCGTTAACCCAACCATAAAGAATGAGAGAAATATAAAATAAAATGTTTTGGAAGCCACAAAATGTGGAGAATGGTGAATGATAATCAGAAATATTGGATATGTATTTAAGCTTAAATCGAAGGCCTAGCAATAAATGACAGGCGGTAAACAAACTAGGATGATGTAAAGGATTATGATAGCCTAAATTATGCTATTTGAATTTAGTAGCATGTAAATGATATTTTCTTAAAATTTCGCTAATTAAAAAAAAAAAACTGGTGCCACTGACAATTGAATGTGAATTTCCAAGCCAGTTTCACCTTGAATTTCATTCTTAGGTTTAACAATTTGTTACTACCTTCTATGTTTTACAGGAAAGAAACTAAACATTGGCATGAACAGGCAAGCAATAAAAGTTTTAAGACATTGGACAATGCTTGTCATATTAGCTCTTCATGTTACTAGAGTATCAGGCAGATGTTTTAGAAATGTTTCCTGTGTTGAAAACTATTTGCAAATAACTTCAGTGTTTTAGCTGAGTGTAAATGCTGTTTTTAGAGGCTGTTAAAAAGAAATTCATATTGGAAAGCACTCACTGCTGAGAATCTAAATAAATATACCTGTGAGTTTTCTTTTGTAATATCATCTTTAAGAAAGAGAGGGGGAAAGCAACACATCATTCAACTGATAATGTATAAGAGGTATAAGCAGTATAAAATATGAAGTGTTAATTTTTGACACTTTGGAGTTTGACATCCTTTTGGAGCTAACTCGCCCAATTTCATAAGCTTCAGTTAAAAATTAGCTTACTTCAAGGGAAAGGGTAAAGAAAAACTGCATTCAAATGCACATCTAAGGGATAGAGACGCTGGTAAATGCCTCTGAGAAATTTGTGGGCACTTCCTGCCCCAGGAAAACAGAGATATAGATTGTGGAGCGGTTCTCAGTGGAAGATATTTCTTCCAGTGAGCCTTACATCGTCTCACTTTGGTCCTTAAATAATTCAGCTGAAATTTCTGTGACTCTTCTTACTCAGAATTTATTATGAATATCCACTAATTTTCTAAGACAAAACTTACATTTTTTCTTGGTTAATATCAAATAAGGTTTCAGGTGAATTATGTTGTGGGCTAATTCCTTACAAACATTAAAAAGTAAACTAATTAACATTAGTTTGTTATTTTTACCCTCTTCCTTTTCCTATTTTTTCTTCTGCTTACTCCTGCTCTCTTTGTTCTGTGTTTCACTCTCTCCCTTCCTCTCTCCTTCTGTTTCCCTCCTTTCTCCCATCCTATTACATGGGTACATTGTTACTTAACCACACATACAGATTCCAACAGTTTAAAGCTGAATAAAACCCTTGGCAGGCACTTAAAGTTTCAGCTAATTCTGACATGTACTTTACCTTCTGCGATCCATAGCCTATTCAAGTATATGTTCCATTTCTCCAATGAGTGTGCCTTTAGTGTGTCCTAGGAATAAGTATGGCTAATATACCAAGTATCAGTCATCTTAATTTTTTCCAATATGTCTCCTTTCTGGTCTCTATGCAGCCGTCTCTGTAGACTCTACCATGAGGACACAGGGACTCATCTTGCACTGGCCTTTTTGACTGTATGCCCATGAGAAGCTGCTTCTTCTATTGTCCTATGGGCCAATACTAGACCATACAGCTTCCATTGTCTAGAGTTCACCCATCCAGCACTAAAAATGAAGTTGCCTGGTATCTTCTGCTCAGTGATCAGAATATTGAACTTATTTTTTTAAGTTTATTTATTTATTTTCAGACATACAGAGGAAGAGAGACAAAGAGTGTGTGAGCAGAGGAGGGGCAGAGAGAGGGTGAGAGAGAATTCCAAGCAGGCTCTGCGCTGTCCATGCAGAGCCCAACCTGGGACTGGATCTCATGGACAATGAGATCATGACCGGGACTGAAATCAAGAGTCACAGGCTTAACTGACTGAGCCACCCAGGTGCCTCTTAAGCTTATTTCAAGTAGAACTTTAATTAAAGAGTTAAATGCTGTCCAAAATAAATATTTAGTATAATATCTACTACATGTGATTGATATAAAGTATATAAGTATCAGTGCAGTTTTTCAGGTCTTCAGTTTTCAACCAACTGGAAACATCTTTTCATTTTTACCACCTACATCCTCTTACCTCACACAAAAAAATTAGTGTTTTTTTTTTTTTTTTAAGTAGTGGAATTTTCCCGGGAAAATTGCTTTGAAGTTAGAAAAGAAATGAAAATTTATCTAAATAAATCAAACAATAGTCTAATTTTACTTGATTATTCTATTACAAGTTTCCATGCACAATGTATTGTTTCCTTCTTTCCCTTCTTCCTCCATCCCTTCCTTCCTTCTTTCCTTCATTCCTTTCTTTTATCTTTTTTAAATGTCCAACCTGATACCCTTCCTTGTTTTTTTTTTTATAATTTTTAAGCACTTATTTATTTTCGAGAGACAGAGACAGAGCATGAGCAGGGGAGGGGCAGAAAGAGAGAAGGAGACACAGAATCTGAAGCAGGCTTCAGGCTCTGAGCAAGCTGTCAGCACAGAGCCTGATGCGGGCTTGAACCTACAAACTGTGAGATCATGACTTGAGCCGAAGTGGGATGCTCAACTGACTGAGCCACCCAGGCACCCCCTGATACCCTTCCTTGTATCTGTTCTCTTTGATAGTGCCCTCCTATACTATCCAGGGCTTGGCTATGTGACTTGCTTTGGCAAATGGGACAGTAGTCAATACAGCATAAGAAGAGGCTTGAAATAGTACATGTTCACTGGAGTTTGTCCTATTAGTATGTGTTTAAGGCCTCTCCAGCAAGAAGAACACGTAGCCTGCTGGAGGATGAAGTATCAGATGGAGCAGAGATGATCTGCCCCAGCTCAGGACTTCCTACAGTCTTTTCAAGCTTCCCCTCCAAAATAAATACATACTAATGCTCTTAAGCATCCAGTGTAAGTAATGAGTTACTTTTTTCATATGGAACTAAAATGGTACTAGTTTCAAATGCATCTTATTTCATATGCATCTAAAATTTTAGGGATAATTTAAAAATAGTGACACAGGGGCGCCTGGGTGGCGCAGTCGGTTAAGCGTCCGACTTCAGCCAGGTCACGATCTTGCGGTCCGGGAGTTCGAGCCCCGCGTCGGGCTCTGGGCGGATGATGGCTCAGAGCCTGGAGCCTGTTTCCGATTCTGTGTCTCCCTCTCTCTCTGCCCCTCCCCCATTCATGCTCTGTCTCTCTCTGTCCCAAATAAATAAATAAAACGTTGGAAAAAAAATTAAAAAAAAATAGTGACACAAATAGTTTTCTGTGTTCTGTGGCTAAGATGAGAAAATTTAGTAGACAAAGCATCATTCCTTTAAAAACCTGGCAACTGAATACAGATTTATAAGTGAGTACAGTTAAGACTAGAACTACTGTCCAGTAAAGCCATGGTCAGGTTGCCAAAACTCAGAATCATGAGCTAAATACTTTATTATTGTTTTAAGTTTGGGGATAGTTTATCACCCAGTATTAGACAACTGATACAAGCAAGAATTTGAAAACGTTATTGCTGGTTGCTAAACAAATCAAGCTGCTTGTGCTATAGATACATTTTTAAAAAATAATTTTATCTTTATTTTTATAATTTAGTATTTAGCAATATTACATAGTATATATTGAGCAACAATTTTTAAGAATTCCAGATCATCGTATTTCCACATGAACATCTCCTTTGCAATTCTTTCTCATTTGATCTTTTTGTCTTTGTTTCCATTTATTTATCATTAAACCAAAGTCATTTTAAAATATCTTAATTAAATAAAAAATAGCCAAATTAAAGGTCATTAAGATACAATATGTGTGTACATAAGTGATTAGAACTGTTAATATTCACAAACAATAATATTTAAAATATAAATGCATGGAATTATCCTACAGATTCTGGAGTATATTTTAAACATTTGCTGTAAAAATTATGAACCAAATAACAAGTTAAAATTATTTTTTTTAATTTTCATCAAATTCAACATTCAAATTCTTTCATAATGCTTGGTATTTTATTTTTCTTAATATATTAATATTTTCATAATTTTATAATGAAAAGACAATGTACTTTTTTTTTTACTTTTATTTTTTTATTTCTTTAAATTTACATCCAAGTCAGTTAGCATATAGTGCAACGATGATTTCAGGAGTACATTCCTTAGTGCCCCTTACCCATTTAGCCCATGCCCCCTCCCACAACCCCTCCTGTAACCCTCAGTTTGTTCTCCATATTTATGAATCTTTTGTTTTTCCCCATCCCTGTTTTTATATTATTTTGGTTTCCATTCCCTTATGTTCATCTGTTTTGTCTCTTAAAGTCCTCATATGAGTGAAGTCATATGATTTTTGTCTTTCTCTCACTGACTAATTTCACTTAGCATAATACCCTCCAGTTCCATCCACATAGTTGCAAATGCCAAGATCTCATTCTTTTTGATTGCTGAGTAATACTCCGTTGTATATCTATACCACATCTTCTTTATCCATTTATCCATCGATGGACATGTGGGCTCTTTCCATACTTTAGCTATTGTTAATAGTGCTGCTATAAACATGGTGGTGCATGTGTCCCTTCGAAACAGCACACCTATATCCCATGGATAAATGCCTAGTAATGCAATTGCTGGGTCATAGGGCAGATCTATTTTAGTTTTTTGAGGAACCTCCATACTGTTTTACAGAGTGGCTGGCCCAGCTTGCATTGCGGCCAACAATGCAAAAGAGATCCTCTTTCTCCACATCCTCGCCAACATCTGTTGTTGCCTGAGATGTTAATGCTATCCATTATGACAGGTGTAAGGTGATAATTCATTGTGGTTTTGATTTGTATTTCCCTGATGATGAGTGATGTTGAGCATTTTTTCATCTGTCAGTTGGCCATCTGGATGTCTTCTTTGGAGAAGTCTCTATTCATGTCTTTGCCCATCTCTTCACTGGATTATTTGTTTTTTGGGTGTTGAGTTTGATACGTTCTTTATAGATTTTGGATACTAACCCTTTACCTGATATGTCATTTGCAAATATCTTCTCCCATTCTGTCAGTTGCCTTTTAGTTTTGCTGATTGTTTCCTTCACTGTGCAGAAGATTTTTATTTTGATGAGGTCCCAGGAGTTCATTTTTGCTTTTGTTTCCCTTGCCTCCAGAGACGTGTTGAGTAGGATGCTGCTGCAGCCAAGATCAAAGAGGTTTTTGCCTGCTTTCTCCTCGAGGATTTTGATGGCTTCCTGTCTTACATTGAGGTCATTCATCCATTTTGAGTTTATTTTTGTGTATGGTGTAAGAAAGTGGTCCAGGTTCATTCTTCTCTATGTGGCTGTCCAGTTTTCCCAGCACCACTTGCTGAAGAGACTGTCTTCATTCCATTGGATATTCTTTCCTGCTTTGTCAAAGATTAGTTGGCCATACATTTGTGGGTCCATTTCTGGGTTCTCTATTCTGTTCCATTGATCTGAGTGTCTGTTCTTGTGCCAGTACCATACTGTCTTGATGAATACAGCTTTGTAGTATAGCTTGAAGTCTGGGATTGTGATACCTCCTGCTTTGGCTTTCTTTTTCAAGATTGCTTTGGCTATTCGGGGTCTTTTCCAGTAACATAAAAAATTTTAGGATTATTTGTTCTAGCTCTGTGAAGAATGTTGGTGTTATTTTGATAGGGATTGCATTGAATATGGAGATTGCTTTGGGTAGTATCGACATTTTAACAATATTTGTTCTCCGTATCCAGGAGCATGGGTTTTTTTTTCCATTTTTTTGTATCTTCTTCCACTTCTTTCATAAGCTTTCTATAGTTTTCAGTGTATAGATTTTTCACCTCTTTGGTTAGATTTACTCCTAGGTATTTTATGGTTTTTTTGGTGCAACTGTAAATGGGATCGATTCCTTGATTTCTCTTTCTGCTGGTGTATAGAAATGCAACCGATTTCTGTGTGTTAATTTTATATCCTGCAAATTTCTGAATTTGTGAATCAATTATAGCAGTTTTTTGGTGGGAACTTTTGGGTTTTCCATGTAGAGTATCATGTCATCTGCAAAGAGTGAAAGTTTGACCTCCTTCTGGTCAATTTGGATGCCTTTTATTTCTTTGTGTTGTCTGATTGCAGAGGCTAAGACTTCCAATACTATGTTGAATAACAGTGGTTAGAGTGGACAACCCTGTCTTGTTCCTGACCTTAGGAGAATAGCTCTCAGATTTTCCCCATTGAGGATGATATTAGCATTGGGTTGTTAATATATGGCTTTTATGATCTTGAGGTATGCTCCTTCTATCCCTACTTTCTTGAGGGTTTTTTTTCAAGAAAGGATGCTGTATTTTGTCAAATGCTTTCTCTGCATCCATTGAGAGGATCATGTGGTTCTTGTCTTTTCTTTTATTTATGTGATGAATCACGTTTTGTTTTGTTTTGTTTTTTTGGTTTCGATAGCATTAATTTCTGCTCTAATCTTTATTATTTCCTGTCTTCTTCTGGTTTTGGGTTTTATTTTTTGTTCTATTCCCAGCTCCTTAAGGCGTAAGGTTAGGTTGTGTATCTGAAATCATCTTTCCTTCTTTAGGAAGGCCTGGATTGCTATATACCTTCCTCTTATGACTGCCTTTGCTGCGTCCCAGAGGTTTTGGGTTGTGGTGTTATCATTTTCATTGGCTTCCGTGAACTTTTTAATTCTTCGTTAGCCCATTCATTATTTAGTTGGATGTTTTTCAGTCTCCAAGTATTTGTTACCTTTCCAAATTTTTTCTTGTGGTTGATTTCAAGTTTCATAGCGTTGTTATCTGAAAATATGCACGGTATGATCTCGATCTTTTTGTACTTACTTAGGGCTGATTTGTGTCCCAATATATGTTCTTTTCTGGAGAATGTTCCATGTGCACTAGAGAAGAATGTATATTCTGCTTTGGGATGAAACGTTCTGAATATATCTGTTAAGTCCATCTGGTCTAGTGTGTCATTCAAAGCCATTGTTTCCTTGATGATTTTTTGATTAGATGATCTGTCCATTGTTGTGAGTGGGTGTTGAAGTCTCCTACTACTATGGTATTACTATCGATGAGTTTCTTTATGTTTGTGATTAATTGATTTATGTATTTGGGTGCTGCCACATTTGGCGCATAAATGTTTACAATTGTTAGGTCTTCTTGGTGGATGGACCCCTTGATTATGATGTAATGCCCTTCTGCATCTCTTGATACAATCTTCAATTTAAAGTCTTGATTGTCTGATATAAGTATGGCTACTCAAGCTTTCTTTTGTTGACCATTAGAATGATGATTCTCCATACCCTTATTTTCAATCTGATGGTGTCTTTAGGTCTAAAGTGGGTCTGTTGTAAACAGTATATAGATGGATACTGTTTTCTTATCCATTCTGTTACCCTATGTCTTTTTATTGGAGCATAGAGTCCGTTGAAATTTAGAGTGAGTACCTAATGATATGAATTTATTGCCATTATGGTGCCTGTAGAGTTGGAGTTTCTGGTGGTGTTCTCTTGTCCTTGCTAATCTTTGTTGCTTTTGGTATTTATTTATTTCTCTCTCTCTCTCCATATATATATATATATATATATATATATATATATATCCTCAGAGTGTCCCCCTTAAAATTTCATGCAGGGCTGGTTTAGTGGTCACTAACTCATTTAATTTTTGTTTGTCTGGGAAACTTTTTCTCTCTCCTATTTTGAGTGACAGCCTTGCTGGATAAAGAATTCTTGGCTGCATATTTTTCTGATGCAGCACATTGAATATATCTTGCCACTCCTTTCTGGCCTGCCAAGTTTCTGTGGATAGGTCTGCTGCAAACCTCATCTGTCTTCCCTTATAGCTTATGGACTTTTTTTTCCCTTGCTGCTTTCATGATTCTCTCCTTGCCTGAGTATTTTGTGAATTTGACTATGATATGTCTTGTTGACTGTCTGTTTTTGTTGACTCTAATGGGGGTTCTCTGTGCTTCCTGGAGTTTGATGTCTGTGTCTTTCCCCAGGTTAGGAAAGTTTTCCACTATGATTTGCTCACATAACCCTTCTACCCCTATTTCTCTCTCTTCCTCTTCTGGGAACCCTATGATTCTGATGTTCTTCCTTTTTCATGAGTCACTGATTTCTCTAATTCTTAAATCGTGCTCTTCTGCCTTCATCTCCTTCTTTTTTCTGCTTCATTATTCTCTATAAATTTGTCCTCTATATCACTGATTCTGTGTTCTGCCTCATCCATCCTTGGTGCCGCTGCATCCACCCATGATTGCAGCTCAGAATTTCATTCTATTTTTTACTTCTTTTATCTCTGCAGAAAGGGATTCTAATCTATTTTCAACTCCAGCTAGTATTCTTATTATCGTGATTCTAGATTCTGGTTCAGACATCTTGCTTGTATCTGTGTTGGTTAAATCCATGGCTGTCAATTCTTCGTGCTCTTTCTTTTGGGGTGAATTCCTTCGTTTTTTCATTTTGAAGGGAGATATGGAATTAATGTGGTAGAAAAATTGAAATAAAAAATTAAAATTAAAAAAATATTAAAATTAAAAAATTAAACACACACACACACACACACACACACACAAAATAAATGATACTTGATCCTAGGTGTGTTTTGGTCTGGATGTTGAAGGTGGTTTGACAGATTAGAGAAAAAAAAGGGGGGAGAAAAACCAAGGAAATCATTTGAGAATTTGAAAAAAATGAATACACTGAAGTAGACTAAAATGAGATGATGGTCTATGGGGCGCCTGGGTGGCGCAGTCGGTTAAGTGTCCGACTTCAGCCAGGTCACGATCTCGCGGCCCGTGAGTTCGAGCCCCGCGTCGGGCTCTGGGCTGATGGCTCAGAGCCTGGAGCCTGTTTCCGATTCTGTTTCTCCCTCTCTCTCTGCCCCTCCCCCGCTCATGCTCTGTCTCTCTCTGTCCCAAAAATAAATAAATGTTGAAAAAAAAATTTTTTTTAAATAAAAAAAAATAAAATAAAATGAGATGATGGTCTAAAATAGAATTTGAAAAAAATTAGTCAAAAGTAAAGATTATAGAAGAAAAAAATAAGGAAAATATTTTTAATAAAAATTACAAATAAAAATGAATGTTTTCTCCTTCTGTACTCAAGAAAAAGAAGTGAAAAAGAAAAAAAAAAACACGAAAGTTGAATAGATGGACCTGCTAAAAGATTGAAATAGGACTGAAGTTACTTTGTTTCCCCAAAGAAGTCAGACTATGAAACGCTTTATAGTCCATAAACTAAGTAGGCGGTGAGACTTATGTTCTTGAAGAGCGAGGTTGGTCCAGTTGGGCAGGACTCAGTGTAATGGCTCCGTTCTCCACTAGATGGCGCTGCTAGCCTACTGGGGTTGAGTGTTGTGGCATTCATAGGTGCGTATGTGCATGCCCGGGAGTGGTGAAAATGGTGTCACCAAGCTACCCAGTCTCCAGTATATGAACTCTGTTCTCCCAGATCAGCAATTGCGCACCCGTCCTCTGTCTTCAGTTTTCGTCCACTCCCTGCTTTTTCACTGTCTGTGACCGGCCCCAGGTAGTACCTCTCTTTTGAGTTTTGTCTCAGATGTGGCTGTTTTCCCCAGCCCCTTACTTCTGAAGGACTGCAGCTTTGACCAGTTCCACCCCTCTGTGGGAGGGTCTCATGGAGCAATGCCCAAATAAGCAATGGCCAAATGTCGGCTGCACCCAAGAACACTTGTGGGACCCTGCTGCTGCCGGTGCCCCGAGACTGTGGCCAGGTGCCAGCCTTCCCCGGAAAAAATTCACAAGATAGTGTAGCAGCAGCGTTTCAGGGATTATGGGAAATCACAACTCACATCTGGCACCAGTCTTCACCCTTAACAACCTTGTTCCAGCATCAGCAAATGTGGCCGTTTTCCGTGGCCTGGTCTGCTGGGACCAGGTGGCTTCAACAGTCTACCAAATGTCCTTTCCAGCAGTGGAACTGCTTTTCCCCAGGTGGCCCGAGAAACTCCCAGACCCCACTCTGTTTATGGGGATTCACCCTTCCCACCAGAGCACTACCAGACCAGGTATGGAGCTGCGGAGTTGCAGACTTTGCCCTCCCCTTGTTTACAGTCTTAATGGAATTTAAACCCTCTCCTTTCTCCTTTATCCTTTCTCCCTTTTTAGTTTAGTCCCTGTGGCTTTTTCCAACTTTCCACTTTCTCTCCAGCTGCTTTTGGGGAGGGGTGCTTTTCCCGTATTCTCCCTCCCCACCATCTCGGCCCTCTTTCCGCCTGCAAAAGCACCTCCCTTCCCGCAGCTTCTTGCTCCCCAAGTTCACCTCTCTGCACCATGTACCTGCTGAATTCTGTGGTTCAGGTTTTGCAGATTGTTGTGTTAATCCTGCAATCATTTTTCTAGGTGTGCAGGATGGTTTCGTTTTGGTCTGGCTGTATTTCATGGACACGAGACACACAAAAAACTTCCATGCTGTTCCACCACTTTGTCTCCTCCCCCAAAACGACAATGTACTTTTAAAATTAAAATAGTATATACTTAAGGCACATAGCATGATATCCATATACATCCATATAAATATTGAAATAATTACTATAGTCAAATTATCTATCTATCTATCTATCTATCTATCATCTATCCTCTATCTATCTTTCTCCTCACATAGTTACCTTAAGGAGGGGGTGAGAACACCTGAAATCTACAGCATCAGTATGAAGACTATAGCTAATAACACTGCATTTTGTACTGGAAATTTTCTAAAGTGACTCAGTCTTAACAGCAATAGTAAGAAGAATGCAGATGTATCATTTTCATTGAATTTAACCTTATGTGTTGATTACAGGATTCCTGTGAACAAATTATTCACATGAGTTGGAAGCAACCCAGTACTTTGTCATGAAGAGTTAAGAAGGATATAACTTAGTACAGAGTTTGTCTGTCTGGGTTTGTTTGTTTGAGCCAGAAAAATGTGTATCCCTGCAAGGCAACAATCTGAACTGAGTTTGTTTAGTATTTGGTTAGCATTTTGTTTATGCAGTGCTTAAATATTATTCAAGAGCTACAATTAAATGCAGGCTACCATATTTGTCAATGCAATATATAGAAACAAATAGCAATGAGGAATAAAAACATGGCTAGAAGAACAGATAGGAAAAGCTGTTGAGATTTTTAAGGTGATAACTATGAACAAGCTAATTAAGACACTAAGAATTTTTTGGGAGGCAAGATGATGATGGGTTCAACTGAGGAAGAAAATAGAAGTGGAGAAACTAGGTCAATGGTGGGTTTGCTATCCACCTTGACTGAGTGATTTTGATTAAACACTTCTCATTTGTTTCCTTTTTTATTCTTTTATAGTTTCCTCCTTTTGATCCTTCAACATATTTTCTCTTTTATCAATTTTTAACATAACTCCAAGGGAGAAAAATAACCCTAAAATAATCAAATAAAAATTGAAGAAGGAAAGCTTAGTATAACAGCCCAATCTATTTATTAAGTTTCTACTCTGTTTGTCAAGAAATATACTAATCATTCCAGAGGATACTAGGCTTGGTTTCTACTCTCAAGAAAAATCTTTCTGAAGTTGATAAGCTGGTACTGTAAGGCTACATTTTATATGTTGTTCACTTATTTTTCATCACCCACCAGGAGTTTACCAGTTAAAGTACCAAAAAATGGAAGAATATTTGATGTTTTATTCATAGATTTCAAAAAACAAATGCAAGTTTGAAAGTAATATGGAATAAAAGAATGTGATTGAAGCTACATTTTGTGGTCTAGAAAAAAGAGACTGGTAAATATAGGAGGAATACAACTACATTAAGAACATATTTGGGTATTAGGAAATATGATGAAGGCAAAATGAAAGTAAAAAAGATAATTACAATTTTAAAATTTGTGCAGCTGCCTAGGGGGTTTGCAGATATCTTGTGGGTGATCTGGTGTGGCAAATTAGTTGTTGGTCTTAGAAAAGTGCACAAAAAGAGGCATATGCCTTGGGCTTTCTAGAAGAAATCAATGAAAGTGTTCAAACATATAGTAAGAGAGATCTCTCAGTGACAATTTTCTTTAAGAACCCAGGACTGCAAATATATTAACATTTCCATAAAAGGACTTTGTGCCAAGTAATAGAGAAAGCAATGCAGCAAACAAATAGTGAAGAGGGAGAGAGGGAATACCTCAGTATTCTCTTCTGTTTTCTAGACTCAATAACCCCGTGATAAATATGCTTGTGTTCCCCCCTGTGAGGCCTGCAAATTAAGAACTAAAATTATAATTGTTAATTAAGGTCTATTACATGTATGCATTTTATATTTCTAGATAAGTTAATAATTGTTCATAAGTAAACTGAATAGTTTACACCAGCCTTCATTAATCCACACATGTATGTTTGTTTATCTAAGCATGTTTATTATCAGGTAAGAGGGAAAAAGGGAGGAAAGAGACTTGTTTACTTGAAGTCAAATGTCAGAGAGAAGAGTAGTGACATCACTCTAACTCTTGTCTCTGGTAAGGTCTTTCTCAAAGACCATATGGTCTCTTCTAGTCTGGGACAGGTTATACACAGATGCCATGTTAGCAGCTCCTCTTGGACCGTGGCATAATTTATGATATCCTCATCTTCAGTTGCTTGCCCACAGAGAAGGTGAATAAGATGAGCCATGGCTTTCTCCCACATCTAGGGATCAGTAATGTTGCGGCTTCCTGTCCCCAAATCACCATTTCATGAACAGCAAGGGCTTGCTCATCTATTGTAGTTCATCACTCCTAGATGGTAAGTCAGAAAGATTATTACACTGGATAATTTATTCATGCAGCTAAAATTGGAGGCCTGGCAAGTATTAACCCAATCACTGTATGTATCTTCCCAGGCAGTTTAGTAACATTAAGAATTAAATCAATTCTGTGACTAGGTTAGGGATAACCAGTGCTTTTATTAAAGTTAATTCTTTTATTTTCATATCTGATTCTAACCAAATTTGGACAAGTAGCTTGACTTCTATGAGCCTTGTTCTCCTTATCTTTAAAATCAAATTAGGGCTGGGCACCTGGGTGGCTCAGTCGGTTGGGTGGCCGACTTCGGCTCAGGTCACGATCTCATGGTTCATGGGTTTGAGCCCCATGACGGGCTCTGTGCTGACAGCTTGGAGCCTGGAGCCTGCTTTGGAATCTGTGATTCCCCCTTTCTCTCTGTCCCCTTCTGAGCTCATGCTCTGTCTCTGTCTCTCAAAAAATAAATAAACATTAAAAAAAATTTTAAATTAAATTAGGGCTTCTTGGGGGTCTCAGTCAGTTAAGAATCCAACTTCAGCTCAGATCATGATCACAGTCCCCAAGTTCTAGCCCCACATCAGTGTCTCTGCTGTCAGCACAGAGCCTGCTTCAGATCCTCTGTCTCCCTCTCCCTCTGCCCCTCCCCCGCTCATGTTCTCTGTGTCTCAAAAATAAACACTTAAAAATAAGTAAATAGGTAAACAAATAAAATGAAGTGAACAATAACAAGTAGCTATTTTATAAAGTTGTCATAAGCTTTAAATGAATTAATACAAGTAAAATGCTTAGAAAATGGACTTGGTATTACTCTCAACATTGGCTGTTATTATTGGCATGAGTATTATTACCATTATCACCCTTATATTTTATATTTTGTGTCTATCATTCCTCATCACAAAACTAGGTTGCAACCTCAATTTCAGGAACACCATATCTCTTCAGGTTAAGTTAAGAATTTATATTTCTTGTAGATATCCATCTCTGCATTGAGATGAGGAACCCCAAACTCCAGGAACACAGTTTTGGGACCTCCCTCATGTGTTGGAACCATGCTGGCTTGCAAGACGTCATTTTACCACACTAACAGCTGCAACTATCTGAAACACAGTAGTCTCTGAGAGAGTAGGAGGCACCTAAGATAGGTCAATACAGTTTTAATCCTTTTACCTATTTTATTTTTGTGTTTTATCAGTTCCTATGCTATTATTTTACCTCACTTGTTTATGATTCGTTTCCTTATTTTGAAATGTTCTCATATTGCTTAAACATCTTTACTCTTTCTATAAATTCAGTAAATCTATCTCTAATTATTATTATTATTATTATTATTATTATTTATACTCTATTTTATAATTTGATTTATATTTTAGTACTTGGTAAAAAATATTCATGGACACAGAGATAGTAGTAACAGATAAGCCTATGCCACTAAAAGAGGGGTTTGAAAGTCTTCTTTTATGTTTTTGTTCAGTTACTCTGAAGTAGAACACTGGATTTGACAGTATTAGCAAGAAGCCCAGATGATTTTGATACAGATTATAAGCAGAGCTTGCTTTCAGAAAAGTGTTCTACAGTTTGGCAAAATACATATGCATTTAAACACTTATTCATTTAATCATTTGGTCATTCATTCATTCATTAATTCTTGGCCATATGTTTCACAGAGGCAAATTCACAATTTATACAAATTTTCTCTGTTTTTACACAAAAATATGTTACCATTTCTTTCCCATTATTTTTTCTGTTATTCTTCAGCATCGTTTTTAGACACCCATAAGAAAATTATGATATATTAATTTGTATCCTATTTCTATAATATTCAGAATGGATTCAAAATTCATTTTTCCTGCATTTTCTTGCACTGTATCTTTGTATGGTTTTGAGTTTTCTTCTTAGAACACTCAGTGATGAGGGGCGCCTGGGTGGCTCAGTCAGTTAAGTGTCCGACTTCAGCTCAGGTCATGATCTCACGGTCCGTGAGTTTGAGCCCCGCGTCGGGCTCTGTGCTGACCGCTCAGAGCCTGGAGCCTGTTTCAGATTCTGTGTCTCCCTCTCTCTCTGACCCTCCCCCGTTCATGCTCTGTTTCTCTGTCTCAAAAATAAATAAACGTTAAAAAAAAATTAAAAAAAAAGAACACTCAGTGATGATTTCAAATTTTCTAAATATAGTTCATCCACATTTCTCTTCAAAATTATTCCTAGACAATTTTTCGTAAACATTTTTAAGAGATAACAAACACAATGTATGTTTAGATGTAAAACCAATATGTACAATGTGTTGCTTTACTTCCTACTTCAGATAAAAACAGTTAATTTTCTTGTATATATTTTAGAGTGGTAAAAATGAGCATTTTCCATAAATATATTAAGATAATTAGATTATTAACATAAGAAGAAAAAGTTAATTGTGCTGCCTGGTAACTTCTATCCTGCTACATACTCCTGATCTCTAAAGCTTCTACTCTTTCACCAATAAATTTAAGAGCTTTGAGTGCTTTTGGTATCTTTAGGGCCACAAGTCTCAGTTCTATTCCACCATAGAAATGTCTTCACCACATTGATGTAATTATATCCTGACATTATGATGAGGACTACTGTTATAAAATGTAGTCTAATGCCAAAAAGGTATAACAGGCAAAGGAATAGATTTATCTTAACAGATCCTGGATGCTGTGGGTAAAGATGAGGAGGAAAATAAATAATACATCCACAGTGTGGTGAAAGAAAAATATTTTAGAGCCCAGGCCAGCCTGTGATCTCCATTTTTCTTTTTATGAGTCACACCACCATGCTGTATAAATCTACCTGTGTCAATAAATATGCACTATTCCTAAAAAAATTTTGTAGAAAAAGCTAGAGGTCTTGTTAGCATGATGGTTCTCAGGGTTGTAAAACATCCATACCCAAACTGAACTGTTTTTTACTAGAAACAAGGGCCAAAAATGAACTGGGGGTTAATAGTAATTTCCTCACCATTTCTGTGGTTTTCTAAACCACATTTTTTAAAAAAAAATTTGTAACTTGTCCCAAATACCAATCACCTTGATAAATTCATTTGTGTGACAGACTCAAGGACACTAGAGGGGAAAAAATGCATTAATTTCTTTGATAAAGCACCTGACACAGTATTAAGGACTCCTTAATAATATACATATTTTTAGTTGAAATTGTTTATTCAAATTGAAATTGGTTGTCTGAGGCCTAAGAAAAATTGGACAAAATAAAATCATTTTGGGCTGTTCAAGACTCAAAGCAAACCTCTGGTATTAAGAGCATCATTTAATAAGTGCTACAATTTCACTTAAATTTCAATGTATAAGTTTCTTTATACCAAGTACAAGCCTATGACTACCTCAATAAATCTTTAAAATCAAATCATATTTAAATCAAATCACATTTAAAATCAAATCAAAACAATTTGTTTTTTAATAACTACCACATAGTGTTTCCCATAGCATCTTACTTTTGCTTTTCCTCTGGGTGGGCCTACTCGTTTCTAAACATTACCTGTCTTTAATATTCTGAATCACCTCTTAAATATAGCCCATGACAGTTTGATACCATTCCGTTTTGAAATATTTCAGCAGTTAATTTTGTACTTGTTGATTTAATAAAATTATTTACTGTCTTGTTTTGTCCAATACTGCTTCCTGGTTTGTTCTAAAGTACTTAGGAAAACCATCTGGTAAAATATCTTCTGCTTCCTTTACCATTTCTCAAGTGCTGTTTGATCCTGACTTATTTCAAAGTTAGAAAGACTTAACAATCATGTATCTAAGCTACTCATTTTATAGTAGATGGAACTGAACTTGAGAGTGATTTGTTATTGGTTTGCTTGTGATAAAACTGGTCTAACAACTGGGTCTTCTAATTCTGGTCACTTTTCCTCACTATCTACTTTTTTAAATGTTTATTTACAATCTACTTTTATGTACAATCTACTTTTTTAAATGTTTATTCAGTTTTGAGGGGTGGAGGGGCAGAGAGAGAGAAGGGGACAGAGTATCTGAAATGGACTCTGTGGTGACAGCAGAAAGCCCAATGCAGGGCTCAAATTCCCCAACCATGAGATCTTTACCAGAGCCAAAATCAGAAGCTTAACCAACTGAGCCATCCAGGTACTCCCCACCACCACCCCCACTTTTTTTTTTTTTTTGCAGAGAGAGAGAGAGCATGTACAAGGTGGGGAAGGGCAGTGGGATAGAGAGAAAGAATCTCAAACAGGGCTTGATCGGAGGACCCTGGGACCATTACCTGAACTGAAATCAAGAATCCGATGCTCAATGGACATTTTTTAAAGAAAGTTCCTTCAACCTCTAAAATGTAATACTTTTCTATTATATGTGTTTCTAGTTTTGTCACTTATATATGAATATATCATAATTATTCAATTTTTCACCTGATTCCCAGTGACTAGAAAAGTGCAGAGCATAAACTATTGAAAAAATTAACATGTTAAGATTGATAAGTTAATTGACCTCAGAATACTTTTTCTTTTAAAATCATAATATCAGAAAGATTAAAAAAATCATATCAGTTATGTGGCCTTTTAATTTTTTACCCAGAATTCAGTATGCCAAAATTGTGAAATCATGTAATATCCTCTCACTGCTTCCTACCCATGGTGTCTATTCATTCAACATATTTTCAACAAACATTGGTTGAGCACCTATACTGCCTGAAGCACTCTGGAGAAAAATTGTAAAAAACAAACCAAACAAAGAAACTACTGCTTTCATCCTAATAAAATGTAGTTTTTCAGAATGGACTTTAGTCTGGGGCACCTGGGTGGCTCAGCTGGTTGAGCCTCTGACTTCAGCTCAGGTCATGATCTTGTAGTTGGTGAGTTCTGCCCCGTATTGGGCTCTGTGCTGACAGCTCCGAGCCTGGAGCCTGCTTTGGATTCTGTCGCCCTCTCTCTCTGCCCCTCCCCGACTCATGCTCTGTCTCTCTCTGTCTCTCAAAAATAAATACTAAAAAATTAAAAAAAAAAATCATCACGTAACACACCTTAAACCATACACACACACACACACACACACACACACACACACACAGAGACAATATTTAAGTAGGTCAAATGTTGAAAAGAAGATGCAGACAGTGAATCAGTCATATATCTAGGAGTATACACACCTAAAAGACGGCAGAGGGAAGAAGATAAAGATTACTTCTTAAATAGATGCTACTGGTCATGTCTAAAGAACGTACAGAAGTTATTTAAGCGTTATTTGCTGAAGTAGAGAATGCTGAGAAATAACTGGATTAAGGTGGGGTAGCTCAGATCATATTTCTTTATTTTGACATAAGAGATATTTCTGTTATTATGCATGATGTACTACTAAAATCTCTTGAATTTTGCAAGATCATGCAGTAGAAATAATAATGCTTACAAAAATTAAGTTACATGAGAATATTCATTGTCTATGAAAGCTGCAAACAAAGCACAGAAAACAAAAACAAAACCTCAGAGACAATTTTAAAACCTTACCTACATGGTTAAAGTTCCACTGATATTTTACTCAGTTTCTCCATCAGTAGGTCCTTTGTAGTCTTAAACGTGGAACTTTGTATTTCTTACTTCAAGAGATTATTGAAGACAATTGTGAAAATTAAAAATCTTATGCATAGGTAGCCTTCCATATTTTTTCAATACAGGGGAAGTGCTTTTGAGTCTTAATCTGAACATACAGCTCTGTCAGCTTAATGCCATGGAAAGTTTAAGGATTCTTAAAACCACCAAGCCAGGCATTTATTGCACTTTCACAGAATTTTTAGCTTAAAAATAATATCTTCATGTTATTAAAGCTTTCTTTTCAATTATGGAGTAGCATGTTACTGATTACTTTAATGCATATCATCCTGGGAAACATCACATGTGAACCAACGTGACTTTCACATTAAACTTACATCCCCTCCCTGTATTTTTGTGAGTCAATTCTCCTTAAAGAGCCACATGTTGTGGCAGAAAATATTAAATTGAGTTGGAAATTCCTTTGAGACAAGTGGTTAGACATATGGGTCTGGAGTTCAGAGGAGACATCTGTGCTAAGAAATAAACGCTAATTATCTGAGCAGGGTTGGTTATTGAAGAACTGTTTGTGAATGAGATTATACATAGAGAGAATGTACAGTGAAAAGACAGGGGCTAGCACTGACCTGGGAGAACTTCACCTTGTTATAACCATGATCTTGAAAAGGAAATAGAAAAGAGGTAGCCAGAATGTCTACAGAAAACAGGGAAATGAATTAGACAAGGGAAGTGGAAAACCGACAGTTCAAACATTTTCACTTTATTATTATCTACCATACTTATACCTCTTCAAGCATGCTTATAATAAAGTAACATTGAAAACATTGAAAAATAGCACCAATTTTTTACATGTTCATAAAATACATCTACATTGGTATATTTAGAAATTTAAACGTACATGCTTGTTCCATGAGTATGTATGCATGTGTGTGTGTGCATGTGTTTTTTACACATGATCCATCAGCATATTATTGTAGGTTTCTTTTTCTTTTAACCTCTCCTGACAAGATAATAAATAAATCACTTATGGACAGGGCATTAGAGACATCATATGGATGTGCTAACTTTGTGCCCTTGAGAAAGGGCAGAGGGGAACTTTCATAAAGGATTATATACATACAAAAATTACAAAAGATGTACCAAAGAAAAATGATGTCTATGCCTTGGTTAACAATTATACATGGGATTTGGAAGGAATATGGAGAAACCACCAGTAACTACTCAAAAATTCATGCAACAGTTCTAAGACATGTAATGCTGCTAAGAAGCCAGGAGTTGTTACTGACAAAATGGAGGTGGTAGTTTGAACATAGAAGCTATGATAAATGATGAGATGAGGGGACAGTGGAGTGAACCGAAGGAGGGTACATTGTGAAACTTTTTACTTTCCGTTAAAACAGGAACATGCAGAGAAAAGCAATAAATGGAAAAAAATATTTTTAAAAAGGATCCTTAATGTACTTTTTGGATAGAAGAAATAACAAAAGTATAGTGAAAGATGATTCTAAATCTAAAAGAAGCCTTATGAATCAGGTTTAGAGTCAGATCTTTGAAAACCAACTGTGGAACTCTCAGCTACTACAATCCTGGTCCAATTTTAGTGGCCTCAGGTTTTCAAACTACGACTATCATTAACCCTGTGTGCTTAGGAGCAGAGAGGATTTTTTACTGTCTTTTTCATGTGGCTCTCTAGTCCCACCCTTACAAGTAATGTTTCTTTATACCATTCTGCTCAGGGCAGGCAAGAATGAAAGACAGTGAGGATGAGCAAACATTCCTACCGCTACATCAGGACCATCACCACCCATTTTAAAATTTGACTCTACAAGATTAACAAATTTGTATTGTTATACCTCCCCCACTGGGGTCACCCGTCAGTTGTATAGTACATGTTTCCCCTCACATCCAGATGTGTACACTTTTAAATTGCATTGTTTAAAATTCTTCTTTAGGTCATATTACTTGAGTAATTTGAACTATAGCATGTACTATAAAGGTTGGGACAATATTAGGATTTGGGCAGCATTATTATTTAAAGTAGTTTCACCAGGGCTTTGCTACTTGTCTTCCATTCATTATCAAATTGTTGAATGGGCTGTATTCAACAGGCTTTTATGTAGAAAATGATTTTATTTTCTTTTATCAGTAGCTTTCAAAGGTACTCAATCAGATCACTCTGTCCTATACTTGAGGATTTTTTATTCCATGCAAATCTCAGAGCTTTTTTGGTTCACTTTTAGGTATTAAGAAATAATTTCATTTTTGTATAATTTCAACGATTACAGCTCTCATTCAGTTTAATACCTTTTACCTTCCCACACAATCTCAAGCCTGACTCACACTTGGCAGATGACAGCCGGGGGAGTGGGATGGAGATTAAAGAAAAATGTCAACATTTTAACTGATGATATCTTACTATAGCTTCTGGAAACTCTTTCTGGCAGAGCTTTATATACTGCCTCAAAACACACAAGGTACTTTTGTTGGTACTTTGTAGATGAGTGACTTTCAACATTGCACTGTTCTCCAAATGGGTGATGGCTCATGGTTTAGGGTTCCCTCTGTAAATCCTGTATTGACTATGACACCCTGCAAAGACTGTTGCCATTGAATTCACTTCACTCATGGTTGCAAAGCTTTACAGCAGATTCCTCTCAAGATGACTCCAACTTAGCTCCTATCATGTACACATATAAACCAGCCAAAGTTTAGAAGTGCGAGATGATCATCTTTCTAACATCAGAGACAAATGCAATATCTTCTCACCTTTAGATTTTTTTTTTTGCTGAAAAGTGTCACACATCAGTCCCTATGCTGTTGAAAGACCAAAAGATATGTATAAAACTTACCAGGGCTCCTGAAGTCAGTTTATTTGAAATGGTAGTGGACAAGATGGGTGGAGGAAGCACAAAATGCAGACAACTCTCTTCGAATAATTCTATTCTCTAACAATACTCTCCTGAAATTGGTCTCCTTTTCCCCTTATATATCACCTGGGATGGGAATGAACTAAATTTTCATTCCATAAGCAAGATCTTTATTTGAAATTTTGGTGAAACCAGTCATCTACTGTTCCCAGGTTTGCATTCTCATCCAGATTGAGACAATAGGAAATGTTTATTTAATATCCCCTTAAATTTCTAAGGATCATTTATTAAATAATTAAATCAAGAAATGGCAATGGTGATAAAGTATGAGTTATTAAGAAAGCATAATGGACACATACTTGTGATTTTTTAAAAGTGGTATAGAGGTGAATCAGATAGAAGAATTATTATTTGAAGTAAAATTAACTAATTTAATTTTTGATGAAACATCTGAATATTTAGGGGCATATTTAATTTTAGTTTATTTGAAGAAAAATGCTTTATGAACTAAAATTAAGAAATATAGGGAAGAGGTTTCTAAATTTCTCCAGGTACTTTATTTTCAATAGTTGTGTTTACTAATTAATATTAATGTAGTTCCTTACCAAACAGAGTTTTTAAAATAATGACTATACACATTACTCACATATCTTAATTATACTTCATCATGGTTTCTAAGAAATATAATATCCTTAAAACTTTATGAAGCCATGATGGCAAATAGAATTTTTTTTTATGCGTTGGAAAGTAATGTGTTCTTTCAAAGACAGGATAACAGTGGCATTTAACAACCAGGGAAAGTGTATAAGATACCATACTTTTGATATCCAATAACATTCACAGCTTGATATTTTAGAAGTTGTACAACATCAGTTTATCATCCTACAAAAATTATTTAGGAAAGATCTAAGTACTTCATGTTTTATGCTTTGTACAACTGCATCTTTGGTAGCTACTGGCATAGGTAATGAGGGCTCCAATTCACCTTCAAATCTAGATTACCTAATTTAGAGTAGAAAATAGAAATTTTAATCAACAAATATGTCAATTTTCAAAGTGAAATAAGAAATATAGGGATACACTGAACTATATAGCAGGTCAAATGCAGTCTACTAATACTGCAGACTTAGAAGGACAGAGAAACATAACTATAGAGAAAATCCCATACTTCATTTAAATATATTATACACGTGTATTGCTTAAAACTTCATCCATATAGTGGCGCCTGGGTAGCTCAGTTGGTTAAGTGTCCAATTTTGGCTCAGGTCATGATCTTGTGGTTCGTGAGTTCAAGCCCTGCATCAGACTCTAGGCTGACAGCTCAGAGCCTGGAGCCTGCTTCAGATTCTGTGTCTATCTACCCCCCTCCCAGACCCCCCCGTTCATGCTCTCTCTCTCTCTCTGAAAAATAATCACAAAAACAAAACCTTTATCCATATAAGATAAAAGAGAAAATAAAGTTACATTGAAGGATATCATGAGAAATGTAAGTAGTCTCAGAGAGAAACATTCTCAATATTAAGGATAATAGGCAAGGCTGAAACAGTTTATGACTATTTTTTATTTTATTTTATTTTTTTGCAGCCATACATGAGCTTACTAATTTTTGATGGAACTATTTATCATTTACAAAGGGCAAATGCAAAATTTCCAGGTTAACTTTTAGAATGTCACATCATTTCCTTTATGCTTAACTTCCAAGGTTGGGAAAGGAAAGGGACAAAAAACATTTAAATACATTTTTAGTGTCTCAGAAATTTCTGAAGGACTGATCTCAATTGGTCATTTCTTTTTATATATCTTTTATGTTCATATGACAATGCCAGGCTTTTATGGATTAGGAGGAAAATATTTGACTTGATGACCTCAGAATATTTCCTGTCTTTATATTGTCAGTTGTATTGATATCTGGCCTTACTGAAGGTGTCTGTTTGGCTCACTTGAAAGAGCATGAAACTCTTGATCTTGGGGTTGTGGGTTCAACCACACATTGGTTGTAGAGCTTACTTAAAAAAAAATCTGGTCTTACCTGTAATCACTAAATCCTTTTAAACTGTCAATTTCCTGACATTTGATAGGTATCTTTATTCTCATTACTTTAACTCTTCAAGGAATATGTTTATTGCAGAGGATACTCTAGTCTAGAGGATATTCTTAACTGAAAAGCAAGTGGTGAACCTTAAATTCCTTTTACATGTTCTTTGTTAATGTGCTAAACTGGACAAATGAGTTTCTAGGAATTATTATCAACATTTATTACAAAAGCTCAATGAAGACAGGCCTAAGAGGTTTGCAGCACTTCATGAACCTGGAACCCAGCCTTATCTTGATTGTACTTGACCTTTCCAAGTGTGGAGGATGGAGTTGTCTCTTAAATCAAAGTCTGAATCTTGAGTAAGAGTTAGAAAATAGAAATATACAAGAGAAAAAAACAAAATGGAGCAAATAGATGTTGCCTTGTTCAGTTGTTTTTACAAACTGTTTTGGTCAATTAAAATTCCAATATGTAGGACAGGGAACTAACTGCATTTCATGTAGAACATAATTTTGTTGCTAATCGGTAGCAGAAATCTTCCCTTAGGATTAAAACAAGGAAGGGAACCGTATGAGCTTTATCTAGAGCAGTGATTCCTATACTTCTTTTGGATAACATTCTCTTCTAAGGGTCTGATGAGAAAGCCAAAACATACTCTCCATAAATTGTCACAAATACATATATCCTTATAAGATAATTCTACTCAACAATAAAGGGAGAAGATTATTGATATAATAATACAAATGAATCTTAACATTATGCTGAGTGAAAGAAACTAGATATAAAGAACACATAGTATATGATTCCATTTATATGTAACAGGCAGAACTAAGCTATGACAGAAAATAGATCAGCAGTTACCGAGGGCCAAGCATTGAGATGACTGCAAAGAGGTAAAGGAAACTTTCTGGATTACACTGGTGTATTTTTTTTTCAAACCTCACTTTAATATATATAAATTAAACCTAAATAAATTTTATGTAAAAAATCATATATTCCAAAATGGTGCATTCAGATACTGGGGCTTCATAGACCCACGAAATCTTGCAATATATCTCTAAATATATTTGAATCCCAGTCTAGAATTCAAGTAGATTTTGAAGGGTCACAGTAAGTTAATATTTGCTCTGAAAGAGAGTGAGAAGGTATAAATACGTTACAGAGAATAAAAATGTACAAGCCGTTTTTTTTTTTGTTCATTGCTTATGTAGACCTGTGTCAAAGTAAAGATGATTCAGGGGTTAGTCTTAATAATTAGAAGCATAATAAAATAAGTGACATACACTTTCTATATATTTTCCAATATTCTGATAAATCTAGAAAAATAAGTATTCTACATGTGTGAGCACACACACACACACGCCACACACATCTTTAAAGTAAATAAGACAGGGAGCAAACAAGTGGATGTGTTCTTAAGAAGTGTTGGAGTTGAAGGCAATTAGCCAGATCCACTATTTAGCTCCAGAACTAAAAGATGATGGTTTATATTGTTCAGGGAAATGGGCAGTGCACAGTATATAGACTAAGTATGAGGAGAGTGAAACAGGTTTACAGTAGGTGTTCAGGACAATTGGAAGAGAATAATGGGGAGAAAAACAAAGGGAATTTTTGCAGAGTGGCAAAGGCAATCCATTTTGAGCTAGAAACCATAAATTTGTGTTAGCTTCAACCCCCAAAATGACATGACTTTTTATTTTCCCTAATGTGTTCAGTAGCCCAGGAGCTGAGAAGGTCTACAACTAGATTGAGACACAGGTGGGAATTTGAAGGGCAGTGTGTTGAAATGATGAGAAGCTAACACTGCTCGTGGCAATGGAATCACAGCTACTGACGCTGGGATCCATTCTGAGCAGAAAACAAAGAGAAGCCAGAAGAAGGGGGCTGATGGACTGGGGGAAAGAGATGGGTCAAAGCACAGGTGTCCTGAGAAGGCAAAGGAAGTGTGGATGTAAGAGCTCTGGAGGGAGAGGATGCTGCAGGCAAAGGGTGGTATATTTGGTCTTTAAAATTTTAGAGGCACCACAGTGTGCTCTCTTAGAGAGCAGGGCTTTATCATTTTCTGCGGCTGAAAGTGAGCCTCGGGGCTTTGAATTGAATCAGAAATGGAATTGGTGGAAGTGACCTACTTACTAACTCAGCAGACAGAGATATGGAACTTGATAGGAAAAAAAAATTACCTAGAAAATTTGCTTTATCAAGATTAACTAAGAATAGAACATAAGAGATAGAAGAGGCAGGGAAAGCAAGGGAGAGTGAGGGAGAAAGGACCAGAGTGAATAAAAATAATTCATTGTGTTTTGTTTTCTGGGGCATCTACTTTACAATCTCTTTGCCATTTCTATTCAAAATTCTAAGTACCTGGGTCTATCTTACATTGCAAGCAAAGTGGGCCTGCTCCCAATTGGCTGATTAACTCACTGCGTTAAATAAAGTTAAATTTGCTGTCCAAAGCCACATTCTGGTTATTACATAGAGGTTTTCTCAGTGAAAATTCCCAACAGATTCCCTCCCAGTGTGTGTGATTGAGGAGTGAAGGTGTGTGATTTTTCATAACTGATGAGAATCTTCTCGTCTTTAGTACTGATTCACCTGGTCAGATTTCTCTCATAGACATCAGTATTGACCAAAGAAAAAAAGAAAACAGAATAGAGATCTTTCTTCCCAGTCAGTTTCCTAGAGACTCCGGGAATTGTTTGTTGTTGTTTTATAAATTACAGTTTCAAAATAAAATGCAATTATGGATGTAAATGGTTCAGAATTTTTACTTGAGTTATTAAAAAAAATTCATTAAATACACTAGGACTGCAAAGTGCATTTTCCTATATATCAATCAAACTCTGCTCCAAATACTAGGAAAAGTTCAGTGGGACATTATAAAACACAAATTATCATAACACATATTTCCAGTGCTCAAAACCTGCTTTCTAAGTTATCTGTAAGTCCTAACTAAATCTTGTGAGGTAAGTAGTGTCATTCTCATATTAAAGCAGGGGAAATTGTTTATTTTTATGACACATTAAAAATCACAAAGGTGCCAAATTGTCAAGTCACAAAGGCGCTAAATTGTGGAGAGAAGATTGTTGTCTCCAAACCCTATGGATTTTCTACTAAAATGTGCCATCCTCCTGAGAAAATTTCTGAACCTAAGTTGATAAAAATTATAGAGAATGACAAGAAACTAGTTATGGAAAAACATTTTGTTACTTCAACGTTTTTCTATTGAGTGTCTATAGTGTATAGGGGCTGCTTGTGGGACTGGGGTCAGAAGGTAAATAAAATACAGATTTTTCTGTCATAAAGCTTTCACTGCAGTAATGTTTATATATCAAAGCAGCCCAAATAATATAAATGCATTGCAAGGGACAACTAGAAAATATAAAAACATGAGTAAATTGTGAAGTAAATGTTTTTTACTTCAGAAGAGGTGTGGTCATATATAGGCTATATGGAAAAAAGATGTTTCAGAGCAATCATCATAATGAATAGAAGACACAGAGCCAAATAACCTGTAGCTTTTGAGGGTGATTCTATTTCCTAAAAGTCAGGAGAATTATTTTTTAATATTTATTTATATGAGAGAGAGAGAGAGAGAGAGAGAGAGAGAGAGAGCATGCGCACCAGTGGGGGGGGGGGACAGAGAGGGAGACAGAGTCTGAAGCAGACTGGGCGCTGTCAGTGCAAAGCCTAAAGTGGGGCTTGAACTCATGAACCCTGAGATCATGACCGAACTGAAGTTGGGTTTCTCAACCGACTGAGCCACCCAGGTGCCTCCTAAAAGTCAGGAGAATTTTAAAGATAGAGTCCATAAGGAAAGAGAGAAAGTTGCATGAGATCAAGTGTCTGAAGGGTAATAGAGTCTAATGGGGGATCCACAATTGTACATGCCCAGAGCATCCATACACATCAAACTGTATCTGAGGGAAGGGGAATGAGGTAGTTAATGAGGTCCGTGGCAAACCAAAAAGCATGTAAGCTGCCTAAATAATCACTACTCAGTTCAACTAATTCTTGCTCTATTAAAAAAAAAAAAAGTGAGTATTCTCATATACTTATTCAAGGCAGTGTAGGACGAGGGCATGCAGAGGACACGATGCGCAGTTGACGAGGGCAGAGGCTCCTCCCACTTGCACACCCTTCCTTGGAAGGCACTTTTTGCCTGGCTGCGCGCCCAGGTCTGCGCGCCATTTTCAGGGAGGCCGACTTGAGAGAGCTCGTTTTTGAGACCCTCCGGACGGGGTGATTGTGGAGCTCTTCTTGTCTCTTGGCTGCTCAGGACAAGCCTCTTGCTTAGAAACCTGTCACCTATCCATCCCGAATGATCGGCCTCCTTCTTCGACCTCGCAGTCTCTTCTGATATGCGTCTTTGGGAGCCATTTTCAGATTTCACACCAGGAACTACCAAATTTGTGAACCAAAAGAAAGGTATGCTATTTAGATTTTTAGGTGAAATCTCTGAATTGGTAATTATGTCAGTAATTTTTTTTAACTTTATTTATTTATTTTGAGAGAGACAGAGAGAGAAACAGTATGAGCGGGGGAGGGGCAGAGAGGGAGCAACAGAATCTCAAGCAGGCTCCTCACTGCCCAACGGAGATCATGACTGACTTGAGCTGAGATCAAGAGTCTGACATTTAACCGACTGAGCCACCCAGGCACCCCTTTTTTAAGAGCTTTTTTTTTTAAGTTTATTTATTTTGAGAGAGAAAAACAGAGGGAGAGAATTTTCTTAAATGTTTATTTTTCAGAGAGAGAGAGAGAGAGAGCAGGGGAGGGGCAGAGACAGAGAGAGAGGGAGACACAGGATGCGGGGCTTGAACTCTGGAACCCTGAGATCATGACCTGAGCTGAAGTGGAATGTTTAACCCACTGAGTCATCCAGGTGTCCCTGTGACACATAATTTAAAAGTGTATACTGAAACCCTGTGAGCCAGAAAAATGCCTGCAGTCCACATATAGCCTCAAGGTGTCTGGTTTGTTCTCTCTGGTCTGAAGGAAACAGTCTTTACTGGATTAGGAATTCTAAAGCTCAGGAACTTTCCCTGGGTGCCTCTGGCCTGCTGTGTAATATTATGTAATAACTTAAAGGCTTTTTGTTTCCATTTACTCAACAGAACAATGGAGGGGATAGCTGACATCTTGTATCTTAAGGCTGTTTTGCAGGCCAAATGAGATAATGTAGAATGAAATCTGAAGGTTCAAAATGCTACCGAGGAATATTTTTATTATTTATAAGAATGATTTATGAATCATGACAAAGATCTATTACTGATCAACAAATAATATATTGTTCCTGTGTTGTCAATTCAGTTTTCATACTGGAGAATTGTTTGTTTTACTATCTTCATAAGAAGCTATTATCACTTTAAAGTGTGTGAAATATCACCAGGATAGCACAATTTATCACTTGGCCAGTCTCAATAGGAAGTAGGTTGATGTGTTCAGACTCAATAGGAAGTAGGTTGATGTGTTCATTTAGAAGTGTTATTTAGGCTCTAGAACTCTGAAGGGCTGTGAGTCTCCCGAGGTTGAGGGTAATTTTGATATGACTAATACCCTACTGGTCCTCTTTATTATGACTTGTAACTAAACTGAATTTTTAGAAAATATCTGAAGCACACAGCAGTGCTATTAAATTAAATGAATAGACTTAGAAATGAGAGATGTTTAGGCAACTTAAGTACCACCTAAAAATCTCAATTTCATACACTCTTGAATAATTAAACTATTCTGGGAGTACTCACCCTTTTATATAGCAATAATTGATTGAACTGGGTAGTGACTTCATTTATGTAGCTGTGTGCCTTTCAATTGGCATGGGCCCATTTACCAGCCCATCCCCTTTCCCTCAGTGGGATTTAAATTGTGTAAACAATTTAAGGAATGAAATTGAGGGGAATGAAATTGAAACCAGTGAAGATGAATGTTTACAAAACCGACCAGACCATATTGTACCTGATTCCTGTGGGCAGCTGGAAAGTCCAGTTTCTGTGTCCAAAGGAATGTGGTAAACTCGGGCTTGGTTTGCGAAGTTACCAATATCGGAGGGGTAAACCTTCACAAGCAGGTTCTAACAGATCTACAGAAGTCAGCTCCAGGATGCTCAGTTCCACGGAAAGGGCCGTTTCACCTATGTTCATAAGCTTCTGGTTATTTTCTGCTAACCACAAAGATATTGGCACTCTCTACCTTTTATTCAGTGCTTGAGCTGGCATAGTAGGAACTGCCCTTAGCCTTCTCTCCTGATTCAAGCCGAAGTTGGCCAACCTGGCACCTAGTAGGAGACGACCAAATCTACAATGTAATTGTTACAGCCCATGCATTCATGATAATTTTCTTTATAGTAATGCCTATCATGACTGGGATTTTGGAAACTGACTGGTGCCATTAATAACTGGAGCACCAGACATAGCATTCCCTCAAATAAATAATGGAAGCTTCTGACTTCTTCCCCATCCTTCCTACTATTACTCACATCATGGATAGTGGAAGTCAGCTCAGGGACTGGATGAACTGTATATCCTCCTCTAGCTGGCAGCCTAGCCCACGCAGAAGCACGTGTGGATCTAACCATCTTTTCCTTACACCTTGCAGATGTGTCTTCAATCTTAGATGCTATTAATTTTATTACTACAATTATCAATATAAAACCCCCTGCTATGTCTCAGTATCAGACACCCTTTATTTACCTGATCTGTCCTAATTACTGCCGTCTTGCTACTCCTGTCATTACCAGCATTGGCGGCCAGGATACAGACGGAAACTTACATACCACCTTCTTTGATCTTGCTGGAAGGGGAGATCCTATCCTATACCAGCACTTGTTCTGATTTTTTGCGGATCTGGGAGTCTACATCCTAATCTTACCAGGTTTTGGAATAATTACACAAGTGCCACTTATATATCTGGTGACACAGATAGCAGACTAGAACCCATACCCTTAAGTGACTAGAACTGAATTAGTTCGGTGATTTTGCTGGTCACATCTATTTTATTTTTAACATATATCATTTAATAATATAAAGGAATATATTGTAAAGGTACAATTTTATGAGTTTTTGGAAAATATCATCTATGTAAACCCACACAGAAACTAATGTATTTCTAGTATTGCATTAAGTTACTTTATACCCTATCCATGTAAACCCCTCCTTTGCCAGGCAACTTCTATTCTGGGTTCTATTACCATAGACTGTTTAACTTGTTCTAGAATTTCATACAAATAGAATACAAATACAAATACAAATACACATATATACTCTCTGAACTCTTGTATTTGGTTTCTTTTGCCCAATGTTTTTAAGATCCATCCATGTCATTTAGTATATCAGTAGTATGCATATTCCTTTCCATTACTCTCCATTTCTCTTGATTAGTCTAAGGTTTTACCAAAATGTTTAACTCTTGGCTTTATTGATTTTTTTCTTCCTGTTTGTTCATGTCCTTTTGCACTGACTTCCTCTTATCTTTATCATTCCTTTCTTATCTTTCTTCTATTTATTTTGGATTGCATTAAAGAAAAACCAGAGCTGGACAGTAGTTAAAATGGTAAAAACTGATTTTGTTCAGGAACTAATACAATGGAGGAAAAGAGACCTCAGTAATGAACTGGGCTCAATTCCAAATACTGCATGGACAAAAAGATTTTTATAGTTAAAGAGTTGGATGTTGATCAGTAGATAGACAGTAACTACGAAGTAACATCAAGGGTAAGGGGGGCTTCTGTCTAAATCATCTTGGCAAGATTCTTGCTGAAGGCAGGCCAAAGTGATCAGACATCACCTGGATGATGGTGGGGGAAGATGAATTTGGACAGATATTAAGATGATCACATCTTGAGGGTGGAGGATTCTCTCCAAAATTATTTATTCTTTCTACTGATTCTTGCTATATCTTCTTGCTAAAGAAGTGATTTCTTCTTTCTAAGAATCTTGCTAAAACTGGGTGATGCAGGCCCAACGAAAATGGACACTGAAGCCCACTTTAAAGGAGTTTGACTAAAGTTTGGTCAAGAAGAGCCGAATTTACTGTAATACTGGTTTCTTAAGATGTAGGTCCAAGTCATTTATTTTACAATTTTCTTCTTTTCTAATATAACCATTTTAAGCCATAAATTTCCCTGTCTGACTACTTTGGCAGTATTCCACAAACTTTAATATGCTGTGTTTTCATTATCATTCAGTTTGAAATATTTTCTAATTTCCCTTGATATTTCTTCTTTGTTCATGGGTTATTTAGAGGAGTGTTGCTTAATTTTCAAATGTTTGGGGATTTCTTAGGTATTTTAAAAATCAATTTCCAGTTTATTACTGTTGGGGTCAGATAAAATGCTTTGTGTGATTTTAATATTTTAGAATTTATTGAGACTTATTTATAACCTAGTATATGGTCTGTCTTGGTGAATGTTCATGTACCCTTGAAATGAATGTGCATTTTGTAGTTATTGGCTGTAGTGTTCCATAAAAGAAAACAAAACAAAAATAGATCAGGTTCGTTGACGTTGTTCATTTATATGAGAGCCTTACTAATGTTTGACTGGTGTTTCAATCACAGAGAAAGGGATGCTACAGTTTCCAAATATGATTGTGGATCTGCCTATTTTGTCTGTTAGTCATGCCATTTGCTTCCTGTGTTTTGAGTTACTGTTATGAAGTGCACACACACACACACACACGTTTAATACATGTCGAATCTATACTTTCGTCATTAAGAAATTATCCTGTTTATCCTGTTAATACCTTATTTTTTGAAGTCTACTATGCTATCGACGTGGTTATTTCAGCTTTCTTATGTGTAGGTTTTGCATGGCATATCATATTTTCACTTTCAACTTGTCTGTCTTTATATATATTTAAAATATATTTCTTCTAAAATGTGTCAGATTGGATCTTGTTTTTTTGTATTCATCTGATGACCTCTGATTTTTAATTGAAGTGTGTAATCCATTTTAATTTCACATAGGATTGATATGCTATTTGTTTTCCCCTTGCCACCTTTGTTTGTTATTCTAAGTTTCCTCATGTCCTGTCTTGTTATGGATTAATGTATATTATAAATACCTGTTATCAAGTAATAATTATTATTTATCACTAGAATTAATTGTAAATATTAAAATATTATATTATTGATTTTTATTGTATTATTACCTATATAAATTTGTTCCATTAGTGTTTTGAATTAATATTATTTTATTTTATATATAATATAAAATTTTTTAAGTGGTATAATTCCATTATTACATCTCCCATCTGTTGTGATATTTCTTTTTATTTTTTTTTATTTTTTTTTATTTTACGTTTATTTATTTTTGGGACAGAGAGAGACAGAGCATGAACCGGGGAGGGGCAGAGAGAGAGGGAGACACAGAATCAGAAACAGGCTCCAGGCTCTGAACCATCAGCCCAGAGCCTGACGCGGGGCTCGAACTCACGGACCGCGAGATTGTGACCTGGCTGAAGTCGGACGCTTAACCGACTGCGCCACCCAGGCGCCCCAATGATATTTCTGTCATATATTTTTCTTCTAAGTATGTTATAAACTGTAAATGTGTATATGTTACTTTGCTTTGAACCAGCAATTGATGTTTAATGGATTTAAGAAAAGGTGCAATATTTTATATTAATCCATATATTTACCATTCCCAGTTCTCCTTTCTTCCTATCAATCTGAAATTCCAACTTCTCACATTTCCCTTTAGCTTGAACTTCTTAAACAGTTTTCCTTTGAGATTCTGCTAGCACCAAATTCTCTCAGCTTTCACGTATTTAAAATGTCTTTATCTTTCATTTTTGAAACACATATATTCTTAAGTTTATTTATTTATTTTGAGAGAGAGAGAGAGAGGGAATGTGCCTGCAAGATATGCAGAGAGAGAGAGAGAGAGAGAGAGAGAGAGAGAGAGAGGCGAGAATCCCAAGCAGGCTCTGTGCTGTCAGTAGGGAGCCCGACAAGGGGTTGGAACTCCACATATCCGTGGGTTGGAACTCCACTCCAAAAATCAAGAATCAGATGCTTAACCAACTGACTGAGCCACTGAGGCACCTTGAAACATATTTTTTTGTCAGATATAAAATAACAGGTTGACATTTTTCTTTTAACCCCTTAGCAGTGTTATTCATTGTTTTTTGAATTCCAATTTTTTTTGATGAAAGATCAGATGACATTCTTAATTTTATCTTTGCTCTTATTTTTTTTTTTTTTGATTTGTCTTTGTTTTTCAATAATTTGGCAAGGATGTGTTTACATGTGGAGTTCTTTATATTTAATTTTTGTGGGGTTACTGAAATTGTTTTTGATCAAATTTGAAAACCTTAGTACAAATTTTCTTTAAATATTTTCCTATCATATTCTCTTTTCTTTGGAGATTCTAATTAATTCATGATAGATGGCTTGAAGCTGTGCCACAGGTCATTCTTCTATTTTCTCCGGGATTCACTTTAGGTGGTTTTATGGACTAGTCTTCAATGTTACTAATCCTTTATTCTTTTAGGTAAAATTTGCCAATAATACCATCTAATATATTTTTTGTTTCATATATTGCATAGATTATTTTATGTAGCTTTAAAATCTCCCTTAAATTTCTCAATTTCTCCTCCCATTATGTCATATCAGTCTGAATCTATGGTCTTTAACATATTATCCATAGTTATTTTAAAATTCCTACCTACTAATTCTAACATCTGGTTTAACTATGGATATTTATTTGTTCACTTATTTTTCTTTTGACTATGAGTCACATTTTACTGTTTCTTTTCATTTTGTATCTTCCTCTGAAGTTTTGTGCATTATATTAATAATTAAGTTAGTCACAGATCACCTTGAATTTTGAGGCTTTTTAAAAATACTCCATTTTATTATTTGGTTTGGTTTGGTTTGGTTTTCCTGAAGACTCAATGGTAATCCCAAATATCTCTGACTAGAGATATTTGCTTGTACCTATGTGTATTGATCAAAGCTGCCAACAGAAATCTGTCATTGCCCCAAAATATGGATTATCCTTTCTTTTCTTTTTTTATAAATTAATTAATTAATTTACTTTTAATTTACATCCAAGTTAGTTAGCATATAGTGCAATAATGCTTTCAGGAGTAGATTCCAGTGATTCATCCCCTATGTATAACACCCAGTGCTCATCCCAACAAGTGTCCTCCTTAATGCCCCTTACTCGTTTAGCCCATCCTCCCACCTATAGCCCCTCCATCAACCCTCAGTTTGTTCTTTGTATTTAAGAGTCTCTTGTGTTTTGTCCCCTCCCTGTTTTTATATTATTTTTGCTTCCCATCCCTTGTGTTCATATGTTTTGTACCTTAAATCCCACATTTGAGTGAAATCATATGATATTTCTTTCTATGACTGACTTATTTTGCTTAGCATAATACCTTCTAGTTGCATCTACACTGTTGCAAATGGCAAGATTTCATTCTTTTTGACTGCTGAGTAATACTCCATTGTATATATACATATATATACCACATCTTCTTTATCCATTCATATGTCAATGGACATTTGGGCTCTTTCCATACTTTGGCTACTGTTGATAGCGCGGCTATAAACAGTGGGTGCATGTGCCCCTTCGAAGCAGCACACTTGTATCCCTTTGATCTATACTTAGTAATGCAATTGCTGGGTCATAGGGTAGTTCTATTTTTAATTTTTTTAGGAACCTGCATACTGTTTTACATAGTGGCTACACCAGTTTGCATTCCCACCAGGAGTGCAAAAGAGATCCTCTTTCTCCAAGTCCTCACCAACATCTATTGTTGCCTGAGTTGTTAATTTTAGCCATTCTGACAGGTGTCAGGTGGTATCTCATTGTGGTTTTGATTTGTATTTCCCTGATGATGAATGATGTTGAGCATTTTTTCATGGGTCTGTTAACCAACTGAATGTCTTCTTTGGAGAAGTGTCTATTCATGTCTTTTGCCCATTTCTTCACTGGCTTATTTATTTTTTGGTTGTTGAGTTTGATAAGTTCTTTATACATTTTGGATACTGACCCTTTATCTGATATGTCATTTGCAAATATCTTCTCCAATTCCATCGGTTGCCTTCTAGTTCTGCTGATTGTTTCCTTTGCAGACCCATAACCAGTAAAGAAATTGAATTAGTAATAAAAAATCTACCAAAAAACAAGAGTCCAGGGCCAGATGGCTTTCCAGGGGACTTCTACCAAACATTTAAAGAAGAGTTAATACCTATTCTCTTGAAGTTGTTCCAAAAAATAGAACTCATTCTATGAAGCCAGCATTACCTTTATTCTGAAAGCAGACAAAGACCCCACTGAAAAGGAGAACTACAGACCAATTTTCCTGATGAACATGGATGCAAAAATTCTCAACACAGTACTTGCCAACTGGGTCCAACAATACATTAAAAGAATTATTCACCATGACCAAGTGGGATTTATACCTGGGATGTAGGGCTGGCTCAATATCTGCAAAACAATTCTTAATAGTCATGTTATTCTCAAAGCTGATTAGTGGATTGCATTCACTGGAAATGTTGCAGATTTTTTTCATAATTTTGAATTCTTGCCCTATTGAATACCTGATCCACAGAGAGCAAAGGTTGGGGTTTGATTTCTACACTAATTTCAATTCATGCCCTAAAATAATGGAAATACATGCAAAGCCATTTACCTAACAGAAATACCAATCCCCTCCCTTACCTTCAAGGGTGTCTTCTCCCACGAAGACTTACATATTACTACAATCTGATGGTTCATTTTCAAAATTCAATGAAATAAAGCCTAATCCACAACCATTTTATTATTACATTTTCTTTAAAATTTGAATTACGTAACTGCTCCCAGAATGATAGGTATATTTAATACCATTAGATGTCAGTCTACAGTACTGAGCATACAGGTAAAGGATAGATTCTCTTTGTCATTCTTGTGCTTTAATCTTATCTACAGCATCAGTAGACATTTCTCCAGCTTCCCTGACTTTGGTACATTCAGTGGCTGAATATTGGGAACCAAGCAAACAGGTGTATTCTCCTGAGTTTATGGTTCAGAACTGGCACATCATCGATTCTACTGAAGTAGAATAAAATGTTGTAATAAAGAAAAACATACATTCTAGACATCTAAAATGTCAAAGAAGTCATGATAGGCAAAGAGCAAGAAAAAGGAAAGTCGGGATGGTGGTGTGTGTGTGTGTGTGTGTGTGTGTGTGTTTATCTTCTATTCAAATGCATCTTGAGCATTTTTGACTGCTTATTTCCATTTCCAAATTTTTTCTCTATTATTCTACAGAATAATTGTAGCTGAGATAGATATGACTCATCATTTTGGGGAAAATCATACATTTTAATGGAATATTTTTCTAGTTCAGTTTTTTTAATAACAAATTATTTAATAAAGCTAAATTATTTCCTAATTTTGTGCATATATATGCTGCAGCTGTTCATTAATAACTGCACATCTATTTATTTTTCTATACTGTAGCACTGAAAAAAAATGAGATTTTTGAAGGGCAAACTAGTTTTCATTTCTTTTTTTTAAGCTTATTTATTTACTTTGAGAGAGAAAGAGTGAATGGGGGAGGAGCCGAGAGAGAGGGAGAGAGAGAATCCCAAGCAGGTTCCACACCATCAGTGCAGAGAGTGACATGGGCTTGATTCCATGAATTGTGAGATCACGACCTGAGCCAAAATCAAGAAATCAAGAGTCAGATGCTTAACCAACTGAGCCACCCAGGTGTCCCTAGTTTTCATTTCTTAAAAGTCTTATATTTTATAGTTTCTTCCTGTATCCCATTATAAACTGAAGCACAGGTGCTTTAAAATATATTTTTGTTGCACCTTTGTATTGTACCATTTGTCAATTTCTAAGAGGATTCCAAGATATTTTTTTCTTTATTCCTGGTATAGAACTAAGAATGAATTGGAATTTAGAGCAAATAAAACCATTATCAAGTTAAAAAAAATAAGCTGTATGAACCATTCCTTCTACATATATGTATTTTGAAGTTTAATTATTACATTTACTTTTCTGCTCCCCTTGCTTTTCTATGTGGCTGGAAAATTCAGAAGGCCATAAGCTTCATCATTCTTCAGATACCCATTTCCCCTTTCCACCTGCTACATCATAGCAACACTTTGATGGACTGCCCACCTGAGTTTTTTGTTTTTGTTTTTTTTTTTCTCCTATTAGCAAATATGTGACTGGGAGTTAAGAGGCAGAGATAGGACATAAAGATGCCCAGCCTAGAAGATGAATCATGATTATTCTAACCCTACTAGGGAAATCCTGTTCTTTTATACCAGTCTATGATAGACATGGCCCAGATTCAACTAATGAAATGGAAAAGTCTGCCAGGGAAGGCAGGTATGGGGAATTTTTCTCTTCCTAGTAAGAAGATGCATAGAAAAATCAGAGTTTCTTGTTTTGTTTTTGCATCCATCATTTTTCTTGCTGCTTAGGAAGCCATTCTATGAAGATGTGATGCTTCACACTACAGTCACCATTAGAATAGATATGGCCTAAACATTAAAGAAAGAGGGAAGCACTTTATCCTTTGTTGATATAATTAAACCATTGTCTCAACTCTATTGAAGTTTTTAAGACTTCTTGTGATGTAAAAAATAATATGGCTATCTAGAATGTGACGGTTTGTAGGTATCATAGAGAAGGTGTCCTAATTGAAAAAGAGCTTAGAAAATAGACCAGGGTCAGCTTAGTTATAAAAATTATAGGGAACACTGCCACTATGTCTCCATTCCTCTGGCACTGGTGGTCTTGACTTTTTATATAATTGAAGTAGTGTGCTTTCAGATTTGGGAATGGGTTTTGGAAAAATAGCAGATAGTTGATTAGTTCAGCTCTGGGAGTAGACTGTCCCCAATTTAGTTAAAGACATGTGCCATATCATATATGTAGACCAGACAAGTAGAATTCTGTACTGAAGTTCTGGAATTTGGGTTCATAAAGCAGCTTGTTTAGTTGAATATTGTTTCTTTATTTTCTATCTATCTATCTATCTCTCTATATCTATTATCTAATCTCTTCATCCATTCTTTGGTAACATAACTGGGATTCAGTTAGATTTGGTTGTGCCATTCTAGATTTGGAGTATTGCTAGATGCCCTGAATAGATACCATCATAATTTTTATATCCATTTTTCAAACATTAGGATATACCAGTAATATAAGATACGCAACTTAGTAACCCAAATTAAAAATATTCCAAAGCATTGTAGCCCAAGCCTCAGATATTCTGTTTCAATTTTAAAGTCATTATGATTCTGCCAAACAAGGTCTCAAACCCTTTGTACAGAGGAACTGTCCACTTCTGGCCCCCTTTTTAACTATCTGAAAGCTTTAAGATCATTACAGAGTAGTTCTGGGAGTTTTATAGGAATACTGAAGATTGACAGTGCCATTGAACTTGGAGTCATTGGGAAGAAATGAAAACATTTGGGCAGAATAATAAGGATTAAAACTGGAATTGAATAAAGTGGAAGGTGGTCCTTTTAAAAAGTTTCGTTATCTTCTATGGAATCTGCTAAAGTCAAGAAGGGACGTAGAGTAAGGTGAAGTGACAATAACTGAGTGACCTGGGATGCCTGGGTGGCTCAGTTGGTTAAGCATTTGACTTCAGCTCAGGTCATGATCTCACAGTTTGTGAGTTTGAGCCCCGTGTGAGACTCTGTGCGGACAGTTTGGAGCCTGGAGCCTGCTTCAGATTCTGTATCATCTTCTCTCTCTGCCCCTGTCTGCTCTTGCTCTCTCTCTCTCTCTCTCTCAAAAGTGAATAAACGTTAAAATTTTTTTAAAAAAATAACTGAGTGACCTACATCATTACTATAAGATAGAGTTCTAGACTCTTTATATAAAATACGTATGAACGTTAAATAATGAATTTTACTTTTTTTTAATATTTCTAATAAAGACAGAACTTTGGTGACATAGTTCCATGCAACAAGTTACTAAAGTGTTTTCATATGACATTATTCCAGAAAATCTAGTGATTACCTAAAAGTGTAAATTACTTATTGATAATCCAAATAATTTCAAGTTACCATCAGTGCCATACCATATTGTATCAGTGTTTAAAATCTAACTTAAAAGATATTGTAGCAGGCAATATATATTTTTCCTATTATTAGAAGTGATTTCTTGTCAAATTCTGAATTTTTATTAGAGCAGAGCTTTTCAATCTCTTTTTCAAGTGAATTTCCTCTTTGGTCTGTATCTCTTAGGGAAAGCACAAGCATAGTGAATGAAGGTGAATACCTTTGGATACTCATCATGTCCTATTCTTGGGCTAAATTTATGCACTAGTTGGGAAACAAGTTGTTTTCCTTGATCTAGTAGCCTTTGGGAGTCTTAGGTTAATTGGAGCTTTCTGTCAGGTCCTAAAACCCCCATTTGGGAAAAATTCTGAGCTCCTCTGGATGGAACTCTTTCTAAAACTATCACCTGGGACAACAACAAGAGGTCAGTCTTTTCTTGCTTCTGGAACTATGGGAAAAAAAAAACATGTTATAGACAGCAGTGGGGTTTACTCAAGTTGTTCCCCTGAGAACCTTTGTTATTTGCCAAGTGATGTGTGGACAGTGATTTGATCTGGTCAGTCCAACAAAGCAACAAATCTACCTCTATTCCTTTATGGAATGTGCATGCTAACACCATCTGTATGCCTAAGAGAATATACTATATATTATTTTTCTTATGTTTAAATTAAACATGATTGTTATACTCATTGAAAAGAAAAATAGATTTTAAAATATTGTAAAATATTTGCTTTATAGGATTAAAGCTTTCAAGTTGAAATGATTTGGTCATAAGAGATTTTTTCCTGAAGATTGGTAAAAGTAGAGAAATAATATTTTTTAGTCATTTAACATTAGCATTCTGTGATTCACTAACAAATTATTTCCTCTATTTCCAATATACATTAAAAGATGAGTTTTAATAGAGAGAAGGATGCTTATATTCTTGTAAGCATGTTTTTTGCCAATGCAAATATTATTAACAAATAGTACATTTAAAAGCTGTAGCTAAATATGTTGTTTACTGGATATACATCTGTTTGCCTCTTAGATGGTAGAATTATAAATGAAGATAGGATTTAAATATCATCTCCTTCTAACTTCATTTGACTGAGAGAGGAATTAAATTGGCCCTGAGTAATGCTGATCATCTAGTATCTTTGACCTTTCCACACATCCTGCATAGAAGAAGGGAGAGGAAAAATTTGAACAGGTAATAGGAACTGGCATACCATGGCATTTAGTGTCTAAGTGAAGAACTATATTTAAAAAAAAAGTTTGATTTTAATTAAAAACAAAATAAGTCACTATGATATCTCTTGTTTCCAGACAAATATGAAATCCATGTGTTCAACATACCTTCCAACTAGATTTACTGACTAGTCTTGCTTTGTAAATTGTAATACACCCTACAGATTGTAAGTTAAGCTCATAAGTATTCTACCACCACCACCCTCTCCCTCTGGCCACCACTCACAAAACAAAATCTATTTTTGTGGCAGTGAATAGCATCCACAACTTCTAGCTCTATGCAACCTGAACATAGCCAGAAGACACCTGACAGGAAAAAGATAATGGAGTAGAGGACTAAACTCAAGGTAAAATGAGTCCTAAAGTACAAAAGTCTAGGCTGTCTCATGTAGAGCCTAAAGGAGAACCAGACTTTGCAAACCTAGCATTATGGATATCTTGATTTTTGTCTATCCCATAGCTGTCCTTTTCTCTTCTTGTCATAATAGAACTACTTTTTCTAATTGAATAAGGAGAGACTTGAAATTGTGTCCTTATAAACATGGTGTCTTATCAGAGTAGTGAGTAAACAGGCCAAGACAGACCAATCCATTTACTTTATCTTCCTGGATAAAGTAATTGACCCAGAGATGGGTCAAGCCATCAGTGTTTTCCATATAACTTCACTTCGACACAAAATGTCATAGTATGCCAGTTCCTATTACCCAGAAAGATAGTCTTTTTATACGGAGGTTGTGAAGCAGATATTATTTGAGTTTGGATTTGGTTGTGACCATTTTGCCCCTAATACAGGGAGCAAACCTATCTGGTATCTACCAAGACCTAAAATTGTAAACAGCATTTGAGCTCCTAAGCACTACAAATACTGTCTTTCACTAAAAGAAACCAAAAAAACCAAAAACAAAACAAAACAAAACAAAACAAAAAAACCCAAAATCCTGTACTTTGTCACTAAGTTTTGTTTGGCTGTATTTCTGAAGTATGTTTAATATCATTGATTATTTTACTATTATAAAATTATATTCTCTCAGCTCAGTGGTTCATATTTACTACATCCTTAAACACTGTTTCAACAAACTTTCAAATTACTTCACAGTCGGAGCGTCGATCAATCTCTTCAAAGATGTGGAAATATGGAATGAAGTAGATTATAGGGGTAGTCTTCTGATAGCTTAGCTCCCACATTCACATAGATATTTGAAAGCTTAGTATCTGGATTAATGAGTAATAGTTGATTTAGATCACAGATTTCATGTAGTATTAAATGTTATTACTTTAATTTTTAGCTTTTCATTATAAATTGAAGGTAATAATAGGTATTTTACTTATGCAAATATTAAATGAAGGGATATACAAAGCCATTAGCATCCTGTTTAAGCTATAGTAAGCACTCACTAAACATACTTTATAATCTCCTATTTCTCCTCATTTTCCCTTTTTTAAACCATCACCATTATTATCAGGAAAAAAAATGTTACACTTAAAACTTTGATAATCTGTCTGTAATAACCATTTGATTATCGTTGTCCTTATTGACCCTTCAAGTACAACATTATCTACAGCATCCTTGATTCATTCCATTTGGGAAGGCTATATCTAGGAATATAAGGAAGAAAGAAGAGGACTGAGATGCCAGTGTCTTTGATTTACCATAACACAATAGAGAACATTCTTATGAGCAGTGATGCACATGACAGAGGATACAACTGACTATATACTCTGGTCTGAAAAGGTTTAGGGTATTCTAAGCTGTTGAATTTAAGAAAGCTGAGGTTACATAGGTGGTTGTCTATGTGCGTTTGTGTGTGTTGGAATGGGAAAGTAATCCAGGCAGCATTATTTTACATATGGTAGATTTCTAGAACTGTGACTTCTTTACCATTGGATAATACACCATGGCAGCCTTGCAGTGCTTGTTGTCTGTTTCCAGTCCATCCTGAAGTCAGTTATTGTGAGAAGGAACACTGCTAATAGAGAGTAGGGAAACAATTCTGAGCCATTGAATCAGGATAACCCCAATCCAAAGGAAGGGGGTAGAGAAATGTGGAACCTGAGAATAGGTACAAACGTTGTGAAATATGTTTCCTTCTTCATTTCATATTGTCTTTTTTACTACTTTAGTCTTGAATTATTTTACTTTTCTTATCTCCTTATCTTCCTTTTCTTAATTTATCACTATTTTCTAGACTTTTGTAGCCTTTATATTCTCAGCATTCACTTTTCTTTTTTCTTTTGCTTAATTGACTACTATCATTTCTGTCTTATAATTTAAATTTTTGAGGAAAAAAACCCACAGAAAACTGAGTAAATTGTATAACCTAAAGTAAAATCACATTGTATAGGCAAAGATCCTTTATGGCTTATTTTATTTTACTTTAGTTTGAGCATTTCATTTAGTTGTAACTTGTGCAAAATGTATTATTATTTAATATAAAAATTACACATAGCATAAGTAAAAATAAATATAATAGTCTGGATCCCATAACCCAATTGCTACATTAGATTTCTAAAATAACTAATAGCAATGTCAACAACTTCTAATGTATTTATGAGAGAAAAAAGAAGATATGTATTTTTTTTCACATAGATGGTTGGGAAGAGCCAATAAAGGGTGTGTGTGTGTGTGTGTGTGTGTGTGCATGTGCGTGTATACATGCTTGTGAAGAGACAGAAAGAGAGATTAATTTTAAAGAACCGATTCACATGATCATGTGATTTTGACGGTTGGCAAATCTGAAATTTACAGGGCAGGCAGGTAGACTGGAGACCCCAGGACAAGCTGATGTTGTAGTCCAAAGTTTATCTCAAGGCAGATAACCTCCTCGGTAATATCAATCTTTTTTTCTTGTAAGACACTCAGCCTTGATTGGATGAAGCACTTCTACATTATGAAAGATAACATGCTTTATTCAAAGTCTACCCATTTAAATGCTAATCATATTTAACAGTATACTTTTACAGCAACATCTTGACTGGTGTTTGAGCAAATCTGGGTGCCATAGCTTATTCAGGTTGACACATAAAATTAATCACCACAAATCAGTCCCTTGGTGATTTAGCTCCTATACACATTTCCTCAAACCATACTTCAAATAAAGACAATACTAAGGTATTTGATTAGGGGTACCCAATGGTGATACTTGGCATATGTCTATTGCTACATAATGCTATGAACTATCAGTGTTTTTTGAACTACTAGAAATACGGTTATTAATTACCTTGAATCTAATCAGACTAGATAGAGAACCAATTTCAGAAATTCCAGAATCAATTCAGAAAACTAATCCTAAGACTCTGTTTTTCTAGAACCATTCTTGGCACTGGAAATCTGTATTAGTTAGGGGTTTCCTTAGAAGTAGAACCAATAGAAGATATCAGTCAATAGATAATATCTATATCATTTATCTCTATCTCTATATCTATCTGTATCTATCTACCTAGAGAAACAGAGAGAGACAGAAATTGATTTTAAGAAATTGGCTCACACCATGACCTAAAATTGAATGACCTACTGATCTAGTATACTAGAAAAGACATCAGAAAAAGACTGCTTGGACACTTGGGTGGTTAAGCATCCAACTCTTGATTTTGGGTCAGGTCATGAGCTCAGGTTTGTGAGTTCAAGCCCCACGTCAGGCTTCATGCTGACAGCATGGAGCCTACATGGGATTCTCTCTCTCTCCCTCTCCCTCTCCCTGCTCTCTCTCTCTCAAAATAAATAAACTTAAAAAAAGAAAAAGATGGCTTATGAACCTTTAGAAGGTTGTTAACTACCATTACAACACTTACATTAGAAATTCATACTTTGGTCCATGTTTCCCAATTAAAATAACATCACCATCCAATAATAATTGGAAAGAATTGGAAAGCTAAAGATCTTTAACTTAGGTTCTATAGACATTTTCCAGACAGTCCATGGATCTTTATTGCTTACCTGGATTCTTGAAGCAAGTAGACAAACATATGAAGTAGACAACTTCCACTCAAAAATCCTGGAATATAGTTATTATATATGTTACAAACTCCTTTACATATCTCTTATTACCTTTGATTGGACATTTTATATTTACTGGTTTCAGTTCACTTTTATTTGACTAAATCTACTATGTTTATGTATCAATAATGAAGTATTTGTTAATAAAGTATCAATAATGAAGTATTTGTTAATTCAAGATCCTACCTATTTAATTCAGTCATATCCATACCTATTTACTTCAGTTCTCTGTTATTAATGGTACAATTTGAAAATCTGTTGAATATGTCATATATTGCCAAATCCTGGGTAAATGCAAATAATACCTGTATCTAAAATTAATGCTACTAAAATGAATTTTAATTGCGGATCTTCTAATGAATGAATAAATTGCCTTATGTGATAGCTGAATGGTATTTATTACTGAATATTTAGGACAGGATTGGCACAACTATACCTGTGTACCAATTAATGACTGTGATTATATGCATTGGTCCATCCTGCAACCATATTTCCTATACATCATTTGTACCTACAGTTTTTTAGTAATAATTCAATTCCAATTCCAAAAATTAAAAAAAAGACTATACATTTAAAATGAGTTTTTTTCTATAACTGAACAAATAATATATTTAGGATGTACTGGTGTGCATTTGCTATTACAATCCACAGAGATAATATACAGCTCTTCTAAATTTGCTTGATCACATTTTCTATGTGATCTTCCTATACAAAAATCATATTCTTTTAAGTCTACCCAGTGCTAATTGTTCTGTAGGGATATAAGACTATTCCAGGTATATAAAATACACAAAGTAGCTAATTTCTCCTTACAGAGTATATGAAGGTATAACTCTCTTCTCAAGAATATGGGGTTGGCTTCTAAGGATATTGATACCATCAATAGGAGTTGGAGTTGGAAAACTTTGGTTGGCATCAAAAATCTTTCATTTTGACTGATATGCTACATTACATAGCCTAGTTTTGATGCATAACAAATGCCTTAGCCCAAGCAGTTATGGATAATAGATTGACCTCAAATCTTCTTTTGGCAAACTGGAGAAGTGGGTCTTTGCATCACTGTTAATATTTCATGTTATACTTATATCAACACTCAAAGAATGTGTAACAATCTATATCCAAGCTCAAAGACTAAGTGACTTGTCTGTTTACATGGATCAGAGTACATTTGGGATCGCTTTACTTATTCAGGCCTACACAATCCTGGTTCCAGATTATTATACAGTTTTATTTATTTATTTATTTATTTATTTATTTATTTATAGGAACTTGTTGATTTCACAATTGTCCAATCTCTGTGAATCAAAATGTTAAAGTCTTCTACATAGTCACATCCTGACAGCAAAAATTATTAAAATACAAAAAAAGATAAAAATAGAATGGAATAATTCTGATGGATACTCAAACAAAAATTTGAATCCTTGTAAACAAAATCTCATGTTAAAGGATAATCAACAATAGAGGTGAAGATTTGGATAATCTTTATAAATATCTCTTGCAGCATTTGTTGAGTGAAAAAGAATAACAGGAAAAAGAATTATTAATAATAAAATAATAAAAATGATAAATCTCACACTCAAAGAAAAAATGGATTATTTTGTAGCTATTGTAACAAGTATCATCAGACTGCCTTTAAATTTCTATAATTAATTAAGAAAAACTTGTTTCAGTAAAAGTACTTTACAAGCCAAACAATCAATAACAGCCCCTTATTTCTAAACCTCAGCCAATCAGAAACATACCCATTCGAGTATACATACTTCTTAGTGTTATTCAATCAGCAACAGTCTTATACAAGTAACCACATGTTTACAGATGATATCAAACCATTTACACTCCTCAAAATCCCCAGGTAATAGCAGCAGTCTTCTCTACTTGTAAGACTGTATCTGGGTCATTGTGACTCTCCCTAAACATTAAGTTCAACTTTGTTCTTTATTTTTTATTTTCTCTTGAGATATTGGAGGTGATCACATTGTCATTTGAGATTAGAATAACAATGTGTTTGTTGGGGTGGTGGTGGAGGTGTGTGTATACAGTAATATATGCACACTAGATCTTTGATTTATTAAAATAACTTTTAAATTATTTTTTTTCTTCATTAGTGTAACAAAGGAGTTGAACTGTATCATTTTTAAGTTGCATTATAGTTCAAGATTTTATAATCTAACACATGCATATGTCATTGAATTTCAGTATAATGGATAGTTAAAATTTTTTTTAAATGTTTATTTTTGAGAGAGAGAGAGAGAGCATGAGTAGGGGAAGAGTAGAGAGAGAGGGAGACACAGATCTGAAGCAGGCTCCAGACTCTGAGCTGTCAGCACAGAGCCCAATACTGGGCTCGAACTTACAAACAGTGAGATCATTACCTGAGCCAAAATTGGACGCTTAACAGAGCTACATAGGTGCCCCTAAAAATCAATATAAGTCTTTGATAATTTGCATATTAAATAAATTTTAAATGAATCATGTTTGTAGTTCAATTTAGAGACTAGTATTTATGGAAGGGGTAAATCTGAAGAAAAGAATATTGATAGGTAGCATTAAGGAAAATTATTATTCTGGTAAGAATTTAATTTCCAAATTACTGAATAGCTTACTTTCAGGAAAATTTCTGTGATGGTATTAAAAGAAAACATGAGCATTTAAAATTTTTTTTTTCAACGTTTATTTATTTTTGGGACAGAGAGAGACAGAGCATGAACGGGGGAGGGGCAGAGAGAGAGGGAGACACAGAATTGGAAGCAGGCTCCAGGCTCTGAGCCATCAGCCCAGAGCCTGACGCGGGGCTCGAACTCACGGATCGCGAGATCGTGACCTGGCTGAAGTCGGACGCTTAACCGACTGCGCCACCCAGGCGCCCCGAAAAACATGAGCATTTTAAAAGAATCTGAAAATGTTATCTTCATGTCCCAATCTCTTTTGTTAACCAGGTAGCAAGGCAAGAAAACTAGAGTAGTTCATTATATCTCTTTGAATCTTAGTCTCCGCGTTGGTATAAATGAAATAAAAATATTTACAAGTTATTTGGAGATTAAATGGGGAAAAATTATGTCTACACATCGTACTTAATACAGAATATTTGCTATCATTTTTCTACATTCTCCAAATAGGGATTTATACATTGATTTTTTTTTCATTTTAATTTATGTGTTTTCATCCATTCTTCAGGCAGACTGTTTATCCAAATATGTTTATTTTTCTGATTTAATATATGTGCAAAGGGAAACATGTATGTTAATGCCACTTAAAATTAAAATTAAAATTAATCTGCCTTAAAATCTTCACCCCACCCACATCTCTTTCATAAGAGAATTGGCAGAATTTTATTCAGCTAAATCAGCCTCTCAGTTGTACTTTTTTTTTTAATGTTTGTTTATTTTTGAGACAGAGAGAGACAGAGCATGAATGGGGGAGGGTCAGAGAGAGAAGGAGACGCAGAATCTGAAGCAGGCTCCAGGCTCTGAGCTGTCAGCACAGAGCCCGATGCGGGGCTTGAACTCACAGACCATGACATCATGACCTGAGCCGGAGTCAGAAACTCAACCGACTGAGCCACCCTGGTGCCCCACATTGTACTTTAATGAGCCTTGTAATATATGTTCATTCAGAACTTTCAGTTTAACTCAACTGTACATTATAAGCTATATAGCTTTTAAATAAGAAGAGATGTAGATGTTGACAATAACAACTATTTACTAGATGGTAGCTGACTTTGACTATTATCACTTAAATATTTTTATTTTGAATTTGGTAAATTAAATAAGCATAAATGATGTTTTCAAATGTTTTGATTAAGAAAAATGAAACTCTCGGGCACCTGGGTGGTTCAGTTGGTTAAGCATTCGACTTTAACTCAGGTCATGAACTCGCAGTTCATGAGTTTGAGCCCTATGACGGGCTGTGTGCTGACAGCTCACATTCTGGAGCCTGCTTCAGATTCTATCTCCCTCTTTCTCTGTTCCTTCCCTGCTCATGCTCGTGCTCATGCTCAGTCTCTCTCTCAAAATAAAGATTTAAAAAATTTTAATGAAACTATTGTTAGGGAATTAGTAGTATCAAGACACAGGAAAAATTAAAGAACTCAGAAAAGCTGAATATTAAAGTAGTGGCAGTGATTTCCTTCTTTTCATAGACCATTGGAACTATTATTGCTTCATCTTTATGATATACTCACATTTTTCAGATCACATGGATGTATTTCTCCCTTAAAACCTGAAAGAAGTTAATGAATACAGAAATTTAATCATTTTATTTTCAAATTATACATAATTATGGGACTGTCCAATGGGATAAACACAAGAAAACTCCATAAACTTATTTGTGACTGAATAATTCTTAAAATATGTGGAACTTCTCTATGAAGATGTTGGATCTGGATATGGACAGAGGAAGGCAAAGGACTAGCCAAAATTCAGATAATTTTCTGGGTTTAAAAAAAGGTCAACTGTAAGCTATCAGTGCTGTTGAGGAATGAAAGGTTGTATTTAAGTCCATAAAAACCAAAAGCTACAATAATACATTTGCTGGAATAACATTTCTTGCTTTCCTTTGCTGGCCTTAAAAGAGAGAGAGAGAGAGCGAGAGAGAGCACCAGCTATTTTATCAGCAAAATGAACTTATTCAGAGATAGCAGAGAATTTCACTTAGAGACAAGCAACTTATGGCAAACTTCAGGCAAGTCCAGAGAGAGGAAAGGGGCTTGCTTTGTGGAGAGTAAGAGCAAGTTGGGAGGGATTGTTTCAGATTTCATGGAGGTGATGATTTCTCATTGGCTGGGCTGTTGCTAGGCAAGGAGAAATCTTTCTTCCTCTGCTGGGCTTTGTAAAGTAAGCTTCATCCATTTAGGATCTAAGAGTGTGCAAGAGCTCCTGCTCAGGGCTTCCTGACTCCATATTTAGTGAGGTTTCTTTTATTTTCTTTCATACCTCCTCCTTACAGTTTACTAAGAAAGGATACTGAAGAAATAAGTGAAAAGCAGAAAGAAATGGCACATTTTTGCCTTCTGTGATGAGTGGAAGTCACCGAATCCCTAGAGACACTGTGGTCAAGGCTCCTCTACACTCTAAGCTCAGATACTTATGAGATCACATACCTTTGGTAGTATCATGAACTTTGGAGGTGTGTATTTGGACTGACCAGAGATTATCTCATTTTACTTACCACAATTTCTCAGTAGTTGTTGACATCTAAATTATTGCTTCCTCAATTTAATCACCAGAAATAGAGAAGAGCTTACATTCTCAGGGGCATGGGGAAAAGGAATAGAATCCAACAAAATAACACAGAAGCATATGTCAGTTTACACATATAAAAATAATGGCACATTTAAAATGTTGAAAGAAAAAATTGCTCAAATTTGAGTTCAATATTCAGCAAAATCATCCTTCAAACTAAAGTTAAATAAAGATAGTAGGTAAATTGTAAATAACAGAATTTATTATTATTTGATGTAGATAACAGAAAAAAAAATTAGTAGGTCTCCATGCTGAAGAGAAAATGTGTTGATTGGAAACTTGGATCTACAAAAATTATTAAAAAGCACTGTAAATGGCAAATAAGTGGTAAATATAAGACTATATCGTTTTTCTTTTTGCTAATTTTATTGAAATATAATTTCTCAAAAGAAAACAATTACATTTTATGTGGATGTTTAAATACTACATAGGTTTAATTTTAAAAATGGAAAGAAGATGAAAGTCATGAAATTATGTTGCTATAGCTCTTATATTATGCATGACATGGTAGAATATTTGTATGAAAATCTCTAATGAGTTAGGAATAAATGTTAATGAAAATGCTTAAACATAATACAAACAGAGAGAAGAAATCTAATACCAGAAGTAAGATGAGACACTTAGAAGTGATAGCTAATCAAACAGATGACTGAAAAGAATCAAGTAAACCTAGAACAAAAGGAGCAAAAGAAAGGGAGAAAGAGAAGATAGGCTGAAACCCAAACATATCAATATTTATATAAATAAAAATGTGCCACCTATTTCAATTAGAAAGGAAAGAGTTGTCACGTGTTAAAAAATAAAAGATCCAGCTATATACTATTTATGAGAGGTACAATAAACATAAGATGATGGGAAAATGTAAGCACTTATCAAAAAAATGCTGATGTGGTCAGATAAACTGATGTAAAAAGAAGTGGTATTACCAAATTTAAAAATGGTTATTTCATAGTGAAGGGAGTCAATTCCTCAAGAATCCATAGATGTTTGTACATAATAGAGTTTAAAATATATGAAACACATTTTCAGAACTAAAGGGACAAATTTACAACAGTAGTTGGAAGATTTTCTCTCTTAGTTATTGAGGAAATAAATAGATAAAAATTCAGTAATCAAATAAAGTGTATGAAAATGTTAATCATCCTGACTTTATAGATGTTATATAAAAATACATGTAACAAATTTAGAGTATACATTACTTTTATGTACAATTATAAATTCATCAAGATAGACTACTATATGTGATGGAATGTAAAACATGCCACTAGATTCAGGTTATTAAACCATACAGAGTTTGGTTCTCTTACAAAAGAGAAGACTTTTTAAATTCTTAAATTCTTTTTTAAAACTCCTCTTGAAGTTATCTTTAAAATATTCTCTTAAATATTCAGAAACTATGGAAAACATTTCTGAACAATGCATGGGTCAAGGAAAAAATTCACAGTGGGCATTAGAAAATATTTTGGGGGCACCTGCATGGCTCAGTTGGTTAAGCGTTCGAACTGTGGTCGAACTTTGGTTCAACTGAGGTCATGATCTTAATGGTTCATGACTTTGAGCCCCACATCAAGCTCTGTGCTGACAGCTCAGAGCCGGAGACAGCTTTGAATTCTGTGTCTCCCTCTCTTTCTCTGTCCCTCCCCTACTCAAACTCTGTCTTTCTCTGTCTCTCAAATATAAATAAATGTTGAAAAAAATTGTTTTTAATTAAAAAAAGGAAAACATTTTGAACTACATAATGGTGAAAATATTATATACCAAAATTGTGAAAACACAGTTGATGTAGTCCCAAGAGGAAAATTCATAACTGTTAAGTGTTTACAGTAGAATAATAAAAAAAAAATTTAAATAGAAGATTTTAATTTGAGAAGTTAGAGAGAGGAAAGGAAATTAAATCAAAAATGGATAGACAGAAGGAAATTATTAATACAGAAAAATCAATGAATTAGGAAACGATTAAGCAAAGGAAAACATTGTGTCTTTGAAAAGATGAATAAAATTGATAAATTCCTAGCAAGATTATTAAATGAAGAAATAAAACGTGGAGAAAATACAAATTATCATATCAAGAAGGAAAAAGTAGACATCACCAATAGTTTTACACATATTAAAAAGAAAGTAAAGGAGCATTATGAATAACTTTATGCTAACATCTAAGAAAACATAGATGAAATAGATTATTTGAGAAATAAACAGCCTATAACCTATAAGTGTTAAAGTATATTTACCTGTAATTACAAGTCTTCCAAACAAAACCAGCAAGTAAGCAAATACTTCGTGGCCCAGAAATTTTTACTGGTAAATAGTATCAAATGTGTAAGGAAACAAACACAAACAAAACACTGCACAGGTTCTATTTTTTTATTTTGTTTTATGTTGTCTTCATAACCCTAGTCCTATGAACCTGACAGTGGCATTTCAAAAAATATATATATATAAAACTTTCTAACAAAATAAATTAGCAAATCAAATTAAACAGTACATTGAAAGGATATTCATTCTCAAGCCAAATGAGAATTCATACAGTGAATGTAAGTTTACTTCAAAATTGAAATAAATAATCTATATGCTACATTTACAGAAAATATCTGAGAAACTTATAAACCTCAATAGGGGCAGAAAGAGTATTTAACAAAACTCAACATCTGTTTATGGTTCAAAAAATTTTTAACAAAAAGAAAGAAGAGAAAAAATTCTTGGCGAATAAAACTGGAGAAAATTTCCTTAGTCAGAAGTCTTCTACAACAACCTATAGATAACATCATCCGTACTGGTGAAAGACACAATGCTTTCCTGTCATTATTAGAGGAAAATACATGTGTGTTCACGATCCCTGGATATCCTTGAAAATATAAAATGCAAAAAAATAAAATAAAATAAAATAAAATAAAATAAAATAAAATAAAATAAAATAAAATAATATAAAATAAAAATTATAAATACAAATGCTAGGAAAAAAATAAGGTATCACCATTTGCAAATGAAACAGCTATCTACTTAGAAAATAGTAAAACAGCACTATCTTATATAATACATAAATTCAGCGAATGTTCAGGGAAAAAGATCAGTGTATGCAAAGAAGTTGTTGAAATATAATAAAACACTGGAAAATAAAATGAAAATATCAACATAACTTACAATAGCACATAATACCTAAGGTTTCCATACCTCTGCACTGAAAACAATATATTGCAGAAAAAATTCAAATAAATGATATGGTGATTTCTCTTACAAGTAAATGGCATAATATGCCATATGCACATGTAAGAAGACTAAGCTTAGTAAAATGTCAATTTTCCTCACATTATAAAGATTCAAAGTAATTTCAATGAAATTCCAGAGTTTTCTTTTCCTTTTCTTTCTTTCTTTCTTTCTTTCTTTCTTTCTTTCTTTCTTTTCTTTTTTTGTTTTTTGTTTTTGTTTTTGTTTTTTTTAGAAATTGTCAGTCGGATGTGAAAATTTATATAGAAACATGAAGTACCTGGAGAATAGTATGGAGGCTTCTCACATAAATAAAACTAGAACTACCCTACAACCCAGCAATTAACACTACGAGGTATGTATCCAAAGGATTCAGGAATGCTGTTTTAAAGGGGCACATGCACCTCGATGTTTATAGCAGTACTATCATTAATGGTCAAAGTATGGAGAGAGTCCAAATGTCCATCAACTGAAGAATGGATAAAAAAGATGTGGTGTATACGCACGCGCACACACACACACACACACACACACACAATGAAATATTACTTGGTGATTAAAAAGAATTAAATCTTGCCTTTTGCAACAAGGTGAATGGAACTAGAAGGTATCATGCTAAGCGAAATAAGTCAATCAGAGAAAGACAAATATCACATGATTTCATTCACATGTGGAATTTAAGAAACACAACAGATGAACACAAGGGGAGGGAAGAAAAGATAAAAACGGAGAGGGAAGCAAACGATACTCTCTTAAATACAGAGAACAAACTGAGGGCTTCTGGAGGGGTGTTGGGTGGGGGGATGGGCTAAATGGGCGATGGGCATTAAGAAGAGCACTTGTTGGGATGAGCACTGGGTGTCATATGCAAGTGATGAATCACTAAATTCTACTTCTGAAACAATTATTACAGTATATGTTAACTAATTTGGATTTAAATAAAATTAAAAAAAAGACAAAACCAAAACAAACAAAAAAGAAATGAAAAATACCTAGGGTAGCCAAAATAATTTTTAAAACGTTAAACTTGAAGGTCTTTAATTATATGATTTTGAGTTACTACAGACTACGAATAATTAAGAAAATATAGTTTTGTTTTGGAATCATACTTTAGTGGAACACAGTAGCATCCAGAAATAGACCTTCTTCTTTCCAAACAAATGATTATTTGAAGTGTGCCAATTCAATTCAATAGGGGAAAAGAATGTGTTTTCAACAAATGGTACTGAAAACTAGATGAACATTTGGAAAAGTAAGCAAACTTGGCACACCAAACTATATAAAGATAATAACTGGAAACTGGTTATAGTCCTAAATGTAAAATCTAAAAATATGAAGCTCCTAGAATAAAACATAAGGAAATATCTTTGTAATATTTGGCTTGGGCAAGGGTTTTCTAGATCAAATGCAAAAATCAATAACCACAAAAGAAAGAACATGACAACCTGAACTTTATTAAAGTTGAAAACTCCTCTCAAAAGACCTGAAAAAGGAATCCTTTAAAAAGGAGGAAAGCCACAGAATAAGAAAATACAGTAATACCTTGGATTGCGAGTAACTTGTTCTGTGAGTGTTCTGCAGGATGAGTAAACCTTTCTAATAAATTTTAACTTGATAAATCAGTGATGTATTTGCAAAAACAAATACTTGACAGAGGACTTATTTGTTTAATATTTCTGAAACATTTACAATACTTTAATGAAAAACCACCTATTTTTAAAAGTTTTTTTTTTTAATTTTAATTCTGTTATAGCTAACATACAGTTATATTAGTTTCAGGTATACAATATAGTGGTTTGACGATTCTGTGTATTACTCAGCACTAATCATGTTAAGTGTACTCTTAATCCCCTTCACCTATTTGACCCATCCTGCCACCCACCTCCCCTTTGGTAACCATCTGTTTGTCCCCTATTGTTAAGAGTCTGTTCTTGGTTTGTCTCTTCTTTTCCCTTTGTTTATTTTGTTTCTTAAATTCCACATATCAATGAAACCATATGATATTTGTCTTTCTCTAACTTATTTCACCTAGCATTATACTCTTTAGATCCATTCGTGTTGTTGCAAATGACAAGATTGCATTCTTTTTTTATGGCTAAATAATATTACATTATATCATTATATTATATTGTAATAATATTACATTATACATTAGAAAATACCCAGTAGTGCAATTGCTGGATCATAGGGTAGTTCTATTTTTTTATTTACAATTTTTTTAACATTTATTTATTTTTGAGAGACAGAGCGAGACAGAGCATGAGCAGGGGAGGGGCAGAGAGAGAGGGGGGGGCACAGATTCTGAAGCAGGCTCCAGGTTCCAAGCTGTCAGCAACTAGCCTGACACAGGGCTCAAACTCACGGACCGCGAGATCATGATCTGAGCTGAAGTCGGATGCTTAACTGACTGAGCCACCCAGGCGCCCCAGGGCAGTTTTATTTTTAATTCTTTGAAGAACCTCCATACTGTTTTCCACAGTGGCTGCATGAAAACCCTATTTAAAAAAGAGATTTTAGTGACTTCTGATTTTGCCTCTGATGCATAAAGGATTGGAACTTACTATTTCTGCTCTTACAATGAAGAAAAAGCTGAAAGAACTGAAAATCAATAACTTTACTAGGACTTTTCAAAGAATTTAGGTTAGAGGGCAAGCTGACCCCCCCACCCCCCAATCTGGATAGACAGGTCAATGTAGAGAATCACAGTGAAATGTGCTTACTTGCAGGCGAAGCTGCTGGAATCATAAACTGGTGGTGTAAATGGTGTAAAATAGCACTCGTCAATGCTGAAGGTAAAGAAGGTAAAATGTAGATTAGTGTGAGAATATGAAACTCATGGTGGTCACAGTCTTCGGGAGCTCTCACACTTCTCTGGATTTTGACTTTAGGAACCCTACAGGTTTCTCACTGAGAACAGTCAGAAAAGCCCTCATGTTTCTTGCACGCAGAGGGAATAGATGATTATTTTGAAATATATCCAGAGTGTTCTCCAGTATAAAGGCCTCTTAAGCAGGAGAGAGTTTGCCAGATGCTTAAGCTACAGGAGAAAAGAGAACCCAGCTCCATACACCTGTAGCTTTTCTGTCTCACCTAGAGGGGGAGGGAGGGGGGAGAGTAACACAGCTGAAAGACATAGCCCCAATACAGGACTGAGACTAAATCAGGAATATGGCACATTTGCCACATCAGCAAGGCAGCAATAAAATAACAATGTATTTTAGCTGGAAAATCTTAAGGCTCAGACTCTAAGATGGAATTTTTAGAGAAATTCAGACAGAAGGAAAGAAAAAAAAATAGAGGAAATTAAAGCATTTTACACCCGCAGCTACAGCAAACACTAAACACAGACCCATTCTTAGCAGGATTGACGTAAATAACACAAAAGACATATTTACTTCCATTCCTATTAGCTTGTACATTGCATCCAGCTTTTAAGAAATCTTAAAGAATGCTAAAAAGGAAGTGATAATATGTCTTGAAGAAACAAAGCAACCATCAAAACCAAACTCAGGTATGGAAAGAGCTTTTGGAACTATCAGACCAGGATTTAAAACAAAACAAAACAAAAAACAAAACAAAACCTGTGAATAATATGGGAGGGACTCTCTTGGGAAAATTAGGCAATATGCAGTAATAGATGGGTAATGCAAGTAAAGAGATGTTATAAGAATGAATGAAAAGAAAAATCTATAAATCAAAAATTATATAGAAATAAAGAATGCCCTTGGGGCACCTGGGTGGCTCAGTTGGTTAAGCATTGAACTCTTGATTTTGGCTCAGTCATGATCTCACTGTTTGGGAGTTAGAGCCTCCTATCAGGCGCTATGCTGTTAGTGCAGAGCCTGCTTAGGATTCTCTCTCTCTCTCTCTCTCTCTCTCTCTCTCTCTCTCTCAATATCTCACTCTCTGCCTCTCCCTCCTCCCCCCCCCCCAAATAAATAAATAAATAAATAAACTTAGAAAACAAAATGAAGAACACTCCTGATGGACTCATAGTAGATTGGACATGACAAAGAATAGCACCAGTGAGCTTGAAATGTATCAATAGAAATTTCACAAACTTCAATGTAAAGGGGAAAAAAGGTGTTTAAGAAGAAAGAAGAGAATATATAAAAACTTTAGGAGAATACTAAATGGTATAACATATACATTATTGAAATAACAGAAGAAGAAAGAGATAGGGAGCATAAATAATATATGAAGTAGCTACAACCAAGAGGAAACTCCAAGAACACCAAGCAAGTTAAATAACAACAAACAAGCAAACATAAGTTCACATGTGAGCATATCATATTCAAATACCAAGGTTAAAGGGAAAATTTTGAATTAGCCACAGAAAAGGAAAAATTCTTTACCTGCAGAGGAATAAAGATTAGAACTACATTGGTTCTTCTTATCAGAAACTATGCAAACACGAGAGCAAAGTGAATATTTAAAAGTGTTGAAAAAAAGAAAATATGTTAGCTAGAAACACTGGAAAAACATTCATGTGCTTATTAATTTGAATCCTTACAATAATTAAAGTATAAAATTACTGATCATGGGGAAAAAAAATGAATGACTTTGACAAACATAATGAGCCAGACACAAAGTAATGCATACAGCATATTTTCTTGTATATAAATAAGTAATTATGTTTTTAGAAATAAAGATAGTGATTATGCTTGGGCAGAAGGGATGATTAGTTAGGGGCAGATGTGGGTATTTGGGATGTTGGCAGTGTGCTATTTCTTAATTTTGGTGGTTTTCATTGGTGTATTCACTTTTTAGCAACTCTTAAGAGTTGCATATTTATTATTTGTGAATTTTTCTGTAAGAATATCATAAATTTTGATACTTACTTAAAGTTCTGAAAGTTACTTAAACAACCTAGCCATATATTCACTCAAGAGAGATTACCTCGTGTTTTACCCCCATTCTGTGGTTTAGGAATTGTGATTAAGCCAAGGTCGTACAAGTAAATAGGACCAATGCATATAACAGATGCTCTCTGGGTGCTGTTCTTCTGAACACCTTGTAGGATTAGTTAGTGTCCATGCTGCTAAAGAATTATTCTCAAGTCACTGAATCAGCATAAAGAACATTATAAAAATTACAGAAAGCTGTAGATCCTAACAGCATACAAATGTATACATTTTTCACTTTCCATTAGAATATATCAATGTGAAGTCTTTTGAAATATAAGAACATTTTTCTTGTACATACACAGGCAATAATTAGTACTTTCATATTTTAATTACAGAAAATATTCTGGTCTTCCCCCTTCCACCCCCACTGTCCGTAGTGATTTTATTTTAAGAGTGTAATTTTATTCGATATTGATTAATATTGAAACATTGTTTCTTTGATATTATTTTGACCTGTATAATCCATTCATCTTTTTAAACTCATAAACCAGTCATGTGACAAAGCAAACCATTTTAATTATGACTCATCTGTCTCTACAATGGGACTTAGCATGTGCAAATCCAAATAGAATAGTCCATTTAAACTCATTTGATCTCAGAGTCATTTTAATTTTTCAACCAGGGAGTCTGATCTCTAGGTTTATCCATAGCTTTAAGTGACATTTAGGTAAACTCTTACAAGATACTGTAGTATTTACTGTTTTCAAAGAATTTATCTGTTTCATTGATCTCTTTTCTTTTACATTATATTTAAAAAGATATGAACATAAATTCTGGTCTCTTCATGTACAGTAGCCTACGTGGTGTATGAGAGAAAATCTATAAGTTCAGGCTTTATGTTTGAAATGTGTCAATAGGTTTAACATTTCTTCCTCAATTTTGAATGCTTTCAAAAGCTTGGAGAGAATAATGTCAATCAAATTTCTCAAGTTGTATGTCCTTCGGACTGAGTTTGTGTTTCTGCTTTGGTGTGCTCCTACTGCATATTAAAAGTGAGTTTATTTAAAAAAAAAAAACAAAAACGTAAGATGAATTATTCTGCTTGAACAGACCAAGCTGTTCTAAACAGCCTACTGCTGACAGTGCTTAACTAAAGTCAACAAAGAGAAGATAAGGCTTACTGGTATTGTTTGTTGAAATATTAATACCAATTCCAGCTGTAAAAATGATAAATACTTTAATAAAGATAGCTTGTTCCTCACCAAAGTTTGCAGTACTCTTTATTCTATCCATGCAGGAATATTCCCAGCAGACAGATTTAATCTCACAAAAGATATGGGTTACTAAAATGTGGCTATCTTACAAATGTCCTAAAAGCTTTTAAAATAAACACCCAAAGTATGTTAGCTCTATTTCACATCCTTTAAAATTCTGCATATCCTTGCCAATTAGTTGTTTTTAAAATAAGTACTTTATTTTTGTTTAAGATATTTACTTTGCATGTGTACTTACTTAAGAGATGCTTATTTGTACATCAGTCATATGGAACTTTTTCGTTTGCCTTTTAAAAATTTCTGTTTTGTTTGTTTTTGTGCTTTTGTTGTTTTGGAAAATACATTAAAATGAACTACATGGAGTTAAGCGGCAGCATAAATTATGGAGGATTAGAGAGTTAAATTGTTGAATTGAACTTGGATGGTAGAAACATTAGGTGCTAATTTGTTGGCAGAGAGGCTCTGTGCCATGTGCTGTGTGTATGCTGATAATAAAAGCATTAGATGAGGCCAATGCCACTTCAGTTTCATGAGCTTTTTATGTGACATGGCACATCAAATCTGCCAAACACAAGACCATCTGGAAAGAGAGTACCAGTCAGGAATCTGATCTTAATTGGAAGAAAATAATGTCCGTGAATATTAGGTGTAATTGAAGGTCAAATGAAGATCCACACGAGAAACATACACAATTGCAGTGTTTCTATGTGTGGATCTTTGCTCAAATATATCTAGATTACTATTAATAAAAATATCCACAAATGAATTATGTTGGTGCAGAACAAAATTGTCTTTGGCAAATCATTGAAGATAATTTTTAAACCCCTTTTGACTCTAGGTCACGCATTAGTAGAAGGAAAAATTACTCAATAAATGTTACTGGGGTATTGAAGCCATTTTTAAAAACAGAAAGAATTTTGGTTCACTTCAAAACAAAATAAACTGCAGATGTACTTAAGACTTAGAGAAGCCTAACCTTATGAGGTCTACATCGTCAGTTTAGTGAGTAAACCTACATTTTCACTGTTCTAAAAATGCTCTTTACTTTGCCTATTCATTTCTTCCCTAACCCCTGGCAACTGCTGATCTCTTCATAGTTTCATCTTTTCCAGGATGTCATATAGTTGGAATCATGTAGTATGTAGTTTTCAGATTGGCTTCTTTCACTTCAATAATGAAATCTAAGTTTTCTACATGTCTTTTCCTGGCTTGATAGCTCATTTCTCTTTAGTGCTGAGTAATATCCCATTGTCTGGACATACCACAATTTATTTAACCTTTTCCCTATCAAAGGACATCTTGGTTACTTCCATGTTTTGGCAATTGTGAATAAAGCTGTTATAAACATTTGTATGCAGGTTTTTCCTGTTAATTTAAGTTTCCAGTTTCTTTGGAAGACTACTGCAGATTATTTGATAAGCACATGTTTAGCATTGTAAGAAACCACCAAACTGTCTTCCAAAGTAGCTGTACCATTTTCCTTGCTTCTTTGCTCTCGGTTATAGTATTTTGGTCTTTAGTGTCTTGGCAAAATTGCTATACAGTGTGTCTGTGGTTCCCCCTTTTCTTAAGATAATTCAAGGGATTTCTTTGTTTTATTAAAAGTATTATTGATTACTCATGAAATGCTTTAGAATAGATATCTCTTCACCTTTTTTTCCCCTTTTCATGAGATGATTAAATAAAACAGTATTTAGATTCAATGTAGATATTTTGCAATGTACAGATGAATCATTTTGTACATTCTATACAACAGAACTTTATGGCATAGTTTTCTGCATGGTAAAATGATGCCGGCTTAAAGTTAAGTCAGTTTTGTAATACTGGCTATTGGTAGAACCAAACTGTTACTTTTCAAAGTATGTATGCTTTATTTAGCTTCAATGTTTGACACCACAAATGCAATTATAAGAAGTTTCCTGACTTGGAGGATTGATAAGCACTAACAGAGCCCTTTTGAAAGAACAAATTACAAATGATCAACATTTCCCAAATGTCCTAAGAATGTATTGCATTAATGCCAGCATTTATTGGAATCTTCTCCATGCCGTAGCCATAATTTGTTAGCCATTCCTTTTGACTCAATTTAAAAATAAAAGAACATGTGAACTAATGTGGCCCAGAGAGGCTATGTGACAAGTACAGAGCCATAGAGCTAGTTCGTGATAGAATGTAGATCCTTTATTTCCCAAATAATATTCTTCATGGGTTTATTGCAAGACAAGACTTATAAATGTTCACTGTAACTCCAGCTCAAAGCACAGTGTGAATATGGGGACAAAGGCACGCCAACACCTGGCTTCTCTAGGCAACTAAGATTGTATTTTCAGCTATTTCCAAACAGTTTATTCTGTAATTACAGTTCTTTGAACTCTGCCCGAGGTGTCATCTTCTAACTGTATACCTTGTCTTTCTTTTGATTTTCCTGCTACTTTGGCTTATGTTAATAAAATCTTTTCATCTTACATTAGTCTGCACTGAGTGTAAATCTCTTGCACCAATATAATAGAATAGAATTCATTAATTTTAAAATGGATTAAAATCATTTTAGTCACTCTGGCCTGGAAATCATTCATACTTGTCAGACAATTGGGATAAAACTGATGATCTGTTATCCAGAAAATGCTCTGTGAGTAGTAATACTTAAGATTCAAATTATCTCAATCATGCCGCTTAATATATTGGTATTAATTCATTAATACATGAAACATTAAAATGATATAATCACCCAAAACTGCACAAGATATTCATCAATATAGGTAGTTGTAATTTAAAATATGTCTGCTTTTGAGGAAAAAAAATTACTGTATTTCATGCAAAGTAGAATTTGTCATATTGGTGTGTGGCATTATTTCAGCAAGCCTATTTCCATCCTATTCTTAACTCTGTACCTTTGGAAGATTTATTGTTTCAGTGATGATTAGGTAGAAATGGTAATATTTCCACAGAAAATGTAAGAGAGTATATTAGCTTATGTAAAGTATGGTTTTGACAGAAAATTAGAGCTCCTTAAGAGAATGTCACTTCAGTTTCCCAGATCATCAAGGAAAGAAAAATAAAGTAGTATGATTATTAGGTGATAAAATACTTTTGTATGTGTATACTTTTATGGGATAGCTATATTCTGTTCTTTACATTTTCATCTAAATGCTTCATAGACACTAATTTTAGATCATTAAAAATAGCATTTTATGTTATAAGGTTTCAAGACTGTGGGCAGAACAGCTCTGTGGCTTCCTCATGTGAAAATGTGTTTGAACATAGAACATAAACATGTTTTGTATGTTGAAGTTTGTGTTGATAAAATGTATAGCATCATACTGAAATCAAAATATCTTTCTTCCAGTAAGAAATAAGGTGTAGTGTGAATGCCTTTTCTGTGGAAAAGAAAGCAATAAAACAATGTTAATATTATATTAAGTGCATAGAAGTTATAATATAATGTAAATTATTTGCCTTGTATCTCTGAAAGCACACTTTAGAGTTCTCACATTTTAGAGCTCTTCGAAATAACTAATAGATAAATAAAATTCAATAATAATTTTGTGGAATTTAACATACTATAAACATAACACTTGAATCTGCATACACTTAAGTTTACTAGAGAGGCACTTTATAGTCAAATTTTAGTTATTTAGCTTTGTTTTAGACATCTAAAATTTTTGATATTCTTCTTGGTCTATCCAATAAAGCTGGGCTATATGAAATAGGATGTGTGTGTGTGTGTGTGTGTGTGTGTATGCGTGTGTGTAAATAAGTAAATAAGTGAGTAAAGTGTGTCTGTGTGTCTGTGTATATAATTTTCTTAACATTGTAAGTATAAAAAATCCCACTCCTGACTTTAAGTCAATGCCATTCTAAAAATGCAAAAAGAGAAAAATTCCTTTGTGAACAAAAATTTATTTGTGTGTGTCAAGATTAATTTTATGTGTCAACTTGACTGGGTCACAGTGTGCTCAGACATTTGGTCAAACATTATTCTGGGTGTGTTTCTTAGGATGTTTTTGGATGAGATTAAAATTTGAATCAGTAGATTGAGTAAAGCCAATGCCCTCCTTAATGTGGTGGCCTTCATGTAATTAGCTGAAAGGTTGAATAGAATAAAAAGGCAGACTCTCCCATGAGTATGGGAATGCCTTCTGCCTGATTATTGGCGCTAGGACAACAGCTTCTTCCTCCCTTTGAATTCAAATCCAATCACTGGTTTTTCTTTTTTTTTAATGTTTATTTATTTTTGAAAGAGAGACAATGTGAGCAGGGGAACAGAGAGAGAGAGAGGGAGACACAGAATCTGAAGTAGGCCCCAGGCTCTGAGCTGTCAGCACAGAGCCTGACGTGGGGCTCGAACTCACAAACCACGAAATCGAGCTGAAGTCCGATGCTCAACCTACTGAGCCACCTAGATGCCCCCAGTGGCTGGTTTTGCTTAAGTGTCAAGTCTCCTGGTTTCAGACTGGAATTATGCTGTTGGCTCTCTTGGCCTCTAACTTGTCAACTGCAGTTCTTGGTAATTCTCAGCCTCCACAATGTCATGAATCAATTTCCTTATAGTAAATACTTCTCTATATAGATAGATAGATCTATTGATTCTGCTTCTCTGAGAACCCTAATACTTTATGCAGCAGTAGTATCACTGTAGATCCCCATCTGTCAAGATGAAGAGTTGGTGAATGTTAATCTCTCTTAACAGTTTTCAGGGGAAAAAAGGAGTATATAGGCCTTATCTATCACATCATCATGTATAGTCCATGGTATCTCTCTCCCAAAAGCTTTTCAAACTGAAAAGGGACAGAAAGGTAGGGAAAGGAAAATAGCAAGGGTAGTCTGAGGAATGAGTACACAAAATTCTTCTTCATGACCCTAGGTTTATTTGGCTACTTAAATGAGTCTGAAAACAATAACCAAAGAGAGGACAACCATAAAAGTGTAATAACCCCAGGCCAATGAGAAAGGACAATTTTAAACCTTAGGGCAACTAACTCTATATTGAGTCTGTGAATATACTTTCTTTGCTTTGTAGGCATCCATTAGTACAACAGGTACTCATTGAACAGTTATTGTGTATCAGGAACTCTTGTATATTTTGTGGGTAAGCTGGCAAGAAAAAGAAGACAAAAACCCTACTGTTATGCAGCTTTTGTTTCATAAAGGAAAACTGTCAATAAATAAAATAATCACATTTATAAAAAATACTCCAAAATTAAAGGTAACAACCAAAATTGTGACTTAAATAGAACATCATGATATTTGGGAGAATGGTGAATGAAGAACATTTCTCAATGAAAGAACAGCTAGTACAAATGTTGGTAGGAAGAAAAAAGGAATGATTAAGCATAGTGAGGGTATGTGTCTTAGATTAGGTTCCCAGAAGCAGGTTTTGTATGAGTTTTTAGAGGAAGTACTCCACAGGGGAGAAAACCTGTAAAAGAGAATGTAAAATACAGCGGGGAAGGGAAAATTTTTTTTAGTAAAGATGTAGGCTCAGAGTATTAACTGAGTGGTATAGTTTCATTTACCCTTAAAGCAATGAGGCTGGTCCGTATTGCCCAGTTTTAGTCATTGATTGGCAGGACCATCCATCAGGAAGGCCTGACTCTCCTACTAAAATGGCTTCTGTCATCTGGGGGAAATCACATTGAGAAAGGTAGATCTGTAAATTTTTAGTAGTCAGCACTCACATGAGCTGGGGGTAAGTGCACTAGCTTGGAACAAGCAATATGGGTAGGACACATATTTGGTTATAGTGACAGGACTTCAGAAAGAAAGGAGAGAAGCCACAATCCTGTTCAGCTTGAATTAAGGGTAAATAATTTGGGTCTTATTCTAAGAGCAATAGAAACCCTTGGGATGTATTAAATAAGAGAATGGCATGATCTGCTTTACATTTTTTTTAAATTTAATGATTCTTACAGCTTGAACGAGTTAGTATTAGTGGAAATGGAAAAAAATGTCATTTCCTTAAAGTGTAGCAAAGAAATGAGTCAATAAATGAAAGTGTATGTGGAATTAAGGGAATTTTTTAAAAATGTGAATTACTAGAGTATATTTATTTATGAGAATAATCCACTTCTGAAGAATAATGTCTTTGGAAATAGGGAATGATTTCAGAAACTATGTACATGATAAGGCAAGAGACAATGAAATGCAAAATTCAAGTGGAGCTGTTGAAATTTCCAATAGACTCAGGTTCTTTGTAGGTGAATGATGTGATAGACTTCTGTTAGTTCAAGGTCCAAAAAATCCTGTCTTGTTTTCGTTCATCCACACGTAAATTGCCATTTAAAATTAATTAATGGGTGAATAGTCACAAATTTATAGTTTTAAAAATATTTAAATGTAATTTATTTGAAGCCAAGTTATCCGTAATTTACTTTGATTGAAAGATAGACATCTCAAGTGCAAGTTTTAACTGGAAAAAAAAAGGAAGACAATCATTTATTGATCATACTATTAGAAGTCAGGGGTTGGAATAAAAGACACCAAAAAGACATCGTTGCTTTCAAGAGTTCTCAGTGTCACAGAAAATATGGATAAATCCGCTGGTGATTTCAAAGACATAAGTACCATAAGTGCTGGTACTATAGAAATCATCTGAGAGTCTTGTAAATTGACCTAAGTGTTATGGTAAAGTCTAAGAAGTAGCATGAAGGTGTGCAATGACATATTATCTTCTTGGAACTACAATATAGTTTTGTCCGAACATGCCGTGAGTAATGAACAGTGGCAGAAAGTGAAGTTAGAATGGTAGGCAGGTACCAGGTTATAGTGAACCTCATAAGCCATGCTTTAAAGTCTGACTTTAGATTGCCTAAGCAGAGTTTCTAGGCTGAGACACCCATGTAGAAAATTCGATGGATTAAAGTATAAAAATGTAGACCATTATATTTGTCTAAGAGCTCCCTAATTTTGTCTGCACCACCAAAGGCATTATCTTGCAAAAAGTGATGATGAATGGCTCTGTTACTCCATGGAGTACACACAAGACTAGATGAAGAGAAGGACACCTGATCCAAAGTTGTAGGTATTTAATAGTGATCCAAGAGAGAAGATACCAAATGAATTACATAGGAACTATTGTGAAACCAAGGCTTCTTGTTTGCTAGTTCTTTTTATTACCTCAATTGCCTTAAGAACTATATTTTTTGCTGTAACGCATTCCTTTACAGCTGTGCATAACAATGCTCATCAATAAGCTAATGAGTCAGAGAGAAAAAGAAACTTAACAATATTCTTTATACCTTTGTGATTGAAAGTAGATTGTGAAACAGATGTTTTGCATTAAGGTGCATCATAAAAGTGTGATCTAACATAACTTCTAGGATTTTAGTATAAAAACAACGATTTATTTACCAACCAAGCATAGTGTAGGCAGTAGTCCAACACCTGGCAAGGGGATTATAGATAAGGAGCACCAGTTCTATCCTCTAAACAATACTAGCACAGTTCATCCTAAATATATTTATTTAGACGAGTTAGCTTTCATTGTATATGCTACAGAAGATTGGCATTTGGAGGCCAAAGAGGAACAAATGCTCTGCTAATGTATATATGTCCAACACAACTGCTGGGCAAAGGCAAGTTATATTAGAATTCAAAAGTTACACATGGTGATAGAAGTGGCTGTACATTCCTCAGTGATCTATAAAATCAAATGCAACAATAGATCAAGCAGAATCAAAGTTGCCTGAGAAATCTCAGCACAAGTAACAAGTCATTACAAACCCTATTGAAAATCCCTTTGGCACAATGACTAGGCCTGAGCCCAGATTGAAAATTTAAAAATAATTGACTCTGAGGGAGATGGGTGATCAGCTGTGCAGCAACTTTTATATAAAACTCTTGCTGAGGCGAGTATATTTTACATGGGAACATTGGAGTGGAATTATTCTTTAAAAGATAGAGGATACACTTTTCTGTTACCATAAAGTCAAGAATTATATAATTTGTATTCCAAGTAAGACTAGAAGTGTTGGAGTATCAAACATAGTAAGCCTTTGGAATTCCACATCTCACATGAATTTTTTAAATAGTAAGTGGAGATAAAATAGAAAGATCCCGATAACCCATAATACCACACATAGGTTAAACACACTACACATATTTTAATTTATCCCAAATATGTTTGCACTGTATGTGTAGAACTTGAGTTTACATAAATCATGTGCATCCTAAAATAATCACCTAGTAGCCATTCATGCATCTTCTTTCCTAGTTTAGGAAAAATAATTATCTTTTTTCCTTCCTTCCTTTCCTCCTTCTCTCCCTTCCTTTTCTCCATCCTTCATTCCTATCTATATCTGTCTCTCTATATCTATATTTATATCTAATTATATCTGTATAATCTTATCTGTATCTATCTATATCTTATCATCTATCTATATCTATATCCATATTTGTATCTATGCAATCTATCATCTTTAATACATAAGCTCCTTTAGGCAAATTGGTGTTTCACTTTTCTTGTTTTTTTGAAAGCCTTCATTTGTTTTAGTTTTTGACAATGAAAATGTTGGCAATGAGGTTATGTGAGATATCTCACTTATTTTAGAAAAGGGAAATCAGATATTCTATTAAGTTGGGCCCATGGCTTAATGTTTTATAGGTCAAAGTAAAAATATAAAGTATCATAGGGGCGCCTGGGTGGCTCAGTCGGTTGAGCTTCCGACTTCGGCTCAGGTCATGATCTCACGGTCTGTGAGTTGGAGCCCCGCGTCGGGCTCTGTGCTGACAGCTCAGAGCCTGGAGCCTGCTTCAGATTCTGTCTCCCTCTCTCTCTGACCCTCCCCCATTCATGCTCTGTCTCTTTCTGTCTCAAAAATAAATAAACATTTAAAAAAATATAAAGTATTATAGAGATAAGATGGCAGAACAGTACTAGATTGAACATATTATACACCTTAAAAAAACACATACATACATGGAATTTGCTGGCCACAAAAGGGGTTAGGCAATTTTAAGAAAATATAAAAATGGGGCTATAAAAGACAAATCTTTGTGAAATCCACCTAAATTATGTATATTATAGAGGTAATTGTGTTCAGTGGGTTATAAGTATTTGGAGCCAGTGACAAGATAATTTCCATTATCCTGGGCAAAGGCAAGAAATGACTGCAAAAGTTTACCCCAGTCTAAAGTGATCGTACTTTAAATCACGTAAATAGTACCTAGCACAGTTCCTGGCCTATAATTAATTAAGTGAATTCAGTGAATTTTCTTTCAGATTGTATGCTCCTTTGATGAATGTATCCTTATACATTGGTTTACCATAACTCTATCTAAGAGAGTGAATCAAGTATGTATTCCAACATGAGTGCACCAATTTCACTATGTATATTATACAGATAATAATGTCCTTAAAGTCTCTTGAAAGCCAGATTGCTTCTCATGATTCTTGCTTTTCATACTAGGCTTTTAGGATTTTTACAGGAGATTTTTGTCATTCAGAATTTAGGGATAATTTTACTATAATATAAAATACTTTCCTAAAGGCCTTAGATCCATTTTTATTGTATCATTTCAACATTTCTATTGGCAGGACTTACTGCCATTATTTTAGGAATGTTGAAATTGAATACTGAAGTAATATACTCTAGTCAGTCAGTGATGGAGCTAGGATTTGAACCATTTTCTTTCTGATTCTGAGTCGTGTCTTCTTAAAATTTGCTACACACACACACACCAAAAACAACCTCATCAATGGTTTACCACCTATTTGTTAGTATTATAATATTTTTAAAAAATATTTATTGAGAGAGAGAGAGACAGACAGGCAGATAGACAGTGCTCATGGGGGAGGGGCAGAGAAAGAGGGAAGAGGCAGAATCCCAAGCAAGGACTGATTCCCGACGTGGGGCTTGGGGCTCAAAATCACAAACCATAAGATCATGACCTGAGCCAAAATCCACAGTCAAATGCTTAATGGACTGAACCACCCAAGTGTTCCAATAGTACTTTAATAGAGTATATTCAAAAAAATTGAGGAACATTTTATATGTGGAAAATAATCATGAAGAATTCTTATTTAAACAAAGCATCCCATAAGATTCCTCAGAGCTTTTCATATGCTCATGGATATTTTGAATTTACAAGAGAAAGATACAGTACATGTGTTGGAAATTTATTACTTTTAAAATGTAGTGGTGAAAGACAAGGGAAGGGCATTAAGTCTGAAAATGTGTAATTTAAATAAAAAATAAACATTCATGTAAATAGAAATTGATGTCAAATCAGTATCATTAAATCTGTGCACTGTGATCCATAGTCTTCCAACTGTTTCCTCACTTCAGAATTTACATTTCTGTTTATATAGAAGAGCTTTAGTTTCACAAAGGATCTATGATAAATTTCCTTCGTTCTAATAAAATAATTTACTTATGAACAATTTACATTTCCAACCACAGTCATGTATGCTGTCTAATTCTGTCTTCAAAGAATTGTAAAAGAAATCTGGAAAGGTTATTATATAAGATATTTACATAACAAAAGATTTGCCAGCATAACATTTGTAATAAACATTTAAGACACATTTTATATTATAGAAACACTTAATGAAAATGTTAATGGTTTGTCAAAATATTTTTACAGTTTTTTTTAATTGGGGGAATTTATACTATACAAATTTCTTGAATACAGTGATAAGTCATAAATTCTTCATTGGCAGGAATTATATACTAAACCTAAGCTAAATATCACGTAGCTAGCAAAAACACTGTATTCTAACGACCACTGGTATATAGGTAGGAAGAGTATAAAGTAGTATCTTTTTAAAGATACATGCAGGGGCACCTGGATGGTTCAGTGTCTTGATTTCAGCTCAAGTCATGATCTCATGGTTTGTGAGTTTGAGCTTCACATCTAGCTCTATGAAGATGGTGAGGATCCTGCTTGGGATTCTCTCTTTCCCTTTCTCTCTCTGCCCCTCCCTCACTCATGTTTTCTTTTTCTCTCTCTTTCTAAATAAAATAAACCTAAAAAAATAAAAAAATAAAGATACATGAAGATATTAATGTCAATATTTAAGAAAGTATTAAAATTATAAGATTAATTTGAATATGTTTAATTACATTATAAACAATTCTATTGTATATTAGCCTCTATTTTACATTGATTCTCTTGCCCTACAGGCGTCTACATAGTATGTAAGCAGAGAATTTAAACAAATTTGATGTAATTTTTATACAGGTATATAGGGTAGATCAAGGAATTATTTCATCAAAATTGATATAATATTTCACATTTGAAAGTATTCTGAAGTATTTTTCTGCATTTAGTAAAAACATGTTTCACTGAATGTATAGGGTAAGCAATAACAGAGGTTTATTTAAAACAGTTATTTTGAGGGGTGCTTGTGTGGTTCAGTCAGTTAAGCATCCGACTTTAGCTCTGGTCATGATCTTGCAGTCTGTGAGTTCAAGCCTTGCGTTGGACTCTGTGATGACAGCTCAGAGCCTGGAGCCTACTTCAGATTCTGTGTCTTCCTCTCTCTCCAACTTCTCTTCCATTTGTATCCCCCTCCCCTCTCAAAAGTAAATTAACATTAAAAAAATTAATAAAACAGCTATTTTGGGAATTGTCTTAGTCGCATAACTGGCAGTAAAATAATTCAAAAAAATTATAAATGCTTTATTCTTTTGTCTTAAAACCTAAAAAAGATCAATATTAAGGCAATCATTTTCAATGGTAGGGTAATCATTATCACCAAAGCTTACAAAACATCACTAAAGCAATCCATGATGATACCTCTCATCACTATTATTTTCTTATTAATAATGGTATTTGGTGGATTAGAAACTGCGGTATCACTAGTCTTCAAAAAATAAATTATCCTTAATAACAAAAAACGCTTTACACACCTGGGAAAATAAATGATACTGTGGAGAAACATTTCAGAGGAAGGGAGGACTCAGGCATTCCACTTCAGTCATCTTGACAACGAAGCCTGTGTGCCATATTTCTGTGTGTGCCACATTTGTCACAGGAACCACTCTACCCACTCATCTTTCCAAATCCTGGCTGATGAGGAGGACTAAGAGTGAAGGTTTATTACTTTTGATGAGGCCCATGGCTCATGTGCACAAATCCAAGGGTGTATTTATAAACTGACAAAGAAGGCCAATGATGGGAGTGTATGAGGTCCCTATGATGTGATCATATATCTGTAATATAGATGCATTTTGGACACAATTTTAAATCAGAAAAATTTGCCGTATGTTGACAACTATTAGCTTTCATCATGCAACCCAAAATTTTTTCCTTAGACATTGTATATAAATGTTCTACAAATGTATTGGTTATTGTTTTACCTCTGATTTGTTCTCTTCTATTAATATGCACTATAGTACATGAAGCTGTCCCGTGGTGGGATGAGAGAATTGCATTTTGTGCCATCTATTCCATTTGACACGATTTTATTTCATGCAACTTCACAATTTGTTTAAAAAGTTTATTGATTTTGAGAGAGAGAGAGAGCATGCTTGTGCAATCAGGGGAGGGGCAGAGAGAGAGGAGATAGAGAATCCCAAGCAGGCTCTGTACTGTCAGCACTTAAACTGTCCTGGGGCTCGATCCCATGAACCTTGAGATCATGACCTGAGCTGAAACCAAGAGTCATAAGCTTAACTGACTGACTGAGCTCTTCAAGATGTTTTAAATGCCTCTATCCTACTAAAACTTATCAGTTTCTGGGAGAAAATTCTTTCTTTTAAATTTTTTAAACATTTTTTTAAATTTATTATTGAGAGACAGAGAGACAGAGCATGAGCAGGGAAGGGGCCGAGAGATGGGGAGACACAGAATCGGAAGCAGGCTCCAGGCTCTGAGCTGTCAGCACAGAGCCCAACTTGAGGCTCGAACTTGCAAACTGCGAGATCATGACCTGAGCTGAAGTCCGACACTTAGCCCATGGAGCCACCCAGGCACCCCTGAGAGAGAATTCTTTTAATCTTCTTTTTCCCCCAGCTAATATTTTACTGATTTATCCTTTTCAATTTTCAAACTCTTCCTTCAAATCTGCCTTTATCTTCACTGGTATAACTGTTTCTGAGAACCAAATAAGCTCTGTTCAACAGCAACTTCTGAGAGCTAGTTTGGAATTATGCATGTTGCTAAAGGTTGGGGGGCACAAATGTAATGAAATGATTCGTGAAGACATATTGAGAGTAAATCGCCAATTATGCATGTGATTAGTCTTTTTCAAGAGAAAGTATAACTTTTTCTCTGAGCCAGAGATAAGGAAATAGAGTAAGAAGTAGATGGAGACGATATTGAGAGAATGCATGCCTAACATTCTCTGCTTTCCTATTAAATCACAGAAGCATCAAGTGCTGAGAATAAAAGGGTAGGGATTTTGCAGGAAATTTGAGTAAAGTGAAAAAGTTCTAGTTTGATATATATATTTTTTTTAATTTTTTTTTCAACGTTTATTTATTTTGGGGACAGAGAGAGACAGAGCATGAACGGGGGAGGGGCAGAGAGAGAGGGAGACACAGAATCGGAAACAGGCTCCAGGCTCCGAGCCATCAGCCCAGAGCCCGACGCGGGGCTCGAACTCACGGACCGCGAGATCGTGACCTGGCTGAAGTCGGACGCTTAACCGACTGCGCCACCCAGGCGCCCCTAGTTTGATATATTTTTAATCTTAGTACTATTTTCACATTTAAAAGAAATAATTTTTGCTCCAATGTGCTTAATTGTAGTTTTTAATCAAAATTTTTCATGAATATCTTAAATAGATCAGTTTACATTTTAAATATGAATAAACTTCTTTAAAATCGTCTATTTTAGCTTCTCCTTTGAAAGTGTTCTTCTTGAATCCCTTGTGTTAATTTTCCCATTTCCTGGATGGAAATAGAATGAAAACGAGAACTAGCTTTCCACTCCTTAATCATCTTCTTTTATCTTAGTTTTATATTTCTTACTACTCAAACAAGAATTCATTCATTCCCCCAAATAATTCTGAAAAATCTCCCAGTTTTTCATAAAAAAATTTCTTCTATTATTGTAACAAGAGCAGGAAGAATGGAATCTTCATCTTTCAACATGAAAATTCAAATTTACATTTACTTTAGCTGAGTTGATAAGAGATATCACCAGGGAATCTCTTTTGGCATTAATTCCCTGGCATGGAGATTTTATATTAATATGTGCCATACAAATTCTAATATCAGACCTTCATTTGGACTGGACAGTGGTGTAAATACCCACTAAAGCTTGGTTTCTTATAAGTGCCTGTCATAGTGGGCAGATTTTTTTTCTAGTCCTGCTTGTCACACACTGTTATCTTTCATGGTCAGAGCCTTATCTGATTATTTAAAGTCCAGTGTTATTCCTCCAGTCTCCATGTGGTAATTACTATGCAATATTACTTGTGTACTTTTCATCTCCCTCTTCATTGTTGGCATTCTGTTACTTTGGGGGTGCCCGGCTATGCCCTGGCTAATTGCCTAGGCTAGACTTTCCAGGAGTTTCATAGCAAAAGAATGTAAAGTAATTTGACCTAAGTCATAATCATGTCATAACTAAAGTAGAATATGTACTCTCTTGAAACATTGCTCTTTGAAATATTTTCTCCTATACATTTTTTTAAAAAAAGAAAATGTGATTTTTCTTCTCATCCATATACATTCACCTTCATCATTCTCCATGCTAACATTCATAAACATAAAATCATTTATGCTTTATAGTTCTTTTTAATGTTTGTTTCTTTCTTTAAAAAGTGGGATCAAACAGTGTTTATTCTCTATTTTGCTTTCCTTTCCTAAAAATGTATCCTAGACAACTGTTCAACTCAATAGGTATATATTAAACTCAACATTTTTCATATCTGCAAAATATCACATAGCATACGCATGCCAAAATTATTTCGCTATTCCTGAACATTTACATTGTTTCTGTTTTTGCCTCAATACAAATGCAAGAATGAATATCTTGTGCATTTATTATTTTATAATTGTGCTTTTATATGAAGATATGAATTGAATAACCAATGAAGCATTTTTAAAAGTAATTTTTATTTTTATTACAAAAGAATGCCAGATTGCTTTCAAAGAAGTTGTGTGCAGCATTTGACATTTCCACTAATATTATGTGAGAGTTTTTATTTTCCTGAATTTTTGTATAGTTTGGAAGGTGCTTAAATTTTTACTGATCAGGGGATGAAAGCTAACCTGTCATTTTTGCTTTAGCTTATAGTTAATCTGAAAACTACCAAAACTGAATACCTTTTTATATGTTAATTACACCCACATTTTCTTTTTCATGGCTTGCATATTTTTTAATATTTATTTTTGTATCTGTTTTCATTAATAAGTTCTACATTATCTATACTAGAGATATTAACACTTGTCTGACCTGCATATTGCTCTTTTTAATAACTCTTATTTTCTTTCTTGTTTTGGATTTCTCGTCTAGCTTATTACATTTGATGTTCGGATTAGATAATTTCTATGTTCTAAAACTCTATGGTTGAAATTTTAAATTCCTGAATCAGTAAAAAAACAAAAAAAAAAAAACACTTTGACATGGTAACTGGAGCTATGCTGACCAAGGATGTGCTGAGTGATGGGCAGGAATTCCTATAAGGCTAAGTAACAGGATGTCAGGAAGAACACATCATGAAAATCCCATTTCTTTAAATCATTTTAAAGTTTGGTAATAGCAAATCATTTTCTAGATTGTTTTCAGGAATTATGCTTAATCACCTGTGTATATGTTCCTTTATGATTATATTGTAAACCACATTAGTAACTATAAAATTGAATTAGGAATACCATATTGATATTAAATTTATATCATCTAAACCAATTAATACTTATTGTTAATACTCAGTTTTTATACACACACACACACACGTACACACACACACACACACACACACACACACCATTTCTTTTTTTTTTAACATTTTTTTAAAAATTTTTTATTTTTGAGACAGAGAGAGACAGAGCATGAATGGGGGAGGGGCAGAGAGAGAGGGAGACACAGAATCGGAAGCAGGCTCCAGGCTCTGGGCCATCAGCCCAGAGCCTGACACAGGGCACGAACCCACGGACATCAAGATCGTGACCTGAGCCGAAGTCGGATGCTCAACCGACTGAGCCACCCAGGCGCCCCTACACACACCATTTCATAAGCACCTGTACTCAGCCCATGTTAAAAAAAATAAATAGGCTAGTTTTGCAAAATTCTCAAAATCTCATTTAAATTTTCGTAAGTTGGATGAATTACTATTCCATGATTTTTTTAACTATCAGTCTAATTAATAATGCTAATGGATAAATATTTTAAAATTTGGTAGAAATTTCCTGATATTAACAAATGAGTCACATTCTAGCAATGAAATGTTAAATAGTTTCTTGGGATATTTTAGATATTATGGATACAGTTTAGGTAGACATTGGCTATAAGGAATGTTTTTGTATATTTTAAGTTAAATGTATGCAAATGCTATTTTTATTTTTTTTAGATATAGTTTTTCTAAGTTAGAATAAAGAATATAGTAATTTTCCCTATTCCATTTTTATACATGGGCTTGAAAGTTGGCTTCATGTTCCAAAAAAAAAAAAAACAATTGAGCACTATTACAAAAATTCATAATATTTTAATGTTTTTTATTTTACTTTGAGATATACAATATATTTGGTCACATATGTTTTCTTCCTCAGTATTTTCTTTCTGCTTGCATAAAAGTAAACACTAATTAAATAAATATATATTAAAAAAGAACCACCAAAGTATTGGTATGTAAACTATCTGAAGTATGGGAAGAAAATATTAAGTATTCATTTAGAAAATTTATTTTTATTATGTATGCTTTTAAGCATAATGAAATTTACTGTAACTTATAGTTTAATGATATAAATAATTGTCTGAAATATTTTTTTATATGCCCTTCACTCTTACACTCCTTTCCTACAGAATCAGTTTGTTGAAAAATAATTGCTGAGTTCAAGGTAGGCGGTTTATTTTTCAAGGCTTTGATACATATTTATAAATTGTCATTCAAAATATTTGTGCCAATTTACACTTCCATCAGCAAATATATGACTGTGTGTTTTCTGACTCATGGCACTATTATCATTGCCAAAATGAATGAAAATCAAATGCAAATGTACCTTATTGTCTATCAACATGTTACTTACTTTGGAAGTAATGAAAATACCCACTGGGGTAGTAACTAAATAAATGCTGAAACAGAATAAAACAAATTATGCAAATAAAATATATGTTTCCATTTATCAATATGGCAAGTTGTTTAAAAATTATTAACTTAAATTTCAAAACCATATGTCTTTTATTTCATTTTTGTCATATATATATATATAAATATATATATGTATATTTGTCTTTATTTATATGTGAAGCTCCAGTTATAAACAACATAATGTAGGTGGAGTAGAGGCTAATGATAAGTGGTTGGTGGTAAGATGATGGGTGGCTTTGCATGCACAATAACATGAATGGAGCTAGAGAATATTATGCTAATCGAAGTAAGTCAGAGAAAGACAAATACCATACAATTTCACTCATATGTGGAATTTGAGAAACAAAACAAATAAGCAAAGGGACAAAAAAAGAGAAGCAAACCATGTAACAGACTCTTAACTATAGAGAACTGATTACCAGAGGGGAGGTAGATGGGAGCTGGGTTAGATAGATGAAGGGGATTTAGGCGTGCACCTGTGATGAGTGCTGGATATTGTATGGAAGTGCTGCACCATTATATTTTACACTCAAAACTAATATTACACTGTATGTTAACTACTGGAATTTAAATAAAACTTAAAAAGTAAATAAAAGCTACACAATACTAAACTGTTCACTTTTTTTCCAACATATCGATATGTGATTTAATAAGGACACAATAAAGGTAAAAGGAAAAAGAGAACCATATTTATAATAACACATTTTAAAAGCAGCACTAACATGTCATATAAACCGTTGCTCATAGTTAAAGCATCCTACCCTTGAATTTTAATAGGATTCAGAATAAGGGTCAATTCAATCTATTGTTACTTTAGTGGCAAGTTCATTCTGATACCTGGCACAAACACTAGTGCCTGGGGGAATTCAGGCTGGTCCTAGCCACCTGGCCAAGAAAAGGAATTTTGCGGATTTTGTGGAAGGCACTACTGGCCCCAGGGGTAAAGCAGGCCCAGATTAGGTCCTCAAGCCACCCCACTGCTGGTATTGCCAGCTCAAGACATCAGAAGGGGACTGAGACAATGTTAAGGAAGACATCTAAAGTACTGGAAGAGCTGACATACGGAGCCCTGATCAGGCCTTAAAGGTGATACTTCCTGCACATAGAAATGTGATGATGCTACTGTGTTCAGATGTGCTGTCCCCATTTTGTACCCGCTGGAATAGTTCATGGAATAAGGCATGAATCTGATAATTTAGGAAGTTTCCTTATAGCATTGTTAATCAAATTAGCTGTTTTTGTTTTTTCAAATCGTTAATTATTGTGAGAACAGATTTCATTGAGCAGGATGTGTAATAAATGGCACGGGGGAACCTGGTGTTTGTTAAGAAGCTATTATGTGATATATACTGTGGTAAATAAGTTTTACAATTAATTTTTTTTCTCTCCCTCTCTCTCTCTCCCATCTCTTTTTCCCTCTCTCACTTCTCTCCCTTCCTTCTTTCTCTCTCTTTCTTTCCCCCCTCAACTTTCTCTTTCTCCCTGTCTCTCTCAACCCCCCTCTTTCTCACATAAACACACCCATGAACGCACACAACACACACACACACACACACACACACACACACACACATGAACACGCACACACACACATTTACCTACACCTAGCTTCAGTACAGCCATAACTGGCTTCATTATACAGATGAGGATATTCTATATTTCAGAGGTCACATAACCCGTAGTCTCAAAGTTTAATGGTCTCTAATCTTTGGGCTATAACAAAAAATAGACTATTTGTCTTATACACACAGAAACTTATTTCTCACAAGTCTGGAGGCTGATAAGTCCAAGATCAAGGAGAACAGCAGTTTTGATATCCAGTGAGAGCCCCCATCCTCATATATACGGCCATCTTCTCAGTGTGCTCTCCCATGGCAGAAAGCACAAAGGAGCTTCTGAGGCCTTTTTTGTTTTTAATATAAGGGACTATTTCCCTTCAGGAGAGTTTTGCCTTGATGATATGAGCATCTCCCAAAGGCTCTACCCCCTAGTACTATCAGCTTGGAGGTAGGATTTCAACATGAATTTGCAGGGGTGGGGAGAGCTTTCATAAACATTCAGACCATAGTATCTCATAGGTAGAAGTGAAAAAGATATGCTTCTAACTCAGATCTTTCTCTATACCGGTGGTTATCCAAATTATGTACACATTACAATTAACCTGGAGAACCTGTTAAAGCAGATGCAGCTGGACCCTGGAGCCTACACACAGAGGTTCTGACAATAAATCTAGTTCCTAAGTGATTCTTGTTCTATTACATTCTGGCATCATTGTCCTATAGCTATACTCTTTGTCCACATCTGATCTTCCAATCTGCTGTTTTTTTCTGGTTGGGAGAAAATATTTCTGGATATAAGAAGACTTAGGCAAGAAATACATGATATATTATTTTTACTCTGTGTTTCATGATTATCTTTATTAAATTAGACTTCTTGTGTTTGTTTTATATATAGAATATAAAGAGTGAAGTTGTAGTGGCAGTGGCTTATTCCAGATACAAGAAAAAAAAATAATAGTTATGCCATTACAATATAGAATGAAAAAAAATGTCAATTTTAATAAGGAAGATTTCATCAGGGATTTGTAGTATAGAATAAAGGTCCTTTGGAAATCACTGGTTTATTTAAGATAGTAGAGTGTTCTATTAATAAAAAAAGGATATAGAGTATTGGAACTCAAAGATCAAAGCTAGAAAAGAAAAGAAGACATTATAGAATAAATGAAATGGTATTTATTGTTAAAGTATTTGGCATTTGTAGTTAATATAGCTGACTTGTCAGTACAGTTTTCTAAACAAGAACCCAGGTTTAACTTTTAATGCTGCTTTAGAAACTAGAATCAAAACAGGAAAAGTTAATACATTTCAAAATTCAGTAAAATAAATACACAGTCTTGAAACCATAGATAAAGACCAGCTACATGGTTTTGATCTTCATTCTGGAAACCTACTTATCAGTTGACTTTTGTGATTTTATCAAATCCCTAATCACACCGAAATCATTTGAATCCATTTGTATGAGATCAACATTTTTCTCAGACTATGAGAAAATTTATAACAATATATATTGTAGAATTGGTTAGAAATGAACTTATTTTGAATTGACATAATATAGTATAGAATGTCCAATTTTAATGATTTTGCCTTGGACTTATCAGTAAAAAAATAATTTAAGAAGCAAGGAATAATATTATCTTAAGAAATACTTTTAAATGCTACATAATATCAGCCCCTCTAGAAACAGTGTCATCAAATTTACCAAAGAAATGTGAAATATGTGGGGCACCTTGGTGGCTCAGTTGGTTAAGTGTCTCGCTCTTGATTTTGTCTCACACGTCATGATCTCATGGTTTGTGGGATTGAGTTCCCCATTTTGCTCTGCACTTACAGCACAAAGCCTGGTTGGGATTTTCTGTCTCCTTGCCACTCCCCACCCCCCCCATAAATAAACATTTAAAAATTGTATATAAAAAAAGAAATGTAAATTATGTAATGACCTGTTAAAAATCAGGGACTACAATGAAGGAAATGAAAATGTTTATAATTGGGACAAAATATTGGAGGATTTGGCTAGTAATATTGAAAGGGGATCTAATTAAGGAGATGCCCGATTAGCCTACAAATTGTCAGTAGAGAAGAGTGACCAGCCTAGTATTCCACTGTATGAGAGCAAGGATAGATATGCACATTTGTTTCCAGCCACCACTTTGATGGCTTGAGTTTTAAATAAGTTGATTTTAATTACAAAATTAAGATGAGAGTGGTACATTTAATGTCCATTCAGGAGACCTTTGCTCTTCACCTACTGTGCTCAGTACTATTCTAGGCATTGTTTTAGTCATGGGGAACCATGGTAAACAACAAAAATCAGAACAAAATATCAATGCCCAGTGGAACTTAAAATTCAGTAAAAATGACAAAGAGTATGCATGATAAACATTACCTCCTCTTATAGATAAAGGGGAGTTGAGAGTGTTGGAATAGGTGTTCAGGCTACAATATTAAGTAGGATGATAAGCGTGAGAGTTTGTGGTTTTACTCTAGTTAGGGAGAAGAGCTGGGATGAGGGTTCAGTGTGGGGCTGGCTGGGTTTTGTGTGGTTTTTAACTTCCCACTAGCACCAAAAGAGGTAATATGGGCTTTTTTTATCAGCTTACCCAGATGTGGGAAAGAGGAAAATTTGGTGCTCTGAAGCTTTCAGCATTCAAACATCAAACATGTATGTGGACTATTTATAATTTACCTATGTTGTTTGGCTAATGAAAGAAATGAGCCATATTTTATTTAATTGAATTTAAACTTGTTTAAGCAAGTAATTATGGCACTCTATGAGACTAGAAGGCTAAAGCCAGTAAGGGAGGTAAATATTCTATTGAATACCTTATCCAAGGGTCCAGCCTTGTGTATTTTGAGAAATGAAATGAGTCCCTTAGTCATTATCAATAGTACCCGAAATTCCAAAGAACACATAAAATACCTTGACAAATATATTAGGTTATGGCTTTAATATGTGTAGATGCATGTGTGACCTCAGTTAATAATTTGGATGTCTTTGAGGCAATAATTTCTTATAATTTACATTTAAAAAAGTTGTTGCTGCCATACTGTACCAGATGACCAGACTATTGGCAATAGCCCAAAAATGTGTAAATGTACAGAAAGGGCTGATTGTTGTCCAGGGCTTCCTGTGCTAGGATGATAGCCTAAAATCTGCTCAATTGTGCTTACCCTTTGTTTCTATTCTTTATCAGGGGCTTATTGTAACTTTGCACTGAGTTCTATCCCTTGTGATGGTGGCAATGCCATCCGTAAAGTGTACAAACATCCTATCTTGTTGACTGAGTTATTCCCAAGCCCTCTTTCTCACTGTAGCTAATGGATTTGGATGCATTTCAGATATTCCCTGGGAGCACCTGGGTGGTGCAGTCCTTTAAGCGTCTGACTCTTAATTTTGGCTCAGGTCATGATCTCATGATTTGTGAGATGGAACCTTGGTGTATCAGGCTCTGCATTGATGGGCTCCATGCCCATTGTGGAACTTGTCTGGGATTCTCTCTTCTTCTTTCTCTGCCCCCCTCCTTTGAAGATAAATGAATAAACTTAAAAAAAATATGCCAACGATCTGGACAACCTGGAAGAAGTGGACAAATTCCTAGACACCCACACACTACCAAACTCAAATGGTAAGAAATAGGAAATATGAACATACCTATAACCAGCAAAGAAATTGATTCACTTATCAAAAATCTCCCAACAAATAAGAGTCCTGGACCAGATGGCTTCCCAGGGAAATTCTACCAGGCAAATTCTGCCAAGCAGAGCTAATACCTATTCTTCTCAAGCTGTTCCAAAAAATAGAAACAGAAAGGAAGATTCCAGACTCATTCTATGAAGCCACCATTACCTTGATTCCCAAACCAGACAGACACCCTACTAAAAAGGAGAATTACAGACCAATATCCCTGATGAACATGGATGCAAAAATTCTCAACAAGATATTAGCAAATTGAATTCAACAATATATTTAAAGAATTATTTACCATGATCAAGTGGAATTCATTCATGGGCTGCAGGGCTGGTTCAATATTTGCAAGTCAATCAATGTGATATATCACATTAATACAAGAAAGGATAAGAACCATACGATCCTGCCAATAGATGCAGAAAAAGCACTTGACAAAATACAGCATCTTTTCTTAATGAAAAGCCTCAAGAAAGTCAGGATAGAAGAAACATACCATAACATCATAAAAGCCATATATGGAAAGCCCACAGCTAATATCATCTTCAATGGGGAAAAACTGAGACCTTTCCCCCTGAGATCAGGAACACGACAGGGATGTCCACTCTCACCACTATTGTTTAACGTAGTGTTGGAAATGCTGGCTTCATCAATCAGAGAACAAAAGGAAATATAAGGCACCACAATTGGCAAAGAAGAAGTCAAACTTTCACTTTTCACAAATGACGTGACCCTCTACATGGAAAACCCAAAAGACTCCACCAAAAAACTGCTGGAACTGATACATGAATTCAGCAAAGTGGCAGGATATAAAATAAATGTAGAAATCAGTTGCATTCCTATACATCAATAATGAAACAACAGAAAGAGAAATCAAGAAATCGATCCCATTTACAATTGCACCAAGAACCATAAAATACCTAGGAATAAACCTAACCAAAGAGGTAAAAGATCTATGTGTTGAAAACTATAGAAAACTTATGAAAGAAATTGAAGAAGGCACAAAGAAATAGAAAAACATTCCATGCTCGTGGATTAGAAGAACAAATTTTGGTAAAATGTCAATACTACCCAAAGCAATCTATACAATCAATGCAAACCCAATTAAAATTGCACTGGCATTCTTCTCAGAGCTAGAACAAACAATCCTAAAATTTGTATGCAGTCACAAAAGACCCCAAAAGCCAAAGTAATGATGAGAAAGAAAACCAAAGCAAAAGGCATCACAATCCCAGACTTTAGCCTCTACTGCAAAGCTGTAATCATGAAGACAGTATGGAATTGGCACAAAAGCAGACACACAGACCAATGGACTAGAATAGAGAACCCGGAATTAGACCCACAAATATATGGCCAACAAAGCAGAAAAGAGTATCCAATGGAAAAAAGACAGTCTCTTTAGCAAATGGTGCTGGAAGCACTGGATAGCAACATGCAGAAGAATGAAATTAGACCACTTTCTTACACCATACACAAAAATAAACTGAAAATGGATGAAGGACCTAAATGTGAGACAGGAAACCATCAAAACCCTAGAGGATAAAACAGGAAACAAACAACTTGTTTGACCTTGGCCACAGCAGCTTCTTACTTGACATGTCTCCGAAAGCAAGGGAAATTAAAAGCAAAAATTAACTATTGGGACCTCATCAAGATAAAAAGCTTCTGTACTGCAAAGGAAACAAACAAACAAAAAAACTAAAAGTCAACTGACAGAATGGGAGAAGATATTTGCAAATGACATATCAGATAAAGGGTTAGTATCTAAAATCTATAAGGAACTTATCAAACTCAACACCAAAAAACAAATAATCTAGTGAAGAAATGAGCAGAAGAAATTAATAGACACTTTTCCAAAGAAGACATCCAGATGGCCAACAGACACATGAAAAGATGCTCAATATCACTCATCATCAAGGAAATACAAATCAAAAGCACACTGATAGCACCTCACACTGGTAAGAGTGGCTAAAATTAACAAATCAGGAAATAACAGAAGTTGGCGAGGAGGTGGAGAAACAGGAACTCTCTTGCACTGTCGGTGGGAAGGCAAACAGAGAAGCTGCTCTGGAAAACAGTGTGGAGATTCCTCAAAAAATTAAAAATGGAATTACCCTATGACCCAGCAATTGCACTACTAGGAATTTACCCAAAGGATACAGGAGTGATGATTCATAGGGGCACACGTGCCCCAATGTTGATAGCAGCACTTTCAACAATAGCCAAATTGTGGAAAGAGCCTAAATGTACATCAACTGATGAATGGAGGAAGAAAATGTGGTTTATTTATACAATGGAATACTACGTGGCAATGAGAAAGCATGAAATCCTGCCATTTGCAGCAATGTGGTTGGAACTGGAGGGTATTATGCTAAGTTAAATAAGTCATTCAGAGAAAACAGATATCATATGTTTTCACTCATATGTGGAATTTCGGAAACTTAACAGAAGACCATGGAGGGAAGGAAGGGGAAAAAATAGTGCCAAACCAAGAGGGAGGCAAACCATAAGAGACTCTTAAATACAGAGAGCCAACTGAGGGTTAATGTCAGGGGTGGGGGAGAGGGGGAAATAGGTGATGGGAATTGAGGAGGGCACATGTTGGAATGATCACTGGGTGTTATGTATAAGCAATGAATCATGGGATTCTTGACTTTGGAAGTCAAGAGCACATTGTATACACTGTATGTTAGCTAACTTGCAATAAATTATATTTCAAAAATAAAAATAAATAAATAAATAAAAATATCTTGTTTGAAAAGATTGTGTGTAATAGCAGAGCTGTTGAAGTACCCCCATTGGTATTCAGATAAAAGTATATTTCATTCATTAGAATATGAAAGCAAACTGGTTAAGTGCTTGTTTATATGGGCACTAAACCAAACATATTAGCTAAATATATGACTGAAAATAACAGTTGCTGATTGAATGTAATCAATAATGTAAATAATATTGAGTTTGGAGGATTAATGGGTGGGATAACCTTGTGAAAAGATATAGGCTATTGATCATATTATACTTCTTAAACAAATAAATTATTCTATTGATGAATTTATATTATATTTAAGCTTCATAACTAGTATAAATATTACATGTTATTTTGATATATCAAATATTACATTGAATAGGGATTCTGATAATAAAATAAAATCCCTAAAATCGTGGTAAATTGTTAATATTCTTGTAGTCCAGTAAATTCTGCTTTATATATTTTGAAATTTACTAAGTACATTCAAATGTATAATTGTTAGAACTTTCTTGTAAATTAAAGCTCTTGTCCATATGTATCTCATAAAGTAATGATTTTTTTCCTAAAATAATTTTGTTTTACTAATATAGTTTCATCAGCTATTAGAAAAATAATATACAATATAGTAGAGATGTGTTTAAATGGCAAACTCATAAAAAGAAAAGTGGGAAGAAAATATAGATGAACAGGTAAATATAACCTTTCTGTATGGCAACTCATGTTACTCATGAGTTACTCATGAATTACTCATGTCCAAAATACATGAGTAATCCTAAAATTATGTCTACTTGACTGTACAGTTAATTTCTATGATTTTATTCTAAGAAATAATCAACATGAATAAAGTGACAGTTATTACATTTTTTAGTAGGTAGAAGAGCCTAAGAATTATAAATCTTTTGGAAGGTTTAAAAAGTCATAAAGACTCTTAAATCATTATTTGGAAGGTTTGTGATTGAAGACTATGAACACTATCATGGGACTCAACTTCAAGAACAGACTAATATTCAGGCAAACAGCCTACACAATAGAAACCATTGGACCTGGAAGGCAAGATGTAAGTTAAGAATAACTGACTTAGGAAGAGTAAGAGAGCCAGAAGTCATTCCTAAGGAAATGGGTTCTTTGTTCCAGAATGATGTTAAATAGGAAACTGATTTCAGTGAATGATAACGCTGGGGGGAATACAAGGGGTGCTGAAATAAAATTTAAGGTTTTAGTGAAGTTCAAGAGTGGATGAGGATCTGGTATATGTGTTGAGATTACTTATTTGCCATAAAAAACTAAAATGTAATAGTTTATATTTAATATCACAAAATGAGAATCACTGGCAAACATATTCTGTTAAATAGCCAGCATTCTCAAAATGATCAGATCAAAATATCATGTTCTTAGTTTAATGTTCTTGTTTGGTATCTTTCCTTCTCAGTGGAATTTGATTCAGGAACCAATGCCAACAATCTTGTGTTTGGGGGACTCTGTGGATCCAATGTAATAATCTGAAGGAAGACAAAGCAATAGGAAATGACTTCGATGTTTTGTAGTTGGCTTTTGGGAAGCAGGGAAAGAAACTATATTATCAGTAGCAAGCTTTATCTTAATTGTTACAGCTTATTACTTTTTATAGTTTTATATCCAACAAAAAAGACTTGAAATCCTTGTTCTTTATCCTCAAAACATACAAAAATACCTTAATTAGTATTCAGAATTAATTTGCACAGTGTAGGTGACACTTTAGTCCAGCAATAATGCAAAGAATAATATTTCTCTAAGAAAATAAACTAGCCATGTTTTCAACTAAAGCAGACCCAGTAAGCATAATTACTTAAAAATACCAATTTTTCACAACCTGCACAGTATCAAGCTGTGGAAAATTAGGAATTATATATTATATATATGTTATATATGTTATATCTATAATATATATTATGTATATAATATATAATATATATGTTATATATTATATATTTCTAAATCTTCTGTTTTCCAGTGGGCTATCATTTCTTAGGAAGTTACAAACATAATTTGAAGATGTTGGGACTTTTAGTTGTTATGAAAATACTTTAAGATAAAAATTTCTCTAACCAACAAATGATCTGAGGATAGGAAGTTCAAAATCATAGATAAAAAGAGGTACTTGTCTCAAATTATAATATAGCACACTAAGTAGGCTTATGGAATGTGTCTCAAGGAATTTTTTAGTCCTTTCAGCTTTTGTGGATGTGGTAGCTAAATGTACAGTTCAACTGAAAATTGTATGTTCTAACTTCACCTTGCTCAGTTATGTCCTAATCTTCCAACCATTTATTTCCTCCTACGATATTCTCTTTTTTTTTCTTAGCCTAAAAAAAAGAGGCCCATATAGTCTAGTCATCTTAATTCTTAGGGCAAAGATTTTTTTTCTAGAAAAGACATTATTAATCATTTGATAAAATGTTCTTTTAAACTTTCTTGTTTTAATGTTTATTTTTAAGATAGAGGGAGTGTGAGTGGGGGTGGGTGCAGAGAAAGGGGGGGGCAGAGAGGATCAGAAGCAGGCTCTGTGCTGACAGCCCCACATTGGCCTCGAACTCATGAACTGTGAAATCATGACCTGAGCCAAAGTCAGATAGATGCTCAACCAACTGAGCCACCCAGGTGCCTCTGATATTGTTTTTTTTTTTAATTTGTGTGAAGCAGTGGATTGATAAGGAAAGTTGGTCAATGATCGGACAACTAAACTAAAAATTCAAAACAGAAATAGATATTTATTGTGCATCTGTTATATTCCAGGCCCTGTGCTAGTTGTGAGGGTTTAAAAAAGAAAGAAATCTTTATGCAGTTTGTTTTCTCAGAGCTTATAACAAGAAACAGGTAACCAAATACAGAAATAAAATGCAGTATGAACTGGGGTGGCTGTAATGTTGTTAGATGTTCTGTGAATTTTGGGAAGAAAGAATTTTAGTAGGTCTTAATAGAGGTCTGATGGCTAAACTAGATTTTGAAAAATGATTAGGAATTTACCTATCAGCCAAGTAGGGAAGGATATTCCAAGAAAATAACATGTTGTATATCAAATGAAGCAGGAATGAAACAATAGTTGTTCAGGAACACCAAATAATTTAGCATTGCCTTTTATTATCAGACACTGCTGGTTGTCCTTCTTAATGCTATGCCTTCTTAATAGCTGGCAGAAGTGTATTTTCTTATGCTTTTTTCTCATATTCTTTGTATAAGCAGCAATTTTCCCAGAAAGGGAAGTCCTTCCCATCTCTACTTCTAGGTCTCATCCAACACTATGTGTTCACTAAATAGTTTCTCTTTCTTCTTGGCTACTTTGGACAATCACATTTTTCAAAGCTTTTGCAATCAGGTGGGGCTGCTTATTTACCATGAAAGAATCTTTGGTTACTGGAAGGGTAGTTTCTAGCAGGCACAATGTATATATTCCCTGCACAGTTTCATCCTTCTCGTGGACTCACAGGAAGTCATTTCCTAGCTTCCTTGCTTTGGGTGGGTTATGTGAACAGGGATGTCCACATAATATCCAGCACCCCCAAGCCTGAAATTAAAAACTGCCATGTGATCTTCTATTGGTTGTGAAATCTTCTGTCAGAGAGCAGTGTCACACAATGGCAAGGATCCAGGTCTCTGAGTCACAATTTTGTGCAAAGCTGCTGAGCCAAGAATATTAAAACTCAACTACATATAAGAAAGAAACAAACTTAAGTTTTGTAAAGTCACTGAAATTTTCTGATATATTATTACTTTCAAGAATTAGTGCAACTTACCTAATTCATAAAAGTCTGTGTTTTACATTCCTGTGGACATCCAGTAGGAATATCTTCTAGGATGCTGATTTCAACCTAGTTCCTAGAGTAAAGTCACATTTATAGGCAGGGAAATACTTAGGTCAAATTGTAAATTAGATGAGGTCTGAGATTTATCTTCAGCAGTTCCGCAGTCTATTTTTTTTTTTTAATCTCCTCAACTTGATGCCCATCTTTTATCGTCTGGAGAATTCAGATGGTACCTTGACTGTACTCTTTCCAGAGTAACAGATCATATTGACATTTATTTACTGCTTAAGTCACTTCTGATTGATTTCTATTTGCTAAGTATGGGTTTTCAACCTAGACAATAAGTACTTACGAAACGGGAAAAATGTTCCCTGCTCTCAAATATACAGAACGATTCTGGGAAGGCAGAAAGAATCTGAGACTATTCAACACTACCCAAACTCAACCACCATAAATGCAACTTTAAAAATAAGGCAAGAGGAAGAGGAAGAACATTTTGGCTCTTACTATATACCAGGCACCATGCTGTGTTTTCTTTTTTGAACATGTATAATTTAGGTTTTACAAAAACCCAAGACATAGAAAATATTATTAAATTTTTACAAAAAAGAAGATATGGAGTTCAATAATATTGAATAACTTTACCAAATCAGAAGGATTCATGCTTAATGAAGAAATTTATAAAATAAATAAATGTAATGCTATATGGGTAAAGTGAGACAACATTGAGAGCATTCACTGGAGAAGGGAACAATTGGATTTCATCTGCTCTTGCTTTGGAAGTGATAATACACTATATATTTTGTAGTGCTTTCCCATTTACAAACAACCTTCATATAAATAATCTCAATAATTGTAAACATTTTGAAGTCAATTATATCTTTTTGGTATAGATGAGAAAACCATCCCTCAGATATTTCACATCATACAGGTAGTAAGTGAGCCACCCAGAAGGAAAAACCAGAACATTCCTATTATACATCCCATGCAAATTTTCTTACCCTACTCTGGACTTAGCTTGGATTAGTGAAAATTTTGCATTAGGTACCAGTATATCCGGGTTCTAGTCTTATCTCTCTCTCAGTATTGTATAATTGGGAAAAAAAGACTCAACTTCTCCATACTGAAGTTTGATCATCTGTAACATTACCTTCAACCCCACATATCTCTGTTACTAACTCAAGCTAAGGTACTAGGAACTGATAATGCCTCAAATGATTAGCTCTTTCCTATATCAGTTACACTTAAACTTCATTTCCCTAATTCAAATTGAATATTGAAATAGCAGTTTTAGACAGGGTCAGTGAGGGACCTATTTTGATCTAGATTTTGTTTTGGAGTTATTCAAATCACATTCTTTTTCACAGTAAAACTATTCTGCTTGTAGAAAATAATACATTAAAGAAAAGACAGTGTGTGTTGATTCATATTTTATAAGATTTGAAAACTATGGAGTTCTTTTTTAATGTGCCTGTGATGTAACAACTTATGACATGGTAAACAGTGAGCAGAAGTAGCTGTCACTGCTGTTATAATTTATTAGCCTCCCTTTTTGGATAAGAAGGATGATGGACTAACGTAGGAGCAGGAGGGATTCTGCCAAGTCATTGCCCCGCACCTGGGGCTCAGCCTGTTACAACTCTCTGTAGACTATGCACAGTAATAAATCTATACTGATTAATTAATTAATGCTGCCCATTGCTCCTCTTGTCAAAGAGCAAAAAATTAAATAAAATACTTTGAAATTTTCAGTTCCAGACAGGCAAACTAAATAACATCCATTTGTGCATATTAGATTTGTGTTTCAGCTTTCATTCAACCATCATTTATTGGGTATCTTCTATGTCACAGGCAAAATGTTAGTTGTGGGAATACAAAGATAAATAATATCTGTCCTCTGAATGCCTTCATCCTGGTGAGAAAAAGAGTAAAGATACACAGTTATAGCACATTCAGGTTAATGAAGTAGAAAGGTGGTATATGAAGTGTTCTTGCAAGAGCACAGGGGGAAAAAAAAACTAGCTTCAACTTTATCTAGTTTAAGGACACAACCAATAATGGGATGTATAAAATGGTACAATAAGAATTGTAAATAGGAGTTAGAGCTTATTGATTTAGCGCTTGTTACATGAGACCATCCTTCTCCAGATGCCCTTTGGGGAACAACATTAGTTGCTCTGGGAGGCTGCACATCTCTTATCTTTCATTCAGGTCACTCTGAGATTTAGGACAGGTGAACAGCAACATCAGAGTGTTTGGGAAACTTTCATTCACTCACTCATTCATTCATTTATTCTTTTGTTATTAACAGGCCTCTAGAATAAAATTAACCATATCACAAGGGCTAAAAAAATCCATAATGATAATAAATCACACGTGGAATTGTTCCTGTTAAGTTTCACTCATTCCCCATGAAGACCATAAGAAGCAGGATTGAGGAATAGAGAAGAGAGAGACTGGGCATCACCAGTGTGATAGCACAGAAAACACGAATCCCTTCAGTTCCATTCCAAATTGAAGTGATGCTTCTTCCAAGATTGTATTACTCTGCTGAGAAATGAGCTGGCTAAACAGTTCCAACTCTGATCAGCACACACACTTTGTACATTAAGCTCATGCTTCAGCCAAGCCTGTTGCCTCTGCTAGAACCCAGCCCAGCTTGTAGCTGGCTTACCCTGCAGAGAGCCCATTTCTTCTGCACAGATTGAACTCGACTATACTATTGCAGATCACAGCATCGAAACAGCTCTCTCAGCTAATACTGTTCCCAAGCTCTGCCGTAACAGAGCTTTAACTCAAAGTCTTTTATCTGACAACCTTGTAGACTACAAAAAAAATGTTTTCAGTATACTTTAATGGTGTCATGTCTCCCACCCTTCTGAGCTCTCTGTCCTGGAATACATCCTTACCAGTTGGAGGGCTTTTGTTTGTGGGAACACACTGTAAAATGGTTCTGCAATACCCGTTAAATGGACCTGGGGGTTGTGGGTTCCTAGTGAGTCCATCATTTCTACCTGCATTTGGATGATCTTCTGCTGGAATACAATGCATGCTAGCAAAGCACTGCTGAGGGAGCAAAAAGTCAAACTCATTGTTTTGCTGAGGGTCATTGCCGAGAGTTCATGACTGCAAGTCTGACATTCTTAGAGCAGGTTTATACACAACCTCTGCCTCATTCAAATCAGAGTTCAGTGTCACTTGTGAAACAATCAGATGCCAGCTGCATTTCCACCTGAGCGTGTGCCTCCAGGGCACCAGTGTCAGCATGTAATAACTCCTGGGTGACTAGTTCAAAGCCTGCCATGGAGTTCTACTTTTTGGATGAGCACACGTTAATCTTCATGTAAGGGTTCAGATTCCTTTGGGCTTCAGCGATGTAGGCTTGTTTGATGGGAGAACTGTAATGGAAGAAGAAATGAAGAGTACTCTCTGCACATTTAAAAAGATTCTGAACAGATGCCAAAACCCCTACAAATATGGCAGAGCTGAAATATGCTGGTTTCCAACATGAAAAAGGACCACGCTGTCTGATTGTTCTCACAACTGCTATGAGGGTCCTTTATGTTTGAAGATCTGTTGGCACTGCTGCTAATAGGGTTATGTACTTCACATGTAGGAGTAAGTAGCAGGTAAATGTGTGATATGTGACCAGCTCTGTCTTTCAAACTGCAGTTTCTTATAGAAGCTGCCATTTTTAAAGGCTGATGCTAACTGTCTGCAACATACTTTTTACTCAGTGTGGCTTTTTAATCCTTTCCTTTAAAAAATGGAGTCTTTCAGAAAATTTAGCAATAAGGAATATCTTATTTTCCTACCGGATTCTATTATATAATAAGAGATGTATTGGTACAAAATACGAAGAAATGGCATTTTTTCCTAAAGGCGTTAAGACCGTACTTGTCCTGTTGACATTTTTGACACTGCAGCATGCTGCTAGCATTATGTCAGAAGGGTGTTGTAATCTAAAATACACATTTTGACTTTTTTTTTCATTTTTATTCCCTCTTTCAAACTTTCTTAATTCTAAATCTCTACTATAAAATTGGCTCTCCTCAACAGGAATTTCTGTAGCCTCTAAAGTATAAGTTTTTTCTTTAACTTTAACACTGCTCACTTAAACAGAAAGCTTAAATTTGCTCTTCCCATACCCATAGTTGACTAAGCTCAAGATTTCTTGTTTTTCATGCTTTATGATCTATAAAATAAATTCTGAAGATATGGCAGAGGATATAGTGAGTCATCATGGCTTCTAGTTACCAGCCATTTTTCATGAGTGTCAGTGTGGTAACATGAATAGTTAACGTGACTGCATGTAGTCCAAATAAACATGGTCTTGGGAGACTTAAACTAAAATGCCTCAAGCTCCTCAATCTATTGCATGTTTTTGATAATTTGAGAAAATGATACCATTAATAACTAATGATGCTGAAGACACTTTTTCATTGAGCATCACAACTACATATTCTTAGTTCCCAAAGCATATATACCTCTTTTCACACTTACCATACAACCACTAAAAAATCCATTTGTGAGGAAAGTTTCTATAGAAGGATTTTTTTTGGCAGTTGACTAAGTATTCAGATATGTCCAGAAATTTCTAGGAAAATGGACATCAAGAGCTTTAGAAGTAAAGGGTGAAATCTCTGAAGTAAGATAAATACATTAAGAAATATGTATTAGGAAATCAAGGTTCCTCTGAGTAGTATAACAATCTTATTTTTTTAAGTTTATTTATGAGAGGGAGAGAAAGTACAGGAGAGGAGCAGAGAGAGAGAGAGGGAAAGAGAAAGATTCCCAAGCAGGCTCTGCGCTGTCAGCTCAGAGTGTGATGCAGGGCTTGAACTCATGAACAGTGAGATCATGACCTAAGCCAAAGTCAGAATGTTTAACCAACTGAGCCACCCAGGCACCCCAAGTAGTATAACAATCTGAACCAAGAAGCATGATCATTCCACCATAGACAATTTGGGGGTATAATGGGCATAATGGCATACAAACAATATTCAGAGAAGAATATACAACCAGATATTCCAGAAAAGTCCAGCTTAAAGAATGTTTTGAAGCACTACTAAGTTTACTAATGAACAGTGATTGTTCTCAATGTAAGAACTGCATCCACTTGGTTGTTTACATATCCTCATATTCCATTATGTACTTGAGGAATGTATAAATACATAATATATTCCATAGGATTCTGTGATCATTAAAAATTGCTTAAAAGTTTTACACAAATTATTAAGTGGAATTGTCCAGATGTCAGTACATAAAAAAATTTATCATTTTTATATCAGTGTTTAAACAAGACTTTATACAATTTTGTATTTAAATTACAAAACCATCTATTATAATTTAATAAATAATTTAAGAAGTTTACTTAAAAATACTACCTATCCAAATCTTAATTATAAATATTAGGTCTTGTTTCAAATTATGTCAACTAAAATACATGTTATTTCTACTTACATGTTCTCATAATTGATACATGAACATAAGAATACGTTGCAACATATGAAAGTGTAATTGTTGTAATATACATGGCAATATTAATAGATTTTAAATGACAGAATGATTGGGCTTAATTTTTATTAACTTATTTTTAAGTTTGTTTACTCTTTTTGCTACATGAAAATTAAACACTGGGCATGAAATGATAAGATTTTAACTCCCAAAACTCAGACTTGAGAATTGAATGTTTCATAAATAAATGGCAGAGTCAAAGAGTAAAAAGAAAAGTGACTTTTAGATTTTAGAAATGGAAAATTTATTGAGTAAACGGACCACTTTTTGTCCTACCCGAAGTATATGAAATATTTCAGAGTAAGGACACACCAAACTCCTCGATTTGTAGTGATAAACATGCCAAATGTTGCCATTTGTCTTGAGTAATTTATATTAAAGTTAATGGGAACCAAGCATCTGAGAAAACCAACATTTGTCATTTTATACGAATGTCTGGCAAATTTTCATTATACCTAATCTTCATGCTGTTAGGTTATAGGATTTTTTTTCTTTTCAATTTACTAGTTAGATAAATGAGGGAGGATTACCTCTACTGGAGATTTAACTGAGAATGATTTGGCTCCCTGATATTACTGAATAGCAGGCTGCAAGAAGCTAATGCTCTTCTAAAACCCATAGTAGTGAGAAATTATACCTATAAATTCAGTACAAAATATTATACAAGGAATGAGTCCCTGATTATGAAGCTATATATGTATGTGCAACATAATACAAATAGAAAAAAAAACATCTATTCAAGAATAATTTCTGCCCTATCTTCAGGTGATGTCTGATTCATATTTATGGTAGATGAACCTTAATTTTGAAAGCTAAATAAGAACATGAAATGCACATTTTCAATATGAATTGCCCCAGCATGAGTTTCACTAAAAGACATGAATCCATATCAGTTTTTCACTTTCAGAGCACTTACAGAATTGACTTGATTTTAGTTGAGGGCGATCTGTCAGAGGATCATCATCATCCAAACCATCATAACTTGAGAAGGAAATTCAAAATGGTAGACTGATAATCACTTAAGTAAAAATAATTTTAATGTTCATTTATTTTTGAGAGAGAGACAGAGAACATGAGCGGGGGAGGAGCAGAGAGACAGAGAGAGAGAGAGAGAGAGACAGGGAGAGAGAGACAGAGACAGAGACAGGGAGAGAGACAGAGACAGAATCCAAAGCAGGCTCCAGGTTTCAAGCTGTCAGCACAGAGCCCAATGCTGGGCTTGAACTCATGAATTGTGAGATCATGACCCGAGCCGAATTTGGAGTCAACCGACTGAGCCACACACGCATCCCTTAATTTTTTTCTTTTTTTCTAAAACAAATTAATCATCACACCACTTCACTCCATAAAATGTCAGGGCTAATTTCTATGGCGTAGCTTATATAATGTTTTTTTTTTCCAACAACAGCTGCAAAACTAAATCTCTAGACTCCACTTCAGACATACTGTATTAGGGAATCAGGAGGTACATCTCAGGGATTTATGTTTAACACCAGTGTTAAACTATGGAAGTTTAGGCTGCCTTCTACAACTCTATATTCTTTTTTCTAGAATTGCTGCTGAGTCTCTTATGAGATTTATTTGTACCTTCTCAGATTCTTTGGCCTTTATACCCTGCATGAGTTTAAGCCACAAGTCATTTGAGGTGTTCCTCATTACCTGACATCTTAGTGAAACTGGATGTAAAACCACAATCGAAGGTTTCTAGAATTTTGACATCCTTCAAAGATGTTTGCTAATTTTTTAGAGGTCTTATAATTTCTAAGCTTTTCATTACCCTAGTCTAGTGATTCTCAATGGTTATCCCTGTCTCCTTTACATATCAGTTCTTCCCCATCTTCCACATGATTCATGACTTGATTCACCAAAACCCCTCACATCTCTACCACCACATATATGAATTTGTCACCATGTGCTGAGAGAGTTTGAGGACTCTGGGAATTGATCACATTTGATGCATCTTAACTTCCACTTTTTGTTTGCTTCTTTTCTCTTCTCCCTACCACAATTGTTACCCAAATGCCTCTGATATTCTTCTGTAGCTTTGGCACATTATAATAACACATCCTGAAAAGAAAGGAGAAGGTAGGGAATGATACCTTTTGACACAACTACTTTTCAAGATGTTGTTTCATGATATATAATTCTTCCTGAGAAATCCTTTTGCTAGCTCTTAAGATGATTACATTTTATTGTGGCTATTTGCAAGTTAAACCACCATTACTAGGCTTTCTCCTATTAGAGTAAGCACAAAGTACTCAGAGAACATCAGACTTAACACCAGACTCCTTAACAATTAGGGAAAAATATAAAAGCTAAATTTTAATTGTCTATATTATTTTACACTGCTATTATTATGAATGAAAATGTTCAGGTCTTTATAGAAAGAAACCCATAGTATTTTCAAATGACTCCAGATTTCATTAATTCATTCAATAAGGGTTTCAAAATACTGAATATGTGCCAAGTACCATTTAGGAGATCTGGCAACGACAACAACAATAACAACAGAGAGAAATATGTGTGGAAGAAAGAAAAAGCAAAATAACAAACTCTATATTACATCCCATGGTAATAAATACAAGGGAGAAAAATTAAGCTTACAAAGTCATAGGAAGAGATTAAATTACAAGAGGGATGAGGTTTTAAATAAGGCGGTCAGGAAAAGCCTCACCAGGTACTAGTTGAAGACAAGAGAACAATTCACTACTCCCACCACAGGCCTAGAAGCAATGAGAGTCTACTCTGGTGGAGGAAGAATATTGTGGAGAAATACTCCTTCCATGATGCAGGCAAACAGGAATGACTGAAATCTAAGGATGAGGTACAAAGACTAAATCACATTATTTAACATCTCGAATACTATCTTAATACAAGACAATAGTGTCCCACTATTCAAACATGAAAACTGTGATGCCTTGAAGGTAAAAATATAAGCAAGATAAGCACAGCTCAACTACTTAGTAGATTAACACAGTGCTAAGTGACAAAAGAAGCTTATTTATTTCCAGAAGTAAATACTCCTGATTTCTCTGTCTTCTGTTCCTCCTACGATGTTGACTTTAATTGAGCAACAAACAAGCAAACAAAAACACAAAAAGCAAGAATACCTGAGGAGTACACTTAACCAGATGCAGATTATACAAATTTTTGAACTATCATACAGGAAATTTAAAATAACTATGAATGTATGCTTAAAATTGTAATGGAAAAGATAAACAACATGGATGAACAGTTTGGGGGGGTTTCATTAGACAGAAAGAATATGTAAGAAAGAGCTAAATAAAAATTCTGAAATAAAAAAAAAACTGCAATGTAAGTAATGAAAAATCCCTTCAGTGTATTCACCAGTAGACTGAACAGAGATGAGGAAAGAATTGGAGGCTTAGAGATAGGTCAGTAAAAATTGATGAAAAATGAAACATGCAGAGAAAAAAAAAGTGACAAAAAAAAACACCAAGCAATACATACCACCATGGCAAAAACAGACCAGAGCATCCATAATGATAGGAAATTTTCATACACTCTGAAATTTGTATCATTGGAGTCCAAGAAAGAGAAAAGAGACCAAAAAGAGCAGAAATAATATTGGAACAGAAAAAGGTGAGATTTTGCAAATGAATGAATGAATGAATGAATGAATGAATAAATAATAAAAGACATAAAAGCATAGATTCAAGAAGCTGAGAATAATACAAGCAAGATGAATACTCCTCTCCCCCCAAAACTATAAATAGAAATTACAGTCAAACTGCTAAAAATAGATAAAGAAAAACAACTTTATAGGCAAGAGAAAGTTAAAGAGAAAAAGTCATTTTACATACAAAAGAATAAGGATAAGAATTATAGCAGACTTCTTGTCAGAAACATTACAAGCCTTGGGGTGCCTGGGTTTCTTAATAGGTTAAACATCTCATTTTTGATTTTGGCTCAGGTCATGATCTTACAGTTCCGTGAGTTGGAGCCTTGCCCAAATTGGGCTCTATGCTGACAGTATGGAGCCTGCTTGGGATTATCTCTTCTCCTCTCTCTCTGCCCCTCTCCCATGTTCATCCTCTCTCTCTCTCTTTCTCTCTCTCTCTCTCTCTCTCTCTCTCTCAAAAATAAGTAAATACACCAAAAAAACCCTGCACAAACCTTAAGATAATGACATGGCATCTTTAATGTACCAAAAGGAAGGAAAAATTGTCAACCTAGAATTATATACTCAGCAAAAACATATTTTTATTTTTTTATTTATTTTTATTTATTTTTATTTATTTTTGGGACAGAGAGAGACAGAGCATGAACGGGGGAGGGGCAGAGAGAGAGGGAGACACAGAATCGGAAACAGGCTCCAGGCTCCGAGCCATCAGCCCAGAGCCCGACGCGGGGCTCGAACTCACGGACCGTGAGATCGTGACCTGGCTGAAGTCGGACGCTTAACCGACTGCGCCACCCAGGCGCCCCAAAAACATATTTTTAAAATGAAGACCAAAAAAATTCTTCAGATAATAAAAATCTGAGAGAATTCATAGCCAGAATTCATATACCACAAGCACTTTTAAATAGACATTTTTCAGAAAAGGGCTCTGATACCAGACAAAAATCTGAATCTATGCTGAAATGGAAAGGTCTGGAAATGAAAAAAAATAGACATTATATTCTTGTGTTTATCCACTCTTAATGATAATTAGCTTTGGCTTATAACATGTAAAAGTAAAATTTATGGCCACAATAGTAAAAATGATTGGAGGGAGGAATTAAAAATAAATGTGCTTAGTTATATTTTCTTTCTACCACTTTTGAAATATACCTAATTTTGTAGAAAAAGAAAAGTGACCCTAGTAGTTTAAAATAATAAGCTGTACTGAAGGAATTGAGAAACCCTTAAACCTTAGTGACTTTGAACACAGTTTTATTTTTGTCAGATGAGAATTAGATAACTCTTCACAGGTGCTTGTCTTTCATGCTATGACTCAATGACCCCTGTTGTTTCCCACCTTGTGGTTCTGCCATCTCATCATGCGGTCAGAAAACAATTTTCTTTTTTTCCTTTCTTCAAAAGTGATTAGTAATAATTTGAGAGTAAATGGAATTGCACACAATATTAAGAAATAAAAATTCAGATATCTTTTCATCTACTGTCTTTTTAAAATTTTTTTTTAACGCTTATATATTTTTGAGACAGAGAGAGACAGAGCATGAACAGGGGAGGGTTAGAGAGAGAGGGAGACACAGAATCTGAAACAGGCTCCAGGCTCTGAGCAGTCAGCACAGAGCCCAACGCGGGGCTCAAACTCACGGACCGCGAGATCATGACCTGAGCCCAAGTCAGACGCCTAACCGACTGAGCCACCCAGGTGCCCCTCATCTACTGTCTTTTGAAGGGAATGTATTTTATATACTTATCCATAGTATTCCAGATCTATCTCTTTTGTTTTATGTTCTTAAAACATAGATATTCTTTAGTCATTTTTTCTGTTCTAGATACCATAGATGATAATGCATGTTTCTGCATGGGTGTATTTTATAAATTTTATTTCTAAGAACTAGACGTGGTCAACTTGTACCATTCTTATCTGCATTTATTCACTATGAATCAAAATCTGAGCAGGTTATACTGATAAATATGATAACAAAACTGTAGAAATATCTAAAAGTTAACTCTCTGGGTTTACTACATTGGAAACAGTTTAGCATATCCCAAATAAGCTGATGTGAAAGGTTGGTTTAGTTCTAAACTTTGCAGGTAATTTTGGTGAAAGGTGCTGAATGTGAACTTTTTAAAAAAAGAAAAGACTTCCTTTGGTCATGTAGTAATTAGAAAAAAATTGAGAGAAAAGTAAAAACAATTTATTGTCAAAGTTGCATAACTTCAGCCGGGGATGTCTCAACAGATGGTTGTTGATGGAATTAATAAAAATATGGTAATTGTAATTAAACATCACATAATAAATTTAGCTGTTTTCTCTCTCATTGATAGTTTTTAACCAATTCTAATGTTTTAAAAGATTTGTAATTTTCTTTATCTCAGTTTAAAAAGAAAAGCCCAAGGGTGCCTAGGTGGCTCAGTTGGTTAAGGGTCTGACTTCGGCTCAGGTCATGATCTCATGGTTCCTGAGTTCGAGCTCCACGTTTGGCTCTCTGCTGTCAGCGCAGAGCCCACTTTGGGTCCTCTCTCTCAATCTCTCTCTCTCTCAAAAATCAATAAGCATTTTAAAAAAAAGAAAGAAAAGAAATTTCCAGGCCTTTAGATGAAACTTGGAACTTAGTGACAGGGTCTTAATTTAAAGATTGCTTTCTGTGGGATTTTCATTTGCCACCCTGTGGATGTCTGGCAGAAGAAGTAATGTTCATGAATTTATAATAACAGGGTAGAAGTCAGAAATCATTTTAATGGCAAGAAATGTGTTTCACGGTCAGAAAATCTTCCTTTACAAAGCATACTACAATTTACAGTAATTTGACAATTAGTATATCTTTTGCTGGTATAGATTTCTTCACTAATTGTGCAGTTATATTTTCTAAGTGTCAGAAAAACCTAATACTACACTTTTTCAGGCAAACATTAAGATATTTTTTTTCTGTTCCATGAATGAATGTGAAGGAGAAAAAAAAGGTGTTTATATCAAGCTCTTTTAAAACATAATAATTGCAATTATTATATGGTGTTTACTGATGGTCATCATGACTGTATGAGGGAATTTACTGCTTTAACGTTAATTATTTAATGCTTATTAACCACTCTTTGACTATGTATATGTATTTATTGTTTATCTGAAATGCAAATTTAATTGAGCTTACTATTTTTCCTTTTTTGGTTGATTTTGGCTAAATCTGGCAACCCTAATTGGGTAGGAAAACAAAAACTCCAAGAGGAAACAAGCTTTAAAGGTCCACTGCTAGATGCAAAATGAAAACAGTTCTAAATCTACTATAGTTCCTGAAATGCCCAAAGCACTTTAATACTGATTGAGAACCAATAAAATAAATAAAAAAAGGAAAGGAAGGCAATTCCATCAAACGGTGACCCACAAAATCACTGGTCCATTTTTACTTTATTGATTTTCACTTTTCTCCAAGTAATATTAGTTAATTTGTGCTGTTTATTATTTTGCTCAGCAGTAACTCAGTCCTTTGTTCAGCATTAAACATACCATACTCAGCTTGTGGCCCCACAGAGCTCTGTATACTTAGAGCTGGCCACAGATGTAGCTGGATTAAATGCCAGCAGTGGAAGACAGGTGCAGATTTATATTACATTTATGGACATAAGTTTAAGAGCCGGACTTTGAAACCAGATATCGTAGGTTCAGATCTTGACTCTGCCACTTCTTGTGTGTTACTTTAGGCAAGTTAGTTATCCTCTCTCTCTAGGATTCTTCATCTGTCAGCTATGGCTATTATTATATTAATCTTCTAGAGTTTTGGTAAAGAGTAATGACTTAATGTGTATAAAATACTCATAAAGGTTGAGGTAAACATCTGTATTTTTAGTTATTTATTAATTAATCATTTATTATTTAATTATTTTTCTGCTGTTGGTGTTATTACTTATTTGGTATTATAAGCTACATTCTCTATAGAGACAAAACTGGCGAATAGTAAATTAATTATGTAATACAGTTAATATAGCCACAGAATTAGTCATAACATATACTCCAGAAGATATTATATGTAATTAATTATGTAATAGGTAGAAAGATATGAAATAATTAAATATGTGTCATTCAATAATTTTCGTTATTTTCTCAAATAGAGTTTCCAATAACTGCTTCAAAATAGAAGAATGATGTCGGAAATGCAAAAATTGTACCAACCATCCCCTACACGAGAATGTTGCTTGATCTTTTTTCTAGATTCTTAGCATTTCACACAAAGGTTTCCAACAGCTGGTCTGTCAATACATTTGCCTTCCAATTCAGTCTATTTCTTCTTAAAGGATATTTTGATCAAGTAGAAGTAAGAGAATTAAAATATTATGCAGGTGATACAAGTATCCTGCTGTGACACACACAGATAGAACTCATTTTGCATAGTTCGAATATGTGGGGATTTCAGTTACCATGGTTTAGTTAAATAACACTAGTCCCCCAACAACTCAGTTCAAATTTTAGTAATCACAGTATATTAACTGTGAGGAATTGCATGAAGTACAAACTTGGCTGCTGCAGTCCACTAATCACTATGTAAATAAAATGCATTTCATGATCAATGACTAATCACTCACTCCTTTCCAAATGTGTCAGTGATTGGCCCTGAGCATTTTGCAAACAGGCAGCAAAGCTTGTAATGTGTTGCCTTTTTGTCTCCCCTTGACAAACTCATATGATGTTTTACAAAAATAGGTAATTGAAATATGGAATTGTCCAAAAAGTACATTTAAAAAAAAAAGCAATAACACTGGAAGGGAAATTTATACCAAACATAAATGAAGTTACAGGAGAAAGTGCCAATGATGGAAATACTGACATTGTCTCCATTTGAATGGACTCTAGATATACTGGAAAAATTAATGAAGGTAAACTTAACCAATGTAAATGAAGAAAGTGGTTCTGATGATAAGGAGGAAAATTCCAGCAAAAATGACACATTAAAAGAACATTCAGAGGGGCGCCTGGGTGGCTCAGTCGGTTGAGCGTCCGACTTCGGCTCAGGTCAGGATCTCGCGGTCTGTGAGTTCGAGCCCCGCGTCGGGCTCTGGGCTGATGGCTCGGAGCCTGGAGTCTGCTTCTGATTCCGTGTCTCCTTCTCTCTCTGCCCCTCCCCCGTTCATGCTCTGTCTCTCTCTGTCTCAAAAATAAAGTAAAAAAAATGTTTTAAAAAAAAGAACATTCAGAGTTATTTTATATTGAAAGCTCAAAACATAAAATGTTGGAAATTAATCCAAATGTGGAAAAGAGTATGACAATTTTCCAAACAATAGAAATCATGCTTGCTTCATATAAATTATATTACAAGAAGAAGTCAAGCACTGTTCAAACTATTCTTTTCTTTTTTATATAGAAATATAACACTTCAATTCTCAGTGAATGAGTATGCAATGGCATTCACCTCATCTTTATCAAATTATATTGTATATGTAAAGATCAGTTTTACTGTTTTTTCACTTCCTGTACACTTTTAATTGACATTAATAGTTTTAAATATTTTGACAATATATTTGTTGTCGTGGAGCGATTATAACCTTTCCCATTGACTATCAGATTTTCCTGTAAGATTCCAACAGGCATGGTCATTTCCACAGTCTCCCACTACATGGTTCCGAGGGATCCTGTAACCCTTCTGCTATACCAACGCTTGAGGAAAGAGTACCTGAGAAGACCACTTAACATCTAAGTAACTTTTTAACAAGAGCTCAAATTGAAACATTGGTAATTCTTATAAAATTATCATATTTTGTAAAATATTTTAAAGTGATATGAAACATTTCAAGAAATATATGGGAAAACTGAAGAAAAACCAATCAAAGCCAGAGCTTAAGTAAAGTCTAACTTCCCAAAGGGAAGAAACTGAGATGAATATTCCTGTTTTCTATTTCAGTTATTCTAGTGTTCTTGTCTTTCGACTATTGTTTCTTGGTGGCCCCAAGTATTAGTTTTTTGGAAATAGTGGTTTATGAATCAAAGCAACTACCACACATTCCTCCTTTACTAATTGCATAAGGAAAATTCATAACACAGAAATATGTTTTTACAGAAAAATACATGTTGTTTTTAGTAGAATGAAATACTTATATTTAAGTTTTCATTGGTTGTAATATGTACCTAGTTTTATGTTTTAAGAAATAAACTCTGTGGTGCCTGGGTGGCTGAGGCAGTTAAGTGACCCTTGATTTCAGCTCTGGTCTTGATCCCACAGTTTGTGAGACTGAACCCTGCTTTGGGCTCTGTGCTGACAGCATGGAGTCTGCTTGGGATTCTCTCTCTCCTCTCTCTATGCCACCCACCCCTTCCCACCTAGTGGTATCTCTCTTTCTCAAAATAAATGAATAGACAAACAAACAAAAAAAGAAATAAACTATGACACAAGGCTTTCTATTAAGAGAGTTTTTATTTGATATGTATTGTCTGGTCTTTATTGTTTTCATCATACTCTGCTATTTATAGAAAACATATAAGAAAGTTGAGACACATTTTAAGAATAAACCTAAGGAAAATTTATAATAAATAAATTTATTAAGAAGTTCTTGGGGCACCTGGGTGGCTCAGTCGGTTAAGCAGCTGACTTCAGCTCAGGTCACGATCTCGCCGTCTGTGAGTTCAAGCCCCGCGTCAGACTCTGGGCTGATGGCTCAGAGCCTGGAGCCTGCTTCTGATTCTGTGTCTCCCTCTCTCTCTGCCCCTCCCCCACTCATGCCTTGTCTCTCTTTCTCTGTCTCAGAAATAAACATTAAAAAAATAAAATAAAATATAGTTCTGTCTTCTAAATGGTCTCATCTTTTCAGTATCATAAAACTTGGCTTTCAATGGAATATTGTGCATGTAGAGGCACTGAATGAAAGGTTGTGGCCCAATAGGTCTAGTGCTAAATTACATATGCTTTGCCTCTTTTCATTTAGGAGACCTGTGTTTTTAGCTTGTTTTAGTTATGTGCCTAACTTTTCCTAGATATTTGCAGTGAATAAAAATTTTCTTGGGGCGCCTGGGTGGCTCAGTCGGTTAAGCGTCTGACTTCAGCTCAGGTCACGATCTCGCGGTCCGTGGGTTCGAGCCCTGCGTCGGGCTCTGGGCTGATGGCTCAGAGCCTGGAGCCTGCTTCTGATTCTGTGTCTCCCTTTCTCTCTGCCCCTCCCCTGTTCATGCTCTGTCTCTCTCTGTCTCAAAAATAAACATTAACAAAAAATTAAAAAAAAAAAGAAGTTCTTAAAACGTCTTCACTATCAAAGTTTGATTCCTGTTGCTTGTTTTGGCTTAGAATAGTTGATGTGCATGTTTTCCACAAAATATAGTCCTTTGTTTCATCAAAAGCACTGGTGATGCAATATTAAAATAATCACTAAAAGAATTAAAGCCAGCCTTGAAACTATGTAGATAAGGCTTAAATTTGGCTCCTACTTGGGAAATTTTAGAAAGTGTATCTAACTGCCTTCTTTCCCATCTTCCACATCATTTGGCTTCTTGGGATTAAAAAATTATTCTACTGTTCATGCATTTTTCTTCCAAGCCATTACTCTTTTTGTTTTTACTTTTCAGAGAATAATGATGTTCTCATCTTTTATTTCTACCACTCTTCATATAAATAATTTTTTTTGATAGAGAGCTTGAATATATCTTTGAAGAATACTAACGTGAATTCAGAATTTGAGGTATTTAGCTAACCTGATTTCCAGTGATGAGTCTATCATGATTTTATAACAAATTTTGAAAGAAAATGTATATTTTCTGTTACTGTGAATATTTTGCTAATATTTTGTTGGTTTTATTATTTTGAAGCAAAAATAACTCATGAATATTGGGTTTTAAACTTTAAAGTTTTACAATTATTAAATTCTATAGAAAATTAAATGCTGCACTAAAATACCTTGAAGGAAGAATTGTGTGGGCATTTGTGGGGGGAAGTTTTCTTTAAAGCATGTTTATGATCTGATGCTAAGTCTAGATTATTGACGGGGACTTATTATTATTTAAGTAGAAAACTCAGAGAATTACTTTTGAGGCTCTTGTTTGCCAGGTGTAATTTCAAAAAAAAAAAAAAAAAAAACCTTACTTAATTCTACTGGATACCATTGTTAAGTCTTCTCTGAAACTCTATCAGTCAAAACCAATGAAAGTGGCATGTTCTCTTTGTAATACAGCCTTGGAAGCTCTGATCTTATGAACTGTCTATGTAGCAATCTTTCTGAACATTGGATGAACAATGAAAATAATGTTCAAGAGGTAATAATGATGAACACAGGTCTTTCAGAACTAATGTAGCTGTTTTGGCACAAAGAAAATGATTATTCTGATAATTTTCAAACTGCTGAATACAAAGGGATTTGCTCATGTTTAAAATTATTTTATTGCTGCAAATTACAAAAAGAGTTATAGCAACACTCATAACAATGAAATCAACAAATGTATTTGTGGAAGAAAAAAATTGAAATCTGGAAAAAATTGTAGGGCATCACTGTAAAAAATTAATAAGGTGAAATGAATGTTATTAATATATTTTATTTTACCTCATATATACAAAATATTATCATTCGTACATGCAATCAATTTAAAATTATTAATGAAGCATTTTACATGCTTTTCTGCTAAGATTTTTTTAATCTGGTGTGTAAAATATATCTCGATTTAGTTAAGCAATGTTTCAGGTGGTCAAGAGCCATGTGTGGCTAGGGGCTGCCATATTGGACAGCACAGTTAGATTTAGGGATTTATTCTTTTCTCAGTGTAAATAAATAAAATAGAGATAATCTCCTTTTTGGTATATATGGGGGAAAGGCCATACTCTTTTCTCACTCCCCCAATTCCTTTATACATGTGTGTAACCAACAGAACAGGTAATGCTTACTTTGGCATTTGGCCATGCATTAATCATAAGTATGCGCCACACATAAATATTTCTCCTTCATTGTAGCAATGGTAGAACAGTCGTTTGTATGAAGTATATGTCTGCATGCAGTTTGAGAAATTTCTTTTAAGAGTTGTGATCTGTGCAAATGCTTTGCATTCAAGAAATTTCCACAAATTAAATGATTTAAATACAAATTATCACATTTAAATTTCATCTTACTTTTATTAAAAGGCAATGATAAATGGAAATGTATCAGCTTTACACACAAATAGACATGTGTTTGAATCCCAGAAATGACAATTATATGACCTTGAGTGTGTCACTTAGTTTTTTTTTTCTGGGTCTCAGTTTTAAGATTTATAAAATTTGATAAAAAATTGTGTTAAATAATTTTTCCAAGATCACTCATTGGCAATAATCTCTGAAAGTAATCTTTGAACCTGTAAAGAGAAATCTGGTACATATAAATAGTTTAAAATAATTAATTAGTAATGTAAGTAAACATTTCATCATATATCACCTGTCAGAACATGGCTTAGTGGCAAATTACCAATAAAATGCTATATATTTTCAGGCTAGGATAATAACAAGGGGAATAAGAATATTCAGAAAGACATCACAACAAAGGTCCTATTCGTGTCTTGGGGAAGATTAGTGAATATAGTGAATATAGTGTGCCATCCAAATCACAGAAATGTTTGAATAAATACATTCAGACACGAAATCACATGATGTCTTTAGGGGAAAAAAAAGATGACCGAGCTTTTGGGCAGCAGGAAGCCATAGAATGGAAGCCATATTGTGGGTGTAAATGACAGATTACCTTTTTTAGATAGGTGGCAAGCCATATTGTGGGTGTAAATGACAGATTACCTTTTTTAGATAGGTGGCAAGCCACTAATAATGCAAGAAGTCTTTAGGGGAGAAATCCTAGAAGTGATGTCCACATTATATCTAAAGTATCTGCTTTTGTGTTTGTTTTGCTTTTCTATGTTGAACATGATTGTTATTTGGAGTATTCATAGTTTACAGCATCAATTTCCTATCCCTGCTAGGGTCAGGGTTTAAAATCTGCTCAGGAATTACCAAAACTAAAAGTTTTATACATGGTAGCTCTAACAGTAATATTGTGAAGTAGATATTATTATCTTACTTAGTATATAAGGAAAATAAGGCATGGGAAGGTTTACAAATTCTCACAAATTCACACACTTAATTAAGTGATGAAGCCAGGAGGTAGGCTTTAGTCAGTCTGATGGCAGAGCTACTTTATCCCATCCTGTCGTATTAGATGTACCTCTATGTTTTGGATACTTGTTATGTTGATACTTTCTTCATAAAACTCATGTATTTCAATTCTTGCCTTGTTCTTAATAACTGCTCATAGACCAATTAAAAAGAAAATAGCATGATTCAAAGGATTATCTTATTTGACTCACTATTCAATTACAAAGGAGAGAAAAGTTATCTTTCTCATTTCTCTAGGAAATTAATTGCTTCAAAAAGAATATCCCATTTGTTTGCCTAACTCCCACAAAATGTTTACGTTCTAATTATTTATTCCATGCTTGCTTAATATTCCCTCATTTTTTAAGAAACAGCATTTTTTTTTGTTAAGGAGAGAATTTTCAATGATCTAATCTTAAGTTATTTCTTCCAGCTGTTATATTCTTATACTCAAATTTTAAAATATAGCATTATCTTCTATATGCAATTTTAAATAAGATGACATTAAAATGTCAGAGTTACACACATTGTGTAAAAGATTATATCTTGGTGCTTCTTTTCAGGATCTGTTTGTGCAGACCAGTTGACAAAAGATAAGTGGGATATGAGTAAAAAGTGAGAGATTTAGTATTCTAATAAATGATTACATTTTTTCTATTTAGACTCCAAAATAAAGAAAAAAAGAGTTTTGGGTGGTTGGCGAAATTGTCAACTGCATTTGTTGTTTTATAGGCTAAAATCAAATGGTATTCACCATAAATACACATTTTGGATATAGTCATATAGTCATGTATATGTGCATAAATTGATTGGGACTGAAAAGAAAATAAAAATCATTATCTTATTCAGCATAATTAAAAGTGTGAGTCATTCTTTTCCTTCTGAAACTTATTCTCCTCCTCTGTTCCCTATTTTAGTTATTTGCAAAATCCTCCTCCCAACCTTCAGCTTAAAAGGTATAGAATTCTCTTATCATTGTATTCCTATATCCTTCAGCCTACATGGACTTTCATGTCTTCACACTATTTTTTTTTGTGTTTACTCAACCCAGAATTTTACATTCCTTAATTCAGCTATTTGTATTCTCTGTTCCCTTCAGGAAATTGATCAGAAGATTCTGCCTCATGTTATCTTTCCTTACAATTTTACATAGCAATCATCTCTTCCTCTTTTGCAGATTGACATCGGTTTCTTTAAACATCCTTCACATTTTCTAACTTGTTTCATCTAATAATTTATTATATCTACCTGATATATCCCCTTCTATATTTTGAGATGCCTGAGAAAATTCAATGAGTAGCATGAAACTCTATTAATTTATTGAATATTTAAAAGCATCCTTCCAAAGTAGAATCTAAGTAGGAGTGAATTAGAAAGCTCTGGATGCTGCATTCACTTTGTTTTATTTTGTTTTTTGAAATAAAATTTACTATAACATCTCTAAATAGCTTCCATAACACAAAAATAATAAATGTTTGGACAAGCACCATTTAGTTTTGAATAATGCATATTTATCAGTATATTTCAGTTATATTTCATGTTACATATCCCGTGAGTCTCTAATTAATGAGATTATATTTGAAAAGATTCTTCTGGAGCCTACCCAAAGTCCTATCTTTGAGTATGTCTTTAATATTTAATTATTTCCTTAAGTTGAAACTTCTAATTAGACCAGCACCTGTTATTCTTATGCTTAAAAACACTTTCAAGACTAACAAATTGACAGGCTGAAATGGCAATGACTTATAAAATGGAAAAGCATTTTGGAAAAGCAAAATATCAACTTGTAAAGTACAATATAATGCATAAAAAGTTCAATGAGGACTACAGAAAATATTGGTTTGTGAACTTAAGTACAAGTAACAAATGAAGAAAACTCCTCTATCCTGCTGTACAAAAAAGAAAGAAAGAAAGAAAGAAACCCTGAGATAGAAATTTCATATCTGTTATAAATTTAAACCCCCAGTTGCCTAAAATACAAAACAATAATAAGAGAACACTGTAACAACTCTATTGTATATTTTTCATCCTTTTCTTTTCTAAAACAGCATTTGAAGTTCTATTCCCCAGGCAGGGGATGTAAGGAAATTCTCAGCTTCCTGTCAGATGTGCTATCCTGGAGCAAGGCCTCAGGAAAGGACAGTTCTTCCCTAGGTTCTAGTGCTGTCCTTTCAGAAATACAGCACAAAGGCTGGACCTCGGTAGGGGTAGGCCGCATCTGCTGGTATCTTTCTTGAATGCTTTAAGGTGGTAGTAAAACACAATAAAATATTTGTATTGTTTTGGTTTGTTTGTAGTTGTAAATAGTGCATATAATTGAAAATATAGATAGCACAACAAAGTTAGCTAGAGTTGAGCTAGTTAGAGTATTATTCTCTAAGAGGAAATGAAAAATGAACACCATAATTTCAGCTATATGATGAATAAAGTCTGAGGACCTAAAGTATAAATGGTGACTATATTGATAATATTATCATATAATTGAAATCTGCTTAAAGAGTGGAACTTAAATATTCTCACATACACAAAAATATAAAAATATGTGAAATGATGGATGTATTAATTCACGATGTGTACATATATAAATCATCACGATGTACAGTTATAATACTTACAAAACCTTACAATTTCATTTGCCAACTATACCTCAGTAACACTGAAAAAGTGCTGTATTTCAACAATATAATTATTTTATTATTTTTCTTTTAAAATTTAATCACTGAGTATATATGATTCCTTAAGTTATGCAGGTGTTTTAATACAAGATATTTTAATAATACATAAACTGGAAACAGGAAAAATAGCTTTAGAAGCACCCAATCATCCTTGTAAAGAGTGAAAATATGGAAAAAATGACATGCTTATAATTTGAAATATATTTTGCACAGCAAAGTTCCTAATTTCCCCTACTCAGGCAATCATAGCATCATTTCAGAGGGTAGTGTCTCTACTGTTTCAACGAAAATGTGGTTTGTGGACCAGGACCATTGATATTACTGGGAATGTGTAACAAATTCAGAATCTCAGGTCTCATTCCAAACCTAGTGAATGACTGTCTGAATTTTCACAAGAATCCCCAGTGGTCATATTCTGATTAAAATTTGAGAAGTTTTAGGTACGTGAATGTGGATAGGACAGGAGAAACATTACAAGATCCCTTGCTGACCAATCTAAAAGAATTAAAGTGTCCTGGATCCTATGCCAAATGTAAATAGAAATGAACCAAGACTAGGGAATTCGCTGAACACGAAGAACAGAAAGATCTAATAAAATGTTGATAGGAACCAGCTTATATCAACTGCTGTGAAAATCCCTGTTGTCTTCCAGAGGCAGGAGTGGACCAGCTGCTGAATTTGTATTTTTCCATCATTTTCATTGAGAGAATTTTTCTGAATTTTGTGGGTATACTTTTCTGAGAGACATCATATCAGACCCCAAATAATACTTGATGGTTTCCTTGAGCCAGTGATCCCCAAACAAGTAAGAGCCAGTCTTTTGGAATTAGTTCAGGGGAGAGGACCTGCCATCTCATCTGCTTGTTTTACATCAGAAAGTACAAAGTATTTTGCTCTAATCACGTCCAACTCGAAATAAGATGTAAAGAAGGAGATAAAATGCTTTGTCATCTATTTGACGATTCCACCTTAAATAAAAGACTGGTAAGTGTTCCTTGCTGTTAAGTGTAATGCAAATCTTGAATTAGTCTGAATCAACATTGAATGGAAGAAAAACTGAATAAATAAATGAGCAGTTAAGTTAAACAACCGATTTATTAGAAAGGATTTGAATAAAAAGTTCTTGTTGCAGGGGCAATTATTAGGAATTAGGAATTCATTGTTAGATTTCTTAGAAAGCCAAAGCTAGGAAAAGTATGGGTCTAGTGAAAAAAACTGGTGATGACAAAGTGAAATCAAAGTCCCCGATACATCAATTCTAGTGCATATATATTGTCACCTCTTTGACCAACTTCACACTTACTTGAAATGTGTGTGCTATGAGTCAAGTGCCAGTTGTAACCATATTTCTAGAGTGAACCATGTGGTGGTTGAATTCAGAAATCTTATAATCAGTATTCAACTGTTTGAGTGCACTCTGATTTAAGCCAACACCTAAGAACACTTAATATTCTATATGTAAATGCTAACATATTTACAGTTTAAAAATATTTTATACATGAAATCATAGCAAACATTTTCCTAATGAAGACATGTAAAAATGGAAAATATCAATAAATCTTTGTTGTACACAAAAGTACTACATATGTAATTTTATAATCATATATTATGTATCATATTGCATTCTTATTATCATGTAAAACTTAATGTTATTTTTATTCTTTGATATTAAAGTGATACTTACACATTATCATACCTATCAGCTCCCTTAACTCTGTTCTTTGTATGATCCATCCTAGAACCTACGACATCATAGCATAATCTGTATGCTTAGCCTGAACCAAAACGTGTACATCAGTTTTTGTAATAGGTGAAGAAAGATGAGAGTAACAAATATATATCTCAGTGGTTTGGCATGGCTAATATTGATGCTCTGGTTTTAATATCCCCATAATTATATTTGGTTCCTTTTCTCTAATTTGTCAATGTGTAGTTTATTGTCAATGTGTTCTTCCATATTTCATACTCTGGTTATTAGGTTTCTCCTTCCACTTCCTTGGCTTTGAGTTCTCTCTGTAACTGGGTCTCCTTCTGTAAAATTTTACTATGATACATACCTCCCGTAGATCCCCTTGATACCAGGTGGCTTGAGTAGAAATAATAAAAATAGTAACTTAAATTTTTTATGTATGTATATATATTTATGTGCATGTGTGTATATATATATATGTGTGTGTGTGTGTGTGTGTGTGTGTGTGTGCATGTGTGTGTGTTCTATATTAGAGATTTTGTACAATACCGATAGCAACACAGTGCTATATGTATTGTTATTTCTGTTTTATACATTTTGTAATTGAAGAATCTGTGTCTTAAAGGACATAGGTGAATTCACAGTTAGACAGTTGGGAAGGAAATCTTCTCGGCAATTTTACTCACAGCTTTATTTACTGTCAGAGCCTATACCCTGTGCCATTAGCATCATGCACACTAATTCACAACTAACCTGCACTGTTTGATTTGTCTCTACAACCAGATCAGTGATAGCAAAGAGTTTTTTACTTTAGCACCAACCCTGGGTCAGCTGATAGAAACTAACTAGAACTCTGAATCAGAAAGATTTTAACTTTTTGTTGTTGTTGTTACTTTTCACTTTGAGAAAATTGTAGATACATAAAATATGTAAGAAAAATACAGAGAAAAGCATTGTACTTTTTGCCCAATTTCTCCCAATGGTAACATCTTATGGAACTGAATAATACAATATCATAACCAGGAATCTGGCACTGACATAATCCACCACCTTTTTCAGATTTCATCAGTTTTATGTGTGTGTGTGTATGTGTGTGTGTGTGTGTGTGTGTGTGTGTGTATTTAGTTCCATGTGTAGATTCAACCTACCATTATCCAAGGATCTCTTGTGTTATCCTTTTATAGCCACAGCTCCATCCTTCCTTTCCTACCTTCTTAATCCCTAAGAACCACTAATCTTTTTCCCATCTCCATAATTTTGTCATTTCATGAATGTTATTTAAATGAAATCTTCTGAGGTTAGCTTTTTCACTCATAATTACTTTGAGATCTATCCAAGTTGTTATATGCATCAAGAGCTTATTCTTTTTTATTATTGAGTAACATTTCATGGTGTGGATGTGCTGTAGTTTAATTATACTCCTGTTGAAATTCATTTGGGTTATTGCCAGTTTTGGGTTATGATGAATAAAAGCTGTTGTAAACATTCTTCTTCAGATTCTTGTGTGATTGGGAAGTTTTCATTTTACTGGGATAAGTGTTCAAGACTCTAATTGTTTGATCATATTGTAAGCCCGTGTTCAGTTTAGTTGTATGAGAAACCACCAGAGTCTTTTCCAGAGGCTGTAATTTTCATTCCTGCCAGTAAGATGTAAGTGACCTGGATTCTTTGCATTCTTGACAACATTTGCCAAATGTTATCACTTTTTTAAGAATTTTAATCATTCTGATAGGTGATTAGTGATGTCTTGTGTTTTTAATATGTTTTTCCCTAATGGCCAATGGTGTTGAAACCTTTTCACACATCTGTTCATATCTTTTGCCCATTTTCTAATTTTTTACTTATTTTTTATTTTTATTTTATTTTTTTTCATTTTCTAATTTTTTTTACATGTTTATAGATTTTACTTTTGTGAGAGAGAGAAAGAGAGAGCGCACAAGTGGGTGGGGGGCAGAGAGAGAGGGAGACACTGAATCTTAAGTAGGCTACAGTCTCTGAGCTGTCAGTGTCGAACCTGACGTGGGTCTGAATTCACGAACCATGAGATCATGACTTTAGCCAAAGTTGGAAGCTTAACTGACTGAGCGACCCAGGCATCCCCACTTTTTCTTTAATTCATAAGATTTTAAGATATAAGTCTGTTGTCATATATGTGATTTGCAAATATTGTGGTTTTTTTCAGCCTAAGAGGTAGCAGGATTTAAATGTTTTCTTTGGTTTCTATGATAGAGTCTCAGAGTTTAGTGATATGTACAAAAAAAAGAGGAAAAATACTCTAAAAACCTTAGTTTTCTACATACACGTTTACCATTCCTATCCTTGACATCAAACGCAGCGCAGACTTAGATAATTGTGCACATACACTACCTTCTCTCCTTCCCATCTCTCTCATTCTGTTCAATTAGAACAACACATACAAATCTTTCTTGTAATAACTACACAAATAACAGCCTTGACAGCAAAGACATCGTTCTAATCAGATAATCTTGAACTTAACTCTTGGAAAGTTCTCCAAAATTTTGTCAAATTAAATGTTTTAATAAAAAAAACATTGAACCATTTATCCAGATGTTACTGATATAAATAACTCAAAATAATTTATAAGTGGTTAAGTTTATCCAAACTTATAAAACACATATATATACTACTACCAAGTGTCAGTGCTCATTTATATGCTCATGGTATATTTCTGCCTGTTCTTATAATAGAAGCATATTTGGGCTAATTTTTTAATACTTAAAATTCATTTTGAGAAGTTAATTTGTGTGTGTGTATTGAGCAGCGTGACAAAAGACATTCCAATACGTTATCCCTTCTTTCTCAGCTTCAGTCAAAATTATTCTTAAACAAGGGACTGAGTTGATTGATGATTTAATGTTAACTTTTTCAGAGTTGTTCAGTTATGTTGCTTCTAGAAAGAGAGAGTCCCTACTACATGTGGTACATGACAGGGATTTTCTAAAGTTGGTCCCTGATAGATAGCGGGCATGTAAAACAAGTTTTCCCATAGACAGCCTAACCATTAGGATGATCTTAAATATTTGCTTCAACCCTGATTTAAAAACTCTGGTCATATATACATTCAGCATTGATTGATGACTACATATGCTATATAGTAATGAGCCTACACATTACATTTCTGGACATATACAGTCTTGTCTTCCACAGGCAAAACTAGTTAGTAAAATGCTCATTTAGAGTGAATAGAGTGAGGACAATGTTTGTTGAACACTTTTGCTCTCTATTCTCCTTTTTTTTTCTTTTTTCTTTTCTACTTAACAGATATTATGTACCTCAAATACTATCTTTTGCTGGCATAAAAGAAGTCACAAACTTTAAATAGGAGGTTGGTTCTGAGATTGATGTTAAAAGGCCCCTGATTTTTTGTTAGTCCTCTCTCTCCACAATTGCCTCCAGATCAAGCATCTACCTATTAGTTCAACCTGGATAACAGGGTAGGTGATCAAGTCTTGTATCTAGATAATACATTCTAGGGTAGGCCTTTCAATCTGGTTATATACAATTTATTTTGTAGGTGTGAAGACAGACATCATGGCCCAATACAAAGGAAGTCTTACTTAAGTTTCTGAATGATAAATGATACAATCTTGCCCAAAGATTTCACTCCAATTAAAATGAAAGTCAATTCCTTAAAAATAAACACATGTGGATTACTGATGTTTTCTTAAAGGAAGTATAGTGGGTTTTGTTTTAAAAATTTTTTATGTTCTTATAAAGAAGATAAATAAATGAGAAATAATTATAGAAACATTCCTCTTTAGGTCTAAATGTGTAGAATGTAGGCATTATAATGTGGTTATCTCTTCAATATGGAATACATAACACTTCCACTCTTATTTATTTCATTAATATTTGAATTTTACAGAAAATGTAAAATTACTTTTTAATTGGATATTCCAGTAAATGTGAATAAAAAAGGACATAAAGTAGATATTTTAGAAGATGCTCATGAATTACACAAATTTGGCAGACTATGAAAAGGACAAATTGGCGTGGAAAGTTTCCCAAGAAGACTTAATCCATAGGTCATTCTTAAAGTACATAGGCTTTTAAGGGCAGATTCATGTTAGAAGATTTACTCATCTGGAAGACAATTTAAATTACAGGACAAGTATATTACTCCAAAGAGGTGTTTTATTCATTTTAGATGGCAGGAGATGGGTTTAATGAAATCGTGCTCTCTTAACTGGTTTAATGGCAGATTAAATGCAACATTCTTCACTTTATAATGTTTGATATAACTATCAAGATAATAGTTGCAAAATATTTTTACAAATGCCTGGGTGGTATACCTACATACACCTTGCATAAGAAGAGCACTGTAAATCACCTCTAAATGACTACAGGTTAGATTTCCATCTTCTTAAACTCTCTGGATGACAGCAAAACACACAAGTGTATGAAGTGTGAACAATGCAAAGAAACTACAAGAACCTCCGAAATTAAAGCAGGCCATCCACCTCCATTCTGAGCTGTATTTGGCCTATAAATCTTAAAAATCTGGGTTATCTATTTTTCTAGTTTACTGCAGATTAGAAGTTACAGTTGGATTAGAAGCAACAAATTAGACGTGGGAGGCAGTAGTGAGGGGTGTTGGTTAAAGGCATTCTGACAGCATTGAGAAGTTACAGCTGACAGCCTGACATTGAGGAATACAGAAACTCCCAAGCATATGCAGAAATGTGCTGTGTGTTTTAGCAGAGAACAAGAATGGAGATACATAATGATGATGATGAGTCATCAAGAAAAAGACTACATAATGTGCTGTGTCCTCTGTTGAGGAAGGAAGTGAAATGTACTTTCTGCCTTTTGGAAGAATTTCTATCAAAAAAAAAGTTAAAATAAATCATTGGCACCTGATGGGACAAAGTTTGTTCATTTAGAATATTCACTTACATAAAATGTTTCATGATAAAAATTCCTTCTAATCTTCCTGCTTCTCCTAGAATTTTATTCTGAACAAGTTGAAATTATAAAAATATACAAGTCATAATCTACTAAAAATTTGAATATGAATTCAAGTTCCATCCCTTAAAGTGTGTGACTTTGGGCAATGAAGTCTCTTTGAGGTTGAGCGTTCACATCTGTTAACTCTAGTTTTTACTTGCATCATTAGTTTTCAGTGCAGGTCAAACGCGAGTAGGTGAAAGGAAATCAGATTGACTGATTATATGATAAAGGAGTTATTCACTGGTATACATGGCAGGCTTCCTCCTTTGATGGTTAGGAGGGTTTGAGATTCTGGAGTAATACTTTTAAAAGATCAAAGTCTAACAGGCTTTCTGATTTTAGGGAGATTTTTTATTTTTTATTTTTATTTTTAAGGAGATTTGTACAAGGTACTTACCTGAATGCCATGTAATGTAAAGCATGCATTGGACTCTAGGTTAGATGTCCATCAACTTAAACCTTCTGGAGGGCAGTGGGAAATGTGAAAGTGTATGAAGCATTGGAATAACTTAAATGGAACCACAGAACACTGCAGTTAAGAGGCTCTCACTCTGAGCTCTATTTGCACTGTTAAATCTTAAAAAGTTAGATTCTCCATTTTTCCATTTTATTGCAGATTAGAAGCAACAAATGATGTGGGGGGAGTTAAGAAGAAGTGGTGGTAAAATGTGTTCTGACAGCACTGAGAAATTAAAGCTGACAGCTTGGCACTGAGCAGTACAGAAACTGCCTCAAACTCACACCTTACCATTTGGTGGAGACAAAAAAGGATTAGAACATCAGATTTCCCAAAGATACCCCCAATCCATCTTGTTTTTTCACCCTAACTTCCTAGTGAGATTTATTGTTGTTTGACCTTGAGCTATTCTATTGGAGGTGGGGCAATGCATAAAGACTGGCTCTTCCTTCTCTTTGCTTCATACAGAAGCAAGTTGATGGCAATTAGAAGTTGATTTGTTTACATACAGACCATGGAAAAGAGAATTCAGTGACCCATATGCAAAGGCCAGTCATACCAGCTTTGAGTGAGAAAGCTGGGAGAATAGCAGAATGTTCTAAAATGTGTCTGAAACATATAACTATAGACTTCATAAGTAACAAGGAAGAAGGTACTTAAGTGATACTCACTGCCTGTGGGAGCTTATAATCATTGTTACCATTTATTTTGTGTTTCCCATTTTGGAGGGGAGTGTATTTTTCTTTTTAAAACATTAATTAAAAATGATGGTAAGTTAAGTATGAGTATCTAAGTGTAATGAGATGCTAAAGAGAAGATTTACATTCTACATTCTCATTTAACTGTTATCTGCTCTCTTCAATAGATCTGTGTGCAATGAAACACTTTACAGTCTGTGCTGTCCATTAGTAGCCATTAGCCACATGTAACTACTAAGCATTTCAAATGTGGCTAATTTGATCAAGGAACCAATTTTAAGTTTTATTTAATCTGTTATTTAAATTTAAATTAAGTGGGCAAATGTGGCTTGTGGTTATAGTCTTGGCCTATATTGGCCATGATATATATATATATATATATATATATATATATATATATATATATTTTTTTTTTTTTAACGTTTATTTGTTTTTGAGACAGAGAGAGACAGAGCATGAACGGGGGAGGGTCAGAGAGAGGGAGACACAGAATCTGAAACAGGCTCCAGGCTCTGAGCTGTCAGCACAGAGCCCGATGCGGGGCTCGAACTCACGGACCGCGAGATCATGACCTGAGCCGAAGTCGGCCGCTTAACCAACTGAGCCACCCAGGCGCCCCGATATATTTTTTTAAATATCAAAACAGTTCAAAGGAATAGAAAGATTATAAAATCTAAAAATAATGTTTAAACAGTCTTTTTTGCTTAGACTTACTCAATGTAAAGAACTCACAAAAATCTCAGAGGTTCTTCATTGCCGCAAATATAATAAAAGTGGCATCCAATGCTGCAAAAGTTGTCCTCTAATGGCTATGAAACTAAATGATATTATCAGGGCAACAGAAGAGTCACTGAGGTATCAATTGTTGACGATTACACAAACAGGAGACCCATCAGGGGATTTAGAAGGAAATACTTCTTGAGAAGAAGGCAGTTCAGAAAAACTTTTAGAGAATAAGTGATCTCAGGAAATACTGACTTTAATAATAATCTCTATAATACAGGCAGTATAGCTGATGATGAAATGATGATAAAAAGTTTCTTTCAGAAGCAAAACCATAGGATCACATTCCATTAGTCCTCATAGAATAAAATAGAGCAGAAAAATTGATATCTAATTAATTATTTTTAAAGAACGATTTTTTTCATGAAGAAAACTATAGGCCAACATTAAATCTAATATATTATATTACACATTTATTATAAATATATAAATCTATATTCTTGTTAAATGTATAGAATTACTTTTAATTTTTTATAATCTGCTTTATTCACTGACATTAAAATACTATAATCGTGATAATTTGAAGATAACTTCAAAGGTAATTCTTTTAGTACTAATAAAATCACATTGTATTAAGGCCATGAAACTCTTAATACATGTAATGCATTGATAGTAAGCTAGGAGAGGTTGTGACTGATTCTAATGATATATCATGTCTTAGACTGAGAGAAAAAGCATTTTTCTTATTCAGAATATGTTCTCACTCCCGTCTGTCTCCTCATTTTCAAAACTGGCTTACTTAATGAATAACACCCATCACACTTATTTTCAAGGAACATGCGCACAAGACTAATAATACAGTTTAGTAGTACATGTTTAATCAGGGTAAAATTTATTTTTTAATGGTAACTCCATTGTATTAGGTTATAGAGTCAGCTTAATTAAACTGATTGAGTTTATTTTGATTTTTTGTTGGTTCTAATTAATTAAAATCTATTCTTTGTGTTTCTAAGCATACATAAGGAAGTCAAAGTCTCTAATTATAAAAATAATTACTAAAAGTAGAATGAGAAGACATTGATTATACTTACTGCCTTATATTTGATTATTGTATGTAATGGATATGGTAAAAAAAAATAAATGACATTTAGGAAGGAAACATTTTATTTTTAGCCTTAATCTCTGAAAGGGGAACATATTTTAAAGGGATAAAAACATTTTTGAACCTGGACTTTAATGATAAGATACCCAGAGAAGTATTTCTTGCTCAGGGGTGTTGGTGGATGGTGGTATATAAAGCTCTTGTATGCCATAGAACACAGTTCTGTTCTCCACAGGTGGAAAAGCTTAACTCCCTGAAGTAGACTTTCCCTTTCGGAGTACTAAGTTCTTTAAAGAACATTTTACCATATTTCCAAAGTGCATGATCTATATTCATCTTTCCCTCATGTTTAGTTCAAGCAAACCATTGCTAAAAAGGAAAAAATATTTTTACTCTAAATACCATCGACCTGATAAAATGAAATATCTTAACACACAAAATAACATTGAAGCATGAAATCATATATAAAAAGAATGGCTAGTGTATTTTTTTAGATTTTCTCACTAGGGAATGTCTTTAGAATTCTTGGAGTCTTTTTGTATCAGGCATTGAATGATGTTTTAGCATGGTATGGAGAAGGATCTTTGATAGGACTGAATGGAAAGGGAAAAAACATCTACTGACATTAAATGAGCAATAATTGATTGCCTACACTGCCCACGCATTCCTGATAGCAGCTCTGAATGTGTCAATGAAGAAATCATGGTGTCACTCCACCAAGATTTGGGAATGTAGCAGATGCCATTGGCATGTAAATAATCAAATGTTACATCAGCTGGTATAAAATTGATGCCATCATAAAAGTAAGGCCAAAATAGTATTTGAACATGTTAATATAGAGTAAGTGATGATTAGTTTCATTTAGAGAAAATGATTAAGCCCAAAAAGAAATAGAACTTCCAGCATGAATATTAAAGATGTATATAATTCTGAGGACAAAGTAAAAAAAAGATCTCAGGCTGAGGAAAAGAATGATTCTTGGATGCCTACACAGTCATGGATTTTAGTAGAAAATGGAAAACCCGGGGTGGGGGTGTGCATAGGAATTTACATTGGAAAATGACTTTGAAAGGTAGAGTGGAAGGCCCAATTGTAGGTAATATAGTATAATAAGGATTTTTTTTTTCCAAACAGAAAAGAATCAGTGATTTACACTGTACTTTTAAGTTAATTGATTTCTGGAGCACCTGGTTGGCTCAATAGGCTAAGCTTCTGACTCTTGATTTTGACTCAGGTCATGATCTCATGGCTAGGAGATCAAGCCCAACATAGGGCTCTGTGCTGGATGTGGAGCCTGCTTAAGATCCTCTCTTCCCCTCTCCCTCTGCTTCTCCCCACTCATGCTCTCTCTTTCTCAAAAATTATTTATTTGTCTATTTATTTAACTGATTTTGATGGAAAAGATAGTTGGAAAACAAGAACATTCATAGAGGGTAGTCTGTTAAGAGGTTTATTACAATAGGCAAGACAAGGGGCATCTGGGTGGCTCAGTTGGATGAGTGTCAAACTTCAGCTCAGGTCATGATCTCAACATCTGTGGGTTCTAGCCCCATGTCAGGCTCAGCTCAGAGCCTGGAGCCTGCTTCAGATTCTGTGTCAACCTCTCTCTCTGTCCCTCCCCCACCCATACTCTGTCCCTTTCTGTCTCTCAAAAAGAAATAAACACTAAAAAAAATAAATAGGCAAGACGAGATGAGATCTTGAACTCATTTAGTGTCAGTGAGGTTGCACAGAAGATGTATCCAAATAACACACATTAGAAATTTGAGGAAACAAACAATGCTGAGTCACTGGAAATACATGAAGCCCTCAACACTAGCAGGAACAACAAAAATAAATGGTTATTGATCAGAAGGTCGATAAAAAGTAAAACAAATTGTTCTTCCTTTATATTTTTAAACTATAATATGCATGAAGTGAGGTAAAGTATGAATAACCTTTGCTTCAAATATATTTTATTTTATTTTTTAAAGCTTTATTGAGATATAGTTGATACACAAAAAGCTGTGTATATTTAAGGTGTAAATATATTCACTTTTATTTTTAGAAAAAAGTTAGAAGGGACAAGGAGATCTAAGAGAAGTTTGAGGAAAAAACTGGCTCCATTTATTTAAAATTTCAACTCATCTCCAGATAATGGTATTATAATTAAAATTCTGGTTTTATCATTTTAATATTTTATTGTGTTGTTCTGGAAAACTAAATATGAAATTGTTCATTTTCTGAGATAGATGAATTTGAACATGAAATATATAAACAATTGCAATTGCTTTTGTGTTTTATATTGTCTCTAAATAAAGTATTACATAATTTTTTAATCCTGTAATTCTTGTGTTACGGATAATGTCTTATAGTACTTTTATTCTAGACAGTCCATCTTTCTTTGAATAAGAAAAAAAATACATCATATAGGAAAGCCCCAACCAAGGAAATTATAAAATAAATGATCTTCTGTATGTGATTTAGCAATTTTACGTTGTTTTTCCACTCCTAGTTTTGATGATTTATTTCTTTTTGTCTACATTTTTCTTTGATTCAAATTTTGCTTTTCTTCCTTTACTATATGTATAATATATTATTAAATGATCTCCCGGAATATTCAAGTTATAAGTTAAACAGTTTTAAAAGATCATTGTTCTCTTTTTTTTTTTTCCAGGTGCCCAAAGTCTAGGAAAGCAGTCTGTTATGAGTTTCTCTCCCACAGTGAGTTTTATGCATTTCATTACCCTTATGGGAAAAATTTTCCATTGGTCAGTGGCAAATTAGATGAGCAATCTCCATTATTTTTAATGGGTACTGTGGCGTGGTTGCATTCATATTGAACAAAAATTTACCCCTTATAATGAGGAAATGCTACAGGGAAAGAAGATGGGATTGATATATTTAATTTTCCTCTTGCAATTGAATAAGCATAATCAAAACTTTTAAAAGGCTTGATTAATCAAATGATAAATGAAATTTATAAATTAAAAGTACTGATGTGTTCATTTATCAATTATATGAACTGTTTACTCAGTTTTGAAGAACTTGTTTCACATTACTATAATGAATAACGGAAAAAAAAACGAAGGCAGTCTGTTTTATAACAAGACTGATACAGGCCAGAATAAAATATAAAACTCTGAGTTTTATAATCTTGTCAATGAACTTATTTTCTTAGTGCCTTGTGATTCTCAAAACACATATCTCTTGTTTTTGCTTAGGAAAAAGATGCCAACTAAAAATAATTATCATTTAGAGAATAATACAAAAGCTGGTACAGCAATCAAAATGAAATACAATTTAATATTTTCGGTTGATTACTTTTCCGTACCACACGAAGGATAGTTATTAATATTATTTATAATATGTTTGCCTTATTTTGATAGTGTTTTTAGTCTTATAACAATAATCTCAATAAATAAGAGATTAGTTTCTTTAGACTTGCAAACTATGTCTAATTATGATACCTGATCTATCCTTATTTAGTCCTCACCCTATCCTTCCTGCCCCCTCAAGGTGAGCATAGTTTACTAGAAATCCTCCCTCATGGCAGACCTTAAACTACATCCTTCCTTTCCTCAGCTATTTCAAACTGATTCAAGCTCTACTGAGCTTATTAGCCTCTTCTTTCTTGGCTTCTTTGCCTCTTTCATACTACAGCTTAAAAACCATAAATGTCTCAAGTGAAAAACTGGTGCAAATTGTCAGGTTGTCTTTAGTATTTTTACTTTTGCTCCAAAATTTTGACCCCAAAACCTATGGTGGTGTTGTAAGTGTGAACTTTAAATTTTGTCTGGTCAGATTCAAGACATGATTAAAAAGTCTCCTACTCTGGCTCTGGCTCTGACAGGCTTCACAGCCTCCATCCAGCTCAGAGAACTTAGGACTTGGGAAAGCCTTTTGCAACATGTGGATCTTACCTCAGTGAACTTTCCAGATTTTTTTCCTCAGAATATTGGAAAATATTCTCTCAGGTGCTATCTGCTACTATAGCAGACTTTCCTTTTCATTATCTTTTATTGTTTTCTTGTCACAAGATTGATATGGTAAAAGCTTCTCTATCATAGCCATAATCCCTAGGGTTTTGATATCAGCAATTAGTTAGATAGTTGGTGGCATTTGCTGATATGTGACATACTTATGGAGGCCATATGAGGTCATAAATAAATAATTTTATTTGGGGTATGCAAATTTTGAAATGCCTTTTACACAGTGGAGATCATTACTGACCAATTTTATGTATCAGTCTGGTTCATTCTTTAAGTTTAATAAAGTGTTCATATATGCCAGATACTCTTCTTATGGCAATATGCAATGATAAAGACACATTCACTTTAAAGACATTAGAATACATTAAAAGACATTAACTCCATGTCTTCCAAAGCATGTTTTCAAAAATTTTACATGACATATAATAGAGATCTATAATGTGGAATTTTTGTTACGGTTTATAATTTTCTTACAGAATATTAGTTATGAATATTTCTTCATTAAATGTTGGCTTTTGGCTTCATAGAACTTTTTGTTTCTCTGAAATATATTTAGGGGTGCCTGGGTGGCTCAGTCCTTAAGCCTCTGACTCGTGATTTCGGCTCAGGTCTTGATCTCAACAGTTTGTGAGTTCCAGCCCTGTGTTGGGGCTGATGGTTTAGAACCTGCTTGGGATTTTCTCTTTATCCCTCTTTCTCTGGCCCTCTCCTGCTTGTGCTCTCTCTCTCTTTCTCTCTCAAATAAATACAAAATACATATATTTAATATTATATAGTTAGGATCAGTACTGTTTAAAGGCCATTTCAAAAAATTTCCATGAAAAAATATTGATCTACCAACTGAGGCCAAGATGTGTTTGCTGTTCAGTTGTACCTCTCCTGCATACCATGCCCTGCGCAGCACAAAGTATGGGCTCTGCAATAACACTGAGTGAAATTTAGTTACCTTTAGCACGGGCTTATTTTCTGTTTTGGCATCAGTTATGGAAAGTTTATATTCCCTACACATCAAGAAGTAAAGCAGTTAGCTTTTACATGCTTTCATCTCTTATCATGTAATTCTATATACAGTATATTGCTCTTCAGTTAAAGTGGGTCAGGGAGATGAGGGGAAAAAAACAAGGAATTCAGATGCTGAGTGCTTTTTTCTCCTACACTATCTCCTATAAAAATTCTAAAAACTTAATAAGGGAATTAGTAATATCATATGTGTATATTGAAAAATTCAGATATGCAGGCTAAAATGTTGGCAAGTTTTACAAATTTATTAATCAGCATTTAAGGTTTTATAAGAAAGACAAAAACCGCACGTGGACAGCTGGGACATGGTGTGACAAGTAAGGAGGAACACAATCAAGGCTGTCACTTATATAAACATTAGAAGTAAATGAAAATCATACATATACACCATATATATTTCTTCTTGAGAAAATTGTATTGGGGGTTTTGTTTTCCTAGGTTCCATTAAGTATTTTTAAAGGTTAGGAAATAGATAATTTTAAGATAAATCCAAAATTTTTAAATATTTCAAAAATCTCTTGTCTCCTTTCCATTCACTTCCCAAATTTCCCTCCTATTAGTATAATACCTGCTTTATTAGTCTTTCTTCCACTGTTTCTTTTTATCTCATCACTTATCCTACAGTAGATATTATAATAAAATTATGTAGCCACATAAATTGGTCATTTAAATTAACTGCTTATAATAAATATAACACACACACACACACACACACACACACACACACGGTCGTTGAGTGCTAGGCCAATTGAAAACTCCTAAGAGGGGTAGAGCAGTGATTGTCAAAAATTAAACTGCATGAGAACCTCCTGGAAGATTTGTTAAATTACAGATGGATAGACTCTACCTCTAATTTTTGATTCTGTGCACCCGAAGTGTTGCCCGATTTGCATTTCTAAAAAATGCAAGGTGATACTGGTGCCTTTGGTCTGTGGACTGTATTCCATAGCACTGAAAACCAATGCTCTAAGGTATCAAAATATATTTCCTCTAAAAATGTATTATTTTAAACTCATCAAGAATTCAATTTTTCCTTTGGCTAGCTTTTTATTTAAAAGAAGTTAGCCAGAATCTGTTCCTAAATTTTCTGCTATAATTTCTAACACTTCACTTGTGGTGAAATAAGCCACTTTTGAAACAGAAACAACAGATGATGACACTCCTTAAAAGCTGGAAATAGTTTAATGTTTTAACCCTCTCACACCTGACAAACGTGTGCTATTGATAGAACTTTAGTGCCTTCTATCTTTACTACTAGAAGTAAATACTGGAATAACAAAAATGCATATTTAACTTGATGTACAATTGACTTTTTCTCTTTAAAAGAATTTACATATGCAAGAATATGAATTTTGGATGAAACATTTTGTTTTTCTTTGAGAAGTCAAGATGCTATAAATACTTCAGAATTGAGAATTGGGAATTTGTTGGGAATTTGTGGAATGAGAGACAAATGTATGTACTTTTCCTTTAGATCTAACACTAAATATATGGCTAATTTACCAAACAAGATTGCCTCTGAATTTATTAGATATTATGTATGAGGGAAAAGTGCTCAAATTAAAGTTTGAGCATTTTACATGAATGTGATTCCAAACCTACTTCAAAGAGAAACAGATACTTGCAAAAAATATATATTGTAAATGTTTAAAAAGTTACATCATAGACTGAGCTTATCTGTTTGCCACACTTCTGAGAAAGGTTTGCTATCACTATGATACAGATCACCGCTACAAAAAGATAAAATAATGAGGACAAGATTACAAGGAGAAAAAAATGAGCAAAATTTAGGTAGGGAAAAGGAGAAATGTAAATATTAATAAATGTGTCAAATGATACATTACCACACTAATTGTTTTAGAAAGAGAAATAAAACAATTAAATAAATTTTAGTGTTTGCGAGGTACAAGGGGGAGTTATTTTTCCACCTTTCAAATGGTCGACAATTAAAAACTTAATGATATTCAGCTCTGATTGACAGAGGTGAAAATAAAACACATCTTTAAAAGGATAATCTGACAATATTTATTCAAATTTTATTTTAAATGCCTCTGTGTCATTTTATCCCTACTTGAAAAATTTGGAAATCTATCTTAGAGTAATACAAGCACCAATGGAATCAATACCTACACAAGATATTTATGGCAGTTTAATTTGTAAGGGGAAAAATATAACAAAGAGATAAACTAGAAACAACCTGAATGCCTATCAAGTTGGAAATATTGATTGTATTATAATATGACCAAGATATTAGATTAGTAGATATTAAGCAGTGATTGAAAATAACTACATATCTTACATATCTACCACACATAGTTTTTTTTATATATATGCATATATATGTACAAATTCATACATGAATCATGAGAGTGAAAGAGAGAGAATAAAAGATTATTTCTATTCTTCAAACTTTCGAAACGTTAGTTAGAATATTACTGTACCTCCTATATATGTCCCCTGAGACCCTATGTACTGAGAAATTTTCTGGACATTATGTTTAAAATATGTTTTGTCAAGACATCTTTCATCTTTATCTCATTCTGTTAACTCAATCCTGGATTATTTATTTCAGTATCATTTTATTAACCCATGCTCTCTTTCATGGAAAAACTTTCTACTTCCTTCTTTCTTTATAGCCTCCTGATCTTTTATTATGGCTATCAAATCCAGCTGTGCTATTGCTTCATCTTGATCCTCCTTTATGTTTCTGGGTTTCTTAAATTGTCTAGTATTTCTTGCTTTTCCAGTCAAAATTACAGATAAAAACATACCCCAACTGATTTGGATAGCTACAGAAGAGATTTTCTGTCAGCATGGGCAGTGCTTTCAGAAAGATGTGGATAAGACCAAGCTTTCTGGCACGTGGCTTCAACAGAGAATGGAAGGGAACTGTGGAATCCCTTGATGATTAAAATAATTTTTCTCTAAGAATTGTGACTTTATTGTGTATTTACTGTTGAACAGAGTTGTATTACTTTACCTTACTCTTCTTTCTTTTTCAAAAACGTTTTGGTTTTCTTACTTTTTTTCTACTTTTTTGGAAGAACATATTGTCATCAAATTTAAATTCAGTCCCTTGGTGAATTACTCTGATGATTTCTTAATGTCTAAGTTCTGACTTTCTTTATAGTGGATGATCCCTCATTTAATATACCTTTGGTGTTCCCTTATGGAGAATCTTATTTATCTCTGGGGAATTGTAATTGTCTTTTTTTTTTTTCCTTTTCAGTCTTCAGTGATGTGATCTCACAAGATATTGAAAGGCCTGGAATATCTTTAAAGACTTCACCCACTTATGCTCTCCTTCCAGTTTTTAGTATTGCAACTGGATATTGTACATGCGTGTTTTAATCTGCCCACACTCCCCCCAGGACATTCACCTGGCTCCCCAGCTTTCTCTTAGAACTCATGATATTCATTCTGAAGTGCTCTCCTTACCTCTTTATCATACAGTATTCAATCTAATTCTTATTTTTCTAACTCCTAACTTGGCATACTTCTCTGTTTACAGCCTTGCCTTTATATTCTAGGTCACAGTCTTTTATTATTGTCGTCTCAACCCTGGTTCAGATTCTTTGTGTTGTTTCTATATGTAAAATCCTACTGATCATCTTTGGCCTCAGAATCTTGGTACCGACCATTTATAGTTGATGTTTTGTTCAAGTTAATTCCTGTCCTGCAAGATAGAACCATTCAGTGGTGTTGATTGCACTACTCTGAGGAAACCTGTCCTATGTAATTGTAGTTAATTAGTCTTTGTTCAGCAGTGTACTGAGACATGATATTTGTCAAAACACTGTTTATTCAGTAATACCTGATATTAGTGGTAAGATTGGAAAATATATTTTTTCACTATATTCATAAGTGCTCATTTCACTTAGCAAATCCTTAAGGCATGATTTGAATTTTATTGGATTTTAGTTGCCCGTATACAGGTATAAACTTTGGTGCTGATGTTGGAAGGCATTCCTAATCCTACCTGGTTGTCAAAAGTCACTGAGCATTTTAAGTTCACTAGAGAAGTGAAAGCTCAGAGCAACTTACTGGTAGAGAGATAATATAACAGAAAACTCACAAAGATTGAATAGTTATTGACAGCTTCTGGAGTTCCTAAGGGGCAGCAGGATCTTAAAAGGGAAAATTTCACTAAAGGAATTGATAAAAATAGATGTTTATTTGTGAAATGAAGAAAAATATTCCTACCAAAAGAAAATGTAACATATATGGGAAAAGAACTGAACTGTCGAGAGCTATAAGCTGCTCAATATATTAGGAATGCATTTGAACTTACTGGATTCATATACATTTAGAGATAGAATTAATCTTATTTTTTATGGTTTCTAACTTTCCATTTGAAATCTGTGCCATTATGAAGTATTAAAATACATAATATAATCAAATTAAAGAGCAATTGTCAGTGATTGCAGTCAGCTGGACTTCAGTATGTACTGGACTTAATTTAAGAATGATTAACCTCTACCCCATAATTTAATTTTTTAACCTTTGCCAATTAATTCCCACCCACTGACTAGAAATCAACTCTCTCTGATTGTAAATCAGTTGCCTCAATTTTTCCCTTCCTTTGTGTGGTGTGCTGTCAGCCACAAGGAGAGAGTGGAGAGCTCTGTAGCACTGCACATTTCTCAGAGGTGGCTCTGCATCACAATTGCCTACACAACCAGGGAGTGGGAGCACGATGTTTTGGGTGGTGATAAAACTGAGGTGGCATATTCAATTGTACTCACAAGAGTTTAATCATTTCATAATGTACCTGAATTATCTTCAAAGATGAATTTTTTTTTCTTCTCCAGAAACTGATGGCTTCAGGTAAAAAGCCTTAGTTTGGCACAAAAGTCACTTTGAAGCACTTTGGACTGCTTCCCAGATCTGCTGTGCCTCTTTTTGGCAATAAAGTAACATCAGCATTTCATATTCAATATTTATTTTAAGGAAAAAGTAAATATTCAAATAAAAATGATATCATTAAATTGGTAACATAGAGGAAATAACAAAAACATCTCTATATATTTTATATCCTTTTAAAATTGTGGGATGGGGAAACAAAAATAAATGGCTTTATTAATCAAACCTAGTGTATAAAATAGATAACTAAAGACTTTTCTCAAGCTAGAAAACATTCAGGTTCTCATCTTTCAAATGTGACTTAACATTGGAGATCACAAAATTAAGTCTATTTCATATTTGAGAAAAGCGCTTAACATTTAAAATTCAAGGAAATATCTTCTGTTGAAAGCTTATATAAAAATGTTGCTGAGGGGGCAGGAAATGGAATTCTGTTTAGTTCAAATATGTTGACATAGAAAAGTACTAAATTCATTTCTTATGGGATGTTAGATTCATTATAACTTACTAAACTTTTAAGTCACTGTTTTATGAGATAGGTGGGTAAATAAAGTAGGAAAATGTGAAGATAGAACACATTTTTAAGTTTTATATATTTTAAGTATATTTCTTGTATCTGTGGTAAAATGAGATAGTGAGAAATACTTAAATACTTACTGAACACAAGTGTGGTTCTTGGTACTGTGCTGATTACTATGAAGGAATCTGGAATTGATTCCTTCATAAGGAGTTAGTGTTGTTAATGGGAAAAAAATATGCAAAATTAAATTACAGTATAAATGAACTATTCATGGGAATTTTTGTCATATGAGACATACAAATGGAAGTCCTACAGAAAAAAGGATACATTTTAAAGACTTGTCAGAACCTGTGCTCTATCGATCACTTTGAATGAAAGGCAACCACCTCTGACTGATAAAGTTTCAGCTTGAATCATAGTCCCTCAGACAGATCTTTCCTGACCATACAGTGTCTACAATGGCATTATTTTTACTTCTGAATCCCTAAATTACTTAATCATCAAATTATATATATATATACATATATATATGTATATATATATATATAAAATTTACATTTAATATTCTCTATCACTATCCATGGTTTTATAGATGCATTCAGTCCTCCCAATTTTACTGTAATCTCACAGTAAAGAGTTTATGTGTTTACTATAATTTAGCAGAATATATTATATGTAGTAGGCACTAGGTACATTTTTGCTGGTCAAACACAAAATATTTGGATTGTAATAGATGTAGCTATAGCATGTGCCCTGCCCAAAGAAGCTTTAAGGAAGGCACTTCTTAATGGTGAGCACTGGGTGTTGTACGTAAGTGATGAATCACTCAATTTTACATCTGAAAGTAATATTACACTGTAGGTTAACTAACTTGAATTTAATAAAAACTTGAAGGGCTGGGGGGAAAAGCAGTTTGATGTGCTACATGAACTCTCCCTAAACACAGATGATTAAACCTTGCCTTGTGATACATAAATCTTAGGCATTCCATAATAATCTATGGTGTATCAGAAGACAACCCACCAGATTCTGTCTACTGAGAATTTAAACTAAGCAACACAGAAAAGCTTACCATCAGCAGTGAGCTGTAAATGGACCAAATGGGTCATAATGAAGGATCAGCGATGGGCAGTGTTGGACCAAAAGTAAAATACCTAAACAAATGGAGGTGGTTAAGAGAAATAGGAGCAAGAAGACCTAGAGAAATGTTCTGTCTTAGGTACTGGAAACTATCCAGAGAACACTTTCAGCTTTCAAAGATTAGCTTATGTTTCATTTTCCGCCTGAGGAAATAGAAGATAGGTCAGAATATTCTATGTATAATTTGAAGGAAAATAATTCCTTCAAGTGATTTTGATGAGTGGATCTTGGATAAGCTCCTCCCATTATTTGAGAATCATTGGTGAAATAGATAAGATTTAAATGATTTCCTAGACCTCATTACTTAATTCACCAGAGCAGATAATTTCTATTTGTTACTTTATTTATTTAAGGTAAATCAGCTTCTTTCCTTAGGAAAAAAAATAGTCTAGAAATTCAAAAAAAAGCTTATCCAAATACATATTTTGCTTATTTATTTTAGATGAATAAGGGTGACTTTAAACGTAGCTTATATACACTAAATAAAATTATAAAAATCATTTCAATAAATAAGAATATAATAAATTTAAATGTAGAGTTGCACACCTTGGTGTTATTGCCATTAGCTATTTTCTTATATCTGAACAATCAAATCATCACATATACTTTAAGTAGCTTTTGAAGTGCATTTAAACTGTGAATACTCCGAATTAGAAGTATAAGATCCATTAATGTTTTAAGTATTTCACATTTTTTTAAGAATGTATTTATTTTAGTTGGATTGACAGAATCCTAACAACTGGTCAATCATCCTGTGAAACAGTTTGATGCCAAACCAGATATTTTTGATTCAATAACATTTAGATGATAAATATGTTCTTTCATAAAAGTCAGAAGATTAATTGTTTATAACAAAGTTATGATGTTCTAATCACAATTCTAAAAACATATCAGAATTTGTCAAATTTAGTTTAAATTTGAAATGCTATTTCCAACGTTTAAGTTTGAGGTAGTGTTCAGTTTATTAAACTCACCACTGGTCAGAATGTGTCAAGAAGAGTCATTTAAAGAGAGAAACATTTCAATTTAATTCTACAAATATTTATTGGGCAATTGCAATGTTCAAGCTACTGCATTAGGATCAGTTAAGAAGAAAAGATGAAAAAGACAAGGTCTCTGCCTGACATTCTATAAAGAAAATGTAAACAACCATTTAAGCTTGTAGTTGTTATCTTCAAAATTAGCTACCAATATCTTTCCTGAATTGCTATTATAGTTTTCAAGGGATGAAGCATATGTTTTAAAACTGTGGTTATCTATTGCTTCCCCCAAGAAGTAAATCATAGGAACTGGTTCAATACACTAATTTTATTTTTTTGTTAAAGGAAACAAATCCATGAGAGAGTTGTAATAAAAACAAAACAAACAACAACGACAACAACAAAAAACAAACTCTAGAAGCCAAGGATTTTCACTTGAGTTTCATATTATTCAGATCATATTTTCCTTTTTTTCTAAATTACTAACTTGAGAAATGAAAAGTCATTGATTTAGCAGTGTGGGGAGGATGTTAAGAAGGATGGCTACTTACAGGGCAATTGGAGATTGTCAACTTATGGCCTTTTTGAAACAGAAAAAGGGATTGGTGGCACATCAGTGAAAATAAGGAAAAAGTCGTAGATAGAGGCAGAAATCCTCTGCAAAATAAGATCATCCTTTTACTTTTCTGCTCTGAAAAGCTGTGAAGTGAAGACATTGAGATTCTTTAATTTCTAGACCTGCATTTATTTCCCTGTTGAGTCTTAGAAAAATTAGAATTCAGCACAGTGGAGGTTAATTGTGTTATCATGGCCTATGTGTTGGGTATGGTTTTCAAATATCTTGGTATGCTTTAGATGCAAATAAAGATATGAAAAGATGCTCCATATCTCATGTCATCAGGGAAATGCAAATTAAAACAATTATGAGATACCACTACACACCTGTTAGAATGGCCAAATTCCAGAGCACTGACAACACCAAATGCTGTTGAGGATGTAAAGCAACAGAAACTCTTACTCATTGGTGGTGGGGGGGGGGTTGCAAAATGATACAAACCACTTTGGAAGACAGTTTAGTGGTTTCTTACAAAACTAAGAATGCTCTTGCCATATGATCCAACAATCATGGTCTTTGGTATTTTTCACAGGACTTGAAAACTAATGTCTACAAACAAATCTGCATGTGGATGTTTATAGTAGCTTTATTCATAAGTGACAAAACTTGGAAACTACCAAGATACCCTTCAGTAGGTGAATGGATAAATAAACTGTGGTATATTCAGACAATGGAATATCATTCAGGGCTAAAAAGAAATAAGCTAGCAAGCCATGAAAATACATGGAAGAAATTTAAATCTGTATACCAAGTGAAAGAAGCTAATCTGAAAAGGCTACATATTGTATAATTCCAACTGTATGACTTCTAGAAAAAGCAAACTATGGAGACAATGGAAACAATAGTGGTTGTCAGGCATTTGAGCAGCAGGGAGAGATGAATAGGCAGAACACGGAGGATTTTTAAGACAGTGAAAATACTCTGAATGATACCATATGATGAATTCATATCATTATACGTTTGTCCAAATGCATCGAGTGTACAAAACCAAGAATGAACTTTTAATGTAAACTGTGAATTTTAAGTGATCACGATACATCAATATAGTTTCAGGAGTTGTACCATTCTGAAAGAGATGTTGATGATGGGGGAGACGATGCATGTAGAGGGCATTGGTTATCTGGGAAATCTCTGTTGCCATCCCCTTAATTTTACCATGAATCTAAAACTGTTCTAAAAATAATTTTTTGATAAAAATTATATGGCATTTTAGATATTCAATGAATCAAAAATAAATTAGTGTTTAATTTAAAAAGTATGTTATATTGTATTATTTTGCTAGGGCTGCCACATAAAATATCACAGACTGGGTAACTTAAACTACTTTAATTTATTTTGTCATGATTCTGGAGGCTAGATGTCACACATCAAGGTATGACAAGGGTTGTTTTTTCTGATGTTTCTCCTCTTTGTTTGTAGATTGTTTTCTGTCTTCACATGGTCTTCACGTGTCTATGTCCTAATCTTTTCTCATGAAGGTGACAGTCATACTGAATTAGGACCCACTTTAATGACTTCATGTTAAATTAATTACCTTATTAAAGACTCTATCTGCAGATTCAGTTACATTCTGTTTACTGAAGGTTATTACTTCAACATATGAATTTGGGGGGTGATACAAATTAGTCCATGACATATATGAAGTATCTCTTTCTGTAGACTAGCTTAGTGTTTCACCTTAAGACATCTTTCTTTACACCTAACACAAAAATTCTTCCATTATTTAAAACACTTTTTAAAATTTTCTATTGCGGTGGAAAGAAGATAGCTCCGTTTTAGTTGATGTGAAAATCAAAGATATTTACAGTTAATGGCAAAGCATCTCAGCGTGATATGTTGATAAAAAATTATCTTAGATATAATAGTTACAAAGAAAATATGATTAAATAAAATTTAAATTCAAAATAATATTCTTGGAATATGCATTATGATCAAGTAGTTAAAATCAAGTACAGCAGAGCAAGGCTGTTTCAATTTAAGAAATATATCAACATATGCTTTTAAATGAACAAAGTATATAAAACTTACGATTGTTCCACAGGTATAAAGCTGAATGATTGTTCGACAGGATGCTAAAATTCGTACAAAGTAAATGATAATCATTCCTAATTTCAATTTAAAGTTAAACAAGAAATAAAATGAAACAAATTAAATACAATAAAAGTAATTATTTCAGCCAAAATCAATCTAATAAAAACAATCTTGAAAAAGAAAAGTAAAGCCAGAGGCATCATGATTCCAGATATCAAGCTATATTACAAAGCTTTAGTCATCAAGACAGTATGGTACTGGCACAAAAACAGACACATAGATCAATAGAACAGAATAGAAAACCCAGAAATGGATTCACAAATGTATAGCCAACTAATCTTCGACAAAGCGGGAAAGAGTGTCCAATGGAAAAAAAGACAGTTTCTTCAGCAAATAGCGTTGGGAACACTGGACAGTGACATGCAGAAGAATGAATCTGGCTCACTTTCTACACCATACACACAAAAAAATTTTTAAATGGATGAAAGACCTAAATGTTAGATAGGAAAACATCAAAATCCAGGAGAACACATACAGCAACCTCTTTGATATTTGCCGTACCAACTGCTTATAAGACAAGCCTCCAGAGCCAAGGGAAACAAAAGAAAAAATGAACAATTGAGACTTCATCAAGATAAAACACTTTTGTACAGTGAGGGAAGCAATCAACAAAACTAAAAGGCAACCTACAAAATGGGAGAAGATATTTGAAAATGGCATATCAGATAAAGAGTAGTAACCAAAATCTATAAAGAAATTATCTAACTCAGCACCAAAAAAACACAAAATAATCCAGTGAAGAAATGGTCGAAAGACATGAATAGACACTTTTCCAAGGAAGACATCCAGATGGCAACATATGAGAAGATGCCCAACATCACTCGTTATCAGGGAAATACAATTCAAAACTATGATGAGATACCACCTCACACCTGTCAGAATGGTCAAAATTAACAATTTAGGAAACAACAGTTGTTAGTAAGGATGAAGAGTAAGGGGAATCCTCTTATACTGTTGGTAAGAATGCAAACCGGTTCAGCCACTCTGGAAAACAGTATGGAGGTTCCTCAAAAATTAAAAATGCAAATACCCTATGACCCAAAAATTACAGTACTAAGTATTTACCCAAAGTAAACAAAAAATACTGGTTTGAAAAGGCACATGCACCCCAATGTTTATAGTGGCATTATCAACAATAACCAAATTTTGGAAAGATCCCAAAAGTCCATCAACTGATGAAAGGATAAAGAAGATGTGGTATATATATATATATGATATATATATATATCATATATATATATGATGAAATACTACTCAGCCATCAAAAAGAACAAAATCTTGCCATTTGTAATAAGTGGATGGAGCTAGAGTACATTATGCTAAGTGAAATAAGTCAGTCAGAGAAAGACAAATACTATATGATTTCACTCCTGTCTGGAGTTTAAGAAACAAAACAGATTAACATAGGAGAAAGGAAAAAAAAAAGAGAGAGGGAGGCAAAACATAAGAAACTCATAACTATAGAGAACAAGCTGGAGGGAAGTGGGTGGGAGATGGGTGAAATGTGTAATGGATATTAAGGAAGCCACTCATTGTGTTAAGCAGTGGGTGTTACATGTAAAGGATGAACCAGTAAACTCAACTACTGAACCCAATATTATACTATATTTAAGTAGAATTTAAATAAAAACTTAAAACCTGAAAAATAAACAAAATGAAATAAAGTGCAATTTAAAAACAAAACGAAACAAAACAAAAAAGACCCAGTGATTAAAATCAGAAAAAGTAGAGGGATGGCTCTTATTTTAACCATTATTTAACTAAATTCTGGAAAGATGATGTTTAGGAAAACAGTGATGATTCAGACACTTTTAATAAGTGTGTAAGAGGATGATTCCCACATGAATGGGAAGATGTCAGGTAATTACTGCATCTTTGACCTCAGTCTTGTGTCCTAGTAGATAATTCTAGGAAACAGAAAAATAACATGTTAAAAATACAAGCATTCTACTTTATGACAATGCCAACAATTAGAAATAATGATTAAATCCCTTCTACAATAATGGAAAAACATAAAATAGGAAAAATTTGTACAGAAAATCTTTAGGTCCTATATATACAACTGTAAAATTTATTAAAATAACTAGGGATCCTTGAATTATATGAAGAGGCATGCAATTTTCCTGGATTTAAAGACAATATCAAAATAGAAATTACTTTAAATTATTATAGAAATTTACAGAAACTAAAACCATAATTCTCAAATGGTTTCTTGGAATTGGTAAAAAGGATTCATAAGTTAAAAAGGAAGAATATATTTCAGAGAATTTTCAATTGATTTTTCAAATAAAAGAAAATGTATTCAGATTCGAAATAATGCTAGTATAATAACATTAATTACCATTATAAAATCAAGGTAACTCCCAAACACATTTCATATACAAAATTATATATACCTTAGTATTTTTCTATAATTTCATCAATTAGGACTGACTCAACTAACCACTATTTCCCACTGGTATTCTAGTTTTCATTGGAACCAGTTATATAAATTATTCTTAATTTTTTCTAATGTTCATAGTTTCATTTGTAAGACTTTATTTGCTGTAACATGAGAAACATTCTCTGTAACATGAGAAAAAAACAAAAGGAATTTATGTAACTGTTTCCAGTGAAGACCCAGTTAAGGGATGCAAGAAATATAAAAAAATGTAAAATAATACATTATTGATTTATTTTCTGTGTGGAAGAAGACCAAACCAAAATCAGTAAATAAGTTACATTACAAAGGAAACAATTATGATATATATACCCTGGACAAAGTGTTAATATCCCAATGTGAAAAGATGTCCACACAAAAAAATTACATGAAAGTAAGCAAATGTTAAATACTTACTAGATATAAATAAAAATATTTAAAGAGCTAAAAGGTAAACATTACCTCATTTATATTATTAAAAAAATGATATTTTATTTTGTGTAAAATAATTTTATTCCAAATGTATGTTGTCTTTCATAAATCTAGTAATAAAGAACACCTTAAAAATGATTTTTATTACTCTGAGGAAATCTATATAATTTGTATACTGGTAGGAATAATTATAAAAATATCAGTCATTGCTAGTACTTATAATACAACAAGTTTGATGAATAACTCAATTTTCTCTAAAAAGTTCAATGCAGATATGTATATAGTAGTAATCACACAATATCAAATATAAGAATTGCTTTGAATAGTGGATTACAATAAACCCACTGCAATTAAAGTTCACAGGAGAATATTTGCAAATAAATAGCCCAATTCTTTGTGAGATATGGAATGTGCAAACATAAAATTAAAACAACTTGTACTTTATTTGGTTAGTGCATTTATAGTGCAAGTGCAGTGAACCTGTATTAAACTTATCCATTATATTTTTAACCAACAACTTTTTGACAACAATCTTTACAGTAAAAATATCTCAATAACTACAATAAGCCATGATTGTTACACAAAACTGCAGTGAGAGTTATATAAATAGAAATTCAACATTACTTTCATTCATATTTTCATCCAAGGCTGAATCAAACTATCTGGCATATATTTTATATTTTCATGTAAATTTTATTTTCATTAGTAAATATTTAAATATCTTAAAGTGAGTTCATTTCAAAGGCTGGTGAGAGCATATACATAGAGTCATGTTCCTATCTTGCTACAAGGATTATTTATTGCTATTACATTTTTGGAATATTATTTGGCAGTATTAATTATACTTTAAAAATTATTAATCTATGATTGCAACAGTTAACTTTTTATATCCATTTTATATTAAGAAATGCACCAAGATATGATATATTTAATAATATTTATTTTATCACTATTTACAATATTTAAACAGACCTAGAAAAAAATGTCCATTATAGGAAACAGTTCAATCAATTGTTGATTCTCCATGCTATGAAATATTATCCAACTACTAAGTTTCTAAAAAACAATTATCAATTGAGTATTAAGTATAGTCATCAAAAATACTTCATTTGAAATAAATACATACTGAAGAAATACAATAGTATAAGCCATACTATGTAGTGTGCTTATATATATATATATATATTTTTTATTTTACTTGTTTTATTTCTTATTTTTTTAAAATCTACATTCAAATTTGTTAGCATATAGTGCAACAATGATTTCAGGAGTAGATTCCTTAGTGACCCTTACCCATTTAGCCCATCCCCCCTCCCACAACCCCTCCTGTAACCCTCAGTTTGTTCTCCATATTTATGAGTCTCTTCTGTTTTGTCCCCTTCCCTATTTTTATATTATTTTCTTTCCTTTCCTTATGTTCATCTGTTTTGTCTCTTAAGTCATCATATTAATGAAGTCATATGATTTTTGTCTTTCTCTGACTAATTTCACTTGGCATAATACCCTCCAGTTCCATCCACATACTTGCAAATGGTAAGATTTCATTCCTTTTGATTGCCAAGTAATACTCCACTGTATATATATAGCACATCTTCTTTATCCATTCATCCATGGATGGACATTTGGGCTCTTTCCATACTTTGGCTATTGATAGTGCTGCTATAAACATGGAGTTTCATGTGTCCCTTCAAAACAGCACACCTGTATCCTGTGGATAAATGCCTAGTAGTGCAATTGCTGGCTTGTAGGGTAGTTCTATTTTTAGTTTTTTGAGGAACCTCCATACTGTTTTCCAGAGTGGCTGCACCAATTTGCATTTCCACCAGCAATGCAAAAGAGATCCTCTTTCTCTGCATCCTCGCCAATATCTGTTGTTGCCTGAGTTGTTAATGTAAGCCATTTTGACAGGTATAATGTGATATCTCATTGTGGCTTTGATTTGTATTTCCCTGATGATGAGTGATGTTGAGCATTTTTTCATGTGTCAGTTGGCCATCGGATGTCTTCTTTGGAGAAGGTCTATTCATGTCTTTTGCCCATTTCTTCACTGGATTATTTGTTTTTTGAGTGTTGAGTTTGATAAGTTCTTTGTAGATTTCAGATACTAACCCTTTATCTGCTTTTGCAAATATCTTCTCCCATTATGTCAGTTGCCTTTTAGTTTCGCTGATTGTTTCTTTCACTGTGCAGAAGATTTTTATTTTGATGAGGTCCCAGGAGTTCATTTTTGCTTTTGTTTCCCTTGCCTCCAGAGACGTGTTGAGTAAAAAGTTGCTGTGGTCAAGATCAAAGAGGCTTTTGCCTGCTTTCTCCTCGAGGATTTTGATGGCTTCCTGTCTTACATTGAGGTCGTTCATCCATTTTGAGTTTATTTTTGTGTATGGTGTAAGAAAGTGGTCCAGGTTCATTCTTCTACATGTGGCTGTCCAGTTTCCCCAGCACCACTTGCAGAAGAGACTATCTTTATTCCATTGGATATTCTTTCCTGCTTTGTCAAAGATTAGTTGGCTATATGTTTGTGGGTCCATTTCAGAGCTCTCTATTCTGTTCCATTGATCTGAGTGTCTGTTCTTGTGCCAGTACCATACTGTCTTGATGATTACAGCTTTGTAGTATAGCTTGAAGTCTGGGATTGTGATGCCTCCTGCTTTGGTCTTCTTTTTCAAGATTGCTTTGGCTATTCGGGGTCTTTTCTGGTTCCATAAAAATTTTAGGATTATTTCTTCTAGCTCTGTGAAGAATGCTGGTGTTATTTTGATAGCAGTTGCATTGAATATGTAGATTGCTTTGGGTAGTATTGACATTTTAACAGTATTTGTTCTTCCCATCCAGGAGCATGGAATCTTTTTCCATTTCTTTGTGTCTTCTTCAATTTCTTTCATAAGCTCTCTATAGTTTTCAGTGTATAGATTTTTCACCTCTATGGTTAGATTTATTCCTAGGTATTTTATGGTTTTTTGTGCAACTGTAAATGGGATCTATTCCTTGATTTCTCTTTCTGTCAATTCATTGTTGGTGTATAGGAATGCAACCAATTTCTGTGTGTTGATTTTGTATCTTGTTACTTTGCTGAATTCATGAATCAATTCTAGCAGGTTTTTGGTAGAATCTTTAGGATATTCCACATACAGTATCCTGTCATCTGCGAAGAGTAAAAGTCTGACCTCCTCCTGGGTGTTTGGATGCCTTTTCTTTCTTTGTGTTGCCTGGTTACAGAGGCAAAAACTTCCAATACTATGTCGAATAACAGTGGCGAGAGTGGACATCCCTGTCTTGTTCCTGACCTTAGGGGGAAAGCTCTCAGTTTTTCCCCATTGAGGATGATATTAGCATTGGGTCGTTCATATATGACTTTTATGATCTCGAGTTATGCTCCTTCTATCCCTACTTTCTTGAGGGTTTTTATCAAGAAAGGATGCTGTATTTTGTCAAATGCTTTCTCTGCATCTATTGAGAGGATCATATAGTTTTGTCCTTTCTTTTATTGATGTGATGAATCACATTATTTGTTTTGTGGGTATTGAACCAGCCCTGCATCCCAGGTATAAATCCTGCTTGGTCGTGGTGAATAATTTAATGTATTGTTGGATCCAGTTGGCTAATATCTTGTTGAAGATCCATGTTCATCAGGGGAATTTGTCTATAGTTCTCCTTTTTAGTGGGGTCCTTGTCTGGTTTTAGAGTCAATGTAATGCTGGCTTCATAGAATTTGGAAATTTTCTTTCCATTTCTATTTTTTGGAACAGTTTCAAGAGAATAGGTGTTAACTCTTCCTTAAATGTTTGGTAGACTTCCCTGGAAAGTCATCTGGCCCTGGACACTTGTTTTTTGGCTGATGTTTGATTACTACTTCGATTTCCTTACTGGTTATGGGTCTGTTCAAATTTTGTTTCTTCCTGTTTCAGTTTTGGTAGTGTATATGTTTCTAGGAATTTGTCCATTTCTTCCAGGTTACCCATTTCCCTGGCATATATTTGGTCATAATATTCTATTATTGTTTTTATATCTGTTGTGTTGGTTGTGATCTTTCCTCTTTCATTCTTGATTTTATTTATTTTGGTTCTTTCCTGTTTCTTTTTGATCAAACTGGCTAGTGGTTTATCAATTTTGTGGATTCTTTCAAAGAACCAGCTTCTGGTTTCATTGATCTGTTCTACTGTTTTTTTTTTTTTTTTGGTTTCAATAGCATTGATTTCTTCTCTAATTTTTATTATTTCCTGTCTTCTGCTGTTTTTGCGTTTTATTTGCTGTTATTTTTCCAGCTCCTTAAGGCATAAAGTTAGGTTGTATGTCTGAGATCTTTCTTCCTTCTCTAGGAAGGCCTGGATTGCTATATACTTTCCTGTTATTATCACTTTTCCAGCGTCCCAGAGGTTTTGGATTGTGGTGTTATCATTTTCACTGACTTCCATATACTTTTTAATTTCCTCTTTAACTACTTGATTAGCATGTTTTTCAGTCTCCAAGTATTTGTTCCCTTTCCAAATTTTTCCTTGTGTTTGGTTTCGAGTTTCATAGTTTTGTGGTCTGAAAATATGCATGGTATGATCTCGATCTTTTTGTACTTACTTAGGGCTGATTTGTGTCCCAGTATATGGTATTTTGGAGAACGTTCCACGTGCACTGGAGGAGAATGTATATTCTGCTGCTTTAGGATGAAATGTTCGGAATATATCTGTTAAGTCCATTTGGTCCAGTGTGTCATTCAAAGCCATTATTTCCGTGTTGATTTTTTGATTAGATGATCTGTCCATTGTTGTGAGTGGGGTGCTGAAGTCTCCTACTACTATGGTATTACTATCGATGAGTTTCTTTATGTTTGTGATTAATTGATATATATATTTGTGTGCTTTCACATTTGGAGCATAAGTGTTTACAATTTTAGGTCTTCTTGGTGGATAGACCCCTTGATTATGATATAATGCCCTTCTGCATCTCTTGGTACAGTCTTTAGTTTCAAGTCTAGATTGTCTGGTATAAGTATGGATACTCCGGCTTTCTTTTGTTGGCCATTAGCATGATAGATGGTTCTCCATTCCCTTACTTTCAATCTGAAGGTGTCTCTAGGTCTAAAGCGGGTCTCTTGTAAACAGCATATAGATGGATCTTGTTTTTTTATCCATTCTGTTACCTCTGTGTTTTGATTGGAGCATTGAGTCCATTGACATTTAGAGTGAGTACTGAAAGATATGAATTTATTGCCAGTATGATACTTGTAGAGTTGGAGTTTCTGGTGGTATTCTCTGATCCTTTCTAATCTTTGTTGCTTTTGGTGTGTGTGTGTGTGTGTGTGTGTGTGTGTGTGTTTCATCTTTTCTCCCCTCAGAGAGTCCCCCTTAAAATTTCTTGCAGGGCTGGTTTAGTGGTCACAAACTCCTTTAATTTTTGTTTGTCTGGGAAACTTTTTATCTCTCCTATTTTGAATGAGAAGCCTTGCTGGATAAAGAATTCTTGGCTGCACATTTTTCTGATGCAGCACATTGAATATATCTTGCCACTCCTTTCTGGCCTGCAAAGTTTCTTTGAATAAGTCTGCTGCAATCCTGATCTGTCTTCCCTTGTAGATTAGTGACTTTTTTTCCCTTGCTGCTTTCATGATTCTCTCCTTGCCTGAGTATTTTTTGAATTTGACTATGATATGGCTTGTTGATGGTCGGTTTTTGTTGAATCTAATGGGAGTCCTCTGTGCTTCCTGGATTTTGATGCCTGTGTCTTTCCCCAGGTTAGGAAAGTTTTCCACTATGATTTGCTTACATAACCCTTTACCCCTTTTTCTCTCTCTTCCTCTTCTGGGACCCCTATGATAGTGATGTTGTTCCTTTTTAATGATTCACTTATTTCTCTAATTCTTAAGTCATGCTCTTTTTCCTTAATCTCCCTCTTTTTTTCTGCTTCATTATTCTCTATAAGTTTGCCCTCTATATCGCTGATTCTCTGTTCTGCCTCATCCATCCATGCCGCCGCAGCATCCACCGTGATTGCAGCTCAGTTATAAAAGTTTTAATTTCATTCTGACTATTTTTTACTTCTCTTATATCTTCAGAAAGGGATTCTAATCTGTTTTCAACACCAGCTGGTATTCTTATCGTGATTCCAAATTCTGGTTCAGACATCTTGCTTGTATCTGTGTTGGTTAAATCCCTGTCTGTCGTTTCCTCATGCTCTTTCTTTTGGGGTGAATTCTTTCGTTTTTTCATTTTGAAGGGAGAAAAGGTATTATTGAGTTAGTAAAATTAAAATTAAAAAAATTAAAATTAAAAAAATATATTAAAATTAAAAAAATTAGACACACACACACAAATCTAATAAATGATGCTAGATCCTAGGTGTGTTTTGGTCTGGGTGTTGAAAGTGGTTTGACAGATTAGAGATAAAAAAGGGGGGAAAAAAAAGGAAATCGTTTGAGAATTTGAGAAATTAATACTTGAAGTAGACTGAAAGGAGATTATGGGAGTAAAGTAGAATTTGAAAAAAATACGCAAAAGTAAACAATATAGTAGAAAAAAATTAAAGAAAAATATTTTAATAAAAATTAAAAATAAAATGAATTTTTTCTCTTTCTGTATTCAAGAAAAAGAAAAGAAATGAAAAAGAGAAAAAATAGAGAAAAAATTGTTTGAAAATTTCAAAAAGTGAATACACTGTAGTAGACAAATAAAATGATGGCAGTAAAATAGAATTTGAAATAATTTACATAAAGGCAAAAAATATTTGAAAAACATTAAAAATATTTTTAATAGAAATTGAAAGTAAAAACAAAGTTTTTCTCTTTCTGCATTCAAGAAAAAGAAAAAAAACAAAAAAGATAAAAAGAAGAAGAAAAAAGGAAATTGTTTGAACATTTGAAAAGAACATTTACTCTACACTGAAGTAGAGTAAAATAGAGTTATGGAAGTAAGATAGGATTTGAAAAAAATTTACAGAAAAGTAAAAAATATAGTGAAAAAATTAAAGAAATTAAAGAAAACTATTTTAATAAAAATTGAAAACAAAAATGATTTTTTTCTCTTTCTGTATTCAGAAAAAGAAAAGTGTAAAAGAGAAAAAAAAAGAAAGAAAATTGAATAGATGGACCTGCTAACAGATAGAAGTAGGATTGAAACTACTTTGTTTTCCCCTAGAAGTCAGACTGTGTAGCACTTTATAGTTCATAAACTAAGTAGGCAGTGAGACTTATGTTCTTGAAGAGCGAGGTTGGCCCAGTTGGGCGGGGCTCAATGTAATGGCTATGTTCTCCACTAGATGGCACTGCTAGCCTCCTGGGGTGGATTCTTGCAGTGCTCTTAGGTACTTATGCACATGCGCGGGAGCGGTGAAAATGGCGTCACCCAGCTACCCAGTCTCTATTTTCGGAACTCTGTTCTCCCTGATCAGCAATCACGCACCCACCTCTGTCTTCAGTTTTCGTCCACTTCCTGCTTCTTCACTGTCTGTGACCAAGCCCCAGGCAGTACCTCTCTCCCGAGTTTTGTCTCAGATGCGGCTGTTTTCCCCAGCCTCTTACTTCTGAAGGACTGCAGCTTTGACCTGTTCCGTCCCTCTGCGGGAGGGTCTCACCGAGCAATGGCCTAATGCCAGCTGCACCCAGGAACACTTGCAGGACCCTGCTGCTGCCGCCGGTGCCCCGAGACTGCGGCCAGGTGCCAGCCTGCCCCAGAAAAAGTTCGCAAGATAGTGTAGCAGCAGCTTTTCAGGGATTATTGAAAATCACATAACACATCTGGCACCAGACTTCACCCTTAACGACCTTGTTCGTGCACCAGCGAATGTGACTGTTTTCTGTGATCTGCTGGGACCAGGTGGCTTCAACAGTCTCTACCAAATGTCCTTCCAGCAGTGGAACCGCTTTTCCCCATGTGGCCTGAGAACCTCCCGGACCCCACTCTGTTCCTGGGGATTCACCTTTCCCACCAGAGCACTGTCAGGTATCGAGCTGTGGAGTTGCAGCCTTTGCTCTCCCCTTGTTTATAGTCCTAATGGAATTTAAACCCTCTCCTTTCTCCTTTATCCCTTTTTAGTTTAGTCCCTGAGGTGTTTCCAACTTTCCACCATTCTCTCCGGCTGCTTTTAGGGAGGGGTGCTTTTCCTGTATTCCCCAGCCCTGCCCTGCCCCGCCCCAGTCTCCATCCTCTCTCTGCCTGCAAAAGCAGCTCCCTGCTCACTGCCGTTTTCTCTCTCCCCAAGTTCACCTCTCTGCACCAGATACCTGCTGAATTCTGTTGTTCATGTTGTGCAGATTGTTGTGTTAATCCTCCAATCAGTTTTTGAAGTGTGTAGGATGGTTTAGTGCTTGTCTGGCTGTATTTCATGGACGCGAGACACACAAAAAACTTCCATACTGTTCTGCCATCTTGGCTCCTCTGAGTATATATTTTTTAAAGATATGAAAACCAGAGTAAATATAATGAGCTCAAAACCTATATTGTGGTATAGTCATAGAGAACATTAGAAATATTTCCATATTTTGGGGGCACCTGGGTGTTGCAGTCAGGTTAAGCGTCTGAATCTTGATCTCAGCCCATTTAAGCATCTGACTCTTGATCTCACTTCAGGTCATGATCTCACAGTATGTGATTTTGAGCCCTGCATCAGGCTGTGTGCTGATGCCATGGAGACTGCTTGGGATTCTGTCTCTCTTTCTCTCTGCCTGTCCTCAGCTTGTGCTCTCTCTCCTCTCTCAAAATAAATAAATAATCTTAAAAAATACATATTTTTTAAAATAATGATCACCTCTCGTGGTTATAATAGCAAGAACAGAAATAAACTCTGTCAATACAATTTTCTATTAGTTTATGGAAACAATCCTATTATTAAAAAAACAATGAAAAGCCAAATATTCAAGGAAAACTTAAAGAAAATGTAGGTCACAGTTATAGGAAGGAAAATAATAGATGTAAATTTCTCATGCTATAAATATACAAAAACTTCCATACAAACTATTGGCTTTCATTTTATAATATACCATGTTTTTCATTAGAATGTGTTCTTTCAATGCTTGGCTCAAGAAAGCTAACTTTAAGTGATCGGAATATATAACAAACACTCATCTTAGCATGACATTTTCTTCATAATGATCTCATTCTGGCTTCTTCTTTCATATTATTTTCTATGGCATAGGTCTTATTAAAATATTGACATTTCTTTCTAACTCTAACTTATGATTTTTTTATGTTCAGACTGTTATTTATTTTGAATGTTACTCAAAGCTGCAATGAACGTTATGTAAATATTTCAACTTGATGTAGTGTCTGGTTTTTAAGTTTTTTTGTGTTTATTTATTTATTTTGATAGAGAGAGAAAGAGAGAGAGAGAGAGCATGAGCAGGGGAGGGACAAATAGAGAAAGGTAGAGAGAGAGAATCCCAAGCAGACTCTCTGTGTTGTCAGTGCAGAGTGAAACATGGGGTTCAAACTCACAAATCATGAGATCATGACCTGAGCCGAAATCAAGAGTTGGATGCTCAACCTACTGAGCCACCCAGGAGCTCCTGAAGTGTCTGTTTTTTAAAACCAAGCACTGTTTGATGTGTATGATTATCTTGATTGAGTAGATCCCTGCTTGTCCCCCTACATATGCCTCCAGGGTTTTAGTACAGCATCAATCCTGTTCTCCAAGCAGTTTATGAAACTCTTGTGATTAAGTACTCTACATGCTGTGTATTGCTGTTTTTATGTTTTTTTTAATGTTTATTTATTTTTGAGACAGAGGGAGACAGCACGAGTGGGGGAGGGGTAGAGAGAGAAGGAGACACAGAATTTGAAACAGGCTCCAGGCTCTCAGCTGTCAGCACAGAGCCTGACATGGGGCACAAACACATGAACTGTGAGTTCATAACCTGAGCTGAAGTTGGATGCTCAACCGACTGAACTACCCAGGTGCCCCTGTTTTCATGTTTCTTATTTTGTGTATAATTCTTTAAGATAGAAACCATTTTACCAAAATATATATAACACCATATAAAATAAAGAATATTTGAAACTGTATAAATACATATATATTATATTATATTACATAATATATGTAATTATATGAGCTGTTTATATAAGATACTATTATTTCCCATTACTCACTTCTCTTCTCAGAGGGATAATTCACCAATTCTGTGATTCTAATAGCCACCATATACTGGATTTTCCCTAACGTCTATCTTCCTTAAAATATTTCTGTGTTGAATATCAGAGATGAATATGTGCCTGTCTTCCAGGCCTCCTCCATTGGATACCCCACAGACACTGAAAGCTCAAAATAACCTCAAAACAGTATCTTTCTCCAGTGTTCCCTCCCAGTTTCAATGAATTGCACGAGTCTGTACAGATGGCCACTCTAATAAAATGTACAGTTTTCTTAAGTTCTCCTATGTTTCTGCCTATATATATAATCAATAAAGATATTGTGCTGTCCACAGCCTCTTTTATTGCCAGTCATTGACTCATTTTTCTTGGTGTAAAGGATAATTTATTACGAAAGTAGCCCTTTATCTGGAGGCTTTCTTATCTGGCCAGTTTTAGCTCTTTACAATTCATTGATTCCACATGTTCCTGAAATATAGATAGCATTGTCCTAACTTCTGTATTCTCTTTCCCAATGCAACAAAATGTATTTGTTGATTTAATTGTTTATTTCTCCCACTGTAATATATTATAACCGTTACCTTATACAGTGCCTGGCATAAAGTGTGGTATGAAATATTTTCTCAAACACTATTTTTGAATGCTTGAATAAATAAAATATAAGTATGCAAGTGTTATAATAGTAACTAGTAGCGATCTGACCATCAGAATTAGAGCTTCGTGTTTCATAAATAAAAGAGGTCATATTGTCAATAACAAAATCAGCATTATTCCAAGAAACATATCAGATTCTGATCAACTTTTAAATATTTAAATACATTAAGCGATTTGTTAAATTTTCTTTCATTTGTTATTTTTTAGCACAAGTTATTATTAAATACACTATCTTTGTTTAGCATTAATTTATAATGATCCTTAAAGCAAAAAACATTTTGTAAAAGCAATATGACAGAAAATCAAGATAACGTTTTTCTAACATAATGGCATCAATTACCAGGTATACATAACTTTTTTCCAAATACACATATCCAAAAGAACGACACCCCTTATATAAGACAAAATTATAAACCATTTTAGTTCTTTGTTTCATATATAAAATATGTGTAATTTATATGCTAATGCATTTGAATTCAATACTAAAATATTATACAATTTAGTCACTATTATTCCATACTTCTATTTCAGACTATCTCATATATCTGCCTATTCCTCCAAGTACTTGCATTGTATTAAATGGTTAAAAATTATTTTTGTTCTAGACCACGAGTTAGCAAACAATATCCCACAGGCATAATCTAACCAGCAGATTCTTTTCATGTGGTCTACAGCTAAGAATGGTTTTTATATATTTGAGGCATTGTAAACAAGCACACACACACACACACACACACACACAAATTGAAGAATATGCCACAGAAACATACTGCATGCAAAGCGTAAAATATTTATTATCTGACCCTTTAAAGAAAAACAGTTTGACAACCTCTTTCTAGAATTAAATTCAAATTTACCACTTCCATTCTCAGTGTCCTAAAGTTTACCAAAATAAGCATTATTTTTACACATTTAACATAAAGATTATAAAAAATTCATTCTCTATTGGGAATCTAAAATATGTCACAACATGTTTTTTGTCATAACATTTACATAGCAAATATTTGTTATTGGAAGCAGTATTATACTGGTTTGTGATAGTGGGTGAGCTGTTTATCCAGTCCAAGCCTCATATTCCTCTCTGTAAGCATGAGGATAATAGCAATAAGACCTAGATAGTGTTGAAGTTCATTGAAATAATACAGGCTAATAACTTAAGTCAGTGATTCACACATTCTAATTGACCCACTAGTGCCAATTTTGCTTCTCCATTTTCCATGGGTTCATTTTACATGTTCATTTAAATTACAGATATATCTATAAAAATTAGAACTCTAGAACAGAAGTAAACATAGGCAGCATCTCTCTTAAAATGCAAAAAAAAAAAGAAATTAGAAATAGTCTTGCCCATGACAAAACATAATTGTACTTATTATATTAAAATATAAAAGTTGATTGCATGACTAATGTTTGATTCATATGTATATAAGTGCAGTGTTTTAAAATTATTCTGATTAATCCCTATACATGAGGGACATAAAGTTCTCTATATACTTAGTAATTATTGGTATGGAGAATATTTCTCTCTCTCAGTGTTTTAATTATTGCTAATTGTGTATTGGATGATAGTTAATGACAATAATTGCTCACAATTGTTAAACACTTACATATTATTCTCATACCATACCAAATACTTTTCATGCATTATTGCATTTAATCTCCAAAAATCCTTTGAATTAAGTATCATTACCCTCCTTTCACAGATGAGAGAACTGAAGCTTTACAAGTATAAGTGATTTGTCCAAGATCTCATAGCCATTAACTGACTGAGTCAGAATTTAAACCAAAGCCATCTGACCCAGAGACTGTAATTTTAAACACTTTGCCAAACCACTGATGTACTGGTAGCAACATGACAACAGTATGTTTGAAGTAGGTGTTAAAGCTCATCACTAGTTTTAGATGCTCAACTGATTTTATTAGTTTGAACATAGGATATGTGGACATTTAGAGACAAGAAAAAACTGTGCAACATGTGAAATAATTGTAGGTCTATTGAGAAGGCTAAAGCAGTTCACAATACACAGCCATAAAAGATGATAATAGTAAAATATAGAAGAGGGGTGCCTGAGTGTCTCAGTTGGTTAAACAACCAACTCTTAGTTTCAGCTCAAGTCGTGATCTCACGGGTTCATGAGTTTCAGCCCTGTGTCTAGCTCCACACTATCAGTTTGGAGCCTGTTTGGGATTCTCTCTCTCTTTCTCTTTCTCTCTGCCCTAGAATAAATATATAAACTTAAAAAAACAAATTAATTAAGTAAAATAAGAAGAGGTTTTTTGGGAACACCTGGGTGGCTTAGTCAGTTAAGTGTCCAGCTTTGACTCAGGTCATGATCTCACAGCTTGTGAGTTTGAGCCCCACATCAGGCTCCAAGCTGACAGCTCAGAGCCTGGATCCTGCTTCAGATTCTGTGTCCCCCTCTCTCTGCCCTCCCCCACTCATGCTCTGTCTCTGTCTCTCAAAAATAAACATTAAAAAAAATTAAAAAGAGGTTTTATGTTGTTATTGTCCTCTATTTTTTGATAGTAAATAACACATAACATTCTATAAATTTAAGGTGTACAACATGCTGATTTGATACTTTTAATATTTGCAATATGATTAATAGCAAAGTACTAATTAACATCTCTATCACTTCACTTAATTATTATTTCTCTTTTGTCAGAAATGTAAAAACAGTTAAATCTGGTCTCTTAGTAACTTTGAAATTTATAATATGGTATCTATTGACAATAATCTCTATGCTATGCATTAGATGTCCAGGACTTACTTACCTAGTAGGTTGTAAGAAGTTTGTGCCCTTACACAACATTTGCCCAGTTCCTCCAGCCCCCAGCCCCTGGTAACTACCATTCTACTCTGTTTTTACAAGTGTGGCTTGTATAGATTGCACACATAAGTGGTATCATACAACATTTGTCTTTCTCTGTCTGACTTATTTCACTGGCATGATGTTTCCAAGGTCTATCCATGTTGTTTCAAGTGGCAGTATTTCCTCCTTTTTAATGTCTGAATTATATTCCACTGTGTGTATATATGTATCATGTGTGTATATCATATGTGTATATATATATCCACACACACATATATATGTATATATAGAGAGAGATTAATTATATATATATACCTATATATATATATATATGCAATATAGATATATAGATATAGATTTATCCTTTGGAAGACAGTTTGTTTTAAAGGATAGATAGTAGAATGTGGTTTTAGGCATTTAAGCATAAATAAATATGACAAAACAAGTGTCTATTTTAATTCCTTGTTTATGTGGAGTTGGAGTTTCCAATTCCCACATTAAACCATTAGAACTCTTCTGTAAATACCTTTATCCCCCAGATTCTTTCTGGTAGTTCTTATAGGAAATAAATAAATAAATAAATAAATGCTGATCAGTCTGTCACCCAGTGAAAAATATTTACTCCTGATTTTTCAACAGTGAACAACTAAAAAGAGTCAACAACTAAATATTCTTTTTTTTTAGAGAAGCTGATAGATTGCTCTAATGATAAGGTTATTTATGGATTATATAAAAAGATGGAATTAGTAGTTTGCTCTTTTAATTTCCTGCCTTGTAGAATCAGCAGGGTCATAAGTTGAACCTAGTGTGTACACAAATCAATATTAGTAGTTAAGAGAATAGCGTCCACTCTCTGGACTCCTGAAGGGATTCAGCATATCTCATTTATTTATTTATTTTTATTTTTTATTTATTATTATTATTATTATTATTATTGTCTTTATTTTTTTGTGTGTGCTAAGGAATGCTCTCAAAGTTGAGGGAGTTTCCCAGGCTTGAAGCAATCCCAGTGCATTTTTAAGTGTGGATTATCATCTATGATTTTTTTTTTTGCACTTGCCTCAGTGCATACTTATCTATTGCTACAAAACTTATGGGAAGTAATTCCAGCAACTGTTTCAGTAAGCAGTTAATTCCTTGTTGAGCAAAATAAGTGACTTTCAATGACCCCTATACCAACAAAATAGCAAAAATTATCAATATTATTTTCCACACTGCCTGACTGAAACTTTTGCCATTCTCTGCTCAAAAGGCTAATATTTTTCTTATTTCCTAAAAAAGACAATCAAATATATTATGAAACACTTAACATAACCATGGTATTCAAGAATAACACTAATACTGTAACATATGTTGTCCTTCTCAAAGCCAATTCAAAAGCCTATCAGAAACAAGTAAAGAAATTTAAAAGCATGTGCAATATGAGTAAAACAATATAGAATTATGTAGTTTGGAATGAGGCACTTGGCAACTGGAGTTTAAATCAAATGGATTGTGCAAATGTAAAGTCTATCCAGCAGAGAATTGTAATAATAAAGTTATATATTAGTCCTTAGAGTTATAAGTAGAGATCTAAACTGATTTTCTTCTATTGCTGTTTTGGTTGATCAATGGGGTTTGGTGTAAAATGTTTTAGCTAGATGATAAAAAAGCTGTTACTCCTTTTCATTATTGTGTGGCGATCAAAAACAGCTATCTTAACATAATATTTTTGGTTATATCTAATGTAAAGAGATGGAATAATGTTCTGTTAGACATAGAATTTATTTAAAATAAGGAAGTTAAATTTAAAATTTTATTTCAAGGGCAAGTCAAGCTTTCAGAAGTGTTTAAATCTACTTGTGGCAGGTTCACTGCATTTTTAGTTATCGTTGATCTCAAGAAAGGAAGACTAAAATTTCCATTAAACTCAAATTTCTTTTCTTCTGTTTTCTCTTTCTCTATTCTTTTAAAAAAATCTCTCTTTTAAACTTTCATGATTGAAGGAGTTAAAAATATGTTACACTAGATTTAAATAGTTTACTTTAATCACTTCCATAGTATCTTTATTATAGAATATAAGGTGTATCTGGAGGAAAAGTAACCTCTCCTTAGTTCACTATTATTAGTTCCTAGAACAGTATCTGAAAAGATTTATAGGTTTGTTAAATATAGAATGAATGAGCAAAATGATGAATACTATCAGGTCAAAATAATTGAAGACTCCCTTAAGAAAATAACCAAAGATAATTGTACCAAAGGTATAGGAGAAGATACAAAGAAGTAAAATATTCAGCATGCATCAGTGTGATTAATACAATCAAATAATTACCATTTTGACTTCATGTTAAGGCCTATGAAACTTAAAATATTTAAGAGCTAAATAAATATTTTTAAAAATAAAATCAGTTTGAAAGTCAAAATCCATTATTGGGCAAGATGTCAAGAAGTTGCATGTCTTAGTATTCTTAGGTTTATGAATAGAAAGACTTTTAAGTTTAGTCACTGGAAGCCTGAACTTTTTCATAAATCACCCAAAGATCCTTCTAAAGACACTATTTTTTTTCTGTATTTTTAATTTTTTTAAATGCAATTTATTGTGAAGTTTGCTATGCGGTGTATACAGTGTGCTCTTGACTTTATAAATAGATTCCCATGATTCATTACTTACATACAACACCCAGTTCTCATCCCAACAAGTGCCCTCCTCAAATCCCATCACCCATTTTCCCCTGCTTCCCACCCCTCCCCATCAACGCTTAGTTTGTTCTCTGTATAAACCGTAAGGGTTTTCCTCCCTCTGTGTTTGTAACTATTTTTCCCTTTCCCTTCCCCCATGGTCTTCTGTTAAATTTCTCAAATTCCAAATATGAGTGAAAACATATGATATCTGTCTCTCTCTGAGTTATTTCGCTTAGCATAATACCTGCCATTTCCATCTTGCAAATGGCAAGATTTCATTCTTTCTCATTGTTGAATAGTATTCTGTTGTATATACTTACTGCATCTTTATTCATTCATCAGTTGATGGATGTTTGGGCTCTTTCCATAATTTGGCTATTGTTGATAGCACTGCTATAAACATTGGGGTACCTGTGTCCCTATGAATCAACACTCACCTGTATCTTTTGTATAAATTCCTAGCAGTGCTATTGCAGGGTCATAGGGTAGATCTATTTTTGATTTTTTGAAGAACCTCCACACTGTTGTCCAGAGCAGCTGCACCAGTTTACATTCCCACCAACAGTGCAAGAGGATTACTGTTTCTCCACATCCTCACCAGCATCTGTTTTTTCCTGAGTTGTTAATTTTAGCCACTCTGACTGGTGTGAGCTGGTATCTCATTGTGGTTTTGATTTTTATTTCCTTGATGAGGAGTAATGTTGAGCATCTTTTGATGTATCTGTTGGCCATTAGGACGTCTTCTCTGGAAAAGTGTCTTTTCATGTCTTCTGCCCATTTCTTCACTGGATTATTTGTTTTTTGGGTGTTGAATTTGGTAAATTCTTTATATATTTTGGATACTAACCCTTTATCTGATATGTCATTTGCAAATATCTTCTCCTGTTCCATTGGTTGACTTTTAGCTTTTTTTTGATTGTTTCTTTTGCTGTGCAGAAGGTTTTTATTTTCATGAGGTTCCAATAGTTCATTTTTGCTTTAATTTCTCTTGCCTTCAGAGACAGGTCGAGTAACAAGTTGCTGTGGCTGAGGTCAAAGAGGTTGTTGCCTGCTTTACTGTAGGGTTTTGATGGTTTCCTGTCTCACATTTAGGCCCTTCATCCATTTTGAGTTTATTTTTATGCATGGTATGCATGGTGTATGAAAGTGGTCCAGTTTTATTCTTCTGCATGTTGCTATCCAGTTTTTCCAGCACCATTTGCTAAAGACACTGCCTTTTTTCCTTTGGATACTCTTTCCTGCTTTGTCAAAGATTAATTGGCCATATATTTGTGGGTCCAATTCTGGGTTCTCTATTTTAGTCCATTGGTCTATGTGTCTGCTTTTGTGCCAATCCCATACTGTCTTGATGATTACAGCTTTCTACTAGAGGCTAAAGTCTGGATTGTGATGCCTCCCACTTTGGTCTTCTTTTTCAACATTAATTTAGCTGTTAGGGGTTTTTGTGGTTCCACACAAATATTAGGATTGTGTGTTCTAGCTCTGAGAAGAATGCCGGTGCAATTTTAATTGGGTTTCCATTGAATGTATAGATTGCTTTCGGTAGTATTGACATTATAACAATATTTGTTTTTCCAATCCATTCGCATGGAATGTTTTTCCATTTCTTTGTGTCTTCTTCGATTTCTTTCATTAGTTTCCTATAGTTTTCAGCATAGAGATCTTCTACATCTTTGGTTAGGTTTAGTCCTAGGGATTTTATGGATTTTGATCATATTGTACATGGGATCAATTCCTTGATTTCTCTTTCTGTTGTTTCATTATTGATGTATAATAATGGAACTGATTTCTGTAAATTGATTTTGTATCCTGCGACTTTGCTGAATCCATGTATCAGCTCTAGCAGTTTTTTTGATGGAGTCTTTCAGGTTTTCCATGTAGAGTATATGTCCTTTGTGAAAAGCGAAAGTTTGGGGCGCCTGGGTGGCGCAGTCGGTTAAGCATCCGACTTCAGCCAGGTCACGATCTCGCGGTCCATGAGTTCGAGCCCCGCGTCAGGCTCTGGGCTGATGGCTCAGAGCCTGGAGCCTGTTTCCGATTCTGTGTCTCCCTCTCTCTCTGCCCCTCCCCCGTTCATGCTCTGTCTCTCTCTGTCCCAAAAATAAATAAACGTTGAAAAAAAAATTAAAAAAAAAAAAGCGAAAGTTTGACTTCTTCTTTGCCAATTTGGATGTCTTTTATTTCTTTTTGATGTCTGATTGCTGAGGCTAGGACTCCCACCACTATGTTAAAAAACAAAACAAAACAGTGGTGAGACTGGACATCCCCCTGATCTTAGGGGGAGAGCTCTTTTTCCCCATTGAGGATGATATTGGCTGTGGGAATTTCATGTATGGCTTTTATGATGTTAAGGTATGTTCCTTCTATCCCAAATTTCTTGAAGGTTTTATTATTAAGAAAGGATGCTGTACTTTGTCAAATGCTTTTTCTGCATTTATTGGCAGGATTGTATGGTTCTTATCCTTTATTCTATTGATGTGATGTATCACATTGATTGATTTGCAAATATTGAATCAGCCCTGAAGCTTAGAAATGAATTCCACTTGATAATGTTTAATAATTTTTTTTAAATATACTGTTGAATTCAGTTTGCTAGTATCTTATTCAGAATTTTTGCATCCATGTTCATCAGGGATATTGCCTGTAATTCTCCTATATAGTGGGGTCTCTGTCTGGTTTGGGAATCAACATAATGCTGGTTTCATATAATGAGTCCAAAAGCTGTCCTTCTGTTTCTATTTTTTGGGACAGCTTGAGAAGGATAGGTATTAACTCTGCTTTAAATGTCTGATGGAATTATCTTGGGAAGCCATCTGGCCCAGGATTCTTATTTGTTGGGAGATTTCAATAGCTGATTCAATTTCTCTCCTGGTTATAAGTCTGTTCAAATTTTCTGTTTCTTTCCTTTTGAGTTTTGGTAGTATGTGGGTGTGTAGAAATTTCTCCATTTCTTCCAAAATATCTAGTGTGTTGGCATATAATTTTTCAATTGTATCCTCTAATAATTGTTTTTATTTCTGTGGTGTTGGTCATGATCTCTCCTCTTTCATCCATGATTTTACCTATTTGGGTTCTCTCTCAGTTCTTTTTTAGAAGTCTCCCTAGGGGGTTATCAATTTTGTTTATTCTTTCAAAAAAACAGCTCTTAGATTAATTGATCTGTTCTGCTGTTTGCTTGTTTTGGTTCTGTATCATTTATTCCCTGTCTTATGTTTATTCTTTTCTTCTGCTGGCCTTGGTTTTTGTTTTTGTTTTTGTTTTTGTTTTTTTCTGTTCTGCTTCTAGGTCCTTTAGGTGTGAGGTTAGGTTCTGTATTTGGGATTTTTCTTGTTTCTTGAAGTAGGCCTGGATTGCAATGTATTTTCCTCTTAGGACTCCCTTTGCTGCATTCCAAAGGGTTTGGACTGTCATGTTTTCATTTTCATTTGCTTCCATGGATTTTTTAAATTTCTTCTTTAATTGGATGCTTGACCCATTCATTTTTAGTAGGATGTTCTTTAACCTCCATGCATTTGGAGGCTTTCCAATTTTTTTCTTGTGGTTGATTTCAAGTTTCAAAGCATTGTGATCTGAAAATAAGCATGGTATAATCTAAATCCTTTTATATTTATTGAGGGTGTTTTGTGACCCAGTATGTGATCTGTTTTGGAGAATGTTCCATGTGCATTCTAGAAGAATGTATATTCTGCTGCTTTTGGATGAAAAGTTCTGAATATATCTGCCAAGTCCATCTGGTCCAGTGTATCATTCAAGACCATTATTTCTTTATTGATTTTCTGTCTATATGATATGTACATTGTTGAAAGTCACCTACAGTTGCTGTATTATTATCAATAAGATTGCTTATGTTTATGATTAACTGATTTACATATGTGGGTGCTCTCAAGTTGGGGGCATAAACATTTACAATTGTTAGCTCTTCTTGATGGCTAGACTCCTTAATTATGATATAATGCCCTTCATCATCTCTTATTACATACAGCCTTTACTTTATAATGTAGTTTGTCTGATATAAGTATGCCTACTCCAGCTTTCTTTTGACTTCTAGTAGCATGACAGATGGCTCTCCATCCCCTCACTTTCAATCTGCAGGTGTCCTCAGGTCTAAAATGAGTTGCTTATAAACAGCATGTAGACGTGGATCTTGTTTTTTTATCCATTCTGATACCTTATCCCTTGCGGCATTTAGTCCGTTTACATTCAGAGTGATTATTGAAAGATATGGATTTAGTGCCGTTGTGTTATCTGTAGGCTTCATGATTGTGGTGATGTCTCTGGTCCTTTGTAGTCCTTGCAGCATTCCAGTCACAGAGTCCCCCTTAGGATCTCCTGCCAGTCTGATTTAGTGGTCATGAAATCCTTCAGTTTTTGTCTGGGAAAGCCTTTATCTCTCCTCCTATTGTGAATGAGAGCCTTGCTGGATAAAGGATTTTCTTGCTGCATATTTTTTCTATTCAGCACATTGAATATTTCCTGCCACTCCCTTCTGGCCTGCCAAGTTTCAGTGGAAAGGTCTGCTACTACCCTTATCTGTCAACCCTTGTAGGTCAAGGCATGTATATCTCTGCTTTCAGAATTCTCTCTTTATTTTTGTATTTTGCCAGTTTTACTATGATATGTTGTGGAGTTGATCTGTTCTTGTTGATTCTGAAGGGAGTTCTCTGTGCCTTCTGGACTTGGATGTCTGCTTCTTTCCCCAGATTAGGGAAATTCTCAGCTATTATATATATATAATATTTGTTTATATATATATAAAATAAGAATTGACCAAAAGTGACATCAGAAAAATGCAAAACTTCCAGACCTTTGTCTGATGGTGCCTTGGAACTGGTAGCTGTGCTGGTCTGGAGGAGGAGCCTTCTGGTTCAGTCAATGTCAATCTTGTTCCAGTAGATAGCAGTTGCCAGGTATGGAGGGGCGGGGCTTGGTGTAAGGGGTCCCACCTCCACTTGGCGCCCTCTGTTCTGTTCCCTGAAACCCCACTGTGTTAGTGAAAAAATGGCGGTGCCCGAGTCTCTCCCCCTGGGACTGGGTGTCCCAAACCACACTGTTCAAGCAACTCTCACAGCCCCACGTGGGCACAAGTCAGCCAGTTTGTCCTGTTCCACAGTCTCCCCACCTCCCAGGCTCTTGGCTGGGATTCAAACCCTGATGTCTGAAAGGATCGTGCTCTGTAAGCCCTGGTTCTGGGGTAGCACCCCTCTGCCATGGACCTCTGGCTGGCACCTACAGGGTCTTTTGTCCTCGGAGTGGCAATATAACTTCTTCCCACAGCACTAGATGGAGGGGACTACTCTCTCAATGTGCCTTTGAGCTAGCTACCAAGCCCAGGGCTGCCCCCCACTTCAATCCCTGCCTAGAGGATGGCAATGGTCCAGAGAAAGTCAGCCACCTCTGGATCCTCATTCCTCAGGCTATTTGCAAGTTAGCGACTGGCTTTCTCCAGTTTTTCCATTTCCTGGCCTATGGATTGGAGAGGTTTTTCTCTTGTCCAAATACAATCCCACACTTCCACAGCCTCTCTTTCTCTTCCCTTTATCTCCACTGAAGGGCTTTCTACTTTTGTGTTAACTTTAACAAAAGATGTAAAGATCATGTTTAGGTTCACCTTCTTCATATGAACATCCAGTTGGTCTACAATCATTTGTTGAAAGCACTATCCTTTCTCTATTGAACTGATTCTGCTCCATTTCAAAGATCAGAGCTCTCTGGCTCTCTATTCTGTTTCATTAATTAATTTGGCCATTCTTTCACCATAACCAAGCAGTCTTGATTTCTGTAGCTTTATAATAATCTTGAAATCAGATAGTGTGAATCCTCTAATTTTGTTCTTCATTATTGTTTTGGCAATTTTTGTTCTTTTGTCTTTCTACCTAGCTTTAGAATCAATTTCTAAATATCCACAAAATAACTTCTTGAGATTTTGGTTGAGATTATATTGAATCTGTAGATCAAGTTGCGAATAATTGACATCTTAACAACATTGCATTTTCCTATCCATAAACATAGACTCTGTCTCCATTTATTTACATCTTCTTTTAATTTTTATTAAAGTATTATAGCTTTCCTCATACACCTCTTGTGCTTATTTTGTTAGATTTACACGAGTTTCTCTTTTCTTCATGCTAAACCATATATCAAAATATATGTGAAAAAATAAAGAGAAAGAAATCCAATCACTAAAGAAAATCTCCAAAACATGAAAGAGAGAAGAACAAAAAATATTAGAGGAAATGTTCAGAAACAACCACAAAACAAATAATAAAATGACAATAAATACATATCTATCAATAATTTCTTTAAATGTAAATGGAATAAATGCTCCAATAAAGAGACATAGGGTGACAAAATGGATATAAAACAAGATGTTTCTATATGCTGCCTACAAGATACTCGTTTTATACCTAAAGACACCTTCAGAATGAAAGTGAGGGGATAAAGAAACATCTATCATGCAAATGGATGTCAAAAGAAAGACAGAGTAGTAATACTTATATTGAACAAAATAGACTTTAAAACAAAGACTGTAGCAAGAGACAAAGAAGGGTACTGTATAATAACAAAGGGTACAATCAAACAAGAAGGTATAACAATTGTAAATATTTATATGCCCAACATAGAAGCACCCAAATACATAAAACAGTCAAATGAAATATAAAGGAACTATTTGATAATGATAATAATACAGTAATAGTATGGGACTTTAACACCCCGCTGCATCAATGGACATAATATCTAAACAGAAAATAAACAGGGAAACAATGGCTTTGAATGACACACTAGCCCAGATGAATTTAACAGATATATTCAGAACATTCCATTCCAAAATATCAGAATGCAAATTCTTTTCAAGTGCACATTCTCTAGAAATGATTACATATTATCCCACAAAACAAGCCTCAACAAATTCAAGAAGATCAGAGTCATACCATGCATTGTTTCTGGCCACAATTCTGTCAAACTAGAAGTCAACCATAAGAAAAAAATTAGAAAGACCAGAAACATGGAGGTTAAACAACATGCTACTAAACAATAAATAGGTCAACTGGGAATTTAAAAAAAGGAAATAAAAAAAGTACATGGAAACAAATGAAAATGAAAACACAGTGGTCTACAACCTTTGGGATGCAGCAAAAGCAGCTCTAAGAGGGAAGTTTATAGCAATACAGACCTATCTCAAAAAGCAAGAAAAATCTCAAATAAACAAATTAAACTTACACCTAAAAGAGCTAGAAGAAATCAACACACACACATAAAACTAAAACCAGAAAAAGGAAGGAAATAATAAAGGTTAGAGCAAATATAAATGATACAGAAACTAAAAGAAAAAAGGGGAAAAAAGAAAAATAGATCAATGAAATCAGGAACTGGTTCTTTGAAAAAATCAATACAATTGATAAACTAGCTAGACTTATCAAGAAAAAAAAAGAGAAATGACTCAAATCAATAAGATCACAAATGAGAGAGGAGGAACAACAACCAACACCACAGAAATACAAAAAATTATAAGAGAATATTAAGAAAAAGTATATGCCAACAAATTGAACAACCATGAAGATACTGTAAATTCCTAGACACATATTAACTACCAAAACTGAAACAGGAAGAAATAGAAAACTTGAACAGACCAATAACCAGTAAAGAAATTCAATCAGTAATCAAAAAACTTCCAACAAACAAAAGTCCAGGACCCGATGGATTTAGAGATGAATTCTACCAAACATTTAAAAAAGAGTTAGCATCTATTTTCTCACAGTATTCAAAAAAGTAGAAAAGGAAAGAAAGCTTCAAAATTTATTCTATGAGGCTAATATTATCCTGATACCAAAACCAGATAAAGACACCACTACAAGGAAAACTACAGACCAATATCCCTGATGAACATAGAGGCAAAAATCCTCAATAAAATACTAGCAAACCGAATTCAACAATCCATTAAAAAAATCATTCACAACAATCAAGTGGGATTTACTTCTGGGTTGCAAGGGCAGTTCAATATTCACAAATCAATCAGTGTGACACATCACATCAATAAGCGGAAAGATAAGAACCATATGATCAATTAAGTAGAAGGAGAAAAAGCATTTGACAAAATACAACATTCATTCATGATAAAAACCTTTAATAAAGTACGTTTAAAGGGAACATAGCTCAACATAATAACGGCCATATATGAAAAACCCATAGCTAACATCATCCTCTCTCAGATTTTCCCCTAAGGTTAGGAGCAAGACAAGGATGCCTACTCTCACCACTTTCATTCAATATAGTACTGGATGTCCTAGCCACAGCAATCAGACAACAAAAAGATATAAAAAGTGTCCAAATCAGTAAGAAAGAAGTAAAACTTTCACTATTTGCAGATGACATGATACTATATTTAGGAAACGTGAGATTCCACCAAAAATCTGCTAGAACTGATAAATGAATTCAATAGTAAGAGCATACAAAATCATTTTGCAGAAAATATGTTGCATTTTGATATACCAAGAGTGAAACAGCAGAAAGAGAAATTACGAAAACAATTCCATTTACAATTCCACCAAAAATAATGATACCTTGGAATAAAACTAACTAAAGAAGTAAGACCTGTACTGTAAAAACTATAAAACATTGATAAAAGAAATTGTAGAAGACATAAAGAAATGGAAAGACATTCCATACTTATGGATTAGAAGAACAAATATTGCTAAAATGTCTATATTACCCAAAGCAGTCTACACATTTAATGCAATCCCTATCAAAATAACAACAGCATTTTTCACAGAACTAGAACAAACAATTCTAAAATTTGTGTGGAACCACAAAAGACCCCGAATAGCCAAAGCAACCTTCAAAAAGAAAAGCAGAGCTGGAGGCATCACAATTCCAAACTTCGAGTTTTATTACAAAGCTGTAGTAATCACAGCAGCATAAAACTGGCACAGAAATAGACACATAGGTCAATAGATCAGAATTGAAAACCCAGAAATAAACTTACAATTATATGGTCAATTCATCTTTGACAAAGCAAGGAAGAATATCTAATGGGAAAAGAATAGTTTCTTTAGCACATGGTGTTAGGAAAACTGGATAGCAATATGCAAGAGAAAAAAAGAAACTAGACCACTTTCTTACTCCTACACAAAAATGAATTCAAAATTGATTTTTAAAAAATGGATTAAAAACCTAAATATGAGACCTGAAACCATAAAAATCCTAGAAGAGAACACAAGCGGTAACTTCTTTAAAATTGGCTGTAGCAAATTTTTTCTAGATACATCTCATGGTCAAAAACAGAAAAATCAATTATGTCTTCTTTGAGGCAAGGAAAACAAAGGCAAAAATAAACTATTGAGACTACATAAAAAGTTTTGCACAGCAAAGAAAACAGTCAAAACTGAAAGACAACCTATGGAATGGGAGAAGATATTTGCAACTGACATATTCAATAAAGGGTTAGTTTCCAAAATATATAAAGAACTTTTATAACTCAACATCCAAAAAATAAGTAATCCAATTTTTAAAATGTGTGGAATGCATGAACAGAGATCTCTCCAAAGAAGACATGCAGATGACCAATAGACACATGAAAAGATCGTCAACATCACTCATCATCAGGGAAATGCAAATTAAAACAAAAATGAGATATCATCTCACACCTGTCAGAATAGCATCGGGAAGGATGTGGAGAAAAAAAGAAATCTTGCATTGTTGGTGGCAATGAAAACTAATACAGACACTGGGGAAAACAGTGTGGAAGTTCCTCAAAAAGTCAAAAATAAATCTACCTATGATCCAGCAGCTGCGGTACTGGTATTTACCCAAACATAACAAAAACACTAATTTGAAGGGATACATGCACTTCTATGTTTATATCACCATTATTTATAATAGCCAAATTATGGAAGAGCCCAAGTGTCCATTGATTAATGAATAAAGAAATGAATAAAGAAGAAATGCACACACACACACACACACACACATACACACACACACACTGAAATATTATTCAGCTATAAAACAGAATGAAATCTTGCCATTTGCAATGACATGGATGGAGCTAGAGAGTATAATGCTAAGCGAAATAAGTCAGAGAATGACAAATACAAAATGATTTCACTCATATGTGGGATTCAAGAAACAAAACAAATGAGAAAAGGGAAAAAAAGAGACAAATTAAAAAACAGACTCTTAATTATAGAAAACAAACTGATGGTTACTAAGGTGGGGGGGTGGGGAGATCTTTTAAATTGGTAATGAGGATTGGGGCATCTGAGTGGCTTGGTCGGTTAAGTGTCCGATTTTGGCTCAGGTAATGATGTCATAGTTAGTGAGTTCAGGTCCTGCATGTGTGCTCTCTCTCCTCTCTCTCTCTCTTTTCTCTCTCTCCTTTCTCTCTCTCTAAGTTAAAAAAATAAATAAACTTAAAAAATAAAGTGGAGAAAACTAACAAACACAACCTTAGGCGGGTGACTAAGGTCAACATAAATCATGTTAACAGTAGTACCCTTGCTATGATGTGATGAAAATTGCACGTTGTGTCTGTGGTCTTCCTCTCCGTAATGCATAGCCCTAGTCTATTCATGAGAAAAACATCATACAAATCCTATTTGAAGGATATTCTATAACCTACCTAAGCAGTACTTCTCGAAACTCTCAAAGTTATCAAAAAATAATAAAATGTCTGAGAAACTGTCACAAGCAAGAGGAGTCTAAGGATGCATATAACTAAATATAATGTGGTATTCTGGATGGAATCCTGGGACATAAAAGGGCATTCAAAACTGGAAATTTGAATGAAGTATGGACTTCAGTTAACAATAAGGTATCAATTTTGGTTTGTTAATCATGAGCAATGTACCAAAGTAATATAATATGTTTATAGTAAGAGAACCTGAATGTAGAGTATCTAAGAACTCTCTCTATTATTTTCTGAATTTTTCTGTAAACCACAAACTGCTCTAAGAAGCTAAAGTCTGAGAAGAGAGAGAAAAAGAGAAAGAAGAGAGATAAAACATTCTCGGTGTTTATGTAGAGTTATAGTAAGATGGTTTGTTACCAGTTCTGCTCCTTTCAATGATTTGACTATGATCCTCTGAAAGTCCCTCAACCATTTTTTTAATGTAAAAATAAGACAATTAAGCTTAATTTTATTGAGAGAGAAAAGATGCCTTTAAGAATTTAACTTTTTGTTCTTAAATTTGAAAATTCTTTTTTTTGTTGTTTTTTAAAAACTATTTATTTATTTTGGGAGAGAGAGAGAGAAAACATGAGTGGGGGTGAAGAGAGAGAGAATCCCAATCAGGTTCCATGCTGTCAGTGCAAAGCCCAATGCGGGACTCCACCTCACAAACTTTGAGACCATGGCCTGAGCCAAAATTAAGAGTCAGACACTTCGGGCACCTGGGTGGCTCAGTCAGTTAAGCGTCTGACTTTAGGTAATCGTCTCATGGTTCCTCAGTTGGAGCCCTGTGTTTAGCTCTGTACTGACAGCTCAGAGCCTTGAGCCTGCTTTGGATTCTGTGTCTTCCTCTCTCTCTGCTCCTCCTCCACTTGTGTTCTCTCTCTTTCAAAAATAAATAAACATTTTTAAAAAATTTAAAAATAGAGTCAGATGCTTAACCAACTGAATCACCCATGCATCCCCATCTTCCCACTTTAAAGTTTTGTTTCAATTTTCCTAATATTGTAATTAGTATATTCTAGTGTATTCTTCTTCATTCCTTTTAAAGTCAATTTTATATAAATTTGTTAACAATAAATAAGACATAATATTCCGTACATTTACTTTTTGACCACGCTTTTATTTATTTTTCTTTATTAATTTATCATCAACTCTCTTTTAGGCATCCATAATAGAAAATCATACCATATTTAAGCATAATAGTTTTGTTTTCCAACTCTTAAAGAGTAAACTCAGAGTCTTGTTCACTATTATGCTTCTAGTCAAGTGGTTAAGTAAATTGGACTTACAAAATGGCTGTATCTAGTGATCCACAACCACTAGTTACTAAAGTATATTAATAACATCTCTCTTAGTTAACTCTTTATAATTTTTTTTCTGGCTAAAATATGTGGAGTAACATTTCAGAGACATTTACATATGTAAAAAATATTCATTGTTAATATTCTATCCAATGCTCACGTTGAGGCACTTACTCTGATTTAAAAGCAACGCACAGGACATAGAGAATTCTTCTTGAGAAATATTAAGAGAATATGAGGGCATGGGGAAGTATATTCTAAAGTATTGTTCAATATTATTTTGTGAATTATATTTTTACAACTCATTATTTCTTTATGCATAGAAAGCTAACCATTTTGATTAGGATGGAAACAAAGAAGAAAAGTGTAACCATTAGTTGCTTACTGTGGTTTATTAACTAAGATGTAAATCAGACTTAGATTTGAACCACTTACCATCTGCATGGTTATAAACCAAGTCTTTATATTAGTAGCTTTAATTTTTATATGTATGTGGAATGAAACTTTTACTTATATCACAGAGTTTTCATCCAAATTAAAAAAAAAATTAGGTGGCAAAGCACATATTTGTTTTTTTTATGATCAAGATGATTATTATAGCAACTCTAATATTCATGGAGGCAAAGACATGTTTGAGATTTTTACATAATGTACCTCACACCAAGTCATAAATTACCCTGAATCCAAATGAAAGACATTATGAGAGAAAAAAAATGAATTATACATAAAACCTCAGCCTTAAATTTATAATACAAATAGGTGAAAGCAATCCTTGTTACTGAATCAATGTTGGAAGGAATGATAATTTTTACGAAATAGATAAAATGCTGGCATATTAATATATTATAAAACATAGAGAAAGTATATTCTTTAAAAAATAATCATATAAACTTACAGTAATTACACTTGAGTTGGAAGTAGCCTTTCAGCAATTAATATTTTCTTTTTGCATTTATTAAGTAGGTTAAGGACAGATACTCAGAGCCTACTTAGTCTCTTAGCCTACTTGGCCTCTTCAGAGCAGAAGAAGAACTAAAGTTTCAGGAAAGACAGGTGGTCAAGCAAGTAAGATGGTTGACTCTCAAAAACCTCTAGTGTCTAATAAAACCCATGCGAGAATTCAGAATTAAAAGCACATTGCTTTGGAGTAATATTTTGCTTACGAATGAGAAATGTCTTAAAAGGTGATAGATATGGATGAAGAATTAAATTTTACTCTTAGAAATCACAAAGCGGATGAGAACTGTGGTGCATATATAAAGTTCCAGTATTATATTTGTAAGACAGCAGGTATGTTAGTTAATAATGTAAATAGATGAACTTGAAAAGTATTGTGATATTGTCTCTGTTAGCATTTTGTACTCTAAACAGTTCTTGCTTCAAATGTCAGAATATATTGGTGTTCTTTGAACTGCCATGCATTCACTGAGAAATTTACACATTAAAGAAGATAAAGCCGATTTATTGTGTATCACCTCTGTTTACTCTGTTTAACTTACAAAGTTAATAAATCAAGGTTCAAGCGATTTAAAAAATGAACTTGAATTAGACAAAAAGAACAAAAGAGCAATGTTGATTAATAGTTCCAAAAAAGAAAAACACATTTATAATTTACAAAGCTGAACTCAAAAGCTTTAATAGAAGAGTAACCATTACCCGTTCTAGGACTAAAGAAGCAAAGAGAATTGGTTTCTATTTTGTTCAAATATATATGATAATAGAATGGACAAAAGGAAGGTATTATGTCTGATAGAGCAAATAATATCCTGTATTTTCTTTGGTGAATTAAAGATATAGATAGAAATAGAAGATATAATTTGAAATAAGTAAATATAAAACATAAAACAAAATGTTATTGGTTAAATGTTATTTAGTAAAGTTGAAAGCCTAAAAAAATATTACCTGTAAAGATTTTGCATTATTAAGATTTATATGTGTTCCTGAAGAGTTGTCATTATGCACATTCATTTTTTTCTAATTTACAACAGAACTTTGACCTAGTGATTTTAGCCTGCCCTTTCCTTCCTTTCATCTCCAAAGGGCCAGAAAGGGACCCTCCCTGTGGCATATTGTAGAACTGAACCAGCACAGTAAGGTTTTATTTCTCTACAGATGGAGTCACCAACTCAGCTGTTTCCCTGGGAGATCATTCAACTTCGCTTCTACTCTGCTGTGGATTGACTTGTGTCCCTCCAAAATTCTTGTGTTAAATCCCTACCCAAAGTGATTATATTTGGACAAAGGGCCTACAAGGAGATAATTAAGGTTAAATGAGGCCACAAGGTGGAGCCCTGATCCAGTGGATTAGTGTCCTCATTAGAAGAGACAATTGAGAGTTTGCTCCCCATCTCTTCCCGTGGCACAAAAAAGTTGTGACCAGAAAGTGAGATGATGGCAGTCTGCAAGCTAGGAAGAAAGCTCTCACCAGAAACCAAACTATCTGGCACCTTCATTTTGTACTTATCAGCTTTCGAAAATAAATTTATGTTGTTTAAGGCCCAAAATAATAATATATTTTTTGTTTAGTAGAATATTTAATGGCTTAAAGGTAAATTTATAGTATTATTTGTTGTACAAACAAGAGTATGTGATAAATAATACATAAATATGTTTATTTGGGGTCAAATATTAACCTCTTTCTGTAGAATGTAAAACTGAATTTGAATAAAGGATAAAAAATAGGTCTGGGAATAATAAATAAATTTATGTACTTAGTGTCCAGATGCTTTTGACCTTTAGGATTTTAACTATATAATAAGATGTAGAGTATGTCAAAGATTGCAGAATAAAGACATAAAGCTAGCAATGGAAGATGACCTGAAAGTAGCAGGGATTAAATGCACTGGGTACATTGTAACAAGAAAACTGGTTTATTCAGCTTTCCAGCTGGTTTGTTTTTCAATAGGCTGTATAGCAGGTTTGAAGAGATTTGCCTTACTCCTTCCCTAGATGGCAAGAATTCAATCTCTGGGCAAGACTGTCATTTCTAGTACTGGGTCTCAGCATGAGTGGTGGCAGAACAATATTTAGCTAAATCAGAGTCAATGATAACTAGATTCTGAAGCCTGGGCTGAGGCTTTCTAGGAACACAGGGAAGTTATATGTAATGAGTGCAAAGGAGCAGACCAATGATATTAAATTCCAGATCCAAACAGAATTAGAAGCAGTGAGCAAGCAAAAATCTCTAGCAAGTGGAAAAGGCAGAGCCTGGAAAAATCTCATGAAATAACAAAAACCTGGTAAAGAAGATAATTTTATGGAATGACAACTTCCAAATTTTCTGGGACTCGTTTTATGGGAATTATATGTATTCAATAAAAGTATGCTTTACAAACATTCATGAGACATTAGCTATGGGCTGTGAACCAGGCCTTGTGGTCAATGCTCTCTATAGAAGTTAGATGTGGTACCTGCCCTACTAAATCATGCATCTACTGAAGGTGTTAGTGGACCAAATGGTAGTGTTATTATCTCCCAAACCCCCTGATGAGGAATATGAAGTGCTATGGGATACATAGCTGGGGCATTTGACCTAATATAAGATAATAGGGTATTGAGATGAAGTGACAGTGAAAATAAGTGGGAGTCCTTCAGGCAAAAGAGAGGTACTATAGGTTTTTAGTCAGAGGAAAGAACAAAAAAAAGGAGTGACAATCCATTTAATATGACTTCAGATAAAAAATAGAAAGTGAAGGATAGAGTGGGAGAATGAAAAGTTAAAAAAACAAACAAACAAGGGCCACAGTATGAAGCACTTTACAATCTGTGTACGTTAATTATAGTTTAAATTTTTACAAAACATACTGGACAGTTTTCATGGAAGGGAGGACACTGTGGCTGCAGCTTTATAAATGACTTAGCAAAACTTGGAGGTTGTTTCAGTAATCCAAAGAGATGTGATCTGATCTAGATTAAGGAAATGGTATGTGAAATAGAAAGCAATAGATTTAAAATATTTTTTTTAAATAGAGAAATTGGTGATTACAGTTTGAGTGGAGGGAAAAAAAAGAAAATAAAGATAAGTCAAATGCTTTTAGATAATATTTATTAAGGATAACATATTTTCAGTGACTCTGCTAAGTGCTTTAAAACACCTCTCTACAACCCTTTTATAATAACCAGTTTACAAATATTAAAACAGGCTAAAAGGGTTAAATGTCTTGTCAATTGTTTCATTGCCAATGAACTGTAGAAACAAGAATCAAAATACTAATATCTCTGATTCAGAAGCATGCATTCTTATCTACTATATTACATTTTAAAGAGGGAGCAGATCTTTGGGTACATGCTGTATTCAGCTACCCATCATATGCATATATGACTACATGAATAATCTGAGAGTGACATAAATTGAAATAAAGTCAATTATTTTAAATCTAAGAAGTTATAGATGCCAGGGAGCCACAGTGGAATGAATTTGAGAATGAATGTACAGAGGCCAGCTAGTGTTCATAGTTCATAGTCTGTGGCCTGAATTTTAATTTCTGTGTCTTTTAAAAATAGAAGTTTTTAATATTTTATAAAGACCAATTCATCAGATTTTCTGTTTTATGTTTCAGCATTAGGTTACTAAAACAGAAATCTTTGCTTACTCCAAGGTTGCAAAGTTATTCTCCAACACTTTCTATCATATATTTTAAGTTTAGCTTTTAAATTCAGACTGTGACATATTTCAGTTAAGTTTTGAGCTTGTTTCATTTATTTTAGCAATATTTTTAGTACTTTAATATGAAGTTCTTGCACATATTTTATGTGACTCTATATATTTCATTGACCTTTAATCCTCTGACCCTGCTAAATCACTTCTTAATTTGGTGGCTTTAATAGGTTACTTCATGTTATCTCTATACAAAATCATTCCCCCTCTGAACTAATAGAATGTTACCTCTATCTTTCCACTCTGTGTGCATTTTATAAGTTTCTCTTGCTGTGTTGCATTGGGAAAGACCTTAATTTCAGTGTTCAAAACAATAAGTAAAAGATGTTTTCTCTTTCCATTTATATTCAATATTATAATTTTTTTTGTTTATTTATTTTGAAAGAGAGAGAGAAAAAGAGAGAGAGAAGGAGCAGGGGAGGGGCAGAGAGAGAGTGGGACAGAAGATTCCGAAACTAGCTCCCAAGTGGGCTCTGTGCTGACAGCAGAGAGCCCAGTGTGGGGCTTGCAAACCGTGAGATCATGACCTGAGTGAAGTTGGACCGTTAACCCACTGAGCCACCCAGGTGCTCCAGTATTGTATGTTTCTATATTAAATAGGATATGTTGTATTTAGTTTTCATTAAGTTCAAAATATTTTTTAATATTCCTTTTTTTATCTTTTGAGGTGTTTGTTACTTAGAAATGGCTGTTTGCTTTAGAGCAACTGTTTTTCTTTCATAAATATATTTATGTTAATAATTATTAATTTAAATCCAGAGGGGTCAGAAATCACTTCTGTGTAATGTAATCACTGAAAATTTGTTGAGATTTATAACACATTATATGCTCTGTTTTGTTGATTATACTAGGTTCACTAGAAGAAATATGCACTCTAAAGTGTAGAGTGTTTATAAATCTCAATAGGTCCAATTGAATCATTGTGTTGTTCTGGTCTTCTATATCTTTGCTGCTTTTCTGCTTGTTATGCAATTATATGAATTATGCAAAGATAAATATTGGGATACAGAACTGTACTTTGCATTTCCCTATTCTCTTTCAATTTTATCAACTTTTGCTTTATGTATTTTGAACAGTTTTATTAGGAACACACATTTATATATTTGTTTATTTATTTATTTTAATTTTTTTCACTTAAATTCAAGCTAGTTATCATACAGTGTAGTATTGGCTTCAGGAGTACAATCCGGTGATTCATCACTTACATATAATACCCAGTGCTCATCCCAAAAAGTGCCCTCCTTAATGCCCATCACCCATGTAGCACATCCCCCCACCGTATACCCTTCCAGCAATCTGTATTTAAGAGTCTCTTATGTTTTTCCTCCCTCTCTGTTTTTATCTTATTTTTCCTTCTCTTCCCCTATGTTCATATGTTTTGTTTCTTAAATTCCAAATATGAGTGAAATCATATGATATTTGTCTTTTTCTGACTGACTCATTTCACTTAGCAGAATACACTCTAACTCCATCCACATTGTTGCAGATCCCAAGATTTCATTCTTTTTGATCCCTGAATAATATTAAATTATATACATTTATATACAATTTATATATAATTTATATACATTTATAAATCTATATAAATGTATATATATATAATGATATTATCATATCATTTTTTGGGAGGGGCAAAGACATTGAGCCAGGGGTATGCTCTGTTGTTTTATAATGGTTTAAGAAGTTTGCTTGTTCTAATATTTTCCCACTTTAGATTGACCAAAGTAAATGCTGATTTGGCTGGTTGAAACAAACCATAATATGATTCTTGAAATAAAGCCTCTTTCCTCATATTTATTATACCATGAGTGTTATGTTATTTTGTTGTATAAATAAATAAATAAATAAATAAATACATAAAACATATTTAGTCATACTTAAGCTGATTTGATTTTTTTGGCCAACTTCATAGTGGAATTGAATTCCTCATGCTGTGACCTACCTCAGTGGTTCAGTCACCTGAGATCAATGGATTGGTGAAGTATTTAATATAATACTTGAATATTTGAATAGTAAAAAGCAATCACTCACTGTCTTGACTTTTCTGCCACTGGAGGTTACTGGAAGTGCCATTTAATTTGCAAAGGAGAAGCAGTTGCATAGCCTTCTTCACTGTGGTTTTAGATTTTGTTTTAATTACAATGAGATCATTTAAGTCAAATAAATTTTGTTTAAATTTGTCAAATATATAATGAAATTTATGTGCTTAGGACTTTGCCTTACAGAATATATTTTTTCAGGTCATATATAGCAGTGATTAAATAAATAATTAAATACAATTATGAATAGTATATGTATATATTTTAACCTAGACTGTTAAGTTTTATTCCAATCATGATTAAATTTCACAAAACTTTGGGGAGCCTGGATGGCTCAGTCGGTTGAGCATCTGACTTTGGCTCAGGTCATGATCTCCCGGTCTGTGAGTTCGAGCCCCACTTTGGGCTCTGTGCTGACAGCTCAGACCCTGGAGCCTGCTTAGGATTCTGTGTCTCCCTCTCTTCCTGCCCCTCCCCTGCTCATGCTCTGTCTCTGTCAAAAATAAATAAACATTAAAAAAAATTAAAAAAATAAATTTAATAAAACTTTGAAAGAAAATTCTGTATGCATTTCAGTTACAAAGAAATTTTATTGTAATAGATTATTTGTTCATTAAATGCTTTCATAGTAGTTTCATTGAACTAGGCCTGCAGCATTCAAATTTATTTGAATAATTTGTATGGTATTTTACTGGGATATACTTTATGCCATCTATAGTGTCATAATTGCAAATAATTAATAGTTTTTAAAAAGTTTAATTATATTCTCTCCCATTTTCTTCTGAATTTTCCCAAGATTTCTTTATTGACTTCCATCTTTTGTGATATTTATATCAACTCTTCAGATTAAAACAATTTGAGATGCTTTCTAGATGTATTTTATGGCTTAGGAAAGTCATTTGACAAATGACACATATGGGCTTGACCCCAGTCCTGAAATCCAAGCTTTATGGAGACAAAGTTCTTGGAAGATGCTAACTTCCAAGATCTATTGTTGGTAAGTAAACATAGCAGATCATTTTCTGTGCCTTCAAAGAGATCCCAGTGTGGAAGAGAAAGCAGGAATTTAAAATAGAAATAATTATTTGTTCAAATATCTGCAAACATTAGTCCTTTTTTATTTAATTGGAACTTTTCTGTGACTTTAAGTTTACATAAAAATAATTCCTAATATTACTTAAAATATTTTAGACCAGATAAAAAGAAGAAAAATCTGTTTAATATATTTTATTGTACCAGCACACTATTAGTACTGAAAATGATAAAGATAGTATGAATACAAACTGATGATTGGTGTAGATTAAAACTGTAAAGTTTAGGAAGTGGAGTTTGGCAATGTATTAGAGGAATCATGAATCATATCCAAAGACCAAGTAAGGCAAAGGTCTGGAAAACTAGGAATAGTAATCATTAGGATACTTATCATCCTAATTCATTTTATTGAAAAATAGGAAAGAGAAATATATGATCATATCAATAAATGTAGAAAATCATTCTGATAAAAATCAATATCCATTCATTAAAAATTCAGTAAAATACTGAAAGTAATTTTTAAATATGATCAAGATTTTCTAAATGTAAATATAGAGTTAGAAGATATTTAAATACATAAATATTAAAACAGACATATATATTTAAATGTATATAATTAAAATGTATATTTTTAATAGGAGTAAATACAGTAATAATGTTATCAAAATTTCCCTTTCTTCTAACAAAAGAAAGGAAGCAACATACCTTTCAATTATGTTTTTAAAATATTTTTTCATATAATATATGAAAACTGAATTTCTTAATGATATTTTTCCTTCATAAAGTTTTCAGCACAAAATCAAACTTAAAAATTTATTGCATAAATATATACTAGTTTATTATTTTAAGGATGCAAAGGTATTCTCTGATGTGCATACTGAATTTTATATGTTGCCTGGTTTCTGTTAGGAATTTTCCAGGGAGAGAATATACTGCCCCATTCATAGGTTTATTTTTTTTTAATTTTTAAAAATGCTTTATTTTTGAGAGAGAGATTTAGGGGGGAGAGAGACAGAGAGAGAGAGAGACAGAGAGAGAGAGAGAGAGAGATTGAGAACGAGTGGGGGAGGGGCAGAATCAGAGGGAGACACAGAATCCAAAGCGGGCTCCCGGCTCTGAACTGTCCGCACAGAGCCCGAAGCAGGGCCTGAGACACAAAAGGCGAGATCATGACATGAGCCGAAGTCCGACACCTAACAGACTGAGCCATCCAGGCACCCCTCTTTTTTTTTTTTTTAATGAAATCTTCTTAAGCAATATTTTTCATCATGTTCAGAAAAGACTTCTTAGATTTGGGGATTAACTAAGATAAGGATTTCAACTCTTTAAATTAAGATTTACATTAAAACAAGTAAAGCTGGAGGTAATGATAACCAAATATGTCTGTATATTTTATAAGAACTATTTCAACTTGTACTTGCAATCATATAATTTATTCATGCTTTATCAGCCATGTGATTGCAATTACACTACTATAAGCATTAAATCTTATTAAACAGTCAGATGGAGCAAACTAAAAACAAAAGCCACACTGAAGTTTTATTTTAAAATTATTGAATAGAGCATTTAGATTATATTTCATAAAATTACTGAAGCATGAAGGATTTGAGGCAGTTTATTTTTACAGTGTATAATTGCAGCAGATCAATATTCTTATGTGATACCAAAGGGAGTTTTTGCAAACTAAGTTTTTTAAAATATTAAACCAATATAAATGTTCATTTATTCATATTACTATGAGATATTTAGCTAACATGAAAAAAAGCCAAGTACAGCCTATCTCTACTGTTGACTACAACTTATAAGAACTCTCAAAATTAAATCAAAAACACACAGATTGCAAAACACAGTCAAAAGTTGGAGAAGTGACTAGTAAGCATTAGAACCAAGTATGAGTGCTCTCTTTCTCTGTCTTTCTATACTTGTGACAGTGTCCCAAGGGCAGCCCTCTGTTGAGACCTGGGCAGTCAGTATCTGTATGTAACCGTAGCAGCTAAAGCTCCAACAGAAATTTCCTCTTCCTGGAAAGATAAACAGAGGCAAAATGATCTCTGTATTCTGAAGAGTGATGGAAGAATCCACATTTTTTCTCTTTTCCAGGGAGACAACCATCTATTAAAGGATTTTGGGTTTGTGGTTACTATTGGATTCATATATAACATCTTATGTGTATTGCAGTCTATATTAAGTTGCTAGTTTTTTTAAGTTTGAACACATGAAAGCACTACATTTTTGCTCCCAGTATATGTTTTATGTATATGATATCATGTTTTATATTTTAAAAAATTGTGTATCCCTTGACTTATTGTTGTAGGTATAATTGATTTTTCTGCTTTGTGTTACTCTTCGTACTAGCTATATAAGTAATTGATATACCCCCTATACTATATATTTGCTTAACAATGATTGCTAATGATTTCTTATTTTTTTCTCTTTATTTTTCATTTTTAAATTTTATTTATAATTTTTTTTTTACTTCTTGTTATGGTCTTATGTTCCCACTTAAAGAATTACCTTTAACATCTATTTTAAGGGCAGTTTAGTGGTGATGAACTCCTTTGACTCTTGTCTGGGAAACTTAATCTCTCTTCCAAGTCTGAATGATAATCTTACTGGGTAAAATTGGTTGTAGGTTTTTTTCGTTTCAGCTCTTTAAATATATCATGCTACTCTTTTCTCTCTTGCAAAATTTCCGCCAAAAAATCTGCTGATAGCCTTATGGGGTTTCCCTTGTATGTAGCTACTTTTCTTTTACTACTTTTAAGATTCTATCTTATCTTTAATGTTTTTCCATTTTAATTATTTGTCTTTAGGTTTACCTCCTTAGATTCATCTTGTCTGAAGGCTTTTTGCACCTTCTAGACCTGGCTGTCTGTTTCCTCCCCTGGATTAGGGATGTTTTTAGCAATTATTTTTTCAAATAAGTTTTCTGCTCCTTTCTCTGTCTTTTCTTCCTCTGAGACCCCTATAATCTAAATGTTATTATACATGGTGATATCACAGACGTCTCTTAACCTGTACTTATTTTTTATTATTTTTCTTTTCTTTTTGCTGTTCTGATTGGTTGCTTTCCATTATCCTGTGTTCCAGATGTCTGATCTATTCTTCTATGTCTGTTAATTTGTGTTGATTCTGTCTAGTGTATTTTTAATTCTAGTTATTGTATTCTTTAGTTATTACATACAATAGATAAATTTTCTATCTCTTTGTTGTAGTTCTCACTGAGTTCATTCACTCTTCTCAATTTTGGTGAGTCTTTATAACAATTACTTTGAACTGTTTATCAGGAACACTGTGTATTTGTGTTTTGTTTAGCTTCTTTTCTGTGATTTTGTTTTGTATTTTCATTTGACACATGTTCCTGTATCTCATCATTTTATCCAACACTTTGTGTTTGTTTCTGTATATTAGGTAGATCAACTATTTCTCCTGGTCTTGAGGTAGTGGCTTTGTGTAGAAGGGGTTCTGTGGTACTCTGTACTGCAATTTTGCTTAGGTACTGGGACCAGGCACTCTAGGGTTATCCCCTGTGTGGGCTGCATGTGTTATTCTGTTGTGGCTTAGTCGCAACTGCTGCATGCTCACTAGAGAGCAGAGTTGCCCCTCAGCCTAGCTGTTGGCAGTGAGCTGTTGTAACTTCTCTGACAGCTGAGGGTGCCATGATGGTTAGGGTTTGCTCCCTGTGCAGCTAGCTGAGAGGTCAGGCTGCTGCAACTATGACTATGTTGGTGTTTGGGATTAGTTTTCCTACTCCCCAGCACAGACATTGCTTTGGAGGGGGTGCCAGTCTTGGATGAGGTTGCCTGCTGGCTGTGGTGGGATGGTTGTTCTTTTGTAAGGGTGCCTGCTATAGTGGGTTTACAGGGGAATGCCAGGGAAGTGGAAGTGGTCCTAGCAAGGTAGGTGGCAATTACCATAACTGGCTTCTGCAACTATTCAGCTATCTAAGCTGGAGGAGGGCAAGAAATATGGTGCCTGCCAGCACTTCTGACCCTAGAAAAAGCTCCTACAGATTACTAACTGTGCTGCACATGTCATAAAATTAGTCAATAAATCTCCTTCACATATGCCACAGGTGATTTCCAAGCTGCTACTTCTTTTTGGGTCTCAGGCCAACTAATTTAGCATCTGGCTCCTTAAGGGCAGAGACTAGTTTTCTATCACCCTCTGGCTTTTCTGGAGTTAAGCCCCACTCCCAACATAAGCCCCAGTGATTTTTAAAGACAAACATTATGGGGATTCATTTTCCCAGTGTGGTTCCCAAGGCCCGGGGTTGCCTAGTGTGGAGCCTGATCCTCTAGCTCCTATGGACTTGTGATATCACTCCCATTTGTGAGTAATTACCCTAATTGTTTTGTCCTGACCACGTCTCTCTGCTTCTTACCTTTTTTCACGTGGTCTTCTCTCTACAATTAACTATGGAAGATCTGCTCTGCCCTTCTTCAGGTCATGTTCAGAGTGAGTTGCAATACCTATAGTTGTTGTCTGGGTGTATCTGGGAGATAAGATGAGCTCAGGATCCCCCTACTTTGCCATCTTCTGGCTTTCTCAGAAAAAAATATTGTTTCTCAATATAAATGGAATTTGTTAATAAAAATTCTCAAAATCAAAGATGTGTAAGAATTAACCACGTGAAGACCAATGAAAATTTGGTTCAGCGTAGGAAAATCTATAACAGATTAGAAGACAAAATAGTTATTATCTCAAAAAGAAGAAACTAATTTTCTATAATTTAATAACCATTTGTTATAAAAATATTTTCAAAGTTAAAAATATAAAGATACATCTCAACCTGATAGCATATCTATCAAACATTGACATAATTGACAGAAACTATGTAGATATAGTCCCATTACAGGGAGGTGCAAGACAGAAGTTTAAAAATCATAATTTGTGCTCAACATATTTATTCAGTGTCTCTCAACTAGTCATATCTAGAATTATAAGAACCATGGAAATTAAGTGAAGAAAACTAAGGTAGACTTATTGGCAAATTATATGACTGTCACCTCAGCAAATCCAAGGGAATCTACAGATAACCTAAGATAACTAAAAGACAATTTCAGCAATAGTAGGATAAAAAATTAACAGTCCAAAAGAAATAGTTTATGTAATAATAAAATGTAATAGTTTCTTTAATAAATTAAATGTAATAAAATATATAGATTTACCATAGTAATAAAACTAGTATATCAAGTTATAGATTAGATGTGGTAAGATCTTGGGAGGTTCTTAATTGATCACAAAGGAGCTTATACTTTAGTAATGAGTGATGCAAAATTAGTTAAAGGTAATCAGCATGATTAGAATTCTGCTCTATGAAGTTAATCCAGGGTCTATGTAAAAAGATTGCAAAGTGAAGGAGGGCAGGTGGTGGCCTTGTTTATTATGCTACTTCCATACTTTAGATTAGAAATAAAAAGGTTCTATAGGGAAATAATTAATGATAATTAGAAATGAAGAAGAGAATATTAATAAATATGAGAAAAAACGTAGAGGTAGAATTTTAACAACTTAACAATTTATTCGTTATGCGATGCAGAACTCAAATGTTCTCCCTGAGTGATTTAGAATGCAATTAATGAAATTAAAGAATGATAGAAATACAAGCTTTAATGAAAGTCAAGAGAATATAAGGCCCTCAGAGAAGAGGAGAAAGGGGTAAGAGAGTATCATGATGGATCTAAAGCAATTAAATAAATTTGTGTTTTTATGTTCAGGTGAATTGGTGTGTATAACTAGAGAATAAAAATTATTTAGGTCAGTAGAAGAGTTTTAGTCATTACTTAATTTGGATTTTGTAAACATTTAACAAGTTAACCATTGTGATGGTTAATTTTATGTGTCAATGTTGCTGTGCCATGGCACCCAGGTATGTGGTCAAGTATATGCTCCCCATGGTTCCTCCCTAATATATCTTTGATTTCTAATTTCTTGTATGAAATCTAAATTCTTAATTCAGTGGTTTCATTTATGGTATGCATGCCAAAAGCTGCAGAGTGTCTATGTCCAGCAGTCAAATTGTACCATGGTCTTGTCATTTCATATGTCTAGTGAAAATGCTTCAGTTTGTAAATCTCTTATCCACTGTTACAAAAGCTTAAAAGATATAAAAAATGAGAATGAATCTTATTTTTGGCCAAGATATATATATTTTTTAGTTTATGTATTTATTTTGAGAGAGAGAGAGAGTGTACACACACATACATGCGCAGGGCAGAGGGAGAAGAAAGAGAGACAGAGAATCCCAACTCACAAACAATGAGATCATGACCTGAGCTGAAACCGATTCTGGCAACATAACCAACTGAGCCATCCAGGCGCCCTGTGGCCAAAATATTTTAAAAGTCTGAATTTTGAAACACATTTGCTCTAATAATTTCAAGTGATAGATTTTGATTCTCTGTACTTGAATTTATTTATTATTATTTTTTTTACTGACTATATGAATTGCTAGCCCCCACCCTGAATTCTCAGTCCAGCTTAATGATACCATCCATTTTTTGCAGGAGAAACCTTAAAAAGTTTTGATGACTTGCCATTCTTTTTTACCTCTCTCATCAGTATTTTATTTTCTCCAAATAGCAATAAAAAAGAGCACATTGTCGCTAAATACAAACTATAATGAATGTCACCAATGTTATTTAAGGACCCAGATATAAAATATTGCATAATATGAAGATCTATCTATCTATCTATAATCATCTATCTCTCTACCTATCTATTATTACAAAAACAGGCAAAAACCTATATATGGTGGGGCACCTGGGTAGCTCAATTGGTTAAGCACCTGACTCTTGATTTCGGCTGAGGTCATGGTCTCACAGTTCATGAGATTGAGTCCTGCCTTGGGTTCTGTGCTGACAGTGCAGAGTCTGCTTGGGATTTTCTCTCTTCCTGTCTCTCTGACCCTCCCCTTCACTCTCTCTCTCTGTCAAAATAAATAAACTTAAAAAAAAAATCTATGGTGATACAAGCCAATAGTGACGACCATTGAAAGGATATTGTCTAGAAGAAATCATGAGAAATGTTTACAAGATGCTGGTAAAATTCCATATTTTGATTGGAATGATGGTTACATAGGTGTATTCATATTGCATACTTGTCTGTATTTTTTACTAGATCTCTTAACATATTAAACGAAATTATTTTGAACTCCTTGTATGTGGTTCCAACTTCTGAGGCATCTGCCAGTATAATTCTATACACTATTTTGTCTTCTTGTCCACTTGTATTTTTGGGTTGTCTCATAGTTTTTGAGCAAATGCTCCATAATTTCTATGGAAAAGTCAAGATAAAGATAAATGTTATTTTAATAGGCACACCTTTTCTCTTGTCAGTTTAGCAGGATGGGATGTTGAGTCAATCTAGTGAGTTAAGCAGAGTTTGGATTTTCTTGTCGATAGAGTTAACTTCAGAGTATGCCCTGGCTTCAATTATTTTTAGTGAACCACAGCTTCTACTTTGTGGATCTTGTAGACATGGGATAGTGGTAGGTTTTTCTCAATGTTCTTGTTTGGCCTGCTATTCTTGGCAGTCTGTAAGTTTGCAGCAGAGGTGGTGGTCTCACTCTAGGTTCTGCTTATTCCCCAGTAGTAGATTGTTATTGCCTGCTATTCAGTATCAGACTTAATGATGGGATCAAGGAGGTGGTATTTGATTCTCCTGGCCAGGCTCTGCCTTTGACAGACTCTGCAACGTAGGGGTTGAACTTTCTCAGCATATCTTTTTCTCCCTAGCTGGGGCAGCTGGTATTTTTAGGGGCTTTGAGCATGAGACAGTATCTTGTGTCTTTCCCAGTGGCAGCAATCTTTGCATTGAATGACTGCAGAGCCTTGCATATGAAAGTGTTTCCTCTTGCTCACCAAATGGCAAATAGCTTTGCTTCTACCACTTCTTCCAGAGCAACGGATCTTTACTTGGGTTCCTGGTTTACTGTCCCTACTCTAGCTCCTTTGGACTTTGATTTGTATGAGGAAAGAGTCCAAAAAATGGGCTTGATTTCATGGCTATGAACCACCATGGTGGAGATGAGGGGCTCTTTCTGTTGTTTTCTATCCTGCCTTTGGTCTTTCTCACAGTACAGGCTGACTTCTCCCATGCCGTGGGTGAAGAGTGGTTTTAATAATTGATTAAAAAATAGCTAATATATTTTTATATACTCTAATTACTGTCAACTCCTCCTCCCATGTTCTTCCAAAGGTAAAAAACAAACATGTTTCCCTAATATATACTCAAAAAGGGCTTGTCACATGTTGATTATTTCACCTGGTTGACTTGTGAACTTGGCTTTCTGATGGGCTCACAAAATTTTTGTATTTCATAGATTTACTGAGCTAGAAGTGATGTTTTCTTTCAGTTTCAAACAGTTTTAGAGAAAGAAAAAGACCTCAGCTGTGCTTAATTTGTGAATATTTACTGATTTGTACAATTATGATTTATTAGCTTTTCTGTATATATGCTATAGTTCAATTAAACAATTTACCAAGAAAAGTTACAATGCACCAGCTCCAGTTCTAAATTTATAACCCTTATTCTGAACAGCACATCACTTTGTATTTTGCCAAGAAAATCAAACAATTTGAAATTAATTATTTCAGTGTATATCCTTTCCACCTCAAAATATCAAGACATATTCGCCTTTTCTCTTTCTCTTCCACCTTATTTCAAATCATAAATATTCATTCTAGTCTTTGAACTTTTATGTAATTGGTGCTTTTCTATATTCTTTCAATAATATCTCATTTCCTCTTTATTCAGTCGTACAGTTTGCTTGTTTGTTTGTTTGTTTGTTTGTTTATTAAGCTCTGTAACCAATGTGGGACTTGAACTCATGACCCTGAAATCAATAGTTGCATGCTGTACCAACTGAGCTAGCCAGGTGCCCCTAGTTATTCATTTATTAAACCAATTTTACTAACCACACATATTCTATTACTTCAAACACTGGAGATTAAAAAAGAGTCTTCCCCATCATAGAGTTCAAAATTTACTGGTTGAAAGGAAGAAAAAATTAAAAGAGGACTGCAGTTTGACAAAATAAGTTACACAATATAGAAAAAGCCAAGATGCCATAGTAGTATCAGGTAGTTGTTTCTGGAAGAGAGCATTGGAAGACTCCATAGAAGAGCCAATAAACTTGGTACCAATGGGTATAATCACACATCAGGCAGAACAGAGACCTGTCTTTATTGTTATATCAATATTCTCATGGTATGAATGAGTAGCTAGATTCTAGGGTTGAGAAGTAGTGACATGTAATTGTCACAAACTGTATATCGGGAACTGGTTGGAGATAAGTTTAGAAAGACCTCTTACAGACTAGGGAGAGATTAGGAGGTACTTTATATGCGCCAATAAGAAAATTTAATTTCATCTTGCAAGTACTGTGGATTCACTGATTAAACTCTTTCTATATAGATATAGATGATATAGATATACATATATAGGTATTTTTTCTCTCTCTCACTATATCTATATATAGATATATATAGATGGATAGATAGATAAATAGATAATTTTCTTCTTTGCATTGGAGAAAATATTCAGAAAGACACTCATCATAAAACTTCAAATACTTTATTACACTAGCCACTATGGATGCATATTGCAATATTTTTTTTTTTACTTTTAACCATTATAAGTAATGGCACATTAATGTAATAATAATAAAGGATTGACCATATTTGTTGGGCAAGATAAAATAAAAGGGATTTGTTTAGTCATAAGTTAAGTATGTTTTCAAGATTTTTTTATCTGTTTGTCAAATTACCTTCCAAAAATATTGCATCAACTGTATTGCCACTAGTAACGCATGGAAATTTCTATGTCCTCCAATATAGTTTGTTGCAATGATATTTAACTTTTTACAATAAAATATTTCATGATTATTTTATTTTGTTTATTTTATTTCCAGAATAATTGAATGATTCTAGAAACACACTTCACTTACTATCTATCTTGATTCCTCCCCCGCCCTATATATATACCTATATATCCCATATATTTGTGTAAAGCATATATTGTTTTTCTACCTTTTTCTTAAACTTTTTGAAACAACTTTATATATTAAAAAATATATCCTTAAGCTGCCACATGTGTAGCTAATATTTGTAATTTGTTTTTATATTTAATTGATATTTGGTGTTTTGAAATACAGACATTTCTAAATATAATGTGATCAAATTTTTAGAGCTTTAGAATTTATCATCTTAGAAATAACTTGCCTACCAAATATTTACATATGTAGTCATGCCATATTTGTTTTTATGAGGTTTTTTACATTTAATTTTCTATCTATCTATCCTAACATCTTTTTATTTCTTTCTCTAATATTGACCCAAATATTAGAAATATTGAGAGCTTAAATTGTTTTATTGTTCATTGGTGCTACAAAAAACATTCTTTTATAATTTTTTTGTTGAACATTGAAATCATTTATGGTAAGAAACAAAGAGTAGCATTGCTAGGTCACAGGGTTTGTCTATATTGTGCTTCTGTATTCAGTGGCAAATCATTTTCCAAACAATTATGAATTTACAATCTTACCAGGTGCATATTTTATTTATAGTTGCTTTTCAAATTTTAAAAGCTTTTTAAGAATACAATGATAAATAATTGTACTCATTTGGTGTGTGTAATAATATTTTAAATGACATTATGGCTTTTCCCAGTAGTACTCCCAGAACCTTGAAATTACACTCAGACCTAATTATTATAGCCTATTTTTGAGCATTCAATCAGTTAATCTTTTCTATTGAAAAAGTAAGGGACACATTCAATACGCCTACCTCTTCAGGACTACATGAGCCTTTGTCATCTTGTTAGTGGAGTCAGTCTATCCATACTTTTTTTTTTTTTCCTCTGCCATCCTCTGTTGCTTCTCAAATGTAAGTCCCTCTTATCTCCAGTATTCTTGTTTACTCCTATTTCCTAAGGGTCACTGCTGTCCCTCAATCCTTACTTTTCTACCTGTTCCAGTATCTTCTGAAGTCTTTTTCCATTGTGAAACCCCCTACATAAGCATTCTTTTCACAATGTTCTCTGTACCATCATGTCCTGATGAGTCTTACTAAGCTTTGTTCTTTTTCTGAATTCCTTCTCCGTAGTGAAACATTCAACTAAACTGCTCATTCTTATAAATACAGTGATCCTAGAGTCAGGTTAAAGATTCTCTACTTCTCTACTCAGTCTTTCAAATAACTACTGTTCTAAGCTTATACTATCTCATTCTTCCTCTCTTTTTGAATTTATAATTACTCTCACCCAGGAACCACACTATCTCTTCTGCTCCCCTTTATTTCACATTATTTCCTATTCAGCTAGATAATTACCTGTATCTCCTCTGATTGCCCTCACTTTTGCGAATAATAATGTGATCATTTTTTTCCTTCTGTTGCACAGATACAATAATCTTGAGTCTGAATTAGCTCAAATACCTGGTTCTCATTGATATACTCTACTTCTGAGATGCTTCATGTAAAATTACAGAAACTAGAAGATTGTGACTATCAAAATTTAAAATCTCGAAACTTAGTATTGGTGGAAGCTCCTTTATGTGTTCAGGACAAATTCATTCCTTCATATTACACAGTATTTGTAGTGTCTATTCTTTTTTGTTTTAACCAACAAGTGTCCTTTGCATACAATTTAAAAAAAAACATTGAGTCTAGTAAGCTTTAATTCATCTTTCTGTTTCATAACTACCAACTGATTTATAATCCCTGATTACTCCATTATCTGGCTGTTGGCAATTTATTCCACACAGATTTCATATGGACTCTTCATTCATTAATTTGCCTTATTCTACTTTTTTTCCCCTCTTATCCTTTTTGTTCCTACTTGGAGTATATCACAGAAGAAGAGCTTTAAAATAGACAATTCTGATTATAAAGGACTCCTGGAATTTTTCCCTCTACAAGCACTTTTCACTAAACTGTAAATGCCTTTCTCAGAGGATTTGAACCAAATGGAAATGTGAGAGATAAGCATGGAAAATCATCTCTCAACAATCATCATACTTTATAATCCTTAGGCAAATATTTTTAAAATGCCACTTTGCTTCATGACTGTTTCTGTATAATTCATTTAAAATTTATTCAGTAATCTCAACTAAAATTTTCCTTGGAGCTTCCTTTGACATCATAGTAAAGACAGCCTTAACCTACAGCTATGTGATAAAGCTCTTTCATTTTCATTTGTTGGTATGGTTTCATTTATTTATTTACTTGTTAGTTTATACATTTTAAATTTATTATTCTTATTTTATCTGAAATTAATTTTGGTGTTTGGCTGATACCCTAAATGGCTAACTGATTGTGTCCTTGTCTTTATTTGAATATTCTATCACTTTCTCACTAGTTGAAATTCTGCAAGTCTCATAAAATAACTGCATACACAAACATAAACACACACATATTTCTATCTGATTATACATTTATTTTATGCTTCATTAACCAATTAATATTCCTCAGAATGGTGTTATCTTTTAATTATTTTAATATTTGATAGGGTTTAAATTGATTCTGTTTAAATATTAAGTAGATGTCATATTTACAAAATGTATACATGTACCATATCAAAATGTATATCCATACCATATCAAAATTTCAGAAAGAAAGATTTCATAAATACAATATGATCTTTGAAAAGTCAGTAAGATTTAATACCAGAACACGGGTGAAGGGGTTAATTATATTAAGGATAGGATGCCTTTTCCATTACTGGATAGAAAAGGATAAAAGTAGGCAAGAGTGCTAAGTTTACAGTTTGTTGTTTGGACTCTGAATAAATTAGGTGCTGATGGATTCTGGATTCAGTGTATGTTGCTGTTCTTTATACTAACACTGGTTTTCCCCATTACTCTATTCTGGATGATTTCTAAAGCTTTCCAGTGAAATATTTTTCTGCAATATCACTTTTCACCTTTATTTTTATTGCTGATTTAGTTCTATAATGACATTTAAATTTTCATTAACTTAAAAAATTTTAAACTGTTGTGCAAAATAGCAACATTAGTTGCTTTGGCCTGCCTCAAATCCCTCTTCTTGTAATGACACTTCAATTTTCATTTGGATAACTACCCTTGTTCAATTTTAACTTGAAGGTCAATTAATGTTCTTCACCTTCTTCAGTCTGTGGCAATCAGTCTCTCATAGGAATTTGGTTTTGGTTAGAAAACACAATGAAGAAATAGTCTATTAGTTACTACATCCCAGGAACTGCACTAGTGTTCTGACTCTTTCTGATGCGGAATTCTTCAGTTTTTCCTTTCATTGTGTGAGCTGCTCTATAGGTTTATTGAATTTCCTTTATTGTGCATATGCTAGCCAAAGTTAATTGGTGTTGCCTGCAAAGGCTATGTAGTGAAAGATATAGAATGGGCTAAAACCCAGTGATGAGAACAACTTTTAATTTGTTATTGAGCTGACATGGGGCAAAATGCAGTGGTAATCTCATTGATTTTCTGGGATGTAAAAGTAACATTCCATGGTAGTTAATTAAGTTATCACCTATGGTCACATAGAATTCTGCTTACTATAGGGTAAAGCTCTGGGTGATTGAACAAAGACATAGAATAATTTGAAGAGGAAGAAGAATTACATGATCATGGTTGTGTGGGGGGAGGTTGTATGCTTGGTTAAATAAAGGAAGAGAACAAAATAAGCAGATTCTTAAATTCTCATGTCAGTTGCAGAAACAGAAACATTGTACTACAAGGATATTATACTTCTTGAAGCCGGCCACAGCACTGAAATCACTGAAAGGAAAAATCAGTGTTAGATTTTTTATTTGGTAAATTAGAACATTAACTGAGTTCAAATCCTTTCTAGTGTTGTGACATGGAAGTTTACAAAAAGCCAAATAATTATAATAAAAATATATGTGCAGATTCAGGAAATACACTAATGAATTTATATTACATATTTGATTGAACAGCCTGAACTCAGTCATGAGTCATTTGCAAGTAATTCCTACTCAACTTTGCTTTTTTGAACTTCCCCTGAAGCATTCATTGGGCTGAGTTGGGAGTGTAGCAAAGAAAAATACAAAGTTGCCATTCAATGACTTCTCAACATCTCCTCGTGCAGTGATCTTTATTTTTTTTTAAGAACTGAATTTAGTGAATTACTAGGAGAAGGCAGAGAGTGTCCATTTAACTTCCTTCTTTGATTTTTCTCTTTTGGATTTGTGTTCTGTCCTGTTGATTCTTCTGTATTAGTAGCTATAGTGACAAGGAGCAAGAGCTATTTATATTTTCTTCCTGTCTTTTGGTGGTAGTTGGTATTTCTACCTAGTGCTGTTGACCAGTCAGTTCCATCTGTACTACTGACATTCAAAAGCTGGATTTTTCAATGACTCCATGTCCATGCAGGTATCTGGTGTGGGGGGATGCAGTCAAACTGCAGCTTTACCCTCCATAGCATCCCCAGAGTGTGATCTCCCTCACATCATAGACTTTAGATGCAGTGCATTCCCCCTCTACTGGATGATCCTTTTTCTTTCCTTTTCTTTCTTTCTTTCTTTCTTTCTTTCTTTCTTTCTTTCTTTCGATAGAGAGCAAGTGGGGGGAGGGGCAGAGAGAGGGAGACAGAATCCCAGGCAGGGAGCAGAGCTCAGTAAGGTGCTTGAGCTCACGAACTGTGAGATCATGACCTGAGCCAAAGTCAAGAATCACTTAACCAACTGAGCCACCCAGGCATCCTGATCCATTTGAAAAACTGAAAAGGCGTTTTTTTTTTTCTTTTAGAGAGAGCGAGAGAGAGAGAGAGAGAGAGAGCACACACGTGCATGAGCACTGGAGAAGCAAAGGGAGAAGGAGAATCTCAAGGAAGTTCCATGCTCAGCATGGAGCCTTCCATTGGGCTTGATCCCATGACCATGAGATCATTACCTGAGCCAAAACCTAGAGTTGGATGCTTAACAAACTGTGTCACCCAAGCACCCTGAAAAAACAGTTTGATGTATTCGACACACTTGTTTCTGTACTAATCTTCAGCAAGAAAGATTAGGAATAGTTACAAAGTAAGGAAAGCAACCATATACCTCAAGTTTTTGAATACAGGTAAACACTAACATCACCAAATTTCAAAGGTGAATAGAATCTAAATTCACCATATTCTGATGTCAACTGTAGAGTTAAAATACAGAATAATGAGTTTTTACTCATACATTGTAGCAGAGACTTATTTATGTATTTTAACATCTTAAGGACTGTTTTGATAATCAATTTTGAGGATACTGACTAAAGAAACAAAAACAGTGTTAGAATGGAATGAATTCACCCTTACAGGTGCTCTTATAAGAGATCCTACAGTTCTTCAGATGACTCAGTTTTCATGTGTTTGCAAGTTTCACGTCCAAAAGACATTGAACAGACATCACATGGTATTTGAAGATCTTAGGATTCAAAGATATTGAATTCTGGACTCAGAAAAATCGTGAAATGCTGGATATGTTTTAGCAAATTAATTGAAAAATATTGCCTAGTTATTAGAATGCATTTCCTTTGCCAAGATTTTAAGGAAGAGATTTCCAAGAGAAACAATGTTTTCAAAAAATGTATCCAGGGATGCTATAATACAGAGTTCCAGCTGAAATGAGCTCTCTGATTTTAGTGTGGCTGAGTGGATTATGAACACTAGAGTCCAGGTATAGGAAACACAAGAAAGATGTAAAAAGAAGTAAATTTTATGTGATTAACATTTGGCTATAAGACAGACACACTAATCCAATCACTAAGAAAAGCCTAACCTTAGAAATCTCTGAGAAAATTTGTTTTAATCATGAATCTATAGAAAATAAATTGTTAGGCCATCCCCTAAGGAATTATTTGCCTTATATATCAAATTAACAACTATATTAATTTTATTATTGTGAGTATTATTATATTTTATTATATAATATAGTTAACAAAGGCCTGACTTGATACATTACATTACAGAGTCACAAGGCTTCCCTCAATTCCTGTATCTGAGTTATGGCATATTTCCAAGTCTTGACATGAAGAAAAATAACTGCTTAAAAGCCACATGTCATTCTTTCTTCAAGACTTTTCTGAAGAACAGTGATCTTATATTTATTTATCTGTCTAATTAAGCTTTCAGGAAAGGAAAAATACACAGAATTGTTACTAAATATTGAATATTGGGTCTAATTTAGCCTTAATCTTTGGGAATCCAGAACTACACTGGGACTTAGTCTCAAGAGATAAATTGAATATACATAGTATTATGTGATAGGCACAGGTGAATTCAGAGCTCCATGGTGGTCACTTTTCTAGATCCTAAATTCATAGTTAAAATTGATATACTCTCAATATTAAGTTTCCTGATACATAGATAAGATTTATATTTATGTAAAGGGTCAAATGCTATTCTATTACTCTTCTTTTAAAAATAGCTAACTTTGGGCTCCTGAGTGGCTCAATCGGTTAAGCATCCAGCTTTGGCTCAAGTCATGATCTTGCAGTTCATGAGTTTGAGCCCCATGTCAGGGGCTCAACATTTCTGCTGACATTTCAGAGCCTGGAGCCTGTTTCAGATTCTGTGTCTCCCTCTCTCTCTGCCCCTCCCCCACTTACTCTCTGTCCTTCTCTCAAAAATAAACAAACAAAAAAAAGAAAGGAAATAAATAAAATAGTTAACTAACAGCCATATCTCATTCCTAAAAGAATTGCTCAAATATTCAACCATCAGAGTAATATGAAAGATTAATTCTGACATGACTCTTTTCAACTCAGTAGTAGATGCAATGAAAAAGTCTGATAGTTTTGGGAACGTGATATGTGTTTATCATAAGCCTACTCAAATTTTGACCCCAATTGGAATATGTGTCAAAGAAAATAATATATTTAATCAAATTATTTTACTCTTTTCCTGAGCACAAAGAAAGATTGCTTTGCCTCATGTTGCTTGTATCCAGTCTAGATCATGTGGCTGGGTTTTGACCAACTGAGGGAAGAAATGAAGGACAATGTAGTTAGGTCTGAATGTAAGACAGTCATTAACATCTGTCACATTATTTTCACTGCATGACTAGGAGTAAAGTACTCCAAAAATGGTGGGGCCACGTGATGGAGGAACTTCATATCCCCACATATGTCACTGGGAATATAGCAACCCAAGAAATTCACGAAACCAGAACCATCTGCATCAGATGATGTTTGAGCAAGAAATAAATTTTTATCATATGATATCACTGGAACTTGAGGATGTTTGTTATATTAGCTTATGCTGACACGTGTAGACCTACTTCCCAGATCCTTGCTATAGTTATTTAGTTCATCTCCTAGTGACTTTTTGCTGCTATCAATTTTTCACTCTATTCAACTGAAGATGGCAAATATTGGAAGACATCTGAGATATTTCCTTCTTGCCTCAAAGGTACATGAGCGCTCTGGTTTGCTATGTATAATATAAATAATAAGGAACTTGACTATCTTGCAATTTTAGTAGGACATCACACTAGTCCGCTGTACTGATGAAGTCATGTTGACAATTCCTATAGATTGAGAAATAATAGATATCCTATATGTCTCAGTAAGACACAGAACTTTCAGAAGATAGGAGCTAACCCCCTGCAACTCCACACACACTCTGAGACTTGCCACCTTAGTGAAGTCTATCATACTGCAATTATGTGAAATTTCAAGAAAGTGCCACTGAATTGAAGGAGAATTTTCTATAGTTTTGTGCCTAAATTATTACATGTGGCACACTTGATGGAATCCTTAGACATTGTAGAAAGCATATGTGCATTTTGGCTGTCTTGTTTTATGCATTTACCAAATAAATAAAAAGTCAAATTTTAGTGCAGCCTAACACAAGGGAAGACTCACCAGCCACTTCTGCCTGACTAGTGGATTTACCACTTGACCTGGTAGGTCCTGGAGCCATGGTGAGAAGGAACCCAAATTAGAGAACATTCTCATCATAGTAGAGCTGTAAGTATTCTTCTCCAGTCATCAATTCTGCCTCAGTTGGCCTACTGTGGTGAAAGTGGCTCAGATTATTGCACCAGTTTTTTGAAAGTACTAGGTTCAACACCAGAACTTATATTTATTTCAGTGTGAGTCTACTTTACAACTACAGAGAAAATATGGGGAAAACTAGTACATGGAAAGTTATCTCACAGTCCTTTTCCTTACTGCCAGCCTCCAGATGTTTTAACTATTTTTCAGCAAATGGGAATTCATATGAAGTAGTATATTTGTGTTGCATAGTCTATTCCAAAGACCACATTATTACCCATTAAATTTGAAAATACTAAAGAAAGTTGTCATAATTTCCTTGTTTAATTTTTTTAGAGCACATATTAGTGTTTATAAAATATCTAGGTTTTGGATTTATTCAGTTATTCAATACCCGCATCCCCCAAATAGAAAATAAACACATCTTGAACAGGGTCTTGATTTATCTTTCTTACAGTTTTACTCTTTGTCCTAGAAATGCACTATGATATATGGTATATGGTAGGGGCAGACTGATATTTGCTGAATAGGAAGATTCAATGCTCTTCTGCATTTCTAGCAGGTATATATGTATTGGTTATATGTACGAAATACTAATTTCTTAATACTAAATTTACTAATTTGGTTATATGTAAGAAATATGCTCTAATTTAAATGCTTCTGAGTAATTTTCCTTATTATTCATGTATTTTCCCCTTCCATTCTTCCTTCCTCCCTATTTTCACATCTACCCTGTATATCCAGTGCTAATATGAAACTGATTCTTACCTACAGAGTATACTAATGAGTATCCATTCTAATTTATCACTACCCAAGGTGTACCCATTGCGAAGTCAGGTTTACATTATTCCTATATATATCCAAACCATTTCACTCTATGTTCACTATATGGAGGTTTGCATAGACAGCTCTAAGTTAGCATACTCTAACAGAACATATTGTAGCTCTTCCAATAATCTCATTTTGATTATATCCTCAAAAAAATAGCATTATAGAAGATCACTCTTTTCAATCCTTTCACACCCCACAGTACTGGGTATTCTATCCTCTTAAAACACTTCCTTTTACTGTTGCCTACTCCCCAGCCATGGCTTCCACATTAGTTTAGGCACTGACTCCTTCTGACCTGAAATATTCCAATGATAATCGGACCGGCTTCCCTCTTGCTGTCCTACAGATGCTTAAACAAGCATTTCTCAATTGCGTTTTTCAAAATTATATTCTAGGAAATGATCTAAAAAACACCACATCAGTGTATTAAAGACCCTGAGATAAACTACAATGAAGAAGCTGTATAGAATAGTATTAAAGGAGGGTACTCTCTAGTCAGACTTCCTGGATTCAAATTTTAGCACATCTCAGTACCTAAAACAATGTCTTGTACATATATGGTCAATATGTTTTTGAAGAATTGAAAATAAAATCAAATTAATAGATAAATATTATGAGAATGTTAATGTTCTTAAGTCTCATATACATATGTGTGTGTGTTTATACATATACATTTTTTTTTGAGAGAGAGAGAGAGAGAGAGAGAGAGCAGGAGAGATAGCGTGGAAGGGGCAGAGAGAGGAAGAGATAGAGCATCCCAAGTGGGCTTTACTGAGAAAGAGAATCCCAGGCAGGCTCTGCTGATGGTGTGGAGCCCAATTCAGGGCTCGAACTCATGAACTATGAAATCATGACCTGAGCTGAAGTTGGATGGTTAACCAAATGAGCCACCCAGATGCCCCCTTAAGTCACATTTTCTAATCTTACAAATCAACCAGCAATGCGTAGCACTGCATTTGCAGAAACTAAAACAACAACAAAGTAACAGAGGAATTGGATTACTTTTCTCATGTTAAAAATTATTCTGAAAGTACCTACTTTGAGGTTTGATATAGCTGGGTCTTCATAAAGACATGCTTCTTCTAGTTCCCTTCTTTTCTATACAGAACATGTGGCATCTCATTTTTTAGAGATCTTGATGCATCTTCTGGCATCTCATCTATGTCCCAAACAGAAAGAGGTCATTTAGAGTAAAGGCCAAAAAGATGCATCCCTTTAAACCGGAAAATCAATAGCCTTCTTGGATTCCTTGCCTATTAAACTTTGCTTGCTTCTTATAATTCATATCTGGGGCATATAGCTATGCCCAACTTCAAGGAATCAAGAGTAGTAGTATTTTTTTAAATATGCATGTTTATATTTTACAACAAAAATATGCTTTTGTAAGTTAGAAGGGGAGAATAGATATATATGGGTATATCAGCTTTCATTACTAAGTAACCCAGCAATTTGCAGCTTAAACAATAACCATTTATTTGCTGCTCACATGTCTATGGGTCAGTTGAGTTCTGCTCATCTGAAATAGTTTCTGCTGAATTCTGATTGGTTCATGTCATCTGAGGACTGGATGATCTGACCGTTGGCTCACTGTCAGCTCTGATGATGAGGGGTGAAGGTGGTGACTGGGCCACATATATCTTATTATCCAGCAGGCTAGCCTAATCTTGTTCACAAGGCAGGCAGAAGCACGATTCCAGGAGCAGCAAGAAGGCAAGACTAATGTGCAAGTCATTTTCACATCTTGGCTTGCGTAAGTTTGCTACTGTACCTTTGGCTAAATTAAGTGACATAGTAAAACCCAGAGTCAAAGTAGAAAGATCACCAAAGAGCACAGCTACAGGAGGCAAGAACAGACTTGGACCATTGCTATAAGCAGTTCAACACAGTGGCTAGATGTGTTTGCCTCAAGATAACCTGTAAGTTTGAAGAAAAAATAAGATTACTCAAAGTATATAGCATAGTGTCTTGAACATAGTCAACATTCTCTCAAACTTAGTTATTATATTTAAGAATTTAAACCAGTTATTCCTAGATTTAGTTGACAATGAAAGTGTTTTTTAACACGGCGTACATTATCAGGTAAAACTTGCTATATAGAAAGATACATCTGGCACAATGTTTCTCTGAGCTCTTCTCCATACATCTGCCAGCATAGTGTCTCCAAATAGAAATCTGTCCTGTCATTCTCTTCACTAAACCCTTCAATGACTTTCTGTGGTTCCCTCACAAAGAACAAACTGGGAGCTTGGCATAGAAGGACCTCTGTCATCTTAGCCATAACAGTCTCTTCATCATATTAATTGCTTTTGAGATGAACACTTTCTAATACAAAATTTGAAACATCTTATAGTTACAAACAATCACTAAAATAATAATAGCTTCTCCTTTGCTAATCCTCAGGAAACTGGATAATGTTCTTTCTGGATAAATGTCTCTGATATACTAATATCACTAATATGACCCATATTAATGACAGGAGAGTTAGATTGATATGTGTAAATAATCACTTTACATATAACTTGGTTATGTGTAGAAATAACACATCTGTCATAAATTTGACAACATTAATGTCTTTCAGTCTATGACATACATGTTATTTCTACACAATCAGGCCATTTAACAAACCTAATTAAGCAGACAATATTATGAAAAGCAAGTACTATCAACTAATCTCACCAAGGCCATGATGGTCCAGAACCTAGATTACAAACATTCTTTTTTTGTTGTTGTTTATTTATTTATATTTGAGAGAAAGAAAGAATGGGGAAGGAGCAGAGACAGAGCCAGACAGAGAATCCAAAGCAGGCTTCTCTGGGCTGTCAGCCCAGAGCCTGACACCAGTTCGAATTCCCTAACCTCGAGATCATGACCTGAGCTAAAGGTGGACACTTAGCTGACTGAGCCACCCAGGTGTCCTGATTTCAAGAATTCTTAATGGATAAATTGCCTAGGTGTTTTAAGTAATATTAACATACAAAACTCCTTTTTCTACCTGGGTGATTAATCCATATGGCTATGCTGTTCCTGTGATAAATCTACTGTGACTTAAATGAAGTGAAAATACTGTAAGCTTCTTTCGGGTGACAGTCCTTTAATTGAGGCATCACTAACAAAGAAGACAATGATGTAATATCTAGAAATCCAGAGTAATCCTTAAACCAGTCATATAATAAAGACATTATAATTTTCTTTTGTCCATTGATAACAATATATGTATATATATATATATATATAATATATATATATATATATATATATATCATTAGTACTTATGGTTAAATCTTTTAAAATACATATTGATTATAATTATATAATTCATATAAGTGACTGGGTGCTACTTTCATCCAATTTATATATGTTTTCCTCAGTCTCTCATAGTCAGTAGCTATCTTTTTTCCAGAAGCACACACACAGAGTTTATGAAATAGCTTTTCGGACAAATGCTGAACACATTCCACATTCAACAGCTTCTCACCCATAATTTAAAAGTGAAAAATAACACCAGGAAAATGAACATGAATATATGCCAAAGAAAATAAACACAAAAACTAGGATCAGAGCATAACTAAAAGAAATACATGTTGACATTTTTTACAAAGAAAATTCGTTTGTGATGTATCTGATGCAACTGTAAAAATTAAATAGCTAGTTAATTTAAAAATGGCTAGATGGAACACTTAAAATCATTTCAAAATTAAGCATTTACTATGCACTTGTCAATTTTTAGATGTATGGTCATATAACTAATACAAACATGCAGTCAGAAAAAAAAAATGTCATTGAGTTTGGTTTATTTCTGGTGGTATTTTTGACCAGGTGCAGATATCTGGGATTCTTATAATTACCTCACTGCCACAGCTCTGAAGCCAAAGTAAAATATTTATTTTCAGTTCCAAAAGTTCCTTTTCATCACCATGGATGAATCCAATAATATCCCTCTCTAGACTTGCTAACAATGTCAAAACCAGTATCAACTTTAGCAATATGCCCCTCTCCACACATGTGTATACACACACATACAGTATATATCAGTATAGCCTGAATTATCTAATAGCAAGCGTTTTAGATTAATATGCAATCTTTGCTTAAACCCATTTAATGGCATTAATTTGGATGTTAGTTAAAAACAGACTTCATCCATGACATGGTCTTGGAATTTATGAGAGTAGCTACTATCCGAAAACACCACCACCACACCACCACCACACCACCACCACACACACGCACACACACACACACACACACAGCCGAGAGAGAGAGAGAGAGAGAGAGAGAGAGAGAGAGAGAGAGAGAGGTATTTTATTTTGATGGCTAAACACAGTAGAAATTTATTTATCATCCCATAACTGGGTCCAATGAAGGCCCAAATGGTTGATACTAGTAAGAAGGGGAAGGATATTCTTGTCCTCACTGGCATTTGGGAATATAGGTTTCAGGTGCCTCTTTCATCTTTAATATGTGTAACTAGGTGCCTACAGCATTGACATCTAGCCTGTAGATGTATAAAGGGCATGGAGAATTAAGTGTGACATTTTTATGTTCAGTCTTGAAAGTAGTACACATCATTGCCATCTATTCACCTCCCATCCCCATATTTCACTGATTCAGTCATATGGGCACACCTAACTCCGAGTGAGACCAGGAAATAGGTTCGATGTGTTCTCAAACAATGACAACATGGTTGGGGTGAACAACATATGGTTTTCGCCACAGCAATGACCTGCATTATTCGGCTCCTATTTCCCCCATATCTGCTCACATATTTTCCTTTTGTTGCTCCCCATTTTCCAGGATTTTAGTATTTAAATTTCTCATTCTAGGCCCACTCTCACCTCAGGTATTGGTACATATTGTTGGTCAGTCCTTGACATATTTTTCTGGCCTTCCAGAAAAACTCTTGAACTTTTAGCTCTTAATTCAAATAGTGTTTAATGAGATAACTCTACCCTTCCAATTCTTTCTAAAACATGCTTGCATAGCACCTTGTATTTTTAATAGCAATACTTATTACAGTAGATAATCATATATTTTTTTGATTTGTAGTAGTATTCTGCCTTTGTTAGATGATGTATTAGTTTGCTAGTGCTGCTATTAAAAAATATCACTAAGTAGGTGGCTTAAACAATGGAAATGTGTTTTCTCACAGCTCTGGAGGCTGGGATTCCAAGATCAAGGTGTTAGTAGGTTTGGTTTCTCCTGAGGCCTCTTTCCTTGGCCTGCATATGGCCACCTTCTCTCTGTGTCATATAGCCTTTCCTCTGTGCATGCACACCCCTGGTTTTCTCTGTGTGACTTGGTTTCCTCTTCACAGGACGCCAGTCAGAATAGATTAGGGTCCACTCTAACACCGCCATTTTCACTTAATCGTTTCTTTAACAGGTCCTATTTCCAAACACAATCATATTCTGAGGTACTTGGAGTTAGAGGACTTCAACATATTAATTTGGGGAAACATAAGTCAGTCAGTCCGTATGAGATGGTAACTCCTGACAGTTGAAACTGTGACTGGTTTGCAGTTATGTCTCCAGTACTAATAGAGCAGTCAACAGATAACAGGTACTCACTAAAAATGTGCTGAACTAATGAATGGTTTGCTAAATAAGTATTTGTTCACTGTTTTTAATGTAGGCTTTTTTTTCTTCCTGTGTATCCACCAAATATGGTAATCCCTATTACAATGTGCACAGAAAATAATGTGACAAATTTTGCCAAGGCCAAATAATACTTTATAAAATTAAGTCATTAAGTTGCTGTGGCAAGCCAGGATGCATATGGATCAAATTCTATATTGGGATACATAGATTATTTTCTTTACAACTGATATCATAAAAGTTTCTGGCACACTGGAAACTGTAAGGGAAAACAGGAAGTTAGTGTGAGTAATGCAGTCTGTGTGGCACAACAGTACCCAATAGGGGCAACACATTTATTTCGGTAATACATGAAGAAAACATCTGTAAAAATTAAGATTATATAGAAATACAAAATATAAAACAAGTTCCTGTATGATGTTGAACTTAAGTATTGATAGTGGAAATCTCTCTCATTCCTGATCATGAGGATAGTTTTCAATACTCACCGTTTAGTAATTATGTTTTTTTAAGGTTCTTTGTTTTTTTCTTGTAGACACTTTTGATTTACAATACATACTTTTTTATATTATTGATAAATTTTTGAAAATAGTTTTCTTTTTTAAGTCTTAAATAGATGTTTACTTTCATCCAATGTTTCTTCTATATAGGATGATTTTTATTTATGAGAATATTCTTTTTTTTCTAATATGATTTTTGTAAGCTTCATAAGAGAAGGGATTTATTAATTTTACTGGACATGATTTTGCTAATAATAGCTTAAGTATTATATATTTGATGTCTGTAGAATCTTCTCTTCTTATTTTTTTATTTTATAATTGATCATTGGTATATTCAATCTTTTTTAGTAGTCATTCTTGGGGTGTTACATGCACAATCCCACACATGTATTTATAAATTGAAGGAATCAACTTTTAGTTTCCTTAAACTACTTCATTGTATGTCTGTTTTCTATTTTATTATTTACCATCTTATAGAAATTATTCTATTCCTTTCATAATTACTAGATTTAATATGCTCTTGACTTTCTATTTTAAATATATTATAATTTTAATTTTATTATCTTATTATTTTATTATTTAAATGTTTTATTTTTATTTTATTTTATTTTTTTATTATTGTATTTTATTTTTATTTTTATCTTATTTTTTATTATTTTATTTTATTTTATTTATTGTTTTATTATTTTATTATTCCATTCTAATTTATTGTATTATTTTTATTTTATTGTAAATATTTTATTAACTTCATTATTTTTATTATTTTATTTTATTATTTTTTCATTTTATTTTATTATTTTCATTTTATTTTACTGTTTTATTATTTTGTTATTTATTTTATTTTATTATTATTTCATTCAAAGTATTTTTAAATTTAATTTTTAATTGACTCAGGTTTCTTATAAATGTATGGATTAATGTTAAACATTTTGGGAATTTTTAATTTGAGAATTTTACAATTTTATTTATTAATACTTACATATAAGTACATAAGATTTTAGTCTGAAGTTGTTGAGGCATAATGTTAGTGCCCAACATGTTAATGTTGTCACACTGTGCACTTGAAAATAAATACAAGCTTCAGCTGTTACATGCAATGTTCCCTAGGCATGTAATTTAAGTTTATTAATTGGTTTTACAAATTTTCAGTATTTCTGTTGAGTTTTTTTACACTTGTAAGTGAAAAAACTCTTTCAAAATAATACTCTGAAGTTATTAAATTTTTCAAAACCAGTTTCTGCTGCACATTTTTGAGACTATGTTATTAAGTACAAAATTAAGACTATTATACATTCTTTAGAATGGCCCTGTTTTCATTATGAAATAGTCTTTTATAACTCTTATGCTTCTTTTATTTAGTTAACCTGAAACAATGATTTTTAGGGTTGGTATTTGCTTGATATGTACCTCTCCATATTTTATTTTTAAATTTTATGCATCTTTATATTCAAGGATTTTATTTTATAAGCAGAATGTGTACTTTTCTGTTGATGAGTAACACATCTTAGTAGCTTAAAACACACTATTTTTATCTCACACTTTCTGTGGGTCATGAGTCTGGACATGGTTTAGCTGATTTCTCTAAGGACTCACTAGACGGCTGTTAAGGTTTTTGGCTGAGCTGTATTCTATCCAAGCTCATTCAGGTTGTTGGCAGAATTCATTTCCTTGCAGCTGTAGACTGCAGAGCTCTAGATACCACCTTGTTGTTGGCTGGAGGCCACCAACAGCTTCTTAAGGCCACCTGCAGTTTCTAGAGGCTGTCCACAATTCCCTGCTACCTTGGATTTTCCAACATGGCTGCTTACTTCATAAAGCCAGTAAAAAGAGTGTCTAGAGTGAGTGTGATAGAACAGTGAAGATTTATATAATGGATATAATGCAATCTGGGAGTGATATCCATCAACTTTGTAATACATCTAATGGTTAGAAGTAAGATAGATCCTTAGCACACTTGGAGGTGGGGAAGTGGTGGAAAGAATTACATGAACGAATGAAAACTAGAAGATCAGGAGGTGTGGAACATGAGAGAATCTGTTTGTCTGTCACATAACCTATAGTTCATTTTCTCTTAAAATCTAGTTTGTTGATCATATCTTATAATTAGATTATTTCATCTGTTTAGATTTAATGCAATAATTGATATATTTAAAAGGTGATATTCTATGTTTCCAATGTTTTTGGCCAAGTTGTTCTTTTTTTTTTTTTTGGATTGCTTTATTTTCATTCTACTCTTAAGTTTTTCTGGTGTCTCCATCTTTATCTTGTTAAGTGCACATCCTTTTATTAGTCCCTTAATAGACATTCTAAGGATTACAACAGGCATATTTGACTTATTAGAGTCTACTATGTATATTACTTTTCTACTACCTTGACAAGTTAATGAATTTGTAAAACTTAAATCCATTTATCATTCTCCTTTTTTGTGGATTTTTCAGTCATTTATTTTATGTCTACATATATCTTATATATCACATAATAATATTATGTATCTCAAGATTCACTTTAATTGCCCCCATATTTACCTTTCCATTCCTATTTTAAGGTGATTTTATCCAGGATTACCATCTTTCTGCATGAACAGAAGTATTGTATGGTATTCGTTTTCGTGCATGTTTGCTGGAAATAAATTCTTTAGTTTGTGTTTATGCGAAAGTATATGCTTTTAAATATGAATTATATATACTACAAAAGACCATGCAGAGTGGAATTTTATTTTTTAGCAAATTTGCTGTTTAAAGTTTATATCATATATATGAAGAGGCCTGTTATTTCTTAAAATGATTATGGAAATAATTTTGCTTCTAGTTTTTCCTAATGCATTAAAATCACTTCTAAAATTTTATTTCACTTGGCTTATCTCTTGAGGGCTATTTTCACTTTAGTAAACACTGTAAAATTATAGCCATGAATAGTCATCATAAAATTATACCAAGTAAGGAATGCTGAGGGAAAAGAGTTAAGAGGAGCCCTAGAGGCTGTGATTTTTATTTAAAATAAATTTGGGCAGTCATTGCATTATTCAGGAAGCCCATCCAGAAAGCATGACAAAATGCAAAGGAGAATTAATCATTTTAACAAAAGAAATACTCTATTATAAAACATTGACAAACTTGGGACAAATAAAATAGGATAAGATTATCTTTCAACCTAAGAGCATGCTAAACTCATTGTTAAAATTACATGCCACATTTTAATTGTATATTAGCTCTTCTGTTGAAACCAGGGTGTACATTGGTACAGAATTATGAAATAGAAATGGTCTTAACACTAGATTTATAACTATGACTCCACCCTGATAATCATAGTCTTTCATGCAATTTTATGAAAAAAATGGTGGATTTAGCAGATTGTTTTAAAATCATATGGTAGAAATTATGAGGGTAAACGCTTTACTACTACTAGCAAAATAATTATTGTTAAAGTAAATAGTGTTAATTGATAGCCTAACTTCTTGTAAAACATTGTATTGAGAACTTTATATTAATTAAATTGTATCTTCACTAAATTTCCATTTAGTGAATACTATTATTTGATTCTGTTTAAAAGATGAGAAATGAAGTAGTGAAGTCCATATCATGGTGGTGCAAAATGTTTCTCCTTTTTGTCCCACAAGCAAAAGTGCCTTTGTGGGAGTTGTGGAATCTAGATCATAAGCCAATAGACGCGGAGAGGTCTTTCTCCCCCGTGCATCTGGAAATAGACACACAGACCATGGTTCGGGCTGTGGAACCAGTGGAGAAGTGAACCTGCCCCAACACCTCTTGCTATGGTTGGGAAAAAAACCCTGGAGAATGCTAACCTGGGCAGATATACAGTATCAAAAGGGAAATTGCAGAAGTCCAATCTTCCAGAGAGAAGATTCCAACATTCCATTGGAGGGGAAAATAAAGAAATTGAAAAAATTATAGATCAGTGAAAACAGTAAGAACTTTACCAGTGGTGCCCATTCCCAAGACAACACTGCTGTCTACGCCTATCAGGCAGCAAGGATATCTACCACAGGGGAAAAGGAAAGCAATGATTCCATGTCCTGATACCCCAGTGCTGTGAGACTCAGCTGGGTTCTCTATGACTAAGAGTGTGGAGATAATCAGGAAAGAGGCAGAAAGAGTATCAAAGGGCATTAAAAGAACACCGTTCCAATAATGAGGAAAGAGATTGAAGTGGTAATCAGACTTCCCACCACAAAAATACTCCAGAACTAGATGTCTTCACTGGAGAATTCGACAAAATATTTAAAGAATAATTAATGTTAATTCTTCTCAGATTCTTCCAAAAACATGAAAAGGATGGAACACTTTGAAAATCATTTAATAAGGCCAGTGTTACTTTGATACCAAAGTCAGATAAGGACACTAAAAGAAAACAATAGACTAATCTCTCTGATGAATATATATGCAAACATTTTCAGTGAATTACTAGCACACCAAATTAAAAAAAAATATTAAAAAAGTTATACACCATGATCAAGTATAAACCTGGGATGCAAGGATGGGTTGACATATGCAAATCAATAAATGTGATCTATGTTAATAAAATAAAAAAATCATATGATCATCTCAATAGATGCAGAAAAGCATTTGACAGAATGCAACATACATTCCTGATTAAATAACCCTCAATAAATTAGGTATGGAAGAGATATGGCAGACTAACAGCTAACATAATACTCAGTGGTGAAAAATTGAGAGCTTTTCGTCTAAGTTCAGGAACAAGATAAGGGTGCCACTTTCACCACTTTTATTTGACATAGTACTGGCAGGTCAAGCTAGACTCATTAGGCAAGAAATAAAAGACATCCCAAATTCAAAAGGAGGAAGTAAAATTGTCATCATTTGCAGATGATATGGTCTTATGCATAGAAAAACCTAGAGACTCAAAAAACTTGGAACTAATCAATGAATTCAGCAAAGTTGCAGAACATAAAATCAATATACAAAAATCAGTTTTGCTTTAGATACTAACAACAAAACTTCTCAGCAAGAAACAAAGAAAACAATACCATTCAAAATATCATAAAAAAATAAAATAAATTTAACCAAGGAGGTAAAAGATCTTTACTCTGAAAACTACAAGACATGGATAAAAGAAATGGAACACAAAAACAAGTGAAAAGACACTTTATATTCATAAATTAGAAGATTTAATGTTGTTAAAATATCCAAATTACTCAGAGCCGTCTATAGATTTAACATAATCCTTATGTAAATTCCAATGGCACTTTACACAGAAATAGAAAGAAGCAATCCTAAAATTTGTATGGAACCATAAAAGACCCCAGAATATCCAAAATAAACATGAGAAAGAATAACAACACCAAAGGTATCATATTTCTGATTTTAAAATTTACTACAAAGCTATAGTAATTAACTGTAAAACAATATGGTACTGGCATAAAAATAAACACTTAGGACAGTGGAACAGAATAGAAAATACAGAAATAATCCCCACATTTATGGTCAACTAATATTTAATAACGGGGGGGTGGGGGGGTGGAAAGACCACTAAATGGGAAAAGGATAATCTCTTCAACAAATGGTGTTGGGAAAACTGGATAACCACCTGCAGAAAAATGAAGTAGGTTCCTTTCTTAACTCCACTCACAAAAATTCACATGAAATTAAACAAAAACTCAAACATAAGACATGATACCATAAAATTTCTAGAAGAAAACACAGGGATGAAGCTCTTTGGCTTTGATCTTGGCAATGAGTTTTTAATGACAGCAAAAGCACAAACAACAAAAGAATCAATAAGAGACTACCTCAAACTAAAATGCTTCTGTACAGCAAATTTTTTTTAAAAAATGAACAGGCAACCTGTGAATTGGGAGAAAATATTTGCAAACCATATCAGACAAGAGGTTGATATCCAAAGTAAAGACCTTATACAACTCAATAACAAAGAAACAATCTAGATCTTTTAAAAAGGAAGGGCAGCGAAGCAGTGAATAGACCTTTTTTTCCAAAGAGGAGATACGGATTGCAAATAGACACATGAAAAGATATTTAACCTTACTAATTTTCAAGGGAATGCAAATCAAAACTACAATGAGATACCACTTTACAGCTGTCAAAAGAGCTACCATCAAGAAGAAAAGAGATAACAAGTGTTAGTGTGGATGTGGAGAAAATGGAACCTTTGTACACTGTTGGTGGGAATGCAAACTGGTGTAGCCACTCTGGACTATGGAGACTCCTCAAAAACTTGAAAATAGAACTAACAGATGATCCAACAGTCCCACTTTTGAGTATGTATTTAAAAAAAAATGAAGACATGGTATTGAAGAGAGATCTCACATTCCCATGTTTATTGTAGCATTATACACAATAGCCAAATGTCAAAATAATCTAAGTATTCACCAATGGATGAATGGATAAAGAATATATATAAGAATATTATCCAGCCATGAGAAAGGAAATTCTCCCATTTGTGACAACATGGATGGGCCTTGAAGGCATTATGCTAAGTGAGATAAGTTAAAGAAAGATAGTTTATGGTGTCACCTATATGTGAAATCCAAAAAAAGGAACTCACAAGAACAAAGAGTAGAATGGTGGTTACCAGAGACTGAAGGGTGGGGAAACTGGGAAGATGTTGTGTAAGGGCACGGATGTGCAACCACTAACAAATAAGTCCTAGAGGTCTAATGCACAACTTAGTGATTATAGACAATATGGTATTATAAATGTCCAAGCTTCTAAGATACTAGATCTTAATTGTTCCCACTATCAAAAAAGAATGATAATTATGTGATGTGACAGAGGTATTGCTACTGTGGTAATCATATTGAAATATATAATTGTATCAAATCAAATCACCTTAAACTTATACAGTGTCATATACCAAGTATAGCTCAATAAATATAAATGTGAAACAAAAAAGAGAAAGGAAGCAGACACATTGTAATTAACTTTCTGGCAATTACATAGCCAGTAAATTTGGAGTTGGGATCAAATTTAGGCAATCTGATTTTAGTGCCACTCTATTCTAAATTACTGTGCTAATTGTGTAAAAGAAATAATACAGATAATAATTCCAAAAATATGAATGATGATGTCTTGAGAATATGATTAATATGGATACAGTATATTTGATATCTTATGAACTGGGCTGGGTACTATAGTTCAAGGTGATGCAGATTAGTGAAGCAAAAATCTCTGCCCTTCACTACGAGACTGTCCATTAGAGGAGATGGATATGTGACTATAATATAATGTGATGTGGATTAAAATACAGGTAGCTATAAAGTAACATGGAGGAACAGGCGATTTTCTTGGGAGTAAGATAAATTCTGGGAAACAGTATAGATACTCTTCTTTTCAGAGGATTATCAGACATTTTTCAAGTGAGCAAAAGGTAAATAATGACTATCTTAGAAGTGTGAGCAGCCGTGGAATGTGGCTTGAACATCCAAAGTGCTTAGGAACCAGCTGAGCAGTGTATGTGACTAACACATAAAGAAACAAGCCAAGTGGGATTGCAGGAGATGAGAGTGAACACTTGCTAGTTTGTAAATGACATTGTGGAACATCCTATGATTAGAGTATAATTTCTCAGAATTATTAAGCACTTTATTCAAAATATTATGTGAATTTTGTTATAAATGAATGCCATTTCTCCACAGTCACAGTGGAGTATGAGTAACATATTTGACGCAGGTTCATTGATTAAGGTTTCGCATTTACTATGGTGATTGAAGAATACACGTAATCTTCTAGATATCTGAATTTAGATAATTTTACATTATAAAAAAATCTCTGGTAGGGATTGTGAGAGTTTACCTTTAGCCCGAGGAAGATCAGTGAGCCTAAATGCTGACTAAGAAAAAGTGTGAACACCTTACTCAATCATACACTAGATGGGCAAAGCACATGCTTATAGCACCAGCATAAGGAATACTCAAAAATAAATTTTTAGAAATAAAAAATATGTATTAAATAAACTATTCTTAGAAGCAACAGAATTCTACTGATATTTCTAGCATTTATTGTGTAAATTTGAGGAAGTAGAGGTTAATTATAAAAGCCTTTCTGGATGCTCAGAGGAATGCTTCCCTTAGGCTTCTACAGAGAAACTTTAAGCAGCTTCTTTTCACAGTTATATTTGGGAGGTCATTGCAGCAATGTATCAGCTCCTTCCGATCTCAGTAGGACACTGCCAGAGTCTATCCTATAAAGGATGCCAAGAAATAAATGAGATAGGATTGGTGTTCCAGGCCATTTCAAGCTACAGGGAACCCAGAAGGAGCAGATGCACTGGTCTATAAAGAATCCTATTGCTTTAGTGTGGGATTCTAAAACACCAGGCTACAATGGTCAGAACACTTGCTACAAATAGCCAGAAACAGATAGAGCCTGATACCAAAAGCTGATTGTGGCTAGGACTGAGTGTAGAGAAGCAAAAGCAGAAATACAGATGTTTCAAAACCATGGTGCAAATCTGTAGCCAGACCAAGATTAAGCAAGAGTCAGACAGTAGGTAAATGCAAGATTCTCTAATAAGGTGTGATTCATTCTGTTCCCATAGTATTGTAAGCACATTTTACTATGATAAAATATTTTTATTCTAGTGTACTGTCTAATAAAATCAATGGGAATCAAGTTTTTAGGAAACATAGGCTCGGTTTTATAGTCTTTAGATCTGATTAATTTTAAGAAACATGGGAGAAATATCAAGTTTTAACCAGCATATTATCATAGACTTACACTTGTAAAAAAAAATTGTGTAATTGTATTATACTGAATATAAGTTAAAAATGTTATTAATAGACAAAATTACTTCTTACTCTAACATATGATTTTAATTTATCATTCCATTTAACTTTCTCTTTTAGGTTAATATTTTTCTAAACATGTTTATATGAATGTCCTACTGAGAAAATATAATGCTATTTTTTATCATTTGGATTACTCATTTGCTCATTTATCATTTTCATTTCCTTAGTAGATTGATTTCCAATTCTTCAAATTGTTATAATTTTAGAAAACAGAACTATTCCTCATCACATGCATTGATTACTTCAAGTTAGCTGCAGTTTCTAAAAGAGCAAAGATAAATTTTCTATATGAATCAAACTGCTGTGGAAAAATTACCTGTTGACCTTTACCCTTCATTTAGTTTTCTGGCTACAAAACTGATTCACAGGCATCTATGAGGTTTATTATGACAACATACAACAAGCCAATTTATGTGAAACATGAAGACAATGAAAAAGATTTATTTTCAATCTTCTCCCTCTACCGTGGTGCCAGGAGTTCACTTAGCATTCATCTTCTTGCAGAACAAACATACACACACACACACACACACACAGGCCCAGAAAAAGGCCATTTTGCTCACAGTGGTTGAGAGTCCATTATTCTCTTTGTCTTTAGAGACCTCCCTGGTTACAGGTTATCTTAATCACAATCAAGGGATTAAAAAACCAGGAGGGATTTGCAGAACATAGCTGCAGCTGAGGTGAAGAGTTGCAGTGTATGTTTTTGAGTTCCTAATAGATGCAAAGTATTTTGATGATAGAGCAGAAGATGTGCACGGACACATACGATGCCCTGAAGGGTTGCAGAGTTCTTGCTCTGAAGAGTTAAGCCTAACTGGAATAAGAAAGTAGGTGCTAAATATTCTTATTAATTCATTAGTTTATTCAATAAATAATTATTCAGCAGAGCACCTACTGAGACCACTCCCATGTGCATCCTTAAAGTATTTTTTCTAACCCTAATTTGTAATACCCTATTCAGTCATGTTGAGATGATGCAGATGTCTTTTCCTAATATTAAAGCCAGGAAGTATTTATGGTCTCTTATACATACACACACACACATACACACACACACGCACATGCACATATTACTACTAATAAAGATCACAATAGATGATGTCAGAACATCACCCACATCCCTTGAAACTCCCTTACTATTTTTTGTGCACACTGGCCCTGATTTGCTTTCATCGGAAACAGCCATCACATCTCTGTTGGAGGTCATAGTCAGTGAGTGCTCACTTATCCAAACCAAATATTATTTTTCTATTTTCAGATCAGCCACTAGTGAACTTTATCCCTTCTTCCTTGTGGGACTTTGCTGAAAGTCTAGGAAAGTACCCATTACAAATTAATGCTCTCAATTTTCCCTTTGTATTAAAAACTTTGGTGAATATATATTTTCGACTCCACATTATATCAACAAATTAAAGATATAGTGGGAAGTATGTAACCAGATTCCTCCAGCTTTGAACAGGGAGGGGACTCCTCACTGTCTTCCTCTTCCACTAACTATATCAACATTTCAGGGTCTGTTAATCTGTATTAGTTAATCTGTATTAGTTAACTAAGGGTATCAGTTACTTTGTATAGCAAGTCCAAGGGTAGGTGAGTACTTACAAATTTAGGTCCCTTGAGACACAAGCTTTCTCTTTCCAACTAATTAGCTATATATAAGCTCCTTTGTGGTTTACTGGGGGATCTTCACAAATTCAGTAGTAAGAAAGGTAAGAGAAGAACTACTAAATTGAAAAAAAATTGATAAAGAGTAATTTTGTGTTAAGTGACTTTCAGTTAAAATACTTGTTATAAAGGAGTTTTTATTTGTCTTAGGTGAATTTTATTACTTCTCAAGATGTTTAACAAAATCTTAACATGGTCAAGTTGTAAAGGCTGAAAATATAGGGTGTTTTTAATAGACTTTAGCAAAAAGCAGTGGCTGGTGAAGTTACAATAGATTATTATGAAAATTGGTAGTTAAATTTGTATTTAAAAATGCTTTTGAAAATTTAATTTCATGAGAAGGATATTATGCCACAGTGTACCCTGTGGGATCCATCTATGCTAAAGATAGGCAATCAAGCGGGAAAAATTAAGGGTCCAAAACTGGTAAGAAAATTTGTAGGTTTTTACTCTTCATATTTCCACTACTGTTATAGAGACTTTACTTTTAGTGCCTCTTCTAATCTCTCTGTGATTCTTTGATACTGGATCTGGCTGATTTTCTGCTAATAGAATACAAAATTATCATGTGTCAGGAGATGCCTGAGCTTTAAAAATGTTCATTAAATAAAAAAAATCCTTTTCCACTTGTAATTCATACTTAGTTAGAAGGAAGAGTAGAACGTTATACCTGAGCAGTTTTTAAGTTGTCCCACAAGGGATGAGGAGTCTGTATAAGTCTACAAAGCTTACTTATATCTTCATATGCAAAGAAAGAAGAAAACTAAACATAGATAAACATATATGAGTTTTTTGGGTCTGAGATATTGTTGCTAGTTTCACATTTTTCCTATAGGTGTGATAATAAGGAAAATATATTTGAGAGATTGCAAAGTGGTGTTGATAAGAACCTTAGTAGTATGTTTATACTAAGGGAAATAAGTGAACAGACATAGCTCTTTTTTAAAAATCTGAACAAAGGGGTGCCTGGGTGGCTCAGTCAGTTGGGCGCCAGCTTCAGCTAAGGTTGTAATCTTGTGGTTTGTGAGTTCGAGCCCCGCGTTGGCCTCTGTGCTGACAGCTCAGAGCCTGGAGCCTGCTTCGTATTCTGTGTCTCCCTCTCTCTCTGCTCCTTCCCCACTCATGCTCTATCTCTCTCTGTCTCTCAAAAATAAAAATAAAAAATAAACATTATAAAAAAATAAAAAATCTGAACATGGACAGAATATAATGGAATTAAGAATGAATGTGTGCATGTGTGTTTGTGTTTTTGTGTATGTATGAGACAGAGGGGTAATAAAGATTTTTCTCTGTTATACCTGACAGACCTGAACTACCCAATGCAGAATTTTAGGTTTTTAGTGCCTACCATTTTTATTAAATTAACATACATTAAATTATTCTTTACAGACATTTTGTCTTACCTCTAATTTCTAGTCTGCATATTAAAAGTATACAAACTATGGACTATTTAGCTATTTAACCATAATAATAAGGTAAAAGCAAGTTTATTGGATTTGCATAAAAATGATTTCAAATTTCAGTATTATTGTATTCTATAGTGTTTACTTTTTTAATGTTTATTTATTTTTGAGAGAGTGAGAGAGAGAGCAGGATCAGGGCTGGGGCAGAGAGAGAGGGAAACACAGAATCCGAAGCAGGCTCCAGACTCTGAGCTGTCAGCGTAGAGCCTGATGTGGGGCTGGAACTCACCAACCTTGAGATCATGACCTGAACTGAAGTCAGATGCTTAACCAAGTGAGCCACCCAGACGCCCCTCTATAATGTTTACCTTTAATTAGAGGAAACAGTTTAGCATGGCATAGCAAGCATAGCAAGTAAAAAAAAAATGTCTAAATAAGATCAAATTCTTGGATCTTGACACATTTTATAAGCAACATTAATCTAAAATCACAGAACTTTATTCTGATAGATTTTTTCTCATAAAAGTAATTATAAACATTTATTCTTATATATAATGCTATAGATATGAGTAAAGCTTTTTAATTGATTGGAGATTTGTGATTTTGAGTGAAATGTGATAGATCATAACAGACTAACATTCTTTGTACATAAACTAGAAAGGGGGAAGAAACTGCAAAAATCACATTTTTAAAGACAACAGGAAGCTGAAACTATGAGACCAGAAGAAGTTATTTCTGTAGAGGGAAGACTCTTTCCTCCTTGAGGTATAATCACAGGCCATTTCCTCTCCTGCAACATTTTACAGGTTCTGAGCACAGCCTGGAGTGCTCAGACATGACTCAACTGGAGAACTTACTGGGGGAAAAAGTGTCAGCAGGGTTTCGGTGGCCATACAGATCTGGTGCAACACACTGGAAGTTAGAAAAGCCTCACACACACATCTGGTTTTTGCTGTGGGACATACACCGAGGTTTATGGAGTTCAGGATACTGGGAAGCTGATCAGGGAATCAGAAGGAAATGTCCAACAATCTCACTACGTGGGAGACAAAGTGCCCATAGAAGAAGGAATCCTGCCATAGGCACAGGGAACAACAGCATTCCTGTTAGATCATTTACCAGGTTGTAAAATCAATAGGGATGGGAGGATAAAGAATTAAGTTCAAAACCATCAAAAGACAGAATTTCCAGGACCAAGAAAATGGCAGGTTTAAATAAGATATCAAATGGTGATACTAAAATTTAACTGTTATAAAATAAATGTTTGAATAAAAAAATGGAATAAACAGCAAGGGAAACTGGATTCATGCCAACCAAATTTTGATTTGAAAAGAGTAAAAAACTATTGGTATGTCTCTTGTTCCATCATTAAAACAATCCATGAAAATCGTTTAATGATCCTTTATTGAATCCAGGAAATACGTTAATTGAGAATAGGAATATTTTTTTCTACTATTTCATGACATCAGTTATGATACCAGCTATGAAGTGATTACTATAAAAGTAATATGCTCCTCTTCTCTTCAAAATTTGAATATAGTAATTCATTATTTTATCGTCTCCCTTAGTCATAAGTCAAAGGACAGGTAGCAGAAAAGGAATGATAAATGTGCCAGATACTAGGTGAAGTATTTTATGTGCCTTTGCCTCATTTGATTCTCAGAGCCACCTGACTGTCAACTCTGAGTATGACTCTTCAGCTATTAATGATTTTCAAAACCATCAGCAAGGCTGTTTTGTAGTCGCAATAAAAGTAATAATTGCTACCATTTATGAGCCCTCATTATGTGGCAGGAAGTCTGCTTAGCATTTTACTTACATTATGTTATTTAAGCCTCAAAACAACTCAATATTCTCATAAAAATTGAGAAAATAGACTCAGAGAGGATAAGTAGCTATATCTAGGAGCAAACTGGGATTCATAGCTAGGCTCATTTGACTTGAAATATTGCTATTAGCCTCCCTAACATGTACCCCCAATCTTGCCAAAGTTAGTTGTAGCCATGACTAGGCATGGAGACATGAGTTTACTCATGTCATGATGAGTTTACTTTGAGCATGCCAGAGCCATACTTATTTCTCTTTTAAACTGAGTATGTTAGGTCCCTCTTTGTGTGCCTGTGTGAGTGTGTTTGTGTGTATGTGTGTGTGTGTGTGTGTGTGTGTGTGTGAGAGAGAGAGAGAGAGAGAGAGAGAGAGAGAGAGAGAGAGAGAGAGAGTTAAATTTTGTAACATAAGAAACTATTTTGTCAAGGTTATAGGAGTTGAATGTGGAAGACTTGGAGTGAAAAACCCAAACCATCATAAATTACACCAGGAAAGTGTTATCATTATTTAGAGATTTTATCAAAGACCATGCACATTAGGAGTTATCCTCTATTTAAATATAGAATTCAAGATATATTTTGTCATTATTAGATTTTATGAGATACATGGGTTGACACAGTTGAAGAAATATGTATGTGTATACCATTTATTGAGCCCTAATTGTGTGCAATATACCACACATACATGCACACACACACACATACACACACACACACACAAACACACACCTCACAAGTTTCAATAAACACGGGAATCAGGTTTACTACTGCCGTACTCTTAGGAAAAAAACATTGGATAAGAAAAATTAAAAAATGAATATGTGTAATATTGTTGCTTTCAGGGAAATTCCCTAATTTTGTCATAGAGACAGTGTAAAGAGCTAAAATATTAAAAACCTTCTCTGTAGTATCATATTGGAGGCATTATCCTTATTATTGCTTCATCTTGTGCATAATGTACTTAAAATTGTGGATTCTGGAACTTGTAGTTCATACTATTGGACAAGTTATTTTACTTCTCTGTGACTGTCTCTCTACTTACTAATTTAAAAAAAATATTCTATGGTATTTCCCTATCTATCTATAATAATTTTCCTAATGCCAAAGTGTTGCTTTGAAGATTCAGTGACATAATCATAGTAGAATGTGTTCAGGTATGTACCTGTCCATGATAAGTGAAAAGTTAGTGGTAGCTATATTCTTTATGTTCTTAAATTGAGCACAGCATCTGTTATAGAACAGATCTGTAATAAATATTTCCTAGATCAGTGATTATAACTCTATGGTATATTATTACTTTTATAACATTATCTTCTTTTCAGGGTAGTTTCCTTTTGACCCAGGATTGGGAACAGAGGGAATTATATGTCTACAATCTCTCTTTTCATAACATATGTTAAAAGAAGTATTCAATATGTGAGGTGGTTTAGACAATTGTAAAGGCTTCAGAAATACAAACATTATTTACAATTTTCCAAAATAATTAAGTGTTCCATTATGAAATTTCCAGTTACATATATTTTAGAAATTTTCTTTTCTGTAGATGACTAATGTAATTTATCACTTTATTTAAATATATCCTATTGGTTTAAAGGCACTGTCTTGACTCAAAAAAGGAACTAAATGAAAGTAATCACAATAAATGTTCCTATTCTCTGCCACTGTCCTGCTGGAAATGAATGGAAAGAGGAAGAAAGAATGCACGTGGTCATTCCTTCACAACTGGCCCTATTCCACAGTTGTGGTGCATATGCAACAGCATCCAGAAGGAAGAAATACTCATTAATTCATTTAACAATTTTCATATGAAAGAAGCAGTTATTTCAATCCTTTGAAATGTCCTTATAAATCATGTGCTCTCTACCCACTTAAAAGAAGTAAAAAATAATTAATACAAAAGACCCTTATATAAGGAGTTTGAGGTCGGAAATATAGTGTGACATTTTTCAGAGTGTTTTTCTATGATTTTCAGTGGCTAGGAGCAAATTTCACCCTTGGACTAATCTTCAATGATAAAGAAAGATAAATCAAGTATATGTCAAGTGAATATCTGCTTCCTTCTCTAATATATAGTGTGTATTTGTTAAGGAGAAGTGTAAAAATTAAACAGGTAATTTTGCAATTTTTGTAATTACATTTTTTTATTAAAGATGTACCTGGCTAATCATTGACCCTTGCATATTTCAAAGGAAATAAACTATTATAGTGAATAGATTAATTACAGTTTAACATCAATCTTATTTTCATCTCACCAGAAACCAATATAATTTACATAGGCCAATGTAATTCTCATAAAAACAATAACTATGCATGCTGACCATTATATTATGCACACAAATATCACATGATGCAAACTTTTTCTTCTTGGGATAACTGATATGTCACAAACCATGAAACATGACATGTAGCTCAGTGGTTTTATTTTGCAAACAATATTTTTTAGGTACAAATCAATATATAATGTGTTGAAATTAGTATATCATATGACAAATAAGTTAAATTCCACCTAACCTAACCCCTGGAATTTTAGGTACTAAAATTACCAAAGATAGGCTTTAAAATGCTTAAGTCTTGGTCTTTAATCAACACATATGGGGAAATATGCCCTATCATAGCTTAAAAATATAGATATGGCAGCTTTTTATTGGATGCAAAGTCTATATTAAGAAGTGATGGTAAGTAACATAGATTTTTTGCTATGGGTCATTTTCAATATGTTTTGAGAAATGATCTCTGGAGGGAACATTTTAAAAATTCTTCCACTGTAAATATATTCTAATACAAAAGAATTTACTTTTAATAATTTGCAGTAAAGAGTATGAGAAGTTTTCCAAATGTTAATTTGAATTTAAAAAATGAATGCTCTATCAAATGAAAAAGGCGATAATGTTCAATAATGAGTAAACTCAGATGTTGAGACATTATCCCTGTTCATGTTTTTATCTGATGTTGGTTGTTTACCTGCCATCAATAAAATTTTAAGCTGTAAAAAAAGAAAATCAGTCTCTAAGTTATCTACAGAACATGCAGTAACTAGTTTTACCAACATTTTGGAAGAACGTTTCAGCCAAACATGATTCTGAAAGAAGTTGGTTGTTATTAGGCAGCAACTGATGTCCTGATATTATGAACTCACACTCATGAATACCCCCTTGAATCTCCTGTGGCTTCCACTACTTTATCTCATTAAAGTGTGTAGGGGCCAATCTCACTCACAGCTATGGAGCTCTAGTGATTAGTAGGTGCAGCCAGAGTGATCTTTCTATCACATCTCTCATTACCTTTCAATGAACATGCCAATTCATTTTATGAAGTTGATTTACTGAAATCTAACAAATATACCTTGGAAAACAGAATATTCAGAACCATCTCATTTGTGGATCTTAAAAGCAAAAAGCCCAGAGAACACAGTATAAAATTGAACCTATTACCTGGTAAAGAAGAATGATTATCAAGTTGGGGAGGTTGCAAAGCCATATCATTAATATCTCAAAGGATAAAAATGAAAAATACATATAAAATAAAATATGTATTCTTGATTGTTAAAAAATTTGTTAAATAGATGTAAGTGAAATTTTTCTCCACATGACAGAAAACATTATTAATTTACCCTATAACCCTCATACTTATAACTATAATACTGGAAACATTACCTCTAACATAAGGACAAAATATATTTATTTGCATTATATACAATGAAACAATATAATGAAATATAATGAACAATATAATGAAAATGGTATCTAATATAATGAAAAAAACCCAAATAGTTTATGATTGAGAAAAAAGAAGAAAAATTATTATTGCTTAGTTCATTTATTCACAAATTTATTGAGCTACTGTTCTGCTCAGTACTTTGCTAAGAGTGATAAACAAATATGACATTCCTAATAAAGCTAAGATTACCTACCTAAAAAATACAAGAACAACAACTAAAGAAAAAAAAATCTATAACCAAAACTCACTGCCATTCTTTTTCTCCCAGGGGCCTTTGAACAAGACATTTTCAAAGCCCATTTGCAAGAATAAGTGCTACAATCTTATCACTGCAATGTGAACTTGTATTATCAAACAATACCAGGGGCACTCAGGTGGCTTTGTGAATTAAGCGTTGGACTCTTGGTTTCGGCTTTGGTCAAGATCTCATGGTTTGTGAGATCCAGCCCCGTGTTGGGCTCTGCACTGACAGTGTGGAGCCTGCTTGGGGTTCTATCTCTCCCTTTCTCTCTGCCCCTCCCTCCCTCTCTTTCTCTCTCTCTCTCAAAATAATTAAAAAAAAACAATACTTCTGCTATAAGTAAATAATAGCAATAATAACAAGGGAACTTGTACCAAAATCAACCAGAGAGAATCAATGTCTAGAAACAAGACTTCAGATATTATGAATTTATTATATAGCAAACATGGCTTCCCCCCAAAAAGTAAGAAAATGATGTGTTATAGTTTGAAATATTTCTAAAAAAACTTTTTTCGAAAATGATGTTAGGTTTATAAATACATTTTCTTAGGAGAAAGAAACACGAAAATATATATTTTTTTCTCTCCATAAAAGTACTGCCGAGAAATAAAAATGTCTGCCTGTAGGCTGGCTTTCTTGGGAAAACAGACTCTGAGAAAGAGGTCTGTGTTCAGAAAGTTTACTGGTGAGTGTTCTCAGCATCAGCATCTGTTGGACAGAGAAGGACAAATGGGACCGTACACATGGAGAACTCCACTGGGCTTACAGGTGATCCCACAGAAAGCTCTGGGACAGTGATGGCCTTTGAGTCTGGAATTCATACCACTGATTTGACCAATCAGTGGATTTGGATAGAACCCTGGGGACCTTAGATTAGGGCAATGAGATCTCTTTCACTGAAGCCAAAGTATGGAGAGAGCTTAAGGTAAATATAGACATTAAAAGGAGATTTTTCTCTCTCCTTCAAATAACACACATATGATATGATATCTATCATGCATCCTCTATCTATCTATCTATCTATCTATCTATCTATGCATCTATCATCTATCTATATCATTTATGTATCTATTGATCTATATACCTATTATCATGTATATATGTACATATAGATAATAATACAAAGTTAGAACCGAAAGACAAGACACTAGAAAATATTAAATTATGTTTGACAGCTAAAAGGTTAATATATAAACTATGCTCCCAAATTAGTAAGAAGTAGAGACATACCACAGAAGAAAAATGGACAAGGGCCATGAATGGTTAATTCACAAAAGAAATTAAATTGACCAAAAAAACATATAAAGGGATATCCAGGGTCAAAAAGAATCAAATCAAAGCAAATTAAGGCAGTGATAAGATGATGTTTAGGGTGAAGGTGTATTCACGAAATAATAAGGAAAAAAAATTTTTTAAATGTATGGAATGTAGGATCCAACATATACTTAAACATGTAACTACAAAATTTGAAAAGATTTCATTAATGACTTTTTAATTCTAATATACATATTTTAACCTTTAATAATATTTTGGTTAAAAATATTTGCACTTTCAGTGATTCCTAATTGCCCTGTGTTAAAATGATGCATTATAAGTTTAAATGTTTATAAACAAACTTTTAGAAAATAATGTTAGGTTTATAAATACAATTTCTCAGATAGGAGAAGCTATCTATAGACCCAAACTTCTTGACCTGGCACACTAAAGTATCAAGGATTTAAGGGTTTAGTATCTCATTCTTTTCCAGTTTCCCCTCTTGCTACTCCCCAAACCACGCTACACCATAAAAACATTCAACTGCTTGCAGCTCCCAGAATTGCTATGCTTTATTGCTACATGACAATTCCCTCTGCCTGGAAACTTCTCCACAATCTGCTAGATCACATCTGCTCCTTCATTTTCCCAGCTGATCAGTCCCCAGAAGCTTTTCTTAATTCCTTAGGGCTGAGGAAGGTGCTCTTCGTGTCTTAAAGCCTGAGTATTCTGCAAGCATCCATTGACCACATACTGTGACTGTTTTCTCTTTACCTCCTTGTCTCTCTGACTAGAATGTAAACTTCTTAGCAGTTCACTGACTGCTCTGAAGCATTGGATAAAGTTCACCCCTCTCTCCTGAAAACACATTGTTTGTTGCCAAGTGAATATAGTTTAGATGTGATTTCCTTCATTGTTAGGTAACTATTTCATAGTTTCTTTTGCTAGATCATCATTTCTTTGTCTCTCTATATTGGGATGTCTCGGAGTTTTCAGGTTTTCTCTCTTTTCTAGTGTGTTTCAGCCTATACACAGGTCAATTAAATCAGAAACTCTAGGGTAGGTCTTGGATTGGTATCATGTATAATATCCTAGGTGAATCCAAAGTGCAGCGGTAGCTTCAAATACCATACATAGGTTGATGATTTCAAAATTCAAATATCCATCTCCTCTGATCCACATATCCAACCACCTATTTGAAATGTCAGCATTTCTTGTCTAAAACAAAACTCTGACCTCTCCCTACATTGTCCCAAGCTTGCATTCCCACAATGTTCTCAAGCTTAATAATGGGTGCCTGCTGTTAGAAGTTGTCCAGGCCCCAAACCCTGACGCCATCTTTAACTTCTCTTTCTCATTCTTGTTCTGTCTCCAATCCAACAGTAACTTCTGTTGGCTTTTTAAAAGTCTATCTCAAATTTGGGACACCTGGTGGCTCAGTTGGTAAGCGTCCAGCTCTCTTGATTTTGGCTCAGTTCATGATCTCACAGTCTCGAGATCGAACCCTTGTCCTGACAATGTGGAGCCTGCTTGAGATTCTGTCTCTGCCTCTCCCCCACCTCTCTCTATCTCTCTCTCTCTTTCAAAATAAATAAATAAACATTTTTAAAAATGTATATCTCAAAGTAAATCACCTCTCACCACCTCCATTCTTACCTAAGCAAGAACTTCCCAATTCTGGTGCCAGGATACTTGGGTTGGGGTGGTTGCAGATGTGCTAAGAAACTGATCCTAGTTGTCCACGTGGGCAGCTGGTGGGACTTGGTTGTGTTGCAGCCCCCAAACTTGTCATATCAGGCTTAATGTCATATCAGGCTTAATATCCGTCTAAAACTCCTATCCCACATCCCTGACTACTGTCGTACTCTCCTGTGAAGTCGCTTGTTTTGATTTTCAGTTCTACAGTTATTTTCAAAACAGTAAATAAAATGATATGTTTTAAAGAACTAATTATCATACTTTGCTGCTCAAACTCTCTAGTGGCCTGTCGTCACTAAGGCCCCTGCTTATCTCTCCAAATCCATCTCTCCTGCTCTCCCCCTTATGACACTTCGCTTCTTGCTCATCTTCAAAAGGGCCAAGCTTGTTTTTTCCTCCTGGTCTTGTATTTTGTTGGACATGTGCATGGTCCTTTCCCTCATTTCCTTTAGGTATCTGCTTTAGGTACACTAAGAGAGGCCTCTCCTGCCAACATCTCTCCCCTTATCATTCATTTCTTTTTCACAGCATGGTTATTAATACGTGTTAAATATGTATTTATCTGCCGATGAAGTTTGTTTCTCCCAATGGAATAGAAGCTCAATAAATACAAAGACAGTCACTGCTTGATCTCAGTATCTGGAACAGGTACCAGGAATAGCTGTATTTTGAATAAATGAGTAAATAGATCTGATTTTGACACGATACTTCTGTCTTCTTCTAAAACTGCCCAAATATCCTATGATTGCCTAGAATTAGGATAGAAACCAATGCTTAATTAGTTGTTGTTCTTATTGGTACCAGACATTACTCAATTAAAATAAATTTTAAAATCTCTGAAAGTAGAAGGAAAATTAAAAAAAATAACTTTAGAATCTTTTTAAATTAATCATTTGGAAATGAAAGGAACATTTAATGTTCTAAGACTATTTCACCAGCTAATTTTCCAAAAGGTCAATTCTAAATCAACTTAAAAGATTCTTTAGAGAAGTTTCACAATAATCAGCTTCTCCAGAATGCTCACATTATATTCTTGAAAGAAAAGAAATGGTGAATAATTCCTGGCATTTGATATGTTTGTTGTATGCCTGCCACTAAAGTCTTTTGTGATTAAAAATTTGATGTTTTGTGTCATGTTAATAAAGTTTGTATAGACAAAATTACCATCATCTTTATTTTTCTTTTTTTTTTTTTTTTTTACAAATATAAAATAGACATTGCCTAAAACAATATGTGAACAAACAGGAACATAGAAACAGCATTATCAGGAGTTGAAAAGAATTGACAAAATGGATTAATTACGTTTTAAATACAATGGGCTTTTAGTATGGAAACTGAGTTGATTTTGCAATTATTATCTTTTTAGAAATTAAAAATCAAGTAATCCTAGTAAATAATTAAACATTATTCTGGATTCATTTTAATTAATAGAATAGTCTGTGATACTTCCAGGGTACTATTGTAATGTCTTCAGATTAGGTTATAACTGAACCTTAATTATTTCATAATTATTTACTCTCATATTTGATTATCTATCCACTTAAAAAAGAAATTGTTAACTAGTAGTACTAATTGAATATATAAACTTCCATGCCCATATTTTTAATACACTAATATATCAATAAGCTATTCAATCATAGTCGACATAATTAAATATCATTTGTTCAGTCATTTCTTCACCAAACACTGAATTGTTTTCAAAACAAAAGTTTAATAGCAGTGTTCTGTTTTGAAAGCTTAGTTAATAGGGAATTTTATCCTTAATTCCTTTACTCTTTTGTTGTTCATGAATATTATTGCTTTGGTCACAGATTGTAAATTAAAATTAGACTGAGGGCTAAATCAATTTCACTTTTTGTATGTATCTATCATACTTTCCCCAATACTTAATAATATATTCAAAATGAATGGTTTTTATATTAACTTTTATTTTTTTATGCCTTTAGTAATTTGCTACCTTTATTCCAGTATGCTGAGTTCTCAGAAGGGAGATTTGAGAAGAGCTATGTTATGAACTGTTAGGAGAATATATTTAGGAAACTGGGGAAGAGATAATTTTCTTTGTTTACATAGTAAAAGTGGCACAAGGAAACATATATTAGTATGTGCAAATATAAGTGTGCATATACATGTGCATATATGTCCATACACACATCACACACTAACACATTGAGAGAAGTGTGAATTTTATAAATTAGTGATGATAGAATTTAGTCTTAGGGAGTGGTTTCACAATAAATCTTGGTAGGAGTAAACAAGTTAAGAAGATTCTCACAATGTGGACCAGATAGCACTAGTTCTAAATGGCATTGGATGTGAAGAAAAGGGCAAGTGGGTTACTGACAAAATTAATTAACTATAATATCTAGTCAAGTAAAATCATTGGACATTTATGAATTATTGCAACTCTGTTGTTGGACATGTATCTGTGAATGTCAGGCAGAGGAAAGGTCACAAAAGGAAAATTGATAATATTTAATAAAGAAACATATGTGAGTACGCACTTAATGTTTTTTCATATTAGGTACTTAGTGTGAAATTAATAAGTTCATTTGTTTCAAAGTTAATATTCAGGCTGCTACATTTCTTTTATGAAAGAAATTGAAACTGGTAAGTATTGTGGTCCAACATAAGAGATTCCATTCTTGGTATATAGATTCAGCAAAGAACTATGAATTATTTTATCTGTATGAATTGTAATTATCATTATCTTTGAACAATAATTTTACTAGTGAGTATAAATGTTTACTAGTGAGTAGAAACACATGGTATATAGACCTCCTCTGTTTTTCTTGAGCAAAAATATATCATCTATCTTCCAGTGAAAGTAAATAAATTATAGGAAATTTTAATATGCTTTTAATAATTCATAGAAATTTGATCTGATCAGGAAATGCATTTTTACATACTGTTGTTTCAACATTGAAATCACTTAATAAAACTTTTGTGTGGTAACATCTTCAGATGGCTATTTCATTAGAAATGCAAAAATTATAGTTTTATTATTATACATGTAAAATATATAGGAACTTATGATACCAATAGTGTTTTTCATATAATATTAATATAAAATTAATATTGAAATAAAATTCACGTTACTTTAAGTAAATACTTATAGAGGACTTTGAAAAATGAAATACTGGAAATATTAATCTGCCATTTCATTGAATTCATGGCATTAAATTTTATCCTTGTAGTATAATTGCGATTGAGTAGGGAAACTTTACATACTTATATATATGTAACCCTCTAAACTGTCTCCCCCAAATGGCCATCCTTTACACATTCTATTGAAATTCTGATTTAAAATATACAAGGGAGAAAATAAAGAGGCAAAATGGGGTGTTATCTCAGATCAAAATAAAATTAAACTCTTTTATAAAGGCTAGAATCATCTCATACTATTTTTGTTTGTTTTATATTTCTTAATAAACTAGGTATTCGATGAAAAAACAGTTAAGAACAATTTCCCAGTGAGTCTTTACCCTTCAGAAACATGTTGATTTTAGACTGAAGTTGAAAGACTTAGAGGTATTAAACATCAAGCTCTGGACCTTAAATCTGCCATGTAAGCAGCTATGTGATCTTAACCTTGCAGCTGTCACTTGCCCATAAATAAAATAGTGGTGACAGTGGTGATTCTTGCAAAGTAAATTGAAGGATATCACTTATCTAACTTAATGCCTCCTTAGTTTCCCATGCACTTAAAATGCAAATTCTTATCAAGGTCTCTGGGGCTAAAAACGTGTTCCTAATAGTGCTTCCTGTTCATTTCCTATGTGTCCCCCAAATCACCATGTTCCAAATTGATATATTTTAGTTTCTTGATCAGTCCCAGCCATCTTTGTTTTCCACGTACTTGAACACAATTTCTTTTCTATCTAGAGGTCTCTTCTCTACATGGTTGACATTTGCTGTTTTCTGATAATTTATTTTCAGATCAAGTCTTTCTAGGCAGGCTTTCTTTTACCTACCTTTTTTTTTTCAATTTTTTTCTATTATTTTAAATTTACATCCAAATTAGTTAGCATATAGTGCAACAGTGATTTCAGAGTAGATTCCTTTTTTTTTTAATTTTTTTTCAACGTTTATTTATTTTTGGGACAGAGAGAGACAGAGCATGAATGGGGGAGGGGCAGAGAGAGAGGGAGACACAGAATCAGAAACAGGCTCCAGACTCTAAGCCATCAGCCCAGAGCCTGACGCGGGGCTCGAACTCACAGACCGCGAGATCGTGACCTGGCTGAATTCGGACGCTTAACTGACTGCGCCACCCAGGCGCCCCAAGGGAGTAGATTCCTTAGTGCCCCTTACCCATTTAGCCCATCCCCCCACACACAACCCCTCCAGTAACCCTCAGTTTATTCTCCATATTTATGAGTCTCTTCTGTTTTGTCCCCCTCCCTGTTTTTATATTATTTTTGTTTCCCTTCCCATCTGTTTTGTCTCTTAAAGTCCTCATATGAGTGAAGTCGTATGATTTTTGTCTTTCTCTGACTAATTTCACTTAGCATAATACCCTCCAGTTCCATCCATGTAGTTGCAAATGGCAAGATTTGATTCTTTTTGATTGCCGAGTAATACTCCATTGTGTGAGTGTGTGTATATATATATATATATATATATATATATATATATATATATACCACATCTTCTTTACCCCTTCATCTATCGATGGACATTTGGACATTTGGCTCATTGCATACCTTGGCTATTGTTGATAGTGCTGCTATAAACATGGGGTTTCATGTGTCCCTTCAAAACAGCACACCTGTATCCCATGGATAAATGCCTAGTAGTGCAATTGCTGGGTCATAGGGTAGTTCTATTTTTAGTTTTTTGAGGAACCTCCATACTGTTTTCCAGAGTGGCTGCACCAGCTTGCATTCCCACCAACAATGCAAAAAAGATCCTCTTTCTCCTCATCTACACCAACATCTGTTGTTGCCTGTGTTGTTAATGTTAGCCATTCTGACAGGTGTCAGGTAGTATCTCATTGTGGTTTTGATTTGTATTTCCCTGATGATGAGTGATGTTAAGCATTTTTTCATGTATCGGTCATCTGGATGTCTTCTTTGGAGAAGTTTCTATTCATGTCTTTTGTCCATTTCTTTACTGGATTAATTGTTTTTTGGGTGTTGAGTTTGATAAGTTCTTTGTAGATTTTGGATACTAACCCTTAATCTGATAAGTCATTTGCAAATATATTCTCCCATTCTTTCAGTTGCCGTTTAGCTTCCCTGATTGTTTCCTTTGCTGTGTGAAGTTTTATTTTGATGAGGTCCCAGTAGGTTTTGTTTTGTTTTGCTTAGTTTTGCTTTTGTTTCCCTTGCCTCCGAGACATGTTGAGTAAGAAGTTGCTGAGGCCAAGATCAAAAAGGTTTTTGCCTGCTTTATCCTCGAGGATTTTGATGGCTTTCTGTCTTACATTGAGGTCTTTCATCCATTTTGAGTTATTTTTGTGTATAGGGTAAGAAAGTGCTCCAGGTTCATTCTTCTGCATATCGCTGTCCAGTTTTCCCAGCACCACTTGCTGAAAATACTGTCTTCATTCCATTGGATATTCTTTCTTGCTTTGTCAAAGATTAGTTGGCCATATGTTTGAGGGCCCATTTCTGGGTTCTCTATTCTTTTTTTTTTTTAATTTTTTTTCAACTTTTTTAATAATTTTTGGAACAGAAAGAGACAGAGCATGAACAGGGGAGGGGCAGAGAGAGAGGGAGACACAGAATCAGAAACAGGCTCCAGACTCTGAGCTATCAGCCCAGAGCCTGACGCGGGGCTCAAACCCACGGACCGCGAGATCGTGACCTGGCTGAAGTCGGACGCTTAACCGACTGCGCCACCCAGGCGCCCCTCTGGGTTCTCTATTCTGTTCCATTGATCTGAGTATCTGTTCTTGTGCCAGTACCATACTGTCTTGATGATTACAGCTTTGTAGTATAGCTTGAAGTCTGGGATTGTGATGCCTCCTGCTTTGGCTTTCTTTTTCAAGATTGCTTTGGCTATTTGGGGTCTTTTCTGGTTCCATACAAATTTTAGGATTATTTGTTCTAGCTCTGTGAAGAGTTCTGTTGTTATTTTGATAGGGATTGCATTGAATAGATAGATTGCTTTAGGTAGTATCGACATTTTAACAATATTTGATCTTCCTATCCAGGAGCATGGAATCTTTTTCCATTTCTTTGTGTCTTCGTCCATTTATTTCATAAGCTTTCTATAGTTTTCAGTGTATATATTTTTCACCTCTATGGTTAGATTTATTCCTAGATATTTTATGGTTTTTTGTGCAACTGTAAATGGGATCTATTTCTTGATTTCTCTTTCTATCAATTCATTGTTGGTGTATAGGAATGCAACCGATTTCTGTGCATTGATTTTATATCCTGCAACTTTGCTGAATTCATGAATCAATTCTAACAGGTTTTTGGTAGAATCTTTAGGGTATTCCATATACAATATCCTGTCATCTGCAAAGAGTAAAAGTCTGACCTCCTCCTGGCTGATTTGGATGCCTTTTCTTTCTTTGTGTTGCCTGGTTACAGAGGCAAAAACTTCCAATACTATGTCGAATAATAGTGGTGAGAGTGAACATCCCTGTCTTGTGCCTGACCTTAGGGGGAAAGCTCTCAGTTTTTCCCCATTGAGGATGATATTAGCATTGGGTCGTTCATATATGACTTTTATGATCTCAAGTTATGCTCCTTCTATCCCTACTTTCTTGAGGGTTTTTATCAAGAAAGGGTGCTGTATTTTGTGAAATGCTTTCTCTGCATCTATTGAGAAGATCATATGGTTCTTGTCCTTTCTTTTATTGATGTGATGAATCACATTATTTGTTTTGTGGATATTGAACCTGCCCTGCATCTCAATTATAAATCCCACTTGGTCGTGGTGAATAATTTTTTTAATGTATTGTTGGATCCGGTTGGCTAATATCTTGTTAAAGATCCATGTTCATCAGGGGAATTTGTCTATAGTTCTCCTTTTTAGTGGGGTCTCTGTCTGGTTTTGGAATCAAGGTAATGCTGGCTTCATAGAAAGAGTTTGGAAATTTTCTTTCCATTTCTATTTTTTGGAACAGTTTCAAGAGAATAGGTGTTAACTCTTCCTTAAATGTTTGGTAGACTTCCCCTGGAAAGTCATCTGGCCCTGGAAACTTGTTTTTTGGCAGATATTTGATTACTACTTCGATTTCCTTACTGGTTATGGGTCTGTTCAAATTTTCTGTTTGTTCCTGTTTCAGTTTTGGTAGTGTATATGTTTCTAGGAATTTGTCCATTTCTTCCAGATTACCCATTTCCCTGGCATATATTTGGTCATAATATTCTCTTATTATTGTTTATATTTCTTTGTGTTGGTTGTGATCTTTCCTCTTTCATTCTTGATTTTATTTATTTTGGTTCTTACCTTTTTCTTTTTGATCAAACTGGCTAGTGGTTTATCAATTTTGTGGATTCTTTCAAAGAACCAGCTTCTGGTTTCATTGATCTCTGCTACTGTTTTCTTTTGGTTTTGATAGCATTGATTTCTTCTCTATTTTTGTTATTTCCTGTCTTCTTCTGTTTTTGGGTTTTATTTGCTGTTATTTTTCCAGCTACTTAAGGCATAAGGTTAGGTTGTGTATTCAAGATCTTTCTTCCTTCTTTAGGAAGGCCTGGATTGCTATATACTTTCCTCTTATGACCGCATTTGATGCGTCACAGAGGTTTTGGATTGTGGTGCTATCATTTTCATTGACTTCCATATACTTTCTGATTTCGTCTTTAACTACTTGGTTAGCATGTTCTTCAGTCTCCAAGTATTTGTTACCTTTCCAAATTTTTCCTTGTGGTTGATTTCGAGTTTCATAGCGTTGTGATCTGAAAATATGCATGGTATGATCTCGATCTTTTTGTACTTACTTAGGGCTGATTTGTGTCCCAGTATATGGCCTATTCTGGAGAACGTTCCACGTGTACTGGAGAAGAATGTATATTCTGCTGCTTTAGGATGAAATGTTCGGAATATATCTGTTAAGTCCATCTGGTCCAGTGTGTCATTCAAAGCCATTGTTTCCGTGTTGATTTTTTCATTAGATGATCTGTCCATTGTTGTGAGTGGGGTGTTGAAGTCTCCTACTACTATGGTATTACTATCGATGAGTTTCTTTATGTTTGTGATTAATTGATTTATATATTTGGGTGCTTTCACATTTGGAGCATAAGTGTTTACAATTTTTAGGTCTTCTTGGTGGATAGACCCCTTGATTATGATATAATGCCCTTCTGCATCTCTTAGTACAGTCTTTATTTTGAAGTCTAGATTGTCTGATATATGTATGGATACTCTGGCTTTCTTTTGTTGGCCATTAGCATGATAGATGGTTCTCCATCCCCTTACTTTCAATCTGAAGGTGACTCTAGGTCTAAAGCGGGTCTCTTGTAAACAGCATATAGATGGATCTTGTTTTCTTATCCATTCTGTTACTCTATGTCTTTTGATTGGAGCATTGAGTCCATTGATGTTTAGGGTGAGTACTGAAAGATATGAATTTATTGCCATTATGATGCTTGTAGAGTTGGAGTTCTGGTGGTGTTCTCTGGTGCTTTCTAAACTTTGTTGCTTTTGGTATATATCTATATCTATATCTATCTATATATATAGAGAGAGATAGATATCTATATAGATATATCTATATCTATCTATCTATCTATCTATCTATCTATATATTTTATCTTTTCTCCCCTGGGAGAGTCCCCCTTAAAATTTCTTGCAGGGCTGAAATTTAGTTAGTTAGTTAGTGGTTACAAACTCCTTTAATTTTTGTTTGTCTGGAAAACTTTTTATCTCTCCTTCTATTTTGAATGGCAGCCTTGCTGGATAAAGCATACTTTTCTGATGCAGCACACTGAATATATCCTACCACTCCTTTCTGGCCTGCCAAGTTTCTGTGGATAGGTCTGCTGCACACCTGATCTGTGTTCCTTTGTAGGTTAGGGACTTTTTTTCCCTTACTGCTTTCATGATTCTCTCCTTGTTGATGGTCCGTCTTTATTGAATCTAATGGGGGGTTCTCTGTGCTTCCTGGATTTTGATGTCTGTGTGTTTCCCCAGGTTAGGAAAGTTTCCTGCTATGATTTGCTCACATAACCCTTCTACCCCTATTTCTTTCTCTTCCTCCTCTGGGAACCCTATGATTCTGATGTTGTTCCTTTTTAATGAGTCACTGATTTCTCTAATTCTTAAATCATGCTCTTTTTCCTTAACCTCCCTCTTTTTTTCTGCTTCATTATTCTCTGTAAGTTTGTCCTCTATATCAATGATTCTCTGTTCTGCCTCATCCATCCATGCCACCACTGCATCCATCCATGATTGCAGCTCAGTTATAGCATTTTTAATTTCATTCTATTTTTTACTTCTCTTATCTGCAGAAAGGGATTCTAATCTATTTTCAAGTCCCGCTAGTATTCTTATTTTCATGATTCTAAATTCTGGTTCAGACATCTTCCTTGTATCTATGTTGGTTAAATCCCTGGCTGTCATTTCTTTGTGCTCTTTCTTATGTGGTGAATTCCTTTGTTTTGTCATTTTGAAAGGAGAGAAGGAATTAATGAGGTAGGAAAACTGAAATTAAAAAAAGTAAAATTAAAAAAATATTAACATTAAACATAAAAAACAAATACACACAAAAACTGAATAGATGATGCTAGATCCTAGGTGTGTTTTGGTCTGGGTGTTGAAAATGGTTTGAGAGATTAAAGACAAAAAAGGGGGGGGAGGAAAAAAAAGGAAATCGTTTGAGAATTTGAAAAAAATGAATACACTGAAGTAGACTAAGATGATGGGTGTAAAATAGAATTTGGAAAATATACACAAAAGTAAAGAATATATTAGGAAAAATTAAAAATATTTTTAATAAAAAGTAAAAATAAACATGATTGTTTTCTTTTTGTGTATTCAAGAAAAAAGAAAAATGAAAAAGAGAAAAAAAATAAAAAAGGGAAAATATGGTCACCTTGTTTTCTTCCTCTTCAAATCTCCTTCTGCCTCCCTATTTTGAGTACAGTTGTGATTGCCCTTAAGTCAACCCACATAATCCAAGATAATCTCCCTATCTCAGAATTTTTAAGTTAATCATATATGTAAAGCCTTTGCCATGTAAGATAACATTCACAGGTTCCAAATATTAGGATGTGTACATCACTGGGGCAGAATTATTCAGCCTACTGCACAGTGTATTGCTGCTGGTAGTTGTTTATCTGATATCTCTTATTCCTTTTAAAATTGTTTGAAGGTATCTTTGCTATGATCGGGGGGGGTAATTTTATTTTCATTTTCTTTCTGCCAGTTATTTGTAACTTCATTATGTAGAGTCTTTAAGAAATATCCTGCAATTCTTATCTTTGTTACTGTTTTTAAAGTATCTTTTCTCTCTTGCTCCTTCTAGGAGTTTTATTAATTGATTTTTGGTTTTCAGCAGCTTAAAATAATATACTCAGAGGTGTGTGTGTATGTATGTGTTTGTGTGTGTGTGTGTGTTTGTGTGTGTGCATACACACACACCCATGGGTTTATCTTCCTTGTTTTATCAACTTTTTTGGATCTGTTGCATGTAACTGTCATTAATTTTTAGAAAGTTCACCACCATCCATTCTTCAAATATTTCTTCTGCTCCTCTCTGTCTCTTCTAATGTTGGATTTCCAATTGCACTTATGTTGGAACATTTGGCATTTTCCTATAACTCTTGGATGATTTGTTCTGGTTTACTTTCCCTCTTTGTGTTTCATTTGTGCAATTTCCTTTTATCTAACAAATGTACTGGGTTTTTTTTGTCTCTTTCAAATTTATTGATGAACCTCTCAAAGGCATTTTTTGATGTCTGCTGCTGCATTTTTTTATTCCTAGCATTTCTACTTGATTCTTTCTTTTATATTCCATCTCTGTACCTACATTGTCCATATAACCATTGATGTTGCCCACCTTTTTTCCACCAGAGCATTTAATACAGTAATCACAGAAAAAGAAAAAAAAAACCTATCTGTTAGTTCAAAAGATGTGTTGTAGTCAACACCTGGTTATAATTCACCTGATTATTTCATCTCTTCAGAGTGTGTTGATTTTTATTGCTTTTTTAATGCTCTGAAAGTTTTTGATGAAAGCTATATATCTTGTGTAGAAAAATAGGAATTGAGCTAAGTAGGCTTTATTCCTTGAAATGGACACACAATTTGTTCTATAAGGCCTTAATATAGAGGATTCTATCAATATATCCTGAAATTGACCTGGGTTTGGGATTTTTGTTTTCCATTGCTATTCTTAGTGTACAAGAAGCTTTTCATATCCTTCTAAAATTAACTTATGTTAAGGGTGTGGGCTATTTTACTAGAGGTTTTTCTAAATACATGCTTTACCCTCAGTTTTAGGTTTTCCTTTTTGTGTTGTATATCAGAGTTCTCCCCATACTCTTGTCCCCTTTCTATCCTATCGGCATCTTTCCAACACTTTTTAGTTGATGCTTGCTAGCCTGGTAAAAAGGAACAGAAGAGTATTCTTTGCCATTCTGATTGAGACTCATTCTTACATATTGCTTCTCTTGGTCTTGAGATTGGGCCTTGTCAGTGATCCTGCCCCCAAATCTGCATTATTGCAGTTGCTGTCTCTCTATCCCAGAAATGTCCCAGAAGGGATGCATTCTCACAGCACGTAGTGACACATGCAAAGAAGAGATTGAGAGTAGGTGACAATTCTTGTTCTTGTGGTCTTCACGGTTTCATCTGTCCATTAGTAATTGGCCATTAGCAATTTGTAAAGAATTTTAGATGAATTTTTATTGGTGTCCAGTAGTGTATACCCAAAGAAGGCATCTATTCCTGGAAGTGCTGGCCTTGCATTTCAGTTTAGCTGGTTATCATGTGACCATAGATAATAAGCTTTAGAAAACTTGTGAAGCTGCAGATTATCTCCTATTGTGCTTTTGTTGTTACAGGCAATGTTCTTTCCAGAGGTCTAAATCCTAAGGGGAAAGTGTATTGTTTTCTTCTTAAACTGTATTTTTTAGCCCTTACATTTAGGTTTGTGATACACTGAATAAATTTTTGTGTAAGGTGTGATTTAAGGATAATATCATTATTATTATTTTTAGAAAGAGAGGGAGAGAGCACACATGTGTAAGCAAGAGGGGGGAGAGGGAGAGGGGAATAGAGAGAGAGAGAGAGACAGAGACAGAGACAGAGACAGAGAATTTTAAGCAGGCTGTATACTAAGCATGGAGCCTGATGGGGGCTAGATCCCATGATGACCCTGGAATCATGACCTGAGCCAAAATAGTCGGATGCTCAACCAACTAAGCCACCTAGGTCCCCAATTATCATTATTATTATTGTGTACAGTTAGATATTTAGTTGTTGTAAAGCCTATTGTTGAAAGGATTGTCATCTCCCTATTATATTAGGTGGAACTTTTGTCAAAATCATTTGACTATACATGTGAAAGTATACTCATAACTCCCTATTATGGTCTATTAAACCATATTTCTTTTGCTTTTCCCATAAAAATACTATATTGATTAATATAGTAGTAATGTGTCAACTGTATTAGATCTTGTAATTATTGCCTTTTTTTAGTTTTTTTTAATTAAAAAAAATTTTTTTTCAATATATGAAGTTTATTGTCAAATTGGTTTCCATATAGCACCCAGTGCTCATCCCAAAAGGTGCCCTCCTCAATACCCTAATTATTGTCTTTTCAAAAATTTCCAGCTATTCTAGGCTATTTAAATTTTCATATAAATGTTTGAATCAAATTAAAACTGTATACAAAATTTATTCTGTTTTTTTAATCGTGATTACATTTAATCAATACATAATTCTGGGAATAGTGGATATCTTAAAAATAATTAATATCTGATCAATTAACCTAGAAAATCTCTCCATATTCAAGTATTTTTTATTCTTTTCAGTGATGCTGTGTAGTTTTCAGTGTACAGTTTACAATTTACTTTTATAATTTATTCTTAAAAATTCTAATTTTTATGTGTTATACACAATTTAAAAATATAAATTCCACATTTTTGCCCAGTACAAAGAAATAGACTTGGTTTTTGTATATTTACAATGTATCCTGTAATCTTGCTAAATTTATTCATTGTTTCTATCAGTTTTTCTGTAGATGTATTAGAGTTTTCTACTTGGATGATCACATTTGTCAAAAAAAACCCCACAGTTTAACACCTTAGTTACCAACATATGTTTTATTTTATTTCATGTTTTCTTTATTTTGCTTATTAAAGGACCTTGAGTTAGTTGGTGGGGCACCTGAGTGGCTCAGGTTTAAGTGCTTTAAGTATCTGACTTCAGCTCAGGTCATGATCTCGCGGTTCATGGGTTTGAGCCCTGCATTGGGTTCTGAGCTGATAGTTCAGAGCCTGGAGCCTGCTTCAGATTCTGTGTCTCCCTCTCTCTCTGCCTCCTACCCTGTCTCTCTCTCTCTTAAAAATAAATAAACATTAAAAAATTAAAAAAAAAATAAAGGACCTTTAGTTTGTTTGATATTGAGTAGAAGTATTGAGAGGTGACATTTTTCTTTATATTTCATTTTAAGGAGAAAGTAGCACATATACAGAATCTTCAAAAGTCCCTTAGATAAAAACGATTTTTGTTTTACCTAGAATTTTTTGGTTTTATCGTTAACATAAGAGTAAAGATCTTCCATATTGTTGTTCCCCTAATTTTTTTCATTTTTATTTCCTTTTCTTTCTTTTTCTTCTTTTTAACTTTTTCTTTTATTCCCTATCATTCTACATCCTTAGTAGAAATACAGATTCTGATTTATGAATTTTATTTTTTTGTATTTTAAGTTCTTTATTTGCATATTTTTAAGTTTCTTTGTCTCGTAAAATATATTATAATTTGCTTATTATTACCATGTTTTCTAGTAATTTTTAAAATTAATTTATGGGAATTATTTGATACTTTTTATGTTATAATAACTGGTTCAACTATAATTATTATTTAATTAATATATTTTTTCTCCTTTTTTTGGGTATATTCTTGCTACTTTGCATGTCACATAGTCCTTTAATTTTCCAGGTAGATTTCTTTTTTTTTTTTTTGTGATGAGTTTTTATTTTATTTTATTTTTTTTTAAGTTAAAAAAATTTATTTTTTTTCTTTTTTTTAATTTATTTATTTTTTATTTTTTTTATGAAATTTATTGACAAATTGGTTTCCATACAACACCCAGTGCTCATCCCAAAAGGTGCCCTCCTCAATACCCATCACGCACCCTCTCCCCCCTCCCACCCCCAATCAACCCTCAGTTTGTTCTCAGTTTTTAACAGTCTCTTATGCTTAGGCTCTCTCCCATTCTAACCTCTTTTTTTTTTTCCTTCCCCTCCCCAATGGGTTCCTGTTAAGTTTCTCAGGATCCACATAAGAGTGAAACCATATGGTATCTGTCTTTCTCTGTATGGCTTATTTCACTTAGCATCACACTCTCCAGTTCCATCCACGTTGCTACAAAAGGCCATATTTCATTTTTTCTCATTGCCACGTAATATTCCATTGTGTATATAAACCACAATTTCTTTATCCATTCATCAGTTGATGGACATTTAGGCTCTTTCCATAATTTGGCTATTGTTGAGAGTGCTGCTATGAACATTGGGGTACAAGTGGCCCTATGCATCAGTGCTCCTGTATCCCTTGGATAAATTCCTAGCAGTGCTATTGCTGGGTCATAGGGTAGGTCTATTTTTAATTTTCTGAGGAATCTCCACACTGCTTTCCAGAGCAGCTGCACCAATTTGCATTCCCACCAACAGTGCAAGAGGGTTCCCGTTTCTCCACATCCTCTCCAGCATCTATAGTCTCCTGATTTGTTCATTTTGGCCACTCTGACTGGCGTGAGGTGATACCTGAGTGTGGTTTTGATTTGTATTTCCCTGATAAGGAGCGACGCTGAACATCTTTTCATGTGCCTGTTGGCCATCCGGATGTCTTCTTTAGAGAAGTGTCTATTCATGTTTTCTGCCCATTTCTTCACTGGGTTATTTGTTTTTCGGGTGTGGAGTTTGGTGAGCTGTTTATAGATTTTGGATACTAGCCCTTTGTCCGATATGTCATTTGCGAATATCTTTTCCCATTCTGTTGGTTGCCTTTTAGTTTTGTTGGTTGTTTCCTTTGCTGTGCAGAAGCTTTTTATCTTCATAAGGTCCCGGTAATTCACTTTTGCTTTTAATTCCCTTGCCTTTGGGGATGTGTCGAGTAAGAGATTGCTACGGCTGAGGTCAGAGAGGTCTTTTCCTGCTTTCTCCTCTAAGGTTTTGATGGTTTCCTGTCTCACATTTAGGTCCTTTATCCATTTTGAGCTTATTTTTGTGAATGGTGTGAGAAAGTGGTCTAGTTTCAACCTTCTGCATGTTGCTGTCCAGTTCTCCCAGCACCATTTGTTAAAGAGGCTGTCTTTTTTCCATTGGATGTTCTTTCCTGCTTTGTCAAAGATGAGTTGGCCATACGTTTGTGGGTCTAGTTCTGGGGTTTCTATTCTATTCCATTGGTCTATGTGTCTGTTTTTGTGCCAATACCATGCTGTCTTGATGATGACAGCTTTGTAGTAGAGGCTAAAGTCTGGGATTGTGATGCCTCCTGCTTTGGTCTTCTTCTTCAAAATTCCTTTGGCTATTCGGGGCCTTTTGTGGTTCCATATGAATTTTAGGATTGCTTGTTCTAGCTTCGAGAAGAATGCTGGTGCAATTTTGATTGGGATTGCATTGAATGTGTAGATAGCTTTGGGTAGTATTGACATTTTGACAATATTTATTTTTCCAATCCATGAGCAGGGAATGTCTTTCCATTTCTTTAAATCTTCTTCAATTTCCTTCATAAGCTTTCTATAGTTTTCAGCATACAGATCCTTTACATCTTTGGTTAGATTTATTCCTAGGTATTTTATGCTTCTTGGTGCAATTGTGAATGGGATCAGTTTCTTTATTTGTCTTTCTGTTGCTTCATTGTTAGTATATAAGAATGCAACTGATTTCTGTACATTGATTTTGTATCCTGCAACTTTGCTGAATTCCTGTATCAGTTCTAGGAGACTTTTGGTGGAGTCTATTGGATTTTCCATGTATAATATCATGTCATCTGCAAAAAGCGAAAGCTTGACTTCATCTTTGCCAATTTTGATGCCTTTGATTTCCTTTTGTTGTCTGATTGCTGATGCTAGAACTTCCAGCACTATGTTAAACAGCAGCGGTGAGAGTGGGCATCCTTGTCGTGTTCCTGATCTCAGGGAAAAAGCTCTCAGTTTTTCCCCGTTGAGGATGATGTTAGCTGTGGGCTTTTCATAAATGGCTTTTATGATCTTTAAGTATGTTCCTTCTATCCCGACTTTCTCAAGGGTTTTTATTAAGAAAGGGTGCTGGATTTTGTCGAAGGCCTTTTCTGCATCGATTGACAGGATCATATGGTTCTTCTCTCTTTTTTTGTTAATGTGATGTATCACATTGATTGATTTGCGAATGTTGAACCAGCCCTGCATCCCAGGAATGAATCCCACTTGATCATGGTGAATAATTCTTTTTATATGCCGTTGAATTCGATTTGCTAGTATCTTATTGAGAATTTTTGCATCCATATTCATCAGGGATATTGGCCTGTAGTTCTCTTTTTTTACTGGGTCTCTGTCTGGTTTAGGAATCAAAGTAATACTGGCTTCATAGAATGAGTCTGGAAGTTTTCCTTCCCTTTCTATTTCTTGGAATAGCTTGAGAAGGATAGGTATTATCTCTGCTTTAAACGTCTGGTAGAACTCCCCTGGGAAGCCATCTGGTCCTGGACTCTTATTTGTTGGGAGATTTTTGATAACCGATTCAATTTCTTCTCTGGTTATGGGTCTGTTCAAGCTTTCTATTTCCTCCTGATTGAGTTTTGGAAGAGTGTGGGTGTTCAGGAATTTGTCCATTTCTTCCAGGTTGTCCAATTTGTTGGCATATAATTTTTCATAGTATTCCCTGATAATTGTTTGTATCTCTTAGGGATTGGTTGTAATAATTCCATTTTCATTCATGATTTTATCTATTTGGGTCATCTCCCTTTTCTTTTTGAGAAGCCTGGCTAGAGGTTTGTCAATTTTGTTTATTTTTTCAAAAAACCAACTCTTGGTTTCGTTGATCTGCTCTACAGTTTTTTTAGATTCTATATTGTTTATTTCTGCTCTGATCTTTATTATTTCTCTTCTTCTGTTGGGTTTAGGCTGCCTTTGCTGTTCTGCTTCTAGTTCCTTTAGGTGTGCTGTTAGATTTTGTATTTGGGATTTTTCTTGTTTCTTGAGATAGGCCTGGATTGCAATGTATTTTCCTCTCAGGACTGCCTTTGCTGCGTCCCAAAGCGTTTGGATTGTTGTATTTTCATTTTCGTTTGTTTCCATATATTTTTTAATTTCTTCTCTAATTGCCTGGTTGACCCACTCATTCGTTAGTAGGGTGTTCTTTAACCTCCATGCTTTCGGAGGTTTTCCAGACTTTTTTCTGTGGTTGATTTCAAGCTTCATAGCATTGTGGTCTGAAAGTAAGCATGGTATAATTTCAATTCTTGTAAACTTATGAAGGGCTGTTTTGTGACCCAGTATATGATCTATCTTGGAGAATGTTCCCTGTGCACTCGAGAAGAAAGTATATTCTGTTGCTTTGGGATGCAGAGTTCTAAATATATCTGTCAAGTCCATCTGATCCAATGTCTCATTCAGGGCCCTTGTTTCTTTATTGACCGTGTGTCTAGATGATCTATCCATTTCTGTAAGTGGGGTGTTAAAGTCCCCTGCAATTACCACATTCTTATCAATAAGGTTGCTTACTTTTATGAGTAATTGTTTTATATATTTGGGGGCTCCGGTATTCGACGCATAGACATTTATAATTGTTAGCTCTTCCTGATGGATAGACCCTGTAACTATTATATAATGTCCTTCTTCATCTCTTGTTACAGCCTTTAATTTAAAGTCTAGTTTGTCTGATAGAAGTATGGCTACTCCAGCTTTCTTTTGGCTTCCAGTCGCATGATAAATAGTTCTCCATCCCCTCACTCTCAATCTAAAGGTGTCCTCCGGTCTAAAATGAGTCTCTTGTAGACAGCAAATAGATGGGTCTTGTTTTTTTATCCATTCTGATACCCTATGTCTTTTGGTTGGCGCATTTAATCCATTTACATTCAGTGTTATTATAGAAAGATACGGGTTTAGAGTCATTGTGATGTCTGTATGTTTTATGCTTGTAGTGATGTCTCTGGGACTTTGTCTCACAGGGTCCCCCTTAGGATCTCTTGTAGGGCTGGTTTAGTGGTGACAAATTCCTTCAGTTTTTGTTTGTTTGGGAAGACCTTTACTCTCCTTCTATTCTAAATGACAGACTTGCTGGATAAAGGATTCTTGGCTGCATATTTTTTCTGTCTAGCACCCTGAAAATCTCGTGCCAATTCTTTCTGGCCTGCCAAGTTTCAAAAGAGAGATCAGTCACGAGTCTTATAGGTCTCCCTTTATATGTGAGGGCACGTTTACCCCTTGCTGCTTTCAGAATTTTCTCTTTATCCTTGTATTTTGCCAGTTTCACTATGATATGCCGTGCAGAAGATCGATTCAAGTTACGTCTGAAGGGAGTTCTCTGTGCCTCTTGGATTTCCATGCCTTTTTCCTTCCCCAGTTCAGGGAAGTTCTCAGCTATTATTTCTTTAAGTACCCCTTCAGCACCTTTCCCTCTCTCTTCCCCCTCTGGGATCCAATTATGCGTATATTATTTCTTTTTAGTGTATCACTTAGTTCTCTAATTTTCCCCTCATACTCCTGGATTTTTTTATCTCTCTTTTTCTCAGCTTCCTCTTTTTCCATAACTTTATCTTCTAGTTCACCTATTCTCTCCTCTGCCTCTTCAAGCCGAGCTGTGGTGGTTTCCATTTTGTTATGCATTTCGTTTAAAGCATTTTTCAGCTCCTCGTGACTGTCCTTAGTCCCTTGATCTCTGTAGCAAGAGATTCTCTGCTGTCCTGTATACTGTTTTCAAGTCCAGCGATTAATTTTATGACTATTATTCTAAATTCACTTTCTATTATATTATTTAAGTCCTTTTTGATCAGCTCATTAGCTGTTGTTATTTCCTGGAGATTCTTCTGAGGGGAATTCTTCTGCTTGGTCATTTTGGATAGTCCCTGGCGTGGTGAGGACCTGCAGGGCACTTCCCCTGTGCTGTGGTGTATAACTGGAGTTGGTGGGCGGGGCCGCAGTCAGACCTGATGTCTGCCCCCAGCCCACCGCTGGGGCCACAGTCAGACTGGTGTGTGCCTTCTCTTCCCCTCTCCTAGGGGCGGGATTCACTGTAGGGTGGTGTGGCTCGTCTGGGCTACTTGCACCCTGCCAGGCTTGTGATGCTGGGGATCTGGCGTATTAGCTGGGGTGGGTAGGCAAGTTGCACAGGGGCAGGAGGGGCAGGCTTAGCTCGCTTCTCCTTAGGTGATCCACTTCAGGAGGGGCCCTGTGGCAGTGGGAGGGAGTCAGATCTGCTGCCGGAGTTTTGGCTCCGCAGAAGGGCAGAGTTGGGTGTTTGCACAGAGCGAGAAAGTTTCCTGGCAGGAACTGGTTCTCTTTGGGATTTTGGCTGGGCGATGGGCGGGGGAGATGGCGCTGGCGAGCGCCTTTGTTCCCCACCAAACTGAGCTCTGTTGTCAGGGGGCTCAGCAGCTCTCCCTCCCTTTGTCCTCCAGCCTTCCCGCTTTGCGAGCAGAGCTGTTAACTTATGACCTCCCAGAGGGTAAGTCGTGCTTGTTGTGGGAACACAGTCCGTCAGGCCCCTCCGCTTTTGCAAGCCAGACTCGGGGGCTCTGCTTGGCCGGCGAGCCGCCCCTCCACCCCGGCTCCCTCCCGCCAGTCCGTGGAGCTGGCACCGCCTTGCCGCCCTTCCTACCCTCTTTCGTGGGCCTCTCGTCTGCGTTTGGTTCCGGCGACTCCTTTCTGCTAATCCTCTGGCGGTTTTCTGGGTTATTTAGGCAGGTGTAGATGGAATCTAAGTGATCAGCAGGACGTGAGGTGAGCCCAGCGTCCTCCTAAACCGCCATCTTGCCTCTCTTTGTCTCTTTTTTTTTTTTTTTAAGAGAAATGCCATTGAAGTATAATCTTTTTCTTTCTTTTTCTCTTTCCTTTTTACAAAAATTTAAAAAAGTATATATTTCTTAATGAGAGCAAACTGTCTCTTCTCTCTTGTTGATAGGGCACATTGCTAACCCTATGGATTCCTCCCAGACTTGATTTGAGTTTTGTCTGGGCCACAAATTTGACTAGGTTTAATTCAGATGCAATTAGTCAAAACGCCAAATCATAGAACTGCTGCCTCCTTATTGGTCTTGTCGTATTTAAGTGGGGAGGGAGCTCATATCTGATTTCTCTTTGCTTTTCAGCCCCTCCTTTAGTGATGATTTTAGATTGAAACTTGGGGTTTAGAACAAAGATGGGAAAATGTGGAGGCCAAGAAATTTCTTCTTGAATAAAATATTTCCAGATTCCAATTTGTCCAATCAACCAATCCTGTAATCTATTGCTTGGATGACTCTTTCTCAAGCTTTCAAAATAAGTTCATCTATAGCAGCCTGTTTCTGCATAGCCTCTTATGCAGATGAGGGAATCATCTCCAGAAATGAAACCTGGCATGGCTTTCTGCTACCTGCAAAGGGCTTATTTATTCTTTAGACTTTGTTTTTTCTAGGCTTTCTCAGACATTACAGTTTGTCCTAGCCCCACAGAAAACTATGTTATATTACATTTTGTCTGGATTATTTTTTTTTCTTTTTGATACCATGGGTATCACAAATAGTGGAAACATATGTATCTTATTCACTGTTAGTTCCCTAACATCTAGCAGAGTGGCTATAAATAATTTGTGTTCACAACTATCATTATAAAAAAATACATGCTTACTATTTAGTTATATTAAGCAATAAAACAGATTTGCCACCCAAGACTGGTGCAATAAATGTTGCATATATAAATAGTATTCAAATAATTAGCTACAAAGAAGAACATCATGGAAGTTTCAAATTGCAATATGAATATAATAGCTTAAAATATATGATTGTACTGTGGAGATTTAGAAGGTAGTAGTTTTGTGCTAGAAAGTAACCCTGGCAAGAACAGAAAAGAATATATTCAAAAGAGTTAAAAATTTTGAAGCTGTTTATGAAAGAAATTATCTGAAAGTAATGACATTTTATATAAGACATAATTTAAAAATACCAATAAGTGAAACAATAGCAAAATATATGTTCAGCAAGTTCACTTGAGAAGAAATATCAGAAGTTGAATGATGGCTTAGAATATCATAACAGCAAGTCAGATTCTTCTCTTTGTGGGGATTAGCAATCTTTGAAAACTCATGAAGGACAAGATAAGGTTTGTAGGGGCTATAAATAATGTGATAATATACTTTTATATTTCAAACTCATGTAATTTTCAGAAGGAAAGTGGTGCTATTAAAATACGTTGAGAAATCAGGTGTACCCTCCTGGGATTGTCTTGGAAAAATTGCAAAGTATTTCAACTAACTATAACTGTTTGCCTCCTCTTTGTGACTAATAAAGTCCCTTTGTAAGGGACGCTGTAGCCAGTATTGCCATGACTTAGAGCACTGAATGAAAAAGTGACTGATTCTTGCTACAAGCAGTCTTTATTACCTGGAATGCCTCACAGTTAATACACCAGTTATGATTCATTCACTTTTCTAAACATTCCAGACCTTGCTAAGTAGGAATAAAACAAAAAGAGTCAATATTCCTAACCTGTTTGATGCATTCACTGAATCTGCAGTCATCATGTCCCTCTCTCTGCCTGTCCATTTTAGGTAATTTCTACACCGTACGTGTCAGTCACTGATACCCTCTTATTAAATGACTAGTCATGGTCTTTTTAGCAGCTGTAATGTAGTATTTAAAAGTTTGTTGTTCCTTATTCCTAGATTGCTAGTTAATAGTTGCTATCTGATTGGAAAGGAAACTAGTAACGATAAGTATTAACTTGTAAATGTTTTAATGTTCTGTATAATAAATGCTTAAGCGAACTAAGCAATCAATTAGCAAAAAAAAAGAGAAAGAGAAAGAGAAAAGACACATGTACCCTCTGCAATTTGGCATTGATGTTCAAAAGTATATAAAAGGAAAATACGATGTAACTCATGGAAAGTGGTTCACACTAAATTGTCACTCAAACTTACAATTCATTAGTCATCACATACTTTCATAGCCTGTTATGATACGAATAAATAATGAGCATAAATCATCCTAAGGACTCAGAAGAAGCATATAGCTTTTCAAATTGTACAATAAAGTCAACATATTACTAACTCCCTAGAATATGAACAGTAAGAAATTTTGATGCCAAGCTTTTCAAATGGCTTATGAGGTCTTTCCTATTAATAATTAATATTTTTAGTTTTCCAATAAAGTGTTATTTTTCTTAACTTAAATAAAATTTAAATTTCCTTTTTAAAAATCCAAAGTACAGTATAAAATGCTAAAAATGTTTAATTCATTGTTTTAAAATGTATATTTCCATTACAGGTGAAGCAATCGCTATTATAATCATATTATCTTCCTCTCCTTAAGAAGTGAAATTTTTCAGAACTGATCTATGAAAAACTTTTCAAAGATGCATGTTTGAATATATAAGTGTAAATATTCATAGCATTGTGAAAATATTCTGGATAAGAATTTTCTCTTTATTTAATATTTAATATTCTGGATAAGAATTCATCTCTGTCTTTAGCTTTTAAAGTGACCAAAATTTACATCTTACTGTATCCATCTTATCTATCCTGTATCTCATTTTACTTCCTGTCTTTATTCATTGATGTTACTAAAACTGTAATGGTATTTTTTTCTTTTTTTAGTACTAGATATTATGCATACTTTTTTTATCTTTGAGAATCTGCCAACCAAGTGGGTTCAAAAAAATGCCTGAGATCAGATGTAGAAGGATGTAATAGAACACCCCAAAAAAGAAGTCATATGCTTGAAACTTCATATGCCATTGATGTCACTGGCTTGCATTGTTATTCTTGGAAAATCATTAAGGAGTTCTGGACCTCTGTGTCTTCATTTGAAATTGTGAGATTATCAAGTAATCTGTGATATAAACTGTATTTACTTGCAGATATGATTATAAATTTTACCATGTGCAGGGCATGACTTTGATCAAAAGAATAAAGCATTCTAACTCTGCAATTATCCATTGATTTTTAGATTTCAGAAACCATTGCTTTTGAAAATAAAGACAAATAGGGGCCCTGGCTAGCTTAGTTGGTAAGCATCTGATCTTGATATTGGCACAGGTCATGATTTCACAGTTTGTGAGATCCAGCAGTGTCGGGCTATGTGCTGAAAGCATGGAGTCTGCAAAGGAATCTCTCTTCCTCTCCCTCAGCCATTCCCCCCAGCTCGCTCGCTCCCTCTCTCTCTCTCTCTCTCTGTCTTTCAAAATAAACTCTAAAAAATAAAATAAGAAGAAATGAAAAATTAAGTTCTTATTAAAATTAACATTTTCAGTAATCAATATTTAATAAACTACTCCTAACATATTTTCTAAATTGGTAGCCATTAAGGCCATTGAGAGTCTCATTATCTTTACTCTAGTGATAGGGTACTAGATAATCATTTCTTATAATACTAGGGATAGTTTACTTGTTAATGAAAATGTGACAATTTGAGAAAATGTTAGAATGTAAGTTATTATATGATGAATACTCTTTTTTAAAGTTTATTTTTATAAAATAAAAATATATTTGTTTTATTTGTTTTAGAATATAAAACAAAAATAAAACTTGTCTCATAAAGTAAAACAAATATAAGTTCAGCTATTAAGAGCTGCATCCTCTTAAAATGTTTGACCTCTATTGGATGCACAAATAAGTTACAACTAAATGAATTTAGGATACTCTCTCGTTTGATGCTGATAATAATTCTATGAGGTCGGTACTATAATTCTCCTTTATAGAAGATAAGAGACACAGCAAACTGACATACATTACTGAAGTCACATCACTAGAAATCCCATAGCTAAAATATGAACCCAAGTCCACAGGATTTAACAGTATGAACTCTTGCCTACCTTCTATAGATTATCCAGAAGTCAAAAGAATGCAGGAAGGTTAAGAATCTATAAAGTCATTTTAGAGTTGAGAAAACCTGGCTATGGCTTCGAGAGGTTGGATGGTTAGCTCAAGGTCACAATGTAAGTACAGTATTTAAAAAGGGAAGATTACTTATTTGAGGCAATCCATGTTCAATTTCATCTGCATAATGCTTCTTTCATTATATTTATGCATAGTAATTACATCATTAATCAGATTGATAAAGGAAAGCAATAGCAATAATTCAAACCAAAACTTCATAGAAACATTTTTGAAATCATAACTTCCATATGGTTATTGAAACATTATTTTCAATTTGTCTTTATAAATGAAAAGTCATGTTCAAGGATTGATGTACCCAGAATATGCCCTGTTGTTATAGTTTCAACAACTTGATCTTATGAACAATGAAGTTCAAATGTTACTAAGCAATGATATTACTATTCCATTAGCCTGTGCTATTATTAAATATTATAATACACTTACTAAGCTGTCACTAAGGTAGGATTTGATATGGGATAACCACAATAAATTGTGTTCCATTGTCCCTGTGCTCTCCCTATATCTTTTCTTTAAAAATAAATTTAATACTATTTTCTCTTATCTACTGTCAACTACCACTTCTATGTAATTTTTTCTCAAATCTATATTTCTCACCATGTTTCTATTCTCAAATGGGAAGTTCAGGACTGTCTTTCATCTTCCCTTCCTCCCCTCCTCCCTTCCTCCCTTACTCTTTCTTTCTTTCTTTCTTTCTTTCTTTCTTTCTTTCTTTCTTTCTTTCCCTCCTTCTTTCCTTCCTCCTTCTTTCCTCCCTTCCTTCCCTCCATTTTTACTTCTTATTAATCTTTATATATTACAATAGAAATTTCATATTAACCCTCATTTAAGTATTAAGTTCTTTAAAATTTCCCTTCCTTTGTTATTGGCATCAAAACACTCTTAATCACTATTTTGGTTAAGTTTCTGTTACAAACAGTAACTAGTTTGAGCAGAAAAGAATTTTTACCTGACATTAGTTTGCTTACTGCATAATTGGAAGGGTAGAAATAATAATAGGCTATAGACAAAACTTCTAAAACAGCTCTCTGCCACCCAAATTACACTGTCTCTGCTAAGATTGCAAAAGCTACTCATTATTGTGTGAAACCATGAGTCAGAAACTTGACTATAATGGCTTTGTGAAGAAATATGTGTATTACCACCGCTAATGCAGGAAACCACAACATCATGAAGCCAGAACCACATTACCTCTGTCAATATCTAACCAGCAAAAAAGACCTCTAATACAGTTAGTTTTCTACACTTAATACGGATTTGAATGTAAATTGTGTTAGGAGTAAATCTGATTGGTAGAACCTAAATTATATTCAGAGTTTTAACTAGAAGGGAAGTTGGGGTATGTACTTGATAGTAGATAGTATTATTTTAAAAAAGCACACTAGTAAGAATTTGGAAAGAAAATTGAATAAGCCAGTTTATAGCATCCATTAAAGTCTTCCTTATTTCAATGCTAGAATTCTGTCTGCTTCCTCTGCTTGCTATAACTCTCTGTCCTATAAGGCACTAAATTCAACACTTTTTTTTTTTTATCACAATCACATATTTGTCACTTTGTTTCATTTCTACTATTTCTCTTTAGGTAATTTTGAGCTTATTCACATTGTCAAAGCATTCTTATAAGCCTTCTGTGATTTGGATTTTCTAGATATAGTAATTTTACTAAAATGCTCCTAAACAATCTTTAATGATTAACCATTTTTGAAGAGCTCCAACTCTGAGCATGGCAGTCTGACCCCATGTCTTTCATCATCAGTCTCTAGCACTGTGTTACAGTACTCACATACCCAACTGGCAGAAGATTCCAGATACCTAAGCCCTTGATAGCCCCTTCTTTCTTAGGAAAGAAAGAAATTACATAGCTATGTATTGCTGTCTTTGATTTAATTAACTATATCTTTGAGAAACCTGAGAGATTGAATCATGAGGCTTTTAACCTTACACATTCATTTCTTTATTAGTGACATACTCAAAGTGTAGACAAAATGTCTATAGAGAAATAAATACATAACACTATAATCTTGCATATTTCCCTATAAAATGACAGCAAAATCTTAAACCATAAAATTTGTAAAGACTGTATGCTCATTAAATTTAGTGACTAATGCATAAAGAACTTTATGCCATTGCGCATTTGCTCTTTATACATTTTATTAAAAGATTATTTCATCAGGATATAAATAAAGAATTTGTCTTATGTTACCAAATAAATACTTTGGACTTAAATTTTAACAACTCTATATTAACTTCACAGTGCCATTCCGTGTGAGGTGAACTTTTATCTTAGCTCAGAAATCTCTGTCATACATCTTCCTAGATAGGTTTTTATTAAATATATTTTAATTGGATTTTAATGATTTTTTTAAAAAAGTTTATGTATTTATTTTGAGAGAGAGACAGACAGAGAATTCCAAGCAGGCTTGACACTGTCAGTACGGAGACTGACATGGTGCTTGATCCCATGAACCATGAGATCATGACCTGAGCCGAAATCAAGAGTCAGGTGCTTAACCAACTAAACTACCCAGATGCCCCTATAATTTTAATGATTTTAAATGGGTTTTATTACAGTGTACTTTTACTTTCCAATGGGTAGTGGCTGATGTCTCCAATACAGTAGTCCACCACTGAGTCAAAGGTTTTGATTATCATAATAATGTGGTATGCAGTGAATCCCTCTTACATTATGAGTTATAGCAAAATACCACAGATTGGGGGACTTTTATTTCTTGTAGTTGTGGAGCCTGGAAGGTCCAAGATCAAGGTACTGTCCAATTCTGTACCTGATGAGAGCCCTTTTTCTTGCTAACAGACATTTGCCTTCTTGCTGTGTCCTCAGATGGCTTCGTCTGCCAACTTGGGACCGTTGGCCTTTCTTCTCTTCTTATAAGGATAATAATCCCATTATGGGACTCCATCCTCATAACCTCACCTAAACCTAATTACCTCTCAAACACCCACTTCCAAATACTATCCCTGTGCAGGTTAAGGCTTCAACATATCAATTTTGGAGAGACACAAATATTAAGACCATAACACCTCTCCAGTTGATATTTACTGGATGGATCTATTAAAAAATACTGAAAAAAGGCGAGGATAGTTTGCACAGATTATCACATCTACACTAATATTAATAAAAAATATGCCTTTTATGCATCACTTTCCTGCCCGCAGAATAGCTGCTTCTGGTTCCTCTTCTTCACTGATTTACTTTACATCTCTGGTCACTGTGGATTCCGTTTTTCACACTCCAAATTACTGATGCCATTGCCTCTGATGAATTCTTCTACTTGATCCTACTTTTCTTCTTTTCATGTTTCTTCCTTTTGATCTATATTTGATTTTGTCACATCTTAGATTATGTTTTTAGATTATTTTGGATTTTAGATTTTATATTCTATAGTCTTCAATCTTAACTTCTCATTGAAAACATTTTGATAATATTTCTGACAAATTTATTTTAGTGAATCCAAGGAAATGTACTTATCTACAATATTTTGGCTATTTCCTGGACCAGGAAAATACAAGAAATACACAATCTCTTTTAAGGTCTTTACAGACTGTCTTCGAAGTTTAATCAGTAAATGAAATGAGTTATTGAAAAAAGAGTGAGTAGGTCTTCCACTAATTAACTGTAAACAATGGGAACATAAGGGACACCCACCTATATCCCATCTGTGTGGAGGAAAATGAGAGATTTTTCTAGAGAAAATCTTACTGGCGAAGAGTTAAATGGTAGAGAAACTGAAGCAAAATGGAGGAAACCATGAAGAAGGAATCAGGGCTATGAAGGTGAGGAGCAAAGGTGCCAGTAGCAGAGAAAAAATAAAGGCCAGAAAAGATTGAGAGTATGATACATTCAGGATATACAGTAACTTGGTCTGAATGTCAGGGTATGAGATTAAAAATTTAGGCAGAAATTGTTTATTAACGGTATTTACATGTTTCTGTAATGTATTTGTATTAATCCTGGAGGTTTAAGTGCAATGTTTTGAAGAACTTTCTCTAGGTGAATGACACAATTGTATTTGTGGAGTTCACTCAGGCCAATTAAGTCTAAAATGTCTCGTGATATCAAAAGACACAGATTCAGTGGATGATTGGACCTCAGTCCTCTGGGACTGAGGTGTTGTGGACTGGTGATATATGTTTACTATTTATTAACATATGTTCTTTGTTGAAGGAATAGACATCCATGTACTTGTACTGGAAAAAGTGCTTAGAATGGAAAAAAAGAAATGACAGAATAGACTCTAGGGAAAATCACATCACATCCCATTGTTCCATATCTTAAAATGCAAAAGTTTGTCCGAGAATGTACTCACACTTTTTGGTAGTTACTAATTTTCTTTTCAAACTCCACAAATAGAATGTAACTTCTTCTTTAAGATATTTCTTTTAAATTCCTTTTCTAAAACAAAAAAAATGTCAAGAAAATGTCAAAATTATGTCTGTCATTATAAAACCCTGTCTTTTCTTTTGCTGTTAATTTTCTTCATATGTCATCACATTTGGCTCCTGGTTATTACACAATTTCTAAATTTGTCAGATCTTACATTTCTGATACCAGAAAAAAAATATTTCCTGTTTCAATCATTAGGTGAGTTCTAATTCTCCAGTCTGAGAAGCAAGCACAAGACAAGTAGTCAAAATGATAAAAGGAGGACACACAAGTGACTCAGAAGACAGAGCTGCTTCAATTAAAGGGAGTGGCAAACAAAGCTGATACTTCAGAAAGATTAACTAAGGGAAATGACATTTAAAAGACTCCGAGGATAGGGGTGCCTTGGTGGCTCAGTTGGTTGAAGGTCCAACATTGGCTCAGGTCATGATTTCGCAAATCATGAGTTCACTGCTGTCAGCGCAGAACCTGCTTCGGATCTTCTATCCCCTCTCTTCTGCATCTCCCCCACTCCCGCTTACTGTCTCTTTCAAAAATAAATAAAACATTAAAAAATAGGATAGGATATTAGGAAGTCACTAATAAAGTTGATCCAGTGGAGTCTTAATGGACAAAGATTGTGCTAGATTGAAGTATGAACTGAAAAGACAGTAAAGACATAGACCAATCTTCCAATAAATTTATCTGGGTGTGAAGGGAAGAAGAAAGGTAGCAGATGAGAAGGATTTTAAAGAGTAATGGTTCAAGATTTTGTTTGCTTTGTTTTAATTTAGTGGATTTTGTTTCTTGTTTACCTGTGTCACCATTTTTTAATATAGAAAGATATTAAATACATTAATAATGCGTAGTTGTTGTGAAGGGCTCAGAGAGAGTTTATTTGTGTTTCAAAATATTTGATTCCTTTTTGGTAATTCTCAGTTCCATAAATTGTTTTTGGAAATCCATGATTTATAGAATAAAGATATTTTTAGATAGTAGCTTAACTTTGTTTTGTTTTGTTTTTTTCTGTCAATTGTATTCTTTGTTCAGACTGATGTTGTCCTTTAATCTACCTATAATACTAAAGTCTTAAAAAACACATCAGTAATATTAACTGAAGTTCCTCTAAAGTAATTACAGTACCATGAACAGGAATTGCTGAAATTCCTTGGGGGAAGGGTTGCCCAGACACGGTATACAATAATATATACCAGTTTTAAAATGTATGCATAACAAAGGGGTATGAACAAAGTTTGCCTAAATGCTAATATACATCTGCATGTAATATATACTTCTGAATCAACATATAAAATATCCAATTTAGCAGCTTTGCAAAACATTTACAAACAGAACAAAAGGTGACTAGTAAGTTCGAATGTTCTTTTTAATGTTATTAGATTATGATGATTTTAAATATATGACTTCTGACAAATAATTGCAGCAATTGAACATTATGCATAGTAATTTGTTTCCTTATTAGACATTGTCCTGGTTTTATTCAATATGTTAAAATATAGCAAATTAAAATGATCTTGCTTCTTTGAAAAAGATTTACTGATTAGTACTCATGTTTAGATTTAAGTGCTTATCATTATTGTATTACTTGATGAACACAAATTTGAAATGCAAAGTGATAGTTGGTTTGAAATAATGAAATGAGACAGGCACTTGTATTCATATTTACTAAAATTGCTTTGTATATTATGCCACAATTGTATAACAAATTTTGCTATTTTGGCATTTTGTCAGAAGTATTTTCAAGGTTATTATGTGGCTACTAATAATATTCTAGAAAATGGTAAAATTAATTTTATGAATTTTAGTAAATCTGTTTATCTCTATAGTGAGAATCAGCTATAATTAAGTTTGAAAATTTCCATGACTCTTCCAGTTATGGTTACAAACAATTTAGTATTCATGCATAGTCAATAAACATTGACAGAGACCTGGGAATAATCAGAAGAAATAGCATATGCTCTCTGCTTTAGAAGAATTTGGTCTATTAGAAGAGACAGATCTGTAAGCAAGTAATTGGTGCTCTAGCATGCTATGAACAATGTTCTGTAAAAGCCCAAAGAAAGGGAAAATGCTGCCTTGGTCTGAATATTAGAGAAGTTAGTGAAACAAGGATTTACAAGGAAGAAATATTTTAATTAGGTCATAAAGATGAATAGTAGGAATTTATCTAGAGTGAAAAGAGGGGAGGACATTATACATTTGGAAGCAAATATTGATGTTATCTGAATCAAAAGAATGGAAATATACATTAGGAGAAGATCTGACAGGCATTATTTTTTTTATCTCATATTTTAAATCAATACGAAGAAATCTGGATGGACATGTAAATTCTAGACACATACTTTCATTTTCTCGCTCTCTTTTTTTTTTTACAGATGATTGCTTTTTTGTTTTTATTGAAGTATAGTTTACATACATTATTGTTAGTTTCTAGTGTACAACATAGTAATGTAGCATTTATATAGTTTACTAAATGATTGCTGTGGTGTCTAGTTACCATCTGTCACCATACAGAGTTATTACAATATTATTGGCCATATTGTCCATGGTGTACTTTATATCCCTTCAACTAGTTTGTTTTATAACTGGAAATTTGGACCTTTTAATCCACTCTACCTGTTTTGCCCATTCCTCCACCTCCTTTACCTCTGGTAACTGCCAGTTTTTCTCTGTATTTATGAGTTGTTTCTGTTTTGTTTTGTTTGTTTTGGGATTTTTTTAGATTCCACATTTAAGAAAAATCACATAGTATTTGCCTTTCTCTGTCTGACTTATTTCACTTAGCATAATCCCTTCTAGGTCCATCCATGTTGTCACAAATAGTAAGATTTAATTCTTTTCGTTACTAATATTCCTATATATATATATATATATATGTGTGTGTGTGTGTGTGTGTATACATATATATACACACACACACACACATATATATATGTATATATATGTATACCAATAGACACTTGTGTTGCTTCCATATTTTGTCTATTCTTAATAATGCCACAATGACATAAAGGTGCATGTATCTTTCTAATTAGTGTTTTGGTTCCCTGTGGATAAATACTCAGACGTGGAATTTCTGGATATTATTGGTGTTTCAATTTTTAATTTTTTTGAGGAAGCTCCATAATGTTTTTCACAGTGGTCACACCAATTACATTCCCACTAAGAGTATACAAAAGTTCCCTTTTCTCCATATCCTCCTAGGGATGTGGAAAAAGGAAGGAAAGAAAAAAAAGGAAAGAAAGAAGTCTGGTAGATAGTATCTTCACCCAAGTGGTGAAGTCAATGCAAGATGTATAAACAAGTTCTCTGTGAACTTAAAATCAATACTTTCAATTACTCTGCATGCATGCACGTATGTGTGTGTACTGATGGATACATTGGTATATATGTTATTAAATCGTCACCCAATGCTATTTTTAAATATTTATTTATTTATTTATTTGAGAGACAGAGTGCAAGCAGGGAAGGAGCAGAGAGAGAGGGAACAGAGTACAAGTGGGAAGGAGCAGAGAGAGAGACGGAGACAGAATCTGAAGCAGGCTCCAGGCTCTGAGCTACCAACACAGAACCTGATGCGGGGCTGGAACCCATGAATCCCACATGAGCTGAAGTTGGACGCTTAACCAACTAAGCCACCCAGGCACGCCACCCAATGCTATTTTATAAGGACAAAATAAGGCTTTCTCTGTAGAGAGACAGGTCCTAAGTTGCGGTGACGAGAGAATTGAAAAGCAGATCTCCGCTTATGGATTCTCTGTTTCCCTCTCTCTCTGCCCCTCTCCCACTCACAGGTCTCTGTCTCTCAAAATAAATAAACTTAAAGGAAAATTTTTAGTCTGAATGAAAAATTGTGACATAATATAAACATAGTTTAAGTGAATGCTGAGTTATAGTAATATAAAATTATATCTTCAGCAGGTCTCTCATTTGAAAAATAAAACATGTTTAAAATAAACATGTTTCAAAGAAACATAATTCCAAGTTATGTTGAAAAAGTAAATCTAATCAGCCTTTAAAAATATGGCTTTATATTACTAAAATCAGTCTGTTGTTTTTAAGTGAAATCAGTGCTTGTAAAGTGAGTGCTGCATGCATAGAATCTATAATTATTATATATTTATTTATCAATATCTTGTTTTAAATCAACTTTAAATCATTATATTTTATGATTTTGCTAAATGACAGTTTCCTCCATAAACATCAGAAGGATTTTCTTTTGCAATATGTATATAATGTAAGAAATACCATACATAGTTAGACTATTCATATAGACTAATTATCCATATTCAGTGTCCTGAATATGATTTATATAATATCCATATCATATCTTTTTATTATATAAATTAGTGATATTTTATCAAGTATAATACTTTCTTAGCAATATCTTATCTTCCTTTATTTTATATAATCACATATATTTAAAGCTGTTGATATATGCATAAATGTAGGTATAGAAATATGTAAATACAGATATATAGCATTTAGAAATATTATTATCCAACTCTAGTTGCATAAAAAATTATATATTCAAATATGAAAACACACTTGATAATAAAGAGTCCCTATTCATAATTATGGTAGTTAAACTTACGAAGTTTGAAAAGGGTGGTCTTATAACTCCCAGTAGTATGGAAAGAAGAAATATAATATGATGCAATATTAGGCTACAGCTTTTTATATTGTTGATAAATCTTCATGTAAATTTGTTAGGTAGAAGCTAGATATGAGCAGTGGAAGGAATACTCTGAGGATACTTCATCCTTTTACCAATAGATTACAGAGTCTCAAGTCTTTAAGGGGAGAATGAACTAGTAGGCACTTAGATATGAGCTGGAGGTAAGGACAGTGATAAATAGGTTACACATTGGAAGTCTGAGGGCACAACATCCTGACCTAGTTATTTCCAAGACCCTGAGGCTAATAGACCAAGAGCCACAGGTGCAGGGCATGGCTCTCCTCTTTCACCTCTGCCCCAGAGTAACCCCTAGACTCATTATAATGAATTTGCACTGCAGTTATTGCCCCACTGTTGGAGGAAGGCTGCCATAATCTTTCCTGGTACAAACCTTAAAGGGTTTCCCCTTTCAACCTGTGGAAAGAGCTCCCCAGATGATTAGAAGCAGCCTCAATCAGAGACCACACTGTCTATGACACAAGACCTTGTTCACATAGAAGGAAAGGAAGCCTATAACCTCAGAGTGGTTGCAGCTCTGGGCCTGTCCTTTCTTCCACCTTGAGAGTGCACTGTCCTTAATAAAACCATTTGCTGCTTTCAATTTGGGTTCTGATCTCCAAGTCTTTATTGTGTCCATTATAAGAGCTGAGTCACAACGCTTTTTGCACTGACATATTCCATGGCTTAGTGATGTAGATTACTTAGCAAGATTTGAGGGACAATATGTGAAATTCAATACTATAAAATTAACCATTACTATTTTTACTGGAGGCACAGAAGAAAATGATATAAAGTGTGTCACAAAAATTAACTAAAAACAAGTAGAATAGTATTAAGTTGTTCATGTATATATTTTTAAATAGGTCACAAGTACGATATCTATTGTGTACTTTCAGATATTATGAATCCAAGAACTGTGTGTGTGTGTGTGTGTGTGTGTGCATATCTATGTGATTACTCACTTTGGTGAGGGTTATGAGAAAGAGAGGGAGAATCAATGACCTCAAGTTGAAATGACTCCTGCTTATAGCATTCATTTGTGGTTTTCTATGAGCCGAGTGTGACATTGCCAGCAAAACGCAGCAACAAGGAAGGCTTTATGAGGATTTCAGAAGAACAGACAGAAAGGTAACTCTGACTTCCACTAATCTGGAGATATAAAATCACCTTAGACACACACTGGAAGGCAAAGTGGTGGACTCTTTGTCCTTTTTAATTGAGCTTAATACATTATTAGGGAAAAAATGTTTAGGGGCTCCTGAGTGTCCAACTCTTGATTTTGGCTCAGGTAGTGATCCCAGAGTCATGGGATCAAGTCCCACGTCAGGCTACATGTTGAGCATGAATCCTGTTTAAGATCGTCTCTTTCTCTCTTCCTCTGCCCCTCTCTTTCTTGCTTGCTCTCTCTCTCTTTCTCTCTAAAATAAAAAAAAAGAAATACAGAAAGAAATAAAACAGTGTTTACAATATGCATTATATAACTATGATCCAAACATTATCCAGAAGCCCTAGGAATGCATTAAGAAATCTTTCAGAAGAAATGTTCACATAATTTTTGCTAATGGCCACTGGTTTTTATTCCCTGAATTCTCCAAATTAGTTTTCCCTTGGATCTTGAAAAAGAGAATTTTAAATCAATTAAAATAAGGTCAATTAAAAATAAGATCACAGTTTACAAATTATGTTATTTAACATGGAAGGACATGAGAAAATTTACATGGCATATTAATTATAAAGTTAAAAACAAAAATGTTATAAATTATATAATCTTCCTTGCCTTCTATTTCATTGAAGTTGTGACTGTGCATTTATCAAAGACAAACCCTTCTACTTGTGTCCTGGATCCCATTTGATCTTACATTTCAAGAAATGATTTCCTACCATTATACCTTCTTTCAATTGTAATGTTGACTCCTCCTTTTCTCAGGTTCATTTCTGTCAACATACAAATGTACTTTAGAACCAATTGAAAAGAACACCTCCATTACATGTACTCTTGAATCTGCCTATTTTCTGATTGTACTACTCTGCTAAAATTACTTCTGTTAGGGTCACCATCTATAATCCTGCACAACATTGTTCTCACTATATACTTTTATTAACTGCCTTTCTCATTTGCTGTTTTCTCCTCTAATAAACCTCCACTGGAATTCCTGTAACTAGATCTGACTTTTAATACATGTATCTCTTTTCCATGGATAGGTAATTTCATTCATCCAATGGTTTGAAATATTCTTTTGTAATGAACATTAATTTGCAACTCCAGTGTTAATCCCTCTTCTGATCTTGAGTTTCTTATATCCATCATCCAACTTAAAAAATCATTGTGGACATTAAAAATAATATTAAGCATAATATATTTAAATTAGAAATCTTTCCTCCTCCCAGAACCTGTTCTTCTATCCTTCTTCTCAAGAGGTCTTAAGTCAGACTGAGGCCAAAGATTATGAACTATTCTTGATTCAAACTTTTTCCTCACTAAGATTCTCCTGCAACTCATATTCAATCCAACAATGAATACAGTTGCATATTCTAAATTTGCACGTTTGTCCACTTTCTCTGTCTCCTGATTTCTCTAAGATACTTCAACTTTTAACTGTACTTCTATAATAGTTTCCTAACACTTACTCCCGATTTGAATTCTGCCCTTGCTATCAACTTAGCAGCCAAAATGCAGTTTTACAATTGTAAATAAAATTGTATAACCCCTATATTTTAAAACAAACATATAAAACCAAAATGATTTCCCATGACCTTCATGACTGTAAATGTCTGGTGTGATCCACTTCTCCAAACTCCTTTAATGTTCTCCTTTGTTCACTATGCTGTGACTCCTAAGACTGCTCCCTCTGCCTGCTCATTATGTTTGCAATGGGCTGTGTTAGGACAATTCTTCCACAGCTCCTCCCATGACTGGTTCTTTTTCCTCATCTATGTCTCATCTCAAAGAATGTATGTGACAGGCTAGCACTTTCTCTGTTAGCCTTCCACAGCTTCCCACTTGGTCACTCTATGGCACATAGTTATCTCCTATACTAATATTGCTTATTTATTTGGCTTTATATATATTGACATAATGATTGTATACTCCTTTTCACCAGGGTTTGTTCCATGATCGTAAGAATTTGGTATTCTGGATTTTGTTTTATCCTTAGCATCTAAAACAGTGTGTCACATAGAGAAGATGCTTTGTACATGTTATCAAATCAAAAGAATAGATAAAATATAAGTTTGAACTGCTTAAATTCATAAATGCATAGGAAATACTGGAATAATATATAAAGAATTAAAAAATAATGTTTATTTATTTTTGAGAGAGAGAGAGGTAGACTGCAAGCAGGGGAGGGACAGAGAGAGGGAGACACAGAATCTGCAACAGTCTCCAGTCTCTGAGTTGTCAGCACAGAAACTGATGTGGGCTTGGACCCACAAATTGTGAGATCATGACCTGCGCCAAAGTTGGACGATTAACAGACGGAGCCACCCAGGCTCCCCTAGTATATAATTTTAATAAATGATATTCTATTAGGGATATTTTATGAATTTTTATCTTTTTAATTTTCAAAACTCTTTAAATTTTACACAATAAAATTATAATTCTATACAATTTAATAAAAGCAAATATGAAAATTTTATCCCAGATGATACTTTTTTTAAGTTTATTTACTTATTTTGAGAGAGAGAGAGAGAGAAAGAGAGAGGGAGGGGTAGAGAGAGAGAGAATCCCAAGCATGCTCAACACTGTCCATTCAGGGCCTGTCAACAGAGAGCCTGACCTGGGGCTTGAACTCACGAACTGTGATATCATGACCTGAGCTGAAATCAAGAGTCAGATGCTCAACCAACTGAGCCACCTAAGAGTCCCAACATAGAAGATATTTTTAACAAAGTATAAAATGATAAAGTCCTTTTCTGGGTCAGATATGGTTTATAAGGTGAACAAGCTAATTTTGAGGACAGTTTGCCAGTTTTTTTTTAAAGCTAAAAATACACTTATCATACTCATCAGATATTCCATATATATATATATATATATATATATATACACCCAGGAGAAAAAAAATTGTGTCTACACAAAAACTATACACAAATGTTCACAGCAATTTTGTTTTCAATAATTAAAAACTGAAACAGACTAAATTTCCACTAACAAGTGAATAAACAGATTATTGTATGTCTTACTCAACAACAAAAGTAATGAATTGTAACATGAATATTAACTCATTATACTTCATGAAAGTCTAGACAAAAAATATATATATAATGTTTAACTCCATTTATGTAAATGCCTAAAAATGCAGACTAACCTACAATGACAGAAAGCCAATCACTGGTTTCAGAAAGACAATGAAAAAGAATGAGGGATTTTTTGAGTGTGACATAGATGTATTTTGACTGTGATTTTGGTTCCATGTGTATACATATGTCAAGACTCATCTAATTGTACATTTGAAATATGTACAGCTTATTGTACATAAGGTATTTTATAATAAAATTTCAAAAAAAGATAAATCTTAAGGAGAAAATAACTTATATTCCGTGTGTTTCATTATGAATCTCTTGAATTGAAAGGAAACATCAAGAGAAAACTGTTCACTTTTGTGCTAATGCATGTACCAAAAGACTCCGGTGAGAAGTATTTATGAAAATACACTTTTTTGCGCATGTTAGGTGTATAATACCACATTCACATGATGGTTGCTCTATTCCAAAAATGTTTTTCACTGTCAAGTGGATTACACCTTAATGCAGTAATAGTAACTTGTTCTTCAGTCAGGAGAAAAGCATATTTTCTATTTCAAGTATAGTTTTCCTGCCCTCTGAGCAATCTGCATTAATTTCCTCTTGACAGCTTCATTCCAGCCTCCATCATCAATCCCAAAGAAAAATTATTTAGATATGAGAGCTCTAGGCATATGATTATTTTAAGAATTATAATGATTTGAAAAATCTGATAAATCTGAATAAGCAAAGGAGATGTTTGGTAGTTTATCAAAAGATTAAATTTTTCTGAAAGTATTTGTGTAATGCATGCTGTTCTAGTGTAATTCTTCATCTGTGTGTGATTTTTCAATTACATTTGTTTAAAAAATTTCTAGTGCCACAGGGTAGACAAAAAGTAGAATAGTGACAATAGAATAGTTAAAATAGAAGCTATCATATAATGTATATTTAAAAAAACACATAATAGTCATTTATGAACTGCTTTACAGGGTCATATTTATTCATCTATTCATCAGATAGTACCCATGACTACCCTGTACTGAACACTAGGCAAGGCAATAGGAATATAAAAAGGGGGCCCTTGGGTGGCCCAGTTGGTTGAGCGTCCAACTCTTGAGTTCAGCTCAAGTCTTGATTTCACAGTTGGTAGGATTGAGCCCTGCTATGAACTCCACAATGGCAGCACATAACCTTCTTTGGATTCTCTCTTTCCCTCTCTTTCTCTGTCCTTCCCCCTCTCACACACTCTCTGTCTTTCTCAAAATAAATAAATAAACTTAAAAAAATAAATTTAGGAATATAAAAATGAAAATGACAGAACCTCTGCATGTTTTAATGACAAAATACTGATATAAAGTTATTTATTATAACAATAAATGTGAAAAAATCTGCAGAGAAACACTTGAGCCTAAAGATTAAGGATGCACAGCTGGTTTGCTTGATCTTTTTCTTTCCTTTTTCTTTTCTTTTCTTTCCTTTTTCTTTTCTTTTCTTTTCTTTTCTTTTCTTTTCTTTTCTTTTCTTTTCTTTTCTTTTCTTTTCTTTGTTTTTTGTAAGGAAAATCTGAACTTCTATGCCCTCCCTAATACTTTAGATAAGTTATTCAACATGTCTAGCATCAATTTCCTATCTTAAAATATCAATAATAATACTTTCCTCACAACAAAGGACTAGTAAGGAAATATTTATTAGTCCTTACCTAGTCCTTGGCATGTAGAAAAAAACAAAAAACAGCAAGTTTTTTGAAGATTTATTTGTTAATTTTGAGAGAGAGCACACAAGCAAGGAAGGGCCAGAGAGAGAGGGGGACAGAGGATCTGAAGTGGGCTCTGTGCTGACAGCAGAGAGCCACATGCAGGTCTGAAACTCACCAACTGCAAGATCATGACCTGAGCCAAAGTCCAATGCTCAACTGACTGAGCCACCCAGGTGCCCCCTCAAAACAGTAAATTTTTATTTCTTGTTGCCTTTAAGCTATTGGACAAGAAAAATTGTTTATTATTTTGCCCATAGTACTAGCACAGTGCCAGCCTTTTAGAATGTTCTCAATAATAATTACTTCTATCATGGATATAGAACGAGTATACTTTTAATTTTTCTCTTTTTTTTGGTTGAAGTATAATTTACATACACTAATGTACTCCAATATTAGCTATACAACTTCAGGGTTTTTTTTTAATTTTTTTTTTTAATGTTTACTTATTTTTGAGACAGAGAGAGACAAAGCATGAACGGGGGAGAGGCAGAGAGAGAGGGAGACACAGAATCAGAAGCAGGCTCCAGGCTCTGAGCCATCAGCCCAGAGCCCGACGCGGGGCTCGAACTCACGGACCGCGAGATCGTGACCCGGGCTGAAGTCGGACGCTTAACCGACTGAGCCACCCAGGCGCCCCACAACTTCAGTTTTTTAAATAAAAGTTGATATACTTGTACAGCCACCATCCAGATGAAAATATAGAACATTTTCAATTTCCCCAAAGCCTCTTTTGTGCCTTCTTCATTGAATACCCCTCAAAGGCAACCATTACTTGCCGTTTTTTACCTTAGATTTTTGTTTTTTGTTTCTAACATTTATGTAAATGTCATCATATAGTATGTAATCTTGCATACTTATTTTTTAAAAAATCATGTCTGTAAGAGTCATCATGTTGTCACATGAGACGATAGTTCATTCCTCTCCATTGTTATCAAATATTCCATTGTTTAGATACCTATTCTCTTGATGGAAAGTTAGTTGTTTTCAATTTGGGATCACTATGTGTAAAGTTTCTATGAACATTATTTTGCTTGTCTTTTGGTGACATGGTCACTCATTTCTCCTGGGAGTATATATAAAGTAGCGTTGCATTCGGAGGTCATGACATATATATATATATATATATATATATACATATACATATACATATATATATATATATTTAGCTTTAGCAGTTACTGCCCAAAAGTTTTAAAATTAAATTCACCAGCATACACACTTTCTAAGAGTTATTAGCATTTATGATGGCTCTCAGTAGAGGAACTTGTTTAACTGAGTAAATGTTCACTGAAGGAGTAATGAGTGAACAGTTCTAGACAGAGGTAGCAGAGAAAATGTATTCCAAGAAAGAACCAGGATGTGCCTCACAAAAATTATACAACAAGTTGTCATTATCAATAATCTTGAGTAAATGAGCACATCTTGACCTGAAGTCTTAAGTAGGTTCACGTGTGAAACAAGACAAAAAATGCAATGAATATACGTTATTAATCAAAATTCTGAACCTTAAAAAAGTACACAAAACATCAAAAGTCATAACAAAGTTATTTAGCTATCAAAAGGCATATTTTCATTTGCTATTACAGCTCTTCCTAATGCACTAAGAAATACTGAATCCATTGAATATTTTTAGGTGTTTCATGAAAGAATACTATGTATTCTGTTAACAAATGTATTAAGCACATTCTGGCATTCTGGGTTGTACAAAATTATAAATATTTACTTTGTGTGTAATTTCTCAGGGTTTTTATATAGTATATTATATATCTCCATGAAGACATGCAAGGCACTCTCTCTAAAACTTACTAATTTGAAAATTTTTTTCCATAGTGCTTGCTGGACTAATTCTTGTCTCTACCAGCATCTATCTTTTACTCTTCAATAATTTACAGCTACAATTCAGGCATATATTATTTTTATAATTTATACAGATATAGGTAATACTAAAATTTTGACAAAGATTCTCAAGTTATTTGTAGAATTTAATGGAGGAAACTATCACACCAATGAGCATTGAGGGGGAGAGTGTTTGCCAGGAAGGCTATGAGATGGTGATTGAACTTTGGAAGGATTTTGCAGATGGAACGATTATGTGTGGAAGGAAGAATATGAATTAAGGAATAAATACAATAAAATGTTAGAGAACTATGAGTAATCTAGGTTGGCTGTGGTGTTTGAAATTATTCATTTTAAAAAGAAAATTTTGAATGCTAAATTGGGTTTAAATGTAAGATACAAAAATGGATGGAAATGGAATCATGACACTTTTCTGAGTTGAGTAGAAATATGATTGAAGCATGAATGTGGAAATTTATATTGAAGATATATTTGTCATTTGGAATACAAAAGTTTATAGGCTTTTGAAATATTCTGTCAGAGTACTCTAAAAGTATAATCTAGGTAGTGATGATGAGAATATAAAAAATACAGAAGGAAGATGAGCAACAAAATGTGGCAATGAGCAGTAAGCTTAAAATATTTGGAACTATGTTTGGGTATTAACAGAACTTTGGTGAATAAGATTATTTTGAAGGGAATTTATCATTTTGATTGCCATTTATTTAAGAGATGACTTGTGTTCAAGTGGAGTTTTCCAGCAAAAAACTTGCAATTATAACACTGAGACTTGGTAGAGAATTGGGCTTGATGATGATGGTATTGGTTTGTGATTCATCCATGTTAAGAGTTAGTGAAAGCCATTGGAATAGATGTTATCATTGAGAGCAGTTACGTAGAAAAAGCATAGGATATGTCAAAAGTAGAATTTATTTAGGGAATAAGTGAAGGAAGAAATTAGGAAAGAAGATATACAAAGAAAGGTAAATGATCAGGTTACTGGGTGACTCAGTCAGTTAAGTGTCTGGCTCTTGATTTCACCTCAGGTCATGATCTCGTGGCTTTGTGGGTTTGAGCCCCGCAGCAGTCTCTGTGCTTGCAGCAGGGAGCTTCCTTGGGATTCTTTCGTTCTTCCTCTCTCTGCCCCTCCCCCACTCACATTGTCTCTGTCTCTCTCAAAAATAAACTTAAAAAAAAAGTAAAAGAAATAATATGACAGATTACAAGGTCAAAACCAGTAATCAAGGGATAAAATTGTGGGAATACCAAGTAAAGCTAAGCAATGTGAGTTACCTAATATTACCCATAACATCAGTAAGTTCTCAGACTTCATAATGAGGTGTGAATGGAGGACTACCACAAGGCCATCTTGACCCAGTTTTGCATACAAACTCTTTAGCCACCACGTCTAAGTACCATAAAGCTATCTAGGCAAAGGAGTTTTCCAAAAAGAAGGAAGTTGAAAATATAAATTTGTCCCCATTTACTGCCATAACTAAGTACTCAACTTCTCTGAATCAAATGATTAAAACCTCAAGTTTGAAAAGTTACTCAAGACTATGGTGAGGCAGAATAAAAACCAGTAACTTCTTTAGTAGAACCACATGTTGCTCTGCTTGCTTGGTGAAGAGAAGATTAAACTGAAAGTATCTGGAAAAGATCAAGGAATGTTACATTGGCCACTACCAGAGGAAAATGAGTTTTTCCTACACAAACCAGTGTTTGTAGTCAAGAAAATTGAGCTGAGCTTTTTTTTTTCAGGAAATGAGCACTTCTGTGCTGGGGCAATGGATTTTGGGAATGTGCAAGTGTCTCACTCATGTATAACTGCATGAGAATCTTCTTCATTGATAATATCAGAATAGAAAATATCAGAATACAAAACTGAATAGTCTTTGTAGATGCCCGGGGTTACATGAATCTATCTTTCAGTGTGTGTGTGTGTGTGTGTGTGTGTGTGTGTGTTTCTTTTGGTTTTTGTTGTTTGTTTTGCCAGGCAGGATTGGGAACGTTTGTTCTAGAAAATGTGAAGAAGGACTGTAACAATACCAAAAACAAAGATAGAGTGGTTTTTAAAAAGAACTCATGATGACTTTACTGAAAAATAGACTGCTGCAGACTGGTGGTCAGACTCATCCAGGACTTTGTGTTTCTGGCCACAGAAGTTGTGGTTACTTAATGCTGATGGAACTAGATGACAAGCTTGCCAAGATCTTCAAGTTTATGTCTCCCCAGTGGGACAGGAATGGAGTAGTGGGCAGTAAAGCCATATGGAAATCAGTTCATGGCTTTTTACTAAGATGGAACCACCAGACTGGGAACAGTTTCTGGGATGTCATTCAGAAGTTACACATAGGCCCAGACAAAACTTTAAAAAACCCATCACCAAGTGCTGAAAACACCTCACAGAAATTCTGATCCCAGTAAACTCCCTGAATATTCTTAGTGTGGGCACCTTCAGCCCTATAGATTATAGTCACTTTGTGATCAGAACAGGATCCATCACACCTCTTGTCATTCTGGAGCATGAATCTTTTATTGTGGAATTTTAGAGAGAAGTGTCAGCTGCTCAGTCAGCCTTCAGGGCACTCCTAGCTGGATCCACAACCCACAAAACTTTCTTTCTTCTCTCTCTTTGTCTCTCCCTTTTTTAGCAAAATACAAGATCTACTGTCTCTTTTTTATCAAATTCCAATAATACAATTATACAACACAATATTGCAACTATACTCACCTTGCTATATTCACCTTATAACTGCAAGTTTTCAAGTTTGTGCTTTTGCTTTTCTTTTCTTTCTTTCTTTCTTTCTTTCTTTCTTTCTTTCTTTCTTTCTTTCTCTCTTTCCTTTTTTTTAAGTTCCACATAGAAGTAACAACACTATGAAGTATTTGTTTTTATCTGGTTTTTTTCACTTAACATAATGTTGTCCAGATACATCCATGTTGTTTCAAATGACAAGATTTCCTTCTTTTGTAAGGCTTTTTAAGATAAAATAATAAAATATATATTTTTTATCCATTGACCTAAATTATTTTCATATCTTGGCTATTAAGAATTATGAATAATGTTGTAATAAACACAGGAGTACAGATAACTCTTCAAGATGGTGATTTCATTTTCTTTGGATATATAGCAAAAGTGGGATTGCTTGATCTTATGGTAGTTATATTTTAATTTTTTGAAGGACCCTCATACCTTTTTCCATAATGGCTGTAAAATCTACATTCCTGCCAACAGTATACAAGGGTTTATTTTTTTCCACAACCTTGCCAACATTTTTTATCTCTTGTCTTTTTGATAATAGACATCCTAACGGATGTGAGATAATATCTTATTGTGCCTTTAATTTGTATTTCCCTACAATTAAGTGATGTTGAGCATCTTTTCATATACTTGTTGGCCATTTAGATATCTTCTTTGGGAAAGTATCTGTTCAGTTGTTTTTTTGCCCATTTTTAATCAGATTATTTCTTATTATTAAGTTTTATAAGTTCCTTATATATTTTGGATATTAAAACTCCTAGAAGTAAACAGGGAAAAACTCCTTGACATTGGTCATGGAATTGATTTTTTTTTAATTTGATGCCAAAAGCAGAGGCAACAAAAGAAATAATAACTACTTGGGGTTGTATTAAACTAAAAAGTTTCTGTGCATCAAAGGAAAAAAATCAACAAAAGGTAATTATGAATTGGAAGAAAATATTTGGAAACCATATGTCCAAGAATAATTAAATATATAAAGAATATTTACAAATGCAATTTTCTATCTTTCTTCTCCATCATAGGAGAAGCCTGGAAAGATGTTAAATTTCAGGTCTTTGCAAATCAAATCAATTTGTTGAGGTATTCTGGAGTTGGGGCATTATGAGAAAGTAGCTATTTAATTTTTTTAGTGGCTCATAAAAGCAAAACAAACAAACAAAAAACAATGAGAGAAGATGCTGTTGTAGTTTCCATGTCATATTAATTTAAAAATTAAGTTAAAGATGTAAGTATGTATTTAAAAACATTAGAGGAGAATTTTTGATTCCCAGTCATACTTTGTGTCTCAACAATTAGCACAACAAGCATGTTTGTGGGTATTGGTCTTTTTTTACCTACTACTGTAGAAATAATTTTATTTAAATAGAAAGTGAGGTTTTCTCAGTAAATGAGTATTCCTCACATTCACATTTTTCTGAGAATATTCTAGGTTCTCCTCCTCCTTATTTTAGTTATTCTCAATATATTGTCCTCTAGTTGTAGTAGATTATAATTCAGTTAATCTTATATGAGCTTCAGTGGGCAAAGTTAAATCCAACATTGGTGATTAGATGCCATTGAGATGTTTATGCCAATAGATTAGAAAATAGCTCACTCAGATCATGGTCTCATGGCTCATGGTATCCAGCCCTGCAATAGGATGCATGTTAGCAGCACAGAGCCTGCTTGTGATTCTCTCTCTCTGAGCCCTTTCCTCTCCCTTTGTCTCTCTCTCTCAAAATAAATAAACTTAAAAAAATTTTTTAAAAGCAACAACAACTAGACATTTTATGTAACAAGAACACACAATTCCCCAACCATTACACAAAACAGCTTAATATTATGCTTCTAGACTCTATGCCATTACTGTTTCCCAAAGATCTCTCCTCAATTTCTCCCCAAAGAAGAAACAAAACCAATTACACTTTAAAGTGTGATTTTCCCTAAGATTTTAGATAGTTTGTATGCAATATATCCTATAACACAAATTTATAAAAATTTAATGTTACAATAAATTTTATTTAGATAATTTAACTGGCTAAGTGAGTATACCAAATTAACTGGGAAATCTGGACAGTGGCATACAGAAAAATGAAACTACTTTCTTACACCATACACAAAAATAAACTCAAAATGGATGAAAGACCTAAATGTGAGACAGGAAACTATCAAAATCCTAGAAGAGAACACAGGCAGTAACCTCTTTGACCTCAGCCAGAGCAACTTCATACTAGACACATCGCTGAAGGCAAGGGAAACAAAAGCAAACATGAACTATTGGGACTTCATCAAGATAAAAAGCTTTGCACAGTGAAGGAAACAGTCAGCAAAACTAAAAGTCAACTGAAGGAATGTGGGAAGATATTTGCACACTACATATTTGGTAAAGTGTCAGTATCTAAAATCTGTAAAAAAAACTTATCAAACTCAACACCCAAAAAACAAATGAACCAGTGAAGAAATAGAGAAGATATGAATAAACACTTTTTTAAAGAAGATATCCAGGTGACTAACAGACACATGAAAACATGCTCAACATCACTCATCATAAGGGAAATACAAATGAAAACTATGAGGTACCACCTCACACCTGTCAGAATGGTTAAAATCTAAAATTAACAGCAAAAAACAGCAGTTTTTTTGTTGAGGATGGCGAGAAAGGAGAGCAGTCTTGCATTGTTGGTGGGAATGCAAGCTGGTGCAGCCAGTCTGGACAACAGTAAGGAGGTTCCTCAAGAAACTAAAAATAGAACTATCCTATGATTCAGCAATTGGAGTATTAGGTATTTACCCAAAGGATACAAAAATACAGATTCAAAAGGGTACTTGCACCCCATTGTTTATAACAGCATTATCAATAATCGCCAAACTATGGATACAGCCCAAATGTCATCAACTTATGAATGGATAAAGAAGATGTGGTATAAGTTCACAAGGGGATATTAGTCAGCCATCAAAAAGAATGAAATCTTGCCATTTGCAACGATATGGATAGAGCTAGGAATGTATTATGCTAAGCAAAATAAGTCAGTAAGACAAATACCATATGACTTCACTCGTGAAGTTTAAGAAACAAAACAGATGAACATATGGTAAGGGGAAAGAGACCACAAGAGACTCTTAATGGTAGAGACACTTCATGATGAGAATGGTAAACATTATATATACATATATATATATATATGCACAAATACACACATATATACATATACAAATACATATATATACATATACAAATACATATATTTACATATGCAAATACATATATACATATACAAATACGTATACGTATACGTATATGTATATGTATATGTATATGTATATGTATGTATATCCTACCTCTCTTTCTCTTGTTAGTTAGCCCAAAGGCCATACATTGAATAGGGAAGCATGGTAAGTTGTCTAGATACTTGACTCACAACTTGTAAGAAAGCTGCCCAAAAGAGCCGCTCAACTGGCAATATATAAACTGGACTTTTCCATGTGTAATAAAGATGCTTGTACTTACCAATGAAGATTTTGAAATTGCCTTCAAGTATAAAGTGTTATGATTTTTACTAATGAAAGAGATGGAAGAATTGTAGAAAGACTTAGCCAAAGAGAGATGTTACTTTCTATGTATTGTTTGAGACCATTAGTGGGGAATGCTTCAAAAAAAAGCTTGAGAAAGATGCATGTTACTAAAAATCTATTTTACTCAAAATTAAGCATTCATTGGGAGTCCATGATAAATTGTGCAGAATATAAATTTGAAGGGTTTTCAAAGAGGACTCAACAAGGGCCTTGCAGAAGTGTGTGTGTGTGTGTGTGTGTGTGTGTGTGACACAGAAAGAGAGAGGGAAAGTAAGAGAAAGAGGGAGAAAGAGATTGGGAGGAGGAGAGAGGGACAAGAGGGAGAGAGAAAAGGAGAGAGAGAGAATCAATTCAGAACAAATGAATGCATAGTGAATAGGGGAATTTAGAGGAACTTCTGGAACAATAAGCCTTGAAAGTAAGTTAGGTAAAAGAGACCAGAGGAGTAGATAGATAAGAAAGAAAATTGAGAAAGTCATAAAAAAGTAAGTTTACAATAATGGAATTGAAACTTAAATTGGATAGTTAGGATATTAGAATTAAGAGTATGTCCATTTCTTTGTAATATTTGGGGGATGTTGTGTTCCTTTGGGAAATTTACTTTATTTAACTCAAAATCTTTCACTCTTGAATGAGAATGAGAGGATAAAAAATCTGTGTCCTCACCTTTCTAATATTCTATAGCCTAACAGTTGTGAAACTTCTAAATACACATATAATTTTAAATAAGGAATTGCATTTGGCATGATAAAACAGTTCTCAAAATCCCGTATTATTTTTTCTCACTAAGTTAAATAAGTTTCCACACATTGTAATGTGCAAATCTCCAGTCAGAAAATAAGTATTATCTCAGCCTTTGTCTTGGACTTTTTAGAGTGATTGCATTTCAGCACCTCTTATGACAGGAAGCAGAAAATCCAAGCTTAAGATTTCATTTTGAAAATTCAAAAATAAAGATCTTTATCCTATACCATTTATTTATGTAGGAATTTTCTTGATGAAAATAAAAGGAATGACACTAAAGGAGACCTATGATCCAATTATTGACACTATAACTTTCTTTCTTGAGAAGGGTTTAAATATGTATCATTGTAATTCATACCAGAAATGACAGAATTGAGGCAGTTTCTATCCTTGAGTAAGTGAAAATGTACTAGTATGAGTAGAGACACTTTCACTCCAAAGGTTTTGAATTATTTCTTATATTTTCCAAACCATTTCTGCCATGAATTCCTTCAACTTATAAAACTTCCAGTTCCAACAACTATATTACTATTGCGTTAGCTTGGATTCTATGGAAGCAGATCCTGGGACAAAGATTCCACTAAGAGTAGTTTATTTGCAAGGTGAAGAGTAAGTCAGTAGGAGTGTAGGAAAATGGGAAAGGAAGAACTCATGTGGATGCATTATGAGTCCAGTTACCCTGAAATGTCTTAAAATTAACATCACTGGGAAAAGTCTGCAGAGTCAGACCATGGACAGGCAAATCGACAGAGTGATTTTAAACACCAGCTCCTATCAAGTATCACTTGAAGGTTGAACTTGAGCATTAATTCCCAGCATTTCATTCTGCTGCATGTGTGAGAAAGTGACTTCAGCAGCAGAGAAAGCTCTTAAAGAGATGAACAAACTGGCAGTTGGGAGTGAGGCCAGTGTGTGCTGACTTCAAAATGCCAAGGGGACATTGTACACACAGTAATAAATCCTTCCAAACCTATGATGTCTGTTGAAAAGCTACCTTCTTAATAGCACTGTTTTAGGACAGAGTGCTTCAATTTCTTTCCAAATATTTTAGATGATATTACAAAGTGGTGTGGAGGATAGTGGCCAATATTTCTCAAGTTTGGTGATTCCTCAAACTTTCTACAAAAATAAGCCCATAGCTATCAAGGGAAAGGTATAGAGTTTGGATCATCCATCTTCTCGAGTGGGTTAGAACAGATCTAACAGTAAAGCTGTTTATTCATGTAATATAACATCAGGTGCTTTGGAACTATTTATTGAATAGATGGGTGAGCTGATGCATGAGAAAATGATGGTAATTTCATCAGAGAAATGAAAATCAGAAAGATGTTGGAGGTGAAGTGGAAGGTGAATGATGTGTACCCTTATTAATTCCTTGACTTTGTGATGTGATTCACTTATCTATAAGAAAAATTTCGCAGTGCTCTAATTAGGATTACACATTAAAATATTAATTACATGGAATATTACTATGCTGCACACAAATTTTATAACCATCTTTTCATCACAACAATAATTTCTTTCCAAACATGAAGAAAAATGAAATTTTACCATCCAGATATTAAGCCCAGATAACAAGTTTTACTTGTTTATAAGCATTTTAGGAGGAGAAAAAAAAAACCTTACTTTTTAAATATGAAACAAACGTATTTAGGCACACATAAGTCTAGGGTAAAAATTGATAATTCTTGACTTCTCCATGGTTCTGCAAAGATTTCATTTGATATACCCCATAGGCACTTCAATGAACCCAAGCCCTCTTCTCTGGGAACACCATTAACTGCTCCAAGCGAGGCTGAGGGCTGTGGCTTGCCTTTGCTGCATGCTGTTCTGTCAGCATGTGCCAGAATAATTGCTGTTAGATTACTAGAAGTATTTTTACCATTTGGCTAAGCATCTCAGTCATATTCATTAGGAAGAACACTAACAGGTGTTTTTTTCATGCTAAAGTGTGTTTCTACTGCCATAGAGTAATTCAGGCTGTAGGGTACCACTGAGAAAGGTGGGGATGTAATCTACACAGATGTGCTATATGGGTTCAATGGTGAGGTTGTACAGGTGCTTCAAAATGAAGACTTAGGTAACTTAGAAGAAGCCAAAAGGCACCGAACTGACTAGGTACTGGCATAAAATAAATGAGTTCCTGTGGGCTTATATAGAGAAATCAGAACATGGTAGGATCATTAGCAGAATATTTAATTAGACATCACCTTATTTAGACACTTCAATAAGTATGTGGAAGACTGAAAGGATTAGATGGAAGATTAAAATTTCAAATTGGCAAAGAAAACTAACATTATATTTTTAACTGACTCATGGTCTTCCTTCCACAGGATAGATAGTTGTCAGACTTGGCACAGTTAGGAATTGAGAATTTTTCTGGTAATGACCTCAATGAGGGGAGACACTGAGGCCTAGAAATAATTCACACCATCTAGGATGTAGACATAAATATGTTATATCTGCAGTGGTAGAGAAGATAGTTTACATATATACTTTCACCTGTTTCCAAAATTTATTAGGGAATACTTATCAATTGAATACAAGTGTTTTCTCCATTGAGTACCTTTTTTCATTTATCATTCAACAATTAAATATTGAGTACTGACAATGTGCTAAGTCTAGAAATAAAGGAAATACATCATCTCTACTCTTTTGGGACTATATCTACAGATTAAGAGAAAAGAAAGCCATTAAAATGCTAGTTTAATAAATTCAGATGTGATTAATATTCCAAAACATAGGCATAGAGTACATAAGAGTCCTACTTCAAGAACCTGTGTTTCTAGAAGTCTTGCACAAAATTATGACAGTTAAACTGATATTTAAATTATTTAAAGATCCTTAGTTGGTGACATGAAGAGAAAGGGAATGTTTAGAAGCTATTACATGTTCAAATCCTTAAAAAAGGGAAGTTCTTGGTGCATTCTAGGAATGCCCAAGGAAGATAACATTTTACTACATTAAAGTCAACCCAAGAGTCTAAATATGGTGAAGAAGGCAAAAGAGATAGACGTATAGCTTGTATTGCAGCCTTGTAAGGTTTTTTAAGAAATTTGCATGTTTTCCTAAGGTTAAAAAAAAAAAAGTGGTGTAGTGTCACTTCTGCTGTCTTCTGCTGTTAAGAGCCCATCACAAAGCCAGTCTATATTTACAAAGGTTAAGTAAGTTCCATCTCATCATAGAAAGTTAGGTATAATTCCAAAAACAGTAAAGATTTGTGGATATTTGCAACTGATATACCAAAAACAAAGGAGAATAACCAAAAGTGTGTGTGAACTTAGCATATTGAATATAATATATATGTTGTCTCTCCTTTAAGGAAATTGGCTTTGGGGAGCCTGGGTGGCTCAGTGGGTTAAGCATCTGATTTCGGCTCAGGTCATGATCTCACGGTTCACGAGTTTGAACCCCACGTTAGGCTCTGTGCTGACAGCTCAGAGCCTGGACCCTGCTTCAGAATCTGTGTCTCCCTCCCCTGCTCATATTGTCTCTCTCCCAAAAAATAAATAAACATTAAAAAATAATAAAAATAATTTTAAAAATTGCCTTTGAAGTTATCTTAAAATTCTATGATTTATTCTGACTTCTATTCTCACTGGCATGCTTATTTAAACTCTATGTCATAAAAGTAATGGATTAGCTGAAATATGGCAATTAGTGAACACTCTCTCTGGTTGAATTCAGTGCTGGAAATAAACAGGTAAACAGTTGTGAGACTTCTTCATCTGAAAAGTTATAAGAGAAGAAATTTAAATAAGCCTGAAAAGAAATTGTCTACATGGTTCTATGGTGTAATGAGATGTGTAATCAGATTTTTCTTATAAGAAAAAAGTTGAAAATTCACAAGATGACAACCATTTCTCTCCTATTGCCATGGGCTTACCAGTACTGATGTGAGACTAGAGTCAACTCTTATTAACGTGGAAAGTATAGTAATATAAGCTCTGAACCTAATCATTAAAACAATTGTAAAAAAATGTTGGATATAGACAATTCTATTAAGACATAAATTTGATTTGTATTTGTCAGTTATTTGTGTTCTCCACCATGTTTCTAAAATACATATTTGGAAGAAATATGCCTGACTTAATAATGCTAAATTGCAGTAACTTTATCTTTTAATCACATACTGTCTGATATGTTGAGTCTTCTCAGCCTAAACACTTCATCTCATTTGAGCTACACTTATTTTCCCTATATTTTATTGAACCTATTTTTTGTTTTAGATTTAGTTTATTCAAATCATATCTGGAGATAAGGGATAAACTAAAATATCAAAGGAAAGTAAGTACAAATTTCTCTAAAGTTTTCCTATTCACCTATTTGGGAATAATTGTTATAGAAACTTTAACTAGAGCTAATGAAGCAAATAATATATTTTCAATGAGAAACAGTGCCAGAAGTAGGTGGTAAAATGAATTGCCTTAGGCAAGGTCTTAACCCCAATTACTTAAATTATGTGTTTCACGGAAATCATTATACTCAATTAATATTTGTTGAATTTATCCTGTATTCATAGTATTTTATGAATGCTATAAAAACTCATAGACAAAGTGAACTCAAAGCTGTTATCCCTGAAAGTTTACTTTGAAATATAGCTATTCAGATTGCTGTGGTGAGTAACCGATATTTTACAGGTTCAAATTTTTAACCTGTAAATTTAGAAATTCATTTAGATCTTTGGTTTTGCTGCATTACTATTTCAGTGTTACTAGGATCTATCTTTTATAAACTAGTAATTGTTCATAAGGGGATCCTATCCATTCTCCCCCAAATTCTTATGATCTGGTCTCAAGGTTTGCATATACTCTAATTTGTCTCCCATTTTTTTTTCATATTACTTCTGGCTGTTTCAAAACACCTGTGTTAGCCTATTTCATTGCTCCTCATAGTACCTCTCAAATAGAAATTGGAAAGATTTGTTTTAGAAAACAAAAGTTCTCAAAAAACAGTTTATAGCATCATAAACAATTATATCTAATGATTAATCTGAAATTTTATTAATTGGATTTTATAAGTAAAATATATTGGGGCCTGGTTGGCTTAGTCAGTTTAGCATCCGACTTCAGCTCAGGTCATGATCTCACGTTTCCTGAGTTGGAGCCCCACGTTGGGCTGTGTGCTGACACCTCAAAGCCTGGAGCCTGCTTTGGATTCTGTGTCTCCCTCTCTCTCTGCCCCTCCCCCACCCCACATTCTGTATCTCACTCTCTCAAAAATAAATAAACATTTTAAAAAATTATATAAAAAATTATAAGTAAAATATATCGTTTGAACTGTTAGCTGCAAAGTAGTGGTAAAACTATAGGAAGAAGGAATGGAGGTTATTTTTGTGGGAAAGAAAAACTTACTTCATAATTTTACCTAGAACAAATGGAAAGTCAGAAAGATTAAGTAACTATTCTAAAGAACAGAACTAGGAAGTGAGTCACCAGTTCTAAACGCTAATCCCAAACCTACATAAAATATTTCTCCTACATAATTCTGAGAGGAGGTACCAAAGAAGTATTACCCCTCCAAAGGGGATTAATTTAAATTTATGAACTCACCTCTCTGATATACAATTTACTGATATAAGAAGGAAAGTCAGCTGTCATTAGGGACAATAGGAATTGCTAGTTCACAGAATCCTTGTTTAATCTGTCTAAATCTGTCAGAATTCTTGTAAGAATCAGATAATAAGTGGTAGAGTTTTAAATCAAGTTGTTAAGACTGCCTACATGCCAGACTACGTCTCTACTGCAATAAAAAAAAAATGAAATAGCTGTACAGTTTATTTACACAGCTTTATATCTTTTGATTTTTGATTTTTCACTTGGAAAAATGTATCATTAACTATTTCTTTTATAGTTTACTGTGCATTGATAATAATGATTTGATACATAATGATTATTATATTCCAGTATAATCAGTATATTGGTGAAAATTTTGAATAAATTCTGATTATTCTAAAATCTCGAAATTTAAATTGAAGCCGAAGTTACTGTCTCTGAATTGATGCAATATTCATATCAACCCATATTTGACCATATATTTGCCAACATTAGAGATGCCAGATGCCAGATATCTGGTTTTGCTGCATTACTATTTCAGTGTTACTAGAATCTATCTTTTATAAACTAATGTTTGTTCACAAATAGATCCTAACCACTTCCCAGCATTAGAGATGATCAGAACATTGTGTGTGTCTCTCTCTCTGTCCCTGTTTATATCACTCTATCTACCTATTACCTATCTACCTATTTATCTATCTATCCATCATGAGACCTTTTTTATGAGTAAAATATATAATTTCCCAAACACTATGCATACTATGAGTTTTAGTTTAAAAATTAAAAAAAAAATGATTTCTGAGACTAGGTAATCCAAGATGCATAGAATGTTGTTGTAAATGTTACATATCTCCACCAAGAAGCAGAAAATGAAAGATACTCAAACATGTTATTCTTTTGTTTTCATGAAATTTGTAAAACTAGATTAAAAAGTTAGAAAGTATATAGCAGTTAGAGTCCTACATCTAACAGAATCTAGGAAGCAGCTTCCACTATGCTTTGGGACGATTCCTTAGGAACCTGAACTGTCTTTTTGAGTTGATACCCATTGTACTAGACCGGGTTTTCTCAGCCTGTGGTATATAGATAATTTTGGGGAGTATGAAAAGTAAAGTATTTTCCTAATAATACTAAGATATTATTTTCCTTCTTGTCTGTGTTGATATTTTCCCTGCTGAGGCAAAACAATGGTAGGTACAATTACAGGTACTTTAACCTGAATGAAGCAGAGCACCAAATTGTATTAGTAGTCCTGTGTTCTTCACCACCATTCACATTTACACAAGGAAAGTTTTGCTGAAAGAGGGCTTTGATGAAGCAGTGAAAATATTACATTTATTTAATCTTAACTCCTAGGTACAAGTCTTTTTACTATCCTATGTGAAACATACATAGAGCATTCTGCTGCTTATCAACTTATAATTGTTGTCTTGAGAAAAGCAGTAGTGTGATTGTTTTAGTTGTGAGCTGAAATAGCCAGTATTTTTCATAGAACACCATTTATACTTGAAATAATGTCTGACTAATAATATATACTATTCAGACTTAAGTATTTGGTAGACATTTTACAAAAAGTATCAAAGTGGGACTGTTACATTAAGAAAAGCACTGATAGTATTTTTTTTTTTTTGCTGAAAACAAGATCTGAATTTTTAAGCAAAAATCAGATTTGTAGAAAATTTATATTTGCCACTGTGAATTTTACAGTTATGCAGTATTTTATGACCTTTGTGATGAAATAGATGATGATATTAGTGAATAATTCTTGATGAAATATAATGAAATGTGTCAAGGTTGGAAAATCTGCATAACTTAGTGAAACATGCTTGATATTATGACATTATTTATGTGGAAAAGTTTTATTCAAGTTCAAGACAATTTATAACATAGTGCAAGTAATGCACAGTGCAAATAAATATAATATATAACAAAGTGCAAAAGGTTTGTTGATATGGCTTGAGATTACAAACTGCAACTAATGTTTAATACTATAGCACTTGTCAAATTCAGGTGGAGTATCAAAGAAGAATACCCACAATTATTTCAAAATGCTGTTAAAATTGTTTCTCTAATTACACATGGCTGTGAAGCCAAATTTTCTTCATATACACTAACCAAAGCAAGATATAACAATAGATTAAATGCAGAAGCAGATGAAACTCGAAGTGACTTATTGTAAACCAGAAATTAAAGAGACTTGCACAAATATAAAACAATTTTCTTCAGCACATTGTTTTGAATAGATAATATAGTTATTTTCATTAAAAAATATTTGTGCTGATACTGGTTTTATTATTGTTAATTTTAAGTGACTTAATAGTGTTATTTCTTTCAGTTTTAGTATTTACTGTGTTCGCTATTGAGAGATAAAATGACATAAATAGAAGCTCTCTAGAGTGCAATAAATTTTTGTTTAAACATTTTTAATTTTATAAAGCATTTGTATTTTAATTTGTAATATTTTAAGTTTTTAATTCTTAAACTTTTAAAACTACAGAATATTTAACTATAATTTTATTTTTTAACTTCATGGATTTTAATATTTTCATTGAAAACTTAACATTTTAGGGGCGCCTGGGTGGCTCAGTCGGTTAAGCGTCCGACTTCAGCCAGGTCACGATCTCGCCGTCTGTGAGTTCGAGCCCCGCGTCGGGTTCTGGGCTGATGGCTCAGAGCCTGGAGCCTGGAGCCTGTTTCCGATCCTGTGTCTCCCTCTCTCTCTGCCCCTCCCCCGTTCATGCTCTGTCTCTCTCTGTCCCAAAAATAAATAAACGTTGAAAAAAAAAAAAGAAAACAACATTTTAAATATTTTTATCTTTAATTTTTTGAACTTGTTAACTTTGCAGTTTATTAACTTTAAGCTTTTTTAATTTACTTAGAAGTTGCAAAGATGGTACATCACGTTTTCATGTATAACTCTGATAATTTCCTGTCATTTAGTATTGTACATAACTATGGGGCATTTATTGAAACATGGAAATTAATATTTGTTCCATACTGTAGGCTAAACTGTAGTTGGTGCTTTTTTCCTCTAGTCTTGCAAGAAATGTCCTTTTTTAAAAATCCAATCTGAGACACCATATTACATTTTAATAATTTATCTAATTAGTCTCTTTCAACTATAACAGTTTCTTAAATTTTCTTGACTTTCACAATTTGCCAGTTTTGAAAAATGGTAATAAGGTATTTTGTAGGAGGTGCCTTGCTGTGGATTTGTCTGATGTTTTCACCCAATCATGCTGAAACTATGGATTTTTGTGAAGAAGAACACAGAGGTGTGTGCCCTTTTTTTAAAGGTTAATTTATTTTGAGAGAGAGAAAGAAGGAGACAGAGACAGCATAAGTGGGGGAGAGACAGAGAGAGAGGGAGACACAGAATCCGAAGCCGGCTGTAGACTCTAAGCTGTCAACGTAGAGCCCCACATGGGGCTCAAACCCACAAACTGAGAGATCAAGACCTGAAGCAAAGTTGGATGCTTAACTGACTGAGCCACCCAGGCACCCCAGGGTGCCTTTTTTTATTACACCTTATCCACTGCAATAACTATTTTCCCCTTTTAATACTACCCTATCTTTAAAAGAAAATCACTAAGTTAAGCCTGACCTCTGATGGAGGGGTAATAAGAAACAACTTTTGAGGGAGGTGAATCAAATGTCCTGTTTCCCATAAAATTTCATCAGTAATTTTAACACTCTTCAATGACTCTCACTTAACATCATTGGGGTTCTATTGGGGTTCTATTGATGATTTTCTATGCCCTTGATTCTTTTCACATTTATTATTTGGAATTTTCCGGCAAGGGAGATTTGTTCGTGTGTGTGTGTGTGTGTGTGTGTGTGTGTGTGTGTGTGTATTTACTTACTAATTTATTAAAAAATCCATGGATTTAGGGGTTTTCTTTTACTCTTTAGCTTATAATTTGGTACTCTTGTTACCTATTCCAGCTTTGGTCTTTGGGAGTTCTTTCAGGTTGGCTCCTGTGTTCCTTTTAAATGCCCGCATCCTTTTATTATGCGAGCAGTTATTTAATTTCTGTACAACCAGGTGCTTCAGGCTTATTTTGTATTTTCCCTGTCTTGGTGCTAGAATTAGACATTTCTCCAAAGAGTTTCAGCTCTTCATTTTCTAATAGTGTTGGAAACCAAGACCTGAGTGCCAGGTATGCCAAGTGCTATTCAAATGACCCTAATTCAACCACTCTAGTTGACTTTTTTCTTCTCTAAATTAAAATCTGCCCTTGATGAGGCCTGGATGGCTCAGTCAGTTAAGCATCTAACTTTGGCTCAGGTCACGATCTCACGGTTTGTGGGTTCAAGTCCCACATCAGGTTTTGTGCTGACAGCATGGAGCCTGCTTGGGATTCTGGGTCTCCCTCTCTCTTTGCAGCTCCCCTGCTCATGCTCTGTCTCTCAAAAGTAAATAAACATTCAAAAAAATAAAATCTTCTGTTGAGCCCTTTTAATAAAATTTCATTTCAGTTATTGGTCTTTTAAATTCTAGAATTTCTATTGGTTTTTAATAAAATCTTTATCTCTTTATTGAGATATTGGTGAGATAGAGTTGTCATACTTTATTTCTTTAGACATGGTTTCCTTTCATTCCTTGAGCATATTTATAAAGGTTATTTTGTAGTGTTTGTCTACTAAGTCCAACAGCCAGGTCCCCTCATGGCCAATTTCTATTGAATGCTTATTTTTCTTTTGTATGGACTATAATTTCCTGTTTATTTGCAAATCTCCATTTTATGTTTGTTTGTTTAAACCTGGATGTTTTAGATAATTTGTTGTAGCAATTCTGGGATCATATCCATCAAAGGTTATTATTGCTGTTGTTGTTGTTGTTGTTATTGCTGTTTATTTACTCTTCTAGACTAATTCTCTATAGCTTTTATTCCCAGTAGTGTGCAACCGCTGATGCCTCTGATGTTTTTGTTTGTTTGCTTTTATTATTATCATTATCTTAGTCCATTTGGGCTGCTATGACAGAATACCATTAAACAGGGTAACTTACAGAAAACAGATATTTATTTCTCATAGTTATAAAGGCCACGAGGTCCAAGATCAAAGTGCCAGAAGATCTGTGTCTGATGAGAGACCTCTTTCTGGTTCAAAAGCCAACATCTGCTGTGTCCTCACATGACAGAGAACAAAGGGATCTCTCTGGGATCTCATTTATATAGCACGAATCCCAATCAGGAGGATTCCATACTTATGATGTAAGCAACTTCCAAAGGCCCCGCAGCAAATGTATCACATTGGGGATTACATTTCAACACATGAATTCTGAGGGACACCAACATTTAGCCTACATCAATCACATTTATTTTTACTCCTGACTTTCTAACAGTTCTACCTGAGCCCAGGAGTCAGTATAGCTTAATGGTCAGCTTATAATTTCCTTAAGTTTCTGGGGTCTTCTTCCTTTAGAAGAGAGCTTGTGTGCATGTGTGTGCTAGGGTTACCTTCAATGTACAGGCAGTGTATAATTCCGCTTTATGCTTTACTTCCTACCTATGCAATGCTTCAGGAATAGCCAGAGGTAAATAATTACAGCCCTCCAGTCTTTCTTGCGCATGCATGCAATTTTCTCAATTACCAAGAAGTTGTCACAGCTTTTTAAAATCCCTCGTATACTTCTTGTTTCCTAGACATTACCCCTAAATTTTTGACTGTGCTCATTTGTCCAAACTGTATTGTAGTCTTAAACAGCTCCTATGTTAAACAGTTGCAGCTGATTGTTTTCATTGCCTGAGAATAGGGTTTCTCCTCCTGAGCTGAGCTCTGAGTCAGGTCAAACAGCCACAACACCCAGGGAAAGAACCTTTTCCTGAGAACATCATGTTGGGTCATAAAATAAACTGGTGATGGGACTTCCAATGAGTGCCAAACAGGCACACCTTTTCTGATGGCTAAGAAGCTGTTCGTTTTTGAGGCTAGAGTTTGGGAGTAGTTCTAAATTAAAGCATCACAAAATCCACAGTTCTAAGTGAGGATTAGTATTTATTATTGGATAAACATTTTCTGTTTGTTTTAAAATTTTGTGAATTTCTAGAGCTCAGTGTTTGTGAAATATATCTTGAATAAATACTGTGCTGGTATGTAGAAATAATTTAGTTTCAGTTTCAAACATATTTGAAGTCAATATATTAGCCATTTATTTTATTTTTGTCAAAATTGATAAAATTATTCTAGAATTTATTTGGAACTAAACCTAAGTGCAATTTGACACACTTGGATAAAAAGATAAATAATTTTTATAACTGTGTTACTGTTTTTTTTTAATTTATTTATTTACTTATTTTTGAGACAGAGAGAGACAGAGCATGAGCAGGGGAGGGGCAGAGAGAGAGGGAGACACAGAATCTGAAGCAGGCCCCAGGCTCTGAGCTGTCAGCACAGAGCCTGACATGGGGCTCGAACTCACAGACCGTGAGATCATGACCTGAGCTGAAGTCAGATGCTTACCGAATTGAACCACCCAGGTGCCCCCGTGTATTACTGTTTTATGGTATAAAAATGAAAGTTTTCTGATACTGGACAAGAATTTGTTTTCAAGAATATTACCAACTTGATTGGAATCCAATTTCTTATTAAAATAATCAGACTAAATCACCCATGTTTCTGCTTCTACTGTTTAATAAACAATTCTAAGATAGAGATGAGAATATTTTGCTGTTGTACATTATACATTTTCATATACTTTATTATTTCTTAATCATGCCTTGATACAAAGATATCTTTTACATTATTAATTTATATTAATATAAACATTAATATAAACATATTGATATAATATAAATTATAAAATTAATTTATATTTATATAAACATGATATTTGGGAACTAAATTTGATAACTTCTGCACTTACTACTTCCTTCAGTGAATAAATGTTGTTGTTACATTACAAGTAATATACTGAATACGGGGAACACAGGATTAAGCAAAAGGTATAGGATCCCTACCCTCATGAAATTTTCTTATTGGAAGAAAGACACAAATTAAACAAACTAAATGTTCAGGAAAAAAATAAACAAAGTAAATATTCAGAATGTAGCCCAGGGCCAATCATAATTGCCAAAACACTAAAATTACAACCTTGTTTGCTTTTAGGATTCAGGCAACAGCTTTTTAAAACATCACCGTATTTTCATTTTATCCAACTAGAGCAAAATGAGTCTTAATATATCATAAGAGATAACATTGGCCAGATATAGAATTTGTCACTTTCAGTTCTCCATCTTTCAGTGGACACCTCAGGGTTTAACTTCAGAGTACTTTAGACATAAGAGGAGTAATTTTGATGAAAATCCAAATAGAGATTCTGGCGAGCACTCTGATTAAAATAGTTTTACAGGCCCTCAGTTATGGAATGAGTAAGTCACAGGAATAAGTCACAGAATAAGAAATATAGTCAATGATATTGTAATATCAGTGTATAGTGACAGATGGTAGCTACATTTGTGGTGAACATAACAAAACACTTAAACTTGTCAAATTACTACACTGTACACCTGTAACATTTTGTGTCAACTATTCTCATATTAAATTTTTAAAAATTAATTTAGTAAGTAAGTAGTTTTATAAATGTCAATATAGACAAAAGTATTGTCTTGGGAAAAAATTATAAATAGTCTTATATTTCCTGAAAAAGATGAAGATGAGCAAGGATAGGAATCAGAATAGTCCATATGAACTCTGGAGTTGATGGTTAGACAATTACAAACTTAAGCAATTAAAAATTATGTACCCTTTATTTTCATATCTATAAAATAAATAGCTCCCAGAAATCTAGGTGTGTCATTGAACTTACATGACAAGACTTCAGAGAATAAAAGTAAGCATTCTTTAATTTGAATTATAACACACCGTGAGACTTCCAGGAATACATACAAATATATATATATATATATATATATATATATATATATATATCACATGCTTATATGGGCATATATATTTGTATGTGTATATATATATATGTGTGTGTGTGTGTATATATATATATATATATACCCTTGGAACATATACAAACAGAGGCATATATGCAGATATTTTATTTTGAGAGATTTCTGTCTCCCACCACCCTCCAAATAGTTTATTGAGAATATTATCATTTTTTTAATTCTTCTACCAGTTAGAAAAGGGTCATGTGAATGATCTCTGCACCATGAAATATGCATTCTGCATAGGATACATATCTGACTTTTAACTTTATTATTAGAAGAAAATGGGGTTGGAATTAGAACCACATTGCATAGTGATCATGTAAATAATCTATTTTATTGATGAGTCTGTTTGTGTCTTTGACCTGAGATGTGGAGAGATTTCTCGCATTTAATATGTGAATACAGTGACTTCCCATTCCTTTCTTTTTTATAATTAAGATTCCAAGAGCTCTATCTTGTTCCTCTAATGTGTTTACTGGAATAGCTTAATATGGGTTTTATAGGTAGTGAAATATTGGTTATTTTCTTGCATGATATTAGGTTTGCCTTCTTGGACTATTTTGGGGGATAAAAATGCATACAACTTATCCAATATGACAAAGTGAATGCATTAAAATTTATCTTGGTGGAATATTTAGTTTGTTATTAATTTTATATATTAGGATACTAGTTAAGATACAGGATTCCGAATCCAGACTGACATAGACACTTAACAGCCATCTAATGCTGTCACTAGACAGCTTTATGGCACTGATTTGATAAAATTGGACTAAAGAATTGCCTACTTTGTAAAGTAGTTAATAACAATTAAATTAATACATATAAAGCATTTACAATACCAGTTACATGGTAAGCACATAATACATGCTGGTTGATACTATTCCCAAGTAGCAGAAGGAAGAGGGCTTTCCATGTAAAAAAAAAAAAAATGAATTTAGGTTCTTGTTTCAGGAAAAGTTCTGAGGTGATATATCTAATTTGGAAGAGAGTACTTTTAAAAAATGTACTTTCCATGCATTGATAAATAAACAGGGCAAAAGGAGATACAATTAATTATATTTCTAAATTGCTTTTTGGGATCAACTTCTGGCATAGTCCCAAACTCATTGCAGTATTATCATTTCCATTTTCTGTGAGGATAAATTTCCCCCATATCCAAGTCACTACTTTTAATGCAGCCTCAGTGTCTTCAGCACTTTTTAGTTTCAATCAAAGATGACTCAGATGTGACTCTTAGGGCTTGAAAGCTCTAGTTTTTCTTTACACTTTTTTCTGCTAAAAGCAATTCCTTCAGTCCTACCTATTTCCTTCTAGGCAACAGGCCTTGGTGTTACATTAACCCTTAGCTAACATTCTGATTTAAATCTGGCTTCTGTTCCTTAGAATTTCCTGGAAAAAAATATGTGTCTTATGCAAGAAACACTATATTTCTTCCATTCCTATCTCCAAAGCCATATTTGTAAAAGTTTGGATAAATGTAATAGACAGTCCTGTTGCAGGGAGTATGGCCAGAGTCGCAAAAGATGAGTCTGCAAAGTGCAGTTAAGTGAAGGTCCTCATACTTGAGTTGGAATGAGGCCCTGACTCCAGAATGAAGCTTCTTTTTAGTAGGATAATTGCTACAGACTACATGCATAAAGTCAGCTAAGCAAGTGTGTTAATCAATCTAATGGTTTAGCTTTTCAAGGTTGAATTTCGAGTTAATTGGTTTCTATAACACTAGGAAGGGTCAAGTGTGAAGGAGGATCCGGCCCTGGACAATGTTTTTGTTTTTTTAAGAGATATAAAATTTAATTTTATTGGAGCGCCTGGGTAGCTCAGTCGGTTAAGCGTCCGACTTGGGCTCAGGTCATGATCTCGCGGTCCATGAGTTCGAGCCCCGCGTCGGGCTCTGTGCTGACCACTCAGAGCCTGGAGCCTGTTTCAGATTCTGTGTCTTCCTCTCTCTCTGACCCTTCCCCATTCATGCTCTGTCTCTCTCTGTCTCAAAAATAAATAAAAACATTAAAAAAATAAAAAAATTAATTTTATTTATTTTTTATTTTTTATATGAAATTTATTGTCAAATTGGTTTCCATACAACACCCAGTGCTCATCCCAACAGGTGCCTTCCTCAATACCCATCACCCACCCTCCCCTCCTTCCAACCCCCCATCAACCCTCAGTTTGTTCTCAGTTTTTAACAGTCTCTTATGCTTTGGCTCTCTCTCCCACTCTAACCTCTTTTTTTTTTTCCTTCCCCTCCCCCATGGGTTTCTGTTAAGTTTCTCAGGATCCACATACGAGTGAAAACTATGGTATCTGTCTTTCTCTGTATGACTTATTTCACTTAGCATAACACTCTCCTGTTCTATCCATGTTGTTACAAAAGGCCGTATTTCATTCTTTGTCATGCCACGTAGTATTCCATTGTGTATATAAACCACAATTTCTTTATCCATTCATCAGTTGATGGACATTTAGGCTCTTTCCATAATTTGGCTATTGTTGAAAGTGCTGCTATAAACATTGGGGTACAAGTGCCCCTATGCATCAGCACTCCTGTATCCCTTGGGTAAATTCTTAGCAGTGCTATTGCTGGGTCATAGGGTAGGTCTATTTTTAATTTTTTGAGGAACCTCCACACTGTTTTCCAGAGTGGTTGCACTAGTTTGGATTCCCACCAACAGTGCAAGAGGGTTCCCATTTCTCCACATCCTCTCCAGCATCTATAGTCTCCTGACTTGTTCATTTTAGCCACTCTGACTGGCGTGAGGTGATATCTGAGTGTGGTTTTGATTTGTATTTCCCTGATGAAGAGTGACGTTGAGTATCTTTTCATGTGCCTGTTGGCCATCTGGATGTCTTCTTTAGAGGAGTGTCTATTCATGTTTTGTGCCCATTTCTTCACTGGATTATTTGTTTTTCGGGTGTGGAGTTTGGTGAGTTCTTCATAGATTTTGGATACTAGCCCTTTGTCCGATATGTCATTTGCAAATCTCTTTTCCCATTCTGTTGGTTGTCTTTTAGTTTTGATTGTTTCCTTTGCAGTGCAGAAGCTTTTTATCTTCATGAGGTCCCAATAGTTCATTTTTGCTTTTAATTCCCTCGCCTTTGGAGATGTGTCAAGTAAGAAATTGCTGCGGCTGAGGTCAGAGAGGCCACCAAAAGTCTGCTAGAACTGATACATGAATTCAGCAAAGTCGCAGGGTACTAAATTAATTTACAGAAATCAGTTGCATTCATATACACTAGTAGTGAAGCAACAGAAAGACAAATAAAAAAACTGATGCCACAATTGCACGAAGAATTATAAAATAACCAGGAATAAACCTAACCAAAGATGTAAAAGATATGTATGCTGAAAACCATAGAAAGCTTATGAAGGAGGGGCGGCTGGGTGGCTCAGTCGGTTAAGCGTCCGACTTCAGCTCAGGTCATGATCTCACAGTCCGTGAGTTCGAGCCCGGCGTCGCGCTCTGTGCTGACAGCTCAGAGCCTGGAGCCTGTTTCGGATTCTGTGTCTCCCTCTTTCTCTGCCCCTCCCCTATTCATGCTCTGTCTCTCTCTGTCTCAAAAATAAATAAACGTTAAAAAAAAAAAGAAAGCTTATGAAGGAAACTGAAGATACAAAGAAATGGAAAAACATTCCGTGCTCATGGATTGGAAGAATAAATATTGTTAAAATGTCAATACTACCCAAAGCAATCTACACATTTAATGCAATCCCAATCAAAATTGCACCAGCATTCTTTTCGAAGCTAGAACAAGCAATCCTAAAATTTGTATGGAACTACAAAAGACCCCAAATAGCCAAAGTAATATTGAAGAAGAAGACCAAAGTGGGAGGCATCACAATCCGAGACTTTAGGCTTTACTACAAAGCTGTAATCATCAAGACAGCATGGTATTGGCACAAAAACAGACACATAGACCAATGGAATAAATAGAAACCCCAGAACTAGACCCACAAACGTGTGGCCAACTAATCTTTGACAAAGCAGGAAAGAACATCCTATGGAAAAAAGACAGTCTCTTTAACAAATGCTGCTGGGAGAACTGGACAGCAACATGCAGAAGAATGAAACTAGACCACTTTCTCACACCATTCAGAAAAATAAACTCAAAATTGATAAAGGACCTGAATGTGAGACAGGAAACCATCAATACCCTAGAGGAAAAAGCAGGAAAAAACCTCTCTGACCTCAGCCGCAGCAATTTCTTACTTGTCATAGCCCTGGACAACGTTAATGGCCCTGGGCATTCCTTATGAGCTGCAGCCACATTCAGCTGTGTAAACATGTCCTAAGGCCTTGCACCTTCTTCAGCCCTTTCCTATTGAAGTCTTTTCCTTTGGTGCTTCTCTTCTGCATCTCCCACACAGTCCCATGCATTCATATTTATACAATTACGTCATTTTTCATTGCAACTAGATACACTTTTATACTACATGAATATGGGACTATAAACTTTATTCCTTTCCATTTTGTTCATAACACTCATGTTTCATAATGTACCTTCACTTTATTTTTTTTTAATTTTATTTTTTAAAGTTTATTTACTTTTGAGAGAGAGACAGAGTGTGAGCTAGGGAGGGGCAGAGAGAGAGGGAGACACAGAATCTGAAGCAGGCTCCAGGCTCTGAGCTGTCAGCACAGACCCCATTGCGGGGCTCAAACCCACGAACCATGAGATCATGACCTGAGCCGAAGTTGGATGCTTAACCAACTGAGCCACCCAGGCACCCCAACATAATGTACCTTCACTTTAGAGTTGCCTTCTCAGGGTTAGTATGTAAATTTGCTGAATAAACCAGTTACATTTTATTATTACTAAAAAAGCAGAAAATATTATTACTTCAGAATAACATATACATAGTGCAGCATGTTCTTGAACTAATATATGAGGTGACCATTTTAACATTTAAAACATATTTTCTTGTGTCACAAACACTTAGTATTTTATTCTTGAAGAAGCACATTTTCTTTGAACTAAAAACAAAATACAAGAATATACTGTAGGTATAAAAGAAATCAAATTCCCATTGTGTACAGTTAACTCTATATTGTTTAATATTATTTAACATACAAAGTGTTTATGATATGTTTTGAACACCATTTATTTTATATTACATATTATAATATTTTGGCAACATGTTAATATTACATGTGTTATTTTCTAACAAAATTTGTGTTCTGTGGTATCTAATGGTGTGGCTGCCTTTATGGAATGAATAATATATATTCACTTCTCCATATTATAAAATGTTCTCTGAGAAAATTATTTACTCGTACATATATTTCATAGGTTACTTAACCATCTCCCAAGTGTGAAATATTTAAATTGCTTCCAATCTTACACTATTATTATAAATGATGCTATAATGCATCTTCTCACTCATTACTTTTATATATTATTTTTTATTTTGCTTTAAAAATTTCCTATAAGTAGACATTTAAACGTTTTATCTAAAAGGTAACAGAATATGATTTTTAAGTGAGATTTGTTTCTTTGGATATGTGAAAATAATAGTAAATATAAAGTATTTGGAAATGTTCAATAACATAAATAATAAATAAAATAAATACATTAATAAATAAATTAATAATAAATTAAATCATTTGTAATCTGTCCATTTAATATTTATTTAGATACATTAATATATACAAGAATCATTTTGTGTGTTTATATGTCCATGTTTCTGTTTCTGTGTATATATACAGTAAACAGACACACATAAACAGACATATACACACTTGGAACAGTTTATATGTACATATAGAGAGAGAAAGAGATGCAAAGACAGACAGAGCATTCTCATATTGCATATATATAGTGGTTTCTTGCAATTTGTGGTAGTTATATTCTATGAAGTTACCAAGAACATAGAATTAGTAATGCTGAAGCATGGATCCTGGACACGAATCGGTTCCTGTGAGCCTCTGGTCACAACATTTTCATTAATTAACCAATACATAAACTTGTTTTACCTGTATTTCTGTTTAAAGACATCTTATTTAATATATATTGTTGATTCGTGAGCATTGAATTCACACCCAACAACACTATATAGCTCGTATCTGAAAGATGCTTTATCCAACACGTGAATTTTCTCAGTAAAATACATCCCAGCCTTCTCACATTTAGGAATAATGCACAGAACAGCAGCACTGCATTTGGGAGCCATTTTAAGTAGCAAAATCACCAGCCAAAGGCACAAAAATGTGACCCTAAATATACTGGAAAAAAAAGATATTTTTTACAGTATGAGAGCTGAAACAAGAAGGCAGAACATCACTTTGGTCAACATTACGTGGGAACCTGAATAGTGGGCTACTCAAATTTTTCACTTCTCAGCATGTGTGTGAATGACCATGAAAGCAAATGAGTATTTACTTGGAGTTAAAAATAAATTTTTACAAGCAAACAAACAGGAAATATGAAATCCATGAATAATGTGGATTGGCTTGTAGATATCTATAATTAGAGACAGAGATAGAGAAAGGAGTGACTTTATGTCTAAATGTGACATATTTACTGCATAATTAGAAAAAATATAACCTTACTTATAGCAGAAAAGCATTCACATTTTCTTCCAGAGGCTGGAGCTAAAATACATCCTGACTTATATTATTAGATTTCCTTTCTGAGTTCATCAAACAGATTGTTGTACCAAAGTTTTTTCTCTTTACTTTCCTTCCTACACTGACCCTATCCTCACACATGCTGTGCAGTAGGGAGTTGGCTGTATTCTGTCCTTGGCTCGTAAGGTAAAATTGATTTACCCATGTGGCCAAGCTCAGTAAAATTTTGCCTAGATCTTCAGTTTTCAGATTGGGTCATGGGTCTAGCCAATTCTAAGCCCATTCTCTGCATAACTTTAACACGCTATTTGATAAACGACCCACTCATGACTAAAGCTGATGATCCAGAGGCAGTACGGATGATAAAAGAACAATGAACCCCATTTTGTGCCACATGATTAACACTCACATCTTGACTAGGATCTTACTGAGATGTCTTGAATATAAATTCCTGGAGAGGGAATGAGCATGTTTAAGGCATTAAATATGTATCCACTTGACCGATTTACTTCCAGAAAGCTGGCATGAGTGTACATTTCTTCTAGCAGTCTATGAGAATACATTTTTTTCCCATTGCTTTGTCATTAGAACTTATACTTTTAATTTTATAATTTTATTATAAAACACTTACTAAAATTCAAATTACCTTCTAGTGAGGTGGATTTTACTTTTAATTAATTATTAAATTTTTAGATATTTTTTTCTGTGAATTGTTATTTTTTGCCTTCCTATTTTTCTATTGGGGTATGCAATTTCTTTATAAATTTCCATTTGTACATTGCTGATTGAGACCTAAATTTTGTTTGCTTCTTTATGCCACAACTCGGGATTTTACCTCTTCTAAATATTTTATGAGTCAAAAGTCATCCGATAATATGAAACTAGAGACAAACACAAATAATCTACATCATCATCTGTAAATAAAAACCACTTTTGAATACAATTTTATATGTTAATCCCTCTCCCTACCTCACCCCAATTCTCTCCTACAAAATAGCTTTCAAGTCAAGCATTTATTATACTATCAAGCAGAACATCATCTTGCATTTACATAAATCTTTTACTATCTTTTGATTGTATGGGGTATAAGTTTTTGTTTTCAGAACAATTCCTGCTGCTCCTTTCATGCTACATTGCTAGTAAAAAGATTTACCATTTGAAGATTCATCTCCACCTAGTTTCTAAACCAATATTAAACCTCTGTGGTTGTATACTTAAGTTTCTTCCCTAGATACAGTCTCCAAAAATGAATTGCTCTTTACTGACTGAGTGCTTACTGACCCATGATTTGGCATGACCCTAGTAGACCAGGACTACTCTTTTCCAGAAGCCCCACCATAACATCTCTTTCTATTTTCTTGTATAGGGGCCTACTGGTATTAAAGCTGACCTCATTTTGCTATCTACTGCCTTACCCACGAAAGTCACCTTGAATAACAATCTTCAAACATTATTTTCTAATAACTCCAGCCCAGACTTAGCTCTTTTTCATTAAAATTATTTCATACATTTTCTTAGCTTAATCATACAGATATTTTAAACATTTGAATATTTAAAATGCTCTATCAAACTATATAACTTATCTTTTTATTAGAAAACAATGATCATTTGAATTACTATTTCATTTTCTATTTGACTACTCTATAAATTAATTGATTGATTAACATTTATTCATTTATTATTATGTATCAAATACAATTATAGATATAGGTGCATAGAGGTCATTCTTGTTCACATTCATGCCCATTTATGTACAAAGATATTAATGGCCATTTTCCTCCAGATTATCTTTTCAAAAAAGTTTTAAAGTGGTCATCCCTGAAAGGTATAGTATCTCTCTCTGGAGATATTTAACGTATCTGGATTTGCTTAATGTCCAGGAAAATAAGACATCTCCCTCTATGGCATTTTGGTCATGTTTGTTAGCAGCCCCATATATAAGATCAGGGTTTCCCAATCTTAGGATTCTTTTTCTAGAACACATACTATTGAATGTGTGGGTTGTTTGGCTCTCACCACATAACACTAAGTATTGGGGTCCAAGGAATCAGTACAGTAATGTTACTCTGGCTGCTGTTATGTGTTAGTAATAAATTGTCCTTTGTCTCTGACCCAAGAGTCTTATATCTTCTTCCATTTTCCGTGAAACTAGAAAAATAACTTACCTTGAAAGTATGGTAAAATCTCAGGTCCTTCGCAGTTCCCCAAAACGGGTTGTATATAGGACTGCCAGGTCTTCAAAATAATCATACTCTATATTCATACATTATTTTTTATAAATAATTTTATATAATCATTACAACACTGCTGAAATGTAATACTAACAGAGAATTACTAACCATTTTATAGAGGCATTTAGTTAGACTCATCAAAATTTAATTTCTTGAGGCATCTTTGTGGCTCATTCGGTTAAGTTTCGGACTTCAGCTCAGGTCATGATTTCATGGTTCATGATCTTGTAGTTCGTGGTTGGAAACCCTCATCAGGCTTTGTGTTGACAATGCAGAGCCTGTTTTGGGTTCTCTGTCTCCTTCTCTGCCCCTCCCCTGCTTGCTCATGCTGTCTTGCTCTCTCAAAAATAAATATTTAAAAAGTTTAATTTCTTTATTTATAAAATGATATAATTTCTGCCTCATGAAACCTTTATGTGAATTAAAATAGTAGATGAACATAAAGTGTGTGGTAGAGTACCTGCAACAGAGAAGATCCTCAGTGTGTCTGTAAAATCTCACTATTCTTCCCAATGAGGCTGAGATATAATAATCATCCAATTTTTCAATGAAATGTTTCTTCTTGACAGAGTTCATATTGTCTTTTTATTTCTAAAACCATTTAACAACACTATCAATGTATTACTTGTAACTTAGTAATATGCTTTCACACGTAGCTTTCTTCAATATCGATGTAGATGTTAAAGCACTTTGGGAGCAGAGTCTAAATCACATGTGTCCTATTTTTCTACCTAGATATCTAATAGAATCCAGTCCATAGTGGAGGTTAATAGCTGATAAGATTACTCTAACTACTTAATGTATTCTAAAACCTAGACATATTGGGCCGTTGAATAAATAATTTTAGACATACTTTTATTTTAAGATGCAACATAGCTTATTTTTTGCAATTGTTTTGTGTCACATCTTTTCATCATTTGGGGGGAAAATAAATATTTCTAGAAACATACAAAGAATGTTACCTTAAATTAGGAAAAAAATCTCCGAAATAATTGTTCTTTTGATACATATGGTATGAAAAATGTCCACAAATCTGGGCATCTTTCCAGTAGTGCATGATTGACTTTCCCAAATGTGGTATCATAGAACAGTAAGTTAGTAATTATGAGCACAAGAGCCTTCTGTATTTTATAATGTAAATACCATCAATAGTAATTACAACTAGGAAGCAATTTTCCTGAAAACCTCACAAATCTTTACCTAATTAGATTTTGGTCCCATTTACTTGTCTATGTCCTAGAATTTATTTATTTGTGTTTACAACTGACAAAAGTATTCAAAGTAATATTCTAATTCAAAAACAGTTTCATAATTATAAAATATGTAAATTCATGTAGTTTAGATTTAGATATTCTGTAATTCAGAACTTTCCAGAACTTTCACAGATGATTTTAAACATAAAATAAAGAACTACCAATTTTTTTGTCATTGTGTCAAAAAAGTAGATTATGGGTACATTAGCGTAAGACACATAGAATGGAAGTATAGTTTCACCAACCTTTAAGCAGAAACATCTGAAATTAGTCCATCAAAAATAGGTAGATGAGTAAGAAATGACACAGACCTTAATTATTTAAAACTTTACTTGTAGATTAGCCTTAAAACTATGTTGATGTTAAAATTAACATTATGTTCCAGAAGACACATATACCCTCCCTTATTTTGAAATGGTGGAAGCTATAAAATCAGAATAGAGATTATGAGTAAATGATTAATTTGTGTATATTAGCAGTTTTATAGAAATTTCCCATTTTTTCCAAAAAATTGAAAAATAATAATGTAGATATTTACTTTAACATCATACTCTGTATGATACTCTATGTAACAAATAGTATTAAAATTAAATGATAAACCAACACTCTGTGTTGATAGGATTAGCACCCTGTCATAGAGTAAATTATTAGTATATATAAAAATTTTTGCAGAAATTTTTATTTTTCATCTGTTTGATTTCATTTTTCATAAGGTGCATTATAGTAATACTTGAAAATAAAATTAAGAGATAATTTTAATCCATATAAAACTGAAATTGAGTTAATTGGCATGGAATTACTACTTTTGAATAAATATCTGTAATTAGTTTTGGGGATAATTATCGTGCAGATATACGGTACCATTTATCTTATAGTCCTTATTTGTCATTACTAGACGATGAAATGTTCCATAATATCTTGTTTCTTATATAACAAAGAAAATGTGCATTTTTTAGAGAAAACAAATCACAATTAATTGTAAAATGTGCAACAGATGGTAGAACTTATAATCATTCTATCAGACTAATAGTATACTGTCTGCAGTTTGGAATTTGTTTTTCCCAAAAGATGATGCTGGGTTGAAGCCATATTGACAGCTGGTACATTGCTAATGTAGTTAGTTTGATATACCTCATCTATTAAATCTTGTACATTTTCCAAAATAACAGATGACAAGTGCAATTGACCACCTGGGGAAAGGCAATTTCAATAGAAAGAGAAAATTGATCTTCTCTTTTGGTGATTGTAGAGTTGCTTACTGCTTTTCCTATTTTGGGTGGCATTATTAACCACCAGCATATTATTTGCTTTCAAAAAGTACACATTTTTGAACACAGATCATGATTAAGAGTAATCTACAGGCAGCTAACAGATGCTTTACCTATCATAATTATTAAAAATGTAAACATGTTTTGTGGAATATCAGTTCAAATGAACATTTACAGTATATGTTTTACAGATGCTACATTGAAATACCAATTAGATAATGAATTTCTTTAATATAAACAATAAAACATATCTCACGGAATGTTGTATGGTATATAATCATTTAATTAATTACTAATTAATTCAATTCTATTATTTTCAACAAAACATAATGTCTGATGCTTTCAGATTGAATAAAATTTATTATGATGTTTCTTTGACTAAAGTAAGAAGAGACAATAGGTAGTTAGGACAAAAAATAATGGACTATAATGTCATGAAAAGTATACACTATAAAACTTTTTTTAATTTGATTGTATCACTGAGGACTTCATAGGTTTGTAAATAGGACCTCCTTATGCCAGTACATAGCTATTCATAAGAATCTTATGTATTTGATAACTTGTAAAAAGTCAAGACCTAGTATAATATTATTAGATAATAAAACAGTTCTGTTTCTAACCCAGTAATATTATTTCTTCTCAAAATTTTCAGGTTGGCAGTATCCATTTTAATCTTAAATAAATTACAAATCTTAAAAATATAGACACATTCAAACAACAGAAGACTTTAATCAATAATGCAATATTTTCATTCATATCAAATATATGCCCAACGTAAATGAATTTAAAATATGTGAAATAAAATATTTGGAGAGAGGAGAAATTCTTTGTTAACTGAACAATATTATTATAGAATTTTTTTGTGAATTAATATAACTGGAAAAGAGTGTCTTATAATTAATGCACAATTCCCATTATATATCATAATTAAATATACATGTTGGTATATAACTAAGCTAATTTATATTAAATTTACAGTTATTTACTGTGCATCTTAATTCTATAAATATAATGTATAAGAACCCGTGAAATTAAAAAAAAGGGGGGGGCATCTGGGTGGCTCAGTTGGTTGAGCCTCTGACTTCAGCTCAGGTGGTGATCTCTAAGTTCACGAGTTCCAGCCCCACAGCAGGCTCTGTGCTGACAGCTCAGAGCCTGGAGCTGCCTCCTTCTTTTTTTGTTTTTTTAATTTTTTTTTAAATCTTTATTTACTTTTGAGAAAGAGAGAGAGAGAGAGACAGAGTGTGAGTAGGGGAGGAACAGAGAGAGGGAGACACAGAATCTGAAGAAGGCTCCAGGCTCTGGGGCGCCTGGGTGGCTCAGTTGGTTAAGCACCAGACTTCAGCTCAGGTCATGATCTCACGGTTCATGAGTTCGAGCCCTGCATTGGGCTCTGTGCTGACAGCTCGGAGCCTGAAGCCTGCTTTGGATTCTGTGTCTCCCTCTCTCTCTGCTCATACTCTGCCTCTCTCTCTCTCTTTCTCTCTCTCTCTCTGTCAAAAATAAATAAAAATATATGTAAAAAAGAACCTGTGAAATTTAAAAAAATGGTAAAATGAAAATAATTGCAATATGTAAACAATGAATAGCAAAACAATAGTAAAGACAATGAATGGAAAAAATATATGATGCTAAATCTCAGAATAGTTGCAGCTATGTAAAAATTATCATGAAATCCCTATAAATGTACTATTCTCTACAGACCTCTATAGGAGTGAGAAAGCAAGACTTTAAAATAAAATAATATCATTCCAAGCAGTGTGTGGGAAATCACTGTTATTCACAAAAAGCTGTCTTTTTATTGAGAGTTTAAATAATATTACACTTTAAAAGTCTATAGACTGTAAAGTTCTTCTGGCATGGAGGGGTAAGCCTACCAAAACCTGTATTCCTAACTAATCATAACTAAAATTTTTTTGCAATAGGCAAAAAGTAATTATTGAAGCATTCTGAAAGTAAACAAAACTGTTGAATAGTAGATGGGAATCAAAACTCAGAGAAATGACCTACAAGCTGTTTCCCATTTTCTCTTTCTTTTCTCTGAAGGATTTGCCCAGAAGGTAGTACTAGTGTCAGAGATGTGGGAAAGAGCAGGTGGCTGAAATGGATAGAAATCCATTTTTCTGGTCAGAAGAACAAGAAGAAAGGCATCAAAAGGCCAGGTTGGGATAGAGAGGGGTGGATATCACAGAAAGGAAAGAGTGCTGTGCAGGACCCAAAGCTGCTTGGCAAAGCATCAATTAAAAGGCAACTAATCCAATTAAAAATGGTCAAAGGACTTGAATACACTTTTCTCCAAAGAGGTCATATAAGTGGCCAATAAGCACATGAAAAGTTACTCAACATCACTAGTTTCTAACAAAATGCAAATAAAAATATCAGAGGTAACATTTCACACACACCAGGATGGCTATCACCAAATATATAGACAATAACAAATTTTGACAAGGCTATGGATAAATTGGAACCTCACATTGCTGGTGGAATGTAAAATGGTGCATCCTCTTTGGGAAACAGTTTAGCAGCTTCTCAAAAAGTTAAACATGAAATCATCATATGATTCAGTAGTTCCCTTCCTAAGTAATGTAACCAAGAAAATAGAAAGTATACGTCCACACAAAAACTTGTACATGAATGTTCACAGTAGCATTATGCATACTAGCCACAAAGTGGAAGAAACCCAAATATCCATAAATAGATGGATGGATAAATAGAAAACAGAATACCCATAAAGTGGGATTTTTGTAATTATAAAAAGGAATAAAGTACTGATATAAAGTACAATATTGGTGAACTTTGAAAACATTGTGGTAAATAGATAAGGCAGGGACAAAATCTCACAGATTTTGTGATTCCATTTATATGAAATATCTAAATAGGCATAACTATAGAGACAGGAAGTAGACTAGTAGCTTCCAGGGGCTGGGAAAAGGAAAATGGCAGTGACTTCTCTTAGGTATGTGGTTTCTTTTGGGAGTGATGAAAATGTTCTGGAATTAGAAAGTGGTGATGATAGGCCAACTTTGTAAATAAAATAAAAAAAATAAATTGTATGCATTTTGTAAAATTTATATGCAAACTATTCCTCAGTAAAAATGTAAATGGTATAAACACAGCAATTAAAGACGAACATTGGATTAAGTAAACAAGTTCAAACTATATACAGTGTATAAGAAACCTATATTAAATATAAGGAATATTTAAGTTGAAAGTAAAAATTAGAAAAAAGCTAAACCATACAAATGATAATCAAAATAAAACTGGAGTGGCCATGTTAATATCAGAGTAAGTGGACTTAATAAAAATGAATATTGTTAGCAACTAAGAGGAATATTACATAAAGATAAATTCACAAAAGAGACATAAAAATATTAAATGTGTATGTACATAACAATGTATACTGTTAACTCACCTCTATTTCTATTTTTTAAAATAATAATTTATGACACAGCCTTGGGTATGAGAGTTCAAGAAAGAATATAGACATTGGTGTTTAGTCCTCTGGGAAATATCCAAGTTATAGGCAGGAGGCATCTTTGAAAATTCATGAGATAGTCATCAAGATATTGCCATATTCTCTGTCGGATTCTGTGTCTCCCTCTCTCTCTGCCCCTCCCCCGTTCATGCTCTGTCTCTCTCTGTCCCAAAAATAAATAAACGTTGAAAAAAAAAAGATACTGCCATATTCTGATGTTTATTCTTGAAACCTGAGCATAGAAAGAAGTAAATGGGAGCTATGTTCCAGTCTGCCTCTTGAATGCCATTAACTGAAATATTTACTGAAAATTCCCAAATAAAATCTACCATTGAATTGTCCTACCTACATGGCTTATATCTGGAAAAAAAAATGCAACTATGTTAAAAATATAGTAAACAGAATCAAGACAGGTTGCTTTACTTGAGGCTTCAAAAAGTAGCAGAGGATTCTGCCATTCACCAGATGAAAGAAAGGGTTATAAACTCTCTAGGTGTCTGTATGACATCAGACTTTCTCCACACTCAATATCTACCAGTTTTTATCATTATGTACTACATCTTTGTCAAATGTCAAAATTAAGTCCTAGAGAACACAGTGTTTCTGACACCGAAGTGATGCTTGCTGAAGTAGAACTTTGCTTGCAGGACACATGCAAAACATGGAGAACAGCAAAATGTCTAAGCAGATGCTCCATTCTGGATGAAAAAAGGACAGTTCTAAGCAAGCAGAACAGAAGTAATCATAGAAAACACTGAAGCACAAGTTCAAACAGTAAATTCCAGTCCCAGATTAATATAAATCAGAGGTGCAAAGAAGACAAACTCTGTGTGCAGCTGGTAAGAATATGGAGGTGTATTATGTGCAGTTTTCAGACTACTAGACAAAAAAGACTACAAATGGCAACAGGCACTGGGGTCAGTTGCTACAGACAGAAATTAAAAGATTACCTTTCCATACATTAAGTTTACTTGTCAGACCTGTGTGTATGTTTGTATGTGTTCATGCTTTCTTTGACTAGTTTGGACATCAAGAGAAGTTGGTGGTAGAATAGAAAATGACTGATATCAGATGAATAACTAGTTCAGAAGGTCCTGAAATGTGTTTACTTACATTAGTTGCATATAATAAATACGGGTACCATCACTAAGGCCTTGCACATAAAATACAATGCTAGAATGTGACATTATTATTGAAGCAAATGGTTTGGGTTCATGTTTTCATTATTCGTTTCTTTTCATTTTATTAGTCACACCCTTGGGAGTTGATCTTGAAAGATTGGTATACACAGTTTGTATAAATATGAAAATCCACCTCTCCTAGGTCATCCTAGACATTATTTAAAATTGTATTTGTCTGAGTGTAACCTCTCCCAATATATGGTCTGTGTGAGTTGGTAGCAATCCTTAAAATGAGTAAATTTTAAGAACTAAGGCATCACACTTAAATTTGGTTATTTAAATTAGGATTTGTTTGAAAGAACTAATAATTTGAACACTGTTACCTCCAGAAAGTCCTTAATTTCAATACATTCACTACCGATGCCACCAACATCCAGCTGACCGGAGTATTAATTCTGGTTGAAACCTTGGGTTGTGCTATTCAGATCACAAGGGATCTGGATAATGAAGTTCGCCAGTAAAGAAATAAAGTACTCCAAACCCATGTTAGATTAATCCCACTATTGTTCCAGGCAAAGGGAGATGAAAGAAATAAAGTCCAAATTTAGTTAAAGTATGTCTTTGTAGGAACGTTGTTAGGAATTGATACTCTGAAAATCTGGCTTAGCTAACTGAAAGCTGACATCCAGCCACCAGCACGAAAGTAAAAGTCCTGTGTTGGTGGACAAACTGCCAGGAAACAAGGGTGCTGGTGTTCGCAGACAAGATGATCTTCAGGCCACTGCCTGGCTTTTGCCACTGCCTGTAAGAGTCACCTTGCCTAAGGCAAGAGCTAATTGCCCCAAAGTCTTTGGGGAGCTACGTTAGATCAGCAAAGTTTAGCCTTGCTCAGGCTAACCATTCAGGTAGACCTCACATTGTCTACATGTCCCTTTGCCATAGTTGTTTCTTCATGTGTTTTTATTGATAAGCTCCAGGCGACCTCTCAGCAGCTGAACTATAGAGTTCTTATGGGTGAGAACAGATAAGGTGATGACATCCTGACACAACTCACTTCATTGTTGTGTCAAATTTTTACTTCTAAAACCAACTTCTTTTTTCCTCATTGTCATCTTTTGGCTTCATTAAAAAAAAAAAAATATATATATATATATATATACACACACATATATATTTATGTTATCATCTCTATCATCTCTATATATTGAGAGAGAGAGAGAGAGAGAGAGAGAAAGAGAGAGCATGGGAAGAGCAGAGAGAATCCCAAGCAGGCTCTGTGTTGTCAGTGGAGAGCTCCACGTGGGGCTCAAACTCATGAACCATGAGATCATGACCTGAGCCAAAAATCAAGAGTTGGGCCCATAACCAGTTGAGCCACCCAGTCACCCCTTGGTATTTTTTATTTAAAATTTTTTTTTTCAATGTTTATTTACTTTTGAGAGATAGACACAGAAAGTGAGTGGAGGTGGGGGTGCAGAGAAAGAGGGAGACACAGAATCTGAAGCAGACTCCAGGCTCTGAGCTGTCAGCACAGAGCCTGACGTGGGGCTTGAACTCATGAACCATGAGATCATGACCTGAGCTGAAGTTGGACGCTTAACTGACTGATCCACCCAGGCACCCCTGGCATCATTTTTTAAATGGAGTATATGGAGTCTGTGTTTATGAATCTAAAGACTTCTTATTAAGAGAATAAACTGGGGCCATCCTCTGAAGTAAATTAAAACATTTGTGTACTTTCATATTCACACACAAACACACTTACAGAATAATTGAGTTATTGTCACATCATATCCAATGTGCTAAAGATAGCATATAGTCAAGTAGAAGCTATAGTAAAACATGGTATATACTTTCAGGAAAACTTTTAGAGAAGAGAAGTTATTCTCAAAAAGATTCTCTGTCTTTTATCATGATGCATCTAAGCCAAGGAATGATTCACTTCTGTATATCTGTTTGCTTTCTTGTTTGTTTTGCATTTTGATATGTAGTCACATTTTCCTTGTCACTTTTGGGTTTCAGATAAATGTAAATTATCTAATACAATATGTACAAATATTTAAGTTTTTCACATGATTTCCAAAGGTACTATATTTTTATGATCCTATTTTTCTTACAGTATAGATCTATGTAAATGCAGGATCTTCCAGATATCTCATTCTTGTCTATACAAATGTTTTCTGCAGTGCTTTCCATATATATTCCTTTTATTTATTTTTTATTTTTTTTATTTTTTTTTAAATTTTTTTTTCAACGTTTATTTATTTTTGGGACAGAGAGAGACAGAGCATGAACGGGGGAGGGGCAGAGAGAGAGGGAGACACAGAATCGGAAACAGGCTCCAGGCTCTGAGCCATCAGCCCAGAGCCCGACGCGGGGCTCGAACTTACGGACCGCGAGATCGTGGCCTGGCTGAAGTCGGACACTTAACCGACTGCGCCACCCAGGCACCCCTATATTCCTTTTAAAAGTTGGCTATAATCACCATCTGATAGAAATATAGACCATAGTGGGCTTTTATGAAAAATAATAATTTCCTATGTGGGCATTTATCTGAAAGAAACTTCTCTATGTATCGTAAGAACTTTACTTCAAAATTCTGTCTCATTTTATCACATGTTTCTGGACTCTTGCATCTGGGGTAATGCTGCCTATCAACTTCTTTCATAGGGTTTCACTCTTCTAAGTGTTTATCACTTGCAATCAAATCAGAAACATATACATGGTTAATTCATAAAATAATACCCAACAGTGGGATCTAACAATTAATTTATATTTTTCTTTGCAATGAACTTTTATATGTCTCTATTTTGATCTTTCTCTGTTTGGATGTTCAAAATTCTTTAAGATAAATGTAAAGGCATTAGAAATAATTCAGTCTAATGAAGAGGTTAAAAGCTCTCCAACTGCTTCATCTTCTGTCGATATTATTTTTTTTAAAGTCATTAACAGTATACTCATGATTCATGAAAGTTGCTTATTCTATAGACAAAAATCATTGTCTAAAACAACCAGACTTTTATTACACAGCTGCTAGTTTTCACCATATCTTTGTTTTAAAAATTATAAAATGACAAATATATGTTTTGGTACCAAAATGCTTAATATAAATTTTGCTGAACTTGCAGAAACCAAATTTTATTTATGCACATAGAATTAATTATATTCTAGCATATGTGAGGATGATGCTAATACAAATTAAAAAGTGAGGCTTAAATTAAATAAGTTAAAAAGAACATACTTCACTGTAAGTCTCTAGAGTTAACTAATGGTGTTTAATGAACTATATGTTCATTTGACATGATTTTTCATATTAGAATAGCTTTTTCTAAGTATTCTCTTACCCCCCCCCAAAAAGAACCATGTGGTCATTTTAGACAAAAAAATACATTAATAGAAGCTAGATTCAACCTATAAATAACTAGTCTACATAAGATTTTGTTATTTGTGGTATATTAGCATAGATTCAATAATTCTAATTTCATTATTTTATAATTGTGTTTTCCCACCAAAGTCATTGTTTTGTTCTCTTTTGGCAATTCAACAAAATTATTATTGGAAACTTACCATTTGAAAAATATGACAAAATATACCCTGATGTAGAAAACAGTGTATTGCTTTCCACAATTTTACTTTATTTACTGTATTCATTCATTTGCTTTTTTTTTGAATAATTTTTCAGAGTAACTAAATATATGAATGAGCCTTCAAACCCTACTTAAATATTTGCCAATAATATTTTGTGCATGTTGCCAAATTAGAAAAACCACTAAAGTGTACTTGGAAAAGCCAGGAAACTAATAATAAATGGAAAACTAAAGTCCAGAGCTATTATCTGTCACTTAAAATATTTTATTTAATACACTTTAAAAGTTTGAGTCAAACCATTTGTTTATTTAAAAATTATTGGAGACATTAATTATATTCATGAGCTTAATGTGCATCTAGTAAGTGAACCACTGGTCCTCCAAAAGACTAGAAATGCTGCACTCATTCATTTATTAAAGATTTTTTTCAGTTCTCCACTTACAGGCTTACATACAAAGAATAGTACCTTCCATTATTTATTGATGGGCAAACTGAAGAAATCCAAGTTTAATTGCCCTACCTAGGATTGATGTGAGACCCACTGACATCCACTGTGTGAAGAATACTTTGAAATTGCATGCCTGTGTGATGGCTCTTAGTGTTGAAACATCTCAATTTTGCACATATAAATCCTATTGCTGGGAAAATTATAAAAACAAGCTTTTTAAAATTTTTTTAAAGTTTATTTATTTTTGAGACAGAGAGAGACAGAGCATGAACAGGGGAGGGGCAGAGAGAGAGAGGGAGACACAGAATCAGAAGCAGGCTCCAGGCTCTGAGCCATCAGCCCAGAGCCCGACGCAGGGCTCAAACTCACGGACCGTGAGATCGTGACCCGAGCTGAAGTCGGACGCTTAACCGACTGAGCCACCCAGGCACCCCAAAACAAGCTTTTTAAAAAGTGGATTTTTCTAATGCAAAACTTCAAAATTTGGTTTCACTCTTCACACTGGCTGGGTGACTACAGGAATGTTTTATTTATCTGATTTACTTTTAACCCCATATAAAGCACAGGTGACAAAATACCTGTCTTTTGATTTCCTACCATTTCAGTCATGCATTGCATTTTGGTCAGATATGTTATTCATTTGGGCTAGACATGGTATAGATATAGACATAGATCTGCAATGTATGTACTTAAGATAACTTTAGTACAGTCTGAGTAGTGTAACAATCTATTTCATTTCTAAAAGAGCTTATGTTCATAATTTTCTTTGCTTTTCGACTAGCCCCTTATTATTCAATTCATCTGCCTCAACAGGCTCTGTTTTTAACAAGAAAATCCAGCATTTTTATTTTTTCACCTGAGTCATTGGAAGAAGACACATGACTAAAGAAAATGACTCTTGCCAAGGTGTGGTTTAAGATCATTTAGTATTATTTAAAAGAAGAAAATAAACTCTCAAACTTATGAAATCAATAGTAGATGATTTTAATAAGGATTTTTAAGTGGGTATAGCCTAGTGAAAGGTTTCAAATTGTTTTCAACCAAAACGTGAACTAAATTCATAATATTTTGACATGTATTATGAAATGGCTTTCAGGCTAACTTGATAAATAACAACAATTTCATTGATACCAACCCACTCATAAGTTTCAGCAAAAACAAGTGTTTGGTGTACCAGACATTTAGAAGCAGAAATCATTTACTTGAAGTTATTTGGATGGGGGTGGGGGGAATGATACAAATGGCAGGAGAAATTCATCCTTCCAACCTGTTCCAAAGTAGGACCCAATTTAGGAGAGTCTCAAGATCTGGCTGTTGTTTCTGAAGGTGAACATACCTGGTAATCCACAGCGGTGACATTAATGAATCCACTAGATGTATAACTTCCCTGTATTGCTTATTTAAAAAATTAATGTTTATTAATTTTTGAGAGAGAGAGTGCAAGCAGGGGAGGGGAAGAGAGGGAGGGAGACACAGAATCTGAAGCAAGCTCCAGGCTCTGAGATGTCAGCACAGAGCCCAACGCAGGGCTCGAACTCAAGAACTGTGAAATCATGACCTGAGCTGAAGTCAGATTCTTAACTGACTGAGCCACCCAGGCACCTCTCTATGACTTCTCTTTTAGAGCAAGTTATTCTTACATTTGCAAAAGGCTAGAGAGTAATTTAAAAATGAAAAGCAATAATCCCTTCTTCAACCATTATTCTTTGTCTCTTATAACAGAGACTACCTTGGGGTGCCTGGATGGCTCAGTCAGTTGAGTGTCGGACATCGGCTCAGGTCATGGTCTTACAGTTCATGAGTTTGAGCCCCATGTCAGGCTCTGTGCTGACAGCTCAGAGCCTGGAGCCTGCTTCAGATTCTGTGTCTCTCTCTCTGCCCCATCCCCACTCATGCTCTCTCTCTGTCTGTCTTAAAAAAATAAATAAAACATTAAAAATTTTTTAAATAAAAAAAAACAGAGACTACCTCTTTTAACTTTTTCTGATTTTAGTTTCCTGGTGGTTACTTCTATATTTCAGCATTATATATGTTTATAGCCTTGATCTTTATGTAATTATTTAGATGCATAGTTTTACTGGACTTAAAAAAAATTACAACCAGGGGTGCCTGGCTGGCTCGGTCGGTTAAGCGTCTGACTCTTGGTTTTGACTCAGGTCATGATCTCACGGTTCATGTGTTCCAGCCCTGCATCAGGTTCTGCGCTGAGCCTGCTTGCAATTCTCTTTCTTGTCTCTCTACACCCCCATTCATGTGTTGCTCTCACTCTCAAAATAAATAAATAACCATTTAAAAAAATTACAACCAATGTCTTTCTTTCCTCTTTCTAATAAAATTATAGCAATGTCTTTGCATTTTCTCTATTGTGTTGCTGCTCCAGAGAGTTTATCCTTCTAATCACCACTAAGCCACATGAGGTATCAGCACTCTTGTCAATAATTCTCCCACTTTTCATTTTTTCTTAGTCAACTAAACCTTTATTTTTACCCTTTCCATGTTAAGGTGTATATTCTCTTCTGTAACCATAGTGACATCACCAGTGTTCTGTCTGTGTTTATTCTAAAACGTATCCAATATGATTTTGCTTTATAAGTATTATTTAATATAAGCAAAATGTATTATGATCTGTTAATCTTTACAAAACTCTCAGTAAATGACCCAGAGTATTCTTACTATGAATTCCATTGGATCTCTCATCTGCATTATAAATTTTTCTCAGGAGGATATAGTGGTTTTTTGTTATCTTTATATTTGGACTTTGCTTTTCTTGCAATTAAAAAAATAGTGTTTATTTTTTGTGAGAGAGACAGCGTGTGAATGAGGGAGAGACAGAGAGAGAGGGAGACACAGAACGCACAGCAGGCTCTGAGCTGTCAGCACAGAACCCGACACGGAAATTGAATTCACAAGCCAAGCCCTGAGATCATGACCTGAGCCGAAGTCCAAATCACAACTGACTGAGCCACCCAGGTGCCCTTATTGTAATTTTTCTTTGCTTTTTATCACCCTTTATATTTGTGGTGTGTGTGTGTGTGTGTGTGTGTGTACTTACTTATTCAGTCATATCTTCTATTGTGCCTAAGATTCTGCTCATGTACAGTAAAACCTAGTGTGTGAGCATAATTCATTCTAGAAAACATGCTTGCAATCCAAAGCACTTGTATATCAAAGTGAATTTCCCCATAAAAAATAATGGAAACTCAGATTTGTTCCACAAATATTCATATAAAAATGATTATAATACTGTAATATAACACAAAATGATAAAGAAAATACAAAATATAAAGAAAAATAAACAAATTAATCTTCACTTACCTTTCAAAACTTTTGTGGCTGGTATGAGGGAGAGGAGAGCAGAGGGTTATTATGTAGGATGACTTTCACTATCTCTAACAGAATCACTGCTATCTCTTGGCTCAATGGAATCTTTTTCTGCATGGGGGCCATTGTATATGCCTGCATGGATGTTGACTACAGTACAATATTACTAAACTCTTGTGATATACTGTATCTAATGTAACTGGCAATAAAGCAGCTGAGGAAAGCCTGACGTAGAATGAAGCAAAGCCTTCCCAAGCTACTCTTGTATGGAAAAGCAAAGGACTGTCCATGGGTGCTTTGAAGTTACGAAAAATACATTAATGCCAGTTGTGGGTACCTTCTGACATTCTGAAAAATCACTGTTTTCTGACAAACACTGCAGTCTGAGGCCAAGCATCCAAGCATGGGATCAATCACCCACAATCTTGCAGCGAGGGAGAAAGAACCATTGATTCAGTTGTGATCATGTGACATTCAGTGTCATATACTACTTGTATTGCAAGACATCGCTCATTTATCAAGTTAAAGTTTATTAGAAATGTTTGTTCGTCTTGCAGAACACTCACAAAATGAGTTACTTGCAATCCAAGGTTTTACTGTACTGCGGTCTCCAGAATCCAATTCCCCAAAATTATCTTCCCCAAGAATTCTGTACTCTGCACCCAATCTGAAATTATTCTCTAGACCTGCTGCACAGCTGCGGCCCAAAGATTGCCCTTCTTTACTCTAGTCTGACTCCACTTGTTTAAATTAAATTTTAATTTTTAATTAAACATATTATTATATTAATTATAAAGAAATTCTATTATTTCCTATTATCTGAGTTTTTCCTTTTATGTAGCAACCAGTTCCTGTTTTATGTCTGTAAAACCTTTCTATTTATATTAGACAGCATTCATTATAGTCTTTTTAAAATGTTATCTTCAGTTATCTGTATTAGCTTATTGTCTAAGATCAGATTTTTGGTTTGTATGCGTTTATCCTCTTCTTTAATGTTTGTTTAAAGTCTGGGATTGTGATGCCTCCTGCTTTGGTCTTCTTCTTCAAAATTACTTTGGCTATTCGGGGTCTTTTGTTGTTCCAATGAATTTTAGGATGGCTTGTTCTAGTTTCGAGAAGAATGCTGGTGCAATTTTGATTGGGATTGCATTGAACGTGTAGATAGCTTTGGGTAGTATTGACATTTTGACAATATTTATTCTTCCAATCCATGAGCACGGAATGTTTTTCCATTTCTTTATATCTTCTTCAATTTCCTTCATGAGCTTTCTATAGTTTTCAGCATACAGATCTTTTACATCTTTGGTTAGATTCATTCCTAGGTATTTTATGCTTCTTGGTGCAATTGTGAATGGGATCAGTTTCTTTATTTGTCTTTATGTTGCTTCATTATTAGTGTATAAGAATGCAACTGATTTCTGTACATTGATTTTGTATCCTGCAACTTTGCTAAATTCATGTATCAGTTCTAACAGACTTCTGGTGGAGTCTATTGGATTTTCCATGTATAATATCATGTCATCTGCAAAAAGTGAAAGCTTGACTTCATCTTTGCCAGTTTTGATCCGTTTGATTTCCTTTTGTTGTCTGATTGCTGATGCTAGCACTTCCAACACAATGATAAACAACAGTGGTGAGAGTGGACATCCCTGTCGTGTTCCTGATCTCAGGGAAAAAGCTCTCAGTTTTTCCCTATTGAGGATGATGTTAGCTGTGGGCTTTTCATAAATGGTTTTTATGATCTTTAAGTATGTTCCTTCTATCCCGACTTTCTCGAGGGTTTTTATTAAGAAAGGGTGCTGAATTTTGTCAAAGGCCTTTTCTGCATTGATTGACAGGATCATATGGTTCTTTTCTTTTATTAATGTGGTGTATCACATTGATTGATTTGCAAATTGAACCATTTGCAAGTTGAACCAGCCCTGCATCCGAGGAATGAATCCCACTTGATCATGGTGAATAATTCTTTTTATATGCCGTTGAATTCAATTTGCTAGTATCTTATTGAGAATTTTTGCATCCATATTCATCAGGGATATTGGCCTGTAGTTCTCTTTTTTTACTGGGTCTCTGTCTGGTTTAGGAATCAAAGTAATACTGGCTTCATAGAATGAGTCTGAAAGTTTTCCTTCCCTTTCTATATTTTGGAATAGCTTGAGAAGGATAGGTATTATCTCTGCTTTAAACGTCTGGTAGAACTCCCCTGGGAAGCCATCTGGTCCTGGACTCTTATTTGTTGGGAGATTTTTGATGACTGATTCAATTTCTTCGCTGGTTATGGGTCTGTTCAAGCTTTCTATTTCTTCCTGATTGAGTTTTGGAAGAGTGTGGGTGTTTAGGAATTTGTCCATTTCTTCCAGGTTGTCCAGTTTGTTGGCATATAATTTTTCATAGTATTCCCTGATAATTGCTTGTATCTCTGAGGGATTGGTTGTAATAATTCCATTTTCATTCATGATTTTATTTATTTGGGTCATCTCCCTTTTCTTTTTGAGAAGCCTGGCTAGAGGTTTATCAATTTTGTTTATTTTTTCAAAAAACCAACTTTTGGTTTCGTTGATCTGATCCTCAGTTTTTTTAGATTCTATATTGTTTATTTCAGCTCTGACATTTATTATTTCTCTTCTTCTGCTGGATTTAGGCTGTCTTTGCTGTTCTGCTTCTAGTTCCTTTAGGTGTGCTGTTAGATTTTGTATTTGGGATTTTTCTTGTTTTCTTGAGATAGGCCTGGATGGCAATGTATTTTCCTCTCAGGACTGTCTTTGCTGCATCCCAAAGCGTTTGGATTATTGTATTTTCATTTTCATTTGTTTCCATATATTTTTTAATTTCTTCTCTAATTGCCTGGTTGACCCATTCATTCTTTAGTAGGGTTTTCTTTAACCTCCATGCTTTTGGAGGTTTTCCAGACTTTTTCCTGTGGTTGATTTCAATTTTCATAGCATTGTGGTCTGAAAGTATGCATGGCATGATTTCAATTCTTGTATACTTATGAAGGGCTGTTTTGTGACACAGTATGTGATCTATCTTGGAGAATGTTCCATGTGCACTCGAGAAGAAAGTATATTCTGTTGCTTTGGGATGCAGAGTTCTAAATATATCTGTCAAGTCCATCTGATCCAATGTCTCATTCAGGGCCCTTGTTTCTTTATTGACCGTGTGTCTAGATGATCTATCCATTTCTGTAAGTGGAGTGTTAAAGTCCCCTGCAATTACCACATTCTTATCAATAAGGTTGCTTATGTTTGTAACTGTTTTATATATTTGGGGGCTCCCGTATTCGGCGCATAGACATTTATAATTGTTAGCTCTTCCTGATGGATAGACCCTGTGATTATTATATAATGCCCTTCTTCATCTCTTGTTACAGCCTTTAATTTAAAGTCTAGTTTGTCTGATATAAGTATGGCTGCTCCAGCTTTTTTTTGACTTCCAGTGGCACGATAAATAGTTCTCCATCCCCTCACTCTCAATCTGAAGGTGTCCTCAGGTCTAAAATGAGTCTCTTGTAGGGGCGCCTGGGTGGCGCAGTCGGTTAAGCGTCCGACTTCAGCCAGGTCACAATCTCGCGGTCCGTGAGTTCGAGCCCCACGTCAGGCTCTGGGCTGATGGCTCGAAGCCTGGAGCCTGTTTCCGATTCTGTGTCTCCCTCTCTCTCTGCCCCTCCCCCGTTCATGCTCTGTCTCTCTTTGTCCCAAAAATAAATAAACGTTGAAAAAAAAATTAAAATGAGTCTCTCTAGACAGCAAATTGATGGGTCTTGTTTTTTTATCCATTCTGATACCCTATGTCTTTTGGTTGGCGCATTTAGTCCATTTACATTCAGTGTTATTATAGAAAGATACGGGTTTAGAGTCATTGTGATGTCCGTAGTTTCAGGCTTATAGCGATGTCTCTGGTACTTTGTCTTACAGGATCCCCCTTAGGATCTCTTGTAGGGATGATTTAGTGGTGACAAATTCCTTCAGTTTTTGTGTGTTTGGGAAGACCTTTATCTCTCCTTCTATTCTAAATGACAGACTTGCTGGATAAAGGATTCTCGGCTGCATATTTTTTTTTGTTCATCACATTGGAGATCTCCTGCCATTCTTTTCTGGCCTGCCAAGTTTCAGTAGAGAGATCGGTCACGAGTCTTATAGGTCTCCCTTTATATGTTAGAGCACGTTTATCTCTAGCTGCTTTCAGAATTTTCCCTTTATCCTTGTATTTTGCCAGTTTCACTATGGTATGTCTGCAGAAGATCGATTCAAGTTACATCTGAAGGGAGTTCTCTGTGTCTCTTGGATTTCAATGCCTTTTTCCTTCCCCAGATCCGGGAAGTTCTCAGCTATTATTTCTTCAAGTACCCCTTCAGCAGCTTTCCCTCTCTCTTCCTCCTCTCAATACCAATTATGCGTAGATTATTTCTCTTTAGTGTATCACTTAGTTCTCTAATTTTCCACTCATACTCCTGGATTTTTTTCTCTCTCTTTTTCTCAGCTTCCTCTTTTTCCATAATTTTATCTTCTAGTTCACCTATTCTCTCCTCTGCCTCTTCAATCCGAGCCGTAGTTGTCTCCATTTTTTTTGCAACTCATTGATAGCATTTTTTAGCTCCTCCTGGCTATTCCTTAGTCCCTCGATCTTTGTAGCAAGAGATTCTCTGCTGTCCTGTATACTGTTTTCAAGACAGCGATTAATTTTATGAACATTATTCTAAATTCACTTTCTGTTATATTGTTTAAATCGGTTTTGATCAGTTCGTTAGCTGTCATTATTTCCTGGACGTTTTTTTTTGAGGGGAATTCTTCCGTTTGGTCATTTTGGATAGTTCCTGGAGTGGTGCAGAACTGCAGGGCACTTCCCCTGTGCTATCTTGAATAACTCGCATTGGTGGGTGGGGCCACAGTCAGACCTGATGTCTGACCCCAGCCCACCGCTGGGGCCATAGTCAGACTGGTGTGTGCCTTCTCTTCCCCTCTCCTAGGGGCGGGATTCACTGTGGGGTGGCATGGCCCATCTGGGCTACTTGCACACTGCCAGGCTTGTGGTGCTGGGGATCTGGCGTATTAGCTGGGGTGGATCGGCAAGGTGCACAGGGGCGTGAGGGGCAGGTTCCACTCACTTTTCCTTCGGAGATCCACTTCAGGAGGGGCCCCTCTTCCCTGGGCCTCTCATCTGCGCTTGGTTCTGGAGACTCCGTTCTGCTAACCTCTGGCAGTTTTCTGTTTACTGGGTTATTGAGGCAGGTGTAGGTGGAATCTAAGTGATCAGCAGGACGCACAGTGAGCCCAGCATCTTCCTATGCCGCCATCTTCCACAGGTTCTTGTGTTCCATTTCTTTAGAGAATATCCTCTCAATTTTATGCCTCTAAATACCAACTTCTTAGCTGGCAACTCAGTGTGAAAATGTGGAAGAGGCTGTAAGAGAGAGAAGAAGGATTCTAACTCTTTTAAGTGCAGAATTTTAAATGGTCACAGAGAAAATAAAGATGGTACCCCTGCACCTCTGCAACTGAAAACTTCCCTCTCTAAGGTCCTACCTGACAGCTCAGGTCCTTCTGCTGTTTAAGGACTTGGGAAGTCTACGTCTTATGTTTCATAAGTCAATATTTGTTTATATTCTTTGCATGTCCTAGAAACATTTTGAAATATCCCTAATATCATCTTCCTCATTGTGGTTTTATTCCTTTAGTTTTTTACTGTTATTTTAATGTAGTCTGAAAGTAGAGGAAGTAGGAAGTTTAATATGACCTTTCAGTTTGGATTTTCAAAGGAGGAAATATTAGAATCTGGCAGAAAATGTGGCAGTATAAGTTTTTGAAGATTGTTTTTGTTTATTCATATGAATAACCAAACTATATAATCACAAACATAAGTTTTTTAAAACGCTGTTCAAAATATTTGCTTTTGTGTTATGGGCTCAATTTCAATTTTATATTTGTCAATTTCTCTTTGAATATATATCTTTATTAGTGTTCAACTCCAATAAAAATAGTAAAAATTTATAATGACTGTGACTTTCATCTTGAAATGTGGCTCTGTGACATTTCATTCAATAGTATATAAATTAAAGTAGCCATAAACTCTCTTTTTGAATCACTGGACTGCTAAGATTATGTATTTGTCTTCTAATTAAAGGGATCCAGAAATCTTAACATTTAAAGCCTCTTCTTAAATGTAATTCCATTTGGATCTGAATAACATAATTTGAAATTAATATAACAATATTTTCAGAGCAGAAATTAAAAATAAAAATTATACTATTTGCTAACAAATCTGGTGGTTTATTAAAAAAAACAAACAACAACACTTACCTTCTTAAATTTTTTTCCTTTGGTCAAAACATTCTCAAAATACATATTCGTTTTTAAGTGCTCTTGGGCTCAATGTATCTTCAACAAATGACATTCACAACTATGAAGGAATCATTGTTATCAAGAATCAGGTGTTGGGCACCTGGGTGGCTCACTGGATTAAGCATCTGACCTCAACTCAAGTCATGTTCTCAAAGTTCCTGACTTGAAGCCCTGCATCAGGCTATCTGCTGTCATGTCAGCACAGAGGCAGCTCTAGATCGTCTGTCTCCCTGTCTCTGCTTCTTTCCCTCCCTCTCCCTCTCTCTCTCACTCTCTCTCAAAAAAAAAAAAGAAAAACCAAAAAGAAAACAGGCCTTAACATAATTTTAATGAAGTTATCAATATATCATTTGAAAGGATGTTAATCTTCTATATGCTTTTTGAATCTGTTCTTCTCTGTATTTGGTCCAGAAATAGAAACTAGAAATTACTTCCAAGTAGGGAATTTTTCTCTTGTCCTTTCCCAACACTTATCCTTGTGCTGTGAAAGACATTTTGGGAAAATTTTGTACTAGTCTCTAGTTCATGTTCCAGCACTCCCTCATGATACGCTGACCTAAGACTGAATGTTAATATAAAAGAGATTTGTAAGCATGTCTTTTCTTTCCTGAGATTTATGAGGATGGACTAAATTAAACTGACCTTTTGAATCATAGTTTTTACAGCACAAACTTGAGTAAGAAATATATATATATTGTGTGTGTGGTTTGTTTTTAAGAATAAAATGATCCAAAATTAACACTGTATACACAAAATGACTTTTAGTTATTACTCTTGCTCACCACTGTCTTTTGTTTTTAGAGTTGTCTTTAAATGCTTTAAGTTATATTTCCCCATCTCAGCTCTGCCACTTTTAAAACAAGAAAAACAATACTTGATTTGCCATTAGAAGAATAGCATTTGAATGCCAGTACCATTTATTCACATGGGAAGAGATTGCAATATAAGGCCCCTGGCCTCTTTAATTTTTAAAATTCTCACATACAGGAGTTTCTTAATACTCCAGCCCCTAATAGTTGTGTGAATTAAATAAAATACTTATTGATAAAGTTTAAAAATCTGTACCTACATGGTGAACAATAATTTTACGTACATGCATACTAAACTCCACAGGAAAAGAATCTTTTAGTAGATTAAAAGTATAAAATATTCTATAAATTAGAAATGTTCAGATTTCATTTTCCCTTAGTGGATTAAATTTATAAAATATTATATAAATTAAAAATGTTCACATTATAAGAAAGAAAAGTACACAGAATACTTTAACAGTTCTTTACAATCAAATTGAAATTACATTGTACTTTCTGACTTTGTTGGGCTGGTAGAATGCTTTTTCCTTCTGGCCAGTTCTTCTTTGAACTATTTTATGTAGTCTTGAAAATAGATATGAATAGTCTGATCTGAAACAATTTATGCCATAAATAAGTCGTTCCATTATATCTTAAGTAACCTCTATGTTCTATACTTGTTCCAGATAATGTTCTAAAAACTTTTCTAGACATATATATATGAGGATGAAAAAAACAGACATGATGCCTATTTTTTTTTTTAAAGTTTTTTTTTTTCAACGTGTATTTATTTTTGGGACAGAGAGAGACAGAGCATGAGCGGGGGAGGGGCAGAGAGAGAGGGAGACACAGAATCGGAAACAGGCTCCAGGCTCCGAGCCATCAGCCCAGAGCCTGACGCGGGGCTCGAACTCACGGACCGCGAGATCGTGACCTGGCTGAAGTCGGACGCTTAACCGACTGCGCCACCCAGGCGCCCCCATGATGCCTATTTTTAAAGATTCTACACTCTACCTAGAAACATATGTATATATATATATATATATACACACACACACACACACACATATACATATATACACATATATGTATATATACATATATACACATATATACACATATGTATATATATGTGTATATATGTATATGTATATATATACATATATATGTATATGTGTGTGTATATATATATATATGTTCAATTCAGTTGAATTTTTGGTATTTGACATATCTGGTGGCAGTGGCAGTGAAATCTGAAGCAAACTTTTTTTTTTTAACGTTTTATTTATTTTTGAGACAGGGAGAGACAGAGCATCAACAGGGGAGTGGCAGAGAGAGAGGGAGACACAGAATCTGAAACAGGCTCCAGGCTCTGAGTGGTCAGTACAGAGCCCGACACAGGGCTCGAACTCACGGACTGCGAGATCATGACCTGAGCCGAAGCTGGCTGCTTAACCGACTGAGCCACCCAGGTGCCCCTGAAGCAAACTTCTGATGACATTCAGGGACAGTGAGAAACAGAGTGGTACTCATGAAACTTCTTTTGAGTTCGCTGCCCTTCTCACTATTTCTGAGGATTATGGCCAAGTTCCTCTTGGTTTTGAGCTCCACTACCTTTATGTTGAGCTCCCAATCTAATTGGGTTTTGAGTCTATTCCCCAACTCTTTGGAATCATTAAATCCACAATGGGAACTGCTGGCAGTTTGGACCATAATTCTTCATTTATTTGGAAACTCTAGTTCTTGATTCCATACCCAGATTCCTTTTTGGAAACCATGGGCTGCAGTACCCCATTTGTGTGGAATCAGATTGCAGTCTCCATTTGTTGAGGCCTGCTTGTTCAGTCCATTCCCCAGTCCCAAGTTCCATGCTGGAAATTGTCGGATGTGTATACAGGGTCTTCTCTTGGCCAGGGTGAAGTAACACTTGGTAACTGCTAAGATATTAAGAAGCACATGTTTGTTTTTCCTTTTTGTGTAGATAAAGGCTAGCTAAAAGAAATGGGATCTTTAGGGGTGTCTGGGTGGCTCAGTCAGTTAAGTGTCCAACTTCGAATTGAGTCATGATCTCGTGGTTCATGAGTTCAAGCCCTACGTTGGGCTTTGTGCTGACAGTTTGGAGCCTGGAACCTGCTTCATGTTCTGTGACTTCTTCTTTCTCTCTGCCCCTCTCCTGCTTGTGCTCTCTCAAAAATGAATAAATATTTTTTTAAAAAATGGGATCTTTAAATTCCAAAGAGTTAAGCATACCATCTTCCAGGAAACCTGCTTATTTTATGGTTAGGAACTGTAGTCCTGGAAGCTGTAAGTATCTACAAAAATGACAAAATCCTATAAAAAATAATCTCAAATTACAATGACCTTTATGGGGCATGTTCCAATTAGACAACGTCATTCATTTTAGAAGCACACGTGAGGGGCGCCTGGGTGGCTCAGCTGGCTAAGCATCCTGCTCTTGATTTCTGCTGAGGTCATGATCTCTGGCTGTTCACTGACAGCAAGGAGCCTGCTTGGGATTCTCTATCTCCCCTCTCTCTGCCCTTCCCTCCCTCACTCATTCCCTGTTTCTCTCTCTCTCTCTCTCTCAAAATAAATAAATAAACATTAAAGGAAGAAGAAGCAGCACACATGAAAACAAGGGTTCCCAAATTAAATAGAATAGGATAACTATTTTAATTTATATGATGAAGCTTCCCTAAGAATTCAAGATTCCAAAACAGCTTCATTAAAAGGCTTGTTAGAAAAGCCTAGTGAAAAATTAGAGGCACAGGAGATAACTAAAAAGATAATAAAACCAATGTGACTTCTACTGCTTCCCTTCTCTTTACATGAGTACTCACATTTTACTAATTCTCTGTCCAAACAGCCTTTCCATTCTGAAGATACTACTAAATAGCAACCTTTTCAAATACTTTAAAATAAAACTACCTGAGGTTTCAGACAAACTTCCGCACATCTATTTCACCCTTTGGTCAAAGACTAAACTCAGAATCATAGTTAAAGAATTTCCTAAAGCTAGAGAGGATCCCCAAAAGTTTTTTTGAAGAATTTAGAATAATCACTGGGACCTATGACCCTGGGATGTTAGATCTTTTAGTGCACATATTGGTAGGACCTAGTGAAACCCAAAAATGTATGCTACAAAAAGAATGGCAAAACCTTGAGGACAATATTTGAGACCCTTGATCCTCAATGTGTTCCCTTTATGGCTAAGAAAGATCTTGTGAAATAACAACTGATTTTTTACAGTCCATTCCTAGAATTTTTCCTTCCCTTACTGATTGATTGGTATATTATTCAAACATACAAATGAAAGAAAGATGAATCTGTAACAGACTTCAAAGCTCTTTTGGAAGCTGTCTTCCAATAGTATTCCATGTTCTATACACTATATAAGGTCACAACACTTGCTTTAGCTATTCTATTTATAAATGGATTATATACTGAGATTAATGGATTAATAAAAAGGCAGAAAATATAGATGGAAGCCAACCCTCTGACTGAGCTCATGACTACAGATGAGCACTTTGAAATGACCTTGGAGTATGACTTCAAACAAAAATTTGCCTTATTATTAATCTTACAGCCACAACAAATCCAAGACTAGAGGCCTCAAATAATACCTAGGCCTTTCAAACGGTGCCTTCTTAGGGTCCTGTCATGAAGACAGTGGCCCCCAAATCAATTTCTCATCTGTAATCAACTAGAACACTGGAAAAAAGATTATCCCCTAAGGTCCTATGCAAATTCTTCAACTTAATTGCCCCATATCTATCGCCAAGGTAGGCCCCCCACATGTGTCCCTCCCTGAGTTGATTGACTCCAAGGGATTCTTCAGGAATTCCCTTAAACACCCAAGCTGAAATTAAAATTGAAATTAACGGGAAACTTTGACATAATCTACTTGATACTAGAGCTATGCTTTCTAGTTTAACTCCTATTCTCATAGGAAAACAAATCCCTTGGAGAAAACAAAAAAGAGCTTTCCCTCTTGGGGGTATAAAGTTCAGAGAGAATTTCTATCCCAACTAATACAAATGACTCTGGGACCTTTTACTGGAAAACATTCCCTTTTGATGTAAGATGCAGCCCTTTTCAATGTATTAAGCAGACATCTCCTTTCTAAAGTTAAAGGACATTTTGCTACCAATGGATACCTCACCTGAGAATTTCCTGACCAACCTAAACCTGATCTATTATGTTCTTTACAACCCACTTTTGATCTAGAAGAAAAAGAATTCCAAAAGTCGTCAGTTTACTCAAGGGGTCTGAAAATCTGTGGGATGCTTCTAATACTGACATTGGGTGAATAAAAAGTACAGAACCTATAAAGATTCAATACATGTGAGTAAACCTTTTCCTAAATTGTCTCAATATCTACTAAAGCCTGAGACCATGCAAGTCTTCACATGCAAGTCTTTCTATTCACTTAATGGGATGCTGCCCATTTATGAATCATTCGGTGAAACCAATTAGATCTTTAAGATTTACTCTGTTGGATTATTGTTATTTAACATTACAACCAAACCTCAATTAGTACCACTTGTATTTGAACACCATGACAGAGGCTATTGTAGGGGTGGGAGAGTTTTCCTTTCTTCCATCTAGGTTCGTCCGCTGGTTAAGTAATTACGTTGACATAAGACAGATTAACAAGAAAAAAACAAACAGAAGTTTAATAACATGTATACCTTGTTTATACATGGGAGAGACCCAGGAAAACTGAGTAACTCCTCAAAATGGCCCAAGCCACCACCTTAAACACACTTTAAAACCTTCAGTGTTTGCCACTGACTGCAAGATCTTGCCCAAGTGATGTGGCCAGTTAACACTGTCCAATTCAGTTAACATGTTATTAGACTTCTGTTTGGTTTTCTCCTGTTAATCTGGTATTTTTTATTATTATTATTATTATTATTATTATTATTACAAAGGTTTCTCAGCCAGGAACCTAGAAGAATAAAGGGAAATTATTTTTCCTTCCTCACACAGGTAAAGCAAAGCAAGATAAATAAAATAGGCTTGAAAGTTTATATGTAACAGCACATTTCACATTCATCCCACTTTTAAACTAGGGAATCTTTGCCAGTAGCTATTTATGCTAAAGTAACTAATATTATTCCAATATTATTCTATTCCAAATCAAAATTAAATCACTAAATTATTTTATTGTATACAGTATGAACACATCTCTAGACCCTTGAGTTAATAGTTTTACATTTAATTTTTTAATTTTTTTAATTTACCCTTAATCATCTTTAAGTGTCTGATTCAGTGGCATTAAGTGTATTCACAGTGGTTTATAATCATCGCCACTGTCAATTTCCAGAATTTTGTAGCCTTCTGATTAGTTTTATATTTTAACCAGAACTCTTAAAACCTTCCCATTCATTATTCACAGTTCCTGTAAGGATTCCAGACCACTTTGAAAGCATCACACCACTAATTATCAGATTTCTGGCAATTTCTTTATTTTGTAAATATTTTTAAAATTGAGATGTAGGTAAATGCACAAAAAGAATGTACATATATATATATTTTTCTAAAGTAAACACATCTATACAGCCACCACAAATATCAGGAAATAAAGTATTACTAGTGTTTAGGAAGATGCCATCGCATTTTCTCCATTTCCAGACACCTTTCTACCTCCCATCGGAATATAGAAGAGAAATTATGAAGCCTTTGGGGAAAGTGTCCAGGCAAGGAGAAAACAACCACCATCAGGTGGGGCAATTAATGACAGAAATCTCCACCTAAATTGAAAGTTTATTTTAAGAAATAATGATAGAAGAATAAATCGAAAAAGATCAGATTTAGGTAACTCAAAAATTCACACAGATGTATTCAGTATTTATGCTATTGAATTCAAGTATTTTGTTATCTTTCAAGTACTCACATCCTTGAAAAGTTATTTTGTTCTTTAATCTTATTGAATAGTATAATTGCAAAACACTTTAAAGTCTATCTTATTGCATTCTACATTGTATCAAGGGTAGGAGTAACCCATATACAAGGAAGAAATACAAGAGACCATGAGACTCAAAATGTAATCTTTTCTAAATTAGTAGACAAAGCTTAATTTTAAACCACATTCTGTATTATTGTAGTAAAACATAGGGAAAGTTTGGTTTAATACAGATCGAGTCAGCAGTAAACCCAGAGTTTATTTCAGGCAGCAGAAGCCACTCTTCTTGTTGCTGTGTTCTGTTGTATTGTTGTTTTCTTTTGTTTGTGGGTTTTGATTTTTGTTTGTTTTTTCCTTTAATTTTTTTTTTCAGTAGGAAGTGAAATTGCAAAGCAAAGCTGTGGAAGAAATGGGAAAGGGTTGATGAACAGAGAGCCCTGCAAAGCGGTAGCCTCTTCTAGTGCATAAGCATTTATCCAAGGAGTGTGGTGTGGTGGGCCATAAATGATCGTATGCACTAAAAGGAAGGTAGCTAAAATGTTATACTGTGCAGTAAGTCACTTTAATACGTATCTTTCCCCTCTTGATGCTCAACTCTGTAGCTTGATGTAGATAAAATGTCTTTCTCTGTGATTTTATGCCTACGCATACTGGAGAACTGATAAAATTATAATCCTCATAAAAATGGCAAATCTTGACAACTTTTATTTCTCTATTGTATCTGTGTATGTTTTTTAAGTTATCATTAAATATTAGAATACAGCTATTGAACTGAAGACTGGAGAGAAACCTTAGGTATACATTCCTACTAAACAGAAAGTCTAAAAAGTCAGTTAACCAATCAAGCCAATACAAACAAAACATAACAAAAACTTGCCTTCTCTCCCCCACCACTTCCTACCTCCATCCATCTTCTCCCCCATTTAATGTCTATTTCTTTTCTCTTTGGCATAGAAGCAGAAGTAAGCAAGGTGCCATGTTATTATTAGTGTGTTTGTAAGTAACTTTGTAATTTTTATCAGTCTTTTGAACTCATTTTTCTTGAGACATATGTTTTCATTGTTTTTATTGCAGGTACAAAAAAAAGTTCTTTCTGAGGAAATTTTAAAAATAACATATGTAAACATTTAACCTCTGTGCTTTCTCATTAAAATATGGATAGGGTTCTCAAAACTAAACTTTATTTTAGCATGGTCAATCTTTGATTCCAAAAACCACCCTTATTTAATAAATAGATGCTTTACTCAAGCTAAAAGTTATCCAAAGAATAAAAAGGAATATTTTGTGGAGCACCTGGGTGGCTCAGTCAGTTGGGTGTCCAACTTTGGCTCAGGTCATAGTCTCCCGATCCGTGGGTTCAAGCCCCGTGTCGGGCTCCTTGCTGACAGCTCAGTACCTGGAGCCTGCTTCAGATTTTGTGTCTCCCTCTCTTTCTGCCTCTCCCCTGATCATGCTCTCTCTCAAGAATAGATAAACATTTAAAAACACTAAAAAGGAATATTTTGTCAGCACATGGTAAACAGCAGCACTCTGGAAGAGTAACTATAGCATGCTTAAGGAATTACATATCTTTTCTGCATCCTAAATTAAGTTTTTGTTCAATGTTTTGTTTTTGGGGAATTCAAATAAATATACATAAAATTTTGAAGATTTCCTAATTATATATATATATATATATGTATACTTATATATTTATACACCTGTGCAATAAAAATATATCAATACCTAAATATTTTTAAATCTCTGTATTCATTTTAGCATGATTAAATTTTGTGTCTCATTATTATGCATGTTAAGACATAATCTTTAAAAAATTAAAATTCATATTTAAAATTTTAACTTCGATTATATACAAAAAAAGAGATTTTTTTTCATCTTTCACACCAAGTTTATCATGCAGAGACACATTTAACAACAGAAAATTGTTCATGTTTCAAAAGAAGTTTTGACAGCAAACATCAAATAAGAAAAAAATGCTGTCCATGCTTTTAACATTAAAAACTTTTTGGGTTCAGAGATGGTGCTTTTAGTATTATTTTTATATATAAAAAGTGATAGTAATACATTTGCCTATTCATTGCATATTTTGACGATATTACTAAGTGAATTCTTTATGCTTTTTCCTTTGCACAGCAGTACATGAACATAAAAGGCTAAAACTTTGCAAATTTCTATTAACCATTGATAGAAAAAATCTCTAAAGGTCTGCTCTATAAGCAAAGCCACTGTAGATTTCTTTCTAGGTCAGCATGACTATACATAAACTTTGTTCAAACACAAAGCCTGAATTACGGCAGCTTACATGCTTTGTACATCTATTTTGTGAATGACTGTCCTAATGGAAAACCATCTTGCCCTTGAGATATTGATCCGTGGTCCTACTCCTTGCATTCCTTGACTTTAAAACTCATGATTCCTGCCTGTGTGCGAATCTATAATCTTTTGAGCTTTTACAAGATATAAAAATGGTATATAACCCTGTAATAATTGTTCAATCTCCAAAGGACTTTCTTCCCCGTGAAGATCATGTTTCCTGGGCAGTTGTCCTAATCTGAGTTTGAATAAAACTTTATTTTCTTTTTATATCAGATTTTTCTCTCCTGATGAATTTGCATATAGACAATCAATGGGGAAAAAAAAGTTTGTTTTGTGAACTTTACAAGCTTTTGTGAAACATTAGAAACTATATTAAAATTGGTTATATATTTATAAGAAAATGATAAGTAAAATATCTTTAGATAGTACACTGTAATTTAAAATATAAGAAATATTGACAATTAGGCATTTTGCTATTTTTAGAAACTAATGACGAATTGTGTCAACAGTGCTTGTCTTCCTCTCACTATTAAAGTTTTCATATAAAGTGAGCTTCATTTCTATATTTTAGTGAATTGTTACATTCCTTTATAAATTTGGATTAGCTTCGAGCATTTCATCCTTTTTGATTTCAATGTCAGGAATTATCTCTGAGAGTTCCTTTGGTATAAAGATTTTGCCCTTGTTACTTCCTCTGAGATAACATCATCCTGTTGGCTACAAACATCTGCCTGGACTAATCCTTGGAATCTGGTTCCAAATTTCACAGCAGTGTACTTAATCTGCATTAGTAGCTTAACCACAGAGCTTAATAATAATCAATGCATTCCATTTCCTGAATGGGACCAATCTTGTTGATAGTAAACAAACAAACAAACAAACAAATGTTTTCAGTCTCTTACTAATTGTTTTTGTTTGTTTGTTTGTTTTTTGTTTTTTGTTTTCAATGTACCAACTAATTCAATGCTTTTGGCTAGCATTCTATCCAAAGAGATTGAGATTTTTTTTTTTTAATGGAAGCATGTATTACAAAGTAGAAGTAAGCAAGCATTCCATCTCAAACATAGTGTAATTTAAAACTTGCCAAAGAAGTTAACCTTTTTTTAAAAAATATTCATCAAACCCTTTCAATATAGTTCATACCTTAACTTCATGCATACCTTGGTCAAGTCCTATATTTGCTTTGCTGTTGCCATTTTAAAATCTTTCACTTACAGAAATATCATATTTGGTTTCTTTGCTACATTTTCCCTGTCTGATTTCTTCTTTTGATAATCCATTTCTGTGGGGTGCCTGGGTGGTTCAGTCAGTTAAGCATTTGACTCTTGGTTTTGGTTCAGGTCATGAACCCATGGTTCATGAGTTTGAGCCTAACGTGGCACCTTGGAGCCTGCTTGGGATTCTCTCTCTCTCTCTCTCTCTCTCTACCCCTCCCCCATGCATGCTCATGTTCTCTCTTTTTTCTTTCTCTCTCAAAATAAATAAACTCCAAAAATAATATATTTCTATAAAACATCACAAGAGTTATCGCTAGAAAAATAGAAGCTATGAGACTACATGCTTTGCTGTCTGTGCATACAGTGAGTGACAGGTGCGCATTCTCCAAATTCATTTAAAAGAAGTGACATATTAGTTATTCATATTGATACTGATAGTGTACTAAAGATCTAGTAGCAAAGTTCATGCTTTACTCAATTTTTTACAGTTAATATACCATGATAAAAGAAATGTGAACTGTGCTGTTGGAAGGCTGGCGTTATTTATCTGTGGTAACTAAAATTCATATATACCAGGGTCATGCAAAGTGATGAGTGCTTGTATATAAAGATATTGTAATTCATCTCTATGAACTTCATAACTATAGAACACAAAAATAATATATAATAGTTCATAAAGTTTTATTACAGAAGTATACACAATGTATTACTGGAGTCAAAAGAGAAAGGGGTCACCAGGAATGTCAAAGAAGTTTTGCTAAATGATAAAGACTGTGATGTTTAATAATAGCTTTAAAGAATAAATGTCACAGTAACATCAAATATTTATCTATCCAACTTTAAACATTGCCTAGAGAAATGGCACATAATTTTCGTTGTTTCTAAACATCACATTGTAAATAATGAGTTAAAAAAGAAACATGTATATGAAGATATCTGAGAGATGCCAAGACAGAAAAAAAATGAGTAGCCAGGATTTGAAAGAAAAGTTCCAGAAGGGAGAACAGCTTTCTCCGGTGTCCTTAACAAAATTTACCAATTTTGTCCTTAACAAAATTTACCAATATACAAATATGGGAACTGTGAGGGTGTTAGATTAGTTAAAGGTGGTGACAAGTAGTTATAGTTCAAAAATGAGATTTTCCCACATTTTCACCTAGGTGGAGAGAATAATTATGTTCAGTGCCAAACAAGGTTTGGTATGTATACCAGTTAGGACCCTGGAGGAGGTTATGTTCTTGAAGTTCTATGAGTAATTAAATGAGCCAACACACATGTTTGTAACCTAGCTTTAAACAGCTCATTTCAAAAACATATTTAAGTGTTCAGCTCATGTTCTAATATTGAAAACTTAAATCTACTTCAGGAGAAGATAGTATCAACCAGAGGCTAGAATATTGTAATAAATACTTTGTATGCACAATATATTGTATGTAAATCAAATCTGCATGTCAGGGGACAATAACAAATGACTAAAAACCAAGAGACGTAATATGAATAGATGAGCATTGGAATTCAAACATTGAGTTCAAATGAATGTGACTATTAAGTACACAAATATATCGGTAATTCATAGAGAGTTTTGTTAGGTAACTACAGTTTTTAGATTAATCCAAAGGACTTCCATTTTTTAGTTTTGAAATTTAGAGAACTTGGTAGAGTGTCATTCCCATTAATAAAACAAGAAAAAATAGAGATACTGCAAAATAATTTTTCTTGAACCCATCAAATAATTGAGGTCACAAAACAAATGAGCAAACTAAAATGTGGAGATAAACAAACATATTCAGAAAGTAATGGGGGCTGAATATTTATTTACCTGGGGCTGATGCTGATGAATGCCATGTAAATATATAGGAAGATCAAACTAGAAAAGTTTAAAGGACTATTGAAAACTGGACATGGGCTTGCTTGACAGTGTAAAGTCCTTGAAGACCATAGAAACCTCTATTACTCACAGCAAGAACAAATTTCAAGTCTGGTCTTCATAACAAAATTCTTCAAATTAAACCAAACTCTTAACTAGATAAACATATCTCTCACTAAATGCCAAATAAGACAAAAATTATACTAGGCACCAAATATATACATCCATGTGTGTGTGTGTGTGTGTGTGTGTGTGTGTGTATGTAGTCTTTTTATCTACCATATATTTTATTAATTTATTTTAAAAATAATTTAAAAACTTTAAAAAAACTAATAAAATAACACAGTAGATCAAAAGATGAGGGGGAAAAAAAGGAATCTGAAAAGATAAGGCAATCATTAGAATCAAATTTAAAAAACCCAGAAAAGTGTTGAAAGTAACCAAGAGAGGGGCGCCTGGGTGGCTTGGTCGGTTAAGCCTCCGACTCCGGCTCAGGTCATGATCTCACGGTCCGTGAGTTCGAGCCCCATGTTGGGCTCTATGCTGACAGCTCAGAGCCTGGAGCCTGTTTCAAATTCTTTGTCTCCCTCTCTCTCTGCCCCTCCCCTGTTCATGCTCTGTCTCTCTCTGTCTCAAAAATAAATAAACGTTAAAAAAAAAGAAAGTAACCAAGAGAGAAATCAAAATAATTATGATAATTATATTAAAGGTTACAATGGAAAATGTTAACATCATAAAAGCTCAGATGGTTAATTTCAACAGAGAGATAGAAACTATAAGAATCAAATTTGAATGATAAAAATAAAATAGTAACAGAACTGAATAAAAGTGTTTCTGATGGGTTAATTCACAAATTATATAAAGCCAAGGAAATTATCAGTGAACCTGAAAGTACTACACTTGATCTTAGCCAAAAGGCCGAGAAGCGATATCAGTGAACCTGAAAGTAGATTGCTAGAGATTACCCAAATAAAATGCAAAGAGAAAAAAAAAATAGTTGTAAAAGTATGTAACATACATACAACAACAATAGTTGTTGGCTAATATCAAGCCATGATAGTACAAATAATTGGAATTTCAGGAGAAAGAGTAAATGGAAAAAAAGATATATTTGAAGAAATGACAGTTGACAATTAATCCAATGTAATGTAAGCCAGAATACCACAAATCTGAGAATCTCAAAGGACACCAAGCATAATACCAAAACCTAAATAAACAAACAAGACAAGAAAATCATATACATGGTATATATCGTATTCCAGCTACAGTAAGTGAAAAACATAAAAAATCTTGAAGGTAGCCAAAAGAAAACTTACATATAACCTGAGAGGAACAAAGATAAGAATTTGCGTAGACATCCCATCTGCAACAATACATGCCAGATGACCATGTAGTAACAGCTTTAAAATGATTGAAAAATATGTCCAAACAGAATTCTATATCCTGCAGAAAATATCTTTTAAAAGTGAAGGGCAAGTAAAAATTTTTCTCAGATGATAAAAAGCCTGGGACATGCATTCTCAACACATGTGCACTATAGGCAATGCTAAAAGAAATTTTTGGATGGAAAAAGTGTTTTTATTAGAATATCTGATATTTAGAAAAAAACAGGGTGACGCAGAATTGGGGAAATGAAGGTAAAATGCAATTGTTTTCCATTTTGATTTCTGCAAAATATCTTTAACTATATAAATCAATTATTATAATCATGTATCATATGTTTATAAGCATATTCTCAAGTAAAATGCGACAATAATGGTACCAGGTATGTGAGAGAGAAATTTAGAATATACTGTAATGAGAGCTTTATGTTGTATCTATAGCTATGTGATATTAGATGAACAGGGACTTTCATTCCCAGAACAAAATGTTAATTCGTGTGAAATGTGAATTTGTGAAGATGGAAAGTGTAATGATGAAAGAGAAATGTACTTGTATATACTGAGTTTCCCTACACAAGCTGGGTTTTTTCATTTAAGGAAAATTTAGTTACTCCCAAACTATGTTACAGTTATAAATTACTTACTGTGTTTATAATCTGCCTTCTATAATTATGTAATATTTAGAAAGCAAATGTTCCCTAAGAAAAAATATAATATTATAATTAAAGAAAGGACATGCCAACTTCAAAATTTAGCCATTGTAATATGCTAAGGAATCAAATTTTATGAAGAAATAAATTCAGTGATGTTAACTTGTTTTTGTTTTTTTGTTTTTTATTTTTGTTCAGCACATAAATAGGAGGAAGCACATATTGGAATGGATCTTGCCCACGTGGACAAAAGGCATTTATTATTTGCATGTGCCCCATTCACAACTTGCCTTCCTTTGCATTCAAGCATCCTCGTGATAAGCTTTCCACTTATAATATCTTAAACCACTTAAGTTTGCAAGGTCACAAAATAAATAGATTTTATTTATGTGTGCATGTGTGAGTTTGGGGGAAAGAGTTAAATGCATCTCTCTGTAAGGAATATAATCCTTCTTCTTTGGGAAAAAAAATTAAAATAAAAGACAAAGGGAAAACATTGGCTACTTTTCTTTTTTTCTTTCTTTTTTTTTTAGGCTTTATTCAATCTATAACTTTTGTTTATTGACAATTTTTTCCCTGATATTCCTAAGTAATAATTAACATTCTATCTTTGTGCTAATCAGGGTTAAAATATGTTAACATCATTGATATAAAATTTATATGTAATTCCAGTATCAAAATTAATTATTACAATACAATGGGTATGTCTTGATATCACTCTTTCAATATTGTATTATAAATACTATATGTTTGATAATGTTATTCTTAGCAACTAAAGTATGTTTTGTGTGTCTTTATAGAAAATGCTCTCAAATTGCAGTATTGATAAATTATAGACTTGGAGAATTGAGAAGTTCAAATCAATAATTTAAAAGCATATGACCTAATACAAATAATTGAAATTACACATGATAGTTTATAAGTTATTAATATTCAACTCAATTTAGGTAAAATGTTTTTAAAATATGTTTTATTATTTGAGGGCTCTCATCAATTTTTCAGTTTTTAAATTTAGAATGAGCTTAAAACATAAACTTATTAAAGATTTGTTATTCTCACAGGAGCTGAATGAACTAAGTTACTTTCCATACCTACCATCAAATTTTCTTTACTCTTATTTTAAGGTAGTCTTAAAATACACAGACACACAGGGAACTTTTGAAACCAAAGCTAATTTTTTTCAACTTGAACAGAATCTTCAAAGAATTATCAAAGTGAGAGAAGGGATTTAACTCTTTAGCTTTGATTCAGGAGATTTGGGTTGTTCCAAATCTTATAAACTAATTTAACTCATATTCTATAATTATTTATATACTTATGCTTTGTTACATGTACAATTTGATGGTTGAGAGGTGAGTAGCCTTTTAGTTGTGATTTTAGACTTAAATCCCCAAAATCCAGGAACTACAAAAGAGTACTTTAAACATTTACTCTCTAATAAACTTCTGTCTTACTATTATTGACAATTGTAAGGATTATTTAAGCCATGCTTTTCTTAATAATGGACACTGTTTATATGTTTGGGGTTACAATTTTATCATTTCTATTTTTTTATGCCTTACTCAATTTATTTATTTTTAATTTCCCTTTCTTCCACTGTGTTTGCTTTAGTTGTTTTAAAAATATTTTGCTAATTAAAATTTCTGGGTAACAGAAATATTAAAAAACAAGCAATTGTGAATGTAGCTTGCACTGCATATGATGATATTTTGACCAACAGTGATTATTCTTAATGCTATGTGACAACAGAAGTTCAGAGATCTAAGTCCCTCTATTTGAGCATGCCATTGTAAAATTACTTTTAAAGTATGTATGATCCAGTTATAGGTGGGGCTCCATCATCTTCTGAGAGTTTCTTATTTGACACTGTTTACCCAAAGTGACCTACAGGGCAATAAACCATGGATATCATTTAACTTGCAAATGGTATGGACCAATATGGGTCATATCTATAGGGACTATTGACTAATTCATTCAGAGAATTTTTCTATAAAACAGAAACATGAAAAAAAAAATCTAATGATGTGGCTGCAAGTCTCTGCCCAAAGTTCTAAATTTATAAAAGCAAAGGTCCTAATTTTCTATTTGTTGGACAAGAACCATCATCTAAAAGACTTCAGAAGCTGAGCATCCTCAACTATGTGTATTCTTACTTCATACACTGCAAGAATGTTTCTATTATTTAAAGGGTAAATTACTTGAGCTTGTCAGAAGCACATTTAAGTGGCATTGACCAAAAATAATCTAGACTCCAATCTATACAGCCTTATTTAGAAGAAAAAGAAGAATAGAAAGGACATTTAAAACATGATTTATTAATGAAAACCATGAACTGCTTCCATTCAGTATTAAATTCACATTTTCCAAATAAACTAATGATATCTTTCATCTTGTTAATTAAGGGGATTTTGCATTATTGTGCTTATTAACACTGTGAATCATGTTACTTAATTAGAAACCTAAACTATTTCAGTTTTACATCTTTGGTTAGGTTTATTCCTAGGTATTTTATGGTTCGTGGTGCCATTGTAAATGGGATCGATTTCTTGATTTCTCTGCTGCTTCATTATTGGTGTAGAGAAATGCAACCGATTTCTGTACATTGATTTTGTATCCTGCGACTTTGCTGAATTCATATATCAGTTCTAGCAGCTTTTTGGTGGAGTCTTCAGGTTTTCCATGGAGACTATCATGTCATTTGCAAAAAGTGAAATCTTGACTTCTTTGCCAATTTGGATGCCTTGTATTTCATTTTGTTTTATTGCTGAGGCTAAGACTTCCAATATTATGTTAAACAACAGTGGTGAGAGTGGACATCCCTGTTGTGTTCCTGATTTCAGCGGGGAAAGCTCTCAGTTTTTCCCCATTGAGGATGACATTAGCTGTGGGCTTTTCACATATGGTTTTTATGATGTTAAGGTATGTTCCTTCTATCCCGACTTTCTTGAAGGTTTTTATTAAGAAAGGATGCTGTATTTCGTCAAATGCTTGTTCTTCATCTATTGACAGGATTATATGGTTCTTATCCTTTATTTTATTAATGCGATGTATCACATTGATTTACAAATATTGAACCAGACTTGCAGCCCATGAATGAATCCCACATGATCGTGATGAATAATTCTTTTTATATGCTATTGAATTCACTTTGCTAGTATTGTGTTAAGAATTTTTGCATCCATGTTCATCAGGGATATTGGCCTATAATTCTCCTTTTTTGTGTCTGTCTGGTTTAGGAATCAAGGTAATGCTAACTTCATAGAATGAGTCCAGAAGTTTCCCTTCCATTTCTATTTTTTGGAACAGCTTGAGAAAGATACGTATTAACTCTGCTTTAAATGTGTGGTAGAATTTCCCTGGGAAGCCATCTGGCCCAGGGCTCCAAGATAGATCACAGACTGGGTCACAAAACAGCCTCAGTAAATATAAAAGAATTGAAATTATACCATGCATATTTTCAGATCACGAAACTTGAAATAGAACACAAGAAAAAGTTTGGAAAGCCTCCAAATGCATCGAGGTTAAACAACATCCTACTAAAGAATGAATGGGTTAACTAGGCAATTAAAAAAGAAATTGAAAGATATATGGAAGCAAATGAAAATGAAAACACAACAGTTCAAACCCTTTGGGATGCAGCAAAGGCAGTCGTAAGAGGAAAATACATTGCAATCCAGGCCTCTCTCAAGAAACAAAAGAAAATCCTAAATATAAAATTTAATAGCACACCTAAAGGAATTAGAAGCAGAACAGCAAAAAATCCCAAGGCTCACAGAAGAAGAGAAATGATAAAGATTAGAGCAGAAATAAACAATGTAGAATCCCCAAGAAACAGTATAACAGATCAATGAATCTAAGGGCTGTGATTTTTTTTAAATAAACAAAATTGATAAACTCCTAACCAGGCTTCTCAAAAAGAAGAGAGAACCCAAATAGATGAAATCACGAATGAAAAAGGACAGGTCACAACCAAAACCACAGGAACACAATTATCAGAGAATATTATGAAAAATTATAGCCAACAAACTGGACAACCTGGAAGAAATGGACAAATTCCTAGACACCCACACACTACCTAAACTCAAACGGGAAGAAATAGGAAATTTGAACAGGCCCATAACTAGTGAAGAAATTGAATCCGTTATACTGTTTCACTTCTAATAAATAAAAAAATCCTCTCAACTATTACAGGTACTTTATAGTTCCTTTTCTTTCAGAATTTCTTTAACCTTTTTGGTAAGTACATTTGTATAGTTTTGTCTCATCTTTTAGATTTGATGAATATACCATTTGCTATTTCATAATATTTGTATCTACTTGTTAGACAGCTGCCCAATACTCTGGTTTATATTTAAAAAGGGAGAGAAAGAGAGAGAGACTGAGGCCAGGCATTTTTAACAAATCTGCTGAGGATTATTTTTATTTTATCCATTTGTATCCATCCTACGTTCCCATGAGAATATTAAAAATAACAAAAGATCATGAGAAATTGCTTGCATGACTATTCCAAGAAGAAAAAGAAAAAGGGGGAAGAAGAGGAGGGATAGGAGAATGAGAGAGGGAGAAGGAAGGAGAGGGGAAAAGAGAGGGAGAAGGGGGAACAGAAGAAAATGTTCTGAAATTACTTTCCTTGGCATGTCAGAGTCACCATAGGCTAATGTAATTCCCCACGGACCAAGTAATATCAAATGCTAATCAAATATAAATAAATAAATAAATAAATAAATAAATAAGATAAGTCAATGCTTTTATCTCATTTATTCAGCAGTTCTTTTTAAGTTAATTTTTTGAGTATAGTTGGCACAGGATATCACATTAGTTTCAGGGGTATGACATTGATTCAATATCTCTATACATTATGTTCTGCTCACCACAAGTGTAGCTATCATCTGTCACCATTCAGTTATTCAATAGCTCCTTTTTGAAGAATATAAAACCTCCAAATTCCAGATATTTTTAAAATATTACATAATATAAAATTACAAAAAAAATAGTTTGGAATTATTTCCAAAAGAGAATTCCAAAAAATGTTCCCAAATATTTGATATTAGTATATAATCAGATCATTTTTCCATACTTTTAGAATTTCTAGAGGTAGGTACAACAACAACAACAACAAAACACAATAAAATTGCTTAAATAAAGGTGTTATGCTTGCACATCTGTCAATTAAATTTGTTCAAACTGATTGAATTCTTATTAGGCTGTCTTCAAAAAGATTATCCTGTGCAAACCTTCTCAACTCAACCAATGAAATAAAATATAAAATTCCTGAGCTTTGATTATCTATAAAAAGTTCTTATAGGAAAGAAGTCTTACATGAAACATATAAAAAATAGCTCTCCACAGCCTACTCTATTTTTGATCATTGAAATGACCACTTCCTGGTATATATTTCCATTTATGTTGTTGCTTGTCTACTCAAATACAATAGCAGGTACATCTATTTTGCTCCTTGGAGTATACTCTAAAACTAGAGGATCCTGGTCCATAAAAAGTGTTTATTAAATATTTGTTAAATGAATTCATGAAAGATAGACACAATAGTTCCTAACTACACCATAAAAGCTGATAAGACGAAGAAACCTAGTTCAGAGATTGACTGCAATACCACACTTAAAAAATTCCCATGAATTTCAGTTCAGAAAGGATTTGTTTCCTTGTGCAAACTCCTAAGTGAAATATGAGAATGTTAAAGGCAGTTTCACAGACTTGCAAAGGAAACTGGTTAATATTAACCACTGGGAAACCTAGTCATTTACAGTTACCACTGATTATTAACGCTAGCTTCTTTTGCCCTGAAAAAAAAATGGGGCGCCTGAATGGCTGGGTCGGTTATGCGTCCAGCTTCAGCTCAGGTCATGATCTCCAGGTCGTGAGTTCCAGCCCCATGTCAGGCTCTGTGCTGACAGCTCCAAGCCTGGAGCCCGCTTTGGATTCTGTGTCTCCCTCTGGCTCTGCCCCTCCACCCACTTACGCTGTCTTTCCCCTTCAAAAATTAAATAAATATTAAAAAAAAATTTTAAGTAGCTTTTCCCTCAAACATATTTTGAATTAATATGCCCACACCTCAATTTGGCATGCATTCAAAGCAATTGTCTCATACTCTTCTCTCACTGCTGAGTCCTTATCTAGGTCCTTCATGGATGGTGTATTCGAGAAAGTCTTTTTGATTTTTCCCACCACAAGGAATTAACTGTCTATGCTCTGCTCCATTTTTATTAACTAGATCTGTACATTTTCACCATGATAAAAATTAATAATCAGAGAGTCATAACTCCAAAAGACAAATGGTTTCATTTTTTTTTCCAGTAATGGCAGTTCTACAGAACATATGACTCAATGATATAAATCCTATGTAGGAAAAAAATAAGTATGGTAAAACTTAAATTTTTTTGTGCTTGCTAATCTACTTTATAAAAGTTAATATTGTTTGTTATTGGTGAACATAAATTTTGGAAAATGAATTCTCTCATATATATGAAGACATCTATTTTAAAACCCAAACTCAAGATACTTAAAAGTGATTTCAAAATTTATACTGGTTTCATCACTGTAAACTTAATAAACCTCAAAATACATATTTTTTGATTATGCTGTGTACTTTTTAATATATTTATTTCCAAATTGACACTTCTTTTTGACTACTGAAGTTCCTCCATAAGCTTATTATTTATTACTGATAAGCTCCAAAATATTTAATATGGTTCCTAAGACCCATCATAGTCTCTCCTTTCCATCTTATCTTACACCTGTAACTTTCTTGCTTCCTAGACTCTAACTACTTAGAGTCATAGTGCCTAAACCATATTCCTGATGATACATGATCTTTGGACTAGATATTCTTTTTGCCATTTCTTGTCTAGTTAACTCATCCTTTCAGGTTTAAAATACTCAGAAATGAAGATATGTCTCCTTAAAGTGATTACATATATAAATATTATTTATATCTATAAATTTATATAATACATATAAATATGTAAATAATATATATAATATATAAATCCCAAACTAATTTGCTTATTAATATTCTCCTGAGCATCTTGCCTTTGCCAGGTACAATGTCAGATGTAAAGACACAATGGTGGCCAAAACAAGCCTGATGCTCTAAACATGAAGATTATGTAGTAGAATCAATAATGATTTTTCCAAAATTTTATTTTATAAAAACCTAACTGGGAAGATTGCAGATTGCTCCTCTTTGGAGAGCTGTGCTATGGTAGCCTACATAAAGAAAAGTCTCCTTAACTGCAGTAATGGATTAAGAAATTTAAAAGTTTAAAAATTTATAAATGCTTCAATGATGCACCATGGACTAAGCATGGAAGTTGGAGTGTAATATGAAAATTCTGAGCTTTAAAATTAAGATTTGTAGTGTCATTTTTATTTCTTATATATTTTAAGTATCTATTTATATTCAGGTCACTTAATCCCTCTGTATCTGAGTAAAGTAGGACTAATTATAATGCTCACCTAACAAGATTTCTCTTCAGTCATTTTATAAATGTATATTGAACATCTACTATGTGTCAGTATCTATGGAAGCAAAAAAAATTACATAAGAATCCTTGCTGTCAGGGCACCTGGGTGGCTCAGTCGGTTAAGCGTCCGACCTCAGCGCAGGTCATGATCCTGCGGTCCTGAGTTCCAACCCTGCTTAGGGCTCTGTGCTGACAGCTCAGAGCCTGGAGCCTGCTTCAGATTCTGTATCTCTTTCTCTCTCTCTCTGCCCCTCCCCCTCTCGCACTTTGTCTCTCTCTCAAAAGTAAATAAACATTAATTTTTTTTTTTTAATTAAAAGAATCTGCTGTCATGGAGTTTTCATTTTTGCTCTGAGTGGCAAAATTAGAAAATATAAAAAGTAGTGCCCAAAAGGTACCCAAATAATAGCATCCAAAATGGTAGATGTATTTTCTTAAGTAAGTAGTACTAACATAGAGGATTTTTTTTTTGCTTACCACTATTTTTGTGATTCGTAGCTATAACCTTCACATCTTTGTCATTACCACAATTTATTTTTTTTAATATATGAAATTTATTGTCAAATTGGATTCCATACAACACCCAGTGTTCATCCCAAAAGGTGCCCTCCTCAATACCCATCACCCACCCTCTCCTCCCTCCCACCCCCCATCAACCCTCAGTTTGTTCTCAGTTTTTAACAGTCTCTTATGCTTTGGCTCTCTCCCACTCTAACCTCTTTTTTTTTTTCTTTTTTCCTCCCCCTCCCCCATGGGTTCCTGTTAAGTTTCTCAGGATCCACATAAGAGTGAAACCATATGGTATCTGTCTTTCTCTGTATGGCTTATTTCACTTAGCATCACACTCTCCAGTTCCATCCACGTTGCTACAAAAGGCCATATTTCATTTTTTCTCATTGTCACGTAGTATTCCATTGTGGATATAAACCACAATTTCTTTATCCATTCATCAGTTGATGGACATTTAGGCTCTTTCCATAATTTGGCTATTGTTGAGAGTGCTGCTATGAACATTGGGGTACAAGTGGCCCTATGCATCAGTACTCCTGTATCCCTTGGATAAATTCCTAGCAGTGCTATTGCTGGGTCATAGGGTAGGTCTATTTTCAATTTTCTGAGGAACCTCCACACTGCTTTCCAGAGTGGCTGCACCAATTTGCATTCCCACCAACAGTGCAAGAGGGTTCCCGTTTCTCCACATCCTCGCCAGCATCTATAGTCTCCTGATTTGTTCATTTTGGCCACTCTGACTGGCGTGAGGTGATACCTGAGTGTGGATTTGATTTGTATTTCCCTGATAAAGAGCGACCCTGAACATCTTTTCATGTGCCTGTTGGCCATCCGGATGTCTTCTTTAGAGAAGTGTCTATTCATGTTTTCTGCCCATTTCTTCACTGGGTTATTTGTTTTTTGGGTGTGGAGATTGGTGAGCTCTTTATAGATTTTGGATACTAGCCCTTTGTCCGATATGTCATTTGCGAATATCTTTTCCCATTCCGTTGGTTGCCTTTTAGTTTTGTTGGTTGTTTCCTTTGCTATACAGAAGTTTTTTTTATCTTCATAAGGTCCCAGTAATTCACTTTTGCTTTTAATTCCCTTGCCTTTGGGGATGTGTCAAGTAAGAGATTGCTACGGCTGAGGTCAGAGAGGTCCTTTCCTGCCTTCTCCTCTAAGGTTTTGGTTTCCTGTCTCACATTTAGGTCCTTTATCCATTTTGAGTTTATTTTTGTGAATGGTGTGAGAAAGTGGTCTAGTTTCAACCTTCTGCATGTTGCTGTCCAGTTCTCCCAGCACCATTTGTTAAAGAGGCTGTCTTTTTTCCATTGGATGTTCTTTCCTGCTTTGTCAAAGATGAGTTGGCCATACATTTGTGGGTCTAGTTCTGGGGTTTCTATTCTATTCCATTGGTCTATGTGTCCGTTTTTGTGCCAATACCATGCTGTCTTGATGATGACAGCTTTGTAGTAGAGGCTAAAGTCTGGGATTGTGATGCCTCCTGCTTTGGTCTTCTTCTTCAAAATTCCTTTGGCTATTCGGGGCCTTTTGTGGTTCCATATTAATTTTAGGATTGCTTGTTCTAGTTTCGAGAAGAATGCTGGTGCAATTTTGATTGGGATTGCATTGAATGTGTAGATAGCTTTGGGTAGTATTGACATTTTGACAATATTTATTCTTCCAATCCATGAGCCTGGAATGTCTTTCCATTTCTTTAAATCTTCTTCAATTACGTTCATAAGCTTTCTATAGTTTTCAGCATACAGATCCTTTACATCTTTGGTTAGATTTATTCCTAGGTATTTTATGCTTCTTGGTGCAATTGTGAATGGGATCAGTTTCTTTATTTGTCTTTCTGTTGCTTCATTGTTAGTGTATAATAATGCAACTGATTTCTGTACATTGATTTTGTATCCTGCAACTTTGCTGAATTCATGTATCAGTTCTAGCAGACTTTTGGTGGAGTCTATCGGATTTTCCATGTATAATATCATGTCATCTGCAAAAAGCGAAAGCTTGACTTCATCTTTGCCAATTTTGATGCCTTTGATTTCCTTTTGTTGTCTGATTGCTGATGCTAGAACTTCCAGCACTATGTTAAACAACAGCGGTGAGAGTGGGCATCCCTGTCGTGTTCCTGATCTCAAGGAAAAAGCTCTCAGTTTTTCCCCGTTGAGGATGATGTTAGCTGTGGGCTTTTCATAAATGGCTTTTATGATCTTTAAGTATGTTCCTTCTATCCCAACTTTCCTCAAGGGTTTTTATTAAGAAAGGGTGCTGGATTTTGTCAAAGGCCTTTTCTGCATCGATTGACAGGATCATATGGTTCTTCTCTTTTTTTTTTTGTTAATGTGATGTATCACGTTGATTGATTTGTGAATATTGAACCAGCCCTGCATCCCAGGAATGAATCCCACTTGATCATGGTGAATAATTCTTTTTATATGCCGTTGAATTCGATTTGCTAGTATCTTATTGAGAATTTTTGCATCCATATTCATCAGGGATATTGGCCGGTAGTTCTCTTTTTTTACTGGGTCTCTGTCTGGTTTGGGAATCAAAGTAATACTGGCTTCATAGAATGAGTCTGGAAGTTTTCCTTCCCTTTCTATTTCTTGGAATAGCTTGAGAAGGATAGGTATTATCTCTGCTTTAAACGTCTGGTAGAACTCCCCTGGGAAGCCATCTGGTCCTGGACTCTTATTTGTTGGGAGATTTTTGATAACCGATTCAATTTCTTCGCTGGTTATGGGTCTGTTCAAGCTTTCTATTTCCTCCTGATTGAGTTTTGGAAGAGTGTGGGTGTTCAGGAATTTGTCCATTTCTTCCAGGTTGTCCAATTTGTTGGCATATAATTTTTCATAGTATTCCCTGATAATTGTTTGTATCTCTGAGGGATTGGTTGTAATAATTCCATTTTCATTCATGATTTTATCTATTTGGGTCATCTCCCTTTTCTTTTTGAGAAGCCTGGCTAGAGGTTTGTCAATTTTGTTTATTTTTTCAAAAAACCAACTCTTGGTTTCGTTGATCTGCTCTACAGTTTTTTTAGATTCTATATTGTTTATTTCTGCTCTGATCTTTATTATTTCTCTTCTTCTGCTGGGTTTAGGCTGCCTTTGCTGTTCTGCTTCTAGTTCCTTTAGGTGTGCTGTTAGATTTTGTATTTGGGATTTTTCTTGTTTCTTGAGATAGGCCTGGATTGCAATGTATTTTCCTCTCAGGACTGCCTTTGCTGCGTCCCAAAGCGTTTGGATTGTTGTATTTTCATTTTCGTTTGTTTCCATATATTTTTTAATTTCTTCTCTAATTGCCTGGTTGACCCACTCATTCGTTAGTAGGGTGTTCTTTAACCTCCATGCTTTTGGAGGTTTTCCAGACTTTTTCCTGTGGTTGATTTCAAGCTTCATAGCATTGTGGTCTGAAAGTATGCATGGTATAATTTCAATTCTTGTAAACTTATGAAGGGCTGTTTTGTGACCCAGTATATGATCTATCTTGGAGAATGTTCCATGTGCACTCGAGAAGAAAGTATATTCTGTTGCTTTGGGATGCAGAGTTCTAAATATATCTGTCAAGTCCATCTGATCCAATGTCTCATTCAGGGCCCTTGTTTCTTTATTGACCGTGTGTCTAGATGATCTATCCATTTCTGTAAGTGGAGTGTTAAAGTCCCCTGCAATTACCACATTCTTATCAATAAGGTTGCTTATGTTTATGAGTAATTGTTTTATATATTTGGGGGCTCCAGTATTCGGCGCATAGACATTTATAATTGTTAGCTCTTCCTGAAGGATAGACCCTGTAACTATTATATAATGTCCTTCTTCATCTCTTGTTACAGCCTTTAATTTAAAGTCTAGTTTGTCTGATAGAAGTATGGCTACTCCAGCTTTCTTTTGGCTTCCAGTCGCATGATAAATAGTTCTCCATCCCCTCACTCTCAATCTAAAGGTGTCCTCAGGTCTAAAATGAGTCTCTTGTAGACAGCAAATAGATGGGTCTTGTTTTTTTATCCATTCGGATACCCTATGTCTTTTGGTTGGCGCATTTAATCCATTTACATTCAGTGTTATTATAGAAAGATACGGGTTTAGAGTCATTGTGATGTCTGTATGTTTTATGCTTGTAGTGATGTCTCTGGGACTTTGTCTCATAGGGTCCCCCTTAGGATCTCTTGTAGGGCTGGTTTAGTGGTGACAAATTCCTTCAGTTTTTGTTTGTTTGGGAAGACCTTTATCTCTCCTTCTATTCTAAATGACAGACTTGCTGGATAAAGGATTCTCGGCTGCATATTTTTTCTGTCTAGCACCCTGAAAATCTCGTGCCAATTCTTTCTGGCCTGCCAAGTTTCAAAAGAGAGATCAGTCACGAGTCTTATAGGTCTCCCTTTATATGTGAGGGCATGTTTACCCCTTGCTGCTTTCAGAATTTTCTCTTTATCCTTGTATTTTGCCAGTTTCACTATGATATGTCGTGCAGAAGATCGATTCAAGTTACGTCTGAAGGGAGTTCTCTGTGCCTCTTGGATTTCAATGCCTTTTTCCTTCCCCAGTTCAGGGAAGTTCTCAGCTATTATTTCTTCAAGTACCCCTTCAGCACCTTTCCCTCTCTCTTCCTCCTCTGGGATACCAATTATGAGTATATTATTTCTTTTTAGTGTATCACTTAGTTCTCTAATTTTCCCCTCATACTCCTGGATTTTTTTATCTCTCTTTTTCTCAGCTTCCTCTTTTTCCATAACTTTATCTTCTAGTTCACCTATTCTCTCCTCTGCCTCTTCCATCCGAGCCATGGTGGTTTCCATTTTGTTTTGCATTTCATTTAAAGCGTTTTTCAGCTCCTCATGACTGTTCCTTAGTCCCTTGATCTCTGTAGCAAGAGATTCTCTGCTGTCCTGTATACTGTTTTCAAGCCCAGCGATTAATTTTATGACTATTATTCTAAATTCACTTTCTGTTATATTATTTAAATCATTTTTGATCAGCTCAGTAGCTGTTGTTATTTCCTGGAGATTCTTCTGAGGGGAATTCTTCTGCTTGGTCATTTTGGATAGTCCCTGGCGTGGTGAGGACCTGCAGGGCACTTCCCCTGTGCTGTGGTGTATAACTGGAGTTGGTGGGTGGGGCCGCAGTCTGACCTGATGTCTGCCCCCAGTCCACCACTGGGGCCACAGTCAGACTGGTGTGTGCCTTCTCTTCCCCTCTCCTAGGGGTGGGATTCACTGTGGGGTGTCGTGGCCCATCTGGGCTACTTGCACACTGCCAGGCTTGTGGTGCTGGGCATCTGGCGTATTAGCTGGGGTGGGTAGGCAAGGTGCACAGGGGCAGGAGGGGCAGGCTTAGCTCGCTTCTCCTTAGGTGATCCACTTCAGGAGGGGCCCTGTGGCAGCGGGAGGGAGTCAGATCCGCTGCCGGAGGTTTGGCTTTGTAGAAGTACAGAGTTGGGTGTTTGTGCAGAGCGAGAAAGTTCCCTGGCAGGAACTGGTTCTCTTTGGGATTTTGGCTGGGGGATGGGCGGGGGAGATGGCGCTGGCGAGCGCCTTTGTTCCCCACCAAACTGAGCTCTGTCGTCCTGGGGCTCAGCAGCTCTCCCTCCCTTTGTCCTCCAGCCTTCCCGCTTTCCGATCAGAGCTGTTAACTTATGACCTCCCAGAGGCTAAGTCGCGCTTGTTGTGGGAACACAGTCCGTCAGGCCCCTCCGCTTTTGCAAGCCAGACTCGGGGGCTCTGCTAGGCCGGTGAGCCGCCCCTCCACCCCGGCTCCCTCCCGCCAGTCCGTGGAGCGTGCACCGCCTCGCCGCCCTTCCTACCCTCTTCCGTGGGCCTCTCGTCTGCGCTTGGCTCCTGCGACTCAGTTCTGCTGATCCTCTGGTGGTTTTCTGGGTTATTTAGGCAGGTGTAGGTGGAATCTAAGTGATCAGCAGGACGTGCTGTGAGCCCAGCGTCCTCCTACGCCGCCATCTTCCCTCATCCCCCTGTCATTACCACAATTTAAAATGTGATGTATGTTTCCTTCATTTGTTTAAATGTATAACTAATACTTAACATATGTTGGGAACTGTGCTAAGTGCTTTTGCTACAGTACTTCACTTACGTTTTACCATTAAATAAGGAGATATCTAGTATTATTAGCCTCATTACACAGATGAGGCAATACAAGGAAAAGCCAATTAAATAGATTTGCCCAGATCAATCAACAAAAAAATGGTAGACAGAAGATTTTTACTCAATTTTAATCCAGTTCCTGCCCTCTTAAGCTTTATGCTAAGTACCCTCCTAATGGTTTCAATGTTAAATATATTAATTACTGAATAATAATATTGATGATTATAAAACTCATGCAATTATTTTTATTTATACAAATGGCCAGCAATCTTTCCATAAAGGGCTATATACAGTCACTGTCACATATTTTTCTTTATTTCGTTTTGTTTTAATATGGTATAAATGTAATGTAAATGTAAAATAAATTTAAAAACATTTATCAGCTGAAGGCTGCACAAAATCAGGTCAGGAATTTGATCCGGGGACCATAGTTTAAAGATCATAATTAATAATAATTAACATATGTGTTATTTTTTTAGAAGCATGCTATTATTTTTGTAATAGCTTCTTAATGTATAAAATTCTATATGTAATATGTTCTGAACAATCTACTAATTAACGTCTTTTGTTTTTAGAAATATTATTTTTGTTAATTATCAGATTCCCTGAAAAGAAATAAAATCATATTGAGAATATTTAAGATCTAACCTCTTAAAAATTTTAGTAGTTTAATATATCAAAGAACCTTTCCGGGTTCAAGAAAACTAAAAAATTGTGGCTATTCTGTACATAAATAAGAAGGGTTACCATTAACTGGAGTTAGATTGTTATTTTTATTGTGTAGACACAAAATAACTATTTAGTTGTCTTTATTTTTACTTCCATATTGAAAGCACAGTAATTCCCAGTATTTGAAAAAAAGGAAGAAATATTTCTATACTAGAAATTAATTTTGCCTAGATTATGTGCTATCTAAATGTGAAGGTGGTGGTAGCTTCTCTCTGGGATGTAAAAAGTTGGAAAGAACATCACTCTCAGTCTAACAGTGATTTGTTTGGATGAACAAGTGCATGACTTTCTTTCAACCCATGAGAGCTGAGGTTGCAGGATACCCAAGCAGCATACAAAAACAACACAAACAAAACCAAACAAAAAACAAAAAAAAAACCACCACAAACCAAACAAAACAAAGCAAACAAACAAAAAAAGCAGCTCCCCAATTGTCAAGGTGGGCTGGCACATGCACGTTTTCACACTTTTGCAAAACATGGAAGGAAAATGTTCTAACCATCACACAAGTAAGCAAGTAAAAACCAGATAACATTTTAATAAACTGCTCAGAGCAGAATGTGAACTAGTGTGAATTACTCTGGGGTTGTGGTGGGAGATGGATACAAGAGGAGCTCACATTTTCTGGTAGGCTCTTTTTCACAACTTCCACGGGGTACTGAGGAGAAACACTGGGGAGATTCTATTTGGGGAATTGAGGCATTCTGGAAATTAATGATAAAAAAGGTCTGAATCCCTAATTCCATTTGCAGACTCTTCCTTCAAATGGACCTACAGCCTTACTCTACTGAGAAAGAGGCAATAAACACATCACTCCGAGGACTCAAGTGAAGACCCATGTTGTTGGAAGAAAGGGAAGGAAAAGACCTCTACACTCTGTAAGGGAAAGAAACAGTACTGGTCCCTTAAACCCTATCTCATCAGAGGTCTCCTCCTTCTGGGAAAGATGCAGGACATTCTCTCTTGCAGAACACCCATCAGTTACAAGGCAGAAAAAGTCTCTTATCAATGAAGCTAAGGAACAACTCTTAAGCAGATAGGGCCAAAATAAGAGAGAATGAGTCAAGGAGTTACTATGGAAATTAGAAAATATTTTTAAATAAACGACAATAAAAATACAACATATCCAAATTTATAAACCATAACTAAAGCAGCATTTAAATATAAATTTGTGATATTAAATATTTATATAAAAAAAGTTGCAAGCTATTAGCATGACTAACTTTTTATCAAAGTAGGAAGAGTGAAATAAACCCAAAACAAGCAAAAGAAAATAGAGCAGATATTGATGAAACTAAAAACAATAGAGAATATCAATGTAATCAAGAATTCATTATTTGAAAATATTAATTTGGTAATACTGTAACTAGATTGATCAAGAAAAGAACAGAGAAGACAGAAATTACCAATATCACCAATTAAAGAGGAGGCATCACCATAGAGATTCATAGATATTTAAAGGAGAAACTATCATATCCAATTTTATGCCAATAAATTAGACAACATAGCTGAAATGGACAAATCCCTTAAAAAACACAAATTAGCAATGTTCACTTAGAAATAGTTAATCATAATAGTTCTACATTTCTTAAAAAACTGAATTTTTAGTCAAAAATGTTCCCACAAAGTTAATCTCATAGTCAAATGACTTCAGTGATGAATTCAATCAAATAATGGAGAAATTATACCAGTTCTACACAAATTCTCACAGAAAGTCAAAGAGAAAGGGATACTCATCTAATGAAGTCAGCATTACCTTGACACCAAAATCAGAAAGAAGAAAAAGAAAAGAACTACTTCACACTAATATTCTTTGTAAACATAGACTCAGAGATTTTCAACAAAATTATTAGCAAATTAAATCCAGTAATATATAAAAAGTATGATTAAGTGGGCTTTATCCTGGAAATGCATAGTAGTTTCAACATTCAAAAAGAAATTTATTTAGCCACATGAACGTGCTAAGAACCCATATAATTATCTTACTAGATGCAAAGGAAGCACTTGAAAAATTTTAACATACCTTTATAAAAAACAAAATAACAAAAACAAACACAAAAAAACTAAGCAAATTAAGAATCAAACTTCTGCAATCTAATGAAGGACACCTATGGTAAGACTAACTCTCCCACTATGCAGAATGATAAAATAATAAATGCTTTAACCTAGTATCAGGAAATAGTCAAGCATATCTACTTTCATGATTTCTATTCAACATTGTAAGGAATTTATACTCACCTCATCAAGGCAAAAAAAAGTGTTTAGATTTCAACATTAAAAAATCTATATCTATCTAGATATAGATATAGATATAGATATAGATATAGATATAGATATGCTCAGCTAAGGTAAACTAAAAAAGCTGCATATTTTTTAGTTCTATTTTTATGATCTTCTGGAAAGGTAAAACTATAGGGACAGAAAATAGATCAGTGGTTACCAGGGTAGAGTTCAAATCATGAGATTTATTTCAAAGGGCCACAAGTAAATTTTTGGAGTGTTAGAGTTGTTCTGTGTTTGAGTGTGATGGCAATTACATGACTATAAGTATTCACTAAAATTCAATAGAATTCAATACTTTAGGGTGAATTTTATTGTACATAAGTTATAATAACAATGACTTTAAAATAGTGTATATATAACTGGCAAATCTAGCAACAGTGATTAAAAAGTTGTATTATAATATATGGAAATTAACATTGAAGAATTAAATCATTTTCTGCTAAGATTTATGTGATTCCATTTATTTGATAAACAAAGATTTTCAAAATAAATTCCAGTTTTTCTGCAGAAGGGAGATGTAATTTGGATGCAATTTGTTGTTTACAAATTAATTCCAAAAAATGACTATCTTCAGTGCTTTATTTGGAAGTAAAATGCTCGAGATAACAATCAATACAAACTAAACTAAAAATTCTGCTTGTGAAAGAAGTTTTGTATAATATAAATTCCAGATGACTTACTAATAGAAAAAAAAAACACATAAACAAAATATCCAGATCCATCACTGACCCCTAAATATTATTGTAATTCGGACTCTTGATTTACTCATGGTTCTACACTCTAATTAACATATTCTCAAATAACAAACATGTGAATATGATACCTCTATCAGCCTCTGTCTTTTTTTTTTTAATTTTAGAGAGAGAGAAATCAAGCACAAGTGGGACATAGGGGCAGAGAGAGAGAGAGGAAGAGAGAGAGACAATCTTAAGCAGGCTCTGTGCTTGGTGTGGAGCCCAACAGTAGGCTCGATCCCATGACCCTGGGATCATGATCTGATTCGAAATCAAGAGTTGGCCTGGCAACCAACTGAGACACCCAGTTCCCCCCAGCCTCAGTCTTAGTAAGAATTTTTGATCTACCGAATTCCTAGAAGTTAGCAGACATGCATCATTATAGCTCTCAGTATTCTTTTTACTTCATTATGTAGATTTGAACTATGGGCGATGATAATTTAAGTGATATGATATCCCTTTATAAAATCAAAAAGTAAGTATTTAACTAAAATATTCATTTAAAACATACCAGATATGCTTATGTTAAATGTCTAGTTCTAAAGGTAAGTATCAGTGTAGAATTCTACAAGCTAAATGAGAGTACTCCTGATTTATGACCATTAAGACAGGCAATGGATTGTGAAAAGTGGAGAGAAAGCTGACTAGTTTATGTGGAGCTGTTAGGATTGTTGTCTCTGTTTACAAAAATAAAGCAGAAGATTTCGTTCATATCTGCTCCCAAGGCTTCTTTCTTTAGGGAAAGATGGAGATAGTACATGTTATCTCGGTGTACTCAAAAGTGGCAAAGCTTCTAGCCACACAAGTTGTCCTCTGGCCAACAAAAAAACAATCTAGTATACCCAGAAGCGCAATTCCAGAACAGAATCTAGAAGATAGGTAGGCTTTAGGCTCTTTTAGCCCTTTGCCTACCAAAGTATAAATTCTTCAGAATAAGTTGGGGAATAAAGCTGATAACTTCTGAAGGAATATCTTTTAAGATAAGATGAAATATCATCTATCTCTTGATACCCATTGTAACAACAATGAATATGCAAAACTGATTTTGATAAATCTGCTTTTGGACTAGTCATTAATAAAAAATGTCACAACAGCACAGAGGACAATCCTAGGTCACCTTTTTATATAAAATAATTGATTGCTCTAACCCCATTAACAAAAATATTAGTTACTTTATTTGTACATTTGACTTGTTGATTTTAAGAAAGGCATTCACAAGTTATTATTCTTCAATAAGCACTTTTTTTTTCATAAAGTAAACACCTTTATCAAAGCCTGAAAGAGTTCTAGTAAAGTTTTGGAGAGACTGATTATATGTTACAGGTGGAAATAAAGTGTCAGAATGTTTAAAAAATATCCTCCCTTATTAAGGGGAAAAACAACTGTGTCAATAATTCATAACTTTCCTCTCACAAGTGGACATGCTCACATAAAGCATATGAAAGGATAATTGTTACATCTTATTTTAAAAGCAGTTGGTCAATCTTAGCCAGTAGATTGGTTGTAGGAGGGAGGGTACCTTCAGCTATTCAGAGTCCATTGGTGTGGAATGAAGTCAATTGAATTCATCACAAATGGCCCATCTCCTCCCTATATCCTATATATCATCACATTGGCTAACATGTATGAAATGCCCAGTTGACTGAAATGTATTTGCCGTGCCTATTTAGTTGCAATTGTATGATACAGATAGACATTGACAAATGTCCCATGTCCATTTTTGAAGATTATTTCTTGTCAATAAACTGGAAAAAGTGAAATCTGATATGTAATGGGGCAATTTACAAGATCAGTGAAACATACTCTATTCTCAATAAAGCCTGTTCTACATCATATAACTCTCTCAACTATGAAGTGATTCTTTACAACCAAATTGTGTCCTAAGACCACTTGACTTATATATTGATTCACTAATCCTCATTAACATTGCAGTGATGCAAATAGAACATATTATGGTTCCTATTTTATAGACGAATAGGCAGAACAATATAAAGTTTAGCCAATATCAGAGCTCACTGTTATACGGAATGAGATCAAATTTCACAACAGGTGCTTGTTCTTACTTCCATTACCTTTTTTTGACAAAGGTGATAAAATGCTAAAAATGTATTAAATCTTCTAAGGTCTTGTGATGAAGTTTTTTGTATTGTTTTAATACCAGTGCAGTAATTTTTTAAATTATTATTATATAAAGGTACTATAGAGGAGGAAGAAATTTCCTTCTTTTCTTAAGGTTCTTCTAGCTGATTTAGGAATTAAATTGACATGAGACAGATTAACAGGAAGAAAAAAACCAAAATTTTATTATGCAAGCATGGGGACACAATAATGAAATGGAGACTGAAAGAAGTGACCAAGGCAAGCACTTTATATATATTTTAGACAGAGAGACAATAAATTTGTGAGACATTGATAGGATAAAGAAAACAGGGATTTAGGGGCTTCTGGGTGCTCAGATTGCGTCCGACTTCGTCTCAGGTCATGATCTCACGGTTTGTGAGTTCAAGTCTCACGTCGGGCTCTGTGCTGACAGCTCAGAGCCTGGAGCCTGCTTCGGATTCTGTGTCTCCTTCTTTCTCTGCCCCTCCCCAACTTGTACTTTGTCTCTCAAAAAATAAATAAATGCAAAAAAAAAAAAAAGAAAAAAAGGGATTTGGGAACTTAATTAGTAAGGACCTCTAAGTGGAATTTGGACTCAGGTAATAGGTTAGTAAAAAATGTAACAAGATTTGTTTCTACAGCTTTCTGTTTTAAAGTCCCTGGATCTGGTAGTAAGAATGACTTTTTACTTATTATTACAGGGAGGGTACTTTTCATGTGGGAAATTTATTTCCTGGTTTTGGGAGCACATATGAGGGTCTGAGTGTTTCCCAGGTAACTTAAATTCAAAATAATTAATATGCTGTTGTGTTACATTATGAGGCAGTCTGCCTGGGCTCCTAAAATACCATAAATAATATTGTCAAAATGACTTTGAACACAAAATTTAATAAACTTGGATTATAAGCAATTTATACATAATGATACTACATATTAGCTCCTAACTTCATCATTGCTAAATTTAAAACTATGAATATGATGACAGTAAACTCTATAAAAATAAATACTCATGCATGTAGACACATGTTAATTTAAGTAAATGACATTTATGAAACAGCTGTAGCTTTTTAATTGATAGATTGATGAATTAGACAAATAAATAAATGATATAGAGAGTTTGAGTTCCTTTAAACAATGCATAATGAACACCACATGACAGGGAACCCCACACTGCTAGTCCATCCAGCAGAGTTGGGGAATTGGAGACTTGTGTTGGTGAGTAGGAGGTTAGTGTGAAGGGTTTAGGCAGAAAATTGGAAAGTAGGTTCACATTGTCACCCGCCCTCACAAGTTTCTCTTGACTGCATGTTTCATGGAAAAACCCATCCAGAATTTCCCATGATTCAAGATCACACTCAGATGTAGACCTGAGTAGAAAAATGATACACCATATTTGCTGAGAAATTGCAGCCTAAATTAAGCACAGAAATATATGACAGGGGCTCAAGCCTAGCTATGCCAAAGGAGGCCAAGTTAGAGTCAATTCAGTTGAGGCACAGTTAACAAGGTTAAATTAGGCCAATTGGGTTCCTTGATGAATACAGATATTTCTAGGAGTTATTACACTCAATATTTTAGGGTTATTTTTCAAAATTTGGTATGAGTTTTATTTTACTATATTTCACTATGGTCCTAAGTTGCTTTATTTGTTCATGATTACTATTTCCCAAAGATAGAGAGTATATTTATTTTTAGACCACAACATTGTCCAATTTTGTATTAATAAAAATCTCATTATGAAATCTAGCAGTGTCCAATATATATTAAGAATGGTCATTAAATAAATCCTGTTATTTTCAATTTTTATAAAACTTTTTTGATTGGGATTTTCTCTCATAGTGTCTACATCTTCTTGAGTCTTATTGAAGATATCTTGAAAAATATGAGTGAATAAAATATGATTGCCACTTCATTATAGATGCATTTTTCTAAAGCTTTATTTATATTTAACATAATTACAAATATAAATTAAATCTTCAAATATACTCTTCTAATCAGGTAATGAATTACAATTAAATAAAACACTTTTATTTATTCTTATAAGAAACTCTCTGTTTCTTTGTGTATATTTGTATATATGAGATATTTTATATACACACATCATAGCTTTTTAATATGAAATAATTGTTATTTCCAGACACTAAATTGTGTTAACTAACTATACTTTTTACTTTAGAATCTGTAGTCTGTAGATTTTCTCTTAAGTTCTACTAATATATATATATATGTTAGTGATATTTTTTAGTCTTATAAGATTTCATCTATCTTTTTAATCTATATATATGTTAGTGGTTGCTAAAGATTCAGAGGAAATAACTAGAAGATTTGCAGGGTGACTGCTTGAGCCCCTGCCTTGACATCTCACTACTTTAGTTCCACTGGGATGTATAAAGGTAAATTAAATAGGAATGAAATGAAATTTGTCCCACCTCTGAAAAGTTGAAGAGTAAAGTCATCAAGCTGGAAAGTTTAAATGTTTGCTAGGATGTATGGAACAGGTGGGTTCCTTTTAATGAAAGTTTATTTATTTCAAGAAATGCAAAATGATAACAATCTTGTAATGCTTTCATTTTCTTGAAAAATCAATGAAAATTTTCTAAATTTACAGCAGCAAAATATGGACCTTGAGGAAGTCATTGGGAAACAAAATAAATTGACTATTCCATGGGTGCATTGTGTATAGCTGTCATGTTCTGCTTCTGCTTTCTTCCAAAAAAGCATTGATGAAATCACATGGGGCGCCACAAATGATTCCTAATGAAATTTGTTAGAGTACACAAAGAGGCGATGCGTTGTCCCTTCTAACTTCCTGCTGCCAAAATAATAACAAAACATATAACTTTGTAAAAATTTTACATTATCCCTAAAATACGTTGACTTGCTTAGTGTCTCTCCTATATTGCATAGTTAAGACTATGATTGTTTCTTGTTTGCATCGCACAACAATTGAGTGAGAGGAAAAGTGAAAGCCATGTACGATGCAGGGAATTGCATTAACCATGGGCCCCAGTACACACCTATGCACACCTATAAAGCAAACACACCTACACCCAGTACACATCTATAAAGCAAAAACACTTAAAAGTTCGCAAAAAAGCAATTTTCTCTTTCTTTACAAAAGGAGTTGGACAAATCCCAAATTCAAATGTCCGTCCATTCTTGGGTGGAAAAATCAGGCTTGCGTATTTGCTCTTTTACTAGGACTATGGTATTATCAGGAATCTACGTACACACTGAATAAAAAAATTCACTCAGTAACTGCAAATAGTTTTTAAAAATTAGAGGAAATATGAAAAAGTAATCTGTCTTATTTTAAATGACTTTCCTTTGGTTGTCATGCATACTTGCATCTGGTAGGACTGTGGTTGACATTTGTGCATCATTGAACATTGATTTTCATAGTTCTAGATAAAAGAAAGCCATCAAGTTTCTTTTCATAAATCAAAAACTCACCATTTTCCTCTATGTAAGTAATCTTGATAAAACGCTAAATATTACTTCATAGGGAGCTTCCAAAACATTATAATAAGAATCATGTATATGAAATATAAAGAAAAACTCTGTCCTGTTTTTTTTTTCTCTGCTGAATTTTAGATGCTGATTTTTAGTTCTACCCCTTTTTCTATTCAGGGTCCTTTTAAAAATATCTTGGGGTTGATTAGGACAGCAGAACATCCATTAAGTTTTAGCCGTGTCCTACCATAAAGGGCAGCCATCCCCCATTAGGTTTATTTACTTATCTACAGCAAAGCCAACAAAGCATCTACCTAGTCATTAATGCAGTCACGAAGTTATAAACATCATGTCCTACCTCCTCACAATGCCAAGACACAAGTCAAGATGTTTATGTGGCTCCTATGAATCCCCATTCACTTTCCTCATGATGAAAGAAGAAAGAAAGAAAGAAAGAAAGAAAGAAAGAAAGAAAGAAAGAAAGAAAGAAAGAAAGAAAGAAAAGAAAGAAAGGAAAAATGCTATCAGCTCCCTGCACCATACACAACGTGCCAACCTAACCGTCCTCTCCAAACCTCTTACCTCAACACTTATACCCACAAGGTGAGTGACAGTTAATGTTAGCCAAAAGGATTTTATAGCATTTTAGATTTTCATATACTGGCAGATTAACATTTAGTTTTTGGATATGGAGTTACCTTGCCACAGTTGTAGTGTTTTCAAGTCTGAAAATTCAGTCAACTCTGAGAGAGAAAGATTCTCATTTTAATATCCTGTTACATTAATATCCTGTTGAATAACTACTGTTAGGGGAGATTCATATATTTGATATATATAGCTAATTTAAACTCTAGAATTCATAGGAATTCATACAACTGCAAAAAATAATGGGACTTTACTTTCCGATGACTTAACCAGTTAGGTGACATTTTATAAAACCTTTGCCAACCAGATAGCACAAATGGTTTTATTACAGACATAGTATTTTTAGAACAACCTTCTTTAGGTATGATTGAAATTCATTGAGCTGCATATAGTTTTATAACTTTTGACACCTATGTATATATATTTCTAACTATTAATCTATCCTCTTTCTATCATCTGTCTACCCAAAGAAATCATCAATACAATCAAGATAATGAATATAACTATTACCTCCAGAAGTTTTCTTGTGCTCTTTTGCAATCCCTTCCTCTAGCCTTTCCTTGTCCCCATCCCCATACTCTCTCCACAGGCAAATAGTAACATGTTTTCTATCACTATATATGAGTTTATGTTTTTAAGAATTTCATATAAATAGAAATATACAATATACATACTTTTTGTTATCTTTCATTCAGTATAATATTGATATCCATCCACGTTTTTGTGTATAACTATAGTTATTTAAATTGTATTGCTGAGCTACATTCCACTGTATGGATATACCACAATCTATTTCTTCACTCACTAGTGATGGACATTTGTGTTGTTTTTAGTTTCTAGCTATTAAGAATAAAGCTGCTATGAACATTTGCATGTGTACACAATGTATTGGAATTTGCTTTCATTTCTTTTGTATAAATCTTGAAGTGGAATAGATTGAGCATATATTAGGTATGTGTTTAACTTTCCAGAAAACTGCTAAACTGACTTTCAAAGATATAAATCTTATATTTCCAGCAATGATATGATTATTCCAGTAGTTCTACTTCCTTGCCAATATTTAACAGGGTCATTCTAATAGATGTGGTGTCTCATCATGGTTTCAATTGGTATTTTCATAATGACTTGATGATGTTGAATATCTTTCTCTCTGCTTACTTGGTATCTTCCCTGGTGAAGTAGCTATTCAAATCTTAGGTACACTTTAAATTAGGTTCTTCAATTTTTATTATTTGATTTTGGGAATTATTTACATATTCTGGATACAAGTATTTTATCAGACATGTAATAGCAAATGTTTTCTTTACCTCTCTTTACAGTGTATTTTAAGAGCAGAAGCACTTAACTTTTAAAAAATCCAGCTTTTTTAGGATGCTTGGGTGGCTCAGTTAGTTGAGCACCCAAATTTGGCTCAGGTGATGATCTCACTTTTGGGTTTGAATCTCGCATCAAGCTCTGTGCTGATAGCCCAGAGCCTGGATAGAGCCTGCTTCAGATTTTCCCTTCCCCTTACTAGTGCTCTGTCTCTCTCTTTCAAAAATAGATAAATGTTAATTTTTTTTAATATCTAACTTTTTAAAAGATCCTGCTTTTGGTGTCAAGTTGGATAAATCTTTTGTTAACAAAATTAAAAAATAAGATTTCTTCTAGAAGTTTATAGTTTTAGATGATATGTTTTTAGTCTATGATCCATTTTGAGTATGGTAATTTTATAAATTGAAATTCCCAGTTGTCAATTACTACTAATATAGTATAGAATTATAGTGGAAATAAATATTAACTTCTACTCTTCTTTTTTTTTCAGTAAGCCAATAGCTGTGTATATCCATCAGCTCCACTTTTTAAAGTTTTGTGGTTAATTAATTTCTGCTTTCATCTGTATTCTCTTCTCTAGTTTTCTTTTGATTTATAGACTTGATTCACTAATTTTCAAATTTTTACTAGTATAAAAAAGTATAAATGGGGCTATTAATTTTTCTCTGAGGACTGAATTTGCTAAATCCTAACATAATTATGTGTAGTCTATTCATTTAATTTATTTATCAAATACTTTGTGATATCTTCTTTAAATATTGCAAAAGTGTTCTGTTTAACTTTAATAAGATTGTTTTTTAATATAGTATTCAATTTATGTTTTAGTATTTAATAATACTTTATTTTAGTAATGTAGACTTAACCTACTTTTAGGCTATCTGGATTTTTATAATCAAATATATATCAATTTTTCATGGTTCCATAGACATTCAAAAATATTTTTATCTTTCAGTGACATAGAATTTGATATGCATATAAATTTCTTTAACTTTTAAATTGTATACTGATTGCATTTAGATTCTTAATAATGTTGAACAATATATGAGAGGGGTAAATGGGTTTGTTTCAACTTCTGCTTGAAATATCTCTATTTTTTGCTTCATGAATGCTGATACCCATGTATTTTGTGCACAATCATAACAATTACATATTGTTGATTCCAATTTTTATCATTTTAAAGCCCTCTCATTTCCCTTATTTAAAGATACTAGGCTTTTAATTCAAACCCATCTAATATGAAGATAAGAACAACACTTTCGTGTACCTGCTTTAAAATTCCTATTAATCAGCTCAATCAAGAGAGATGAGTTAGTTCCTTTAGTTATGGAAATGTGGGCTTCGTGAAGTTGATAACTTCTAGAGCCTTGAGCCTATACACTATTAAAAATTAAAGATAGCAACTAGGTAAGTCTTAAGAGAATATAAAGTGGGCAACTAGTTTTTGAAACTTAGTTAAAATCAATAGAAAGCAGTTATAGTTTCACTGCTATGGGGACTCAAGTTATACTCTCTAGACTCAAGCTAACTGACTTAATAGGCCAACACAGTTCCTAAAAATCAAAATGTACTTGGCATTAAACAATCAGCCTGCACAGTGATGCATTCATCCAACCAACCCTGAACAGACAAGCTAAAAGGTTGTTTAAACTGGTCATTCTTCCTTTTGCATCAATGAAGCATTTGGCACTGTACTACCCTTGTAGCCCTCGTCCTCATGGGCAGCTGGCCCTCATATACACCTGTGGGGGGTAGATCCTCTTCCATACTCCACATTCTTGTTTCTGACTTCAACACTTTATCTCAAGTCCCCCTCCCTCAGGGAGAGTCTGACCTGGTGTGTTTGGTCTACTTTTCACTGTCTTGCCAGACAGTAGACTCTACGTAATGTTCGCTGTATGTGTGCCTCAGAGTTTGGCTAACAAGAGCAGGTCACATACAAGGAAAGCAGCCAAGAGTAAGCCTTATTCACCCCAAAAATTTATAAAAAGAAATGCCCGACACAAGTATTAATACTCAGTGGCAAGAAATGTATCGAGAGAGTTGGTTATATCTTCTTAAATTGAATTTTTAAAACAAAGAGTGGATCATTTATTGGCCAGGTTATTGAAAATAAGACGTAAATCAATAAAGATGAGTGAAGAGTGGAATGTTAAAAGTTGTTTTGTTACTGGCCCCCTCTTGCTTTGAACTGCAAGGAGAAGACCAAGATCGGTGTTGCTTTTTTAAAAAATATATATAAATGTAGCTCACTGAATGTCATTTGTCTGATTAAAACAGAAGACCAAAGATACATACATATTAGCATTTGAAAAATATGGGTATCTTATCTGTACCTCAATTATCATCAAAAGCATGCCCTATCAGGAGATACTTTTGAAGGTTTTGCAATGGTAATAAATTCTTATTTGTTGTGCATCCTGACTTTTAATGATTACCAGTACAGATAATTTACTTCAAGTATGTATCTACCTGCTTCCAAGCCCCAAGCTGCATGGTTATTCTAAAATCTTAAAGTTCTTCTGACAGCATTTTTGGAAGTCTCATTTTCTAACAACCTGCCACAAAATACTGAGTTTTTCCAAATATCAATCTATTCATCTCTTGAGATGCCACTCTATAGCTGCTTCATAAGTGATTTTGATTTAAATTAGTCTCATAGTAATTTTCTTCTACAAAATTTAACCCAGAAAAATATTCAATAATATCATTGTGAAAATTATATTTAGCATTCATTGACTACTTATGAGTATCTAGATTTCAAATAATAGCTAAATGTCTATAAACAGGTCAGTTTTCCTCTAAACTCCCCTTGTGTTACAAAATTTTAATAAACTCAGAGAAATTTGACTTGTAGTAATGTTATTGATTAATTTGATTATTTATCAGACTCTTTACTATTTGAGATACTTTATTAGTATACAAAAAATAATTCTAGTGGCACAAGCCTTGAGCTGCAGTTAAAATTATAATGAGGTCATTGCTCTGTCACACTGAAAGAGGTATCAATTACTTTTATTACATCAAAAGGAAAGATATTACTGATCTGTTAAAAAAATGCTGATTTTTTAATGTTTTTGACCTGCAAAATAGCAACTTTATGTGGTTCAAATTTATAATTTTATGAGCGAATTCACACAGGCGGAGTTGAGTGATGAAATTTGGCTCCCTGATGTTGGCTGGGTTTAGACACATCAAGAGTGGATGTGCCTTGCAGTGGCTCCCACCCAGAATCAGAGAGCCCCAGATAATACAAGTGCAAGTCTGGGCTGTATCTTCACTGACTTGTCCAGACTGGAGAGATTCCCTGCTGACTGCCTGATTACTCCAAGTGGTCAATTGATTATCCTCATGTAAACAATAAAAACAACTCGAGGGGTAATTACTGTTGCTTCCCCTGGCCTGCACTGGCTCTTTAGTGTTCCTCTTCAGATTCCATTCTGAAATACTGTTTTGGACTTGTATTTAGATGGAGGGAGAAATGAAAGGGCATTCATTCTACTAAAGTGAAAGTCAAGCCTTAAGGGCCAGCTGCTCACAGGAACTAAACATTTTCATTCAGAAGAGTCCTAACAAAATTTTCTTCCTCCTGTGTCTTGACACACATTAAGCACTAATTGTTCTTAATGACGACAGCATCAATGTTGATTCATATGCTAACTTGAAGTGCCCCAAGTGTTAGAAGATTTATATTTTTATTAAGAATTCTATTTACTATAGAACTTATTTTATGCATGTTGGACTTTCAAATTTTTTATCAGAAATTATTTCATCCCTTATTTTGTAAATTTCCCACATTTACATTAGAGCAGGTGTTACTGGAATATGGTATCAAAAACATTATTGTTAAAGTTGTAAAACTGACACCAAGAAGCTGTATACTTTAGGCAGCCTCCATATAAACATACTGTTTAGGGCACCTGGGTGGCTCAGTTGGTTAAGCATCCGACTTCAGCTCAAGTCATGATGTCGCAGTTCATGGGTTTGAGCCCTGTGTCGGTCTCTGTGCTGACAGCTCAGAGCCTGGAGCCTGTTTTGGATTCTGTGTCTCCCTCTCTCTCTGTCCCTCTCCTACTCATGTTTCTCTCTCTCTCTCTCTCTCTCTCTCTCTAAAATAAACACTAAAAAACATCTAAACATAGATGTTTATATTAGTTTCAGCAAAAAGTTTCATCAGCTTAAACAATTGAGTCATTCACCAAAATCACGGACCCATAAAAATAAAGTAAATTGAACTGAATCCAGAATTTCGTGTTAGGTTGCTTCACCTCTCTTTTGAGTTATTCATAATAGTTTTAAAACTGAGTGGATAATCAAATACTATTAAAATTGTATTTGTATAACCAATTATGAAGCATTATAGTGACTTCACAGAGATGAGATGCATGTCCCAAACCAAAATTTGGTTTGGATGCTCAGACTGATATCACTATACATGTTCCAAGAGGGGATAGAAAGTTTTATTACATACTTAAAAAAAATTTTTAACGTTTATTTACTTTTGAGAGAAAGAGGCAGAGCATGAAGGGGAGAGGGACAGAGAGAGAGGGAGACGCAGAATCGGAAGCAAGATGCAGGTTCTGAGCTGTTAGCACAGAGCCTGACACGGGGTCGAACTCAGAAACCGCGAGATCGTGCCCTGAGCTGAAGTCCAACACTCTACCGACTGAACCACCCAGGCGCCTCTTTATTACATACTTAATGAGGTCTTTGTAGAAAGCCAGACAGACTCCCAACAGGTTCAAAAATGGCTTGAGTGAGCAGATACAATGTTATATTTGTGTAAAAGAATATGTCTCCTTATGCACAGCATGAAAATGTGAGGTTTTGCAGAGATCTCTTTCTAGTCTTGTTTTTTAAATTGAGATATAATTGACATATAACAGTTTATTAGTTTCAGGTGTATGACATGATGATTCAATATTTGCATACATTGCCAAATGATCACTACAGTAAGTCTAGTTAACATGCACCACCACACCTAGTGATAGAAATTGTTTTTTCTTCTTGCTATGATAACTTTTAAAATCTATTCTTTTAGCAATTCAGTATGTTTTCAGTACAATATGTTTACATTCTTTTACACTTAAAATATTTTTCCCAAAAAATTTTATTCAATTTTAAAATTGACCTGGAATTTCAGTTTTTGCAAATACATGCGTGTAGAGTATATTCTAAATATGTAAACACAAAACTGAAAAATGAAATAAAACAAAAGGACAGCTAATTGTATTATATAATCTTTGAAATTATAATTTTCTTAAACAGAAAATATATTATAAAACAGTACAATATGGAAGTGATTTATTATAAGAAAATAAATTATTTTAAAAATACATTACAGTTTGTCATGTATTTTGTTTCAAAGTAAAGAGTCATTTTTCCAAGTATTAGTCAAAATCTTTCTTATTTCCTTTATGTTTCACATTGTTGTCACTTCTTTGTGATAAAATCTACTTACATTTAATGTCTAAGAATTATAGTCTTTATACCAGGAATTAATAGTCATCTAAATGTAACTAACTTAGAATATATATGCACGAGATCATGCCTACTTTGTTAATGTAAATAATCAATATACTTTGTCTTTTAAAGTCACCCTACGCAGTTAATGTTAAATTAAATTTTTTTCTTGCTGATGAATTTATTATTTTTTCAATTTTCTTATATGTTTTACATTCTAAACATCAGCAAATGTGATTATTTATAGAGTCAGTTCTCATTTAACTAGGTGTTGTTCAAGAAGCAAGTTACTCTACTTAGCAAACATTGTGGTGAAGTATATTTTCGTTTGATTTTTTTCCTCCTTTTGAATAGTAATTATAATATACTGTAGTAAAATAAAAATCATTAAAGCCCATGGTATTCTTCTTTCCATAGCCAGATCAGAGATAAATGATAATCCACATTACTACCATTATCTGAGAATGGTAGTCAATAAAATTTTACAGTGTGGAATTTGGGAATAGTTCAAGTAAAATATATTCTAGGAGATAGAATTCCTTTGCTAAATTATCCTCTTCGATAATGACACATTTGTAATTTTTCACTCACATCCAGTTACTCTTCTGTCAGAAATTTTTAAGGAATTATTTTCCTGAAATCTAGTTTCTTCATCAATTCCTTGAGTGTCATATTTATTTGTTTGTGATTTACAATCTAATTGAAGATGAAAGATTCCATCTGAATGTGAATAAAAAATGAAAAGGCAGTATTAAGTACGTTTTCTTTGAGTTTGCCAGATATTGGACTTAACCAAGGTTTGGGTAGCATTTCAGGCATGTGTATCCATATTCTGAACTCTGGCCAGGCCACACAGGTATCATTAAATGCACTTCTAGGGAACCCTGACTGGCTCTGTCAGTAGAACATGTGACTTTTTTTTTTTTTAAAGAGAAAGAGAGAGAGAGAGAGAGAGAGAGAGAAGCGGGGCTCACCTGGGGCTCCTGTTTTTACCCAAGATGGGCTCATGCTCACCTGAAGTGGAACATGAGCTCACCCAAAGCAGGGCTTGTGCTCACCCCATGTGGGACTGGAACTCACCAACTGTGAGATCATGACGTGAGCCAAAGTCAGATGCTTAACAACTGAGACACCCAGGTGCCCAAACATGTGACTCTTGTTCCTACAGTTGTGAGTTCAAGCCCCATGTCGGGCATGGAGCTTACTTATAAAAATAAAAATAAAAATAAAAATAAAAATAAAAATAAAAATAAAAATAAATAAATAACTGTACTTCTAGTAAACCTCCTGTTCCCCATTATTCCTTGATCTTTACTTCCACTTATACTGCAGCATTTTACTGAGTTGATACCTATGTCTATTTACCTCCTTCTTAAAAACTCCTACAGCCATTTTCTTTGGCCTCCACAACATTCATACTTTAGTCTCCTTTGCTGTCTCATTCTTACAAATATTCCCTTCATACATCCAGTTACTACTTTTTGCTTTTCAGTTCCTACCACTATTAGAACTGTTGCTTTACTTTGGGATTATCTCATTTTCACCACAATGCCAAACTCACTTATTGGTCACAGCCCTTGTGTGACTGCATGCTTTCCTCAATGATCTAGACTTGTCACAAGATTACAATGAATTCCTCTGACCCTTTCTCTCAGAGACTGAATAATTCAGTCTCTATCACAACTAGAAATGAAGGTCCATATGTCTAACCATCTGCAAGGTACAAACATTTAAGGGAAAATGTAGAAGATTGAACTCATTATTGTCATCCTAAACAAACTCAAATGCAAACCTTACTTATCCCTGTCATTTGTCCCTTAGATTATAACAATATATATATATATCAATATATATAATATATATATATAAGATATATATATGATATATATGATATATATATATATGATATATATATATCTTAGCCTTGTATTTAAGAACTTTAATAATCCAGCTTCCCAATATTCCTTTCATGCTCTTCCTCTCTTTTAGACATTTCTGTGTTACAAACAACTTGAAGGTTTTTTTTTCTTTTTATTTGCATGCCTTCAGTTTACTTACAAAGTTGTTCTTATATGTAATTTCTCTACCTCTTATTTCTGATTATTCAAAAATTACTAGGATTTCAAAGGCTAAAATTTGGGTTCTAAATCAGTGTTTTCTCACTCATAATATTTTTCTAGATTATCTTCTGGAAGTAATCATTCTTATGACTCATTTTAACACTGCTTACCTATTTCAAAGAACATTTTTTGTTGTTATTAATTCTTTAACCATTAATTATGCTTTTGAAATTTCATCTACTTAATTATAAATTGTTTAGAGTACTTTTTATAGCATATATAGTATTTTACCCCTTACTCTACTTTGAACATAGAATGTCTTTAATATTAATGAGTTATACAAAATAATTTGCTATTTAAATGTAATCTGCATTTAATTTTGCATTTATGTCACTAACAGAATGAAGTCTATTTACCATGTTATCATTGACAATTTAAATAATAAAAAATTCATATTATTTGTGAAATTTGAAGTAAATTAATGATATATTTATTTTGTGTTTTTCTCATTTTACTAGTACATATGACACATATGACCACCTCTCTCCTTTTAAGAATAAATTGTATACTTTTGAAGAAAAATGAAATTAGTAATTTATAAGCAGATGAATGGATCTATTGAGTGATGAAAATAGCACTTAACAATCATAATTGTCAATTCTTAAGAGATTGTACTAAAATAAAAACAAACAAGTAACTATTGCTGTACTTTCTTGCTTTTTAGTAAAATCTTCTGAATTAATTCTTAGTAACACCTACACTCTTGAAATCAGTAAATGTTATAAGAAATTTCTCCTTAACTAAGAATGTTCCCAAATTAAATATAAAATTTAATATTATGATAGGTAAAAGATAGGGTAAAATAGACAGAGAGGGAAAATTAGGACATGAGTTCCCTGGTTGGGGAAAAACACATATTTTGAAACAATGCTGGGAGTGTCTGATCACAGCAAACCCCCTCAGGCATAATGTTCCACTTAAGAATGTAACAGACACCACCTACTGCCCCTCAAGTTCCCCTTAAGAATTTGACAAAACACCTGCCTAAAAAAAGTAGACCATAAAACCTGTGACCCACAAGGAACTGTATGGCCATTGACCATCTCTCCCACAATGGAGTTGAGCCAATCAGGAATGGAAAACCCAGTAGCTAGAGTTATTAAGCCAATAAGGAAGGGTAGTACTTGAGAAGGAACAAGGGGGAAAAAAAGGGGAGGGGGCGATGAAAACCTTCTAAGACAAGGCCCCTTGTCTATAGTCGCAGGTATTTACCTTCAAATGTCCCCTCTCTATAAAGACAGCTTTCATACTATTCTTCCTTTTTGATCTTATACTGTAATAAACTTTTGCCTGTTACTCATTTTGTGTCCACCTCTTTATTCTTCGAAGCTGCAAGATGAGGAACCCCGGGAATTGAGGTAAATAAAAAATCCTGCAACAATATTACTAAATCTGATTAATTATGAACAGCAACAAAATAAAAGTAGTATCAATACACAGTTGGATCAACATAAAGATATGTAGTGGTAGATTTTTCTAAATGTATTGTAAATAATACCTTTGAGAAAAGTCAGCAAATACATTTTCTATTTTGATTTCTTTTAGAATACATTCATAAAGACAGTCATACATAATTTTAGTTTTAATGTTACCTTTTTATATCTTTAATTAGGAAAGATTTTATTCATTTAAAGTTGTTCTACAGACTTTCTAAATTTTGATGACACTCCAATGAATTTTCAAGTACTCTCTGTTTTCGTTGGATTTGTAACTTTACACAGAAGGAGAGGGGTGCCTGAGTGGCTCAGTTGGTTAAGCATCTAACTTTGGCTTAGGTCATGATCTCACAGTTCATGAGTTCAAGCCCCATGTTGGGCTCCGGGCTGACAGCTCTCTCACATTATCTCAAAAATAAATAAACATTAAAAAAAAGGAAGTAAAATAAACAGGTATCATCAAATTGTTATGTGAAAAGTAGACCTCCAAATAATTCTTGTGATCTAACATATTTTTCTACTTAACCTCTCACAAGTGCCTGGAATCTAACTTAGAGAAATACATTGATGGTAGTGCTTTTCCTATATGCTGCATGGGGGTTGTTTCAACTATTCTTAATGTGTAGATGCGGCAGGGACAGGCACAGAGGAGGCCTCTGAGGGAGAAATCCCTGTCAAATTCCTTGTATCTTTCATGGAGAACACCAGTGATTCATTTCATTGATGTCTGATTAGGGGCTGCCCAATGGCTCAGTTACTGTATTGCTGTTTTCTGCCCTGTGTGGAGTCAGAGAATCAGGTTTCATTTGTGTGTGTGTATGTGCATGTGTTTAACTTGTTTATATGTTTAATCTTGATGGATCCTATTTTAGGTACAAGTGGGTAAAAAGTAAATAACTGAATAAATTGTAGGGAGTATTCTGGCTTCTCTAACTTATTCTCATAGTCTTAATCCACATGGAGTTTTTCTTTAACCTTGTTTTATCTATCCTTCCACGTTATCTAGCCCCTACTTATGATGTATCAACTCTGTTGTCTCAGATAACAACTAAATGATAACACTGGGATTTTTTGGTTGTTACTGTTTTTTGTTTTTGTCTTTACTCTGACTCACATCAGGCTTCATGGAAATGAATAAAAAGTGAATAATTCAATGCAAAGTTGTATCTTTGAAAATTTCATTTATTTTTCTCCTAAATTAGCTTAATTCAAGCACATCACAACTATAAGAATTACAAATGTTAAGAGTATCACCAAAAAATATACATTAATCTTATTAGCAGATACGGGCCCATTTCAATGGAAAAAAAATAATCTTAATTATAGATTTACTGATGTCCTTTATAGTTTTCATTTTAAAAGACTCTTATATTAACAAAAAATAATTTTAAAAAGGAACTTGCAGAGACTAAGTTTTCCATAAAAATTGCCATTGTCCTCAAGTTTATTCTTTTGATAATTTAATCTTTTCTCTTAGTAGCATCTTAATGCTGAAACTTGAAACTAAGTAAGATTTTCCCTGGTAGGGAAGTTGCTATAAAATATTAAAGGAATACCAAAGTCTTTAGTGAACTTTTTACTCATCCAAACCAAAATCAGCTTCCTCTTGATTAGTAAAACCCCTCATTCCACTTTGTTTTTCTCTTATCCATTCAGCCTTGTATACAGAAACACCCCTTTAAAAATGTAAATTAGATTCTTTCATTGTCATGCTTAAAGCCTTCAAAGGGTTTTTATTGCTCTTAAAATAAAATCTACACTTCTTTCCATGATCAATAAGTCTGATTAACTCCATTCTGACTAATTCTCCAACTTTACTCCTTAGTATTGCTACTCTAACTCAGTCTAATCCTGTCCCATTGACATGCTTTCTCAGTTCCTTAATAAAGCCAAGCCTTGTGTAGCTTCCATGAGTTATATCAGTTCTGTCTTCACATGCTTAATTCATTTTAACTATCCAGCTCACATGTCACCTCTTTAGGGAGGCTTTCCATTTTTATTCACAAAAGTAAATCCAATTAAGCACATGTATACAGGCACACACACACGGTATTAATTGATTCTCAGAACCAAATACTCAAAGGAAAAGTAGTACTTTCCAAGATATACTATTGATTGTAGTCACCTAAGAGGGTATTTTAAACGTTTTCATATATTTAAATTTTCTGAATGATTCTAAGAAAAGACTAAGAGTATACAAATTAATCATATTGGAGGAAATACATCTGATATGTTCTCCAATTTTAAAAGGTTCGTTTAAATCATACCATTGTAAAATATTGAGTAAAACTTGTTAGGCCAAGAATTGATTAATATGAATCCATATTTTCCTTACATCAAAACTAATGGTCTTCTCATTACAGTGCACTTCATTCTGAAATTAAATCAAGCAAGCAAATAAACAAACAAAAGCAACCAAAAATCCTAGCTCCTTCAGAAGCAAATGATCTGGAGGAAGAGACATGTAAGTGCTCAGGGAAGGGGCGCCTGGGTAGCTCAGTCAGTTGAGCCTCTGAATTCTGCCTAGGTCATGATCTCATGGTTCAGTTGGTGGGTTGGAGCCCCACTTAGCGCTCAGTTCTGTCTGACAGCTCAAAGCCTGGTAACTGCTTTGGATTCTGTGTCTCTGTCTCTGCCCCTCCCCCACTCACACTCTGCCTCTCTTCCTCTCTCTCTCTATCTCTCAAAAATAAATAAACATTAAATTTTTATTTTTTTAAAAGTGCTCATGGAAAATTTTATTCCTACTTTCGATGTTTCCTTCTGTGTGGATGGTTATCCATTAACGTGGCACTCCTAGCTCCTGCCCCTCCTTCTCTCCCATTTACTCCTACTCTGAATAGAAAGGTGATCTCTTTTATTGGTTAATTAAAGAGGTAGTTGGCATATCTCAGCTTCTTATTTCTTCTTGTTTTCAGGATTTGTCTTCCTGAACAGAGGACTGCTTTGTGGGCTGCTTTTTCATGTCATAAGTTATCCAAGTACTAGTCCCCAGACTGGGGGGCCTGTGTGTATAGCATGCCATGTGAATAGGTCAGAAATCTTTCAATGTCCTTTTTCAATGTTAGGAAATCCATTACTGCAGCATGCCCAGATCACACTGTGCTTTATCAACAATCTCAATAATGAAAACAATGTGTAGATCTGTAGGTATATTATCCTTTATGTCTGTTTCTTGGTCAGTTTGGGACTTGGCAGGAAAAGGAAAAATCATTTTTGTGGCCCAATCAAACCTCAATGAAGTATGAATAAAGAATAATAATGAGATGGGACTTAGAAAAATCTGACTTTTGAAATGGTACCTAACAAATATAATGATATATGTTAGAAGGTGGTCTTAGTTAGAAAACCTCTTCTAGGTTTAAAAGTATCTAAAACCAAGTTTTATTTGGGGTTTATTCTACACAATAAAAACTTAAATAAGGTAAATAGATAAGGAAATTCAAATTCTAAATATGAAGTGAGTTGCTGCTGTTTTGGAACCTGTGTGCCTACACAATTCTCAACATTCTTTAAAAGAGGTCACAGTCCATCTCCTCTGTGATGATTTCCTTGATTTGTCAAATGCTAAGATATTACTTTTATTCAAATTTCTACTGCAATTTTGGCTCAATTTGATACCAGAAGTAAAGTTAATTTCATATTTTTACAGATTTCTATCTTTGTTTTGAACTATTACTTAAACCTTTTACTTTTCAAATGATCCTTCAGTTGATTAAATATTATTATGTCAACTAGATTAGGCTTTTTATGGATTTAACTTTACCGTGGATTATAAATTTTTGTATCTCCATAGTGCCTTGTACTGCTTCTTAGAGCTAGCACATAATTAATTATTGTTGGTTTTATCTTTTAGTGCATAGCATAGCAAAAATCCAATTGCAGTGAAAAAAAGGACAAAAAATACCTGTATTTCAAATTTACTATCAGTTAAATAAGCCAATCAGAAAATATGTTGTGCACTGAGGAAAGTATATTTATGGAAAAGGAGCAGGATGAATAAGAAAGTGGAATAAATATAATATGTATGAGAGAATAGGTGCTCAGTCAATCAATCAATCAATAAGCATTTATCCAGAACCTACTCTGTGACAGGCACTAGGCATTATGCTAGGGATACATCCTTAAACAAGTAAATATGTTCTCTTGTCTTCATAAACGTAGAGTCTAATAAGAAAAGATAAACAGTAAAAATAATGACAATACATTTGATAGTCCCCAGCTTAAACACAGAAGCTCTACACACATTTTTTTCAGCAAGAAAAGTGCAGGGAATGGGATTCATCATGTCAGTATGTTGGGGTGGCAGTTTGCTTACATGTATGAGGTGAATCCCAAACTGAATTTATATGTTAAATTAATTTACATGATGGAAATACAGCCTTCCCTCTATAAATAAATAAATAAATACGTACATACATAAACGAATAAATAAATAAGAAATAATAAAATGTCACCACAACATTTCACTGTTACTGAGCTACAACCAAGCAAAGGAAAAATGCTTTTTACCTTCCAGGGTGATATTTTGGATCTACACCAAAAATGCAAGGATTTTCTTTTCTTCCGGATAGACCCTGGCCACTAAATGCTTGTACGGAAAAACTAGAATGCAGTGAGGTTTTATGTGGAGTTAGAGAACATTTTAGGGTACAAGGAACAAAACAGACATAAAATGTGTTCTCTTCAAGAAACCATTTTAAGTAGTTTTATTGTGCCCTCACAGAAGTTAATTTAATTGACTAATCACCAAAGAGATAAAAAAAAAAAACAACAAGGAAGGAAACACAATTAAACAGTGTCCCTTTTAATCATATTTCAAAATTTTCGACTATATCTAGTTATCACTTTAAATAATAGGTGGCTAAGGAGGGAGAATAACAGTGGGTCAGAGAACAGGCAAAAGTGGTGATGCATAATGTAATATGCATGGAAATATCTTGAATGCTGGATAATGTAAGTTTGTGTTACAAGCTTATTGATCCAGTTGGTGAGGTTATAAGCAATTTCAGCACAGAATATTTGTCTAAAAGTGTTTTATTTTGTGTTTCTTGAAATTGTATGTCATCACGTAAGATCCAAGAGGAAGATTCTAACAAAAATTTACTTTTTGTTTACATACTCTATTGGATATAACTTTATAAATCTTTTCTTGCATGTGTGTAGAGATAGGAATAGACTTATTGATGGAAAAAATTATAGATTGCTCAACTTATTCTTAAAGCTTCTGACATCTGGCTGTTACCATTTGCAGAGTCTTTCACAGAGGTAGCTTTTTTGTTTCTTTATATTTTCTTATTTCCTTGGAAATTTCTATGTGCTTATGAGGCAAATCATATTCCTGTGTTCGCATTATCTTGCTAATATATTCAAATGATTATTATTTTTAACAGTTTCATTCATCAGGAGAATATTTCAACATTCAATGTGCTTTACAGTGTAATAAAATTATCTTACATATTAGTATTAATACGGCAAAATTTTAAACTACCAGATTCCGCTAATAGTTTAATCTAATGTGAGACTTAAAAATGGTTCAACTTCTCCACAAATCATTGGGATGTGGGATGAAATTGACTGAATTGATCTGTTGTTCTGCTGCTCTGTGGCGCAGAGCCTGGGCAAATGGAAGAGCTTTTTTCTGAATCCTGGCTTGCTATCTGAATAGTGACCATATCAATTATTAGCAGCACTTGTCATCTGCCTTGTGTTCTTAGAGGCTGCATAAATCTTTTTGCCAAATGAAATCATCTCTATGAGAGCATAAGAAATGTCATACTGGGTTACACAAGTGATCCTTCTAATCCTAAATTCATTCTTGACAGAGATTTCTAGGACTATTTTATGGGAAGATATGGCTGTACCACATGGCATCAAGTATTTTCAATTGAAGACCTATTGGACACACCTTAATCTTTCATTATGTACTTACTATGAAAATATCATATGAGCTTACCTAATCATTTCAAATTTACTTACATCATGTAGCATATCTTGGGATAATATAGCAAATATCGAGCAATGATAATCTCTCATTTGACAGTTAAATACAAGTATATTAATCCCTGTGTATCAGGCAGGGTTTTCCAAGGAAACAAAACCAATAGGATTCCACATATAGAAAGAGATTTATCGTAAGGAACTGTCTTACATGATTATGGAGGCTGGCTGGCCCCAATCCTGCAGTGTGGGTGGTAGGCTCAAGACTTAGGAGAGCTAACAGTGCAGTTCTAGTCCAAAAGCTGGAAGGCAGAGACTCAGGAGAGCTGACTTTCCAGGTCCAGTCAGAAAGCAGTCCAATAGAAAATTTCCTCTTGCACAGGAGGGTCTGTCTTTTTGTTTTATTCAAACCTCAACTGATTGAATGAGGCCTACTCACATAATGGAGAGCAATCTGCTTTACTCAAAGTTCACCCATTTAAATGTTAATCTCATCCCAAAACACCCTTCAAGCTGATGCACAAAATTAACTATCATGGCCTGTTAACCACAGTTCTGCCTTGTACTTATTAGCAGTGTCTGAACACCCTCATGTTCCAGTCACAACTTTTTATCTGACACTCATTTTGAAATCTTCTCAGCATATTCAGTTCTCTGAGCGTGACACACAACAGATATGATTTTTAGAATAATAATAAAATAATAATGATAGTAACAACAACAACCAGGTGGCAAAGAAAATGGGACTTTATTTTTTGATAACTAAATCACAACTTTATCCTCATTTTTGTAAAATCCAAAAAAAAAAAAACTGTAGTCAATTCAATATAAACAGACTTGCTTTATTATGCCTTGTTAATATGAGCTTCAGTTCAATTATTTCCTAGCTGCTTTTCCTTCCTAGGACACTGTTTATGTTTCTGGAAGTTTATATTCTGTTATGGCACCAAGAAAAGCATCTGGTAATTGGTGGTGCCTGCCCATTCGGGATCTGGCTGAGGCCTACACATGTTTGTTCTGGTTGACTTTCTCCATAGTAGCAACTGCTAAGATGGTCTTCAGGGGAAGAATCCATGCAGCTAAGTCTCCTTCAAGATCTGAAGGTTCTCCCTTTTATTAAATGATCCATGTTTTTGAGTGTCACAGGAATATTTAGCTCTTTCCTCATCCAACTCTAGGGTAACAAGAGGTTTGGTAAACCTGTGGCAGGTACCTTTTCCTCCTGTTCACACACCCACGGTGTTGTCACACCAAAGAGGTGCTGGGAATTTCTGCCAAGTTCTCACCTTCCAGAGTACTAGCAGGGACTGAGGACACAAAATTTTCTCCACTCTTAAATTTCACTAAATGTTCCTAGAGCTCATATCATATTCTTGCTCCAGTGACAAAAAGTCTGAAGGGAGACTAGACACAGAATCTCTCTCAAGCATTCCAATACCACCTATCTCTATTCTTTATATTTCTGCTTTACTCCCTTCTCCTTCACTGTCTTAAAAATTATGTTAATCCTGGGTGCCTGGGTGGCTCAGTCAGTTGAGCACCTGACTACAGCTTAGGTCATGATCTCACAGCTCCTGAGTTCAAGCCTCACGTCGCGCTCTGAGCTGACAGCTCAGAGTCTAGAGCCTTCTTCAGATTCTGTGCCTCCCTCTCCCTCTGCCCCAACCCACTCGCATTTTGTCTCTGTCTCAAAAATAAATAAACATTATTTTTTTTAATTATGTTAATCCTTAGGTAAGAGAAACAAGAACACCAACAGGCATTTTCACATATCAAAGTTGTAGAACATATTTTGACCTACTCATATAGAAGTACTAGGATTTAGAAATATAAAACATTTTCCTATACATAATTATTAGAAACACTAAGAAATAATGAAGGAGGATTGTAAAGACAGAATTAATTGGCTTTTTCACCATTTTTCTAATGTTTCTGTGGCAGTAAACACAGATTTCCTGCACTGATGCTCGATATGAGACTTATAGAAGAAAAGAACTAATAAGAAAGAAAATCACATCTATTCATAATTGCAGTTAGAGCTGGAGGATAAAACATGTTTATCTCTACTCCATCCTCAAATCCTACACTTAGAATACAATAAAAACAGCATAAAGAGACAAGGACAATGAGAACTTAGAGGTGACCAGAGTAGATAAAAAAATGTCAAATTATTTGTTTATGATATTTTGCAGATGGATGAGGATAATTGACTTAAATCTGCTTCTTTTTTTCTAAATAAGAACCTTCAGCACAGAAAGTCAATAATATGTAAAATTGTTTGTGCTACAAAATCCAAGAAGGTCATAAGAAATGTAGGTAACAGTACCTTTGAAAAACTGGGTGGTGTATGGAAACCAATTTGACAATAAATTTCATATTAAAAAAATTTAAAAATATAAAAAAATAAAACTCAAAAAAAAGAAAATATGTCATTGAATGGCACTAAACAGAGAATTGGTGAAAGATAATTTAAGTTATAGTTGGATTCCAAATAGATTATCTCCAACACAGTCTATTTGACTACTTCACAGTGATAGAAGACAAGTATTATTGTTAGTGGAACTTGAACAAGGGATTCTCAACTTTGGGAAAACATACCCAGTTGAAAGAAGGAAAGGAAATAAATAATAATTCTGTACATGGAATGCTTAAAAATCCAGCATTTTTCTTGATTAGCTTCCAGAATGCTAGCTGTCACCTTCAAAATTGGTAATAAAAGAATCCCTTTTGGAAAAACTGGAAAGCCTAAGAGACCACCAACTCTAACATTTCAGAATCTTTCAACAAAAATGGCCAATCCCCCTGCTAGATCACCTTAATATTAGACTCTCTATTGACAAATCTTATCCAAGAAAACAAAGACTATTTCCTAAATATGGCAATGATCCGAGAATAATCGAGGATTTCAAAAGCTCTTACAAAAGAAAGATGGGGGAGAACAACGAAGATATAACAGAGAAATACAGAAAGCAAGAAAAAATGAAACATATTTGTGTAACATAGTTAATAATATCCTCAAATATTAAAGATATTGTTACACTCATAAAACAAGATAGGATGTCTAGGAAAATAAGGCACAGAGATAAGAGGGGTAAAAAAGCCTTGAAAATAAAATTTAAATATATGCAAAACCAAAGTAGATATAATATTGTGTAAAATATGATAGGAAAAAAGTTTAATTCATGGTAAATTTGGGACTGTCTTTTAAAAAGGAAAAAAGAGAAGAAAAATACAAAAATGAAAATAGTAGAAAAGACAATAAGAAGACCTGCTGGGAGGCAAAATATTGAAATAATTTAATTTCCACATAAAATAGGGAGAAGAAATTATCCAAGTAGTAATAAAAGCAAGTGCAAAAGGAGTCCACTGAATGCGTACCATATAAATAGAAAAGATCCCCACCAAAGCATATCACTGTGATATTTCAGAACACTAAGCATAAAAACAGAATAAAATGTTGTCATTCTAGATTTCCACATTCCAGTTTCTATAACATAAACAAGAACCGGAAAAAAAGGTGTTTACACAGACAATCATTCGTCCTCTGTAACTGATACTCTTGGATGTGTCAAGAGTTACAAGAAGTCTCTACTGGAAACCTATCTAGTATGCAGTAGAAATTATTACACTCTGCTTCAGTGTCACAGCTTTGGTTGTTGTTTAGATTAGGTGCTCTACTAGTTATATGTTCTTAGCATAGAATTTCTTCCTGAACCTTTATTCATCCTCATCATGTCACAACACAACTGTAATTCACAAAGCCATTTTTATCTGAAGTTCATGCTCCAGTTTATTATACTTAAATATTTATTGAATATTCATCAAGATTGACCCACTGGTACTTCAGACCCTCTGTGGTTAATATAGTATTCTGGCTAATTACTAATATTGTTTAGCTAATTACTAATATTACTGAGGGGAAGAAACTAATTGCCTCATCAATGCCATTCATTTCTTCCTAGTTAGTAATAAAACTTTTGTATTTGTGGCAATGTATCCAGGTAACAATTACATTTCTTAGATTACATTGCAGTTACACATGACTATGAAACTTTTTCTCAATGAATTTATTGCGTTGGATTTCTGAAAATGCTTCTTAAAATTAAGACAGATAGTGGAGAAACACTTTTTATTCTTCTTCCTTCCACTTCTTGTGTAGACTATGTGTGTAATATATTTATTAAAGAAAGTAACATCTTTAATTAAAAACTTTACCTCTCTCTCTCTCTCTCTCTCTCTCTCTCTCTAAAATAAAATTTGATTCAATTTATAAAAGGGGGTGCCTGGGTGGCTCAGTCAGTTGAGAGTCCTATTCTTGTTTTCAGCTCAGGTCATGATCCCAGGATCAGTAGATTGAGCCCAATGTGGGGCTCTGTTCTGAGTGTGGAGCCTGCTTAAGATTCTTTCTCTCTCTCTCCCTCTGCCTCTCACTCTTTTCATCTTGTGCTCTCTCTCTCTCTAAAATAAAATTTTTAAAAAATTAAAAAAAAATCCTTCTCCAAGAGGAAACTCCAGGGATATTTCATTGGTGAATTCCACCATCATTTAAGAAAAAAATAACATCTATTCTACTCAATTTTTCCAAAAAGTAGAAGAAAAATTAACACTTCCTACCTCATTTGTAAGTCTAACGTTCATGAAGCAAACACAAATACAAACATATATTAATATAAGTATGTAAGACTTAGTATCTATACTTATATCTCCTAGCTCAATCCTCTGGAGGCTCAGAAAAAATGACACAAGAGTAAAAATGAGCATAGAATATGTAAAGGTCCCAAATCTTTGCTTTTATTTTTTATTTTATTTTTTTTTCTTTTTTAACGTTTTTATTTATTTTTGGGACAGAGAGAGACAGAGCATGAACGGGGGAGGGGCAGAGAGAGAGAGGGAGACACAGAATCGGAAACAGGCTCCAGTCTCCGAGCCATCAGCCCAGAGCCCAGAGCCTGACGCGGGGCTCGAACTCCCGGACCGCGAGATCGTGACCTGGCTGAAGTCGGACGCTTAACCGACTGCGCCACCCAGGCGCCCCTCAAATCTTTGCTTTTAAATATCACTTTCCAATAAAAGGAACCATGACTCCTTCGAGAGTTAGTTGATTCCAGAGCTGTGTTAGAGAAGGAACAAAATGAACCAGAAGCATCTCATAGTGTCAGAAAGTAAGAAAGTCCTCAAAAATATATGAAGACATATTTCAAAAGCAGGATAGCCAACATGAAAGTGACCACAATTGTGAAAGCTGGAACAAGCTTGGAAACAAATCAAATAACAGTAGCATTGTATCCTACCCCATAGAATAAAATAAATATCCATGAATTCATACTAACATAAATAAATAAACTGAGGAAAAAAGCCAAGTTTACCTTATAGAAGAATTTCAATTAAAGAATATTTTTTCCTTACAGAAAAATTTCAGTTAATGAACACAGGAAGGGGGAGAATAGAAAATCACCATTAGAATAACACAGTAATAATTATTGTAGTCAAGAACATCCAATGGATGCAAAATTAGTGAACACAAGTTTGAGGAAAATAAAAGATTCAAAAGTTCAAAATGTATCCCACAAAAAAATTTTTTTAATCACCCAGGGGAAAAAATATATACCATATAGTAGAGAAGTTTGGCAGATACTACTTTAACAAGTGACCAAGAGTCACGTCAAAGGTAATAAGACACATCAGTAAAATGTCCCCTGGTACAGGATGCATAAGAAGCCTCACTTCTTTGGTATTCTGGCCAAAATTGCATAGCCTCAATCTGATCATGAGAAAACATTAGACAAATTGAGCTTGAGGGACATTGCAAAATAACTGATCTGTGGTCTTCAAAGGTGTCAAGGTCATGAAAGACCAGGAAAGACTGAAGAACTGTCTCAGCATTCAGAAAACTAAGGAAATATGACAACCAGATCTAATATGAGATTCTGGATTGGGCCCTGGAACACAAAATGACAAGTGGAAAAACTGATGTACTTTGAATAAAGTTTTCAGTTTAGTTAATGATATTGTAACAAAGTTACTTTTTATATGGTTGTGTACTACTGTTATAAAAGATATTAACATTAAGGGAAGCTGAGTGAAGGGTATACAGGGATCTTCTATGATATTTGAAAATTCCTGTAAACCTAAAATGATTCAAAGGAAGAAAGAAAAAAAAAATCTGTATTTATCACTGTGATTTCTCTGGTTTAAATTTTGCCCCAGTAGCAAAACAGGTAGAGGCCCCTGGACCTTCTTAGAGTTGCTGAGTTAATGCATAGCCAGCATTCTCCCCATGGAAAGAATCCCTTATCTGATCATATGCATCTGGATTATATCATCTTGTTTATGGAATTCATTAGATTCCTTTCCCGAGGATATATAGATTCATTATATTTCCTTTAACAGTAGGTATACACAAAAATTCTGATTCAAAAGAGCACATGCACCCCAATGTTTATAGCAGTGCTATCTACAATAGCCAAAGTATGGAAAGAGCCCAAGTATCTATTGACTGATGAATGGATAAAGAATACATACATATTCATATGTATGTATACATATTCAATGGAAGTATACATATTCAATGGAATATTACTTGATGATCAAAAAGAATAAAATCTTGCCATTTGCAACAATGTCGGTGGAACTAGAGTGTATTCTGCTAAGCTAAATAAGGTAATCAGAGAAACACAAATATCATATGATTTCACTCATATGTGGAATTTAAGAAACAAAACAGATGAACATAGGGGAAGGGAGGGAAAGATAAGATAAAAACAGAGAGGGATGTAAACCATAAGAGACTTTTAAATAGAGTACAAACTGAGGGTTGCTAAAAGATGTTGGGTGGGGGGATGGGCTAAATGGTGATGGGCACTAAGGAGGGCACTTGTTGGGATGATCTCTGGGTGTTATATGTAAGTGATGAATCACTGGGTTCTAGTCCTGAAACCGATACTACACTGTATATTAGCTAACTTGAATTTAAATGAATTTATTTAAAGCAAAACTAAACCAAAAAATAGTAAGTATACAAAATCTCAAAGATTTCCAAACCCTCACATTTGTGAAGAGTAGAAGTATTCAAGGAGATATACAAATTTGATATTTTACATTAAAGAAAAAATTTGAAAGATCAGAATTGAATTACGTTCTCAATGCTTACAAATATAAGCTTGCAAGAAGAATACATTTATGCTATTTCATGTACTCATAATTTATTTAAACCACATTCATTTATAAAATGAACAGAAAAAGTGATAGCAAGACATGCTATTTTTGGGAATATTCTATGCAAAATAAAAACATGTGTGAGCAGAATCTATTTTACAAGTTATAGCACATTTCAAATAAGCTGTAACTCAAATTGTAACAGAAATGTAGTTGTACTGAGATAAGTAAACAAGGGTATCTCTTCTCATTCACTCACTGAAAATTATATTCTATGGTATTTCTAACTTCTAAAATGTGCTGGTGGCTGAGGATATAAAGGATACATAAAGAAGAATGAGACTTAAATAGCATCCACAATAGTTTACAATCTAATTTGTGAGATAGACAAATAATTATTATTTACAAAGTTGAGGGCAATGGAAGATAATGCATTTGTCAGTAGAGTGGTGCTCAGCCTGGAAGACTAAATCAATTCTTGGAAAAGTAATTACCTGTATAATTCCCTGTAGGATGAGGTGGCTGCTCCTTGTTGGAAATGAAGGAGATGCAGGAAGAGGGGCGAAAGAGAATTGTAAGCAGCGGAAAAAGCAAAATCCAAGGTACACCTGCAAAAATTCCACCTTATGCCTGGGAAACTATAAGGGTAACTTGGCTTTCTTGTAGTTTGAAGGGTGTAGGAGAATGTTAGGACTGAAGATCTATTCTAGCACTGGCGTAGTTGATGTTGCATACCAGCTTTATCTAGTAAGTGCTGTGGTCTATTAAAGAGTTTTAGATGGGGAAGAAAACTGAAAAGTATTTGCATAGATACCTTTGTGGCTATTAGAAAAATTGTGAGAATGGAAACAGAATGGAAAGATTGTGTTACAACTAGATTTATGGCTTGAAAGAATATGCTTATTAAAATTAAAAAAAAACAGGCAGGGGACCTGGGTGACTCAGTCCGTTAAGTGTCCGACTTCGGCTCAGGTCATGATCTCACAGTTCATGAGTTCAAGCCCCAAGTCGGGCTCTGTGCTGACAACTCAGAGCCTGGACCTTGCTTCAGATTCTGTGTCTCCCTCTCTCTCTGCCCCGCCCCTGCCCACACTCTGTCTCTCAAAATAAATAAACATTAAAAAATTTAAAAAAATAGTTTAAAAAAAGAAAAAAGAAAATAAACAGGCAAAATAATGGCAAAATAGGGCAGTGCTTGGTGCTTGGTTTCATGAGTTAGCATAAGGAAAGGTTAGGAAGACATTCATTCTGGTAGGGTTGCTAGTGAGAAGGACCTAGCCATGATATAAAGTAAAGAAAAAGGATATAATAGGAGAAAGGTGGGAAAATGAGTGTTTTAGACATCTTAAAATGCAGATTGTTGTGAAAGACCTTGTGGGAAATATATAAAAGAATTGATAACAAATTCCAAAATTTGAAGGAAGGGATATAACTTGATAGAGATGGAATGAACTCATGCAAGAAAAGTGCATACAGAGGGCAATGGGCAAAGAAGTTTACCTTCTGGAATATAAAAGTATTTTGTTTAAACAAAGACACTGTACCAAAAAAGTTAAATCAACATTTTTTTCCTGATAGATCTTGAGATACAAATTTTCTGGAAGCATTAAATACCAAGAAGGTTAGCATTAAAATGATCACTCAAGAATAGCAATTGTAAATGCCTGTGGATTATCTGTGTCCCAATTTTACAGTTAATCAATATTGACCCCAAATCATGTTTTTCCTTGCCTTATAATCTTTTCTGCATAATCTTTTAATATAAATTGTAAGTTATTTCTACTTGTAAGTAATTTTTTCACAAAGTAAAATATCTTATGGAGCAAATTATACAAATATATAATGTAAATCAATGAAAAAATGCATGAAAAAGTGATTAACAAACAAATATTAATTGTTGGACCTACAGCTAATGAAAGTTGACTTAGGTCTATTACATTACTGTCCCTGCTAAATTTTATTGAACCTGCAAAATAAAACAGTACCAGTTTATATTTATTTTAATATAAATCAAGTCATTGTATTATTATTCACCAGTAACAAAGAGCAGCTAATGCAGGACTAGAACTATGTATAGTATGTGAACAAGAAAAATTATTATCTGTGAAATAAGTGTCTTAAAAGAACATCAAACATATCCTTCATTCTTCTTTTTCAAATAATCTGATGACTACCTCAAACTTGTTCTAAGTGCCCGAGTATTTACAAAGGACAGAAAATACTTAAGTTTTCAGACACTCAGCAATAGTTTTTGATCTCATGATGGCCACTAGCATCAGGCCAGCTGTGCTGTATGTTAGCCTTTCCCTTTCTATATTCTAATCAAATAGAGGTCATAAACAGCCCTGGAAAGAAATAATAGAAATGTTTAATGTTTTTTAAGACTTCTATTTTAATGAGAAAACATGTTCACAATGGTTTTTGTTTTCTCTCCCTTTCTACTCAACATTAAAAAAAAAAAAGCCTATTTGCTTTAACACTTTCATCCTGAGATGAGGAGGGTTTTCTATGAGTTTTTATTTTTGGGGAATGCTGTGAATTTTGCATTCTGTTCTTATGTACTTTGAAACAATGAGAACCAGATTTCAACTTTACCAAAACATACAAATGCCAGGGACCCAAAAGCTATCTTTATCACTATTTTTATATCTCTCTCGATACTCTCCCTCCCTTAGATTTTGGTAAGAAAGCTACTTTATGTCTCCCAGCTCACTGACACATTTAAGAAGACTTTTTCCCATCACTGCCATAACAAGCAAATCCTTACTACTGGTTTAGTTTAGTTTAATTTAGTTTTGTTTACAAGGGAGGTAATCTAGTTATTTAAACAGAACTATTACCAGAAATAAAAATTCTAGCTAGTTATTTTTGGTCATTAAAGCTTCAGTTCAAAGATAAACTCTTTTGTGAATTATTCACTGACTCTCAAAGAAAAGTTAATGCACTTTCTTCCATCCTACATTTTTTAAAAATATTTTTATATGTTGCATATTACATTTCAAATTTTTTTGTTCAAATATTTTGAGCCCCTTTAGATGTGGGCAATTCATTAGTCAGCTTGGTGTCTCAGAGTCCAACACTTTCTCTTCTATAATTTGATCACTGGTGTTCCTAAGGGACCTTGTATTATCAAAAATTTTGAAATTAAGTGATTTGTTTCCATGAAAGACAACAACATTGATAATAATAAAGAAGCTATTGCTCTGTATCTTTTCATATTAATAACAAGATTGTTTTTTCTGAAAAATGTTAACTTTTACAACAATCATTGTTTTATTATTTGTTGAATTAAAGTAATTAAATATTTGATGGAAATAGGGAAAAATCTAATTGATTATTTGACCTTCTTTCCATAATTTCTGTATCTCAGTCTCCTCCATCACCTTTGACCTTAACCTTTGAATTTGTCTTGCAGAAGAATTAATAATTGTAATATGTACATAAGGAGAACACAAAGTAAATAAAAGAATGTCTTCTCAGCAAAGTATTCAGTGGCTCAAATGTAGTGCTGAGTTGTTACGCTTTATAAGTTACAGCTTTAGTTCTACTTCTACTGTGCTCATTATAACCAATAACAGGTGTTGAAATGCAAATAGTCTACCCTTGGTAATAAATCATGGTATTGTGTGTAATGAACATTACAGTATGAAGAAATAATTCTCCTGCTAGGCTTGTATTGGTTGCTCGATTTATAATTGTTCAGTGAATATCATTCACTGATCTTAAATGCATTTGTGCAACTACATTTCAGCCAACTAGAAATCGAAGGCAAACTGGGGCCTCTGGGTGGCCCAGTCGGTCAAGTGTCTGACTCTTAATTTTGGCTTAGGTCATGATCTCAAAATTCGTGGTTTTGAGCCCTACATCTGGCTCCACGCTGGCAGTGTGGAGCCTGCTTGGGATTCTCTCTCTCCCCCTCTCTCTGCCTTTCCCCCACTCATGCTCTCTTTCTCTCTCAAAATAAACAAACTTAAAAAAAAAATTGAAGGCAAACTATTATTATTGTATAATGATAACATTTATGGATTAATTTTATAGTTTAAGACACATTTGTGGATTCACACAGGACTCCTCATTTTCAGTTAACTAAGGATGAACAGGCATAATAAGATGATGAGCCCTAAGGGATCTCAGTGCATGACATGGAAAAAGAGGAGCTCATTGGAGAAGATATGATTTTTACCTACTATTCACAAATATGTCCAAAGACAATTTGCGAGATTTCTGTGTATTTTTCTTTATACAAGATTGGGAAAACTGATGATCTTTAAACCTATATAGCAAATTGGAGGATGAGGTTTACTTTTACAGTAGAACTCCATCATCCATAAGGAATACACTCTAAGACTCTAGTGGATGCCTGAAACTGCAGAATATATATTATGGGTTTTCCTATATATACATACCTGTGATAAAGTTTAATTTATAAATTAGGCATAGTAAGAGATTAACAACTATAACTAATAATAAAATAGAACAATTATAATAATATACTGCAATGAAAGTTATGTGAATATGGTCTCTCTCTCAAAATATCTGCACTGTACTCCCCCTTCTTCTTGTGATGATGTGAGATGATAACATGACTATGTGATGAGCTAAAGTGAGGTGAATGACAGAGGCCCTGTGATATTGTGTTAGGCTACTGCTGACCTTCTGATGATGTCAGAAGGAGAATCATCTGTTTCTGGACCAACGTTGACCACAAGTAACTGAAACTGCAGAAGGTGAAACCACAAATAAAGGGAGACTACTATATATCAAGCGAATTAATCAAACATTCCAATAATTCAGTACTATTTTTATCTCCATCTTCCAAATCTGCTTTTATTTGTTGTCTACAACTTCTTATACCGCTAATGACTTCTGACATGAAGGAGAAGATTAGATATGCTGAAACAGTCTGATATTGAAATCTGGTATTAAACTTAAAAGTAGAGAAAATATTCTAACATAGATTTGAATATACAAAATATATAGTTTTTAAATGCATGATTCCAGAGATTTATAAACATTGATGTTTTATTAATTACATCTATTTTCACTAATGCTTCAAAAATTTTTGAATATTTCTATTAATGTTACAGCCAAAAGTCACATACCAACCCTGGTAATGTTATTTGCAACATCTCCTTTCCTTCTCTTAAAATCTAATAAAGTTATGGTATTTTCCAACATATGAGTAATAACAATTTATTTTTATATAGTTGTATAGTGTTATTATTACTGTTGATATTTTTAAAGCTAATATTTATTTTATACTTACTATGTGCCAGCTACTGTGCAAAGCACTTTATAACCACCATCAGTTCTCTTATTCCTTATAAAAATACTTTGAGGTAGACATTATTATTATCATTTTACCCATGAGGAAAACAGGACTTATAAAATTTAAATAATTTGACCAAATATACACAGCTGGGAAAGGCTCAGAGAGAGTTTGAGGCTAGATGGTAATTTTGAGAACTATAACTTTGTGTTAATATACACAACTTTCTTTTTCTTGCACAAAAACCTCCCTGCTAAAACAACAAGAACAACTAACAAGCTGGCTTATGTGCTTTTGAACTGAGCTGTGTTTATGTGTCTTTGTGTGGGGATGGAGAGCATGGAGATCAACATTTATGTTCCTTGTTCAGTTCATTCATAGAAATAAATCTGTAGATGCAATGTATTAGGTTAAGTGTCAGTATGGTTTAAATCTTAAATAAAATCTTCCGTTTTTATTAGGTGACAAATAGAGCTATAGAGGAAAAGAATAAAACCTTTTTCATCAAATGATATTGTGTCCTAGTATATAGGATTCAAACTGTGATGATGGAAATGTTCTGCACTATCCAATATGGTAGCCAGTACCCACTTGTAGCTATTTGAAATGTGTCTAGCATAACTGAGGACCTACATTTAAATTGTTTTATTTAACTTTGATTAAATTAAATTTAAATATGAGAGCCACATGAGGTTGGTGTGTACTTTATGGGACAGTGTAGTTCTAGGTGATTTCATCCAATCCAAATGATGGCTTCCAATTACAGCCCCTGAATTTCTTAATAATAATTTGAATGGTTTGCTAGACATTTCAAAATGGATATCTAAAAAGCATTTCTGTCCTATCTCCAAATTCTTGGTTTTCACTGAAAAGCAGTAGCTTCTGTTATCATTCCATCTTTAACAAAGCAAACTTCTGTACAGTCTTTAGGTCAGGATAAAAACCCTGGAGTCATCCGTAATGTTGTCTCTCCTATTATCGCATAGTCTATCAATAAAATTGCATGGAGTCCTTAACTTCAAAAATCTATCAACTGTTCACCAAACCTAGAACTACACCCTACTCTAAACAACATTCATCTCTTGTCTGGAATACAGTAGCTACTTTCCAGTTAGTCTTCCTCCTTTCACTCAGACTATCACACACTCATTACTCTTACCAGTTTTCTTTGTCTTTGTTCTCAGATCAGATTTATCTTCCAGCCTCACAAGCTGACTATAAGTCATCAGAATGAGCCAAACAGCCTTCTCTGTGGAGGCTTTGAATTCACCCATATCTCTGGAATTATCTCTATTCAGATATCCTCAAGGCTCCTTCTCATTTGGGCTTCATTTGGGCTTCTACTCAAATGTTACCTTATTAGGAAATCCTTCCTGAATAATCCTTTTGAATTACACCTCCCTTCCCCTTACCTGACCTTATATTTTATATTAATATTTCTATTATGTTCTGTTTCCTCCCTCTAAAATCTATGAGCAATGTAGCCAGAACACTTTTGTTCACTACTGTATCCTCAGGGCATAGAATATTGTGTTGTAAATAAAGTAGCACAATAATTATATATAATTATATGTGTACATAATTATATATACTTATATATAATGTTTTAGTTTTATTTATTTATTTTCTAAACTATTTTTTTTAAGTTGGGGAACCTGGGTGGCTCAGTTGGTTGAGCATCCAACTACGACTCAGGTCATGATCTCATGAGTTCAAGCCCTGCACCTGGCTCTGTGTTGACAGCTCAGGGCCTGGAGCCTGCTTCAGATTCTGTGTTTACCTCCTCCCTGTGCGCCTTCCCCATGCATACTCTGTTTCTCTCTCTCTCTCTCTCTCTCTCTCTCTATCTCTCAGAGACAGCATGTCTCTGGAGGAGGGCCACAGAGAGAGGGAGAGAGAATCTCAAACAGGCTCAACTGTCAGCACAGAACCTAATGTGGGCTCGAACCCATAAAACTGAGATCATGACCTGAGCCAAAACCGAGTCTGACACTTAACTGACTGAGCCACCCAGATGCCCCTGTAATGTTTTAGTTTTAAACAGCACCACATAAACAACAGATAATGTGAATGAAATTTCTTTTATGCAAGACATGTAAATATTTGTTTTGAACATCAAATATAAGGAGATTTGTTGGGGTTAAAAAATAAAATCCTCAAGTTAATATCTTAGAAATATAGACCCAGGCTCTTCATGTGCAAGGCAATAACTGAAATTACGGTAGTGGACATGAATAATGATTCACATTTTTAAAAATTAAATAACATAATAAGGTAGTTAAATCCATTTAGATATATTTAGTGGCTTCATTTTTTTTACTTTTTTATTTACATTGATATTTAATTAGCTATAACAATTCTATGGCAAATTAAATTTATTTAACATTCATTTATTTTATTTATTTATTATTTATTTATTTATATTATTTATTTATATATTATTATTAATTATATTTATTTGTTATTTTATTTAATATTTATTTGATATTTAGACAACATTTAACATATGTTGAAATGGATTAAAATTTATACCTTGCATCAAATGCTGGCAAGGACATGGAACAACAGAAATATTCATTGTTGGTGGGAATGCAAAATGGTATGTCACTTTGGAAAATAGTTTGGCAGCTTCTTATAAAACTAACATGCTCTTACCATATGATTCTGCAATCACACCCCTTAATATCTACTTAAACGAGGTATTTCTATCTACAGAGAAACCTGCACATGAATGTTTATAGCAGTTTTATTTATAATTCCCAAAATGTGAAAGCAAGCAAGATGTCCTTCGGTAGGCGATTAGATAAACAAACTGCAATTTATACAATAGAATGTTATTGAGCATAATGAGTCATGAACTATCAAGCTACAAAAATTCATGGAGGAAACTTAAATGCATATTGCTAAGTGAAAGAAACCAATATGGAAAGGCTATCCATGTACGATTCCAACTATATGACTTTCTGGAAAAGAAAAAAACATGCAGACAGTAAAAAGATGAGTGGTTGAGTGGGGGGAGAAAGGAGGGAGGAATAAGAGGAAAATGAGGGATTTTTAGGACAATGAAATTATTATTTGGTATGATATGTAATGGCGGATACATGACATTATATGTTTGTCAAAACCCATGGAATAAACAACACAGACAATGAAACTTAATTTAAACTGTAAACTTTGGTTCATAATAATGTATTGATATTAGCTCATCAGTTGTAACCAATAAACCATATTAATGAATGCAAGGTATTAAAAATATGGGAAATTGAAGAGTACAGTGAAGGGAATGTGGGAACTCTTTGTACTTTTTGTTTAATTTTCTCTCTTAAACTAAAACTGCTCTAAAAAATGAAGTCTAATGGGGCGCCTGGGTGGCGCAGTCGGTTAAGCGTCCGACTTCAGCCAGGTCATGATCTCGCGGTCCGTGAGTTCGAGCCCCGCGTCAGGCTCTGGGCTGATGGCTCAGAGCCTGGAGCCTGTTCCCAATTCTGTGTCTCCCTCTCTCTCTGCCCCTCCCCCGTTCATGCTCTGTCTCTCTCTGTCCCAAAAATAAATAAACGTTGAAAAAAAATTTAAAAAAATGAAGTCTATTAATTAAAAAATAATTTCTGATGTGATACATTTGGGTTAAGCAAGTGATATTAAAAAAAAGAAAATACTGACTCCAGAGTTTAATTATCCATCTTAGTATCAAGAAAACATAGGACATACCATTCTCTCTAGTGATCATAGAGAATCAGTCTAATTCTCCATAGAGTAGGATTTGACAATTTTATAAGCAGAACCTTTACAAGTTGCTACAGAATCATGTTTGTTTTTATGTCATGGAGAATTGAGTATATATTTCAATCAGCCAGATAGATTTCCACTACCGAGTGCATATATAGTATAACTAGTCTCATAAAAAATGGTAGAAAATACTAGCCCACTTATTTTTATATCCTTATTGATGACTCAGTTTGATTAGAAATAATTAAGAATTTTTAAATTTGAAGTACTCAAAAAGCAACAGTAAGTGGTTAATGTTATCTTATTTACATAATTACATTCATATCTAGAATTCTTGATTAATTGGTTTGAGTTGCAAGCACCAAGATTCATACACATAATCTATTTGTTTAAGGATTATAGATAACTTTTGACAAATATAATAATTTCCAGGGCTTTTGTATGTTATAACTGTCAGTTCAATGGTTGAATGAGACTCTAATAGGATTTGCATATAGTTCATGCATGAGATTGGTCACGTTTTAACTGCTTTTCCTTACTTTTAGGTAATGCATTGGTAAGTTTTTGTAGCCAATATTTGTTAGACCATTAGGTGGAGAAGTCTACATCTTGTATGAAAGGCTTCCATGAAAATAGTATAAATATAATACATGATCAGTATTTTGCTATATAATTAATTACACATAGTAATGCCATCTACAAATAGGCCACCAATGATTCTTCACGTTAGAAGAAAAACAGAAGCATTTATATTTTCAGATTATTTTCGTGTGGACTCAGATTGTTTGGATGACCAATTTAAGGCTAGGGTTCCATAATTATTGCTGATTTGCAGAGAAGTAAGAAAAATTGAGAGTGATGTATCCCACAGTGATAATGTAGCTTCACAATTATTTGTTCTAGAGGCACATGGGTGGCTCAGTCAGTTGAGCATCGGACTTTTGGTTTTGGTTCGGGTCATGATCTCACGGTTTGTGAGTTCGAGCCCCACGTAGGGCTCCGTGCTGACAGTGTAGATCCTGCTTTGGATTCTCTCTCTCCCTTTCTCTCTGCCCCTCCCCTGCTTACTCTCTATGTCTCTCTTTCAAAAATTAAATAAACTTAAAAAATTATTTATTCTAGCAACAAATTTTCCTGATGGCTAGATAGATTTTATTTGGTATAGATTGATCAAGAACGATGTATTTTGTGCCAAGTACATTAAGGGAGACCATGAGGCACTTCAGTAGCTTTTACTGGCAGATGTTTATGAAAGGAACAAATAGATGTGCTGCTAGGCTCCTTCTCCCACTTCAACCCAGAAAGCTCCATGTTCATCAGGTCTGTAATTTACACTCTCAAACACAGTCGGTGTTTGTAGCCAAATAAAGTTTTGGGATTTACTACACTAAGCAAAACCAGAAGGAAAATCCTCTACAAAAAAGGTGGTTCAGGCCATTAAATCATTTAATTAGATTAGTACTATTTCTCACAGAATCTCCTCTCTTCCATATGGTAGTTTTATACTAGTCACTAAAAACATAGAGACGAAGTATCTCTGCTTTTGAACTTATTTCACTCTGGAGGAAAATATAGAAAACTAAAATGTGTGACATGGAAATGAACTCACTTTATAAAGGAAATAAAAAAAATATTTAAGTGCTGTGCTGTGTTGTTATGTATATTACCTTCTTTAAAAGTAACAATGATTTTTGTATGATAACTGACAGAAATTCAAGTTCAAGTAGCATTAACAGGTAGGGATGTGTTCAATTTGTAGATCTAACAAGTTAAAGAGTAATGGATAAAGACGTAGGTGGTTATAAGAATACAATGATGGTCTTAGGAATATATGCTGTTTTAAACATTCTCTGGTGTGTTTTATTCTCTTGTTGAGTCAGGTTTTAATCAAGCTGTGGGAACAATGGTCACTAGCCACTCTAGAATTGCATTGTCTTTTAAGAATAACCATATCCTTAAAAAGAGAGTGCCACTTTCCCAAGAGTGTACAAGTGAATTAACTGATATTTTCCTTATTTCTGGATGAACTAATAAGAGATTGAGAAAAGGGCTATAGAAAATTCAAAATCTCAAAATAAGTGAGATATACAACAAAATTCTAGGCAGAATAGTACCATGTCCTGTACATCAGTAGTAGTATTTCCAATATGTCAGTGTAGTGAGTTGAATGGAATCTCCCAAAAGGTATGTTCACAACCCAATTGAAGAAATTTGTGTGTATGGGTGAGACTAGAAACAGGTTGTCTATTTAGAAAGGTGGGATAGAAGTGATAGGTAGAAATAAACACTTCAGGTATAACTCATAATTAGTTTAAGAGAACTAAACAGATCACACAATTCTTCTTTGTAGGATAAAGAATTTAGAGATGATACTTCTGAGGAAAGTATGCATTATTAGGCAATTTGACAACATATTTACTACACAAAACACCTAAATGAAGCTACTTGCTTTGCCTGACTAATCAGTAACTTCCTCCCCAAACTGTTGTCAACTAACACATTACTAATAAAGAATCAGCCCAATCCAATGATGAATAACAAACAGACTTAGTTTGAGATTTAGGATTGCTGGTGGAGATAGTTAGCTGTCCGCCAATAAATTATGCTTTCCTATGTAGCATCGCATAACTTTACCAAAAATTAGATTTCAAGTTCTATGATTCTCAAACCTCTTGCAATCAGGTATGGCTTTTTGAAACATTAGTGTGTGGTACAAGTGGTAAGTGTACTTCTGATTCTGGCATATAAAATATCCCAAGTTCCCCTACTGTACTGTATTGTATTTTTGTCTTCCAGATGCCTAGATGACATCAACCCCCAAGACAACCTCAGAAAATGTTTTGTTCAAAATGGTAGAGCCTGTGGTCTGCCAGATTCCTTTAATTATTTCATAAAGGAGGAATACTTACTGAACTATTTACTGTATAAAGCAAGATGAGAAATCGATTTCTATCACTTTTAGTCATTGAAAGTTCCACTTTTTATGAATGGAATAAATGTATTATTTGAACAAATAACAAATAATCTGACAGCATTTAGATTACTTTTTGCAATGCAATCATGGATCAAAAAAGAAGTTACCACAAAAACAAAAAGATGAAGAGAGTATTCAGAAGAAACATGCCAATATGGGAAGATCCTTATGTCTGCATTATCAACTCTAATCCATATTCAAAGATCTAGTCTTGTTCCCAGAGGGAAACAAGGATCTCCCCCTTACATTTTCCCCCCCACTGAATTAAATAGGTGAGAATTTAGAGTGAAAATTTTCTTACAAAAGGTGCTTTTTTCTACCCCAATTCTTCTGAAACCTAAACTTTCCTGTCCAAGCTTGGTCATTCCTACATCATCTGCTTCAGTTGTTCTTAATTCTAAAACCTGTGTTAGCAGTATGAAACTTCCAGCAGTTTAAGCTGGAGCTCAAACTCAAAGTGTATAATTCTCTTCTACCATTTTACTTGGAATAATAAATTCAAAACACAGATACCACAAATGCTTATCATGTTAATCCTCCTTTCAAATGCAATTAGACATTCTATCACTGGACCACTGGTGGAGGCTTTTATGATTTCCAGTTTTAACAAAGTCATTCCATCACCATTGACTCCTTACTTACAAAATCCTATTCTATCATTCAAAGTCATCTTTCATGTATGGCATATTTTTCTGCATATTTTCTGCATATTTTTCTCTAATTTCTAGTTCTATAGCTCTGACTTAAAATTTATATCTATCTATCTATCTATCTATCTATCTACCTATCTATCATCTGTCTATCTATCTATCTATCTATCTATATCTATCATCTATCTGTCCATTCACAGATATATAATTCTTAGTCTCCAAAGTAACTTATACAGATGACCAGTTTGAGAAAAGGCCTTATAAATGAAATAAGATAACCTCTATGTCTACAGAAACTTCCAGTTTGCAAATTTATATGCAGTATCTTTAATATAGTAACTACAATCTTCTTTGCATGCATTTGGCTGTGTGTCAGGAATACTCAAATCTAGAGCATAGTTTTACCAAATGATGTTTCCAATCTTCATGCAATTTTCTAAAGTTTCTTTTGGCTGTCAACTAGAACTCTAATGATCATTCGTGTTCAACTTTGTCAACCTCAAAAGTAAAATAGCCTGTCATTTTACTAACACAGTAGCAGAGGAATAACAAGTCAGGACAAGCAAGCTATGGTGAACCATAGGCAAGTCTGAAGAGACAAAGAAAAGGTAAGCTTTTGTGAGGTTAGGAGAAAATCCAGGAGAGCTGCTTTGAATGGAAATTTGAGGTTGTGGCAGTTTCTCATTCTCTGTAATGGGTGGTTAGTGCCTTGTTGTTAGGGTAGGGAGGGTACTTCCTTCTTTTCTTTAAATGCAGGAGGTAAATTTCCTATATGAAACATGTCCTCACTTGTCAAAGTAATTCTTATCTTTCTTCTTCCTGCTAGCTAGGCAGTCTCAGTGAGTGGCACATGCAAGAGAACTTCCCCTTTAGGGCTTCCTGACTCCATTTTAAAAGAGATTTGCTTTATTATTTTCATAACTTTAAAAATAATTTTAATTCCTTTCCAATATTACTTCAGTACCTTAACAGATATATTGATGCTGTACTCATTTATATATGATGAATTAATTTAGTATGCTTTCAATATTGGGAAGTAGACTTAATACATAAGTAATCACCATGGTACACTGATCCTAAGGTTATGTTTTGTTTATGGTGGGGAAAATGCACTCATAGATGCCTCTTAAGAGATATATTTAAAGCCACAGGGGTGTTATTTCCAGGTCTTAGAATTATTGCATAATGAAGGTGGACTTAGGAATGACTTCTGATTTTTCCCATCTGTATTCTCTATAGAACAAGAGTTGTTGCTAATAATGTTCTATATCGTTTTTTAAAAGAGTTAACATTTTTGAAATATTTTCTGAATATAGCTTTTATTATGAATATTGAGATTTAGATGCGTAGTAGTATAAATAGGTTTGTAAGAGTTTTCCATGCAGGGAATATTCCTCTCTGGTGTTCTTGGAAATAAAACTCTCTATTTTGTTTCCTAAGTTAATAATATTTATAAATCCTAAATTAACAATAATTATAATTCATATCAAAGCATGCATGCTCAAGCATAAGAGGTTTGATTGTCCCAATTCAAGTTCATGGCAGTACTTAACCTTTCTTTCTCCTTTTCATTCTCTTGCCTCAAAGGGAAGATAAATATCTTTTCCTCTCAGTTAGTCTCTAATATACCTGTGGCTACCTGAATATTTCAGTCCCATTATTATCTAGAATACAAAACAATAGCTGAAAAAATAGATCAGGGTTGGTACTGGGATTACTTGTGGAAAAATTTTATTAAAATGCAAAACACTGCATGTATTCACAGCAAAAATTCACAGATGCAGGTATATGCCATTCCTTGAAATACTCTCAATATTTTGACAGACAACTGCAAGGCCCACAATCAATTGTTTTTTTCTGAAAACAAAAACAAAAACAAAAATTTTTCATTGTTCCATGGGTGGTAAATAAATAAATAAATACATTATATATATATATATATATATTATGCACACACATACATACATAAATAAATTTTTAAAATTTATTTACACATGCATCACAGTATTAATTTACCCAAATATTATACATAATGACTACAGGTTTTTATGTAGATTCTTCTATAAATAATGTTTTATTATTTGGGGTTCTGAGAAACAGAACTGAATAACAAAAATATTATTTTTGGTACTTTTTTCACTTATATATACAAAGACAAAAATACATATGAAACAAAAATAGATTTTTGTAACTTAGATGTCACCAGTCCTTACAAAATGATTCAATATTTCAAGAAGTTATGACTTTCCTAAACAACTGTTTAAATATAGCCAGACATCTGTTGCCTAGATGAGTTGCTAACATTTTTTGGATAAGGATATTTCCCAGCAAGCTATTCTGCTTTGGATTATTTGATTTTGAGCAAGGTGAGACGGATAATCCACATAGCAGTGGACTCTCAACAAACCTCTGTTCTAAGTTACTCCTTGTGTCAGAGATGAGGAGAAAGACCTTATGTGTTTTTATGTCATTTCTTAATTTTCTTCAAATGGAAGACCTTTCCTCTTAAACTAGCATAACTGAGAGGGATCCCCTGCTTTTTGTAATACTCTGAATCCAGACACTGTGAATTCTAAAGATATTTTCAAGAAAGATAAGCTTTCTATTTTACCCAGAAAATAAGCTTGAATGAAATTTGGTCAGGTATGTGTTTCACCCATCACCTAGCAAAGACAGCCCCCTTGTCTCCTAAGCACTGACTAATTTATTTCCCAGGAGAAATAGAAATGATTTTGCTAGTAGTTTAAAAATGTAAATACACATGGACACTTATATCAAAATAACATCCCTATTTTTTTCTGAAATTTAATTAAAAAAATCTTTATTTGATCTTCTTACTGACCTGAAGTACAGCTTTCTTCCATAATGATAATATAATCTATATTTTAGTTATTTGTTTTTTAAAGCAATATTTAAATTAAAGGACATTTGGTAATATATAAATTAATTATCCCAAACCTCTGCCTTCTCATGGTGTGTATCCACCCAAATATACCATATAAATATGTGTCTTAGTTCATTCCAGTTGCTATGACTAAATGTTACACACTTGGTGGCTTATATACAGCAGAAATTTTGCTTCCTCGTACTTCCAGGGGCTGAAAAATCCAAAATCAAAGTGTCTGCCTGGTCATATTATGATAGGGGCCCATTTCTTGGTTCATAGCCTGTGCCTTCTTGCTGTGTCTTCGCATGGTGAAAGGGGCACAGGATCTAGATTCGGCCTTTTTTATATGCACACTTCAGATAAATTTTCCATGAAGCCAAGGGAAAACTACTCTAATGGCAAATGAATGAATATACGGATGTATGGATCCAATTACAACTTATTTCCCATCTAGCTATTTATAGAATTCTATGTAATTCAATGTATGGATATTGTACTTTCAAAATATAAGGTACATCTTATGTTTCACTTATTTATGTTATTTGTTTGCAGAAGCTCTATATGCATTGTAAGAGAAAAATGAATGTGCAGCTATATCGCTATTAGTTACCTGATATACTGAAATTTTATATAAGAACACATTACATAAAAATAGTTTTCAGTGATGTGAAGAATTTTAGGAGAGCAATCAGTACAATATAAAAGCACTCATTTTCTCTATTTAAATGGTGAAAAATTTTGTGCTTGAGGGAAAATTAATCTATTTTAGAAAAATATGATACTTAATGAGGCACAGAACTGAGTATGTTTTAAAAAGATATCAATGCGTGAAAGCACTTTTTCTGTATCGGGTTCTAATTTATTAGTGACAACCTGGTATTTTATGCTTTAATATTCAATGAACATAGATGTTTACATGTTCATGAATTTTCCCTTTAAAAGTATCTTTTTGATAAAAGCAAACATGTAGGTTTTAAACTGGGAAATATAAATCATTATATCATCATGGCTCTTATACCTTTTAAATAAAAGTAAAATTCTAGGATTTAAAAAAATCCAATTATAGTATATTGATTTGCAAAAAAATCAAGAATTTAATTTAATATTGTAGAACTCTGTAAAATATCTGTAAACTAATTCAGTCTAAAATTGCTCTGTTTAAATATCACATACCCTTTCTTAGCCATCTTATTGGCTACTTGTTTATGATTGTCAATTATTGGCTTACTGTAGTGTTTCTTTTAGTGAGATATCTAATCTATATTAGAGTATTTCAAGAAAAGATCAGCTGGAACTGATATCACTGACCAATGATAAATGATCTATATTCGGCATTTTAAAAAAAAGGACTGATGGGATATACAAACACTTGACTCCATGATACGTTTTTAGGTAGCTCCAAATGAGAGCTGGATTTGTGTGACATGACAAGTTCATCACTGACACTTATTGTTTTTACTCTCCTCTAAATTCTTTGCACATATTAGTACATTATGTTTTCAGAATAACACCGATGAGGTAGACACTGGTATAATCTCTGTTTTTTTTTTTTTTAATAGAATAGGAAACTGAGGCAGGAAAAAACTAAGTAACTTGTCAAAGATTACAAGCCATTCATTGTTGGAACTGGGAATCCAACTGAGTAGTCTGGACCCTGAGCCTGGGCTCTTTGTCGTTATGCTATCCTACCACAAAGAGCCCAGCTCCTGCAGTGTGACTGGGAAGCTGTCAGGTTGTCAAACCCCGTCTCTTCTCCTCCAATGAGATGGCTTAAGAGGAGGGCTAGTCCCTATTTCTCAAAAATTTTCCAGCAGATATTTTATTTTCTTTCAACTTCCATCAACTTTTGCCTTCTCACTATATATTTTGTTATTGTGTAAAGAGGCTTCCCCTTCTCTGTTTTATTCATTTTGGTCCTTAAAACTAACTCCAAATGACCCAAGAACTCTCTTCACTCTCCCACACAGAAAACAAAAAGACCTGGAGACCTTTTAACTTTTCTCTATTTCAACTATCATTGATCCAACATAGAAGAGGCAAGAAGACAAGTGAGAATTTATGTTATCATTGCAATCATTTGTCACCTTTTGGAAACATCTGAAAAAGCATTTAGAGATGTCATGAAGAGATGTTACTTCTGAAAAGATAAAAATGGTGCCAAATAGCCCAAGGGTAGATTTACAGCTTGATAAAGATGAAGATAGTCTGCTTCAAACACTTTGAGTTATATTTTACTGCATGTGAGAGACAAAAAATTTGGAGATACATTTAATTAAATCTAGGAAGGGGGCACATTCGGTAAGGAAATTTAATAATTATTCAAAATAATTTTAAAGAATCAATTTTAAGGGTAGAAAGGCTGACTCACCTTTCAAAATTACTTCTGATGCTGAAATACATGCTTTCTATGGAAACCCACAGTATGTTCAGTAAAATTTAATAAATTAGATGATAAATTTAGAGGCATATCAAAAGAAGGGCTATTTTCTACATATTAAACTGCAATGTAGGACAATAAGTGAACTCCGGGAAGCTGTCTCTTCAATTTAAAGATGACCCCTTGGAATGTCGATCTTTTGCACTGACATTGAACATCTAGAGGGCAACAAATAGTGATGCAACTCAAAGGTATTTTAATTTCAAGAACAAAGTAGGTTCTGGTTGACCTTTGAGTTCTATTTTATTTTCTTCACATACTGGACCAAAAGACTTTGAATTAATGAATAAGAAACAAACTGAACTTAACAATGTTTGTTTCTTCTTCAACATTTATATAGTCCTCTATTAAACAAAATTAAAAGACAAGACAAAAGATATTAAAAATTCAGTCTTCATCTTACTTCCCATATTCTCTGAAAACTTTTTGCCCTTGTTCATATGATGTGATTGGAGACAGACAGATTTTCCAGCCATTATGTAAGAAAAAAATAGACAAAGACATGTCCCTCTTATATTTTTTCTTATATTTAAAGTTTTGCTTTATCCAAAGTACAAAAATTGAAAGTAACTTTTCCTTGTTACTCATTATCCATATTCACTGAATTTTTGAATGATTTTAATGTATTTCAAATAAAGAGAATTCTTACCATCTGCACTGTAATCTTCATACATTGTCTCTCCAACATTGATTCTTCTTTACTGCATTATATCTATTCACAGATGAATAGCTATCACCCTAAATTAAAATATTATCATGTTTCTGCCCTTTGAAAATAATTCTGACTTAATATAGATGTTTATATCAGAAATATTTATAGGCATGTGCATTTATATTTGTTAGTATACACACACACACACACACACACACACACACATTCTTGCTTTATAAGCAGAGAGGGCCTAGAAGCAACTACTCCTTGGTAGCAAGAAACACATGTAATCCCCAGATCTTGATTTCTAATATTGTTCTCCAACCAAAATGAGTTAAAAATCTTTGGAGAAACAGCTTATTTTTGGGCTGAGACAAGGAATATACAGGATAAACCTCCAGTGTAATAGTGTCAAAAAGAAGTGCTCAAAAACAAACAACCAAACAAGTAAACCAACACATATGCACACAAGGACCACACACACACACACACACACACACACACACATATGCAGAGACAATGATGGGGCTGTGTCAAAAGGACATAAAAGGCAAATCAACGGTCTTTCAAAGGACAAAGCTGGAATAATTTGAGAAATAAAATAAATAAAAGTACAAAGTAAATATATATGAGTCCATAATTGCATAATTGAATAACTAAATAAATTAATGGGAGAAGTAGACAAATCTCCCATGTGGAAGAATTCTAAATGATTTATGAAGACATTCCATATGCAAAATGGTGGGATATAATTCCCCATTGCCTCAGTGTGGCTATACATAGTGACTTCCTTCCAAAGAGGATAATGTATAAAGTGGGGAGTTGAGGAGGGAATGGTAAATTTATAGTGGAGAAACCTGAAAAGCAATACATCACTCAGGTAGTAAACATGAACATTAACAGTGGTAAGTCATGATGATAATATGCACCCTGGTACAATAAGAATGACACTTTACCTCTGTGGTCTTCCTCTCTAAAATTCATAACCTCAATTTAATCATAAGGGAAAATCATAAAAATTCCAAATGAAAAACAGTTCATAAAGTATTTGACCAGCCCTGCTCAAAACTCTCATGATCATAAGCAAGCAAGCAAGAAAGAAAGAAAGAAAGAGAGAAAGGGGGAAGGAAGGAAGGAAGGAAGGAAGGAAGGAAGGATGGAAGGAATGAAGGACAGTCTGAGAAACTGTCACAGCCAAAAAGCGCCTAAGGACATATGAAAACTAAATGTAATGTAATATTCTAAATGGGATCCTGGAACAGGATCATCAGGATATTAAAGACACAAAGGATATTAAGTAAAAACTAAGGAAATCTGAATAAAGTATATGCTTCAGTTAATAATAAGATGTCAATCAATATTGGTTCATTAATTGTTGCATATGTACTATACTAATAAAATGGTGATAATGGTTTATATGGAGACTCTCTGTACTATTTTTACAATTTTTTGTAAAGCTGAAAGTATCCTAAAGGAAGTATTAAATAAAAAAAAAACAATTCTCAAGTAATTCTGATTATAGATGGTAATGTCTTACTTGAAGAAGCAAAAACAATGACAAGAAAAATAAATCAGAAACTTCATCTTAAGCCGTATAATAGCTACAAACTAAAATCAAAACCCTTCAAAAATACCCAGAGAGGTGCCTGGGTGGCTCAGTCGGTTAAGCACCAGACTTCAGCTCAGGTCATGATCTCATGGTTCATGGGTTAAAGCCCCGTGTCGGGCTCTGTGCTGCTCAGCTCAGAGCCTATAGCCTGCTTCAGATTCTGTGTCTCCCTCTCTCTCTCTCCCTCCCCCACTCACACTCTGTCTCTCTCAAAAATAAATAAGCATTAAAATTTTTTTTAAATACTCAGAAAGTATATCATTGCAAATAGATTTATATGAGAAATATGGGTATAACAACTTCATTTGAGTTTCTCCAAATCCCAGCAACAGAATTTATTCTTAAAGTATGATATGAATGAAAATTTAATTCAGTGATCTTTCATAAAGATAGCAAGAACAAGAGGGAGAGGCGAGGGTAGTTAGAGAAATAGAAACATAATTTAAAATCTTCCAAAAAATAAAAGATGCTTTAACTGTCAAACCCTACCAAACAACTAAAGAATAAGTAATACCAATTTTTGAAATTGTTTTCAAAAAAATTAAACAGTGGGATTTATCCCAAAAATGCAGGAATGGTTAAACATTTGAGAATCAATTAATATAATATGCCAAGTTGATAGAAAAAGAACAAAAAACACATCATCACAAGAGATGCATGTAAAATATTTGACAAAATCTAACACTCCACAACAACAACCAAAGAATATAAGGGAAATTTCTCATTCTGATAAAGATAACCCATAAAAAATTTATAGCTAATATTGTACTTGATAATAAAAGACAATGTTTTTTCTTTTTTTAAACTTTTCTCTTTAATGTTTATTCATTTTTGAGAGACAGAGTGAGACAGAGCACAAGCGGGGGTGGAGCAGAGAGAGCGGGAGACACAGAATCAGAAGCAGGCTCAGGCTCTGAGCTGCCAGCACAGAGCCTGAGGCGTGTGGCTTGAACTCGCAAACCATGAGATCATGACCTGAGCCGCAGTCAGATGCTTAACCAACTGAGCCATCCAGACGCCCCAACAATGCTTTAAGGTCAGAAACAATTGTTGAAACTCTATTCAAACCAAGAAAAAAATATGAACACACAACTTATCCATATCAGGAACAAAGGAGGGCATATTACACAGATCACACGGACATAAAAGGATAATGCATGACAGTAGGAAAAGTTTTGTGCGAATAAGTTTGATAACTTAGATGAAATCGATCTATTCCTGGAAGACAAAACTACCAAAATCATTTAAAAAGAAAGAGAACACAACCAGTCTAACAAAGGAATTGAATTTGCATTAAAACCTTTCTAAAAAAAAACCAAACCAAAACAAAACAAAACTTCATCCACAGTGGCTTTACTGGTAAATCCTACTAGCTATTTGAGACAGAAACAATAGCAATTCTACACAATTTCAAAAATAAAAAACAACAGTTATGTTTAGAATTTCAAGAATCCTAACATGATACAAAATTTGAGTTCCACTTCATTTATCACATGGCATTCCTGAATTCCAACTCCACACAGTTGGCCAAGATGTTTTTATGTTCCCTGAAATTATTATTAGTTCCAGAATTTAATAATCCCTGAAGTATATGGATATTTTGCTTTTCCTAGTCTACAGTTTCCTTGGAAACTAGCCACGCATTGTATTGGAAATGACTACAAAGAACTTTTAGTGGTTATTGAGTGTAGCGTTAGAACAGTCTTTCCTCAAGGGTACATGGACTTCATTCAGGGGGCTTTGTGTCGGTGACACAGACCTAGGTAGAGCCTGCAACTATCTGTACTGGTGGTTAAATTAGATTTATTTTCCAAAGGCATGGATACCTTGTACTTTTCTCAGTTTATACAAATTTTGTGGTAGCTCTGTGAATGGGTTGCCTGTTGATTGCTTTCCTAAGAGCTCCATGATTAATTAGCCATATCCAAAGTACACAGCATGTATACTACTTGCTGAATCCAATTAGCATGCTTACTCCACTGCTTGTTATATTAACCTTATACACATTTATATTGATCCGTTAAATACAGTGAATGGACTCAGGTGTCTCAGTTTCTTTCTGTTTCTGCTGATATCAAAGTTTCTTTATGATAGAAACTCTTATCTCCTATAATCCCAACTTGAAAAGGAAAAAAAATAACCCTACAACGATTATTTCCTCAAAGATTATGGCATTTCTCTACCGATTTTTCTTCATGGCATGACGGAAAGTTTTTTGGGAGGTCCCATGGAATGTAGATTAGGACAAATATGACTCAGAATTCCAGTTTCTTAAAGTTGAATCACCAAGTACTTACTAATTGGCCTATGCTAGCTAACATATATATTTTACCCAAAGAAATATTCTCAGTAACTACAAGAGCTCAGATAAGTAGAGGATATGGCGTGGTATTTTTTTTTCTCTCTGAAAATCATGTGTTTCTAATTTTTTTTAACTCCAAACTGTGGATGGGTATTTCCTGATAATTGTCTTTTACCACATTTAAACACAATAACCAATTCCAAGTATCTTACAATTTTCTATTTTCTGCTGCCTGCTTTCCATGATCAAATTCTTAATTAGAAACAAGTTGTAATAACAAATGATAATAATTAGTAATAATAATAATACATTAAAATGCTACTAAGAAATCCACAAAACTCAAGAAGTTTTGAAGGAAGATGTGAATATCATTGATTTAGGCAAAATTGTAATTAGATTCCTTCTGGATTTCTATAATCAGGAAGTGAATCTTTAGGAGCATAATCTGGTCCATTTGATGTCTTTGAGGCTTTTTCTGACTTCCACTGAGATGCCCATGTCCCTTATTTATTCCCACTTGTAATTATGTGGCAATGTATCAGTCATGTGGAATCACATATAATCTTGTAGGATCATTTGAAAGCAGAATCATTGCATTTGGTCAGCTGGACATTCTACACAAGCCCAGGTCAGTTGGGGAGCTCTTGGCATATCTGTGTTTCAAAAGCAGGCATGTGGAAATCTCCATATCTGCCACATGCCCTATGCCATCCTCTAGCCCAACTTCGGGCCATTTATCTACATCAAAGATAGTCCTTTACCAGTGATGCTCCCTTCTTCCCATATCACAGAAGAACTGCCAGAGAAAGAGTGTTATGCATAGCTTCTTTTCTCATATGCTCTTGTAAAGAAGAGTCTTTCCTGGTGACCTTATATCCATGATTTTTACTGATTTCACCTAAGTCTAATCCCCCCCCTTTTTTTTTTACCAGCTCTTCCAAGTATTGTAGGGCTTGTACTCCTTCCCATATCATGTTTTATCTTATATTTCCCTTTTTCTAGGCATGCTATGATTATAGTAAAAGTTTCTACTTGATTATTATATAAATACTTATCATTGAAGAATGATGTAGTCTTATTAATTTAGCTAATTCAATTACATAAAGAAATGTTATTTTGTCATATTCTAGTCATTATGGGAGTTTTTAGCTAGTTATGTCACATTGCTATCTCTGTTGTTCATAATCACATTAGGGTCTTCATATTAAGTTACATTCCAGAACTTCAGGTGCAAAATAGAACACAGGCAAATTCTTCATCTATTACAAACCCAGTGTATCGTAAAGAGTCATCATACTTCCTGGGGCTCAGTTTTGGAAGATCAAATTGTATACCCTTTCTGAAAGCCACTCCAGTTCCAGACACTCTGATAATACTTCTCCAAGTCCAGGAGGATTTTAATCAGGAACAAAATAAGCTTTTAGACAAATTTTCTCAAAGATATAACTAAATATACAAGATCTTGGTTTTTGAAGGACAAATAGCAATAGTATGACACTGTTATTCTCTACCATTATAACAGCTACAACCTTATCCTGAAACACTGGCTATCAAGGGGTAGTATTAATTATAGGAATGGAAAACACATCCATATACACACTCGGCAGGTGTCTATATGATATAATTTTGCACAGTTCTCATTTCACATTATGAGATAAACATTTTCAAAAATATATTTTGTATTTATAGTATTTTGGCAAAGACTTTAAATAATCCCTCTGGATATTTTAGCTAGAAACCTGAACTGTCTATTCAAGGCAATATTCAAGGCAAGTTTCTAATGCCAAAATTCATCCGAAAATGTATCACCTTTAAAAGAATACAATTTTAAAGACATTTAATTGTATTTAGTACATATGTTACAGTTTGAAATATTGAATTCCTATCTCCATTATAACATTGAAAGGCCAATAAATGTCATCCTTCTCCCATCCCAATTTCTAAATTAAGAAACAAAACATTTAACTCTAAAAAACGTAGAAACAAAATGGAAGCTTTGTTTCTGCTGTAAAGCATATTGGAAAATTTGGCTTAGTTGTGAGAGCCAAGCAGACTTGCTAACCAGCTACTCTCCAGCCCACTGGAGAATAGATTGAATGAACAGAATAGTTTCTTTTTTCTAGGTTATTGCCTCCAGTGGGCTGAACTTTTTTTTTGCTATGTCCACAATTTATACAGATTCCTTTTCCTAAATCCAAAACCAGAAGTAAATACTACTACCATCATCACGTAACTTGCTCTACCTCTATCAAGGGGAAGAGTGAAGGGATTCAGTTGAAGACAGCCAGAGATAGAGTCTCGAAGACAGAGTTCCCCCTCTTTGAACAGGGAAAAGAATAGTATGGTGGCTTTATAATATGTTACCTTGTTAGGCTGAACTATTTACTTCCCAGAATTTCCACCATTATATATCCTATAAGGGTGGGATTCAAGAAAATCTTGAGAGACTTTGAGTTTGGAGGAAAGCAAAAAGTCATTTTGTGATTCACACACATTGTTGTTGACCTACAGACTCATCTCATTGGCTTAACGCAATGGTTGAGCCTGCACCTGCTCTGCCTTGCCATAAATCCTCCCTCAGATATTCCCACCAGTGTATCAAAAGTTAGTGTCTAGTTCTGAGGAAGGGCTCTGGCTACTGTCTCCTTCAGTAGTCACTAAGGTCAGAAACAACAAAAACTGACACGAGTTTCACTTCTCTTTTGTGGGATTCCAGTTCATGCATGTGCATCCATCCCAGCTTTGATCTACTCTACTCTATATTCATCTTTACTTCCTGATGGCCTACACTTCATATCTGAAGATCCGGCAACAGATGCAGAATGAAGAACGAGTCTTTCAGAGATAGTTTACCAAGCTCCTGTAATTTCTTAAGATCAATTACCTGTAAGGAATTGCCATAAGAAATTTTAACATTTCTAAGCCCCTGTCTTTTCAGTTCCTACCTTAAGCTGATGTTCAACCAGGAATATGGCTATTGCCCTTAGGTAGGGGAATAGCCGTCTATCAATCTCCCATATTCATGAGTAGGTTCACACTTTACAAACTTTCCCTTTGTGAATATTCATAGAACTATTTTTGAGCAGTGGATTTCTTGTCCTTATGGATCAAATAGCAAAAGAGGTACATCTATTATAAGGACATGTTAAGCTCAAACTTGAAAGCTCATACCCTATTTTATTTCACTTCCCCAAAGATATCTATCTGCATTTCCCAATCACATGTTTTATCTATAGTGAAAATAACATAATCATAAATATACTCAAATAATCAAATGTTAAGGCCATGTCAAAAATAAAATGCAAGTAGCATAGAAAAATCACACATTTGCTTTATACACATCATTATCAAATTTCCAGGGAGAAATTAAAATCCCCTTGCAAGTCAAAACCCAAAGACTAAAAGGAATTAAAAGAAAAAAATCAAAGTATTTTCATGTTGTGAGTTGAATCTTCCAAAGGAATTAAAATCAACTTTTTTTTTCATAATTCTGTCGGTTTTAACTTGAGGACTTTTTGAAATTTCTTTCGCATTGCCCACCAGGTGAATAAATATGTATCCTTCAGGATCTCAGAAGGTGAATTAGTTCAATGCCATGTCTCCAATGTGATCATTTTATGTAAGTATTATACTGTGCAAGGACACACGATAACATCTCACACTTTCTGCTCACCTATTGCTCTTAGAGTGCAACTTAATACCTAGTATTTTAGAATTTATTCCAGGCTATTTTACTTTCTTATTAAACAATATTAAGTATTGCCCAAGATGAATGCAGAGATTTGGTGGTATCTGAAGACAACAAGGTCAATGAACAACTCAGTTGTTTTCTTTCTTTCTTTTTTTTTTTTTTAACCAGACTTTCTTTTTTAAAGCAGTGTTGGGTTCACAACAAAACTGAGCAGAGAGTACAGAGAGTTCCATACAAGCCCTATCCCACACAGGCACAGTCTCCTCCGTTATCAGTACTCCCCACCAGAGGAATATATTTGCTACAACTAATGAACCGACATTGACAGATCATTATTACCCCAAATCCATAGTTCACATTAAGCTCCATTCTTAGTTTTGTATATTCTATGAGTTTTACTTAGTATATGCATTTAAGTTTCCTGTTTCGTTTTTTTTATGGCTTGATAGCTCATTTATTTTTAGTGCTGAATAATATTCTACTATATGAATGTACCACATATTTTTTTTTCCATTCTTCCACTGAAGGTCATCTTGATTGCATCCATGTTTTGCCAGTAATGAATAAAAATGCTATAAACACCCACGTGCAGGTTTTTGTGTGGATACCAGTTTTCAACCCCTTTGGGCAAACACCAAGGAACATGATTATTAGATCATAAGGCAAAACTATGGTTAGTTTCAGAAGCAGCTTTGAAACTTTCTTCCAAAGTGGTTGTCCCATTTTTCATTTTGACTAGCAATGAATGAGAGTTCCTGTTGCTCCACATTTTTGTCAGTATTTGGTGTCAGTGTTCTGGATTTTGGCCATTCAACTATATCATAGTAATGCAGTACAGTCATACCTCATACTTGTTTTAATTTGCATTTCCCTTATGACACCTGATGTGCAGTACCTTCTCATTTGCTTATTTCCCATCTGTATGTCTTCTTTGATGAGGTGGTTTATGAGCTACTTGGGCCCTTTTTAAAATCATGTTGCTTCTTTTCTTAATGTGAGTTTTGAGAATTCTTTTTATATTTTAGATAAGTCCTTTACAAATATATCTTGAACAGATATTTCTCCCAGTCTAGGTTTGCCCTCTTAATCTACAGACAGTGCTTTTGCAGAGCTGAAATTTTTAATTTGAATGAAATCAAGTTTATCAATTCTTGCTTTCATGGCTCATGACTTTAGTGTTATATCTAAAAAGTCATCGCCATCCCCAAGACCATCTAGGTTCTGTTGTGTTATCTTCTAGAGCTTAATGGTTTTGTGTTTTACATCTAGGTGTATGATCCCTTTTGAGTTACTTTTTGTGAAAAATGTAAGGCCTTTGTCTAGACTTGTTTTTTTTTTTTTTTTTGCATGTAGATGTCCAATTACTTCAGTACTAGGGAAATGTTATTTTTCTTTGTTTTTTTCCCCCCTTTTTGAAAGATTATTTGAATATATTTATTTGGGTCTACTTCTGGGTTCTCTATTTTATTCCATTGACCTGTTTATGTCTTCTGTTGTCAATAACTCACCATCTTCATTAGAGAGCTCAGTTTTACACTTGACAGAATGGCAGTCATTTTAGTCATTGTCCACACTCCATGTCCTGGGAAAATAATTTCAATTGGAGGAAATATTCCAGAAAAAAAAATTTTGGCTCTATTAATCGATCTTGGAGAAATCCTTCTACTTAGAGAGGCTTCCTTCTCAGAGAATAAAATTTGAATCATAGTTGAATTCTTTAAAAGCGAGTCATTTGTAACTGACTTAACAAGGTTTTGTTGAGGTTTCCTTCTTTCTTATGCTTTCCTAACCTCTTAATCTCCATTTCCATTATGTACTTTCTGCTCAGAGACAGGAAAGGGGAGAAGCTAGAGAATGGTTTTTCTCTCTCATTGATCAAATAGTTGTTTATGAGTTACCTCATCTCTCTTAAGAATGTGCATTTCTAGCCATTGAGAAAGTCTCACAGCATCTTCTTACCCTGACCAAAGTCCATTTGGAGGCAAAAGGCAAAAAGCACTTATTGAGGAAATAGGCATAATAAGAGGCACTATAGGTTGTGACAAGTCAGCTTAATTGGAATCCCATGCAGTCATTTGCTAGTTTAGGACCATAGCCGACACTAGAAAGGTTATATTTTTATATAAGAGGTTGGAACATTGTTATGCTTTGGAAATATATACAATCTTTCTTACTCTAGGTCAAAGTGTTTAAATGTAAAACGTGAGGAAAGGAACACATTTGTGCATGATTGCAGATGTGTACATACACACACTTTTCCAAAAACTAGTTACTATTGTAAAATATCATAGAAAAGTCTTGACCACTGATTGACCTGTGAGCTGAACCCAAGCACTTGGAGGCTCCTTATTATCAACCCCTGTCCTTGGAATGTGGGTTCTGTTTGCCTTTCCCACTTTCAAGCACTGACCCAAGGAAATAGCCATAAGATAGTGATGTGACTTTGAGAACACCTGCATGGTGTATGTAATTGAACCCAGTTAAAGCCTCTTTATATACTTTTAAGATTTGGCGGGTGAGTGTGGGGATCCATTTTTCTTGCTGCTGTCCAAACTAAGCCTTATTTGTAAGTTACCTTTGTTTATTAAAATAGCCACTTACCAACTTGGAGTGGCGGGCCTCTTTCTTTTTTCTCTCCTTGACCTTCACATGCAGGAGCCCAGTTTCATGTTACATCCTGGAAGCTCCCAAAAAGGTACAAAATGAACAATTGGTTAGTGAGCCAGGAGACTGAAGAAATGGGCCTTCGGAATGAGACATTCGTGGGGGAAATCCCAGATTGGCCATTAACATCTATGTGAGAGAGGGATGGCCCATGTGTTAGATACCTGTGGGCTGCCCCGTACAAGGATGCCCCCAAATAGCAGCCAGTCTAAAGTGCTTGTTGGTGGAACTGTGCATAATGCACTGCAGAAGGGAAAGGAAGGAAGCTCATGGAAGCCACTGTAGACTGACCTCTACTGAAGGCTGAAGCTCATGTTAGAAGGTCAGCTAAGACTAGAGAAGCACATGACAGTGTCCACTAGCCTGATAGTTTTAGGGCAAGTGGACAAGGTGGGAGAGTAGGATAAGTTTAGACCTTAGTGGGCTGGTTTGCAAAGCTAGGAGGGTGCACACTGCCTCAGATTACTATCCAGGCACTTGTGACCAAGTCTGGTCAGGACCCTATGAGGTGGAATCTCTAAAAAGTAAGGAAAATGAAGAGAAATATTTTGTGATAATTGTTGAGGAAACAGACAAAATGTTCCATGCCTTCTGACCCCTAATAAAAAGGAAAATTTTAAACAGAAATTACCCCAAAACGCCTAGGAGAAAACTTGAATTCTTTCTCTATCTCTGCAATTGTAAATCTTATCACATGTTTGAAATATGAACATCTTAAAGATAACCAAAATATTTGTCTATAGACACTGAAAAAATATGTGAAGTTGGGGGAAGTCTTTTCAAAATATAAACTCCTATAGAAGTTCCATTCTCAATTGCATTATAATGAAGTCTCATCCTTTCTGTAACTGTGGTCATTTTTAAGTGGCTTTTTTTTTGTCATTTACAGACAGTTATTGTTTGATCTAATGCTATGGCACAAAAAAAAATGTTCCTGCAAAAGTGCTTCAAGAAGATTTGTGGAAGACTTTGACAAGCACAGTTTTTGATAACTAAAATCAATTTACTTCATTGGGGGGAGAAGGGGGGACAATGAACCTTTCAAGTGCTGCCCCAAAGCTACCCACATAGCCTCTTAGTATGTCATGAGATGTTAGCTGGGGACCTGTCATTGATTCTCCTTCCTCACTTCAACAAAATGGGCCCATTACATTGCTGGTATAATGTTAACATGTAAAGATTTACTTCTCCTGCAGGACACCCTGCAGGCTTTTCTGGAACATCTGCAAGGGAAAAAATGGTCAGTGAACCAAACAAAATTGAAGGCCCAGGCACTGTCATAAGGTTTAGGGTGTCTGGCTGGATAAGACACATGTTGTCCCCAAAACTGTAATGGATAACGTGCAAGCCTATCCAACCCCTAAGAAGGTGAAAGAGGTGCAAGCCAGCCTCTGTAGGAATTTTGGACTTTTGGAAGACTTTCAATATCCACCTGGCACAGTGCCCTCATCTCTTTACCACCTGGTAAAGGAAGGAAACATATGGGACTGAGAAGCAGAGCAAAAACCACCTTTGAGAAGACAAAAAAAACGAATGAAACAGATTAAAGCTCTGTACATCTCCTAAGCTAACATTTGACTTGGATGTGCTCTGACTATAGAAGGTATGGATTGTGAATTGTGCCAAAAACCACAAAAGGGGAGAATACCAGTGGGATTTTAGTCCCAGCTCTGGAAAGGTGTAAAAATCTGATATAATCCCATAGAGCAACAGCTCCTAGCTGTATACACAGCACTCCTCGGGATAGAGCCTCTCACATAGCACCCAGTGCCTCAGCCAGTGTGTTGAGCTCAAACTGGTCTGGCTGGTGGTTACACTGGAACCATAGCCACTAACCCTCTTCCCTGACTGTTGTCTTATTTTAAATGAATTAACCCTCTGTCTGGGACAACGGGAAGCCAAATGTAGGTGATCATAAATTATCCCTTGTGGGGTCAGGAAGCATATGAGACATTCGGGTTTCTTTGCCTGAACCTGGGACAATCCTCACATTTTTTCATGTCCTGGCTAATAGGGCACTGACACCCCCTGGCAATCAGGACCCTGATGCCCTTGCTCAGGTACAAGCCCTATCTACTACTGACCTTTCAGTAGATAAAGGCCAGTTGGGTGCATAGAGAGAGTAGCCACCAGGGTGCCTCAATATGATACTATGTTGCCAAGGATACTGGAATACCTTTGAAGTACAGTGACTTGGTTAATGCAGTAAAGGATTTCCTAAATGTTCTTTTTAAAATGCTTTTTACATTTATTCATTTTTGAGAGACAGAGAGAGACAAAGCACAAGCAGGGGAGGGGCAGAGAGACAAGAAGATATAAAATCCAAAGAAGGCTCCAGGCTCCCAGCTATCAGCACAGAGCCCTACCCAGGGCTTGAACTCACAAACCGCGAGATCATGACCTGAGCTGAAGTCGGATGCACAACCAACTGAGCCACCCAGATGCCCTTTCCTAAATGTTCTAACAAGTCCCAAAGAAATGCCAAAAGAATCTGGGGCTTATCTGCCAGAGTTTCCAGCTGGTGAAGAATTGGCATATTGATTTTATTGGCTTCCTTCTTCCCAGTGAGGGTATTAAATATGTCTTGATTTATGTGAGCACTGCACTTGACCGAATCTGAGCTTTCCTCTGCCACCATTCAATCCAGGATGCCACTATTAGGGGATTAAATAAACTGAATACCATATATGGATACCCTTGTTGAATGGATAATAATCAGGGATCACATTTCAAAGGTCATGATATGCAAGACTGGGCAAAAGAACATGACTTTGAAAGGAGGTTCCATCTCCACCATAATCACACAAGTAGCAGGGTGGATAAAAAGAAGAATGAAATATTAAATTGTTAATTTTATTAATTAACAATTAATTAAATTGTTAACAGGTAAAACCACCTTGGCTGGATGAACTAAAATACTATTCCAGTCTTTAATACATTTGAATGTTCTACTAGTAGGGCCTGTTGTCCCATATACCAGACTGGGGACACTTGCCTAGACATCCAATATCACAAAAGTGTGCAAATCATGGTAAATAGGAATTGCCCCAACTCTCTCAGTAAATCAACATGCTGTGTTGCTAAGAACACCAAGTCCCATCACACCTGGAAAAAAAATTATATCCCGGAATTTGCAATGGGACATCTCAGTGGGATGGGTGAATTACTCTGCACCACTGGGTGAAGGGGAACTACTCAATCTTCACTGGGATTCCATTGTCCTCCTGCAAGCTAGACCAGTTGCAACACACTATACCTGGTATGGGGCATGGTCACTTAAAAGAGGGGAACAGATGGGGTTCCTGGTGTAGCATGTCTCACCCCCAGGCCATCTCCTCATGCCTGACAGTGCTGTTGCTCCAGTAAATACATATGGTATATATAACTAGGTCAAATTACTAAAGCTGCCAACCTCCCTCTCTTCAAGGCTGGATAGGGGGGAGGAATATTTTATTTTGAAAGATCATTTGGCTGTTGTCTTTCTTCTCTCGATTGGCTTGTAGGACATTATAGTACACATGAAAGCCCTTATTAATTCACTCAGCAAGCCTTAAATGATAGCAAACAAAGCCTACCCTTACAGAACATTGAAATGTTTCTGAAAAGAAAAGCCATTCTCCAAAATAAATTGGCCTTAGACTTTATTACTGCCTCAGAATGAGGCTCTTGTGCCATTATCCAAACAGAATATTAGATGTTAATACCTGATAAGTCTGCTAATGAATCATCTTCATTAAATCGCATGGACACAAATAAACGCCTTGAAACCCCCAGGCTAAAGGACGTAGTAAATCAAGGATTTAGATCCTAGGGCTCTTAGTGGAAAAAGTTTTCAATGGTTTGGGGAATTATTATCATAATTATCTTTGTTTTCTGTTGCATGTGCTTGTATTGCTACTGTGGCATCCACCTCCAATGCAGCCACACAGCTTCCAGAACAACTATATCCTTACTAATGAAACCCTTTGCTGGCTGCTCAGGGACCACTATGGAAAAGTAAGTCACATGATACTGTAAGAGCCGGTCATGAAGAATGGAGTCTTGGAGAACATCATCAAAAATCTGTGACTGCTGATAGACCTGTGACCTGAACCCAGATTCAAGGAGACTCCTTACCCCCACCTCCTTGGAATACAGATTCTGCTTACCTTCCCCACACCAAGAGGCTCCTCCAAGAAAATAGCTTTGAGATAGTGATGTGGTGTAGACAACCCCTGAATGGTATTCATGACTAAATCCAGTTAAGGCCTCTTTATAAACTTTTAAGAATGGACAGATGGCTGTGGAGATCCTTTTGTCTTCTTGCCACCCAAGACAAGCATTGTACATAATTCCCGTTTGGTTTTTAAAACTGCCACCAGCAACATAGAGTGGCCTGTGTCTTTCTTCCATCTCTTCCTGTTCTCTGTGTACAGGGGCAAGTTTCAGATTATACCAGGGAAGCTCCTGAAGGGTTACTAACTAGCATTACTCTGCCTCCTGAATGAAACAATGCAACAGTAGAAGTCTCCAAGATGCAATGATAAAGAGCAAAATACACTTTTTAAAAAAGATAATCTTTTTTCGTATATTTGACAAAAAACAAGATTGAAGTTATTGATTTCACATTTCATCAAATCAATGTAAAACCAAATAAATTCTTAACTGAAAAATCTTCACATGCCTATACAATTTTTCTTCCTTACAACAATCCAACAAGGATGTTATTTTTATTTACCAAACATGACACACTAAAGAAACAAAGCCTTGATAAGGTTAAATAAGCTATCCAAGGTCACACAGCCAGGAAGTTCTAGAAGCAGTATTTAAGTGTGAGCAATCTGCCTCCAGAGTGTGACCCTTAAACCAATATGCTATTCAACTTTAGGAATAAAAATGCTTCCTTGAGGAAATATAAAATAAATTGGGACATTTAGATTCTGGTATAGATTATAACTCGTTATCTATGAAAACTCCAAGTTGTGACATATCCTTTGACAGACCCTAGTGTCAGTTGTGAGAAATTACTTGTACCAGACTATGCATCTGCATAGATTATGGAAAACATATATTTTGTTGACATTTTCAAAATGGTACTGTTTTTAAAACTACTGCACATTGTTAGGCCAGAAATCAATGATGTATTAAAAGCGTTAATGCAGGCAGTGTTACAACCTCTTAAAAAGGGCCAACACTATTGTTAGCAGATAATTTATGCAAGCTTGTTCATGTACATCTGTTGATTTGCCAGATAGCTAATTAAAATGCATTAAAGCCATTATGATGTTTAAAGGCACATTTTGTGATTTCATAAAATGTCATCTATCTAGTTTAAACCATACTTGTTTTGATCTGCAGCACAAAAATCACTAAAGGCACAGATTTTGCATATAAATGCACCTCAAAGAAGAAGAAGGATGTGTTTCTTTTGACCTCAGTTTGAATTGACTATAATCTATTTTGATGACATTGTAGTGGATAAAAAAATGCCATGCCTAGCACATGATTTTAATTCTTTACTAAGAATAATTTTATATTTATTTTTTATATTTAATTGCATTCGATCTGACAAAAGTTCTCATCATAATATTATCACCTAACATTTATCGAGTTTTGATATGTGACAGGCAAATTTAATTTCTTAATATATATTAAATAACTTTACACTGAAATTATTTAATGCTCAAAACAACCTTTTAGAGTGTATATATGTATATGTATATAAATATATATATATATACACACACACTCTAAATAAATAAATATATATATATATTACAAACATACATGCATATGTACACACACACACACACATATTATCCTTATTTTGCAGATAAAGCATAAAGAAAAACTGGTCAAATATCACCCTACTAGAAGGTAGGAGAGTCAGCATGAGTAGCCCAGCCAGTCTGGCTCTTGAGCCCTCATCCATTGCTTTTTCCCACCTCTCAATTTTTCCAGTAAGAATCGTCTTTATTTTCTCAGGACACAACAACAACAACCACCACCACCACAACAACAAAATAAGATAGGTTTTGCATTTCCACTGTAAAATCTCTAGCATTATTTAAGATTTTTAAGATATTTGAGAAAACAGAAATATTTAATTTGGCTCACAGCCATGGTTACTTAAGGAATCAGGGTTGTTTTCACATAATCATGCTAAAGATGGTAAATATGAGTTGAGTCATATTTTAACAATACCGAAGATGCTTAAAGTTAACAATATTTTTTTACTTGGAAATAGCCTTTCTTTTCCTCTACCTCTACTTACTCTTTAAAAAGAAGATTTTTTTTCTAAGTTAAAATAGAAAAATACTTTATTTTGACCAGGAAATGTTATCTACATATAGTAAAGTTTCAAAATGAATTAGCAATTATCTTCACTTGAAAAGAAATAACTTATCACAATATTATTTCAATAGGAATTTTATATTATACCATCTACTCTAAACTGTGAGATAATATTGAAATTTCTAAATTGGACTTCTTTAATTCTACAGGTTTTACTCCAATAAATATAGACAGGATTAAATAGAAGAAAGCAATTGCTTTTCTTTTTCTTTTTTTAAAATGAGACAAAGAAAGGGAGTAAGATGTAACACATCTGCTAATTCTCTGGAAGGAGAATTTGTATCTACTTGCCTGCCCACATGTTGGTAATCACATGTAGCATTTTGAGCACTATTCTCAGGCTTTGGAAACCTACCTGATTTTTCTTACTCTAGATCAAATTTCTCAAATCTAAAACCTCAGAGGAAAAAAAGCACACATTTGTTCATGTATGCTCACATGCACATGCACATATGTGTACACACACACACACTTTTCCCATGAAGAACTGACAAGAAAAAATGTGTCTTGGATTATAATTTGTTATATTCAATATTTGACACCAGATAAAAAGTAACTGTCACAGCATTGTGATCCTCATCATAGGTGGTCCTGAAGAACAGTGAGAAAGTGAAAGACTCTAATAAATAGATCTTTAGCAGTGAATCTGCCTATCAAATTTGTCTAGAGACAGTGATAGCTAGAAAAAAATTATTCATAAGCAGTTGCTAGTGGCTTGACTTTATGATGAAGCACGTGTAAGAAACAAATGGAAATATTACTAATGAGGTGGTGTGAAAAAGACTCACATGAATAGAGTCTCACAAATGGACCAATGACTATGTGCTTTTTTGGTCTTTATGAGAATGCTCACCCACATAGCAGAAGATATTTTCAATAACCAGATGTACAAATAACCCTTTCTATTAACAATTCTTCCCCAGCCATCCCAATGTCATCAAGAAAGATGAAGTTTATGCATGAGCTTGAGCAAATGGTATTCACTGCACCAAAACCAATATTATCACTGCTGATGATCATTTCTGGAGGAACTGGCCAGCCATCTATGAGTAGGTTGATTATATCATATATGCAGAGTTAATGCTTTGTCCTCACTGGAAAGTATAATTAATCTATGTTTTGATTGCCTTTTCTGCCAGTAATTCTTTGGCCTGAACAACCATAAATGAAATTACTAAATGCCATGTTCACCATTTTTATAGGCATTATTTCTGACCATGTAACAAATTTTACAACAACAAAAAAAGTGAGGAAGTGAGAAAAAAAATTTACACTCATGAGATTCACTGGTCCATCCTTGTATATCATCACCAGGAACAAATTGGCCAGATAAGCTGGTAAAATATTCTAATGACATATCAGTTGTGGCACTGGCTAGGAAATGTTGGTGTTTGTTCTGTTGAACAAGATGTGGAATATATTCTGATACAATTGATCTAGTGTGTGTGTGTGTGTGTGTGTGTGCGCGTAGGACCTCCTGTTTCTAAAGCTTATTCTTGAATGGTTATGAGGTCTTAATTGCAAAAAGAAAAATGCCTTGTCCAGAGAAAGCAGGTAACCATTTTTCTATTGATTAGTAGTGGAGACTTCCACTAAGTACATGGGATCTTATTTCATTAACACTTCAAAGTAACTACAGGGTTACAGGGTAACCTTATCACCAAAAAAAAAAAAAAATGGAATTGATGCTAAATAGTAGGGAGGCATATATTAAGAAGCCAATGAACTCCCTACTTTGGGAAAGGTTATTTTTACTATCTCTAGGGTAAATGCTGAAAGAAAGCAAATAAAACTCAATTTAGGCAGGATTAATAAGAACTCTAAACCTCTAGAAATGAGTTTTGAATCACCCCAACAGGTAAGTTACCTTGTCTAGCTAAGGTACTTGCTGAGATGTTAACTCAGAGTAAAGTGACCTGGGGTGAGTAATGAAAGAAGGAGGTAATAAATATTGCTTTACAGCTAGCTATGAAAGAAGAATTATAATGCCTATAATCATATCAGTTTTTCTTTGTTATGTAGATTTTTAAAAATATATTAACCTATAATGTATTTTTTCTTCTTGCCTGTTTCCTATTATTTTGTAAAAGGTGTGATGATGTTAGTTAACTTTCTAATTTAATCTTTAGGTTACAGATTATCAAAGGGTAGATTGTAGTTGGTCTAGAAGAGGAAGCAAATGGCAAATGACAAATGAGTCTTCGGTGCTCCTTTTTGGAGAAGTGATGAGCACTATCATTAAACAAAGAATAACTGCATCATGTCAGGAAGACAAGTAATATAGTTGTTATTATTTTTATTTGCAATTAAATTTAAATGGAAAAGTATATGTGGATGTTGAATTGACAAGCTGATGGACCACTTCATATTGTTTTGTTATCTTTAAATCGACCCCATGCTCTTGCAAGGTCATCTACAAATAGGAGAAACATCTGATAACTTAGTTTCTAGAATCTCTTTTCCATAGCACTCTGGTACAATATTGGAATGCAAAAGATGGGGTGAAGGCTTTTTTTTTTCCTTTGGAAGTGTTATGTTTTTTTCTCCATAATACAGGTGTAAAATTTACATTAGATTGCAGGATTTCTTAGATGTGTCACCCAGGTCAGTGCTGCAGTTACCAGTATCATCAAAGGCAGATTTCAGTGCTTTCTGTAGACTTCTAATGTCCTGAAAGCAACAGTGGTCTTCCATGAACATTTTTCTTCCAACCTTCCAATTTTGTTGTTTATTTATGGTACTATCTATCATCTATCTATCTATCTATCTATATCACCATCACCATAATTTTCATCATCATCACCATCTAATAAAATCTGTAATTTTTAGCATAAAACTAAGTGGCATTAACTATATTCAAGATCATCTATTACAGTTACAGTCATCACAACTATCTTCAAAAGTTTTTTTTTTATCATTCCACATAGAAACTCTGTGACCACTAAACAATAACTTCTCATTCCCTCTGCCTCTGCCAATCTCTAATCTATTTTCTGTCTCTAGAAATTTACCTTTCTAGATATCTCATCTAAGTGGAATCACATATTTGTCCTTTTTTTTTCTGGATTATTTATCTCAGCATAATGTTTTCAGGGTTCATCCCTATGGTAGCCTGTGTCAGAATTTCATTTTTTATGGGTGAATAATATTTCATTGCATGCATATACCACACTGTGTTTATAACACATGTGTGTTTATTCATTCATCTGTTAATGAACTTTGTATTGTTTTCATCTTTTGAATACTGTAAATAGTGCTACAAAGAACACTGATAAACAAGTATTTATCTGAGTTTCTGATCTGAATTATTTGGGGTATATGCCTAACAGGGGAATTGCTAGGTCATATGGTAATTCAATGTTTAACTTTCTGATGAAGAATCAAACTGATTTCCACAATGCCCTTACCATTGTCATTACCAGTAAAAGGGTTACAATTTGTCCAGAACCTCACCAACACTTGTTGCTTTCTATTTTTTTTTTAGTTAATTGTCATTGTAATAGGTATGAAGTGATAACTCATTTTGGCTTTAATTTCATTTCTTTAATGACTGATCATGTGTATTTATTGTCCATTTGTTTATGATTTTTGGAAGAATATTTATTTAAATCATTTGCTCTTTCAATGTATTTATATTCTTCTTTAATCATTGTGTTGTAGTTTTCAGGGTACAAATCTTTCACTTTCTTGGTTAAATTTATTCCTAAGTATTTTATTCTTTTGGATGTTATTTTAAATAAAAAATTTTTATTTTCTTTTTTATGTGGTCATTGCTAGTATATAGAAAGAGAACTTTTTTGAGTGTTGATTTTGTACTCTGCAATTAAATTTGTTATTTCTAGAGGCATTCCTGTCCATTTTTTGTGTGAAAATCTGTATATAGTAATGCATCATTTGCAAGTATACATAGTTTTAATTCTTCTCCAATTTGGATATCTGCTATTCCTTTTTCTAGCCTAATTGTTCTGGCTAGAACTTACAGTACAATGTGGAAAGCAGTGATGAAAGTGGACATTCTTTTCTTGTTTTTTTTTTTAATTTTTTTTAACGTTTTTATTTATTTTTGAGACAGAGAGAGACAGAGCATGAACGGGGGAGGGACAGAGAGAGAGGGAGACACAGAATCAGAAGCAGGCTCCAGGCTCTGAGCCATCAGCCCAGAGCCCGACGCGGGGCTCGAACTCGCGGACCGCGAGATCGTGACCTGGGTGAAGTCGGACGCTTAACCGACTGCGCCACCCAGGCGCCCTCTTGTTTTTTATTTAGTAGGGAAATTTTGAGTCTTCCACTTGAGTGTGATGTTAGCTGTGGGTTTTTCGTAAATGTCCTTTGTCATGTAAATGAATTTCTTTTCCTTGTTTTCTGGGGTTTTTTTTATCATGAAAAAGTATTTAAATTTGTCACATACCTTTTTCTCAACTTAGTTAATCATATTTTCCTTCTATCAATATGATTTCATTGATTGATTTGTTTATATTTATTGAACATAACATAATTGAACATAACCAATTAAGAAGAATTGGTGTTAATTATTCTTTAAATGCACACAAGTTACCAATAAAGCCTTCTCATTCTCGACTTTTATTTGCTGTGATGAAATGTTTTAAAGCACCTAATTCCCTGTACTTGCATCTTATAATCCCTGGGGTGTTTTGTTGTATTTTGTTTGGTTTTCTTTTTCTGACTGATGCATAATGCAGTGGCTCCTACTTGACTAAGAATAAGTGGATGTATTACAGCTGTAGAATGGGTTAAAAGATAGAAATAATAGTAACCCTATATATAAATAAACTCCAACTTTTTCTCTAAGAAGCCATTTCACTCTCAATTTCATACAGGTGAAGTTACAAGTAGGGTTTTAAATATGTCAGAGAGAGAAGTCACTTCAACTTTTACCTGAAAGTTTTAGATCTTTGTTACATGTGGACTTTCTAAAATTAAAGTAAAGTGATATGTTAAACTTAGTTGTTTAATCATGTTTGCATTGCCATCACCTAGTACTATGGTAAAAAACAAGCAAAAAACATTCTGGGGCACCTGTATGGCTCAGTCTGTCAAGTGTCCGACTTTGGCTCAGGTCATGATCTCACGGTTCACAAGTTTGAGCCCTGTGTCAGGTTCTGTGTTGACAGCTCAGAGCCTGGAACCTGTTTAAGATTCTGTATCTCTCTCTCTTTCTGCCCCTCCCATGCTCATACTCTCTCTCTCTCTCTCTCTCTCTCTCTCTCTTTCTCTCTCTCAAAAATAAATAAAAACATTAAAAAAATTCTACTAATGAAATTTGAATGAATACAGCAATGTAATTAGTAATTGCCATATTATTCATAAATAAAATAGTGAAAAAAATAAAGATCAGTATATTATTCACAAATTAACAAAACTCCAAATGTTTGCATCATAATTAAAAAAATCTCACCTATCATTTTTTAAGGCACAAATATAACTAATTAATTCAACACTTGTTCTTTAAACATGTATGACTGATTTATATAAAAAATATAATTTCTGCTTAATGGGAAAGAAAATGTCCTTAAAATGTAAAAAGTAAATTTAAGATTTTGATTCTACTGAAAAAACAATTCAATCACATGCTGAGACAACTTTCCAGGAATACCTGGTTGATACATTTAGTGGTAGACAGTCTTGAACACAGAAGAATGCAGAGTTTCAAACGATGGCATGGTATTTGAGTTTTGCTCTCTTGATTTTGGATTCTGTATCCCTCTGTGTATGTTTCCTTATTGGTTAGTGATTTACACCTGGTAAACCTGGGAAACTCAAGGTACATTATTTTTATGTCTCTACATCTGGTATCTGGACAAGATGAAAAAAAGGCACAAGTGATAAGACATTGCAGCCACATGAAAAAGAAGGTCCATAAATACACGGTTTCTTTGTCTAAAAGAGACAGAGGTTCTGGAGGGAAAGGTTGAAGTGAATAGCAAATCTTTCAAATGGTTTATCCCTATGGGTTAGTGAAGGATATCAAGGAAGGTCTAGATTCTGAGACTGGGGCAAATGTGTCAGAGACCCCTAAATTCACAATACTTGCTCTCTCAGGCCCTTGTGAATACTGAATGCACTTCTGTTTGTGCCAATGACATGCTCAAACCCCAACTTTCCATAATAGGCAGCTGGGGGAGGAGCAGTGCCGCGGACATCATAGGTTTCTTATTCCCAGTAAAGAAAAAAAGCTGGATTGAACAAAGAAGCAATATCTTAACAGATACTTCAAATATATACCAGAAGAGAGTTGCGTTCCCAAGTAATTTGTTTTCTATTAACCACTCATGGGAAAGAAAAATAGACTTGAAAGTAATTTCATGTATGCAAATAGAAGTAGTGCAATGTTTTTAAAATATTATTTTTTTAGACACACAATCCTATGTATAAAGAGATCTGCACTTTAGTTAGCCCATGTTTTTGTTTAGCATCATATTTAGGTGTTCCTTTGTCTTTATGTTGACTAGAGATAAAGGTCTAGAGTGATGAGACCTAGTGAACTTGATTTACACAAAGAAGGTGGATAAGTTTTGAGTTTATAAACAAAAACCAATGTTTTTAGTTGTTTATGCAGACTCAGCATCTACCATTATAGAAAATAAATGGAATGAGAACAAAAATGAGTGATAGACATTTTATTTAGTTGTGTAACAGCACATATGTGAACATACTATCCTCTTTATCTCATATCAGCCAGTAAAATTAAGATGGATATCTAAACTCTGGAGTGAACTTAATTTTGAAGAGATTTTAATAAATGTATTAATTATTTTAAGGATTTTATGACAAATTAAAAGGTTATTCATAAGGATACTGTCATGTTTGCATTTATTTTAGTTATCCTGAAGAAAAAGGATGGACTTTACCCCCAATGGTTCGAATGCTAAGATTAATGATCCTGCACACACATGTGCATGCAAACACACTCACATGTACACAAACACACAAGATGGTATGAAAAAGCTTGATAACATAATAAGATCTTGTGAGAGAACAAGGCATGTGTCTGAAGCTGATCTGAAAATATTATGAGAAAAAGCAATAAGTGAAACTTGGTTTCAGATTTTTGTAGTTGTTGGATGCGGACAAGATTTAGGGCTGTCATGAGCATCAGGGGTCTTGCATGGTTTGCTTCTCCTAGAGACACCAAAAGAGAAATTTTTAGATTTTCCTCATCATTAGCTCAAATTTGGGGTAAAAAGAGCAGAAGGGGAAATGAGTCTCAAAAGCAATCAGCTGGAAAATATAAAAAAAAAAGGATTCATATTCTTTATTACAGTGTTCCTTCACAAATACAGGGCACCCATAACTAGTAAAAGAATTCTTCTTTTATATGCATAAGAAATTTACTTATGAGGAAGGACCAACAGAATGTCTATGCTAACTTTTGAAACAAGAATTAAAATGGAACGTTTTTTCTGTGAAATGCAAATTATCTAAGTAAATTCAAAGCAGAAAATCTCAATCAATCAACAATAGTTAAAATGAAAAAAATCTACCTCAAAGTAGCATTATAATGTTAGGTTGAGTCAACGTTCTGAGGAATTTCTACACTAGACCTTAAAAAAGGAGATCATTAATATATTGTAAATTTTTCCATAACATACATTAAAAGCTTTTTAAAATTTTGAAATACATATCATGTAAACAGCAATAAGCAATATCCAACCAGAATTAGCTTGATAAAATAAGGATGACTCAACAATGGAGAATGTTTAGATTTCTTGAAGAAGAAGAAGGGGAGGAGGTCAAGAGGAAGAGAAGGATAAACTTGATGGGGATGGTAGGTATGCCCTCAAGTACTTTTATACATGATCTCATTTGATTCTCATAATATCGGTATGAGAAAATGCTATTAGGAGTATTCATATTTCACAGGTACATGAATAAGGAGCAGAGTCAAGACAAGAACACATTTCTATATGATTCCCCAAAATCACATTGACAACGATGAGTATCATCTGTCATTGAATGAAAAGTAGGCCTTAAATGATTTCATAAAGAACTGTGATTTGTTTATAAAGGAATCTTTTTATTTATGTAACTAAAGATTGACACATTTATCTATACACATTAATATTTGCATTTGTATTTAGAAATGTATGCAAGTACAAATTTAAATATGAAGATTATATATCAAAATAGTAATGATGCTCATGTATGGATATTGGAATTATCTAAATGATTTTATTTCATTTTAAGGCTAAAACTTTTTGTTTTCACTAATCTGAATTTACTAATATTTGCAATTAACATAGAAGTTAAAGCTCTGTAACATAAAAAAAATAATACAAGATCAAAAGTGGACATACAGTAAGAGAAAAGATACCTAGTATTTGAGTACCTATTAAACTGGACTTTTAATTGTTGAGTTATTGAAAAATGAATGCATTAAAATATGGAATCTTAGCTAATATATACCATATAATTTTTCAAACCAAATGGGCATTTGTCATTTTATATTTAACATTTTGTTTCATTTTCCATAGAAATAAGACCCTAAACTGCATGAAGAATAATGAGAATGGAAGTAACTATCTTGTTAAATTGAATATAGGGATTTTTTTTATCTTATGATGTGAGTACAGGACACCTTATTAAATTAAATATAGGGTTGTGTGTGGTGGTTTCTTTCTTTAATTTTTATTTTTTTTAAATTTCATGATCTGAGTATTCTACCTTTAGAAAAATTAAAGTATCAGTTACTTATAGAAATAAGTCTTCTTTTACCAATAAAACAGGTCATTCCATACTACTTTTTCTTCATTCTCACTAACATTTCCTATATCGGTTGGAGCTTTGACTTAATTAACTGAATCTTCATTTTGGGGACCTTAGCCATTTCTGTGTTTAAAAAAAATGATAGAATATATTCGATGTGCTATTTTTACACACATTCTAATTAAAATTCACCCATCTCTTAAATTTTTTTTAATCCTTTCAATACTCGCTAGTAGACCTATATTCTTTTGCTGTACAGGCAGAGGTTTTAATGAGTTATCACAATTTGAAAGGGCTTTTCATGTGCAATCTTGTTTAATCAAATATGTGACAAGCTTCAGATTAACCACTAACCATTAGAAATGTCAGTACAAAATAATTGTATCAAATTGATTTGGACTTCCCCTGAAATTTTAAATGCCAATATAACTTAAGTTGTGTGATATTTTGCCAAGAGTCATTTACAATAATCCATGATCATTAATGACAGATTAGGTAAATAAATGCTTCAAATTTATCAAATGTTTTAGGGAAAAAATGGCATAGAATAAAATCTGAAGTGCATATTGTATTTTCATTGAATATTTTAAAATTTGAATCTCTATCCTATCTATATGTATTTCTCAGAAAGATAAAATCCGTACTCTGCATTTGTTTCTAGGTGAATAAAAGGGAAGAATGTTAATGGATATTCATGTTTACCATTATTGTTTATAGTAAAGGGAAGCCAAATTTTCAAGAGTAATGTAAGTTCTGAGCAAAACATTCAACCCAAATGTATACTATTTCATTCTTCTAATTTATCTCTCTTTTTTTAATGTTTTATTTATTTTTTGAGAGAGAAAGTTCAAAGACAGGAGGGGCAGAGAGAGAGGGAACAGAGTATCCAAAACTGACTTGACATTGACAGGCTAACTGACTTGACATTGACAGGCTGACAGCAGTGAGTCTGATTTCGGGCTTGAACCCACAAACTGTGAGGTCATGACCTAGACGCTCAACTGACCAAGCCACCCAGGCACCTCTAATTTACATTTCTAAATAAACTATAAGGATTTTTCAGATTAGGTGTTTTATTTTGAATTTATTTCTGGTGACAAACTGAGTGTCCTGCATATAGTAGGAAATGCAGGTTGAAACCAGGGAGCTATTCATTTTTATTAGATAATACAGCAGTAAACGACAGTAGTAATTTCACTGATTAGGAAAATGATAAAGGATAATCTCTTTGAAAATTAAATTTTATTTTGAATCTGGTATTAAATCAATTGTGAATTACTGTCTTGGAATTCAAAGTATTTTTACTCTATTTAATCTAAGATATGATATACTGTATATTTTAGTGCAATATTGGGCCAATAAGTGTATGTTAATTGTCTCCTTCTTGGTTCACAAATTTGCTGATGGTTCTCTGGTGGCATTTTCGGTTCATTTTAGTTAATTTTAATTTTTGGCTTACTTTTTCATTGATACAAGGGTTTAACTTTTTTCCATAAAACCATCTTTCTAAATAACTATGTGTTCCACAGACTTACATACTGACTAGAACTAAGATATTTAGTTCTAAGGTATGGTCTGTCTCGCCATCAGAACAGGGTTGAACTTCCCACCAGTCCAACTCCTTGAAGTTTTAATGGCATAAGTGGGGACTTATATCTAATTGATTTATTTAAACTATTTCACAACTCTGTAAATTGTACATAGTTTAGAAATTATCTAGATTTAGATTTTATATTTAGAAATGATTACATATATCCATGTAAATGAATTCTGGTCAACCTCCCCCAGTGTGAAAAAGTTAGTTTTCTGTCCATTTGCAAGTGACTTCTAATATCCCTCATCTGTAAGTGTCTCATTTGTGCATTCTCCTTTGAGCTGGTTGTGACATTATTAATAATAAGTTAAAGTTGTAACATGTGTAACATTATTAATAATAAGTTAAATAAAGTTGTAAAACCTGTACAGATTTTTATCTGTATCAGAGATGATTTTATCTATTTTAAAAATTGTTTCTTAAAAATAACATAGAATTGTCATCTAAGAATAAAATAAAATACAATAAAATAAGGGATCTGACACTTAAGATCCTAAAAAATATTAACTTAAATGTCTACATCACTCTATTATGTAACACAGCATATAGATCTGATCAGTTGACATACTCAGTGAATGAGAAAAACATATTCTGTATATTCTGCTTCAGTGCATTCTGTACACATGCACATATATGCCCATAAACTGGACTCACAATGCTTTGTCCTATTTTCCTGGTTATTGTAAGTCTTACATGTTCATAGTTCCCACCTTTATAATTATGACACTCTCTCTATATATGTACATACTGCGGACCAAAAATTTTTCTTCCAGAAATTTATCTTTACATGTTTTTATGGTGTGAGTTTTTATGTTTCCTAACATTCATGCAGTGGTTAATCATAATGTTACACCTTTTACATATGTTCCAGCATATTTTGGAGAAAGGGCTTAAGATGTAAGTATAATTGAACATCACTCCACAGTTTATTGACAAAAGAATCTTTCCAGTTTTGGACACTAAGTTTTTTTTAAATATTTGACGGTCTTTACACAGTTGCAAAGTTTAACCTCCCAAGTGGAGTATCTGTACCTTAGTTACTAACTTCCTAAGGTGATATGGTATAGAAGAAAATGTTAGAAGCTGTGTTGGCAAATGACTTTAACCAAGTCTAAAAAAGTAAATTAAATTCTTACTAACATTAAACATGGAGTGATAGTTACACATACACACAGGAAGGTACACACACACAGGTAGAAAGAGTACAAATAAAAACACTTGGAGGGAGAGTATTATCAACATAATGGTAGAGTTTGCAACTTCAAATGCCCATCCCTTCACTGAAACATGGAAAAAACAAGCAGAAAATCTCAAAAGTAACATTGTCCTAACTGAAAACAAAATGAAACTTTATAGAAATCAAGCAAATAATAAGAAAAGTGCAGCTTAAAAATGGTAAGAAAGTTTTGTAGCATTTTAACTCCCTCTTTCCCTAGGCTCTGCCAGCCCGGAAGCACTCTTGAAGGTGGCAGCCTTTATTCTCAATGTAGGACCAAGGTCCTTGGTCCTGAAAGGAACAGAGTGTATCTGATTTGCAAAGCATTGTGTTTGCCCTTTCTAACTCTTCTGGAGGATATGTGAGGACTGATGAAAAGCATTCATTAATTTTTGCCTAACTTGCAACTGTCTCAGGGTGGAAAAGTAACAATTGTTCAAAACCATTGTTAAGTGAAGAAGCTCCTGCAATTGACTGGTGTAAAATGTTATGGTTAAGTTATATGTATTACTTTTTAGAACAATTTGGCAAGTAAAAAAATACGTCATTGTAAGTCATTAAGGAAATCCAAATAAAAACTATAATTAGATACAGCTTCACACACACAAGTATGGTTTTAAGAATATTTAAAAAAGGAAAACAACTGCTGATGCTGATGTGGAGAAATTGGTACTCATACACTGCTGTGGGAATGGTTCAGCTGCTACAGAAAACAGTTTGGTGAGGGCTCCTGGACGGTTAAGTGTCCTACTTTAGCTCAGCTCACAGTTCGTGGATTTTGAGCCCCTCATTGGGCTCTGTGCTGACAGCTCAGAGCCTAGGGCCTGTTTCAGATTCTGTGTCTCCCTCTCTCTCTGTACCTCCCCCGATCACATTCTGTTGCTCTCTCTTTCTCTCTCAAAAATAAACATTACAAAATTAAAAAAAAAAAAAAAGAAAACAGTTTGGTGATTCCTCAAATAGCTAAGTATAGAACTATCATATTACTCTGCAATTCCACTCCTAGGCAAAAACCACAAAAACTTAAAATTCGACAAGTACATGTCTAAGCATGTTCATAGCAGCACTCACAAAAACCAAAGGTGCGAACAGCTCAAAATTCCATCAGTGGATAAATGGATAAGGAAATAATGATCTATGCATACAATTGAATGTTATTTAGCCACAAAAAGGAATGAAATACTGATACATGCAACAAGGTGGATAAACCTCTAAAACATTATGCTAAGTGCAAAAGTCAGTTACAAGAGACTGCATGATTCTATTTATATGAAATATCCGGAATAGATAAATCCATGGAGATAGGATGCAGATTGGTGGTTACCAGAGGATGGAGAGACACTACTCGATAGTTACCAGGTTTTGCTTTGGAGTGATGGAAATGTTTTGTATCTAGATACAAGTGATGGTTGCACATCAGTGAATTGTTTGCCTTGAAATGGTTAATTTTACCGTATAAGAATTTCACTTTTTATAAATTATTTTTAAATATTTGAATAATTTTTTCTTTTTTTTTATAGGTTCTTGGCATATAGTTTTCTTTTTTTTTTTTCTGAAATTTATTGACAAATTGGTTTCCATACAACACCCAGTGCTCATCCCAAAAGGTGCCCTCCTCAATACCCATCACCCACCCTCTCCTCCCTCCCACCCCCCATCAACCCTCAGTTTGTTCTCAGTTTTTAACAGTCTCTTATGCTTTGGCTCTCTCCCATTCTAACCTCTTTTTTTTTTTTTTCCTTCCCCTCCCCCATGGGTTCCTGTAAGTTTCTCAGGATCCACATAAGAGTGAAACCATATGGTATCTGTCTTTCTCTGTATGGCTTATTTCACTTAGCATCACACTTTCCAGTTCCATCCACGTTGCTACAAAAGGCCATATTTCATTTTTTCTCATTGCCACGTAATATTCCATTGTGTATATAAACCACAATTTCTTTATCCATTCATCAGTTGATGGACATTTAGGCTCTTTCCATAATTTGGCTATTGTTGAGAGTGCTGCTATGAACATTGGGGTACAAGTGGCCCTATGCATCAGCGCTCCTGTATCCCTTGGATAAATTCCTAGCAGTGCTATTGCTGGGTCATAGGGTAGGTCTATTTTTAATTTTCTGAGGAACCTCCACACTGCTTTCCAGAGCGGCTGCACCAATTTGCATTCCCACCAACAGTGCAAGAGGGTTCCCGTTTCTCCACATCCTCGCCAGCATCTATAGTCTCCTGATTTGTTCATTTTGGCCACTCTGACTGGCGTGAGGTGATACCTGAGTGTGGTTTTGATTTGTATTTCCCTGATAAGGAGCGACGCTGAACATCTTTTCATGTGCCTGTTGGCCATCTGGATGTCTTCTTTAGAGAAGTGTCTATTCATGTTTTCTGCCCATTTCTTCACTGGGTTATTTGTTTTTTGGGTGTGGAGTTTGGTGAGCTCTTTATAGATTTTGGATACTAGCCCTTTGTCCGATATGTCATTTGCGAATATCTTTTCCCATTCCATTGGTTGCCTTTTAGTTTTGTTGGTTGTTTCCTTTGCTGTGCAGAAGCTTTTTATCTTCATAAGGTCCCAGTAATTCACTTTTGCTTTTAATTCCCTTGCCTTTGGGGATGTGTCGAGTAAGAGATTGCTACGGCTGAGGTCAGAGAGGTCTTTTCCTGCTTTCTCCTCTAGGGTTTTGATGGTTTCCTGTCTCACATTTAGGTCCTTTATCCATTTTGAGTTTATTTTTGTGAATGGTGTGAGAAAGTGGTCTAGTTTCAACCTTCTGCATGTTGCTGTCCAGTTCTCCCAGCACCATTTGTTAAAGAGGCTGTCTTTTTTCCATTGGATGTTCTTTCCTGCTTTGTCAAAGATGAGTTGGCCATACGTTTGTGGGTCTAGTTCTGGGGTTTCTATTCTATTCCATTGGTCTATGTGTCTGTTTTGGTTGAATAATTTTTTCTTATTACTGATCATGAGTCCTTGAATATAATTTCCTAGAATGGAACTTTTTTTTTTTTTTTTTTTTTTTTAATAAACAGGGTCAGAGAGAGAGGGAGACACAGAATCCAAACAGGCTCCAGGCTCTGAGCTGTCAGCACAGAGCCCGATGCGGGGCTCAGAGCCACAAGCTGAGAAATCATGACCTGAGCCCTAGACACCTAACGGACTGAGCCACCCAGGGGCCCCTAGAATTTACATATCTAATAATTAGTTTTAAATCAAGACTTAGATGGTATCTATTTGACATAAACAAAAGTTCCTTTTTAACTCAATTTATAGGCTAGCTCAAATTCAGCAGACTTTATTCATGTCAAAATGTTTGTTGGATGAAGAGATAGTATATAGATAAAGGAAACAGATAATAAATTAAATTAAATACAAATCACAGAGAATAAATCAAATTAAATACAAACCAATACATTTCATAAAGTTAGCTGAATAATATTTTGCTTTTTATTAACAGTAAAGAATGAAGGCTGACCATGTTACTGTTATAAGTAATAAATACATTTCCAAACAATTCAGAATACTTTATCTTATTTTCCCCTTATAATCAGATATACCCTTATAAGTCCTTGGCTTATCTGGACTCAGTTACCTTTTAGCCTCATCACTCCTGTTCTTCCTTGCTCCCCTTGTTATTATCATATTAGATTTTTTTCAGTTACTCTATAATCCTTGTTTCCCCCACCCCCCAACCCTTGTATCCTTTTAATGGCTCCTGAAAGAATTCTCCCTATCTCTTCATGAGCCCTTCATGAGCCACTTCTAATCTTGTGTTTAATGGACTGATGGATTATCTATGTCCTAGAACACAATTGTATTTCTTAAGTTCATTGACCATATTTATCTTTACCATTTGACCACCAGCATCTAAGGGTTGGGTAAGTGACTAGATGTATTATGGCTTAGATGAGAGAAAGGGTCCAGAGAGGAAGACTTGTCAGAACAGGAATACTTATTATAAACCCATGCAGAAAATGGGTTGCATTTGTATGTAATTATTTATTTAAGTTTAAGTATTTACTTCAGATTTTATATTCAAACACATTCTTTTTGTTTAAGATACACTGAAGTTATGTAATATTTAGTGGTTTATTTCTTTGTTCTATTTTGTTTTATTTTTACTGAATACCCATGAAAACCTCTGTCTCCTATAGTTATATAGTTCATTGGCAATGCCAGCAAATCTACACTAGAGATTTCTTAAATCATGTCAGATATAAAGAAAGAATGGTTCATTTCTGATATTTAAGTCCTGTGATAGGAAACCAACCTGTAACAAAAGCAAATTGATCATTGGTAATATAAACACAAAATTTAGTTCATTGTTGCTTCATTGTTGGTGTATAGAAATGCAACCAATTTCTGTGTATTGATTTTATATCCTGCAACTTTGCTGAATTCACGAATCAATTGTAGCAGGTTTTTGGTAGAATCTTTTGGGTTTTCCATATATCCTGTCATCTGCGAAGAGTAAAAGTTCGACCTCCTTCTGGCTGATTTGGATGCCTTTTCTTTCTTTGTGTTGCCTGATTGCAGAAGTGAAAACTTCCAATACTATGTCGAATAACAGTGGCGAGAGTGGACATCCCTGTCTTGTTCCTGACCTGAGGGGGAAAGTTCTCAGTTTTTCCCCATTGAGGATGATATTAGCATTGGGTCGTTCATATATGACTTTTATCATCTCGAGTTATGCTCTTTGTAACCCTACTTTCTTGAGGGTTTTTATCAAGAAAGGATGTTGTATTTTGTCAAATGCTTTCTCTGCATCTATTGAGAAGATCATATGGTTCTTGTCCTTTCTTTTATTGATGTGATGAATCACGTTAATTATTTTGCAGATATTGAACCAGCCCTGCATCCTAGGTATAAATCCCCCTTGGTCGTGGTGAATAATTTTTTTAATGTATTGTTGGATCCAGTTGGCTAATATCTTGTTGAGGATTGTTGCATCCATGTTCATCAGGGAAATTGGTCTATAGTTTTCCTTTTTAGTAGCGTCTCTGTCTGGTTTTTGAATCAAGGTAATGCTAGCTTCATAGAAAGAGTTTGGAAGTTTTCTTTCCATTTCTATCAAGAGACTAGGTGCTAACTCTTCCTTGAATGGTAGAATTCCCCTGGAAAGCCATCTGTCCCTGGACTCTTGTTTTTTGGCAGATTTTTGATTACTAATTTGATTTCCTTCCTGCTTATGGGTCTGTTCAAATTTTCTATTTCTTCCTGTTTCAGTTTTGGTAGTGTATATGTTTCTAGGATTTGTCCATTTCTTCCAGATTGCCCATTTTATTGGCATGTGATTGCTCTTAATATTCTTTCATTATTGTTTTTATTTCTGCTGTGTTGCTTGTGATCTCTCCTCTTTTATTCTTGATTTCATTTATTTGGGACCATTCGTTTTTCTTTTTGATAAAACTGGCCAGGGGTTTATCAATGTTATTAATTCTCTCAAGGAACCAGCTTCTGGTTTCATTGATCTGTTCTACTGTTTGTTTTTTGTTTTTGTTTTTGTTTTTTTGTTTTGTTTTATTCGGGTTTTTTTTGTTTTTTTGTTTTTTTCAATAGCATTGATTTCTGCTCTAATTTTTATTATTTCCTGGCTTCTGCTGTTTTGGGGTTTTATTTCCTGTTCTTTTTCCAGCTCCTTAAGGCATAAGATTAGGTTGTGTATCTGAGATCTTTCTTCCTTCTTTAGGAGGGCCTGGATTGCTATATACTTTCCTGTTATGACTGCCTTTTCTGCATCCCAGAGGTTTTGGGTTGTGGTGTTGTCATTTTCATTGACTTTCATATACTTTTTAATTTCCTCTTTAACTACTTGGTTAGCATGTTCTTCAGTCTCCAAGTATCTGTTACCTTTCCAAATTTTTCCTTATGGTTGATTTCGAGTTTCATAGCGTTGTGGTCTGAAAATATGCATGGTATGATCTCGGTCTTTTTGTACTTAGGGCTGATTTGTGTCCTAGTATATGGTCTATTCTGGAGAACGTTCCATGTGCACTGGAGAAGAATGTATATTTTGCTGCTTTAGGATGAAATGTTTGGAATATATCTGTTAAGTCCATCTGGTCCAGTGTGTCATTCAAAGCCATTGTTTCCGTGTTGATTTTTTCATTAGATGATCTGTCCTTTGCTGTGTGTGGGGTGTTGAAGTCTCCTACTACTATGGTATTACTATCAATGAGTTTCTTTATGTTTGTGAATAATTGATTTATATATTTGGGTGCTTTCACATTTGGTATATAAATGTTTACAATTGTTAGGACTTCTTAGTGGATAGACCCCTTGATTATGATATAATGCCCTTCTGCATCTCTTGATACAGTCTTTAGTTTCAAGTCTAGATTGTCTGATATAAGTATGGCTACTGAGGCTTTCTTTTGTTGACCATTAGCATGATAGATGGCTCCCCATCTCCTTACTTTCAATCTGAAGGTGTCCTTAGGTCTAAAGTGGGTCTCTTGTAAACAGCATGTAGATGGATCTTGTTTTCTTATCCATTCTGTTACCCTATGTCTCTTGATCGGAGCACTGAGTCCATTGACGTTTAGTGTAAGTACTGAATATGAATTTATTGCCATTATGATGCTTGCAGAGTTGGAGTTTCTGGTGGTGTTCTCTGGTCCCTTCTAATCTTTTGTTGCTTTTTGTGTATATATATGTGTGTGTGTGTATATGTGTGTGTGTGTGTGTGTGTGTGTGTATTTGGTATATATATATTTTCATCTTTTCTCCCCTCAGAGAGTCCCCCTTAAAATTTCTTGCAGGGCTGGTTTAGTGGTCACAAACTCCTTTAATTTTTCTTTGTCTGGGAAACTTTTTATCTTTCCTTCTATTTTGAATGACAGCCTTGCTGGATAAAGAATTCTTGGCTGCACATTTTTCTGATGCAGCACACTGAATATATCCTGCCACTCCTTTCTGGCCTACCAAGTTTCTGTGGATAGGTCTACTGCAACCCTGATCTGTCTATCCTTGTAGGTTAGGGACTTTTTTCCCTTGTTGATTTCATGATTCTCTCCTTGCCTGAGTATTTTGTGAATTTGACTATGATATGCCTTCTTGATGGTCGGTTTTTGTTGAATCTAATGGGGGTCCTCTGTGCTTCCTGGATTTTGATGTCTGTGTCTTTCCCCAGGTTAGGAAAGTTTTCCACTGTGATTTTCTCACATAACCATTCTACCTCTATTTCTCTCTCTTCCTGTTCTGGGACCCCTATGATTCTGATGTTCTTCCTTTTTCATGAGTCACTGATTTCTCTAATTGTTAAATCATGCTCTTTTGCCTTAATCTCCCTCTTTTTTTCTGCTTCATTATTCTCTATAAGTTTTTCCTCTGTATTGCTGATTCTCTGTTCTGCCTCGTCCATCCTTGCTACTGCTGCATCCATCTGTGATTGCAGCTCAGTTATAACATTTTTAATTTCATTCTGGCTATTTTTTACTTCTTTTATCTCTGCAGAAAGGGATTCTAATCTATTGTTGACTCCAGCTAGTATTCTTATTATCGTGATTCTAAATTCTGGTTCAGACATCTTGCTTGTATCTGTGTTGGTTAAATCCCTAGCTGCTGTTTTGTCGTGCTCTTTCTTTTCAGGTGAATTCTTTTGTTTTGTCATTTTGAAGGGAGAAAGGAATTGAGGTAGAAAAATTGAAATTAAAAAATATTAAAATTAAGAAAATATTAAAATTAAAAATTAAACACACACACACACACACACACAAATGGAATAGATGATGGTAGATCCTAGGTGTGTTTTGGTCTGGGTGTTGAAAGTGTTTTGACAGATTAGAGAAAAAAAGGGGGGAGGAGAAAGAAAAAAAAGGAAATCGTTTGAAAAATCGAAAAAACGAATACACTGAAGTAGACTAAAATGAGATCATGGGGGTAAAATAGAATTTGAAAAAATTACACAAAAGTAAAGAATATAGTAGACAACAATTAAAGAAAAATATTATAATAAAAATTAAAAATAAATATGATTTTTTTCTTTTTCTGTATTCAAGAGAAAAGAAAAGAAATGAAAAAGAGAAAAAAAGATAAAATAAGAAAAAAAGGAAATCGTTTGAAAATTAGAACAAGTGAATACACTGTAGTGGACTAAAATAAAATGATAGAAGTAAAATAGAATTTGAAAAATTTACATAAAGGTAAAAAAATATAGTAACAAAAATTAAATAAAAATATTTTAATAGAAATTGAAAGTAAAAATGAAGATTTTTCTCTTTCTGCATTCAAGAAAAAGAAACGAAATGAAAATGAGAAAAAAGAAAAAGAAAGAAAAAAAGGAAATTGTTTGAAATTTGAAAAGGTGAATACACTGAAGTAGACTACAATAAAATGATGGAAGTAAAATAGAATTTGAAAAAAATTACACAAAAGTAAAAAATATAGTAATAAAAATTAAAGAAAAATATTTTTAATAAAAATTGAAAATAAAAATGATTTTTTTCTCTTTCTGTATTCAAGAAAAAGAAGTGTAAAAGAGAAAAAGGAAAAGGAAAAAAAAGAAAGAAAGAAAATTGGATAGATGGACCTGCTAACAGATTGAAGTAGGACTGAAATTACTGTTTTCCCCTAGAAGTCAGTCTATGTAGTACTTTATAGTCCATAGACTAAGCCGGCAGTGAGACTTGTGTTCTTGAAGAGTGAAGTTGGCCCAGTTGGGCGGGGCTCAGTGTAACAGCTCCACTCTCCAGTAGATAGCACTGCCATCCTACTGGGGTGGATTGTTGAGGTGCTTGTAGGTGCCTGTGCGTATGCACGGGAACCGTGAAAATGGCACCTCCCAGCTACCCAGTCTGTTCTCACAGATCAGCAATCGTGCACCCATTCTCTGTCTTCAGCTTTTGTCCACTCCCAGCTTCTTCACTCTCCGTGACCAGGCCCCAGGTAGTACCTCTCTCCAGATTTTTGTATCAGATGCGGCTGGTTTCCCCAGTCCCTTACTTCTGAAGGACTGCGGCTTTGACCAGTTCCGCCCCTCTGTGGGAGGGTCTCATGGAGCAATGCCCAAATAAGCAATGGACAATGTCGGCTGCACCCAGGAATACTTGTGGGACCCTGCTGCTGCTGGTGCCCTGAGACTGTGACCAGGTGCCAGCCCGCCCCAGAAAAAGTTCGCGAGATAGAGTAGCAGCAGCTTTTCAGGGATTATGGAAAATCACAACACACATCTGGCACCAGGCTTCACCCTTAATGCCCTTGTTCCAGCATCAGAGAATGTGGCTGTTTTCTGTGGTCTGCTGGGACCAGGTGGCTTCAACAGTCTCTACCAAATGTCCTTCCAGCAGTGGAACCGCTTTTCTCTGTGTGACCTGCAAACCTCCCAGAACCCACTTTGTTTCTGGGGATTCACCTGTCCCACCAGAGTACTGCCAGGTATTGAGCTGTGGAGCTGCAGCCTTTGCACTCCCCTTGTTTACAGTCTTAATGGAATTTAAACCCTCTCGTTTCTCCTTTCTCCCTTTTTAGTTTAGTCCCTGAGGCTGTTTCCAATTTTCCACTTTCTCTCCAGCTGCTTTTGGGGAGGGGCGATTTTACTGTATTCTCCCCCTGCCACCCCCCTCAGTCTCCATACTCTCTCCGTCTGCGCTCCTCCACTCTTCCCTACACTCCGCGGCTTCTAGCTCCCCAAATTCATCTCTCCGCACCGTGTACCTGTTGAATTCTGTGGTTCAGGTTGTGCAAATTGTTGTGTTAATCCTCCAATCAGTTTTCTAGGTGTGTAGGATGGTTTAGTGTTGGTCTGGCTGTATTTAATGGACACAAGACACACAAAAAACTTCCATGCTGTTCGGCCATCTTGGCTCCTCTTTGAATTAAGCATTTAATTGGACTATTCTATGTAAGTGGCTTATAGGGAACTGTGTTAAAATAATTTTTTCTTCCTTATTCTCACTAACCCCCATGCTGGTAGTGGTAGCTGGTAAGCTATTGGAGAGCATATTCATATAAGCATTTGCAATCAGGCACAAGTCTTGATGTGACAAGATCCATTACCACTTCATTTCAAAGTTCTTAGACTATCAAAAACAAAAACCTTTCCCTCATCACAAATAATTGTTTTATGCCATAATTAGGATCAGTAGGATGTATCTATACAAGGATACAGGAGAGAAATAGTCTTTTTATACTTCCATTTCCCTCTCATGCCAGTCTTTTTTATTTTCTCTAAAAATCAGTACAATAAAACAAAGCAAAAATAGAACACATAGGTTCCTTTCTAAATAATACTTTGCTCTAATTGTGTATTCATTGGGTTTTGACATAAAACCAAAATTTATTAAGTAACAGTTATAATGCAGATATCATTCATAGAAACCTAATCTGTGAAGAAAATTAAAAAGGGAAATTATCTAGGGAAAAAATTCATAACAAAAATCAGGATAAACAAATGTTTCTAGTCTTTGAGTTTTCCCTAAGGGAATGATTTTGGGCTTAGCATCGACTATTTTATAATAGCAATTCCTTATCTGGAAAATGAATTTATTGAACTTGCTACTGTCAGTTGGGAATGCTATTGGGAATATTTTTTTCCATGAAATTGTTTATTATGCAAATATTGTTATTTATTAAAGTAAGTCCAATGCATCACGTAAATATCACCACTTTCAAACCAAGCAAAGATCAAAATTATCTCAGGGCAATGTTGGAGAAGTAGCTAAAGATTTAGATTTTATTAATGTGATGCTAATCATTTGACTGGAAATGGAATAATGTATGTGTGTGTGAATACACACATGTATTTCAAAGTATATGAATGTGTGATCAAGTCAAACATTTTTATTACACACTTCATCATAATCTATCAAATAATGTCCTACTAAATTGAAAGGGCAAATAAACACATTCTTTCTTATAATAATCTAGGTTTATAACACTCTAGTTTAAATTCTTTTTTTTTCAAATTTTTATTTGCCATATAGATATAGCTATAAAATGACACTTGAATGATAAAGAGTTTGACATTCCTACTAGGAAGGAACATGATAAGTTAGTGTAGACTTTCATTTTTTATAAATATGTCTTCTATAGTATCCATGGCAGCTTGTCAATCAGACTGTTCCTGAACATTCTCCTGATAAACAGGTGTTTCATCTTATAACACTTTTTAAGCCTGAAATGTATCTTTTCATATGGGTGCTTGTTTGCTCTAAGTCTACATTTAGATGCAATTAAAGATAAAATCCAGTGAACTTTCTTATATTTATAGGGAGCTCTCCGAGAACTTTTACATATTTTCTTCTTTAGGCCAAACTACACAACTTCGTCTTCTTCAGTCATTTTATATGATTAGGTTTCCATATGCTTCATGATCTTTCTCTGGATGCATGTTCCCTTCCCTGGATGCAATATGAACATTTATGTACATTTATATTGATATGTGTAAATTTAAAACAATAATCTAGATGTGTCCTGACCAGTATAACACTCTTGTTGATAATCAAGTGACCATAGGTTTTAGGGTTTTTTTCTGCACCCTCAATTTCATTTCACAGATCTGTAAATCTAGCCTGATACCGTTACCCTACTTGTTTGATTACCATGGCTTTAAGTATTGAAATCAGAAAGTGTGAGTCCTCCAAGTTTATTCTCCTTTTTTCAAGATTATTTTGGCTATACTGGTTCCTTTGAATTTCCATATTTTTTTTATAATTTCTGCAAAAAACTGAAAAACAAAAAACAAAAACAGCTGGGATTTTGATAAGGATTACATTGAATCTCTAGATTACATTGGGGACTATCAAGATTTTATGAGTATTAAAGCAATCTCTTGATCCATAACATGGGTTGTCATTCAATTTAGTTGTCTTTTTAATTCTTTCAACAATTATTTATGATTTTCAGTGTATAATTCCTTACTTATTTCATCAAATTTATTCTTACTTGGATTTTATTGAGCTTTTTATATATTAATACTATTTTTCATCAAATTAATTTTAAGCCATTATAGCTTCAAATATTCTTCTGATCCTTCCTTTCTTCTATCTTTCTGATATTCCCATTAAGCATATGCTGGTACACTTAATGATTTCTCATACTTCTATAAAGTTCTCTTTATTTTCTTTTTTCTTTTCTCTTTCTGTTCTTTAGATTGCATAATCTCTAATAATATGTCAACTTCTTTTTCTGCCAGCTCAAATCTACTACTGAGCCTTTTCAGTGTTTTTTTCTTCTTGACTATTAAACTTTTTGTTAAAGACACATTTATTAATGTGATCAGACTATGACATTTAGCAATCAACAGCATGGGGCAAAACAAAACAAAACAACAACCCTACATTAGAACCCTTTGTTGGAATGCTTTACACTTTACACATAACAGAAACTGAAATAACTTCTAATTCAGTTAGTCATAATTATGGTTCTCAAGGTTTTTATCCATACACAAGAATATTGTCTAAAACATGTCTTCTTTGTAGTAGCTAGGCACTGCCGCCACTGTACTTGGTAGAGTTTACAAATCTGTTGTAAACTGTAGCTTCCCTGTCACTTCTCTGGCTTTCCTCTCCTGCTAAGTTTTGTTTCTTGACAGTATTGGCCTCCATCATCATAGAGTTCAGAGCTTCTGTCTCCAAACTTTTTTCCTTTAATGGGTCCAAAATTTGAAGATTGGTGGCTATAATTGCCAAAATCATTACAGCTTTCACGACCTCCAAAACTGCTTCCATCATTACTAAATCCGCTATAGCCATCTCCACTGCCACTATTTTCACCAGCACCCCAACCGCCACCAAAGACACCTTGCTCACTGAAGTTTATTCCATGACCAAAGTTGTCATTTCCACCAAAACCATCTCCAAAATCACCACCAAAGTTTCCAGAACCACTTTAACCTCTTTGGCTGGATGAAGCAGTAGCCATCTCTTCCTTAGATAGGGCTTGCTTTACGTCACAGTTGTGGCCAATCGCAGTACAGTATTTTTTTTTTTTAATTTTTAACATTTATTTATTATTTAAAGACAGAGAGAGACTGAGCATGAGCATGGGAGGTGCAGAGAGAGGAGGAGATATAGGATCGAAGCAGGCTCCAGGTTCTGAGCTGTCAGCCCGCCTGATGCGGGCTCGAGCTCACAAACCATGAGATCATGACCTGAGCCCAAGTCTTGACCTGAGCCAAAGTTGGACGCCCAACCAACTGAGCCACCCAGGTGCCCCCGCAGTAACGTATTTTTGAATGGCAATCTTGTCTATGAAGTTATAGTCATCAAATGTTACAAAAGCAAAGCCTCTCTTCTTGCCACTACTTTGATCAGTCATGATTTCATTCACTTCAGTTTTCCCATACCTTCAAAATAATTTCAGATGATGTCCTTCAGTGTTTCCTTTAATGTCACTAACAAATATAATTTTCAGTTAAGTGGGCACCAGGTCTTTGAGAATCTTCTCTTGAGACAGTCCTTTTTGCTTTATTGATGGGTGGATTCTTTCAGTGAAGTCTATTCCTGCTGAAATTTTCAGCCTTTTCTAGAATCTTACAGGGTGCATTCTAATGTATAGTCACAATCATCATGGGATGAACTGTGGGATGGTGTTGGGTTTTGCAGGGTTCTCTTTGACTTTTCCTTCCCCTGATCTGACCTGTTTAGTTTTTAGGTGATTTGCTTCCATTGGCATTCCACTCAGCTCTTAGCCCTCAGTAATTGCCAGCTGATTACTCTTTTTGATTACTGCTTTGACAAAGTCCTGATACATAAACTGTTTCATAGTCTGACCCAGTTAACTTTCACAGGGGTAGACTTTGAGGCCTGTCTTTGTGCCTTGTGTTAACACCCAGGAGTACTCTTCTCACTTGTTTATTACCCCAAATATCTCTGCTAAAATTTTAGTTCTTCTGTATTTTCACTGTTTATTATCATGGAGCTACTACCTCATAATTGCTTTTAACAAAAATTCCCATTGCTTTCAATGGTGCCTTTAGACTTTTACTTTCTTGAGATCTGTATGAAATAAAGTCAGTCTACTTAGGGACAGCTACTGATGTCTCTATTATTAAGACCTACATCTCCCCCTGAGCAAACATGTATACCACTGCTTTGGAGTTGGGCATAAGGTAATGGCCCGCTTCTCTCAAGTGACAGCATGTGTTATAAGAGGGGTACTAAGCAGAGGCAGTAGCTCTTCATTTTCTCAGCTTGCCTCTCCTAATGAGGAATCTCTACCTACAAGCAAACAAAGGTGAGGGTAATTCTGGATGAGGTCTCTCAATCTTCAGTACTTGGGGTAAATATTCTACCCACTGATAGGGGATGGGCACAGACTACTAGCTGAAAGGGCTATAGAACTCACAGATGCTCTTGTTTGGAATAGAGTTTCTACAACAGTGAGCTAGGCAGATGATAAATGCTGGCTGGCTGCCTCTCTCAGGGAGATACACTAACCCTTGACTGGTAGTTATGGAAGAAAGAGCCTCATATTCTCATATGCAACTGCTCGGAATAGAATTTTCTGAGCTGGGTGAGGGAGAGCTGTTTGTACCTCAACTGTCACAGGCTCTCGGTATTTATACCATATTGAGTAGAATTTCTTGAATGGATGTTTCTCCATTTGTTATTGTCCTTTAGACAGTTTCTAGCAGTTTAAAATGTCTTAAATACACATATTTAAACAATTTTCAGTGATTATGATTATTTTGGTGATGAAAGAGTCCTCAGAAATCCTCGTATTGATTTCTGAAAGTGTGCATCCTACAGTAAATATTATATTGTATGATTATAACCCCTATTATTTATTCATTTTCCTATTGATGGATATTTAGAAGTTTGAGAAATTCTCTTCTGTTGCCACATATCTCCTTGTGTACTTATGCAAAAGCACCCTTAAGGTGTACGCCTACAGATAGATATCCTCTGGTGTGATGTCCATTTTTCTTTCATTAGTTTTTTTTTTACCCAAAATTTTATTAGCAGTTTTCCAGTTTCTAATTACTCTAATGAGTTATAATTTGTATTACCACTTGTAAAACATCAGAATAACTTTCAAAAAAAAGAAGGCATGAGGTGAACCTCACATTTGCCTCTACTTTTGCCAATGCATCATCTGCTGAGAGAAGTAGCTTGATACTTACATTAGCTTCATTGATCTAAGGTAACAGAAGTTAGAATTCAGCACTCCCAAAGCACCTAGATATTGAAGATTCAAGCTATAGAGGAAAAAAACCCTATACATTCTAAAATTGTTATGTAGTCTTTACCCTGTGAAACTTGTTGAATCCTAAATTGTACTTGCAAATGGAAAGGATTTGAGAAAAATGTCAAAATTAGATGCTGGGAGGCTAAATCAATAGTCAAGGATTTCACCCTTTTTTTAGACCTAGGGAAGAAGTTGTTGAATATCAGGGCATGATAAAATAAAGGAGTAATGATAAATACCTATGCTATTACTGAGGGCTTTGGTAGTAAGGGCAAACTAGAAATAGGTGATCTCTACAAAATTGGAATCCTAGCCTAAACTAGATCAATGTTATCTGACTATGCTCAAAAAGTATAAATAAATAAATCATCTCTGGAGGAAGAAATACCACAAAATGCTCCTTATTTTTAAATACTCAATAGTCAGCACTTTTTCGAAATTTATCAAGCATTCTAGCAAGCAGTGCTAAACAACTAACAATCAAGAGGAAAAAAGCAATACATACAGATCCATAACTGACCCAAAAAACAAGTTTTTTAAGTTGAATTTTATTTCTTTAATTATTATAATGTTTATTTATTTTTGAGAAATATAGAAAGAGAGAGAGGAAGAGAGAGGGGGACAGAGGATCCAAAGCAGGCTCTGCACTGACAGCACTGAGCCCGATAATATGGGGTTTGAACTCATGAACTGTGAGAGCAGGACCTGAGCCAGAGTCTGACACTTAACCAACCGACCACCCAGTCACCCCCAAAAAAACAACTTTAAAATAGCTATGATTAAATGTTCCAGAAAATAAAAAAAATTAAAGAAAATTTTACCAGAGATTTTAAGTTACATAAAACCCCCTGAAAATTAAAATTTTAGAAATAACACATTCAATCATTGAAACAAAAGTTCAATAGATGTGTTTCATGGTACCTTAAAGCAAAAGAAAAAAAAAGTTGTGAGCTAAAAGATATGTCAGCAGAATGTATCTAGATTGATACACAGAAAGAAAATAATAAATACAGAGAAGTGTGTAGAAGAAGTTTAGGATATGTTGCAAAAGCTTAACATACATTAATTTGAGTCCCAGAAAGAGACAAAAGAGAATGGAAAAAAGTAAAATTTGAAGAGCTACTTGTTGAGGACTTCCAAAAACTGATGAAATACTTCAAGCCAGAGTTTACAGATATACATGTAACCAAAACATAATATATAAAAATAAAAGCAAATGTAGGCACGGAATAGTAAACATCCTGAAAATGAAATGTAGAGAGAATATATCAAAAGCAGTTGGCATTGGTGGGTCCACAGCTTAACTTCAATGTAGCAAGCAGAAATCTAAAAATTAATTGCTCACAATAAAGGATAAAAGAAGAATATTATAGAAAAATACTTTAAAATACTGAGTGAAAACAATGGTCAGTCTGGAACTTTAAGTTCACTAAAAAATCTGAAAGCAATGTCTATATAAAAATATTCTCCACAAGAAAAAAATTGTAAAGATTTTTTCCAGCAAAACTTCACAAAAAACGAAAATACGTGCAATCAACAGGAAAAAAGACTGAACAAAGTTCCTCAGGAAGTAAAAAAGTATGTAAGATGGAATCATGAAAATACAGATATCTCCTACTATCTGAAAATACAGTGTTCCTAAGAAATCTTTCATAAGCCAGAATGGCGAGGAAATAATTATCATGAATTTATATAGACAATTTTTGAACATTCCAAGACCCCAACTTCTCTTAAGCTTTTCTGATACTTAGGACACAGGTTGCTAACAGATGCACACAACAGATTCAGATGAAGCACAGATGCTCACAGACACAGTTCAAAGCTTGGGTTGCTTGATGCTAAGATGCTGAGTGTGGTTCCGGGAGAAGGACCTTGGTGGCGCCACTCTCACTGCGCTGAGAGTGCTGCTTCAGCAACCTCTCACTGCAAAACACACTGAACAGTTTTTGCTTTTCATCTTTTTTCATGACAGTGAAAATCCTCTTCAAATTTCTTTCATTTCGCAAAAACAGATGTGAAGGCCTTCCATAAAGGCAGAGTGACGTAACGTGAACCTTCCAAAAGCAGGAGATACTTGTATAGAAGAGAACTAGAAGAAAGCAATTATAAAAAAGTGACAAATGGTACAGAATGGAAAGTGCAGAAATAAATCCACAGACTCACAGTCACATGATTAATGCAGACACTATGCCCTGAAGTGTAAAGACTGCCCTGGGTCTATCGGATATCTATATTTATAAAAATAAAAATTAATTATATTCTGTACCTCAAGCAAAATTCAAAGGAATACAGATACCAATGTGAAGGTCAAAACAATAAAGCTTGTAGACAACATATGAGAGTATCTTTGTAAACTCAGCCTTGGCTAAAGTTTTTAAACAGTATTACAAAGCACCAACCTTAAAAAACAAACAAAACAAAACAAAACAAAAAACTAATGCAGACGTCATTATATTAATTACGTCAAAAGCAAGTATTAAGAAAGAGAAACAAACAAGTTGCAGAATCATTGCATTTCTATTTAGTTCCAATTCTTTTATGACGAAGATCGAAAATTGTAGACCTTAAATAGGATTCCCAAACTATTTTTATTATATCAGCAGAAATGTATGTTTTCATTTTCTTCTAAGCTGTCTCCAGCTTTACATTTCTACCAAGTGAAGAAATGAGCACTGTGAGCATTTCTATCCCAGACTTTATTATAGAAGAATAAGGTAAATTATGCTTTATTCGGTGGCATTCTATTGACTCTGATTCTATCTTCTGCTCTAAATAGTACACATGTATTCACTGAACCAAGAAATAACTCATTTCAAACTCATAACTCATTTACTTTTACCATGTCTGTCTTCTCTGTAAGACAGAGAATGCCAGCAATGGTTCACAAAATTGGCAGTCACCACAAGTAGAGAAGCTGGGTGAAAAAAACTGTGACAGTGTTTCAGAAAAGGGGAGAAAATTCCTACAGACAAAAGAGTCATTTTTATAATATTATCTTAGGGTCAAAAAATAAACTAAATCCAAACTTTACACAGATTAACTGGTAAAATATAATTGAATTTTGATTAAAATCTGCATTATAGCCATTATGTTTGTAATTATTTGGCAATGGGTGTATATAAAGGAAAGTACACAGAGTTCTCCGGAAATTTAAGCTAAAATGAAATACATAGTAAGAAGGCATTATGAGTTTCTGAAGAAATACTATGAATAATTGTATGCCAATAATTTTGGTAAATTCCTCACTTAATATGGAGTATTATACTTCTAGTAGGGCTGTTCCTAACTTCAGAGAATTATTTTTTAAAAAGCAACTTAACATCTTAGGGTATTAAATATGGTTGAGAGTAAGGTCAGTGATCCCCATACATTCTATAATACACTTACAGATATTTTCTCCTTTTTTAGACTCAAGCTAATACAGTTAAAACTTAGATTCCTGGGCACCTGAGTGGCTCATCGGTTGAGCATCCTACTTTGGCTCAGGTCATGACCCCATGGTTTGTGAGTTCAACCCCCACATCAGGCTCAGTGCAGTCAGTGCAGAGTCCACTTGGAACCCTTTGTTCCCATCTCTCTACCCTTCCCCTGCTTGTGCTCTCTCAAAAATAAATAAACATTAAAAAAATAGATGCCAACTTTAATACTGTGCCTGAAGAATGACACTATAATTTGAATTCACATTCTCACCAGGTTCCTTAACTCAAAGTTATGACATAAATTTGGAAAGAATGGATCCGGAGTATTTTAATGGAGAGATTTTGTGGAAAAGAACCAGTCTAAGACCTCCTTTAGCAGCCTTTCCTCCCTTGACTGACGCTGGCAAAGTTAACAGAAAACTACAACTCAATAAAACTCTATTTTGCAGGAATATGGGATTGATTTACTCCACAGATTAGGTGGTTCTCTCTTCAGGGTCTCATTAGGCTAAATTTAAGGTGTTGGATGGGTCTGCAATCTAATGTGACACTCGGGTTCCCCTTCTTAACTCACTGGTTTTCAGAATTTGGTTTCTAACATATGGACAACTGAGAACACCTGCCATTCCATGTCATGTGATCTCCATAACATGGAAGTTTAATTCTTCAAGGCCAGTCAAGAAGTTTCTGCAGCTACCAATTTTCACAACTTTTTCTGTTTCTGACTCTAAAACTTATTTTAAAGGGCTCAGGTCATTAGTTTAGGCTCACCTATGATAATTTCCCTTTTGATAATTTAAAGTCAACTGATTGGGAAATGTAATTACATCTGCAAAAGCACTTACCCTTTGCCATATAACGTTACTTAATCATGGAAATATTCCATGGTATTTGCATGTGCCACTTAAAGGGAGAGAATTATATAGGTCTGTTCACTGGGGAGTAGAAATCTTGTGGACTATCTAGAATTATAGGTGCCAAAGTTAGGCATTGTGTCTCTTTCAGAGATACTTCTGTTTTTCCCCATGTCCTCAGAGCATTTCCCTTGTCAATATGTCATCCAAATAAGACTGATGCACAAGTGAAGAGAATTAATAATGTTACAATTTTAGAGAGGTTTCTTTCCAAAGAACCAAAAGCACTGCCAAATTATGTCATGTCAAAATAAATGATGTATTAAAACAGTCATGTTCTCAATGTGATAGCAAGGAAAAGTTTTAGACATTTGAGACGCTAACTGATAAAATATGAAATTAAAACATTAACTTGTTGGTGAACACTTTCACTCTCACTATGTATTTCCCATTCATACTCATAGCAATTCATACTCCGTAACATGAGAGGTAGAAAGTAGACATAGAAGATTGGAATAAAAATCCACAAAATTATATTTAAAATACATGTGTTTACGTAAGTTGTTAATTATATTATTTAAATACTCTACTTATATTCAGATTTCACTACTTCACTACTATAGTTACTTAATACTGGTCTACTTAAAAATAAAATAATAAGGTGAGACAGGGAGAGTCCCAGAACCAACTGGGTGGGTACAAGATGGAGGGTAGGATTTAATCCTTTGTGGGTAGAATCACATGTACAGAGAAGAGACAAGGAACAAAGATGCAAGAATCTAAATGTCTCCTGGGCCCCCCACCATTCCCAGGTCCCCCCTGGAGGCAGCAGTGACAGAAGCACAGTCTACAGCAATGAACAGCAGTGGGAAATGAAGAAACACTTTGAGAAGAGCAAGTACCAAGTACAGTTGTGGTTCAAGCACTGTTGGGCTAAGTTCTCAGGGCAGCAAGTAGGTAGCTATAGCCATGGCTCCAGTAATTGTGGTGCTGGACGCTGGAAAGCTCAGGAAATTAGCACTGAGTGGGGCAAGTGCCCCAGAGCTTCTACCCCTGCCTGTCCTCTGTTTCCAGGGAGATGGAGTTGTGGGGGGAGGCGGTAGGTTTCTGCAAGCCCCTCTTCCCAGACCCTTGGAACTCTTCCAGCCCCCATTCTGTTTCCAGCCATAGCTGGGCCTAGGGGAGCCCCTGTGCAGAGCGCTTCGCAGGAGCTCTGGTTTCTGCAGTCCCAGCCCTAGTTTCACCTAAGGACCCCTTACAGACTCTGTTGTTATTCTATGAGTTCCTTGGGAAGGACTTCTATTTCCTAATGATGTCAGAGTGCCAACAAGGGGATGGCTTTGTAAATAAGAACATCTCCAACATCAGAACCTTCCTGGATTTATAGAGCATCCTGTCACTTCCCTAACCTGTGAATCTGTGGGGAGCCAGAGAGGATAGGCACTGTATTCCTGCAAACTGAGTCTACCTAGGTGCCTGAAGCATGCCTGGTTGGTCTTTACCGCTATTCATGCTTCCACAGCATGAATGCACCACCATTTCTGTATCCAACCTGCTGGTAGTAAACTTTTGCATATTTTCACTGTGCTGCAATCCTAAATTGTGTTGCTATGACTGTCCCAAATGTCTTGGAGAATTGATGTCTTCACAATATTGAGCTGTCCAAACTAAAAACATTAGTCTTTCTTCATTCATTTGGTTGTTCATGAAGTCTATCCATAAAGAGTCATTATTTATCCATAGAGATCTTGCCTATATCTTTCTGTGGATTTCTGGCACTTCATCTTTACTATTGTCTGACATTTTAGATAACATTTTTAATTTCATTTTTATCTCTTCAATTGTTATATTCATTTTCTATTGAGGAAACTTGCTCAACTCTTTAATTCTAATAATTTATCTGGACACTCTTTTGGACATTACAATGTGAAAATTAATAAAGTTCTTGGTAATCTTGAAAAAAATGTATTAAAAGAATACAGAGAGACAAATTTGTTCTTCACATTACTTGAGTTTGATGATAAAGAATTATCCCTAAAGGAAAAATTATAAGTATTCCTGAAACCAAAACACATTTTAAAAGAAAAAGAAAAGAAACTACACAAATCAGGAAAACACAAAATTAATATAACATTAATAAGGTTTGAGACCAGCCATACCAGACATATAAATATATCAAATAGCTTTAACTCACCTCTTAAAAGATTTTCAGATAAGTTTACAGGGCAAAACCAAATTTTATGGCAATTCCAAGAGACAGGATGTCAAAAGGTAGTGGAAAAAGGCTAAAACAATAGGATTGGGAAAGGTACTCAGACAAACTTTCCAAAAAAAATAAAAGAAGCAGCGATTGGAATCCTGATAAAGTAGAATTTTGCCTCAAAATCTCATTGAGAAAAAGATATTTTTAATATTAAAGACCAAAATACATACTGCATATATAACAGTTATGATACCAAACTTTGAAAAATATAGCTACTGGGGCACCTGGGTGGCACAGTCGGTTGAGCGTCCGACTTCAGCCAGGTCACGATCTCGTGGTCCGCGAGTTCGAGCCCCGCGTCGGGCTCTGGGCTGATGGCTCAGAGCCTGGAGCCTGTTTCTGATTCTGTGTCTCCCTCTCTCTCTGCCCCTCCCCTATTCATGCTCTGTCTCTCTCTGTCCCAAAAATAAATAAACGTTGAAAAAAAATTAAAAAAAAAAGAAAAATATAGCTACTGTCTTCATAAAATAAAACTTTAAGAGATAGAATAGGAAACAACCATAAATATTCTATTGTCAATTACCTACTGTTGTATGATAACATTCCCAACCTTAGTGGATTAAAACAACATAATTTATTCATTTATTTCATTCATGAATTTTAAGATTGGTGATGTAAGATGGGCTCAGCTGAGTTCTTACAGTTTGATCTTAGCTGCCTCAATGCACTGTGGTTAACTAACAGGCTGGCTCAGAGGCCCTTCTGGGGCTTGGCTAACTATTAGCTGGTATGCCTCAACTCTCCTTCAAGTGGCTCTCATCCTCCATCAAGCTAACTTGGGCTTGTTTTCCTAGCAGGGGAGCTGGAAAAGTCAAAATCCTAAAATCAAAAATCAAAAATGCTATTTTTGGTCCCTGAGAGTAGGTTCCCAGTCAATTATTCTCTAATGGTCTGTTCTTTGCTTTACACTCCTGACCCCTCTCTCTGAGATGGTCTTTCTTTCCCATTACACTTTTTGGCTTCTTCTGTAGTAATCACCTGTGTTAGCAACTGCGTAGATTGATGATCCTGCCTCCTGCATATAGAAAGTTAGTGGTGTTAGAAGCCTTACAATTTCAGCTCTGCTTAGTCCAGGCCAGAAGAATTTTTGTTAATACTAATACCCTAAAGCGTTGTAGGTATTCTATGTAATAAATTAAAACAACTTTTTTTTTATTAATAGACTTCATTTTTTCAAACATCTTTTAGGTTCACAGGAAAATTGAGCAGAGATTTCCCATATACCCCATGCACTCATATATGTATAACCTCCACCATTATCAATAATCCCCATCAGACTCGTCTGTTGTTACAACTGATAACTACATTGACACATCATTATCATCTAAGCCTTTATAGTTAACATCAGGGTTCACTCTTGGTGTTGTACACTTCTGGTTTGGATAAATATATAATAACATGTATCCATCATTATACTATCATGAAGAAAAGTTTCATTACGCTAAAAATCTTCTGGGCTCTGCCAATTCATCCCTTCATCCCTCATCACTTCTAGCAAGCACTGATCTTTTTGCTGTCGCTATAATTTTGCCTTTTTCAAAACGTCATAAAGTTAAAAGGATAGAGGTTATAGTCTTTTTAGATTGGTTTCTTGCATTTACTATATGCATTTAAGTTTCCTCTGTGTCTTTTCCTGGCTTCATAGCTCACTTTTTAAAAATTGCTGAATGGTCTTCCAATGTCTGGATGTACCACAGTTTATTTATCCATTTACCTACTGAAAGACATCATGGTTATTTCCAAATTTGGACAATTATAAATAAAGCTGCTATAAACATGGTGTGCAGGTTTTTGTATGGGCATTGTTTTCCATTCCTTTAGGTTAAAAACCAAGAAGTGAAATTGCTGGATCATAAGGCAAGAATATGTTTAGTTTTATAAGAAACCATCTGTCTTCCAAAGTTGTTGCACCATTTCACATTTTCACCAGCAATGAATGAGAGCTCCTGTTGCTCCACATGCTTGACAACATTTGATGTTGTCAGTGTTCCAGATTTTGGCCATTCCAAAAAGTGTGTATTAATATCCCATAATTGTTCTTAATATGCATTCCTGTGATGACCTATAGTGTGGAACATCTATCATGTGCATATTTTCCATCTGTATATATTATTTGGTGAGTTATCTGCTAAAGATTTTGGCTAATTTGTAAATTAGATTTTTTTATTGCTGAGTTTTGACAGTATTTTTCTTAATTTTTTTTTTCAACGTTTATTTATTTTTGGGACAGAGAGAGACAGAGCATGAACGGGGGAGGGGCAGAGAGAGAGGGAGACACAGAATCGGAAACAGGCTCCAGGCTCTGAGCCATCAGCCCAGAGCCCGACGCGGGGCTCGAACTCACGGACCGCGAGATCGTGACCTGGCTGAAGTCAGACGCTTAACCGACTGCGCCACCCAGGCGCCCCCTTGACAGTATTTTTTATAGATATTTAGATAATAGTCCCTTATTGTGTGTGTCTTTTACAAATGTTTCCTCCTAGTGTGTGGTTTGCCCTTTTATTCTCTGGACAATGTCTTTTGCAGAGCAGAAAATTTCAATTTCACTGAAGTCCAGTTTATCAATTTTTTCTTTCATGAATCATACATTTGTTTTTGTACCATCAAACTTTTCCAGAAGTTTTTTTAGTTTTGTACTTTACATTTAGGTTTGTGATCCATTGTGAGCTAGTTTTTGTAAATGTTGTAGGCTATATGTCATGATTCATTTCCCCTATTTTCCCTATTTTAAAATAGGTAGATAATAAATTGATGGGTCTATGGATGTATGTATGTATGGATAGATAGATAGATAGATAGACGATAGATAGATATTAAATAGAGTCTTGTTAATTACTTACTTCCACTTTGGTAATAGCCTTCTCTGGGAATTTATCTTTATAAAAGCCTAGTGGTCTAAGTGGTAGGGTTTACATATCACTGCCTTAATTTTTTTGGAGGTCTTATCCTATGGGTTTATGGCCACACCCTCAATTGGAATTATTATTCCAGGCTACAGTTTATAGTTATAATGTTTGTACAATGGGATGCGAAACATGCAAAACAGTTTTATTTTCCAATCCAACAAATCCTTGCCACACTATATCCTCTTTATATTCTGCTAGCTAATTAGTCATTTCTTTCTTTAGATTGTTCTTCAGTTCCGTATTATATGCTATAAACTATATATATATATATATACATACACACATATATGTGTATATATATGTGTATATATACACATATATATATATGTGTATATATATATATAAAACTAGTAACAACCTTTGACTAGTTACATATATTCTGCTTGGAGATCGTCCCACTAAGGTTCATAATTTTATAGCTTCCACTTCCACATTATATGAGCAACAATTTAGTCAAGTATTTTAAGATTGTATATAGCACAGGCTATAATTTTGCCAACCTTTGCCTGCCACCTAGTTCTAAAACTAAGATCATATATTTAGGATTTGATTGGATGATACCCCACATCTAGGTACCAATATCTGTATGAATAACATTTTGCTACTAATGAACAACTAAAATGTTTTTTGTAATGTTTATTTATTTTTGAGAAGACAGAGAGAGAGTGCAAGCAGGAGGAGGGGCATAAAGAGGGAGGACAGAGAGAAGTAGACTCCACACTGTCAGCACAGAGCCAAACATGGGGCTCGATCTCACAAACCCTGAGATCATGACCTCAGCAGAAATCAAGAGTCTGAAGCTTAACTGAGTACCCAAGCACCCAAAAAACGACAATGTCTTAAGACATCAGTCATTTATTTAGCCCACAAGTTTTTATCAGCAATTTAGGCTAGAATAAACTGGATTATCTTCTATCCTTTTCTGGCTCTCCTTTTACGTTTTTAGTGAGCTGGAGATTACCTGGGAGGCACTGCTTTTGCAGGTTTCTTGGCTGTTAAGTGGAACTCCTTCTAGTTGTCCAGCTTGGGCTTAATTGCATGGTGAAGACAGGGCCCCAAAGAGAGTAGAAACACTCAAGATCCCTGGGGGTCTATGCTTGGACCAAGCATATAGTCATTTCTGTCATATTCTATTGGCCAAATTAAATCACAAACCAGCCTAGATTCAAGGAGTATGGAAGAAGGACTGAACTCTTGATGGTAGGAGTTGTAATTTCACATCCTGAAGGGGAGAGCTAAAGGACTGGTGAGAAAATCAGATCCATTATTTTGCTACCTATCTACTGAACACACTAAATATTGGAATATTTCACACATTGAAGTCAATTTAACATTGTTCAAGCAGACAAAAATGCTGGTTAGAATTTAGAGCAACTAAATAAGGAAATCAGTGGATCTTATGAATATGTTCTGAAGTGTACATAGAATATTTACTAAAATTGACTATACATTATATTACACACTAAGTGTAAATAATTCCATATAGGAGAAAATAAAACATTCAGATCACATTACAATTCTACAAAATATAGATAACAAATGTCCTGCCACACTAAAAATAAAAACATTTCCCTTAAAACTCTTGATGAAAGAAGGAATACAAGCAGAAATGTCAACATTTCTCAAAACAGAAAAAGAAAACCATAATTTGTTTGTGGCATACAACAGCAATTAAAGGAAAATTCATTACCTTAAACAGTTACATCAATAAAAACAAAATAACAGAAATCAATAAATACAATCCCTTAATCAAAAATCTGGAATCAGGGGCACCTAGGTGGCTCAGTTGGTTGAGTCCGACTGCAGGTCAGGTCACGATCTCGCAGTTTTGAGTTCCAGCCCCACATAGGGCTTGCAGCAGCAAGCACGGAGCCTGCTTAGGAGCCTCTGTCCCACCCCCACCCCCATCCCACGGCCTGTGTCCCTCCCTTGCTCATGCTCTCTTGCTCTAAAAAAAAATTTTTTTTTAATTAAAAAAATATCTGGAATCAGCATGAAAGTAAACCATAACGGAGCAGTAAGAAGCAAATACTATATAAAATAAAATAAAGGAAACAGAAAATAGTAAATGAATAGTAAATGAATAAATAAATCATAAATCATAAATAAAATGCTGATTCCTTGAGAAAACTCAACAAAAGATATAATCAGAGTAGAAAGAACAAAGAGTGAATAAGAACTAACAGAAGTGAAACAACAAATAAAATTTGTAAAAATATGACTACTTTTAAATCTATGTAAAACATTAGGTAAACTAGATGATTCAGATTAAGTCCTAGGAAAAATAGGTATAAAATGTGAAGTTAATAGAGTTTAAAAGCTTATACAGAACAATTTCAAAGAAAAACCATACATCAAGTTATTCAAGTACTAAGATACAAGAAAATACCAAACAGAGATTGTTTTAGGGCAATTTTATAAAGTCCTCAAAGGCCAGAGAATTGTGATATTTTATAAGTAGATCCAGAGAAGACTAAAAAGGATGAAAGATTCCAAATTTCTTTCTGAAGCAATTATAACATTAAAATTTGAAATGGATAAATATAGCCCCAGGTAGATGGATAGATAAATATTTATCATCTCACCTAAAAGGTCCATACAACTAAAGCTAAATAATATTTTAGTGAACAGAATTTTTAATATCACATTAAGTTATAAATCTAAAATCACCTTATGAATATATATATATGTACACACACACACAGACACACATAAATGACAAAAGGATTATTCCAGATTTATTTAAGGATTATTAAATGTTAGGAAACCACTTGATATAGTTCACTATATTAATAGATCTAAGAAGAAAAATCAGTGCCAACATAAACTCTCAAAAGATGTTTGGTAATAATAGACACAAACATCTAATGATATCACTGCTTTTTTATTCATACATATTTACATTTAGAAATTACAGTAAGCATGGGAAGAGTGCAGAATTCCATACTACCACATAACCTGAGGCGTTGAGAGAACAGCAAGGTTTCTCCTCAGAATGTACATATAAAGAAATAGGAAAAGCAGGGATTAGAGGTGGAGTGGTTAGGGGAACTGGCATTCCATGAATCAAGAATAGCCTAGAAGGGAAACAAGAACCTTAGTTCAAGCGAACTAAAGTGAACTAAAGTGAACTTCAAGTGAAGTAAAAGAAAGTTGGTATTTGTGAGGTGGAGAAAGGGTTTGCAGGAGTAAGGCTAAGACCAGATTAAATAAGACTTATAGCTCTGGAAAGAATATACTTAGCACATCTGAAGACAATTCAGTAATGTGGTAAAAACAAGCTCTTAGGAGTGATTCTAAGAAAAGTACTAAAAATAAACACAGACTTAAGTGAAGAATATTCAACATAGTACTAATTACCTGTGATGCAAAAAGTACAACGGCAAGTTGAATTATGTTGTTTTCAAAAGTGAAATATTTAAAGTAATACAATTTTCCAGAAGAAATATTACTTATACAAAGAAAAACATGTTTGTTATATATTTGAGTTAGAGAATGGACTCTTCCAAATTCCCAAAAGTTGCTGATATTACTGTACATTTAATTTTCATTGATGTTCAAAATGGAATTTTGCACATTAAATCCAAACAAAATTTTTTAGTGAAACTGTATATAAGAAAGACACAATTGGGGCACCTGGGTGGCTCAGTCGGTTGAGCGTCCAGCTTCGGCTGGGGTCATGATCTCACAGTTTGTGAGTTCGAGCCCCGCATCAGGCTCTGTGCTGACAGCTCAGAGCCTGGAGCCTATTTCGAATTCTGTGTCTCCCACTGTCTCTGCTCCTCCCCCGTTCGTGCTCTGTCTCTCTCTTTCTCTCAAAAATAAATAAAACATTTAAAAAAAAAAAGAAAGAAAGACACAATTTATATTTACTAATTATGCTTAATAATTTTAGGGAAATGGAAATGTACTGTTTGGTAGTTATCATATTTATTAAGTTGGAGTGACTTTATTGTTAATGGTAAGTAACACTAGAACATATAAAGTCTTTAAATATGACCAATGTTACTATTTTCAGAGTCTCATATATCATGTTTTATAGTTTTCATGGAACATTCAAAGTTTATGGAAATTGACAGAAATCAGAATGCTAATCAACAATTCGTGACTAATTCATTAAAAATAGAATTTAACTTTTTAACAATATTCAAGTATACTGAACTTATGTTAGACAGTTATGAATGTCATTGTATCTTGTTAACTTCAGCTTAAAAATCAATCAAATTTATATCGCTTGTCAAAGAGTAATCAATATATGTAAACATTTTAGTCAAAATTGTATTATCTTTTAGACTTCTCAGTCACTGAGGAGAATGATAAATTATCAAAAAAAACATCCTTATCAATCATGAAGTAATTATAGGTTAACTATAAATGACTTAATTTTAAACTAAAATATCAAATACATATAATTATTTTCTGGTTCATTCAGACTAGAAGACTTCTAAACAACTTAACAACTTTTTGGAAATAAATAACAAATAGAATGTGTCCTGAAAATAATTGTTTTAGTCTTTTCTTTCTTTCATTAAAAAAATTATATCTTAGAAGAAGTAAGATTTCAATATTAAATAAATTTTATATTTACCTCTAATATTAATCATGATTTTCAGTACTATTTCATCAATTTTTTTTCTGATGAAAACCTCCCACATCCATTAAATCTAATTAAATTGGATCATAGAGCAGTTCAGTATAAGCAATATATATATATATATATATATTTTTTTTTTTTTAATTTGTGAAGCAGAGAGAGAGTGGGAGAGTGCATGAGTGGGAAAGGAGCAGAGGGAGAGAGAGAGAGAATCTCAAGTAGGTTCCATGCTCAGCACAGAACCCAACACGGGGCTCGACCCCACAAACCTGGGATCATGACCTGAGCCAAAATCAATAGTCAGATGTTAACCAACAACCACCCAAGTGTCCCAATAAACAGTATTGTTTTAATAAGCATCTTATTCTTAAAATTCTCATAGATCCATTTGTATTTCACATAACAAATTGTTATCAAGTCACATTTATTACTGATAATTCAAAATTTAATGAAACTAATTTTAAAATATTACACTATTTACAGGAAAATCTCCAACTCTGTAGAAAACATAAGATGGAAATTTGTTCATGACCTTTAGCAATCAACCTTTTATGATGTATCAGTGAACAAACATATGTTTCCCTTTCTCAATTTTGGAAAACAATGTAGCATAAAAGTTAAGGATTTTGGATACAGAAAACTTTAATTTTTTTACTCTCTGTATTACAATCTTATCAGATCTTATTCCCTTAAATAATAAAAAGGAAAATTATATGTTTTGATATTTAAATTGTTTAATATTGGCAGATCCTTCCAGTAATGGAAGTTCAGATCCTTTCAGTAATGGAAGTGGGTGCACAGTAAAGGATAAGCATTTCTCTTATTATCACAACAGATATTTAATTAATTTCTGAGGTATATGAAAATCCCTATATCTTAGTGACATGTGAAGTTTGTATGTGTAATGTCCTTAGAGGGCATTAGAGTTCATTTAACTTAACAGCTGTTGCAAAGTCCAAAGTAGTATAATTGCATGATAAAACTAAAACATCATTTAGAGGTCATTTACTATTTATATTCTTCTCATCTAACAGATGAGCAAACTTTTCTCAAGAAAGATTAAATTATTTGCCAAATGTTGATATTGAACAAAACTAAAATGCCAGTACATACTTATTAATATATTTTATTTATAATACATTTTTGTACAATATAAATATTTTTAGATGATATAAATACCAGATTAGGTAAATGACCCATGGCAAAAAGCAAATGCATTTTACGTTGTAGCTTGTTTTAAATAAGAAGAAATGAAGAAATCAAATCAAGTAATTGATCAATCAACAAATGATTTAATAGTTTCAAGTTCCAAGAGAGCTGTACTTCTGTACTCTTAGAAATACATATGGAATGGGGTGCCTGGGTGACTTAGTTGGTTAAGCGTCCGACTTCAGCTCAGTTCATGATCTCACCATTCTGGAGTTCAAGCCCCATGAAGGGCTCTGTGTGGATAGCTCAGAGTCTGGAGCCTGTTTCAGAGTCTGTGTCTCCCTCTCTTTCTCTCTCTCTGACCCTCCCACACTCGTGCTCTGTCTCTCTCTCTAAAAAATGAATAAACATTAAAAGATATTTTAAAAAAGAAAAGAATTACATATGGAATGAGCTGCCGAAATAGCTCAGATGGGAGAACATTGGGCTGAAGAAATACATATGAAATCATACTCTATTATAGCATATATACAGAAAATTATGTAGCATATCTATATATACATTATGATAAATAGCATATTATAGCTCTCTGATATAACTGATGTCTTAGTCTATCTATAGCAAAAAGATCATAGACTGAGTGGATTATAAACAATAAACATTTGTTTCTTACAATTCTGGTGGCTGAAAAGTCTAAGACCAATGTTCTTAATCTGATGAGAGCCCCCCTCCCTGTTCACAAAAAGGCATCTTTTCTCTGTGTGTTTGCATGGTGAAAGAATCAAGAGAGCTCTCTAGGGTCTTTTATAATGACATTAATCTTATTAATTAGGGTTCCACCCTCATAGCCTAATTATCTCCCATAGGCCCCACCTTTAAATACCAACACTTTAAAGATTAGATTTCAACATATGGATTTTTGAAGGGACACAAACATTCAGCCTATAGCAACTTAATTCCCTATGGGTCTCACTTACATCATTGTCAATTTTGTTTTAGCAAATATAGGCAGAAAGAATTTTGGATTAGAGAGACCCCCAAGCCAGGAAAAAAAAAAGAAGGAACAAAAAATAAAAGTGGGAGAAGAGGAAGATTGTTAAACCACTTCAAATTTGTTACCTAAGAACAGAGATTTTCATTCATGTGAAAGTTAACTAAATTTTCAGCTGTGTGGAGAGTTCAACTGAAGTAAAACAGATACCATGGCAATCACAGTTCATACAAATGACAGTTCAGAGGAATGAAAGTAAGAGAGGGTGTGAAGACTAAGTTATTAAATAATTTAAGTGGTGACAACCATTCTACATTAGCACTGGGCTTGTGGAAGATACATAGAATTTCTTTTTTTTTTTTTAAGTTTATTTATTTTGAGAGAGAGAGAACGAGCGAGCATGTGTGTGCAAGTAGGGGAGGGACAGAGAAAGAGAAGGAGACAGAGAGAATCCCAAGCAGGCTCTGCACTATCAGCCCAGAGGCCACTAGGAGCTCGATCCCACAAACTACAAGATCATGACCTGAGTTGAAGTCAGATGGTTAGCTGACTGAGACACCCAGGAGCCTCTCTTTGTCTTTTTTTTTTAAGTTTATTTATTTTCAGAGAGAGAGGGGAGAGAGAGCAGAGAGCATGCCCACCAGAGGGGTAGGGGCAGAAAGAGAGGGGGAGGGAGAGAATCCCAAGCAGAACCAGTGCTGACAGCATGGAGCCCGATGTGGAGCTTGAACTCACCAACTGTGAGATCATGACTTGAGCAGAAAAAGAGTTGGACGCTTAAACTACTGAGCCATGCAGGCACCGCTAGAATTTCTTTAAATAAAATGGAGTAGTCATAATTTAATCTAAAGTTATTACCGAAAAATAAACAACAAAATACACCTAACACTCCCAAAAGAAAACGCTTCTCACATTCTAGTGAGTTTTATTCTCATAACACAATCACACCTTCACAAAACTGTCTTCACTATTAAAAGTCTTACCTAGTTCTCATATGATTATTTTATGGTTCCATTTTCATAGTTATTTTCCTGTTTTATAAATAAAAATCAGAAATAAACTGTAGGACTTAAGTAGAACTCTATGTATAAGAGGAGAACTGGTTAATTGGGGTCTCTAAGTACAAACTGATATTATGAAGATCTTAGACTATTTCAATTCTTTGTTTAGGATAAAATAATATAAAATGAGTGTTTTGAGTAACACATAGTTTAATGAGTTTCAATATAATTAACCTACCTTAAAATAATAATATTTTGAGAAGAAAAACTATCATTCAATAAAATTGTATGGAAAACAATATGGAGATATCCTCCAGGCTCACATAAAGAAACTATAAGTGTTGGTAAACCTCTTTTACCATCCTTTATTGAGTAAGTTCCTTTTAACAAAATGATCTATTTTGCTGATATCATTCACTTTTGTCAAGTTTATTAATTGGGGTGACTATGGCACTAATACAAGAGTATAGCAATTTACTAAGAATTTCCATAAATCAGATTGCATTATGCTCCATGAGAACATAAACCAGATATTTGACATTTTTTTCATCAGTGTTGTGCAATGATGCTATTTTCTTAATCTTCAACTAAATAAAAGTAAATTTATTCTAACTGAAAGCAAAAGCAGAATGTTCTTCTATAACTCATAATATAGCCTTTTAAGTAGACACTGACATTTGAAAGTTGTTTATACACTGATTAGCTCATTTCATTTTCATTGAGAATGATTTCCTTTCCTTTCCTTTCCATTTTTTAATAATAAATTTATGATAAAGGAATGTGAAGGAATAAAATTCATAAGTAGAAAAAAAGTAGTGTTAAAATAAAGATATAGATTTGTCCCTGTACTGTACTTATTAACTTTCCCCAGCTCCTGCCTCACCTCCCCCTTTGGCTATGACCACCAGGGTACTATAATATGCAGAGCTGGGTGGGGAATCATGAGCTACTTGGGGAAATTGCTAGGACTTTATCTGCAAAAGGTGGCATTATGCCTCATTGTGGATTTGGATACATGATGAACAATTTGTGATTTCTGGTAAGCACCTTAGAATATCTAGTTTCCCTGCTGCCAAGAGGGAGTTATTAAGCCTTAATTTGTAAGCGTGGGGAGCATAAAATTTCAACCTTAGTCAAGAAAAAATTGACAGATCTCTTTTCTGAGGACACTTGTAGGAAAAATTTGGGCTTTTCACTAAGAATTATGATACAATAAAGTGTTTTAAAGAATAACGTCTCTAATGAGTCTTTGATATAAATGAACACAGATCTTGAAAAGACTGTATAATGCACAAAGAAAAGTAGGCATTTCTATTTTTAAAATAATATCTAGCCCTGATGTAGCTCTTCTCAAATTTACACTAAAATATCTATGAGAAAACACACACTCACACACACACACAATCCGCATCACTGAAAACCAAAGAAAATGACAACTGAAAGTAAACTTATTGCTAAAATTAGTGTTTGACTTTCCAGTAACTACAAGGCTGACAAAAAGAAATTCAAAGTCTTAGTTACTAAAAACCAATTAAATCTACCATCTTAAAGAAGAAAAATATAAACAGGGAGCCCTTACTTTTTTCTCCAATGTCTACTTACTATCTCATAATTTCAATGCCTAGTTCTTCCATTTCATATTTCCTGCTCACAGAAAACTGTTTTTCATTTTTAAATAAAGTTACATTTTACTTTATTTTACTTTAATTTTACTATGGTAAGAACACTAACGTGATATCGATCCTATTAATAATTTTTTAAGTGCACAATGTATTATTATTGACTAAGTACAGTAGATCTCTAGAACTTACTCGTTTTGCTTAGCTGAAACCACATGCCCATTTGTTAGTAATTCCTTTTGTGAAAGGTAGGTGTCAGAGTTTAAGAATAGTTGGTTCCATGTTATTATAGAATAAGAGTGAGCAGATAGGAATGGCACTGCAAAATTCACACATAGTGAGAGCTGTTTTTTTGTTTGCTTGTTTTTACTTCTTTGATGAATAATGTCAGAAAATTAAGCGGTAAGAATAAAGGGTTTTCTCAAATTAATGTCTAATATACCAGAATATCAGACTTATGAAAACCTCTCATTTAGCCTCCTCTTTTATTCTGTCCACTTCTTTCTGGTAGTGTTGGAACTATTGTAACATAAAACAATGGCTCTTGTTTTATCACTACAATAGTCTCCTAATTGTTCTTTTGCCTGTAATCTTTCTCTCACCCCTTGCCACACTGAAACAAAGTGATCTTTCTAAAATTTATATGTAGTTATGTCATTCCCTTTATTAAAACTTTTGAGTTGTGATTCATCATTTTTGGGGGGCAGTTCAAACTTTCTAATAGTATTTAAAAGCCTCCTGTATTATATGCATCATTTTTATTATTTCAGCTCCATTTCATGCTACAGGCAGAAAACACTAAGGTAGACAGAATAATGGCTCACCAAAGATGTTTCCACTTGATTCCCAAAAGCTGTGGATCTGCTACTTCAGTTGGAAAAGGGACTTTGTAGATGTTATTAAATAAAGAGCCTTGACATAGGGAGATTATCTGGACTAACTGGGTAGACCAAATTTATTCAAAAGGAGGTTCACAGTCGGAAAAGGAGATATAATAACAGAAACAAAGGTGACAGAAAGAGAAAGAGAGGTTAATTTTGAACTTCTGACTTCCAGAATTATAATAAAACATATTTTGCTGTTTTAAGCCACTATGATTGTGATTTATGACAGCACCAGTAGAAAACTAATTAGTTAGTAAATGCAAGGAAACCTGATCTATGTAAACCTAATCTAGTAAATCCAATCTATGAAGCAATAGAAACCATGAGGCAGAGATTAGATAGGAGGAACCATAGTACAGAAGAATTATGGACACTGTGGAAAAAAAATAAAGAAGCCCTAAATAAATGAATAGTTACCTCATTTATGTGAATTGAAAGACACAATATTCTTCTGTTTTTTTTTTTAATATTTATTTATTTTGAGAGAGAGGCAGAGGGAGAGAGAGAATCCCAAGAGGCTCCACACTGTCGGTGCTGAGCCCAATGTGGGGCTTGAACCCATGAATCATGAGATCATCACCTGAATTGAAATCAAGAGTCTGACACTTAACTGACTGAGCCATCCTGGCTCCCAGGAGGACACAATATTCTAAAGACTTAAATTCTTACCAAATTAACATGCTTAATGTCATCCCAATCAAAAACTCAAAAGCTATTTATATTAAATCACAAAATCGTAGTAAAATGTATGTAGAAAAGCAAAATATCTGATAGAAGAACTAAGATAATCTTGCAAAAAGAGAATTTATACTGCCACATACTAAGGCTTACTATAAAATTTTAAAAATTGAGATAGAAGCATTGAAATAGTAGTGTTGGAATAGAATAGAGAGTATAGAAACAAACTCACACGTACGTAGTCTCTCGATTTTCAAAGACAGCAAAGCAATTCCATGGACAAAGGAGCTCTTTGCATGAAATTGCACTGGAACAACTAGATATTATTATCAAACAAATATTGACTTAACTTCATAAATACTCAAAAATTAATTTAAAAAATATGAAAGCTAAAACTATACTGCATCTAGAAGAAAAATAAAGAGAGAATCTTTTCAGCCTCGAGGAAGGCAAAGATATGTCTTTGGACACAATAGCATTCACTTTAAAAGAAAAGTATAGATGAGAGCATTTCCACCACCCATGTGTTGTTTCTTGATCTTCTCAGGAGCTTCCAGTGTGTAATCTGAAACTAGACTTCATATGGAGGGCAGGGAGAGACGGAGTCAGCCCACTTCACATTCACAGGTGGAAGATTTCATAAGCAAGGAAACTTACTTACAAGGTTTGTCCTGGGAAGCTGCAAGACAAGTACATCTCCACACATGCCCACCAAGTCTAAAAAGTTTATATAGAAACCTTAAGGGTTCAGACCTATGGACCTTCCAGATGATCTCAGCACATCACTATCTCAAGGCTATATCTTTGGGGCAGTCTCTAGGAGTGGGGAAGGCAAGCAAAAGCCACATTGAAAGGGCAGGGGAGGTGATTAACCTCTGATTGATGGGGTCCAGCTCATGGGTCAACTGACAATCATATCTTCTCAATGACTTCTAATACTCCACCCCCCATGACCAGCTCTTATAGTCTGCAATGGGCTCTGAGCTGTCAGCAAGGGGCTTCACTAGCATAAAGCATCCTTTGGTAGCTATCTGGTGGCATTGGTTGTCAAGGCAGCAATATAGGCACAAGTAAGAGAAAATACAGATTAAACAATGATTCTCAAAGTCAGTTGGTGACAACATTTTCTACCAAGAGTCCCATGTTCTGAACTCTTGATCCATTAAGTCTCCTAAACTGGGGATTGGATCACTCAGGGTGTTGACTTGTATCCTCATGTGATTTAATAAAGATTATACATTAACAGACTCATCACTTATGAACATAGAACCTCCTGTTTTGATAATGGCACAGGTGATCCTTTTGAGGTAGTAGGCAGTAATAATGTCCAAGGCCATTCTATTTTGAACGGTAGCTTTTATCATTAGAGACATTTTAGTGTAAGTAAGGACAGGCTTTGTTGCTATCATTCAAGGCTTGTTGGGTGAATTTAGTAAGTGCTTCTATGTGTGCTATAACATCCTCCAGGCCAATGGAGGAAGCAAGGACAGCAGCCAAATAATCGTACCAGTGGAAAACAGAACATTCCTACCTGGCCTTAAAAAGAGAGAGGTTGGCAGCAGCTTTAGTAACTTAACCTGGTTGTGCATACCATACATATTGGCCTGGGGCAGTAGTACTGTCAGGAGTAAGGAGATAAACTGGGGAAAGGATGTGCCAGACCACAACCCCTGCTTTCTCCCCTCCTTAAAAGGTGCATGTTTCATTCCAGGTTTAGCACATTTCAACAGGTCCAGCTGGTAGCAGAGCAACGGGATCCCAGTGGAGACTGAGTAATCCCTTTGTTACCCAGGGGTGTGAAGTAATTCACCCATCCTGGCAGGACAACCCAGTGCAAGTTCCAGTAGATAATTCCCTTCCCAGGTGTGATGGGGCCTGGTGCTCTCAGCAGGACAGTGACTTAATCAATGGTGAGAGTCAAGGCAATGGTTGTTTCCAACAACCTCCATACCTCTCTGATATTGGTGCCTTGGCAAGGGTTCCCAGTCTGACGTATGAGGCAACAGGCCCTACTGATTAATCATTCAAATGTATTAAAGCCTGGGACAGTACTTTATTTAGTCCACCAGGCCAAAGTGGTTTTACCTGTTAATAACTTAAACTGCTGCTTTGGAATTCCTTTTTTTTTTTTCCCCAATCCTATTGTTTGTGAGTTGTAGAGGAGATGGAACTTCTATTTAATGTCTTGCTCTTTGGTCCAGTCTTATATATCACGGTCTTTGAGATGTGACTCTTGATCACTGTCTAGTCTATGAGGGTATCTATACAAGGTACTTTATCTTCTTTAACTTTCTCATGGTGGTAGCCTGGTTTACACAGTGGCAAGTAAAAGCTTGGATTAAGCCAGGTGTAGTATTCCCACAAACCAACACCTATTTAATACCTTAGCATGAGGGAGCAGGCCAATAAAATCAATTCACAAATCCCTTACCGGTTGAGAACTCCAGTGGATAGACACAGACCCCTTTGACAGTTGCCTTGGACATTGTTTAAAACACACAGCACATGCTGTTACTGTATTAACCAAGTCACTGTACTTCAAGGGCAATCTGGCATCCTTGGCAATATGCCATCCCATTTGGGTACTGCCATGGCCATTCAAGCTATGTAACCATCAGTTTTATCTACTTGAAGGTCAGTTGCTGGGGCTTATACCATAGTTACATTAGCTTCTTGATTGTCAGGCAGTATCTTTGTCTTGTGAGCTGGGCCATGGAAGACATTGAGGACTGCCTTAGGTTCTTGCAGGTGAACCCCAGTGTCCTTCCACCTATCCTGAGGCCACAAGGGTTTATTCATGATCATCCATCCTTCAGTTCCCCATTGTCGAAGCCATAGGGTTGTGAAAATTAATAGAACAAAACTTCATTTAAAATGGCATCTGGATGCCAGAAAAGGGTGTTCTCAAGCCCTACCATTCCTAGTCAATTGCAGACCCAACAGTACCAAATCTACCTTGCAAGATGATACTCTTTTGGCTACTACTTTACGACCCCAGCTGGAAGAATAAAGGCTTTCCTCTCTCACACAGCAACCCAGCCAGTGAGAGACTGTCACAACTCAGTCAATGAAAAACCACCATACTTCAAACTCCTAGTTCACTCAAATTGATTTTTTGTTCATAACAGCCTTTCCAGCTTCCACCTTTCCTCTATAAAGAGTGTTCCTCTCCTTTCTCATGTGGACTTGCCTATGATTTTGCAATAGATTGCTTGTCCTGAATTACAATTCTCTGCTGTTCCCAAATAAACACATTTTTTTTCTCGTAAAATAACAGGTGGTTTTAATTTTAAGGTTAACAACAGGGTTAATTACCTTTAGAATGGCCCAACTGTCAGTGCAAAGAGTTGACTGCCAGGGCTTTTGAGTGATCACCAGCTAAACTGGGCTGAGCTCAGTCCACTGGCTGCTGCACTGGCTGCTATGTGAGAGGCTGTGCCTGGGGGAGCACTGTGTACACTACTAGAAGCTGCTGCTCTAAGTGGGTATGTCAGGTTTCTGTCCCATTTCAGAGCTTGGCCCCAAATCCTAGAGGTACTCTACTCTTCTGTTATCTGTGCTATACTGTTAATCCATGCCTTCCAGAGTCCCAGAGACGTCTCACTCAAATGGTAGCCCTGTTTAGGAGATGCCCCAACCTTTAATTTGCTTTACCAGTGCTTTTGCTTCTCAAAGATGGCTTGCTGTTCAGATACGCTGTCCTACAGGTGTTCTTTATCAGGTGGTATAAGGGATGGAGGCACTGTGCCAGGTGAAAGATTGTTCTATTCTATACTCTCACTAACAATACGTGAGTATTTCAGTGCTTTATATCCTTGATTTTGTCAGCCTTTCTGCTTTTAACCATCCTAGTAGTTGTGAAATATGGTTTTAATTTTCATTTCCCTTAAGGGTAATTATGCAGAGCATATTTTCATGCATATCTTGGCCATTCTTCTGTATGCTGTTGTGAGATATCCGTTTAAGTGTTTTGCTCATTTTGTTGCTTTTCCTGCTTTTTAGTTGTTTTTTTTTAAAATGTAGAATTCCATATAAATTCATTTATTTGATATATGCAGTGAAAATATATTTCTCCATAACCTGTGGCTTGCTTATTCATTACCTATATTGTATATTTTAATAAACAAAATATTTAATTTTGATGAAGTCCAATATATGTTTCCTCTATGATTTATAACTATTGTTATATTCATGAAAATTTTGCCTTCCCCAAAGTTGCAAAGGCATTCATATTTTCTTTAGAAACATTGTGATTTGCTGTTTTCAGTTTATATCTATGATTCACTTCGATTTTCTGTGTTTTTCAGTTGATAGAGGGGTTGAATTTTATGTTTTTATATTGGGTACCCATTGATTTTAATAGTATATGTATGGCTCCATTTCTCTACAATCTATTCCATACAATATAGATACTCTTCTTATCCTACTCGGGCTCTTTTTCTCCATGGTAGGAAATCTGCACACTGATCAGAATCTAATTCCACAGTAGACCGCAAGTGCCTCCTCTCTGTGTAGGTGTCCAAATTCAATTTTCACTCTGAGAACCCTCTCAAAGTCATCATGGCTCCTTACCCAGTAATATATTAAAATAGATGCCCACACATTCTGTTCAACATAATACGTTTAGCATTTACTTTTTTTAAAGTTTATTTATTTATTTTGCAAGACAGAGAGAGAGAGAGAGGGCGAGAATGACTGGAGGAGGGGCAGAGAGAGAGATAATCCTAAGCAGGCACTGTGCTGTCAGCACAAAGTCCTACATGGGGCTCGGTCTCATAAACCATGAGATCATAATCTGAGCCGGAATCAAGAGTTGGAGGTTTAACCATCTGAGACTCCCAGGCACCCGAGCATTTACTTTTTGGCATAGAAGAAAAGTAAGGGAAATTTGAAAGGCTTATGATATTTTGAATTCACTTGTTTTGGTAATTTTATTTTCCAATTGTTTGTAGCTAGAATATAGAAATGCAGTTTTATTTATTTAACTAGTTTCCTGTTTTGTTAAATTTATGCATTAATTCCACTATTTTTTTAGACTCCATAGATTTTTCTACATAATCTATTTAGTCATCTTTGAACTATATATATGAAATTTCATATTTCATTTACAATGTAAATGTTATATGTTAAAAGTAGCTTAACTATTACATCAGTGATTTTTAAAATTTTTATCACATGGAAATTATACTTCAACAAAGTATTGTCACCATGAAAAAATACTTAACAACATAAAATCTAAAAGATAAAATGAAGTATATTGAAATTTATAATGATATAATGTTTACAATTTATTTTAATTTTAAGTTTCTAACAATTGTATTTTACCAATTGGGAAAAAAACACTTTAATGCATGTAGGATATTAATTGCTTCATTCTATAAACATTTTTTGAGCATCATATGTCTTGTCACAAATGATTAACCTCAATTTAAAAAAAAATATGATACCTAACTGATACTGTGCTGAAAGTTCTCTTCCGTTAATAGGAGAACACTTTTTCAAGTGATGTATGTGCATTCAGGCATATGGCTAATTATATAACAGATATGAATATAATGAGCTTTTATGTAAATGTATGTTTATATATAGAAAGTCATGCATTTATTTTGAGTGGGTACAAAGTAACTATATATAGATATATAGATAAAATAATTATTATATAGATTTTTACAAATATTTTAAATCTTAATAAATAATATCTTTAAAGGAATTTAAGCAACTTGTTCACTGAAGATACACACACAAAAAAGGGCAATAAATTACAAAACAAGTACTACGTGATCTCACTTATATGTAGAACCTGAAACAAACACATAGAAGCAGAGAGTCCAAAGTCAGTCACGAGTAACTGGGGATTGGGGGGAATGGGAAAATTTTCATCAAGAAGTACGTATTTTCAATTATAAAAGATGACTAAATTCTAAAGATCGAACATACAAAATTGTAAATATAATTAACAATACCGCGTTGTATACTTAAAACGAGAGAGAGATATTAAATGTTCTCATCACATGCAGAAAGAAAGAAAGAAAGAAAGAAAACGGAAGAAAGAAAGAAAGAGAAAGAAAGAAAGAAAGAAAGAAAGAAAGAAAGAAAAAACTGGTAACTATGTGAGATGATGCCTTTGTTTATTAATTTGGTTGTTGTGTTTATTTAACAAGGTATACGTATATACAAATCTCCTTAAATATATACAGTTTTTAATTGTCAATGATACTTAAATAAAGATGGGGAAAATAGTGAAACTCTTTAAGTAAGTGAAACACAGTGGGAAAATGTCTTTTAATTTCCAAGAAAAAAAAAAACAAAAACAAAAACAAAAAACTACTAGCTAAATTAAGAAAATCTTTCATTCTGGGGCACCTGGTAGCTCAGTTGGTTAACTGTCGGACTTTGGCTCAGGTCATGATCTCATGGTTCATGAGTTCCAGCTCTGCATCGGGTTCTGTCCTGACAGCTCAGAGCCCAGAGCCTGCTTCAGATTCTCTGCCCCTCCCCACTTGTGCTCTGTCTCTCTCTGTCTCAAAAATAAACATAAAAAAAAGACTAAAAAAAGAAAAACTTTCATTCTAGCTCACCTTTTATTACCATAATATATTTTATTTAATTAATAAATAAGCATAAGCTGAAGGATAATCACATGAAAAGAACCACTAGAAGAACCTACAGAAGGAAAAACTTCTTTTATATTTATTCCAACATTTTTCTGGTTATCAGAGAAAGATACAAAATAATAAGTAAATATTGCCAATTCTATAAATAAAATTAGTTTAAAATTTCAAAAAAAAATCCCATTATGACATCATTCACAGTACCATTTTATGTTTACAAATATATTGGTGGGGGGAAAATTCATTTGAGATTTTACATTTTCAATGGAAGACTGGGTTTATCCCAGTAATGCAAAATTGAGTTAACATATGTAATTTAACACATGCATAAATTAAAAGTGAAAATCTATTATTTATTTCCCTTAATTGAAGAAAAAACAATTAAAATTTAGCAGCAATTTAGGGCACTTGGGTGGCTTAGTCGGTTGAGCATCCGAATTCAGTTCAGTCCAAGATCTCCGGAGCCCTGAGTTGGGCTCTGAGCTGGCACCACAGAGCCTGCTTGGGATTCTCACTCTGTCCTCTTTCTCTTACCCTCCCCTGCTTGCTCTCTAGCTGTCTCTCAAAATAAATAAATAAACTTAAAAAAAATTTAGCACCAATTCAAGATTTTCTGAAAAGAAAAAAAGTTTTGCAAGTTAGGATTAGAAGGGAACGTACCTTGATAAAACACATCTACCAAAAAAGAAAAAGAATCTCTAAAGCAAACAACAAAGTGGTCATATGTTGAAAACATTTGCTTTCGTATCAGGAATAAGCCTAGGGTGCTCATCATGACCACATTTCCTCAAGTGACTAAATTAATTACTTGTATATTATGTCATTATATGTTAAGAAATGTGTAAAACAACCCACAGATAAATTATTAAATTTAAAGAAATTTAGTAACTGTAATGGATACTAAATGTTATGCAAGCCTTTTGTATTTTTATTCACCAGAAATAATTATTCAGGCTACATGATTTTTAAAATTAACATTTATACTTACAAAAGGAATCCCATACAAATGAATCAATCACATGATTTTAAAATAGACTTTACAAATTTATTTAAAATGTTACAGCAATATCATATATGTTTATTAATCACTTCATACAATCAATATTAACTAATATATTATATTAATATTTTAATAATATAATTAATGTTTTATAACTTGTTCTGCATTTTAAATCATCTTATAAAATACAAATAAAATATAAAACAATTGATGACTTTTATTAGTTAATAAATTAATAACTTAAAGGCCCATAAATGTGTATAATGTGTATACATACACATAAACACATACAAGCACATATTCTCATGTTGGGAGTCTGAATATTGACTATGTAATTCCCTCTGAATTGGCCTATAGATTTCATGCAATCCTAATTAATATTGCAATAATTTTTGCTGGAACTTGAAATAGTTATTGTCCATTTTCTACAGAATAGCAGATATCCAAGAATAAACTACATTTGTGAAAAAAAAAACAAGGTGAGAGGAAATTTGATATTAAATGCCAAAAAAAATACTATAAAACTGTAATTAAGATTGACGGAGACTTATGACAAAATAGTCAATAGGTAATGGAAGTCCTTTGTGCTGTATTTTATGATATAATGAATCTGAAATAATTATCAGTATATCATTGAATCTCAAACAAAACAAGTAATTATGAAGTCATAGAAAGATGTATACATATGATTGCATTTATATAAAAAAAGGCAAAGCTTAATAACATATTTTTGGGGAACAGAGTAAAATAAAGACCATCCAGAGTAAAATTACTACAAATTTCAGTATAATATTTTTGTGGAGATGAAGAAGAGGAGGTGTTCAGTATCTGATTCACCTGCTGCAGAGACCAATGCTGAGCCCTCATTATCATACCACCCCTTGAAGAGATCCAACAGGCACTTGGTGAAAAGTGATTCTGTAAGATCACTGCCGACTTGAGATGTTAATGATTTGTCCTGACTGGGATTAGTATATATTTACTTATGGATTTCTCTTTCCTTGACAATATTTGCTCTACTAGCATCTGTTTTAGAAAAATTACAGAATGTTTTATTAACTAAAATGGGATCCTATAGAACAACACCTAAGACCAAGGGGCTGTCATTGTCATGAAGGACAGAAAATGCATAGGAACGTAGGAATAACTTGTCTTATTTATTTATTTATTTACTTACTTACCGACTTACTTATTAAAATAGGCTCCACGTCTAACATGGGGCTTGAACTCAGAACCCCAAGGTCAAGAACTGCACACTTTACCAACTAAGTCAGCCAGGCACCCCTCACTTGTTTTATTTTATACCATTCAGAAGCTGCTTTTATGATAAACCATTGAAACAGCCTTTTAAAATTCCAATCTGAGGGCAATAACTAGAAATACTAGAGTAATGTTGTCCAAAATGCAATGTCTATATTAAATAGTCTTATCTTGTGCTTCTATGGTTTCCTGCCTGGATTCAGGAACCAAACAGTTTAAAAACAATTGGCTACACTCACCAAAACCCTACTGACTTGTTTGGAAATATGCTTCTTTGCAAATTAGCCTGTGTAGTTTTAGCAGTCTAGGTTAACTAGTGATGGAATGCTTCCTCCAGGGGAAACCAGGAGGGTTCCACAGGACTTGGATCAAGGGCTAGAAGTGATAAGTGAACATTTTGGGCTCCTCACGCTAAAGTCAGGAAGAAAATAAAGGAATTATGGCACTAGTAGGAGTTATCAATCCTGGTTATCATTAAGAGTCAGTACTGCTGTTATATAATGGAGGCAATAAAAAAATATGCCTGTGATTCAAAAGTTTCACTAGAACATCTCTTGGTGCTTAGATGCCTGGTGCAACAGAGACCACATGGCACGTTCATGATATCCAGAATTCTCAGGCAGCCTATAACTAAAAGATATTATGAATCCCACCAAACAAACAACTTAAATAAGCCGACGTGCTGGCTAAATGGTAAGGATGACCTAGAATGAGTAGTAGCAAAGATAAATGATTGGCAGATCTGAACTGGACGCAACTGTGAGCAGGAAATGTCATTTCCCCCACTAATCTTGTTATAATTATTTTTTATTAGAAATAATGATCAGGCACAACTTGTTGAATCAGTGAAAGGATATCATTGATTTAACATATGACACAATTGGAGCTGAGTGGTACAAGGAGTGATTTCTTTAGCAGATACCATCAATGTCTCACATCTTCCCTTGGATTACTTCAGTGTCTATCAGCCTGGGGACACTCCCTAGCCTGGGGACACTCCCTAGCTGCAAGAGCATTTCCAGTCCACCTACTGAAGACAGGATCAAAATTCAAGGATTTGATAGTGCAGAAGCAACATTCAAGCAGTTAGTTTCTAGAGTTGGTGGATCAATGTCCCATGTTCTTTAACCATTGGCAGAAGGACTCTAAGCACATTCTACATAGGCTTATACACAGTCCTGAATGAGGTGGAGTCCTAGATGCCTACAGCAATAATTAGTTTCTTAACATAGATTTACTGGAGAGTTTCCTTTTCTTTTCTCATTTCTCTGTTTCCTTATGATGCTTTCTAGGATCACCTTCCAAATAGCAATCACACATCTGGATGATTCTCTCAGGAGCAGCTTTTATAAGAACCCAAGTTATTATAAATTCACCTTTACTTAAAAAAGAAAATTATAGTTCATACTCAACTTTTAACATAGATATTGGGCCATTATCCCATGCATACATGGGCACACACACACACACACACACACACACATACACAAACAGAATAGTGCTTGTTTTTTTTTTTTAACAGCATGTTATTTTAGTTATACATTCCATTGCCATGCAAAAATCATGGAAAAGTATTAAAATACAACTGAACTACTGATGACTGCATACTCATGTTAGTAAATATAAATAGTATTTACATGTGAAATGCTATACAAAAATACATTGAAATCAGATTTTCAGTATCTTATATCATATCATGCTTACTGCAATTTAATCATTATGTATCTGTTTTTCTATTGCAGATTTAGCAATAATTATAAACTAAACACTAATGTCTCAATTGCCCTAAGGGATGCACTGACTTATATCAATATAAAATTTAAGTAAGCCTGAGACACTTATTTAAGGTTTCAAGCAATGTCTTTAACAAATCTATTACATTATTACATAGTATATCATTAAATAGACATACCTTTGCACATAATACAAAAGTTGCTATAGACTGTTAAAATTACAATATTTTTCTTATGCAACTTGTTGCTTAAAATAGAAAAGAGCACATACCCAAAAATTATAGTATTCCTTTATATTATATACAGTAGGTTCACAAATATTATATATATATATATATATATATATACACACACACACACACACACACACACACACACACAGTAGGTTCCCATATAGAGTAGGAACAAAAGAATTTAGAAGTGAATTTAAAGAAGGGCCAAAGAGGAGTTTTACACACATTTATTTATCATTATAAAATAATCAAGGAAAGTGAGGCTTTGTGTAACAAAATAGTAACAAAATGTGGATATATATTAGCAAAACCCCAGAAGCTTGATACAATGGATTCCCCAGACCACACTAGGAATAATGATTCAAAACATACGTTAGTCCATAAGACTATAAAATTATCACTTCTCACAGAATACTTCTTGTCACAGTAGCTCTGAAAAGAAGATATGATGGTCTCCTTTTTTATAAATGAGGGAATTGAGACTCAGGAAAGGTGAGGTAGAACATTTCTTAAAGTTACTTTTGTGATTACCTATCTTAGATGTTCAGAAAGACATTTCGGAAATGGTGAAAGACATTTTCAGTTGCACATGGGTAATTTTGTACATAATTTTAAACAATTTTTGATAGTAATACTTGTCATGAATCAAATGGTGCAAATCCAAGCAGATAAATTCAATCTAGGAAGAATCATTAGCAAACACCTGTTTCAAGAGCTATCCATCCCAAAGAGATTAAGTCTATACTTCTATTCCATAGGATACAACTAACCTGGGACTAAAGTAATGACATAAGAAAAAGGCTCTGGAGAATCTGGTCATTTCTTTTTCTTTTCTTTTTTTTCTTTTGAGTCTATTACCCTGATTAATAGTCGTCTTTTCCTTTTTTAAGTGCCTGATGTTTAAAACTTCTTACTTTAGTTAAACTACTTTGGAGGGGCAAGAAGAATTGAAATAGGTTGTAAATTATTAAAATTATACCACAGATGCCATTCTTCAATAGAGGATATTTAATAATCCTAAGGTCAAAAAAGTAGTAAGTGGCAGAGCTGAAATTCAAAGTTCTGCCTGAATGCAAATTTCTTGATTTTTTTCCCCCAGTACATAGACTATGGCTGGAGCTTAATTTAGCTTTCCAAACATGTGTTTGCTTAGAAAATACGAATAATGATATAGTTTTAAGAAAATACAGTCTTTGGGGCACCTGGGTGGCTCAGTCGGTTTCAGCTCAGGTCATGATCTCATGGTTTGTGAGTTCAAGCCCCTCATCAGGCTCACGCTGATAGTGTGAAGCCTGCTTGGGGTTCTTCTTCTCTCTCTGCCTCTCCCTCACTTGGTTCCATCTCTCTCTCTCTCTCTCTCTCTCTCTCTCTCACACACACACACACACACACACACACAAATAAATGAATAACCTTTTAAAATAGCATTATTTAAAAAGTAATAAAACATAATTTTTGCACAGGGTTAATCTTGTCCCTCATGGAAAGTCATTAAATGACTTGAATCCTTCAAATTCCCCATCATCATCATTCCAAAACCATGCCATATTCCTAAAAGAAAAAGGGCTAACCCAGACACTTACCTATAGGGTTTTTCCTCAAAACTCAACACCTTAGAGTGAACCAGTGGATCAATAAATACAAATTTGCAGAAATAAATTTACTTCTTGAAGCCTAAAACAAAAACAGGCTTCTTGACTTCTTTTTCCCTAGTCACAATCTTAAAAAGTATGTTTATTATATTGGCTAGAAATTGTGAGTCTGGGGCAAAAAAAAACTATATCATCTATATTTATATCTATACCTATATCAACATCTATCTATCGATCGATGTCGATATAGATATAGATGTAGATGTAGATGTAGATGTAGATATAGATATAGATATAGATATAGATATAGATATAGATATAGATATAGATATATGATGAAGAGAAGTAGAGATGGAGGAAGTTTCTGATATATTTTTTGTGTTTCCTCATATAAGTTATATAACTTCTCTGTTCTCCACTTTTCTTATTGGTACATTGCTGATGTAGAGATGGCAAAAAAATTGAACATAAGAAAAAAAACAAAACAAAACTTAGACAAGTATCCAAAAGAGTAAGTTGTTTTTAAAACATCTTTTTTGTTATGATTTTTGTTGTATTAGTAAATTAGCAGTTTTTCCTTGTGGCTAGGACAAAGTTGGTCTAAGTCTCCTATTATAAGCCTTGTAAAGCAGAAGCAGGTAAACACAGGCACTTTTCCAGATATACAACACAGAACAAAGAATAAAAAATGCAGCTCATCTAATCAAGGTACATGCCACTGTTATGACTTTCCTAAATTACCATTTGTTAACTGAAACACAAGGTGCCAGATGGTGAACAAAGTTCCAAAAGAAGACCATGGGAGAGATTGAAATAGAGGTTTATTACTCACAAGTTCTAGAACATTTTTAGAAAAAGTATATGCCCTCATGGGGCTACACAGGGAGGTCAAGGCAAAATGTAGACAGAGAGAGAGGCAGGACTTGGAGCATATGTTTTTATAGAAGTTCATTGGTAGCACTTTGCTGCTTCTGAGATGAGGCCAGATTCCTCAATTCAAACCACAAAATTGATCCTGGTAGACACCAGAACCCAAATTACTGCTTTCCAGACAATCCATCTAGATTCTTAGAAAGAGACCCTTCAACCTATAAGGATTTGGCAGTGAAACAAAGTGTACAAACCCATTCTGATGTAACTACTGGGACCATTCACCTCAAATAGCTTCCTCTGGTGATGGCCCACTTGACTCTTCCTCTGTTTATAGCCATGGATGCACTGACATGACACCATGCAACACAGAACAAACTCAAGTTCTTGGTCTTCCTGCGAAATGGATACCATGAGTCTTCCTTCTCTGATCAGGATAGTAAACACCCCTCAATACCAATATTGACTTAAACACGGCACTGAGGCCTAGACCCTGTTCTTAACCATATGCTTGAGACAGGAGTCATTAAGCCTAAAATGCTCCTTTCCATAGCCTATGTGGCCAGTACTTAAGCCAGAATGAAATTGTATCACAGGGTAGGAAAGCAGGGAATGATGGAGAGCCCTGTTGGAAGGGTGAGGCTAGCATGCCCCTGAGTCTGGATGACAAAGGGATTGAATCTGTCACAGCGATGGTCCCTCTGGAAATGATGTCTAAATGATCCTTGCTGCTAACCCCACCCTTGATGGGGTTGCTACAAATATCAAATATCACTACAAACTAACTGGGCCTATGATTGCACATACATAAAACCCATTTGGGGTCTGTACTTTCATGATTTGTCCAACACCCTCATGGAGTCAGTTTCAGAAACACCTAAGTAGCAGTGCAAATATCTCCTTTAGCCACATACATGTAGCTCCCCAGAGAGCAAAACGGCCAACTGCCTTTTCCTTTGCTAAATGTGTCCCTGACCACCAGAGGGAGCTGTAAAGATTTGTTCCACTAGATGCAGATAGGCAGCTCAGCTCAGAGAAGCCTTCAATTTGTGTAAAGCTAGCCTACCCTTAGCTCATGATTGGCACCCCAGCTTGATAACCACATAGGAGGGTCACTAGCTCCCTAGGTGGCCACCACACCAGAAGACCTCACCCCTGAGTGAAATGGATTTATCAATGGAGAGGACATTGCCCCAGACCACATTAACTTAATCCAAGAATTTGTCTTTGAAGATAACTATACCCCCTATACCAGAGATAATACCACACAGACATATCACCAGTAGGAGACTTCATTACTCACCAGGGTGATCTCACTTCTAAGTTCACCAAGAACTCGGCAAGACATTGCAACTTGGATTGAGACCTTCCAGGAACAATAGATTAAATGTATTACCCTTGGTGAACTCAGGAAATCCATTGGAATAATATTTCCCTGAACTTGCCTCTGTTTTATGGCTGACCCTACCCAATAGCAAGATGCTTGTCAAACTATGAGTCTATCTTCTGCCAATTTCATGGCAGCATTACATCATATTTTCCCATTGTGCCAGGCCAGAATGTGTAATCAAAACCAGACATCTCTCCTGCCTGGAAATAACCACTTAAATCACTTGTCTTTCCTATTCCCCTGATCTTCCATTTCTGAGTGCTTCCATGGGAATACTCAACCATGACTTCTGCTGGTCTCTGCTTTCTCTAGTTAGACCATGGGTTTCTCTTCAGCAGCCATATATCCCTTGAACCTGCCTCCAGTACTTCCCCTTCAATACCATAATCCCATGCTACAGCCACCCTGCATTGGAATCTAGAGATTGCTGGGATGTTGTCTTTAATTATTTGTCATACAGTTTATAGATCTCCATTTTGGGGAGTTAGTTTGGTATTTTGTTTTGTTCATTTTGTGGTGCTATACTTCTTACAATCCTCATGGGCTTGTGTTAATGTCTACAAATTTGAAGAAGTAGGCACTTCTTCCAGTCTCTACTGACTGACTTTGGCAAAGAAAGTTCTTCCCTAGTTAACCCGTCCAGAAATTTGGGTAGGCCAACTGGTGAGGCCCACTGGTGGATTGTTGTAAGAGTCTACAACTGGCCACCCTGGCATGGGTGGGCCTGGCAATGAGGCAGGCCTGAAGCCCGTGTTTGCAGGAACTGGCAGGAAGCTGACTCTATAGATGCTGGACCAGAATCTGGGACCAGGAGGGCTAGTCTAGAGCAGGGTCCATGGGTGCTGGCCTGAAACATGCATCTGCAAGGGTGGGCCTCAAGTCTGGGACTTTTAGATGGGACTGGTTGTGGAGTAGGCCTGGAGATAGGGTCCATCAGGGCTAGCCTGGGATCCATGGGCTGAAGAGTCTTACCTAACACAGGAATTCACTGGAGTAAACATGGTACTAGAGTCCAAAGCAAAGTTGGGTGCTCATTTCAATCTCCTTCCCCCACACAGAGGGTATCTCTCTTGGTACTGTACTGCCCCAGCTTGGCGGGGAGTACTTTGGCAATGTGAATCTCTTTTTCCTACCCTCTTCAATTCATCTTATTTATGTACTGTATCTCTTACCTAGATTCCTTAGCTTTTGTGAAGATATTTTCACATATGGATAGTTATTAAAATTGATGTGTCTGCAGGGGACAGATGCTGGAAACTCCTATCATCTTGATGACATCATTCCTCACCCTATTTAAGTTCCCTGTTAGATAGCTCCAATTTCTATGTCATATCTAAATCTGTCCTGATGACTACCTTTTTTTCTTGAGATTATGGTGAGATTTCTTTTCTTTTCTTATGCCTCTTAATATTTTCATTAAATCTGGATATATTGCGTAGAACAGTAGAAAATGTGTTAAATAGGTTTCAAGTGTGGAAATGGGCCCACTTTTCCTTTGGCTACATCTTCAGTGTGGGGGTTAGTGTTAATTTTGATGGGAGATAGACTAAGTTTAAGATTTGTTGTTGCTATGGTTACTCATAGTGCATCACAGTGTTCAAATTCCTGTAGAGATAATTTGTATGTAAGGTGGAGTGAGGCTGACCAGACTCCTTTCTGTTGAATTCTGAGGTTTAAGCCATTCCTTTTTTTCTGTGCCCCAGGATTCTCTGAACAATCCTGCTCCTCTCCTAGCCTTCTCTCAACAGTATTCTGCTGTTTCTTGTGATTAGAGATTTAATTTGGCAGTGGAGAGTGGAGGGTAAGTAGGTGGTGAATATGTGCAATATGTTGTTCTGGTTCAGTCTTAGATCTGTGCCATGTATCTGGGACTTGAAGGTGTGACTTCCTCAGTTCCTCAGCCCTCCCTTAGTTACAGTTATGGGCTCAGTGTATAATAAAGCTCCTCTTTCAAGATAGATTCTTATTTATTTATTTTTTAAATGTGTATTTGTTTATTTGAGAGAAAGAGCATAAACGTGTGAGGGGCAGAGAGAAAGGGAAAGAAAGAATCCCAAGCAGGCTCCACACTTGGTGCAGAGCCCAACGAGGGGCTCAGTCTCATGAACCATGAGATGATGACCTGAGCCAAAATAAAGTCGGATGCTTAACCAACTGAGCCACCCAGGTGCCCTTCAATAATAGATTTTTAGACCACACCTGTTTCCTTCCACTTATTGCAGTAGGTGTTTACCAGTGTTTAAGTTCATTAGTGCTATTGCATGTCCCACTAGAGAATAAAGCTTTTATTCCATAGTGGAGATAGCAAAGATATGTAGGCAGTGTTTCTTGACTCTCCCCCATGGGTGTTGTTCCCTTCCTCAGGTCTGTACCATAAGTAACACTTCTTAGGGTGTTTTGAGATTCTTTCTGTGAGAGTGCCTGGTGGGATTTCTGGAGAAGGAGCATACAAGATGGTATAGACTCCTCCAACTTTCACACTGTCCCTCTAGTTCACACTCAGCCTTCACCAGTTTGTGAGCTATTCTAGCCAAAAAGTTCCTGTCAATACCTTGTTTCATTTTCCCATGAAAACACATGACTTCCTTCCACTCTTCCAGGAAACACTTTATCTCCTTAGCTTTGGGGGGGGGGGCATTAACTGTTCTATGACCAAAGTTCTTCAATACATTTGGAAAACAAAAGGCATGAACCTGACATCAGTCAAGCTCTTTGTTGTTGTAATGGTGGAAAGATGCTACTACTCATAGTTCTGTACATCATGAGGTGGAAACCAGAGGTTTTTGAAACATTCTGCAGAATCTTTTCTCTATTAAACACGTACCCTAATTTCTGACCAATTTTACCATCTGGTGTTAAAAAGAGAAATCAAGGTGAATGATTACTTTGATTAAAATATGCTTTATAAAATCTACATTTATTTTCATTTTCATATATACATATATATTAATATACACTATATATACATATTTAAGTTACATGATTAAAGCACAAATTAGATAATTTTTCATTTATTTATTTATTTATTTAAGTTTATTTATTTATTTTGAGAGAGACAGAGACAGCAAGAGTCGGGTGGGGCAGAGACAGAGAGGGAGAGAGAGAAAATCCCACGCAGGCTCCCGGCTTGAACTCAGGAAACTGTGAGATCATGACGATCATGACCTGAGGTGAATCTAAGAGTCAGACACTTAACAAACTGAGCCATGCAGGTGCCCTGATAATTTTCCATTTAAATAGTAAACGTATTATGTACCCTGGTTTTCTGTCCTAACTGAATTTGAGCATGTGTGTATGTGTGAGTGTGTGCATGTGAATGCATATGTGTGGGTATGTGTACGTACATGTGCATGTGTGTATAAATGCACATGTGTGTGAGTACATGCATGTGTATCTTCTACAACTAAAATCAATATGTTTTCAGTACAAAAGTTCTAGGGGCATCTTGGTGGCTCAGTTGGTTAAACATCCAATTCTTGATCTCAGCTCCGGTCTTGATCTCAGGGTCATGAGTTCAAGCCTTGTGTTGGGCTCCATTCTGGGCATGATGCCCACTTAAAAAAATAAAATAAAAAAGTTCTACAGAAAACATAAAATGCCATAGATATATTTTTTTTAATTTTTACTTTAAAAACTTTTGACCTAAAGTTTACTGAAATCTGGGAAGAGTGGTTCTAGGTAAAATTTGGCTTCTCAAAATAGTACATGATTATAGAGAAGAAGAATAGAAACATAAAGAAGAGAGTCCACACACATATTCACACATATACAAAATTGATAGAAATGAGTATAATTTTATCACTTGGTTGTGAACAAAGAAAATAGACATTTTGATAAAAATATAGGTAAGTATAAAAATCAGCCTTAAATTTAGAAAAATGCAATACAATGTGAGTTGCACCTTCAAGAAGTTACCATAGTAAGCATTTTAGGTGAACTTCGCCAGTAATTTATTTAAAGACCAGAACAATAGTTTATTTTTAAGCAATTAGTAATTGATAATTTAGAAAAAATAGAACTGAACTCTGGTAAACCAATATTGCATCCCAGTGACTGCGGCTGGATATCTTGGGGAAGTTTCCTTGTTTTCTAAATGCAAAATTAGAATTTAAGCATTGGAAATTGGAATTTAAGCAAGGAAAATGTCTTTCTTACTTAGTTAACCACATATCCACTTTCATTATAAGAGAGCAACACAGATAATTATCATCAGTAGTCCCAATTTACTTAAACTCAACTCAGAATTTGATGATATATGATTTTTATATATCTCAGTAATACCGGGGGAACCTGAAACAGAACTTAAAATTTAAAAGCAACATTAAAAGTACTTGTTAGTTATAATTATACTACAATCTCATTTTCTGGATATCTGAGCTTCTTTTAAAGTATGTTTTATTTCCAACAATTGTTTGCTATCCATAGAACAGACTTCACTTTTCACTTTTGGGTTTTAGAAAGAAAAAAAAATTTTCTCCCTGGTACTTTGCTAAAAATTAAGTACTACATTTAATCCTCACATTAAATATTAAAAATTATGATGATTTAACAATTTAATTGATCATCACGTTAGTACTATTCATTTTATTTTCAAAAAAATTAAGTTAAGGGGCGCCTGGGTGGCTCAGTCGGTTAAGCGTCGGACTTCAGCTCAGGTCACGATCTCGCGGTCTGTGAGTTCGAGCCCCACGTCGGGCTCTGGGCTGATGGCTCAGAGCCTGGAGCCTGCTTCCGATTCTGTGTCTCCCTCTCTCTCTGCCCCTCCCCCGTTTATGTTCTGTCTCTCTCTGTCTCAAAAATAAATAAACGTTAAATTTTTTTTTTTTAAATTAAGTTGATTGGGGTGCCTGGATGGCTCAGTTATTTGAGCCTCTGATTTTGGTTCAGGCCATGGTCTCACTGTTCCTGAGCTCCTTTTGGGCTCTGTGCTGACAGCCCTGAACTTGGAGCCTGCTTTGAATTCTGTGTCTTTCTCCTCTTCCCCTCCCCCGCTCATTCTCTGTCTCTCTCTGTCACTCTCTCTAAAAAATAAATAGGGCACCTGGGTGGCTCAGTCGGTTACGTGTCCCACTTTGGCTCAGTTCATGATCTTGCGGTCCATGAGTTCGAGCCCCGCGTTGGGCTCTGTGCTGACGGCTCAGAGTCTGGAGCCTGTTTCAGATTCTGTGTCTCCCTCTCTCTCTGACCCTCCCCCGTTCGTGCTGTGTCTCTCTCTGTCTCAAAAATAAATAAACGTTAACAAATTTAAAAAAAATAAAAAATAAAAATAAAAAATAAATAAAATTAAAAAAATTAAGTTTATGAAGAATACCTATTTTATATAAAAATGACTGATAATAACAGAACTCTGTGAGATTTTAATCAATGCTTCTTTCGGTATCTTATGGTATCAGGAAAGGGTAATCTCTTCTGTTACTCTTCCTCTACCAGTGAAATGCATTCTTTTTGCAGTGATTGACAACAAGGATGTTTATTTCTTCCAATTTGAGTAGTCACTTTAACCAGAGTTCTGAGCACTCTAATATTTGGTTTTACCCTGTCATTAATACAGTGATGTGTAGCTATTGACTTATGACTTTAAATCTATTTTTTGTCTTCAACTATGAAGTAAAATTTCCATGTATTAACATCCCTTAATATTACTATGATGTATGGGTCAGCAGATTTAATGAAACCACCATGATTAATGACATTATAATGGTTTAATTAAAATAAATGAGCAAAAAGTAGAAAAGATGAAATATAGTATAAGGATATATAAGTCACAGTCAGTTAAACAGATGAACTTAATACAAATTAAAGTATTTAAAATACAAGTAATTGAGCTCACAAGAAATTTGACCATGATACAATACAAATTAATGTTTGCAAATATATTCTCCACTTCTTCAACAAATACCCCCTAAACAATTTCCCTAAACACCTTTCCTAGACAATAAGGAAAGTCAAGATGGAATTATACTGCATTAGAGTGTATTATATTGCATTATTAAAACTTAAAAGAATCTCAAAATATAATGTAATAATACGTGCTAAAAAAACATGGTCTTAGTCTGGGCTTTTATAAAAAATCCCATAAACTGTGTGGCTTAAACAACAGCCACTTATTTCTCACAGATCTGAAGGCTGGGAAGTCTAAGATCAAGGTTCTGGAGGATCTGTTATCTGAGAACCAGCCTTCTGAATGGCAGATGATCTGCTTCTTGCTGTATCTTGCATGAAATAGAGAGGAGAAAGACAAGGCAAGCTATACCCTCTTTCTTCTTATAAGATCACTAATTTCATTCATTAAGGCTCCACCCTCATTACCTAATTAATTTCCAAAGGCCCTATCTCCAAATGCTATCACACTGGGGATTAGGCTTCAAAATATGAACTTTAGAGGGACACATTCAGTCCATAGCAAACATATACAGAAGATAAAAATGGATAAGAATAATGATAGCAATAAGAATAAAATGCTATGGGGTGAAATGATAGGCAAGTTCTTATTAACTTGGGAAAGTAACAAACATCGCATAGAGTCAGAGACATACAGTATTATTAAGTTTTAAAATAATAATTCTGAAATTATGGAGCAAGCTAGAATAATTTAATATCAAAAATTTTAATTAAAATTGATTACTGCCTTCTGGTGTACAAATATTTCACAGTCCTCTATATCTTGCCTTGAATGACAGGAAAGAACATTAGGAGTTAAAAAAAAAATCTCCAAAAATAAAGAGCTATAAACTCATTTGTACTTTCCCCTTGTTATCATTCAGGAATAAGAACACAAGTAGTGGCCCTATTGACCAGAATTGGAGATCCTAGAGCTAATTACATAGCCTTAATATTTCCTTTTATTATTGTGACTACTAGGACGTATGTGAGTTAGTGTATGTGTGTGTGAGTGCATGCACATGAGTGTGTATGTATATGTGTGTGCATGTATGCTCAATTTACATTATCAGTTGAAGTTCAAATTTCTTATAGCAGTAACCAAGTTTGTACCAGAATGACATAGATATACATAAAATATATATATTCTTTGATATATATATATATATATATATCAAAGAAAAGAATGTATTCCTTTCCTGCCTCCATCATTTTCTGATTCTTTCTTTGCTCAAACAGATAAATGACTGTAGCTACTAGATAAATGACTGTAGCATTCATTTCTAGAAAAGTTTATAAATAAATCCCTGTGTTTACACATGCATGCACACATACTCATGAATAGATGTGTACACACACATACCACACACATATATAGTAAATGACTATCAATTTTTCTGGACATTCGAAACTCTATAATTAATATATTATTAACTCTCTATGAATTCAGTCAATATAGTTCTTGTTTTACATTGATGTATCAAATATATTGATATATATATATACATTGATATATATATACATCTATATATATTGATGTATAAAATATATATATATATATATATATAGAGAGAGAGAGAGAGAGAGAGAGAGAGAGAGCACCAGCAGGGGAGGAGCAGAGAGAAAAGGAGAGAGAGAGAATCCCAAGCAGGCTCCTCCCTGTCAGTGCAGAACCCAATGCAGGGCTCGAATTCATGAACCATGAGATCATTACCTGAGCTAAGATCAAGAATTGGATGCTTAACTGACTGAGCCACCCAGGTGCCCCTAGTCAATATATTTCCTAAACCCATAAGATAGGAATATATTATAGGTACTCTTCAAGGCAATCTGGACACAGCAGTGAACAAAACAAAATAGACTCAGGGCCAATGTTCCTTTTTTTGTTTTAGTAAAAATGAGAGAGATAGTAAACAACGATATATGGTGCTTATAAATACTATGAAGAAAAGTAAATCAAAGTAAAAGACAATAGTGTATTGATGCTATTTTAGATGAGGTCAGAAATGGTCTCTTTGGGAAGGTGAGATTTAAGAAGATATTTTATTGAAATGAGAGAAGTAGGCATATTACAAGCAGAAGGAGCAGCACATGCAAGGGCCCTGAGCATGACTGAGTGTGATGCATTCCTAGAATACTAAAAAGGTAAAAGTATCTGAAGGGCAAAGACTGCAAAGGGAGACTATTGGTAACTGGGATTGGAGAGGTGATCTGGAGCCATGGTTAGGAATTGCATTCAAATTTAGATTGATAACTATTGGAAGAATTGTTTTAAAGGATCACTGTGGCTATGCAGAGCCCATATTATGGGCGATCTGAACAGAAGGGAAGCAAGGAACAGGTAGTTTTGAGGAAGTACAGGTAAGAAGCTTGGTGGTACAGACTACGGTAGCGGTGCTGGACATGGTAAGTATACATCTAAGAAAAGAAACAAATTATGATTATATAGCTAGATGCATACCCACAAAATGAATACATCCCCCATGTGGGAGATAAGTTTAGGAATTCTGTATGCTTGCGCCAATGGATTAACAAGTCTTAGTAGGCGGAAAGCCTCCACAGGACAAAAGCGCCCAAGGTTAGTCATTAAGTAAAACAAGGCTTAGGGTTGAAAGCCGCCTCCACAGGACAAAAGCATCCAAGAACAGTTAGAGGTGGAAAGCCACTACAGGGCCAAGACACCCAAGCTTGGCTAGGTTAGTTAGTGAAAAGTGTACCTTGTTAGCCTTGAGGCAGCTTGCTCCAGCAATCTTAAACTTTGGAGATAACAGCTACTCAGCTGTATTGCCTACAGAGAAACATTGTCCATCTGGCATTGGGCGCCAGTATATCGTTGTGCTTTAATCTCAACTCCTAATGCCACTCGGCCCCCAAACCCTTTGCTTCTTACACACACAAGTTAATGGTCACTAACTTATTTTTTTCTGCATGTCAACCACATACGTAAAACCTTAAGATCTCAATAAATACAGAGATAAAACCCCTGTTTGGGGCTCTTGTCTTCTCCCAGACATTAGCCTCCCCTCTTCTCATTTCTGCCATCTGCTCTCGTGCTAGACAAGAGAGAACTCCAAACTCATAGTCGCAAAACCCCAGAGTAACCAGAACCCCTAAACAAAAAATAGAGCACTGCCAGCCTCCAGAATGATCACCACAAGAAACTATCTCCGCTCAAAAGTGACCATGCTTCCAATTGTTAATACTGTAGGTTCATATTGTCCATTTTCCTTTTATTTAGTATAGTAAAACCTTGGATTGTGAGTAACTTGTTCTGTGAGTGTTCCGCAAGATGAGCAAACATTTCTAATAAATTTTAACCTGATAAATGAGTGATTTTTGCCATATGAGTAGTATGTGATGCCGAATGTCACATGATCACAACAGAGCCAATGGCTCTTGAAATTTGCTTTGAAAGATTAGTACTTTGGATTGCAAGCATGTTTCTGGAATGAATTATTCTCTCAAACCAAGGTTTTACTGTATTTTGTTTTTTTGTGATTCATTCATTTTATTGCATCTAGCCTATTTTATTTACTCTCATTACAGTGTAATATGTCATGGTATATTTATTTACATTTAGGTTATTACTAATTTATGAAATTCTTATGAAATTTCATAAGGACTCATATCTTTGGGGTTTATTATTAGTCATAGAATTGCTAATCATATGATACTGACAATTTTCCAAGATGATTGTACCAAATTATATCTTACTGATGGTGTCTGAGAGTTCTGATTGTTCTACATCCTCACCAATAATACACATTCTCTGTCTTTTTTCTTTTTAGCCATTCCCGTGGGTCTGTACGTTCATATAACATTGGAATTTAATTTACGTTTTTCTGATATCTGGTAAAATAGGCAAGATTTAGTTGTTTTGAGGGCATTGATTCCCCTTCAATATGAAGTACTCTTTCAAATCTTACGTCCATTTTTGTATTCTTTTTTTTTTAATTTTTCTTAATGATTTGTATGAATTTTGAATATATTTGTAAAATATCTTTAATCTGAATATTTCCCTTTCTGTGCCTCACTTTAAGGGTGTCTTTTGACGAACAGATGTTCCCAATTTTAACTTTAATGATGTCCATCTTATGTGATTAATTCCTTTTTGTACTTTTATTTTTAAAGCCTTTGCCTACCTCAAGTTCAGAAAGACATTTTCTTATATTTTTTCTAAAAGCTATGTGGTTTTAGTTTCAAAGGGGAACAGAAGATACCACTTCAAAATGTGCCTCTTTGGCAGGAGGATTATTATAGGCTGATTATTTGTAAGAAATAACAGACATAGGAAAAACTCTGAAAACTGTGTAGAAATTATCTTTTTGTAAAGAGACCTTGACATTTATGAAAGAAAGCTCCATTTATAAGGGTGTCTCCTTCTCTGTACTAGGAAGAGGAAGATGTCCAAATATCTAGAAATTCTTATCAATGGAGAAGATAAGGACTTAAATATGTAAAACAGCCATATCCTTGATTACTGTGCTTTGTCTGGTAACCTTCCCCTTACCCCAATATCTTCTTTGGACTTTAACTAGGGATCATATTTAAGGTGGTGGCTTGGGTCATTTTAGAAGGTGTAACCAAACCGAAGGTGAGTCCAATCCACCAGAAAGGAAGAAAGCCAATAAAAACTGACATGGAACTTTTGCAGTGAAGAAAGATAGGCAATTTATGAGTGTGACATCACCCAGGAGAATGGGGACCTAATGCTCAAAAGTTCCAAAATCCCCATTGACTTGCAAGTGAGTGTTTTCTTCTTTAAGTTTATGTATTTATTTTGAGAAAGAGAGAGCATGAGCAGTGCAGAGGCAGAGAGAGAGGGAGAGAGAAAAATCCCAAGCAGACTCTGCACTATCAGCACGGAGCTTGACACAGGGCTCAAACTCACAAACTGTGAGTTCATGACCTAAGCCAAAACCAAGAGTCAGATGCTTAGTCACCTGAGACACCCATGTGGTTAAGTTTTTAAGGAGAAATTTTGGAGCTTCCTCACCTCCTGTGAAGGGGGAGACCATTGGTTGGAAGCCCAGGAGGTCATGCTAGCAGGTGCTCATCTGGTGTCACTTCATCTAGTCCCCTGGAAGTCTTGAACCTCTCAAGAGACTTGGAATCTGAAAATATCTTTATTCTTTATGTTAGAGTTGTTGTTTTTTGTTTTTTTGGTTTTTTTTAGGTAAACCTGGTGATTATATCTTTAGGGTGATTACTTTTTTTTTTTAATTTTTTTTTTTTAACGTTTATTTATTTTTGAGACAGAGAGAGACAAAGCATGAACGGGGGAGGGTCAGAGAGAGGGAGACACAGAATCTGAAACAGGCTCCAGGCTCTGAGCTGTCAGCACAGAGCCCGACGCGGGGCTCGAACTCACGGACCGCGAGATCATGACCTGGGCCGAAGTCGGCCGCTTAACCGATTGAGCCACCCAGGCGCCCCTAGGGTGATTACTTTTAAGCTAGTGAGGCTGCATTCCTTCATGTGCCTTTGAATGGTAGGTAAGCACTCTGTCTCTTGAATGTAGGCCTGCATATTCCTTGGCCAGTCCTGTCCAAGGGGATGATATGACCTTTAATGTTCTCTGAACTGACAAGATGGACTTTGTCTTCAAGAGTTACTCAGTTTTCAGGGGTGCCTGGGTGGCTCAGTGGGTTAAGCATCCGACTTCAGCTCAGGTCATGATGTCAGGGTCCATGAGTTCGAGCCCTGCGTTGGGCTGTCTGCTGACAGCTCGGAGCCTGGACCCTGCTTTGGATTCTGTGTCTCCCACGCTCTCTGCCCCTCCCCCGCTCACGCTCTATCTCTCTCTATCAAAAAAATGAATAAACGTTAAAAAAATTTAAAAAAAAAGTTACTCAGTTTTCTGTTATCAGTGGTTATGTCTGAGTAGTGAGATTAAAGTGATTTTTGTTTTTCTTTCTTTTTTGTACATTTTTGACACATTCTTTTAAATAAAAAAATTTTGATAATTGAAAAAAAATTGTTACTCAATTTTCTATGTATACAGGCAGTAAACATATTATTAAACTCTGTTTTTGTTTTTTTCATGTTAATCTGTCTTTTATTACTGGGGTGGGAGGGTCTCAGCCAAGAACCTAGAAAGGTAGAAGAAAAGTAATTTTCTCTCCCTCACATTTTCATATTTTTTAACTAGTTTTTGAGTATTGTAAGGTAGAAATAAAGATTCACTCTTTTCCTTATGGATATCCAATTGACACAGCATTATTTATTAGCAGATTGTCTTTCTCCTGGTGACTCACATAATTCATATATAAATTAGGTAAAATAGTATATGTTGGGTCTCTCCTTAATGTCAGTGGTGAATCCCATTGCCTAGCTTTGGTTCTTGAATTCAGTCAAAAAGGCATTCAGAGCCAAACTCTTAAGCAAGCAAGTGTTTAATAGTAGTTTAAGGGAAAGCACATTCTTGAGATGGCAGAGAGTGCAGGCCCAGAGGTGGGAGCTGCATCAGGGATCAGGGTTGTCTTTTCTTTTTATTTGAATAGGTTATGGGTCATAGCTCGGGTAGTTCCTGGCTAAAGTTGCAGCCACTTATCTAAGGGACTCCTCATACTGTCAGGATGGGGAGTTTTTGCCTCTACGTGGTCCTTATTGAAACTGTCATGGCAGACTTCCCTCCCAGGGTGGGGGTCAAAACCACAATGTAAATGTATTATAATGAAGCTGTAGGCAGTGGTTATAAGGAAGAACACATGTGCATCCTCTGGGGTCTGTCCCTGCTTCTTGGACTTTGCTTCTGTCCTTTTATTAGTCAGAAAGCACTTGCTCCCTGCTCATATCTAAGTAACTGCCTACTTTATCACCTAGGCTCTGCTTTTTTTCTCTTCTTCTTTCTTTTGTCTCTGTATATTTCCTTGTGCCAATACTACCCTGTCTTAAATCATGTAATTGCAAAATCAGTTTTAATATCTACTAGTATCTAGCTTTGTTCTAAATTAGCTCAACTATTCTGTTTAGATACATTTATTTTTTTTATAAATTTGATTTCTGTATTTTTGGCAACTTGCTTGAAAATAGTCTTCAATTCTCTATAATTAATTAAATTTTCATCTTTCAGAATAGTACATGTTGAATAAAAATATTGGCAGTTTTAATAAAATTATCAAATATTTAAAATTGTGACAAATGTTACATAAGTGATAGATTTAAAATTAGGTAATAAAGATAAGTATCAGCCAACATTTGAATCTTTCATATGCATTTGATTTTCTTCCTTTGGTTTTTATGACATTTTAAGTTTAAGTCAAAAATTATAAATGCTATAGTGAAATTTCTTGTAAATAAACTTGTAAAGAAAAAACACTTTTGTTTATCTTTACTCACTCTCCACTACTTCACTCACACTTAGAACACTCCACAGCGAAGCACCCGGTGGCTCAGTTGGTTAAGCATCCAACTTCTGCTCAGGTCATGATTTCATGGTTTGTGAGTTTGGGAACCCCGTCAGGCTCTGTGCTGACAGGTCAGAGCCTAGATACTGCTTCAGATTCTGTGTCTCCCTTGGTCTCTGCTCCTCCCCCCCCCCACACTCTCTCTCTCTCTCTTTCTCTCAAAAATAAACATTAAAAAGGGGCGCCTGGGTGGCGCAGTCGGTTGGGCGTCCGACTTCAGCCAGGTCACGATCTCACGGTCTGTGAGTTCGAGCCCCGCGTCGGGCTCTGGGCTGATGGCTCAGGGCCTGGAGCCTGTTTCCGATTCTGTGTCTCCCTCTCTCTCTGCCCCTCCGCCGTTCATGCTCTGTCTCTCTCTGTCCCAAAAATAGATAAATGTTGAAAAAAATAAACATTAAAAAAAAAACCCACTCCACAGCACTTCTGACACTAGATATGTGAGGACTCACCCCTCCCCCAGCAATTCTGTGACACCATCTTGATCTCCTACAATTGTTACAGCTCTGCTGTAAAAATCAGAGATTCCTACAGCCCTGGCTTGGGTTTGATGAATTTGTTAGAACAGCTCACAAAACTGTGGAAAATATTTTACTTACTAGATTACCAGTTTAGTTATAAATGGATATAACTCAGGAACAGTCAGATAAGAGGAATGCATAGGGCAAGGTATGTGGGAAGGGACATGGCTTCCCAGAACCTCTCTGCTGGTCAACTTGAAAGGTCTCTGAATCTCATCGTTTTAGAATTTTTTAGAGGTTTCATTACATAGGAAGATTGATTAAATCACTTGACCATTGATGATTAATTCAATCTTCAATGTCTCTTCCCTCTCTGAGTCGTCAGGGGTTGGTGGAACAACTTACAAACGTTTAATCACGTGGTTATTTCTCTTGGCAGCCAGTTCCCATCTTTACAGGCTGCCCAAAAGTCATTAATTAACATAAACCAACCTGGTTGAAAGGGGCTTGCTATGGATGGCCAAAGACACTTATTTCACCTTCTTGCTCTGGAGAGATTTCTGAAACTGGGGACAAAACTAAATATTCTAGCAAAGGATGACCCTATGATTCTTATATAAAAATTTCAAGGTTTTCAGGACCTATGTGCCATGAATAGTGGACAAAGACCAAATATGTATTTCTTTTTATAAATCACAAAATTCAAAGATAAATAATTTGGGGTTTATTGCATTATAAAATATCAGATGGACAACTTTAAATCATTGTCAGTGTTAAAAATCGATGAGAATTTGAATTCATACTCATCACAAAATATTTTCCAAAGAAAGTTAATAACACAATTTCTTTTCAGAACTCAAAATTTTAGTAAGAAATTAAAATAAATATTTCTGTCATTTTTAAAATTAATTTTGTCTTCAGTTCTAATTTTATAATTTTCTTTGAGATATTGGCATCAGAATAATCAGGAAATGACAACAACATTCATCCAGTTTCTTCAGCGAAAATATCTGGAATCATCTCTGATTTATGTGTTTACATTCTTATCTAATCAATCAGCACATGTATTCAGTTCCATCAACATAATGCATATGGAATCTATCTGCCTCTCATCATCTTCACCTTTACCATCCATATTCAGCCACCTGGACTCTGGCAAATGCTTAATTGGTCTAAATTCCTCTCTTGGAGAAGTCTATTTTCCACAAAACAGTGAAGACTTTAAAAAATCATAGTCAGATCATGTCAAAATCTTGCTCAAAGCTCCCAGTAATAAACGTCATGACACATTCAGGTTTGAATCCAAATGCCCACATGGTCTGTGATGAGGTTCGGGATACATTGTCCCCACATATAACACCTTGACATATTGAGGATGTTAAGCTGAAGAATTTTGAGAAAATGGCAGAAGCAGGAAGGTCACTTTTAATTTTCCTTTCCTCACTCTTCTTCCCTGAAACAAGGCATGAAATTCTCATATGAGAGGAGCCCTCCCCATATACAGATTAAGGAAGGTATGTTTATCACCAGAGACATGGAAATTGGGGCTGAGAAATCTGTATCAACAAACCTTGCTAAACTAACTCTTATCTTCTCAGATACTTCTTTACCATTTGCTCTTCCTAGACCATACCCCTGTGTTTTGTCAATTCTTCACAAATTTATTATTTATTTGCCTAAAAGGTATAAAAGCATCTTGCTCTGGTTACTACCTTGGGTCTTTATTTTCTTGAGAAGGCTCCCATATACATGTAAACATTTAATGACATGTGTCTGCCTTTCTCTTGTTCATCTGTCTTCATTAGTTTTCAGACCCAACCAGGGACCATAAGAGGGTTAAGGAAAACTTTTTCATCTCCTGCACCTACAAGATGTTACTGCCTGCTATCTCTCACATAGTATCTTTCCACTATTTCTTAGGTCACCATGTGCTTTCTGTATCAGTCTTTTTATCTTCTCTAAGTATGTGAAGCATACTCCCACCTCGGGTCCTCTGTATTTACTATTTCTTCTTTTTGAAATGTTTTCTCCTGAGATATTTGCACAACCTTTTTTTTAAAATTTATATCTCCTCTTAGATGTCACTGATGCAGAGAAGAACCTCACTCAATCTGAAATAGCACCAGTTTGAAATTCCTAACACTTTCTTGCATACTGTTCATCTACTTTTTTAAAATTGTTATTGTATTTATTGTCAATTTAAATGTAAGCAGTGTGAGGATAGGACAACCTCCGTTCTGTACATTGTCCCCTGATGTTTAGAATAGAGCCTGGAATAGAAAAGTGTCTAATAAATATTTGTCAACTATATGAATGGATTATGCACCCTTACTTTTTAGAAGTTTCTAACTCTGAAAATGCAAATGCATATACCTATTGTTCTATCTTTAATAAGTTCAAACATATAAGTTACTGGATATTCAGATATATACAAGGCATTATCCACTTTCCAGGAGATATTACTCAAGTGGAGTAGACAGATGTTAAAAAGAAAAGTGTAAGCCCCAAATGGCATCACTTTGGTCAAGTTACCAATCAGAACTTAATACCTAACCAGTTTGCAGTTTTAACCTCCCTAAGAAATGTAAGTTTTAACCAATTAGTTAGAAATTTTCTGATAAGAACCAATGAAGTAATATGTCACACAGCCCCCTTGCAATCCCCAAAGGAAGATGAGATAACCTGCATGATAAAACCTTCCATTTTCTCCAACTCCTTTGCATACCCCTCTCCTTGCTTGATGTGATGCTATTCAATACAATTGTTGAATAAAGCCTATTAGATCTTCAAATTTACCCAGTTGAGTTTTGTTTCTCAACACAGACAAATCAACTGTAATTGTACAAAATAATGAGATAGAGGCTAGCACATGGTTTTGGAATGAACCCAGTAAGAGAGGCCCCTCATCTAGAATAGATCAGAATGGATTCTCAGGAAAGGTGATGCCTGCATTGATTATTAAAAAAACTCAAAATTATTTTTCACTCCAATCTTATTTTCTAATTTCTCTTTTCTTTAGTCAGCTAAGGTATTTTTTGGCTTGACACTCTATTTTCTAAAGTATTGCTAAAATGTTATAGATTATATCAGGTGAAGATTGGTAGAACTGAAAAAACTTCTTCTGAATCAATACTAAATTACAAATTGTTAATCATTGTGTTTAGGTTCCTGACTAGCAGAATACCTACACGGAAATAACATTATCTAAATCATTCAGTGGTGTCAATGAAAAAAAAATGTGTCATTTGAAAAAGAAAGAATTATTTTCCTGGAGACAAGATAAATCATATTTGCTCTTTCTTGCTATCGACAAAGCCTATCATGTTGTCATAGAAAGAAATTTGTTTGACAAGCATGTGTCTTACTTGTGATTTCTTTTAAAAACCAAGAACATTTTCTAAGATGCATTCAGTGAGTTTTAATAAGAATTCTTGTTATCTTCAATATCTGAAAAATTTTAATGTGCATAATGTATCAAAAATATGATCATAAACCACGTGTTTTCAACTTCAGTCGCTATTTGAGCTGAATAAAACTGACAGGGTAATAATATAAATGAAAGAAAACAAATTCAGAATAAAGATTCAAAGACATATTTCAATGTAGAGAACTTTAAGCTTCAGGTCTGGCATAAATAGTAATCATTCTCATTGAAGAAATAAAAAGAATTGGAGCATTGAATACTAAGTTCTATAAATTCTTCGCAAGAGTAAAATAGAATTGAAATAGAAAAGAAAAGGGGTGTGGAGAGAAAATAGAAGCTTTTCTTATTTGTATAAAACTTTATAATTTATCCATTCAGAATAATAACAAAATAAACCGGAATAAAAGTAAGGATTTTGAATTTTTTTTAATTAATGAAATATAACTGAAGATAGTTTAGACAGTTGGGGAGCAAGAATTCCTGTCCCCTTCAAGAAGTCCTTCTGGCCAAACTAAGAATCAAATTGACACGAGACAGATTAACAGGAGAAAATAAAATGCAATAGTGTACATATGGGGAATCCATACAAACATGGAAATGCCAAAGAAAATTAGGGAAAATGAGATGTGCATGTCATTCTGAAATAAGGAAAAGGGTGTAGGAGTCTGGGACTTCAGAGAAAAAGAATGTACTTCACAGGGTGATGAGAAGAGCAATGCTTGATAATTAGATGTTTGCCTTGACCTAAAGATGGGCCATTCAGCTAAAAATTATCTCTGCTAATAACCCTTATTCTTGTAAAGTTCCCCAATTTAGTTTAGTCTATGTAGTAAGGGAGGGACAAAAGTTCTTAGGGTCTTCATTGCCTTCAACTCTACATAATCTTCATGTCAATGTGGCTCATTTTGGGGTGGCTGCCTGCAGCCCCTTCAAGAAATACTTCAGATTTTTTGTGGCCAAAATTATATGCTCTCATAGACTAATATCTAGAAGTTCCTAAACAACTGCTTTTTATTTTATGTTATGTAGGCAGTAAAAGAGACAACTACTTAATGTCTTTTAATCTAATAATTCTCCCTCCCCCAAGATTGAAGGATATGGTCCTAACTAACATGTTTTGACTGACAAAAGTTTAAATTTAAATTTAATTGATAGGGGCACCTGAGTGGCTCAGTAGGTTGAGCATCTGACTCTTGATTTTGGTTCTGGTAATGATCTCATGGTCATGAGATTGAGCACCATGACTGGCTCTGTGCTGACAGTGCAGAACCTGCCTGGGATTCTCTCTCCCTCTCTCTCTGTCCCTACCCCCATCATGCACATGCAAGTTCTCTCTCTCTCTCTCTCTCTTTGAATTAATAAACATTTTTATAATTAAGTTTAATAGAAAACTCATCTTAAGATATACAGTGTAAATCTAGGCAGATAGATTTTAACTCAAAATGTGGTATTCCTTAACTTGACCTTATAGAGGAGGAATAAAAATTTTGCCTCTACCCTTCTAAATTCTTGGCTGAAACTCCCTATAATAAAAGTCAAATTAACAAGAGAAAAACAAACAAATTAATTATACCTGTATTCTTTATGTATATATAAAAGATACTCAGAAAAAAAATTGGATCAATTCCCTGAGATGACGCAAGCCACAACCTTAAATACTAGCTTAAACTCAAAGACTAAAGGAAAAGGTGTTTGTGTTGGGGGAGGGAGGGATACTTTGCAGGAAGGTGAGAGGAGGAAATGTTTGGTAAACAAATAATTGTCCTTCTTTAAAGACAGATCTCTCAGGTAAAAAAAGCTACCTCTTAAAAAAGTTAGGACTCCTTCAAATGTAAATTTCCTCTACAAATGTAAATTTCTCTCATAAAGAATAACTGCTGTTCTTTTTTTTTTTTTAAGAAAGCTCTACACCCAGTGGGGCTCAAACTCAAGACCCTGAGATCAAGAGTCACATACTCCAAGACTGAGCCAGCCAGGTGCCCCACATCTACTCTATTTTCAGAACTTGTCTTGGGTCTGCAGCTTCTCAAAATAATCAGCTCAAAGAAGTATATTTTGAGGTGGCTTATTCCACTATACAACAAACTTTACTTTGACTTGATTCACTTTCTTGTTTTGGAAATGTCTCCAATGTCAGCAATCTTTTCATTCACAATAGCTTCATCGCACAGCCCTACATGCAAAAGTGAATCAGGCAAAATGAATCAAATCAAAACCAAACACAAACAACTAAGACCTTTACTTAATTCCCAATCTGTTTTTTTTCCTCATTCAATTCTCAATGGCTAAAATCTAGTTTACAAAGTTACAGAGGACTTATTTTCCAAATTTCTTAGTTGCATTTTTATTTTTTATTTTTAGACAGAGAAAGAGCAGGGAATAAGGGTAAAAGGAAACAGTGAGAGAATCTTAAGTAGCCTCCATCCTCAGTGAGGAGCCAGATGTGGGGCTCATCCCATGACTCTGGGATCATGACCTGAGCCAAAATCAAGATCCTATGACCAAGCCACTGAGGCATCCCTCTTAGTTGCAATTTTAAAGTTCTACACCTCCTGTTTCACTAAGGACAAACTCTCCTGGTGCTCTTTTTCACCTCGATGGCAGTTTTTCTGCTATTGTTCTCTTGGACATCTTTTTTCCCAGCCCCCATATCACTGACTTGCTATGACCATGCTACCGAATCTTCCTGGAAGACCTCATCCTTCCTCACTGTTCCATGGACTACTCACATCCCACTGGTATCCAAATTGTTTCCTCTAACTCATGTTTCTCCTTGATGCTGTTAATATAATTGTCTGAAGGAGTATTTTAAATTCCATTTAGTAGTGTTGTCATATACCTAATTACCTAGGGCAGAAATCTGAGTGATATTCTTAAATACTTCCTTTTGTCTTACACTTGTTAAAAGTCGAAACAAAAGCCCAAAATAGAGTTGCTTATGCTAAGCCTTATGTGACCAACCTGAGACTTGACTCAATTACAGTTTAGTCTCTCCCAGAAATAGAACCATAAGCCAGTCAATCTGGAGTTGTTCTGTCAGCACTAGGTAAGTAATCAGCTTCATAGATCCCTTCCATCCCCTAAAGAAGAGTAAGCCTGCAATAGCAAACCTGAATTTTTGGCAATATAACTTCCTTGTTCCCACTCCCTTCTGCCTGTAAGTCTTTCATTTTGTACAGCTTCATAGAACTCCTTTCTATCTGCTAGATTGGAGGCTGCCTGGTTTGAATTGATTTTTGCTCAAATGAACTCTAAAAACTTTTAATATGACTTAGTTTATCTTTAACAGTCTTAAATGAATCCACTACTTTCCTATTCTCTGTACATTTTAAAACTGAAAATTATTTTCATTACTTTTAATTTACCATAACATAGTCATAGTCTCTGATCTGAACTTCCTTAACAGCCCCTTTATAAGTGAGGACAAGTTGTCCTGCTGACAACAATAGTTTAGTGACCAGAACACTGACTTAAAATTTACAAGTTTACAGTCTTTAAAAATCAGATATCACGGGACCCCTGGATGGCTCATTCAGTTAAGCACCTGGATTTTGATTTTAGCTCAGGTCATGATCTCATGGTTGAGAGATGGATCCCTGTGTCAGCAAGCTATCAGCATGGAGCCTGCTTGAGATTCTCTCCCTCTCTCTCCCTCTTCCCCTCCCCTGCTTGTTCTCTGTCTCTCAAAATAAACATTAGAAAAAAATCAGATATCACTTAAAATCCAGACTTTCATTTTATCTTAAATAATTAGATAATGGGAATCATTGTCTGATTTACACATTAGTTGCATATTTAAACTGCTGTAAAAAGGAGATCAGATCTGAAAATAAAATAACTTAAGTATTATTGCTTTCTTAAGTAGCCATATATATATATATATATATATATATATAATTTTAATGTTTATTTATTATTGAGAGAGAGAGAGACACACACACACACACACAGAGAATGAGCAAGGGAGGGGCAGAGAGAGAGGGAGACACAAAATCTGAAGCAGGCTCCAGGCTCAGAGCTGTCAGCACAGAGCCTGACGTGGGGCTTGAACTCACAAACCGCGAGATCATGACCTGAGCCAAAGCCGGTCGCTCAACCAACTGAGCCACCCAGGTACCCCAACCATATATTTTTTAAAACTGAAAAAATATGGTGAAAATATAAGAGGAGGATAAACAGTTGTTCAAGTTTATATTGGAAAGGTGAGAGTAAAATTTCTGGTGATAAAAACATTTTTTCTTAAACCATATAATATTAAAAAATTCAAATCTTCCTCAAAATATGCAAACAACATAATAATTACTAAAATTAATTTTCCCTAATTTAAGTATATCATTGTTTATTTTATTTGTTATCTATTGAAGGACACTGGTTGTTTGCAGATTTTCGAAGATAAAAATTGATATAAGAAATATTTTTGAAACTTAGGTAAAAATAAATTTTCTTATTGTTCTTAATACATCCTCAGGAAATTATCTTTAGTTCAGATGTAAAAATATATTATCTACAAATAATAAAAATTTTGTTTCTTAGGTTTGTTCTTTTTAATTTCTCTTCTATTGGCTTATTCCTTCCTAAATATATTAAATAATTATGCACGCTCATAATTTGTTCAGGACTTTAAAGTATATATTTGTTTTACTATTTTGTACTAAACTATCATGTTAAGGGCATGCCATATATGTATATTGATGCTGCATTTTGTTCAACTCTTAAGATTATATGAAATTTCTTTTTTAAATTTACTTTTTGCTCTATTAAAAATGAACAAAATACATTCTTGTTATTGACTACAAATGGTTGTGGAATAATAATCTGATAGGGTAACACTGAATTATATTTATTAATATTTTATTTAAAATGTTTGCTTTGGTTTTTATAAGTGAGATGGCCAACATTTGAAAACATTTAGAACATTTAATGGTATACAGGGTTTTATATGTGCTTTAACTACTTTTTAAATGTATGAGTTGTGTTCATCCTTGATTTCTTGATTTAAAAACTCCATAAAATATCATATCATATTTCAATACACACACAACAAAAAACTAGCCTACTTCCTCCTATATCTAATCTCATACCCTATCTTTTCTTCCTGAATTTTTCATTGGGGTTGGTAGCAATATAAGTTTTATATTTTCTCCAAGAAGCTTTATAACTGAAGTTTTATGTTAATACCACCATGTCTTGTTTTACCCAACTTAGATATAATGTATTGACTCTTTAAGAATAAAGATTAGAAAATTAACACATCTTCAATTCTTCACATCCTCTGTGCATCATAGACACACAGACACACACACACACACACACACACTATGCTAATATTTTAGAATCAATATTTATAATATCCCCCATTTCTACTTAGACTATTGATATTTTAAGCTCATTATCTCTATTTAGATAGATGTAATATTCTTTATTGTTATTTTCACCAAAAAACTTATTTTATGTCTTGGTTGACTAAAATCTATTACATGCATGCCAAATAAAAATTTCCTCTGAATCTATAAGTAAATAGAACTACAATATGATTCCTTTTTTTCTTTTAATGTTTATTTTTGAGAGAAAATGAGAGAGAGAGAGAGAAAGCATGAGCAGGGGAGGGGCAGAGAGACAGGAAGACACAGAACCTAATGCAGGCTCCTGGCTCTGAGCTGTCAACACAGGAACTGAAGGGGATGGAGGGTGGGGGAGTTGAACTCAGAAACCTGAGAACAAGACCTAAGTCGACATCGGATGTTTCACCTACTGAGCCACCAAGTGTCCCTACAATAGGATTCCTTTAAGCAAAGAAAATATTGGTCCTTTTAAATTAAGATTTTAGGCTTTTCTAGTTGACTGGTAAAAATAATATTAATAATAATGTGTGAATGTGGTTCTTTACTATGTCAGATGTGGTAGCTTAAGGTAATTGCCCTATATTTGTGCTCAAAACTCCTCATTACCTGGAATCTGTCACTTATAATAATTCTTAGTAAAAATTTCAAAGTCTTCTTGTTTGTAATAATTTTCAGACATAAGTTACTCTTTTTATACTCCATCATATTATGATACCACTTGTATTCTTGTGTGTGATTCATTATGTGTTGACATTGTGTCAACAAATAAAATTTTCAAAATAAGAGACTTAATTCCCCCAGTTGAAAATGAGGAGCTTGGCATCTCTCTTTTCCCTTTTTCTTCAGAAAAAAAAAAGTAATATAAATCCTTTTGAAAATTAGATAGGCTCTTTGTCAAGGTGATGACCCAGGAATGTCTTTTTCAATGGTTAAATTACTATCTCGAAAATGTAGAGTCAAGTGACATAGCATTCCTGTCTCCCAGTGCCTATGAAAGTAGTCCAGAGAGTTTGGGGGACATCTTGCTCCAAGTTGCAAAACTACCTCCTGTCATAAAGATATGAAAAATTTGTTTCTCCTGTGGATAAAGCCAGTTTAGCTAACATAAACAGTCACCCCAATTACCAGATGAAACTAGGATGAACTATGTGTAATAAATGGTGCTATCAAGTACTTTTACATAACAACTAGTCACCACTTATTTTGAAAACATACATATAATGGTTGTATCTTCTTGGCTACACGAAAGGGTGACAATTTTTTCTATCTTTTCATTCTCTTAATATATTGCCTATAATGTGCATCACATTCTGGTTTACTGCTTACTTAATAATAAAAGTATTTTCTTTCTCCACTACCTTTGTGGACAGGTTTTCTAGGTTAGGAGAAGGTTTTGTTTTTAATTATATTTCCTCAACAAACAGTTTGATATATTTTTGTAGATCAAATGTTACAAATTATGAAGTGTAAATATCTTCTTTTCAACATCTGTGAAAAATATGAAAACATACACTGGAATTTTTGTTACAGTATTTATTAGTGGAAATGTCTAATTTACTTATGAAGAAAATCATTTGTCCACATATTCACAGATTCCTTTAAAAAACTAAAAGCATGAAGCATTTACTCTTATGAAAAGGTCTATATTTGACTCCTGGTATCTGTGTGAGGGGGTAAGATAAATAAAGCACAGACCTTGCCTTAAAATAACTTATAAACTCCTGAGAGATATATTCTTTCCTGAGGTAGGGAAAGTCATTGAATATATTATAAGAGAGAGTGAAATAAGCACTATTACTCCACCTACTTTATAAAATGTCCAAAAGTGATTACCCTTTTAGCTCATAATAATCTCTTTGTAATACCTATTTTACTAGAAAAAATTATGATACTTATTATGAATGAGATTGAAAAACTAATGCTAAAGGTAAATAGCCATATATGATGGATGATCCTTTCATATTAAAAAAATAACACTACATTTCAGGGAATTCCAAAAGATCAAGCGAGATCTCTAGTCGATCCTGAGATGTAGAATCACTCAGAACCACGTTCATGGAATCCTGAATTACCACACTTTCAGCAACATGATATACTGCTGGTTTGAATGGGAGTGAACTTCCTGTCAAGCTTTGGTTATAACTAAACTCTTCCGGAAAGTGCACTAAAATTTAAAGTGTTAAAAATGTTTTATTGCAAAAAAAGAAAATATGATAAATTAATGTGTGCATTCCTATCAGTCAAATCATGAAAGAATAAAGTACTTGTATTTGCAAAAAAATCATATTATTCAAATGTTTATTAGCATGTTATGGTTACTTATAAAATCTAAATTGGAAACACAGAAGAGACTAGGAAAAATGCTTATTGGAATAATTTAATTAATATGACTGATACAACAGAAATTGCAAAAATTCTACATTAGGAAACATTTGTTTTTAAGATTTTGTTTTTAAGCAACCTCCACACACATCATGGGGCTTGAATTCAAAACCTTGAGATCAAGAGTTGTAGGCTCTACTGACTGAGCCAACCAGGCATTCTTAAACTAGGATATGAAAACAAAAAAATGGAAATAAACATATAAATCTTATATAATGATGTTTCTGTAATAAATCCCACCCCCCAAAAAAATAAGAAGAGGAAGGAGTGTGATTTCTTTTCATCACTGCAAAGAATTTGGAGAACTATACTGTCCAATTAAACTATCATACTAAGTACCAGACTGAAATTTCAGCTTCAGAACATGCTTATTTCCTTATAGCTCAAGCAGTACTTAAACTATAGAAATATAAAATGATTTTAATAATGTGTACCTGTTATTTTAAAGATATGTATTTGTTGACTAGTAACTTGCATCTCCTTGGCTGTTGTTCCCCTGCAATCAGGATTCTAGAATCATCTTGTCACTTCCTGTGTGATAAACTGAGATAGGGAGTAGTAACAATATTTGAGATAAACTTTTCTTACATTTTTACTAATTTGTATTATAGTGTACTTAGCTGCAAGTACCAAGTTATGAAATAAGTAACAAGCTTAAAGTTTATATTATATTAAGATGGTAGAAAATTACATAGAAATTAGGCATAGGTATAAACACACTGTTTCTTTTGGAATGTTTTTTACATTAAATTGGCCACATAGTAGTATGTGTGTTTTTGTGGTGTTCCCCCACTGCCACAATCAAAATAGAGACTTAGCAATGATTTATTTGAGTGTAAGTTTATTTTGGAAGTAAAACCTAAAGAAAGAAAAGAAGAACCAAAGAACCAATAAGGTTTCTATTTAGCGTTAATAGGTTTACACAGCCTCATCTCAAAGCAGTCACACCATAGAAGCGTGTCACAGAAAAGTTAAAATATGATTCAATGGGCCATCAGCTGTGTGATTTACAAAATATATTTATTATTTTATTACTTGTTTGAAATTTCTTAAAAAAAAAGCCTAAGTTAAAATGTGAGATAATACATTGAATCACTTTACTAAAGGATAAATGATGGGGCACCTGGGTGGCTCAGTCAGTGGAGTGTACAGCTCTTGGTTTGGGCTCAGGTAATGATTTCACTGTTCATGGGTTTGAACCCCTCATCGGGCTCTGTACTTTTTCTGCCCCTCCCCCCCTCAAAATAAATAAATAAACATAAAAAAAAACAGGATAAATGTATTTTATCAAAGCCTTTCCTAGGGACAAATTTTTAAGCAAAAGGAAATATATACAAGAAAATGAAAAGAAAAATAAATGATTATGCTGAGGAGAATAAAGAAAAAGTTCTACTTAAAAATAATATGTGTGTGAGTGTGGAGGTAAGAGAACCTATATCACAACTATTTTTGTTCCACTATTTGTATTAAATATTTCTATCATCTTAGAGGAATTTGGTTTGCTTATTATGTATTGTGTCACATTTTCTCAATCTCATGTCTGATTTTAGCCATGTATTCAGTTTATACTTGTCTATACCAGGCCCATGAGGCCCCCTGTTGCTTTGTGCTGCGATGTTTCTCCAATGCAATAGATGTCTTCAGGAACTCTCTCTCTAGGCAAACATGTAGAACTTTGAAAGGTAGGAGATTTTTTGCACAGAGAGTAGATCTAAACCGATGGGAAATGAGAACTGACCAACAACTATTTTTCCTGTTAATCATCGACTCTCAGATGGATAGTTTGAAAAACATCCAATGTGCTCTTTTAAAATCTCAAGTGGACTGAGCCCTAGTTTCCCTTAGAAGTGACCAGATGACGCACTCTTATCGAAGTTTCATCTTTGCTCATGTTCCCCTGAGGCTACTTCCAAAAGAATCTTCATGCATCTAAATTCTTGTCACAGGCCCTACTTTAATAATGGTAGTTAAGCAAGACAGGCTGAGACTTAAGCATTACCACTCGCCAATATTTTGTATAATTTTAGTATAGAAATGCTATTTATACCACACTTCTTAATTCAAGTGTTTCCTCAAATGATTCTACAATGTTTTGCAATCTTTCTACTATTTATGTTTTACATCTTTATTGTAAATGGAAAATCTTATACATGGTATTTGTATATTTTAATACAGCATTTGGGTTATTATGTTTTGGTGTTTGCTTAATTTTGTTCCTTATTTAAATAATACTTTAAGTTTAAATTTAATTAAGTAATTAATTTTAATTATTGATTTTAATTTAATAATAAATGTATTATGTTTTATTTTATTATTAAGTTATTTTATGATAGAATTCTTGGTACTCTAAGTTAAATATAATTATCGAAACAAAACTATTATAGATCACTTATTAAAAGTTTTGGTGCTTGGTTGGGGCGCCTGGGTGGCTCAGTTGGTTAAGCGACCGACTTCAGCCCAGGTCATGATCTCACAGCTCGTGAGTTTGAGCCCCGCGTCAGACTTTGTGCTGACAGCTTGGAGCCTGGAGCCTACTTCGGATTCTGTGTCTCCCTCTCTTTCTCTGCATGTTTCCAGCTCATGCTTGCACTCTGTCTCTGTCAAAAATAAATAAACTTAAAAAAAATTTTAAAAAGTTATGGTGCTTGGCAATGGTGTAACAGGTTTGGAACAAAATCCTGCCCTTATTAACCCTTATTATTGTTTAATACACATGAATAAATTAGGTGAGAAAATAGAGGGGTAATCTGAGTCAATCGCTTTTAGCTAGTCTCATACTTAAAAATATTTGGCTTCTCTGAGTTGTTTTCCTAATGGTTATAAATCCTGATCCTAAAGCTAATAGCTATTAGACACATTGTTCACATTGTTCCATTGAGAATTATTTACCCACTACTCTATCTGAATTATTTACTCACTACTCTATCTGAATTAGGATAACTCTCTTTCCTGTTACTCTGATATTTCCTGTCTATAGCTCTTATAAATAGCTGCTATCATATAGTACATTTATAGGTTATATTTCCCCCACTGGAATATGAGCATGGTGAATACAGGGCTTTTGTGCTGTTTGTTCATGGAAAACAGTAGATACTGAATTAATATTTGACATTTAATGTTTATTTACTCTTGAGAGAGACAGAATGTGAGTGGGGGAGGGACAGAGAGACAGGAAGACACAAAATCCTAAGCAGTCTCCAGGCTAGCAGCAGGCTAGCAGCAAAGAACCAGATGTGGGGCTTGAACCCACGAACCCATGAGATCATGACCTGAACCGAAGTCGACCACCTAACCAACTGAGTCACCCAGGTGCCTCAATATTTGACATTTAAAAGAATGAATAAATTTTCACAAAACCTTTGAAAAGAGAGTGTTTATATTCCTGTTTCCCAGTGCAAAACTTCATGTTTCTGAACAGTTAAGCTAATTTTTCAAGTCCACTCTGTTTATAAAAGTTGAGACAAACGTTGATAACAGGTATAACATGATCTAATGTTAAATCTATATTTTTTTACTACACCATCCTGACTTCAAGATTTAGCAATGTACCAATAAATGGCCTTATTCTATAGGGTTTTTTTTAATGTGCTTGAGTGAGTGTGGGGTGCCTGAGGGATATTACATTCGCTGCCTAGATATCTGGCCCAACTTAGACCTATCTCATAATTAATTGGAGATTCTCAAAGTACAACAGAAACTTTATAAAACTCAATGTATTTTATGTTAAGGTTACCTACTTTGATCTTTTCTAAAATGTGAAACTGAATGAATATTTCATTAGACATTTTAGAAAGAAGCTCTGAGTAGCAGAGGTATGGCATATGCTATGTCAAAGAAATAGTAATATAGATGACATTGAGATGCTGACATTGTAAAATATTCATGACAATATAAGTATCTATTAAGAAGTTGAAATCATAAAAACTTCTTACAGTGGAAATACATTCTCTTGTTTCACTTAAGATTATACAATAAGATGCCCACAGTATACTTGATTTGGCACATTCTCTAATATTTTTGATGCTCTCAGACTATGTCAGGGAAAAAGGCTAGGTATTTATAAAAATATATTCTAAGGTAGGATTCTAAACAAATTGTATCTTTCTAAAAATTTTCTTAATAATACTCTACTGAAGGTGAACCCTCCCTGGGCTTCCCAACTTCATAGACATTTGTTCTCTGTCTTTTTTTCTCTCTCAATCTCTCTCTCTCTCTTTCTCTCTCTCTCTTTCTCACACACACACACACACACACACTCACACACACACACTCAGACACACACACACATACACATGTGTGCGCGCACACACACACACACACAACCAAAAACCCCTTTATTTTATACCTTTTAACTCAATAATTATAACATCTACACATTTTTTAAGTTGATTGATTGATTGATTGATTGATTATATGAGTGGGGAGGGGGCAGAGAGAGAGAGAGAAGAGAGAAATCCCAAGCAGGCCCCATGCTGTCAGCACAGAGCTTGACATGGGGCTTCAACCCACAAACCATGAGATCAAGACCTGAGCTGAAATCAAAAGTTGGATGCTTAACCAACTGAGCTACCCAAGCACCCCTGAAAATTTTTAAATGTACAGTATCCTATCCCTTACAAAGAACTTCCTCATAACTATTTCATCTGAGGCTCCCCAAGCAACTATACAATGGGATATCTCTAGATGAGAAAATGGAAAGTTTAAAAGGTTTGGTATGTTCTCAAAGAGTTCATGTTTAGACTGAGCTCAAGACAGTCTTTCTGATTCTAATTCTAATAGTGAACATGAATTCTATAAGCTATAGCTTTGGTTTCTCTTCCTCCTCCTACTCCTCTTTCTTCTCTCTCTCTCTGTCTCTGTTTCTTTTCTCTCTCTCCACTTTGTCTTTCTCTCACACATGCACATACACCCACTTATACAAAATTTGATATTTCATTTCCTCAAGAAGTTATAGTTTGATTTGGGCATTTTCAGCCTTCCCTAAACTAAAAACAAATACATATTTCTCATGCTGAAGTATTAATCATACACAACCTTATTACCAGACATCTGGTGATTAGTTTAGTAAAAAGCTAACATTAATATATATATATATATATATATATATATATATTCATTTATTTTGAGAGAGAGAGAGAGAGAGAGAGAGAGAGAACAGGGGAAGGGAAGAGAGAGAGGGAGAGAAAATCCAAAGCAGGCTCTGCACAATCTCATGAATCATGAGATCATGACCTGAGCTGAAATCAAGTCAGATGCTTAACCTACTGAACTATCCAGGTGCCCCCAAAGCTAACATTTTGAATGGGTACTGCCCAATATTTTAAAATATGGGATATTGTAACTTATTAACATATTAAATAAATGTTATTATCATCTCATTTTTAGAAATGGAAAAATTGAGGGTGAGAGAGTTTTTATTCACTTTTTTTAATGTTTATTTTTGAAAGAGAGAGAGGCACAGACCGCAAGCAAGAAAGAGGCAGACACAGAATCCAAAGCAAATTCCAGGCTCTGAGTTGTCAGCACAGAGCCTGATGTGGGGCTTGAACCCATGAACCATGAGATCATGACCCGAAGTGAGACACTTACCTGGCTGAGCCACCCAGGCACCCCAAGAATGAGAGAGTTTTTAATTTGAGCAAGATGATATAGTTTAAATGACTTACTAGTATTTGTGTTCAGGTTTTTCACACCTTTGTCTTGAACTTATATCTAATTCTACACCTGTTGTTTATTGCTTTCAAGAGTTCATTTCCTTCACAACAAACTGTTTCTAGATATATTTGCTGTATTTTACTTTATGGTTACTAATGGAAAGTATTGCAATTGTTTTCAAATATATTTATTTAATGTACATTTCATTGGGGTTAAAACTTAATTAAAACTTAAATAGGGGCACCTGGATGGCTCAGTTGGTTAAGCATCGGACTTAGGCTCAGGTCATGATCTTGCGGTTTGTGAGTTTGAGGCCCGCGTCAGGCTCTGTGCGGGCAGCTCAGAGCCTGGAGCTTGCTTCACATTCTGTGTCTGCCTCTTTCTCTGCTCCTTCCCTGCTCATTCTCTGTCTTTCTGTCTCAAAAATAAATAAACATAAAAAATATTAAAACTTATATAACCATATGCACTCTTCTTTTTTGAACATCAGTAGTACCACGACAGTTATTTTTTTTTATTTTTCATTAAGATAGAAAGTTAAACATCATCTTATAGTAGAGGTATGCACAGATTCACAGTGAAGCTAATGAAGTTTAAGCTTCAAGATTCTCTATATCCACGGGTTTCTTGCAAGACACTTTGTTTAGTTTTATATTATTTTTCTTAAAGAAAAGCCTAAAATAGTACAAATTTCAAAGTCTTCCCATGAAACCTTGTGTTCTTTTTTATCCAGGGTTAAGTTTGTTAAAGAGTTCTTAGAAAACTACATGTTTGGATTAGGAAACCCAACAGGAAAAGAGAACATTGACTAGAAAGAAATAATGCATAGATTTAAATTCATGGTTCGCTGATGAAAAAAATTGTTGTCTTTTATTTTTTTTTAATTGTACTTTTTATTTAAGAGTGAGGAGGAAGAGGAAAGATAGATTCAAGTGACAGTTTAAATATCACATTCATATAAAGGCTACTCTTTGTAGAGTACCTGGGGTATATTCTGTCCTCCTGGACCACTTAGTCTTATCCAAAATTAGGAATGATCTCGGGTTCTGCCTTACTTGTAAGCTGACAAATAAGATTACCACAGTTTCCAGGTTGTTAACAGAGACAAGAGACCCCTGGGCCCTTTTTATTCACAGAAAGCAGCAGAAACTTCCTGTTTGCATTTATTTCCCCTGCCCCTCATGTTCCATGGGAGCAGTGTGGAACAGCCCAGGTGGGTTATGCATAAGCAGAAACTTTGTATGCTAGCCAAAGAAATCCAATCATAAGAAACGCCAGTATTTTAAGGGGGTCACATTCAAGTCTGCCAAAACCTTGGCCTCAAGGGAGTTATCATGATTACTTTGGACGGCAAACAAATCTGCCCTCTGCCCTGTAGAAAGACATTCTTTCCACTTCCCGCGTAAACTCGGTATGCCATTTTGAAAAGATAGTCTGAAACAAAAACTTTCAGTGTCTTTGCTCAGAAGATGTGCAGAAATTTAAGATACAAACAGAGAATTATCCCCCAATAATCATTATCACTCTCTGTTATTTTCTTTGTGATGTAAACTTTCCCACAAATTTAGATACAGACTGATTGTATCCATTATGACACGTGGACATCAGAATCTGTTTAATCGTTGGGTGACAACTCATCTCAGGCATCATGTTTTGGCAAACTAACCAATCAATGTCAGCCCCTTACTTCTGAAAGTCAGCCAATCAAGAATGGATCATGTCTAATAATCTCACCTATGTGTGGTAACTGATTAACAGCCATCTCATCTGAGTAACCATGCTTCTGCAGATGATGTTGACTTGCTGGCTATTAAAAGTCCTTTAACTATTAAACTTCACATTTCCTCTGAAGAGTATAAGAAGATCATCGGTCTGTTATGCTCAAGCCGACTGTGACTGATTAGCATAGCTTTCTTCAAAAGCCATAAATTCAACTGTGTCTTTTTATCACAGGTATTGTAATGTGATGTTATCATCTGACATAATTCACTTATTCATTTATTTGTATATTTACGATTTCCACTTATTTGTAAACTCTATGAGAATGAGGATCTCATTTTTATTGTTGCCATTGCATTCTTGATTTGTTTACTGTGAAGCCCAGAGTAAGCTGTTGATAAATATTGGTTAAAGGGTCAAATTATTAAAAGAAAAATAAGTCAGTCAGTATTGAAAGTTGGTAAGGTATGTGGGTGTGGTTACTGATCACAAACTAAATCTAGGTTGGGAAATATGTGAAATCAGGTAAAGAAGATTAAAAGTATTAGGAGGAATTCACAGTCTGAATTCATGATAAAATACAAGATATAATATGGTATTAAGACAACTGAAGAGTAGAGAGGCTGAAAAAATGTGGTCAGAAAATAAAACATTCAAGGTTATAATTTTAGAATTTAAAATAGCTGGCATGATCAAGAGTATTGGTGCCCAATATAATATTATGCATGATGGAAATAGCTATATAATTATTAAGAACATAAAATGTATCTAGAGTGACTGAGGAAGAAGAACTGACTTTTAAATTTTAATGACAATTCAGTTATGTATGGTTCGTAGCTACTGTACTGAACTGTACAGATCTAAGTAGTTCTTCTAAGTTTTGTTTTAAAGTCCCTTTGGAAGTGTAGCATCAGTTCTGGATCCCATTTAAACAATCCTGGGATCTAGAGTAAAGACATGGAAAGAGATCACTGCACCACAGTGGGGAGAAGGCTATTGATTAAAAAAAAAAAAAAAGCCAGGAAATGAAAAGGCTTATGTGTAAGAGTAAATTAGTTATATGGGCATGGAACTCAGATAAAATGAAAAAGGTTATACTCCCCTTGTTTCTCAACCCTGCTTTCTGCATTTGGTCTTAATGAAATAACGTCATCCTAGCTCTCTGCTTTGGCTTTGCTAGATGCCAGAACCAGGCGAAGAAAATCTGTGTAAAGAGAAGCCGTAGAAAGCAAACCTTCAGTACAGGATTTGGGAACTGGATTACACCCCAAATTGATAGCATTGAAAGTCTCATGATTGGGGGCACATGGTGTGGTGATGATCCCAGGCATTCAGTGGCATAATCAGAACTGGTAAAATGTATGCCACACGTATATTACCAAATTATTATGCAAAGAAATTCATGGATTTTACAATCCCCTTAAACCAAAATATTGACCTTAGTTTAAGAACACCTGGATTTAAAGATAATTAGAGGATTAAAATATGTGGAGTAATTAGTAGCAAGAGCAAGGCATGCAACAATTAAAAAGCAATTCTGGGAGTTTGAGCAGTTTTTTTTTTTTAAAGGAAATCTATTTAGGGTTAATAGATGTAATTTAAACAAAGGAGTGTGCAAAATAAAATGGTCAAGGAAATTGCAGGTGGAAGTTTTCAGTGAAATGATACTATGCAACTGAGATAAATCTATTGACACAGAATGATTCAAAGTTTCATTGGGAAGGCATAGGTAATCATGTCTCTGCATAAGTGAGTACATGCATAGTGTGGCATGATGGGCCTGTTAACCTTAACAAAGTATACTGTAAGGAATTTTGCTTTTTGTGGGAAGGGAGGCAGGAAGGAAGACGTCATGTGCAAGCATATTACAAAGAGCTCCAAGAAAGAAAATTGGTAATGTTTATTTTTATGACTTTCGAATACTCCAGTGTTAGTAGAGAGATGCCGAATTGATCAATTACGTTTAAACTAAATTAGAAATGTCAATTCATTGTGGGTTTAATTCAAACACTTTGACTATTCAATATTTTCTTCCTTCCACTTCACATTTGTGTGAAATTAAAAAGGGTAGCCTAGCATAATTACTTTAATCAGCAATTTTTTTAGAAGCTAAACATTTATATGTCATTTCAAATCTCTGGTACAGAATTTTCTTTTCCTTCTGTACCCATGTCATTATACATGTTTCCTGATACATACATGTATTGCAGTCTTCTGTATATAGCAAGAGTCACTGCTGGTGTAAAGTAGGTGAATAGGGCCACTTTAGTGCAGAGACTTGTTGCCTGTTGATAATTTGAATTTCCCCCTTAAGAAAGAAAGAGACATGAAAGCAAAAGACAGTCATGTAATAGAATTAGTATAGATTTTGAGTATCATAGATAAAGGTTATTCACTATCTGCTGAACCTTGGATAAAATACTTAAATCTGCTAAGTCATATTCAGTCTTCTATGAGCTAAGATAAGTGAAAGAATTAATGAAATAAAAGAATATACAATTAATTAAGCACATGATCATGATCAGTTAATGAAATAATGAATCAATGAATTGATGGGCTAGCGAATCCAATTCAGCAGTGCCTAAAGTAATGGGGGAAATAAAGAGGGAAACTTCTACTGCTCTTTAATACAGTTTAAAATGAGCAAGTCTCAGTTTGTTTCTGAGATATAGCCGTTGACACATAAAAAACTTGCTAAATATATTTACTATTAAACGTTAGGTTGGTGCATCTGGGTGACTCAGTCAATTAAGCGTCCAAGTATTAAATTTCAGGGGTGTGAGTTCAAGCCCCACTCTGGGCATGAACCTACTAAAAACAACAACAAAAACAAAAAAAAGTTAGCTTTAACAGGAATATTGCTGTGGCTACCCCTGAGATGCTAATATTAATAGTTTTTTTTTTAAAGGTATATTTCCTTTTCTGGGAATTATGGTATATTTTGGATCTTCAGAGGAATACCCTGTTTTCTTACTTTTAAGCCTTTCCTTTTCACATTGAGATACCTATTATGGGCCATATGACACTTGATGTGGTACTGATTAAATTGATGGACTATTTTGCAGTCTATAATACTTTCGATTTCAGAGGAGTTGATCTTTAGGACACTTGGGTGGGTCAGTTGATCAAGCATCCAACATCAACTCATGTCATGATATCACATGATCTTCTGGTTAGAGTTTGAGCCCCATGTAGGACTGTGTGCTGACAGCTCAGAATCTGGAGCCTGCTTCTGATTCTGTCTCCGTCTCTCTCTGCCCCTCCCCTGCTCACACTCTGTCTCTCTTTCTCTCAAAAATGAACATTAAAACATAATTTGTTTAAAAAAAGAGGAGTTGATCTTTTACAATGAGAATTGATTTTCAGAGGTAAAAAATTGTGCAAAGAAACATAGGTTTATTTTTTAATATTGAATTTTTCTTTTTTAGTGTAAGCCTTCTTTTTTCTTGATGCATAGTCACTTCATTGTAGAGTAAATCACATACCATGATTCCTCAGCTCCTGCGGTGTGTTTTGTTTGTTTGTTTGTTTGTTTGTTTAGGTGTTTATTTACTTATGTTATGAGAGAGAGTGAGAGCAAGTGGGGGAAAGGCAGAGAAAGAATCCCAAGCAGCCATCGCACTGTCAGCATAGAGTCGCACGTGGGGCTTGATCTCACAAATGGTGAGATAATGACCTGAGCCAAGATTAAGAGTTGAACACTTACTCTTTAACATAAGTTAAAAATACTTATGGTATTCAGAACAATATTCATATAAATATTAATTTACTTATCAAATGAACAATTTGGATAAATCTTGATACCATATGCCCTTTAACTTGATGTTTATTTTTTCTTTAATTTTTTTAACATTTTATTTTATTTTTTGAGAGACAGAGCGAGAGCTCAAGGAGGGGAGGGGCAGAGAGAGAGGCACACACAGAATCCGAAGCAGACTCCAGGCTCTGAGCTGTCAGCACAGAGCCCGATGTGGGGCTTGAACCCATGAACACGAGATTGTGACCTAGGCCGAAGTTGGAAGCTCACCGACTGAGCCACCCAGGTGCCCCAACTTGAAGTTTTCTTTAATTGTCTACTTACTATCTTTTGAAAGTTCTAAGTCCAGAAATCCCACCTCTGGACCCTGTGATAGGGAATGTGGTGAACTCACTCTTCCTAGAGCAGCCTGCACTGGTCTGTCTTCCAGAATGTGATTATCAGAAGAGAAAGGCTTCAGCTCACCGTAGTTAACAAGGCACTGAGCCACAGGTCCAGATGAGATCATGCTAAAAATAATGTTTATGGGTTTCTTTACAGAATGTAGAGTCTTTGCAGGAGAATTGCTGCAACATTTACTCACTATCATTTCTTCCTTTGACAAGTTATCACAGTATACCTAGGATTATTTACCCAGTGGAACATAAATTCTATTTGTTTAGTGAAAGTAGTGTATTGACTGATGAGAAAATCTTTTCTCATATCCATAAGTAAAAAAGATGTGGGTTTGAAAGTGAAAATATATATATACACAGTTTGGACCTTTAAAAACAAATAAGAAGGGGCACCTGGCGGTTTAGTCAGTTGAGTGTCCGACTTCAGCTCAGGTCATGATCTCGAAGTTGATGAGTTCCAGCCCCGCATCAGACTCTGGGCTGATAGCTCAGAGCCTGGAGCCTGCTTCAGATTCTGTGTGTCTTTCTCTACCCCTCCCCTGCTCATGCTCTGTCTCTCTCTGTCTCAAAAATAAATAAACATTAAAAATTTAAAAAAATAAATAAAAACAAGTAAAAACATAAGAGTTGTAATTAATGTATAAATTGGCCAGGTTTATGTAAGAGAATAAAAAAATAAAAGTTCATTAAAGAATATCAATAAATTCAAGCATATTAATTAAGTGTGGATATGAGCTAAAATAGCTAAAAGGAGAAAAGAGTGAAAACAAAATCTAAGAACTTTGGGACAATATAAAACAGCCTAATATATATGTACCTCAATCTAAGAAGAGGAAGACATCTAGGTAAAGATCTAGTTTGAATTTTACCTCATATTTGAAGAACCAAAACAAAGCTTTGGAAGTTCATTAATAAACATCTGACATTGATGTAAATACAACTGTAAATTCAGTTAAAATGTTTGATAGTGAAAGTAACATTATTTACTTGTTATTGTAGGTAATGTGAATATGGTAATATAAATTTGGGGAGACCACAGCATCTTGGTTGATACAAGTATCTTCATAAGAAACTTATGGACAAGGAATGTAGTTATGTTATGAAAACAGTATCCAAAACAAGTCTAGTAAGAAAATAAACGTTTTAGGGGCACCTGGCTGGCTCAGTTGGTAGAATATACAACTCTTGATCTTGGGATAGTGAGTTCAAGCTCCACCTTGGATGTGGAGCCTACTTGATTAAAAAAATAGATGCTATATTTGTTAAATTTGCAAATTTACCTGTATTAAGTCACTAAACTATAAAATTTTGTGGCAAAGCTGATGTTGAATAGAAAAGATGCTTTCACATATCAGAATGTGTTTTGTCTTCTGGCTGTCCAGAACTTATTGAATTTCAGAAAAGTTGGAGACTTTGAAAACTGCTTTGTAAAACTAAGTGATCTATCTTGGTAATAAAATCTTAAATAATATTCAAAATTTTGGTTCAAGAATCACTGGAAATCTTTCTTAGAATACTCAAACACTGTACCCCCCCCCCAATTATTTTTTTTCAAGTGAATTACGTTACTGAAATAAAAGCTTACAAACAGAAAGATATTGATTTTTTTCATTAAAATTTAAGGACAGAATAGAGAAAATAAAATTATGAGAACAAAAAATTTAATTTTAAAATTTTATACTTTTGCCTTGGAATTTCTCCAATTGTTAAAAGAAAATTTTAATGGAGCTTCTATTTTGAATTATATAATTTTATAATTTGAGCTAGAGTGAAATAAGCATATATCGGTATAGCATCTAAAATAGCAAATCATTCAAAATAATAAACAGGGACAATTTATTTTAAGTTTTTTTTCCCTTATAAATGATTTATAAAATTGATAGTTCAGGAATGATGAGTCAGGACATGGGAAGATGGTTAGGAAAAGTGCATGCAAAGATAGGTGGGTTGGCAAGTTGTGTTAAGTTGTGTTAAGACCCTGTATAGGAATAATAAGAGACTGAGAGCCATTAACAAGAGCTAAATGTGAGCCAAAAGGGCCTTTTTGGTAACTTAGGAAAAGGTCATTATCTCCTATAGTAGAAGAGTAGATATAGATAAGCAGTGAACTGAAAATATGGTAGAATCACAGAATTCCAAAGACTTTTCAGTGGTCTCTCAAAGCACCACTACGGGTCTGTTGTGCTAACGGTGCCATATTAAGAAACATTTAGGAGTTTAACATGTGTAATGAAGATTTCTGGATGGATGACCCTGAGTATGCTGGCTCTGTTGATCTATCTGAGCTTTTCACACTAAGGGTGGTCTATCTTGCCCTAGGGCAGGTTAGCCCATTTTGCTCTGATGGAAGATACTGCAGAGTGCTTGTGTTTGCAAAGCAATGAGTGCCACCCTCAAGATCTTGGATTTCAGGACAGTAACTATGGCTAAATAAAAGCATAACTTGGCAGGGGATGTGATGGGCCTGATGAAGAAGGAAAGAAACTGTAATAATTAATTAGCATGTGCCAGTAGTTTGCATTTTGAGCATCCTCAATGAAGAGGGCCAGGAAATAAGACTGGATTGACTTGGGGCACTTTTTTTTAGGTCATGGATTTATCATTGTGACAAGGACATCAAAGCATATTATCCCTGGGGCGCCTGGGTGGCGCAGTCGTTTAAGCGTCCGACTTCAGCCAGGTCACGATCTCGCGGTCCGTGAGTTCGAGCCCCGCGTCGGGCTCTGGGCTGATGGCTCAGAGCCTGGAGCCTGTTTCCGATTCTGTGTCTCCCTCTCTCTCTGACCCTCCCCCGTTCATGCTCTGTCTCTCTCTGTCCCAAAAATAAATAAAACGTTTGAAAAAAAGCATATTATCCCTAAAGAGAAAATAGATGGATGACAAGGGGACTTCACATGACTGAAGATGTGGCAAGAATACCTGTTGGAAACAGAGAAGGTGGGTAGATACTACCAAGAATCCATCCTATATAGTTTAGTGGGGAAAAAATGTGAGTCTGGAGAAAAAACCTGAAGTTTCTTCTCAGTACATGAGAACTTTTATGTTCTAATCAGAACTGAAGAAATTTATGAAGAGGAACTATAAATGGGCATTGTGACATGTGAAATAATTTTTTATAGGTTTCAAAGAAATGCATAGTCAAATGATGTAATTGTACTTGCAATAAAGATTATCAAGCAAAATATTATTATTTGTGTCCAGTTGCTGTTCCTGCAGAATTATTTTATAATTGAGTATCAAAATAAAATAATCCATTCCTATAAAATCATTAGGGAGTCTACTCTATCAAAAACTCAGTATGTAAGAATAACAAAAGATATAGTGAAGCAGCTACTTTTCAAAGCTTAGGACATGAGGTTACATCAGGAAAATAGAAGCTTATATAAATCTCCTATCAAGGTGGAGAGAAGAAAAAGGGGCACAATCAGAGCCTCAAGTTATTGAAAGGCCAGTCTACCCTAGACTGAGGGGAAGCATGTGATTCTTTCCATATGTATTCTATAGTGTAAGTCTTGCAATGTAAGTTTAATTTTTTTAATATTTATTTATTTTTGAGAGGGAAACAGAGCATGATCAGGGGAGAGGCAGAGAGAGAGAGACGGAGACACAGAATCTGAAGCAGGCTCCAGGCTCTGAGCTGTCAGCACAGAGTGGACGCAGGGATCGAACTCACAAAGTGCAAGATCATGACCATAGCTGAAGTCTGAGGCTTAACTGACTGAGCCACCCAGGTGCCCCTGCAATGTAATTTCAATGTAATTAGTGGGGGGCAACTACCACGTTCCAAGCTATCACTTATCTCCACACTTAATGCATTCAAATTTTGAGTTCCAATTTATTGTTCCAAGCCATGCACCGTATCATTCAGTTTGGAAGATCCTTAAAAACCCTACTCATTTATTGACAGCTAAGCAATGTATCTCTATGTTTAGAGGTCAAAATCAAGATTTTATGTGCCTTAAAAAAACATGCAGCGAAACAATGTATAACTCCATTATCACCATGTAATACTGTGACTTATTTTCTCTTAGGTAATTTATTCTATTATATTTGAGATACTTGTGTACTGTGTACTTGTCTTATTTTCCCTATTAGATTTTAAGTCCTTTGCTCCTGGGATTTTTATCACTGAACCCTTCACATTCAACACAGTAACTCCCTTAAAGTGAATAGTTAATGAGTGAATGCTGACTTGAATTCAATGTGTTCAATTTACATGTGTTAGTTCTTTTCTTTTCTTAGACTCCAATATATTTCAAACATTTTGAAAAACACTTGGGGTTGGCTAACAACCCATTGTTGCATAGCTGGCAGATGAAAATGCTAAAATTCCTGATCAAATCTGCCTTTTCCAAAGCTGGTACTCTTTTCTTCCCTATTTGTAGTGTTGTTTCATTAGAATCACATTTGCACAATTTAAAAGTAATTTTGGCAGCATATATTATAAACTTTATGGGAAATTTGCAACTAAGAACTGGAAATCACAATCATTTGAACTATCTCAATATATATGCAAGCCAAAGTTGATGGAACCTAATTCAAGGGTCATCCACCCTCCTAGCATCTAAATGGAGTAGAGAAGCATAATGTTTGGAGAAATAGAGTCTATCTTATTTGAAAGAATCAAATTATACTAGCTTTAATAATATTTATATATTTAAAGCACAACCAAGATCAAAAGTTCATCAATGTAATGCATCAAAAATTTAGCCGCAAATAAAATTAAAAGATTGGTTTTAAATTTTGAAAGTTATAACTTATAGTATAAATAATGTAAAAACAATATTTTAACCCTAAATCACTGCCCTAGTTTTTGTCAACTTAAATGTGTTATTAAAAATATTGATGCCATTTTGACCTTCCAGAAATATTAAGTCTCTAAATGCAAGAATAGCCTTTTTTCTGACCTTTATATAACATAAAATAAAATGTGGTTTCTCTTAGATATATACATACACATGTCTCATGTATATAGTGATATATATATGCAAATCATTTATATAGTGCCTGTTTGTTACTTTTAGAATTTATAAAATATTCACATCTAAGTTCTGATATACTAAGAGCCTTCCAAAGGCATCTTTATGACAAAGGTATAGATCTATATACAAATCTTTTCATTTTCCCAGCAGCTGGAAATTATCATCTTTCTACTCTTTAGCAATTTTCTTGGCCTGCTTTTCTTTTCATTAAAAAATACTACAATGTGGTTTATGGTATATTTTTCTCTTCATCATATTCAACAACTTAGAAAGGATAAATGAATCCACAATAAGGGAAACACCACAAAATGAAAAGACGTGTACATAAAATACATGAGAAAATAACAATAAAGTACAATAAATAGTATTATTAAGGAATTAAGATATATTTGAAAAGTATTTAAACTCTACAATTTATCCAAACTTACTAGTTCCAATGAGCAACTCCGCTCAAAAAAAGACTTTGATTGGGGCACTTGTGTGGCTCAGTCAGTTGAGCACCCAACTCTTGATTTTGGCTCAGGTTGTGATCCCAGAGTCATGATTCCAGAGTCCTGAGATTGAGCCCTGGGACAGGCTTCATGCTGAGCGTGGAGCCTGCTTAAGATTTTCTTTCTCTCCCTCTACTCCTCCTTCGTGATCGCACACTCTCTCTCCAAAATAAATTTTAAAAAAGCAGTCTTTGTAGAAAATTGATTCTTCATTTTATTAGTTCTTCTGAATTGACAAAATGACTTATTCATCAGATGCAGTCTGTGTGTGTGTGTGTCTGTGTGTGCGTGTCTAGGTGTATTTAAGTGTGTTTGCATGTATTTTTTTCATTGTGATTTCACTGTATCTTTTTGTTAAGGTTACTATAGAAACTGCTGTTACTATTGATTTCTTGAAACAAGTGTCACTGAATATTTGGAAACATTTTTCTGAGGCATTTTTACCTTGTAACTCCTTAAAACACATTAAACACATTAGAATTTAACTAATGTCCAAAGATAGTCTACATTGTTCTTTATACAATGTGAAAGAATGCATTATAAAATAGTAAAATTCAATGTAGATTCAGTTAGGAATTAAAAAGAAAAATCAACAGTTGATTTCCTTTTAGCATGGTTCAGGATGCATTTTTCATTCTGTCAGAGGTATGTGAGCTTCAGGGCTCTCCCTCTCAGTGCTGTGGATAGGATTTGGGTATTCTCTACATGTCCAATACTGCTTTTAGAGGTATCCTGCAGTACAGAACATGCTATAATACCACCTCCTTTTAAGTAATTTAAGTAATCCCAAAGTCACTCAATTCTACCCCCTTTAAGCAATTCCAAAGGTACTAGTTTATTGGATGCACCAAGTTTAAACTCCTTGAAGTTGTATACGAGTGGTTTAACATTGGGACTAAATATAGAATAATGTCTTTTTCTTTCAAGTCTACCACAACACCATATCTTTTTCCCTTCTGTTAGATGCCTTGAGCAGCAGCCACATTCTCATATGCATTCTGACATGCATCTCGTATTTTCCATGTCTGTATGCCCTTCTATAAGATCTGTTTCTCTCTGATTCATCCTCCCAAACACCCCTACCTAATGAACCACTAACTAGTCTTGGAAGCCTCAGATTAGACTCCACTTGCGTTGTGAAAGGATCAGTCGTAGAGTTAATCAGCAACATTTTTGTGATTGCTAAGAACCTTATAAACCATAATCACTATGCATACTACATGTACTATAGTTCAAGTACTTGTATATGGCCTTAGGTGAATTACATAGTCAGAAGAGACTTGAAAGTTTATAGAGATAAAAGTTGTTTGAGCACATCAATATAAGCAATTTGTGGCATCTTTGCTCTTATTACTCTTATGGAGTTTATTATATTCAGGCACAAGGTAGTCCACACACACATACTGAGCAAAGAGCTAACTATATTAAAAAGCAAGGATTTCCTTCTTATCTCTAGAAGGCTGTCAAAGAAAGTCATTAATATTAAATTTGAAGCTTTATAATATCCAGGTAGTTGGGAAATCTTTTCTCAACATCTGTTTTAGCAAGTAAGGATTATTGAATCCATTTCAGTCAATTTCTCATTTCAAAACAGACAGCAATGGAGTTAATAATTTCAAATATCACTTTAAAATGTGAATAAATTGATATTGATGGGGGGCATGGCTTTTCATTAGTCAATCATTCTTAAAAATTGAAAGAGCTGTTTTCTATATGAAAAGTAACCAAACTCAAGAAACTGGTCAGAGATGATAACAAATAGTAGGAAATAGTTCAAAGATTTTTCTTTTCCTTGTGCATTTCTCTTACTGTTATGCTTACATCCTTCCATGATTATATATATATATATATATATATATATATATATATATCGATTTTAAATATCTATCTCTATCTATCTATCTATCTATCTATATCTGACTTTGTATTGATCTACACATAGACTTTAAGGTATCAGCAGAAATCCACTCATTTCTCTGGTGACCAAAACCACAAGTATATTAATTCAAATATTAATTTGATTTTAAATTTATTCAATTGGGCTGTGTGATTGAATTTAATAAAATGGGTAATGACAGCTTACTTCTGAAAGTGAAATATTCTTGATTATTTTTTTTGCCTGTGGTAACCCTGTCTTACTATAAGTATGACCTTGGATATTCCACCTGAATATTTTTTAGACCTTTGCTCAGTTCCCACACTTCCTTTAGATCTGTCTAATATAAAAAAAAACACACACAATACTTGACTAAAGCATACACAATGCACTATAGTCATTTTCAGAAGGGCAACATTTTATTGCCCTTTTGAAGTAGGGTGAAAAGGGTATGTTGTCTACATGATGTCGCTAGTGAAACTGCCATTTAAGAAAAAAAAAAACGCAAATTTATACCACGCCCCAGAGAATCTGTCTAAACCCATGGAAGGTAGAACTTTAACACAGAAAATGATTTCAAAGTCACAGTCCTGATTTCACAATCTTGAAATACTGTTGATTTTCTCTAGCATTTTCTGATAGTTAATTCCAATGGGACTTGCCAAGGGTCTGTAACACATTTCTCAGGTTAGCTCTTACAAACTCCTTCTACTTCTAGGTGGGCAAAAGTAATTTCTTAAGGCTGGCCTTAAAAAAATGTTGTTCTCAAATTCTACCCCACCCAATCTTTTTTCCCCTGATATATATCACTTTCTAGTTTAGCTATTACAGAAAAGAAATTTTGGAAGAGGTAGAATACACATGGTGGAGCTCAAAGGAATAAAGGTGTTTTCTCCACTATTGCTTAACAATAGTTAAACATATTAGAAGATAAATAGAAGATAAACATACTGTTTCTGCAGTGTTTTAAGCTAAAACAATGGCCTTAAAGTATTGCAAAGAACGTATTAATTTCAATTAATTTCCAAGAATGTATCAATTCAATTCCAAACTACTCCCTGGAATTCTTGATGTCTTTAGATGTATAACCTCATGGACTATAAAAGTGAAAAACTAAATATATGTATAAAGGTAATCTAGATATGTACTTTTATTGTTTGATTTATTGAATGTTCACTTATTTTTTGACAGAGACAGAGTGTGAACAGAGGAGGGGCAGAGAGAGAGGGAGACACAGAATCCGAAGCAGGCTCTAGGCTCTGAGCTGTCAGCACAGAGCCGCCGGGGGCCTGGGACTCACGGACCGCGAGATCATGACCTGAGCCGAAGTTGGCCGCTTAACCGACTGAGCCACCCAGCTGCCCCATTGGCTAATGTTTTTGGTAAACAATTGTTGTATATCAATATTTATCAAATATATTCAACACTAGAAGGTAAATACATGTAAGACACCTAACAGGAAAAAAAAAGCTTTCATGCCAATAGGAGAGTCAGAAAATAAACATCTAATACATAATAGTGTATGAATGTGGGCTGAATTGTAAGAGAAAATTACGTTGCGTAAGGACTAAAATGTAGGGAAATTGCAGTAGATGGGGCAAGAAGTAATACTACTATATAATCTGTTTTTATGTCCCACTCTTATGAATTTTACATTCTGTAACAAACTTAGTATGCTTCCATTAATGTCATTGTCACTTCTGTGAGTAACTTAAATACTAATATTTCCATTGACTAAGCTATCCTACTAACCACACGCCATGGATATACATGGAGTGAAATACATAATATATGTAATATATAAAGAAAACAAGTAAGTAGTATTTGTTCAAACATAGGCAAATATCACAATTTGGACAAAGGGAAAAAAAGAGCAAAATCAATCAGTAGTAAAGTGAGTATTTTTTTAAAATATTGAACCAATTTATTTTAGATATGTTTGAAACATGTTTTAACATGATCACAGCTTTGCTCCTCTGCATTTAGTCAGTAATTATGATGCTGTAGAAACATGCTAATCACTAATTTTGTTTCATTTTAGATATGTTTAGATGCATGATTTATGTCTATTCAATTTTAACTTAAGTAATTTCATGATTAATTAAAGATATGTCGTATCATATGGTATTATTTACTGACACTTTCTTCTAAACAAATTAATTGTACCTTCTTATAACTAGCATGAAAGTGTCTTTTCTTTTAAAAATGATTGATTCTTAGGTTTATGTGACAAAGAAAACATCGCAAATGTAGGGCTATTAAGGTTTGTGAGTTGTAAAGAGTTACTATGTAATTTATTGCAGAGTGACAGAGAGAGGAAAAGGCAGTATGTGAGAGAATGATTCATCTCTAAGCTCACGTTCAAACCACAACTTGCAGAGGTGACTCTAAGCTGAAAGACTTAATATATTATCAATACTAGATGCTGAGCTATGGGGATCACCACTGAAGCCAAACATGACACGTAGTGATCAATGAGAAAGCTACTGATCATTGCAAGCTGAGTTTTCTTTATGCTTAGTTTTGAATGAGTCAGGACTCTTTCTCATATGCTTCTCATATAATCTTTCTCATATATATTCTCATATAATCAAGTAAGGATTATATATAGGTATGGATATGTTAGCAAATATGTATATAAGTATATATGCTAAGATAATGATTATTTAATCCTAATAGCCAATGTTTCTTTTACTTTAGTTTTTGAAATGTGATTTACCTTGAGTCACCTTCAAATAAAGGTATTAAAGGGGAGCCTGGGTGGCACAGTCGGTTAAGCGTCCGACTTCGGCCAGGTCACGATCTCACAGTCCATGAGTTCGAGCCCCGCGTCGGGCTCTGGGCTGATGGCTCAGAGCCTGGAGCCTGTTTCCGATTCTGTGTCTCCCTCTCTCTCTGCCCCTCCCCCGTTCATGCTCTGTCTCTCTCTGTCCCAAAAATAAATAAACGTTGAAAAAAAATTTTTTTTCAAATAAAGGTATTAACAAAGAAATAGCACAGACACCTATGTCTTGATTCTCTCTCTCTCTCTCTCTCTCTCTCTCTCTCTCTTTATTTCTAGGGAGAGAGAGTACATAATCAGGGGAGAGGGGTAGAGGGAGAGAGATAGAGTCTTTTATTTTAATGTTTATTTACTTTTGAGAGACAGAGGAAGACAGAGTGTGAGCAGAAGAGGGGTAGAGAGAGAGGGAAATGCAGAATCTGAAGTAGGTTCCAAGCTCTGAGCTGTCAGCACAGAGCCCTATGTGGGGCTTGAACTCACAAACTGTGAGATCATGACCTGAGCTGAAGACAGATGCTTAACTGATTAAGACACACAGGTGCCGAGAGAAAGAGACAGAGAGAGAATCTTAAGCAGGCTCCACACTCAGCATGGAGCCAGACCCAGAGCTCGATCCCATGACACTGGGATTATGACCTGAGCCGAAATCAAGAGTCAGATGTTCAACCAACTGAGCCAGCAGCCACCCGAATATCTTGATTATTTTTAAGGTTACATGTCTATTGCTCCTCAGCTCTGTTCTATGTAGTATATTATTTTATGAATGGGGAATTCACTAGTCTTTGTACTAGTGTACTTCAGTAATTTTTATGTGGCAATATCTTACTCATTAGACTTCTGACAATATATATTACCTGGAACAAAGCCAGAAACCAAGATTTATTAGAGAAAATATATCTACAAAAGGGAAAATGACCATCACAAAGTCCGTGTAGGGAAATTATAAAATTATTACCCATTTACCTGCAGGTTAGAGTATACTACTGAGGATTATTATAATATTAAGCTTGTTGAATTCACATGCTTTGTTGTCAGATTTGCCCAGACAACTTTAAAAGTTTTCAGCTGAAACGGTGCAAAGAAAGAAATAAATAGTGAAAGAAATGGACAGAACAAGTAGAAATTAAAGGGAACAGAAACAGAGACATATGGAACATAATTTATAAATCCTTCTGGGGGCACCTAGTGCCAGGCAAAAAGACCTGAACACCTTACTATTTTCTGAAAACATTATGGTAATCGAAATTTGTAAGATTATATAAAGTCTTCATTGAAGGAAGGTTAATGGTGGATTAGTCAATTTAAAGAACACATGACAACTTTCATTCTATTCTAAATATATGTGTATAATATCATTTCACTAAAACCGTGCTTATAGAGATAAGGTATGGATATCAGAAACTTGACTAATTAGATTAACACAGATGTAGATAGCAAGATGAAAGTAGACTATTGTAGAAACTAACATAAAATAAAACCTTGGCTTGCGAACATAATTCGTTCTGGAAACATGCTTAATCCAAAGCGCTTGTATATCAAAGTGAATTTCCCCACAAGAAATAATGGAAACTCAGATGATTCATTACAAAACCCAAAAGTATTCACATAAAAATGGTTACAATACTGTAATATAGTACAAAATAACAAAGAAAATACAAAATATAAAGAAAAATAAACAAATCAACCTACACTTACCTTTGAAAATCTTTGTGACTGGTGTGAGAGAGACAAGAGAGAGGAGGGTTATTGTGTAGGATGACTTTCACTATCACCAACAGAATCACTGCTATCTATTGACTCAATGGAATGGAGTCTTTTTATTTTCACGCAACTTTAACAAGAAAACTATCTAATGACACTTGCTTTGGCCTCTTTTCGAGGATTTCGCATAAATGTGACATTGCATGGTCATTAAACAGATTCATCACTCATACTACTACAGCCTTCTTTGGGTGGTGCTTTTCTACAAAATTTTGCAGTTTCCCACATTTTACACATCTCCCTAATCTCATTTGAAGTTAGGGATTCCTCCACCTTTTTTCTCCTCCTCCTCTGCAGAGGAGATCTCCTCCATAAACTCTTGTTGTTGCTCATAATTCAACATTTGGATGCAATAGTCAGATACCAGTGTGAGCACCTTCCAATGTTCTGAAAAATCACTAGTTTGTGCCAAGCCATGGCCTGAGACCAAGCATCCGGTCATGGGAGATGATCACCCGCAATCGTGCAGCAAGAGAGAGAGAGAAGAGCAATGATCTCAATTATGATCATGTGACATTTGGCATCACATACTACTCTTATTGCAAGATATCGCTCGTTTATCAAATTAAAATTTATGAGAAATATTTGCTTGTCTTGCAGAATACTCACAGAACAAATTACTCACATTCCAAGGTTTTATCATAAAATAAAATGGGGGTGCCTGGGTGGCTCAGTCAGTTAAATAAAAAGGGGGCACCTGGGTGGCTCAGTTCATTAAAAATCTGACTTTGACTCAAGTCATGACTCACAGTTCATGAGTTTGAGCACTGTGTTGGACTCTGTGCAGACAGCTCAGAGCCTGGAGCCTGCTTCGGATTCTGTGCCTCCTTCTCTCTGCATCTCCCTGGTTCGCACTTTATCTCTCTCTCAAAAATAAAGAAATATTTTTAAAAATTTTAATTAAATAAAATACAATACATTTTCTATCTTATATAAGTAATATTTTAGGTTTATTTATTTATTTTGAGAGAGAGAGTGCAAGGGAGGGGCGGAGAGAGAGAGAGAGAGAGAGAGAGAGAGAATCCTTAGCAGACTCTGCACCATCAGCAAGGAGCTCAATGTGGTCCTTGAACTCACTAATCACGAGATTATGACCTGAGCTGAAATCTAGAGTTGGATGCTTAACAGATAGAGCCACCCAGGCACCCCAATAATGGCTTTATTTTGACTTTGAGCTACCACGGTGAAACAGAGTGAAGAAAATTCCTGTTTAGTAATCTCTTATGTCCTATCCATTAGTAACTAAGATTTTATCAAAATTGCACATATCATAAAAGTTACATATTTAAAACAGTTAAATTCATAATGTTTTTACTTCCTTTTTTCAATTTTTATTTTTATGTTGGACTTTTTGGACAGTGATTACTTTTTCTACCAGCAGTACCTATTGAATTTCAGCAAAAATACCCTTTAAAAAATCTTATAATCGGAGGTGGTAAGTAAATGTTCATTAAATAGATTTTGACAATCATTATATATCAATCACTCATCATTTATTTTTTTTTATGAAATTTATTGACAAATTGGTTTCCATACAACACCCAGTGCTCATCCCAAAAGGTGCCCTCCTCAATACCCATCACCCACCCTCTCCTCCCTCCCACCCCCCATCAACCCTCAGTTTGTTCTCAGTTTTTAACAGTCTCTTATGCTTTGGCTCTCTCCCATTCTAACCTCTTTTTTTTTTTTTTTCCTTCCCCTCCCCCATGGGTTCCTGTTAAGTTTCTCAGGATCCACATAAGAGTGAGACCATATGGTATCTGTCTTTCTCTGTATGGCTTATTTCACTTAGCATCACACTCTCCAGTTCCATCCACGTTGCTACAAAAGGCCATATTTCATTTTTTCTCATTGCCACGTAATATTCCATTGTGTATATAAACCACAATTTCTTTATCCATTCATCAGTTGATGGACATTTAGGCTCTTTCCATAATTTGGCTATTGTTGAGAGTGCTGCTATGAACATTGGGGTACAAGTGGCCCTATGCATCAGTGCTCCTGTATCCCTTGGATAAATTCCTAGCAGTGCTATTGCTGGGTCATAGGGTAGGTCTATTTTTAATTTTCTGAGGAACCTCCACACTGCTTTCCAGAGTGGCTGCACCAATTTGCATTCCCACCAACAGTGCAAGAGGGTTCCCGTTTCTCCACATCCTCTCCAGCATCTATAGTCTCCTGATTTGTTCATTTTGGCCACTCTGACTGGCGTGAGGTGATGCCTGAGTGTGGTTTTGATTTGTATTTCCCTGATAAGGAGCGACGCTGAACATCTTTTCATGTGCCTGTTGGCCGTCCGGATGTCTTCTTTAGAGAAGTGTCTATTCATGTTTTCTGCCCATTTCTTCACTGGGTTGTTTGTTTTTCGGGTGTGGAGTTTGGGGAGTTCTTTATAGATTTTGGATACTAGCCCTTTGTCCGATATGTCATTTGCGAATATCTTTTCCCATTCCGTTGGTTGCCTTTTAGTTTTGTTGGTTGTTTCCTTTGCTGTGCAGAAGCTTTTTATCTTCATAAGGTCCCAGTAATTCACTTTTGCTTTAAATTCCCTTGCCTTTGGGGATGTGTCGAGTAAGAGATTGCTACGGCTGAGGTCAGAGAGGTCTTTTCCTGCTTTCTCCTCTAAGGTTTTGATGGTTTTCTGTCTCACATTTAGGTCCTTTATCCATTTTGAGTTTATTTTTGTGAATGGTGTGAGAAAGTGGTCTAGTTTCAACCTTCTGCATGTTGCTGTCCAGTTCTCCCAGCACCATTTGTTAAAGAGGCTGTCTTTTTTCCATTGGATGTTCTTTCCTGCTTTATCAAAGATGAGTTGGCCATACGTTTGTGGGTCTAGTTCTGGGGTTTCTATTCTATTCCATTGGTCTATGTGTCTGTTTTGGTGCCAATACCATGCTGTCTTGATGATGACAGCTTTGTAGTAGAGGCTAAAGTCTGGGATTGTGATGCCTCCTGCTTTGGTCTTCTTCAAAATTCCTTTGGCTATTCGGGGCCTTTTGTGTTTCCATATGAATTTTAGGATTGCTTGTTCCAGTTTCGAGAAGAATGCTGGTGCAATTTTGATTGGGATTGCATTGAATGTGTAGATAGCTTTGGGTAGTATTGACATTTTGACAATATTTATTTTTCCAATCCATGAGCAGGGAATGCCTTTCCATTTCTTTAAATCTTCTTCAATTTCCTTCATGAGCTTTCTATAGTTTTCAGCATACAGATCCTTTACATCTTTGGTTAGATTTATTCCTAGGTATTTTATGCTTCTTGGTGCAATTGTGAATGGGATCAGTTTCTTTATTTGTCTTTCTGTTGCTTCATTGTTAGTGTATAAGAATGCAACTGATTTCTGTACATTGATTTTGTATCCTGCAACTTTGCTGAATTCCTGTATCAGTTCTAGCAGACTTTTGGTGGAGTCTATCGGATTTTCCATGTATAATATCATGTCATCTGCAAAAAGCGAAAGCTTGACTTCATCCTTGCCAATTTGGATGCCTTTGATTTCCTTTTGTTGTCTGATTGCTGATGCTAGAACTTCCAGCACTATGTTAAACAGCAGCGGTGAGAGTGGGCATCCTTGTCGTGTTCCTGATCTCAGGGAAAAAGCTCTCAGTTTTTCCCCGTTGAGGATGATGTTAGCTGTGGGCTTTTCATAAATGGCTTTTATGATCCTTAAGTATGTTCCTTCTATCCCAACTTTCTCAAGGGTTTTTATTAAGAAAGGGTGCTGGATTTTGTCGAAGGCCTTTTCTGCATCGATTGACAGGATCATATGGTTCTTCTCTCTTTTTTTGTTAATGTGATGTATCATGTTGATTGATTTGCGAATGTTGAACCAGTCCTGCATCCCAGGAATGAATCCCACTTGATCATGGTGAATAATTCTTTTTATATGCTGTTGAATTCGATTTGCTAGTATCTTATTGAGAATTTTTGCATCCATATTCATCAGGGATATTGGCCTGTAGTTCTCTTTTTTTACTGGGTCTCTGTCTGGTTTAGGAATCAAAGTAATACTGGCTTCATAGAATGAGTCTGGAAGTTTTCCTTCCCTTTCTATTTCTTGGAATAGCTTGAGAAGGATAGGTATTATCTCTGCTTTAAACGTCTGGTAGAACTCCCCTGGGAAGCCATCTGGTCCTGGACTCTTATTTGTTGGGAGATTTTTGATACCCGATTCAATTTCTTCGCTGGTTATGGGTCTGTTCAAGCTTTCTATTTCCTCCTGATTGAGTTTTGGAAGAGTGTGGGTGTTCAGGAATTTGTCCATTTCTTCCAGGTTGTCCAATTTGTTGGCATATAAGTTTTCATAGTATTCCCTGATAATTGTTTGTATCTCTGAGGGATTGGTTGTAATAATTCCATTTTCATTCATGATTTTATCTATTTGGGTCATCTCCCTTTTCTTTTTGAGAAGCCTGGCTAGAGGTTTGTCAATTTTGTTTATTTTTTCAAAAAACCAACTCTTGGTTTCGTTGATCTGCTCTACAGTTTTTTTAGTTTCTATATTGTTTATTTCTGCTCTGATCTTTATTATTTCTCTTCTTCTGCTGGGCTTAGGCTGCCTTTGCTGTTCTGCTTCTAGTTCCTTTAGGTGTGCTGTTAGATTTTGTATTTGGGATTTTTCTTGTTTCTTGAGATAGGCCTGGATTGCAATGTATTTTCCTCTCAGGACTGCCTTTGCTGCGTCCCAAAGCGTTTGGATTGTTGTATTTTCATTTTCGTTTGTTTCCATATATTTTTTAATTTCTTCTCTAATTGCCTGGTTGACCCACTCATTCGTTAGTAGGGTGTTCTTTAACCTCCATGCTTTTGGAGGTTTTCCAGACTTTTTCCTGTGGTTGATTTCAAGCTTCATAGCATTGTGGTCTGAAAGTAAGCATGGTATAATTTCAATTCTTGTAAACTTATGAAGGGCTGTTTTGTGACCCAGTATATGATCTATCTTGGAGAATGTTCCATGTGCACTCGAGAAGAAAGTATATTCTGTTGCTTTGGGATGCAGAGTTCTAAATATATCTGTCAAGTCCATCTGATCCAATGTCTCATTCAGGGCCCTCGTTTCTTTATTGACCGTGTGTCTAGATGATCTATCCATTTCTGTAAGTGGTGTATTAAAGTCCCCTGCAATTACCACATTCTTATCAATAAGGTTGCTTATGTTTATGAGTAATTGTTTTATATATTTGGGGGCTCCGGTATTCGGTGCATAGACATTGATAATTGTTAGCTCTTCCTGATGGATAGACCCTGTAACTATTATATAATGTCCTTCTTCATCTCTTGTTACAGCCTTTAATTTAAAGTCTAGTTTGTCTGATAGAAGTATGGCTACTCCAGCTTTCTTTTGGCTTCCAGTCGCATGATAAATAGTTCTCCATCCCCTCACTCTCAATCTAAAGGTGTCCTCAGGTCTAAAATGAGTCTCTTGTAGACAGCAAATAGATGGGTCTTGTTTTTTTATCCATTCTGATACCCTATGTCTTTTGGTTGGCGCATTTAATCCATTTACATTCAGTGTTATTATAGAAAGATACGGGTTTAGAGTCATTGTGATGTCTGTATGTTTTATGCTTGTAGTGATGTCTCTGGGACTTTGTCTCACAGGGTCCCCCTTAGGATCTCTTGTAGGGCTGGTTGAGTGGTGACAAATTCCTTCAGTTTTTGTTTGTTTGGGAAGACCTTTATCTCTCCTTCTATTCTAAATGACAGACTTGCTGGATAGAGGATTCTTGGCTGCATATTTTTTCTGTCTAGCATCCTGAAAATCTCGTGCCAATTCTTTCTGGCCTGCCAAGTTTCAAAAGAGAGATCAGTCACGAGTCTTATAGGTCTCCCTTTATATGTGAGGGCACGTTTACCCCTTGCTGCTTTCAGAATTTTCTCTTTATCTTTGTATTTTGCCAGTTTCACTATGATATGTCGTGCAGAAGATCGATTCAAGTGACGTCTGAAGGGAGTTCTCTGTGCCTCTTGGATTTCAATGCCTTTTTCCTTCCCCAGTTCAGGGAAGTTCTCAGCTATTATTTCTTCAAGTACACCTTCAGCCCCTTTCCCTCTCTCTTCCTCCTCTGGGATACCAATTATGCGTATATTATTTCTTTTTAGTGTATCAGTTAGTTCTCTAATTTTCCCCTCATACTCCTGGATTTTTTTATCTCTCTTTTTCTCAGCTTCCTCTTTTTCCATAACTTTATCTTCTAGTTCACCTATTCTCTCCTCTGCCTCTTCAAGCCGAGCTGTGGTGGTTTCCATTTTGTTATGCATTTCGTTTAAAGCATTTTTCAGCTCTTCGTGACTGTTCCTTAGTCCCTTGATCTCTGTAGCAAGAGATTCTCTGCTGTCCTGTATACTGTTTTCAAGCCCAGTGATTAATTTTATGACTATTATTCTAAATTCACTTTCTGTTATGTTATTTAAGTCCTTTTTGATCAGCTCATTAGCTGTTGTTATTTCCTGGAGATTCTTCTGAGGGGAGTTCTTCCGCTTGGTCATTTTGGATAGTCCCTGGCGTGGTGAGGACCTGCAGGGCACTTCCCCTGTGCTGTGGTGTATAACCGGAGTTGGTGGGCGGGGCCTCAATCGGACCTGATGTCTGCCCCCAGCCCACCGCTGGGGCCACAGTCAGACTGGTGTGTGCCTTCTCTTCCCCTCTCTTAGGGGTGGGATTCACTGTGGGGTGGTGTGGCTCGTCTGGGCTACTTGCACCCTGCCAGGCTTGTGATGCTGGGGATCTGGCATATTAGCTGGGGTGGGTAGGCAAGGTGCTCGGGGGCAGGAGGGGCAGGCTTAGATCGCTTCTCCTTAGGTGATCCACTTCAGGAGGGGCCCCTCTTCCGTGGGCCTCTTGTCTGCATTTGGCTCTGGCAACTCCGTTCTGCTAATCCTCTGGCGGTTTTCTGGGTTATTTAGGCAGGTGTAGATGGAATCTAAGTGATCAGTAGGACGTGCGGTGAGCCCAGCGTCCTCCTAAGCCGCCATCTTGCCGCAACTCAATCACTCATCATTTAAAAAAGGGCTTAGTGAAAAATTTATTTGAAGGTAATCTTCCATTAATATACTACGTTAGGATTCTTTTTACTTTCTTGTCCTTTTTCGCCCCTTTCTTTCCTTTTCTTTTATGTTGTTGCAATTAATGTAAAGGACTCCAAGAATCCCCTTGAATCTCAGATCTTTGTTATGTATTTTATGTAAAAGAACTGCTTTGGTTTATTTTCATTTTGTTTTCAGGTCTTCCAACAATGAGGTGTTAAAAATGGTTGGTAGCTTAGGTACTGATTTACCAGTATACAAGAATACAATAAAATGTTTCTGGTAATAAAACCCAAAACACAGCAAAGTTCATTTTCAAAATCACTGCATACATCCTAAGTTGATAAATGATTTTTAGTTCTTCCTGCTTCTATTTCATGAAACTGTTAGTGCTTTTCTTACCAGTTCTGCCAACATGGAAAGACATTTTCTTTACATCAGTTTCCTACAGCCAATTTTTAGATACAAAGAGACAGAAGTGGAACTCATCTTTAATCCAAGCATTTAATATAGTTTCTTGCATTTGGTAGGGCCTCAGGAAATGATGAAATAATGGATGTGTTTAGAAATAACAAAATAATTTTTTTAAAAAGTCTTAATTATGTTGTTTATATCCTATATTTTATGTGGAAATTGAGCCTAGAAAATTGTGTTCATGAATGTCAAATTTGATACGTATGTTTTATCCATTCCATGCTACAAACTACAAAGCAATCTGGCGTACATAAGGTCTGACATGTTCACACTCATTTCCCTCTGAAACTTCACATAAGGTCTTATTTTTGTCATTTCTAATCAATCGCATTACATTTAAATTAAGAAGAAGCATAAAAGCATATATTTGCCTTTCTCTCAGTTAAGGTGTCTATATATCTCAATGTACTTTTGTGTATCCTTTTGAGTATATAATTCTATATCTTTTTTATTTTAAGTATTTGCAGATTATTCATATTCAATGAATTCTAACTGTTTTTACGCACGGCTACACCAAATAAATGCAATTCAATCACATTAAATATTCATAGACTGTTTGTTGCATAAAATGTATGCATGGATTGAAATACATGGTCATGATTTGGCCTTTGTTATAATTTATGTATTTTATTGGTCTTAATCATAATTTTTGCAGTGATTAAAGTATTTCTAAATGGTAGCTAGAGGCTATCAGATGTTTACACTTAGGAAATTTTGTTTTATCTATTTTACAAAGGAATTGTTTTAATGCAACAAAGAACTAATTTGCCATATTTATACCTAGTATTCTGGGTGATATACCCTAGCTGTCCAAGTTGAACAATATGCTGCTGCTAATTAAAGAAAAAAAATGAAAACGATTTATTTGAGATTCCTGTGGCTTTCTAAGAGGAAGCCAATATTTGATTACTGATATAAACTGGAGAAAGGAAAAGCAACTCAGTTGACCTCACCCTACCACCAGACTCCTGCAGAGCATGGAAACACCATTTGTTCTTCAAACGACTTTGGGTTTCTTTTATTTTTATTGCTGACTTGCATACCCCTCCTTCCCTTCTAGATCCCTCTGGCTGAGGCACCCTGTCATAAGAAGAAAAGTAATGTCTCTCTGGTGAGACAAGGTTTGTCCTTACTTATTTGGTATGTCCAGTATATAACATATATATCATAGTTCCTTGGACACCTTATTTATTAAGTGGAAAAATGAATGCCCCTACAGGACTCATCTGATTCTTACAAACATAAGTAAGTTCTTTACACATATGAACTAATTTAATTTTTTGTTTATTTATTTATTTATTTATTTATTTATTTATTTATTTATTTTTGTTTATTTATTTATTTATTTTCAGAGGAGGGAAGAGGGGCAGAGGGAGAGGGAGGGAGAGAGAGAGAGAGAGAGAGAGAGAGAGAGAATCTCAAGCAGGCTCCACACTGTCAGTGCAAAGCCTAATACAGGGCTCAAACCTGCCAACCATAAGATCATGACATGAGCCAAAGTCAGACACTTAACCGACTGAACCACCGGGAGCCCCTAATTCTCTTTTTAAGATTTTATTTTTAAGTGACCTCTGCACACAACATGGGGCTCAAACCTACACCCCCAAGATCAAGAGTCACATGCTCCATCTACTCACCCATCCGGGCACCCCTGAACTCATTTAATTCTTGACACTGTCCTACTGTTATTTTCTAGATGATGAAACTTACACAGTAAGTTTCAGAGAAACTTAAAAAACAATCTTAAGAGTTATTTTTGATATGCAATTAGCTTACTAATCTTTTGATATTATCACGTAAGTATTTGTCCTATATCTTTTCTCCTCTCATCTGCAGGGCTACTGACTTATATATGAACACTTTGGATACTTTTACACAAGTGTATTTCCTTAAATATTAGTGGCTATTATTTAACAAGAAAGTACATTTTTAAAAAGTACATTTTGAAAACTCCTACTTAGAAAAAGTTAAACTTCCGCATGCATGGGAAGGCTCCTAGGAACTCTAATAGAACATCTGTTTTGAATCCTTGAGGCCAATATGAAATGTAAACACTTCTCTGAACAATAGATTATAGTCTGGAAAATGGATTATGGATATGGACAAAGGCTAAAATCATAACGAATAGGTGGAAAATTGTTGCCCTAATCAAAGCAATCAATCCTGAGAGCCTAACTTCAATTGGTAACAAAGGAGGAGAAAATTCAAAAGTGATTAAGTAGGTAAAACCAAACAAAAAGAATCATCGATTATTGCTGACGATAATGAAGGAGAGACACAGACTAGCTTGAGAAATTAAGCGATATGGTAGAGTCATTCAGCATTATACGGGGCCTGTGAAGAAAAGAATGTTTTGTAGAAGAAACTGAAGCCTCAGTTTTAGATTTGTATTTTGACTTCTTATGAGATATCCAAGAAGAAGGGACGTGAAAAAATAGATCCAGTGCTTAAGAGAGTAACTTGAAAAGGAGATTCCTATTTGGCTAACAGATGAGGTTGTGATACCTTTGGAGTAACCATGTTCACCCGGGTAGATAAAGTAAGCAGATGAGAGTCACAGCCACTAGAAGCAGTGGCTTCTGGACGAAGCAGTGCGTGGTAGAAGCCATGCACAGAAATAGAACAGAGTTTCCCTTTGTTGTATTTCAATAACTAGGAAGGGCAGCAATAATCAGGACGAAAACTTGTTTAAGTTTTATGATCATCAGAACGTGTAATTTAAACTAGATTTTAGGGGCGCCTGAGTGGCTCACTCGGTTAAGCGTCCCATTTCAGCTCAGGGTTCACTAATGCAAACCCACATCAGGCTGTGTGCTGACAGCTCAGAGCCTGGAGCCTGCTTCAGATTCCCTCTTCCTCTCTCTCTGCCCCTCCCCCACTCGTGCTCTGTCTGTCTCAAAAATAAAAACATATAAAAAAATTTTAAACTAGATTTTAATAATTTTTAAGCATCTCCTTACTCCTTTGAGATAGATATGAAAATTAGGTCCCAATGATGCTGATAATTATATAAAATTTGAAACTGTATTGTTATACATTACTACTTTTGAGTTTTCACTATTTTATAATTTTAAGATATTAGTTAAAATATCACATGCTATATGATCACGGCACAGATTCTTCCAGGACCAATCTCTGTGCTGCCACTGCATTGATTATATCACCTAGAAGCCCAAAATATCGAGGCAAGATAGAGCTTCTGCATCGTATGTAGAGTTAAATGTGCTACACTATTTATGCGTGTAAATTGTAGACATCTTATTCTATCAGGAGCCAGTTTAAGACTCCGCTTACATGAAATATAGGCAAAGAGCTCGCTAAAGTCATTGTTACAAGCTTTTTCACATTTATGAAAGGGAAAATGAATTCTAAATTCTTTCTGTGACCCTAAATAAGATAATACACAATGCCTAGGGGAAGGAAATAAGAAACAGAATTAAACAGTGAATTTTTTCTAAGAGAAATTCAAAGTAATTTGAAAGAGACTGAGACTGTAACAAGACAGCAGTTCTCCCATGTATTTGTTTCTGTAATTTGCCTCACATAAGTTTTTCCTTTTCTTAATTGGACTTAAAAGTGAAATCTTTTATAAACAGAAGTAAAGTTTGCTTCAGCATTAAAATAAAATGCAGCTATGGGTTCTCAGCAGGTATTTTAGTGTGTTTCTATAGAAGCAGTTTATGAGTCAGAGGCATAGTCATGCAAATAAGATTAAAGACAAAACCTTGCCTACCCCTGCTTATTTGGCTTTTCTACAAATTGGGTTTTTTTTTTCTTTTTTTCTTCTCTCCTCCTCTCCCCCCAAATGATCATGAATCTGGAATTTGGGCTGAGTTACTCACAAATCACAATACTAAAACATCTAGTAAAAGTGAAAATTTGCTTCATCATCCCAAACATTCAGGGTTTTTTTTTTTTCAGACTTAATTTTTTTAGTGCAGTTTTAGGTTTACAACAAAATGAGATGGAGGTACACAGATTGCCCAAAAATACCTGCCCCCAAAATACAGAGACTCCCCCATTATCAACACTCATCAAAATGGTATATTTGTTACAAGGAAAAGCCAGCATAGACACAGCATATTTTCCTTAGAGTTCATAGTTTATTTTAGGGTTCACTCTTGGTGGTTTTCAGGCACTTCTTTGATGAGTCCTCTATAATATTTCTACTATTTAAAACATTTTTTTAGTGTTTTTATTTATTTCTGACAGAGAGAGAGAGAGACCAAGCAAGCAGGGGAGGGGCAGAGAGAGAGGGAGACACAAAATCTGAAACAGGTTCCAGTCTTTGAGCTGTCAGCACAGAGCTGTACGTGGGGCTCAAACCCACGAACTGTGAGATCATGACCTGAGCCAAAGTTGGACACCCAACCGACTGAGCCATCCGGATGCCCCATATTTCTACTATTTTTGTGTCAAAGCCCTGTCTTTGGTAACTTGTATTTTATAACAAAATGATTTCTTCAACAAATCAATACTTATTGAACATTTTTTTAAACAACTTACTCTAGAAGGCACTATACAGAAATGAATCAGATCCAAGAATCCTGTTTCCCACCAATGAATATGTGATGTGCACATAAATAATTACAATGACAGAGAGTATGTCCAAAGTGCCCTAAAAGAAGTGTGCATCAAGTATCTTAGAAGTCAAAGGAGAGAGACTGTGTCCTTTGTTTATTGGAGAATGAGATGGGGATGTTCAAAAAACCCATAAAGAGAAGCTACAATATTAGCTGAGTTTGGAAATAATAATTCACTTATAAAACAACAACAAAAAGAGTATTATGACCATTACAAACATAGCTAACACTCCAATAAAATACTGTTAGAATGCACTTCATGAAAATATTGAAAAAACTTAATGGTTTCTATCAGCTATCAAATGACATTCAAGACATTTAAGATTTACTGACATTCAAAATTTTCCATAATTTAGTCTCCATAAAAAAATAACTAGTCTATTTACAACCATATGATTCCATTTTTTTTAACCTCCTACATGATATTACTGATTTTTTCTCTGATATTTTCATCTCAGTGAACTTGTTTCCAAGTTTTAAGCCAGTGTCTGAATATGCAAAACATCGGTTCAATATTTCCTTGCCCTGCGGCCTTATAATCCTGAGTAGCCAGTGTCCAAGTAGCCACTGTCACTTAGCCTGGATTAAACCAAAGTGAGGGGTGCCTGGGTGTCTCAGTTAAGCATCCAATTCTTGAGCTCCACTCAGGTCATGATCTCACGGGTTTGTGGGATTGAGCTCTGTGTCGAGCTCTGCGCTGACAGCGAGGAGCCTGCTTTGGATTCTCTCTCTCCCTCTCTTTCTGCCTCTTTTCTGCTTGCTTTCTCTCTAAAAAATAACTAAATAAACATTTTAAAAAACCCAAAGTCAAAACCCATCTATCATTCCAAGAATATGCGAAATATTCATAGAATTTATTGAAACATGATTCAATCTACTTATCTCAGAAAGCAAACCCACTTAACTAAAGAGCCAGGCTCACCACAGATATACTGAGCACTTGTTTTAAAATAAGGCTGAGGTAAAGAAAGAAAGAAAGAAAGAAAGAGAGAAAAGGAAGAAAGAAGGAAAGAAAGAAAAGGAAGAAAGAAAAGGAAAGAAAGAAAGAAAGAAAGAAGGAAAGAAAGAAAGAAAAACAAAAATGAGGCTGAGATCTCCAAAGGCAAGAAGCCAAAGATGATTCTTTCTCACTGAAACATTTATCAGAAGTATAAAAGCATTTGATTTATTCTGGAACACCAAAATATAATAGGGCAAATGTAATCGTAGATGAAGAAGATTCTATGTAACCCAGTCTTTTCTAGTTACTTTAGATTTTCTTAACTTTGTTATGATAAAATGAACATTAAAGACTAATTTAAATAAAATTGAAATGTTAATGATAATTGTTTCAGTTGTAAACAATAATTACGTTTTTTTTGGTCCAGAAAATGAAAAAAAAAATAATAACTGTCTTAAATAATTATTATAATGATATAATGTGTATTTGAATGTTTGAATATTTACTTATTTTGATCAAAGGTTTCTTGAAACAACATTCTTCATGGTGACTTAGGACCATGTTAGGATTGATGAGTATTAAAGGCAATTTTTTGTGTGCTCTGAACACAGATATTTTATTTCATAAATAATTTTAAATTACTTTCATAATTTATCAAATCAATACAATTATATATTTGAAAATAAAAACATGTTAACTTTTCTTCTGAAATGTGGACAGACAATATTAGCCCATTAATGTACCAAACCAAGTAAGTAAGACAATTTGCTGTTGGTGAGAGACTACACAGGATGAAAGTAGAAGAAAATGCTATAAATCAGATTTAAAACACCTGAGGATCATTTCAGTTAAACTGGTCCTAGATTATCTGAGTGCAGATTTGTTTTTTTCTAGAGGAGAAGGGATGTGTAAGAATTTTGCAGAAATATATTTTTGTTGTTGTTATGAGTAATAGTCTCTGAAAAGGTCTGTAACACTTTACAATTTCCATCTGTTGACCATTTAAATGCTCTAAAAGCAATATAATCTAAATGGAGCTTTGAGTAGCTTTAATTCATTTTGCAACAGGGTGAAACATAAGTTTCATATTTACTGGGAATCAACTTTATGCTATAGATACAAAATTAAAAGCTATTACCATTGAGATACTTATATTCCGGTGGGAGAGATGACATATTCATATTCATGTAATTGTAGGAGACCTTTGATATTCTTTAGCAAGGTGTCTAGACTTTGTTTTTGCAAAATCTTTAATAAAGAAATGCTGGTTTCAAGACTTCTCCCAGTACTTAGATCTGAAGCAAGAAACATCTTTTCTATATATGGTTCCATGCTAGTATTCAAAATGTGGTCCAACCTTTCCTGGGCTTCCCTGAACTTTCAGGGACTCTGCAAGGTCAAAACTGATTTTGTCACAATACTAATACAACATCATCTGTCTATTTCACGCATTCCCTCATGAATATATAGTGAATTTTCTACAGACTATATCACTATCAATTGAATGCAGAAGCAGATAAGAATCTAGCCATCTTCTATTAAGACAGACATTACATAAATTTGCAAACATGTAAAAAAAATAAAGCTGCTTTTTCAATCATTTATTGGCTTAGAAAATATAGTTATATTTTCTGTATGCTGAACTAATAAATAGGTAAACATACAGATAAATCTAAGTGATTATATAAAATAATCATAATATCTGTTATTTGGGATTAAAAAAAGATTAAAATCCTAGACAAAAATAAAATAAAAGGGGGAAAATATTTTGTAAAGCATTATTATGTCTACTAGCTTACTCTTTAGAATGAGTGGAAAAATGGTTAACTTTAGATTTCATTAAAAAATTTTTTTTAATGTTTATTTATTTTTGAGAAAGAGAAAGAGAAACAGAGCAGGAGCAGAGGAGGGGCAGAGAAAGAGCAAAACACAGGATATGAAGCAGGCTCCAGGCTCCCAGCTGTTAGCACAGAGCCTGATGCAGGGCTCAAACCCATGAACCGAGAGATCATGATCTAAGCCGAAGTCAGACGCTGAACCAACTGAGTCAGCCAGGCACCCCTAGATTTCATTTTTTTGTGAATTTTATAGGTAAACGTTAATTGATTAATTCCCAATTTATTAAGAAAATGGGTGGAGGAAAAGAAAACAATCTGTATAATAACAAAATGAACAGTGAAGAGATAAATTACGACTGAATAAAAAAAGACAGTTGCATGCTGTATGAATAGTGAAAAGACAAGGACAGAATGTGAGGAAATGTTTACAGATCATATATTTAATAAACATCTGGTACCCAGAATATATAAAGAACATTTAAATTCAGTAGCAAAGAAAACCTTATTTTTAAATGGTCAAAAGTCTTGATTAGACATTTTCCCAAAGAAGATACATAAATGGCCAATAAGTACAGAAAATATTCTCAACACCATTAGTCCTTAGGGACATGCAAATCAAAACCTACAGTGAGGTGCTACTTTATACCCACTAGGATGGCTATATAAAAAAATGGAAAAGTACAAGAGTTGGCAAAGATATGGAAAATTCTGTTCCTTCATACATTGAAGGTGGGAATATAAAATGGCTCACTCGGGAAAATATAGGTGGTTCCTCAAAAAGTAAGAATAGCTTTCTGACCCAACAATTCCAGTTATATATATATATATATATATATATATATACACACACACACACACACACACACACACACACACATATATACACATATATAACTGATATGGTTAAAAACAGGTTTTTGAACAAACATGTACATACATATGTTTGTAGCAGCACCAATCACAACAGTCAAAAAGCTATGCCCCAAATGTCCATCAGGAAATGAATGGAAAAACAGATTGTGGTGTATTCATAAAATGGTATATTATTTAATCTTAAAAACAGTGAAGTACTGGGGTGCCTGGGTGGTTCAGTTGGTTGAGCCTCCGACTTCAGCTCAGGTTCTTGGGTTCAAGGCCTGCATCGGGCTCTGTACTGACAGCTCAGAGCCTGGAGCCTGCTTCTGATTCTATGTCTCCTTCTCTCTCTGCCCCTCCCCCACTCATGATCTTACTGTCTCTCTCAAAAATAAATAAACATTTAAAAAAAAGAGTGAAGTACTGATACATATTATGACATGGATAAGTCTCAAAAACATTATACTAAATGAAATAAGCTAGACATAAAATATCACATATTGTATGACTCTATTTACATGAAGTATTCAAAATTGATAAAGCCATAGACAAATAATGAAGATTGGTGAATGCCAAAGATTAGGGATAGAAAGAAAGAAGACAACAGCTGTTTAAAGTGTTAGGTTCACTTTCTGGGTGATGAAGGTATTTTGAATTAGATATGTCGAGATGGTGGTTGTGCAACACTGTGAATGTACTAAACATGACTGGGCTGTTCATTTAAAAATTATTAATTTTACATTATGTTAATTTCACCTTAATTTAAAAAATATTTAGGGAAGCACGGGTGGTTCAGTTGGTTAAGCCTCCAACTTTGGCTCAGGTCATGATCTCATGGGTTGTGAGTTCGAGCCCTGTGTTGGGCTCTGTGCTAACAGCTCACAGCCTGGAGCCTGCTTCAGATTCTGTGTCTCCCTCTATCTCTGCCACTCCTCTGCTTGTGCTCTGTCTCTCTCTCTCAAAAATAAATAAATTAAAAAATAATAAAGTAAAAATAGAAAAATAAAAATGTTTAAAAGGGGCACCTGGGTGGCTCATTTGGTTAAGTGTCTGACTCTTGATTTTGGCTCAGATCATGATGTCACAGTTCTTGAGACTGAACCCTGCATAGGGCCCTTTGTTCACAGTGTGGAGCCTGCTTGAGATTCTCTCTCTTTCCCTCTCTCTCTGTACCTCCCCCACTCACTATTTCTCTCAAAATAAGTGAATACACTTTAAAATATGTTTAAAATAAAAACAGCAAAAACAAAACTAGTTGCTTCAGATGAAAAACTGTACAAGATGAATCTTTTACAGGCCGTATCTCCATTGGCAATTTTTCTTCTCGAGAGACTAGACATGCCAAATCTCAGGTATCTCTATGAGCCAACTGAATCAGTCTGAGTTTTAAGAATGCTGCCAGGTAAATCATGTGTGATTTAACATTTGAGAAGAACTGCTGGATGGCATTGCTGCAGGAATTGATTCGTGAATCACATAACCTTGGGATATTATTTAATTCACATATTTCAATGTATGACATTGTTTTCATATTAAAGTAATGCAAATAGATTACCACAGTGTTTCCCAACTTGTTAAATCATAATAATCTGGGAAAGTAAGTTTACATATCGATAAATAGGACATCTGTCTGGAAATTCTTTAGGTCTGGGATTTATGCAAGCTTAAAAACATTTGTATCAAGGGGTGCCAGTGTGGCTCTGTCAGTTGAGCATCCTACTCTTGATTTTGACTCAAATCATGTTCACAGAATCCTGGGATTGAACCCCATGTTGGGCTTCATGCTGATCATGGAGCCTGCTTGGGATTCTCTCTCTCTCCCCCTACACCTCTTCCCTGCACGTGCTCTTTCTCTCTCTCTCTCTGTAAAAAAAAGAAAACAAAATTGTGTATTGACTAGAAATGATAATGTAAAATGATTTGTATTCACAAATGGCCTGATCTTATATTTAGAAAATCACGAGGAATGCTCCCACTTAAAAAAATGAATAGAATTAATAAACACATTGAGAATGTTTTCAGGATACAACGTCGATACAAAAAAATTGTGTACTACCAGTGAACATGCCAAAAATAAAACTAAGAAAACAATTCAACTTATAAGAATATAAAAATAAATAAATACTAAAGACTAAATTTAACAGTGCAAGATGAACACTCAAAACTAAAAAAAAATAATTGAAAGAAATGAAAATTACAATAATGGAATGACATTGCTTGCTGTTTGTAATCAGAAAGGGAAACAAAGTAAAGGCAGATGAATAATTTAGGAAATAAATAAATTGGTATTTTGCTGAGAAGGAAAGTCTTCAGTTTCACTAGGTCATGAATAAAGATTAGAAATAGAAGAATAGGGGTTAGAACATATACCATGGTGAAATTAAAGAGCCTTTTAGATTTTCCACAATGTGTATTAGGTCTTTGCAGTATTCTGGTCCCTAAAAGATTTAAAAATATGTATTGAAATGTAACTATAAAAAATCATACCAGAAATTCAAATATCAGTGGTTATAGTGATAACTACTAACGTTTCTGGAATATTAACACCATTGTTGTTCTTCATAAAGGGAGATGATTGCATGCGTGTCTCCCTCCAGGCGAGGGCATTGTGGCAAGGGTAATTATTTATATTACATACACACAAGTCATGATGTTTGTAGAACTGTTCTTTATAGATAGCAGTTTTCACGAATACACCAAGCATTTATTTGACAAATTAGTATTATTTCCTGTGTGTTGAAACAGAATTTGTGTAAAGGATGCAATAGTAACATTGAGGTCAATATTGCTTACTTCAATATTTCCAAGCAGAGACTTAGAATTCTCCAACATTTCAAAGCAGAGACTTAGAACTTTCAATGAACTGAAAACATTCTATCTGAAGGGGAAATCATGTGAAAGGTGGTTGAGTTCTTTTAATCTTCTGTCTTCTGCCAGGAAGGAATTGCCAAACTTCCATGTACAGGTTGAGTGGAGAATCTCCTAGGTATTTGGAGCTTGAAAGGTTCTGATTATGAATTCTAAGCAAGCAAAAAGCACCACTGGGAATTGCTCTTAATGTGTCTGTAAGAAGGCACAGTTGGAATAAAATGATCTGTTGACAGTTGAGATAAAAAATTCAACTACAAATACAAAAATAAGATTTTTAAGCAAGTAGCAACATAGGAACTCTGATATTTCAAAGTCTCAAAGAAACAGAAGAAACCAATTCAAAGCTAAGCAAGACAAAACTGTGCTTCTACTCTTAATATGTTATTTTATAATACTAAATAGTGCCATTACCAAAAGGGGGGGAAAGAAAGAGAGATATAGCTCTTCATAATATTCTATTGTTAGAAAATCAAGAAAATTGCAGAGGGAGAGGTGGTTAATTGAAAAGAGGAAGTGAAATGAAGGAGCAACTTATCTTAGTTTCAACAACCAGATCTACTTTGTAATGTCTATCTCACAATAAGATTCTACATAACCCTGCCATGAATAAGCCCATGGTTAAGGTTTATAACACTGAAAAAAATGCTTCTACTCCAGCATCATGTTATATCAAATGGAAAACTTTGTACAATGCACAAGAAAAATCACTCTGATGAATACAGAAACAACCCAACAAAAGATAGCTAGTGGATCATTCTATGTTAACATGGAAAAAGTATTTTAAAGATTCATGGAGAATACAGGCTGTTTACTTAAGTAATCTGGATTTAGCTCTGCCAGTGTAACCATTTAGGTTTCTGGCTGCTGAAACACAATAAATATCTAGGAGAAAGACCAACGGCAGCAAAAATTAATAAACACAAATATATGAGAGGAAATTAAAACTTATTCTTCTGGACACTGAAATGTGCAAAGTGTGCTAGTTAGCCTAGCATGCTATAGAAAGCTGAATTCAAAGAAGAAGAGCTGAAAAGTAAAAATAGTATGCCAATTATCTATACAGATAATCCAAAGTGGCCAGAAATTGGTGTGTTCATCGACCACTGGAAGACAGCAGTAATTTTCTATCTTTGTTACATCATGATAGAGTAAATCGCTCACAAAACAGAATGGAATCTTACTCTCAAAAATAAAATCAGAGTTTATTGTTTGGTTATAATTCCAAGTACAACTGGCTGTTAGTATTCTGCAGGAGACTAATTTTTAAAAAATTCATAGACACACAGACACACACACATATTTCATAATATATACAAGGATTAAGGGGTCTCTGTATTACTTGGTTCACCAAAAGAGGGCAGTCAAGTTATTATATGTACTATATACTGCATATACAATGTATTATAAGCAGAATATTGGGATTTTTACCTCCATGGAGTCCAAATATTTCAAGAGAATAAAAGACAATATTTAGACTTCAGGAAAATGGATCCCTTTGTTGGTAAATTGTATCTATGGGGAAAGAGCTCCCATTCAACTTTTATTGTCTTAGTCTTAAATATGAAGAGAAACTCTGGAATCATCAGATATCCAATAAATGTCTTTAATTTTTTTTTTTTTTTTTTTTAAAAAGATATTGCCTTTAATATTTCAGTATATTTGCTCAATCACATTTTTTTTTTCTGAAATTTATTGACAAATTGGTTTCCATACAACACCCAGTGCTCATCCCAAAAGGTGCCCTCCTCAATACCCATCACCCACCCTCTCCTCCCTCCCACCCCCCATCAACCCTCAGTTTGTTCTCAGTTTTTAACAGTCTCTTATGCTTTGGCTCTCTCCCATTCTAACCTCTTTTTTTTTTTTTTTCCTTCCCCTCCCCCATGGGTTCCTGTTAAGTTTCTCAGGATCCACATAAGAGTGAGACCATATGGTATCTGTCTTTCTCTGTATGGCTTATTTCACTTAGCATCACACTCTCCAGTTCCATCCACGTTGCTACAAAAGGCCATATTTCATTTTTTCTCATTGCCATGTAATATTCCATTGTGTATATAAACCACAATTTCTTTATCCATTCATCAGTTGATGGACATTTAGGCTCTTTCCATAATTTGGCTATTGTTGAGAGTGCTGCTATGAACATTGGGGTACAAGTGGCCCTATGCATCAGTGCTCCTGTATCCCTTGGATAAATTCCTAGCAGTGCTATTGCTGGGTCATAGGGTAGGTCTATTTTTAATTTTCTGAGGAACCTCCACACTGCTTTCCAGAGCGGCTGCACCAATTTGCATTCCCACCAACAGTGCAAGAGGGTTCCCGTTTCTCCACATCCTCTCCAGCATCTATAGTCTCCTGATTTGTTCATTTTGGCCACTCTGACTGGCGTGAGGTGATGCCTGAGTGTGGTTTTGATTTGTATTTCCCTGATAAGGAGCGACGCTGAACATCTTTTCATGTGTCTGTTGGCCATCCGGATGTCTTCATTAGAGAAGTGTCTATTCATGTTTTCTGCCCATTTCTTCACTGGGTTATTTGTTTTTCGGGTGTGGAGTTTGGTGAGCTCTTTATAGATTTTGGATACTAGCCCTTTGTCCGATATGTCATTTGCAAATATCTTTTCCCATTCCGTTGGTTGCCTTTTAGTTTTGTTGGTTGTTTCCTTTGCTGTGCAGAAGCTTTTGATCTTCATAAGGTCCCAGTAATTCACTTTTGCTTTTAATTCCCTTGCCTTTGGGGATGTGTCGAGTAAGAGATTGCTACGGCTGAGGTCAGAGAGGTCTTTTCCTGCTTTCTCCTCTAAGGTTTTGATGGTTTCCTGTCTCACATTTAGGTCCTTTATCCATTTTGAGTTTATTTTTGTGAATGGTGTGAGAAAGTGGTCTAGTTTCAACCTTCTGCATGTTGCTGTCCAGTTCTCCCAGCACCATTTGTTAAAGAGGCTGTCTTTTTTCCATTGGATGTTCTTTCCTGCTTTGTCAAAGATGAGTTGGCCATACGTTTGTGGGTCTAGTTCTGGGGTTTCTATTCTATTCCATTGGTCTATGTGTCTGTTTTGGTGCCAATACCATGCTGTCTTGATGATGACAGCTTTGTAGTAGAGGCTAAAGTCTGGGATTGTGATGCCTCCTGCTTTGGTCTTCTTCTTCAAAATTCCTTTGGCTATTCGGGGCCTTTTGTGGTTCCATATGAATTTTAGGATTGCTTGTTCTAGTTTCGAGAAGAATGCTGGTGCAATTTTGATTGGGATTGCATTGAATGTGTAGATAGCTTTGGGTAGTATTGACATTTTGACAATATTTATTTTTCCAATCCATGAGCAGGGAATGTCTTTCCATTTCTTTAAATCTTCTTCAATTTCCTTCAGAAGCTTTCTATAGTTTTCAGCATACAGATCCTTTACATCTTTGGTTAGATTTATTCCTAGGTATTTTATGCTTCTTGGTGCAATTGTGAATGGGATCAGTTTCTTTATTTGTCTTTCTGTTGCTTCATTGTTAGTGTATAAGAATGCAACTGATTTCTGTACATTGATTTTGTATCCTGCAACTTTGCTGAATTCCTGTATCAGTTCTAGCAGACTTTTGGTGGAGTCTATCGGATTTTCCATGTATAATATCATGTCATCTGCAAAAAGCGAAAGCTTGACTTCATCTTTGCCAATTTTGATGCCTTTGATTTCCTTTTGTTGTCTGATTGCTGATGCTAGAACTTCCAGCACTATGTTAAACAGCAGCGGTGAGAGTGGGCATCCTTGTCGTGTTCCTGATCTCAGGGAAAAAGTTTTCAGTTTTTCCCCGTTGAGGATGATGTTAGCTGTGGGCTTTTCATAAATGGCTTTTATGATCTTTAAGTATGTTCCTTCTATCCCGACTTTCTCAAGGGTTTTTATTAAGAAAGGGTGCTGGATTTTGTCGAAGGCCTTTTCTGCATCGATTGACAGGATCATATGGTTCTTCTCTCTTTTTTTGTTAATGTGATGTATCACGTTGATTGATTTGCGAATGTTGAACCAGCCCTGCATCCCAGGAATGAATCCCACTTGATCATGGTGAATAATTCTTTTTATATGCCGTTGAATTCGATTTGCTAGTATCTTATTGAGAATTTTTGCATCCATATTCATCAGGGATATTGGCCTGTAGTTCTCTTTTTTTACTGGGTCTCTGTCTGGTTTAGGAATCAAAGTAATACTGGCTTCATAGAATGAGTCTGGAAGTTTTCCTTCCCTTTCTATTTCTTGGAATAGCTTGAGAAGGATAGGTATTATCTCTGCTTTAAACGTCTGGTAGAACTCCCCTGGGAAGCCATCTGGTCCTGGACTCTTATTTGTTGGGAGATTTTTGATAACCGATTCAATTTCTTCGCTGGTTATGGGTCTGTTCAAGCTTTCTATTTCCTCCTGATTGAGTTTTGGAAGCGTGTGGGTGTTCAGGAATTCGTCCATTTCTTCCAGGTTGTCCAATTTGTTGGCATATAAGTTTTCATAGTATTCCCTGATAATTGTTTGTATCTCTGAGGGATTGGTTGTAATAATTCCATTTTCATTCATGATTTTATCTATTTGGGTCATCTCCCTTTTCTTTTTGAGAAGCCTGGCTAGAGGTTTGTCAATTTTGTTTATTTTTTCAAAAAACCAACTCTTGGTTTCGTTGATCTGCTCTACAGTTTTTTTAGTTTCTATATTGTTTATTTCTGCTCTGATCTTTATTATTTCTCTTCTTCTGCTGGGCTTAGGCTGCCTTTGCTGTTCTGCTTCTAGTTCCTTTAGGTGTGCTGTTAGATTTTGTATTTGGGATTTTTCTTGTTTCTTGAGATAGGCCTGGATTGCAATGTATTTTCCTCTCAGGACTGCCTTTGCTGCGTCCCAAAGCGTTTGGATTGTTGTATTTTCATTTTCGTTTGTTTCCATATATTTTTTAATTTCTTCTCTAATTGCCTGGTTGACCCACTCATTCGTTAGTAGGGTGTTCTTTAACCTCCATGCTTTTGGAGGTTTTCCAGACTTTTTCCTGTGGTTGATTTCAAGCTTCATGGCATTGTGGTCTGAAAGTAAGCATGGTATAATTTCAATTCTTGTAAACTTATGAAGGGCTGTTTTGTGACCCAGTATATGATCTATCTTGGAGAATGTTCCATGTGCACTCGAGAAGAAAGTATATTCTGTTGCTTTGGGATGCAGAGTTCTAAATATATCTGTCAAGTCCATCTCATCCAATGTCTCATTCAGGGCCCTTGTTTCTTTATTGACCGTGTGTCTAGATGATCTATCCATTTCTGTAAGTGGTGTATTAAAGTCCCCTGCAATTACCACATTCTTATCAATAAGGTTGCTTATGTTTATGAGTAATTGTTTTATATATTTGGGGGCTCCGGTATTCGGTGCATAGACATTGATAATTGTTAGCTCTTCCTGATGGATAGACCCTGTAACTATTATATAATGTCCTTCTTCATCTCTTGTTACAGCCTTTAATTTAAAGTCTAGTTTGTCTGATATAAGTATGGCTACTCCAGCTTTCTTTTGGCTTCCAGTCGCATGATAAATAGTTCTCCATCCCCTCACTCTCAATCTAAAGGTGTCCTCAGGTCTAAAATGAGTCTCTTGTAGACAGCAAATAGATGGGTCTTGTTTTTTTATCCATTCTGATACCCTATGTCTTTTGGTTGGCGCATTTAATCCATTTACATTCAGTGTTATTATAGAAAGATACGGGTTTAGAGTCATTGTGATGTCTGTATGTTTTATGCTTATAGTGATGTCTCTGGGACTTTGTCTCACAGGGTCCCCCTTAGGATCTCTTGTAGGGCTGGTTTAGTGGTGACAAATTCCTTCAGTTTTTGTTTGTTTGGGAAGACCTTTATCTCTCCTTCTATTCTAAATGACAGACTTGCTGGATAAAGGATTCTTGGCTGCATATTTTTTCTGTCTAGCACCCTGAAAATCTCTTGCCAATTCTTTCTGGCCTGCCAAGTTTCAAAAGAGAGATCAGTCACGAGTCTTATAGGTCTCCCTTTATATGTGAGGGCACGTTTACCCCTTGCTGCTTTCAGAATTTTCTCTTTATCCTTGTATTTTGCCAGTTTCACTATGATATGTCGTGCAGAAGATCGATTCAAGTTACGTCTGAAGGGAGTTCTCTGTGCCTCTTGGATTTCAATGCCTTTTTCCTTCCCCAGTTCAGGGAAGTTCTCAGCTATGATTTCTTCAAGTACCCCTTCAGCACCTTTCCCTCTCTCTTCCTCCTCTGGGATACCAATTATGCGTATATTATTTCTTTTTAGTGTATCACTTAATTCTCTAATTTTCCCCTCATACTCCTGGATTTTTTTATCTCTCTTTTTCTCAGCTTCCTCTTTTTCCATAACTTTATCTTCTAGTTCACCTATTCTCTCCTCTGCCTCTTCAAGCCGAGCTGTGGTGGTTTCCATTTTGTTATGCATTTCGTTTAAAGCGTTTTTCAGCTCCTCGTGACTGTTCCTTAGTCCCTTGATCTCTGTAGCAAGAGATTCTCTGCTGTCCTGTATACTGTTTTCAAGCCCAGCGATTAATTTTATGACTATTATTCTAAATTCACTTTCTGTTATATTATTTAAATCCTTTTTGATCAGCTCATTAGCTGTTGTTATTTCCTGGAGATTCTTCTGAGGGGAGTTCTTCCGCTTGGTCATTTTGGATAGTCCCTGGCGTGGTGAGGACCTGCAGGGCACTTCCCCTGTGCTGTGGTGTATACCTGGAGTTGGTGGGCGGGGCCGCAGTCAGACCTGATGTCTGCCCCCAGCCCACCGCTGGGGCCACAGTCAGACTGGTGTGTGCCTTCTCTTCCCCTCTCCTAGGGGCGGGATTCACTGTGGGGTGGTGTGGCTCGTCTGGGCTACTTGCACCCTGCCAGGCTTGTGATGCTGGGGATCTGGCGTATTAGCTGGGGTGGGTAGGCAAGGTGCTCGGGGGCAGGAGGGGCAGGCTTAGATCGCTTCTCCTTAGGTGATCCACTTCAGGAGGGGCCCTGTGGCAGCGGGAGGGAGTCAGATCCGCTGCTGGAGGTTTGGCTCCGCAGAAGCGCAGAGTTGGGTGTTTGCGCGGAGCGAGCAAGTTCCCTGGCAGGAACCGGTTCCCTTTGGGATTTCGGCTGGGGGATGGGCGGGGGAAATGGCGCTGGTGAGCGCCTTTGTTCCCCACCAAACTGAGCTCTGTTGTCAGGGGGCTCAGCAGCTCTCCCTCCCTTTGTCCTCCAGCCTTCCCGCTTTCCGAGCAGAGCTGTTAATTTCTGACCTCCCAGACGCTAAGTCGCGCTTGCTGTCGGAACACAGTCCGCCCGGCCCCTCCGCTTTTGCAAGCCCGACTCGGGGGCTCTGCTTGGCCGGCGAGCCGCCCCTCCGCCCCGGCTCCCTCCCGCCAGTCCGTGGAGCGCGCACCGCCTCGCCGCCCTTCCTACCCTCTTCCGTGGGCCTCTCGTCTGCGTTTGGCTCCGGCGACTCTGTTCTGCTAATCCTCTGGCGGTTTTCTGGGTTATTTAGGCAGGTGTAGATGGAATGTAAGTGATCAGCAGGACGTGCGGTGAGCCCAGCGTCCTCCTAAGCCGCCATCTTGCCGCAACTCTCATGTCTTTAATTTAAAAGATTAAAACCAAATAATCATCAAAAAATCTATAAGAAATAAAACACAAAGATCAAAATCTAAGACGAAATTGTCCTTTGATATAAAAAAAAGATATTGCATTTATGTAACAGACAAGGTATTATAAATTTGGAATATTCTTGGTAATAAAAAGCATTCTTGGCCCTTAAAAATATAATAGCAGAATTTAAAAATGTTTCACAGTACAGGAATTGAAATCTTCCAAAGTGGAGAGAAAACAAGAAGAAACAATTTCTGCTTCCATGGAGATGGAGTGGACATACATTTCTCTATTTCTCCAAGTAAATACAACTAAAACTTGGGACATTATAGATGTTAAAAACAAAACAAAACAGAAAAGCAACTCTGAAAGGTGGAGAAAAGGCAGACCCATTAAGGACTTTGGGACCTGAAAAATGACATGGTGCTAAGTTCCCTACAATTTTTTTTTAATTTTTTTTTTCAACGTTTATTTATTTTTGGGACAGAGAGAGACAGAGCATGAACGGGGGAGGGGCAGAGAGAGAGGGAGACACAGAATCGGAAACAGGCTCCAGGCTCTGAGCCATCAGCCCAGAGCCCGACGCGGGGCTCGAACTCACGGACCGCGAGATCGTGACCTGGCTGAAGTCGGACGCTTAACCGACTGAGCCACCCAGGCGCCCCATTTTTGTCTCCTGCACTCCAAGGCAGATGTTGAAGAAACCATAAATCTGAATATTCTAATGGGTGTAGATGAATAAAGCTCCAACAAAAACCTGCTCTCTCTAGCCGAAAGACCAGAAAAAAAGTAACCTAATGAGACAGTAAACTTTTAGGCTATTACTGCTCCACTTCAGCCAAATGTCCCAGAAGACCTATGGCCACACTTTCATTCACGTTGCCAAAAGCCAAGTGGGGAACCTAGACTTTTCTCCTTAACAAGCTGTAACAAGGTGCTCTAACCTCCAGGTGTGGTGATGTCAGAGAAGATCAGTAAGGAAGCTAGAACTTTCATGCCTCTGGGGCAATGATGAGCAACCCTACTTCCAAAGATGGAGTCAAAGGAAATCATGTGAGGAACATACTTCTCTCCCCATATTGTAGTGATCAGGGACAGTCTCAAAGAAGGCCTAGTGGAGAATCAGTATTTTTACTCCACTTCTGTTTGAAGTAGTGTGGAGGTACTCCTATTCATCTCAAATAGGGAGGTATCAGTGGAAGCCTAGGATGGAGCTGAAATCCCTACCTCCCATAAGCCCACCCTCCCAGTTGTCAACAGAGGCCAAGTAGAGAAGCTGGGCTGGTACCCCTACCTCATGTAATGAGGTGACACCCTCTCTTTCTCTGTCAAAGTTGTCTTAGAAAAAGCTAGTTAAAGCAAAAGGTTTAAGTAAAATCCAGAATCTCATAAAATAATACACACCATGTCCAAGTTCCAATAAAAATCACGCATCATACCAAGAACTAAAAAGATCCCAAAGTTAATTAAAAAATGATAGTCAGTGAGTGCTAATACCATGAGGAGAGAAATATTACTAATATCCAATAATTATTTTTACACCATAAAATTGCTTAAAATAATAATGACACTTAAGACAAATGAAAAAGTATAAAAGTCAACAAAGAAATAGAAAGTTTTTGCAAAGAACGTTCAAAAATAAAGAAGAAGCAAATGAAAATTTTAGAATGAAAAAGTAAAATAGCTACATTAAACATTTTTTTTAAAAAGCATTGAATGGAGGGGTACAACAATAGAATGAAGAGGAGAAAGGAAATAATCAGTGAGCTGGATGAGAGAAAAATAGAAAATAATTCACCCCAGCCCCTCCAAAATGGACAGACTGAGCAATACGTGGAAATATACCAACAGATTGAAAATTCACGGCATTGGATTCTGAAAGCAGAGGGGAAAGTAGTTGGGGCTGAAAAATATTTAAATAAATAATCCAACTGACAGAACTTGCCAGAAAATCAGCAAGGGTTTAGAAGACACCATAAACAAACACAGTCTAACCAACATTTATAGAACACTCCACTCAACATGATAGAATATATATTCTCTTCAAGTCTCATGGAACATATATTAGAGAGACCAGGTTTCAGGCTATAAAAAGTGCTTAACAAATTTAAAGTCATTGAAACAATACAGAATATTTTTCTCTGTGCACAATAGAGCAAACTAGAAATCAAAAAGCAAGAAATCTTCAAACACTTAGAAATTAAACAACACAGTTCAAAATAATCCATGGGTCAAGAAGGGGTCTCAAGGAAAGTAAAGCAATTCTTTGAATGAAGGAAAATAAAATACATGTCAAAAAATTGCTAAGAGGGAAAATAATAATAATAAATATATACCTTAGAAAAGAGAAAAAGTGTCATATCAATAATCTAAGCTCCCACTTCAAGAACATAAAAACAAACAAAATAAGTTCAAAGTGAACAGAATGATGGAAATAATTAAGATAAGAGAAAAATAAGGGAAAATCAGTGGAGCAAATAGTTTTTAAAATGTCTAATAAAGGGCACCTGGGTGGCTAGTCGTTTAGTGTCCGACTTCGACTCAAGTCATGATCTCATAGTTTGTGGGTTCTGGCCCCGCATCAGGCTCTGTGCTGACAGCTCAGAGCCTGGGGCCTGCTTCTGATTTTGTGTCTCCATCTCTGCCCTTCCCCCGCTTGTGTGCAGGGTCTCTCTCTCTCTCTCTCTCTCTCTCTCTCTCTCAAAAATAAAAAAAAATAATAAATAAATATTAAAAAATAAAATTCTGTAATGTATCCATATATTCTGTTTAAAAATAAACAAAATGTATAATAAAGTTGAGAAATTCCTAGCAAAACTGAAAATGAAAAAAAAAATGGTGAAGACACAAATAACCAATATCAGGAATGAAACTAAGAGTACTAATACGGGCCCTGAAAATATCTAAGCAGTAACAAAGAATGTCGTATAAAATTTTTCATACAAAGTTAACAACCTTGATGAAATTGGACCAATTCCTTGAAAAACAATTAGATAATTGGAATAGCTCTATAACTATTAAGGAAAATGAATTTGTAATTTAAAAACTACCAAAATAGAAGTTTTCATTTCAAGGTGCTTTTACTGAAAAATTCTACTGAATGTTTAAAGAAGAATTAATACATATTTTACACAATTTCTTCCAGAAAATATAAGGGGAGGAAACAATTCTATTTAATTTTATAAAGCTGTATCCTACTGATACCAAAACTAGAGAAAGATAGCATTAAAAAGGGGGGGAGGGAGAGAAAATCACAGGCTAATATGCCTTATGAAATAAAGAAATTTTGAAGAAAATATTAATAAATATAATTTAGCAATACATATTAAAATTATTACATAATGATTAAATAGTTTGTTCCAGGGATGCAAGTCTTGCTAAATATTTGAAAATTATTAACATTATATTGAGTGGTGAAAGATTGAATATTTTTCCCCTAAGGGAAGGTACAAAGCAAAGATATCAGTTCTCACTATTCTTATTTATCATTATGTTGGATGTTTTAGCTTCTGCAATAAAGCAAGAAAGGCAAATAAAATTCATACAGATCAAAAAATAAAAAAGACATTAAACTCTGTCTAATGGCAGATTAAATGTCTACATTGAAAATCTCAAGAAATCTAAAAAGAAAACAAAAAGAAAACTCTCCTAGAATTCATAAGTAAGTTCAGCAAATCACAGTATAAAAGATAACATACAAAAATCACTGGTATTTTTGTGTAGCAGCAACAAATATGGGTAGCCAAAATTAAAAATAAAATGTCACCCACAATTACAAAAAAACATATATACTGAGGTGCAAATTTAACAAAACCCACATAAGATTTGTATGCTGAAAACTGCACATCACTGATGAAATAAATCAAAGAAGGTAAATACAAAAACGTGCTATGTTTATGGTTTGGAAGACCCAATACAATAAATGGCAATTCTCTCCAAACTGATGTAAAGATTTAATGCAATTCTTATTAAAATCCCAGCAAGATATTTTGTTTATACACACACACACACACACACACGCACGTGTATGTGTATATATATGTATATATTTGTGTATATGTGTATATATATCTTGCTATTATCTATCTACCTATCTAGATAGATAGATAGATAGTAAAATATAGGGAAAGGCAAAGGAATTCGAATAGTTAAAATAATCTAGGAAAAGACAAATAAAGTGGGAAAAAAAAAGTTCACCTGATATCATGACTTACGTAGTCACAACAATAAAGACTGTGGTATTTGTTAAGGGACACTATGGAACAGATAAAGAACCCAGAAGTAGATTCACATAAACATATGCAGCTATTATTGACAAAGGTGGAAAAGTAATTCAATGGAGGAAAGATCTTTTCAACAAATAATGCCGAGGCATTATTCATAGGCAAACATGAAACAACTTAAATTTAATATCTAATGCAGAAATAACTCAGTATGGATCATAGATTTAAATATAAAATGTAAAACTACAAAACTTTCAGAAAAACCTCATAGAAGAAAATTTAGGGGACATAAATCAAAGAGATTTGACAAGGAAAAGATAATTAACAAAAGAAAATTTTAATAAGAAAAAGTAAATTAATCAACAAAACTTATTCTGCATCTCCTTGTCTTTCTCTGGTCCCCCTCCCCGCCCCCCATGCTCTGTCTCTCAAAAATAAATACAATGTTAAAAAATTATATAACATTTTTTGAAATATTAAAATTCTAGAGATAAGAAATTTATTAGTAGTTTCCAGTGACTGATGAGGGATTAGGAGTGGGAGAGAAATGGATGGGCTACAAATGGGCAACATGAGGGGTCTTGGTGGTGATGGCAATATTCTGTGTTGTGACTGTATCACTGGCAATAACCTGGTTGTGATATTGTAGTAGAGTTTTGTAAGATGTTACCATTGGAGGAACTGGATAAAAGGAATCTGGACTTTCTCTATATTGTGTATCATAACTGCAGGTGAATCTACAATTTTCAAAAAATTAATTTAAAAATAAGGGCAAGAGGCGCCTGGGTGGCTCGGTCCATCAAGTGTCTGACTTCAGCTCAGGTCATGATCTCACAGTTCCTGAGTTCAAGCCCCATGTTAGACTGTGTTGACAGCTTAGACCCTGGAGCCTGGTTTGGATTCTGTGTCTCCCTCCCTGTCTGTCCCTCCCCTGCTCATGCTCTGTCTCTGTCTCTCAAAAATGAAGAAATGTTAAAAGAAAATTTAGAAAAATAAAATAAAATAATAAGAATAAGGGCAAAAGAAGACAAGGGGAGACAAGTTGGAGAAAGCAGATTGAAAAATAATAATAAAGGATGTGTCCAGGATGCTCCATACGCAAATAAAATAAATTTTAGAAAAAAGGGGAAAACTTCAAACAAATAAAGAAAATTTTACAGAATTATAGAAATGTAATATTTGGTTTAAAAGGGTCATATAGTCCCTAGTCAACAAATGTAATCTGTCAACCTCGGTGCTGAAAGTAAAGCATGAGACAAGGATTTGGCTGCAGGTTGTTTGGCAGATGATTCCTGAAAGGAAAGGGGTGTGGGGGTTGGGCGTGGCAGGGAAGCTGAAAACAGAAAGCAAGAAAGAAAAATCAGCATAGAATGTGTAATCACTGCTGTGGACAGCTAGAGATCAACCCTATAGGGATATTTAGATGTCCTAATACTTCAGGACTGTTCCCTGGTTTCCAGTGTTGTGATTAAGAAGTTTGAAGCCATTCTAATTGTTGATATACATAACTTGATTTCTATATCTATAGGAGTTCTCTAAATCTTCTCTTTATCCACAGTGTTCTTGAGTTTCACAAGGATGTACTTTAACTTTGACGCACTTATCAGATATTTTCTGTGCCCTACCTCTCAGCCAAATTCTTGTTATACCCATGGCTGCAAAAGACCATTCTCTACAGGTTTTTACCTATATCATCTCACCTTAATGAATTTTGAGACTCTGTGTTTTATTTTGTTCTGTTTTTCTCTCTTAGGGAAGAGTTTACACATGAGTTCAAGGGTCACAATGTTAGCCATCAGCAACACTGAAAGCCACTATGTCATCGAGAAATATCTTCAAAGTTTTAAGGAAAAACAATATTTCCAGCTAGAATTCTACGGATAGCCTAGAATCCTATGCTCAGTAAATTAGTACTTAAATACAAGTTTTTAATATACAAATTTTTTAGGTATTCGATTCTCAGAAGATCTACCTCCTCATCCCATTTGCCAAGAAAGTAGAGGAAGAAATATTTCGCATACATTTAGGGAGGAAACTAAGAAAGAAAAAACTGTGGGATCTAGTGAACAGAGGATTGGAGCACAAAAGAATAAAGGAAACTCCTAGAATTATCGTCAAGGAGATCACAGGATGAGAGCACTATAGCAGACCTGCAGATGCGAAAGGGTCAGTTCTTTGCAGGAGAGAGAGCTTTTTCAAAAGGTTGCTTAAAAACATGATGTTTTAAAAGCATTGAAAACAAGTTTAAACAACCAGAGGATAATGTGATAGAAACTTAATGATAAGTACATAGGAAATGAAGTAAACATACACATAAGACAAATATTAACTTGAGCAACCAAAGAAGTTATCAAAATGATGTTGCACAGGCAAATTAAAAGGAGAACACAGCATGATTCAGCTGTCATAGTCAGCCGTAAGAGTGTTAGTTAGGGGTATTGATGTGAACATTGCATATTTCTCTATTCAAAAAGGCTGATTAAAAAAAAAAAAAAAACCAGGACGTTGTGCTAATGGAAACAAATTTTACCATAAGGTTAATAAAATTTAAATGTTAGGACCCCTAACTTGTGTGGAGTCTTACTAATGTGTTCATATGTGCATACATTTTTTTAATGTTTTTATTTTAATTTTGAGGGAGAGAGAGAAAGAGAGAGATAGAAAGCACAAGCAGGGGAAGGGCAGAGAGAGAGGGAGACACAGAATCTGAAGCAGGCTCCAGGCTCTGAGCTGACAGCACAGAGCCCAACGCCGGGTTCCTACTCCTGAACTGTGAGATCATGACCTAAGCCAAAGTCAGACACTTAACCAACTGAGCCACCCAGGTGCCCTTGCAAACATTTTTATAAAGTTTGTGAAATTAAAATATTTTCATTGCAATGTGTAAAGAATATTGTTTCTTACCATCTTGATTTCCATTGATCTTAATATCTCTCCCGTTTGATAGTGCTAGAATGACCATGGACATTTAAGATTCTGACAAAAGAGAGGTTGAGTTAGCAACACATTTAGTTTAGAGGTAATGGAATATATTTTTATGATTCCCATAATTTCTATGTATTGTAAAATCATGAATAACTACTTAGGTATATGGATGGCTTCCAGTAATATTCCTGCTATCCATTTCAGCTGTAACATTTAATGGATATAAACCAGACTCATGATAGGTGTCTTATGTAGTGTAGTACTGGAAGAATGTCTACAATTGAGGAGAAATATGTCCGAATGCTGGACTTGAACTCATGAACCATGATATCATTACCTGAGCCCAAAGTCAGATGCTTAACTGACTGAACCACCGGGCCCCCAAGCCCCTATACTCTTGTAACATTTTTTTAATCAGAAATTAAGGTGCACAGAGATTTAAAAACTTGTCCAAAATTTATAATTAGACTCAGGCTTGAAAAAGCTGCCTGACAAACTACGAACTCTGAAAAAGACAGTGTACTATTAGCAGCATTGATTTAATTTCCAGTTAATGTATTTATTTATCCTTTAATTAGCTAGAATGTTTTGGGTAGACAAAGTGTGCCAAGAACTCCATGCTGTCCAATTTCTCCTCTAATTCTGTAGTTTTGGTTATATGCTATCCACAGAAAGTGTCTGTTATACATTGTCTCTACTTTCATCTATCATTAACTTCTCCATCACTGTCTTCTAAAAAACTATAGTTTTCTCACACTTTAGTTGTGCATATAGCTAAGATTTGAACAAAGTAGCACAATGTGTGTGTGTGTGTGTAATTCACATGAGTAATGTCAGGGAAGTTAATTGCCCCCTCATTGGTGAAATCATAAGTATCACAGTTTGTCCTTGAACCTATGTATTCATGCTCCAAATACTATATATTTTCTAATATTCCAAAATGGTTGGCTATCAAGTCAACTAGACTTAACATTCAATTTAGCAGTGATTAAAGTTAGTAATTCTTTTTTTTAATTTTTTTTTTATTTTTTTAATTTTTTTTTCAACGTTTATTTATTTTTGGGACAGAGAGAGACAGAGCATGAACGGGGGAGGGGCAGAGAGAGAGGGAGACACAGAATCGGAAACAGGCTCCAGGCTCTGAGCCATCAGCCCAGAGCCCGACGCGGGGCTCGAACTCCCGGACCGGGAGATCGTGACATGGCTGAAGTCGGATGCTTAACCGACTGCGCCACCCAGGCGCCCCTAAAGTTAGTAATTCTTAACAGATCTTAAACATATACCACACATATTCTAAATTTTTTGTTGGAGTTTGGTTAGATGAGTAGAAATGATGATTTACATAAAAGTGTATTTTTTAATGAGCCATTTTACTACAGTTTAAGGGCGGTATGTATTCCTGAAATTTTCACTTGACACTAATTTGCATACTGAAAAATTAGTTGTTGCATAATTTCAAGCAATGAAGAACAACTTGATTAAGCTTGCCATGAGTTTAAAATTTTAACTTTGGAGAGTTGCGGCAAGATGGCGGCTTAGGAGGACGCTGGGCTCACCGCACGTCCTGCTGATCACTTACATTCCATCTACACCTGCCTAAATAACCCAGAAAACCGCCAGAGGATTAGCAGAACAGAGTCGCTGGAGCCAAACGCAGACGAGAGGCCCACGGAAGAGGGTAGGAAGGGCGGCGAGGCGGTGCGCGCTCCACGGACTGGCGGGAGGGAGCCGGGGCGGAGGGGCGGCTCGCCGGCCAAGCAGAGCCCCCGAGTCGGGCTTGCAAAAGCGGAGGGGCCGGGCGGACTGTGTTCCGACAGCAAGCGCGACTTAGCGTCTGGGAGGTCAGAAATTAACAGCTCTGCTCGGAAAGCGGGAAGGCTGGAGGACAAAGGGAGGGAGAGCTGCTGAGCCCCCTGACAACAGAGCTCAGTTTGGTGGGGAACAAAGGCGCTCGCCAGCGCCATTACCCCCGCCCATCCCCCAGCCGAAATCCCAAAGGGAACCGGTTCCTGCCAGGGAACTTGCTCGCTCCGCGCAAACACCCAACTCTGCGCTTCTGCGGAGCCAAACCTCCGGCAGCGGATCTGACTCCCTCCCGCTGCCACAGGGCCCCTCCTGAAGTGGATCACCTAAGGAGAAGCGATCTAAGCCTGCCCCTCCTGCCCCCGAGCACCTTGCCTACCCACCCCAGCTAATACGCCAGATCCCCAGCATCACAAGCCTGGCAGGGTGCAAGTAGCCCAGACGAGCCACCCCACCCCACAGTGAATCCCGCCCCTAGGAGAGGGGAAGAGAAGGCACACACCAGTCTGACTGTGGCCCCAGCGGTGGGCTGGGGGCAGACATCAGGTCTGACTGCGGCCCCGCCCACCAACTCCAGGTATACACCACAGCACAGGGGAAGTGCCCTGCAGGTCCTCACCACGCCAGGGACTATCCAAAATGACCAAGCGGAAGAACTCCCCTCAGAAGAATCTCCAGGAAATAACAACAGCTAATGAGCTGATCAAAAAGGATTTAAATAATATAACAGAAAGTGAATTTAGAATAATAGTCATAAAATTAATCGCTGGGCTTGAAAACAGTATACAGGACAGCAGAGAATCTCTTGCTACAGAGATCAAGGGACTAAGGAACAGTCACGAGGAGCTGAAAAACGCTTTAAACGAAATGCATAACAAAATGGAAACCACCACAGCTCGGCTTGAAGAGGCAGAGGAGAGAATAGGTGAACTAGAAGATAAAGTTATGGAAAAAGAGGAAGCTGAGAAAAAGAGAGATAAAAAAATCCAGGAGTATGAGGGGAAAATTAGAGAATTAAGTGATACACTAAAAAGAAATAATATACGCATAATTGGTATCCCAGAGGAGGAAGAGAGAGGGAAAGGTGCTGAAGGGGTACTTGAAGAAATCATAGCTGAGAACTTCCCTGAACTGGGGAAGGAAAAAGGCATTGAAATCCAAGAGGCACAGAGAACTCCCTTCAGACGTAACTTGAATCGATCTTCTGCACGACATATCATAGTGAAACTGGCAAAATACAAGGATAAAGAGAAAATTCTGAAAGCAGCAAGGGGTAAACGTGCCCTCACATATAAAGGGAGACCTATAAGACTCGTGACTGATCTCTCTTTTGAAACTTGGCAGGCCAGAAAGAATTGGCAAGAGATTTTCAGGGTGCTAGACAGAAAAAATATGCAGCCAAGAATCCTTTATCCAGCAAGTCTGTCATTTAGAATAGAAGGAGAGATAAAGGTCTTCCCAAACAAACAAAAACTGAAGGAATTTGTCACCACTAAACCAGCCCTACAAGAGATCCTAAGGGGGACCCTGTGAGACAAAGTCCCAGAGACATCACTATAAGCATAAAACATACAGACATCACAATGACTCTAAACCCGTATCTTTCTATAATAACACTGAATGTAAATGGATTAAATGCGCCAACCAAAAGACATAGGGTATCAGAATGGATAAAAAAACAAGACCCATCTATTTGCTGTCTACAAGAGACTCATTTTAGACCTGAGGACACCTTTAGATTGAGAGTGAGGGGATGGAGAACTATTTATCATGCGACTGGAAGCCAAAAGAAAGCTGGAGTAGCCATACTTATATCAGACAAACTAGACTTTAAATTAAAGGCTGTAACAAGAGATGAAGAAGGACATTATATAATAGTTACAGGGTCTATCCATCAGGAAGAGCTAACAATTATCAATGTCTATGCACCGAATACCGGAGCCCCCAAATATATAAAACAATTACTCATAAACATAAGCAACCTTATTGATAAGAATGTGGTAATTGCAGGGGACTTTAATACACCACTTACAGAAATGGATAGATCATCTAGACACACGGTCAATAAAGAAACAAGGGCCCTGAATGAGACATTGGATGAGATGGACTTGACAGATATATTTAGAACTCTGCATCCCAAAGCAACAGAATATACTTTCTTCTCGAGTGCACATGGAACATTCTCCAAGATAGATCATATACTGGGTCACAAAACAGCCCTTCATAAGTTTACAAGAATTGAAATTATACCATGCTTACTTTCAGACCACAATGCCATGAAGCTTGAAATCAACCACAGGAAAAAGTCTGGAAAACCTCCAAAAGCATGGAGGTTAAAGAACACCCTACTAACGAATGAGTGGGTCAACCAGGCAATTAGAGAAGAAATTAAAAAATATATGGAAACAAACGAAAATGAAAATACAACAATCCAAACGCTTTGGGACGCAGCAAAGGCAGTCCTGAGAGGAAAATACATTGCAATCCAGGCCTATCTCAAGAAACAAGAAAAATCCCAAATACAAAATCTAACAGCACACCTAAAGGAACTAGAAGCAGAACAGCAAAGGCAGCCTAAGCCCAGCAGAAGAAGAGAAATAATAAAGATCAGAGCAGAAATAAACAATATAGAAACTAAAAAAACTGTAGAGCAGATCAACGAAACCAAGAGTTGGTTTTTTGAAAAAATAAACAAAATTGACAAACCTCTAGCCAGGCTTCTCAAAAAGAAAAGGGAGATGACCCAAATAGATAAAATCATGAATGAAAATGGAATTATTACAACCAATCCCTCAGAGATACAAACAATTATCAGGGAATACTATGAAAACTTATATGCCAACAAATTGGACAACCTGGAAGAAATGGACGAATTCCTGAACACCCACACGCTTCCAAAACTCAATCAGGAGGAAATAGAAAGCTTGAACAGACCCATAACCAGCGAAGAAATTGAATCGGTTATCAAAAATCTCCCAACAAATAAGAGTCCAGGACCAGATGGCTTCCCAGGGGAGTTCTACCAGACGTTTAAAGCAGAGATAATACCTATCCTTCTCAAGCTATTCCAAGAAATAGAAAGGGAAGGAAAACTTCCAGACTCATTCTATGAAGCCAGTATTACTTTGATTCCTAAACCAGACAGAGACCCAGTAAAAAAAGAGAACTACAGGCCAATATCCCTGATGAATATGGATGCAAAAATTCTCAATAAGATACTAGCAAATCGAATTCAACGGCATATAAAAAGAATTATTCACCATGATCAAGTGGGATTCATTCCTGGGATGCAGGGCTGGTTCAACATTCGCAAATCAATCAACGTGATACATCACATTAACAAAAAAAGAGAGAAGAACCATATGATCCTGTCAATCGATGCAGAAAAGGCCTTCGACAAAATCCAGCACCCTTTCTTAATAAAAACCCTTGAGAAAGTCGGGATAGAAGGAACATACTTAAAGATCATAAAAGCCATTTATGAAAAGCCCACAGCTAACATCATCCTCAACGGGGAAAAACTGAAAGCTTTTTCCCTGAGATCAGGAACACGACAAGGATGCCCACTCTCACCGCTGCTGTTTAACATAGTGCTGGAAGTTCTAGCATCAGCAATCAGACAACAAAAGGAAATCAAAGGCATCAAAATTGGCAAAGATGAAGTCAAGCTTTCGCTTTTTGCAGATGACATGATATTATACATGGAAAATCCGATAGACTCCACCAAAAGTCTGCTAGAACTGATACAGGAATTCAGCAAAGTTGCAGGATACAAAATCAATGTACAGAAATCAGTTGCATTCTTATACACTAACAATGAAGCAACAGAAAGACAAATAAAGAAACTGATCCCATTCACAATTGCACCAAGAAGCATAAAATACCTAGGAATAAATCTAACCAAAGATGTAAAGGATCTGTATGCTGAAAACTATAGAAAGCTTCTGAAGGAAATTGAAGAAGATTTAAAGAAATGGAAAGACATTCCCTGCTCATGGATTGGAAAAATAAATATTGTCAAAATGTCAATACTACCCAAAGCTATCTACACATTCAATGCAATCCCAATCAAAATTGCACCAGCATTCTTCTCGAAACTAGAACAAGCAATCCTAAAATTCATATGGAACCACAAAAGGCCCCGAATAGCCAAAGGAATTTTGAAGAAGAAGACCAAAGCAGGAGGCATCACAATCCCAGACTTTAGCCTCTACTACAAAGCTGTCATCATCAAGACAGCATGGTATTGGCACCAAAACAGACACATAGACCAATGGAATAGAATAGAAACCCCAGAACTAGACCCACAAACGTATGGCCAACTCATCTTTGACAAAGCAGGAAAGAACATCCAATGGAAAAAAGACAGCCTCTTTAACAAATGGTGCTGGGAGAACTGGACAGCAACATGCAGAAGGTTGAAACTAGACCACTTTCTCACACCATTCACAAAAATAAACTCAAAATGGATAAAGGACCTAAATGTGAGACAGGAAACCATCAAAACCTTAGAGGAGAAAGCAGGAAAAGACCTCTCTGACCTCAGCCGTAGCAATCTCTTACTCGACACATCCCCAAAGGCAAGGGAATTAAAAGCAAAAGTGAATTACTGGGACCTTATGAAGATCAAAAGCTTCTGCACAGCAAAGGAAACAACCAACAAAACTAAAAGGCAACCAACGGAATGGGAAAAGATATTCGCAAATGACATATCGGACAAAGGGCTAGTATCCAAAATCTATAAAGAGCTCACCAAACTCCACACCCGAAAAACAAATAACCCAGTGAAGAAATGGGCAGAAAACATGAATAGACACTTCTCTAAAGAAGACATCCGGATGGCCAACATCACATGAAAAGATGTTCAGCGTCGCTCCTTATCAGGGAAATACAAATCAAAACCACACTCAGGTATCACCTCACGCCAGTCAGAGTGGCCAAAATGAACAAATCAGGAGACTATAGATGCTGGAGAGGATGTGGAGAAACGGGAACCCTCTTGCACTGTTGGTGGGAATGCAAATTTTTGCAGCCGCTCTGGAAAGCAGTGTGGAGGTTCCTCATAAAATTAAAAATAGACCTACCCTATGACCCAGCAATAGCACTGCTAGGAATTTATCCAAGGGATACAGGAGCACTGATGCATAGGGCCACTTGTACCCCAATGTTCATAGCAGCACTCTCAACAATAGCCAAATTATGGAAAGAGCCTAAATGTCCATCAACTGATGAATGGATAAAGAAATTGTGGTTTATATACACAATGGAATATTACATGGCAATGAGAAAAAATGAAATATGGCCTTTTGTAGCAACGTGGATGGAACTGGAGAGTGTGATGCTAAGTGAAATAAGCCATACAGAGAAAGACAGATACCATATGGTCTCACTCTTATGTGGATCCTGAGAAACTTAACAGGAACCCATGGGGGAGGGGAAGGAAAAAAAAAAAAAAGAGGTTAGAATGGGAGAGAGCCAAAGCATAAGAGACTGTTAAAAACTGAGAACAAACTGAGGGTTGATGGGGGGTGGGAGGGAGGAGAGGGTGGGTGATGGGTATTGAGGAGGGCACCTTTTGGGATGAGCACTGGGTGTTGTATGGAAACCAATTTGTCAATAAATTTCAGAAAAAAAAATAAATAAATAAATTAAAAAAAAAATAAATAAAATTTTAACTTTGTAATAACTTTTGTTATTACTGTTTTAAGTGAAACTTTTTAAAAATTCATTGACATGTAATGGTACTTTGTTACATGATAGGTTTGATATTTAAAATTACGTTATATTTACAGCACTTTAGCTTATTTAATAATGGTTTATATTTTAATGTGAAGTAAAACAGTGTAAGTTGTATTTACAAAAGCAGACATGTATCATTATTGTTCATGCTTCACTGGATATAGAAATTATACATTGGGGAAAATAAATTTAGTATATTGAAAATATTTCACGTAGTTAATTAATTATTTCTCACACATTTTTCTAAGCAAATACTTGTGAATTTTTCTTGGCAAAGTATCTTAATTCAGGGATAAACCATATGTCTTAATTTTTAATTTTCTACAGGATAGGAAATATGCTGAAAGCATTATTGACAGCATGTGATACTTTATACAGATAAATATGTCTACTTGACAAATGCTTTTGAATATGACAATAGGAGGCAGTATTAGCTATAAAAAAGGAAATGTATATATCTTACAAGGGGAATTTTATTAAAATACCTCTATATTTTGCAAAATATGTTAGTACTTTAGCAATCATAAGTATTTTAAAATTAATATTCCTTTATGTAAAATCATGCATTAGCTTTTTTTATGTGTCAGACACATATTTAGTATCTAGAAACACAGAAATGAATGAAACATCCAGCCTTTGAGTAGTTCACAATCTAGCAAGGAAATCAACCTGTAAACACATAATCAGAGAATGTTATGATGATTATTAGCTCTATGAGGTGTATACAGAGTAATCCCTGAGGAGAGATAGAAGGTGATATTTAAATTAAACCTATTTAATAGCTACATGGGAGTTGAAAATGATATGATGTTTCTCAGTCAAGAAAAAGAGTTTGTTCAAAGGTATGAATGGCAAAGAAAGATAATCTGAAAATAGAAAAATTAAAAGCTCAAGTTGGTATGTTTTAGTCAGAATTTGAAAGGAATAGAAAATTAGAGTCTAGAACTAGTCTATCTTGTGGACATCAGAGAGTTTCTAAGATTTTAAGATTTAAGATAGCCTTGACTAATACATGTGCTGAAAAGACCTGTTATCAGTAGAAAGAATTGAAAGCAGAAAGAAAGAGAACAGGAAATCAAAATTGGAATAAAAATACAAAATTTCATGGAGACCAATAAAAAAGACCTACAACAAATGAAGCGTGAGATGTGCTGGAGACAATCAAGAATTATTTAAAAAATATATTCAACAACACTCAGTGACTAATAGATGTGATAGGTGGCAGATACTAACCAATGATGTGTCTGAAGTTGTTCCTGTGTGACATATTAAAGAATATGCCCAAACGAAAGCTAAAATTATGTATTGAATTCTGAAAGGTAGTCTGAGCAAGAAATAGACATTTGTAAGTAATCCATGTTAGGCATTGTGAAATCAAAAGAGAGAAGGATAGTTCAGAGTGGAAAAGATGCTCAAAGACATAACTGTGGGGCATCCTGACGGTTTACTGGGTGTGCAAATGAGTAACAAGTTAAATAAAATAGTGACATCCAATGGTATGAATTTCAAATGCAGGTTTGAAATGTCAACTGCAGGAGAAAGCCAAGGAAAAGAAAAATTTTCAAGTGTGCTCTCTTAAATAAATAAGGCCAAAATCCTGTGTGAGATTTTTTTTTTTAAGCCTGACCATAGGCGATTCCATAGGACTTAACTTCCAGGTCTCATGGTGCAAGACTGTCCTCTCCACACAAAATTGATCTACAGCTAGGGCCCTGCGGTAGGTCTTAAGGAAGTTACAGTTAAGGACACAGGTGCCCCCTGGTTGAACATGCTCCTAAGCATAGCTGCTTATGTAGCCCACATGCCTCAATTTGGAGGCTACCTTGTGGGGGCTTTCAGTGGAGGCCTCTTTCAGTTGCCTCTGCTTTATTATGGGGAGGTGAGATGCCTTGAAAATACCTTTCTCTACTTTGACTCAGTACTTGGTACTTTTCCACTTTTACCCTTTTCCTCTCAGATCCAGGTTCATCAAGTCTCAGGAGCCTTTTATTCAGGTATACCCTGGCAATGAGATGATTCCCCAACCTAACTAACTGAACCTTCACTTGGTGTGGTTCTGTGGGTATAAATGGAACATTGATGGTGTGGATGCTTTATTCCTGGTTTCTTGCTTATAGTACTGCAGCTAGTACATAAAGTCAGAAAGGTTACTTTAATTTGGCTTGCCATTTTCATCAACCAGTTCTCTCCAGCTCAGCTCTTGACAATATGTGGGTACAAGAGCACAGGCCCAGGATGGACGTGGGTTATCTGGAGGGAGTTTCAAAGCAATAAAAGACAGCAGGTTGACACAGTGTAAACCTTCATTAGAGGAAGTTATTATTTACTGCTCTATCAGGAGAGGACTATTAAAAACATAAAAACTGTGCATTAACATTTCTGTAGCTTTCCATAACCCTATAAACTTCTATAACCACTGGCCTCAGGACGAATGATTTCATACACAGTTTCCATCTAATGAAGGAGGAATGGTGTGCTAATTTTTTTTTATCATATAGATTTTGAGTAAAATGTGTTTTTATGTGGACAGTAGGGGCACTCTTTAATATTAATTTCATTTTGTAATATATGTCATCTTTACTAATTAGTTATTAATGCCATATTTCATTTTCTGAAATAGAGACAAATTGAAGGACAAACTTTCTTATGATCTTTGTGTGCTTTTGTGACCAACTTATTGTCTGACACATTATAGGTGATCAATATGTTATTATTGAATGAAATTATTCTCTTATGTACTATGAAAAAATAACAAAACAATAAAAACCACTTTAAACTATAACATAGTTTAATGTGCTAGGGATAATGTTGATTTTAGCCATGATATTCACAATAACATCTATCAGTTGTTTTTAAGCCCTAGGCTATGCCACTTCTGCAAACAAAAGCAGCAGATATAGAAATAAACAGAGCTTACGTTTGATCCTTTGGATTCAGCTCTCCTTAAGCAGAGAATTCCTTGGGCATTCACTTTTATGTGCCGGATTATTTCCTTTGTCACTCTTTCTCTCTCTCTTACAAACTTTTAATTACATTTCCATCAATTTCTATCACTTGATACTGAATAGGTACTGATTACTATACTCTGTCAAATAGGAAAAGGTTAGTTCTTTGCTCATTTTAAAAGTACTATATTAGGCATAGACAAATTGTTTCTTAACAGGGTCTTGGAAGTAATGAAAAATAAAAATAACAAAACTTATATGTAGTTTCCTAAGATGCACCATGACTTTTTTAATACTTGTCTCAATATCAATGCTTCTTTGTTGCTATTTTATATTAAAGGCAACTTCTACCAAAAGAGACTTTTAAAGTTGAAAGAAATTTCTATTTTTGTACTGTGCATTATAAACAGAAGATAACTTCAAGTTCTAAGAACTAATGTCTGATAAGAATATCTGTATTTACAGAGAAAGACAGATACCATATGTTTTCACTCTTATGTGGATCCTGAGAAACTTAACAGAAACCCATGGGGGAGGGGAAGGAAAAAACAAAGAGGTTAGAGTGGGAGAGAGCCAAAGCATAAGAGACTCTTAAAAACTGAGAACAAACTGAGGGTTGATGGGGGGTGGGAGGGAGGGGAGGGTAGGTGATGGGCATTGAACAGGGCATCTTTTGGGATGAGCACTGTGTGTTGTATGGAAACCAATTTGACAATAAATTTCATATATTGAAAAAAAAAGAATATCTGTGTTTAAAATAGAGAGCAGATATCCTTGTTGAGATGTCAACCTGGACACAGGCCTCCACCTAGTTACTCTCTAGCCATTCCTACCCTGACTATAACTGAAATGACAAATGAAATACAAAATGGAGAGAAACCTAAACAAACATGAAATTGGGGAGTGTTTTCTCACCATGTTAGAAGTATTAAACAATTGTTTGCTATGTAGAGTGTAAGGAAACAAAATAATAACAAATTTATGTCTTACTTTTTATCTGAAAAGCATGTCAGGTCAAATGCTGGCAGAGTGCCATTTGTATTCATAAGATGAACCATGGGACAACTGGGAGTGAGTTTTCCACCTTGGGAATGCCACTGGGAAAACATTCTGGGTGCTTTAATCCAGAAAAAGGAGAGTGCATCTGGCAGGGTTTATTCTTGGCTTAGACTTGGAGCCCTCTTGGAACAGAAGGCTCTGACAGGCAAAATCAGGAGATATGCTGTAGTTGGCTCTCAAGAAGTCAGATATTCCAGGCAAGCACGAGGGACCCTGCTGAGGCTGACTCCTGGCTGCCACACCACCCATTGAAAAGACACACATAGGCAGAAGGCAAAATTCCCTGCCGTGACTGACACTAGTGTTCCAGCTCCTCACCCCCCTTCCCAGCTCTCCCTAGTTTATAGCATTTCTTTTCTAATGTGGTAAAAAAATCTCTAAATTATATCTAAAATTTTCTTTTCTCACCTCGTATGTCCTTAGACATTTGCACTAGGACCTATATCAATCTTTGACAATCCAATCTCACCTTGAATTTGCTATTAACTCTTATTAACAATGCATAGATTTCATTCTACAAGTGTGAGCTAAGAAAATATCATCATACCTATTAATAGTGTTGTTCTAAGAAATAGGACAAATTAGGATTTTATACAAATTAGGATTCATCTTTTCAAGAGATCTATAAAGAGAAAACCCTAAAGAAAGATTGCTTTCAGATGAAAGAGTCACATGGTGAATTGGAAACTGCAGTACTCAGCAAACAACTGTTTTTATGCTGCAAAAAAATATGGTGGTAAAGTAGGAAATAAGCGTAAGAAATTCTCCCAGCCCCAGAATTCAGAGCTAATTGTTAGGGAGCAGATGAGAATGGTAAGAAAATGAACAGGCCTGCGGTAGATACATCAAAGAGACCACTCCATACTTGTATTTCTTAACTAAGGTAGTTGTAAAAGGAGGGAGAGAAAATGTTCAAATAAATGTAATGAGTGATTCATTGTGGAAAACCAAATCAGAAAATAAAAAAAGTTAAACAAAAACAAAAACAACCTCATTACATTAAAATATCTATATTTAATAATAATATTTAATAATACTTAATAAATATCTATATTTATATTTAATCTATATCACCTCTCCTTTTCACTCTATAAAAATCATCACACTGAATATATCCAACATAGAAAATATTAAACACTTATGAATAAAAATTAGATTCCCAGCAAATGCCACCTTCCTCACTAAATGCCAATAGATATTGATTCTGCAATGTATTTTATTAAAAAAAAAAGATTATAAACCCAAAATATTATACCTGTCCAAGTAGTTATTCAAGTTACTAGAGACACAAATGCTATTTGGGGAGAAGGAACATTTCCAGGCATACTACAGCTGATGAAATAAAAATAAGATGAAAAAAATTAAGTATATATGAAGGGTGTTTTTATTTTTAACGACTAAACATTCTGTTTTAATGGAAGTGAATCTATTTTAATGGATGTGATTAAAAGATAAAATAAAGTTTAAATATTGGGTATTAAACAGAAAATTATTAAGGTCACTATATATTTAAAAATTATAGGGGCGCCTGGGTGGCGCAGTCGGTTAAGCGTCCGACTTCAGCCAGGTCACGATCTCGCGGTCCGTGAGTTCGAGCCCCGCGTCGGGCTCTGGGCTGATGGCTCAGAGCCTGGAGCCTGTTTCCGATTCTGTGTCTCCCTCTCTCTCTGCCCCTCCCCCGTTCATGCTCTGTCTCTCTCTGTCCCAAAAATAAATAAACGTTGAAAAAAAAAATTAAAAAAAAAATTATAAAGTGAAGGAAACTAATTATTAAAGTAAATACATCTACTAAGATAAAGATTATACTGACACTGTGCTCATTTTATATTTATATTTCTTTAAAAAAAATTTTTTTTTCAACGTTTATTTATTTTTGGGACAGAGAGAGACAGAGCATGAACGGGGGAGGGGCAGAGAGAGAGGGACACACAGAATCGGAAACAGGCTCCAGGCTCTGAGCCATCAGCCCAGAGCCCCACGGGGGCTCGAACTCACGGACCGCGAGATCATGACCTGGCTGAAGTCGGACGCTTAACCGACTGCGCCACCCAGGCGCCCCTACATTTATATTTCTAATAGAAAATAGCAGTCAGTATATGAAGATAACCATATACGTTATGTTAGATGTATTTTAGAAGGAAAAAAATTATCATTATAATAACCACGTAATATATTCCTCTCAAAAACATGAAAGACTGAGAAAGGGAAATAAATGACTATTCTCTTTAGTTATTAGTGTATAACATATTTAACATGTAAGTCAGCAATTTATTATTATATCTCACATTATGTGGCTTAAAAGAATTCAGTGGCTCATCTCTGCTCCATCCTGTTTGTTTCCACAGGTGGGAGAACTTCAACAGCTAGGAACCAGAACAGCTGGGGTCTGACCAGACTTCCATCTTCTTTCTCTCTTTGTCTCTCTTTCTCTTACAGCCTTCTCCCCTTGCCTACCTTAGACTTTACACAGCATGGTTACCTGAAGATACTTACACTACTGATGTGGCAGTGTAGGGCTCTGACAGAAAGGCAGCAGGAATTGCCAAACCCCCAAAAGTCAAGAATAACTGCTGCATCACCTCCCCATATTCTATTGGGCACAGCAGTCACAGAGGCTCCTCTTTTTCTGACTAGGAGCGCCATCTTTGCTCTTAATCTGACATAAGGCCCAACGGAACCAAGACTTGGTCTAAGAGGATCTCTGTCACAGAGATGTTGCAGAGATTAAACATTTATGAAATATAATAAAAGTTAAAACATTTAATGTGTAATTTAAATATTGCTGGAATTTTAATTTGATATTTCATTGAATATTCAATTGAATTACAGTGTCTTTCTTTCCTCTGAATCTACTCCTGAACATGCTTGTGTGTGCATGCCTACTTGCTCTCTTCCTTTTCCTCTCTCTCCTTCTCACACTCATGCACACATACACATCACACATATCCATGAATATCTCTTATCTCACTCATACTCTGGGACACACATACTCAAATATCAGTGCATCCTAAAGTAAATAATAGAACAGATAATGACCTCTCAAAAATAATTTAAAGAAAATTTAAAATTAGATTTCACGCATACCCATGAATATTTCTCATCTCACTCATATTCTGGGACACACATACTCAAATATCAGTGCATCCTAAAGTAAATAATAGAACAGATAATGACCTCTTAAAATAATTGAAAGAAAATTTAAAATTAGATTTAAACTTAAAAATAATTAATAATAACTTACAGAATGGCTTAATGTATCCTGGAAGTTTATAAAAAAAAAAGATTTGATGAACATACTAAATCCTAAATAACTCAAAATAAGAGAAACTGCAATTGAAGGTGTTTAAGAAAGGAATACAGTAACATTCAGTAACTTGCTTGTAAAAAGTTATTAGATAAACTAAAAGCTCCATTGCAAGTAAATGTATCACAAAAAATCCTATTGTCATCAAGTAAGAAAAAAAAAAAACTAAGCCTTCAACTTGCAGAGTACAATAAAATGCAGCAAAGTATACCCGAAGAATATTGAGGTAAACATTTAATAAAAAGAAATGCATGCTATTTCTATGCTATGGAAAATGATAAGAATAATAAATAAATAAGTGGTCTATTTTAATGGGCCCATTAAAAAAATCTTCCAAAATCTAACAAAGGGGGGTGCCTGCGTGGCTCATTCAGTTAAACATCTGACTCCTAATTTTGGCTCAGGTCATGATTTCCCAGTTGTGAAGAATGAGCTGCACTGGGCTTTGTGCTGAGCATGAAGCCTGCTTGGAATTCTCTCTCTATCCCTCTGCCCCTTTCCCCCACTCACATGCCCTCTCTCCCTCTTTCTCTCAGTCTCTAAAACAAACAAACAAACAAACAAACAAAAAAACTAACAAAAATATTATAAATGTGACACAATATAAATAAGATATATGGAGAATCCAAAATATTAAAATCAATGCTGTTCTATACCATCAAACTTGAAAAGATAATGGAATTGATGTTTTCTGTTAAAAAAAAAAATTCCAAGATTATTTTGCAGAAATTCTGAACAGAAAGTAATTTAAAAAAAGAAAACTGAAAAATAAAACTTTCAAAAATAATTTAAATTCCAGAGAGTTATACATGTGAATTCTAGCAACAGATTATTCTATATTATTTAAATGATACTAGAACACAGGGAATGATGAAAGAGTTTGATTGTTGTGTAAGTCTATAAAAAGATGACAATTCAAACTCTAAAAATTTTTGACCAGTCTTACCTATGATATAATGCAAACATGAAAGCAAAGTATTATAAAATTAAAATGAGCACTGCATTATAATAATATTAAGTAATATTGTATAACTACCTTAAAGGAAATTAAAAAAAACATACAAAATATCTTAATAATCTGTAACTAGTATTCAAAACTTCTGTGGATAGGGAGACACTAAGCATAACTTTTAAAAATTAGTTTACCAAAGAGGTTTTGTAAATTCAGTGGCTCTACTTCCTGTGACATTTGTACCTATTAATCATTAGCAGAGATTGACTGGAGACTGTGTCTAAAACCACTTTGTTTGTGGATCTAATAAGAGAACTCCATTAGGTGTTGCATTTGCAGACTGAATCTCCCAGTTAGCTTACAGGTGAAAGGCTCTGTCTGAAATGGAGTTCCCCATTGAATACATATTCATCATTGATAATAGAGAGCTTTTAGCTCTCAGCAGTCGGCAGGAAAAAAAAAAGTGATGTCTGAGCAATATTTATATGGCTTTCCTTCTTATGCATTTTATCATTTGCATTAAAATAATACATTTGTAAAATACAAAGTAATTCTAATAATTGGCACAGTTTCACATGAAACAATCCTATAAGTCAGACTCAAGGTGAAATAAAACGTGATCTAGAAATATTGTCCTCTGCAAGATAAAGTCAATTAATTCCTATGGAGAAAGCATTCAGGTGGCCATTGTGATAAATCTGCCTACAATATCAAGAGGAATTTGAAAGCCTTAGGTGATGCCTTTAGAAAAGGTTAAAATAAGTCCTCACTTTTACCTTTCAGCAAGTTTAGCATTAGTACCCAGGCTTAATAATTTCACTCATATGTCTCGACTAGTTCTGCCTTTTTTACTACAAGATTTTGCGTGTGTATGAGAGAAGTGATGGAAACTATTTTAATGATTATTATTTTCAGAATTGTGTATTTCTAATTCATGGACTGACCTGTCTATATATTAAAATTAAAGTATATGTCAGTGTACAAGAAGGAGGTAAATATGGAATTGCACAGGTTTTGGAGTATTTATTCTTTATCTTTTTTTTGGACAATGTCCAAGTTCGTCAGCACTAAAATGTTGCATGAGAAGAAAATTATAATGATGTTTGCTGAAATATCTTTATAATGTTATGCATCACTAAGCAAAATATCTTATCACATTCTAAATGTATTTCTGACTCTGCTCTCAAGAGTATATCATAAATAAGGTTCTCTTTGTAATGGCATTCAGAAAATCCACCTAGTACTCCAGAGCTGATGAATAACAATAAAAAATAACAATTGCTTACCTATTGTCTAGTGTGTTAAGATGAAGAATTTCATCCTATACACCTTCAATATAGGTACCAAAAGAAAGATACAGTGACACTGGAAAAGGAGCCACAGAATACCTAGTTATACTAAATTCATTGAGTTATATTGTGATATACCTCAATAAAAGGGAAATATATATGAATAAAATTGAATTTAGTACAACATAAATAGAAAGGCCCATTTATAGTACATGTTTTCAATCTCTTCAGTTATTTAACTGATTAAGTGATAGAGGATAACCAAAAAACAAAGTATATATGTCATTTCTCTAAATTTTTACATCACTAATTTTTCATTCCAATCATTCGACATTTATAATATACAGTTGACTTTTGAACAACATCGATTTGAACTGCAAGGGTCCACTTATATGCAGAATCTTTTCAACAAATACAGTACAGTACTGTAAATGTATTTTCTCTTCCTTAGGATTTTTTAATAATATTTTCTTTTCATTTATTTACTTTATTGTAAGAAAACAGTATGTAAACATATAACACACAAAATAAGTGTTAATTGACCGTTTATGTTATTGGTAAGCCTACCCTTTGGCAGGAGGCCATTATTAGCTAAGTTTTAGGGGAGTCAAAAATTACATGTAGGTTTTCAACTATATGGTAGTTGTCACCCCAAACCTCGTGTTGTTCGGGAGTCAACTGTACTGACCTTATCTCTTAGATACAATAAATAAATGATAGGTGATAAATAGAATGATTGATATCTGCTTTTTATCTAGAGGGAAATATTTCTGGGAGCAGAAACTTTGTAGCCTAGTAGCTATCTGAATGTATTATGTACAGTGTTAGATCAAAATATAATGGAGCTACAGTGTAGCATAAGATGGAGCCAATGGTGATGTAAATAATCCAAACTCTTTGAAAGATAAATGGATACAAACCCATAGTTGAAGTTTTAAGTAATATTATGTGGATTAGGATTAGATTAAAGGAATGTTGGGGTACATATTTTTGATGTGTGTATGTGCATATGTATCTATACATATATATATACTTAAACAACAGATATTATAATAAAAATATGCAATACACAAAGGATTCTCCTAAATGGACACTATGATAATGATGCCCTTTTATAATCTATGATTCACAAAACTATGAATAGATAAGAATTACACTTGTGAAAATGGAAGTAATAATTACGGGTGTCAATAGCATTCCATGTTAGGCAGTTGTTAGGTGGCCCCCAAGATTCCCACTCTGTTGTGGGAACCATCCTGCATGGTTCCTTCCCCTAAAGTAGGACCTAAACTTGCAAATAGTATAGAACAAAATTCCCCTGATTAGGATCTCGCTGAGTTGACTCTAAAGTAAAAAGCGATTATCGTGAGTAGGCCTGACCTAAGCAAGGGAGCTTTGGAAAGTGGGTAAAAGTCAGAGTCATACCTTGTTGGCCTGAAAGAAAGCAAACATCCATTCTGTGACCTATGAGGTTACATGGCAAGGGACTGCTGCAGTCTCCAAGGAGCTGAGTGCTCCCCAGCTGATCACTTACAGAAAATGAAGAACTCAGCCCTACTGCTCATAGAAATGTATTCTACCAACAAGGTGAATGAGCTTAGAAGACAATCCTGAGCTTCAGACTTCATGGCCTGGTCAACATTTCTTAGAGGGGAATCAAATTCATATTGGATATTTCTCTTTTGTCTACTGAGGCATAAATGATATGTAATATCAGCTTAGTTTCAGTTCTATCACATGACTCAATATTTGTATACAGTATGAAATGATCACCACAATAACAATCTTTTTTTTTCACTTTTAAGCTCAAAGTCAAAAACTGTTAAAATTGAGTAATGTTTGTATTGCTCATAGTCCCTTAATTAGAATATGTTATTAAAAATAAGGCAGTTAAGAGGCTTTTTTTGTTTGTTTTTGGTTGAGGAATACGGAATTGAAGAAAACACTATACCTGGAATAAAGTCATAAAATTTATCTTGCTCATTTTATTTCTCTTGACCCTGTTATATTCCTTCTCTTCTGAGGCACTATCAGCTAGCTGTATCAATGACTCTTTTTTTGAGACAATTGGAAGTCTTATTGCTAGAATGGTGAAAATATCTATTGTTTTACAAAAATAAATCCCACAACTATGTGGTGTGGGGTGACAACAATTTTTAAACTACCCACAATACTTTGAGGTGGCTGGGCTTTGCTGTGTGAGTAGTTCTTCTGTATAAATGGAGCTACACTAAGGTGAGGGCTCCACTGAGCAGGAGCATGCAAGGTGGCTCACTCACAGTTCGGTTGTGTTTGAGGGGATGTTTGGAAGGATGAGCTGAGTAGGGATTCTGGGGTGGCTGGTCCTTTGTGGAGTATTTAAGCACCTCCTCTCCCTGTGGCCTTCCCATGTACTTTATCCAGGATTGTCTGCCCTCTTACATTACAACTTAGAACACCGAAAAGTGCAAAAGTAGGAATAGCCAGGCCTCTTCCAGGCTAAGTCCCAACATTGGAGGAGCATTACTCCCACTTCCGGGTAGTAGTTACAATAAAGTGCCAGTTCAGTTTCAGAGGGAGAGGACATGAATGCTACTTCTCAGGAAGAAGAGTGGCAGGAGGACTAACAAAAGATTTCTAGCCATTGTTAATCCACATACGTGAAAAGTTATTTTGAAAGACATAAATCAAAAACTTCTTTATACTAGACCCATTCAGAATAAGAATAAATAATGCAGTAATTTTTTAGGGTCAATGCAGTCTGTCTGTATTCTTATACATGACTAGTCAAATTAGATTCCATGGAGTTGGATGAGGATTATTATTATAGTGAGAAGGCATCTAAGTTACTGATGAATCATGTACATTTTCTTCCTTTCCTCTTTAAATACGGTTGGGGCTGGCTTGTGTAAGTATAAAGCCCTAATGATCTAACACAGATATTCCATTTCATTTATATGATTAAGTACTAGTAAAGTACTTGATATAACTGAGATTCAATTGGTCAGCTATTTGTTCTCACTTAGTCTATTTTTGTCACTATTCTTCCTCAAGGAATAAGTTATCTTTAAAAGTTAAAGAAACATTGACTTTGAAAATAGAGTACAACATGAAACAGCTACATTAATTGAGAGCTGGCACATCTTCGTTTGGGTGTCTCTTAAGCGCTTAAGAGTTGCTGGCAGAGAGTAAGAATTCAAGAAGTAGTTGTTGAACTTATATGAGTAAAACTGAGATAGTAGTTATTAAGAAGACAGACTTAGAGTCAGATAAATTTCAAAGCTTACTTTGACAACTTTTGAGCTGTATAAACTTGTTTACCTGTTTACCTGTTAGATTTGAAGTTATTCACTTAAAATTTTGAGGAGCTTTGTGGACCATATGCAATAGTCAAATTTATGCCACCCAATGAAGCCTCTTTGGGCCCAGCCACTTAGGATGTCACTGGTGATATCCCTTCTTTCAACATTGTCCAATTAAATACGATTCAATTTATACTTTGATGATTATTGGTTAGTGTGTGATTAGTTTAATTAGAATGGTTAAATTAAATGTATATATAGATTATGTAAGTGAGGAAATCTATCTAAGGAGGCCAAGTAGAATATAATAGATGAACACATATTTTATTTTATATGACTTATACATTAAAGGTACTTGTTTATGGATAATTGAGTTTTTCTTAAGGGTCAGTCCTCACACATTGGAAAGGATTACTTTGACATCATTGTTGGGAGGAGAAAACTGAATTGCAGGAAGTTAAGGTAACATTTTTATAAAGCCAATAAAAACTATGAAATTGAAATTCCACTTCAGACCTTAGAAATGCAAATTGAATTACTATTGCCAAGCAATTTAGTCACTCAAGAGATTTGCCAGTTGAAAGATTGTGATGGTTAATTGTACATGTCTACTTGGCTAGGCTATGGTGACCAATTGCTTGGTCAAACACCAGTCTAGATGTTGCTGTGTATTTTTTGCATGGTTAACATTTAAATCAGTAGTCTTTGACTAAAGCAGATTACCCTCCATAGTGTGGGTGGGCCTCATACAATCAATTAAAAACTTTAAAGAACTAAGACCATGGTTTCAAAAGAAGAAGAAATTCAGCTTTGAGACTACAACATAAAAATAACCAAATAAATGTCTTTTAAACAAAAATGAACAACAACAAAAAAAACCTGCCTGAGTTTCAGGCTTGTCTGAGGATTTCAGATGCAACATTGCAATTTCAATTCTTACTTGAATTTCCAGTCTGCCAATTTAGCCTATGAATTTTGGACTTGCTAGCCCTTACACTCAAAAAGCCAATTCCTTAAAATAAATCTCTCTCTATATTAATGTATATATCCTATTGCTTGGTACATTTTTCTTTTTTCCTTTTTTTTTTTGGAGAGCCCTAACTATTATAGTGTTATTCCTATTTTCTCATTAAGTAAGATTATCTTGGGCTATATATATATATATATATATATATATAGCATGTTTTTCTTTTATTAATCACTGAAATTCATTACTTAGTTAATTCAGTACCCAATAGAGCCTCTACACAATGTTTATTGGTTTATGAAATGAGTAAACAAAGTAATTCTTCAAACTTGGATTTCAATTATAAATTTTATATATCCACAGCACTTAAAAAATTCTGGTATAAAGCTATTCATTTAAAAATAGGCTTTAACTGTAATTAGGTTAAAGAATAGACACACACACACAGACACACACACACGGGAGTTCTTTTGGATAAACCACCTTTTATTTACCAATAGGCTTGCAACACACAAAATAAAATTGATATATTTGAATTTATTGTAATAATAAAAATAAACTTTGAGGTCTTACTAAAAAATAGGCACTTTATTAAGTGCTTTAGATTCATTAGCAAATAATTCTCCTATCCCGCTACAACAGTTAATGACAGTTACTTTTATTATTCCCACTTCACAGATGAGCAAACTAAAATTTTAAAAAGTTAACATTCCCAAGTGTATATATCTACTCAGTGATAAATCTACAATTCTAATGCAAGTCTTTCTAAACCCAAATTCTTTTTTTCTTTTTAATGTTTATTTATTTTTGGGAGAGAGAAAGAGACAGAGAGAGAGACAGAGCTTGAGTGGGGGAGGACAGAGAGAGAGGGAGACCCAGAATCTGAAGCAGGCTCCAGACTCTGAGTTGTCAACAGAGAGCCTGACATGGGGCTTGAACTCAGGAACGAGGAGATCATGACCTAGGCTGAAGTCGCATGCTCAAACAACTGAACCAACCAGGTGCCCCTCCTAATTCTTTTTCACACTGTATTTTTATATTGAGGTTTTATGTAAATGAAGTATTGTTGTTCCTTTGCCAACTTACACTGATAGTTATCAGTTATGGAAGTAAGGCTGATCTCTGTCTTTTAGGCTTTGTATGCTTCCTCTTCCTTTTGCTTCCTTCCATAACTCTGCTACTTTCTTGTCTATCATCTTTCTTTGCTTGTGTTTTTATCTTTTCATTACATAAACATTGAGTGCATACCAATTACAAAACACAGGTTTCTGATGGTTTTATAACTTTTTCTTCCGACAAAAATAATAGGATCTCGATTAAAACAAGCCTAGGGAAAAAGAATGTATTGGCTCATGGAATTGGATCATGAGACAAATAGAGGAGCAACAGTGGTGCTGGACCTTCAAATGTTGCCAGTTTCACTCTTGCTAGTGCCAGTAATATCTTTTTCTATCACAGACCATTTTCCTCGTTAAAGGAACATGGCCACTGACAGATACAGATCTCACATGTCCATCACTGGCAAGGAAATGGGATTCTTTCTTTGATCCCAACTAAAATAATACCTTGATCAAGATTTCTGTTCAGCTGAGTGTGTATATTGTATACATATCTATGATGGATTAACAGTGACCAGGGAACTATGATTTTAATGATGTTACCCCATTCTAACCACATGGCTTCTTTCTCAAAGAATGGAGAGATGCGCTGACTGAGAAAACAATTGATGATCACTATACTGGTTTTTACATGGCCTATATTGATACCCCAAGCTAACTCCACATGACTGTTCAAATCAAACACATACTAAAATCCATCCATGTTATGAAGGGTAAAAAGAAAAAAAAAATCTCTTTCTAATTATATGTTACTTAATGACAGTAAGAAGTAATGAACCAATTTCTACTATCAAGTCCACATATAGCCCCATGTTTGTTCTTCCTGTGGAGTGGTTTATTTTGACTACTGGCTATGCCACTTTATATTAAACTGCTAGCTTCCCATAAGTTCATGGGATATATGAGACTATATTATCAATAATATATTTTAAGTAAATAAGTAACATATTTTAAATAAATAACCTATAATATTATATTGGACAAAGAAGCATATGGATAAAATTTCAAGTGACACACAGAAAAAATAGCTCCATAAACAGCCAAAAGGATGTGACCACATGTAAAGATCTCTGATGATTTGACTCAATATAATTACATACTGTAATACATAGAAGACACTATGAAATATTCATCCATCCAATTTCCATAAAATCCTTAAACATCTCTTTCAAACAAAGATTTGATAATTATCAAAATGCATAGATTTTGATATTGTATTCTCTCTGAAGAAATTGTATTGCAGAGATTCTATTTTTATTGCTAAAGGCCCTCCCATACATTTTAAGTAGTGATAGAATTGCTATGTTCTACAGATACTTTGTAAAATAGATTATCTTACTGAGAGTGTCCATATTTCCTCATAAACACTGAAACCAAAACAGGTTTGAGGCCCCAAATCACCACTCCAAAACATAGGTGTAGGGACTTCAGTCAAAAATATTATTAAATCAAGAGGTTTCATTTTGTTCATAAAAGTTTTAATTTAACTTGTAATCACTGAATTGGGAAACCATAAGATTTCTATTTTAAGTAATCTAATTCTTGCTGCATCAGCCAAGAGGTACTAGCTGTAATGTATAAGTAAATATAGCTTTTTGCTATAGACTACAAGGTGCTGTTAGGGAAAATAGATTGGTTTTGGAATCCATTATCAAATTGGGAGTTTTCTTTAACTGCTAATCAGATAGCAGGATTAGTTGAACCTATTTCTAGTTCAAAGCAATAAAAACCATATACCATCATACAGAACAGTTACCTTTTCTAAAATTATATAGACTTTATGATGCCATTAAATGAACACACCTATTTACAACAAACTATAAATGAGCTATAGAAATGTTTTTATAAAATTTCATGCCTAGTCCCTCTTGAAAATTTTTATCCAGTTATGGCTATATAAAACACAATCATTATGTGCCTTTCTGGATGTCATGCCCTTTTCCAAAATCTGTTGCTCATCTATTGTATGTTTTTATTCTGTTCTTACTCCATTTAAAGTTGTGATGAATTACCTTGTAACAGAAATCTTATTTTTTGTCAGACTATGCTTATCCACCTATTCACAATTATCTTACAAGTTCCAAGAATTTTATCAGTGATAATATCATTTAGAAGATACAACTTTCCTCCAGTAAACATAAATGCTGGTTTCCTATTTTTCTTTCTTCACTTTTTACTGAAAGATAATCCTATAATAGGAGGAATCTTTAAGAGTAGCTTTCTGATTGAGAGAGAAGGAAATGAACTCATTGGTACAAGTAACCATATATGACAGAGCATGTGCTAAAGTTAGCGCTTTAGAAGAAATTGAATCAACTTCTTAATATTGGGATTGCTTTAAAAAAAGCTTCAAAGAGGGGGTATGGGTTTAGTTGAGTCTTGAGGGAGAAAAGGTCAGATTTTAGAAGGAAAAGTGCAAACCTAAGAAAGAGGTTTGTCCAAGTTAGGGATAGAAGAGGAAATCTTATTGAGGAATGGAAAGTAGGTCTATATAATTATGTACATATATATGTGTGTGTGTATATGTATATATATTATATATATATATAATATATATATTATATATATTATATATATATATATATACAGTGTATGTATACACATACACATTAGGTGTATACGTACACAGTAGCTTCAGTTGGAGGCATTGTAAGAAAAATAGTCATTATTTTTTTAATAATTTTTTAATGTTTATTTATTTTTGAGAGAGGGAGAGAGACAGAGTGCAAGAGGAGGAGGGTCAGAGATAGATGGAGACACAGAATCCGAATCAGTTTCCAGGCTCGATCTGTCAGCACAGAGCCTGACACAGGCTGGAACCCACCCAGACGTAAGATCATGACCTGAGCTGAAGTTGGACGCTTAACCAACTGAGCCATGCAGGCACCCTGCCCCCATTAATAATAATAATAATGTTTATTTATTTTTGAGAGAGAGACAGACAGAACACAAGCGGAGTAGGGACAGATAGAGACGGAGACACAGAATCTGAGGCAGACAGTATACTGATTACCAATGTCACATAGTTCACAAATTTTGGCTGTGGAATTTGGGCCCAGACTGCCTGCGCTTTCAACCCTGCCCCTCTACTTTCTTCATGCATTAAATACATAGACTTACAGTACAAGACACTAGGAGAACTTAATTCATTTTTGACTTAACTAAAAGCAGAGGCGGTATGTCTATGATAGTTTTAAAAATAAATTCTATCCTAGACTCTTCCATTCTCATCACATTTTTCTAACTCTTGCTCCCTCCTCTATTCATCCTTTCTTGCTTATGACTCAGAAATGCCGGTGTAACCCAGTGTCATTTCCAATAACTCAATGTATACCTCATTCTTTAAATATAAATGTGTCACATCAATCAATTATCAACTACCAATATACTATTTAGTTTTCAGATATCACCTTGAAATTTAAAGACAGATTCTGACTTGTTCAGTAGACAGAATTGCTGCAAGTTTCCTCTTATTCAGAAAGTCATCCTTTGTGGCAAGAGTAGGAAGAGGAGACTAGAGATTTCTGTAAAGTTCCCTAGAGAGGATTTATGCCCAATGACCCAGTGCCAATCACCTTGGATGCCAGAAGCACATTCCTTGGCTGTTGCCTCGACAGCTCTACATACTAGCTTTCCGGTGGATCCCTTGTCTCTGGGATCTGTTCCAAGACAGCATCCCGAGACATGTCAAAGAACAAATTTGATCCTTCACCACTTTCCTCACAGAATAGTACATTTCAAAGCATTATCATTTAAAATATTTTAACATTTCTTCTGCTTTACATATTTTTATGTGGACTCCACTATAATAAATTCATGATTGTTTCTTTTTATGCTACTTTAGTTTATTTTAACCTTCATGAAAGGATGATCTAAAGCACAAATAGTTGCTAGGTTACTATATGATCCATTTTCTAGCATATATAAGTAATGATGGAATTTTTAAGCTCTCATCCAATTGTACCACTGAAGATTGATGGACATATTTCCTGTTATGAGATGAAATACTTCAAGTTTTTACATACATTTATAAAATCTTAGACTGACATAGCTTCTTAACACCTTTTAAATGAAATTTCCTGGATTCAGGATGCACTTTAAATGATTGGTATTTTTATAAATAAATATATAAAACATATGGTGTGAATCTCATTTTATATGATTTTGAGGAACTAAATTGAAATTTGTCTGAGAGAAAAATGCTCACAAAATTTCCGAGTATTATGTTCACTGTGAGCTGAATTAATCTGCTGCTTACCACATCTAAACGGTTGTTAGTGAGGATGTTAAACAAAATTAGGGCTAACACCAAATTCTGCACCACTTGACTGCACACATTAGTGTTGTTTTGTACACTGCACTTCATCACCATCCACTGGCTAAAGTGACTCAGGTACTTTTCAATCTACATAATAGTTTTTGTTGGAAACTAATTTGTGACTTTTAAATTGGCAAATAGAATTTTTTAAAAAATTTTAATGTTTATTTATTTTTGAGAGTTACAGAGACAGAATGTGAGTGGGTTAGGGGCAGAGAGAGAGAGAGAGAGAGAGAGACAGAATCTGAAGCAGGCTCCAGGCTCTGAGCTCAGCACAGAGCCCCACGTGGGGCTCGAACTCACAAACTGTGAGATCAGGACCTAAGCTTAAGTAGGACGCTCAACCCACTGAGCCACCCAGGTACCCCTTGCAAATATTAGAATTTTATGTTAGATGTGGCGCCTGGGTGGCTCAGTCAGTGAAGCTCCAACATCGGCTCAGGTCATGATCTCGCGCTCTGTGAGTTCCAGCCCCGCGTCGGGCTCTGTGCTGACCGTTCAGAGGCCTGGAGCCTGCTTCAGATTCTGTGTGTCCCTCTCTCTCTGCCCCTCCCCTGTTCATGCTCTGTCTCTCTCTGTCTCAAAAATAAATAAACGTTAAAAATTAAAAAAAAAAAGAATTTTATGTTAGAAATGCTTTGGGGAAATTTTGAAAAATGATCTTATTTTCTTAAAATATGATTTAAATAGCAAATTCCCTGTGTTGTGTGGGAAAAAGAAAAGTAAAAGTCTATTGCTTTCTCCAGGTGAGACCATTTGCCTTTATGTTTATAAAATTATAGATTTACATGACCAACAAAAATTCACTTAATTATTCTACAACAAATTAAAAATAGCCAGACATTTGCTATTTTCTGGAATGAAAAAGGAAAATAAATGTTTTCTAACTCAAGTTACTTACAGTTTCCTGCAAAAACAAAACAAAACAGGAGCCCCCGGGTGGCTCAGTTAAGTGTCTGAGGTCATGATCTCAGGTCATGATCTCATGGTTTGTGGGATCAAGTCCCATGTTGGACTCTGCAGTGACCATGGAGCCTGCTGGGATTCTCTCTTTCCCTCTCTCTCTCTCTCTTCCCCACAATCAAGCTCCTGTACATGTGCTCTCTCAATGTAAACAATAAACATTAAAAAGAATGGATAAAAAAGAAAATTACAACAGTGTGAGGTTGGAGACACATATGAAAATATTTCTTACTTTTGGACCCACAAAGATGGTTTCTGGGATTTCCTGAATTCACTGTAGAGAATGATACTAGAATTTTTCTTATGTAATAGCTAAATACAGCATGGCAATAAGATGCTCCTTTTAGCATCCTACAGTATCCTTTACCTGTCTCATATTGCAGGTTGCATTGTAATAGAGGTAATCTTTCACAAATTCCCTCAAATATTTTCTCTCTTTCTCCTTTTCTTTAAAACCATGGGAAATATTTGAAATTTAAAACAAGGTCCTTGGGGTGCCTTGGTGGCTCACCAGTTAAACATTAGACCTTTGATTTGGGCTCAGGTCATGATCTCATGATTCCTCAGATCAAAACCCACATGGGCTCTGTGCATACAGTGCAGAGCAGGCTTGGGATTCTCTGCCCCTTCCCTGCCCATAGGCATGGACGAGCCAGTGTGTGCCCTCTCTCTCAAAAATAAATAAATAAAAATTAAAAAAAAAAACAAGTTTCTTTATGACAAACTTACAAAAAGGTATACTAAACATATAATCATATAAATACATATAATTGGCACTATGTGGGTAAAATGCATAAAGTAATTCAGATTATCTGACTGAGTTCATCTGAAAAAACAAATTATTCTCTTACTTCTCATCATTTTTCTCATTTTCTGCTTCAGAATTCAAGATATTCAGCCTCTTAAATATGACATAAATTTGATTCTAGGAATAAAAAAGTATTTACCTCAAGTGAATTATTCTATCATCATATTTTTATTTATTTTAAAGATTTCCTTACTATTTCATTTTGGAGCTACAATAACTTCCTATTCCTTTTATTTTTGCTATCTCTCTACTTCCTTACTCTTTCAAAATTTTTACATTATAAATTATTATGCTATATTACTGTGTATGCATATATTCCCATATTTTTCCATATCTGCAACTTGGTTATACATTAAGAAAATATGGAGATGTTGCCAGACATTTTTCCCCCTTTTGGATATCTAATACAGATGTAGCTGAGAAGGGATTTGCTATAGGGTGGTAATGAGAAGTCCTTTCTTCAAAGGTCCTGGAAAGGGAGTATCTTTGGACTTTTCCCAGTCAAACCTTCCCCCCCAAACAAACAAACAAACAAACAAACAAAACCAAGTGGATCAGTGGATAATTAAGGCTGGAGCAGAAAGGCATAATCACTAATTAGGTAGCAAGGGATAACAATATGGAGACTTCAGTTTTCAACTTTATATGATATATTACTGTAGTTTAGCAACAAAGTGAGAGAAGGGACTTGAATTTTTTTGATTTTGTTGTTGTTATTGCTGTTATAGTTTTTCAGAACTCTAACATCTGTCTTGAGCATAGACTTGCATGGAAATGAAAACAGAAATTGAGAAACCAATGAAAAGGTATAGTAATAATGCTGGAAGAAGAAGATGATGGCTAATGTTCAGATTTCATAAAATCATAAATATATGAATATAGCTAATAAATATTGAACAATCAAATTCTAAGACACTGAAGTGGGCTTAACATTTGAAGGAGTGGTTTTAGGGTAATTAAAGGAAGTGCAAAATGAAACTAAATCTGTTAAATGGCTGCTGTATCCTAGGCACTATGCTGGGCACTTGGCATATGCAGTATCTCTTTCAATTTGTCCAAAAAGTATTGATTTCCATTCTTTTAAAAGAGAATGAATCCTTGATATATGCTCTTGGATAAAAATGCCTCTAAGGAGCTAGATGAGATTTGTTTCAAAGCATTGTGTAACAGAAATATATGGCAAACGTGTGAACAGAAATCATTCCCAATAAGTACACAAAGGCTTAAAACATAATAGAATAAAGAAAGGTTTAGATGAATTCATGGATGATTGCTATAGAGTAGATGTTAAAATTATTTATCAGTAATATATATACATATATATATTTATCAGTAATATATACATATATATGTGTGTGTATATATATATATATATACATATATATATATATACACACACACACACACACATATATATATATATATGTATATATATAACCCTTGTAGAGTAATAGTAGGGAACAATGCAATGAATCATTCTGTGGTTTGACCCCGAATGTCACTTCTTAACACTTTGGTGAAAGATGTAGCCACACTGGTAGAAATGCTTTAATCTCTGGAGGTCTCTGTGAGGAAGCAGTCATGCTTGAGCCAAGTAATCAGGTAGACACTGAGTGCCTAATTCTTTTTCGTGGCAGAAGGAGCTCTTTTATTTGTGGTAAAAGGACAGCTCTCTACTTCCTGCCTCAATTTGATGATTGAAAAAAATAATTTCATGAGCTACTGTTGACAGTTGATATATGATTATAGAATGTCATTTAAAAATATAAACAAATGAGTTTATTGGTTTGATCTTATTATAGTAAAAAAAGCTATGGGGTGCCTGGGTGGTTCAGTTGGTTGAGAGTTTGTCTCTTTGACTCTTGATTTCAGTTTAGGTCATGATCTCAGGGTCATAGGATTGAGCCCCATCAGTCTATGATCTGAGTGTGGAGACTTATTGGGATTCTCTCTCTCCCTCTGCCCCCTCTGCCCCTCTCCCTGGCTTCCTGGCTTGTGCTTCCTCTTTCTCTTTCTTAAGAACAAAAACAAAAAAAAAAAAACCTAGAAAGATGTTGAAACATTTTTTCTTGAGTTTTTTTCCTAGCCATTTGCATTGATTCATTGAACATGAAACTCCAACTTCTGACTATTTTGCTGAAGATTTTCCTAAACTTATTACTAATTACTAACATTTTGAAAAACTTCTTAGATATCTTAAATGGTGATTTGGGGTGCTCTTATTACCATTTTTTGTGTCATTTTGAAAATTACTTTTAATAACTTGGCATTTGTATCCTTAAACACATTTAAATATGTCTTTCTTCCTTAAAATAGAAATAATATATTTTAGGGTACAATAACATTCCTAAAAAGAACCCTGATGAGCAGTGTAGAATAAAAATAAGGCCACAGTTTTAACAATTAGGCTTCATAGTCACCATGACTTTTCATATCCAATATTATCATTTTTGTTTAATGGCCATTATAAAATTTATTTTATAGTGATCTTATTTTGGCAACCATCTATGAATAGTTTTTAAAAGGATACAGAAGAAAAATTCTGGTTAATTTGTAATTTGCTTAAATTTAAATAGACCATGCAAACTATAGGTGTGCTCTTAAACGTATAACTGCCAACACTATGAAAAATCATAAAACAGTTTTGCCACTATATATTTTGCCCATCCTTGTAACCTTGAAAGAAGTGTAAATTATTGAATTTTCTGATAGTAATAACATTTGTTTATAGTTAACTAAAATATAAAACATTTTAATACATGTGCATGTATGTGTGTTTATGTTCTCACCACCCATATATAAAATCTCTGTATATTTTGATACGATAGAAATTTTCCTCTGATGTCAAATAATCTTTGAAAACTGTATTCCAATTAAATAAAATATTATAAATAATATAACCAAGTGTCTATAATATTTTAGCCTAGTTATCGTATAACATTACATTGCACAGATAACCTTCATATCTAAAGTTTTGACCACATTTTTTACTGCTTTCTTAGGATAAATTAATAAATTTGGATAATTTAATGATATTCTTTTAAATGAGGTTAATGAATCAAAGAGAATTATTATTTAAAATTATAAAAATTGTTTACAATATGCATCACAAAAGAGTTTTATAATTTCTTTAGATTTTGATTTTTTAAGTTTTTAAAAAATTTCCAGTTAGTTAATGGTGTAATGTTGGTTTTGAGTGTACAATATAGTGATTCAACACTTCCATACAACAGCTAGTGCCCATCACAAGTGCACTCCTTAATCCCCATAACCTATTTAATCCAGCCACCCATCCCACCCCCTCTCTGGTAACCATCAGTTTTTTCTCTATAGTCAAGAGTGTGTTTCTTGGTTTGCCTCCCTCTCTTTTTTTTTTCCTTCACTCATTTGTTTTGTTTCTCAAATTCCACATATAAGTGAAATGATATGGTATGAAAGAATATATCATATGGCAAGATTTCATTCTTATTTTATGATTTAGTAATATTAATCTATATATCTATATATGGATATCTATCTATCTATCTATCTATGTAAATATATCACCTCTTCTTTATCCATTCATCAGTCAGTGGACACTTGGGCTGTTTCCATAATTTGGCTATTGTAGATAATACTGCTATAAATATCAGGGTACATGTACTGCCCTTTTAATTAGGATTTTTGTAATTTAAGTCTAAGTTAGGAGTGCACAAATTTCATCATAGTGAACTATGTTGCATAGGACATTTGTCATGATATCAAATAGTTACTAACAGTCACATGTTTGGAATTTTTCATTTATTTTTAACTCTAATTACCTTTAAACACATACATGCTTCTTAGATCAGTGCCTGAAATTCCTGTCCCTGCCTTTTTCCAGCATTATATTATGTGAGACTGTACAACTTTTTTTTCTTATTGATTCATGAACACTTTGTGTATTAAATATATTAACTTTCATTTATTTCAATTTTTTCATAATTATTGTATGACTTAATGTTTATATGGTGTTGTTGATATACTAAAGTTTTAAGCTTTTATAATATAATTTTTTGCATTTTTATTTTATGTTTTATTTTACTATTTTGACACACAGAAATTATTTTTCCTTTGATATTAGATAAAAATATATGTATCTTTTCTTCTCACCGTATTGTATTATTTTATTCTATATTTTTATCTTAATTTAAATTACCCAACCATTCAAAACTAATTTTGCCTATTTTCATAATGAAATTCTTAATCTTTTTTACATTATTTAATCACATTATATAACATGTTTCTTCATTATCTGATTTTAAGTGTTCTTTTTTTCATATAGCTAAGGCATTTAAAATTTTCAGAAACTTCTGGACTGTCTATTTTATCCTACTTCATTATTGTTTGTTTTTCTTTTTTCTGCTTACCAAAAAGAATGTTTCTGGGTAATTTTGTTGGTAAATGATTTGAAGATGGCAAGATGTATTTTTATAAATTCTAGGAATAAGACATCTTTTGCTTCTAACTGAAATGTTAAATTATCAACAAATAAACTGAATCACAACTTTCTAACAAACACTGAAAGGTTTTGGGAGTTACACTGAACTGCACATACACAAAAATAGCCTTGAAGAGATTCTGCCATGTGCGTTGTTCCTTTTTTCCATGGATGAATGGTTTCCCCCAAATAACAAGGCAAATGTTTCAAAAGGATATCTGCCATGACACATGTTCACAGGTTTATCACCATACATAATCTGATACAAAAGAAGTTACATGATTTCTCATTAGAACTACTACTTAAAGTATATTCATCAGAGAAGAAATTTCAGGCCTTCAAAAAGTATAAGAAATATCAAACCAAACTGTCCAGCATAGTGTTCTAAATTAACTCTTTATTTTAAGACTAGGAAGAGCTACTTCTCCTTTTTACTTTATCTACCTTTCAATTCTGGTGAATTAGAAATGAATGAAAAAGTAGAATTGAATTGAGGTTGCATTAGACCACAACTTCCAAAAAGACTGATAAAATCGCTTTATATGAATTCAATTCACTGAGCTAGTCGCCTGGTAAAATAGTAAGAATGAGTATTATTCTACCTTGTCCTTATAGCCACCTTGAAGAAAAACGTGTGGCTTAGACAGAATCTTTAACAGTTTTGGCAAGGATTTTCAGCAATATTTACATAGTGTTTATAATTTTAAATCCCTAATAGATGTGTTTCTTTTTGTGTGGGAAGGCTTTTGGCATGAGTAGCACACAGATTCAATCTCACTGCATCATAATTTTTAAATGGCCACAAAAAGTCGTTGTCACAAGGAAAATATAATAAACTGAGGCTAATATTTCAGGTGTAGCTTCAAAGGATTCCTCAATTGAATGTATAATGCTGAAATTGCTCAGAGTGTTTTGATTCCTTCAGAAACAAATCTTAAACCAGAATAGCCAATAGATTTTTTGGCTTCTATTGTTTTATTCAAAATGTCAGCCACTTCTTCCCACATACAATGCAATCAATTTGCAAGGGTACATCAGAGAGGCAACAATTTGATGTTACCTTAAACCTTAATTGTTCTTTTTTTTTTAAGCCTTATCTTTTCTTATAACACATTTTCCATCCTCTCTTTCAGCTAAGAGTGTCCCAGTGGTTAAGCTCTGGATAAAGGGATATAACTAGAATGATCATGTCCAACTTTCAGGAGATAACTTTATAGGGAAGCTATTTTCCGTTCTCTCTTCTCCGGGACCTTCTCTACATTCTGGGACATGGTTGTGGTGGTGGTGATTCAGTTTAGGACTTGGGATGAGGACAAATGCTAGGAAAGGACAGAGCAATGAAACAAATGAATCTGTGTTCCTGAAGGACGTTGTACAGGAAACCCATCAGATTTTCCTAGATTGCTTCTCACCTTAGCCATTTACATTAGAAGAGAAATGAACCATCTCTCTTGTTTTTACTGTCTCTGTTAAAGCAATTAAAACAAAATCTTTTCCATTGCTTAATGAGCGAAACTCTATGCTTTGTTTAGTATTTGTTTCCTGGTAATATTTTTTTTATACTTTCCATTTGCTCAAAACTTGTTCAAAACTTCCATTTACATCTCAGTGGGTATTTGTAATGAGTAAAAATTCTGGTTCAATGGTTATTTTCTTTAATCATGTTAACTATATGATTCCTTTATAATCTGGCTTCCATTGTTTCTTAAGTGGTTCCACTGATAAACAAGTTGATATCACCTAATTACCTGTGTCAATTACTGTTACATTTCAGCTCCAAAATTACGCTTCTACAATTTGCCTTGAGATGTTTGATACTAGAATCTTTAAACCACATTTCTGTTTTGCAACATTAAACTGGCCCAATAGAGAAAGAGAGTGGAAACTTCAAGGCTAGAAAAGAGGCAGTTTGCTTCTTTCTGTTTGCTTTAAAAGTTCTTCCTATTTGCGTAAGCTTGTTTTTACAGATTTAAAAACTGCCTCTTCCATATTGATCTTTCTATAAATACACAAGATTTTAAGTGTTCAGAGAGAATAAAATACCCATACCTCTTTATAACTTTAAGATTTTCTTTCAACAATATGGCAATTTTGTTTATAACTTTATTCATTCTCCAACCATTCTAGTTACTGCTTATTTTTATGTTATATGTATAAAACACAATTTATTTCACTAATTCCTATTAGAAAACTTTCATGTGTCTTTGAGTATTTATTATCTTTTATAACTATTGCACTACCTTAATATGATATTTATTTACCATATAATATTTCTTTGTCAAACACTATGCTGATTCTTTTACAGGTACCATCTCTGTTATGACACAAAAACTTTGAGAAGAAATCATTGCTTTCCTTGGTAATGAAGAACTTGAGATTCTGAGAGTTTAGTTTTTTTAGTCTTTATTTATTTTGAAAGACAGAGAGAGATGGAGACAGAGTGTGAGCAGGGGAGGGGCAGAGAGAGAGGGAGACACAGAATCTGAAGCAGGATCCAGGCTCTGAACTGTCAGCACAGAGCCCAATGTGGGGCTCAAACCCACAGACCGTGAGATCATGACCTGAGCTGAAGTCAGATGCTTAACTGACTGAGCCACCTAGGCACCCCAAGATTCTGAGAGTTTAGAAGTTTTGCTTAAGCTCAGACACTAATTTTTTAAGAAAATCAAAACCAAACTATTTCCATAACACTTATATCATATAGTTCTTATATATGGCCATCCTTTGCTTTTTTCTTGCTTGCTAGCTTTATTATTTGGGTCCCTACTATCTATGTGCCATGCGTGTGGTAAAGATCCACAGTTTTCATTTGGGGATCAAAATCTCAATCATCCTTATGGCATGTGGTTTTGGTGGGACTTTATCTCTAAATAGGCAAGCATGTGATCGAGTTTTAAACCAATTGGTGGATTTATCTTTTTTGGTCACAGTAATTCAGAGTCGGGAATATGATTCAAGCCATACTAATGAGGCTTACTTAAAGTAATATTTGGATGTTTCTGAGAAATTTTAAAGGCACATTGGATATGAACTTGAGAGCTTGTGAAGTAGGGGGTGTTACAGTCATCCTGTGACCATGTGCAAAATGAGAATAAAACCAACATAATGAAAAACAGAGCTGAACCAAGGGTTAGAAGCAAACTGAGTTCTGATTATATGACTAGAGTCCCAAATTGAAAATTTCCTGAAGCCAATTATCTCCACCTAGTTAAAGCCCTTTTTATTTTTTTATTTATTTTTAAAATATTTAATGTTTATTTATTTTTGAAAGACAGATACAGAGCACGAGAGGAGGAGGGCAGAGAGAGAGAGACACACAGAATCCGAAGCAGGCTCCAGGCTCTGAGCTGTCAGCACAGAGCCCGACACGGGACTCGAACCCACAAACCATGAGATCGTGACCTGAGCCAAAGTCAGTCCCCCAACCAACTGAGCCACCCAGGCGCCCCTAAAGCCCCTTTAAAAAAATAACATATTAATCGCTGATTTCTTTTTGCACAGCCACTCAATATGGGAAATATTTTACCTGATGTGTAATTTTCTAATGTTCAAAACAATCATGTGAGATAGATGCTAATGTTATCTCCATTCAGGAGAGAAGGAAAATAACATCCAAAGTTTTTGTGTAACTTAATTATGTCCAGATTCAGATAAATGCTGGAGTCATGATTAGAATTTATTCGGTCAAAATGTAGAGTTCAACATGACACTCTACTGATTTTCTTGACAAGTGTGATTTGTACTTTTGCCCTTTTGATCACAATTGTCTTTATAAATATCGGAAGGAATTATCACTGCTTTCCCTTGTAATCTATTTTAGTGTTTTTGTAATATGCTATTTTAATTTATACTTTTTCTAAAAGTTAATGAAAGTAAAATAAACACCTTTGTCTAATGTTATATTCAGGTTATCTTTGTGTCTTTCATTTGTTTTCTTTTCCATGGTACAAAATATATTGATAATTGGAACCAAATGTAGGTTAATATGGAAATGAGTTTTAGTCCTCATTATAACTTTTGTGGGATAGCATTCCTTGGATAGAATACATCTCTTGTAAATAATGACTGTCCTGACATCTGCCCTTCACCAAATGAACAGACAAACTAGCTTATAATAATGCAGCTAACTGTGCTCAGGCTATGTTTGGACATAAAATATGAGTTTAACGTTGTCAACAATTTTGTGTACTATGAATAGTGGGGATTTTTTGGTACTATTTCAAAAATACAGCGTGATTTAATTTTATCTTCTTTTGTCTCCATATTATTTTATAAAATTTTAGTTGATAATTTTAGAAATTATTAAGTAAACATTTTAAATTGAGAAAAATATTATTTTTAGTAGAAAGACTCTAATGTACTAAAAATTCTTCCAAGGTAACTTTTATTATTACTTACAAGTATATTCATAGCAAATTTTTAACATAAACCTTTGAAATATGAAGAAATAAAAGATACAATCTGAATGGAATATGAGAAAACATTTTCTCATGTGATAATAGTGTAATATAACTGTAATTCACTTCACAAAAAAGGATAGCATTGTCCTGCCACAGAAATAAGACTCCATGTTTTTTGATAAGAACTATAAAAACTTACATTACTCTGTTTTAAATTGAACCATTTAGAAAACCTGCTACTGCAAAATCACACAATTTTTCTGTAAAAATTTCAGTCTTGTATGTCCCAGGACACTATTATTGGAAACAATAAAATATACTATTGTAAGATCAACGAGGGTTGAGATGACTGTATTCACATAAGCTAAAAAAGACAATCAGTATGATAATTAGAGCATGTTAATTACTCTCCACCAGCAACAAAAAATGCAAATGATATACAGCAGGAAATTAACAGCAGTTACTGCTCAATATTGCATGACTTTTCCATTAAGAATAATATGAGGAGTTGTTAAATTATAGAAAATGAGAATAATGAGGCCAGAATATTAAAGAGCTTTAGGTTTCCGGTCTGGCTGTGGAGGAAATCATTAGGAATGGTTCTGAGCAAGTGCTACATTCTGTGTGGGTTCAGAAAGCTTGTTGAGTACAATGGGGAAATCTTCATGTATGCTTTTGTTTTTACAAGATAAAACAAGACTGGGTATTCTGGCTCAGCTAGAAGCAGTTCAGTAACCTTTCCTGAATAATACATTTGCCAAAATCTGCTAACACCATTTCACCCTTTCCTTTCAAAATGTTGGACTGATGAAACAATGAATATAATTTGCCACAGTCCCAGAACAATCTGAAGAGTTGGGATACTTTTTGTAATTACAAATCATTTTTAAAGAAAGGAAAACGATTATATGACTAAGATTTAGATGAAACAGAAATATGGCGAGCAGCTAAGAAACCTTCCCTTCTTTATCTGTACTATAAAGAAAGAATCATATTAACTTTCTTTTGGAAAGTTTTAATATGAAAGGAAGCTGCATTATAATACACCACCTAATGCACCATCATCCCTATATAATTCAGTCTGTCAAATGTGCTACAATTACAGCAGGAGTGAAACCCAGAACGTTTAATATTAAGTATACATTTGAAAGAATGTACAAGTATAAAATAAGTCCTAGGGGCGCCTGGGTGGCGCAGTCGGCTAAGCGTCCGACTTCAGCCAGGTCACGATCTCACGGTCCGTGAGTTCGAGCCCCGCATCGGGCTCTGGGCTGATGGCTCAGAGCCTGGAGCCTGTTTCCGATTCTGTGTCTCCCTCTCTCTCTGCCCCTCCCCCGTTCATGCTCTGTCTCTCTCTGTCCCAAAAATAAATAAATGTTGAAAAAAATAAAAAAATAAAATAAAATAAGTCCTAAATTCTATGGAGAATAGTTTGCTTCTAAAAGGAAAATCATTAATTTATTCATAATTTAGCACACTAGTAAACACCCTGAAAAAACTTTCGTTCTAGGAAAAAGGGAGAGAAAGTGAGGACAAAACAAAATATTTTCAACATTTTTAGTTTTCATGTGTTTTGGAATTTTTAACAATTAATTGGATATATTAATATAAGCTTATCTTAATTCACATTATAGAATATTTAAGATATACATATATAGATGTGATTTAAGTGTTTGTTATACTCTTATTCTAAGGTCTTTGTTTTCAAATTTTTGTGACATCCCAGTCTGAAATTAATAGCTAGTCAATGTGTTCCATATCCACTTTAAGTTCATAATCATTATATACCTTAGGAAATGGATATATTTTCATCTGTAGAGCAGAGTTTGAAGTTTAACTTTTCATACCATCCAGGGAGCTTTGATTTCTCCATGAAAAAATTTCTCCTTTGCTCAGACACAGCCAGTTTTTCATAATAGCATTGAGCTATTACCACAATCTTCTCCTTTCCCTTATTTTCCTGTTAATACCTATTTATTACAGCTTGTTTTCATGGTTTCGTTCGTGGAAAGACATTTTTAACGCATCCAGGTAAGTACCAAATCACTAAAAACTATTTCACAACAACATTATTGGCATAAATAGACATACCTTAGCTAAATACAAGCTGTTGCTAACTAGACATAAGCAAGCTGGGCCGTCTCTCACATAATATAATTGCACTCCAGGTAGGCAATTCATTCCTTTGGAAATATCTCTGAAACAGCCCTCAAAATGATTATTGCCCGGTAAATATACATTTTACGGCTTGGTACCTTGTTGTTATTGTTGTTGTTGTTGTTCCACCATAGCAGTTTTAAAAACATTTTCTGTGAAATTAATAACATACTGGTTCTAACCTGTAGAATCCATTCCAGCTTTTTCATCAAAATACAGGCAAATAAGATCACTAGGAAAAGTCATGTTTCCCTGATTGTTGACATTTTCTGCCTTATTTCATTAAAAGCATGTGATCTCCTTTCACTGAACACACAGAAAGCAATAGGATAGCATTGGCTATAAAGGAATTGGACATATGGGCCATCTTCCTCACTGCTGCTACTGGTCACACCTGATTCAATTACAATATGCTGTGCATGTAACGTGACAACTTCCAAAATAAAGGACATATGCATGAGGTGTTCTTATGATGACACTGAACTCTGAGTTGCAGCAGTAGAAAAGGGGTCCAGGGTCTGATTTACTCTCAGGAGAATACTTCCAATGCAAGATGGAAGTAAAAACAAAGAGACAATAGCAACAAAATATGTATGCTCCGAAAGCACCTTAACCCATAGTTTTACATAAACTATCACTCATGGTCCGTATAATATCCCATCATGACAGGTAGGACAAGTGTTCAATAATGCAGTCTGAAACCAATTTATATATTCAAGGACATTCAAATGATTCGATTGTGCAGAGAATATAAAAAATAAAAATTAAATTATATCAATAATATTTCATTCTTTTTCTTTCCTCTGAACCTGGTGTTCTTTCCACACCATGCTGCCATTCAAACCACTAACAAAAATAAAAATCCTTATTTTGTACAATATGTAGTTTATAGAACTCTTTCCCATATATCGTAACAGTTCATCTGTTTATGATGCTATATGGGCTGCATTCCTATTTCTAATTACCTACGAGAAAATTGACTGATAAAATTTAAGAGACTGGTTCAAGAGTGTTCTGGCTCTATAAATATAATTCTGGCCTGAAATTCTTTCTATAATATCACTTAATTTCCATATAGGGACATCTGTTCTTTCACTTATTTCACAGATAAATACTTATCATGTAACAAATGTTAAACATTTTTCCAGTCCCATGGGATACAATGAGAAAAAGAAACACAACAATTTCCTGCTTTCATGCAGTTAATATTTGATATATATATATATCAGTATTTATATATCAATATTTGATATGTATGTGTACATATATATATATATATATATAGTCAAGGAAAAAGGCAGTCGAAAGGAAAAAGGGAAGAAAAACAACATAAGTGTGGAAAAGTGTGCCTATATCTACTTTTATATGGGTATTATCTGTGTAGGACTTATTACTGTGTATATCTGTGTAGGATTTATTACCACTCCCCACTTAAACCCAACAATGAGGTCATAGGGAGATTTTGCTGTTCCTAACATAAATCACTTTCTTATCTTTTTTTGTCTTTGCAAATATATCTGAATATACTTATCGTTCTTCCTCATTTGTCCTTAAAGACACAACTTAGTGATAATGTTCTCTAAGCTGTTGCTCATCTTTCCAATCTGAATGTCCACTTCTTCATTTTTCCTTGGTTCCAATGTTTATGGTAATTATATAAAACGCTACCTCTCTCTTTTACTCCTCTGATTATTTGTTTACTTTCTAGTTTCACCTTATGATATCACTGAATGGAAACTTGTATGTGTTCCTAGTAGTTAGCACAGTGAATGGTACTTGATAGGAGCCCAATAAGTTTTAGTTCCTCAGTTGAATATCTAACACTCTAGGGTCAGTGTATCCTAGTGATTGTCCCAATTAGAGAGTCATAAAATGACTGGAGTTTCTTCTTTTGTTTTTTGACTTTCAACCAAATGTAGAAATAGAATCCCCAGTGAAAAACCAAAATGTTTCATCATTTAAAGAACTCCAAAGAATTCAATGATCAGCCAGATTGAGGAGTCACTGATCTATTAGACATATTGATCACATTTATACCCTCTGCTTTTTAGCTTGAAAGCCATTGAAGCATTACATCTTATTGACAAGTATGAAGCAAAAAGGGAATAATACATATTATAAAACTCAACCAAAATATAATAAACAATCTGATTAAGAATACATAAGAGATCTGAATCGACACTTCAGCAAGGAAGATATACACATGTCAAGTAAGCATAAGAAAAAATGCTTCTGTCATTAAGGATGCATATGTCATTAGGGAATTGCAAGTTAAAACAACATGAAACATGGCTACACATCTATTAAAATAGCCAAAATCTGGGACACTGATGACACCAAATTCTTTCAAGGATTTGGAACAACAGAAACTCTCATTCATTGATAATGGGACTGCAAAATTGCACAACCACATTGGAAGACAGTTTGGCGGTTTCTTGGAAAACTAAACATACTCTTGCCATATGATCCAGCAATTGTACGCCTTGGAATTTACGAAAATGAGTTGGAAACTTATGTCCATACAAAAACTTGCATATGGATAGGCACAGATATAAACATGGGTGTTTATAGCAGCATTATTCATAATTGGCAAAACTTGGAAGGAACCAAGATATCCTTCAGTAGGTGAGTGGATAAATAAACTGTGGTAAATCCAGACAATAGAATATTACTGTGCTAAAAAAAAATGAGCTATCAAGCCACAAAGCAAAGCAAAACAATAATAAGAATAATACAAACAGAAGAGGGGAAACCTTAAATGCATATTACTAAGTGAAAGAAGCGAATCCAAAATGGCTGCATACTGCATGATTCCAACTATGTGACATATTAAAAAGACAAAACTATGGGTACAATAAAAAGATTGGTGGCTTCCAAGGATTGGGAAGAGGGAGAGATAAATATGGGAAATACTGGGGATTTTTAGGGCAGTGAAGCTATTCTGTATGATACTACATGGTGAACGTACATCATTACATTTGTCAAAACCTATAGAAGGCACAACACCAAGATTGAACTCTATTGTAAACTGTAATCTTTGGCTGATAATTATGTGTCAATGAAGGTCCACCAGTTATAACAAATATACCCCTCTGGTGGAAAATATTGATGATGGGGAGGCTATGCATGTGTGAGGCAGAAGATATATGAGAGAACTGTACTTCTGCTCAATTTTGCAGTGAACCTAAAATTGCTGTAAAAAAATAGCCCATTAAAATATATAAATAATCCTAAGAAGGTTAAAAAAAAAACCCAAAACCCACACAATACAACAAAATTCAACTTACTTTTCTACCAGACTACCTCACATCTGAAAGAGTATTGTGCCATCCAAATATTATAGTGTGTTCTAACCAGAAACTTCTGAACATGTCATCAAAAATAATTTTTTAAAATTCTTTAATGTTTATTGTATTTTTGAGAGAGAGAGAGAGAGGGAGAGAGAGAGAGAGAGAGCATAAGTGGGGGAGGAGCAGAGAGAGAGGGGGGGAGACACAGATTTGAAACAAGCTCCAGGCTCTGAGCTGTCAGCGCAGAGCCTGACACGGGGCTCAAACTCACAAACCATGAGATCAAGACCTGAGTTGAAGTCGGATGATTAACTAACTGAGCCACCAAGGTCCACCACCAAAAGTAACTTCTACAGCTACTATATTTGGGTGCCTGATGGCTCAGTTTTTAAGCATCTGACTTTGGCTCAGGACATGATCTCACAGTCTGTGAGTTTAAGTCCCACACTGGGTGATCCAGTGACCTGCTTCAGGTGAGCTCGTGCCCTGCTTCAGGTGAACATGAACCCTGCTTCTCTCCGTCTCTCTCTCTGTCTTTCTCTCTCTGCCCTCGGATTCTATCTCTTCCTTTCTCTGCCCCTCACTCACTTGTGCCCTTTCTTTCACTCTCTCTCAAAAAAATAAATAAATAAAACAAATAAATAAAGTTTTATATTTAATAAAGATTTTTTTTAAATCTCACACAAGAATAAGATTATTTTATAGCCTTCTTTTTATATTTTGTTAGTGTTTTCAGTTGTGGCTATCTACTTTTTTTTTTTTTTACATGCATAGCCATTAATTTTGGGGATGTTTCAACATCTCCAATATATTGATATAATATGTAATTTATCATTAAAGAAAATAGTCAAACTGCTGTGTCATTGCACCCAAAACATATAAAATTTAATTAACAAAAAAGACAACAAAACAATGAAAATAGGCAGATATTTAACACAGTCACGCATAAAAATGGCTAATACGTGCATGAAAAGATGATTAAGATTCTTAGTCCTGAGGGAAATGTTAATTCAAATCATAATGATAAACTACTTCACACTCATAAAGATTGACAAAATTAAAAGGACTGATACTACCAGTTTTAGTGAAGATAGGTCAACTGGATCTCATGCACTGTTGATGGGAGTGTATAATACATAACCACTTAGGGAACTAGTTTGGTCATTTCTTATAAATTCAATAGACAACTAGACAACTACCAAGTGTTAGCTCTTTTCTCTCACATGGGATATATTAAGGGAAAAATAAAACATATTCCTGTTTTCATGCAGCTTATATTTTACTAGAGTGAAATAAAACAACAAATCCAATACATAAATGAATTCTGTAGTATATAAAAAGGCAATAATGACCCAGAAATATCATTTCTGTGAAATCCCCAAAGGGATAAAAATATACATCCAGTCAAAATGTCTACAGGAATGTTATTAGTTTTATTAACAATAGCTAAAAACTAGGAGGAACTCAGATGTCTACCAATATGTTAGTAGTGTAACAAATTGTAGTGCTCTAAAACATTTGAAGACACTTCATTCTATTATATATATTTTGTTATCATTATATCACTATTATATATACACATGTACATGCACATACTCCTATACATACATAAGGAATGCATATAAAATATGTATACAGGATGAATATATTAAATAGCTCATGGTTGATACCGTTTCATGAAGTTCTAAATAAACCCAAAACTAAGCTACAGAAATAGATACAACAATGTAGTGGGTGTGGTGTCACTGAAAAACTGACATGGGGAAAATTCAAAATAAGTGGAAATTTTCTATGTTTTGATTGGGTTGGACGTTGTATAAAACTTATCAAAATTTACCAACAAACAAGAGTCCTGGGTCAGATGACTTCCATGGGGAATTCTACCAGACATTTAAAGAAGACTTAATACCTATTTTTCTCAGAATATTCCAAAAACTAGAAATGGGAGGAAAGTTTCCAAACTCATTCTATGAAGCCAGAATTACCTTAATTCCAAAGCTAGACAAAGACCCCACAAAAAAAGAAGAATAACAGGTCAATATCTCTGATGAACCTTGATACAAAAATTCTCACCAAGATACCAACAAATTGAATTCAACAGTACATTAACAGAATTATTCACTGTGACCAAGTGGGATTTATTCCAGGGCTGCAGGGCTGCTTCAGTATTCACAAGCCAATCAACATAATACACCACATTAATAAAAGAAAGGATAAGAACCATATGATCCTTTCAATAGACAAGGAAAAATATTTGACAAAATACAGCATTCTTTCTTCATAAAAACCCTCAAGAAAGTAGGGATAGAAGGAACATACCTTAACATCATAAAGGCCATATATGAAAAGCCCACAGCGAATATTATCCTCAATGGGGAAAAACTGAGAACTTTTCCCCTAAGGATAGGAACACAACAGGGATGTCCACTCTCACCACTGTTGTTCAACATAGTACTGGAGGTTCAAACATTAGCAATCAGACAACAAAAAGAAATAAGAAGCATACAAATTGGCAAAGAAGAAGTCAAACTTTCACACTTTTCAGGTGACATGATACTCTACATGGAAACCCCGAAAGATTCCACCAAAAGTATGAATTCAGCAAAGTCACAGGATATGAAATTAATGTACAGAGATTACTTAAATTTCTATGCACCAATAATAAGGCAGCAGAAAGAGAAATCAAGGATTAAACCCATATTCATTTGCACCAGAAACCTTAAGATGCCTAGAAATAAACCTAACCAAAGAGGTAAAAGATCTATATCCTGACAACTGTGGAAAGCTTATGAAAATATTGAAGAAGACACAGAGATATGGAAAACATTCCATGCTCATGGATTGGAAGAACAAATATTGATAAAATGTCCATACAACACAAACAATCCTAAAAGTTGTATGTAACCAGAAAAGACCCCTAATAGACAAAGTAATGTTGCAAAGAAAACCAAAGCTGGAGTCATCACAAATCAAGCTGTATTACAAAGCTATAATCATCAAGGCAGTATGATACTGACACAAAAACACATAGATCAATGGAACAGAGTAGACAACCCAGAAATGGAACCACAAATGTATGGCCAAGTAATCTTTGACAAAACAGGAAAAAGTATCTGATGGGAAAACTGGATAGTGAGATGCAGAATGAACCTGGACCACTTTGTTACACCATACACAAAAATAAATTCAAAATGGATGAAACACCTAAATGTGAAAAAGGAACCATAAAAATGCTACAGGAGAAAACAGGCAGGAACCTCTTTGACCTCAGCCACAGCAACTTCTTAATAAACATGTCGTGGAGGCAAAGGAAATAAAAGCAAAAATGAACTACTGGGACCTCATCAAGATAAAAATCTGCTGCACAGCAAAGGAAACTATCAGCAAAACTAAAAGGTAACTGACAGGATGGGAGAAGATATTTGCAAATGACATATCAGACAAAGCATTAATATCCAAAATCTATAAACAACTTAGCAAACTCAACACCCAAAAAACAAATAATCCAGTGAAGAAATGGAAAGAAGATGTGAATAGACAATTTTCCAAAGAAGACATCCAGATAGCTAACAGACACATAAAAAGATGCTCAACATCACTCATCATCAGGGAAATACAAATCAAAACCACAATGAGATACAACCTTATACTTCTCAGAAAGTATAAAGGCTAAAATGAACAACTCAGGAAATAAGAGATGTTGGCAAAGATGTATGCTGATTTAAAGGGGCACATGCACTCCAATATTTATAGCAGCGCTATTAACAATAGCCAAATTATGGATAGAGTCCAAATGTCCAATCCACTAATAAGTGGATGGACACACACACACACACACACACACACACACAATGAAATGCTGCTCAACTATCAAAAAGAATGAAATCTTTTCATTTGCAACAACATGGATGGAACGAGGGTGTATTATGCTAAGTGAAACAGTCAGAGAAAGACAAATACACAATTTCTCTCAGATGCTGAATTTAAGAAACAAAACAGATGAACATAGAGTATGGAAAGGAAAAATAAGATAAAAACAGAGGGAGGCAAGCCATAAGAGACTACAGAGAACAGACTGAGGGTTGCTGGCGAGGTGTTGGGTGGGAGGATGGGCTAAATGAATGCTGAGCATTAAGGAGGGCACTTGTTGGGATAAGCAGAGTGTTACACGTAAGTGATGAGCCACTGGGTTCTACTCCTGAAACCAATAGTACACTGTATGTTAACTAAGTTGAATTTAAATTAAAAATTTTTTAAAATAAATTGCATTTGAATAGAAAATCCTTATCAAAAAATCTTATCAAACATACAACTTTTTGTTGACATGTTAATACTGACCTCCCCCCAATGCATTTTGTTACAATTATATAGCAACAAAAATTACTTTAAAAAGTATACTAAACTGTGAAAGTAGTTTAAAGGAAGAAGCTAAAAGATGATTTGACAGGCAGCAGAATTTTATTTATTTTATGTATTTCTTTTTTGTCATTGTTTTATGTCACTATGTTTTTTGGTTTATTACACCAAAATATGCAGCCAGAAAAACAAATGAATAAAAACTACTCAACCTCTTTCCACTTTTCCTTTGACTGAGGCTAAGATGGCAGATGTTGGAAGAACCATATGGACTCAGAGGCAGAAGCTACCACTTGATTATGGCAAAATAAAGAGACAAAAGGAGCTTGGGTGTGTCTGACACCACAGAGCTGTCATATCAGTTCTCTCTCTCTCTCACTCTCTTTTTTTGTGGTTTCAAGTTTTTATTTAAATTACAGTTAGTTAACATATAGTGTAATATTGGTTTCAGGAGTAGAATTTAGGGATTCATCACTTGTATATAACACCCAGTAAGCAGCAGAATTTTAAAAATAATTAGATGTCTTCTTAAAGTGTCTTTGTTGTAAAGGTCAGTAATAATCATTTTGATGAATACATTGCATTCTAGAGTTTTAAAACAAGTCATTTTTATTAAGATACTTATTTCTTATTTTAAAATGTAATAGATGAGTAGTCAAGGGTATAACATTAGATGTAATATCTTACATAATTTTACAAATTGAGCACACTCTTATAACCAGCACTCACATAAAGAAATAAATTATTAGCTCCGAAATCTCCTTTGACCTTATTTCCAGTCACTACACCTAAAGAACAAACTAGGTTATTATTTCTAGAATATATGGATTAGAAGCTCAGAGAATCTAAGTGTATAGATTATCTTTAAATTCTTCCTTTCTTTTATCCTCCACTTTTTGTTGACATGTTGACACTGACCCCCCTCATGCAATAAAAAATCCACGTATAACTTTTACTTCCCCCAAATGTAACTACTAATAGCTTACTTTTGACTGGAAGCCTTACTAATAAGATAAACCATTGATAAACACACAATTTGTATTTCATTTTCAACAGATTTTACCTTGATTTTAATTTCTCAATTTTTGCTTCTGTAAAATTTTAATTGCTTCCTAAATAGTTTCATAATTTAAAGCTTCTAAGTCGTCCAATGCATCCCATCATCTTAAACTCAGATTTTATTATTCCACTTCTTTGTGAATATGTATAATGTACCCATGTGTTTTGTGCTTGGGTCTTAAGCTTTAAAAGTGACTAACATGGAAAGGTCAAGTCCATTGAAAGAAAAAGCTTAATGTTACAGTGCCCCTAAAAATGAGAGGCAGAGCTCCTCATGCGGGACCACAGGAGGAACACCACACTGTGGTCAGGAAGCAGAAGCAGGAAGAAAGGGAGAAGCTGGGCCAGAAGCATCTGTTGGTTTTCCTCGGGAAAGAGAAGGCAGGATAAACAGTCTATTCAAACTAGTGGCTAGTTTGAATAATTTTGATGGGCTTTGGGCTGTAAGAGTGGTCTCTAGTTGTCTGGCATGTGACCCTGAGATGATTAAGTCAGAGAAATATTGTCTCCTGAGGTCTATATTTAGCCATGACTCTGAATTAGTTAGCCAAAGGCATGTTCTTGGCTCCGTCTTTTGCTTTCTCTAAGAATTGGCTGGCTTAGGAGGGGTAGTCTCTCCTCAACCGAAAAGGTTTTTTTTTTTTTTGAACATGTCTAAATATCATAATATACAGAAAAAATTAATACATTTTTTGTATTGATTGTATATGCATATAATGTATATATACACAATGATGTGTGTGAATATATACACAGCTGACCCTTGAACAACACTGGGATTAAAGGTACTGCCCCTCACCCAAACAAAAATCTGCATATAACTTGTGACTTTCCAAAAAAGTAAGTACTAATAGCTAACTGCTGATTGGAAACTTTAATGGTAACATAACAGGAGATAAACACATATTGTATGTTATGTGTTTACATACTGTATTCTCACAATAAAGTAAGCTAGAGAAAAGTAAATTTTATTGAAGATTATAAGGAATAGAAGATATATTTACATTACTGTACTGTATCTATTGAAAAAAATCTGCATATAAGTGGACCTGTGCAGTTCAAACCTGTGTTGTTCAACTGCATACTTATGTCATCATGTTCACAATGTAGCCTTTTCTTTCCATCTTCTCTGTAGTCTCACTTTTATCCTCCTTCACTAATTAATATACTAATTGAAATCTCATTTGTTCTTCAAGTTTCATCTCCAGATTAGAAGTCTTTTCCAATGCCATCAAAATTAACTCTCTCTCCTTGTGAATCCATAGAACTGTTAAAAAAAAAATCTCCAAACAACTGGTATGACAAACCCACTTCAGTTACAGGTGTTATGGTAACTATATCCTTGAGGAGATGTTGGGATACCCCAAATCGTGCTTTTTGTAGGAGCCAATCATTTTGTCGCTGTCAATTATTCCCTATGTTTGTTTCATGCATTGCGCATGGGAATCATCTGTTGGTCTTGCTTAAACTATACAAGACTTGAATTACACAGACTATCACTTAGGCTTTCTTTTTTTTTAATATTTTATTTATTTTTGAGAGAGAGAGAGAGGGAGAGAGAGAGAAGAGACAGAGTGCAAGCAGGGGAAGAACAGAGAGAGAGGGAGAAACAGAATCCAAAGCAGACTCCAGGCTCTGAGCTATGAGCACATAGCCCGACACAGGGCTTGAAACCATAAACTGCGAGGTCATGACATGAGCGAAGTCCAAAGCTTAACTGACTGAGCCAGCCAGGTGCCTCTATCACTCAGCCTTTCTAAGGACAAGTATGGAAATCAGGATTTTAATCAATACCTCTGGTGCTTATTTGGCACACTGTATTTTTAAAACCACTACTCAAGTCAATGACCCATTCAGTATAAATTTAATAGTATAAAACCAAGTTACATCATCTTTTTAGTGATGTATGTACCACACTTACTATAATCGAAACTGTTGTTCGGATTTTATTTCTAAATAATAATAGCCAACACATATAGCACTTACTCTGATCAGATATTTTTCCAAGTTGTGTGCATATAGTAGCTTATTTAAACCTCACCATGATCCACTCAGGTCGTTACCATTATTATCCCCATTTTACAGATGAAGGAAGTAAAATCAGAAAACATAAAGTAACTTGCCAATGATTATATAGCTTTTAAATCTGGCTGCAATCCGTATTCTTATAAAATACACTATATTTCTTCTAGTGCGTAGAAGTTAGATGATCCATAGATAGATAGGTGATAGGTAGATATCATAAGTAGATAGATTATAGTATCTGAAATGTGAAAATGTGGTCGAAGTTATTACAGGGCAAATAGATTATAATCATCAGACAGTCATATAAAAAATAAACCTACTCTTTTTAGTCTTTTTAGCAAATCCATGTAGGGAAACGACTACTTCTTAGCAATGGAAACTATGCTAATTTATAATACAACCCAAACTGCTACTTTATGTAAATTAGATGTTTCCTACTCTCAATATTCTTTTAAAATTTTTTTTTTTTCAACGTTTATTTATTTTTGGGACAGAGAGAGAGCATGAACGGGGGAGGGGCAGAGAGAGAGGGAGACACAGAATTGGAAGCAGGCTCCAGGCTCTGAGCCATCAGCCCAGAGCCTGACGCGGGGCTCGAACTCACGGACCGCGAGATCGTGACCTGGCTGAAGTCGGACGCTTAACCGACTGCGCCACCCAGGCGCCCCCCTACTCTCAATATTCTTAAAAGACTGTCTGATTCAGAGCAAATAAATATTTCTGAGAACTAGACCTAAAGTATTTTTCACTCTTAATAGTTTCTATATTTATTAAACCAGAGAAAATTCTAAAGCTAAACTTGGCCATGAATCTTACTCATTGGCAGTTAATCTGGAATTTTTAATTTTGAGAACCTGATTCAAGATTTGTTTTAATGTCTGGTTCTGGATATGTAAAGTATTAAACCTCCAATGCACGTTTGAACAAAAAAATAAGCATACTCTTCAGTAGCTTGTCTGAAGAAATAATTTAATGCAAAGTTTGTGTCGTGCAACTCTTTCTTACTGTGTAGTAATTGTTTGTTTGCAAAAATTATAGTCAACTGTGGCTTGAACTTGTTTTTATCACCTTTTACAGGCAAAACACGTTATATACATTATCTTATATAAGCCTCATAACAAACTAGAAAGTAGATACTATTTGGAGATGAATCTATCAAGACTCAGAAAGTGACATACCAAGCTGGTCCCACAATAAGTAATTTTCACATCTTGGAAAAAGAAGATATTTTTTGAAATAAAACAATTCTTCTAAAATAGGCCAGTGAAACTATGATAGACTGGTAGAAAGATAACCTCTGTGTGTATATATGTATATGTGTGTGTATATATAAGTGTACATATCTATACACATTATAAATTGCATGTATGTACACAGATAATATATATATTTATCACATAAGTATCATTTGTATCCAGTATTCATGAAGTACTTATAATATAGTGTTTTATATTCATTTTATGTATGAAAATACGGGCCTCACTCATTCATTCTATAAATAAACATTTTTGGTGCCTTTTTGGAGCAACCACTACTCTAGCCCTGAATTACATTAACAGAGTCTCTGTTCTTAGAGACTGACTTTCTTGGGAGAAAACATAAATGTAAAATAATATAAATAAATATTATAAATACAAATTATAAACATAAATTTATATTTATAAAAATTATAAATAATATAGTAAGTAAAATTAAACCTTGTGCAGTGGATAAAAAAATGAAAGGATTTTTTTACATACCTTTTTTAAGCAAGCTATCAAATTTCTCCAAGGCCATAACATTGAGACTCATACCCCATTAATAGGAAGTCAGGTTTTTATCCCTAACCTTTGAAGGCAAAAGTTACTGCACAATTTCTGAAACAGAAATCAGCCTAGTTGTTTCCAAGACTGAATATAGCCCATTTTTTTTTTAATCTTAGTGTTCAAGAAAATACAGCTGACTGCCTCTGTGAAATATTTTATCCCACTTACTTTTCTTAGTACTAAGCAAGGATGGGAAGGCTTGAATGCCAGAAGTTACTTGTGGGAAAAGGAAGAACAGTGAAAATTTGCCTTTTTTCTATGTGAAATAGCAGATTTCTTTTGAGAAAGAAAGAAAAAAATGGAAAAATGTTTAGTTATACCTACCAAGATCTAATTTAACTTGTTAAATTAGGCTTAGCAAAAATTTATTGAGTGCATATTAAATGATAGCCATTATAGAGGGATAATATCATAGAAAATGTAAAAACCTTGAAAAGAAATAACTATATAGATGGTAAGTTCTATTAGAAGAGAAGACAACAATATATGTTTCTGAAAAAAGGAAGCAAAAAAGAAATGATTGTCTTTGGCTTAAATTTGGACACAGATGATATTGAAAGTATAAGAATAATCCATTGTTTCTTATCAATTTGAGCTTGCCACAGCCTTTTTTTGATATATAAATAACAATTTTTGTATCAGAGAAGTTAACGGTCCACATATAAATACTATGGATATAAACATAACAAATATCATGCCATTATCCCCTTAAAACAGGACTATATGGACACTTAAAAGCAGAAATAGAATGAGAACTGACAGGTATTTTTTCTGAGAAACAGTGGAAATGCTTAGTTTCTGAGATGGAGAAACTCATATATATATAATATGATGACTTGAGGAATAAAAAAGGAAATAGTAGCTGTGAATTCACTCAATTTCAAAATGTTATCCAAGACACAGAAAGAAAACAGCTATAGAAAAGATAGCACAGAATATCTAAGAAGATGAGAAACTATTATTAGCAACAAGAGACATGAAGCACACTTCTGCTGACCTTGGGCATCAAATCCTGTTTGGATAGTACATGCAATATTGATGAATATGTTTTCCTTTCATGGACTACCCTGCCTGCAACGTACTTTTGGATCTTGAGCTAACAAGTACCACGAAAACGAATCTTGGGAATAGAGGGCATGTTGGACAAATCAATCATACACAGAGACACAGAAAGTCCCTTGCTTACTAAGGAAAAGTATGTGATTCCATTGTATATGGCAAAAGGGATCTCTAAATGACTATTGCAAATAATACAAGTGGATGAGCATAAATATTTATTGTTTCTATTCTTTAGGTTTCAAGACAATTGCTATATAACATGAAGAAATAGGCTAAGCTGGTGTTTTATCTATATACTACAACTAGCATACTTCTGGACTCAGATATAAATAAGAACACCGGACTGCCAGCCTGAACTTCTGAGATGGACAAACTTGACTGCTAAGTTACTTGCATCTGAAAGCAGGAAACTTTTGTAGGATGTTTGCTTTCAGTATTTATAAGAATATAGATTTTATTTGATGAAAACAAAATATAAGTCTTGTGAAGGACTGGAGACAGACAATAATCTTTTGTACTTATTAATCTATTCCAATGTTAATGCTGAAAATGGAAAAGTCCAAGACCAAAATTGTTAACAGGGTTTTGAGGCAAACTGACAGAGGTGATGACAAGGGCAGAGAACTGAATCAGGGAAATGAAATAGCTGTAAAACTGCTACCCAGCTGGCCACCACCATGAAACCGTTTCAATTTAATGTTGCAGAAGGCTCATAGAACAAAAGATGATGTGCATTACAGGAGACAAATAAATAAATACAACTATTTAATTTTACAGAACATTTTATAGTATCTATGAGGTTTTTGATAAACAATAGGTTAAGAGTTAGTGGTAAAGTATTCCTATTTTTGTGAAGCCCAATTGAAGTTATTGGTCTGCAAATGATAGCCTAGGCTACTTACATATTAATTAATTTATTTGACTAAATCTCTAAAGATAGTCATTAAGCATCTTTTAGATGCACATATGGATTATGTCTTCTGTTGCCCTTCAATCTGAAAAATGTTTTTTAATTATCCCAAACAATCAATGTTACAGAAAAATTTCTATAAAAGCCACCAAACAAAAGCATTGTATTAAAGCAATATATTTATTATAAAGTATCATACCTAATAAAAGAAGCCAAAGCAACATAACATAGAGCCAATTTAGGATGCAAACAATCAAAAAGTTAATGCCTGAATTTTTTCAGAGTACAGTGCAACTACAATTTAATTTTATAATTATGACAAAACCTCTTACTGCTTTTTTTAAGCAAATACAGATGGACTTGTATATAAAGACCTACCAATTCAGCATTTATTTATTAACAAAATGTATTCTAATAATACAAAAATGTATGAATATTCTGGTAAAACTGAGTTAACAAAATAATCCATTTCTTATCAGTTCAGGGTATTCTTTTAATTTAGTAATAATAACTGAAATAATTACCAGTAAAAATATAGAAACCTATTAAATAACATGTACTCCTTCACTCATGGAGGAAACCAAGTCAAATGCACAATTTCATAACTTGTAAATTTGTAATTTCCCACTTACAGCATTTGGCTAAAAATATATTAGAAACTTACAGATTTAGCTAAAGGAAACAAACGGCAAATTTCCTCAAAACTAGTGTTAGTTTCTTATAAATATCATTTATTCGTTATTTTGAAAGTAATTACTGTTCCTAAAAATATCAAAGCATGTTGTTATTTTTTAAAACGGGTTGAAAGAATGGAGCATGCATTTTTATTGTATTATGTAAGGCTTTTTAAAGCCTCCTAAAATATCTTTACCTTTACTTCATTTCATTATCTAAAAATTAACAAACTTATTTGATACAACAATTTTTAAAGGAATAATAGTTTGATAGATTACCAATAAAAATTTAAGAATGATAATTCTTGACTGGAATAAATAAAACAGATAAAAGTGTATCACAAATTTTTACAAAAATTATCAAATTTTGACTTGTGCATTATTTTTTCATTTCTACTTTTTTTACTTAATTTGTTTAGAGAGGTTTCACATTTACAACAAAATAAAAGTACAGAGATTCCCCATATTCTCCCTGTTCCCACACATGCTGTCCTCTCCCATTATCAATATCTCCTTGATTTTTACCAAGGATGAACCTACATTGGCACATCATAATCATTCACATTGCATAGATTACAAGTTCACTCGTGCTGTTGTACATTCTACGGATTTGGACAAATGTAAAGTTATATATATATATATATACATATATATATATATATACATATATATATATATATATATATATAAAATCACCACAATATCCTAGAGATACTTTACTGCCTTAAAACTCCTCTGTCCTCTGACTGTTCCTTCTTCCACCCTCCTCCTGCCCCAAGAAATCACTGATCTCTCTCCCTAGGTTTACTTTCCCTAGAATGCCATATAGTTAGAATCATCAGTATATATATAGTCTTCTCAGATTGACTTCTTTCATTTAGTAATATGCACTTAAGGTTTCCCCATGTCTTTTCATGGCTTGGTAGCTCATTTCTTTATAGTGCTGAATAGTATTTATTGTTTGGACCTACCACAGTCTATCTGTTCACCTACCAAAAAACATCTTGGTCACTTTCAAGTTTTGGCAATTATGAATGAAGTTGCTATAAACATCCATGTGCAGTTTTTGTATGGACATGAGTTTTCAAATCCTTTGGGTAAATAGCAAGAAGACTGATTGATTGCTGGATCATATAGTATAGTATGACTGATTGCTGGGTCATATAGTATATCAATTATTTTTATATCAATATTTTTATATCAATAGTATAGTATAGTATAGTATAGTATATCAATTATTTTTGTAAGAAACCACAAAATTGTCTTCTGAAGTGGCTGTACCATTTTGCATTCCCACCAGCAATGAACAAGAGTTCCTGTTGCACCACATCCTTGCCAGCATTTTTGCATTTCCCTGATGTCATAAGACATGGAACATGCTTCCATATGCTTTTTTGCTATCTGTATATCTTCTTTAGTGAAATATCTATTAAAGTTTTTTTTTAATTTAAGTTTATTTATTTTTGAGATAGAAAGAGTGCAAGCAGGGGAGGGGCAGAGAGGGAGGGAGACAGAGGATCTGAAGCAGGCTCTGTGATGACTGTAGAGAGCCCTATGCGGAGCTCAAACTCACAAACTTTGAAATCATGAGATCATGATCTCAGCCGAAGTTGGATGTTCAACTCACTGAGCCACCCAGGAGCCCCAGTGCCTATTAAAGTTTTTGACCTCTTTTTATTGGGTTATTTGTTTTCTTATTGCTGCGTTTTAAGTGCCTTGTTTATTTTGGTTAACATCATTCATCAGATGTTTCTTCTGCAAATTATTTCTTCTGGTATTCCCATTACACTTTTTGTAAATGTCCCACAGTCCTTGGATATTCTGTTTTTGTTTGTTTGTGTGTGTTTGTTTTCCCCCTAGTCTTTGTAGTCTTTGCTTTCTGCCTTTCAAGGATGCTACTTATACATCCTCTGGCTCAGAGATTCTTTGCTCATCCATTTCCAGTCGACCAGCAAGCCCATAAAAATCATTCTTAATGTCTTTTACAGTGTTTTTATCTCTAGCATTTTTCATTTGCTTATTTCTTAGAATTTTTATCTCTCTACTTTTATTTTCCATCTTTTTTGCATAGTGTCTACTTTATCCATTAGAGCACTTAACATATTAATCATAATTGTTTTAAAGTCTTGGTCTGATAATTTAAATATCACTGCCATGTCCGGTTCTGATGTTTGCTCTATCTCCTCAAATTGAGCTTTTTGCCTTTTGGTATTCCTTGTAACTGTTTTCTTGGTAGCCAGATGATCCGTGACAATTCCAATAAGGAATTACTATATGCAGGCCTTTAATAACGCGGTGGTGAGCTGTTGGGGGAGAGTTAGTGTTCTATAGTCTTATAGTTAGATATCTTCTTTAAGTGAGCCTATGCTTCCGAACTATGTACTTCACAAAGTTTTCTGTTTTTTCTCCTTCTTCAGGTAGGATAGAATGCCTAGAGTGGGCTGGAGTTGGGTATTTTTCTTCCTTAGGTCAGCTAGGCTCTGATAATACCCCAGCAAGTTAGGCTGTGTTTAACTGGTTTCCCCTGAGATCAGTCCTTGTTAAGAATAGAGTGCTCTTGTCATGTTTCAGAATGGTTCCTTACCTTCTCCCCCTGCAGGAAGCCTGAGGAGATTTTCCTCTGATATTTACTGTGCGAACAATGCTGAGCTCCTGGAGGAAATCTCACAACACTGTGGGGCACCCCTATGATTAGACCTCTTTAGAGTTTTTAACTCTCAGGGTGTCCACACTGAGTCTCCAGCATTTTGTCTATTACAACTCAAATTTTCCTATCCAGGAACGGGTTCCCAGGGTGATTTCTGCTCCTGAGTCTCTACTCCATTAAGACACCACTACTTGAATTTGGCTGCCTGTCTCTCCAGTCTTGGGGACTGAGGTGTGCCCTGTTTTCTTTTCTTATGGATCCCAGAAGAGTTGTTGATTTTTCATTCTGTATTGCTTTTTACTTGTTGTCAGGACAGTGACAGCTTCCGAACTCCTTAAGTATGGAACCATAAATCAGCAGTCCTTCTCTAATATTTAAATACATTTTTGTTTTGAAATATAATTCAAAATGATTGTATATTTGAAGAATTTTACAAATATTAGTAATCACATGAACTCCCACTAGATATTAATCAGCTTTTAGATACAACATAATTACTACTTGTACAGATAGAACATAGAAAAAAGAAGTTCCTCTTTTTTCCTCTTAGAAGTAACCATAGTCCTGAATTCAATGTGAGTTTTTCTCATCCTTCACTTTATAGTTTCCCACATATGTAATCTCAAGTAATATATTAATTCACTTTTCTGTTAATGAATATCTTGTAAGAGGATTCATACTTTGTATTTACTTCTTCAAATTGCATCTACTCAAAAAATATTTTATGAGATTTATCCATGTTTATATGTACACTTACAGTTCATTCATTTCCATTGTGAGTTTATATAAGTGGACTACAAAATATCATTTCACGATTCCCAAATTCTTATATTTATGTTTTAAATAATGTATATGTTTATTTTGTATGAAATATATTTTCGTACATGTTTTATAAATATTAACTTGGTTAATCTATTACAAGAAACAATTAAAACACTTATAAATGCTTCCTGGATATATGTGAAAGATTTTCTCTAGGGTGATAATTTTTGGAGAGGATGTACTGTGTCATATTCATCTTTACCTGGTAATACCAAATTGTTTTTCCATTTATATTCCCACAATTTTATGTTTTGTTCAACACTAGACAACACTTGGTATTACTTGACTTCCTAATTTATACAAAATTAGTAGCTGCATAACTTCATTTTGCATTTAACATTCTCCTGATAAATGTTAATGTTGAAGATAATTTCATATTTTGTGTCAATGATTTTTTCAATAATGTTCTTTTTTATATCACTTTCCCATTTTTCTATTGTTCATATTTCTTATCAAGCCAAATCAACTCTCTATTAAATCCCAAGTATTACAAATCTCTTCTCCAAGTTTATGTTTGTTCTTTATAGATGTTACATATCTTGAATTATTTTGTCCCTCCATGTATGTTGTTTTAAGAACAGAAATTCTTAATTTTAATGTATCCCATTTTATTCATCTATCCTTATGTTTTATGTATTTTTAGAAATACTTAATATCCCATGGAATAATAAATATGTACTCCTATATTCCCTATTTAATGTATTAAAAATTTATTCTAAATGTTAGCACACAATTCATCTAGAAGTAGTATTTTGTGAGGTTTGAAATTCTGATGCATTTCCAGTTTTCTCTTCTCTTAATAAGGAAAAAGGTATAATTTTTTGATATGTTCTTTTTTTTTTCAAACAGAACTTCAGTGGGAGAAATCTCATATTTTTATCTGGATATGGCCCTATTCCTATGCTCTATTCTGTTGGTCAGTTTGACTCTACATGCAACTAAATAATATTGCCTTACTACTATTAATCCATAGTGAAAATATCTGGGAGGGTAATTGTCCATGTCTACTTTTTCCTTTAAAGTGTTTCTTGAACATGTCTTACTTTTGCTTCTCCTCATATGCTTTAGAGGAAAATTTTAATTTTTATGGAGTTATTATTGGAACTTCATTGACTCTGTAGATAAATTTGAGAATTTACCTCTATTCGCTATTAAATCTCACATGGTATGTGTTTCCATGTATTTATAATTTCAATGAAATTTAATAAAACAATAAAAATAGCGGCGCCTGGGTGGCACAGTCGGTTAAGCGTCCGACTTCAGCCAGGTCACGATCTCGCGGTCTGTGAGTTCGAGCCCCGCGTCAGGCTCTGGGCTAACGGCTCAGAGCCTGAAGCCTGTTTCCGATTCTGTGTCTCCCTCTCTCTGCCCCTCCCCCATTCATGCTCTGTCTTTCTCTGTCCCCAAAATAAAATAAACGTTGAAAAAAAAATTAAAAAAAAAATAAAAATAAAACAATAAAAATAAAGCTCTTGCACCTAATTGGTTAGATTACATATAGAAACCTGTTAATTAGATTACTATTGTAGACACTACTTTTCATTACACTTTATTTTCCGTTTTCTGCTAGTATCATTGGGAAAATAAAACGTTATATCGATATTTTCTCTGGAAATATTAAGTGCCATTATCAATTTTTTTCTTTTGTAAACCATTGTTAATTCTTAAACATATTTGTAGATTCTTGTGGGCTTAACATGCATGTAGGCAATCATAGTCTGTGGAAACAATTTTTGTTCTTCTTTTATTTCCCTTAATTTGTATATCTCTTTCCCAATCTTATTATTCAATATAAGATTTCTAATACATTGTTGAATAAAAGTTGGAATATTAGATGTTTTGTCTTTTTTCTGAATTTAATGGGTAGCTTCTAAAGACCCACAGATAAGTTTACTTGTAGGAAATCTCTAAACACATATTATCAAATTTAAAGTTAAAGAAATTTATCCTTTTTAAAAATTTTAATACAAAATCTAAATTTGTTAGAACAAAGTTTTGGCAAATTCAACTGTACTTGTTTTAAATTCTGGGTTTTTATACTTGCAATTGTTGTTTGTGAATGTGTTTTTTTCTTTTAGTTGTAAAAATCTACATTTATTTATTTTGTTATTTTCTTCAATGAATTAACTTCTGATATTATTGATATGTATATTTTATATTTGTTTTCTATTATATTCTGCTCTTATATCTATTATTTTCTTTCTTCAACATTATTTAATTTTAAGGGTAGTTTCTTAATTCATTAATTTTTCATATGTCACATATATAATATAAAGCAATTGTCTGCAACCCATAAGTAGGATAAAGTAATGCCACTACTTTTGTCTGTTATTTTGATTTGTTTATCAACCATGGCCCAGCAGTTTCAATTTTCAGTATACACCCTAGAGAAATGCTTACAGAGATGCATAAGAAATATTTAAAATAGGGTTCATAGAAGAATTAATCATTATTGATGAAAAAGAAGCATATGTGTGGGGGAGGGGCAGGAGAGAGAGAGAGAGAGAGAGAGATCTATTTTAAGGAATTGGTTCATACCTCATGCAATTATAGAAGCTAGAAAGTCGAAACTGTAGTGTGTGCTGGTAGGCTGGATACCCAGAGTAAAGCCATCATTTCAGTTCATGTCTGAAGACTGTCTGCTGATTGCATTACCTATTTCTAGGGGTAGGTCAGTCGTTTGTACTATTCAGGCCTTAAACTGACTGAATGAGAGTCACCCACACTATGGAGGACAATCTGCTTTACTCGAAGTCCTTTAACTTAGATATTAATCTTATATGAAAACACTCTCATAGAAAAATCCAGTATATTTGATACCATATCTGGACACTGTGTCCCAAACAAATTGACACATAAAATTAACCATCACACAAGGGATAGAAGTAGAAATGGTTCCATTTATTATTGTTTTCAATGATCCCCTAGGAGACATTGTACTTTCTGTATCTACGACTTTAGAATCTATAGGGTTGAATATTCAATTCCAAAAAATGGTACACTTTAGCTAAATGTTATAGAAAGAGTCTCAGTGAATCACAAACTATGGATTTTTCCTGGTACTTTTGACTCCTAGTGTCAAAGAAGAGGAAGAAAAGAGTCATTATCATATCATGGATAATTGTCTCTGTTCATCAGGATAAGTAGAGATGATTTTAAACAGTGAGGGGGAGAAAAAACATATGTAGAACCCAGAAAAGCCATTTATTTAAGTTTCTCTTGATATCTGAGATGTATCCTCGCCTCATTGTGACTTTAAGTGCACAAACTTATCAAACCCAACTTCAGAGGGCAAGCAGCAAAGATTCAAATCATTGGTGATGAGTGTCTGGGTTATGCCACTAGGTAAAGCTCTGAGACAAGTAAACCTAATGTCTGAGATGAAGAGGACTTGAGAATGGATAGTATGAGGAAGAGATAATAAATATCAATTGCAGCATTGAGTTGAGGCCAACTTAATGGATGCAAACTCTAGTTTGTCCTGTTAACATCCCTCTTCTAAGACTCTCATATAACAAAAGGCCCACCAAACACAAACTTATCTTTGTGTGTGTTTATAGAAATAGAGTCCATGAAAATGGTAGAGTGTGGTAGACATGAGAACGTGCCTCTCCGTTCCTTCTGTCAGTTGCAGGTAGTGTGGCCAGCAGAGTCCCCTCATCCAAAGTCTTATCTTTCTGGGACACCCCATATCCTACAACTGAGCAATGTAGAGTTTTAAAAGCCTATTTCAGGCTGATGCAAGATGACCCTCATGGGCAATTCTCACCCAAGAGCTCTCTGTTGGCTATAGTTTCAGCAGGCCTGTATTGCAATTTCATTTATTTCTTTGCCCAAGCCTACTTTTCTCCACTTCCACAGCATCTTCTTGCAGAAGAGTGAATGAAAGACATACACTAGAAAGAGAATATGGAAGACAGCATAGGATAGTTTATGCACGATAGATGTAAATGCATTTATTCAAACTGTTGTGGCAAAACATGCCTTTGAAGTATTTTAAGCTTATGTTATTAATAAAGTTTGAAATATATCATTTAACAATATTATCCTTTTAGGAACTTAATTAAATGTTTGATTGGTATCAAAAGTGGAAAATAATCTGGAACTTTAAAATCATCCCTAGTAATACTGTGCCTTTGATGGGAAAAAGTGTAAAAAAAGCAAATTTGCCAAGATAAGATCGTTGTACATCAACAGAATTTTATGGCAAATTGTACATGGACAACACATGACAAATTAGATGTAAGTTCTTCATTTTCATATATTATATGATTAGGAAACTAAAATTCTGGATGAGCAGGATTTTTTTAGAGAACACACACACACAGACACACACCTTTAGAATTTAACATGTAAAGCTTGACATCTGAAAATTTAAGCTTAGCATCAGGAATATATAGGAAAAGGTAATCACACCTGGGAAACTGAATAGCACCAATTTAGTGCCGAGAGTGGCTAGAGAATTGGGATCACAGAGGTTTGTTCAGACATCTGTCTATCAGATGCTGAGATCCATTGTCATATACTTGTGTGACAATAGGTACACAAATGTATCAGAAAAATTTGTATGGGTATGAAATGTCTTTTTTCCTTCCTAAAATGTATCTTTGTTGACTTTTTGCCACTAAATCAATAGTCTATCCTTGACCTGAATTCAAAACAAGTCATTCTTCAACTCAGGTTTTCCTGCTTTGTGGATATAATTCCCAAATTACTCCCAAGAATAAACTTTCCATCTCCATAAGGATGTTGTCTAGTGAAAGACTTATAACAGCTCAACTATTGATTATTTCAACCTAAGGATATGATTATATTTCTCTTCCCTATCCTAAAAGCTTTTAATTATACAAGTCTTGTGCCCACAATTTATTTTCAGAACATGATATACCTGTATTATGCAGAGGATATCATCAGGACAGGGATGGGTACAAATATAAATATTATATAGATTAAAAACATAGTTTGCAATAATAACTCCTTATTTAGCATTCTGTTTAACTCTTTGTCCAATACTGACAATATTTCAGTTGTCCCAAATGTCAAACCTCAAACATCATACAGATATGTTTTGAACATCAACTATATCCTGAATGTTATATAAAAATATTAATATGTCACCTGTGGCCAAAGGGAACTTACATAGTAATTTTAAAGTAACCTTCAGAGAGCGGTAAATCACTCTATATCTTGAAAAGTTCAGAAAAAAGCCAAATGACTAAAAATTAGGGAATGACTTTTCTAGGGCCCAGAAGGGGGATACAATTTAACTTTACAGTTAAAAATTTACATTACGTTGACCACATACAGTTCATTAACTCTATAAGATACATTCCATTTGGCTTCACACAAATTTTAGGTGGCCTGAAATGTAAAGTTTTCTTTTACAGTCGATCATTTGTTCTTCTGCCCCTATTGGACAATAGAAAACAGACCTCATTATGTTGGTTATCTTTTACTTCAACAGATTACTGCCCAGGGTCTCTTCATTTTCCAAAGATTATTTCATTTAGATGGTAGAGACTTGTTCAAAATAAATCATTCATAAGAACCAGTTTATTTCTCTTCAGGTAATAAGGTAAGAATTTCACCACAGAAGGCAAAATCAAAATTTTTCCTGAGTCCTTAAATTCAAATGATAGGCTCTGTGGGTGCCTCATTCACAGGATTGTCAGCCTAGAAAGGAAATTTTCTTTGGTGTGGTGCTAAGCACTGAAATAAAGTCTTCTTACAAGGTTGTCATGGTAACATGCATGCATCACCTGTCCTGCTCACATTTAAAATTTGTTTCCTAATATCTTCCATATGGGTATTTGTTTTTTAAACTTCATATAACCTGTGCTACATTTTGTTAGGACTCATCAAGTGTAGATTACAACTATATTCAATAATTACATTAACTGATTTGCAAACATGCATCCATAACGAAGAAATCTACTGAACTCATACAAATGAGTGTGGAAAAACATACGACAATTTGTAGTACTGTGTACTTTAGCATCAGGCAAAACTTTAAAAATGCATATGGTTCATCAGTATATTTCAGTCCTGTTATGATAAATTCATCCATATAACAGCAACAGTGGGGTCTGCTGAAAGCTTATTTACAAGTGAATTGGGAAATCTTAGTGCTATTGCTAGAGCTGTTCCTACTTGAATCACTACTACCTCTTCAAATATATAGTTTATTCATTATTTTGTGTGATGGACTGGGCTAAGCACTTTACGTACTTGTTTTATCATTAAAACTACCCTGTGCGATGAGCAGCATCATTATTTACAAAGAAAACAATTGAAGCTTAAAATGTAAGCTTCTGCTCAGTGTCACACTGGAGATTCAGAATTCAAAACAAGCCTAATTCCAAAAAAGTATGTTTTTGACTGAATTCATGCTACACTTCCTTTTCAGAGAGATTCTTCTGAAAACTCATGGGGAAATAAAAAAGGCAAGTATTGAGTTAGGCACCAAGACATGCAAACCTCTCTCAGAAATGCTATTATGAAAAGTGCAAAAAGAAACTCCATGTCTAATTTAAGAAGCTGTGCCCTAGGTGTTTCCTTAGGTCACATTTCTCTTAACTAATCATAAACATTGTGATACAAATTATAGAGTAGGAGTTAACCTGTGTACTGGGAACTTTCCTGTGCTGCATAAGATTATGCTAGTCTCTCCTTGGGAAAAAAAAAAAATATATATATATACACACACACACACACACACACTTATGTCTGGCATTCAAAAGGTGCTATGTTATAAAACCGTTTTGCAACTGAACCCCATTGTCCTACAGCCTGATCCGTTCAGCCACAAGAGACTTCTTGCCCTGCTTCACTTCTCTCTGAAAGATTTATCACTTTCTAACGTAGATATTTTCTACAGAGGATACCGCAGTGTTCTGCCTAATACCTTCTTCAGGGAAGACGCTCACCCCATAGCTGCTAGAAATTTTGGCTACTGATGGATTACAGCTTCAACTGTCAATGGGAATTGTTCTGGCCAAAGGGATCTACTTAATGCCACGTTACACCCCCTCCCAGAAGTTAACCATCATCTGATGATATAGGAATTCAAAGGTCAGCAGATTTGCTTCAATTCCTGGAAAGTCTGAATGGCCATCCTACTTTTAAAGTTCTGTGTATGACAGGCAACCATGTTAGTAGTCAGCTTCTTGCTTTTTCCAATCATTCCTCCCTCGCTTCCTCAGCTGTATATCCCCTGAGAGGACTGGCTGATAAACTTCTGCAACATTTTATTTTTAAAACAACATTTTACTTCAGAGTAGATTTTTATATTAATATAGCTATGGAGGAGAAAAAAAAAGTGTTGTTTTCTTTTGAAATTGTAAAGAGATTTGCTGTTATTCCCAGTTCATGCCTCTCATCTTTAGTCTCAGAAAAGAGCGTGTCCCCCTAAGTTTCCATCTTTTCAGTAGCTTTGATCACCCTGATACTGTCGTACCATGAATGGCTTAAAATTATGTTTCCTCTATTTCACTTCATCTCTTTAACCCTTGGCTTTTACATATAGAAATTGGCTCCTCATTTTCAACTTCTGTCTTTTTTTCCCCTGTCATTTTAATTTGAATATCTATTTTCTGAAAAAAATGCTGTGTCCCCTTCCAAATCAACATTAAAATACACACGTCAGGATATCTATTACCTCAGATAGAGTTGATGGGGTTGGGGGTTTGGAGGTGGCAGACAAGAAATAATTCTTAAAGACATCTTTGTTGCAAAGAGGTGATTTAATTAAAGCATGGGAATAGGACGCGTGGCAGAAAAAGTTATACTGGGGATGTGATATGGATAACTGATTATATACCCTCAGGTTGAGAAGGGGTTAGGGACAACATAAGCCTCTAAAGAATTTTGGAAGCAAAGTTTCCAGGACCTTGAGGGGCTAGATATTGTTAGGGAAATGCCATTTATTACCATGTAGTAAAATCTCAGTCATGAGATGCTTCAGATGTATATCAGGGGACCATAAGCTTAGAGTATGATTGCCAGCATATATCTTGGGGGTAGTTAAGATAAAGGAAGCTTCCAAAGGAATTTTTACATGTCCAAGTAGACTTTACAGAATCTTGGGGAGGTCAGGATAATGTTAAGCCAAGATTTCCTTTAGCCCTTAGCAAAGTGTCATCCTTGAGGCAACTGAGCTCCTAGAGGGAGGCCACTCTGCCTGTTTCAAGACTTGTCAATGGGAATTCAATTTTTCATTTGGCTTAGTTTGCCACATCACTATGGCAAGCACTCAAACCCCTTTCCTTTCTTCTTGGGTAGCCAAGAGTGTCTGAGGAATATCACACATATTCCACCTGTGGTGTGGGGTGCTATTAGTCTGTACTTTGCCCTCAGCTTGTCTTACACTCCCTCATCATACCCCCCTCAACAATTTTGACCATTAAATCTTTAATGTTGCTGAAGGTGGAAGGTCTCATCTTCTACAGCTTCTTCCTGCTGAATAGAGTCATAGAGATGTCCCTACCTATGGGTTAACATTAGTCAGTCAGGAAGATAAAGGGGAGTTACAGTGCAGAGAGCTGAATCCAAGGTGGACAACATGCATGAACCTTGTTGAGTAAAAAGGATCATCTGTTGGCTTGAAGTTATTGTAGTGGTGGAGTGTTAGCACCAGGAAAAAGAAGGATTATTTAAAGCACCACGTTGAGTATTCATGTCAGTTAGAAATCAAGAAATAATTTTGTGGTAATCTGGAATGTATACACAGCATTTTGTTTTTATGAGAGTATAAGTTCCACCTTGTGCAGCAGTTAAAATATCTAATGTCATTCTATTTTGTAGAACTGTTTTATGCATTTGAGTTTAGTATTTAACAATATAATTCTATTTTGAGAGTCATTTAAGGCCTTAACTGTGTAGCAGGTTGTGTATAGTCATCATATAGACTATGCTCAGTAAGCAATTAAGTAATTAATAAGGCATTTTTTATAGAAAAAGGAAAAATATAGGTTAATGGTTAGAACAAATTACAAACCCAGTGTCTACCCGTGCTGCCAGTGAAATTTTTAGATGTCAGGCTTAAAGCATTCAGACTGGAGTGGGAACAAGCAACAGGAATCAGATTGGTCTTTGTGGTTTGTAACTCAAATGTCTGTGGTCATCCATTTGAATGGCCCATTGTAAGAAGGAATTGTTAGTAGACACTGGGGAAAGGAGAATGAAAAAGAAAGATACAACCATCATAAGAGAAGTTTGAGGTCTTCCACAGGTTCACAGGAATAAGATGTCGCAATAGTTTGCTCACTGATTTCCTATAAAGGGAGTACAGGTTTTATTTAGATACAGGAGCCCATGAAGAGTGCTCTTCTAACTTTACTGCAGTGGGACTACATAGTATGACCCAGTAGGGGCTCTTCCATTTTGGAATTAAATCCCCTGATGTATTAGGAAAAAAAAAATTAAACCAAGTGTTTTGGGTTTATATGGGGTGGGTGTCAAGTAACTATAAGAACAGGTTTCAGGAGGACATGGCTTGCATATTTAGAGATTTATGAATTAACCCAGCCTCAAGTGAATAATTTAATAAAGCACTATAGTCTACCTATTGATAGGTCTACAGCAAGAAAAGTCTTTGCACACAATTGTTGGGGGAATCCATCCCACTTTCCAATTGTTTAAATAATATGTATTTGGGGTTATTATTTCCACAGAATAATAAGCAAGAAGATTGTCCATACCTGTGTCATTGTGACCATTTTTCTGAAGTTTACCTCAAGTGTCTATTTTAGGCAAACAACAAGCATTTAAAGACAATCAGAACTAAAATTTAACATCCATAACAGTGCTTTTTGAAACATAATTTTTCTCTCTAAAAACCCTCATTTCCAGAGATAGCCAAATCAAGACTAATTCGTTTGTAAAACAAGTCTAATTTTAACTTGGGCTTATTATTTACATAAGCTCAGCAAGAATAGCGATTGATCATAAGGATCTTTTAAAGTTTGTTTGCTGGGACCTTTAATAAGGAATCTCCAGACTGAACTTTTAGTAGCCTCTCCAGGCCAGAAGCCAAGCCAAATAGAAAGGCCTGAAATACCTGTAGAATTGGGCAAATTCCTCTTCATGAGGTCCCCAAGATATCCTGAGGTTCTTGTACCTGCCAGGAAGTGACCTTCTTCACCCACCCGGTGAGGCTGCTGGGAACTTTGTAAGCAAGGTATCAGGCCAACATTTACAAGATGCTTTACGACTCCATGTTTCATAAAGTCAACCTTAGTTCCTTAGTGCTGTATGGTCATATCTGAGGCTATGCATGTCTCTCAAATATGACATTCTGGTCAAAACCTTGGTAAAATAAACAGTATTTCCAATGGTGTCCTGTTCTCCTTCCAAGGAGAAGATTCTTATTGAGCTTATGCAAACAATTATAATTGCCATGAAAGAAAGAATACTCCCTGAGAGTTTTTTGAATTTTAGAGGGTTTAGGTAGAGAGAAAAGAAACATGCTTCAGTTTACAATTGAATCCTTAATTTGGAAAAGCAAACATTAGAGAACCAGCAATATTTCCAACAAAAGTCACAAAACTATAATATTCCTGAATTCATTTAGTCCCATGTTCCTAATTCATGTTCAATTTGAAGGCAGCTTTTTTTGTTCTGGAATTCTTACACATTTTAGTATTAAAGATATCAAATATCTGTTATTTGTTCTAAAAAGTCCTGTGTCTAAATCTCTTTGAAGATGAAATACATTTTTGAGAGAATAAGAACAATTATAAATGACAAAATCTCAGAAATAGACATTGTTAAAGATCTGATGAGAGTTCATTATGATAAGATTCACATGGAAATTTGGTTACTTCTGTGATACATAACCTTCAATAATCACAATATCAAGTGAGGACCTTATACCAAAACATTAAAACTTTAAGAATTGCATATATATTTGAGCAGTTATAGCATTTACCCATGCAATACAACCTAAGATTTACCATTACTTGACAGTGTTTTTTTGAAATAACTTAGCATACCAAATAAAAAGGCCTAGTTGGTCAAAAAGACTTCATTTACAATTTAAATCATGGAAGCTTTTAAAATCTTAGAAAGTTATAAAGCACACCTGACTAGGATTACTGACTATTACAAATCTTAAAACTTTATTTATTTAACCAAGGTGGCAATAAGAGATTCCAAAAGCAAATATGTAGGGTTATATAGTAGTTAACAAAGCTAAGCTCCTTTAACATTGAGAAGTTTTAACTAAGTGATCAACCACCTGAAGAAGACAAAACTTAAGCTTTGCTTTCCCCAGCAGACAAAAGAGAAACAACCACAACCACAACCACAGCAACCACAACAACAACAATGTTGTTTACATTTTATCAAAAGCAGATCAACGGTCCAAGAAAACTTTGTCTTTTGAACAGAGAGAAAAACAGAATTTTAATCTTATGCCAGTGTACTTTCAAAATCCGTTTTTCTCAACCTTAGTCTATCCTGACCACACATAAATTTCCTTTCCAAAGATTTCCCTTCAAGAACCTTCTACAACTTTCCTTTGCATTCAGATATTGTCCCAAGCCATTTCTCTCCAAATAACCAGTCTCATTTAGGACAAAATTACTTTATTTTACCTTCAACAACAATAACAAAAATGTACTTCCATTCCTTATATCTTTTTTACACATCTCCTATTTTCTACATACAGAGTTGCTTTCCTTATTTCCATTAGTCTTAATTATACTTAGCAGAATTTTAACTCTTAGAAACCTTAATCTCTAATGAAAACTTAGTAACCAATTGAGAACAGCTACACCAGATTTTTTTTTGGGGGGGGGGGAGGGGATGGTAAATTTATCAATTAAGCACAAAGCAGGCATTGGATAGTAAAATCTTAATAAAGCACAAAGCACATTTACCAAACCCAAATAGTCTTAGTTTCTCTGCAGTAGGTCAAAAGAACAAACCTATATCTAATAATCAATGCTTTAGCTTGTTATCTCATTAGATATCCAATGAATTCAATCCCATTTATCATGCAAGCAAAATTTTAATGTTTCAGGTTACCAAAGACTTTGAAAGCTATCTTAAAAATTACCCATGAAATCTTTGAGACAGACAAAATTAACCATTATTTTAAGTCATCTTTTTGCTAACAAATTGCAGCAGAGATAACATGAGATTATTTGACCTTTAGTAAACCTTGGTAGAATAAAAAATTCATATTTAATGCTGATAACTCTAAAGAAGTGTCCAACAAACTTAAATTACTTTAAACAAATATGTTTCACTTGGGTCCACTTAGAAAGACACTCTGATTCCCATTGTCAATTTTTACCTGGGAGATCAGCGCGAGAATCTTAAGCAGGTAGTCCGAGTGGGTGCTTTTTGCTCCTTGATATTGAAACTGGGAGGATAAGCCAATGGTATCTTAGGCACATAGCATAGGAACCATTTATGTAGGCTGCACCCAAGATGGTGCAGAAACAGAAGGGAGAGGGAAGGCAGAAGAGGCCAGGTGCCAGCAGAAGGCAGAGAAGGAAGATTCCTGGTTCTAAACCTTGTCAGCCTGGACAGAGTACCAGACACCATGTTTTTCTTTTAATTTTTGTTTTTTTCCCCCAAAGTGGAAATATGGAGTCCATGTCAGGCCAGAGAAGACAGGGAACTTCCCTAAAACAGAGTTTCCACAGCTGCTTGGGAATATTCCTTAAAGTTCCTGTCCTGAAGTAGACTAGCCATAGTTGGCTCCAATTGTCATAGCCATTAACCTCAAAAAAATGAATGAGGGAGAAGTCCTCACATCTATTAGGAGGAGAAACAGAAAGAGTCAGCTTTTGTCATGTCAGGAGTGGCCTGTGTTTCCTCCAGTGACTGAATTCCATCAGGAGAAGGCCTATTTAGTTAATTATCATCCAATATGTCAGGAGGGAGTTTACCAGCCTGGTTACTGACCAAACACATTCTGCAAGAGGCCCTTGAGTTCAGGTCTTGATTTAGAGCTGTGAAGGCCTGAACTTAGGGTACCTCCATCCATTTGCAGTGTTATAGAAGATCAAATCATTGATCCAAATCGTTTACAATCCAAATCGTTTCCAATGGTTAAAAAGGCATCCCAAGGGAGAGTCCTTGGAGACTGAAGATAAGCTCCCATGCTCCTCCTAGACAGAAAAGTAAAGAGAAATAGAGAGGGTCCATTACCCTGAGAATCCCCCCCAACTCTCGGGGAGTGTCCCACATGCATCCTCTGACATATCAGAGGTTCTGAGGTGTCAAGTGATCCAAGGTGTCCCTTGAACAAAGTTGCTATGATCACTGATCAGCCGACTAAGGGCCCCTGAAAGCAAGATGCTAAGTGTCTGCCCCATTGCATTCTAGACTACAGATGGCCCCAGCGTATGGACCTGTGTTTGCCTTACTAAGAAGGTCGTGAAGAACTGCCATTTTTAACCCATGGGAAATACTGGAAAAGCTTTACAAGGGGAAATTACTCAATTTTATAATTCAAGTAGCAGTTAGTAAAGGACATTGAATAAAAACAGTAAAGGCAGAAATCCATCATGATCTAAGTGACATTCCAACACATACAGTCCTTTCAGCCAACTACCCTAGGAAATGGTCTCCAGTTGGGTTTTAATTTAATTGAGTACTGGTTCTGACCAGCTCCCAGTGGAGGTCCTGTAGCCAGAAGAGGCTATACCAGAGATGTGGAGGGGATCACATTAGACCAATGAGGAGGAAACCTCACACAGGAGTCTTAAAATTGATGGCCATGCTAGTCACTTAGGTGGCTTCCCTGTGCCCAAAACAGACAGCTTTGTATAAGGACAGGAATAAACAGAGGGCTTCAAGTTTCTGGGTCTTATTACCATTCTGGCCAGTGTACTAACTTAGAGCCAAAAGGCAGGCTTTCTCCTCCCCATAGAGTAGCCACGGGCTAGAGGATTTTAGCCCAAGCAATTGACACGAAAGTATTCCAATAAGACCAATAAGTTCTTGAAAAGTTCCAATAAGTTCTTGAAAAGTCCCTGAAGTGAGAGTAAAGGAAGAAAGAGTAAGAGTAAGTACACACCAAATCTGCACTGACTCAGACCTCCAGGTGAAAAGACTCGAAGCCCCACGTAATGGCACCAAATGATAGGGTTTTGGGGTGATGGTGGGGGGTTTGGAGCTGATGACCAAGAAAGAATTCTTGAAGATATTTTTGGTGCAAAAAGGCAATTTTATTAATGCATGGGACAGGAGTCCTAGGCAGAAAGAGCTTCACTGAAGTTGTGATGGGTAACAGATTATATACCCTCAGGTTGAAAGGGGGTTAGGGACAACAATGTCTCAAAGGAATTTTGGAAGCAAGGTTTCCAGGACCTTGAGGTGCAGGCTGTTATTAGGAAAAGCCATTTATTAGTGTTTAATAAAACCATGAGACCCTTCAGATGTATATCGGGGAGTCATAAGGTTTGATTGCCAGCATATGTCTTGGGGGAGTTGAGATAAAGGAAATTTGTAAAGGAATTTTTACATGTTCAAGTAGACTTACAGAATCTTGGGGGGTAGATTAATGTTAAACCAAGATTCCCTTTTGCTCCTAGCAAGGTGTCATCCTTGAGGCAGATGAGCTCCTTAAGGAAGGTCACTCTGCCTGTTTCAAGGACTTGTCAATGGGAATTCAATTTTTCATTTGCCTTTCATTTCATTTGTCTTCCCACATCACCACGGCAAACACTTAAATCCCTTTTGTTTGTTCTTGGGTAGCCAGGAGTGTCCGAGGAATATCACACATATCCCACCTGCAGTGGTAGAAATGTTGTTAGCCTGTACTTTGCCTTCAACGTGTCTTACTCTCCCTCATCAGAATCACACTCAATAAGAATAGGAATAAAAGGGACAATATAAGTGAATATGTAATGTTAAGGTTTCATCTAAAATTTTCTGGAGGCACCTGGGTGGCTCAGTCGGTTGGGTGTCCGACTCTTTATCTTGGCTCTGGTCATGATCTCATGGTTTGTGGGATATATCGAGCCTCATGCAACTGAGCCTGCTCATGTGTATGGTCTCTCTCTCTCTCTCTCTCTCTCTCTCTCTCTGTCTCTCTTTCTCTCTCCTCTCTCTCCCTCTCTCTTTCAAAACAAATAAACATTAAAAAAATAAAATACAATAAAATTATCTTAAGTTCTGTATTTTCGTGGGCCCTGATGTCCTAATTTATCTTTATCCTAGGCAGCTTTAGTGTTAAGCTCTCATTATTCAAAAGTCTTTAGGTAAAAGATAGGTATTCAGTTATGCTAGGATTTTATCTGTCTTGCCTTCAACAAACAATAAACACTTCTGGCAAATGCAACCAAATCGTAGACATTACCCCAAAAGCTCAAGTGGACTTATTTCACTAGTTCATACCACATTTATATTGCCATATACAACTGGTTCCACATGCTCCAGTTTTCACAAAACATTAGATTTTTATTTAGGTCACTATGAGTTTCTATACTTTTACAAGTAATTTCCAAATAGTTTGGTCTTAAATCCAGATGATTTTATTCATGCATAAAATTAACACAAATAATACAGAAATTTATAATTCTAAATTTTTTGAAATATCCAAATTATTATCTAAGCTAACTCATGCCGTACCTCATTTCATGTTCTGTGCTAATCACAATGATAACCACAGAGAGAAACTGAAATGAGTACTTACAAATTTGGTAGGTAGGATCTAAATGTATATACTTGACTGGTATGAGAAAGGAACCATGATCTTAAAGAATGTAGTAACATGGAGGACGAACATGCACTATCTGTTATTTTCCAAAGTAGGGAAAACAGGGAGTTGAAACAAAGTTCCAGATTGAATAGAGTTGCCAAATCTGACCAAAAATAACACATTTATCATAGGGGCAAAAAAGTGTCAAAATCAGCACATACTGGGAAAATTTATTCAAAATCTGTTACAGAAAATGCCTCCACACGTTTGAATAGTAACATATCTTCCTTCATTGTTAAATTAAGAAATTTAAAGGGGCTGTTTACAAACAAAAAGAGAAGATCATTGTCATTGGATGCTTATATGCAAATACGTCACATCTAAACTTTATACTTACGCATTTAGAGGGTACTATAAGCTATGGTTTCTAATACATTTGGAAATGTATATTATTATTTGTTATGTGAGCAATTTTAAAGTTACATAGTCTTTAGATTTATTAGAAGCCTACTGGAGATTTTTTTTTATTGAGCGTTATTCTTTTTATTTAATGTTTATTTATTTATTTTGAGAGAGAGAGGGAATGAGTATGCACAAGCAGGGATGGGCAGAGAGAGAAGGAGAGAGAGAATTCCAAGAAAGCTCTTTGCTGTCATCACCCAACATGGGGCTTGATCTCCCAAACTGGGAGATAATGACCTGAGCTGAAATCAAGAATGGGATGCTTAACCGACTGAGCTATCCAGATGCCCCTTTTGAGCATCGTTCTGATAGTCTTCAAAACTTTAGCATTTTATTACCTTTATCATAACCTAAGAAATCAACATACTATAGATAAATACAACTTGCTTTAAAGTTTTTTCTAGGGATATAGCCAAGTAGATACTTGAGGAAAGCAAGTTAATAAGATTTATTCAAATTATCTTTAATCCTGTTTGGATTACTCCATTCATTTTACTGACTGCATTTTAACTATTTAAATTACCACTGGATCTTAAACCATTCTTTTCAGTTCTTTCTTATATATTTTCAATGTTAGAACTCCCTACCAAATCAAAGTTCTATTGTGTCTACCTTGAACAGCAAACAAACTGGTTTTGGCTACAATATGGAGTGAAGTTTGTTCATTATTTTGACTTACTTCAATTTTCTTATTTGAAAGTGAGATAGAATTACAACAACAAAAACAGAATTATGCAAACATGAGGAAGTAAATACACTAAAGGAAAATCACCTGGAATATAGAAAATTAATCCCTAGTGCTAAAAAAAAATATCTAATGTGGACCACTATTATTTTTAAAGAAATATATTTCTCTGTATTCCTTCTAGGTTCCCCAAAAACTGGGAAGCATCATAGAAGCATTCTGTGGTGCCAAGTCAGAAGTATAAGGATGCTCTGGGTGATAAAGCTCAATTACAGGGATGTAACAATGAGCTTTGTAGAGAGCTCATAGGTAAATAAATGATAGCAATTCCAGACAGCTAAGCATGAAGGTTGGTGAAAAAGGCATCAGCAGGAGCAAAAATGTCAGGTCTCTAAGAAGTGGCTTACCTAATACCTAGGCAATAGAGAACATAATTTAGTCAGAAATTGCAGAGACGGGAGGAACTGAAAGCAAATATTCCTTTTGCGTAAAGATATGTGTCTAATATATATTCATATATATAACATATTAATTGTATTATTATTTGTATATCCCTCCTGTGTTAAAATATGTGTGTACATTTGTTATATATGGATATTAAATATATATAACTTTTTATATATGAAATGTATATACTTAGATTATTATTTAAACCTGGAAAGCACATGGTAGAAAATATCTTTATTCATATTCTTTTGAGAATATCTAAAAATTTTCTCCTTGCATTTTGAGCCAAATATACTTTGGCCATTGTATTATTATGTTGTGTAATTCGATTCAAGATCAAAGAAATACATTTTATGATTCTCCTCCTAATTTCTCACTTTCTTCAAAGACAAGTTTATTAAAAATACATAGGAAGTGATTCTTACATAACTTGGTAGCATATCATGAATTGTCCAGGACCGTATAGGCCTTCTACATTGTAAAACTTGCTATACAAAGTCTATGAGGCATAGTATTTTCATCAAAAAAATTAATTAAGTCAGAAATTTTCTTATTAAAATTTTTCAAAGCTTCATTAATTCAATAGTATGATTTGTTAATCAGATTAACTAGGAGTTATCTTTGTGGCATGGAATTAAAGTAATTCTCCTCACAACGTGCATGTTTCAGTGCAAATACCTGGTGGAATTGGGAAGATGAGAGTACATAATATGAATTCTAGCAGGAGGGAAGGGTGGCTAAAATCAATAAAAGCTTCCCCTAACAAGTGAAGACTTTAATTCTTTGCTACTATGTCACATAAGTCAGGTTGGTGCCTAGAGGGAGTAAAGAATATGTGAAGACGTGGTATAGATAAAATATTAAAGATATTTTTTTCTTTGCAGCCTTTAAGACGTGATTGCTAATTAACATTTTCCATAGGACTATTCCTTATTCTTTAAAGTCTATTAAAATTCTAAGGAAAAAAAATTTAAAGTCCCTACAAAACTCTAAAGACATGTTTAGACACATTTAGCATGTTTAGCTCATCAAAATGAATTCCAGCCTATCCCATGTGCCAGAGTTATAGTGTTGGGAAGGACATACAGTCTAAAGGAGAAAGTGGTGTAAATACATATTTATTGTGATAATACATGTTGGCATTTATTGATAGCATTGACATTAGTCAAATAATATATATATTAAATACAGAAATAAATACATATAATAAATAAGGAGCAAGATAAAGAGCAAACTGTGCTCAAGTGATTTCAAATTATTTTACTGAACTTTTGCATGGTATTATGATGACACAAATATGACAAAATCAGTCCCTGTCCTAAAAGAATATAAAAATCTGCCTAGAAAATAATTTTTAAAAGTATGCAAATAACAAGGATTCATATCAAAGCATAATACTCTGAAGATAGGAAAAGAAAAAGTGTTCTATCAGTTCAAAGGAAATTAAATAATCATAACTTTCTTTATGGCTGATATTTTCTACTGTATTTCTACTATTAATTCTATTGCAACTCACTTGCATAATAATCATTTTATTTTTGCTTCTATTTCTTTTGCAATGAGCATGTATTACCAGTCTGTGTTTTCTAACTAATTAAAAATAAAAATGGTAGAATTTAAATGATAGAATAAATGACTATGACAGGAGGAATGAAAGTGTAATGGGAGGAAGACAGCACACTGTGTTGGAAATATTAAAAGTCAAGTCTAACTGGAGCAAGGAAAAGTCAGAGGTCAACTCAAGTAAATTGTTATTATTGGAAGGAAGACTTTGAAAAGAGATTCAGACAGCAATAATTATGAAAAGAAGCTTAACTTAATAACTAGAGAAACAAATTACAGCCTAGAAGATAAAGTTTTTATCAAAAGGGTATTTAGAAGAGCTAAAGCACAATGCATATGCAGCACAAATCCATGTGCATTTTCTGTAGATTTTCTGCATCTCAATAAAATCAATTGTCCAGTGTTCACATGTTAAATATATTTTCTCATGCTGTTTTTCTTATTCTATTATAAATTCACCTTTTGTTTGAAACTAACAGTCACACAATCATTCTCCGAGTCTGACTGGTAAACGTTTAGAAACTTTTAAAAATGAAAGGACTTAAAAATTAAAGGTGTTAAGTAAAATGGCAAAAACAAATTATCCATATGCCTGCAGGAACGTATAAATGTTTTCCCTTTGCACTTTGACCAGAAATGCATTTTGGTCATGCTTATTATTGTGTTATCAATTGCAATCATCATCAAAATAATACCTTTTATGATTCTTCATCTGGCTTCTTACTTTCTTGAAAGACAATTTCACTCAAATTCTTTGGCAGTATTTTTTACCTGACATGATAGTTTATAAAGATAAACTTAATAGGGCTAGTTTAAGTGATGAAGTTTGGTATAAATATACAAATACAAAAAAATTAATAATAATCACAATGAAATCAAATAACAAAAACTACTGTATGATAGAAAACTGATGAAAACTGCAATCACTGGCCACTCTGATAACCTCAGAAGCAGTCACTTTGTGGTTAATCTGGGCCCTAAGTTCCATATGTTTCTCTGCTGATCGCCTCTCTTAGTATTTACTCATTACGTTGCTCCTTTGTGGCTTCTGTTCGCCTGATATCTAATACCATCTTCCACGTAGTCATGGATCTTCACGGGCCCTACCGTATTTTATGAAATTTCAGTGCCAGTTTCACTTCCTGTTTCTAACATCTTATTATCTCCACCTTCCCATTGAAATTCCAATTGTAATTTGTTATTATACTAATCTAAATACTGTTACTTATTTCACTGATTTTTTTTTTTTTTTTTTTTTTTTTCCTGAACAGGGAGTCCATTTAGTTGCGGGAGCATCAGTGACTGCCAGCAATGGCGCCCTCTGTAGGCGGTGGGTGCCTAGGCTTCTGAGGAGCAAGAGGGAGCTGCTGACAGGGCAGCTCACAGCACAGACGGCAAAATGAATGAAGCCCTGGAGAGGGGCAGCTAGCTCTCTAAAGTCGTTTGGCTTCAAGAAATCGAGGATGACTCACAAGCATCTGTGTTCAAGAAAATATCTTTATTCAAAGACCATTACAAAATACACACACTAGCATCCCTAGGGCTTTAGAATTATTCTGTCTTCTGCAGTGGTCTGGTGCCCATTCAGTGGCAATTAGAATTTCTCGGGAACTTCTCCTTGCGTGATATGTGCATATATGTATATACATACATTTTCTTAACACTTGATTTTGAGGTTTTCATTATCTTAACTCATTTTCTTTTATACGCTTTTCCTTAACCTCTTATTTCAAATGTTAAGTATAAATCCTCCTCAACATTATACTCTTAATTTTTTTTTAATTTTCTACTACTAAATTTCTCATCTTACCTGCATGCAATTGTATACTTGTTATGGGCTCTTATTTTTACATCATGGTGCTAATATTTTATCTCTTTCATCTCCATTGTGTATAAATTATGTTTTCTCTACTGGAGTTAAATTATACTTATTTAAAAATGTATTGCCATAATCCCTCTTATAGTCTTATTTTAGCTTTATATGCTTCTTAATAAATTATTCTTATTTTGTATTTTTGTTAACTCATCTCTTTTTTCTTGAATAAATGAATTTTAAAATAATTTCTTATTATATTGAAAAATTTGAAGCATATACACTGGGAACATATCTAAGACTGTCTGGAATTCAATTAAGTTGCGATCAAAATCCCAAGAGAAGTTGTGTGTAATTCAGCAGTGTGATCCAAAATCTCTGGAAGAAGGATAAAAAATACCCAGGAACATTCGAATAAGAAAAATAAGCATGGGCATCAACCCAAATATCAAGATTTACTATGAATCTCTAGAAATTAAAACATTAAGTTAAGGGGGGGGGTGTACCTTGAAAACTTTTAAAGATCATGGTAATGAGCCTGGGTTTTATGAGGCTGGGTTTCATGAGAAACCTTTGGAAAGTTTTGTGCAAGTACATCATGTGATCTGATTTTTATTTTAAAAACATTACTCTGGTTGGAGAATCTACTCCGAGGGCAAAGTATGGTATCAGGGAGACTAGTTTAGAGATCACTGCAGTTGTTAAGGAGACTATGGTGTTGGTCAAAATGTGGAGATAGTAAATATTTATTCGATTTAGGATAAAACTTTAAAGTGGGGTCAGTTAAATGTGTTAATATAAACGAATCGCATGTGGATGTGAGTGAAAAGGAAAAATTAAAGTTTAATTCTGGTTTGGAGCTTAAGCAACTGGAGGCTAGTGGTGAATTTACTGAGTTAATAAAGAATGAGGAAGGAGTAAGTTTGAGACAAGAAAGTCAAAGGTTTGTTCTTAGGTGGGTTAAGTTTAAAATGTTTATTAGACATCCAAGTGGAGATGTCGCGAATACAGTTGGATGAGTCTTGACTCAAAGGTCAAGATATAAATTTGAAATCATCAATGTGTTTTGGTACTTAGAAGTGTAGTTAAAGGATAACAAAGAAATTACTCCAAAATTTAAAGAGAAAAAGATGAGAATCTGCTTATTATATAAGAAACAAGTGAAGTATGGGAATAACATGGAGAATAAAGCTTCTGTTTCAGGAAGAGATCAGCAGTTTCAAAAAGAGCGCAGAGAGGGGCACCTGAGTGGTGCCTGGGTGGCTCAGTCAGTTAAGCATCCGACTTCAGCCCAGGTTATGATCTCACGGTTTGTGAGTTCGAGCCCCGCATCGGGCTCTGTGCTGACAGCTTGGAGCCTGCTTCGGATTCTGTGTCTCCCTCTCTCTCTCTGCCCCTCCCCAGCTCATGCTCGCTCTCTGTCCCTGTAAAAAATAAATAAACTTAAAAAATAATAAAAAAAAAAAAAACTTAACTAACCTCAGTCAGTTAGGTATACAACTTTGGCCAAGGTTATGATCTCACAGTTTGTGAGTTCAAGCCCCAGATCTGGCTGCTGCTCTCAAAGCAGAGCCCACTTCAGATCTTTGGTCTAAGTCCCTCTTTGCCCCTCCCTTGCTGGTTCTCTCTAAATAAATAAACAAACAAACAAAAGAAACAAACCTTTAAAAAAAGTGCTTAGAGATGGAGTAAATGAAGGTGGGTGTGGCAATCAGCTTGTCAAAATTAAGATTTTATGGGACAATGGCAAATACTATTTCAGTGGAGTGAGTTTTTAGTCTGTTGAGGAGAAATAATCATATAAAGAAGCATGGATACCAAATACAGATAATTTTGCAGCATTTTGGTACAAAAGGGAGCTGAGAGATGAAGTAGAAGCTGGAAGAAGATCCATAGTCAAGGGAGAATGATTTTAACAAAGTTTTTGTGATGGGAATATGCAATATAAAGAGGGAAAACTGGTAAGGTGGAAGACAGAGAAGATAAAACCAACAACTTTAGGAGTAATCCTTGAAAAAGAGGAGATGGAATGAGATCCAGTGCACAAATGAAATTGTTGGTATTTAAGGGGAATAGAGACAGATCACTGATTAAAAGAAAACATAGGAGCATTGACACAGGCAGGTAAGGAAGGTTAGTGCATTGATTAGTAAGTAAATGTAGTGGTTTCCCTGTGTTGAATTTATTTTATTGAAATAAGAAACCAAATTAACATCTCTGAGTGTGTGTTTGGTAGTTGAAGTACTATGAATACTATGGTTATTTTCCTTCACAAACTAAATAAGTTAGATAATTTACAGTGGTACTGGTTTCTCTTATTATTGTACATATATTTTTTATTTTTGGTAATTATTTTATTTTATTTTATTTATTTTTAGTATAATTTATTGTCAAGTTGGCTAACATACAGTGTGTACAATGTGCTCTTGGTTTTGGGGGTAGATTCCATGATTCATTGCTAACATACAACACCCATTGCTCATCCCAACAAGTGCCCTCCTCAATGCCCATCACCCACTTTCCCCTCTCCACCAATACCGCCCCCCATCAACCTTCAGTTTGTTCTCTGTATTTAAGAGTCTGATATGGTTTGCCTTCCTATTTGTAACTATGTTTTCCCCTTCCCTTACCCCGTGGTCTTCTGTTAAGTTTCTCAAGTTCCACATATGACACATGTGTCTTTCTCTGACTGACTTATTTCACTTAGCATAATACCCTCCAGTTCCACCCATGTTGCTGCAAATGGCATGATTTCATTCTTTCTCATTGCCAAATAGTATTCCATTGTATATAAAAGCACATCTTCTTTATCCATTCATCAGTTGGTGGACATTTAGGCATTTTCCATAATTTGACTATTTTTGAAAGTGCTGCTATAAACATTGGGGTACATGTGACCCTATGAATCAGCACTCCTGTATCCTTTGGATAAATTCCCAGTAGTGCTACTGCTGGGTCATATGGTAGTTCTACTTTTATTTTTTGAGGAAACTCCACAGTTTTCCAGAGCAGCTGCACCAGTTTGCATTACCACCAACAGTCCAAGAGGGTTCTCGTTTCTCCATATCCTCGCCAGCATCTGTTGTTTCCTGAGTTGTTCATTTTAGCCACTCTGACTGGCACTGAAGTGGTGTCAAGGTGTGGTTTTGATTTGTATTTCTCTGATGATGAGTGATGTTGAACATCTTTTGATGTGTCTTTAGCAAATGGTGCTAGGAGAATTGGACAGCAACATGCAGAAGAATGAAACTAGACCGCTTACACCATACACAAAAATAAATTCAAAATGGTTGAAAGAACTAAATGTGAGACAGGAAAACATCAAAACCCTAGAGGAGAAAAAAGACAACAACCTCTTTGACCTCAGCCACAGCAATTTCTTGCTCTACATGTCTCCCAGGGCAAGGGAATTAAAAACAAACATGAACTATTGGGACCTCATCAAGATTAAAAGCTTCTGCACTGTAAAGGAAACAATCAACAAAACTAAAAGGTAGTAGATGGAATGGGAAAAGATATTTGCAAATGACATATCGGATAAAGGGTTAGCATCCAAAATCTGTGAAGAACTTACCAAACTCAACACACAAAAAACAAATAATCTAGTGAAGAAATGGGCAAAAGACACGAATAGACACTTTTCCAAAGAAAACATCCAGATGACCAATATTCTATTATTTTTAACATTTTTTTTTTGCTTCTTACTGAAGTAAAAGCATTTATTAACTGGCATCCTTCAGAGAATAAGAAATATTTTTAATGCCTGTATTTTTCTTGAGAATTAGAGAATTAGATTAAATGACCTCTTTTTGCCTGAATATATAAGATATTCAAAAGACTGCATAAAGTTTGGGGAAATTATAAAAGCATTAGAAACTTCTCCTTGAGAGGTAGTAATCCAAGTCTGATTTAATTAATGCAAGACTTTGGGGTATACCTTACAGTGATCAAATTGAATTAAAATATTGCAAAATAGCAGAATTCTGCCAGTTCTGAGTTAAAATAACCTTGAAATTTTTGGTTTTATGATATGCATTCAATGTTAATTATTCAAGGAAAATCTAACATAATTACATTTAGAATGAATTACCACATAAGAAAACTATTATGCTTGCATAAAAGGGTCATAATTAATTCAAAATATAAATTTATAGTTAGCATATGGCAACCTAAGAAATATAATTGATCTTCAAATCAAATAATTTTTAAAGAGTAAATGTAATCATTCATAACATTAAATAACTATTGATTTAGGTTTTATTCATATTGGCAGACATAATACATCATAAATTTACTTATAGTTACTAAAGGCATATCTAAATCAATAATTTATATTTTCAACATTTCTCATCCAGTTACACCCTTCTCTGTTGGGTTATAGATCTGAAGAGTCTTCTATAATTGCATATGTGTTTAAATGTTGTTTAATACATCTAGAAGACAAGTTGAAAGAAAGTTTGAGAAAATCCTTACCCTGAATTTTTTGGCAATATGCAAATTGTTGATAAGGATATGAAAAAATAAAAACAGACTCATCATTTAGGCACTATGGAATCCGTCAAGGACTTTTATTCCAACACCTTCCTAAATTCATTCTCAGTTAACTTATCCTGAGGCAACATTAACCTTTATTCCCCTTCTAATGCTTCCTCTTCCCGTTCTTCTCATTTTCAATTCTATATTCGTATCCATTTAATATAATGTTTTACATATGGTGCCATGAGTTTTTAGAAAGAACACTAGTTCTAAGAAAGTTAATAAATAAATTTAAGAATAAATATATAAATACAATGTCATAGGTTATATGATTTTCTACTTAGACATAAAAGTAGAGTAGTATTGAATTATAATCTGAAGGCATAACAAATAGGAAACCTTTTCCAGTTCTCATTTATATTTCAATCCTTGTCACTAGAATAGATTAATGCTGTGTTAATTTCTGTCTTTTATTAAATTTTGTCATAAGAAATGAAGCACTGGAATTTTTATACCCCAAAGTGTTTAACAGTTAATGAGCCTGATTCTCTCATTGCAAAATCTACTGTCTACAACAAATGTCAGATAGACACCGCAGAAACAACTGAAATGTAGTACAGTTTATCAGATGCATTTGATCATTTTTCCTAGTATACCTAATCACAGACTATCTGACTGATATACTGTTTCTGTTACCTCATTCATGGTCAATGTAGATTTGTTAACTTTGATTGTTTTAAAGCCAGTCATAGATGTCCACAACAATCTAATCAGCCTTTCTCTGCTTCTTTCAGTCATATAGAACTAACATATAGATACATACTCAATGCTACTCCTCAAGGAGATTCCTAAGTCTTTTAATTCTCTGGTTACTAAAACTGTTGCTTCCTCTGTGCAGTACAGTCAAATCAATCATGTTACCTTGTGGATTATCTTACCAAGTGATTATACAGGCTTTTAGTTTGCTCTGTTTACCTATGAGGAAAATAAGACAAATTCCCCTAAGAAAAAGCTAAAAACTAATGTGAATTTGAATATAGGTAATTTTGGAATAGGTAATTCAGCATCATTCCAATCCTATTCTACCATTTCTTTTTAAATGACTTGGTCCTTTAAAATACTAAACAATCTTCAGAGAACAGCTTTCACCAAAGTGATACTTGTCCAAAAAGAAAATATAATACATTCACATACACACACTTTTAAAACCTCTTTACCATAGAATGTGTACTAGCTTAGTGTCTACCTTACTGTTTCTTTTAATATTGCTCTTCCCTGAAATTCAAACTCTGAAATGTGTATGTTGAATATTCTAAATAATTTCTTAGTAACCTATTTACAAACCTATCCCTGTGCTATGCATAGATTCATGCTAAACATATATTAATTCATTATAATAGCTAAAGTCACATATCTTGTCTATGTCAATAAACTAATATACAGTAAGTATTATTGGACTCTTTCCACAAATTAGGCCTATTGACATCGTTAACCAGGGCTCTAAAGGCATTTTATTTGCATGATTTCTCAAGATTGTAATGTGATCATATCAAACTTTACCAGATGATTACTTTATCCTTCACCATGTTTTAACTCTAACTTCTCTCAATGGAAGAGTAGAAATCCCCAAGCCTTGAATTCTCAGTATGTTGCTTAAGATCGCAAACCATTTCTCCTGTCTGCTAATTGATCTTTTCTCATTAGAGTTTAATTGTGCATATTCTTTTCATACTTTTATTTAAAGAAGTTACCATCTGTTACTTTCTATTAATTCTTTTTTTTTAGTGAACTTATTTAGAAAGTGTGAATATTTTACCATATTTAATATGATTAACTGGAAGAAAAATCTAGCAACTTTTCTTTCAAGAATTCAAAGAACTAAAAAAATAAGTAAAACTATGTGACATGATTCGTAACCATTTTATACCAGTAAGGTTCATCAAAGAATATTTTGTAGCGGACATGACATTGATATTGGAAATAAGTCAGTCATTGTTTAATTTCTAATTCTACCACATGCTAAGATTTGCCAATTTATAGAGTTTGTTGTGGTATTTAAATTTAAAATGTATACTGTGTTTTAAAACTAGTTGACTTTCTTTTTCATATTACAGAAGTCAAGATTCAATCTCCTCCAATAATTAAAGTCACTAAGTAAAATTTGGTAACACTAAGTAAGAGATATATTTTCTCCATTCGGCTAATTCTGGGATATGACTTCTGATATATTTCAAAAGGGAATACTCTTCTAATATTTTTTCAAAGAAAAAGTCCTTCCATTAATACCTGAGGTTTAAATATAAATACAACAGTGAGATCTATTTTATATAATCCACTGTTAATACTTGTGTCCTGCAGTGGTCATCAGATGCATTGGTGCTTATATTGCTATTACTACATTTCTTCTAAATCAGTTTTTTTTCTTCTGACTTATTTTTCTCTAGCCATTTTTTTGTGCATTTGGATTTCTTGGGGACATTTATGCTATGTTTTGTTTATTCATTCTTTTTTAAAGTTTGTTTATTTTGAGGGAGAGAGAGAGAGAGAGAGAGAGCCAGAGAGAGAGGGAGAGAGATAATGCCAAGCAGGCTCTACACAGTCCACACGGAGCCTGATGGGGGTTTAAACCCATGGAACTATGAGATCATGACCTGAACTGAAACCAAGAGTCGGATGCCTAATCAACTGAGCTACCCAGGTTGCCCCTCCAATACTCATTCTTGAAATGTATCTGAGGCACTGACCAAATTGAATTTGGAAAGGATGCCCAGAGTATAGAGCTGCATTGGATATCCCTGATGATGGCAAAAACTCAAAAATTCACACCTTATTTCACTCTCCATGCTATCCATCATCTAATCTTCTGGATATTCATCAACTCAGTAGGGACTTGTGACCCATTCCCCACTCTTCCCTAGTGAGTGTTTTATTGCATGTAAGTGACAAAAAGTTCAGGTTTATAAATCTTACTGCATGTTTCATCAATCTTTCCTTTACTTGCTATTACAAAACACTTACTTCTCCACAAAGCCTATGAATTATGTATTGGATTGTCATGTAGTTTCTCCATATGTGCTCATAAACAAGGTTTGTTAGCTCTGTGTGGCTTTCCATGCCCTGCCTTTAGTACTCCATCTTCCAGCTTGATAACCATCACAGAAAGCTTATTGCATGCAAGAAGTTGGACACTAAGCAAATGGTCTCAAAAAGAAGTGTATAGTTATGTATGCTGATACACGCTATGAGTGGGAATAAAAAAGATGTAGTAAATTGGTAACATTTCAGGTGTAGTTTAGGTTGAAGAGTCATGGAACTTCTCTCAAAATTATACTGAAAATGTGAAATATAAATAAATAAAATAACAGTTCATTTTTTGTTGGTTTAAAAAAGCGTGACATCATAATAGCTAGAAGGGAGAGAGAACCAGTCCTACGAGAGAGTCCTATGAGAGAGAACCAGTCCTATCAGGTATTAAAGCATACCACAAGTATACTACACTTAAAACAAGTACATGAATAGACTTTTCAATGGAAAAGAAAATCCAGAAATAGAGCCAACTACAGATTTATTTGAATCTACTACATGATAATTGGTTGTAGCTCAAATAACTGAGAAAAAGATAAATTTTTGGAAAATTAGTGGTGCTGGAACCACTGAATAGTTTTGGAAAAAGTTAAAACATTTCACACCATACTTAAGAATACACTCCAAATGGATCAGTGATGTAAATATATATACACATATTCAACATGTATCACAGACACCAGATTACTATTTCTAATATATAAGGAATATTTTAAAAACTGAGATAAAAATCCAAAAAAATTAGGAAACTGGGAAAAGACATAAACCAAAAGATATATAGAAATAGAAATATATGGATTAAAATTCAACCTCATAATGAGAGAAATGAAATGAAAGTACACTGAAATTCCACTTCCCATCCACTAGATCAGCAAAACAGCAGAAGCTTGAGTATTAGCAAGGCTGTGAGAAATCAGGCATTTACAGATTTTGTGTGATGGGAATGAAAATTGATACAATCCCTTTGGAGAGGAATTTAACAATGTCTAACAAACCCCATTATATATGCCTTTTCCTTTCTTTTTAGCAATCCCACTCATAGGAATGCATCTTGATGATACAACTTCAGTAATACAAAAATTTGCATGAATTAGATTATTCGGTAGAACATTATTTGCAACTGCAAAATATTGGAAAACAATCCTAGGAGATTGGGTGAATATATGTGGTACAAACACACAATTGAAAATGTACAATTATAATATCAGCTGTAAAAAAAAAAGAAGTGTTTATGTAGTGATATGGAATTAAGTCAAATGAAAAGAATACTAAAATATAAAAAGTTATATACACATATGTTTATATCATATATATGTGTATGTATACACATGTATATATATCCATTGTATAAAAAGGCAGGGAAAATAAGATAGCATGCACATATATGTTAACTTGTGCAAAAGAAATACAGAAGGAATAAACAAGTCAGTATTCAATTGGTTACCTACAAGGAATTAGGAGAAATGAGTAGAAGATATACCTTATTTTTATACTGTTTTGACTATAAGCATGTTAATGGTCTACACTTTCTTTTTAAAAATTTTTTGTTTATTTATTATTGAGAGAGAAAGAGAGAAAGAGACAGAGCATGAGCTGAGGAAGGGCAGAGAGAGAGGGAGACACAGAATCTGAAGCAGGCTCCAGGCCCTGAGCTGTCAGCATAAAGCCTGACACGGGGCTCAAACCCACAAACTGCGAGATGATGACCTGAGTCGGATGCTTAACCACTGAGACACCCAGGCGCCCCAATGGTCTATACTTTCACTAAAATAAAATTAAATCAATAAAAATGCAAAGATAGGCATATAAAAATGGAAGCAAACTTAAATGTATCCAGATATATTTCAAATGAATGCTATAACCATACTGAAGAAAGGAAAAGAAAGAGACAGAGAAAGAGACAGAAGAGAGAAAGACAGAGGTGTAAGGATGGAGAGAAGAAGTGACAGAGAGGAGGAGGGAGTAAACAATAGAAGAAGGTAGAAATGGAAGAAAAAAGGAAGAATCAAAATAATTTGGGAACATAATATTTGACAATATATTCTAAGTCTGGTGGGATTGAAAGTTGCAAACAGATCTTGAGATGTTTTTAGTAGGTTTACTTTTTGTAGTGGTATGGGTAAAGAAATCCAATGGGTGAAGAATGTTGGACCTATTATAGGAGTGAGGAAAAGACTATATTTGTTGATACTTTGGGAAGCCAAGGTTCTCACTAAGGAAGAAGAGATGGCAAATATGAAATAGAGGAAGCAAGAGAGAAACATGTGATGATGCATAGAAACTGGAGGTATTAATGTAAACTCATTATTTCTAAAATATGTGTATCATCTGCATAATTTTACATATGTGTATTCACACTTATATGTATATACATATCTTTGTGTATATGCATGGTGATATGTACATTTGTATGAGTGATGTGCATTTGTATATATGTGCTGTGTATATATGTATATGCTAGCATATATTTTCTAGCACTGTCCCCTAAAAGGGCTGTGTAACAATGACATGACACTCGAATAGCAATGAGCACATCTAGTACCTGATCTGAGTCATTAATATCATTCTTTACTAAAAGGAACCAGGGATCCTAAGAGAAATTCATGATAGGGCTGGGTCAGAGTATGTATAAGATAAGCCCATACTATATTACACCAGAAAAATGAAGTAGTAGTAAAAAATAAAATTAAATTTAAAAAAATGATATTTGGGCCATGTTAATGGCCAATTTGGGACAACTTGGGGAATGAAGTAATTCAATACATTAATGAATTATACATAGTTAAAAATAGAGATGTATGAGTCCATAAGGATAATACAGCATAAATCAGAATATAAACGTATAACTGAGGAAGAAGGGAGGGAATTCTGGATTTGAAAAACCAATGTTATACTGTTACATTAAGAGTGAATTAAGAGGGGTGCCTGGGTGGCTCAGTCAGTTAAATGTCTGACTCTTGGTTTCGGCTCAGGTCATGATCTCACAGTTTGTGGATTCCAGCCCCACAAACAACACAGAGCTGACAGTGCAGAGCTTGCTGGAATTCTCTGTCTCCCTCTCTCTCTGCTCTTCCCTGATCACTCACTTTCTGCCCCTCTCTCTCTCTCTCTCAAAATTAAACAAAAAAAAATTAAAAATCTTAAAAAAAAAAGAAACAGTGGATTGAGCAAGAATCATCGGTGGATGTTAAAACTAAGGGGGAATTATAATGAGGAGCAGGTTGTTTGCTTGTTCTTAGTGTTTTACTAAAAGCTGCTTACTGTTTGCAAGGAAAAAATAAAATGATAAATATGGTGAAGACATTGGAGGATACCTTGATAAACTCATCAGAATTAACATCACCAGTGGGGAGAGATGGGCACTGTGTGCTTCCAGATGTGATGCTCTGAAGAGGACAAAACTCCACCTATCAAATTGCAGCCAATATTAAATATCCTGATTATAATCACAAGGAAACATTAGATAAACCCAAAATGAAAAAAGTTCTATATTTTAAAATGAGGGTGAAACAGTAATATTCAAAACCATCAATTTCATGGAAAACAAAAACTGTGGGAATGTTCCACATGCTACAGGAGGCCAAAGTGCCATGGTACCTAGATGCAATACCTCTCTGTAGCCTGAATCCTCTACTGAACCAGAAAAATGTACTATAAATAGCATTGTAGCATCAATTGGCAAAATTGGATTTTGGGGGGTGCCTGGGTGGCTCAGTCGCTTAAGTGTATGACTTTGGCTCAGGTCATGACCTCACAGTGCATGATTTTGAGCCCCATGTCTGGCTCTGTGCTGACAGCTCAGAGCCTGGAGCCTGCTTCAGATTGTGTCTCCCTCTCTCTCTGCCCCTTCCCCACTCGTGCTCGGTCTCTCTCTCAAAAATAGGTAAACACTGGGGCGTCTGGGTGGCTCGGTTGAGCGTCCAACTTCAGCTCAGGTCATGATCTCACAGCTTGTGGGTTCAAGCCCCGTATCAGGCTCTGTGCTGATGGCTCAGAGTCTGGAGCCTGCTTCAGATTCTGTGTCTCCCTCTCTCTCTGCCCTTCCCCCACTCACACTCTGTCTCTCTGTCTCAAAAATAAATAAATATTAAAAAATTATTGAATAAATAAACATTATTTTAAAAAATGGTTTGGATGGTAGGTAAGAGTCAATATTAAATTTGCTAAATATATAACTATTGTTTGGTTTGGTAAAAAAATAATTGTTGTTTTCATAAATTACAAACTGATGTGTTTAGGGGAAAGGGCCATGACTTAACTTCAAATAAGAGAGAGAGCAAGAAAGATCCCCTGAGAGAGGTAGACCAAATGATAAAGTAAATGTAGTAAAAGGTTAGCAGTTGATTAATCTGAGTAAAGAGTATACAGATATTCTTAGTAGTATTATAAATATTGCAATCTTTTGTAAATTGAAATTATATTCAAATGAAAAGTTTAAACCACCAAAAAATGTGATGCATTTGTTACCATATTTTAGCAACTTTAGGGAAAGAGGGAGTTAATGTATTAGTTAAAAACGATTTTGGTGACTGAGTAATTATTAGAAATATTCATTATACACTTATTTGTAGAATATACTTTGTTCTGCTATACAACTAACAGAAACCTCTGCTCAAAAAATAGAAAACTGACATTTTTTATCTGTATCAAACGCTAGTAAACTCCTTGCCTAGGCAGACTATTCTTAGCTAAGCAATCTGATCTTCAAGTAATCATGACAAAGAGCTAGAGAGAAGCTATTATAAAGGTAATAAATAAATTTCAATAAGGATTTATTTTGTATGTTAACAGGTTGTTTTCCTTCCATATCTCTGAAGAGCAAGAGACCAGTTTGGCTCAGAATGTCACATAAAAATCCTCTTAACAGATGAAAATTGTCTCTAATGTAATGTGAGAGGGTAATAAAGATGACTAGTAAAATATTAAACAGGAAGACTATATCTCAGGTGTAAAATAACATCTATAAACTTCTTAAAATAGACAAATCAACTTATAGGTCCTCATAAAAACTGACTCTTTAATTTGTGAGTTTTATAAATTTAGATGATATAATCACTAGCTAAGTGACCAATCACTAACACCTTATTTCTATATTCTAAAAAATACAATCACTCCTAACCTCCAGAATGACATTTGCTTCCTTTTCATAATAAATTTGGATTATTGAACAGGTACAGTGTAGGTTTCATACTTTAAATCTCAAAGCAGAAGCCAAATTATGGATGTCTTAAGTGCAGAATGATTGATTTATCTTTTTTTCACACCAAATCTCCTGGATATTCAATACACATTTATTTTCATTTCTTCATCAAATAGGTATTGGATATTTATACTTTTGAGTAACTGTGCTAAGTTATTGGGATATAGCAAGGAATGAACTATAGTTCCTGGAATAGACAAGCTCAATTTAGTGGGGAAGACAATCAAACAGGCAATTTCTATTCATTGTGTAAATACTGCTGCAGTAAGCACAAGGTTCTTGCCACAGAAACATAAAGAAGGGGTACCTATCTTAATTTTGAGAGTCAGGAAATAACTATGATTGCAGAAATTTAAACATATGTTCAAGCCAGGAAGACAAACAAGAGTTTACTCATAGTGTTTAGAAAGGGTTGCCTTGGTTGCATGGATATGTCTGGTGGATAAGAAGTATTCCATGATAGGCAAAGAGCATGTGCACAGGCATAGAGAGAGAGCTGCTTTGAACTGTAAGAACTTCATTATGGTTGGAGCATACAAAAACAACTGTGAGAGATGAGTTCCAGTGAAATCCAATGGCCACATCACAAAGAGCCTTGAAACTATAGACTGAGACTATATCCTGAGAGTTATAGGTATACACTCATCCACATATGTTTATTAATTAACTACTGTATGGTTATACATTTATGAGTGTAATAGTGTTTGCTATCATGGAGTTTATATTTTAGGTTCTAGATTCTAGGGAATACAGAAGACAAAAATCAGGGAAATAATTTGACAGTGAGAAAATGAAGAAATCAAATATATTTGTATAATTGTTTAATAATTGGTATAATCCATTTGTTAATTTACTATTCATAGGCTACATTCCATGTGTAGTATCCTAGAGATAGAATAGTGAGCAAGAGGCATGCATTTCACTCTCTAGTGTTTATGGTTTAGTGGAAAATGGGGAATCTAATGATAATAAACTGCTATTTAACATTGACTATGTGCCAGGCACTGCTCTAAATACTTTCTAAATATTAACTTAAAAAATTTTTTTAAATGCTTATTTATTTTTTAGAGAGAGGAAGACAGAGCATGAGCAGAGGAGGGGAAGAGAGAGAGGGAGACACAGAATCCAAAGCAGGCTCCAGGCTCTGAGCTGTCAGCCCAGAGCCCGACACAGGGTTTAAACTCACGAACTGTGAAATCATGATCTGAGCCGAAGTTGGACACCCAACTGACTGAACCACCCAGGCACCCCTAAATATTAACTTTTTAATCCTTAAAACATCTTTTAAGGTACCATTACCCTTCCCATTTCATAAATGAGCAGAACAGAGAAAGAGGGATTAAGCAACTTGTTTAAAATCACACACACAGAATGTGAGGGAGCCAGGATTTGAACCAAGAAGTGTGGCTCCATTCACTGAACCACTATATTATGTTATTTCTGAAATAAGTACAAAGTAAATGCAGACTGGAGAAGAAAAACCAAATGCCACAGGAACACAGTCCTTAATCAGGGGTCAGGACAGCCTGCTCTGAGAATTTGACATTTAGATTGAAATGAATGAATGAATGAATGAATGAATGAAATTGGCTTCTTCATGAGCAGTTGCATAAAGACTGTTCCAGATTGAGGAAATAGCATATGAAATAGTGACTAGAAATATATAAGCAATGGTCAAGATTTTGAGCTTTATTCTCCTGACTAGGGATAGTGAAACTACAACCCCATGGACCAAATCCACCTGTCACCTGTTTTTGTAAATAAAGTTTCATAGGAACTCAACCCTACTCATTTGCTTATGTGTTGTCTATCATTTATTTTGTGTTACAGTATCAAGACTGAACATGGGACAAGATCATGTGACCTGCAAAGCCTAAATTTTTACTATCTGGTCATTTACAAAAAAAAAAAAGTTTACTTACCCTCATTACAGGAAACAAAATGAAAGTCAAGGGTGTCAATCTGGAAAGTGGCAAAATCAGTTTGCATTTAGAAATATCTATCACTCTGCATACAGTATAAAAATTGAATTGGAGAAGGGCAGGATGAAAAGGAGATAAAAAAGGTATTTCAATTTTGATTTATAGATAAGGATGATGGTGGCTTTGACAAGGATAGTTAAAGAGGATATAAAGAAATGTATAGGGCCACCTGGGTTGCTCAGCTGGTTGAGCATCCAACTTGATTTTGGTTCAGGCCATGATCCCAGGGTCATAGGCTCAAGCTCTGCATCAAGCTCTGCATTGAGTGTAGAGCCTGCTTAAGAGTCTCTCTCTCTCTCTCTCTCTCTCTCTCTCTCTCTCTCTCTCTCTCTGTCTCCCCCTATCCCTCTCCCCAGCACTTGCTCTCTCTCTTTAAACAAACAGACAAGAAGAAATATATAACGTTGAGAGAATGGAAAGGCTCTGATGGTAGGGAAAGAAGTAATCAGATTTCTGGTTAAACAATTGGGTAGATGTCAGGTGGAGTAAAGGAGTGACATAATACAAAATACATAAGGAGTTATTTCTCATGAAGTAGTTGTTTTCTTCTAAGGATCCCAGAATAAAAATTGCATCCAGAAAAATAAAGGTGACGGGGAAATGACAAAAAATAGATGAATATATGTGGTCATATTTAGGCAACTTTTAGGGATTACAAGGATGTGAGGCAGGATGACACTAACAGGACTCTGGTTTTTCAGTATATATATATTATATATATATATAATATATATATATTACATAAATATATATATATAGATATAATAGACATTACATATTTGTTATATATATTATAAAATATATTTTATACCTAATATGATCCATACAGAATGTGATAGTGGAGGATTCAATAGAACATGTGAAAAGGGGTGGAGTTAGTTACTTCTCTATTCATTTCTTTCTGGGCAATCACTCCTGACTCTTACACACCCTGATACACACTATTTCTAGAATACCTACTGAGAATGTCCTATCCCTTTAAACTGTATCTACTTCCAAAAGTCCAATATTAATGGAAGGCAGTGCTCTTTCTGCCAATGTTGCCCTGATATGAAGGCTTTGGGTGGGTCCTCAGATGCATTCCATGAGTACTTTTCTTCTTTAGGAGAAACTCATCCCTGATTTCTAACTGACATATAACTGGATGGAAAACACGTCCACCTGAATGTTCTGTTACTGCTCAGATTCAGGCCATTCCAGTGTGAATATCAGTTTTCAAATATGATCCTCTGCATGACTACAGTATTTCCTTCACCGGAACCACTGTTCTTCAGATCTCCAAGCTTAGGTAGTTTAAAAATTATCTTCAAATTTTCTCTTTACTTTTTTTGCTGTATAGTTAATTGGTCACCGAATTCTGTAATGGTAAAATTAAGTCAAAATACTTAGATAAATTATTATGTGTATCATGTTGGGCAAATTAACATTTTGGGCCTCCTTTTTCTCATTTAACAGTTCGGAAAGAGTACTTCTCTCACAAATAGGATAATCTATTGAAACCAGAATGAGAGGCACCTTGCTGTAGTGATTCATAGCACGACTGTGGAGCCAAATTACTTGGGTTTGAATCATAGAGCTGTCCTGTACTAGCTGTGAGAACTTCTAGCAATTTACTAGCTGTGTGATCTCCATACCTCAATTTCTCTACATTTAAAAAGCAGATAATAAGAGCATCTATTTCATAGAGTTGTTATGAGAATTAAATGAGCAAATATGTGTAAAGTTTTTAGAGTTGTTCCTGACAAACAGGAAGTGCTAGATAAGTATTTGTTAAATAAAGGCCGTATGGGGGTGCCTGGGTGGCTCAGTTGATTAAGCCTCTGACTTCAGCTCAGGTCATGATCTCCCGGTGAGTTCGAGCCCCCCATCAGGCTCTGTGCTGACAGCTCTGAGCCTGGAGTCTTCTTCAGATTCTGTGTCTCCCTCTCTCTCTATGTCCTCACCTGCTTGTGCTTTGTTTCTCTCTGTCTCTCAAAAATAAATAAACATTAAAAAAAATTTAAAAAAAATAAAGGCTGTATCTACATATAAAGGATGGCATAGTTCCTGGCACATTGTAAGCACTTAAAAATGTTGCATGTCAAATATTAGTTATATATACAATAAATCATATAATAGTTTATTTTTTTTAATTTTTTTTTTTCAACGTTTATTTATTTTTGGGACAGAGAGAGACAGAGCATGAACGGCGGAGGGGCAGAGAGAGAGGGAGACACAGAATCGGAAACAGGCTCCAGGCTCTGAGCCATCAGCCCAGAGCCTGACGCGGGGCTCGAACTCAGGGACCGCGAGATCGTGACCTGGCTGAAGTCGGACACTTAACCGACTGCGCCACCCAGGTGCCCCGATTTATATATACATAATGATTTATTCATCTTCTCAGCTTCCATTGTCTTCACTCCAACCCATGTTCCCATTAATTTGCTTTTGAATTACAACAAACAAAAAATTTGCCTCTAACCTTTCTACCTTTCTCACTATGCTGGACTGTCTGTGATTAGCTTAGCATCAAATCTGTTTCCTTCTTTATTCTTATAGTTCTTGAGCTAGGTTTCCACACAACATCCTTCTACTAGAATTCAGCTAATGAGAAACCCTCACGCAAGAGCCAGTGATTATGTGGGAATCAACTGTTAGCTGGCCTGGAGTATTGCCAGCAGTTTCAGATTATCCTGCTTTGAAAATCACCTACTTAAGTGCCATTGGCAACTGGGGTCATTATCAACCTCTTGAACTCATGAACCATGAGATCAAAGAGCGGAAACCAAGAGTTGGGTGTTTAACCGACTGAGCCACCCAGGCATCCCAAGTTTACTTTTGTTTTTAAGAACCATAAAACCTATTTTCCAAATAAAAACCACATCTAGAAATAAATTCTAGTCTCTCAAGGATAGAGACCCAAACAATTACTCCTGAAGGTAAAAAGAAAAGATGATATAATGAAAATAAAGAACTTCTATTGAGAAAAACTCCCTTTACTATCTAAACTTTCCACTATGTACACTCATTATTAGTGACGTCTATCATGGTTCCCCAACAAAGGGCTGTGAATGAAAGAGGACGGTGTTAATGGGACATCCTAAGTTATGTTTGCTGATCAGTTTTTCCTAAATTTAAGTCACTGTTTTTGTATTCCAGTCAAAAACAGTTGCGTAGTCACAATTTTCCTTGTTTATATCTAGTATCTAAGGAGAAGTATTGCATGGCAAGGAGTAACCATGGCGTAGTATTAAAAGCATGGCTGTACGTGCTCATACCACAGATCTAATACTGAGTAGGTGTTTCCTTGGTCCTGTTATTTAACTTTGTTGGGGCTTAGAGACACACAGTTTATTAATTCATAACTCTGGGATAATAATAGTGCTTTCTTCATACTTTTGCGGGAATAAATAAAGAAATTAGTACATATAAAGTACTTAGGATAGTGTCATGCATAGAATGTAGTAGAATATTAACTTATTAAAACAGACAGGATTTTAAATATTATTGTCAAGTTAATTATTTTTGAAGCAGTGTTTGAACTTATTCTTTGAGTCCTATCTTTTTTCTAAATACTTCCATAATCTGATATATCCAACACATAAACACAATTTTACACTTCTGGTCAAAGTAATCCTTTTATCCTAGTCAGGCTGAGATCTCTGTTTTTGTGTGTGTATATTATATATATTATATATATAATATACACACACACATACATAATATATATAATATATGTATGTAATATATATACATATATATACATTTCTTAATAATAATAAATTAATAACTAACACATATTTGGGGATTTATGGTTTATAAATCCCTTTCTCATATACTACTCCTTTCAATCCTGCATTATCCCTTTGAGATAAGGAGTTTTATACTTGTTTTTCAATGGGAGAACAGGGGTTTAGAGAGGTCAGATGACTTGTTCAAAAGTACATTTCAAGTAGAGCATGCTGACAACAAACCTCAGTTGTTGTTGTTGTTTTCCCTGCCTGTTCTCTCTCCATGTTTGGCTTATTCTGTCCCAATTTCCTGCTTTCCAGCACCTGCTCTGATCTACATATCCATCTTCATCAGTGTGAAAATTCCAACTCAAAGTGTTACCTTTGAAAGAGTCCTGGGCTTCATATTATATCATTTTGTTTATATATTTTTATTTTCCTATTTAATGACAATTACTACCATACAATTTAATACTTTGATTTCAAAAAATAAAGAAATAGCAGATTAAAACGTTGAAGATGAATATTAATTACTATTAGCTTTGCTTGACTTATTTATTTTTTGTTTTCTATTATCTGTTGAATACATGAAAATATTCACATTTAAGTATCAAAAGATGAGAGATAAGAATAATGTTCTCCTATATCTTTCTCCAAATATAACTGCTGCTATTAATTTGATATCTGTCTATGCTGTTCTTTGAGGTTTATTAATTATAGTATACTATTACATCTATATGCACACATAAATATTAGATAATTAGTATTTATATATATTAGTCTATATTTTATTCTATATATCTATATCTATATATCTAGATAGAGAGATATAATTCACAGACACTAAGCTTCATGACAAATGCATATGAAGTAAACACTAACCCCAAAATCTTTTAACTCCAAATTTTCAAATTTTCAAGTGAAGAAACTAAAAAGACAGAGATTAAATAAGTTGTTCCATGCCACATAATGATTAACAGCCAGAGCTAGGATTCAATTCCAGAAGATCTGGCTCTCTTGTACTCTTAAATCCCATTTTTTTTTTCTGCCTCACCACAGTGTCTAAAACAATTTTGCATAGCTTTACAATCTTGAGTTTTCCTAACTAATAATATCATTCATTCTTTTAAAAGTTGAATGTTATCTATTATAAAATTATCATAATTCATCTAGATTCTTTACCAATGGATAGATATATAAGTTGTGGCCAATTTGGTGCTATTATAAATAATCAGACATATTTTCATATGTTTCATTGTATGCATAAAAGGGCTTTTCTTTAGTGTGTGTTAGAAAAGTGAAAGAACTGATCATATGGTATATGCCAAATTGTCTTCCAAATTTGGCTGTTTTAATTGACGTTCCCAGAGGCAATGTACAAAGGGCCTTAGGAAGAGTCATGTCTCATTACTGTTATGAAGAAATCAATTAAAACCACAAAATACTGTTGGCTTTTAGATATATTTCATCTTTAAATTTTATGAACAGAGATTCCACTAAGCTAAGAAAATAAGAGTTGGAATTAGACCCCTTTCTCCCTTAGTAACTAATGCTTATTCAGAAAATGATTATACAGAATATGTGATAGAAACTTAGGGGTGAATATGTGATAGAGAATTAGGGGGTCACTAGAGATATTGTCATTCTGGATTTGATAATGAGTGAAATTGTATAAAATGTGAATACAACTTTCTGAAGGTTGTGTTACTTGTATAATAATAATCTGAAAGTATTTTCGTTAAAAATGGAGACATCAGAAAAAAAAAAAGCTAAAAGAGTAAATAAATGGTTTTAAACTGGCCTTCAGAATGCTGGATAGAAGACTGGCATTCCCCTAATACAGTATTTGGCTCTCTTTAGTGGAAAAGGATCTTGTCTTTAGAGGAACAGAAGAACAGGTTTTCCCTAACATTTGCTACATATTCTATGTCTTTCTTATATGGATATATATATATATATATATATATATATCCAATTCCTTTAAAATACTTACTAGTTTTCTATAAAACACTGCTGTAAATTATTTTTGCAGAATGATTATTAATAAAATAAGTTATATAATCAAAAATGAAAATAACATTGAATACTATTTATTTTGATTAATTATATAAAGGTAAATAGAAAATCTCTAATTAGACATATACTGAAAATATCTTAAATACCAATGTTCATCTGATCTGGACTCAGAGTTATTTAAATAATTAAAAAATGTAAATTCCTATTTCTCATTTTTGGACTACTTAACTATAGAATAAGAAAATGATATATTTCCTGTATAAATCACCCAATCAATCACAAAGTGAACACTGCTTTGCAGGCTAGTGCAGAATTCCTGATAGTGAAGGTGCCTTTGGAAAGACAGATGAAATATGTTTCTTTCCATCATTCAACATAATTTATTTAGTATCTTTAAACAGTGAATGGTAAATGAATGGTAGTTTTAGCTACAAAACATAGCTCAGAAAGCAACATTTAATGATTCTTAATGAGATGAAAACATTATTTGATCCCAGAAGTGTAAATTGGAAATTTTAAGACACCTTTCATTAGTAAGTAGGAATGGTAATACATAAAACCATTTGTAGAAATAGGATCTGTATGCCATATGGTTGTTTCAAGAGGGAAAAGGTATGCCCTTGAAATACATTTTTCTTAAGGCATTCAATGATTCACAATCAATTTCATCAATAGATTAAAGACAAACATTGGAAGAAATCACCTGGTACCTAAAATATTTGATCTTTTCATTTTTGAGATACTCAATATTCTTGATCTTCCTTTGCTCTTTTTGGCTCATTTGACCTATATATAACTTTAAATAGCTCCCTGGCTGACAGACAGGCTATCTCATCATATGGTAAATGGTAATACACTCCATTACACAGTAACTTAAAAATCATAGCCCCACTGAGAAGCTGCTCCAAGAGTTTAACTACTCTCCTGGCAGATATCAGCCAATATCTAGATATATTAGCAAGGGAGACTCTACTGACCACAAAAGGATCTGGGAGGGAGTCAGGAACTTATTTCAATTCTATATAAAAACCTCTGGAAGTTCAATAGCTTAATCTATTTTTTATTGAATGCATACAGGAAAAAAGAATTCAAAAGCTCCATATCAGATAAAAACCCTGCTACCAGCTCTGTCCTTGATCAGTTCTCTAAGAATCCTGACCATTCACATACTGAAGAAACTAAATACTATTAAAGCCATATACATACATATATGTGTGTGTGTGTGTGTGTGTGTATTAAACTTTACTGATTTTATATAACAAGAGATATATTTTATATGTTATGAAATTAGCAGAAGCAATAGTGGCATCATCAAGTTGATTATGTGTGTTAAAATATCCAAATACTATTTTTAATCTCGCAGATTACTAGTGGTGTAGTATTTTTTTAACACTCACTTTACATTTAGTGTGCAACATCCAAATACATAGTTGTGTAACAATGCAAAAATTAGCAATATCAGATTAGAGGACAAATACACTGTGATTCTTCTTCCCTTATTCCTGCTACAGAAAAGCAAGCCAGTGGCCGTAGCCTCCAGTGTGTTGAAACAATACGTTTCACTTAGCTGATATATAAATATTTTCTATTTTTATTTTCACTTGTAATCATGACATATTTTTAAAAGCACTTTTTGGAAATAAATGAGGGAGGTAAGTGTGGACTTTTAATTCTTTGGAAGAAAGCCATTGTACATACACACATAGATGAGTGGATTTATAAAGAAAATTACTCTGGTCTAGAATAGGTGCAGTATTGAGCTGAACATCCTGATAATAATGTAATTATTATTCTTGTCACTTATTATTAGTGTTAATTACATAGAAAAAGGAGGTTAGAAATCTCTCATGAGGTATATCGAAGACGTTGAGGATGTGGTCATAGAAAGGTTTTCTGTATACAAATAGTAGAAACAAGAGTGAGTTTTGACAATTTTCACATTCTTAATTTTTTAAAACAATTGTGAAATATCATTTCAAAATGTACAACTCCTAGTATTGCATCATTTCATTCGCATGAGCAAAGAAACCATTATTACATCACATGTTTGAAGGAGACAGTAAGTCACAGCAAAGGATAAGAGCTACTGAGAGGAAGCAAATGAAGAATGAAGTTGTGTGTCCTTCTATGACAAGTGATTAGTTTCCTTTGCTTGCATGGGAAGGGTATGATCAACATACCCAGCAAAACTTTTGGAAATTTTGCATATCTCTATCTATCTATCTATCTATCTCCTGTATTCACAATTCCAAAGTGATCATGTACGTCAGTTGTTTATAATACAGGACACTTTGTACCTCAAAGTTCATGATTTCAATACATGAACAAAACAACTTTCATCAAAAAGAGAAAAATTCTGTTTCAATCAACAGACAAGTTTGCCATCTTGCAAATGTGTGAATATTGAGATAAAACAAAATGAGTGTTTTTTTTTACCCATAACTACTACTGGACAACAAAAAGAAAGGTATATATTAATAATTAATTTCTCCCAGTGCACCCCAGTGTTACATGTGCCATTTATGTAATTAGTATGATTATTAAGATGACATTGTACAAATTGTGCATGTATATGTGTGTTTGTGTGTGTGTATACACATAATTTGGATTTTCACAATTTCTGAAGTTCAATGTGCTATCAAAAAGATTCTTAAATTTGAAACAAATTGAATTATTGTAAATGAGTACTTCATGTTAAATAAAATACACCAAAACACCAATAGAACGTTAGTCTCTAATTAAAAACTCCACCCCTTATTGAACATAGAAATGATGCAGCTTTAAAAATTATAAGCCCAGGGGCGCCTGGGTGGCGCAGTCAGTTAAGCGTCTGACTTCAGCCAGGTCACGATCTTGCGGTCTGTGAGTTCGAGCCCCGCGTCGGGTTCTGGGCTGATGGCTCAGAGCCTGGAGCCTGTTTCTGATTCTGTGTCTCCCTCTCTCTCTGCCCTTCCCCCGTTCATGCTCTGTCTCTCTCTGTCCCAAAAATAAATAAACGTCGAAAAAAAAATTATAAGCCCGACAGATACACTGAAGTTAGAATAATATATTACTTCATATTTATCTGAGAAAATATGTGTATAGAACCAAAGAACTTAATACAATTTCATTTCTTTTTACCTTACACATTCATTGGTAGAATGCTTTGTAGATTACAAAGTACGTTCCCATGCATTATCTCTCCTTATCCTTACAAAAACAATCTTATGAGGTGAATAGGGGAAAATCATATTATAGATAATATTTTCAGGCTCTGAGAGATTAAGAAATCTCTCTGAAGGCAAACTTGCACAAAATAGCAGAGCTAAAATTCATCATAGAACTATGGTTATTGGAGGGAAATCATGCTCAGGTGCATTTCAATATGTTGTTAGTCTTGTTGTTTTCCTAACTAAGGGTAAAGAATTAGCTTCAGCAGTATTTGATTTTACACTTGGTCCCTCTATAGGAGAATGGGTTTCAGAGACACAGAATCTCAAACCTTGTTAAATCTTGATTAATCACCATAAATTTCTGTACTGTGTTTGAATATTTTCTTCTCTAGGGTGCATGTTCATAATTGACACCAGTTCCTCCTACATGAAATGCTTAGAATTTTAGGTAATGACCAATAAATAAAAATGGAAAATAAAGACAAAAATAAAAACAAAGTAAACAGAAACAGTTTTAAATATTAAAAATAGGAAAGTGGAATGCAAATTAAGAAGGAGAATAAATTTAGGGTATAAAAAAAGGAGAAATGGAATAAAAGAGAAAGAAAAAAGAAAAGTCATCACTATTTAATTGCCAATTTCATAGAAAACAATTCTTTAAAATAACAACTAAAACGATTAGCTGTATAGTTGAGTTCTAAGTGTCTACAGTTTTATAGTGGACAGCTTTCACCTAGCAGAAAGACTAGTGGTGCTGTTTTGACATGTACTTTAGTTACTTTTAGCCTGTTTAAATCAGCCACAAATTCATGAGTTACCACTTCTAATAATGCTACTGTAACTGTTGCCACTGCTTTACAAATAATAGCAGTAATAGAATGCACCACTGATTAAAACAATTTTTAGTAAGGCATTAGTTCCGTCTAACACAGAATCACTGTATTTTTTTAGTTTCTTTTTTTAAAAAAAAAAACAAAAGTCAAGGAAATCTAAAAAAGAGCTCTTTCCCACTCACTTCTTCATTTGCCCCGTCTTTAAATTTCGTGGGTCCATTTTGAGTGTCCTTTTCCCTATTAATAACCTCTGTAGAATATGTAAGAGAAATATTAATCTATAAACATATTGTCCTAAGGCATGAATATATGACTTGACATGAATGAGACAAATTTTTTTACATATTTCAATTTAATTGGCATTTTTTTGAATGACAGCTCTGTGCTTATTAAATTATATACCATCCTCTCTTCTGACTTTAAAAGAGTAATACTTGGAATTCCAATGACTCACAGAGTCATTCTTCTCCTACCCCTTCGTCATGCAAAATGCTCTGAAGATTTGATAGAAAATCTAGTTATTCCACTTTCTTTATTCTTTTTTAATTGGAAATTCTCATCTTTTAGTAGACAATCTAGATTTAACATCTTTTAGACCTACTGGGGCCTCTGAAGAATAAGAAGTCATATACGACTATTGGAGAAAATGGCTTGACTTTTTTTTTCTTTCACATTGTCATTTTTACTCACCAAGTAACAATAACAGCAAGAGAAGTGATTGTGTTCTAGTGTGTTCCAAATATTTATTGCAATATTCTAAGGAAAATGTTTCCCAAGATTCTTCTTGCTTTATTTTATGAGTATTATTTTGTATTTGTGTGCATGTGTGTGTTGTTTTGCTACCACCATTGTTCACCACAGTGTAAAATATTTCAGTGAAGTTTCATTGGTACTTCTCTGACACTTAATAAGATTTTGAGTAGAATTTCATGCATGTTTTGGCCATTCATTTAAAATGCAAAGATATTCTCCTTATGTTTTTAGAAATATATTTTTTGCATTTACAATTACACTTATTATATTTATGATCCATTTGGAATGAGTTATTGTGTATGGAGTAAAAAAATGAAGTTTATTTTTCCCATATAAACATACTTTTGTTTCTCCATCTGTATCTACTATCTATCTATCTATCCATCCATCTATCTATCTATGGAAAATGAAGTTGATTTATCATAAAGAATTGGCTCCTATGGTTATAGCAGCTGAAAAGTCCCACAGTCTGTCATCTGTAAACTGAAAACCCAGGAAAGCCAACTGTAGAATTTACTTTGAGTCTGAAGGCCTGAGAAAAGAGAGGAACCAGTGGTATAAATCTTAATCTGAGGGTCAATGAAGACAAAATAAAATGTCCCAGCTCAAACAGTACATCAGGGGGAAAAAGGAAGGGGGTGGGTAGGGTCCTCCTTCCTTTGTCTTTTGTTCTACTCAGGGAACAATGGATTAGACAATGAGAAAGCAGAATGGAGACTACAACCTTCTTTAGGGAGTAGATTGACCAATTCAAATGCTAATCTTTTGCAGAAACACCCTAGAGGAAATAATGTTTAATCTAAGCACCCCAAAGCCTGTCAAGTAGAAAGATAACATCACCTATCAATTAGTATCATTTCTCCTTTAAATATTTGATAGCAATAACTGGTGAAATAATTTGTGCTTAGTGTTTTCTTAAGGGGAAGTGAAGTATTTTATAGGTTGTGGTTTGAAAAAATGTGTCAATTTAATTTTACTTGCATAATTCTTTACATAAATGTGTTCTTAATGTACTTGTCCCTTTAATGAATGTAGAATTTGTAGTGATGTCTAATTTTGCTATTCTTGATTTTAACATTGATATTTTTCCCCTTTATGAGCTTTTCTAGGGTCTATCAATTTTATTAATCTTCTCAAAGAGGCTTTTGACTGTTGATTTTTCTCTCTTAATTACTCATTCCTATGTTATTAATCTCAAGTTTTATGTTTACTAATATCTTCCTTTACATACTTACATTTAAACTGCTTATCATCTTCTATTTCTTAAGGTGGAAGTTTGGAACATTGATTTTTCATTTTTCTTCTTTCCATTGTAGGCATTTAATCCTAACAATCTTAAATAACAGTATGAATGAAAATAGCAAACTTTGATACGCTTTGTTCTTATTTTCATTCAATGCAAAATACATTTAAATTTCACTTTTAGCTCCTTGGAGAACCTGAGAATGATCAAAAAGGGGGAATAAGAAACTTCATAATTTCAAGCAATTTTTGTGTTTTTTTAAAATTATTTTCATTGATCCCTATATTAAACTATTGTGGTAAGAAAACATATTTTTGAAATTTATTGATAATAACTTTATGGCCCAATGTTTGAATTATATTTGTGTGTCTGTGTGCAGGGGAAAAGGATGTCTATTCTGTCATTGTTAGCTGCAATACTTTTCTTCATAGTGTTGCAGGATTTTTTTACCTCAATACCCCAGGGTTCGTTGTCTCCCTGCTTCAAAGACTGACGAAGTGGACACAAGATGAGCAGCAGGCAAAAGTTAATTAGAGTATAGGATCAGAAAGGAAGAATAGTATGAAAGCTCTCTTTACAGAGAGGGGGCATTCAAAAGTGAATGCCTGCAGATGATAGACAAAGATACTTGTTTTATAAGGTTCTGGTGGTCTCTCCCCTCCCCTTCCCCCTTGTTCCTTCGTAGGTCCTACCCTCATTGTCTGTATAGCTCTAGGTGCTGGGTTGCCCATTCTTGATTAGCTCATTTCCATTGTATGAGGTGTGGTCTATGGCCACATCATTCCTTGGGGGCCATACCTTTTATGGTCTGCTACTTATTCTTAGGTCTTGTGTCAAATTCCTGAGGGAAACTTGAGGGGGAGTAGGTAGTGTCTATTACATTCTTTAGAGGAGCTTTATGCCTGAGGGGGTTTGCTGTGATCAGAAGTTCTGAGCATTGTTCCAAAACCGTGTGTTTCCCTGACTGAGCACCTTGGGTCCTAATCTTACCCTCTCTGCCTACAGAATCCTATCTTTTCCTATCATAACAGTACTGTCCTAATCTTCTATTACCTTAAAGATTGTTTTTCTCAGTTTATCATCTTCTAAGGTAGTAGTATTAAAAGATCCAAATATGTTGTACATTTTTCAATGTCACATTTTAGTTCTATTTTTGTGTTACAGGTTTTAAAGAACTACTATTATGTGCATCTGTGTTTAAGGTTGTATTATCTCCTTGGTGTCTTCACTGATTACTATGAAATGCTTTTCTTTATGTCTAGTAATATTCTGTCTTAAAACCGAGTTTTCTGAGGTTAGTACAGCCATATCCTTTTCTGTATTTAGTGTGTTCATGGAATATCTTTCCCATCCTTTACATTTAACTATTTTTCTTTATAGTTAAAGTATTTTTTAAATGTTTAATGTGATTATACATACACACACACACATAAATATATACATATATATGTATATATACACATATATATGCCTTAAATTTTTCTCTTTTAACAAAATGTAAGTGTACAATCAGTGACATCAATAATATTCACAATGTTATGTAAACCACCATCTCTACCTAGTTCCAAAAGATTTCACTTTAAAGTGAAACTCTACTCATTTAAGGAGCCTTTCCTTTATTGTCCCCCTCTCCCTATTGCCTTGGCAAAGAATGATCTGTGTGCTGTTTATTCTGGATATTTCATGCAAATAGAATAACAAAATATGTGATCTTTTGAGAGAAAGAGAGAGAGAGAGAGAGAATTTGTTTTTTCCTTTTGCCTATATTTTATTTTCTGGTGTTCTTCATTCCTTCCTGTAGATATACACTTCCAACTGGTATAACTTCTTTCCCACTTAAAGTATTTGTTACCATTTTTATAGGGCAGGTCTTCTTTTCTGTTTTTTTTTTTTTTAATGTTTATTCATTTTTGAGAGAGAGATACAGAAACAGAAACAGAGACAGAGACAGAGCATGAGTGGGGGAGGGGCAGAGAGAGAGGGAGACACAGAATCTGAAGCAGGATCCTGGCTGTAAGCTGTCAGCACAGAGCCTGACCTGGGATTGTGAGATCATGACCCGAACCGAAGTCAGAACTTAACCAACTGAGCCACCCAGGCGCCCCAAAGGCGGGTCTTCTAAAGATAAATTCTCTGAGCTGTTGCTTGTTTGAAAAGGCAAGGTTTTGTTTTATATATATTTTGGGTTTAATTTTTACTTCATAGTAAATTTTAGGTTGTTAGCTATTTGTGTTTTCTTTCAACACTTTGGAGTTATCATCCCACTGTCTTTTGGAAGCCATTTTTTTCTAATGATTGTTCCCCTGTGTAATGTGTCTTTTTCTTTGATAGCTGCAAAGATTTTCTCATTTTCTTTGGTTTCAGCAATTTCATTCTGAAATGCTTGAGTGTGGTTTTCTCTGTGTTTATTGCTAATTTTGTCTCATCTTTTCTGATGTGTGAAGTTTGCCTTTAATCAATTTTAGAAAACTTAGCATCATTTCTTCATAAGTTTATTCTGCCATATTGTTCACTTCTTTACTGTTTACTTATGGGACTCCACTAAATATATTTTTTATCCACATAACAGATTCCTAGAAGCCTCTTTGTGAGGGGTAGAAGGGAGACTTATTTCTGTTTAGATTTCAATTTGAACTTTTTCCATTGCAATCTCTTCAAATTCAATGTTTATATAGTCTTCATCTCTTTAATAAAAATTTCTATCGAATTATGCATACTTTTTCATTTTTACTTTTCCTTTTAAATAGTTTAAAATATTTAATAGATATTTTACCACCTTTGTGTGATAATTCCAGTTCCAACATCTGGACTATCTCTGGGTTTGCTTCCATTGACGGATCGCTTTTTTTAACATGGGTCAAATTCCAGGGTTTTTTTCATCTCATAGTTATTTATTGCATGCCAGATGTTCTAAGTAGGGACTAAAATAAGCAATTCTTATCCCAGAAAAAGCAAAACAAATTGATTCTGGTTAAATAGATTTGGGTACTAGTCCCTACTTTATTCTTCCTTTGGAGATTAACACTGCATGTGGTTATATGTTAGGGTCTAAACCATTCCACAAACACAGCAATCTAATTATCTTCAAGCAAAGAGTTTTCCAGTATTATGTGGAAACAGAACTTGAGGAAGAAAATAGCTTGTTACGTCTTGCTCAACTTATGCTTGGTATATGCTAAATCAGGTTATTGAGAGAGAAAGAAAAATAAACAAGTTTTTTTTGTCATGTTTAGTACTTAAAGCCTTTGTCATTATAGATTAATTACTTCATTAAAATAAGTCTGAATAGGTAAGACGAGCAGCATAATTGATATTGTTGGAGAAGTAAATAAAGTACGCCAAAGATGGCCCACGGGGCTAAAACAAACTCTGGTCTCTAGCTTAGAGATCCCTCCTCCGGTTTCTTCTTCCTTTGTTTGCTGTGCGCACGAAAACCCTCATAGATATGGAGGCTGTTGGCTATAAATTACCCCCCCCCACTTGCATTCAGGGCTCAGACCTTTGGAGAAACAGTGTCCTTTGAACCCGTCAGTGTTAAATAAATCTCCAATCCACTAAGATCTCCTAGTGCCACTTGGCTTTTCCTCCGTGTTCCAGCCTGGTTCCTAACATACTTGGTTGCCTGACCAGGAAACCCAACTTCGCTGGCCCATTGTTGCCACCGGTTTCAGGAAAACAGGGAGGCGGTGACGGAGCAAGGGATTGAAAGGGAGAAGGTGTGTCCTGCCTGAATGTGGGCAGTCTCCATCCTGGTTGCCTGGGGCTGGCCCCACTCAGTTGTTCCCGCCTGACTCAAAGAAACCTGATAGGTGAAGACCTGGACCCCATGTCAGAAACAGTAAGGCCTGGGGCCCCAAAGAAGTCAGGCCTACACAAAAGGGTGGAAGGGGGACCTGATCAATCCCCGGAGGCCTTAACAGGTCTCACAGGTAGAGAATTTTGTGGGAGGGAATGTAATAGACTCTGGTGTGTGTGTGTGTGTGTGTGTGTGTGTGTGAATGTGCGGCTCGGCCAGGCTTGCCAGTAGAGTTCGAGTTTGTGGCTCCACGGACAGGCACTCTTAAGGTCCCCAAACGCCTACAGTGTCTGAATGGGCTCTCCTGTGTCATGGTGAGCGTATAAGGTCTAGGGCGGTATCAGATCAGATTCCAATTGCAAGTCACAAAGCTGAGTCCACTACGGCCAAACCTCACCTAAAATTTCCCTCGGGAATGCGACCAGAGGAGTATCTGATTGGTCCTCTTGTCCAAAGGGATACCCTCCTTTTGTCTGTCTTTGCGACACCAAACACAAGAGAGAAATTAATAATGGGATCAAAACAGAGTAAGCCTACAATTTTAGAGGTCGCTCAAAAAATTTAAAAAGGGATTTTCAGGTGATTATGGGGTGAAAATGACACCCAGGAAGTTAAGGACCTTTTGTGAACTAGAATGGCCCATATTCAATGTAGGATGGCCCCCAGAAGGGACATTAGATGCTCAAATGGTGCAGCAGGTTTGGCTAATAATAGTCACTGGGAACGCAGGCCACGCTGATCAATTTGCATACATTGACTTCTGGCTTGAAATTGCCCCAAATCCCCTGTCTTGGGTGTTATTCATCATTAGCAAACAGAGCCAGGCAAAGGTTTTAGCCACTTTATCCAGAGGCTCACCAAAGAAGCGACCCATCGCTCCTCTAATATTTAAAGGAGACGTGGAGGAAGTTATTATCTTTTCACCTGCTTATGACTTGCCAAGCTCCCTGCCCGCTCCCCCTGAGCTTGACCACAGAAGGACAGGCCCACATTCGACTATAACAGGAAGCCCTCCTCCGGGGAGTCTGAGCTGGAGCCAGAAAGCCCATGAACATGACTAAAATATCATCAGTCAGCAGCACCCTGGGGAGTCTCCCGGAGTCTACTATGAAAGATTATGTGAAGCATACCGTGTATATACCCTGTTGGACTCTGAGGCACCAGAAAGTCAACAGATGGTAAATACCTCTTTTGTGGCACAGACTGCCCCAGATATCAGAAGAAAACTCCAGAATTGGAGGGCTTTGTTGGGATGAATATCACTCAGCTGATAGAGGTCGCCAATAAAGTTTTCATGAACCAGGAAGTTGCAGCCGAAAGAGAAGCAGAGAGAAGACTAAAAAAGAAGGCCACGTTTCTCACAGCAGCACTAAAAGAAACAGACACTGTGAAAATGGGAAGACCCCAACCACCCAAAGGGGGGAAGCCCAGAGCCCCCTTAGCAAGGGACCAATGTGCATACTGCAAAGGGACACTGGAAGAATGAATGTCCGAATCAGAAGGGGCCGTCAAAACCCAGCTGATATCAGGAGGAACCTCAAGGCGAGAACCTTGTTGGTCTGGCTGGGGTAGAATCGGACTGAGGGGGACCGGGCTCTTTCTCTCTTGGCATCCATGAGCCCATGGTCGAAATGAAGGTAGGGGGCTGGACAATAACTTTCATGGTTGACACTGGGGCTGAATACTCCATTGTTACTTCCCCGGTGGCACCCTTCAGCCAAAAGATGGCAACCATACTTGGGGCTACTGGGACACGGGCGATGCAGTAACCTTCTGTCAAGCTCAACAATGTGAACTTGGGGAACACAAGGTCCTGCGTGAGTTTTTCTACTTACCTGAATGCCCGATTCCTATCCTGGGCCAGGATCTGCTCTCCAAACTTGGGGCCCAGATAACTTTTGAACCCACTGGACACACTAGCCTCCAATTAAACCCAAGGCAGAAGGAAACCCTGGTCTTGGCGATTGCCCTGCCAAGGGAAGAAGAATGGAGCCTATTCTGCGTCCAGACCTTACCCTGTAGCCCCTCAGAATTCAGGCTTACATTCCCCTCTGTATGGGCTGAAGATAACCCACCTGGACTAGCTTGGAGTTGTGCCCCTATCATTGTTGACCTGATCCCTGGAGCCCAACCTCAGAGACAAAGGCAGTACCCCCTTCCACTCAAGGCTAGAGTGGGTATACAAGTACACCTGACCAAGCTCAGAGAAGCAGGTGTTCTAATTGAGTGCCAATCAGCTTGGAATACCCTACTCTTGCCAGTCAAGAAGCCAGGAGGAGGCTACTGACCAGTACAGGATTTGAGGGCCATTAATAAAGTGACTGTTTCCTTACACCCAGTGGTTTAGAACCTGTATACTCTCCTTAACCAAATTCCGGGGTCGGCCAGATGGTTTACATGCCTTGACCTAAAGGATGCTTTCTTCTGCCTCTGCCTGGCTCCTCAAAGTCAACCATTGTTTGCCTTTGAATGGACTGAGCCCGTTACAGGGCACCAGATGCAGCCGACCTGGACATGACTTCCCCAAGGTTTCAAAAACTCACCTACTTTTTTGGGGGAAGTGCTAGCTGCAGACCTCACCGACTTTCCAAGGGAAACCACAGGGTGTGTCCTCCTCCAATATGTAGACAACTTCTTCCTTGCCAACGACACCCAAGAAGACTGTATGAAAGGGTACCAAGGCCCCCCTGCAGCTCCTGTCCTACTCGGGGTACCAGGCCTCTTGGAAGAAGGCACAGATTTGTCAGCAGCAGGTCCAATACTTAGGTTTCCTCCCTCCAAAAGGAAAAAGAGAACTAGGACTGGAAAGGAAGAAAATTATCACCACACTGCCACAGCCCTAAACAAAATGAGGCTTGAGTGAATTTTTAGAGGCCACAGGGTTTTGTCGCATTTGGATTCCTGTATTCTCAGCCATAGAGAGGCCCCTCTGTGACCTGTTGGGAGGGCCAGACTAGGAGCCCCTCACATGGACTGAGGAGGCAAGGGCCACTTTCACAGAAATAAAGTTGGCTCTGGGACGAGCCCAGCCCTGGGTTTGCCTGACATAAAAAGGCCCTTTAACCTCTTCTTACATGAAAAGGACAAAATAGCCCTTGGAGTGCTCACTCAGAGCATGGGGCCTTGGCAATGGCCAGTGGCCTACCTGTCAAAAAAACTTGATCCTATGGCTGCAGGATGGCCACCATGCCTCAGAGAACTGGCAGCCACAGTCCTGCTCATCAAGGAGGCACACAAACTCACACTGGGACAAACGTTTAATTTTAAGGTCCCACACGCAGTCATGTCCCTCATGAGCACCCAAGGATATCATTTCCTCTCCAATTTCCAGCTGACACAATACCAAGGCCTTCTCTACAAAAACCCAAGGGACATTCTCAAAACAGTAAGAACACTAAACTCCGCCACCTTCCTTCCCACAGAGGAGGGAGAACCTGACCATGACTGTTCCCAAGTAGTGGATGAAGTCTACGCCAGCTGCCCAGACCTCCAAGACCAGTCTATAACAAGCCTGGATATCACCCTGTTCAGCAATGGGAGCAGATATTTGTAAGAGGGCAGCCGAAGAGCAGGATATGTGGTAACCACAACCACCAAAGTTCCGGAAGCCAAGGCCTTGCTAGAAGGATGGTCGGCACAACTGGCTGAACTGTATGCCTTAACCCAAGCCCTCAACCTTAGCAAAGATAAACGAGTTAACATCTACACTGATTCCCGATATGCCTTCACTACTGTGCATGTACACAGGGCCATCTATAAAGAAAGAGGCTTCCTTACTGCTGCAGGGAAAACTATGAAAAACAAGGAAGAAATACTAAAAGCATCTTGAGGCCATATGGCTGCCAGACAAGGTAGCTATCCTACACCGTAAAAAGACATCAGAAAGGAGACGTCTGGCCGACAAAACAGCCAGAGTGGCCACCTGTGGTGACCCAGGTGAAGTTCCTACTTACACTATGACTCTTGCACCCCAGGGGAAGCCTCCCTGCCCCTATACACAAATTAAGAAAGAAGTTGGGCCTCAACAGAAGGGGGAACACTAAGCAAAGAGGGATGGTGGGTCATACCAAATGGGCACATCTTTGTCCTGTCGTCTATGGAAAAACACCTAGTGAAGGAATATCACCAACTCACGCACCTAGGGAAAACCACACTGGAGACCTTCCTCAAAAAGAACTACTATATCAGGCATTATGCCGAGCTGTCAGTGAACAATGTGTAATGTGTGCCAAAAACAACGCTTGGTCTGCCCCACGGCCCCTGCCTGGCACACAAATCATGGGGACCGCCCCTTTTATAGACTTAGAGGTGGACTTTACCGACATACAACCAAATAAAGGGTTCAGGTAACTTCTTGTAATAATCTGCACATATTCGGGATGGGTCGAAGTATTCCCAACCAGAACAGAACAGAGTTGTGAGGTGGCCAAAGCCCTTCTATGGGAGATTGCACCTCGGTTTGGTCTACCCTTAACCATACACAGTGACAACAGACCTGCATTTGTGGCAGACGTTATACAAACCCTGACAAAGTCCCTCAACATTACCTGGAAACTGCACACTGCTTACCAACTCCAGAGCTCAGGGAAAGTAGAGTGGATGAATCGCAGCCTCAAGGAAACCCTGGCTAAGTTCCACCAAGAGACTAATCTCCCATGGCCAGATTTACTACCGCTGGCTCTCCTGCGTGTCTGATGCATGCCTGGGGCACTGGGATTCTCCCCTTCTGAGTTATTATATGGGCGACCCCTCCCCCCCCATGTTTAGGAAAACTTCCAGGAGACCTACACCAGATTGGAGACAAGGGAATAAGGGAACAGCTCCAGACCTTGGGGGCAGTCCTAAATAAGTTACAGAGATCCACCATAGAAAGGGCCCCAATTTCCTTAGGGACCCCCATTCACCCCTTTCAGCCAGGAGACTTTGTGTGGGTCAAAGATTGGAAGAGGGAACCTCTTAGACCACGGTGGACTGGGACACATACTATTATTTTAACAACTCCTATAGCTCTTTAAGTTTCAGGTATCACCCCATGGGTTCATCACTCCCGAGTTAAGAAGGACAGACAACTCAGAAGAACCCACAACCTGGTGAAGTGACCAATATCCAGTCAACCCACTTAAACTGACCCTCAAAAGGGAAACTGGCCCCTGAGACCTCCAGCCCTGCTCCAGCCACATCCTGGAAGCTGGTTGGCTTGTGCACAGCAGAAGCCTGAGGAATCAACATGTGAATCTAGCCTAGGGGTTTGGATGCAACTCTGCCAGCCCTTGCCCCTTACTGGTGCCATAGCCTTGATCTTACTTCTTACTGTTGGGCTGATAGAGACTGCACCAACAAGCTGGACATGGGACAAAAGATATATGCTGGGTCTCACATACCTGCTCTGGATGGGAGGATTATTAAGTATTGCCTGTATATTATGATAACCTCTCTCACCTTCACAACTGCTGCTTACCCACTTTGCCCCCAGGATTGCTATATGACAATAAGGGGGTCAAGGGCGTTCAGTGCCTTCACCTCCCTCCACAAAGATTGCTACAAGGGAAAACACCCACTCTCTGTCAGTCACCCCGTGCCCCAAGGGCTAAGTATTGGACTGTAGAGATAACCCCAAATGTCAGGAACACGTGTCATAACAAGGGCCTCCAGAGAGGGAAGCGAGCTTGCTACACTTACCTTCCCTGGTGGGAGATCTCAGACAGGGGAGGGGGTGGAAAACTTCAGAAAGTTATAAAGGATATTCTCTCTCTGCCCCTCCCCCGTTCATGCTCTGTCTCTCTCTGTCCAAAAAAAAAAAAACGTTGAAAAAAGAAAAAAAAAAAGGGGCGCCTGGGTGGCGCAGTCGGTTAAGCGTCCGACTTCAGCCAGGTCACAATCTCGCGGTCCGTGAGTTCGAGCCCCGCGTCAGGCTCTGGGCTGATGGCTCAGAGCCTGGAGCCTGCTTCCGATTCTGTGTCTCCCTCTCTCTCTGCCCCTCCCCCGTTCATGCTCTGTCTCTCTCTGTCCCAAAAATAAAAAAAACAAACAAACAAAAAAAAAAAAACGTTGAAAAAAACAGAAAGTTATAAAGGATACCCAGGATATGGTAATACAAGCCATAAAGGCGACCACCCACACCCCCCAAGCAGCCTACCAAGGTTTGAACCTTTCAGCCCTCAGTCAGATGCTTACCAATTCCCCAGTCCAGCATTGGGCCAACACTACTCTACAAATCCTACATCAAATATAATCACACCCAAACCTGCTGGATTTGGGTGCTTGCCCCTCAGCAGAGGGCTTACTTAGCCACTCCCATCCCTTTGTTCTGGGAAGCTCCTGAAAATCTCAAAGCCAACACCTCTGTCTTAATTGGACCCCTGGCCACTGTCGTCCATCTCACAAATGCTGACCATCTAATCTGTACAGTCCCTGAAGGTATGAATGGTACCTCTCTATGCAGAAGAAATATAACCTTAAAGAGGAATATAACCCTGTGTTAACCCCTGGGGTGTTCTATCTGTGTTCTAATTCAGCCTACCGATGCTTAGAGGCCAACTGGACTCAAATATATTATTCCGTCTTCCTAACCCCAGAGATATCCATATACACTGAAGATCAGCTCCTAACAGCCTTTAGCCCCAAGTCCTAGGCTAAACGGGCTGTCCTGCTACCCATAATGATAGGAGCAGAAATTGTGACAGGAATAGGAACCGGAATAGGGGGCATAGGTTCATCTGTTGGACTGTACCATAGACTATGTCAAGAGATAAATGAAGACATGGAATGGGTGGCAGATTCTCTGGTAACCTTACAAAACCAAATAAACTCTCTGGCGGCGGTGACCCTCCAAAACAGGCGAATCCTCGACCTCCTCACTTCAGAAAAAGGAGGGACTTGCATCTTTCCGGGGGAGGAATACTGCTATTTCGTAAACCAGTCAGGAATAGTTACAACTAAGGTTAAGGAACTCAGGGAAAGAATTCAACATAGACAACAGGAAAGTATCAATCAATGGAAAGGATAGGATCTCACAGATTGGGTATCCTGGCTTCCTGCCCTGGCGGGGCCCCTCCTCTTCATAATATTACTGGTATCTATCGGCCCTTGTATACTGAATGCCGTGGTACATTTTATTGAAAACACTGTTGTTCGCCAAACTACTGTACGTATCTTAGTCCTCCGAGAGTATCAGCCTGTAAAACTGAAAGGTGATGCCTACTAAAAGTTTTTTAAAAGGCATCAAAGGGGGGAATGTTGGAGAAGTAAATGAAGTACACCAAAGATGGCCCACGGGGCTAAAACAAACTCTGGTCTCTAGCTTAGAGACCCCTCCTCCGGTTTCTTCTTCCTTTGTTTGCTGTGCACACAAAAACCCCCACAGATATGGAGGCTGTCGGCTATAAATTACCCTCCCCACTTGCGTTCTGGGCTCAGACCTTTGGAGAAACAGTCTCCTTTGAGCCCGCTGGTGTTAAATCTCCAATCCACCAAGATCTCCGAGTGCCACTTGGTTTTTCCTCCAGTGTTCCAGCCTGGTTCCGTAACAATATCAATAAAATAATTAGAAGTTACGTTATTTATTACTTTGATACATTAGTCATTTGCAAGGTTTTAAGTTATCACATACATGACATTTGTTTCATTTGTTTTGCCAATAGATGATTTATATTAAATTGAGTTAATTTATAAGAAAGTTATAAAATAGAGTATTTCTCCATACAACTTATATACTTTATCTAAAAATGTCACTTCCACTCAGTTCTACAACCTTCAAAAATATTAATTCACATGTATGACATTTATGTAAAAGCAAAAGTAAGTAGAAATATCTGATTGCTATCCACTTCTAAAGAATGTCCAATTAAACATAAGAGTGACAGTGACTAAAAATAATATCTTGAAGCAAGAGCCAAAAAATCTGAGTCCAGGTTTAAATTATGCCAAAGTATTACTGAAGAGATAGAAAGAACTGTGATAGTATATGTGTGCGTGTGTGTGTGTGTGCACTTTTAATAGATTTGGTTGGTATTTCATAAAGGCAGACTAAGAACTTCAAACCAGATTTTGTTGAAGAAAAATTTCAAAGAATGTCAGATATAATTTAAAATATATCTTCTAAAAGGCATCAAGAAGCTAGAAAGATAGTGAGAATCTAAGGTCACCAGAATCCAGGGCACCTGGGTGGCTCAGTCAATTAAATGTGTGTTGATTTTGGCTCAGGTCATGACTGTGAAATGGAGCCCAATAACCATTATAGGCTTTGTGCTGACTACTGACCTGCTTAAGATTCTCTGTCTCTCCCTCTGCCGTTCCCCTCTTTCTCTCACAAAAAGAAAAAAAAATCACCAGAATCTAAGAAAGTTCAAGAATAAAGCAAGATGACCCCTCGTCATGCAGATGGAAAAGACATTGGGCTCCGTGCCTTTGTTAAAGCACTGGTATTTGGGGTTAGTAATCTGAAGCAGTAAGAGTGACCTGGAATTAAACCAGTTTTTACCAACAGTGGTCACAAGTCTGGCTCCCAAGATGCCCAGAAAATTTCAAATTCCAAGACTATTGATCACACAAATTATTTTCAAAGAGTGACAACTTTAACAGTGCAAAGAGACACTGGAAATACTTAAATTGATAGAAAGCTTTTAAAATATGTTATTGACCAATAAGTTTGCTTTTCATTATTTATGGAATACCTATTATAACATACTCCCCTCAGAAACCACTTTAAGAACATAAAATTATTATTAAATCAAAATATTGTATTATGTACATTGAAAGAAAATGGAACACACCAATTACATAAACACTTAAAATAGTGTAAATAATTTATGCTTGATACACACTCATGCAACTTAATACTCAGTCAAATAAAAATTTAATACTATATTTAGTAGTATTTTTTCAAGATTTTTCACAATATTTTCTTTAATAGTTTTAATATTTTTTAGTTAATAGCATGTTTCTTCTAAGTTGCATGTTATGGTTAAAACAAAGTTCAAACTTTTTCCAAATAATTTTCTCTTCATATAAATTTTCCTTGCAGTAAATGAAGTTTTGAATTGAGAAATCATTTTTTTTTCTAGAGCTGTCAATACTTGGTAAGCTCAGAACAAATTCAGGCAAACTGGATATTATTCTCAAATGTATTTATTTTTCATATTGAAACATTAGTTCAGCCAACATGTTTTCACAGATACCTGTATTTTTGCTTCCATTCATAAAACCCTTCTTCAATAAGTACTTTGACAAGGGGCACCTGGGTGGCTCAATCAGTTAAGCGTCAGACTTCACATCAGGTCATGATCTCACATTCCGAGGGCTTGTGCCCGGAGCCTGCTTTGGATTCTATGTCTCCTCTTTCTGCCCCTCCCCTGCTCATGCTCTGTCTTTCTCTGTCTCAAAAATAAATAAATAAATAAATACTTTGACAAGACAAACTGTATCAGTGACTTATTTTTTATAATTACTGTATATTTTGCCAATTTTACAAAATTATAGTCCTTTTCAATTTGAGTTCATCAATACTAAATATATATCATCCAATTAAAATGGAATATTCATAAAAATAAATGTACAGGTTGAAATATTTGAAATATTAAATTTCAAAATTAAATTTTGTATGCTATTAAAACTCTCAACTTTTAATTTTAATTAATTCCTTGCTTTAACATAAATTTTAATGCTTTAAATGTTAACAATTTCTGATTTGCAAAGTTTAAGTACATTTCTGTCTAAATGTTCTTTAAGTTAGTAAGAACATTATTTTTTTCAAGATGCACCAGAATTTCTTTTAACATTATCTCTGCAAAAACAAATGATTTTATCCTCAGTATTGAAGTTTTAAACTGGATTTACAAAAGCATTCACAATAATGTTGGACACTCCGCTTTCAACTAAAGAATTTCCAAAAATTTACTTTCTTCATGGCTACAGCTTTGTATTATAGCTTGAAGTCTGGAATTTTGATGCCTCCAGCTTTTTTTTTTTTTTCAAGATTGCTTTTGCTTTTCAGAATCTTTTGTGGTTCCATACAAATTTTAGAATTGTTTGTTCTAGCTCTGTGAAAAATGCTGGTAATATATTGACAGGAATTGCAATGAATGTGTAGATTGCTTTGGGTAGTATCGATATTTTAACAATGTTTGTTCTTCCAATCCATGAGCATGGCGTGTTTTTCCATTTCTTTGTGTCTTCTTCAAAAACACTACATTTGTTTCATAAATGTTGTATAGTTTTTGGAGTACAGATATTTTATTTTTTGGGTTAGGATTATTCCTAGGCATTTTTTGTGTTTTTGGTGCAATTTTAAATGAGATCAATTCTTTGATTTCTCTTTCTGCTGCTTCATTATAGTGTATAGAGATGCAACAGAGTTCTGTATGTTGATTTTGTAACTTGCAATTTTACTGAATTTGTGTTATCAGTTCTAGGACTTTTTTGGTGACATCTTTCAGGTTTTCTACATAGAGTATCATGTCATCTGTTGGGTGAGAAAATCAAACTATTATTGGAATTTACTAACTTTCTATCTGAAACCTCTTGAAGACACTGATATCAAAGAATAGCAAGGAAAAAAGGATTTGTTGGTTCTTTAAAGTAAACTATGCTTTTAATTTTGAGATTCGAATATATGGTGGGTTTAATGTTACCCTATGAATATTTTTGTTTAAAATAAATTTGTTTGACATATAAATATAATTTATACATCTCACCCATAAATGTATTCAAATACATTTGAATACATACAATGTAGCTAAATAATGAAAAGTTTAGTTAATGAGCCAGTTTTTCACATATATGTTTAATTTTTTAAATTTCAAGTTGACTGTTGTAGTATCAAAACATATGTGGATTCTAAACACTAGTCAATATTAGTTTGTTGTAAAATATTTACAAGTTGGGACAGGTCAGGGAAAGAGTAAAACAACAAAAAACACAGAGTATACTTTTTATGAAAAATATAATTTGAAGAGGAAGTAAGTTGTCAGTTGCCTGTTTTTGTTGTTGTTGTTGTTGTTTGTTTGTTTGCTTTCCCTAGGATTTTACAGTTTCCCGAAATGCAGAATTCTGAAGCTGCTGTAATATATACCCAGTAATGGTAAACTGAAGAACATCCACTGAGTAAAATTCATCAGGCACCAGCTCGTTAAACAGCAAGGCCTTTGGGTTGCTGAGACTGGGAGATGTTTAATGGCTGAACATAGGAGAGTTAAATGGGCCCAAACAGGAAGAGAAATATTTTCAGGAAATTACTTTTCACACAAATTGGGGTAAAATTGCTCCTCCTATGCCCAGAGGGCACAAAGAATGCTGAGGGGATCAGAAATAATGCAGCCAAAACTGAAAAGACAGATTGACTAAGATGAAGAGACAATTTTGTAATTCTATTAAAGTTGGCCTTCAGAATTTCAAAGAAAATACTGAAGAAAAGCCAAGCCTTCTATAGATACCATCTGAATGAGACCCAGTATGTAAAGACTTCCTTAAAAGATTTTCAGCAACTGCATAGGCAAAGAACTTGCAACTTGCTGCCTTTAGTGAAGAAGCCTAAGAGCAAGAACCTTGTATCCCAGGGCCAGCTGCCATGGAAAGTGCAGAACCAGAAAGCAAATCTTAGAAGAGTACCGCAAACTAAAGCAGAATCATTCTCTTAAACTAAAGTTACTCATTCTTTTTCTGCTTAATAGTATCACCTGAGAAATTTTTTATAAGTGATCATAATCAAGCCTCACCTAACACAAAATTATAATTTCCAGATGATTCTAATGGGCACTGGGTTTAGTGCCCCTGAAGGACTAGCATTTATCATTAAATTATTATTTTAAGTTAAATCTGGATAGTTATATCAGACCACACTTTATAGTCATTACTGCCTAATGTATATAATTGGTAAATCCCAGGTTACAAAAGCACCAAAAACATACCTATAATCTTAAAAAAAATGGGATTTATTAACTTAGTCATCAAGAACATCACATTCTATGGAGAAGCCTGGAGCTTCTCAGGAAGAGAGACCTACTAAAGGCTTGCAATGGTGTTTGAGATTGTCCTGGGTTTTTTGAGAGAGGGCTTAATAGAAGTAGGATGTGTTCTGAATTAGGTGCTGTCAGGAAGCAGTGGCAATTTGATGACCGAGTTTAATCATTTTTATCTAGAAGATAGAAGAAGAATTGAAAGTACGATGTGTGTCATTTGTAAGTATAAGGAGCCCCTCAGTGAGCGAAGAGAAAGGAGTATATTGGATTATTTTTGTGGTGGCACAGTGTCCTTTTCTTTGGCTTATGTTTAGAAATGAGGCCAGATTGATCCTGTTTTTGAATGTGTCCAAATATTTTTGACATTCTGTGAAATTTTTGTTATGTTAAATTCAGTAGGGAACACTACAGTCCAATTTTGAGCTGTCAGCTTCTAGCACCTTTTAACCTCATATGCTTATATAATAAAATAAGTACGTCATTTTATTTGAGGGTGTGTTCAGTCATCCACAAGAAACCTTGCAATGTCTCTATAAAGTTTAGTATTTAAAAAATACATTCTCTATGGTCTATGTACATATAGACATGGATGGATAGACTCTGATGTGGAACATTGATGAATAAGAAAACAGGATCCCTCACAGAAAGCTTTAACATGATCTATTTTCTCTAGTATGATAGAGCTTGTTAAGTTTTATTTTCACTGAGTACAACATTTGACATTACTTTTTCCTTTCAATTTCACAACAAATCCTAAGCTGAACAGTTTTCTACTGACTGTATGTATGTATAAATGGGGAATATGAGAGGTGTTTATATATGTATTTGCATAAAAGAGAAAAATATTTGATCTTTATCATTACTAGCCTGTGATAATCTGGTTCCAGGAGGGTAGGATTTCTAATATAAATTCCAGGAGAAAAAAGGAAGTACTCATTTAAAACTATATCAAGATTGACTTCATGAAAAACAAAAACAAACAAACAAAAACAAAAACAAAAAACAAGTGAAGAGACAAAGGAAGAACATACCTACTTCTTGAGATCAACTAATCAATGCATTAGAGATGAGAATAGTGCTAACAATTCATTCTGCATGTGATCTGTGGACACTTTTTCTGGGAAGTTAAGATGCTTTTTAAATATCATAGGGAAGCATTCAACCCCAAACATCAACATAAATAGTACGTATAAAATAATATGAAAAAGGCAGTTCCCTATGATATAGGAAAAGTGCCATTAAAATGACAAAATAATGAAAGAAGAAAGCAGGGTACAGTGGTTTTTCAAGCAGAAGATTTAGCATATAGAAACAAGGCAGTGTGAAAAATAATTCTGCATGAGGAATATTACAAGCAGCTTGGAAAAGAGCACTGTGAAATTAAATCTGGAAAGGTATTCTTGTGAATTCTTGCAAAAAAAAAGTCTATAGCCTTTAAAAAAATTAGTAACAACATTCTGAAATTAACATCAAGGAATGTCAAGGCCATTTAGTATTTGCAATTTTTCTACACTAGCCATTGTAGTAGGAATTGCAGAGTCGTAAAATAGAAGGAAGGGAACTTTTTAAATCCAGAGACCACTGCAATAATCTAGAGGAAGAATGATTGGGTCTAAATGTAAGGGAGAAGCCAAAGAAATGGGGAGGATGGGATGGAAAGGAGAAATGTTAATGAAGTGAAATAAAAATGCTTTGTGTGTTATTAGAAGGAGGGTGTTAGATTACTCTGTTGTTTCTGATTTGCATGTCAAAGGAGAAGGGTGTCATTAAGATTGGAGACACAGAAGGTGGTGCAAGATCAAAAGTGGGGAGAATGATAATGAAGTGAGTAGATTAGATCGGCACTCTGAAGAGAGCTCAGTGGAAATGCAGTTTGGGAATTCTGTGGTAGCTACAGGAGCAAAAATACCCTGGAGGGAGAAAATAAGAGAATTAGTAAAAGGAAAAGGTTACCAATGTTAAGAAAGAGGAGCAAACATAAGCGATGAAGCAGAGATGGTCATGGAGGTGAGAAAACAAACATTGGTGCTGAGAAACCAAGGAAAGAGATGCTCAAAAGCTGAGGGGGCTCCACAGACTGAATGGGGCAGGCAGCAATTGCAGTTAGCTTTCTCATGGATGTTGCCATTGAAAGATTATTTTACATCTTTTCCAGTATATTTTAGTGGAATATAGAACTGAAAACCAGATTGCAGTGGGTGGAAAGAGCAAATATGATGTGAGGAACATAAGACAGGAAATATGCTCTCATATTAAAAAAAATCACACACATACACCATAAAACTTGTTCTCTGGAAAGGAAAACTAGGGTGACATAGTGAGGGAAAGTTAGGTTGGAGAAAGAATATATCTTTTTATTGTTGCAGTACAAAAAAGGTTTTATTTTTTTTATTCATCAATAAGGTAAATATTTTTGACTATCTAGTATGTACCAAGTACTATATAAAATTGAAATTATACTATATATGATATTGTAATGTGGCATTTTTCTCTTAAAATTCAGGGTTATCATCCTATGTGATTTAATAAGGATTGGAGATATTGTAAACAGATACAGATAATAGATATAGATTTGTTATATATTAGTGTTTTATAATACAGTTATATAGGTATTTTATATACCTAGGATGTTTCAAATTTAACAAAATTTAATTAGAATCCTTGTACATGTCCTTGAGTAGACAACTAAAATTAGTCACTTGCTGAAGGGTGCATGGATTTTTTTCTTAAAAAAAAATTCTAGGGAGTCATTTTACATTGACTCATCCCACAGCATCTACAAGGCATACCAATCTGCACTGGTTTTCTGGGTCTTAATGCCGAGTTGCTAAGCAGAATTCCTTGCCCTGATGCATGGAGAAGCTTTTATAGCTTTCAATCCTTATCAAAACATCAGCATATTGGGGCTCCTGGGTGGCTCAATCATTTAAGCAGCTGACTTTTGATTTCAGCTAAGGTCATAATCTCACGGTTTGTGGGTTCTAGCCCTGCATCAGTTTTTTGAACTGTATATATGGACCCTGCTTGGGATTCTCTCTCTCCCTCTCTCTGCCCCTCCCCCATTCATTCTCTCTCTCTCTCTCTCTTTCTCTCTCTCTCACTATTTCTCTCTCAAAATAAATAGGTAAACATTTAAAAAATCAGCAGCATATCAAGACACCAACTGAATCAATTATAGCAATTCACGTACCAAGCAGGATTATACTAAGCGTAGTAGTTTTCCCCTTACATTGTATGGGAGATATGTCAACAAACCACTGGTCCCTCACACATTTCACTGAGGAAATAAGCCTTTGTATTTTTATGGGGTTTCCATCCCATACTTCGGCACACATAAATCTCAGACATCCAGATTGTCTATTACTCTCGGCACCTGGAGACATGTCAGCCTAAGGTCATCACTCCAAAAGGCCAGCAACATGTCTTGTTGCAGGATCAGATGGAAAAACTCTGAGGCCTAAATCATAGCAGAAAAGGATTGATATAAATAAACCTGAGGCAAGAGCATCCATTTCCCTGAGTGTGCTGGGATCTGACTCCACAAATTTGGGAAAATGAGGTCAGTCATGGGTGAGGCCCAAATTCAACTGGCTTCACCTCACTGGGTAACTTCCTCAGGTGAGATGTTCAAAAAAAGCATTAACAGATTTGATGTAAAAGCGAGAGCAATTGGTCCAGCTATCAGGGAGACTCAATTCGCCCAGGTCTCCCTTGTTCATATCACATATTTCCATTTCATATATCATGATTTTTCCTACTATCAGTGACCTAATGTTTTCTGTTCAGTGACCTCAGATTTTGCATAATTGTCTTGACAATGCTGTGGATTCTATTTATGCAATTAATTGTGACCAAACATTCATTTGATTTAGTTATATTAGCTCTGGTGCTGCCCGGTATGGATTCTTTTAGCACTGAACTAGATAGTTCCTAAGCCTCCTTCTGCTTTTCCAATGGAGTGCAGGTAGGTGAACAAGTCATGCTCACTTAACTCTACCACACTCTGGAGGATCTGCCTAAACATCTCAATATTTGAAACCATCATGTCTTCATAGAGCATCCATCAGTAAAAGCAGAGATTTACCCAAACCATCCCAGCTTATTTTAATGCAGCAATTTTTGATAATTATTCATCATTTCTTAAAGTCATGCAAATACTAAAACCAGATAGAATACCAGATAAATAGGCATAAAACTGGCTTTCTCCAGGCAAACCAGACATTCAGGTACACTATTAAGTTCATCCAGAATTGTTAATGCCTCCAAGCTCCTGGGCAGGAACAAATGAAAAGCATCTGTGAAACAAGATAAAATCCTGGGGTTCAATTTTTTCTACACATAATTTTTCAAATACCTGAAGAGATAAGACATACTGAGAAAAAACTAGCAGAAACAAAAACCAACAGAAAAAGGTCCATAGGCACCTCAGGTAATGGAATTAGAAAACACAGATTATAAAATAACTAAGCCAAGTCTGAAAATTTTTCTCAGGAAAGTGAAAACAATAAAAATTGACCTAGCTGATTAAAAATCAAACACTTTCATAAATCAGAAAAAAAATAGACAAGATTTAGAACAACATGGATAAATTTAATAGAATTTAATTATATTTTCTTTCAACCATTAAACTATTCGACCATCCTTTGGCATCCAAAAAGCTGATGTAATCTGTAATTGTAATTTCTTTGTGTTTAGTATCCCCATTTAGCATCTCTTTTCAGTTTATTTTTGATATTCTGCAGTAACACAAAAATTTGTGTTTTTTCAAATTTAGGACTATATCATCCATTCTGAAAAATTATCAGCCATATTCACTTTGGTTTTTGGTTTGTTTGTTTTTAAAGAGGGAGAGAGAGAGAGAGCAAATCGCGGAAGAGTAGGGGGAGAGGGAGAGAGAGAACGTTAAGCAGGCTCCCTGCTCAGTGCAGAGATGACAGCTGGGCTCCACCTCACTACCACAGCCAAAATCCTGGCCCAGGCGCTCAGCCATAGTCACTTCTAGTATCATCTTACCTTCATTTTTTCTATTGTGTCCTAATACAACTCATTGTAGATTAATACAGGACCTTATCCTACACTCAATTACCATTATTTTATCTTTTGTAACAAATTTTTGATAAAAACAATACATAACAATAATGGCTATCATTATTGTACATTAAAAATATACCAAGGACTGTGTAAGCATTTTACATTTAACTCTTGAGAATCATATTGGAATCTATATGTTAGCTCTTATGCCACCTTTGGGTGGTTTCTGTTTTTCAGTTTTGCATACAATTTACCCCATCCAAGTTTAATACTTATTTCAATTGTTAGAGTTTTTATGACTGTTTTGTTTCTTTTCAAATTCTTTTCAAAATCCTTTTCAAAATGCTCTATTAGTGCTTCATCAATTCCATTGTTTAATATATCTTTCTGAACACATGAATACACATATTTTAAAGCATCTCTCATGTTACTATATTACCTGTTTCTTGAGTGTCACGTCTCATATTTGATTTATCTACAGATTCTTTCTGAGTTTGGTTCTTTTTTTTTTTTGCTTTTTTTTTTTTTTTTGCTTTGTAACTTAAAATTCTGAAGTAATCTTCAGCAGGTTTTCTTATCTATGAGATTCTCTTTGCCCTCTGAGACATGTATTGACATAGATTTACATACAGAAATGAGAGAAGTTTTGAGATTTTTTTGCCTGAAATACCACTCTACTGTGATATCACGTGCTTAACTAATTATGTACAACATGTCAATATCTTAAGTTACCTGAATAACACACTTAATGTGGATATGGATCCATACCAGCACAGGGCATAGCTTGAGTTTCTCATTACTTCTCAGTGATGCTTTACCACACATATAACCCAGGCCCAAGTTACTCACTTCCTTGACAGATCACTAGGCCAAGGGCTGCAGTTATTTTAAACGATCTTACATGAAATGACCTGCCCTTTCTTGGAGTTTCAGCTCCAAAGTACAAAGAAGATTTTGGCTCAGCATCCTATCTCATTTATTAGCCAAAGCCCTGCCCAAAGGTAGTAACCCATTTCAATACTCCCTAAAACTTTGTGGTTCCACTTTCTGCTCTATAATGGCACTCTTTCCTTCTTTATTTCCAATATGTGAAAATTCCCTTTTTGCTGGAGAACTGAAGTACACATTTAAGTATCCTGTTGGGGGTGCCTGGGTCAAGAGCGACTGACTGACTCTTGATTTCTCCTCGGTCATGATCTCACAGTTCCTGAGTTCAAGCCCTGCATCTGGCTCTGTGCTGACAGCGTGGAGCCTGCTTCGGATTCCCTCTCTCTTTCTCTGTTTCTCCCCTTCTTGTGGTCTTTCTCTCTCTCTCTCAAAATAAGTAAATAAACAAAAAAAATTTAATTAAAAAATAAAATAAAATAAATATCCTGTTGTATTTCATATTGATTTCAATGTGTTTGGAGTGATGATGAGAAATGTCTTCAGTCCTCTTTTCCAGAGGATGAACCTGCTGAATGGAATGCTAGAAAGACAGTTCACTATTTTGTCCTTTTAACTCATGGCTCAGGAAAATCTACCTATATATGAATACCTACACTGTAGAAATGCAGTAGACTCACTGGTAAGCCCTCTCACTGAAAAAATCTACAGTTTCTCTCCTGCCTCTTGTTTGACACTTCTGGCTTTATAATTGTAAGAACATTTCAAAAAAAAATTAATGTTTATTTATTCTTGAGAGAGAGAGAGAGAGAGAGAGAGATTGAGAGAGAACAAGATCTTGCCTGGGAGGGGCAGAGAGAGAGGGAGACAAGACACAGAATCTGAAGGAGGCTCCAGGCTCTGAGCTGTCAGCACAGAGCCCGATGCTTAGCTGGAACCCACAAACTGTAAGATCATTACCTGAGACAACTAACTGAGCCATCCAGTCACCCCTGTAAGAACATTTCAGTCAACCACATTTTGGGTACCTCTGGGGGAGGGGACAGTGAATGGGATGAATAGCTCTACTTCAAGAATGACCAGTTTCCATAAAGAGATTATTGCCTTGTCCACCATACTCTTCCTTCTGTTCTTTTTCTAAACTGTGAGGTGATCATATTTAGTGATCTTACCACAAGGAAATAATAAAATAAAATAAAATAATAAAATAAAAATTGTGTTTTATTTGCAAGTCTGAATTAGGTAAAATAAATTTTACTAGACCTGTATCAAATAGTTTTCTATAAATGCCTAAGATAATTCAGGGTGTTTACCTTAAGATAAGTTTTCTTATCACCCCAGGTATTACCATATTATCATTTATTATTATTAAAATAATTATACAAGTCAGAGTATTCCTCAATAGATTATAACTTCCGAGAATACATTGGCTGGCACAGAGTAGTTCCATAATAAATAATATTTAGTAATAGTTAAAATAGTAACAAATATTAAAAATAGTAACATTGTGCAGTGGATAATACTTAAGATCACAAACTGATCTTCAAAAACACTGCTAGTAATTTAGAAATGGCACATAACATCAGTATAACTTAAGGGTAATTATAAATCTTGGAATAATTCATTTGATTATGTTTTGGGGATGCAACATTTTTGTTTCTAGAATTCCTCTGTGACTACTCTAGCTCTTTAGTTTATATTAGACACTGACAGCTCATTAACAGCTCATTAGGAATGCTGTTAACTGTGCAAAAGAAATATATTCTGCATAGCAGATTCTTACTTGTGAAATGTCTTGAAGTTTGGGTCAGATTCAGCATTTCAGGGAGAATAAACATTTCTGCCTATCAGTGATGAAAAAGCACAGACATGCAGGGTTAAAATGAGGGAAAAAGTGCCATAAGTTTCAATATATTTAAAAAAAATATTCCAATGTGACATACTTTCTTTTTCTGATACTTTTTCTCTGACTGCCAATTTATAGAAGTTGCCTGTCAATCTCCATTTTCCTCCAAAACATACAGTTATCATTCATTCCAATGTCCTAATTATACAATCATTTTATTTAAACTTTGGAGATTTGGAATTACTTGTCAATGGGAAAGCCAAGTCACATTTTATGAATAAACACATGAAAAGAAGATTATTAAAACGCCTTTTAAAAAGTAAAGAAAAAAATGATCCCAAAGTTTTGGATTTTTTTTCCTTCAAAAAATAAGTTATAAGAAAACAAAACCCGGGGAGGAAATCACTAAAGACAGAAACAGAAGACAGAAAAAAATTAGGAAAACCACTTCCACTATTGGCTTATACTTGTATTCATGTTCCTAGTATGTAAGAAGACCATAGTGGATGTGTAGATATACATTCCATACACTCCTGCATTGCAATCTTGACTGACTTTTCCTGACTCTAGATGCACCTGTAGAGTGAAGGCACCTGGCACTCTGGTTATTCCCCGGAGGGGGTGCACCTTTCCTGGTGCCTGGTGCAATTGCCTGGTGCAATACCTGGTGAATGCCTGCAGTGGACAGAACAAGGTCCTATTCCATCTTCCTGCTCCAAAAATCCGTTAGCATTAGCATATTGTCCTCAGAAAGAGGCCATATCAGATATTAAACTGATAAGAACAGATACTACACTTGATATTAGCCAAAAGGCGGAGAAGTGATGGTCCCCAAATTGTAAAAAATACCCTATGCTTTGAACCTGACCGGGGATAGAGAAACTATGGTCCATGAGCCGAATCCAGCCCATTATCTCTTTCTGTAGATAAAGTTTTATTGGAACACAGTCAGACTCATTCACCTTGGAAATATCTATAGCGGATTTCATGCTACAATAATAGAATGTAGTAGTTACAAATCATAACATATGGCTCAGAAAACCTAAAATGTTTACTATTTGACTTTTATTATTTTGTTGATCTCTGGTCAAATTGGGATAATTTTTTAATATCTCGAGATGTAAGCTATTTGAGTTATAAACAGTACATAGATATAGAGAATATTTCTTTGGCTGGAAAGTCCACAAAACTAGCATCTTTAATTTTTTTTAACATTTATTTATTATTGAGAGGCAGAGAGACACAGACCATGTACAGGGGAGTGGTAGAGAGAAGAGGGAACACAGAATCTGAAGCAGGCTCCAGGCTCTGAGCTGTCAGCACAGAGCTTGACGCAGGGCTCCAACTCACAAACCACGAGATCATGACCTGAACTGAAGTCGGTTGGTTGCTTAACCAACTGAGCCACCCAGGCACCCCCACAAAACTGGCATCTTTAACTTTTGCATCTGGACACATTTAAATCTTTAGGTGTAAGTAAATCAGATTAATTTATAAAGCTCAGATTATAATTATTGTTTTCACTTTCTCTATTTGTTATTACAACAGGGATGGGATGTCAGCTCACAACTGTAGTATACAATAAGTTGTACTTTAATTTTTTTTTACTATAATTTCTATTTTGAACTCATGGTTCTCTAAGGTAGTAAAATTTTAAACTCATTGTTTTAATTTGTAGATTTTCCTTATTTCACCATTTCCATGTCTGCTTGAGTTATAGAAGTTTTCAGAGGACTGGTTATGGATGTTGACTATTATCGCTTCTGATTTGATCATTGTTCTTATATGGTTTTAGTTGTTAATCCACACATGTGATTCCAGAGCTATCCAACATTCTCTATGGTATTTACTCATGGTAATTTAATTAGTTCATCATGAGACATTATTCTATCCTCTAGGTCTCTTCATGACTATTGTATCTACTGTTTCAAGGCCATTTATGTGGACTTGTGATTCACCTTGCTCTTCCTATAATTTTCTGTAGAAAGAAAACTCGATATGCCCTACTTATCTATTCTTACTCTATATCTTTTTCATTTGAGTTTTTGTGCAGCCTGCTTGTCGTTCTGCCTGAGCATAAGGAGCAAAGGCCTTTTTTTAGAACATACCAATGCTTTATCATTTCTACTCTGTATTCCTCCATTCAGTGGAAACTGCATTTCTCAAATCCCATTTCCCCAATACATTTATTTATGCCCAGTGATCTCCTGTGAAAGATAGTGGCCTATGCAAAAGAAGCTTTAAAAAATGAGCACATATCAATATATTTTGTCACATCTCTCTGCAAAAGCAAGGAGCCTAAATATTGAGTCTGTTTAAATACAGGTGAGAGGAAAAGAGGAAAACAAAACTGGGAAACCGAAATAGTAGTCTGGTAAGATTTCTGAAATAGTATTTCACTACACTGATCGCTTGCTATTGTCATCTCAAATCTTAATAAAATCTTTAATTTTATATATCAATATCTCTTAGTACAGATATATTATTGATCCAGATATATTAGTTTAAGGTAAAGCAACAATTAACCCCCAAATCTTAGTAGTGTAATGTGATAAATGCTGATACCTTTTCAACTGTATATCCACTACAGTTGGGGTAGGCATCTATGCCATACCGCCTCTCAGGGCTTCAGTATAATGGTGGCTTTACCACTCTGAAATCCACCCTTGGAAACATGAGCCCCTTCTCGTCATCAAGAAGAGGCAAAAGGAGACTAGAAAACAATGCATAGTCTTTTCTCTGGCTTGGCCATGATGTGAAATATATCACTGTAGCTCTATTATTGAGTAGAGTTAGCACACAATTACATATAAAAATAAATAGGGTGAAAGTGAGTCTTCTGTATGTCCAGGCAAGAGAAAATTGAAATGAGATATAGTAGTATTTCCAACACAGGAAATATGTGCTGACAAATTTCCAATCTTTGTAAATTTTTGTGTAAGGAATCTCCGGGATCATAATTTCAAGCCATCTGATAAAACATATCACATTGCAAGAGAACAATTCTATCTTGGAAAAAAAGAAAAACAGTTTGTCTAGTCAGAAGCATGTGAAGATAACTCCTCACACTAAAAGAAACAATTGCAGAAGCATCCAGAATTTCTCCTCCAATATGTTCCACAATTCAGAATCTCAAGAGGTATGTGCAGTTTAATTTTATTCCCTTATTTGTTTAACCATAATGAAAAGATAAGTGTTCATTGCAGAAATGAATGTCTTCAAGTTTTGCTTTTGCTGTTTTAATAAAATACATTCTTTAAAGAAAAAAAGTTATAGAAATATATGAATACTTAATAATTTCCATGCTATTGTTGCATTTTTCTCATGATATCTTTTATTTATTTTCATTAAACGGAAGTTCATGAAAAATGAAAAAGTCACATCTAGAGTCAAAGAACATATTGGCATGGTGTGTCCCCTCAATTAAAAAAATTTCTTAAATGAGTAGAAAGGAAGTGTTACTATATGAAAACGTGAATTTTTTTTTTGTTTTAGAAGTTTCAAAAATTAGGATGTCATAGGTACAGCATACATAACATATATAATGCATGTGTGTGCTAAATTTAATTTAGGAGAGTGACTTGACAAATACGTAAAATTAAAAGATTAAAGAGAAAAGGATAAAATTAAATTTTATTTTAACACAATGTAATAATTTTCCAATATGTGTATTTAAGGTAATCAGAACTGCACATCATTTTCTCATTTATTGATTTGAACCAAAGGATGTGGTAGTGATTTTTTCAGAATAATGTTTTTGAAAGTGTTAGAAAAGTAAAAATAATGGTTATAAGGAAGGATGCATCTATAGCTGTGTATTATAGCTCTTTCGATCACAACTCTATCACACTGTGGGAAAAAAACAAAAAAACATCTATTTAGTTGGAAAGAGCATGTATAGCAAATTGACTTGAGTCAGCAAATAGGCCACATGGCTGTGCAGTCTTGATTCACTTCCTTCCATTAGTTCCCCCTATCAAATAAACTGAAGTTTAAATTACCATCTTCAAAGTTTAATTTATTTTCTTAGTCAAGCAGTTAACCATATTTATAGAGGCTTGACAATTCTAGGAAAGAAAAGTGCTGATAATAGCACCAATATGAGGAGAGAAAGATTTAAAAAATGTAAATTTTCATTTAAAATGCTAATGAAATATTTTTCTCAAAATGTATGTAATTATAATTTACCAAAATTTTAATTTTCTGGGAGCTGACATATCAATTTACTTTTAATCAAAATTTCTCCTTCCTTTAATTATATAGTCATTTATTTAATCTAGATTCACAACTATATAATCTTATATAAATAGATTTAAACTTAATGTTGGGAAAAAGAAGGAATATCTTCAGCCTGTTGGAGATGTCGTTCTTTTTTTAAAAAAAATATTTATTGTTTTTGAAAGAGAGAAAGAGAGAGAGAGAGAAAGAAAGAGAGCCAACACGAGCGGGGAAGGGCCAGAGAGGGAGACACAAAATCTGAAGCAGGCTGCAGGCTCTGAGTTGTCAGCACAGAGCTGACACAGGGCCCAAACCCACAAACTGTGAGATCATGACATGAGCTTAAGCCAGACACTCAACTGACTAAGCCCCCAAGCAGTCCAGAAGAGGTCATTTTTTTAAAATTTTTTTTTATGTTTATTTATTTTTGAGAGAGACAGAGACAGAATGCAAGTGGGTTGGGGCAGAGAGAGAGGGAGACACAGAATCTGAAGGAGGATCCAGGCTCTGAGCAGTCAGCACGGAGCCTGACGTGGGGCTTGAACTCACGAGCTGTGAGATCATGACCTGAGCCGAAGTCAGATGCTCAACTGACTGAGCCACCCAGGCGCCCCAGAAGAGGTCACTCTTAATTTAACACCCATAAGATGCATTTATTTTGTCATATGTTTAATGTATATTTATAAATATTTACATATTTATTTATAATACATATTTATTATATATTTAAATATAAATTTATACGTTATGTTCATATATGAAAAATGTCTATGAATGTTAATGTCATTAGAAGTGTACATCATGATGTAGTTAGTGTATTTTCTTTTACTGGAGGCAAGTAAGTGTAAACTTAACTAGCTCCAAGAAGCATATTATTGATGGGGACTCTTATATTGGATGAGAGTTTAAATTACATATCTTTTAAATAATTTTCAAATTATAAATTAATCTTTTAGAATCAAATCCTCATCTAATATAAAAATCCCCATTAATAATACATTTCTTGGAGTTAGCTAAGTTTAGGCTCACCTGCTTCCAGTAAAAGAAAATACACCACATCATGACATTCATCTCTAAGGACTTTAACTTCATAGACATTTTTCTTAGATCAGGCTGCCTAGGAGCCCACGCAGATTTATTCAATGTAAGATAGGAGTGCCCCTGGAATCAACATCTGTGAGGGAGTGAAAGAAGAAGGATTACACAGATGAAGGAATTAAATTGGAATGTAGTTGCACCAAGGACTCAGCCAATGTGATGGAGATCTCTGGAGCTAGGATGGCGATTCCAAGTTATCCTGCCTTCAAACAGCGAGGCTTATTTTTTATACCACTGTATAAACCAGCCATTGAATTTAGCATGTCTTGGGGAGGGCTTGTGACCACCATACAGGTGGCATTTCTTGCAGAGCAACTTGGTTGTGAGCTGTCAGCTTTCAACACATTCAGCAGCACATTGAAGCTGGATGAATGTTTCAATCAAAAAGGATAGGTCTGTACAACCTACCAAAGATTTTACTCATCTCAACCCTAGTTACACTCTGATCAATTTTTTTTTTTTTTAGTAATAAAATGTTCAAACAGTGTCATAACATTCTGTTTGATCTCCTTTACTGAGAAAACATTTAAGAAGGTTAATGGGATGAACTCCACAACCCACATCCCTATCCCACCATTGCCACTGGACCAGAGATCTCAATTGATATGTATCTATTCTCTCAACTACTTTTCATTCAAGATTTTCCTTAACTCAGGCTGGTACTTCTGTGGAGGGATGATCAACAATGTCATTTCTAATGGTATAAGTCCCCAGGTGCCACACCCTTTTCAGGTCAGGGCAAACACAATAGTACATTTACTGTCAAACTTTCACCAAAGAATACCAAGAGATGCCTCCAAAGGGTAACTGAAGAGCCATATATCTCACTTATGTCCCCAAGTTTTTTTTTTTCTTTTGGTGTTTATTTATTTTTTGAGAGAGCGAGATAGGGTGTGAGCAGGGGAGGTACAGAGAGGCAGACATAGAATCTGAAGTAGGCTCCAGGCTCCAAGCACAGACTCAAACCCACAAGCCGTGAGATCATGACCTGAACCAAAGTCAGCCGCCTCACTGACTGAGTCACTCAGGTGCCCCCCTTACATCCCCAAGTTTTAAGAGTAGCTCAATCTTCTATTAATAACTGGCCAATTTTTCAGGAGAAAAGAATACCTCCTTTTTCTTGCCCCATGGTGTCTTTGCATGAGAAGCCTGAACTAAGCAAGCAGCAGTCACAGACTAAAGTTATTAGAACTATTACTATGTGTCTCCTGGTGGAATCATACCTCTTTAACAGTAAGCACCTCTAAATCCAGAGAATTGGTATGGGAAGTATAAATTCCTTAAGTAGGCAACTAGGTGTGATGTAAACAAGGCCATCCTACTCTCACCACTGGGTAATCAGACCCAAGTTTCCTATTTATTGGGCACATAGCATCATATTATAACCATTGCTTTATTATCAACTCCAAGTCAACACTTCAGTTCCACCTTCAGAGGCCATGTTCTGCTCTAGATATTACCATTGGATCTCACTGCCATGTGCTTTTGCTGTAAGTTGGATCTCTTGGTCTGATTAGTTGTTACATGAGATACTCTGTAAGAAAATCAAATCAGATAGAGGTGCTAGCTAGGAGCTTAAGAGCAGGCAAGGCAAAGCCATACCAGGAACACATATGGATGTCAGTTAAATTACTATGGTTTTGGAGGTCCATCTGGCTGACTGGTCTCCTTGAGGGAAGTACCATATCGGGGCATAGATTTTGGTCTCTGCTGTAGGCAGTTTTGATATTCAGCAACAACAATAATAGAGTTCAGTAGGTAGTTGGGTAGTCTATATCCCTATTAACCTTGGTTAGTAGCTAGTTGGGTAGTCTATATCCCTATTAACCTCGGTTACTCCAATCCTGCCGTCATTATGCCAGTACTGAAGACTGATAAGAAAAGCTGGCTGGTAAAGTCCTTCTGTTTTCATGGTAGTTTTGTGCCTCTTCCGTATTAATTAACATACAATATAAAGATCATCAAAGTTTGTGAAGCCTATCCATGTGCCTTTTCTCCAGATTTCTTTGTCTCTAGCATTACAGGCTGCTTCCAACAGTCCAATAAACCAACCAAATATTCATGAGTTTGCAAGTATGTATCCTTAGCTCTGGGCCACCTCTTTTTAAACAAAAAAATTGATGACAAGGAAAATGACCTAAAGATCTGACCCAAGGATCTGACCACTGGGAGGATTATGTCTAGCCATTCCCCTTCAGTGCCGCACATATATGGACTATAGTGTTTGTTTGCAATCACTGAGCCAAACCATCTCCTAACCAAGGGTAACATATATCCTCCTCAATCCATTGGTCATAAAAGATACTTACCTCCTTTTCTGGCCATAAGTGCGAGCTAGGGGAAAGTCAGAACATTCTCACTTTCGTTCCTGGGCTTGTATCTTAAGATGGGTTGCTGCTGGGTAGTAGATTTGGTGGGCTTAATAGAATTCAAGCCATGAAAGATTTCCAGTTGCATATTCACCTAATGTCACATAGGTGTTTTTCCTCTCCTCAAATTCAGTAGCACTCCAGTAACTGTTTGTGACTAGGTATAATGCAAATAATTTAGGTCTGCTGCATGGACCCTTTCTTGCTCCTAGAGTCGCTCAAAGCTGGCAGCCTCTATATCACTTAAAAAAAAATGTGTTGAATCTATATTCCCAAGTGTGGAATTGCCATTGTAATCTTGCTGCTATAATTTGGCACTCATTACATTAATTACACTCCAACTCCATTGCTTTTAATAATTAAGCATCAGCATGAGCCCTCTGATATTTTGGGAACTTTTCATTCCCATTGCTATCTGGAACCCCAGATAGCATCATCTACTCTCAGCTCTGACTTGCTGAGAAAACCCAACACCGAGTTTCTCTGCGATCTTTGCTTCTTTCTCCAGTACAGTGCCTACTGCTTTGATAAAGCCAAACCACTCTCAGAATCCAGGGAACATGGTCAGTTGGTGAGTGTTCAGACCTTAGTTAAAATATCCACTCTTTTCTCTGAATCTTTTGATCTTTTCTTTCATGTTTACCAAGGTACTTCTCTCATTTCTACATAGTGGTAGTCACCACATTTTCCAGGCTTCCAAAAATCATTCTAGTAATGTGTAAGCAGTTTCTTGGGGGTCTTAACATGGTAGTAATGCCTCTATCTAGGAGAGTAATCCCAGATCAATAAACTCTTCTTGCTATAACTTTATATTCTGCTGCCTCATGATCCAGCACCTCAGAATCCAGTCCACTGCATACTCTCCAGGCTCCTGTTGCTACATATTGATTAGTTCCTAAAATTCTTTTGAAATATAGTTTCTTTTATATCTTTGAAAAAACTAAGTTTATTTACTTTGAGAGAGATAGAGAGAGTGTGAGCAGAGAGGGAGAGAGAGAATCCCAAGCAGGATTCACACTGTCGGTGCAGAGCCTGATGCAGGGCTCTATCCCATGAACCCTGAGATTATAACCAGAGATTAAATGAAGATTCAGACTCTTAACCTACTGAGCCACCCAGACACCCTTTGTTTCTTTTCTCTCTCAACAGGTCCAGCATTTCTCTAGGAAGATGGGAAGTGTTGTCATCTGCCAACACTCTCAGCAGTTGGGGGATGTATGCCTGGGTAGAGGATCTATGTGGTACATCATGGCCAATTAACTCTAGTTATTCTGATGTCCTGGAGGTGAAATAGGAGCAGATTGTGAATGGAGTGCTCATCTCTTGCAAGTCAGGGGCTATGGTAACATTTCCTTCAAGAAGGGGAGTACTAGGCTTTAAGAGAAAATGGTGTGCACTCTTTCCCACCTGGAGAGCTCACAAGGATACAGGAATTTAAGGTTTTCCAGTGTCCCCACACCATTTCTGAGGGTGTCATTCTTTCTCAATCAGGGTCTTAATCTCTGTGTAACCAACTTGCTGTAGTTGAGAATTCCCCCTCCTCTGGAGCTTTGTTATCCTTATAATTAAGTTCCTAGCCTTCAATTTTTTCTGCCCTCTGGCCATAGAAGATGAGACTCTTACATGTTGCCAAAAGAGACCTCTTGTGTTCAGATTTAGCTTTAATTTCACACCCTAAGCCTTTCATTTTCTTTCTCCGCTACGTCCATTGACCCAGCGACAGCCAACCAATTCCATAGTCCTACAATAAAGACTTCCTCCTAACTTCTCAAATGACTGTGGTATTGCTCCCACCAATGCATTCTCTTTGACTAGTTTCCTATAAGGATCACCACAGGGATAATAACCACCTACCAACAATTTTGATCTTTTTATTGCCAGTCAGACATTAGATGATTAACTTCAAAAATCTAATTTTAGAGTCTACTTCTTTGGACTACTTCTGACATCAATTATCTTGGGTCAAGTTTCCAGGGATTAAACTCTGAGATACAGATTAGTATGCAGGAAATTATTAGGGGCACCCTAGTAATCATCACCCACGGGAAAATGAAGGAACTATGATTAGGCAGAAAGAGGAATTAAACTGTGAAACAGTGATAGCACAAAAATCTTAGTTGACCTTCAGGGAGATCTGGAGCTGTGCCCGCCCTTTGGAATTGTCCAACACTGAAGAAATGTAGCTGGGCCTCTATATTCTTCCACATGGACTGGCCTCTATATTTCTGCCAAAGAATACAGGCTGAACATGGGGTACAGGGTGATATTGGCTGCTACATTGGGGTACAGCTTCATTTGGCTGAAGGCAGATTTTGGAAAGCTCATTTGATAGTGGTTATCTGCCAACACTCTTAGCAGTTGGGGGACGTATGCTTGGGTAGAGTGGTACATCATAGTTTCCATCCTAATATTCTAGCATTCTTATTTAGATTATTCATCATGTGCAATATATTGTCTTTTTCTTATGCATGCATATGCACACACACACACACACACACACAAAGACATGTGCATGCATACACACTCACACACATTGGCCTTGACTATGCCCTAAAAACACCATATAACAGAATATCTCAGACTACCTATTTCTTCATCTCTATGCTCCTAATTTCAGGGCTTATTTTACTCTGTTAGGTTCCTGATACTTCCTGCTAACACAATCTCCATTTCTGGCACAATTAAAAAGGCCTAGCTCAATATGATCTTAGATGTTAAGACTTAGAGGATATTTGAGTAAACCCATGAACTGTTTTATTCACAATTTTATAATGACATTTTTATAAATACTCTTTTATCCCTTAATGATTTCTCATTCCAAAATTAGAAAAATGGAATGTTTATATAGAATTTAAGAAAATATTAAAGCTGAAAACAAGAATATTTAGTACATAAAAGATTTTCTTGGGCTTATCAGGATTTCAGAGCCTCAGAATGTATGTGCCTTCAAAGAGTTACAACAAATCCTTCCTGTTTTATTAAAGACATTTGCATGAACAGAAGACATTGTTTTTAACAGTTCACAAGCTTCTGCTGTTTTTATAGTATCTGAAGGCTGTATCATCTTTTAATGTCAATGCAGTTGGTTGCCATAGAAATTATAATGATGTCACTCACTATTTAAGTCTAGAAATAAACAGCAGGAACAGATGGGCATTTAAGAATGAAGGGCAGAGTTTTAATGCAAATGATCTCGAAAACAAACAAAAAAAGGCATGTTAAAAATCACATGCAAAAATAAAGCTACCTTGTGCAACATTAAAAATTAGGATGTGTCTCCATAATTAGCTATCTAGGTTGCTGGACTGAGATCAGGGTGTAAGAGCAGAAGGAGCAGGAAAGACATCGGAGCAAAGACTGAAACAGAATCCTGTGTAAACAGGGTTGAGACTGGATCATAGTCACAATACACGGATACAAATGCCCAGTAATCCCCAGCAGGATGGGACTGAGACAGACTGAAGAGAAATGCGAATCTAGTGTCACAGACGTTAGGGCAGGTGTGATGACAGCTAAAAAACAAAACTAAACTAAAACAAAAGAAAAAACAACAAAATAGTAATATGTATGAGAACACATAGAAACATGTTTGCCATTCAAATCCAGGAAATCAGAGAAGTAGCATGTATCTAGGTCTAAAAAGCAACTAGAATTGTTTTAAATAGCATTATTCTACAATTGTCGCACGATTTACTTAGAGAAGATGTACAGCTAGGTCTATTATTATTTTTTTTTTATTTTTAATGTGTATTTATTTTTGAGAGACAGAGAGACAGAGCATAGGTGGGAGGAACAGAGAGAGAGGGAGACACAGAATCTGAAGCAGGCTCCAGGCTCTGAGATGTGAGCACAGAGTCCAATGCGGGACTCGAACTCAAAAACCATGAGATCATGACCTGAGCCAAAGTCAGACACTTAACTCCCTGAGCCACCCAGGTGCCCCTAAATCTATTATTATATTCTTTGTCAAACAATTCTCACCCTGACGTATAATATTGACAAATTACTCAAAATATAACTGTGGGCATCAGTATATAGGAGGTCACACTAAAATCAAACTAGGTAAGTCAGCCAAAAAAAAAAAAAAGAAAAGAAAAATAATACCAATTTAAGGCAATTTAAATAGACTCAGACACCCAGACCTTTTAGATACATTGTTTTTAAAATATAGATTAAGGATTGTAAAAAGTCTAAAGATGTTTTCATCTTCAAGTCTTTGTTCTGTTTAGTTCTGTTTATCTGGCTAGAAAATTTTATTCAATGGTCACTAATTATATAATTAGAAAATAAGAACTGAGGGAAAAAAAAAAAACAACTACCTGCTAAAGAGACACACTGAGTTAATTCAAAGTGGAAATCTCCATGAAAATGCAATACAAAAGTTATTTGGAAGACTATTTTAAAACAATTTTACCCTGCACTGATTTTCATTACCTGATCTTTTAAAGTTTGTACTCATGTTTTTTCAGCAAAGGCCATCTGAGTCCTAAGCCTGTGGCAACAAGCATCCCTGACAGGTAATCACAGAATGGGGGTGGTTAAGTGTCCTCGGAGTAAACTTGGTCACCATTGTAGCTTTGTTTCTGGTGGTGAATATTACCCCTCCCATTTATTCTTAACAGATGATACGTTTGTGTAAGGAGTGACCCACACATACAGCCTGACTGCCATATTGAGGTGTTGGTTTCTAAGAAAAGCTCAGGAATACGAACTCTCAAAATGAGTTGGGTATTTTGAGTTCACCTCTCCTTAATGATTTCAAAGAGTTTTTGTATTACAAAATTAAAAACATGTTAAAGATTTTCTTAGAGACTGAATATTTGTGTTTGCCCAAAATTCGTATGTTGAAACCCTATTCGCGGATGTGATGGTATTAAGAAATAGGCCTTTATTAGGAGATAATCGGGATTAGATGAGATGAGGGCTAAGTCCTCATGAATGGTATTAGTGTCCTGAGAAAACAAAAATTGGAATAAAAGTACAGTATTTACTCCCTGATACATAAAATGTCTCCTAATATCTCTTATGTGAAACTAAAGGGCTATGTTTAGATTAATAATTTTGGGGCGCCTGGGTGGCGCAGTCGGTTGAGCGTCCGACTTCGGCCAGGTCACGATCTCGCGGTCCGGGAGTTCGAGCCCCGCGTCGGGCTCTGGGCTGATGGCTCGGAGCCTGGAGCCTGTTTCTGATTCTGTGTCTCCCTCTCTCTGCCCCTCCCCCGTTCATGCTCTGTCTCTCTCTGTCCCAAAAATAAATAAACGTTGAAAAAAAAAAATTAAAAAAAAAAATAATTTTTATTTTTTCCTTGATTATGATCTGATGAGGTGAATTCGAGGGTAATTTTCACATTGTTGAAAGATGTAAGTTAATTTATAGGTGGCTAGTATACATACTAAAAGCTATTATAACGTAGCCACTGAGCAACTGGCACCTAATTTTGCTGATAATACAGTAAGACTGAATATAGGTAAATCATTAGACAATGATATTCAAAATACTGGAATGAGATTTTGAATATTATAATTCTTTAGTTTTCTCTTTTGAACATTTGTCAAAAAGAGATATCCATCTGTCTGAAAAGGTGTAACATCCATTCTTACCCTTTTCCAAATAAAAGGTCAAGTCTAATCTCTTGCTGACTTTCTTTCTTTTTTTTTTTTTAATGTTTTATTTATTTTTGAGACAGACAGAGACAGAGCATGAATGGGGGAGGGGCAGAGAGAGAGGGAGACACAGAATCGGAAACAGGCTCCAGGCTCTGAGCCATCAGCCCAGAGCCCGACTCGGGGCTTGAACTCACGGACCGCGAGATCATGACCTGAGCTGAAGTCGGATGCTTAACCGACTGAGCCACCCAGGCGCCCCTCTCTTGCTAACTTGCAATGCCATCCATAAATTGCCCTCACCCTACCAAAATACACAATTTTTATTTTTAAATTCACAAATACATTGGTTGATTGATTCATAAACTATTAAAAAATCAGCTTAGGTTGTTTTGCATATTTTTTGTCCTTATTTTACATTTCATTAGATATTGTGTGATACACTTACTTCTTCGTTTTTGAAAAAAGAATTTTCTTCCTTCACTTAAAATCTCTCTTCCTGCCTTGCCTCTCCTTGGCTTCCAATCTACTCTTAGTAGAAAAGGTAGATTACAATTACACTTTCCAGTTCCTAATATCTCATTCACTCTTCCTCCATTTACATTTTTGATAATGACCTGCTACAGACACTACACTTCCCCTGGATCTCTAATGGTTCTTCTAAGGATAAATTGATGAGATACCTCAGAGACTGTGATGTACTTTATATTTGTTTCTGTGACATTATTCTGCACTTCTGACATTTTAAAATTCTCTTCCCTTGGATTCTAAGCAAAAAGTTTAGTTTTCTTCCAACTCCTCTTCTCACTATTTCTCAGTTTCTCTTCTCTGGTTTTCAGGCTCTTTCTCCTGACCTTCCCACAAATGAGAGTCTTTTTCAGGTTCCATCTTTAAAGATGGCTATACAGACCCACACACTTGTTACCCTCCTAAACTTTCCTTGGCTTTGTCACTCATATCATCATGTTCAGCTAACACAGAGAGGCTAATGACACCAAGTCATTCCCTTGATCACTCATGTCAGGGAGTTTCCCTTAGGTGCCTCATACATATCTGTTATTATATAGGCTTACATTCAACTCTCACCCCCCTATTAGCCCCCTCCCCCATACCATCTTCTGTTCTCCTAGCTCTTGCATCAGTTGTCTAGCCAGGCATACCTGAATAATGGAAATCACCTGAGACCGCCATTCTCTAGTGGATGAGACATCATTCCCTTTCCCTCATTGCTCTTTATCTGATTGGTCAAAAAAGCACTGCTACTGTATTTTCTAAAATTTTCTTCATGCTGTTTCTTCTTTTCCATCCCATCATTGTCTATTTCTCCCTTTCCATGTCCATATATTTTATATTTCTAAAAAGCAGTCTGATCTCATTTTAGTCTAATTACTAAAGCTTTAAAGTGTCATAAAAGACCCTTTCCAGTTTCACATCATGCTACTTAAGTTTGTTTCATTATATCATGCTCATTCACATCTTCTTGTCTCTGCGTATTTTTTCCCTCAGAATATGTCAGTTGCTGACATATCTTTGATCTTAGCTAGTATGTGTCCCTATGAAATTTACTTATTCTGTAAGATTCACATAAACAGATTTTTTGAAAAACAAATACTCCATTTTCCCCACTATCCAGTGTGACTAGATCATATGCTCCCCTCTTTGCCCAGTTAAATACATACTATTATTTGATAGGTTTGTCATATTCATATCTATTCATTTATTTTTCTGTGAACTTCATGGAGGCAGGCATTGTGCACCTTACAGCTGTGTCCTAAATTGAAGGACTTGCAAACAGGTTGAAGAATGAATGAATGAGTAAAGCTCAGAAATTATGGATAATGAAAGAATACAAGTATTTTACTGTATGATTTGGATCTGTTCATCTTACTCATAGGTCTTTTAAATGGGCTAGAAATACATGTGTAAACACATGGTAGATATACTTATAATCTAAGCACTGCATTTTATCTACTACCAAGATAATTATACTTATTTCTTGCCTCCTATACCCATCTGCCATGCACACATCCTTTCACTTATCTCTCAAACTTGAATGTATCTCTTTTCTACTTCCTTTTGTCCATCTCATATCCTCTGTACCATCCACCTGTACACATTTTTAGCTGCATGTAAAAAAAAATTCTGCCTTTGAAGGGTCTATGAACTCATGACACAAAGGACTGTATGTAATGACTTAGATTTATTAATCTATAAAAATATATCTGAAACGAGATGCCATGTGGGGTTGAGTGATTTAGCCAAGAATCCTCAGTGTGTTACGATGTTTGGGGGATATAAAAGTCCCATTAATTATTTAGGAAAATTATATAGTAGATGTAAGATTTATAGTATGCCAACAGATGTTAGATCATGGAAATTTGGAATCTTGAGAAAGGAATGGTCAAAAGATTTATTGAGCATTCGTTATCATCCATGATATTTTTCTATGAGTAGCCTTACCTCAAACACTATTTGAATAGAATTCATATACTTGGGAGTAACAGACATCTAAGACCAAGTCTCCGTGCCAATTCAAGTATGGTAATTGTTCCCAGGAGAGTAAGTATAGCCTTTGATACAGGAGCCAATTTTACCTATCCTATAATGTGTATTGAGGCATTTGGGGATGGTAATAACTATAAATCAGAGGATAGAAAACTTGTAGACAACACTAGTCATTGTGAATTTTCTTTCAGAGAGTAATCAACTCTTTGGGATTATCTGTTCGTTCCTACAGTCCCACTCTCATCCCATATATATTATAAAAATCATCGTTTTAAGAATCTTTGTAGTTGGGAAAGTGAATTGGATGGATTCCAAAATGTGTTGATGGAAAAGAGATATTAGCATTCTCAGAATTGAATAGTTGAGAAACAAAAAGATGTGTAAATTAGTCAGTTTACTGGCAAATTAAATAACTTTTAATTAGGTTTTTTTTTTCCAGGTTAAAAAGTTGTAACAGCAGAGTTGAATATCAAATGTAATGTACCAGTATTAATAAATGCTAACACACACGTGCATGTGTGCACACACAGTAAGCATGAAAGAAAACAGGTAATAAAAAACAGGAAGAGCAAAACCCAGCTACATATATAGGTATCTATTAGATGGGTCAACCAAACCATGAGTTAGTTCTTTCAAAAGAGAAACACACTGCTAACAGTCTGGTGGTATTGGCCAAAAAAAAAAAATGATGTAGCACAAACAATGAACAGACTGATTTGAAAAGTGGAAATCACTTTGTAACTAATAAAATTAACAAGATAATTAAAATAAATTATGAATAATAGGAAAATAAATAGGCAAATTACTAGAAACAATATACTGTGCTAATGACTATTAGCTAATCTTCCTAATCAATCCTTCTTTTTGGACAAACAGCTAAATCAGATATGCAGTGTGGAAGGGCTATGTGACTGAATCCCAGTAAATCAACCATGATGAAAATATTTCATTTCCAGGTTGATCTCATAGTTTCAGTCCTCAACCATTTATGGTTTCACAGAATCTCGCTCCATACACTATTGGTAGCAAAGCCATAGGAAAAGAGGCCTGGGTCCATGAAATCAATGATTGGAAGAGAACCACCTGAAAACTAATGACTTCCATTCACAATTCCACTTCCAAGTCACTTTAGTATTGGTGCATGTCTAGCAAATAGAGAAATGGAACTAAAATATAAATATAATCATTATAAATGTTACTTGGTAAGTTATTTATAACAAGATGGATATTCAATAAAGTGGAAAACAATGCTTTTTTTCCATGAGTGGTGTTGGAAATAGGATACCGGTGTATAAAATATGAAACATGGATCCCTACCTCTACTATATTAAAATATTAAGTGTAGATAGATTATAAAACTAAGTGAAAAAACAAGTTAAATAAATAAGTAAATTACTATAAAGTGAGACTGTGAAAATATAATCCTTGAGAATATTTTCATAACCACAAAGTATAAAGATATTTTTATAATGTATAAATTTTATTGATCATTAAAGAAAATAGAACAGTGAAAATTAATTTAAGAAATTGTGCCTATTGAAAGGCACCTTTAAGAACATGAGAAAATAAGGCAGAAAATATAAGCTTATATTTATAATTCTTCTAGGCATCAAGGGACTTATATACAGAAAATACAAAAAGGAGGAGATAGACATTGCAAAGACATTGAGGAGATAGACATTGCAAAAATAAAATAATAAGAAGAAATGAGACAGTTTGTTAAAATATTTATTCAAATTGCCAATAAGTATACTAAAACATAGATAATTAAATTCATAGATAATAAAAAAAATGATTAGAAACTATGCCTACTAGAATGTCTAAAATTACTTCTGACTGTATCAATTGTGGGCAAAATGTGGAGCTACAAGAACTCTAATGATATCATAACTGATAAAAATATTTTTGGAAATAAATTATTTCTTAGTAATATACCTTATAATTAAGATGTGATATACACAGCAGTGAGTTATGTGAACATATGCATGAAAACTATATATAAAAATATTTAAAGCTACTTTGTAATAGCTCATAACTAGAAACAATCCAAATATCCTTGAACAATAGAATGAAAGAATAAACGGTAGTGCAGTCAAATAATGGAATATTATACAACAGAGAAAAGGAATGTGCTAGTGCTATAGTCAACAAACATGAATCTATAAAACATAATGATATGAAATATAAATAAGGCATAAAAGAATACTTGTTATATGATTTCATTTATAGAAGCGTTCACATTCATGCAACAGAAAATAATTTACATTTTAAGATGGAATGCATTTTCAGTTGAAAAACTAAGAAGACAAACAAGGATACAAGCATTTATTTTTGGGTAAGTGCAAAAGAACAACTTGATGAATCTAGATAATCCATAAATAATCCATAATATAAATCTCAGAAATGTAGAAGCTGTGAAAAGAGTTGGTGTGGTCAATCACATCATTTTAGTGTATAACTAGTCTGGATGATGGTGGAAATTCAATTTATTTTGTTTTATAAACAGAATATAAGAGCATGAATCTTAAAAATATAAAATAATAACATACCTAAGAGAAGTGGCATAAAAGAGAAGTAGTAAGTATTTGAGTGATACTTTTCTCATTTCTTAATACTTAAAAATAGATAACTCTATTTTTAATTTTTGAGGAAGTGGCAACCTATTTTTCAGAGAGGCTGCTCCAATTAAAAACAGAATTACCATACAATCCAGTAATTCCACTATTGGGTCTTTCTTTACTCAAAGTAAATGAAAACACTAATTCAAAAAGATATAGACATCCCTATGCATATCTCAGCATTATTTATAATAGCCAAGATAAGGAAGCAACCCAAGTGTCCATAAGAGATGAATGGATAAAGAATGTGACATATATTAGCTATAATACTGCTCAGTATTATAATAATTATACGTAATGTTATATATAATATACTAATATATAATCTATATAATGAAATAATAATATATTATAACTAATATATAATTATATACTATATATGACAATAATTATAATTATGATTAAATATAATAATTACATATAATGAAATATTGTTGAGCTGTAAAAAAATTAATCTTGCCATTTACAACAATATGGACAGATATAGAGAGTATAATGGTAAGTGAAATAAGTCAGTCAGAGAAAGACAAATACCGTATAATTTCACTCGTATGTGTAATTTTAGAAACGAAACAAGTGAGCAATTGAAGAAAAAAAAACAAAATAATAGTAAACTCTTAAATACAGAGAACAAACTTGTGGTTAGTAGATAGGATGTGGGGAGGAGGGGGGGAAAGATAAAGGGGATTAAGACTACATTTATCTTGCTGAACACTGAGAAATGTATAGAATTGTTGAATCATATTATACACTTCACATTAATATAATACTGTTAATTATACTTGAATTAAAAACCAGTAGACATAAATGCTAATAAATATTGTAACTGGTATACAAAAAATCTATTAAACTTCGAAATACATAATACCATGAAGATAAACATAGAAGATAAAAAAGAAAAAATAAACGGCAAAGCAAAAAAAAAAATGAAAGAGCAAGTAAAAACAAATGTGGTCATTCCTATAAAATATGCAAATAAATATACATAGGATGAATATATCCAGTTAAATTTTAAAAATAGATTTAAAGTATTTGTAATATTACAGACATATATAACACAGAGTAACTCAAAATGATGGAAATTAAATGTTCAGCCAAATATATGACAAATGCATGGGGAAAAAAACCAAAGTTTGATTTCAAAGCAAAAGCAATAGATAAAAAAAAGGGGATACTAAAATATTATGATCATGAATATACAGTAACCATAAAATTGAACATGAAAGCCTTTTAAGAAATAAATGGAGAAATAGAGTAAAATATAAGAGAGATAAAAGATCAACTGGATAAATTTTTAAAGTGTATAGAGAACCTCATCATCAAAATAAGTCTGATCTAATAGATTAATTTAAACTCCGTATGAATTGAAAACAGAGGCTATTATTCTCTTTAAGAGTGCATGGAAATATTGTAAAAATTACCCATATGTTAGGACAAATAGAAAATGTCAATATTTACAGAAAATAACATCACATTCCCTTATGAAAATTAAAAGAAATGTGTTTAATAGTAAAAAGAAAAAAAAACAACCAATAAAATTCAAGAGAAATTTAAACACAAACTGCAGAATACAGATAATAACTGTAAAGAACAGGCTATTTCCCCCAATTCCTGGCTATGGCAAAGGATGGCTAAAGATAGCTGTTTGGCTAATAATAGCTAAAGATATGTTTAAAGAGTTAAAAAGTCTTATATTCCTAAACCAGAAAAGGAAAATGCTGTGTATTGAATAAAAGTGACAGTAAATAATAATAAAATTAATGTAAGAAAAACAAAAATAATGTAATAAAAACTAATAAACTAGAAAAATAATAAAATGGTAAAGTGTTTATTTTACAAAGAAATACCTAAATTGTTAAAAATGTAACACAGATACGCCACCAGCTAACCTAATCAAGAAAAAAATACACTCCATATACCAAATTGAAAAAATTACAAATGAAAAAGTAAACACAAATACAAGAGAAATGGAGTGAGTGAAGAGATGATAATTTGAAAGAAAACTGACATGTGAAAAGGCCAGTACATTTTCAATGCAATGCGTGATCTCTCTCTCACACACCCATCCCCACCCCCGCCACACACACACACAACACAAGGCACAAGATATTTCAAGAGTAAATTTAAATATAATTTCTCAAAATAGATAATGCCAATTATCCGTTTAAAATGCGCTACGGAACCTTCTATTAAAGCTGTAGTCTTAGACTAGCAGCTTTGGCGTCAGTAGGCAGCTTGATAGACCTGCTTAGACTCTTCAGTTTCAATACGACATCCTGGTAATTTGTATGCACGTGACAGTCTGAGAAGTCCTGTGTTAAAGCAGTGGTTCTCTGCACTGTTTACACATGAGAATCCCCGGAAAAGTTGTATAACAAACAAACAAGCAAACAAGCAAACAAAAAACAGGGTAATAGGTTCTCAAACCCTAAGATTATGAAATTGCTATGGTGTAGCTCCCAGGCAATAACAATTTAAAAAAATATATTGTTCTAGTTTGGAGAACCAGATTTTGGCATACATGTCAGGTATGACTTGTGTATAAACATAAAATATTTTTGTTTTTGTTAATAAATGATATCAACATCATGTGCTACGACCATATGGCCTGATAGCTGTGGGGAAAATTTTAAGTTACCAATTAACATATCTCATCCTTCATGATATGTGAATTTAGTATTATCTAGTGATTTTCTAATGTAATTCAATTACAAAAAACTTAGTCACTATATCATTTTTGATTTCAATATTAGAGTTTCCTTGTACCATGGGGTTATTTCCCTGCCTCTTTTTCCAGGCACAAAGTTCCCCTGAGTCTAACATTCAATTGTGGGAGGAAGGAGAAAAGAGGAAGGTTGGTGATAAGTTTATGAAGGTTACTAACTACCAACAGTTCCTGAAGAGTTTGGATCTTCCTTCTGAGACTGCCTGCTGGTGGCATCACCATGTTCCTGCATCCATAGCTCCCAGACACCACCCTTCTTGAGCTCTGTCCACCTTCTTGGTAGCCATTGCCTTTTTCTCTCCTCACCCCATAGCAGCAAGGCTGTTCCTTGGGCAGCTGTGAGGAGTGCTGGCAAGCAGGCTGGAGCCATGCCTACTTCAGCTATACTTTCCACAGCCCAGATACATGCCAGAACCCTGTCCATGCAAGCAGAGAGTGCAAGCTGTCCCCTGGCATCTCTTGCCCTGGCCTCCTTCACTTTGAGTTGTGAAATTCTGGCAGTTCTCTAGACCAGGAAGTTTTGAATGGATACTAAAACAATCTATTTTAATGGGTCTCTATGGGAACATGAAACTCTGTGATAGAAACCATACCTTGCCGATGAATGTAGAAGGACATTAGTAAAATCCGGAACTCTGGTCTCCCATGAAGAACTTATTTCCCTCATCTAATCACCTCTTTATATGGCAATGAGGCAGGGGACAGAGGTATTGCCACACAGACTGTGCAATGCAATTCCTGCAGTGTGGTTTCTACTGTTTGAGTGGGCTTTGTTGGAATTTAGAAACTAAATTTTGTCAGCTCCAGAGCAAGTAATCTCAGTCAAAAACAGGATTAATCATAAAACAAATAAAATACTAAGTTGTGATGTTGGAAGTTTTTCACAAGCATATATAATTTATATTACCCCATTGCCCATGAATCTTAATCTTTTAACAAGGTTATTCTAAGATCATGTTTAATATTTCTCCACTAAAAATATGCTAAACATACTTATGAGCAACACAAGCACATACCACTCCTGTTAAGTTTGTCTAAACAAATTTGACCAAAGGAAAAGAAATAACCCTATATTTTGAAAACAAACAAACAAAAACGTTAATATCAATAGGTGACACACCTGTAGAAAATTTAAAGATAATTTAAAACTGAAATATTATGGCCACAATATTAAAATTCAGTTAAGGGCACCTGGGTAGCTTTGTCAGTTAAGTATCCACCTCTTGATCTTGCCTCAGGTCCTAATCTCACTGTTCAGGGGTTCCAGCCCGACATGGGGACTCTGGGCTGACGGGCTCCCAAGAGGCTGCTTGGGATTCTCTCTCCTTGTCTCTCTGCCCCTCTCCCACTCTCACATTCACTCTCTACCTCTCAAAATAAATAAATAAACTTAAAAATAGAATAAAATAAAATAAAATTTACTTAAATGGCTGGTTACAAAACTGTAAGTATGAGTACTATAGCCGCATAAAAGCAGCAAGTAGCTAGATAATATAAGGTAAGAGTAGATAGCAATTTCGGTAGCCAAATAAATGAAAATAACATCAGTAAATTCATTAATAGAAATTATATAAAGCTAATAGGAAGAAAAGGTTGTTTCTAAGGAGTGATCCAAAGAAGGACTTCATGAATGAAACCCAAACTTGTCTTGGATAGGAAAACACAAGTATATGGAGATGTCAAGTTAAAATATCATATAGATACTTTTGAAACTTGACTAAATTTTCCTAAATTTCATATTAGAGAACAAACATTCCGAGTGACCAAAAAATTTTGAACAAACAGCATACTTCCATATATTAACCATTTCAAATGTATAATAGTAAAATATCTATATTTATATCTAACTATATATCATGACAGGAATACACATATCAATAGAAAATAGTAGAGCCTTTTGTTAAATGGCAAATGTGGTTCTTCATATTAGTAAGGAAATTATTAATTATAAAATGATTTTTTAACAATTATGTAGTCATGTAAAATAAAAAGTTTACATTTTCCATTACACCAAGATAAAATACAAATGAAATTCATATTTATATGTTTTTAAAAAAGTGGTTACCATAAAAGTACTACAAAGGAATATGAGAATTTTAAAATACAATATATTGGAGTAGAGAAGGCTTTTATAAGCAAGATTTGAATTTTGGCAATCAAAATTTAAATAACAGATGACTACATTAATGTAAATTTTTATCTCTTAGCAAGAGTAAATTTTTCTGTAAACAAATTGAATTCTGGGACACCTGGGTGGTTCAGTCAGTTAGGCATAATACTCTTGATTTTGGCTCAGGTTATGATCTCATAAGTCCTGAGACTGAGCCCTTCTTCTGGCTCTGTGCCGATACCACAAGGCCTGCTTGAGAGTTTCTCTCTCTCTCCCTCTCTTTCTGCCCCTCCCCGCTCATGTGTGCATGCAGGTACTCTCTCAAAATAAATAAATAAAGTTAAAAAAATAAAATAAAATAAAAATTAGAGAAACCACATTTATAATAATGATAAAGGAATCAGTCCTACAATATACATATTGCTTTAATACGATGAGAAAATTTTAACAGAAGAAAAACAGTGAAAGTTATGAATAGGTACAGCAGAGGAAACAAATGAAAATATTTAAAATATGTGACCTCTAGCTTAAAAAAATACATTTATGTAGCAATCAATACTATGTCATTTTCAGAACTTAGCTTGTCAAAGACTTAGAACAAATTAATTAATATAAATTTTTGATAATGTGTGTGAAACTTTAATGTTACACATTATTATTAGGAACACAAACTATCAGGAAACTTTGTATCAATTATTTACCAATATAAAAATTCACATATTTATTTTATCAATTCCATTTTATGAGGTATATGGTACCTACATGAAGATATACTCACAGACATGCAGAAATACTGATACATAAAATATTTTTAGAACTGTTTTAATAGAAAAACAATATTTAGAGCAAGAAAATATCTACACTTATACACCTGGAAAACCTGTCTCTGGCAAAGAGAAAATAGTATGAATTTAATAGGAGATAGATAATGTAATTATTTCATGTTAGGATTAAATTGATCACTAATTCTGCCTTTATAACAGAAATGTTCTCATGTCTGTTTTATTTAATTCCATTTCACTACTAGTTTTAAAGATATATTTTTCTTGGTCCTATCAGAATATTTTTATTTCAAAAACATCATCCAGGAATAGTCATAATAATTGTTCATAAAGAATCTCTTGGTTTTCACTCTGCCTTATTTACCCCAGTACTTAGATGGCCAATGAGGAAAATAGGCCTTAGGACACGATGGGTAGAGAATATGTAGAAACTCTGACTAGTTTCATATTGTCCCAGGACTAGTTAGAGAATGAGTGAGAAGCCCATTTCTTTGTAATTTGTTAATACCACACATTATATAGGACCTTAGTAAACTAATATAAGCTTTTATTAAGTAAAAAGATTTTCGATAATGCATTTCTCATATATAGACATAGACAGTAATATAAAACTACACCCTACTTCAGATGTCTGAACACTCTAGGATGCTGAAGATGAGATGAGTTACTTTAAATATTGAATTTCTCCAATGATTCAAAGTCACAGATTATCGCAATTCTTATAAAATGAACATTTGAAAGGTTTAGAAAATTACTGATGGCTCCTGGAAGACATTGTGGCATCCTAAAGGCCACTATCTATCTGACAACTGTGATCACCAGGCCACTTCTTGGCTGCACAGAATATACCACTGGGCCCTCTTGCCTGTTCTGCCAGCGATGAGAGTTAACACATTTTCAACAAATGCTGAACTCTAATTGGGTAGAACAAAGTCAGAGTCAGAGTGCAAGGGTTTAATAAATTTGAAGTGCACATCAATTTACTGTTCTGCATATGGAGGGAAATTGCTAATCAAGGGATTTCCTGAATATTCACTAAAGAAAACTGCTGTTTATGTGTGGGCAGTGAGATTATGTCACACCTACTGAGACACATGTCCCTAAAATGCCTCATGACCACCTCAAATTTTACAATTTTGAAGACAAAATGGTCCGAAAAGATCTTCATACCTTAAATGTGTAATAACTTTGGCCCACAGACCTGGAGCTGGATGTGGATTGCGGCTGAGACATATAAACTTTCTGCAACATTCGTTCTATCATAAGTCATAATAACTTCAAAATTCAGGTAGATAATGTATCTGATACTCTGGCTTCACAATTCCTTCACTTCCTCTCCTCCAGTGACCATTACCTAATCCCTTGCTTATTACCTACCCTTGTCAATATCAACAGCTGGCTACTATAATTTCAATGTCAACACTATTCTTTGGACACCACCTCCATCTTTCCAGCTGACTCATTTTAGTATCCCATCTCTAATAACTCTTAGACACCACTGGAATGTTTTATTCATTGATTCAGCTACATTTGTAATGTCTAGAGCCTCTGATGTCTTTACTCCTCCCTTAACACAGGGTAAATTCTATCTTCCATCATTGACCTACTCCCTTGTATATAATCTCAATTTCTCTACCACTCTCTCCTTTCATCATATGCACTTGATGCAACTACAATATTTAGTTTAACCTAAACCCTACCTATACCCCACCTGCAAACCCAATCCTGAACATGGCTGCCTGAAGGTTTTATTTAAATTCATGACCATTCAACTCAGCAACTATTTCATGTACTCTCTCTTCTTAAATTACCAAGACCCACTCTCTAATTGCCAGTTAACTGGTAATCCTACTTTTAGTTTCCCACTGAGAAAATTGAAGGCATGAGAAGAGAAATTCTTGATCTCCTGAGTATATGAATCTCCTTGCATGGGAAACACATACTCTGCCTTCTGGATGAATAGTTATTGGCGTTACCTAAGGCTTTCTCTTTCACCTCTGTTTTAATTTTTTTTTTCAAAAAAAATTTTTTTCAACGTTTATTTATTTTTGGGACAGAGAGAGACAGAGCATGAACGGGGCAGGGGCAGAGAGAGAGGGAGACACAGAATCGGAAACAGGCTCCAAGCCATCAGCCCAGAGCCTGACACGGGGCTCAAGCTCACGGAGGGCAAGAGGCAAGATCGTGACCTGGCTGAAGTCGGACGCTTAACCGACTGCGCCACCCAGGCGCCCCTCTTTCACCTCTGTTTTAAATCCTTTCCCCTCCCCTCTAATGAAATCCCCTCAGTGACTGACATCAACTTTATGTTATTCATCAATTTAAAACAGTAGTTATAAACATAGGAAAATGCTATATAATTCTAATCTTAAAAAAAAAAAACACTTTTAATACCACCTTCACTTCCTGCCTCATTTTTCCTCACTATCCATCACAAAACTCCATAAGGGGGCTTCCATTAGGTCTTGGTTTAGGTGTAGGTTCAAGGATCCCTCTCCTCCACTCTCTTATGAATATCCTTCAATCTGCATTTTTACCACTGTGCCCACACTCTACGTACCACCTATCATATCCCCTTTGCCCAATCCTGTGACCAATTGTTAGAACTGGAAATATTCCCATTATCAGTATCATTTAGTATCTTTGATCACTTTATCTTTAACCAAAATAATACTTTCTATCCCGTGAGAGTTTTAGTATCTTATTTTGTGAGGCCTTCTCTGATCTCCAACGCAAGAGGAGTCCTTGCCACTACAAGCTTCCAAAAAAGGTCTTTTTTCATATTCTCTTGGTGTATCATTTGCATGCTGCATGAATTTCCTACCACCATCTTAAGAACAAAATCATGTCTGTTTATAGTACGGTAATTCCAATGCTTAACACACTGCTTGCATACAGCAGTTTCTCAATAAATACGTTGAAATGAAGAAATGAATGAATATATATTTTATAAGATATATCTTGTTTATTTTCTCTTGTACTTCTGACACCCTATCAGTTTTATTCTGATAAAAGAGAATAAAAATCTCCAGAAATGTTTCATATATTGTGTCATCCCCATGTCTAACCATGGCATTAAATAACAGAGGGATCCAAAATAATACCTAGTTACTTTGCTTATGGAGTAGGGATAAAAAGAGTAATACTAAAATAACATTTCAGGGTAGTATATGCTCTTGTATAGGTTAGGGGTTATAAATGTGTCAGACAGAAAATTTGAAATATTACTCAATAATTCTGTTTATAAAATAAATCTATATTGATTAGTTTGGCTAGTACTCACTTTGGTGATATTTCCATCAAGAGAAGATTGACATTAAGACACTATTATAATCTGTAATTCCAGATCTTCTTGTTCTTTCTTGAACAGCCAGGTCAAATTGAGCATCAGGGTTTTTACACATTCCTATGTCTGGTACTCTTTTTTTTTTTTTCCTATGTCTGGGACTCTTTACACAGGTCTGTGTCTGATTTGTACTTTCATTTCCTTTCGTCTTTGCTCAAATAAAAATTATGTCCTCTCCCTAATAATTCCTTGCCAGCTTTATTTACTTCATAGTATTTATTATCAACTAACATACTGTGTATCTGACTCGTTTATTTTTTTCTTTGCCTCTTCTCTCCATTAGAGTGTAATCATCACATGCTCAAGGATTTCTGTTTCCTTTATTCACTGTGATATATATAGTGACTTAAAATCATCTGGCACAGAAAAGCACTCAATATATTCTGACTGGAATTAACGAGCTTATCTTCAAGTATCATTCCTCAAAAAGCAACACAACAGAGAAACCTGTTTAGGCCACTTTTTCCTCATAAATTAAGCTTATGCCAATTATAGTAACATTATATTAAGTTCACTTTCAGTTAGTTAAGGTTCATCTGCCTGGGGATGGTTGCATCCTCATCTCAAGGTAACTGTGAACTTAAAGGGGGTAACAGGTTTGCATGATCATCTTTATCCTTCTAGAAGTTTTTCACCTAAGTTTGTTCAGTTTAGGTCTGACTCCATCACTCAATGATTTTCCCTTTGATTCTTACCTGAACACAACTATCAATACGGCATTGTCTTTGATCTTTACCAAGCAAAAACATAATATTTGTGACAATTTTTTTTATTTATGACAATTCTTGCATGTGACTAGTATACTTTACTAAACTTTTAATAGAATACATTATTCCATTATTATCCATGTATTCCATTTTAATGGAATGCTTTTCTGGAATACATCACAGAAATGCTAATAACCAATTATATAGTGATCATTCTTGCTCTTAAAAGTACCCCAACTGGAGTTCTCCTCAGGTGGGCATAGTGGACACCCAGGACTCCACAATGATGTCATCTGTACCAGTGAATGAGAAGAAGCTCCTGGATTTCAAACTAGGAGAGCTGTCAAGCTGGATACTGATGTGGAATTTTTCCCCGAAAGCCATTGCTGGAGCATTTCAAAGAGGTTACTAGAAGTATTATGACAAGTATGTCAATGTGAAGAAAGGGGGCCTTGCTGGGATTTCTATGGTGCTGGCATCTTATGGGCTTTTCAACTACTGTCATTCTTATAAAGAACTCAAACATGAGCAGCTACACAAATACCACTGAAGAGGGCCAGTGCGAAGGCACATTCTGCATTTGTGACCTTGACCTTTGCTTGGCATCCTTGAATCCTTTCATATCCTAATTGAGAATTAACACTCACAAAAAGATGACTGGTACACAGGGAAAAAAATAGGACCCCAACTCATTTCTCTAACACAATTTCCAGGTCCTTGCCATATTGTCTCATCCTTCTCTAACCCCTCTCTCGATGCTCTCTACCCTCTCCTTAATCCCAGACCCACATTTCTATTTATATATATTAAACAAAGTATTTTAAGGGTTTTAATTTTTTTTTGTCTTTAGTCAGTACAAACCCTCACATTTAGTTTCAGTAAAGTAGTTTATCAAGACACACTGTTAACAAAGTCACTTCTTACCCCAAGAGGAAATCTGGTAAACATCGTATTTACTCAGTATAAATTAAAAAAAAAAAAATAGCACATAGTCGTGTAACACCAAGTCAATCAATGTGGGCTGTTTTGCTTTTTTCAATTGTGCTTCCCCTTAAAATACATACACTCACTTTGCTGAAACCACCAAGAGGCAGCTGTGTGGACAGATGGCCTGTGTTGACTACAGTGTAATAAACTATATTAAATGCAATTAACACATTTTCTTACTTCTAACAGGAAGTAGTTGAGTGTCATCTATTTCAGACCAAACTACCTTTTGGGTGTACACATGTACTCATAAATCCTCAGAAGCCATGCGTTTTTTAAGTGAGCACTTCTGTCAGCATTTATAAAAATGTCTAAACTTCTTGATGATAATTATTGCTAGTTATAAAAAATTAGAGAAAAAATATCCACACTGGCCATAATGATTTGATCAGGATGCTGGTTAAATGATGGTTTTACTTTAATAATTCATAGCTATTTAGAGTTTTTGTTAAATGGTCTTTGAGTAAAAAGATGTTTACTAAAGAAGCAACTAAATTTAATTTATGAGACAATTATGACAAAGGAAAAATAAATTTTCTTTTTTCCAGAAAATTTCTATCAATAAGGTCAAGTAACATTTACAAAAATATAAAATGATAGGTTAATGTAAATCTCAGTGTGATAAAATACTATATGTTTTAAAATAATGAGTTTTCTCACTAAATACTCGTTCATGAGAATGTGCTCTGAAAGTTTCAGTTTTGAATGACAAGTTATTGATAATATATTAGAAATTATTGAAAATTCAAAAATCCAAATAAATACAATAACAATAAAAACTTGTTGAATATTCGCTACATCATTAGAAAAGATAAGCATATCACCAGTGTATCTACTATTACTGTCCTTACTCTGTAAAGGAGAAACCTAGATACAGAGAGAGTGAATAAATTGCCCAGGATTATAGTTTGAGTGTTTTGGGCTTCAGTTCTCAGCAATCTGAATCCAAATCACGAGCTCTTAACACCATGCTACAAAGCCTGCCAATATGAGTTCCAACTGTCTTTTGGATGTAAGACTGAAACCAGCCACTAAAGAGTTTGAAAAGCATTTGTTGATTACCTGAATTGTAACCTTTTCCTTTGTATGAAATGAATATTTTTCATAGTAACCCAGATGAACATTCAAATATTGGTTATAATATTACCTAAAATAAAAAGCAAATAAAATCTATACATGTTGAACCTAAAGCCTCCAGTTTGAAAATTAATGTGCAATATAAATACTTATAATCTATGTTTTATGTGGCATTTAGAGGGGAATAATACAATTTCTAAATCATTTTTAGTAAAGATTTAAAATTATAATAAAAAGTATAACAATTTAAAATAATATAATTGAATCCTTAATAATTTACATGATGAAATGGTTTCAAATTAATGGACATTATTATGTATACAATTCCATTTTCCACAAGATCCATTATTTTCATACTTTTCTGTTTCGTATTATATATATTTGAAAGCCAGACATCATTAAACCGTCTAACTATACATGGAAATCTGTATTACTAAAGTGACTTATTGTATATTTGTATATATAAATACAAACTGTTTCAAGACATAGAATTCTCTGGAAGAGCTATCACTAGCTTTTACTTTTTAATATGTCCCTATTGAAGTTGTAATCTATAGCTTTGATATAAATTTGGTAACAACAGAAGCTTTAAAGTTAAGCAATTATCTACAATATATCATGGAAGAGGAGTAAAGCATTCTGGATTATAACACATGAAGAGCATATTTTACAGATTTAAATGCAGCACCTTTAACGTTTATTTATTTTTGGGACAGAGAGAGACAGAGCATGAACGGGGGAGGGGCAGAGAGAGAGGGAGACACAGAATCGGAAACAGGCTCCAGGCTCCGAGCCATCAGCCCAGAGCCTGACGCGGGGCTCGAACTCACGGACCGCGAGATCGTGACCTGGCTGAAGTCGGACGCTTAACCGACTGCGCCACCCAGGCGCCCCTAAATGCAGCACCTTTATAAAGACTACCTCTTTAATACAAAAGTCAAAAATATCTATATCAATTTTTCATTCTCACTTATATTTATAAAATGTCAAAGGGAATCTATTTTGGATTTAAAATTCCTTTGATGTAGGGTGCCTAGGTGGCTCAGTTGGTTAAGTGTCTGATTCTTGGTTTCGCCTCAGGTCATGATCTCACAGTTCATGAGTTCAAGCCCCATATCAGGCTTTGCTCTGACAGAGTTATCTCTCTCCTCTCTCTGCTTCTCTCTGCTTCTCTCTGTTTCTCAAAAAAAAAAAAAAAAAAAAGAAAAAAAAAAGAAAACAAAAAACAAAACAAAACTTTAAGAAATAAAATAAATAAATGGAATTAAAAATAAATAAATAAAATTACTTTGAAGTTTCTTCATGTGAAGAAATGGAATGGAATATGTGTTCTGAGATCAACCATGAAGCATCAAGGTTACTGAGCATTTGATGCCATCATTTTCAGTATTACTTTTTGAATATAAATGAACCATAAAGTAAATTACTGCAATCTCATATCCGAAGGTTAGAATTCATCTAATGCATCCTCAGCATTGTGGTAATAACAATAGAGGTACTAGAAAAAGCAGGCTGCAGTGAAAAAGACTGACACACATGGACAAATAGCAAAAAAATACGAGAAAAAAATAGCGGTGCCTGAGTGGCTCAGTTAGTTAAGTGGCCCACTCTTGATTTCCTGTCAGGTCATTATCTCATAGTTTGTGGGATTGAGCCCTTCATCAGGCTCTGCACTGACAGCACAGAGCCTGCTTGGGATTCTCTCTCTCTTTCTCTCTGCCCCTCCTTGCCTCTCTCAAAATAAATAAATAACTCTTTTAAAAAATTTGAGAAAAGATATACATGAAAGGTTAACAGTCAGTTATAAATTACGGTTGCTATAGGGATTGTAAGGAAATGTCCTTGGTAACAATTTATGGTGATAGATGTTAATTAGACTTATTGTGGTGACCATTTTGCAAAATATACCAATATTGAATTATTATGTTGTATACCCGAAACTAGTATTATATATTAATTATATCTAAATTAAAAACAATTTTGGGGGCGCTTGGGTGGCTGAGTCGATTAAGTGTCCAACTTTGGCTCAGGTCATGATCTCATGGTTTGTGAGTTTGAACCCTGCATCTGGCTTTGTGTTGACAGCTCAGAGCCTGCAACCAGCTTTGGATTCTGTGTCACCCCCTCTCTCTCCACCCCACCACCGCTCACACTCTTTCTCTCTCTCTCTCTGTCTCTCTCTCTCAAAAATAAATAAATATTAAAAAAGAATAAAAAAATATTTTTCTAGACTTTGTTCATGATGTTTGTACACTTATTCTTCTTTTTGCTCCTGGTGGATAATTTTTCCACCTTCAGTTTATCACTTAAAATCATATGGATCCATTTTCAAACATCTCAGCTTCTGTCTTGACCTTCAAAAAAACAAGGTAAATGATGTAATCTTCCTTCTACTACTTGCAATGTATTTCTGTATAGCCACGTTAAATTCTGTGTTCTTGTTTCTGTTATGTTACTATATATCTATTATCTTCAATGTTCCTTAATTTCATAAACGATAAACATACATCTTTGTCCATGGCCCTTTCTTGGCATAAAATGCAGATAATTCTATGAAGAATGCTGATACATATTTTAATTGGTCTTTAAAAAGTAATATTTGGGGCGCCTGGGTGGCGCAGTCGGTTAAGCGTCCGACTTCAGCCAGGTCACGATCTCGCGGTCTGTGAGTTTGAGCCCCACATCGGGCTCTGGGCTGATGGCTCAGAGCCTGGAGCCTGTTTCCGATTCTGTGTCTCCCTCTCTCTCTGCCCCTCCCCCTTTCATGCTCTGTCTCTCTCTGTCCCAAAATTAAATAAACGTTGAAAAAAAAAATAAAATAAAAAGTAATATTTTCCCTTAAAACATAGGGGGATTTAATTTAATAAAATGACCATTTTAATTTTACAAAACATCTCTTTCTTTATTCAGTGCTGTCTTTTCTAAAATATAGATTTAAGGTTTAACTTTCAGAGACTTTCTACAATATTTGGATTGAGTTTAAGAGATACTTTCCTAGAAACAACAACAACAACAACAACAACAAACAAAAATAGTCCAGGTCAAGGGAGATTAAAAGAGAAAGAGTGTTACCATTTCTATTTCCTACAAAGATCAAGCTGGAAAAAAGATCTTAAATCCTCAAGGAATCTTTAATTGCATCACTATGAATCATCATCATCATCATCATCATTTACTACTCATTGAGAATGAAATAAAGTTCATTATTTTTCATGAATTTCTTTGAAAAATATAATTGGAAAAATAACTTTAAATTTTATTTTATTTCTACTAATTTTGGATGATTGCTACTGTTCATGATTACATTTCTTAAATATCATTAGTTATAAACTTAATTCAGACTCCCTAATTTATGCTATACACTGAGAAGATAGTATTATATGGAATAAAAACTCATAAAAATGTCATTTTGAAGTTTTAGGATAATGATTAAAAGGTCTAGATAGTAGGGGGGCCTGGATGGCTCAGTCGGTTAAGCGTCTGACTTCGGCTCTGGTCCTGATCTTGCAGTCCGTGAGCTTGAGCCCTGCATCCGGCCCTGTGCTGACAGCTCAGAGCCTGGAGCCTGCTTTGGATTCTGTGTCTTCCCCTATCCTCTGTCCCTGCCCTGCTCGTGCTCTGTCTTTCTCTCTCTCTCTCAAAAATAAATAAACATTAAAAAAATAAATAATAAAAAATAAAAATAAATAAAAAAGGTCTAGATAGTATTGTTTAGATTAACAAAGCAATATAAATTAAAATAATGTTTCAAAGGCCTCAATTTAACAAAATGTAAATACTGGCAATACTCAGTAATATTTCTGTAGGTTAGGAAGGAAAATTTAAACACTTTCCAAGGTGGTGTGGTCATATCTAACACAATTAAACTCGTCAATATCTGTTGATTCAGCAATTCCACATTAGGTATTAACCCTGTTGAAATACTCCCAAATCATTTCCCCATTTCAATTATTGTCAAAAAGATAATTTGTATCAGAATTATTTGGAATGTTAAAAATTCAGGAAATTAGTAAAGGAAAATATTTAAAGAAATTATGATTCACCAGCACAATTATATGTTATATAATTTATATTAAGCATATTCCAAATAATCTGTTAAAATAAAAATATAAAATTTAAGGGGCACCTGGATGGCTCAGTCGGTTGAACGTCCGACTTTGGCTCAGGTCATGATCTTAGGGTCTGTGAGTTCAAGCCCCTGTCGGGCTCTGTGCTGACAGCTCGGAGCCTGGAGTCTGCCTTGGATTCTGTGTCTCCCTCTCTCTCTGACCCTCCTCCGCCAATGCTCTGTCTCTCTCTGTGTCAAAAATAAATAAACATTAAAAAAAATTTAATATAAAATTAAAAATTTTATTTTCATAAAAAGTCACATTTTAGTATATATGTATATGTAACAACATTGAAGTCCATGGATAAAAAAATCTGGAAAGATAAATATAAAAAGTACAGAGGACATGACTAAAGAATGAGATATAGATAGGTATACATATAGGATTAGGAAAAGGTGTAGGTATACATATATCTATTTCTATTTCTACATATTGTAATTTCAGATGGTATTTCAGTATTGTGACTGCTAGAATCTACTCTGTTATTTGCTTGAGACAGCTAGCCAGAAATGAGAATTATATTCAACACAGAGTGATAGAGCATTTAAATGACTGAATTAGGCATTATTATGATGATCAAGATCAAAAATAGTTTTACTCTTTTAAAATCTAATTAAACATGGAAAATGAGATAGATATGTAAAATATGTAATTGAAATTCTAGGGGTCATTCATAACTCGTGATATTCAAATAAATACAGCTGATTTTTTTTTAAATTAACGTTTATTTATTATTGAGAGACAGAGAGAGAGAGAGCATGAGCATGGGAGGGGTAGAGAGAGGGGAGACACAGAATCTGAAGCAGATTCCAGGCTCTGAGCTGTCTGCACAGACCCTGACCTGGGGCTTGAACCCACAAACCGCGAGATCATGACCTGAGCCAAAGTCTGATACTTAACCGACTTAACCACCCAGGCACCCCTATAGCTGATTTTTAATAAGTTTTTAAATCCATTCAAGACAGGACTTTAGTTAAAAAGGTAATGTGTAATTGATTTTAATTTTTTGTATAAAAATTAATGCACAAAACAGATGTTTTAATTAAAATGAGAAATATACATGTAGGTGTTAATACAGTTTCAGGAAATAGTAAGTACTCAACATTTAGAAATCATTCATCTGATTTCTTCACATTTTTTGTATATCTTTTCTGCTAATTTTCTGACAGTTACTACTGAAAGCTTTTTGTCAAACTCCCAGTTTAGTCTTTCCATATGTTATATCCACAACTGTCATTACTCTTGACCCATCATTTATGAGAATGACTACTACTTAATTTTAAGGTCTTATTTTTAAACAACACTTATTCAGAGGTAGTTCCTGAACAGTAAAAGTAATAAGAAATTCCTGGTCAGTTAGCTTATTACATAGTTATGCGAAACATATTCAGATCAATTTGCAAGTTTGTGTTATGAAAGAATTGTATTTAATTATTTGTTTTCAATTGGTATTGATAGGGTCACTGACCCTATATACTTCATTCAGCACAATGTGCCCAGTGTGAAACCTCATGACTCACAGAATAAGTACTCAATAAATTTCACCAGATGAATGAGATGGTTTTAATTATACTGTTTTGAGTTGCACCACATTCAGGCAAAATCCTGTATTCTTGATCAATTACTACATTTAAAATAATATTTTGAAACAGAAGTTATTATAAACTTAAATGCTTTTCATGAGGTCCTAAGCCTATACAAAACCATCTTTGTGCCTACTAAGCATTCTGGTAAAACACCTGGAACTTAACAGCTTGACAAAGAAGCATCTGCCCCCTTGCTTGTGCACCTAGATTATGGGTTTCAAAGTGCAACTGGGAAAATACAAAGTTGTAAAGGACTTTTTGCCACCAAAAATTAAAAAAAAAAACATGTCTGCATCAACATCATTGTTTTGTTCTTTGGAGCTTTTATTATTGCCTGACTCAGGCTTGCTAAGCTTTGACTTTCTCCTCATTGCTGAAACTTCATGAACTGCCAAAAGTCTGAGAAAAAATAGGATTCGAAGAGGGAGACAGACAACTAAATATAATACTCCTTAAAAACAGGTAGTTATTGGAGGCAGTCAAAATAGGAATCTGATAGAAGGAAAAGAAAACCTCACAAATACATTTAATCCAACTCACCCTCTTCAAGAGTATTCTTTGAATGTTGGTAACAAGAGAACACTACTGAGAAATTAGTCCCTCTATTCTACTCATCCTATAGCATCTCTGAAAGAGGACAGAAAACCTCTTGAGCTTTTAAGCTCAAATTAGAAGGGAAAACCAACCCTTTGGCCCTTTCACAAGGCCAAAAAGGGCTCATATAGCTATTACGAAGTGTAAACATTTGCTATCTTGAGTAAGAACATGTGTTTTATGGCAAAAAAACATGTAACAATGTTTCCCACTGCTTTATCAATTTCAAGCATATTTTAACCACCATTTCCAAACCTTCAGCATATATGTCAATCGCTCAGGAATGCTGTTAAAAAACAGATTCTGAGTCAGTGTTCCTGAGGTTTTGTATTTTAAGAACCTCGAAGGTGATGTTAATGCAGTTAGCTTATAGGCGTCCATTTTGAATAACAAAGATGTTAGACTATAATAATTATTTTTAATGGATTTAATTTTCACCAATAATATAATTTCATTGTAAACTATATTAGAGATTGTAAAAACTTTAAGATCCTTCTCTCATCTACTCCTCCCAGAAATGTGGATATTTTAAATCTGTTATTACAATTCTTCTTTTACAGCTCATTTAGTCCTCCTTCTGCAGCGCATGGTTGAGAGGAAAAAGTGCACGCATCTGTCCTTCATTCCTCTTTACTCACCCTTTCCCTTTGCATATAGGTATTTGGTTTGCTTCCTTCTTTTAGACAGCGCCTGGCTTATTTAGCCAAGTAATATCTCTTTTGTTGAGGAGCTATTGAAAGCTGCAGTAGCTTGTTTCTGGTTTTGTTGTTGAATTTGAGTAGAGACAGACCTTTTTTCTGTAGGTTCTATGAGGAGTGCAATTGTAAAACAAGAGCAAAGGCACTTCCTCCCACGACCTTACAGTAACCATACGGAATGAATGCCCAGGGACAGCCCATCATTGCCATAGCTCAGATTTTTGTTCCTGTTTTTTTTTTTTTTTTTTTTTTTTTTTTTTTTTTAATTTGCACACCAGCTCTATTCTTTAGTAAAATTGTAAAAGGCAGCCATTATGGACATTAGGTATCCCAACATAACCATCTGGAGTGTGTCTAGTTTGTTCTTAATAGGACCAATTTTTATTTGTAGCTTCAGGTTTTATATGAAGTTGCATTATTGTGGACTTGGCTGCTTTGTGATGAATTTTTTTTTCATATGCATATAAAATGAACTGTTGCTATTGTGAGATGGGTTTTAACTGACCTATTAAAGGTTTCTTTCAAATGGCACTACTTTAGGGACATTCTAGTGTTTGCTTCTATTGTTTGGGCCTTATGGATAATGTATACATTCAAAAACAAATCTTGTTGCTGATTTTTCCATTTCCTTCCCTGCATTTTGTTACATCTGGGATATAGTCTAACTCATCTGATTTAATCCACATTTTAAAAAATGCCATAACTATTAAGGACCTTGTTTACAGACAGATGAAATTAATTTGTGCCAACCAAAAAAAAATCACAATCTAAGAGGTATGCCTTGTTAGTCATTTTATTATTTTATTCTATGCCATTTTAGAAGGTAAAAGTTCAAACAAGTTAAAACTGTACCATTATTCAGAATTCATTTATCCATATTATCTTTGATGTAGTCAAACTCAGGGCTGATTCTCTCCACAGCATAGACTTGGACAACTTTCTCTTATGTTTAAAAATAGAAAAGCATTTTACACTTTAGCACTATATAGTATAGTATAATATAATATAATATAATATAATATAATATACATAATTATATTATGTATACACTAATATATATGATATAATATAAATAATACTATATAATATACATGTGAAACATGTATATAATAATTTTAAATGCTGATACATATTTTACAATCTTGAATACTTACTGATTCTTCCTCACTTACAAAAGTAAGTCATTCAGCCAATATGTATTAAACAGAAAAAATAGAAAATAGTTAATTGGTACAGATCACTAAAATTAATTAAGACACATTCAAAGTGTCTGTCATGTTTTTATAGAAAATACTCTATGTTGTGGCAATATTAGGCAAACAGAAAAATGGGGTGTTCTATGAAAAACAGAGGCTATGGCTCTCTTGTCATTCCTTCTGCATCATTGCATATCAATTCTGGATAAGAAGAGTCTGTCAAATCATCAGGAACTATGTATTTATGTGGAAAGCTATGTAGAAACAAGGAGGGAAGGATATGTGTGCTGTGTAGTCAGGTCTGAAAATCTGAACATTCCTACAGTAGCTGTAGCCAATAGGAATAAAGTTGTCAGCAAAACTACTATTCAGGGTAAAACCCTTATTCTTTTTTCTTAATAGAAAACAGTGCAATGAAAATAAAGAGTTTTAGTGTGAAGTTGGACTTTCAAAAAATTATATGACTTGATTTAGAAAGTTGTGCTCCTGGAAAAAATAAAAGCCTCTTGGACAAAGTCATTTTCATTTTGAAAATTTTTATTCTAGGCAGTTTATTTTTAAAATTCACTGTTTATCATCCTGACCCATGCAGTACTTGAGCTTTATAGATAAGTTTTAGGTACTGGCTCAGTTAAATTTTAAGAACTTTAGTATATTTCTTTAAAGAAAACATTGAATAGACTTGAGAAGATAGACTATTATTTTCATACATAATTATTTAAGAAATAAGCAGATAAAAGAGACTTCCTTTAAATTTTCATGGTTTATCTCAGATTATTAACAGGCACACACACAGAATAAAGTTTGTTTATATACGGTTGTTTTCAGCATAAGTTAATTTCACTCATAATTCGAGGAATGTAATTCAATGAAGCAAAACTTTAAGTTTTATATTAAAATGCAATCTGCAGGGCACGTGAGTGGCTCAGTTGGTTAAGTGACCGACCTTGGCTCAGGTCATGATCTCACAGTTCTTGGGTTGAGCCCCGTGTCAAGCTCTGTGCTGACAGCTCAGAGCCTGGAGCCTGCTTCAGACTGTCTCCCTCTCTCTCTCTGCTCCTCCCCCACTCGAACTCTGTCTCTCTCTGTCTCTCAAAAATAAACAAACATTTAAAAAGCTTAAAAACATGCAAAAAAGTTAAAAAATGCAATCTGCAATGTGAAAATGTTAAAATATAAATATGTGATATCAGAATATGAGTTCATACAAGATGGTAACAAGGAAAGTATGGGTTTCAAATCAATTCTTAAATCTTGAAGTAAGAATTTTTCTCTGATACACAGGACCTCAACCTACAGATTAGAATTCAGTGTAGGAAGAATACTTATTGATACAATGTATAAAATGAATCCTAGTGCTGCCAGTGTTGCTATTGATCTAGACTTTCCTGATTGAATATTTAGTTTTGTTTTCTTCTTTTTTTTTTCTTTAATTTTTTTTCAACGTTTATTTATTTTGGGGACAGAGAGAGACAGAGCATGAACAGGGGAGGGGCAGAGAGAGAGGGAGACACAGAATCGGAAACAGGCTCCAGGCTCCGAGCCATCAGCCCAGAGCCTGACGCGGGGCTCGAACTCACGGACCGCGAGATCGTGACCTGGCTGAAGTCGGACGCTTAACCGACTGTGCCACCCAGGCGCCCCGAGTTTTGTTTTCTTCTAAGAACATAGATGATACAGTTGCATTATATCATTTTGGAATAATTTATTTTCTAATTTTTTAAAAAAAAAATTAATGTTTACTTATTTTTGAAAGAGAGAGGGGCAGACTGTGAGCAGGGGAGGGGCAGAGAGAGGGAGAGACAGAATCGGAAGCAGGCTCCAGGCTCTGAGCTGTCAGTACAGGGCCCTGATGTGGGACTCAAACCCACAAACCATGAGAACATGACCTAAGCTGAAGTTGGATGCTTAACCAACTAAGCTATCCAGGGTGCCCCAGGGTAAAATTTATTTTCTGAAGAGAAGCTCTAACCATTCTTTTAAAAATTTTTCTAGTTCTTTGCAATTTTCTTCCCCAGGAGTTCTTCCAAATATTTAACTTATTACATATTTAAATATGCTGGTCCTCTTCTTTTAAGCATATAATTAAAAATGTATGATTAAATTCTGTACATTTGGTGTTTCCTATGAATTTCACCCATCTTTATTTTAGGTAATATTTTCTTCTTAACCTTCACTAGTTCCATCAATATTCTTCTTCCATTTCTGTTTGACATTAAAAATTTTCATCTGTAAGTGGTTTCCTCCTTTCATATAAGGCTATAGTCTCTTTATACACAAGTGCACTTCAAATGACCAATTAAATTAAGAACTCATTCCGGGAAATTGGGTGGAACTATTTTATTGAGTGGGAGGTTAATATCATGTCCTTGTTGAGAAAATGTCGGAGTTAAGCACATCCTTTTACCACCCTTATTTTGGTCAGCAACTCAGCATGCAATCCAAGTTCTGTTGATGAATATCTGCAGGTGACAGTAAAGAAACTGTCATTGACACTGGCATAGAAAAGAGGCAAAATTGATCTTCCCTGCTCTTACCAGGATACTACCTTCTATGAAACAGGGATGGAAGTGATGAATACAACAATGTATTTACTCATTCAAAAATATTTATTTAACACTTCGGCCTGGGTTTCCATATTGTACACAGTTTATATTAATATTACATAGTTATGATATATAATATATTTAAAATATGACATAAATGTAATGTTCATATCATTTCAAGGTTTTATTGGATTTTTTTTTAATTTTTTTTTCAATGTTTATTTATTTTTGGGACAGAGAGAGACAGAGCATGAACTGGGGAGGGGCAGAGAGAGAGGGAGACACAGAATCGGAAACAGGCTCCAGGCTCTGAGCCATCAGCCCAGAGCCCGACGCGGGGCTCGAACTCACGGACCGCGAGATTGTGACCTGGCTGAAGTCGGACGCTTAACCGACTGCGCCACCCAGGCGCCCCTGTTTTATTGGATTTTAAAGACATGCTAGTTCAACCCTTGTTTAAGGAATTGAATAAGACATACCTGACCATCTCAAATAATACTTGTTTCAAAGGCAGAAACAGTGGTAAAACTTGTTTTGTCATTTAGTTACAGCTGATCTTAATATTCTCAAGCTTACTTTCCCAGTCTTTGCATGTATTTTCATCATTTTCTATTAAGATGTTTTAAGTCTATTTTTAGTTTGTTTTTCTCTTTGATTGTATTTGCTTAACTACTCACTTTTACTCCATTTCTCTCTATATCATAAGCTCTTTTGTCTTTTGCATTTGTCACTAAAACAACATTCTTTTTAAGGGCTTAGACATTTTGGACAAGTCATTAGTTCAATATTTTGTGTTATGCCTTCTAATATTAGCGAAATTGTGACACCCTATTGTAAAAAAAAAGTTTTCAAAATCACTATTGATTATTGATGATTCCATGGAGGCTTTACTAAGAGCTGACATCATTTTTTATTTTTTTATTTTTTTTAATTTTTTTTTAACGTTTATTTATTTTTGAGACAGAGAGAGACAGAGCATGAATGGGGGAGGGGCAGAGAGAGAGGGAGACACAGAATCAGAAGCAGGCTCCAGGCTCTGAGCCATCAGCCCAGAGCCCGACGCGGGGCTCGAACTCCGGACCGCGAGATCGTGACCTGAGCTGAAGTCGGACGCTTAACCAACCGAGCCACCCAGGCGCCCCTGACATCATTTTAAATAAAGAGCTTTAATCTGGACAGAGGACTCTACAGTCACCTACCTTAAATAACCTCAGATTTTATCGTGTAGTTATCGAATGATCAGTGCCTATTCTTAATAATCATATATTTCATCCACCCATATGATTTTTTAAAAATACCATTATTTGAGTGAAGTCCTTATTAAAAAGTATAAGAAGAGATGCAATTTTAAATGAAATGATAGCCAGTAAAGAAAGATGGTACTGCCATTATGTCTATCAGACAAAATTAAGTAATACTGTCAACACTTAAAAGTAATGGCCACAGCATTTTGTGAAAGGGGACTGTCAATGTAAGCTTAATCAAATCATTGAAGTAGAAAACTCTGTGCAATTAATTTGACTGTGTTGGTTATTCAAACAATGAAAACGCTTCTTTGTGAAAGAACTTCACTACCTAGAGTTAACCCAATCCACCTTGTTTTGCATTTCCAGCTGATCAGTTAGCATTAACATTATATGACTTTTATCCTTATGCTTTGGTAAAATATAGACTTCTCTGAATCCTTAATCACGTGTCAAATTAATTCTGAGAAGCTTCTACAAATGATAAAAGTAACCTCATTTGTTCTCCTTATTGGCCCATTTTGTCTTTGGCAAAATAATCTCTTCTATTAATCATTAGAAAATTTTAACTTTCCTGGCAGAGTTGGCTTTAGAATATATAAACTATAAATATACAAGGACATTTTGTGGAGAAGTGGGCAATGCAGAAGGAGGAAGTGTCATAAAGGAAGCAAAAGAATTCCTAGAAAAATGGAAAACAAGAGAATTGAGAACCATGCATCATTCAGCATGTATGAAGTAGCACCGACATGAGAGGAACTCATCAACCAGGGACCCATCATTCCAGGGCACACCAGTGAGATTTTGTCAAAATAATGTGTCACAAAATACAAGAAAGGTAGCCCTAGTATAGAATATCTCCCAGCATTAGTCTGTCTAATTTGTATTTCTGGAAGTTCAACTACTTAGGACATTTACTGATAAACCTTTGAGACTAATATTTTTAATATGAGTTAAATAAATTAGTTAAAAGTGGTGTGCATACACAAAATATATAATTCATAAAATATTCATTTAAATTTAATGAAATTTGAAATAGCTTTTGTTAGGGTGCCTATGTAGCTCAGTTGGTTAAGTGTCCAACTCCTGATTTTGGCTCAGGTCATGATCTCACAGTTTGTGGGTTCGAGCCCCATGTTGGGCTCTGTGCTGATAGCACATAACTTGCTTGAGATTCTCCCTCTCCCTCTATTTCTACTCCTTCCCAGTGCTCTCTCTTTTTCTGTAAATAAATAAATAAAATTTAAAAAATGTTTTTGTTAATTACTCTATCTTACATGATTCACTTCCTCAAGAATATGTATTAAATGAAAAAAAAGAAAATGTATTACACTTAACATGTATCAAACATATACTGATTATCTAATAAATTTTTACTCTATGTAGAGTAGGAACAACAGCAATAAAATATAATGATGATGATAATAATAAAATAGTTAATATTGATTATTCCAACTGCCAGATATTCTTCTTTTTTTTTAAATTTTTTTTAACATTTATTTATTTCTGAGACAGAGAGAGACAGAGCATGAACGGGGGAGAGTCAGAGAGAGGGAGACACAGAATCCGAAACAGGCTTCAGGCTCTGAGCTGTCAGCACAGAGCCCGACGTGGGGCTCGAACCCACGGACCGCGAGATCATGACCTGAGCTGAAGTCGGCCACTCAACTGACTGAGCCACCCAGGCGCCCCTGCCAGATATTCTTCTTAAGAACACAAATATATTAACACATTTAATCTTTTTTTTTTAACACATTTAATCTTGACAATGACTTTATAAAGGCACATGCTATCATGTTCTTTCTTTCACAGAAAGGGAGATACATAAAGGTTAATTAGCATTTATATAACTAGCATATGTCTCTCACTCTCTCTCTTCCTCCCTCTCTTTCTCCTTCCCTCCCTTTCTCTCTCCCTCTCTCTCTCACACACACACATACCCCTAAACATTGTCTTTTGAAAGTGAAGAGCAATTCAAGACACAACTTACTCTTAGAATTTTTAGAGCTTTTTTAAAGGTAAAAATGAATTAAAGAAAATAAATAACATTTCCCATGAACAAACATTAAGAAAAATTTTCATTATTAATTTTTTTAAGAGGGCACAAATGACTGTGGGGCAGAGAGAAAGAGAGAGAGAGAGAAAGAGAAGCGGGGCTCACTGGGGCTCGTGTTTTACCAAAGCGGGGCTCAAGTTCACCCAAAGCGGGGCATGAGCTCACCCGAAGCAGGCTTGAAATCATGAACTGTAAGATTATGACCTGAGCTGAAGTCAAATGCTTAACAACTGAGCCACCCAGGTGCCCCACATTTTCATTGTTATTAATTCAATCAGTAACTATAATTAAATTCATTCAATTCTACTCTTAAGGTCATGAGAGAATGATAGGAAAGAGAGGGAGAGAAGAGGAGGGGAGAGGGAATGAGAGAGACTCAGAAAGAATGATTAATTCAGATTTCCTTCAGTCTAGAAATGTTTCTCTTTCATATAATTATCATAATACCATTTAATAAGTTATAGGTGCATTGATGCAATATAGTCTAAGGATCTGAAATATGCTAAATAATCTTTTCAGAAGTATCCTCCTTCTCAGATCCATTGCTGGACCTTCTTTCTCTAAAGGACATTCTGGGTCTCAATCGTTAGCTCTTCTTTTTTTCCTCTTCTATATCTTCCCTCAACATTCTATTTTCAGTTTCTCTTCAAGTGAACTCATTCAGGTCTCTGAGACAATTCCATCTACATACTGCATTTTATATCCTCACTTCTTACCTGTGCTAGAGCTCTAGATTAATACAGATATATTACTTAGTATAGCAAATTTAATCTTCACTTAGATTTCATATAAAACATCTCAAACTTAACATCTCCAGTTTGAAAATGTTGATGCCTTCCTGCCTCCCTACAATAATTTCCTTCAGCCTTCCTAATATCATGTTTATAAAGATGTATAAATATTTTTATCTCCAAAACCTAGCAGTCATCCTTAATAATTGCATTTCCCTGATTTCTCCTCATCTAAATTAATCGCAATACTATTGATCATGTCTCCAAAGGATGATCCTTTCCCCCAACACTTGTGCGACTCCTCTAGTCCAATATTCTCTTTCTTCTTCCCTAAACTTCTATAATTAGAAGAACCTAACAAGTTTCCCTGCTGCATCTCTGGCCCATAAAGGACTGTCAGGATGCATTTCAAAGGGATTCAATGAGTATCCAATTCCTTGCCCAGAGTCTTTACTTTACACTTGACCAGCCTTCTAACTCAGACCTCCGTCAAAGCTGTGAATGTGCCTAGTTGCCAATGCTCCAGGCTCTTTCCTTTTTCTCTTCCATAATTTCCCCAAATTCTCTTCATCTTAGTTCTTAAACTGTATTTTCCTGTGCAAAATGTAATCTGTAAAAGGAAGTTTATATGTCTAGCTGCTTTTTCCATTCAGATCTAATTAAAATATATCTTTTTCCAAGACTCCTTCACTACCCTGCCGTTTAAGGAAACCCTCCCTTCCCCAAGTCACTCTCCTATAATCCTTTTTTGCTTCATTCAGAACACTGTTATTACTCTTGAAAATCACTTACTTCTGTTCATTGGTAAGAATTAACTGACCACTTTACCCTACTAACATCAGATCTAACTTATTCATCACATTTTCAGGGCTTGGAACAGTAGGTGGTGAATTTCTAGTGCTCTATATGTACATTTATTGTATGTATTCAATAAATGAACAAAATAATATATTAACCTCTGAACAAAAGGAATACAATAATATTAACTGTTGTACTGGATTACTTTATACAGTTTTGAATTGTTTAGCTATATATAAGGAGGAAAATATTTACTCAGAGAAAGATGATGGCAGAATCTGAGAAAATGGCCACAAGGCAGCTTTGCAGGTCACAGTATATTACCAAGTAATCATGCTGCTTTTCCAATGTTTGAAAATAAATTCAGAAAAATCCACAGAGAGCTTATTTTTGTTTCTCAAAAATGTGCAGAGCAGCTAAAAAAAGATCTTTGAATTGATAATAGAACTACGATAAGGAGCAGGGCACCCAGTGGCTCAGTAAGTTGAGCAATCCAATCTTGATTTCTCCTCAGATCATGAGCTCACAGTTGGTGGGTTTGAGCACTGCGAACCTTGGGATTCTCTTTCTCCTTCTCTCTTTCTTCCCCTCTCCTGTTTGTGCTCTTTCGCAAAATAAATAAATAAATTAGTTAATTAATTAATTAAACAAATAAGTGTACATTAAAAACAAAACTACTGTAAGGGGCAAGAATTTTAAATAGGAATATAATCTTACATGGACTTTCCTCAATAAATCCAAACTTTCCATCTACTACCTATTGTGTTTTCCTGGAGGACTCTTCTTGAGTCTACAGGCTTCAGCTGGAGGCAGCAAAAGAGCATGCTATGTACAAGTCTCTGTTACATGAAAATTACTTCCCTTCATCTCTGTAGTATACAAACTGGTATCTCTTTTCCAAATCAGAAAAACTTGTTTTCAGACAAGACCCCTTTGTATACTACAACTAGATCTATATTTAAAAATTAAAACTACGGTCTCTTATTTCACCTCTAACTTGTTGGAAAAATAAGCATATTTAATTCCCGTTAGGAATTTTCAGTCTTTGTTTTTTTGTAAGGGAGGGGAGACATCAATATTCTAAAGTAAGCATGGATACATTATATATAACATAATTAGTATTGAGATTATTATCTCCCTGCAGTTGAAATCTCATTTAACTGTGCCACTTCTAAGCTAAATTATTTATTTATACCAACTATTTGATTATTTCAAATGCTTATTTACTTACCAGAGACGCTTTTCCCAAAACACATGTATGACAGAAACTTTTTATTTTAGTTCAAAAGTCTTTTTTTAAGCACTTTTTTTTTAAATTTCAGAGATACATGAGCAGGGGAGAAGAGCAGAGGGAGGGAGGAAGGGAGACACAGAGAGAGAGAGAGAGAGAGAGAGAGAGAGAATCTTAAGCAGGCTCCAGGCTCAACGTGGAGCCCAACGCCTGGGATCATGACCTGAGCTGAAATCAAGAGTTGGATGCTCAACCAACTGAACCACCCAGGTACCCCTAGTTCAAAAGTCTTAATAGGCATTCACTTAGTCAAGTTTTCAAATGTGCATTTGCATCTTTTCAGATGTTGAGTCCCAAAACCAAGCATAAGATGCAGTTTTCCAATGTAGTTTAAAAAATATATGTGTTGTTCAAATTATAGCCTTAAACTATGAGGACTTTTCCTTCCCTGGGAGTTATTCTGGATATTAAACCACAGTGTTACAATGTCAAGAGGTTGTCCTACAGGGGATCTCTTTGAAGAAAAGAGAAAACTAAAAGAGAAATTAAGTATCCAAGGGACTAAAGCCATGAAATCAAAGATATATAATATATGATAGCAAAACATAATCATAAATGTTAATGTATTTGTTCAAGTTTCTCATCCATACAGTAAATATCTTCCTGTGATTTACTATAAATCAAATCTGTAGAAGGAAATTGAAACAGCTATTTATGAAGAGTGACTGCATCTTTTATATTTGGAACCAGCATTTGAGCACTCTTGGTATTGACAGATAGGGCTAGAAAATTTACAAATGTTTTTTTCCATCTGCAGAACACTTCCCAAAAGAAGATACCACAATTAACAATTAAAAGATGCTTATCCTTAAGTTTAAATAACTAAGGATCATAAATAGTAGTTGGTAGGGTTGAAATACATATCAAGTTTAATTTTACAGCCCATGACTATTAAATAACTCATGCATTTTTATTTATCTTTTATATTTATCCAGACAACTGTTTATCAGAAAGTAGTTACTCTAAAAGTGTGATCTACTATAGGATATCTTTGCATTAGTTAGTGTAATTACAAGCTGCTTTTAAAGATTAAAAATCCACATCTCAGTGGAGTAGCACACTTTGTATCAGGAAGTAGTTCTTTTCCAAGTGCTCGTTTAGAATTAAGGCTTGTTCCCCTTTGTGGCATGGCTCATTTCAATAATGTAGCTCCCAGGTTTTTATTTTTGTTTTTCCTAGATTTTATTGACTTAAATCATGGAAGTGTTCTGAAAGTGAACCTTCTATCTTTTCACATTCCATTGGCTACAAATCAAACAGGTGACATTAAACTAAAAAAGCAGAGTGGGACAAGAGGTCTGGTTTTATGCCCAGGAAGCAAATAAAACACTTGAAGAGGTAGTTAGTCTCTTTCCAATAATCAAGAATCCATTTTACTCTTCCTCCTCTATCCTTTACTCTTCCTTTCTTCCTCTATTCTATACAGATAGAATATATTCAGCCTCTTCTAAAAGGAGGGCAAACCAAGTTATATCTAATCACTTAATCCACCTAAATTGCCACATCCTTGCCATCTAAAAAAAAAAAATTGTCTTATTTTAGGAGCTAAATAAACCTTCATTTAAAATAAACTTTTATTGATCATGGTAGGAAAAGAAGCAAAAAATGATCCTTTTTTTTTTTTTTTTTTTTTTTTTTTTTTTTTACTATGATGCTCCAATTGATAATGGAGGTATGGTTGGTATCTGCTAGGTTGGTGATGAAGAAGTGGAATTCAAATGCATTTAACATCTAGCCTTGCTACGTTCTGTCATAATTAAGATGAAGAATATTATTTTTAATCGAAGAGCCAGATTCTATTCACAGTGAATGGGGAATCTAATTCACTGAAATGGTTACTCATGTAGCCGTTGTAACTTGTTCTTTAACTTTAAAAAAACATGGAAACCGCAGACTGTTCACTTTTCTTTTTCTATTTTGTTCTGTAGAAAATTTAAGTTTTGTTGAGAAATTTATCTTAGGCAGGAAAAACTTATGTTGCTTTTACATTTAACATTTCCTCAAGCATATAATTTCCTATTCTTTGTTCTCTGGAAACATTATGACAGAAAAAATGTGACTGCAAAAGAAATACAACAGGAAATAGAGGAACAGTTCAAGCAAATATTACTGAATCAAAATATATGTGTATGTGTGCATGTTTTTTTTTTTCATACAATTCTCTGGAGGGAAGAAAAATAAAAAAATCCTTAAGCATGTTGGGGTTACTTTTTTTTCTTTCTTTCTTTCTTACTCGGCTTGGCTTATGTAGCTCTTGGGACAGTCCATGTTTTTCAAACATTAGGGTTTTTCACTATTTCCTTTAATGTCCAAAGGTTTGTTTTTGTTTTTGTTTTAAGTGTCTCATGATAATTTTGCTCATTTTTCTGTAGTACTTACAGGAATTTAAATAAAGGCATTATTGTAATTTTCACCCCAAAACCTATTTCCAACAGATTCAGTCCTTACTGAAATGTGATTCAAATCTGCCAAATGATACTTCTGCCTATCCCCTTTATAACTTATATAAAATGATATTTTTCGAACAAAGTATGCTTTATTCACTTATGCTATCATTTGCAGGAAGAGAAAGCAATAGGAAATGAAATTAAACTCATTGGGATATGGAATCATTTCTATAATCATTGTTATCTCAATTGCTCACTTTTTCTTAAAAATAATATTTTTGACCTATTTAGGGTTCTAGGTATTTATTATGGTTATTAAGGACTTATTTATTTTTCTTTCAGCTTAAAAAACAAGATCATTTAGCTTTGATCTTAAGTAGCAGAAAATAATTTGACAGAAAACAATCCAAATTTTATTAAATTTTTTTTTAATGTTTATTTATTTTTGAGACAGAATGCGAGTGGGCTGGGTCAGAGAGAGAGGGAGGCACAGAATGTGAAGCAGGTTCCAGGCTCCCAGCTGTCAGCACAGAGCCTAATTCAGGGCTCGAACCCACGAGCTGCGAGATCATGACCTGAGCCGAAGTGGGACACTCAACGACTGAGCCACCCAGGCGCGCCTAATTCAAATTTTATTTCAAGGACTTGTTCTATCTTTTATGAATACATGACAAAAGATTTACCTGATCAAAACAAGAGAAAAAATTTAGTAAGCTAGTGTCTGTCTTTGAAGTTTGAACATATTCCTTGAGATTTATAAATTTTTGAAAATTTGATATGTTGGTATTAAAAAAATCACATGCTTACTTCACTCCCTACTTGTTTGTAATGCCTGCTATCAGCTACACACTACTCCTCTGAAATGCAAAGAATGGTTGCCTAGAAATCATTCTGTGGGGAACTCCACTGAGGAACCTATACTGGGAGAAGAAGGGTATGTTAAGAAAGTAAACAAACTGTTTTGAGCCCTATGACAAAAAGCAAAACGGTCATACAAGAGAGAGGTACATGTAAAAAGTATCACTGAGCTGCATTTGGAAAGAGTTTATAACCTAACTTGAAAAGAGCTGAAAAGGTATGGCATGCAGAGTGGGAAAGTGTTAAGCAAAGCCATAGGATCTGGGAAGAAAAAAAAAATCGGGGGTCGGGGACAGGGAATAAGAAAGATGGCGGTCACCTAGGTATACACTGTGGGAAGGTATGTGTAAGAGAGATTCCTAAATTGGTAGGCTGCGGCTCCTTTCCCTCTGGGTCTCCCCTGTGCAGGTGCTCCTTCTGGCTTAGAGATGGTTATTGCTGTCCCACTCTCATATGTACATCCAGACTCCTCCAGGTTAGAGTTTATCACTCTATCTTCTCTCATTGCTTTGGGCCATATTTGACTCTACGTTAACAGCTGTGTGCTTTAATATTTTAATGCATACATATTCTCTTTCCTCCAATCCTTTAAACAGATTTTAACTGACTATACTTAATTTGTATTGCCACTGCAAAATGTTAAATACATAGCCGTGCTTTAATATGGTTTGATTGACTTTAATGACTTAGGTCTTGTTAAACCTTTCCTTCTTTTTATTTAAAAAAAATTAAATTTTATTTATTTTTGAGAGAGGAAGAGAGACAGAGCACGAGCAGGGGAGGGGCAGAGAGAGACACACACACAGAATTCAAAGCAGGCTCCGGGCTGAGCTGTCAACACAGAGCCTGATGCAGTGCTCAAACTCACAGACTGCAAGATCATGACCTGAGCCAAAGTCAGACACTTAAATGACTGAGCCACCCAGGCGCCCCTAAACCTTTCTGATGCTAGAGTACAAGTAATAGTTATAGAACATCTGACTTTTTTTTAGGAACTGTATTCACTTTATTACTATTGTAACAAGTTACCAACATAGCAGCTTAAAGCAACACAACTGTGTTATTTTACTGTTTTGGAGGTCAGAAGTCTGAATTTCACTGGGTTAAAATCAAGGTATTGGTAGGATGCATATTTTTCTAGCAGTTCCCAGGGAGAATCTGTTTCCTTGCTTTTTCCAGATTCTAATGGGTGCTTGAAATCTTTGGTTAAAATCACCCTTCCTCTATTATCAGAGTTAGCAAGGGTGAGTCAACTTCTTTGCAAATGCATCACTGTAAACTTGCTTCCTTTGTTACATTTGCTTATCTGACTCTTCTGCTTCCCTCTTTCACTTTTAAAGACCCTTGTAATTATATTAAGCCCATTCAAGTATTCCAGGATAAACTTCCTATCTTAAATTAAGCTGATTAGCAAACTTAATTCAAAATGCAACCTTAATTCTACTTTGTCCTGTAACCTAACATATTCACAGGCTCTGGGTATTAAGATATGGACATCTTTGACTAGCTGTTATTCTCCTTATAGTATATATCTATGTCCTACATTTCTGTTAGTTTATATCTGATAGCAAAAACTTTCAAAGCAGATTCTCTTTGCTCCATCAGACTAATTCCCAGATATTTTAAATGATTACTCCCCTGTCTGCCCCTATAAAGCAATTCACTTAAGTGAGCCAGCCTTGTTTTTCATCTTGTCTGGACACTATAGATACACATACAGAGAAAATATGACTTTATTCTTAATGGATGATTTTTTTTATATAGCCAGAGCTTATTTTCCTAATTCTTCCCCAAATTACCCAAGAAAGATAATATAATTCTTAGCACATGATACATTTCCAATATATTCCTAATGCATGACTGATTTGCCAAATCTAGTGATTTACATAAACTATCTGTTTAAGGATTTTTTTTTCTCTTGGAGGAAGTTTATCAAAATCAAATTACAAGCTACTTAGCCAAACATTCAATGTTCTTATATTTTAGGTGTGCCTGCAGTACATAACATATAACTTCATTTTATGAGCTTTTAAAGAAATAGTCTGACAATCTTTGTCTTTTGATTGGGTGGTTTAACTTCCATTTATTAAATGTGGATGTGAGTGGATTGATTGTAGTCATTTTATGTAAAGGGTTTTTTCATTACATTTTTTCCCATTTTTTTTATACTTTTGCATTCTTTGAAATGTTTGAATTATTTTCTTTCTCATATTCTCCCTGTTGCTGAGAGGTGAAGTGATAGTCAAAAAACAGTCTATTCATAAGATTTTGTTTTGTTTTTGCCTTTGTTTTGTTTTATTTAAAAAAAAAGAAGTAAAACTCTCAGTTTTGAAATGCTTAGGTTGTATTTGGTATATACTACACTGTGAGTAAGATTGGTCTCATTACATCTTTTTAAATTTAATTTTCTTTGGATTGCATTTACTGAATTTGAGTAGCTTCCATTGAGTTTGGCAAATTTTAAGCTATCATCTCTCATTATTTTCATTACTGTCATAAGGTATATGTCAGAACTGCCACTTTTTTTCCTGTCTCTTATGCTTGCCTCCCCCTCCTCCCCATTTCTTTTCAGGGACCACTACACTCACTGTTTGTGATGAGTACCCTTGCTGCATGTCTGTATCCAGCACTGCCTGCCTCTTTACAGCACTCTAGATAATCATTACACATGCCTCCAACTCGTTAAAGACACCTTCCACTGTTTAAATATTCTCTTTTATATTTTTTCAATTATTACTTTTTTTTTTAAATTCTGGGTGATCCCTTCAATATATTTTTGGACCTGCTTGATTATTTTTACACCTTTTATTTCTTCACATATTTTAATACCTACTTTTTGCTTTTTAATACATATTTCATATATTTACTTTATAATCAGTATTTGGTATTTCCAGCATGTGAATCTTTGCTGAGCTCATTCATTTGGTCATTCTGGATTGTGGATTCTTATTCTTTTATTTTTGGGACAAAGGTCTGATTCGGATTGATGGTGATTTTCATTTTTTATAGCCCATGCCATGGTTTGATGGGCTCCCCCAACATAGCACACATTTACCATACTTTCAGAAAGTTTTCTCAGACCAGATTGTGAGAATTTCACCTGAAAAACAGCATGAGATCTAGTTTGTGGTTGTAATTTCTCAAGGGATAATACATTTGTCTTTCCACAGAGCCAAATTCAAGTCAGGTAATTTTCTTAATTTCACCTTCTCAGGAGTAGGTTTATTTCTAGTCCACCCATTCACTAAGAGTAGAAACAGTTTTACACAGACTCCTACTGGACTCCCACTTGGGGAGAAAACCCTAGGTTTTTCTATTGTTCATTATATGGGTGGTGGTTGAAACAGAAACTGAAGGCCCCAGGATTTGGAACCTGCTCAAAAGCAAAATCAGCTTGACTGCTTTCTTCTCAGGATTAGGAATTTCACTTTACATTTAGTTTCTGAGGATCCCATAAGTTTTTGCCAGCTCAGCTATGCATATATGATTTTATCTAGCATATTTGGTTTTTTGGTCACAAGATTAGTCGTGCAAGAAATCTAAATTCCCATAATGCTAGAAGTAGAAATCACCCTATAGCTTATATTGGTTGTATCAGAATTTGTATCGTTATAAATTCTTCATAGCACCATCCTTTTTTTCTCTTTATCTTCACCAGTATACATATTCATTTTTAATAATCCATTCCAAAGGAGACTATAAGTATTAGAAGTCTGTGTAGAATTTCAGCTCTTACAACAAGAACACAGGGACCACTGTGTGTACTAACAACAAATATTTGAAATTTATACTACTTAAGGAGGCAGAATAAAAACCAAGAGTCACTAAACTCATAACTGGTATCCTAAGATCCTTTATTTTAATTTTTTTTGCTTTAATTGACCTAAACAGCACTAATCTCTCCCCCTTTGGTTAGTCTAATCATCTACAACTAGGCCAAAATGGCATCCATGACTACAGGCTGCTAAAAATAGTGTATCTAGTTATGTTGTGTATCTTATCAACAGAACTAATTTGTCACATTATAATTTGTTTAATGATTGACCTAAAAATATCAATATTGGTGGATATTTATATTTTCTGACACACTAGTGGGGATATAATGGAAGTGTAGGTCTGTAACCTTATATTTCTTGACTGGGAAAAGCAAGTAGCAAACAAAGAGCCAGAAATGTTAAATAGGTGAGGCAAGAAATCATTTATTTTGTACAAGTTTTATTTGTCTGTTGCCTTAATACGGATTAGCTATTGACAACCATAATGCTTAACACTACTTACGTTAATTTTTCAAACATTCAACTCTGCTTAAATATTCAATCTTAAATAAACCAGTTCATTTTAATAGTTACTATAGAGTGGTCTATGTTGAAGCCAGTATCCTGGCAAATGCCCAAGGATTGAGAAATGTCATTCTCTAATGTGAGGGATATGTGTGCCAGGAATCTTCATCTTGCCCCTCCAATTTTGCTCTTCACTTTTTTTCATTTTGCTCTCTGCCCCAGGAGCTTGACCTTTATGTACTAGATCAACAAACCTCCCTACTTTCTAGATTCCAGGTGGATTCCATCAGTGAGAGCCCTAGAAAAAGCATGTAGTAGAAAGGAGGTTGAGATCAAGGTGTGTATCTCCCTGGATCACTCCCTGCATGGTGGCCTTTGGCTGGAAGCATTACTCTGCGCAAAGTGGTCTTCTGCACAGGGCCCTGTTTCCTGGTTCCGTTAACTGTTCTGTAACACCTTTATAGAAGGAATCATACTAGTCTGTGCACTATTCTATGTGGTTTCTCTTTACCCCAGCCACACTGTGAATTTGCCTCTTTGTTAAACTGTTCTTTTTGAGGCCTGTGCATAAGGATGTATGGCTAGAACTACACTGACACCCATGGAGATAAAGAAATGATAATAAAAAAGTTTTTCTTTTCTTTTTTTTAAATTTTTTTAAGGTTTATTCATCTTTCAGAGACAGAGAGACAGAGCGTGAGCAGGGGAGGGACAGAGAGAGGGAGACAGAATCTGAAACAGGCTCCAGGTCTGAGCTGTCAGCACAGAGCCCGACGTGGGGTCCAAACCCATGGACAGAGAGATCATGACCTGAGCTGAAGTTGGACGCCCAAATGACTGAACCACCCAGTCGCCCCAAAGTTTTCTTTTCTTTCTTTCCTTCTTTTTTTTTTTAAGTTAAAGATGTGTGCACTTGATATCTTGTTAACTGAGGGAAGGCAAAGGAAAAAGGAATCAGAGAAACATTTGAAATTTAAAGTCTCAAAGAATTCCTGCTTGAGTTCATTTTTAACATGAGAAAAAAATATATACAGAGAAACACACACACACACACACACACACACTCCAAAGAGAAAGTATAGAATACTTGAAGACACCACTATAAAAGGAAATATGAATCATCTAGTAGGAAAAAAAAAGCTCTATAATTATGATTTTCCAGTATGGTTAATTTCTTCATGAAACAGAAATAACAGAGACAGGAGGAAGGATGATCAAATGCCAATATTCTAGACCCAGAGAATCTGGATTCAAATGTAGTTTGGGCTGCTTAGTAGCTGTGACTATGGCCAAGTGACTTCACTGCTCTCTTCCTCAGCCTCCCAGCTGTTAAATGGAAATGAAGATAATACCTACTTATATAGCAGGTTTTTGTAAAGCATTTAGAACAGTACCTGATACACAGTAAGCACCCTAAAAATGTTTATTGTGTGAATATATGAAAAGGAATGAAGCAGGAGAGAGTATTGGGGAAAAGCATAGATGACATTAATATGAAAGCGGATTTTATTCTAAAGAAAATGGAGAAGCCCTTCAAATGGTTTTTTTAGGAAAGAGGTATTATCAGATCTGAAAATGTTGCAACAATCACTTGTGACTGATTGGTTTGATGAATCTGAAGAAGTTTGAAAATGTTCTCTATTTTGGAAATTACTACAGAAAGAGTGTGGAGACGAGGGATAGATTTTAAGTATGTTTAGAGAACAGAGCATATGACCTGGTAATTGACTAGCCACAGGAGATATAGAAAGAGAGGAGTAGATAGTCTAAGAGGTCTCTAGGATGTTGGTGTGTGAACCTAAGTAGATGTTGGCATGACATTTATACACAGAATATCAGATTAAGGGCAAATCTAGCCTATCTATGAAGTTATGACAGGATATTGGGCCTCCAACTGCAAGTCTTCAACTGCATTAATTTATTCAAATTTACAGAATTAAAGCTTTATTAAAACATAAGTAAATTGTTGTTCTTTTTTTAAATTTAATTTATTTTTTCTTATTTTTTTTTTCAACGTTTATTTATTTTTGGGACAGAGAGAGACAGAGCATGAACGGAGGAGGGGCAGAGAGAGAGGGAGACACAGAATCGGAAACAGGCTCCAGGCTCTGAGCCATCAGCCCAGAGCCTGATGCGGGGCTCGAACTCACGGACTGCGAGATCGTGACCTGGCTGAAGTCGGACGCTTAACCGACTGAGCCACCCAGGCGCCCCTTAATTTATTTTTTCAATGTATATCCAAGTTAGTTACCATATAGCGCAACAATGATTTCAGGAGTAGATTCCTTAGTGTCCCTTACCCATTTAGCCCATCCCCCCTCCCAGAACCCCTCCAGTAACCTTCTGTTTGTTCTCCATATTTAAGAGTCTCTTATGTTTTGTCCCCCTCCCTGTTTTTATATTATTTTTGTTTCTCTTCCCTTAAGTTCATCTGTTTTGTATCATAAAGTCCTCATATGAGTGAAGTCATATGATACTTGTCTTTCTCTAATTTCACTTAGCATAATACCCTCTAGTTCCATCCACATATTTTCAAATGGCAAGATTTCATTCTTTTTGATTGCAGAGTAATACTCCATTATATATAAAAGCCTTTACCACATCTTCTTCATCCATTCATCCGTCAATGGTCATTTGGGCTGTTTCCATACTGTGGCTATTGTTGATAGTACTGCTATAAACATGGGGGGTGCATGTGTCCCTTCGAAACAGCACACTTGTATCCGCTGGATAAATACCTAGTAGTGCTATTGCTGGGTTGTAGGGTAGTTCTATTTTAAATTTTTTAAGGAAGCTCCATACTGTTTTCCAGAGTGGCTGCATCAGTTTGCATTCCCACCAGCAGTGCAAAAGAGATCCTCTTTCTCCACATCCTCACCAACATCTGTTGTTGCCTGAGTTAATGTTAACCATTCTGAGGTGTGAGGTGCTATCTCATTGTGGTTTTGATTTGCATGTCCTTGATGATGAGCAATGTTAAGCATTTCAAAATATTGACCATTTCATAGAAAATAATCATTATTAAGTAGCTAAAGATTAACAAACTATAGGTGCAAAACATTAAGCTCTAGATATTTAGGAAATACACTCATGAATAAAAAGAGAGTATGTTAATTGGTCCTTGTTTTAAGCTATGGTAGATTTTTATTTTTAAGGTAATTTTTATTTTGTTGTACTCTCAAATTTTCATGGTCTTTGCTCATAATAATGGCAAATAGGAAAGTTATCATTTTGAAATCACAATTTTTGACAAGCCAAGTCAAAAATGAAAAGAGCTATTAATTTTAATAAGGCATTACTTTAAAAAAAACAAATTAAAGTTCCAGATGTAAAGGTAAGAAAGAGAATTAATATTTAGCTTTGATTAATATTCCAACCTCTAGGTAGCAGCATTATAAAGATATTCTTTTAGACCCCATTCAGATATTCTCTTTGCCTTCAAGCACTCTACTTATTATTTTTCTTCTTTTGGTTACAGTTCTCCTTTCTTATTCTTCAGATTGACAGTTCTTCAAAAGAATATGTTTACAATCAGATTGTTATATTTAACAATTATTAACAAAGATTCGAATTATTATATAATTATTTCTGGAAATTTATGTTAAAACGGGCATAGAAGGTGCAGAATTCTTGTAAGAGAAAGTTTATGATGTATATATAATATATATTAATATATAATGTACACAACTAATGTATATTTACACTATATATATGTAAACTGATATTAACCACTAACTTATCTAAAATATAAAAACAGTGGTGATTGATGTAGACACATGCAACATATTCAAGAACACATATGGCGGTCTAAAAGATTGGTTAATTTTTTTAAAAAAGATAATACATTTTCAAGTAGCAACAGATACACTTTACTGTTAAGGATATTTAATCATATTAGAATAGCTCTTGTTGGAAACCAAGTAGCTGGTGAGTCTACAGATCAGATGACACATTATATTGAGATATAGCCAGTTCTCACATTATTACATACGACCAAATATTGAGGAAATGTTTAATAATTCTGTGCTTATAGTGAAAACAGACATATTAGAAAAGTATTTCCTAAATGGAGCCATATTTTACAAATTAAGTCTTATAACTAGAATAAATTTGGATCTTTGACAGTCTTGCAAAAAGGGTATCTCGCAGCATCACACTTCTTGGAAACAGTCACAGAATAGTCTTTATATCATTCTATGACAAGCATAACACTGAAGTAAAGGTATAGAAAAGATATTAAAGAAGTTAATCTTTTTCCTCATATTATACCTATACCCCGTATTCTAATTCAAAAGAGAAAATCATGATCTTAAAAAAAAGACATATACACATACACGCACATATGTGTGTGTGTGTGTGTATATATATATATATACACACATATATATACACATATATGTATATATATACACACACACACATATATATGCACACACATATATATTAATGTATATGTATATGTGTGTATTTATATATATATGTTTAGATATATATTTATATATATTTATATATATATATTTATATGTATTTGTAATTCTGGTCAAGATAATAAAATTAATATACAGAAAAATCAAAACATAACAATACTTGTAAAATAAAAAGAAAATCTCTCTTGTTGACCTTATATGAAACAGATAAAGTGGATTGTGGAGGTAGAAACTAGGAGAGGAAATAGAAAATGGTGGCTTAAGACTTGGCCCAGATTCACTGTGTGAACCAAAGATTTAGAAAATGTGCCTACATTTTGTAGGCTGTTGCTCATAAAAGTAGCAACTTTCTTAAAGTGACAGTATAGATCATACCCACCTCTCTACGAAATGGATAACAGGACATTGGCTTAAGGAATAAATTTGCAATATCCCTACAAGATATTACAATTAAATTACCAATATATGAATGTTTCTCTCCATAAGACTTTACTGGAAGGGCAGAGAGAAGGGAAGGATGAGAATAAAGTCACCAAATACAGAGAAGTAGTCAAGGAAAGAAAATGAAAAAAAAGGAAGCTACCAGAAGAAACAAAATTGTAAGCTAAAAAAAAAAAATTATTTTGAGAGAGAGAGGGCACGAGTGAGGGAAAGAGAGAGAATCCCATCAGGAGCAGAAAGAGAGGGGGAGAGAGAGAAGTGGGAGTCTAGCTCACCCAAAGTGGGACGTGATCTCATGAATCCTGAGATCGTGACCTGAGCTGAAGTCCAATGCTTAACCAATTGAGCTACCCAGGCACCCCTACAAGCTAAACTGTTAAACCCAGGAAAAGAAATCTATATCATTTCCAACAAAGTCAATAAATTAAAGACTGTATTGCCGAGGGAATTACAATTATAATGCAATGGAAAAAGGGCACACTATAAGTGTGTGTAAGTTTGTCAAATCTAAAGGAAGTTATTATCTCCGTTACCAAAGACAAGAACTTGCGTGTGTGTGGGGGTGGGGCGGTGGGGGTCGTGGGGAGGAACTAATGATGTGAATAGAAAACATGTGAGTATGGAAGATATATAAATAATTATAAAACGTAGTTATTGAAACAAAAACAATGCATCAATAAATGAGATAAACTGTGGAATGAGCTCAGTAAAGAAAGCTTCAAGTACACATTTCATAGATAGTCTATAAGAAAAGTATATAGGAAATATTGATAGGACAATATTCAATTACATATTATCTGGAATGTTTCTTAAATTCAGAAAGATATGAATCCTTAAATCAAAAAGACACATGAAGGAAAATAAGTATGGATGAATAGAAATAAACACTGAGAAGTAAAAAATATGAAGTAAATGACAAAATACTGATGACACCTAGAGAGAAAATTTAGAATTGTTTATGAACAATTACAATAGATTACTAAAGGCTTCCTATATTTAAAATCAGTTTCTGAAATACATTAAAATACCACTTCATTTATTAGGGAAAATAAAATATATATCTTCTAAGACTTAAAGAAATATATAGAAATATTTTTAGGCATACCAATACAAATATATATCTCCTCTGAAACTGTTGCTGAAAGTATGTATCAGCTGAAACATAAGTGATCAAAGAGAGAATGGTTAGAAAATACTTAATAAAATATGATCTTACATCTAATTAATTTTAAGCGGTAATGATCATTTTGCACGTGAGTTAAGAAAAGCAAATCTAAAATAGTACACAATAATAACAAATAAGATCCAGGAACACATTTCTGAGAAAATCTAAGACATGCCAAGTTCCTTGTCTTGATCTGGGAAAGGATAAGTACATTAAACATCTTTGGGTGTAAAAAATATTTACGGTAAATTATCAAAGAAGAAAACCATCATGGGAAAAAGCATATATTAATATCTATCTTTCAGTTAAAGATGAAAGGAAAAGAATATACATAGAGAAAGAATCGTAGGCAAAATACAAAGTGACATTTGGAAATGATTCAAATATTATATTATCAGAGTAATTTTTCATAAATTCATAATACCTATTAAAAGACACAAACTGAGATTTTAAATAAGGCTATGACTGATCTATATGACTCTTAAAAGATAATTATCAGAAACAGACTCTAACAGAAAGTTTTTGTAAATGATAAATGAAAATAGCTGGTACAGTAATATTGGTATACTTCAAATGATTAAAAAAAATTAAAAAAAGGTTAAAGATAAATGGGAATGATAGTTACTGAAAGAAAGAAAACAATATCCTCCAAAACATTTTTTTATTCTTTTTGTTTAAAGGTGCAATTCTTTTTTCCTTCCAAGATTATATTTAAATTTAAGGTAGCTAACATAGTGTAGTATTGGAGTATACTCCATACTTAAATACTAAATTTAAGTTAGTTAACATAGTATAGTATTAGAGTATTGGAGTATCAGGAGTATAATTCAGTGATTCATCACTTACAACACCCAGTGCTCCTCCCAACCATTGCCCTCCTTAAGGCCCATCCCTTTACCCACTTCGCACAACCCTGTTCTCTATAGTTCACAGTCTCTTATGGCTTGCCTCCCTCTGTTTTTCTTTATTTTTCCTCCCCTTCTCCTATGTCCAAAACATCATTTAAAAAAAAAAACAAAACTGGTTTGTGGGGAACCTTGATGCCTCAGTTTGTTGGGCTTCAGACTTCTTGATTTCAGCTCAAGTCATGACCCCAGGGTCCTGGGATTAGGCCTCATGTTGGGCTGCAAACTTTGTGTGGAGCTTGCCCCTCTCTCCAGCTCACACGTGTGTGCTCTCTTTCTCTCTCTCTAAAACAAAAACAAAAACAAAAAACAAGAAACAAAAAACAAAAAAACTTGCATGCACCTAACCTCATAGTATAAAAAAAAAAAGCAGAAACTGATGTAAAATAAACAAGAACAACAATTTTAAGGATATAGAATGTGAGAAAAAACCAGTAAAAAGCTTGAAGTATTAGAGATAAAAATGAGACACACACACACACATATAAATAGAGGGGGAGAGCCACAAGCAGAACCTGTCTGTACTCCCCTTTATATCCTATCCCTTGATGTCCCATAGTGTCCATTCTCTGTATTCTATTGGATAAGAGCTCAAAGTTCAGTCTCTGTCCAGACAGAAAGAACATTGATAGGTTTCAATGGAGGCAAAGTCATAGATGAGCTTCTTACAAAAAAGCTTCTGAAATAAAATATATATATAAAATATATAAAAAACATATATAAAATATATAAAATATATTATATATATATATATATATATACACATATATATTGGCTTGCCCATTGTGTGGCTTTCAAAATGTTTGACATATTTTCCTTAAACATGAGTCTGATCCTTCAATTCATATGGATGTGCTTCACGGATGTGCATATTGTGTGTTTGTAAGCATGTGTGTGAGTGTGTTTGTATTTGTACATGGTGCTATACACATAATGAGCTTAATTTATCTAAATCCATCCCAGTTTATGTTGGACCGGAAGTGCTAATATTAACTAAATTAATAAGGATCATAAAAATCACAATTAGAAATTTCCAATGTAAATTTAAATGTATTGTTCTCTCTGAAGTTAAAAAAAAAAACTACTTAGATCATATTGTTCTCTTGGCTCATCTTATCTTTAACACAATATTGTTTAGAGGAAAATAAGAAAGCCAAGATAGTAACTTAAAAAAAAGTATGAATATCCAGTGTGTAAAAAAGAAAGAGAAAAAGTAAAGTTTGAGCAATCACTTGTACAGAAATTTGCAGGTTTACTTTGTAACAGAATTTAGCACCTTGTGACTTTATTCTTTGCGGAAATTGGCTTGGAAGTATTAACTACAGCTTCATTTAAAGCCATGGTCACAACATTAATATCTCCACAGGAAGAATATGAGGTCAACCATATTGCTTTTTATCTTGCAACATAGCTCACCATTGTATGTATGTTCCATTTGTTTTTTAAGTTAAATTAATTGCCCTATTTATCGTGTAAAAATGTTGCTTTCATGAAGTACTCTAGTGACCTAAGAGTCCATATAGTTTTTCTGATAAGGCTATGTAGCCACAAATGACAGTGTAATATGTTGCAATTTTTCAATAAGGCAAGTGTATATGGGTATATAAGTTACCTTAAACAATACACTTCTCTTGGCAGTTGTTTATATGTCTTAAAATGATGGAAATTTTGTAAAATTACATGACAGTTTCACGTAAATTGGGAATAATACTCAAATTATTGATTTATAGTATGTCCCATGGTCATTTTCCTGAAAGTACAGTGTTATGTTCAGTTTAAACAATTTATATCATATAACATATATTAATAATAGTAGAAATGTCATATAATATACAAATACATAAAGCTATAGGAATCAAGGCTAACTAGATCTAAATTGTTAGTATCTTCTTTAATATGCATATGCTAGCAATATTTATACTACGCCTTATGGAACTAATCCTCAAAAGGTGGTCTCCAGGGAAGGAACATCAGCACCACTTGAGACATTATCACAGATATGAATTATCAGGCTCCACTCCAGAGGTACTGATTCACACACTCTGAAAGTAAATTAAAAATCCATTTTTTATAAGTCTTCCAGGTAATTCTGGTATATGCTAAAATTTGAGAACCCCGAATTTATCCACTTGCTGGGCTTATGTTAATACCAGTTAAACATTGGTCTTAACCAGAAAGCTCAGCGAGATCTCAGAAATGCATGCTACTGGAAGGCCTTATTCCCTGGCTTGAACAAATGCCAACAAAACTTCAGCCTGTACATTTCAAGGTAGTATTGCCCAAAGATGATTTCCTACAAGGTAATTTATTTTTCCTAGGAAATGTTTTCCAATCACAATCATTACAGTTAAATAAATGAATAAATATCCTATGACTATTTTCTCAAATAACCTTGGCAGATAGTTCTCTTGAAATCAATGTTCTTTTTAAACCTTGAGTGGCTTCTGAAAATACCAATGCCAAAATGAGCTAAGATGGAAGTAGGGACATAGCGTATTATTGATAGATCCTCATAAATGTGGATGTTCTTTTTGTTGACAGATTTTTATTATCCCTTTGCTTCCATGTTTTCTCACTACCCTTTACCTCTAATTGGACCTCTGTTTTACCTATTTACAGTTTTCTCTGAAAGATAAACACATATGTAACACCAAATTTAAACCTCTCCAAATGAGCAGAAAACTTTTTCTTGCAATCAGTCTAGCTCCAAGGTCTATATTTGAACTTGAAATTATAAAGACCTCGGGGCGCCTGGGTGGGTCAGTCCGTTAAGAGTCTGACTTCAGCTCAGGTCATTATCTCACGGCTCGTGAGTTTGAGCCCTGTGTAGGGCTCTGTGCTGAAGGCTTGGAGCTTGGAGCTGGCTTCCGATTCTGTGTCTCCTCTCTCTCTGCCCCTTCCTCGTTCATGCTCTCTCTCTCTCTCTCTCTCTCTTGCTAGCTCTCTCTCTCACCTCTCTCAAGAATAAATAAAACATTAAAAAATTAAAAAAGAAATTATAAAGACCTGATTACTACATTTTATGCTATTGACTTAGTCTTTAGCATTTATGATATTTTATGACATCAATTCTTTTTCCTTAAATTTAATTCCCTAATTGTTTAATAATCATTCTCTATTATATCTTGGCCTATCAATGGTAGAGATGGATATAGTAAACTCATAAATGTCTGATTACTTAGTCCTTTTTGATTTGCTGATTTAGTCTCTACCTTCCTCTTATTTATTGAGTTTTGTTAAAATTCATTTTTAACTTCCAGAGTCTTTCTATTTCCTTTACTGCAGTTACAATATGAAAGTAAATTAGATAAATATGTTAAGCACTACATAGCATTTCTACATGACCAGAATAAAGGAAAAGACTCTTCTGGAGCTTTATTCTCTATGATACAAAGTTCATTATCCTTATTTCAAAGATATTTGTATTAGACCCTAAGAATTTCTGTCTCGTGACTCCTGTGACTTCAAACAAGGTAAGGCAATAGACTGGCATGTTTACATTTTAATCTGAAAGTTATCTTGCACTAATAGGGTTTTCTTTTAGGATAGTAAAATGAGTTGAGAAGCGTGCCTGCAGATACCACACTGTGCACAGAATGAGACAAATCATCCTATTCCATTCAATTAGATATGGTAAGAAAGATAAACATAACAAATGAGCCTGTGGAATATGCAAATAGCTTTTTTTAAGTTTTTTTAATGTTTATTTTATTTTTGACAAAGAGAGACAGAGCATGAGCAGGGGAGGGACAGAGAGAGGGGGGGACACAGAATCTGAAGCAGGCTCCAGGCTCTGAGCTGTCAGCACAGAGCCCGATGGGGGCTCGAACTCACGGACCGCAAGATCATGACCTGAGCCGAAGTCGGACACTCAACCGACTGAGCCACCCAGGCGCCCCGGCAAATAGCTTTAAGGAAAAAAAAAATGGGAATGAGAAAACTGCTAAATGGTAAGCAAGCACTGGTACTTTGGCAAAAGATTTTAGTGACTTTTCCTTCAGACATTAAGAAAGTTATTATGTAAAGAGTACTATTTAATAGAGAGTCAAGCCATCAACTTACTCCAAGTGACATGAATAACTTTTTCCTTCCTAGGTGTTTAAAAAATCACTTTTGTATCCTGAAGTGTCACTTTGCTTAATGATTTATCTCTTATGTATCTCCTTTTGACCCACTCATGCTTAGGTTTTATTCATTTTAGTAGAAATAAAGTAGTATATATGTTTAGTGTAAAAGAAATAGGAAATAATAGAAAGATAGTGTTTTTTGCAGAATTTCACCAAAAGTTTGGCTAAAAAGCATACGGTGATTGGAATAAGACAAGGATGCCCATTCTCCTAACTTCTACTCAACATTGTACTGAAAGTCCTACTCATAGAAATTAGTCCAGAATAAAAAAAAAATAAACAAAAAAATGCAAATTAGAAAGGAAGAAGTAAACTTGTTTTTGTTTGCAGATGGCATGATCTTATACTAGAAAATCCTAAAGACTCCACAGGAAAAACTGTTAGAACTAATAAATTTGATAAAGTTGCAGGATGCAGAATCAATATAAAAACCAGTAATATTTTATATACTAATAATGACATACCTGAAAGAGAAATTAAAAAAGCAATCCCATTTAAAATAGCATCAAAAACAACAAGGTACTTAGGAATAAATTTAAGAAAGCAAAAGGCTTAGTGATCACTGTAAGAAGACACAAATAAATGGAAAGAGATCCTATTCCTGGATAGCAAAAACTATATTATAAAAATTTCCATTCTACACAAAGCTATTGACAGAATCAATGCAATCTATCAAATTTCCAATGGCAGGTTTTTTTACAGAAAAAGAAAAAAAAACTATCCTAAAATTTGTATGGAACCAGAAGGTTCTGAATAGCCAAGTCTATCTTGAGAAAGACGAACAAAGGCATCACATTTCCTGATTTCAAACTATATTATGAAGCTATAGTAATTAAAACAGTATGGTACTGGCATAAAAACAGACACATAGATCAATGGAACAGACTAGAAAGCCCAGAAATAAATTCATGCATATGTGGTCAATTAATTACAGCAAAGAAGCCAAGAATGTGCAATTGGAAAAGGGTAGTCTTCAATAAATGGTATTGGGAAAACCAGACAGCCAAATGCAAAAGAATGAAACTTGATCCATATTTTATGCCATATACAAAATTCAACTCAAAATAGATTAGAGACTTAAATGTAAGACCTGAAATCATGAAGCTCCTAGAAGAAAACATAGGGGAAAAAAAAAGAAAACCTCCTTGACATTGGTTTTGGTAATGATTGTTTGGATAGATCACCAAAAACACAAGCAACAAAACCTAAAATAAACAAGTGGGACTACATCTAACTTTGTACACAGAAAAGAAACAATCAATACATGAAAAGGTAACCTATGGAATTGGAGAAAATATTTTCAAACTATATACTGGATAAAGGGTTAATATCCAAAACATGTTTTAAAAAAAACCTTATACAACTGAATAGCAAAAATCAAGTTATTTAATTTAAAAAATTCATTAAAGAACCTAAATAGACATTTTTCAAGGAACATATACAAATGGCTAACAGATTCCTGAAGAGTGTTCAACCTCAGTAATTACTATGGAAGTGCAAATAAGGGCCACAATGAGATACCTGCTTCATACCTGCTAGGATGGTTATCATCAAAAAGATAAGAGATAACAAATGGTGATGAGGATGTAGAGAAAAAGGAAGGACATATACATTGTTGGTGACAATGTAAACTGGTATAGTCATTATGGAAACAGTATGGCTGTTCCTCAAAAAATTATATATAGAGCTGCCATATTATCCAGCAATGCCAATATATATATATATATATATATATATACATATATATATATGAAGGAAATAAATATATATGCACTACACACACACACACACACACACATATATATATATACATATATATATATACACATACATACATATATATATATATGAAGGAAATGAAATCAGGAAATTGAGGAGATATTTGCACTCTCATGTTCATTGCAACATTATTCACAATAGGCAAGAGATGGAAATATCCTAAATGTCCTTCTATAGATGAAAGGCTAAGAAAATGTGATGTTTTATATATATTGGAATCTTATTCATCCATAAAAAGAAGGAAATTCTGCCATTTGTGACAAATGAGTAAACCCTGGGAGTATTATGATGAGGGAAATAACCAGAAAGAGAAAGACAAATACTGTATTATTTTATGGCACATCTTATATGTGGATGTAAAAAAAAAATAGTTGTGGGGCAACTGTGTGGCTCAGCTGGTTAAGTGACCAACTTTGGCTCAGGTAGTGATCTTGCGGTTCATGGGTTTGAACCTAGTGTTGGGCTCTGTCCTGACAGCTCAGAGCCTGGAGCCTGCTTCGGATTCTCTGTCTCCCTCTATCTCTGCCCCTCCTGCGCTCAAGCTCTTTCTCTATCTCTCTCAAAAATAAATAAACATTAAAAAAAATTTTAAAGTTTTCAAATACCTGTTATAATATGTACAATAAAGGCAAGACTTTTTGTCTGTTTGTGTGTGTGTGTGTATGTGTGTGTATGTGCATATATGTATGTGTATATATGGCTATGTGTGTGTATAAAGTGAAATGTATATGTGTATATCTATATGGATATATAATATCATATAAATTAATAAATATTTGTTGAGCTTATTTATTTATGGTGTGGTGCCCTTCAAATAATTTTATTTTGACAACAGCATTTTTTCTGTTCTATCTTAATCATTTATAACCCTACCCAGAATAGAGAGCTTTGCGCATAGTACACATAATTAGTGAAGAAACGTTTATTAAGTAAATAAAGATATGCTGAGAAAAGGCTAACATTTTGGCTGATATAGCCTTCATTCAATTACAGATTTAAATATTTATAGTGGCGGTGAGTTAAGAAGAGAAGAGACAGCCGAGGAAGAGAGGGAGAGGGGAGAAGGGACAGAAGGAGCAGAGGGAGAAAACAAGGGTAAATAAGGATATTGACTGAGTTTTGGTAACTCTTTTTCAAAGTTGATCCCACAGTTTCAAATGTTGGAAGCTAAAACAAACAGGCCTTTCAAAAATTAATAAAACCGATAGTACAAATCAAACAGCAACCATTAAGTTTTATAGATCTCAAATATGCACATCTAGTATGAATAATAACTTCTAAAACTATCCAAATATTATGTGTCATAAAATGTCAATTAGAATAAAATTTATAGTGACCCCATCCCTAATGAATTCAAGAAGAGCATTGTCACCATCAGTTTATGGGAATGAAAGGTAACTTGTTCTGGAAAACTAAGTTAAACAACTCAAAAATGGCTATAATGATAAAAAAGACAATCTTGTTTTTCAGTGCTTTTAATAGTATAAAAAACAAACAGAAAACCCTTTTGTTTGTGAATTTTGGTATTAAAATAGCAATACTTCTAAACATTTATATATATATATATACATATATAACAGTAACTAATATGCTTAAATGTTTGCTGTGAAATGTTAAATTATTAAACACTTCTATTACCAAACTGGACAAAAAGCTACTTGACAGAATCTTCTCATTGGGGAAAGTGGAATTTTTCTTATACTTGAGGTATATTATATTTAGGCATTTATGGTACTCCAAGTTTAGAAAACCTCTATTCCTATAGGTTTTCTGTAATGTTGCATTTTATTAGTGGGATGACATCCACTAAGATTAAATATCATTTAGGAAATTTTGATGATACAAGAGTGATAGCCCCTATTCATGCCTTGTATTCATCATTTTGGTCTCTCTAGAATAAAGTGTTAAATTTTTAAAAGTGATTATATGTATTTACTTATCACTAGAATATTCCATCTGTGTGTGTTTCTAACAATGGTGGGAAACAATATTTGAATGTATCAGAACATATCTGATTAGGTTACTAAATATACAGGATTCATATTAATTTCCTTTTGCTGTTTAAACTTGAGACCATGAAAATCATTGCACTATAAAAAAAGACAAAAACAGGAGTACTCTCAGATACGTTTGTCTTCTACACCTAGTCACTGCAAATACTACAGCTTTTTGGCCACAGCTATGTCTTAAGTAATATATATAATATCAACATAATCTTAGACATTTAGGTTTAAGTTAGGTGTCAGTTAGGTTTACACTCTGATAATTTTGGTCCATAAGTATAAATATTTTAAAGGTGAATCTCTGATGTTTTTATGTTTTTATTTTATTAATTTTTTTATATTTTATAGTTTCACGTTTTTATTTAAATTCCTATTAGTTAACATACCATGTAATATTGGTTTCAGATATGTACTTTAGTGATTCATCACTCATCACTTACATATAACATTCAGGGCTCATCACAATTAAGAAATATTAAATACAAAACCACCCGAGGGCCACCTGGGTGGCTCAGTTAATCCTCTGACTTCATAATCTCATGGTTCCTGAGTTTGAGCCCTGCATGGGGCTCTCTGCTGTCAGTACAGACCCTGCTTTAGATCCTCTGTCCCTTTCTCTTTCTCCCCCTTCCCTGCTCGTGTGCTCTCTCCCCCTCTCTCTCTCTAAAATAAAAATAAAAATTAAAAATAAAAACACCTGAGAAATGTTGTTTTCGGTCTGACTTCAGTCACAAAGCCTGGACAATCCGATGGAGAAATTCTTATAGTTTTTCATAACTGCTCCATTAAAAAAAATAACAGGTCTATTCAAGAAAACACAAACCACTCTAATTTCTTCTGAACTATGTGTCATATTTACATTCTTATTTTATTTTTATTTTCTGAGGCATGGGATTAAAGGTGTTACTTCATGAAACCACACAGAATGAAATTGTCAGTGAGATATCTGATCTTCTAAATCTTTAAAGTCTCCGCACTCCCTTTTAAACCAATAGTCATGAGTTTCATTTCTACACAATTGGTCAGAATCTGTATTGTTTCTAGTTTGTCTCCACTCCTTCATCATTAAATAACTTGAAGACAGGACTTTTTATGTTTATCAGTCCATTCGTTGAATTTTGTCATTGTGCATAACACATAGAGCTTGATAAATACTTAATAAAGGACTCAGCAGATGAATGAAGGTGAAATTTATTAAGGTCTGTACATCAAACTTTTGTATATCATTTTTGATTATATATAAATAAAATTATGGTTCTTACCCACTGTGTTTACTCAGATCAGGTTTTCTTCACTATGTGGTTAACAGGGGAGGGGGAATAAGATGATCCAAATATTTTAATTTAGAAGCTGACAAAGTGTTTCTTGTTATATGGGTCACCAAGTGAAAAAAACAAAAACAAAACAAAAACGATTTTGCAATATGAAAAATATTAGAAAAATTATACGATGGATTCTATATTAGGCTAGATTCAACATATATCACAGACAGTGCCCTAACCAGACCAAGAATAATTTACAAGTGCTATTGAAAATACCTAAGTTTTAAAGATCACTTGTAACACGAGGAAGTTTACTACTTAAATCTTACTAAACAAAATATCAATTAGTTTGTGACTTTTATTTTGCAAGAACCATAAATGTTATTCTCTGTGTATGGAAGAATTTTGACATGTAATATTAATAGCTTATGTTGTTTTTCCTACAAAATATTTTTATTGAAGTATAATTAACATACAGTGTTAATTTTAGTTCAGGGTACAATATAATGGATATCATCCCAGAACTATTTCTTTGTTATCCTGGGCTTGGTCTAAGGGACGGCAGGGGTTGAAATCTATTAAAGGTCGTTCAGATTAACTTATAGGATTGATATCTGAGGAAGAAATGTTCAAACTTTGTCTTTCTTCTAATGTTTCTAAGCTTAGAGAACATACGTTGCTAATATACAACAGGTTCACAGTACTGAAAAACTTTGCATTTAGACAAACAGCTTATAGATGGATTAAGAAGCTTGCTAGGATTCTTTGAGGTCCGGGATCCAGTATTTCTTAAAACTAGAACCACATCTAATCTTCCCATGGCAGTGAGCCAAAAATGAATTTTTCTCAAATATCTTTAAGTTAGAAGTATGTCAGTTTAAAGAATCCAAGGCTTTTTTGTTTTCTTTGTTGTTTTGTTTTTTGTTTGTTTGTTTGTTTTTGGTGATTCATGTTCTGTTTTGATTTCTATTGCCATTTCTCTTTCTATTAATTAGTGTTTTTTTTTTAATGCAGTGATACAGGTAATTAGTTTATAGTCAAAGTTGGTACTATCTTGAGTAATATTTTGTCCCATTAATACAAATTACCATATCTGCAATGATCCCATATGTGTTAGCTTTCTATTTGGTCTAGTAAAAAAGAATCCTATTTACTTCACTTTCAAATCTTTGCAGGTTATCCACTGTTGCTGCCAGGCATTCTTATGCACTCTTTCTTATGGTGTCCTAATTTTCAGTTCTAAATACGTACTTTACCAAATCATAGAACAGATATTCTCCTCACTCTTTATAGGAATTTTCAAATTGATCATGTTCTTCTATGTATCCTTTACTGAGAGTGAAATATGTATTTGTTCTACATTTAGTATGATATCATAGACCTTGGCCATGTGCTTTGTTTTCTTGGAGTTTTTTTTTTTTTTGCATATTGTCAGTTTCTCCTTTTAAATATTGTATAAAATTTACTAAAATCCATAATTTAGATGGAGGATGGAAAGTGACAATAGCATCTATCAGTTTTACTTATTCAGTTTATACAAATTCTGTCAAACTCAAGATATTATCTCAGGAGAAGAGAAGTTCTCATCTGGGGCATACATTTAGACATCTATGTAGTTAGGTTTAAAGTATCTCTTTATATCCTTATCTATGGGTTGGATAATTTGGAGTCAGTAAACATTGATACAACTAAAGAGAACAGTATAAATACTTCACAATTAAATTCAGAAAATATGTTTTACATAACTCATATGGATTTTAGTAAATTATGGTCACATTATCTACAATAAAATCTCAAATAGGTCAGATGAGTCCTTTATAAACAAAACGAGAAAGCGTATAATTGTGGTAGAACAAAAGTTTAAGTATGTGGCAGTAGGTGAATCTGAGGGCTGCTTTCTTACTTCCCATATGAAATGAACTTGAGTCCCATCCTTGTCTCTCTTCTTTTCTAGCTTGGCTGGTTTCTTATCTCAACCAAGCTTAATATGGTCCATCCTCAGCAGTAGAGTCACCTTTTCAGAACAGAATTGCAGTGCTTATCTAAACTGCTATGACTCCTGTAACAACTTGAAGTTTTTACCTTCAAATGTGTGGCTTTTATTTCTACAGATAAAATTTTCAACAATGGTCTTGATTTGGTTCTAAATCAATGAAATGATAGTGGAAGCATGATAGAGTGTATTTGGATGAGGTTTTAGAAAGGGATCATTTTCTTCCAACTGTACATCTAATAAAACCATGTAATAAATTCTTTTCTGCCTTGCTGACAGGGTCATCTTCCAGAAGATGGGGAACACAACCAAGGAACTTCAATTTTTACTTAATTTTAGCAGAAAGAAATTCTGCCTACTGACGAGTAGTGATGAGAAATTTGGAGAGAAAAATATCAACTTTCTGGGTACAGTCATAAACACTATTCTACTACTATAGTAGGAGCATTATTCTACTATTTTGACCTGCTTAAAAGGAGATTTTAAAAAGTTTTAAGCTAATGGAACAATTCTGTGGTAATAAAATATAATAATAAAGAGGATCCACATAGATCAGAGGTGATGTGGCAGAGTGATGAAGAGCACCTAGTTCTACCCATAACACTTACTGATGATATAACCTTCTGCATTATTTGTAAGATAAATATAATAATAGGACATAGTCTAAGGGTTTGTTGGGAAGCTCAAATGAATTGAAATATGTGACATGCTTTGAACAGTACCTGGCAGAGGATCTTATTGAGAGATTTTGATAATGAAATTTTATCATTTCAATAAATGAAGGATGAATAAAAAAATCTAACAATAAGCAGTGTATCAGCTCTGTTATTTCCCTAATAAGGATACATGTATTTTTTTAATATGCAAAGAAAGGATATTTAACTATGGAAAAGTACCTCACTAGAAGAAAATATAATAGTCCCATTGTGTCTATTATCAAAAATAAGCTGGCACTTGCAAAATATATAAAAAAGAACATGAACATTTATGAATATGGATATACTCACCATTTTAGGCAGATCTTAAAGAAACAAAAAGGACTACTAAATATAATACATTTGCTTTTTCTCTGTCAAAGAGAACAATTTGCAAACTGGAAAGCGTTAGTGATTTATTGTTAAGGGACCTCTTGCATACCACAAGTGAAGGAAACATTAAATGAATTAATATCTCTGACACTGAGGATTATAAATATGACTTGATAAATAATTTAGAGTGTGATTGTGCAATCATTGTTGGCCATCTATGAAGTATTATGAATAATAGGATTAGGGCCAGAATTTAAAAACAGGCAAATGTACTACACTTTTTGTAAATGAGAAAATGATTTTTCTGGAATCTACAGGGAAAATGCACTACATGCTGTCCTTGGCAAAGTTTGAGTATTAAATATAAACCAGGTGGTTTGTAAGCAAATTTGTAGTTGACAAAAGGCCACAATGTCAAGATTCTAACCCTTATCTTTCAAATCTCTTATTCTGTAACCCTAGTCAAGATACTTCATTTTCTTGATTTATGTTTTGTCACCTGAAAAATGAAAGATTATATTAGACAGTGCTTGAGATCTCTTTTAACTAGAACATTTTATAAACCTATGACTACGTGATTCTGTCATTGGCAAGGGCATCTGAAACAAATCATATTTTATTGTGTGTGCAAATCAAACGTGATTAACATTAAAAGAGGCTGTGAACATTAGCATTGTCAAATAAAAACAAATCTGTACTTAGAAAAGTCAAGCAGAAAAAGGATTTTATTTTATAAAGACAAATAAATGATGCTAGAAAAAAAAGAGATATGAGAAAATTAGAAGAGTGCAGATGATGTGATATGAGAGTGGATCAGAGAATGTTTTACCCAGAGGTCAGCCTATTCTCTCTCTTAGGTTGTTAAAGAGGGTTTGCATGCTGGCTCAAAGTGAGGTAGGTCAAAGATCAGGAGCATGAAGGAAGAAGAGAAGTTGAAAGTTTGATCAAGTCAGATTGATGGGCACTTTGTTCTAACTGATCACTGGGGACAAATAGTTTAGCTAATTATTTATGAGACACATTACGGTGTGTTGGAGGGTCTATACCTTGCCCTGTCATAGGTAAACAAGGAGGAAATTTGTGAGACATATAGGAAAGAAGTCTTTTCCTAAAACTCAAAAGGGATTTTTTAAGCACACCTATTTTCTTGCATCACAGGTCTCGGTAAAAAATTAACGTTTTCAATGTACATATCTTAGCATAGAGGTGTTTTTCTTTTTCATTGATAATTAACTAGGAATGGAATCTCTGACCATATGGTATCAAAGAAAAACTGCACCAGACAAAATAAATGGGCAAAGGAAGACTTTATCTGAGGCTATTGCAATAGGGAAGAGAGATTAAACCCAATGCCACTGGACCAAAATGCAAGAGGGTTTTTGAACAATGATGTGAGCTAGTGGGAGAATGCTGGCGAAGTTAGTGGATGAGGTTGGTGGATGCCACTAGGCTATCTGTATTTGCTAATGGGTGTTTATTAAAGTTGGATTCCTACTGTCCCACAAAACCTGGGAGAGAGGGGCTCTATCTTTCATGATGATTACATTCCAAAGGGCTGCCTCCCAGGTCCTAGGGAAAGACATTCACTGGGTTCTAAAACTTCAAAGTCCAGAGAATGCTTAAACCTCAAAAGATTTATTTACTCACTGTGTTTTAATATGATTGTTGGGAAGGAACAAAAAATTTCCTAGGATATTCATAAGTGATAACAAAATGTTCTCAAAGCTATTTAGTACATGGTGCTTTTTTAAAGTCTTGTAAACAAACTTCAACTTCAAAGCGTGTAAAACACCACAATGTTCAAATGGTCGAAAGCAGATTTGTTGTAGGAAAGGAATTTTTTCTACTTATGTAGTAAATGAACTTGAATAGCCTTGTTTTTACCTATACGATTATTATATAAATTGTCTAGCTTCTTTTGCTCTTCTGACAAAAATCTCAGAAACCAAGTGTCTACTATTTCTCCCAGTGAGCTTGCAAAATAAATGTGACTATTGAAATTTAAACAGAAAAACAAGTGAAGCTTGATATCTTCCATAACAATCACTGGCCTACTTGATGAATAAATGGCTACGGAGAACATGTCTTAATTTCTATTGCAAGTTTTTAATTTATACCATGAGATCTTGTGGGCAAGATGAAGAAATATGTTATGGAAGAATGGTTAGGATTAATTGTTTAATCACACTGACATAAGGCTGATAATAGTGATAGGAATGGCAGCATACCATGGGACTTGGTCTTTGTCTCTGTAATTAAAAATCTTTGTCACTGACTTCACTAGACATCTTGGTGATGCATCTGTCGTTGATCTGTTTTAAGACCTTTCCCTTTCCCCTTCCTCTAGTTCTGTCCAGTCCTCCAGAGGGCTGGTCCATCCCACTACATTTGCCAGATTTCCTCACCAATAGATGGTACTGGTAGAAAAGTGCAAAGAAAGAGGAAAGGAGGAAAGGAGGAAGGGAAAATAAAAGAAGCCAGCATATGTGTGCCTGTTCATCTATGTTTTTGGAAGTATTTTCTTGATGTTTCAGTCCCTTCTTACTCCCTCTTTCTGTGTTCACAGCTCTTGTTGGACAACCCTTTTCATGTTTCCAGCTGCCTCCATATAGCCTCGCATTGGAGCTCAAGAATACCGGTCATCTTTAAGGACGCTTCCTAAATTTACTAATCTCTGAGTCTTCTCACTCCCACTTGTTTGGCTTTGTCTCTTTCAGGCCTTCGCAGTTATTTTCCCATATTAATTTCATGGCAAAGAACTACTTGCCACCAGCTTCTCTTTTGCCTTGCCCCTGATCCTCACTGATATAGTTGCCGTGTTCATTATAATTGTAGGTAGCATGAAAGCAGGAGAGTCAAAGAGGGTGGAATAAAAGAACATCTTGACAAACGTATTTTTCATTTTATCAAGCTGTAATCTAATATCCCACAGTTTTTTAAGATTTAACTCTTATATTTGTGCCTGAGAATCTTTATATTTGTAGAAGAAGGCTTATAACTATAAGCTATAGGAAATGTTCAAAATAGAAGTTTATGAACTCATGCTGAGGATAAGATGGCCTGTGTTATAGGTTGAGTATTCTGGAAGAAGATACTAAGATGAAGTCTGTGATGCCCAGGAATGAACTGCTGTGAAAGAAAGAGAGAAGAAGTAGATTTGGGCAGAGAAAGAGGCAAAAGTCAAAGGTAGTGTTAAGAAATCCACAGCAATTTGCAAGGGAATTCTGGAATGATTCTTGCCGTTTGGAATGTTCTACATGGAGCCTAAATGGCCCAGCCCTTATATCCATGCTTTACTCACTAGATAAAAACTTCCCCAGGAAGAGTGGGTTTTCTGTAGTTGAGGCAGACCCAAAAGAAATTGGAAACTGAAGGCTATCTGTTTACGGACTGAATTCTCCCCACCTACCCACCTACACATATACTTCATGTCCCCTCTCCAACACAATAGCTGGATTACAGGTCTTTCCTTGAAGAGGGAAGTAAATGACATATTTTGAGATATTTCACAGTCTGGCTTTGAATCTTGGATCACACTTTTACATATTTTGTGATCTCAGACAAATTTAAAATTTCTCGTTGCCTCAGTTTATTCCTCTGTAAAATGGAATAATAGTAGTACCTATCCATGATCGTTAGCTTAATGTATCAACCTAGCTAAGCGATTGTGCCCAGTTTTATGGTCAAACACTAGTTTATATGTTGGTGGGAAGCTATTTTTTAGATGTGATTAACATTTAAATCGGTAGACTTTGAGTAAAACAGATTGCCTTCCATACTGTGGGAGGGTATCGTACAATCGACTGAAGGTCTTAAGAGAAAATACCTGAAAAGAAAATAATTCTGTCCTTAGGCTGCTTTCAGACTCAAATCTGCAACATCAATTCTTGATGGAATTTCTAGCCTGTAGTCCTACCTTTTAGATATCAGAATTGCCAGCCCTTACAATCATGTGAGCCAGTTCCTTAAAATAAACTCTCTCTCATCATAAGTATACGTCCTATTGATTCCATTTCTCTGAAGAATACTGACTAATATAATTCTGGAGAATGCTGACTAATATAACAAGGCTGTTATATGACTGAAATATATTGGGCTGTATACCATAGTGCCTGGCAAATAGGACACAATAAATATTGGCTCCTATTGTTTACCTAAATATTTTTATTCATTAGCAAATCAAGAAATTATGAATGGATTATCTTAATCATAAAAATAATGAATTCTAAATATATGAACCAACTAGATTTAGATATTAATTATTCTTGAATATATTAAAGTTCACCTAAAATTAAATGTACTCTCTTACATGAAAGAATATGTTCAATTTTACTATTTTTTATAGTAGTCCCTAGATACTTTGTTTTTCCCAGCAAGTCTCTGAAAATTTATCATGCAGATTACAGTATAATATTAACCACCTTTGAGTACTAGAAGACTGTAAAATGCACTCCATGGTGTTTCAGTGCATGAAGGTACTTTCAGAGTGTTTTATGTAGCATAATCCATTTACTAAAACTTGCGGTGCCCCTTGTTTTATGAGGTTCTACAAAGATGACAGATGTTCCTTAATGTTTCACCATGGGAATTCTCCCTCAAATAAAGCTGTCTACATAGAAGACTATGAATATAGATTCAATTGTTTAGAGGATGGAAATTCTCCAATTATAATACTATTTATTATGAGTTTCACAAAAATATTTGCACTAAAACAAAATGTACTGGAGTAAGATGAGTAACTCAAATTGTCTCTTAATTGTCAGGCAAAAGGTTATTGCAAAATTGTTTTTCAACATATGGGTGTAAATGTCTGACCACCTGTGTACAGACGATTTGGAGCGATTGTTCAAACACAGATTTCTTCATTTTATCCATACCTACTGGATCAGAATCCACAGGGAAAAAGCTCCCCATATATCTATTGTAATAACAGATTCTATTTCTTATCTGCACTATAGTTCAAAATCCACTAAGTATATACTCATAAAATGAACTTAAAAATTAGAAAAAAATTCAGAATCAACTACATATTTAAAAATATAATTGAGTAAATAGCTTTTTAAAACCTTTTTAAAAACTTTAAACTCATAATTACCTGCTTTGTTTTTGTTGAGAACATAGTGGTTGGGTATGTTGCATGTATTTATACATATACACAATGTCAGAAATCAAATAATTTATCTTCAGCAAGAAGTTTATGTCACCTTACTATACTTAATCAATAGATTTTGACCTAAGGGAAACTGAGATCAACAACATACAGATGCTTTATTTTGGAAATTATTGAAAGATGTTGTAATATTTCAGACTCAATAACAAGTACTTAAATTAGAAATTTGATCATTTTTATGTAATCATGTGAATTGCCGAAAACATTTTCATTGAATAATATTAATTACATGTATACAATTAGCTATTGTACACCTGCAGAACTACAAATCAACAGAAAAATATGATTCAATGTCACATTCCATTATGGATGAGAAAATAACTGTTTTTTTTTCAAAATCCCTCTTAACACATGCAATGATAAAAGAGCTGATTCATTTTTAGTTTGTCAATGTTTATTCAATACCTACTATCTACCAGGTACTATTTATTAATATTAGCCACATAGATTAATAAAATCCCCCATCTCCCTAGGGGGTTAAAACATTAAGTTAAAATAATTTATCCTTATATCTTAACAATATCATTGTGCATTGCATTATTTAAGAATTATGCTCATTTACAAATAACAAGAATTCTGTTCCCTATTGCTGCTATAACACACTATCACAAACTTGGGACTTAAATCAATACAAATTAACTTTCTTATAGTTCTGGAGGACAGAAGTCCAAAATCAGTTTCCCTGGACTCAAGTTCAGGTGTCAGCAGAGATGAACTACTTTTGAAGATTCTAGGGGCGAATCTGTTTCCTCGTTCCTCCCCATCTCCCTGCTTCTAGAGTTGCATTTCTTGGCTCATGTCTCCTTCCTCATCTTCAAACCATAAACTCCAGTGTAGCATGTCTCTGTAATCAAATCTCTGTTTGCAAATCTCTTTCTTTTAAGGATCCTTTTGATTTAATTGACCCCGCCTCTGATAATCTAAGATTATCTTCCCTTTTCAAAAGTTTTAATTTGATCACATCTGCAAAATCGCTTTTGCTATACAAGGTATATTCACAGATTCCAGGCATTAGGACCTCCATATTCAGCCTACCACTCACCCCCAAAGAGTAACTCAAACAAAAAGAAGAGTATTTTAGCATCCTAAAAATCAAAGTCCAAAATAGGAGACAAAGGGTAGAATGACAGCACTACAGTGTTGCCAGAGAATCAGTTCTCTTGTATACCACCCCTGAGATTATGACCCTTGTCCAAATGCCTGTATGATGCCTGTATTTCATGCATTAGGAAGAAGGGACAGAAGAACATAGAAATATAAATTAGTCATCTCCTCCTCTTTGGAGAACTTTTCCAGATCCCATCCAAGGACTTCAGGTCACTGCTCATTGGTTAGAACTCAGTCACATGGTCCCATTTAGCTGTAGAGAAGGCTTGGATGAAATTGTTTAGCTGCTCATATAAAATTGGATTTGGAAAAGGGATAATAGTAATTGAATGCTAGGGTCTGCTGTTATATGTCAATATTTATTATAAACCTATATTTTTGGCTTATCTATTATGAAAATACACATGTGATTAAGCCAGTAATTATATTATCTCTTAGTAAGACCATTGCTTACATAGAAAAATGTGAAATACATCATCTTTAAAATGGAGTTCTTTCCTTGGGTGTGTCTGGGGGAAAAAGGACTCAAATATGCCGCAGTTATGCTGTATCAAAAATATATAGTAGTTGTCACTGTGTCATGTGATGCAGTGTACAAACACTGAAATTGGAAAGTGCTGGCAAGGAAATGTTGGAGGAACTGTACATGAAGATGACTCATTTTGCTTGTCCTTTTGAAAGATGAGAGAATTATTCTGCCTGGATTTCTGGCTGAAATTTGAAGTTCTATCCTACTCAGCTCTGTCTCTTAATAAGGTAACGAAGACCTGAGTAATAAATTCCACATAGGCCTAGACAGAGGCATTTCCAATATATTTAATTTTTTTCCTAATAAAATACACTATTAAGATGAAAAGCATATTAAAACATTATGCTATAAGAAATACTATAGGAACTAAGAAAAATTTTGGCAAATTAAAAAAGATGTTCTTAGTTGTTAGTGTTTTAGATTTTTCTTAAAATATCCTGAAACCACTTTGTTCTCTTTCCCATATTGTCAGTGCTATTTATCCTGAGTCAGACATAAGTATACTCTTGTTTTTATATTTTATCCTTCTGGAGCTGTTTACACTAAAAATTGCCTCCACGCAGAATTGCTTCCCTGTGGCACAAACCACACTGTTTTGTTTTGAGATTTCAAACATCAGAAGTAACTTTGAAGTGTTCTAAGTGCCTTGCACTCAATAATGTGGCACCACTCTCTCCTACCTCTCTACTATTTCACTTGCTCCTTCTCAGGTGACTTTGTGACATCCTCCCCTCTGACTCAGCTTAGATATTGGCATTTATCACAGCTATTTTCCTATCCCTTTAGTTGCTCTCCCTGGGAGATTTTATTGTCCTTATCTTGTTTATGACTTCTAAATCTGTATCCCCACACCAAATCTCTCCTGTAAGCTCCAGCCCTATAAGCTTAAATGTCCACTGAAGTTTTCCACTTAAATGCCCTACAAGCACCTACAACAAAGACTGTTCAAAGCTGAGTTATCCCCACCTTGATACAAATCTACCTTGCTCCTTCTATCAATGAAAGGGGACATCATCCACATAATAGCCGAGGTAGGAAACTGGGGATTACTACATGTCTTCTTCATGTCACTTGTGTTCCTCATTCTTCAACCACAGCCATATTTAATCACCTTGCTCTGTAAACATCATTCCAAAATATCTCTAATATCTATACTGTATTCATCCAAATCCACTATAATCGCTTACACTAAGACCTGAACAGTTGCTATTCTGCATGAAGTGATAATTTTACAACTGGACTCAAGACCAATTATGTTTGGGTGCCTAGGTGGCTCAGTCAGTTGAGCATCTGACTCCTGATTTGGGCTCAAGTCATGATCTCATGGTTCATGAGATCTAGCCCCATGTAAGGCTCCATGCTAACAGCACAGAGCCCACTTGAGATTCTCTCTCCCTCTCTTTCTACCTCTTCTCCTCTAAATAAATACAAATAAATAAATAAATAAACTTAAAAAAAGTAGACCAATTTTATTGATACACCCTCTTCCCAATCCCACCCCCGCATTGCCAACAGAATGCTATTCTGAAAGCTTATATCTCACTGTGTTTACGTCCACCTTAAAACCTTTGGGTTAAAGAGCAGTTTCCTCCAGATGACTACAAAAGTTCTTTCTAACTCAGGTTCTGTTTTTCTCTCCAAGAACATGCCTTTTTTCTAACTCTAAGCTCCATCTTTACTAAACATTTTCTTTAAATTCCTAAATATGCCATGTGCTGTCTTAATTCTATGTATTTAGTATAAACATAAGATATGTTCTTCTTAACTGAACATGCCTTTAATTAAAAATTTTTACTAGTGCTCTGGGTCTCATTTAAATTGTTTCATCCCTTCCTAATTCCTGCAATCACTTAAAAAATACACACACACACACATCCAACCTACTCCAGTAATATTCCTTAATCTTTTCTGCTCTTCCTTTACACATAAAATTTCAAACTCAGTATCTGCATGCTTGTATAAATGAATGCTGTAAGCTTATGCTTACCTCTCATACTTTTAAGACATGATTAGTTTCTGAATTAATCTGTATAAAAATTATTTTAAGAAAATGAACTTCTCGGGGCGCCTGGGTGGCGCAGTCGGTTAAGCGTCTGACTTCAGCCAGGTCACGATCTCGCGGTCCGGGAGTTCGAGCCCCGCGTTGGGCTCTGGGATGGCTCAGAGCCTGTAGCCTGTTTCCGATTCTGTGTCTCCCTCTCTCTCTGCCCCTCCCCCGTTCATGCTCTGTCTCTCTCTGTCCCAAAAATAAATAAACGTTGAAAAAAAAAAAAAAAAGAAAATGAACTTCTCATACCTGAGAGCTGAGGTGCGTAGTGGGGAGCAATGATCATAAAGCGAAAAGATGTAAAGGTTCCCGAACTCCTCAACCTCAGAAAAGAGAAAGGCAGTATGTGTGTGAAATTCCTCAGACTGTGGTGGTTTGTTTGATGCAGGAAACACTCAGAGTGACCTTGAATGTGTGGTTTCATTTTGCGCTATTCCATGAAGTAGAAAACTCCCCCATACTTATTAGTTTACCTATCCTACATATATTTGGAATCATAATTGGTATTCATGATTGTCCCCAGGGATTTTTGAACTCTTCTTGATCTTGATTTAGTCTTCATAACATTCATTATTTTTGTCTAATGTCTTACACAGGGAATATCTTTCCTTTTTATATCTATTTTGTCATATAGCTTTTTAAAGTATATGGATGCATTTTGATACATTAACCTCTATTAGGACAAAAAGAATGACTCTTACAAAAGAAATTTATAGATTAAAAGAGACTAAAAGTACTAAATATAAGACAGGAAACCATCAAAATCCTAGAGTAGAAAACAGGCAGCAACATCTTTGACCTTGGCCACAGAACTTCTTACTAGACATGTCTCTGGAGGCAAGGAAAGCAAAAGCAAAAATGGGGACACCTGGGTGACTCAGTCAGTTAAGTGTACAACTTCAGCCTAGGTCATGATCTCATGGTTAATGAGTTTGAGCCCCACATCAAGCTGTCTGCTGTCAGCACAGAGCATGCTTTGGAACCTCTGCTCCCTCTTTCTCTGCCCCTCCCCCACTCTCTTGCGCTCTGTCTCAAAAATAAATAAACATTTAAAAAAAAAAAGGAAAAGTGAACTATTGGGAACTCATCAAGATAAAAAGCTTCCACACAGTGAAGGAAACAATCAATGAAACTAAAAGGGAACCGATGGAATGGGAGAAAATATTTACAAATGACATATTGGAAAAAGGGTTAGGATCCAAAATTTATAAACAACTTACCAAACTCAACATCCAAAAAATAAATAATCCAGTGATTATTGGGAAGAAGACATGAATAGACACTTTTCCAGAGAAGATATCCAAATGGCTATCAGGCACATGAAACAATGCTCAATATCACTAATCATCAGAGAATTAAAAATCAAAACCACAATGAGATATGATCTTATACCTGTCAGAATGGCTAAAATGAATAACTCAGAAACAACAGATATTGGCAAGGATGTAAGAAAGGGGAACCCTCTTGCACTATTGGTGGGAATGCAAACTGGTGCAGCCACTCTGGAAATCACTATGAAGTTTCCTCAAAAAAATAAAAATAGAACTACCCTACAACCCAGCAACTGCACTACTAGGTATTTATTTACACACTGTATGTTAGCCAATATGACAATACATTATATTTTTTTAAAAAAAGAATAAAAAGTAGCCAATTCGAAGGGGCACATCCATGCCAAAGGTTATAGCAGTGCTATCAACAGTAGCCAAATTATGGAAAGAGCCCAAATGTTCATCTAATGAATGGATAAAGAAAATATGGTATATCTATATAATACTGCTTGGCGATCAAAAAGAATGAAATCTTGTCATTTGCAACAATGTGGATGGAACTAGAGTGTATTATGCTAAGCGAAATAAGTCAGAGAAAGACAAATATCATATGATTTTTCCCATTAGGGAATTTAAGAAACACAACAGATGAACAAAGGGGAAGGGAAGAAAAATAAGACAAAACCAGAGTGAGAGGCAAACCATAAGAGACTCTTAAATACAGAAGATAAACTGAAGGTTGTAGGAGAGGTGTTGGGTAGGGAGATGGGCTAAATGGGTGATAGTATTAAGTAGGTCACTTGTTCCGATGAGCATTGGGTGTTATATGTCAGTGATGAATGACTAAATTCTACTCCTGAAATCAATACTAGGCTATATGTTAACTAACTTGGATTTAAAGAAAGAAAAAGAAAGAAAGAAAGAAAGAAAGAAAGAAAGAAAGAAAGAAAGAGAAAGAAAGAAAAGCCACATTCCAAGGATCAGACTGGAATGAATCCACTTTAGTGAACCTAAATCAAGGAAATCATGGACAAAAAATTAATTAAAGCAATAATTTTAATAATAATAATTATAACAATACTGGAGATCACATTCTTTATCTTTTATCTTGCTATTTACAATTTACTCAGAAGGTCCAGAGCACGCTGAAATGTCAAAATACCCTATGAGAATTGTCTCTTAGCACATACCAGAAATGTGGACAGATTGGAGAAGGGAAGATATATGGATCATTATGAATTGATCAATGCATCACAGATGCATTTCAAGGTGGCACAATTATAATGGGTGAAATTGCAGTTCCAGCAGTGACCTGAGCACACATTCCTTAGAAACTCACATTCTTAACTTCTAAATTTAGCAACAGAAAAGATTGAATATACTAAAACAGAGTCAAGCAGTGCAGTAATAGATTGAGTCCAAGTTGGAGAGAAGAGAAAATGCCTTCTAAGTGGGAGTATTCAATCAACTAAGAGAGTTTAACATGAATTTATTTTTACAAATATTCCAAACTCCATGATTTAATATCTCTGCTAAAGGATATCACAAAGAGCAAAAACATTATTTAATAAGTAATTCAGCCAAGAAAACAAATCAGAAGATACTAAATCTAATGGACAAAGGCTTGACAAATAACAAAATATTTATATAATCTCCACACAAAGTACTTATTGATTACAAAAGGAAAAAATAGTAACTGCACAATGGAGTCATAAGACACCTCCTTAGTCAAGAGGTCAATGTTAACATCATAAGTAATGAGGGAATTTAAATTGTGTGCCTGCCATGTAATGGATGCAATGAGAATACATCATTACTTCTCATTTTTATGATATTTTGCCAAAGATGCATTACCAGAATTGAGTCATAAGGAAACATCAAACAAACCCAAATAGAGGCCCATTCTTCAAAATAGCTGCTGGTAATCTTCAGAAGTTTCAAGGTCATGAATGTCAATGCAAGACTGTGGAGTTGTTCCAGATTGAAGGGAATGAGAGATTAATAACTGAATGTTGCACATTATCATGAACTGAATCATTTTGCTATAAAGGACATTTTTGAAATAATTGGTGAATTATAAATGGTGAGGATGAATTAGATGATCCTAATATATCAGTTTTAATGTCCTGATTTTTTTGTGTATATATTTGTTTACCCAAGAGACTTTTGTTTTCTTGGGTTTTTTTGGTCTTGTTTTGTTTTTGTTTTTGTTTTGTTGTCTTTTTTTTTGTAAGCAATAAAGAAATATTCACTGAAGATTTTAGGATGATGGGGCATCCTGTCAGCAACTTATTCTCAAAAGTCTTGGGGAAAAAATGACTCTCTTATTATATTTACCACTTCACTATAAACTTGAAATTACCTCAAAATAAAAATAAAAGATAATATGTTAATTTATATTTATATTAAAAGTATCATGATTCTATTTTATTATGAACTGTCTATTAGTTAATGTTTAATACTAATTTTTATTTTTATTACTTGTGAACATTTTTATGATGCACAAATAAATTGTCATCTATAATGTTTAAAATATCTTTTCCACAGTGTCTCAAGTTATTTGTGGCTGCTACTCAAAAAACTAGAATCCCAGAAACTTAAGCTATTAAGCATGCTCTTGAGTTCTAGTTTTTTGCTTGTTTGTTTTTTTTTTAAATTAGAGCTAGAAGGGTGCCTCTTAAACTTGACTCCACATTAGACGCAGTTGATGAAATTTTTAAGTATTCGCAAGGTCACTACCAGAATTGAGAAATATCAGTCTAGAAAGGTTTGTAATGATGATCAGTGTTTTTCTTTCTGTTTTAGAATCTATTGTGAAAAGCATCTTTTTTTTATACAAGGGAATTAATAATAACACAACAATCAAATATAATAATTGTTTTATCTAACACATTGTTTCAGACATTGTTGATTTTTGAATTTTAGACAAGTACTTACCTACTAAGTTTTATATAAAATCTGTGCAACATGGACACATTCATTCTGTGAAATGCTTTGTAATTCTTCATTTTCTTTTTTTTTAAATTTTTAGGTTTATTTATTTTGAGAGAGACAAACAGAGAGAGAGAGAGAGAGAGAGAGCGGGGGGAGGGGCAGAGAGAGGCAGAGAGAGATCCCAAGCAGGTTCTGCACTATCAACATGGAGCCCAATGCGGAACTCGAACTCATGAACCGTGAGATCATGACCCGAGCCGAAACCAAGAATCAGACATAATGGACTGAGCCATCCAGGGGCTCCTATAATTCTTCACTTTCAATAGGACCTAGCACAAACCAAAAAGGTTTATAATATTCCAAATAATTTAGAGCTTATTTACCAAAACAATTGCTTAGTAATGCATTCTGATTTATTAAAAACCAAATGACCACTTTGTTTCATCATATTTCAGTCTCTACTGATACAAATATTACCAATAATTTTCCTGTGTCTGCCTACACATCACTTTATAGTACATTCAAATGATGTAAATATAGGCCTTAAGGTCAGAGTTTAGGTTATATTCATGTCTATACACTTAGCTCCAAATAGAATGCCCAATCAAGTCAAGTGAATAAATGAATGAGAAATTCGGATGAAAATAGACATTTTTCGTTTTTTTCATTTGGTCCTTCAAATTATAGTGTGGCTGTTCTTTATCCTTCCTCCTCATATATAAAGTTATTCAAACTGTTATATGTTATATTTTACATTTTTTTCTACAAAAAATGTTTTTAAAAAAATTCTGTTTTTTCATATAGAAGGATAGCAAAGCAAGAGTTATTAGAATATTGCTTATAGGTTGTAGCTGGATGCTTCTATAATGAAAAGTATCAAAACATGACCACTCTCGGTAGAGGGGCTTTATGTATACAATCACACTTAAACTTGTCTGTATCAAGGTATACTGAACTTTTTAGTAGAAGAAATTATTCTACTTAATAGGGACCATTTGTATTTATGTAAATAAAAATGGGTAAGTGCAACTTATAAATTAAAGCTCTATTTTATAAACACTTTGTCTTTTTAGAGTATCAGCTTTCCTCTGATGCTAGTATCTTGCCCACCTTACTCTTTTCTACTGCTAAGTTGGTGAATTACAGTACACTGCAGTCTGGTTTTATGCCTTTACTTGTCCTTGGCATTCTCTTTGCCTCTTTATGGTAACGAGCCTAATCCTCTTTTCAGTGGGCTCCTGTGGGGCTGTAGCGTCAAGACTCTCAATAAAAAGCTGAACAGTTCAACAATTTTTATTGACTCTTTATTGAACAGCCCTTAGGGAGCTAAGCATAGAAAAGAAGAGATGGAGAAAAGTAGTGAAGAGTAGCGTCAGTCTAAGGACACACAGCACCAGTCCAAGATACCTGGCAATGTCAAAAATTTAACAGCTTTGCATCAGTGCACATCTCCTGATGCCAAATAATGAGGCACAGAGAATAGAAACAAAAGTGGCATTGAAGTTACGTTTTTCTTTTCTTTTCATCATGAAACACCTGAAATTACAGCAGAATTGTGAATGGTGAAAGTCAACATCTTTCTGTTTCTTTTAAGTGAAATCCTAACCTTCAAAATATAAGAACTCATGTTACATAATAAAGATTGTAAAATCTGCTAACATTGAAGAAATTCCTTCACAACCACCTGGCCTTCTTCAGACCCTTCCAGTCCTGCTTTCACAGTACTCATACCTCCTCTGTCAAGCTGACGGAAGAAGTCATAGGGCAATGAAAAAGAGCAGTTCCATCCACAGAGGAGGAAAGAAGGCTATAAAGATGAACATGATTCTTAAAGGAGAATGTTTCTGGTAGTTTACAGACAGCAGGGACTGGGCACCACTGATATTTATTATTCCTTGAGGAGTCAAAAGAAGCCTTACTGAAGGCTCTTGATGGTTTTTTGTTGTTCACTAAGATATGCATGTTGTGTAAAGCTGTTAAGGAAAACAACTTTCTATGGTCAAATAACTTGACCAAGTAGAAAAAAAAATAGTATTGAACTTTGTAGAATTATCTGAATTATACAGTGTGGTAAATTTTCAAGCAAGGGAAAAATATGCAACATTTCCCAAATTAAATATTTACTCTTCAAAGCCTTTTGAACATAGAATATGAAAAAGGTAGAGAATAGAAAGGTAAGCTTATTTTATTTTTTTAAATTTTTTTAACATTTATTCATTTTTGAGACTGAGAGACACAGAGCATGAGCGGGGACAGGCAGAGAGAGAGAGGGAGACACAGAATCCGAAGCAGGCTCCAGGCTCTGAGCTGTCAGCACAGAGCCCCATGCAGGGCTCAAACTCACGGACTGCGAGATCATGACCTGAGCTGAAGTCGGATGCCCAACTGACTGAGCCACCCAGGTGTCCCAAAAGGTAAGCTTATTTTAAATAACTCATTGGCATAAAACATCAAAGAGCACAAAACGTTTCCATCATATTGTAAATTAGTTTTGATAACTGTCCTGTGAATGAAATCAGACAATTATTATGCATAAACGTCTAAGAAATAAGGAAACTGAAGCTAAGGAAAGTGACACAATTAATGATATTATTGTATCAAAGACAAAAGTATGCATATATTTAGATTTCTTCCTTCCACTTAAAGTTTCCAAGAGAAACAACTCTAAATAGATTGGCCTGCAGAATAAGGATCCTTCAGGATTTACTCTTTTGGCAAATTTCAGCTATAGGGCTGTTTTTCCTCACTATAGATGTCATGGCATCAGTCAACTCTGCTGCCCAGGAAGGGATACTACAGGTTCTACATCTGGGAATTTATACCTTATTAAATCAGAATTACTGAAGAGTTTACCAAACATACACACACACACACACACACACACACACACACACACCAACACACACAAAGAGAGAGAGAGAGAGAGAGAGAGAGCAGTAGCTAATCGACTAGAAGAAACACAAGAGGCACCTTGCTCAGAGATCAGAACCAAAACACCAGACAAAGTAACTTGGTGGGTTTGGTCCCCCATGATAACACCCCACAGATGATGTAATGAGAGCCAGATGTCATAAACCTACATGTTTGGAAAGATCATCCTCTAGGAAAGGGACCTAAAAATACAAACATCTCCGCTTATATACAATCGTGAATATCTACTCTCCTAAGAGTAGAGGAGAATCCTTGGGTCCTTACCTGTTAGAATGTAAACAGATTTCTCCAGGGAGAAGATAAGACTGTCTCTGAGTTTACCATCCAGGATGTTTTACCTTTTGAAATTGTAAATACATAGAAAGAAAATGTTCTACATCTGTGAGCGAGTCAGCCATCGTTTCCATTAACTCAATTAATATTTTAATATTTAATATTTTAAAAATATATAGGCATGTGAAATACATAGAACCCCAAGTCAAATTAGATCTTTTGTATAATCATATATTGAGTCATGGCCGCCCTTTTATCTAAGAGAAAATTGCATGGGAACAAATATAATCTGTTGGTTGGGAAGTACAAGATGTTCCATGTGAGTGTCATACAGAAAACATCATGGCATTAACAATCTAATTGAAATAATTCTTGATGAATCATACATAAGATGGCCATGTTGTTTTCAATCAGTTTTGTATCCAACAGAGAATAAATACTATGCATGTTGATGGCAATTTGAGGGACTCAAAAAGACATTCAATACTTTCTTCTGCCACACAGGAAGCAGAGCTGTCAGTTGATTTAAAACAATAAAACAGAATGAACATCCTGTTGTGACTCCCTGGGTTTTGGTGTGTTAGGCTGACCTCTTAAGTCCTTTCACATGATTTATGCCATAAGAGAGGCTACATCTTGTTCTAAAGACAAGAAGGACATATGGGGTGCCTGGGTGGCTTAGTTGGGCATCTGACTTCAGCTCAGGTCATGATCTCGCAGTCTGTGAGTTGAAGCCCCGCATCGGTTCTGTGCTGACAGCTCAGAGCCTGGAGCCTGCTTTGGATTCTGTGTCTCCCTCTCTCTCTGCCCTTCCTCTACTTGTGTTCTGTCTGTCTGTCTGTATCTCTCTCAAGAATAAATAAACATTAAAAAACATTTTTTTTAAAGACAAGAAGGACATTGAATTATTCTGGATGACCATGAATGGTGTCATAGAATGCCTTTAATACACATTGATGTATAAAACTGATCAGTATATTATAAGATCAGGAAATTAGTATGATCTTTTAGTTAATAAAGGACAGGTTCATAAGTTAAGGAATAGAATAATGCAGTTTTTTGCATAGTTTATTGATTTGATTTTTAAAATTATCATTTGAAAAGAAATTTCACTATATCTACTTTATTCCATCCTATGTAAAATGAGACAAAGACAAGTTACTAAAAATATTTTTTAGAAATTGAATTAAAAGAATAACAGGGGACAATTCTTTTATTTTCTTTCACCATTTCAATTTTTTTTCACATTTAGAAATCAAAAAAATGTGAATTATACTTATCTAATCTCTTAAAAAGTATGTAGATCTTCTGTCAAATCTTTACAGAATAATATAGGGAGACTCCAGGTCCAGAAAAGGCACCTGAGAGGGGAACTGAGTTTGAATATGTGGTTTTATTAAAGAAATATTGGGATCAATGTTATCCAAACAGCCAGGGTGTCAAATAGCCATTTGTCTTTATTTCCTACAAATGCCACAATGACACAGAATCTGACATTTTTTCTTCTTTTTTCCTTTGTTGATTTTTTTTTTGGCTTTTTAGGAAAGTACAAATCCAAGTGCAAATCTGAGGTCTAGTTAACACCACATGAGATGAAAAATAATATATTAAATTACATTTCTGGTTAAATTAGAACAATGTGATTCCAAAGAATTCATCTTAATCCAAGTCTTTATTTATGAGAAAGATATTGGCCTATATTGACTCTAAAAACTTTGTAACTAAATTCACACAGTTTTGAATTTATGGAGATTTATAAGAGATCAAAATCTAATTCACTTTACGGATGGAAAGCCAAGCAAACTGAAACAAATGAAAATATGTTACAAGCAGATCACACTTTGCATACTTTTTTCCCATTTCATCTTATTTTACAGATGTTTAACTTTCATCCTCTCATCTCCTAACAAATTACATTCATGAATCCTGTCAAAGATACAAATTATAGTTTCCATATAAACAGTTCCCAAAGTCGTGTACCAAAGATGTGAAAGTTTTGATAGTAATATTCCATTTCTCAGTTGAATTTCAATACAGAAGAAAAATAAAATTAAGGTGAAAGCTGGGGCAAAAGTTGATATATTTATGTGGCTCTGTCTCTTCTGGATATATTTAGGGATGTACATTGCATTTGTTGGGGAAACTATTCCTGTCAAACAGAATGCATATAAATCTGCCCTTCAAGCAATAATAATTGGACATGCTGTCTGGGAAAAAAAAATAAGGTTTCCTGAGATGCTACAGTGTAGAATGGAAGCTGGAAAGATGGCATGGACAAATTGTCTGATACCTGCGTGTAGAGTACAGACTGGTGCTTACTGGAAAAAGCCCGAGAGTGGCTTCAGAGACAACAGCCAGAACTTTGAACTAGAGATTTTCCATTTGAGAGTCAATTACTAGCTTTCTATCAGACACTAATTGAAACTCACCCGATGGCCAGGACATCAAACAATCTTGAAACCTGAAACACGTATGATGTCTTGGATGATATTAGAAAAAAAAAAAATTCCATCAGGGAAGGTAAGGCCCAGAATAGTTCTATAATAAAATGAAAATGGTTTATAGAGGATCATGCTACCAAGGTAATGTAAAGAGGAGATACTTAACAAGTATGGAGCCACTTTTCCCTTTGGACTGATTTTGGAACTATGTAAGGAGCTGCCAGATTCTATCATGCTTGAACTGCACCCTGCAAACAACACTCAACTGACCAACAAAGAGCTGCTTGGTTTGTGGATGGCAGTTCCAAGGTAAATAGACAACAGCCTGTTTGGAAGTCCATCATTCTAATCAAAGAAGGTGGGCTAACTTGCATGCTTCTTGAAATGATGTCTTGATTTTTATAGCTCCAGGCAGGTGGCCAATGGCTTGGCCATATGGTCAGGCAGAAGGGCAATGGAAACAGCCCTGTAGAAATCACTACAGGAAATTGAAAGGTGTGTTCAAGTAGAACATGTCAATGTCCACCAGAAAAAAACCCCTACCAGTGCTGGAATGTGATTGGAATAATACAAATTATAGTTATCACATAAATACTTACCAACATTATGTACCAAAGACGTGAAAGCTTTCATAGTAATATTCAATTTTGAATTTAATTTTAATGTTCACGAAAAATAAAAGGATCCCATTTAAACATTAATTTTGTTTCAAATTTATGTTCTACTTCTACATTAGTTTTATTTACTTTAATTATACCATAATAGAACTTGAATCATTATTAAAGTTTCCTTTATTTAAAAAATATGTTTTTGGAATAGAGATGCATTTTATTTCAGAAATGTCATAATCATAACAATCCAGTTGTACCCATAGCCGAGGTTTTATTTATTTATTGGACAAGTCTTTTTGAGGGAAATAAATCAGGAAAATTCCCTGTTCTAGTGCAATCTTTCTTCTAGTAAAAATGAAAAAGAAAGAGACAACATGAATTCAGATGTTTATCAGGGCTGTGAAGGAAAATAACTATTAGGAGAAAATAAAGATAGAAAACAATTGGAAGAAGCCACGATTGAAAATTTTGTAGGTCCCCTGTGTGGCTCAGTCAGTTAAGTATTTGACTCTTGATTTTGGCTCAGGTCATGATCTCATGGTCGTGGAATGGAGCTCCACACTGAGAGCATGGATCCTGCTTGAGATTCTCTCTCTCTTTCTCTCTCCATTTCTCTGCCTCTCCTGCACTTGAGCTCGAGTGCACTCTGTCTCTCAAAATAAATAAGTAAACATTAAAAAAAAGAAAAAGATGTATTTGTAGGCAATTGACTAGAGACATAAAAATGGAAACAGGGAGATCTGTTATAATATGATCCACATATGACTCTCAGGGAAACCTGGAGCAAAAAAGTGAGGTTTAGGGAAAACAGCAGTTTCCTGCTATGTATGGGGCACCACTCTTGGCACTGATGATTTACCATTAAATAAAACAAACTATACTAATCTCATGGAGCTTACATTCTAGTGGGAAAGAAAGACAATAAATAAATACACAAATTAAAAGAGATGTTCAAATGAGTGAAGTAACAAAGAAAAATATAAAGCAAGGAAGTTGTGTCAGAGATTGGAGAGAGGTTGTCATTTGAATAACATGATGAAGGAAGTCCTTATTCATAATATTTGAGTAAGACATAAGGTGATGAAAGGATACATCCTGCAGATATCTAAAGGGAAAGCATTCCAGACACAGCAAGCAATCAGTGCAAAGGCCCAGAGGCAGAAGTATACCTGAAGTTTGAGAAACAGTGAGGAATACATGAGTCTGGATAAAAGAAAACCAAGAGTAACAGATAAACTCAGAAAGGTTATAAAGAGACAGATTGGTTACTTTAAATATTTAAGTTTTACTGTTAGTGATATGGTGTACAAATGGAGAGGTTTGAATAGAAATGTTAGTATGTATTTTTTAATCAGTTTTAACTGGTTGTACCAATTTTTGAATACACTATAGAGGAAAAGAAAAGAAACAATAGGCTATAGCAATAATCTTGCCACAGGATAATGTTAACTTGGACCACAGTGGTATCCATAAGGATAATAACGAACACTTCAATTTTGTCTTTTAAAAAATAAATAAATCTGTCCTTATATCCTGACTAATTACATGTTAACTTTAAGGTAAATCTTCATTTCAATTCAGCATTTTTTGAGTAACTACAATACATTAAGCTTTTTTCTAAGTCATGGAGATACATCAGTGAACAAAAGAAACACAATTGCTTACCTCATGGAGCTTATATTCTAGAATACTAGGATCAATTTTGACTTAGAGATATTTTTCCTGAGTAACAGGATTGGTGGCAGGTCCACCAAGGAAGGTCCACTAAGTGAGATTGGGAGGGTTGTAGGTAGAGATCATTTGGAGAGGGAGCTTGGAATTTTGTTTTCAAACATATTAATTCTGAAATTCTGTGGAATGGGGAGGAGGCAGTTTAATATAAAATCTAGAAGCCTGAGTTGAAGAGAGAAGACTAAATTGAAGACTTACATTTATTTATTTTTGAGAAACAGAGAGAGACAGAGCACCGGTCGGGGAGGGATAGAGAGAGAGGGAGACGCAGAATCTGAAGCAGGCTTCAAGCTTCAGGCTCCAGGCTCCGAGCTGTCAGCACAGAGCCTGAGGCAGGGCTTGAACTCACAAACTGTGAGATTATGACCTGAGCTAAAGTCAGACGCTTAAGTGACTGAGCCACCCAGGCACCCCTAAATTGAAGATTTACATTCATGGGTCATTAGCTATAAATGACAAAGCCCTGAGACAGCATAAAAATACTAAAGAAGTGGGTGCAGGTAGAGAAAAGAAATTAGTTAACTGAGTCATGAGAAACTCTAACATTAGATGTTTGGGAAATGAAGATACATCAGTAAACAAGGAAAAGAAAGAAGCAGCAATGCAGCAGAAAGAACAAGACAGTGTTGGTTCCCAGTAGCCAAGTGAAGAAAGATTTAAAGAAAATGAAAGCAATCAAATCTATCAAATGCATCTGTAAAGTTAGACGAAAATTGAATATTGAGTGAATGGGTTTCAGAAAAAAAGAAGAAGAGAGAAATTATAGATTGCGAGAATAGACAAGTCCTTCAGTTTGGTGGTAAAATATACGAAGTAGATTGAAGGAGAAGTAGAGGCAGGAGAGTCCTTGGCTTATCTTTTATAACTATCTAGAATGTATCATCTGCAATGCTGCACTGCACTTTGCCAAATGTATATCTCTTCAGGGTTCTTCTTGGTTTAACCTCTCTTCATTGCCTCCCTGAGCAATCATCCCCTTCCAAAGAATGTTTGTAGCTCATTAGCAGAGGCTCTTCACAATCTGTTCACTGTACGTTTCTCCAGTTTCATGTCTTAGTACTCACCCCACCCCACCCCACCATGATCATCAACACTTCATGTATTACAGCCAACAAATTATTAGCAATTGGCTCTGCTTTTTTTCATTCCTCAGTGTGTTTTCTCATGCTATTTCTTTCAACCAAAATATTATTTTTCTTGCTTTTTTGGTTAAGTTAATTCTGTTTCAGTTTTTCAGGATAGCTGAAGAACAGGTAGCCTTCTCCATATCTTAGTATCAATTTTTCTTTTCTGTGAGGTCATAGCACCAAGTGCAAATTTCTGTTATAAAAAATATTGCAATATAAGGAAAATTCCCCTTCAAGTTTAATAAATCCCTTAATAAATTAAGTATCCCTTGATAAAAATGACTACATCTTCCAAATAGTTAATATAAGCATCTGGAGCACATAAGAGTTTAATAATGAATAAAGGATGAATGAGAAGAGCTAAAAACTACTAAAGAAATAATTCTAGAAAGAATGTTAATTTATGACTACCCCAAAACCTTAATGATATATCCCAGAGCAGGAGAGCTGGGACTCTGAAACAGAATTCAAGGTTAGTTGGAATAGAATATTTTTCATTAAATCTGTGCATAATATATCAGAATATGATGGGTGGCACATGTAGATTAGTGAAAAAGGTATACAATTTTATCAAATTACAGGTATTTTAATGTTAGCATTAACATATATAAAGTGTAAAATAACATATATATGTATATAGATAGATAGATAATTTTCAGCATTCTATATGTATCTATTTCACTAAACAGTTATGCTCAGTATAAGACAATAGAAATATCAGAGTTATAATATGTACCTTAAAATTGTAACTACATGGAAGAGAGAAAAGAACATACCTTGGATTACAAATATTGTGACAGTCAAGTAGGATAAAATACAATTTTATTTGCACTGATACAAAGTTTTCTAGATGGACTAATAATTTGGTGTCCTTCAGAACATATCTTATTTTTAAATAAAATGCTGATTTCTGTTTATGTAATTCATTTCTTCTCCATTTCATTTTTGGTTTTCCCAAATAATAAATTGTTAGGTTGCAGATTAAAATGTTTAAAATTTATAAAAGAAAATAAATCACCCATTCACTGTAAGAATCATTAAACCATGAAATATTTACTCTCAGAATTTTGTTGACTGGGAGCTACCAGCCCTCAAGATTCATAGATCTTCTTATAATTACATCAAGGTTTAGCATAGGTGATTAGAGATTATTGGGTTTTTCAAGTTTTATTATTGTTTTTAACTTTGGAAAACATTGTTTACTTCACTGGCATCAAGCTCACATAGAAATTTCTGGTCATGTAAGGAGCTGCTTATTGTAACTCGAGAGGACCGTCAACTTCCTTTTTGTTTCTATAGTTGTTGAAAGTTGTCTCATATCTTAACACCTCATGTGACTACCTGTCTCATCTAGAATGAATGGGCTTAAAAAGGAATCATAATTTAATTTTAGACAATAAATAAGAGAGAGCAAGATTTTTACAATCCCTCTGGAGGAAAGAAGGCTGAAACATTCATGAAAAAAAGAAAAAAAATGGGTAAAATCAGGAAAGAATGAATTTAGAAAAACAGAGAGAGATTGAATATATATTTCTTTTAAAATGGCCTAGATAGAACAAATCAGGAGACTCTAGATGCTGGAGAGGATGTGGAGAAACAGGAACCCTCTTGCACTGTTGGTGGGAATGCCAACTGGTGCAGCCACTCTGGAAAACAGTGTGGAGGTTCCTCAAAAAATTAAAAATAGACCTACCCTATGACCCAGCAGTAGTACTGCTAGGAATTTATCCAAGGGATACAGGAGTACTGATACATAGGGGTACCCAAGGGATACAGGAGTACAGATACAATGTTTATAGCAGCACTCTCAACAATAGCCAAATTATGGAAAGAGCCTAAATGTCCATCAACTGATGAATGGATAAAGAAATTGTGGTTTATATACACAATGGAATACCACGTGGCAATGAGAAAGAATGAAATATGGCCCTTTGTAGCAACGTGTATGGAACTGGAAAGTGTTATGCTAAGTGAAATAAGTTATACAGAGAAAGACAGATACCATATGTGTTCACTCTTATGTGGATCCAGAGAAACGTCACAGAAACCCATGGGGGAGGGGAAGAAAAAAAAAGAGGTTAGAGTGGGAGAGAGCCAAAGCATAAGACACTCTTAAAAACTGAGAACAAACTGAGGGTTGATGGGGGGTGGGAGGGAGGGGAGGGTGGGTGATGGATATTGAGGAGGGCACCTGTTGGGATGAGCACTGGGTGTTCTATGGAAACCAATTTGACAATAAATTTCATATATTTTAAAAAATAAAGTAGAATAAAATAAAATGGCCTAGATAGCATAACACTTTCCAGTTCCATCCACGTTGCTATAAAAGGCCATATTTCATTCTTTCTCATTGCCACATAGTATTCCATTGTGTAAATAAGTCATACAGAGAAAGAAAGATACCATATGTTTTCACTCTTATGTGTATCCTGAGAAACTTAACAGAAGACTATGGGGGAGGGGAAGGAAAACAAAAAAAGGTTAGAGAGGGAGGGAGCCAAAACATAAGAGACTCTTAAAAACTGAGAACAAACTGAGGGTTGATGGGGGGTGGGAGGGAGGGGTGGGTGGGTGATGGGCATTGAGGAGGACACCTGTTGGGATGAGCACTGGGTGTTGTATGGAAACCAATTTGACAATAAATTTTATATTAAAATAAATAAATAAATAAATAAATAAATAAATAAAATAAAATGGCGTAGATAAATATTTTTAAAGTTTGGTGGTGGCAGGGGTGGGGGGAGTTCCTTGGTGGTCTAGTCGGTTAAGTATCTGACTCTTGATTCTGGCTCAGGTCATGATCTCACAGTCTTGAGATACCACTCAATGTTGAGCCTGGACAATGTTGAGCCTGGAGCCTGCTTGGGATTCTCTCTCTCTCTCTCTCTCTCTCTCTCTCTCTGTCTCTCTCTCTGCCCCTCCCCCACTTACGTGCATGCAGGCTCTCTCTGTCAAAATAAATTTGAAAAGCATTTAGAAAGATAAAATAAAATAAAATAAAATAAAATAAAATAAAATAAAATAAAAATAAAATAAAAATACTCTAGGCACAGGTGTTCTGTGACTTCATCTATTGCATAATGGATTGTATTTCAGGTACAAGATCCATAGCAGGACTTGAAACAGCTTGGTGAGATTAGAAGGACTATCAACATTTTAAGAGGAAATGTTTAATAAAAAAAAGCTTGGTTTAAAAGAATTATTCAAACAAAATATTTTGTTGTAAACTACACAAAGTTTTAGAGGGATATAGAGAGTTATATACTAGCATTTTGATATATTATGTAGTCTAAAGCTTGTTGACTCAGATGAGAAGGGAATGGAAAAGTATTCAAGTCAATTTTTAAAAGAAAATAAATAAATTAAAAGATTATAGTCAATATATCCTGATGTTAGATAAAAGTTATGTTTTTTTCCCATCTAATTCTATAATTTTAGAACAATATACCAGAAAAAAAAATCTATCTTCTGGCATATGGACTTAGACAAGCCACTGCTGATCGGGTGTCATAACCCTATCTTTGATCTGAAACAACTGAGAGAATATTAGTATGTGGAAATACATAAGTATGCACAAGATTAAACAATATCTGTGCTAGCAGTGCTCTGCTTCTCTTCCCTGGTTAAAGGATATGTCAAGTCTTGTCCCTCAGTCCATAGCTCATGATGCACAGAAACAGGGAAAGAAGTATGCCCGGGATCCTTGAACGGCTCCTTGTTCTCTGGATGATGAATGCAGCCCTAGACCAAATATCCCTTGTCCTCAATAGCATCGGTAAGCATCATTATCAGTTAATTCTGCACATCCGTGAGACCTACTCAGAAGTAATATACCACATATTTATCTTTCTCCTTCAGGAGGATTAATCTCCTTGAAATAAAATCTGCAGTGACCCATGGCAAAAGATGCTTTCTATAGTAAAATAACCCAAAGCCATGACTCTTTTATGTAGTTGCAATCATTCAGAAAGAGGCCAGTGCCCTCTGCTCATCCATCAGAGGAAAATAAAGATGTTAAAATTACTTGTATCAACAATGAGGACATTTGATTTACCACCTGTGATATGTGTGGCCGAGAGGCTGGGCGCTGCCTCACGGATGCTGTACTTGAGATGTTTCCTGAGTGTTTCTGAATAGACAGGCAGGAAGACTGCTGAAGAGGGGAAGGAACAGCCACCACCATTCTCATGTAGATTAACAGAGCCAGTCTGTGTCAGCCCAAGAGAGCAATCAGAGAGGAAAGGACTTTGTAAACCTCCCTACCATTTGTCTTTTTTACTCTCTCTCTCTCTCTCTCATCTATCATCTATTTATAAATCATCGATCATTACCTGTATCCTGTTCTCTCTTTTCTCCCATCCCAGTTCTCTCTCTGTTTCTACTCTTCCCTTCATATCTCTTTTGTATGACATCATTGTTAAGAGAGCAGACTCTGACTAGATGGCCCAGGATTGAGTCTAATAAGCTCCTACCTTAATAAACGTGTTTCCTTGTGCACATTACGGAACTTCACTGCCCTCAGTTTTCTCTTCTTTAAATTAGGATTAGTTAAGAGGCTTAAGTAAACATATTAGGTGCTTAGAATTTTGCAAGTGTTGTGGAAACGTTTGCTATTCTTACCAGACTCCATTACTCATTGATACATAATGAATCACTACTTCTCTCATTCTTTTGTAGCATTACTACAATAAAGTTCAACCTTTATTCATTTATTTTTTTAAATGTTCATTTATGTATTTTGAGAGAGAGAGAGAGAGTGAGAGAGAGAGAGAGAGAGAGGCAGAGAGATAGGGAGAGAGAATACCAAGCAGGTTTCTCACGGTCAGCACAGAGCCCAGCATGGGGCTTGATCTCCCAAACCTTGAGATAATGACCTGAGGAGAAATCAAGATCCAGACCTTTAACTGCTTAACTGACTGAGCCACCCAGGCAACCCTACAATTCAACCTTTATAGATGGAGTAAATAATATCAGACTTATCATTAAATTTTGAGGACTGTAATTTGCAAGTAAAATGTGTATCATTAATGACTTTTTTTTTTCAACGTTTATTTATTTTTTTGGGACAGAGAGAGACAGAGCATGAACAGGGGAGGGGCAGAGAGAGAGAGGGAGACACAGAATCGGAAACAGACTCCAGGCTCTGAGCCATCAGCCCAGAGCCTGACGCGGGGCTCGAACTCACGGACCGCAAGATCGTGACCTGGCTGAAGTCGGACGCTTAACCAACTGCGCCACCCAGGCGCCCCATTAATGACTTTTTTAATATGAGTTCTAGATGTGCATGATTTTATTTCCATAAATGACTTTAAATATTCTTTACAAAATTCCTAAAAGGTACTTTTTAAAAAATGTTTATTTTTGAAAGAGAGAGAGAGAACACGAACAGAGGAGGGGCAGAGAGAGAGGGAGACACAAGAGCTAAAGCAAACTCCAGGCTTTGAGCTGTCAGCACAGACCCTGATGCAGGGCTCAAACTTGGGAACCACGAGATTATGATCTCAGCTGAAGTTGGACACTTAACTGACTGAGTTACCCGGGTGCCCTGATACAGTTAGCTTTTGACATCTATGTCATTCAGATTTTTGCTCCTTAAAAATACAATTTTGGCAAAGAGTGGTGTAATTAAGATAAGCTCTAGGTGCTTGTCAACATTTTAAAAAATTTATTTACTATTCATCTCTTAACATTTTAATTCTATTGCAAACACATTTATAATATCTATTTTAAAATGGTACTGAATGTAAACTGATATTATATCAATTTAGCATATCTGATTTATTAGCATATCTGCATTTAGTATTTACTTAATAAATTTGACTTTATTATATATATTATCTGTTAATTAAATTATCATAACAATTTTTGTACAAAATTTGCTTTATTTAAAAATCCAACATAATAACTGATACGTTATAGGCTCACAAATATTTGTTTTCTTCTGAACAATATTACTCAAGGTATGTGATGCCCACATCTATTTTATTTTATTTATGTTTAAATTTTTTTAATGTTTACTTATTTTTTTAGAGAGAGACAGAGCGTGAGCTGGGGAGGGGCTCAGGGACACAGTCCAAAACAGGCTCCAGGCTCTGAGCTGTCAGCACAGAGCCCGATGCAGGGCTTGAACCCACAACTGTGAGATCATGACCTGAGCCAAAGTCTGGTGCTCGATCAACTGAGCCACCCAGGCACCCCCTGCCCACATCTATTTTAAATAGCATTTGAAACTATTTAAATGGTAGCATTAATCTGTAGCCCCATTCAGTAGAAAAATAAGAAATTGAAAAAAAAAGACCTGAAAATATTCTCCATGAAATCTTAGTTTATGTATTATTATACACATGGACAGGAAACACACACACACACACACATAGACCAAAAAAGCCTCTAGCTAAACCTTTATTAAATTATTACAACCTGAGAACAACTTTTAAAACAACTGGTTTGCAGAAAGCAACTAATTTAAAGATTTTCTAGCACAGATGGGAGAAATTTGGTCAGAGTATACCTGGTTCTGAAAATTGTTTGCTGGTGAATTTCTCAGAAGATATGGGGAAACTGAGGTTGTATTTGTCATGAGCCAAGATAAAAGACAGCAAGACTAGGGTCTTAGTTTAGTAGAAGTAGCTCAGGCAATATGAGGTTAACAAAAGTATGAACAATTACGGGTTACCATGGAGTGGATATTTGTGTCTCCCCTAAAATTCCTATGTTGAAACCTTAATCCCCAATATGGTGGTAATTGGAGAGTGGGACTTTGGGGAGGTAATGAGGTCATGAGGTCGAGCCCTCATTATGGAATTACTGCCCTTATGAAAAAGATACCAGAGAGCTTGCTTCTCCCTCTGCTCTCCTCCATGTGAAAAAAAAACAACAACAAAAAAAGAACCATCTGCGAGGCAGGAGGTGAGCTATTATCAGACACCAGATCTGTCAGCACCTTAATCTTGGACTTCTCAACCTCCAGAACTGTGAGAAATCAATTTCTATTATTTAACCCACACAATCCATGGTAGTTTTGTGATAGCAGACAGAACTAAGACAGTTCTTAACGTTTAAGAACTGGGTTCTTAAGGGTTTAAGTCCTTCAAGGCTCAATGGGAAATTTTTGGTCCTTCAGGGTCTCAGTCTTTATTTTCATCCAGCATTGAGTTCAGGGACAACATACTTAAACAAAAGTCAGAATCCAAATTTTCACTGCTATTTAGTATTTATAAGTTTGAAAAACTTATAAGGTCTACAAGCTTAGGAACAGTTGAGTTTTGAATGAGATCATTTTTGTGTGTGATTTCAAGTGCATGTGTGTGTGTGTGTGTGTGTGTTGACTTCAATCACATTTTGGGTTAGTTGTTGTGTAGAAGCAGAACAAAATGCAACATAAGACTAAGATGCCAAGGATAGCTAGAAGTTGATTTTCTAAAAGGCTCTAAAACACTTCCCTTAGCCACCCACCTATAATATGTGTTCCTAACAAAGAATACCAACTCCATCCTTCATTTGAGTTTGTTAACCAGATGACCCAGAAGTTGACATAGTCATCAGTTTTCCACGCTTAATTATATTTTGCTTTAATCTTTATCCTATTTGTCAGATGTTGACAAAATACCAAGGATTAGACTTTGAAAATCAAATCACAGAATTAAAGGTAAAACAAACTGAAAGTTCTATCATTGAACTTTCAATCTAAACTAGATAGAACTAGAAATCTAAACTATAAAAAATTAAAAATATGCCTATAAAAAGGAGGAGATAGACACAGAGAAATTGTGTGATAGATAGTGGCTCCTGGCATTGAAGTGTCTTTGTCTGGGAATCTTAGGTGGAAGCTGTCTATATATGGAAGTCTGCTGCTTAATTTGAAGTTTTGGGGAAAGTTGTCTCCTTCATAATGCCATCTGTTCCCAAAGAATCTTGAGAGATCTTCAGTACAGTCATACCTCATTTTATTGCTCTTCACAGATATTGCATTTTTTTACAAATGAAGTTTCAGGACATCAGTGGAGGAAGTAAGTGCAGATGTGGTGGAAACAGCAAGAGAACTAGAATTAGAAGCAGCGCCTGAAGACGTGACTGAATTGCATGATAAATCCTTAATGGATGACGGAATTGCTTTTTATGGATGATCAAAGAAAGTGATTTCTTTAGATGGGATCTATTATTGGTGAAGATGCTGGGAAAGTCATTGGAAAGACAACGAAGGATTAAGAATATTACATAAACTCAGTTGATAAAGCAGAGTTTAAAGATGGTTTGAGAATGACATGAGAGGATTGACTTCAATTTTAAAAGAAGTTCTACTATGCGTAAAATGTTATCAAACAGCATCTTATGCTACAAAGAAATTATTCATGAAAGGAGGAATCAATCAATGTGAATCAATCAATCATTATTTTATTTTAAGAAATTGCCACAGCTACTCCAACCTTCAGCAACCATCGCCCTAATCAGTCAGCATCCATCAACATCAAGGCAGGACCCTCCATCAGGAAAAAAAGATTACAACCTTCTGAAATTCAGGTGATGGTTAACATTTTTTAGCAATAAAGTAGTTTTAAATTAAGGTATGCACATTGGATATTTTTAGACATAATGCTATGGCACACCAAATAGACTACAATATCATGAAGCATAATTTTTATATCCACTGGGAAACCAAAAAAATTCATTTGACTCTCTTACTGTGGTGGTCCAGAATCAAACCAGAAATACCTTTGAGTTATTCTTGTATTAAGCTGGTAGGCAATGAAGACATCATGTCATTGTATCATGTTTTTATAATTATGAAATGTGAATCCAAAGATCTTTGTTTTTAACTTAATTACTGGTTAACAGATGAGAGTTCCTGATATAGGTCATTGCAATAAAGTTCAACAGCAGACTAAGAGCTGGTGGCATGCAGGAGTGTTTGTACTTAAACATGGAACAAGCTGTCTACATCCCTAATAAAAAGTTTACATATATTGTTTTAATAACTTATAATAACTTCAAATAAACTTGCAAATTTGATTTTATGAAATCATTTGCTGTTTTAATTTTCACTGATGACCTACAATGATAAGGGCAATTCATTTCTGTATGGTGAGCAGTGTCTTAAAAAGCTTATTTGTCTTGGTGGCTATCAATGGGCAATTCTCTGGCTTAATAAATTAGTTAGCATAATAGACATTGGGAACACAAATGTAGAAATTTTTTGTAAGTTTGTTTGCTTTTTTTGATTTCTAATTTATTTTTCTACTATTTATGCAGTTTTCTTTTGATGAGAAAATCTTCTAGCCATGCAAAATATGGACAGTCAATAGAAAGAACATGTTCATATCCATTCAAGAGATCATTGTAAAAAATCCATCTGCAAATGTTTAAATAGATTTTAAGGCTTTAGTTCTTACCCATATCTCACTTTTATAGTTTGGCCAGGGTTACAAGTTTGGCATCTGGGACCTGAGCCAGAGAGCCAGAACATCCTCAGCAATTTTGAGTAAAATAGCCCTAGCAATGTGAGTTTAAATTTGATGTCAATTAATCTCTACTATGAAGGTAAAACTAACAGCCTAGGGCGATAAATTAGGTTAGCCAAAATTATTAGAATGCAGGTGGAACACCCTCTTGGGACCTAACACAGTCAGTGTGTCGGGATTGAGTTCATGATGACCCAGTGAGGATATTAGCAATTTTTCAGTGACATTTAATTTATGCTGTAAAACATAACACAATTGTCTCTTATTAAGTGACAGGTGCATTAAAATCCAGAAGTAAAAGAAATTTGGAGACAATTATTGTATTTTTAGATACCTATGTTACTTTAAGTATATATCTTGAATTTAGAAAGAGAAAATTATATATATGCATTATACACACATATAAACATATATAAATTATATATACGCATATATGCATATATATGTATATATGTGTATATATGCATGTATATATACATATATATGTGTATATATATGTATGTGTGTATATATATATGTATGTGTATATATATGTGTGTGTGTGTGTGTGTGTGTGTGTGTATAGTGAAACTATGATGACTGGACTTTTAATATGTCCTTTTTATCATTTTTATTTTATTTTGTTAAACAAAGGATATTCACAATAGCTTTTAATTATTTATAACTTGGTGACTGCCTCAAACCTAATTAATTTTAATGTCCTTTCTTCTATAAAATAAAGAAGCAAATTATTGTGTTAACAGAGATGGTTAAATGTGACTCTAACTTCCAGGAAAATTAAAATAGGAAATTTGGAAAATAAATAAATAAATAAATAAATCTTATTTGTTTATTTATTTATAAATGTTCAGTTATTTTGAGATAGAGAGAGAGACAAAGAGAGAGAGAACAAGTGGGCAGGGGAGCAGCAGAGAGCAAAGGAGAGAGAGAATCCCAAGCAGGCTCTATGCTATGAGGGCTGAGTACATTATGGGGCTCCACCCCTTGATACTTGAGATCATAACCTAAGCTGAAATCCAGAGTCTGATGTTCAAACGCCTGAGCCACCCAGGCGCCCCAGAAATTTGAAAAATTCAAACCACTAAATTTCCCCTAACACAGAACGGGCAAAACACAAAGAGTGGTAAGATTTTTCAGCAGGGGCAGCAATGGATGTCAGGGAGTCCCAACAAAACTCTCTTCCAGCATGTTTTTGCAACAGTGTGGGAGGGAACTAGCCAAATAAGTTATCCTTGACCCAGTGGCTTACATAATCAGAGTAGGGAGGGCTACAAGAAGAATTGCCCAAAAGCTACAAATTTGTACAAAAGAGCTACAAATTTGTACCCAGGGCACCTGGGTAGCTCAGTTGGTTAAGCCTCCGACTTGGGCTCAGCTCTTAATCTCATGGTTAGTGAGTTTAAGCCACACATCTGGCTCTCCTCTGTAAGCACAAAACCTGCTTCAGATCTTCTGTCTCTCTCTCTCTCCCTTTTTCTCTCAAAAATAAAGAAAAAGAAGAAAACACATTTTAAAAAAAGAAAGAAAAGAGCCAATCTACACAATAAGAGAAAATAAATGAGGTCTTTGTTACTGTTCTAAACCTGCAAAAACCCAACAGTGCTTTATTTGTTAAGAGGTAAGGGAAATATTATCAAGATCATTCTAAAATTCATATGGAATAGTAAAAAAGTAGAAACAAGAACATGCTATAAAGGAAAAGTAAAGGAGGATGGCAGAATCTAAATTGGCCTGATAATAATATACTAGACCAATGATACATGACAACACATTAGAAATGGACACTGATAGATCAGGCAGTATACAATATGATAAATTAGCATATCAAATTGCCAAGACAAAATGGGGTATTCAATAAATTGAGGTAGGATATCTTGGTAGCCACAGAGAAAAAAAAATTCTATCTGCATCTCACACCTAGCATCAGGAATAATTTCAAATGGATTACATATTCAAATTTTTCCCCATTTTTGAAACTGAAATATTTTCCTACATATTACAAGTTCTTTCATAAAAATTAATGTCAGGTAAAAGCTCTTGTATTATGGAACTTACCCATCAAGATAAACTGTACCATGAAAAAGACAAAGTATATTTATAGAATGTAAACACAATAAATAGTAAGGAATTCTAACAGGCACTGTATGATTGTTAGATCTATAAAGTCTCTAAATTATAAAAGCAAAAATTTGAATGTTTTGTAAGTGAATAATAAGCCCAAAATATAAGAAAATAGGAAGTAATAAAAGCGGAAAAAGTTTAAAAAGGAAGAAAACACATTTTAGAAGAAATTTATGTATATGACGAATATAACTATTATATAACTAGTTTTGCATAATTTAGCATTAGGAAATTTTCAAGAGACCTAAATTTATGATCAGATTCCACATTTTACATATATATGTGAATATATACACATATACACTCCAGACACATATATATATGCTTGCTGCTGTTATATTTAAAAAGATGATTATCACATATTGGGAGCTGATGTTTCCAAGTTTAATTTTACATGTTTTCCTCTGAAGGGGATGAGAGGGCATGATCACACATGCTAGAGTGAGGAAATCAATGGGCCATAGAAGCTGAGTTAAGTAATTAAGAAAAGAAATGAGAACATGAGGAGAAGAATAATAGTAATAAGATAATAAGGTCAATGGATTAGAGAACCTGGTGGGATTTCTTTGTAGTAGAGAATGTAAAGTAAGTGAACTGGAATGAGAGGAGATAATGATCAAAGAAATGGAATGTTGAAATGGGTATACTTATCGCCAATGGCAAGGTCCATGGCATGATCTTGACATGTATGGCTGAGGAGAGGTAGGGGACAAAATTACTGAATGTGAATCATTATGAGCACAGGAAGTAAGAAATTAGGAACAGACTATGCAATTGGCACTTTTATAATTAAAAGGAGTTAGATAATTTGAAAAAAATGTAAAGAATATATAATGGATTAATAAATTTTGAAAATACTAAAGCATTTCTATATGCTGAAATAATAAACAGAGGAAAACAGATAGCTGGAGAAAGAAAATGGGTAGAACACAGAAACAGCAAAATATTTGAGAAGATGTGAATGGTACCTATAACCCTTGGGGAGAGATTAAAGTTGCTTAAGAGTAGGCAAGGCTTTGAAGAGTAAAAAAGGGGACAGTGGATAGAAGCAAGTAGCTTATATACATTTTGTGAAGGTAAGGAGTTGAGGAGGGTTGTGTTGATAAGAGAAGTATATAATCTAAAAGTGGACAATGAATTGGGGCTCCTGGGCAGCTCAGTTGGTTGAGAGCTGGACTCTTGATTTCAGCTCAGGTCATGGTCTTAGGGTCATGGGAGCTAGCCCATTGCTGGGCTCCATGCTGGGCTTGGGGCCTGCTTAAGATTCTCTCTTTCCCTCTTTCTCTGCCCCCCCCCGCCACCCCCCCCCCCCCCCGCTGTGTGTGTGCTCTCTCTGTCTCTCAAAAAAAAAAAAGTAAGGAAGAAGTGATTAAGAGAAATAATGTTATGTTTTCCTTAGAAGTGACCTTAAGTAATATTTGTAAAATATTGTTATACAATTCTGAATTGTCATTTGAAAATTGTGATTAACATTATTAAAACCCTTTTGTACCATTGTCTTATCTTCTGTTTGCTGCAGACACTGAGATAGCAAATGTTTTGGTTCATTCAATGTTTGAGGAGGGCAGATGAAAAGGAAACAAAAGAGAGGTAAGGGAGTGAATATGTTACTAATATGTTGTATTTGAAATTATGTTGGATAATGAGTAAGTAGAGATGGGATGGCTACAAATAGGATGAAAGAGGTAAAATCTGTCAATTAGTTGCAGTGGTTTAAACAGCATCTCCCCTCACCCCCAAAATTTCTGTTCACCTAATCCTCAGAATATGACCTTATTTGGAAATATGGGTTTTTAGATGTCAGTTAAGATAAGGTCTTCCATGATTACAGTGGGCCTTATATCTAATAACTAGGGTCCTTATAAGAAGAATAAAGTACACAGAGACACACATACAGGGAAGGACATGAGCTGACACAGGCAGACATTAGTGTGATGCTGTCACAAGTCAAGGAAACACAAGGAGCCATTCGAATCTGGAAGAGGCAAGTAAGGATTCTCTCCTAGAGCCTTTTAGAGAATGTGGCCATGCCAACACTGTGGTTTCAGACCTGTGTGGCTCCAAGAATGGGACAGAATCAATTTCTGTTATTTTAACCCATCCACATTGTGATAATTTGTTACAGCAGCCCTAGGAAATTAATAGAGTTGTTGTTATGGGAATGACAATTTTGGCATTGGCGGCATGTTAGCAAGTATATGAATCAGAAGCTTGTAAACTTACAGTGATTTTTTTTTTAATGTAATTTCAGATTGGTGCAGTTTCTGATACTGTCCAGGTCCATGGTGAGGTGATGTTGAGGATATTACTGCACAGCAGGAAAAAAGAAAGAAAAGAAAAGAAAAACAGATGGTGACAGGTAGATGAAGAAACTGGTTGGAGAATCCAATAAGGATGAGTTTTCCAAGAATGGGTGGAAGAGTTAGTCTAGAGAGTTTGATAATGAAATAGGAAGGAAACACTTCCAAGAATGAAGAACAATTTTAAGCTCAATAAATGGAAACAAGAATAAGGAGCCATTTTATTCTTAGAAGAAGGAGAAATCGTTTAAAGATGCTTTTTTAAATTTAAATTCCAGTCAGATCACATACAGTTTAATAGTAGTTTCAGTGATTCAACACTTCCATATAACACCCAGTGCTCATTACAACAAGTACCTCCTTAGTCCCCGTCATCAATTTCACCCATCCCCCCACCTTCCTGCCCTCTGGTAACCATCAGTTTGTTCTCTATAGTTAAGAGTCTGTTTCTTGGTTTGTAAAGATGGCATTTTCTACTTTCATCTTTCTTCAATAAATAAACACAGTGAAACAGTATCTCACCCAGTCAGAAAAACAGGTTCTTTCTTTTTCTTTTTCTTTTTTTTTTTTTACTTTTCCTTGTTTCTAAAAAAATCTACAGGCTAAGTGTGGTTGATACATTTTTCCAAACACAGTGTTCTAGAGGCCTTAAAAAATTTTTTTTCAACCTCATTTGTTGGACACACTCTTCTTTTTGGCTGGGGATTTTGTTAACCCTTTCCAGCCTAGGACACAATTAGGTAAATTCAGTTAGGCGGTTTATTTTTCACTATTCTGTAAATTCATTTACGCTGCATTAAATTTGAAATATAATTAACGACAACACCAATAAAAAGACACTGAGTTCCACTCAACAGTATCACTTTCCCTTTTGAAAAATTTTGTTTTTTAGGAAACATTTATATACGTGACAACTCAATTATTAAGTATTGTTTGAGTATTCTTCACCTGGGATCATATATTTAGTGACTGTTATATAATGTGACCATCCTAAGAATTATCAATTAAAAGATAACTAGGAAATAGTCCTTGTCTTGAGGTTGCTAACAGAAATAATACATGAAAACATATAAATAAGATTTAAAGTGCCAATGTTAATGACAACATGTACGAGAGATGTGGGAGCAGAGGAAAGATATGAGTCAAGCAATCTTCATGCTACATGAGAAAAATGGCACAATCCTGAAAAAGGAGGGCTCCCTCAAAAAACTTTAGATTAGTTTTTCCTTAAGCTGGATAAACGGGAACTCAGAAAAGGAAAGAAATTAAATTGATTTGAAGGGAAACAAAAACCTGATATTTCTTATACACTTGAGTTTTTGGACTAAAATACATATCCCCTTCTCAGTATTAGAGATCATGATTTTTCAGAGCATGTCTTTTGTTTTTTTTTGTCTATCTTCTGATTCTCTGAATTACTTCTCATACATTTCACTATATATCTGAAACAGTATTCTACTAATCTAGTTTTCTTTTTTTCTTTTTTTTCTTCAGACATTGAATCAAAAGTAATCATTGAAATATTTTCCCTGTACCTGTTGTTTGTTAAGGTTCAGGTCCTGAGCAAAAACTACGTGGAAACGTTTTTAAAACCTCATTTGAAAACCAGTATTGACTTTAGTGGACTTGGTGATATTTGCAATCTTTGAATGTAAATCGCTCTAGTCACTAATCCTACACCTTTCTTATGCCCTATAGTAGGAAGGAAAACTGAGACTACAAGCACCGGCATCCTGAGCTCATTCCAACCCTGTGCATAGTTTGTTATTAGGCATTGGTGGCACAAAAGAAATACAGCCATTCCTTATCCCAGAAATCCTTAGTTGTTACCAAGATAAGCTGAGAATCCCAAATACTTAAGATTAAAATAGCAAAAGAACAAATGGGAAAATCTGACTTATACTGCAGTGTCCCAAGTTTGCAATTCAAATGTAACTACTTCAGCTGGACATCTTCTAGATGGTGTTTAGCAAAATTTTCCATAAATATTGAAAGAAATCTTCAATCAAATGTATTTTGAAATGCCAGTTTAGACAACACTAAATAAGTTTGTTAATTAAATTACTTAGTTATATAGTTACAAAGAAATATACATATATATGTATATATATGCATATGTATTTAACATTTTTTAATTCATTTTGAGAGGGAGGAGGGGCAGAGAGAGAGGAAGAGAGAGAATCTCAAGCAGGCTCTGCTCTGTCAGTGCAGAGCCAGATGGAGTGCTTGATCCCATGAACCGTGAGATCATGACCTGAGTCATAATCGAGTCGGACACTTAATTGAGACATGCAGCCACTCCAGTGTACAAAGAAATACATTTATATGATACTAAATGCCAGGGTTGCTTCCACATTGTTTGTATTTTATTAACTTTTTATCCTGAGGTAATTCTAAATTCACATTCACTATAATAAATAATACAGATAACATCCATATAAACTTTATGGAGTCATCCCCAATAGTAACACCATACATAAACTTTACATAATATCACAAACAGGAATTTGAAGTAATAAATTTATTTTCAAAGATGGCTCAGAGTCTGACAATCCAATGATTCTTGTGATGCTCTGGTAAGAGGGGCAGTAGTATGCAAAATGCCTAATTTTCCTTGCATGTATAACCTTTCATTGTTTTATATTTTTTCCTTTAGTAAGCCATGCCATGATATCTGTATTCTATGGACTATGCTCTAGCAAGAGCTCCTCAAGCAATACTATAATGGGCTCACATCTTAAACTCATGTCCCATAGTTGATCCAATATGGTTAACAAGTTGAGTTTTCTGGATGAGAATGTAAGAGTTGTCTAGATGTAAAAAGAGGTTGGTTAGGCACAAAAGAAATTGACAAAATGTAAAAGAAGTAAGTGATACATTAGTTTATGGTATTCAAAAAAGTGAGAATGTTCTGATTCTAAGGATGATAAAGTGCACTAAAAGACAAAAAGAAATTTTGAACATAATATAACTTCAATATAATGTTATTTGAAGAGCAGAACTCAAAATTATCTGTATTCTTATATTTTAGTATATATTTGACATTTTTAAAATACCCAAAATGTGTCAGACTTTTTGCTAGGGGCTAATGATACAACAATAAATAAGACTAGACTTAATCTCTGCCCTCAAAACACTCAAAGGCTAAATCAAAGTCATGTTCAAAAAGATAGTTTTCTTTTTTATTTATTTTTTAATTTTTTTTTTCAACGTTTATTTATTTTTGGGACAGAGAGAGACAGAGCATGAACGGGGGAGGGGCAGAGAGAGAGGGAGACACAGAATCGGAAACAGGCTCCAGGCTCTGAGCCATCAGCCCAGAGCCTGATGCGGGGCTCGAACTCACGGACCGTGAGATCGTGACCTGGCTGAAGTCGGACGCTTAACCGACTGCGCCACCCAGGCGCCCCCAAAAAGATAGTTTTAACAATTGCAGAGATACATGTAAAATTAGTTTTTTTTTCTATAGAAAATGTTCTTTTTGTTTTATCCACAAGCATGGAGTAATCATTTGACAGTTTTCCAGAATAGATTGTATTTAGTAGTCTCAATGATATCACTATGTTATCTACTCTAAGGAACTATTTTATAAAAAGAAATAAAAGGAGTTTGAGGCAAACAAATATTCAGACAGTGAAGCATAGGTCATTTCTACACGGAAAAATCCAGTGGCAAATTTACTGATATACAGCCGCGTATATAAATAAATAAATAAATAGCCCTGTTGAGATATTTCTATAGCACAGAAGAGATCATCAGAGGTCTTCTGTAGGAAAAAGAAAAAATCTATGTGATTCTTTAGCTAATTTTAAAATAACCATACTCTATTAGGGTCCTGCTTCACAAGCATTTCTTTTTCTTTCTTTTTTTTTCATAACACCTTTATTGATATATAATTCACATACTATCAAATTCAGCGTTTTAAAGTATACACCAGTGGCTTTTTGCAACTGTCACCATTATCTAATTTTAGGTTATTTTGGTACCCCCCAAAAAGCCCAGTGTCCATTTAGCAGTCTCCCTACTTTCTCCTTCCCTAAATCCTGACAACTAATCTAATTATCTCCATGGATTCCTATTCTGCAGATTTCATTTAATGAAATCATTTTTTTAAATTTAATGTTTATTTATTTTTGGGAGAGAGAGTCAGAGCATGAACAAGGTGGGGGCAAAGAGAGAAGGCACAGCCTGAAGCAGGCTCCTGGCTCTGAGCTGTCAGCACAGAACCTGACAAGGGGCTCTAACTCACAAACTGTGTGATCATGACCTGAGCCAAACCTACAGAGCCACTGAGGTGCCCCTCGTTTAATGCAGTCATAAATATTGTATAATTTTGTGACTGGCTTCTTTACTTAACATATATCAGTACTTTATTCCTTTTATGTTGAATAATATTCCGTTGTCTGTATATACCACATTGAATTTGCCCATTCATCAGTTAATGGACTTTTGTACTTCTTCCACTTTTTGGCTGTTATGATTCTTCCCAAACTTTTTAATGTATCTCTGCGAAGGCATTTTTATCCTAATATTTCAAATTTGAAACACTAGATTCTTCTCCCCCCCCCTCTCAAATTCCTATAAAATATATCGTAGGAGAAGACCCTGGTGTGGTATGGTGCTTAGCTGGTAGCAGTATGTTCTGTTGTTTCAATACTTATGATTTCAAATTTACGTGGTATCTCCCAGCCTGATTTAGTTGTCACACCACTGTGTGTTTTCAGACCAGCTTGTTTATTTAATTGCATGCATGCCTCTAGAGGTCAACAAATTTTCAAGAAAAATAAAGTCTGGCCCACATTGGAGAAGAAAATGCCATCTGAAATATGGAAGTGACTTCCTCTTTCATATATACTCTAAGTGCTGTTATTTGCACGGAATACTTTGGTGGCTTTTTGGTACAATTTGAGGACATCGGAAATAGTGCAGGAGGACCATTTCCCTTGAATGCTATTTCCCTTGTTAGCCTAGGTTAGTTCAGGTTTACCATGCAAAAAAAGGCAGAAGGAAGGAATTTAGATATAGTCTTAAATTTTTCCAGTTACATTTGAATAAAGCTTGCAAGTCTAATTACACAAGGGGTTTTTGAGATAAAATGATAATAGAGTTCATTTTATTCAATCACTATCCGATAATTTAACCTATACCATTATGTCTCTAATGATATATTTATTTACTTATTTAGTCCTTTTTTTCCTTTTGTCAGGTAAATAAATATACACCGAGCTGATCTAGGCAATGAGATCATAACACAAATATGATTCTTACCTACAACAAATGTACATTTATGTGGGGAAAATTGATTAAGTAAATAAACAAATTGCTGGTTTTGATAGATACTTTTAAGAAATAAAGAATGATAGCATGGCTACGAAAGGCACATCAATGAGATCTTTTAGCTGATATGTGATGGATGAGAAAGAACCAGCATTAGGAAGATCAGGGGAAAAAATATCCAGCAGAGAGTAATTCCAATGAGGCTTCGTGGGAATGCGATATACATGCTGATAGTATAGAAAAAGTTGAATGTGGTTCAAGTGTAGTAGGAAAACAGCACAGAAATAAGATGAAGAAATGGTAGAGGATCGTGCAAGGGCTTGTAGGGAGTTTGGGTTTTCTTCAAAGTGCACTTGAAACTATTGAAGTATGTTTATAAAGGGCTAAAATGAATCAACAACTTTGTAAAAGACCATTCTTGCTGCCATATGATAGATAGTTTAAATAATGGGATGTTTTTAGTGGCTTTTAGAGTCTTCCAAGCAGAAGTAATAATGGTTAACTCTAGGGATATAGTAGTGGAGATGAAAAGTAATAACTTCCAGCCTTTAGCTGACTACTCCTGGAAACAGTACCTCCAAAGTTTTCTTATTTATTTCAGAGATGTTGGATTGTTAAAAGGCTTTCTTGGGGAATAAGTTGGTTTTTTGCTTCATTATAAGTACTATCAAATCTCAATAGCAACAGCAAACTTTATCTTTCTTCTTACTGATATGCAGGTCAGCTGTGACCTTGCTAGATTTGGATGGACTTGGCCCGAGAGTTTTTGCTGGGCCCAGGTTTGCTGTGTGCATTCCCAGTCTCTTTGGAACAGGGGCTACTCAGGTAGTATTCTCATGGTAGTTGCAAATATTACTAGAGGCCAAGGAAAACCCGTTAGTGTGTTTGAATCTTACCTCGGAACTGGAACCCTTGTCCCTTTAAGTCACTTATTTTCCAAAGCATGTCAAATGAACTTGATTAACATCAATGTGACAGGGAAATATACCATCTACTTTAAGTGTAAGGGTTGCATGGACACATGACTAAGGGTATGGATGTATAATTCTGATATAGAAAGTAAAGAATTAGAAGCAATATCCCAATCTACTATATCTAGTAGCTATAATTTTTGCCTCCTAGTTCCTAAATTTCTCTCTGCAGTCACACAAAGAGACCTATTTCTTTAACATAATAGATGTTCAATAATTAAAAATTAGCTTGACATAACAAAAAGACCTACATATTTTCCAAGAAAAAGTATTTAATGTCTTTAACTATATCTCTGGTGCTAAAGTAGTATTACAATACTTGACTGTGAGGCTCCAAATGTCCTTTCAAGTCTTATCTCCTGTCATGCTGAAGCTTTTGTCCATTTTTTCAATCACACAAGCTGATTCATGACTCCCTAAATGCATCATGAACTTTCAACTTGCCATGCATTTATTCTAGCTATTTCCTTTAGCTAAAATATTCCACCTCCACCTTGTCATCCTGATAAAATTCTTTTTCTTTTTTTAATACCATATTCAAATATCAAATCTACTGTAAAGTCTCCCCTGATCCTGCAGGCAGGATTAATAGGTTCTTTATCTATGTATTATTGTATTCTTTTAATGCCATTCATAATGTCGTTATTGGAGGTAGAATGGCTTTTCTTCTCTCACCCTCTCAGCTGCCCAAAATATAGAAATTTCTTCTCACTTATGGCATTAGGAAGGATACATCTCTCAACATACTATCATTTTGCATTCACTGAAGAAAACAGACACTATTCTAGTATTTCAGTGAGAAAATGACATAATGGAAAGAAATAGATGCTTAGAAAGTGTTGGGCATGCTGGAGGAGCCCAACTGATTAGGTATCCAGACACAATTCCAAAAACATCACAGAACTATCTGCCAGAGGCTCCTTCTGCCCTATGAGGAAAGAAGGGAAGCGTGAAGTTGCCACTGGATCCATTAGCTTAAGAATGCCCTGTTCTAGCTGGGTTTTGGGAAGGGTTGAGGGCAAGATGTTATCAGCTGTTCCCTCAACACCCACATACCAGAGCTTGGGTCTAGCAGTGTTGTTGCAGAAACTTCTACATCTCTGCAACCTGGCTTGCCAGCAAAAAAACTGCAAAAAGCAGCAGGAATATTGCTTTCATCTATGTTCCACTTTTCAAAACCTGCATCAGTACATTTACTTGCGGAAGCTAATTTACATTCGTATACCTAATCAGGAGGGAGTCACAAAAATTGACTTTTTAGTTGTGGGAAGTAATGTTAAGTGTGAAATACACCATATATCTGATAGTTTATTCCATTCTTAGTCTTTCTGCACTTTAAGAGGAATAGCAAGTAGCTGATGGATGAGCTAGATCAAGTCTGACAAACATTGGTCCACATTTATCTGTCTGTGTAGACTCAAGGTATTAAAACAGTGAGAAAATAAGCCATCCCTCTTTTGTGCTTTTGAGTCTTCACTTAACAGGGTGTGAGGCAGCAGCTTCCCAGCTAAACACTCTTTCTGTATACAAGCCTCTTCCCTTGATCCAACTCCAAGTTCTGGTTCAGCAGAGTGTTCCAGAAACCCAATTCTATTTTGCCTCAAATCTAAGCAGTTTTTTTTTCAATCCTGACTTATGGAGGGGAAAAAAGGAAAAGAAAAAAACAAAGCAAAAGAAAACAACAAACAAAACAACAAAATCAAAGGGGAACAGATTAGGATTATATTATCATTCCTTAATTCCAGGATTTCTATGTTTGGAAGTCAGTCACCAGGGCAAGATCATAAACTATTCACTGTAAACAGTATTTTCAGGGCTTAGATTCTGGTAGGCTTTCAAATATTTTAATTAAATTTAAGAGAATATGAATCTCATTTAATAGTTTTTAATTTCATGTGTTAAAGAGACAACATAATAATGTCAGTAACCGTCATCGACAATCAGATAGGTGTAGGTTCAATCTCGGCTTTAGCTCTTAACAAATCTGTGACCATGACCCATTATCTCAGCTTCCTATATCTCTGTTTTTTTCACCTATAAATAATATACAGTATTACAGTATAAATAAATACAGTATTTTTCACCTATAAATAAGGTATAGTATCACCTATAAATAAGATTTCAGTATTACCTACGGTCTTGTAGGGCATATGCAAATATAAGTGGATAATGCTTATGAGAAAATGTGGTAATGACTAGATAACTAGTGAGAATCAGGTTTTTTAAATTTTTGTTTTGTTTTATTTTCCTTCCATTCCTTGTCTCTGCTGTCCTTAAAATTCTTGTCACTAGCCTCAGACAAGATCAGTGCATTATATTTCCTCTCAAGTGTGATGCCCAGAATTGAATGCAATACTCTAGGTGTGGTTCATCTAACACATCTATAGAGGGGAGATTACCACACTAATTTTAATTAGATGTACCTGACACATCATTAGATTATTTGAAAAACAATTTATGCTATTGATTTATATTGCATTCAATCAATCCTTTAGGTTTTCATACCTGCTGTTTTAGGAGCATGCTTACATTCTTATTGTACTCAAAGTAAAGAATACGCATAGTTTTGTATTATGTTTCGTGTATTAAATGTAACCTATTGTCTCTTATTAACTTACTGTCCAGATTCTTTTATGCTACTTGCTGCTTCTATGTACTTGTGATATTTTAAAACTTTATGTCATTTGTTTATAATCCTTTTGCATACCATGACTAATCTCACCAAAGTATATATAAAAATTATTGGTTAGGAAAAGCCTGATGCAGAAACTTGGATTGTTCACTAGAGATGCCAACTTTCCAGGTTGCCAACAACTTTATGAGTACCGATTATCTAGTTCATCAAATTATCAGCTTCCTTAATTATGCTCATTCTCCTAACATCCCTCAACTTATTGCACAAGGATGTCATGATATATTTTGTCAGATAATTTGAAGAAATAAAGATGCACTTGACATTATAAAATATAGCTATCATATTGTTTGGACGAAAGAAAAAATCCTATAACATCTTGATCAACAGAATATTTATTTGAATTTATTATCCACATGTCTTACATTTTTGATGTAGTACAGCATGGATCTTTATGAGGCAGCTATTGTGGTATGGTAATCAGAGTTATCCCTTTGATACATATTGTGCTTCTAGAGTTGAATTATTTAGCTGTTATTTTTTGAGCAAAGTACAATTCTTAGACTTTTTGATGTAACTCAGGCTATTAATAATTAAATAGAGCCACTTTGGTCATAATTATCATTATATGAATATTGTTCAGCCATACAGGCAGTCCTGACTTACAGTGGCTCAACTTACTATTTTTTGACGTTACAGTGGCACAAAAGTGATACATATTTAGTAGAAAGTACTTTGAGTTTTGAATTTTGATTTTTTTCCAGGATAGATTGCTAGTCTGCAGTATGATGCTGTGAGCCACAACTCCCATTCAGCCACACAAACCAGAAGGTGAACAACCAATACACTTACGGCCATTTGCTGGCATACAACATCCTGTCTTTCAGTTTCAGTACACTATGCAAAAATGACATGAGATTTTCAATACTTCATTATAAAATAGGATTTGTGTTAGATGATTTTGCCAAACTGTAGACCAATGTACATGTTTTGGGCACACTTGAGGGAGACTAGGCTGGGATGCCTCGGTGGCTCAGTTGTTTAAGCATATGACTCCTGATTTTGGCTTACTTCATAATCTCAAGATTATGAGATCAAGCCCCTTGTGAGGCTCCAATGGAGCCTTCCTCCATCTCTGCCCCTGCCTTGCTCATGTGCATCTGTGCATGCACTCTGTCTCAAAAAAAAAAAAAAAAAAAAAAAAGGGAAGGCTAGACTAATCTATGATATTCAGTAGGTTAGGTATATTAAATGCATTTTCAACTTAATGATAATTTCAATTTACTATGGGTTTACTGGGACGTAATCCATCGTAAGTCAAAGAAGATCTATGTTAAACCTTGAAAGACTAGAACTCTATGCTTGGATTTTAAAGTTGAACAAAACAAAATACTTACCCAAAGTAGCTTGTATCAGTACTTAATCCTATAAAACGGTATGAAGAAAATCAGTAATAATTTCAAGAAAAATACAAACTTTCTAATAATTTTTTTTGAGTAGGCTTCATGCCCAGCACAGAGCCCAACATGGGGCTTGAACTCACGACCCTGAACTTAAGACCTGAGATTAAGACCTGAGTTGAGATCAAGTGTTGGATATGAGTTAACTCAACTGAGCCACTCAGGAACCCTCCTAATAATTTTTAAATTAACCTAATTTTCTACTATAAACCCAAGTTTGGTTCACTGATCAAAGTCAGATATCACAATGTGTTTCTGATGAAATTAGGGGACAGGTTGACACTGAAGCATCTATTTCAGTAAATCAATTGTAAGAGTTTAAAGGTCTGTGCGCTAGAAGAAGGAAAGAGAAAGACAGAGATTATTTTTCACTTGTGTCACCTCCCAGGCTCAGCCCTCTGACTCTTAACTGAACCCCATGGAGAACGAGCTAATGCAGAATCTGAAGTACTTTTCTCACCCTGAACCCTTTTGTTTGCTGCTGCTTGGCTGCCATATTCTGTAATACAATGGTTGGTCTACTTTTGAACAGGCCCAGAAGTTTTAACATATTGAGTATGCCAAAAATGTAGTGACAATCTGGTACTTCTAGACGTATGAGCATGGAGAAGCGCCACCTTTTATGGCCATCAGTGTTTATAACATTGACAAAAGTTGTAGCTAAAGGGTTGAGGACTTTACAGAATGAAACAGATTGAAATGAAAGACTGGAGCAAGAGATTAAGACCATGTTATATATTCTTGCTGTAGCTATAACCGTAAGTGTTCTTTGTGTGTACACATGAGACAACATTTGTGAATGTTCAGAAATAACTAAGATTTTTGAGGGTATCTGGAGATAATATATAAGTAGCTGCAGCCAGAGATTAGCAACATTTTGAATAGTATTGTTAACATGATCTATTATTTATTCACAGGCTGTCAAGAGTAAAAGAAACTAGATTTTAATTGTGAATTATTACTTACTCTAAATAAAGTTGCTATATGATTTTTCCTTTTACATTACACCCCCTGGTCCATTCCCTATTGCCCTTTAAATATTTAATGCATTTTGAATAAATGGAAAACAGTCTGACACATATTTTTGATCTTTTTCAGGACAGAGGGCATGTTTTATTCACTTTTTTTCAATCCTTACAATATTGTGGAATATAGTGTACATTCAGTAACACTTTTTATTATAAATATTGAATTTATGACAACATTTTGAATTGTTAAGCCATTGTGCTTTGGTTAAATTTCAATAAGTAACTCTATTTAAAATAAGCTAGTGAATTTTTCCTCTGAGTCTACTTTGAGATAAGCTATTTTGGATATATGAGATAATCCAAGCTTTCACACATCACAGAATCATCATATTTTAGAGACAATAAACATGTATAGTCAAACCTCTTTTAAAAACAAGCCAGTGGAAGCTGGTTTGCCAATAATACACAGCTCAAGTTTGAACTTTGAGATTTAAATTTCATAAAATAGTTTGCACCCTATGGAAAAAAAAATGTGAGTCTACAACGCTAAAGATATAGACAAAAATTATAAGAGGGAAGTAAAAGTAGAAGGCTCAGCTTTTATTAATAGTGTTTTTTTTTTGGTTGTTTGTTTTTTTTTGTTTTGTTTTGTTTTGTTTTTTGTTTGTTTGTTTGTTTTTGTATGGATGGATCTTTCAGTAGTAAAACCCATATTGCCTCCTATCTGCGAATGTTGGTATGCTGGGTCAGTTCCTATGATCCTTTTCCTAGATATCTTAGAATAAAGAATTCTTCAAGTGCACACCAGTATTTCTCCATTGATTTCCTAATTGCCTTTCTCTTTTTATTAACAAAACAAAACAATTCTTTCAATTCCACTTTTTTTTTTCTTTTCCTTCAGTTGTTTTATGAAATCACCTAGGATGTCATTTTGCTAGAACAGTATTTTCCCAACTGGACAAAATATTGTAAGGCTATATTATGTGACAAAAAGTAATAAATCCTCTACTTCCCTATCAGAATCTTAAGTTTTCTTCTTGGCCTTAGATCTCTCTCAGTTTTTCAGGACAAGTGACTCACCAAAAAAATAAATGTAAACAAACAAACACATACATACATGCATACATGCACACATACATAAAATCCCAGAGAGGGGATTGTTTCTCAAAGTAGCTTCTGTTCAGAATAACACTTTTAAATAAATAAAACATATGTTTACATAATATCAAACCATTTAAAATACATCTTGATCATAACAATAGGTTTTAAATAATATCTCAACAAATTCAATTTCATTTCTTGATACAAAAAATACATTAGGGGCGCCTGGGTGGCGCAGTCGGTTAAGCGTCCGACTTCAGCCAGGTCACGATCTCGCGGTCCGTGAGTTTGAGCCCCGCATTAGGCTCTGGGCTGATGGCTCAGAGCCTGGAGCCTGTTTCCGATTCTGTGTCTCCCTCTCTCTCTGCCCCTCCCCCGTTCATGCTCTGTCTCTCTCTGTCCCAAAAATAAATAAACGTTAAAAAAAAAATTAAAAAAAAATACATTAAAAAGTTTTCTAGAAGGTACTTACTCAAGGCAGATTAGTTTTTGAAGAACTTGTAGGTCTAATGGAAAGTCTAGTTAATGAAATATACCATCAGTGTGGCAATACTGGAAGTCAGAACAATTGAGAATCTGTCTGGGGTCCAACATTAGATCTGCAAGCACTTTATATGTGTGTGGATGATGTATTCAAACAACCAATCCATCTTTTCATATATAATTTCATTCTTTGATGAAAAATATGCAACTTTAATTAGTCCAAATTTACCTGATTGAATTTTAATATTATAGAAAATATTTGAGACGTAGTTTTTAAGGGTACAAGGAAATATCTTTTAAAATACTATAAATAATGCAATTTTAAAGTCAAGATTATAACACTAAAAGAAAAATTTGTTGCTAATAAATTCATGGAGATGTCATTATCAATGTCGTATGCAACAGTAAAGAAACATATTAACAGCTTAAGCTATTTCATAAACAGGAAAACACTAGTTAACAGTGAAAATAATAAAATAGTCTGATTCTTCCTTGATTTAAAAATTATACATTGTATTTCATATAAATTTTCAAGTAAAAAAAGATTTTATTTTTAAAACATGCATGCTTTATGAAATATTCTTAAAATGTTGCTCATAAGTAATTTTGATTTAAATAGGATCTGATTTGGGGCATCTGAGTGGCTCAGTCTGTTAAGTGTCTGACTTTGATTCAGATCATGATCTCATGGCTTGTGGGTTCAAGCCTTGTGCTGGGCTCTGTGCTGACAGCTCAGAGCTTGGAGCCTGCTTCAGATTCTGTGCCTCCCTCTCTCTGCCCACTCCCTGCCCCCTTCCTCATGCTCTCTCTCTCGAAAATAAACATTAAAAAAATTAAAAAATAAATAAATAGGATCTGATTTATTCAAACTGATCCAATATAACTGTTTAATGTAAATATGAAAAGATCACCACTTTTTAATTTATTGAAGTTATATTCAGGGTATTTGGGGCAGGATTAAAATATGAAAAAAAGTACTCTTTATATGACATTGAAAGCTGATGCCAGAAATTGTAAAGTTCAACTTCTAAAAAATATATCAAGAGATGTAGAAAAAAAATCATATAAATATTTGAATCAGGTACAAGCTGTAAAGACAAATGGTCTTTGATGTTTTAATCCCATTACACTTTACCAATATTGTCTCACAAATGTACTATTCTTCAAATGTGACACAGATAAATTTGGAAATGAATTTGAAGAAAGGCAAAAAGACTTTGCTGCCAGGAACTCTAATAAGTAAAATGCTTTCCTAACTTGTCGTAATTGCCAATAATTGTAATTCATGACTTATAGAGTTTACTCACTGAAAAACTAACAATAATATTTTTAAGAAATAGTAATTAAGAAGCTAACAGAAAAGATGTACAAAAGCAGTAATTTCCATCTAATTTTAAAGTATTTCTTTCAAAAACTAGTCTTTCAGGCTAACAGATCCTGACCCAGGCTCCCCAGATTCACTGGGCCATGGTTTTCTACTCCATTCAACTGAGGACACTTGTCAAAGATAAACAAAGATCAATACTAGTTAGAGTGGTAAGTACAGGTTTTAATCACCAATATTCTATTGCAATAGAAAATAGAATTCAGGGTAAACTGAACTCAACTTCAATTTTTACAACTTTGACAGAGAGTTTTGAAGGGAGGATGAGGGAATGAGAAGGGGGTTGATCAGGGGCTCAGTAAAGTCAGGGAAATGAAAAGCTACAAAAAGGGGGAAGGGGGTGTTGGCCCAGGTAAAAGCCACCTCGTTTTATTAATGGTGTTTATGGAAGTTAATCTCTCCTCCCACAGAGACTGGGAGATAGGAGCCTACTATTTACTACAAACAGTAAATTCTTTTGGTAGCCTTGAGTTTTCTGAGGCAGGCACTTTAAGAAGGCCTGCGGTCATCGGAGTGATGTGGCTGCTAGAAACTATGTTAGTGTTTTGTTCAAGTCTTTATAGGTCAAGGTTAAGGCTTAGTTGAGAATGCAGTTTAGAGGAGCCTGGCTAGACTTTGGTGAAGAATAGAATCTTTGTAACCCTCCAGGAAGATCACCTGGCAACCAATAACATTTGAGAAGGTTATGGCAGAGATGGCTTCATGCATGTCTGACCTGTGAAATCATACAGGGCTCTGTGCTCAGAAGGACCCTGTGCTGGGTCAATGTTCTACTGTGCTGTTATGAAAATCTTAATTTTTGAACAAGAGGTCCATGTTTTCATTTCACGCTGGTCTGAACAAATTATGTAGTCATTCTTGGGCCATGGAGTGGAAGTTTGGATTTCCACTAGAGAGGCGTATTGCGTTCTGTTACTGCCTTTAGCCATCATGTGTTATAGCTCTGCTGCCACCCTCAGAGCTTCTCTATTTTCATGAAGGTGAACTTGAACTAAGGGAATCAGAGAGTGCAATGGTGGATATATTCTTCTCCCTTCTTGGATGCTGAGGGAATGTTTTCAGACATAGTGTTTCTAAATGACTCTTAGAACAGCTTCCTTTGACAGCCAACAGATGTGTTTTCTGATGTAGCTAAGGTTTGGTAACACACTTGCATTTGTTATTTTCCTTCCTTCCTTGCCTAAGTCCCCTTTTCCCTCACTCTAGGATTAGTCTGTGTTTCTGCCTGTTGCAATAAAGCAATTGCACACATATTTGGCTTCAAGCTAGTTTTCAAAGGTACCCAAATGAAGATATTCAGGCACAGTGAAAATGTCCACATATTTTTTCTTCTTTCTAAATGAAATATTTAGGCATTAATAAGAATTATTAAAGAATAATAAAAGAATGATTTATAATCACCACTACCAGTTGGTTATGGAAACAAGTGAAATATTTTTCTGGGAGTCAATTGAGACCAGTTTCTGAAACATTAGCTCTTTTCTAAGTTGTTCCCTTGGACATATCCCTAATACTTTTTTTTTTAAGTTGATTTATTTATTTTGAGAGAGAGAGAGGAAGGCAGGGGAAGAAAGAGAGGGAGAGAGAGAATCCCAAGCAGGCTCCATACTGTCAGCATAGAATCTGATTTAGGGCTCAATCCCATGCCCCTGAGATCATGACCTGAACTGAAATCAGGATTGGATGGTTAACCAACTTAGCCACCTAGGCACCCCAGACATATCTCTGATACTTCTAACCATTCAAACATATTTAACAAAAGACAAACATTAATTATATGCCATAATTTAAAATATTTTCCATAAGTTACATGGCATTTAATTAATATTTTAAAAATACTAAGTAATTGAACAATTTAGATATGTAAAGTACTGAGTTAATGCGCCAAAGTCTATTTATGTTAACTTCAAACATATGGTTTCTGAAAAAAATTCTGAGAAATGTCCATTTTATTTATTTATTTTTAATTTTTTAAAAGTTTATTTATTATTGATAAACAGAGAGACACAGAGCAAGAGCAGGGAATGGGTAGAGAGAGCGGGAAGACACAATCTGAAGTAGGCTCTAGGCTCTGAGCTGTTAGCACAGAGCCCGACCCGGGCTCGAACTCACGAACCGTGAGCCAAAGTCGGTTGCCTAACCAACTGAGCCACCCAGGTGCCCCAAGAAATGTTGATTTTAACCAAGTATGTAAAAGAGTAAAAATCATTTTAAAATTGGAACTTAATGTCTTAAGTATATGCATATATATTGTGGTTAATATTGACTATGCTTACGTTTATCATTTCATCTATGCTAATTGGCATTATTCCCTAAAGAAGAGTATTCTCTACTCTGTCTCATAACTTTATTTTAAGTAGTACCATGGTGTTTTTTTTTAAGTCAATCTGTCAAAATTTTCACCACTGTTAGTCCTTTTGGTTTCAAAGTTGCACCAAAATTGAGAATAAAGTCCAGTTCTTAATGTACATTTGAATTGTTCCTATTTGTCTCTGAGCATTACTTTGATTTTTAAACAATAGGATGTTCCAGGCTCATTTTGAAGTTTCCCTGCCTCAGATCTAGGACCATTTCATAGAGAATGGTATTTAAAAGTCAAATTCTAACTATTGAGGCAACTATAGTTTCATTATTTTTAATTTCTTTTGGTGGGTAGAGTTGAAATATATGTACATTTCATCAGGAAATATATCCTATAATTTCATTAAAACTAATATCACAAGGATCTTCCTCATATTTTCTATTTCATTACTTCATATTTCATTTTCTCTATTTCATATTTCTGTCTCTTCATCATAGTTTGCCCTTTAAGGTGATACAATGGAAATGTAATGTGTATTTTAGTATTTCTACCTATAACTTGAATCTAGTAATTAGGACACAACCCAGATAGTTGCCTGAACTCTTGTCCATAGCAAGAATTTTACTAAAAAAAATGTTAAACAACTTTATTAATCATGTCAACCAGTAATTAATTGATCAATTGCCAACATTTCAGAAGAAAACTCAAAATCTGAGGATTATATACACAACAATGAAAAAACCCTACATGACATAAACAAACTATAGGATGTCAACCTTAAATGTTTATTTATAATTTATGACAGTTGCCAATTTTTTACTCAAAATCTATCCTCCCTCTCTTTTTGTGTACAAGTTCACCTATGTAGAGACCACACCTATGAGTCTTTCTTACATTTAAATGTACTCACATTAACACATTTTTACCTATGCTCTGTAAACCCAGGAGCACCCAGCTAGTTCTTTGAAATCAGGACAAAAGTTTCCCTGGAATGAAGCTTGAATCTGTACTTTAAACAGTCTGTAATATTCTTCCTTACATAAGCCATGAAAACAGCTGCTATGATTACACATTTCTTGTGTATTTTACAGAATCACGGCAAATGCAACCTCAAATCGATTCCATTGGTGCACTGGGAGAAACTTCAATGGATTGTGTTTTGAATAAATATTAGAAAGCTTATGAGATACTCTGAAGCTATGAATATCAGTTAAAAAAGCCAACAGAAAAATCTTATCAGAGGTCATATAAACTATACAGCAAATGACTTAAGATCATCCAAAGAAATAAGGAAAAAATATATTTAAGAGGCCATGAAATAAATATGTGAAAATGTGAAAAAGAACAAATCCAAAATTTCAGGAATGAAAATACAGACATGTTATTTTTGTAAAATGAATAGTTTTCCTTAATAAAACTATAGACTGGAGGAAGGAGAAAAGAGTATCTAACTGTAAGAACTGTGGAAAATTTTCTGAACTTGGTAGAGAGAAAAAGAGGTAAAACATTTGAATGTTACTCCAAATAAATCACAGATAATCTCCAAAATATATTTTATTGTCTTCCAATAAGAGAGCAGAGAGAATTTGCCTATGAAAACTCTGAGATGAATAGCATTTATGAGTCTCTTTTATTTCCCAAAGTCTAATTGGTTTTATTAACTTCACAATGTGTGTTCAATGACAGATACCTCATTAGGTCCTAAAAGTATTTTACCTTGACCAGATAATTTCATCACCAACCTCTCCACTCCTGATACCAGAGAAGTTTTACTGAATTAACCAAATTACCTGTATCTACAATTAACCTATGTAAAATAGGAATTTTTAAGTTGAAGTGTTTTTGTGTAGTTACAAACATGTGTATGGGTCATTGTTAAATATGTAAGTCAAGATGTTTGACTAATAGGTTATAACTCTTATGCTATTGTTTTTTTTTTCTGCAAAATATTGAAAAATGACATTCCTTTTTTAACCCCACGAATGCAGACTTGAATAAGGGTACACGCAAAGAATGTGAATTTTACGACTTAAATGTGGTCCTAACTACTCAGAAGACGCTGGCAATTTTTATTTACATTGTGGGTGTATCTGGACTGGGCAAAGTCCATTCAAGTTATCTCAGAAAACTCAAAATCACAGTCATCCTTAGATGTGTCCACAGTGGATTGTGTCTGGCTCTTCTGAATGAAATAGGTGGTTTACAATCTATTGTTCTTATTTGGGAATTTAAAAGTGACTATACTTTATCTACAAAATTTAACTGAGAGAATAGTTTTAAAAATTAAAATACAGTCTTCACTAGATTCTTATTACATCACCTACTGCAAAATAATTTGTAAACTACATTTGGTCTTTACTCTCAAGATTTAAATAGATATCTTTCTTGAAGTTCTAAGATATGCATTAATCAATTGCCTAATAGATTTTGAGATAATGTTAAAAATACCTAATAGATTTGGCCCAGTGGGCCACATCCCGTACATATGGGCTAGAGCATGTTATAAAATGGTACTGTCTCTGGAAATTCACCAGGCCCCTTGGTCTCCCTGTCATGCTGTTCCCATCTACTGTTCTTTCCCTGCAATCTTGCCACCCTCTGTGCGCCATCATTAGGAACCCCTGTCCATCTGCTGCAAAATCCACCCTGTTTCCTCTACTTGGCCAGCAGAGAGACTATGCAATGTCAGATATCAAGCATTTGCTCACAAGCAGGCACAGATTCCACCATACCTGGAGTGTCTATTTTCACTTTTTCTTATTCTGGAGTGATTGTGATATTCTCAAGGTGAAATCTTCACCATGTGGCTAATGCTCTGTGACTTCATGAAAGACATTTGAGTTTCTAACAAGAAGCATGTTAGAAACTGCTGGCTTCACTTCACTGGCTTTTCTTTTTATGCCTTGCTTGTTTGATGCTCTGTTTCTTTGGCTTGACATTCTTTTTCAACTTTTAATCTCAATTAAATAGGAGGATTGAATAGATAATACTCTAGACTGCATTTTTGGCTCATTTAGCAAAAGTGTACCTAAGTAATATATCCTTGGATGGGAGTAAAAACAGAATTTATTTTCCATTATTTTCATGATACCTTTCCAATTAATGAGTCTAATTAGGCAATTCATAAATCTTCCAAACTGAATGCTACGCCTATTGTCTGTGAATGTGAAATATCATGTGGTCTGCCTTTGGAAGGCAAAACTCAGAAACATGTCAAGAGCAAGAACATTATAGGAAAAAAACAGACTGAAAAAATTCATGTGTCAAATTTGTTGACATTTGTCAAATTTGTTGTTCTTATAAAAAAGGGTGACATGATACAGATTATTGAGGTCAACAAGAGAAATTCTTGACAGATAAAGAACTCTGATTGACTTAACTCTAGACTTTCTAATACAAGTATATTTCATAATCTTTGCTAGATATGCCAGAAGACTTATGGTTTAAATATTCTTCTATTTAATTTACTTTGTATTTTCAAAGTTATTTCTCAGAAAACACAGAACGTATCTAGTTGTATGTATTTAACAATTTTTTTATATTAGAACCAACATTTTTCTTCTATTGGAACCATCTCAAAATTTACCATCCACCAATACCAACTTTCTTTCTCTCTTTTTCTTTTGGAATACATAAATTGAAATACTAATGAAATCTGTATTCCTGAAATAGACTCATGAGATTATATAAAATGAAACTATTTTTCCTTCCTAGCCTACTACCACTACCAAATGTTTCCAGTTTAAAGAAGTAAGACACACTCTGAATTTCCTTGACTATTAGGTGTCATGTAGAGCTTTGCGTTTAGCAGGTGTTCTAGTAATCATATGCAAAACTTGACAGCACATTGAAAAAATGTTAATCAAATGTTTTTACAGGTTTTATTGGCTAATTATGCAATCAGAAAATTCACGCCTTGTTTTCAGTGTTAGGCTTAAAAGAATGAAACAAGCTGGGATGAATAGAAAGGGTAGGATAGTGAGTAAGGACAATGCTCTCAGCCTTGTTTGTGGCAAGTAACCTTTCACTAATGAGGAGAATTTGCCCCAAGAATTGATTCATTTTTAAAAGCATGCACACTTTCTTAGAAAAAATGTCCTACTTCATTAAAAACATACACAGTTAATATATCTGGCAATAAAGAACAATGAATATTGCACTTGGCAGAGTTCACAATTAACAAAAATTTTCATTCTCCTCCTTGGTAATTGTGTTGATACTTAGAACTTTATACTGATATTGGAGTAGTTTTTCAGTACCTAAGATTTTTGAAAAGCAGGGGAAAATCTACCTCTAAAAAGAGAATAACAAGCCAAAAATCAGAATATATTTCTTATTAACTTTAACTGTGGAAGGAAAACAGATGGTTGGAAAATTAAAGCCTTATTCATATCTGTTCACTGGAAAAGCTCAAAGCAAATTCTAAGTAAATGTACCAGCATCCACGTCCTTCATTGTAATAACAGCTTTAGGAGAGTGATTCAGAGCACCTGAGGGAAGTGAACCAAAGATCCTCCTGACTTTTATTTATTACACAGTGGAGAATGACCACAGATGGAGAAAGAGAAACAAGTCTTTCCGGCAGGATAAAGAATGAAAAAGGCAGAGAATTTATTAATCTTCCACAAGACCAATAGTTAGCATTAAAATTTGGCCAATATGAATCTCATAAGAGAATAGAATTTGACCACTTAACAAAAGTGCACACACACACACACACACACACTCCCAAAACTGAGCAAGACAATGTTTCTTTTCAATTCTTAAAGCTTTATGTTTTGGTAAAGTTTATTTTTGTTGATTTAATAAATGTTGAATAAATGAATACATTCACAAAGACTAAAGAGAGATGCTTATGGTACAAAAGATCCAATTTTTATTTTTAAAGATATCACAGTTCCCAAATATAGGCATGATCTGTAATTTCTTACACATTTTTATTTAAATTAACTTATGTCTTACCCTGTGTTCCCAATGCACCAAGTTTATGAGATTTTAAACTCAGACATTTTTAGACATTGCCACCTAGTATGACAGGGTTTCAATCTTAACCAAGTCATAAAGCAGCTGGGAAGAACCACTGACTACATTCCATTGCTCCACTCCAGTATAACTTGAGATAGCCACTCTTCTGCCTTCTGGTTCCTTCAGATCAGGTAACCCAGTGTTGATGTGTGGTCATTATAGGGACCTCAGACTCTTTTGTGAGTCTGAGTCATTCACTGCCTAGAATACTTTTCCTTGGGTGTTAAATTTAGTCAATACCCTCTGAGGACTCTGGTGCTTCTGTCTTCCCAGTTTGAGAGTTCTCTAAAAAACAAACACTTCAGAACATCTTTTAAAGCAAAGTTCCTAGAAATTTGTGCACCAAAGACCCTTTTGATAATCTGATGATGCATATGGATCCATCCTCAGAATAATGTATTTAAAGAAAACAAATGAAAAGACGACTGATTATATTGGAATACATTATCAAAATATTCTAAAAATATTGTGATATGATAATACCTGAGTACCTTCATTAACATATTAACAAGTGTTATCAATATATAGATGATTCTCATTATTATAATGATTTTGAAGCAGCAATAACCATCAAAATTATTTTGACATATATGTAACAAGTATGACACGATATAAAATATATATAATTTGTATTGGTAACAAGGTCCCAGGTAACTGTTAGTATTGTTGAGATTTGTTTTCACATTAATAATTGAAAAAAAATGCTAAATTGTAGTTGGGCTAATCGGGAAAAAAATGAAAAAGTTTAATGTTTTACATTTACAGAACCCCTAAGTTCTCATCTATGGGTCCCCAATTAAGAATTCCCTCTTTATATAATTTAGGGTTTTACAAAATTCAGCAAGTATCAGAAACTTCCTGTTGTTTTATCTTGCCACTCTTGATGCTATTACCTGAGACAAGGTATCACAAAGCCTGGCTTTCTGATTTATCAGTAAAAAGAGAATTTCAATGAAGACAAAATCAATTTAATAGTTTGCTATATAATTTCGCCATATATATTTTTTCATAGGATTAAGATCCAATCTGCTTACCCCTCTCAAAAAATAATCCTTCTGTTGTATGGCTCTAAATTCTGAAATATGCCAGACTCAATACAGAGGAAAATACAGCTTTAGAAATAGTCAAGGAAATAAGCAATGTTCAACAATCCTCACCCAGCACAGCACTGCTGCATAAATCCACAAAAATCCCATGGCTCTTCAATTTCTCCAAGTGCCTGTTTCTCACATGCTTCACACCTGGTTTTTATAAACTATACTTTGCCTCTACTGCCAGAATCCTTGTCACTTGCTCCATGTTATTTTCTCTGCACGTATATGTCTCTCTGACCAGAGGGGTTACCACAGAGGAAGACTTTAATTCCATTAGGGGTTTGGCACTAGCAGGGTCCTGGTTTAGCCTCAGGGAAGCTTTCCTTTTTAGTCTTACCATTCTAATTACACCTCAACTGCCTTCAAATTTGGGCAGGTTTCTAAAATTTACTGTGAGGTCCTGAAATAACAGTGGCTCTTGGAATTAAATTTGCGGCTTGCACTATGGTAATAGCTTTGAATGTTCAGAACCTTCATTCTCATCATGGTGTTCTATTTTCTCCATAATAATCACTTAGGCTCTGGTTCTTCATGGAACCAATCCCTACTTAGCTATATGGATGGGCTGAGAGTTGTCACTATCCAGCTTTAAATTTGTAGAGTTCCCAGTGAGAGGTCTCCACATCCATTCTTCTATCCTAGATGAAATGTTGGTTTAATTTACTATTTTAATTAGCATTTCGTGAGAGCTGTATAATTCTATCTGAAATGTAATTAGGAGTTGGGTTTGATGTGAAGTAGAGTGAAGTGGGTACTATGGATTGGGCAAGAAAGACAGAATGAAGATGTCAGAGCTAAGAATATTCAAGCCAAGTTTACGTTGCTCTACCAAATATAACTGTAAAGAAATAGAGAATTGATGTTAGGGATTTTTTTTAGTGAGTCAGATGTTGACTCATTTCTTGTTATATCCACTGGCTTGAAACCATCACAAAATCAACAGTTGAGAAAAATTTTAAAAACATTTTAAGTGCTTTTTCCGTTAGAAAATGGAACGTTTTTCCAAAAATAATAGTAGAACCAAGGAATGTGCATGATAATTAACTGCCACTGAATGAGGAAAATGACTTCAATGTAGAAGTACTAGATGTGAAAAAATAAAATACATGAAGAGATGGAATTACTGATTGTTCTACACAGAGTAAGCAAAACTGAATATCTTCATCTTTAGAGACTTCTTTCCTATTTTCTATAGAATAATTTTCTTTCTTACCCTTTATACTTACACTAGTTTTGACTTACTCAGGTGTAAAGGAACTTAGTTCTACATATAAGCTTTATGAACTGCAGTCCAAGCAGACAAGAGGAGATATAGGGTCTCTCATAGATGTATTTGATGGTTGGTTTAAGTCGTGTCTCCATGATACACAGTAGTCCTCCCTTATCTGTAGTTCTGCTTTACATGGTTTCAGTTACCCATGGTCGATTGCAGTCCAGAAGCATAATATCATCCTTCTAACATATCATCAAGTGGTCAGTAGTAGCTTAACACATTGTCCCAATGCCTCTGTCATTCACCTCACTTCATCTCATCATGTAGGCATTTTATCATCTCATTTTATCCCAAGAAGAAAGGTGAGTACAGCACAATAAGATATTTTGAGAGAGACCACATTCACATAATTTTTATTACAGTATATTGTTTTGATTGTTCTATTTTATTATTGGTTATTGCTGTTAATCCCTTGCTGTGCCTAACTTATAATTAAACTCTATCATATATGTATAGGAAAAAACACAGTATATGTAGGTTTCAATACTATCTTCAATTTCAGGTATCCACTGAGGGTCTTGAAATGTATCCCCTGTGGATAAGGGGAAATACTCTCTGTGCAGTGCTATCCCCAAACCTGCCAGTGAGGCATAAAACAGTCTGCACTTTCTATTTCATAAAACAGACATGATAGATGTGGATAATCTCATTCACAAATTTTGCCTTTGATTTTTTTAATAACAAAACAATGTTGGAAATAGAATAAAAGGAAGTGAAAGAGAGCAGTATTTGTAGGCAAATTTGGATGTTCTGAGGTGATTATGATTCATCAGTCAGAAAGCAGAGTGTCCAAGAAACTGTCACAAATAGCAGCATCCTATGGAAACAGATCCCTAGAGGTCAAAGACATGTCTTCTGCCTCCAAGTTGTTTACTCCACTCAGCCTGTAATGGTTCCACCAATCTGTATATAACTGAACAAATCTAAAAAATGAAACTTGATAATGGCTACAATTTATAGCTATTTAAATTGCTAGAAATAATGACATTTTAAGTGATGACAATGATACTGTAACAATTTTTTGTTTTAGAAATTTTTTTTTAAATTATACTTAGGTAAAATGCCCAGAGCTAATACAAGGATATAAAGAACAATTTCATTATCAGTCAATGCAATCAATATAAAGAAAACTAAAAAGAGTTATCAGTGTGAGGGGAAAATGAAATATTTCATGAGTCCTACACAGGCTCCATTGGTTTAAATGAAAAGGAAAAAATAGAATGGATTAAAATGTCCGTCTTTAGTTTTTAATAAGTTCTGGAAATCACATGCTTAATATTTGCTAATAAATAGTGGTTTTAGTACCTCTAAAATGGACATTTGTAATAGCAGGGTAATCTTAAAAGTATTTTACATATATGGAAGTAAATAGTGTTCATTTGTGATATTCATCAGTAAAATTGTATAAAATGTTATAATTTTCAAAATATAGGCATGATATTTTGCAAATAAATGTGTGAGATATGCTATGTAGGAACTAAGCACATACTAAGATAAGATGATAAAGAATCTGTGGTATATCTGACTTTTTTTTTCTTTCTTTCCACCTTCTTTCTTTCCTTCCTACATCCATTTTTCTTTCCTTCCATGTTCCCCATTTCTTCTATCTTTCTTTTTATTTTTAATTCAGAATTCATTGATCACTTTTATCAGTACATACTCTGGACTAGTGATTCAGAGCAACATAAAATATAGTGCTTAATTTGGAATAACTCAATATTTTGGTGGAGAAAGGCTTACAGAAGAGTATATTTTATGAAATGCTGTGTGCTATATCATAGCTCTCTGCAGGAAGCTGTTGGACACAGAAAATGAAAGAATGATGAAGTCCGAAAAGTTCAGAAAATTGGTAAGTTTCAAGTAAGATTGCATTATTTAGATAATTACAAAGAGTTCAGCATGTTGAAGTTATTGTGTGATCAACAAAGATGTGAAGAGAGAGATAGGCTGCATAACATCTGGAGGAGAACTGAGTAAGTTTAAAGAGTTTTAGAGAGAGAAATTCATCCATTGACTGAATTCAGTCAATGAATCCATTAGAAACTCAATTTAGTAAAAATTATTTTGGGTCCCTCTTAGGTCATTTTCCCATTTTTTTTTCTTATTTCACAAAATGTGATTATGTGTTCAATATTCATCTGCTTATTAAATTATAGACTATAATTGAGTTTATTCTTTTAGTAAAAACGGGAATATATTTATATTATGATTGCTATAGTACCAATACCAATCACAGTGCCTATCACAGGATAGGTGATCAATATTATTTACTAAATGAATAAACAGATGATTTTAGTCTAGTCTATGAGGAATTTATAGTTACATACTTCGTAGGTATTATTGTTAGAATAATGTGGAAGGAGGAATTATAAAGATACCTCCAAGATTTCTGTTCTCTGGTTATTCAGTCAAATGCTAATCTTAAGTCTGTGAATGGACTTTATAGATATAATTAAGGCAACTAACTAGATAAACTTAAGATTTGGGAGATTGTTCTGGGTTATCCAGGGAAGCTAAATGTAATCACGTGAATCCTTAAAAGCAAAAGAAGACAGAAAAGTCAAATGGAGAGATGTAGTGGAGGAGAAATCTTAGAGATTCAAAGCATGAATGGGAATCAACATACAGGTATCAAAGGGAGGCTGCATGGAAAATATGAGAAATAATATGAGCCCTCTCTAGGTTCAAAGTCTGGCCTGGCTGATAGCCTAGAAGGAAACAGAGACCTCAGTCCTACAATTGCCAAGAAACTGAATCGGGTCATTAACCTGAATGAGCTTGGGAGGAGATTCATCTCCAGAGTCTACAGGAAGGAATGCCCTGTTAACATCTTGGTTTTAGTCTTGTGAAATCCAGAATAAAGGACCCAGCTAAGTCATACCATGTCCAGAACTGTGACTCATGGAACTGTGAGATAATAAATGGATGTTAATTTAAACTTCTAAATTTGTGGTAATTTGTTATAGCTCCTAAAACAAGCAGTAATAATATTCTTTCCTTAAAATAAATATTATGAGAAAGAAAACTTTGAATAATGTCTCAAATATTCAAATTTTGCTTCAGTTTAAGGCACACTAAATAAAGATCTATTATGTTTCCAACATGATGCTTTTCAAAGCGAGAGAGAAGAAAATATTTGAGTGAGAATTATACTGTCAGAACTCAGGGGTCATTACTATCATCCCTCTCAAGCATCCTGAGTACTGTATCCTATCACAGGCTTACAAGTGCGATGACTATGGAAAAGAAAGGGATGGGGTATCTATTTAATGTGAAAGGAGAGTGAAGAGAGAGGGTTTGTCTGCTGGTCTCAGTAGTCTCAGCGAAGTACAAGATTTCGTGCAAGTATGAAGCAGTCAGGATTAAGTGTGGAATTTAAGCAGAATCTGAGAAAATAATTGAACCATGACACATTATAAAGGTTGCTGGGAGTTCCAAACAATAAGATGATGACAAAGTATTTACCGTTTTACTTGTTGCACCTCACTCATCCCAGAAAACTCAGGCCAGGTCATTCGAAGAATTTTCTGCAAATCAGAAGTTGTTGGGTTTTGTTTGTTTTTTATTTTTATTTTATTATTTTTTTTAATTTTTTTTCAACGTTTATTTATTTTTGGGACAGAGAGAGACAGAGCATGAATGGGGGAGGGGCAGAGAGAGAGGGAGACACAGAATCGGAAACAGGCTCCAGGCTCTGAGCCATCAGCCCAGAGCCTGACGTGGGGCTCGAACTCAGGGACCGCGAGATCGTGACCTGGCTGAAGTCGGACACTTAACCGACTGCGCCACCCAGGCGCCCCTGTTTGTTTGTTTTTTAATTTCTGCTTCTGTTTTGTTTTGTTTTGTTTTGGCAAAAAAAATGGATATGCTCTTTTAAATTTTTTTTTTCAACGTTTATTTATTTTTGGGACAGAGAGAGACAGAGCATGGACAGGGGAGGGGCAGAGAGAGAGGGAGACACAGAATCGGAAACAGGCTCCAGGCTCTGAGCCATCAGCCCAGAGCCCGACGCGGGGCTCGAACTCAGGGACCGCGAGATCGTGACCTGGCTGAAGTCGGACACTTAACCGACTGCGCCACCCAGGCGCCCCTGTTTGTTTGTTTTTTAATTTCTGCTTCTGTTTTGTTTTGTTTTGTTTTGGCAAAAAAAATGGATATGCTCTTTTAAATTTTTTTTTTCAACGTTTATTTATTTTTGGGACAGAGAGAGACAGAGCATGGACAGGGGAGGGGCAGAGAGAGAGGGAGACACAGAATCGGAAACAGGCTCCAGTCTCTGAGCCATCAGCCCAGAGCCCGACGCGGGGCTCGAACTCCCGGACCGCGAGATCGTGACCTGGCTGAAGTCGGACGCTCAACAGACTGCGCCACCCAGGCGCCCCTGGATATGCTCTTTTAGAAAGAGAAGAAAACTTAGATTTTCTATGTTGATTTAAATTGGTTAGATCAATAAATAGCCCGAACAAGCATGAAACTAGGATTCAACTCCTAATGCTTAACATATGAAAAAGTATTGAACCAAATCAAATTTACTAAAATCTATAAATATTATGTAAAACAAAATCAGTGTAAATTAATGGCAAACTTGATGTGACTGATCATGTTGTTTTGCGGAATGAAACAATTTACCATGAGATGAAGTTGGCACCCATGGCTTTGGAGTTTTGGCGTTCATCCTGACATGCATTTCCATGTGTTCAGTCATTCTCTGCAGCTTTGAAAAGCTACATGGGCCTTTCCCTGCCTTAAATACAAGTAATTTATTTACAAGTAATCTTGTCATTTTATTATTCTCTTATTATCCTATCATAATTAAATACAGACTGCTTTATACCAACATATTTCTAAAGGTATAGGCATTATATTATCCACATATTCTAAATATGCTTATATTAATTTTAAAATCAAATACTATGTATTTTATTTCAGGATAAATTAATAATGAATATATGTATATGATTAAATAAATGATAAAACAAATAAGCAACATGATGATTATAGACTGACAGATAAATCTTCCTCCTGCTGATCCCCCAGTCCTTCATCCCCCACATTGAATCAAATATTGTAATTCTTATCATTCTAGAAATCACTTGTTTATGTATATGTATGTTGCAAGTGTGTGCATGTACAATTAATATACACCCATCCCTTTATTATACAAGTGAAAGCGGCTCTGGATCTTGTTATCTCCACATAATAAGAAGTCTTTAACATTTTCTCTTATCAGTTCCTGAAGATTTACTTGATTGTTCTAGCAGCTATAGAGTATTCTGTTTGTTTTAAAATAGTCGTTTATTTTTTTAAATTTATTTATTTATTTTGAGAGGGGGCTTGCAGAAAGAGAGAAGGAAAGAGAGAGAGAATCCCAAGCAGGCTCCACACTAACAGCATGGAGCCTGAAGCAGGCTGGATCTCACAAACGACGTTGAACAATTTTATGAGGGCATTTATCCACTGACATAGTATCATACAGAATATTTTCACTGCTCTAAAAATCCTCTTGCTCCACCTATTCATCCTATATTAATTTGCAGGCCATCTACAGAATGAAAACGTACGGAACACTGAAGTAGTGCCCTGGAAAGGATTTTGTGAAATACTTTTCTAGAGGTTCTATAGTGTGTGAAGTGAAATTTCACTTTAAATTTATGAGACTTATATTGCTCCAGAGCAAACTGACAATCACTGTGCTTCCTTACATAGCAGAGAATGGGGAGAGAAGTGGAGTATGCAGAACTGCCAAAAACCTTGGGTTTCCCCATAGACTGGTGGACCCCGTTGAGGTCTCATGGTCTACAATAATCAGGGAGAAAAATAAAGCATGTACAACTGCTCTTTCATGGAAAACACCAATGAAGACAGAAATGTTATTTATTTAGAGGATTTCGTTTAACGTAAATGATTGAGGAAAGGAGATGGAAGAAGATTGAATTAAAAAAAAGAGGATGAAGAAAGGTAATTTTTTTTTTTTTTTGAGTAAGAAATGGCAGGAGAAGGGAGAAAGCTAAATAAAGAAAAGTAGAGGAGAGACAAAAAAACTGGGTAAGAAAATTAAATTCAGGGTCAGAGTCTTGGAATTTAATGGTAATAAAAAAAAAAGAAGCAATAGCAGAACATTGGCCAGATTTTAATATTCAGACAGCATCAAAATAGTTTTCACTTACACTTTTCATAAAAGTTATGGTTTGAATTCAATATCTTCTATAATTTGGCTGCAACAGTGTGGAGTTTTTAAATTTCCATTTCATTTACAGGTTTTAAAGTTGGCTGCAAAAATCTGTTCCCAAACAAAACTCAGACCTACCAAAAGAATTAAACATATTTTATGTACTTTCAAGACAGTTGTATCTCTCCCCCCCAAAAAAATTAAAAAATAAAAGTGTAATATTACCAGTCTCCTACTCTTACACATGGCTAAGATAGGAAAAGATTTTGATGTCAAGCATTATATATGCCATTTACTCTTCAGTAAAATAAAATAAACATTTAACCACATTGAGATAGTGATGTTTATAAAGAGCCTCATATATGCTGGTATTTTTAGATGTGTTTTATGATGTATTCATAAATAATGGATCTATAACATGCAAATATATTGCTGAAATGTATTTCTAACATGCTTGGAAAGAGATGCTGTGCTTTTAAAGCACATGTTTTGAATTTTATTAACAATAACACAACATGTGGTTAGCCTTTTATTATCTGCTTTATAGAGGGCACTTACTAGAGATATTTTATTCATACTTTATTGTCACATAAAAAATTAAGTTTGTGCACAAGAAATAGTCTAGCAAGTTATCTTATATCATTATGTCAGGTTAAAACAAAAATCTATATCTTTATTCCTTAAGAAACACTAATGGAAGATATTGATAGGTAAATGATAGGCAGATAAAGATACATAGATACATTTAAGAATTGGTTAATATATACAACATATGGTTCAGATTACACAAAATTTATCATATTTAGCAATGTTCATTCAAATAGTTATTATTCTTTATTAAAACAGTTATAATTATTACATCACAATTTTATTTACAATAGGGACCTTATTTATATCCTTGTAAAATTTCTGAAGTCTAGTAGGAACTATATTAATAAATCCTTAAAAATTAACATTATAAAATATATGCTAATATTAAGTCTTCCAAATTATGCTATTCTTGTTAATTCATAAACCATTTATTATTGAAGAATACAGTAGAGTCTAAACACCTGGTAAATGAATTTTCATTGAATAAATAGATAATTATAAAATAACATAATATAAAGTCAAGGTGTCCTTAATTCATACCAGTTCAATATAATTAATATTCTGTATTATTTTTCATTATAAAACATATTTTAAATGCAAAATATATATCAATTAATTAAGTTTCATCTTGTAATTAATGTTTTATACTGTACTTCAATAAAGGGACAATATTTTATGAGTACCTTTCGATCATTGACTTAGCTGACCATAGCTATTATGTGTTATGGCTTGTATATAATTAAATGTATGGATTCATACAAGGCAGTAAAATGCCAGAAAATTAAGAATATTTTTCAGATGATTTTCATTGTATTAAAAGTATTCTCATCTCTTCTCTCTTTTGTTTATTTAGGCAAGAGAGTATGCCTTCCTCCAAACAGATAAGGAGTTTGAATTACCTCAAACATGGTGGAACTCCTCCATACCTGTGGGCCTATGTGCACTGATCCAGTATTTCCCATGTAGTTTTGTACCCTCTTTGGTGAATGAAATAACTTTTTGCGTTTATATCATATATGTGATATATATATATATATATATATATATATATATATATATATATCATTTGCTTTAAAAATATAACCAAATTGACCACATTTTGAAAACCTCTGCTTTAATAATTCAAAACAAAATAATGATCTATGTAATGTTTGAATGAGGGATTTTTCTTTATTTTTTGTTTTTTGTAATTATTCATGAATCAAGTCTTGTCAAAATATAACCAGTAATATATTTCAAAGATTACTTTTTATTTTTATTACGAATATATACATGAGTAGCACATAATCCATGCAAAATCTAAAAATAAAAAAAATGGAAGAAGGAAAAAAAGTGATAACCCACAAAAACCCCAAATATAATTAACATTGTGGTTATATGTCATTCTTAATTATATGTTTTTTTTTCATGCTTTTAAGTAAGGTTGAAGTCCCACTACCTTTGACAATAATGTATAATTCTTTTGAATCACATAATGGAATCATAAATGGTTTTATCTCAAAGATATCAAAGTTAATGAAATATTCTTATTTTAAATATGAATACACATATCTAAAAGTAGAATATCTCATACAGTAATTATTATACAATAAAGTTTAATGTGTGGTCATCTCCAGAATTAAGCAGGCCTACATATTTTAAATTTTTCTGATTTGATCATTGAAACCTTTATTTTATTGCAATTACAAAATGATTTTTTTATAGTGATGTGAATAATTTCCTGTGAGTTTTAACCAATGGCATTTAACTTATGTGACTTGCTCACATGGTTTTGCCAAATAACTTTTTGAAAGAAAATGGATGAAGGAACCAAATCAACATAAAAAAAGTGCTCAAGATCACTAATCATCAGGGATATCACCTCACACCTGTTAGGATGGCTATTATCAAAAAAAAAAAAAAGATAAAAATTGTTGGTGAAAATGTGAAGGGAAAGAAACCTGTACACTGTTGGTGGGAATGTAAACTGGTGCATTCACCATGGAAAACAGTATGGAGACTCCTCAAAAAAATGAAAAATAGTATATCATATAATCCAGCAATCCCACCTCTAGGTATGTTTTTTGATTAATTTTGTTTATAATATCTTCTTTAATTCTCCTCAGAACACACATTAATTGAAAAAAATACCATATCATGCAGAAGTAAAACGAATAATTGAAAAATAACCCATCTATAACAGCATCCTAAAGAACAAAGCTATTAGTTTTTAGTAAAGCCTGAGACTAAGTTCAGTCAGTGGTGGGATATGCCCATATCATTATGCCTCTTTTAAAAAATTTAATTAGACATACTTGCTCCACAGAATGTTATTTGATGTTTTCTCATCAACCTTAATTACAAAGATAGTGTTCTAAAGTACCTCAACAATATTGTTTTCTTAATTCTTTCATATATAATAATTTTGTTGTTTTGTGATCCTTTTTTCATTATAAATTCTAGCTGATTATTATTACCATATAGAAATACAATTAATTATAATTGATTAATTAATTATAACTTATTTATTTTGTAACCAACCACTATACTGAGCTTTCTTATTAGTGTCAATATGTCATGTCATTACCAAAAATGATAAAACTGCCTCTTCCTTTCCATTACTTTATAATGCACAAGTATATTTCTTAACTTCTTGCATTATCCAGAACTTCTATATAATTGTGAAATAACATTAAGAGAAAAGATATTTGTATTGTCACTATGTCTAATGCTGATTGCCTCTGGGTGTTCAACACTAAATTTGACCATGCAGATTGATTTTAAATAATATTTACCATGCTAAATACATATCTTCAATTACTAATTTTCTTTAAAAACTATCATTTTTCAAATCAGGAGAAAATTCAAAGTTTTTATTTAACACATTTTGTAATATATTACAAATGACCAATTGGTTTTGTTCATTTAACTGGTAGATTTAAGGTATTAGATTATTAGACTCCCCAGTGCTTATATGTCCTTTTTGTTATATTGTCTCTGATAACTTACATTTGCTGTTATTTCTCATATATTTTATGTTGTTATTTTTCACACTAATTTTATAATATGTTATCAGAATTTTTTCCAACTATATTCACAGATTTTTACTTATTAAGTGTACTTTCTGACACTCTTCTTATGCTATGATATATAGATGTGTTAAATTTTTAAATATATAGCATTTAAATTAATAATATCATTGAGATTTCTAAATACTTTAGTATATATTTTATCTAGTACTTTATACTACCATTTTATATTCATATTTATACAATATCTATATCATTCCTAATATAGGTCTTTATGTTTTCCCTATATTTCTCTATATTGTTATCATATTATTCTCTGTATTGTTATACACTTTTACTATTTATGATTGTGGTGTATGTTTATTACTATTATCTAAGAATGATAATGCTCTATGATTCATATCCACATATCTTCTATCCACCATTTAAGCAGACATTTATATTTTTGTGAAGTTATATCTATTAGAAAAACTAATTGCAGTAAATTTGTTCTTAAAGTATAGCATACTAGTGTATATATAAAACCATTTATGTTTGAGTTTTTAGAGGATTTATAATTTATTAAGACAAATAATTCTTAAATGAACAGTAGTGTATATAAGTCTTCTGTAAATTTATGATTTTTCTTTTGGATATATTAATGGAAGTAATAGATGGCTCAATTATAATAATGAATACTTAAGGGTCTTCATACACATTACAAATTGACTTCCAAAATAAGTTAAATAAAGCAAAGCCTAAGAGTTTCCCTTAAATCATTTCATTACATTTTATTACTGTTACAAAAATGTCTGCAAATTGAAAATATCAATGAGAATTTTTTTCCCACTTAGTATTACATCAATTATCAATGAGATTAAAAATGGCTTCTTAAGATTTTCCATTTATCCCCTTTTGAAAATGTATTCTTCACCTTAATTGACCTTTTGTTAGTTATGCATATGTAGTGTACTATCTTTAGGAACTAGTCCGTTCTTTTTAGCATGACATTCATAGAAGCTTGAAAGTAGATTCATGCCCCATTTCTGGAAAGCACACCTGCAGTACTCTGCAGAGTACATTGCTCTGTGTAGTGGAGAGTGGGAACCTGTTATGAAACAGGGCCAGTCAAAACTGATCCCTGTAATCAACATAATGTTGATAATATAAGGACTTCTTAGGGGTTACTAAGCCCAAAGGGGTAAAATTTGGTACTTTTTATACTCAAGTTTCAAGATCAAGTGGAGAAGGCTCAATGTACTATGAGAAAGTGAGGGCAACACAGAGAAGGAAGCAAAGCTAAGAGAGGGAAAAGGAGAAGAGTCAGCAGAAAAGGTAGGGGAACAGAGAAGAATGAGAGACAGAGTCTTGATTCCATTATGTAAGCTTTGCGTTCTTCTGCATATGAGGTTGCATCTGTTGTTGGAGTAGTTAATATAGATCAATAAAGTTCCTTCTGTCTTGAACTGGTTTGACCTCAATATCTTATCTGTGTACAGAAACATACAGACATTGATAGCATAAGCCGAATATTTTAACAGCAAACTAAATTGTAGAATCAACAAATTCAAGTTCTGAGAAGTAGCAGAAAGTATTTCCAATTTGATTGGAATTTGATAATACTTTTTATATAGCCACAAATAAGCTGCTTAAATTCCTTCCTTTTTCATCTTTAAGTTTTTGTTGCTGTTGTTGGTTTGTTTTTACTTTAGAGAGAGAAAGCACAAGTGGGGAATAGGGGGAGAGAGAATCTTAAGGAGGCTCCACCCTCAGTGTGGAGCCCAGAGAGGGGCTCAATCTCAAGACCCTGGGATCACGACCTGGGCCAAAATCAAGAGTCAGACACTCAACCGACTGAGCCACACAGGCATCCTCTTTTACAGCCTTAAATTTTGATGATACTAAAGGTCTTCTTTCTCCCATTCTTCCCCCTCCTCCTCTTCCTTCTTCTTGATTATAGTTGACACACAATGTCACATTAATTTCAGGCGTGTGCTTGGTGATCCTATTTTCATTCAACCATCTGAAATGGGTAGCTTAATTCTAGTTAAGAGTAGTAACACCATGGGGTGCCTGGGTGGCTCAGTGTATTAAGTGTCTGAATTCAGTTCAGGTCATGACCTTACAGCTCGTGAGTTCAAGCCCCGTGTAGGCCTCTGTGCTGAAACCTGAGTCTGGAGCCTGCCTTGGATTCTGTCTTCCTCTGTCTCTCTCTGCCCCTCCCCCGTCTGTGCATGCGCTCACACACGCTCACTCGCTCTCAAAAATAAATAAACATTAAAAACAAATTTAAGAGTGATACACTCGCTCTCAAAAATAAATAAACATTAAAAACAAATTTAAGAGTGATAACACCTGGATACTTAAGAGCATTACCAGAAAATGGGAGTTTGATGCAAGAACTGAGGTGCGTATTTTTGAAGGGGGGTAAATTTTCATCTCTTTTTTTTTCTTTTTTAACAATGGGCAGTAGCATTATGATAGACATAGCTATTTTTGAAATTATATTTAAGGGAAAAAGAGCCCATTTACAAAGGAAGGATTTTCTTTGAGACCAGGATTTCCTCAAATCTATGTGACCCTACTAGAATTTTCAGTCATATAAGAGCATGCTCTGTACACAGAAATCAGGGGTGGACATATAATTGAAGTTTTCCTCACTTTACAATACTCCCTGCCCCTGCAAGAATGATAGTTCCTAGCAGTGATCACAGTACATAATAATATCTTTCATTAGAATATACAAAAATTGAAGGTCAAAAGAAATTGCTCTGCTGAGGATGTAAAAATTGGATCTTATACCTTATGCATTATCCTCATATTTTATTGGAGCATTCCTATTATTATTACTCATTTCATGTGAACATTATATTTTAAACAGAAAACTTTATTTTGTTTCATTTTTTTATTAGTTCCATCATCTAAGAGTTAGTTTCAAAAATTTTATAAAATATCAAAATTTTTAAAATTTTCTTGGTACTTTGAAATTTTATAACTGTGTGATCATATAATTCATATAATGTGAAATCATAATCATGTAATCATACAAATTATGATTCACATGTTACATATACATTTCTCTTTTGAAAGATGAATTTTTTTGAAATAGAATAAAATTTATAAGCGCCTTGAAATAATTACAAAGCTTATACTTAAAGCTTATACGGATAAATAAACTGTGGTATATCAAGTCAATGGAACTTTATCCAGTACTAAAAAAATGACCTATCGGGGCGCCTGGGTGGCGCAGTCGGTTAAGCGTCCGACTTCAGCCAGGTCACGATCTCGCGGTCCGTGAGTTCGAGCCCCGCGTCAGGCTCTGGGCTGATGGCTCGGAGCCTGGAGCCTGCTTCCGATTCTGTGTCTCCCTCTCTCTCTGCCCCTCCCCCGTTCATGCTCTGTCTCTCTCTGTCCCAAAATAAATAAACATTGAAAAAAAAAATTAAAAAAAAAAAAGACCTATCAAGCTATGAAAATACATGGAAGAATCTTAGATGCCTATTACTAAGAAACAAGCGTATCTGTAAAGGGTACATACTGTATATGATCCAACTATATGATATTTTGGAAAAGGCAAAATATAGAAAGAGCACAGAGATCAGTAGTTTCCAGGGGTTGAGTTGGAAAAGAATGAATAAGTGGAGCACAGAGGATTGAGGACAGGAAAATACTCTATATGATACCATAATGATGGATACATGGCATTATACATTTGCTAAACCCATAGAAGGTACAACTCTAAGATAAACTATGAACTATAATATAAACTATGGACATTGTTTTCATGGTTAAAAGCATTTTTTAAAAGATAACTCATTGACAGTAAAAAGAATATAGTGAAACAAATCAATTGGTAGTATGTTTACAGCTGTTCATAAGACTGATTTCCTAAATTCCTATATCTGACAAGATAGCAAAGTAATGCTATCTGGAGTAACTTGGGGATGTGTCAGCTGTCTATTCTTGAAGACTATGCTTCAATGAAGTGTTGAAGAGCACTCTGCCACCCAAGCACTTAGAATTAGGAATGCAATTAGACGTAGATAGCTTCCATTTTACATACTAAAACTACGTTTAGTTCTATGTGTGATTCCTGAAGAGTTTGACTAATATCATTTTATTACCAAGTCGAGAGAGCAATATATTGAAGTGTTTAAGCACGTATATTTTGGTGGGATAAACCTTGGTTTTGAATCTCAGATACATATGTCATTAATTCTATTGTCATTCTATATTTGTTCATCTTTAAATGATGACAGTAATTGTATCTACCTTCTAGGAATACTTTTTAAAATGAAAGTCTCATGTTTTCAGCAAAATGGCTAGCTCACAATAGCATCTCAATAATGAATATTGGTTTCCATTACTTCTCAATTTTTTGGCATAGTTAATATGAGGGTCTCTGGATGTACTGAGGTACCTAAAAACAAGGTCTGCCAAGCTAAGGGTTCAACCCTAAATTGTAATAAATGCTCTAAATAAGTGACTGGAAGATCTTTTGAAAGACACTCTGATCACTGAGCCTGCAAGTATGTGTTTGAGGAATTTAAACACTAATGCTATATTCAAAATTCTGAGTAACATCAAGTTTCTGTGAAGATAAAGCAGATCATTGATTTAGTGTTTTGGCAGTTAATATGGTAACTTGTACTGACTTTACTCTTGTATAAAGAGGTAGCTTCTGGGTGCTAGTTCAGTTTTACAACCTTAGAAACAAAACTGCTATTTCAATAACAATACCCAGGGAACTGAAGTGTGGAGAGTTTAGCTAACTTGCCTTAGTTTACAATGCTAATAAGACTATTAGCCACATATTTTTGCTGCCATAACAAGAAAATAGGGGTGCCGGGGTGACTCGATCGGTTAAGCATACAACTCTTGATTTCAGCTCGGTCATGATCTCACTGTTTGTGAGATTGAGCCCTGCTTTGAGCATGGAGCCTGTTTGGGATGCTCCCTCTCCCTCTCTCTGCCTATACCCTGCTTGTGTTCTTTCTCTCTCTCCCAAAATAAATAAATAAAATAAATTAAAAAAAATAGACAGCCATATATATTTTGTTTATTTTTCAAATAAAATCTACTAGAGCTAAATGTTAGATTTGTTGTTTTGTTTCATTTCACTAAGAGGCATGTTAAGGTCTTTATCATAGATTAAACTCTTTGTTGTTTGGGATTTTACAAAGAGGTACCAATAGGATTTGCTAAATTGTGAAAAACAACATGCTTTATCATTTGTGTCTATTAAGTCTACACAGGAAAATTCTTATTCTATACAATTAATGGCATTTTAGAATACATAACATAGTGTTCCCTACTGTACTTGTCTACTGTACCAACAGATAAAATGTTTCTACCTATAGGAAGCCTATTTTTAGTTGCATTACCAAAAAATGTTAAGCTACATACTTAAGCTACAAACACTGTATCTGAAAATGGTATTATCATCTTTTTTGGTCCTGCAGCAACATTACCACTATATAACTTTTTAATTTGGACCTTATTCCTCATGAATGGTTGTGACCTCACTGAAGAATGCCAAGCAGCACAGTTCAAATAAAAATAATCAGTAGGATTGACATGAGTCAAAGGTGTGTCTATTAAACTAAAGTTTGCTCTCAGGTATACCACAGACACATGATTTCTGTATGAAGTATATATATGAAATACATATATTTATAAATATAAATATCTAATATAAATGTATAAGTATATAATTTATAAATAATTGTATATTTATTTTAAATATTATTTATAAATAAATTTATATATAATATATAAAATAAATAAATATATAACTATATAAATATAATATAAATATAAATATTTATAAATACAAATGTTTTGTTATATTTGTATAAATATATATTCAGATTTAATCATAGAAATATTTATCAAAACAAAACATTTAATTAGGAAAATTAAATATTAGAAAATTAGTTATTAGATAAAAATTATTAAAGACTGAACTTTCTTTAGCAATTATGTGGAAGAATTATTTTTAAAAGAATAATGTCTTGATGAAAATTGGAAAACTGGGATCTAGATCAGGATTCAGCCTAAATCATACACTTTTGTTTACTAACTGGTATAACTTCTGAAATACAAGGAATGGAAAAGGGGAGAGAAGCGGTTCTTGCTTTCACGAATTTTGATATACAAGGGAAATGAGTTGGCAAATGATTATAACTTAACCAGAGCCAGAAGATAATTTCAAGTAAAGTTCTATTCACATTGAAATTCTATTAAATTGGCAGTCCCTGGGGAAGATTTTTATGAATGATGTGATATTTGAAAAGCAGCCTGTGAGCAAGATTAAGAAAGGAAGAGACAAAGGTAGAAGGAAGAGACAGAGCAAGAGAATTAGTTCTATAGGAAGAGATCTCACATAGCAAGAGTGATTGAAATGAAAAAGGAAGAAATTAAAAGAATCAAATGCTTGACAGGCCTAAGCTACTGGGAAGGCCTTGCTAAGTGTGCAGAGCATGGCCTTTACATAACTCATTTATTTCTTTCACATTTGCTAAAATATCTTGCTAACTAATCCCACAAGAGATTTTCTGATAAACCCAAATGTCCATCCATTAAATCTGTTAAATAGATCTAAATATCTAACCTGCTTGAAAAATACATTATCATCATCACTTAATTTTTTTTAGGAAATCAAATTAACTTACAAATATTATTGATGACTTAAAATTAAATTAAATACTGTGTCTTAGACATTTGAAAACACTATTATGTAACATCCAAACCAGATACATGGGCCTCATTGCAAGATAAACCTCTGGACTGAAATGTTCTTACTGATATGTCACTAACTAGTATCTTGTCTCTTGGTAATTTCAAGAATTGTTTTTAATGATTCTAATTTTGGGGGATTAAAAATGTCTTTCCTAAGTATCCATTTCATATATTATTGCTCCAGAAAAGTGATTTTCAATTTTTTTTTCAATTCTAATATTTATTTATTTTGAAAGAGAGAGAGCGTGCATGTGCACGCATGGAAGTGGGGGAGAGGCAGAGAGAGAGAGAGATAGAAGGAGAATCCCAAATAGGCCTCACACTGTCAGCCCAGAGCTCAATGCAAGGATCAATGCAAGAACCTTGAGATCATAACCTATGCTGAAATCAAGAGTCTGACGCTCAACTGACTGGTGCCCCAGAAAAGTGATTTTTATATACCAACTTACCTCACTTTTCAAAATTCCTATTTTTCTATAACATATTTTATATACAAAAATATAATCAATTAATAAAATACTAAGCAATGCAGGAGAAGATGTTTATATAGTACAACACTGAAATTGAAATAGGAATACTATTGAAGCTACTGGGTCTACACTCCGATGGAAACACTCTCAGTCCTAATGCCAAAAGTAGTTACCAGTCTGTGTTTTGTACTCATTTCCCCCTTCTTGGCAATACGGTTTTATGTGTCTTCATATACATGTTTCTTTAAACAATGCATTATGACGTTTTTAGTACTTTGGAAATTCGTACACGATATTATAATGCATATGTTCTTCTGAACTTCTTTGCTTACTTAATGTCATGTTTGTGAACTTTGCTATATTGATGTGTGTAACTTTATTTCATTCACTTCCATCTCTGACAAGTGTCTCCTCAAAATATACTACAGTTTATTCATACTTTCTTCTATCAAGGTACATAGAGTTAATTTTAACCTGTTATATTTTTCTATTAGAAAGTAAGCTGCTATAAACATTCTTATATGCATGTCTAGAATATCTAAGGTTACTTGGAAAGTAATTTTCCTAGGACATTTGCCCAGGAATGGAATTTTGGAGATTGTATCTTTATGAATTTAATATTTTTTTTGATTTTATGCATCAGAAAAAGCTTTTCACAGTGCATGGCTTATTGTTAATTTTTTCATAGTCTCTTTTGATGGTAAGCACAAGTTTTACATTTTAACATAGTAGAATAGTAGAATTTAGTGGGTTTTTTTGCATTTTGTTTTGTTTTGTTTTTTAGTTTGAGATTTTCTGTTTTTAAAGAAATGTTTCCTTTGTATAAGTTCATAAAAATAATCTACTATAATCTCTTCTAACCATTTAAAGTTTTATTCTCACTAATTTTGCAATAGTCATCAAATTGTTTTTACAAATGAGGAAGATATAAAATTTATTTTTTAACTGGTGGTGGCCAATGAAATCACATGTAATTTATATCCTCATGATTTTCCCATAGATTTCAGTGGCCATTCAGCTGTGTACCAATTTCTAAATACAACTGTTTCATTATTTGTAGATGACGTAGTTACACATCTGCCTACTCACACAAAAAAGCACATATTCTTGGTGCTATCATGAGAATTCATGTACATATGCAGGGCAGCAAAAAATTTGAGGTACCCTATATGAAAACTCCCAGCTGAAGTTGAGGAAGGTGAGGCATTGCCTTTTTACAACTCTTATACTGTAAAAGAGAGTCATTTTTAGGCTTTTTAGAGAGATTTATTTTGAATTTAGGTGAGGTGGGGGTTAATGGTAATTTTGCTGTTTAATATAGCCCCCAGGCATAGGGTTGAAATGCTGCCCAGTATGACAAAGTGTAAGATAAGAAGTCCGGGATGTGCCTTATGGAGAAAAAAATATGTGTTAGATAAGCTTTGTTCAGGAATGAGTTCTGGTTGTTCTGGCCATGAGTTAAATGCTAATGAATCAACAATTATATTAAATGAAGTGCCTTTAAGCAGAAACACACATAAAACAAGGTTATGTATTGATTGACTGATGAAATGTGATCAGGGGTCCTCAGGAACCTAATCCTCTAATACCCCTAGGAGCTGTGGTTTAGCATTTACTAATTGAGTGTTTGCAGATTATTTATTGTAACATTACTGTGCAGAATGTGAATCAATTTAAGGTCTTGTTCTTTTCCTATACTCTCTATTGTACTATCTTGGTCTGTTTTCAGATTCCTGTACCAATTTTATACTTAGCCTGTAATTGCTTTGAAATAGATATAGAAACTTCATGGGTCACATTCCCCTCTGTGTTCCTCTTCTTCTTCAGTAGTATGTTATCTGTAGTCCTTTGTATTTCAGCATATATTTTATATTCTGCTTGTCAAGTCCAAGGTATCCATCCAATTGATCGCATGACATTGGATATATAGACTTAATTGGGGAAATATTTTTTGTATCTTAAGGATAGTGATCCTTTCAGTTGATGCTTTTGATTTATCTCTTTAGTTTTGTCTTTTTTAATGTATCCTCAATAAAATTTTCTATGTATCCATCCTTCACATTATTCATACACTTAATCTAACATAACATAGTTTTGTTTTCAATTTGGTCATTTTACAAACACATGATTTTAGCTTTGCTGATGTTTAGGATTACGATTGATTTTTGGATGTTGATTTTACAGTTTTTCTAAACTCTACTCTTTTTTCCAATATTTGGACCCTAGATTCTTTTGGGTTATCTATGGATACAATATATTATCTCTGAAAGATGAGAGAGTTTTCTTCCTTTGACTTTTTTTTTTAATCACTCAATCCTTATATTTTTTCTTACTGTATTAGCTCATATTACAGTGATACAGTGATATTTACCAAGCTTATTTACGTTTTGATATTTATAAAATTATAATATTCAACTTAATTATGAAGCAAGTTATAGATTACTTTTGTATATACGTTTAATCAACTTTAGAAAGTTATCGTTAACACATAATTTAGAACTTTTCTCATGAATGGCTGTTGAATTTTATCAAAGGTTTTTATTTTTGCAGTTAAGTAAATCCCATGGTTTGCTCCTTCCTTATCAAAACATTATAAATTCCATTTTTGCCTCACTACACTTCTACACATTTAGCTTTATGAGTGCCTTTTATTATGGCTGTTTTTTGATTTATTGTTTTTGTCTTGAGCATTTAAAAAAACATTTTGCATAAATATGGACATATGAGGATAATATTTCTACCATGTTTGCTATTGATGTTTAACATTAATTCTGGAAAATTATCATCAATTTCCTTTTAAGTAGTAGATTTTGAGCCAGTCTCTTAATTCTCTCCCTCTCTGTCTCTCTTTTTTTAAAAATTTTATTAGATATATATTGAGCTTTAGTAGTCTATCTTCCATATCCCTTATCCTCCCTCATATTTTCTATTTCTTTCTGTAATATATTGCAGATAATAATTTCCTCAGTGATATCCCTTATTTTGTTTTATTTGTATTCAACTGGGTAATAATATAATAATAATATAACCAATATAACCAATATAACCAATCTTTTAAGTTTTGCTGCTAGCTAGTCTTTTAATTATCAGGTTTTTTCGCCCCATTTCTAGACGTTCTATTTAGTTTTTTCATATCTGCTTTATAATTTTTATTTTTTCTTTTCTATGTTTAAGCATTGAATGTACAATCATTTTATATTTCCTATATGTTCATTTCAACATACTTGAGATTTAGGATCTTTTGCTTATTTCAGCTAATTCGTGGTCATGGTGTCTTGATTTTTTCGTATATGGTAATCTTTACTGGGACCTTATATTTGACTGAGCTTACATTTGAGAGCCCTTTAAGTGCTGCATTTCAGATGCTTATCTCCAGACATGATTTTAGAATGTAGACGCTTATAATTTCCAAAATTAACAAGTATTAGTTTCATTGTAATTACCACTTATTCTCTTAACTTTCCCTCTATCTTTCCCTTAACATTTCACAATAAGTAGTAAGAAGAAACGAGGTTACACCTTCAACAGGTTCCTTGGAAACTACATTAACTAAATATTGCCTAGAAATTTTCTTTTCCTTACAGTTGTAGGAAACAAATCCATGGTAGATAAAGCCAGTGTTTTCTTCAATAATAGATATAGTCATTGAATAGAAACATTAAAGGTACTTCCAGTGAGGCCTGAAAAGTAAACAAGAAACATATTCTTGGAAACTGAAGGAAAGATGATCCTTATTATTATATGAGACTAATTGATTTTTTAAAATTTTTTAAAAAAGTTTATTTCTGAGAGAGAGAGAGAGAGAGAGAGAGAGAGAGAGAGAGAGCATTTGAGCAGGGGGAGGGGCAGACAGAGAGGGTAACAGAGGATCCAGAGCAGGCTCTGCACTGACAGCAGAGAGTCTGATGCAGGATGAGATCATTACCTGAGCAGAAGTTGGATGCTTAACCACTGAGCCACCCAGGTGCACCAAGACTAATTTAAAATGATTCTTGTTGGGGGCGCTTGGGTCGCTCAGTCAGTTGAGCCTTCAACTTTGGCTCAGGTCATGATCTCTGGTTTGTGAGGTCGAGCCCCCTTCGAGCCCCGTGCGGGCTCTGTGCTGACACCTCAGAGCTTGGAGCCTGGAGCCTGCTTCGGATTCTGTGTCTCCTTCTCTCTCTGCCCCTCCCCGACTTGTGCTCTGTCTCTATCAAAAATATATCAATGTAAAAAAGAAAAAAAAATTAAATGATTCCTGTTGAGGTGCCTGGATGGCTCAGTGGATTGAGCAACCAACACTTGATTTTGGCTTAGGTTTTGATCTCAGGGTCATGGAATCAAGCCCTGGGACAGGCTCTGCTCTGAGTGTGGAGCCTGCTTATGATTCTCTCTCTCTCCCTCTTCCCCTCTCCAATGCTCATGCTCTCTTCTCTCTAAATAAATAAATTAATAAAATTAAATATAAAATTAAACAATATAAATAAAATAAAAAGCTTCTTGTTTAATCATTCCCTTTAATGGTACCAAACAAAACTATTTCAAAATTAAAGTGCTGGATTATGCTATGCCAGAAAATGAACTTTTGTTACATACAAGTGAGCTAATACAGGGATTACTTTTTAAAATGTCTCTTTAATGAATCTATCTGGTCATTCACTAGTTACACAAACAGAAAATAAAACTGAAGCGTATGTACCATGCTATGTGATGTAAATTTGAGGGATACCACTGCAAATAAGATCATTATCTTAGTCAAGGGGTTTACAGTTAAATTTAGCTGTCTCAAATTTTCTTCTCATTCTTTACATAAGTGGGCTGGAACTCATGTCTCTGAGTATACAGGCTTGGCACAGTATTTGTAATTTCACACCTTTCTGTCTCACTCAAAAGACCATTGGAATACAACAGGAGAATGAAGTTATATTTGAGATAAAATTGAATGCCTCTTATAATGACAAAATTACAAAATAACAATAACATAGATACCCAATTATTAGTATTAGCAAATTAATTGGGAATGCCTTATGGTAATCACAACCTACTGGTGAGTTATAACCCTATGAGGATTTCTGGTATATGCATTAATTTTTCTGTTTGTTTGTTTTAATTTTAGGGAGAGAGAGAGATCAGAAGAGAGAGGGAGAGGGGCGGTGGGACAGTAAGAGGATCTTAAGCAGACTGCACCCTCAGCATGGAGCCCAACATGAGGCTTGATCTCACAATGCTGGAATGTGAGCCAAAATCAAGAGTCAGGTGCTCAACTGATCTAGCCACCCAGGCATGAATAGTAATTAGTGGTAAAATTATTAAAGAACTAGAGACTTTGAATGTTTTAACCATCTTACATATATATATATATATATGATATATATTTATTTATATATATATTCTGAAGAATATTTGTTTAGCACCATATGGCTCTGATTTGCTTATCACAGAATTTTAGAGCTGCTAGATCAACTCTATCACTTTAGAAATAAAGAAACCAAGGCTCAGAGATGTGCATCTGAAATTCACTGCTTTGTCCTCTGCAACTTTTATCCAAAAGATTTAAAAAAAAATTTTTTTTTCAACGTTTATTTATTTTTGGGACAGAGAGAGACAGAGCATGAACAGGGGAGGGGCAGAGAGAGAGGGAGACACAGAATTGGAAACAGGCTCCAGGCTCCGAGCCATCAGCCCAGAGCCTGACGCGGGGCTCGAACTCACGGACCGCGAGATCGTGACCTGGCTGAAGTCGGATGCTTAACCGACTGCGCCACCCAGGCTCCCCAAAAGATTTTTATTAAAATAAAGAAGTTATATTTATCAAATTCGTAGATGACAAAAAAAGAGGAAGATATAATATGATAGATGGCAAAATTAAGTTCAGGCAGTTCTTGACAAAGTGGATTGATGTACAGAATTCAAGGGTATTGTACTCAACAAGAATAAATATAAATTAATGCATTTATGTTAAAAGTTAGGCAAGTATAAGAAATGATGAGAATTGGATCCACTACAGTACTCGTTAACAACCTTTAAAAAAAAATCTTTTGCTGGGGCACCTGGATGGCTCAGTTAAGTGTCTGACTTTGGCTCAGGTCATGATCTCGTGGTTTGTGACTTTGGTTTGAGAGTTTGAGCCCTGCACTGGGCTCTGTGCTAATAGCTCAGAGCCTGGAGCCTGCTGTAATTCTGTGTCTCCCTCTCTCTCTGCCTCTCTACCACTTGCACTGTGTGTCTATCCCTCAAAAATAAATAAACATTAAAAAAATTTTTCTTTAATCTTTTGCTGAGAGGCACCTGGGTGGTTCAGTTGGTTAAGCATGTGACTCTTGGTTTTGGCTCAAGTATCTCATGGTTTCATGAGATGGAGCCCCACTGTGCTGACAGCAAAGAGCCTGCTTAGGATTTTCTCTCTCCCTCTCTCTCTGTCCCTCCCCTGCTAATGCTGTCTTTGTCTCTCTCAAATTAAATAAATAAACTTTAAAAAGTAAAACAAATATTTTGCTGAATATGAACCAGTAAAGTTATGTGGCTTTTAAATAATGAGTGTATGGATTGACACAGTGTCCAACAGAAGAAAGATAAGTACTGAGATCGATCCTATATAAACCATGTAAGAATAGTGTGCATTTCTTGACCCATACCAGAGGCTATCATATATTGGTTTCTTTTCTGAGAAGAGTATCAAGAATCTTTAGAGGGGCACTTGGGTGGCTCAGTCGGTTAAGCCTCCGGCTTCAGCTCAGGTCATGATCTCACGGTTCGTGAGTTTGAGCCCCGCATAGGGCTCTGTGCTAACAGCTCAGAGCCTGCAGCCTGTTTGAATTCTCCCTCTCTATCCCTCTCCCACTCACGCTGTGTCTCTCTTTGTCTCTCAAAAATAAATAAATGTTAAAAAAATTTAAAAAAATAATCTTGAGAAATTAGGTGATTTAAGGATATTCAGATAATTGAAGGAGGAATGTACTCTGGGTCTTCATTGTAGAGTTGTCATGAGGGATGTGTCACTCAAGAAGATTCATGTGCTAAGGAACTTTAATATAGTCTTTTATTATTTAAGAAAAAAAAGGCTGAAAAGGTTAATAGGGAATTTTGCTGCAGAGTGTAAGGTAAAATGAATCCTGATTAAAAACCAGAAAGCCTGAGGGTATGTCTCAGCTAAAAATTATTAGATATAACATCCTGAAAAAGCTACAACCACTTTCTCAACCACAGTTTTGTCTATAAGCTGGTGATAGTAAGACCACCTTGTCTATTTCATAGGTCATGATTAAAGCAAAAGAAAATTATGGATGGAAGTGTTTTGCAAGTAATGACTATACATATACCAAGTTTGTAGTAACTTTGGTTCAACAAAGGTGAAATGAGAATGGTTGTCTTCAATAAAACACCATGGTACCCTCTAGATGCTTTAAAACAGAAGCCAAAACTCACATGTCCAGGATCTTTTAAAAGGGAAGTCTTCTTCAGAAAATAAAATGTATTAGAGGGATGTGAGATCACTGCTAACTCTAAGAATCTAATTTCTGAAAGGAAGAATTACACCTTATACAAAATAATTAAAATATTTTATTCTTGATGAATTATTTTTCAATAAGTGATCCTAGGTATCCACCCAGAATTCTCATTTCAAATAAATTTGATTGTTCTCCACTTGTTTTGGAAGGATGGTAGTTCTTGTGACATAATAATTTTCTGTTTATAAATGAAGACCAGTATTCATATAAATCCAATTGCTGATATTGGTAGTAAAATGAAAATGGAGAGAGAAGTCACTTCTTTGAAATGGGTGGCTCTTAGCTATCAAAAACATCTGGATTGAGAGTAGATTATCAAGTTGGAAGCTGGCAATTACTTACCATGTAAATAGATGAATCATATTCTCTATTCAGAAACAATCACACATAGTAGTTTCTAAAAAAAATTTTATATGTCTTCAAACACCTCAAGGATGGTCGGTCTGTGTTATTGTTTATAATTTGTTTTTGTTTTTGTTTTTTTTTTTCAAAGTTTATTTTATTTTTTGGGACAGAGAGAGACAGAGCATGAATGGGGAAGGGGCAGAGAGAGAGGGAGACACAGAATCGGAAACAGGCTCCAGGCTCCGAGCCATCAGCCCAGAGCCTGACGCGGGGCTCAAACTCACGGACTGCGAGATCGTGACCTGGCTGAAGTCGGACGCTTAACCGACTGCGCCACCCAGGCGCCCCTATAATTTGTATATTTTGAAGCCATGAGACCTATTTCCTAAGAAATGTCAAAGTCTATTGTATTCAGAACTAAAGCCAGAAAGTCCAACAATATTTCTTTGAGTATTTCCACAGTGGGTCTGTCACTGCTGTTCTCTTATAGCAGATGTGTATCTATCACTGAGATGTTTAAGAATTTGTTCACCATTCTTTGAAAGGAATGTCTCAGCTGAAATACTGTACATTTGTACCTTATAAGTTACCAGTCATAATACACTAAATTTTAATAGAAATTGAATATTCAACTCTGCAGAAAAATAAAATGTATAAAGTAAAAAAAACAAAAACAAAAAAAACAAAAACAAGCAAACTGTGAAGTAGCCTTTGTTATCCATTCAATAAGCCATACTAATGAATTACACTGATTCTTTTATTGAAATGTATTGAGCTTCTTCAATTATTGAAAGCAACAATGCATACTCTGAATAGAAAAAAATACCTTCATATCAAGAAAATTCAATGTAAAGCCATTTGACCTCCTATAGCCAGATTATTAGTGCAATTTAAAATGTGGCTTACTCTAAGTCTCAGTAGGGACATTTCCATATTTTTTGGTCTTTTTAATGATGAAATTTACATTTCTATAAGAAAAATACAGTATTATATTAAAATTACCTATTCTGACTCTACTTTCCCTGCCACTATATGCTGTATTTTTTCTTTCTTTCCTTTCCTATGTTTCCTACCTTCATCCTCCCTTCCTTCTTGCTTCCCTCACTTCTTTCTTTCTTTTGTAAGAGTTTTGATTATTGAAAGACTGAATTATGTAAGAATATTGATCCTGTAGGTACCCAATTACAATAAAAAACTGTGGTTACCTTTCCCAAACCAATTTAGACTAGCTCAATGAATGACTAAGAAGACGATTTATTTCCTTTCTCTTTTTTTTCCTTTGAAAAGATTCATATTTGATCTTATATATAAAAAAGTGATTCTAAAATAACCTCTCAGAAATAGGTTTTGGTGGCTAACATTATTTTGATATAAAAAGATAATATTTACAAAGCAATATCCTACAACTAAATTGCTTATGTAAAAGCCACTGCTTTGCTTGTATATTTTCAGCAATTTTTATGATTATTATTATTATGTTTCACCTAGTGGTTTTACTTGCTGATTTGGCTTTCTCTAGATGTAGCTAGAGATGTTTGTTCCATATATGATTTCTTAAGTTTTGGTCATTGTATATATCCAACCATTATGAAAAAAAAAAAAAGGGAGAGTATCCTAGCATAATCAGCAAAAAAACACTATGACCATAGAAAATTTAACATTTTGGAGAAATGAGCTTTAAAATAAAACAAATTAGGGGTGCCTGGGTGGCTCAGTTGTTAAGCATTTGACTCTTGATTTTGGCTCAGGTCATGATCTCACACTTGGTGAGTTCAAGTCCCGCATCAGGCTCTGCATTGACAGCGTGGAGCCTATTTTGAATTCTCTCTGTCTCTCTCTCTCTCTCCTCCTCCTCCTCCTCCTCCTCCTCCTCCCCCATTTACACACACACTCTCTCTTTCTCAAAATAAATAAATAAACATAAAAATAAAACAAATTATATATGTAAATATATAATATATATGTATATATTATATATTTGTCTAGAAGAGTGTTATCACCTACTTTACATTCTTTTAAATGCTTATTTATTTTAAGAGAGAGAGAGAGAGAGAGAGACCATGAAAGCAGGGAAGGACAGAGAGAGGTTCCCATTCAGGCTCCGCAATGTCAGTGCAGAGCCTGATGCAGGGCTCGAATTCAGGAACTGTGAGATCATGACCTGAGCCATAATCAAAAGTCAGACGCTTAACCAACTGAGCCACCCATGGGCCCCAACTACTTCACATTTTGAAACATATAAGTAAACTCATAAAGAAAATAGATTTTGTATTCTTAATTATTTGAGTAAAATTTATATTTATTCAAAATGTTAATTCATTTATGTGTTCTTTACAGAATTACTTTTATTATTTGCACCTTTTTATTTATTAATAATATTATAATATATGTTAATATTGGCAAAAAAGTTAAATTTCTGTAAAATATTGTGAACTAATTTCATTGTTGCTGTGATACACATAGGTGGAAACATGAAGAAAAGACTACAAAAGTCATTTGTGGACTAAATGAATCCCATGTGCAAAATGGATTCCACTCAGGATCAAAGATTGGGGACACTGAGATTCTAAACCATTTAGAGAAGTTGCAAGAGTTGACTAATATGGGTAATAGGGAGAGAATGTTGAGACACGAAAGAAAGAAAAAAAAGAAAATAGGAAAAAATTAAGAAGAAATAATACTCTATACTCTGAGACACTTAATTATGTAATGACACTGCTGCCCTTAGGTAAATGGCCAAGTACCTGATCGTCTCTGCTGACAACTGCACTTACCTGAAATAACAAAGCTCCCTCCCACCCCATTTCTTATAGGTTTATTTGGCTTGATGTACTTCACAGATTAGTAGGAGTGTGTTTAAGAAAAAGTAAAAGGGAATAAGAACTTCGAAAATTATCTACCGTCTGATTATCTACCCTTCTTATGATAAGGCTAATATTGAATACTTAGCACTGTGCTAAATATTTCAGATATCCTCAATCTAATTTTACACAAATCTATTTGGCAAATTCTGTTATTATCCTCACTCTATGAATCTGAAAATGGACCTTTAATAGAATGTTACACAAGTTCACAAACTAGTTAGTTTTATGGATCTGTGACATGAAGCCATGTTTTTTGGCTTGCAAACCGGTGCTGTACTGTGCTTTGCATTCTCTGAATGGTCAAATGTCATTTCAGTCTGTGAAAGATATTGCAGGTGAACAGGTGAAATCTTCTATCATTTAACAATAGTATATAGATTGCTTCTCCAGTTGCTGATTATTGCAACAGGCCCAGCCAAGTAGTATTAAAGGTGGGGTTTGAAAGGATAACTTGCAAAGCAAGACTATCTTGGTCCTAATCTTCGCTCCCTCACTTACTAGCAATTGATTTATTTTTCTGTGTTCCATCTCCTCCTATGCACAATGAAGTAAAAATAGTACATGCAGCTGAAAATATTTTGGAGAATATGAAGAATTAATGTACGTAAAGCAGTATCTAAGTCTAATCATACCGTAATATTTTCAATGTTTATTTAACACTTGCTAAATAACCTATAGCTTTTAAACTTACAAATTGGGCCCCAGAAAAATACTAGTATCGATAAACTTTGGTGGTGGTGCGGAACCCTATTCTTAATAAAAGTTACAATGCAGTAACTTAAAGATCTGTAAGTATTACAGATTGACCTCACCCTAAAGGAGGTAATCATCTGAGGTTGTCTAAATGTTAATGGTTCCAAGAAGTAGCTAATTCAATTCAGTACTTGCAAGTTATTTTGACTGAGGAGTGCAATCAGAGCCTGGCTTACCTCTGGCTTCATTCCCTATAATCAATAACATCCCTAGGGATACAGAACACATTGCAAGGTTTAAATAATTGCACACAATTGTTTATTCAGTTTTGTAAGTTCGTATATGTAAATGATGACACATTCTGTCATTACTGAAGGCCTTGTTTGATCATAATGTGTCACTGTAATAACCATTTAATGTATAAAATAATGGTTGAAGTACATAAAACGTTGTGTTCAAGTTTAGAATAGGATTTAGATCCTAAGTCTATATACTAAAGCCTACCAGATTTAATGGTCCAATTGCTGGCTGTCATTCTTACTCCAGTAGGTAATTATTAACTGCACCTTTTTTGCATGATTCTAAAATACACACTTAAAAATAGCAAATAAATCTTGAGATTTAACAGTGTCTAAAATTCTCTTTTGAGTTTCATAAAAATATTTATCAGTACTTACTTAAAATATAGAAATTAAATGATGATATGAGATATGAATAAGGCATAAACAATGATAGTAAAAATCAAATAAGCTATATATTTTTTAAAAGTTTGAGTCAAATGAAATATTAAAAAGTGAGGCTAGTGTACTAAAACAAAAAAGAAATACCAAAGGTCTAAGATAAGACTTCTACCTGTGACAGTGAAAGTACTTTAGCCTCCAAAATGCAAAATAAAATGCATAATTGAGGAAGTTTTAATTTTTATTATGAACTCACTCTAGTCTCAGGTTCTGGACATTTATGCTGAATATAAGTTTCTTAAAAGAGTGAATTATTACTTTCCCATATTTTATATCTTATAATACTTAGAAAATAAGTTGTGCATAGCCATTGCTTAGCAATTATTAAATTGAATTCAAGGACTTTTGACTGGCTATGATAATACTATCTTCTCATTTATCAAATCTGTTTCTTGAAAATCATAAATTTTCTAGCTTCTGGTAACTTCAGTGTTGTTATAGTGAATGGAAACATGAACTAGCATACCTACTCCTGGATCTCACACATTTCTTGTTAATATAGGATGAGTTCAGTAACCTGGTTAGCCTGTCAAAAAACACTGAAGAGAAATCCTTGATTTTCCATTTCCAAATGTAATTTCTTCCAACTCTTGTGATTTTGAGATTGCTGAAAACACATAGGAAGGCAATGTAAAAAGTAAAGTCTAAATTGTTTTTATTTTCATAATATTTCTCAGGTATTCAGGCTAATTACTGTGTGCTTGGACTATATTAATTATTCAGCAACTATTAATATTGTAGTATAAATTGATATAAATTTTATAATGTAATGGCTGCATTATTGTCATTGCCACAATAATAAATATTAAGGAAAATGATTGATTATAACAATTTTTCTCAGAAAAATTATAGATAATATTTGCTAATGAGATATTCCTTCCAGAAATCTGAAAATAATGAAATGGCATGAATGTTCCAAATTTTTTTCACTCACATCTCTCCGAAACAAGGAAGCAACATAAACTAATATTTTTCTTTTGAGAAGTAAGTACCTGGGATTCCTTTACTTGTAAGGTTTGTGTTTGTTAGATTAACATTCTATATTGTCTCCATTGTCAATGTCAAACAGAATCTTCTTGTTTTCTTACTGGGGTTGTTCAATTTAAAGATTAGCATGATTAAAGGAATTATTAACTTTCTAATTTTATCAAATAACATTTTGGTGTGATATCAATACCAACTAGATATACATTTTTTTTTTTTTTTTTTTTTTAATTTTTTTTTTCAACGTTTATTTTATTTTTGGGACAGAGAGAGACAAAGCATGAACGGGGGAGGGACAGAGAGAGAGGGAGACACAGAATCGGAAACAGGTTCCAGGCTCCGAGCCATCAGCCCAGAGCCTGACGCGGGGCTCGAACTCACGGACCGCGAGATCGTGACCTGGCTGAAGTCGGACGCTTAACCGACTGCGCCACCCAGGCGCCCCAGATATACATTTTTTTAATGCATTGGCTAATCTTTGAACTTGAGCACTACAAACTAATTTACAAAGGATTCTCTTTTTGAAATATGTGCTAAATAACAAGGTATCAAAAACAATGGGTCCATTCCTAATTGAGACATACATTTTGCAATGATCATAATACCTGCATTAAGGGTGTTTAAAATTCACAAAATGTTTCTGCATGTACTGCTTTGTTCATTCCTTAAGACAGATTTATCAGATAGGCCTTATTACATTTTGCAAAAGTAGAATCTTAGGGAGACTGCAGGTTTAGCCAGCCTTTTACAACGAAGAAATAACAAGTCTTGTGGGTTCTATATCCTATCATGAAACTTATGCTTCAAAACTTGGACACTTCATAATACAAAGCATGTCTTAGAAAAACAAATGTGATGAGAAAGCAAAATGGATTGTAGATGTTAGATGGATCATGAGTATTAGAAATATTGTCATAAGCATATTAAACAAATGATTACTATTTTATAGTCTTTGAAAGCTATTGTAACAAAGAAGGAAAACGTACCCTTAAAATTTTATATTAAATATAATTCACATAAAGGAAATACTGAAGATATAACTTTCTGAATTATATGTTTTAAGTTTGCATGTGAAAATAAATTGCCATACTACTAGTAAGACATAATAGACATATTAAAGAGAATTCAGAAATCCCATTTACTTTGTTCATATATAAATTTCCATAGTCTTATTATAATAGAAAACTATGACAACACCCCTATAGCTCTGTATCTTCATTTTTTTTTTCCTTTTTGGGCAGGAGGGGAAAGAATATTATGCTTGTTCCTGGCAAAAAAAAAATTAAAATTTTACTTTTAGCAAAGGCTGTTTGCATTATTTTTTCCATTATGTTAGTGTCTAAGAAAGTTGATTAATGATCAAGACAAAAAACTAGCTGGGAAAAATGAATTTGAGTTAACACTGAAGGGTAAGACTGCAAATGCAATTCCCTTTTTTTTCCCCTCACTTATTAAATGCCATTGCTTCTCAAGGGGCATTTTAAAGTGCTCTACACTAAAACTAAAACAAACAAACAGAAAAAGTCAACCAAATGTACCTAATAGTTTCTGAGTGGTTATTCAAAATAAGAAATAAAAAATCACACATTTTCTGAGTATATAAAAATATTACATATGTTGTATACCTGAAGCTAATATAACATTGTATGTTAATTATACTTCAATCAGAAAAATATTATAACCCATTTGATGTATTACATGTACACATAGAACTTTATTTTCCTATCATTGAGTCTGGAATTGTAATTGCCCTCATTCCATTGAGCTCTGTAGTGAGCTTTTTTCTCTTATTTCTCCCAAATCACCATGTCTGTGCTAGAGATACCCCCATGGAAAACACCATTTGGTATTAAAGATACTCACAGAGGTAGGGTAATGGAAGGCATTCTCACACTAAAGTAGATTTGAGAAAAATGAGAAAGCTTTTAGATTCTCCATGTCTGAATATCCATTCTCAGATCCTTCCGTACCCATTTAATGGGCCAGCAGTTCATGCCATATGTCTTCAACTCCCTGTCTTTCTATCATCATTTTACTCAAATAAGTGCTTTGTTTATATTTAACAGTTTTTCAAACAATACCTTTCTGAATAGTCACTAGGAGATTTTGAAGAGTAAGCCACTGCATAAGTAATCATAATGAACTGCTGTAACTATAATTCTTTTAACTTTGCAAATGGCATAGATAGATAGAAATTTAATTCACTATATTAATTTTTATACTCCAAATTTTGAAGTTTCAATTATATACCTCTAACAAATTTAAGAACATATTGAAGGGTCAAAATTTCTTTTAAATATTGAAACTGTTATATAAAAATCTACATTTAATATTTTAAAGCAAGGCCAGCCGCCTCCTCCCCACTTTTGTAAAGAACCAATAGTAAGTACTTTAAGCTTAGCTGTCTATAAGGTTTTGGTCACAAGTACTGAACTTTGCTGTTGTAAGGCAAAGCACCCACAGTCTGAAAATAAATGAATGGGAGGGGACAGTTCAGGTTCATAGGCTAAACGGTTTGCCAACTTCTGCTTTAAATCATAAGTGCAGATGAGAGAGATACACAAATTTTAAACCAACATTCCTGACAAACTATTTTCTTTGCATGAAAATACTCTCTCATGTAATCTTAGGCAAGTATTATTAATCATAGCTGTTTAAAGTACTCTTTTGTTGCAATTGTGTATGAAATAGAATTGCATTTATTTTTTAAGTAAGAACTTTGTTTCAATGTAAGTGGTTTATTGTTCCATATTAGAAGTCTTATTTCTCTTTTCTTTTCTATAATAGTGAGAAATTGTGCCATTAAAATATTTATATTTAGAGTTAACAGTTGCATGCTTACAAAACAAGCACCATCAATAATTTTCACTTTGATGCTTTTTATGATAATACACAGTAATTGGATTCAGCAGTAAATCCAAACACAGCTCTCAGGCATTGATTTTCCAAACAGTTCTGTCAAAATTATGCAGGAAGAAATGAAGCAGTGGCTTGATGAGGCATACCATGAAATGATTTTAAAACATGCTTATTGAGCAAAAGATACAAAGATGTAGATAGTTTGCTTCTTTCAACAATCTTGGCAATAGCACCCAGGTTGTTAACAAGAGTAGCTGTCATTTCTTTATTGATCATGATCCTGATTTACCTTACCTAAGTTTAAGCAAAAAAGTGATCAAACCATGTTACCAGAAAATTACAAAATGTCGTGAGTCTTAAATAATATTTTTTCTGTGACTATCTATCCATGGTATACACTATTTCATGCAGAGTAGAAAAATATAATTAATTTCTTGAATTTTGTTTAGTTTGTCAAGATTGTGGATGCTTCTTCAATTGGTTCACTCTTTGCTGTATTTAATACAAAAACTTGGCTATTTAACATCCCAAATATCCTTAATAATTTTTTTTCATTTTTTGTTTTGTTTATCTATTTTTGAAAGGGAGAAAGAGCATGAGCAAGGGAGGGGCAGACAGGGAGGAAGACAGAGGACCAGAAGTGGGCTCTGTGCTGATAACAGAATCTGACATGGGGCTCAAACTCACGAACTGTGAGATCATGACCAGACCCAAAGTTAACCAACTGAGCCACACAGGTGCCCCTCCTTAATGGATGTTTAAAAATCTCCTGGTCAATTCAATTAATAACTAATATCAAATATGTACAACTTAAATTTGAGTGAAAACAAGCAGTCATTTTTAAGATGACCTATGTTGACTAACTTCATTGACACCCCTATCCACTATAAAATTAAAAAAAAATTAAGCATGAAAATTTTATTTGATTATCCTAAGATAACAATTACATTATTTATGAATAAAATATGTAAGTTAATAATCACATTTCCATAAAATTTAGCCTCCAATAGGCTCATTACAATTTTGCTTATAACATTGAAAAGTTGAAAGCAATCACATTATTTGAAATAAACAATTGATTAAATAAATTATGATCCCATTGTGTTCTACTATGTAATAATACTAAAGAAGAAAAATCATTGGCCTGAAAAATGTGAAAGATTCAATACAAAACAAAAAATTATATATATAAAAAAGTGTGGTAGGATAGAGAACAATATTTTCTATACTACATTGTTAGAAGAAAAAAATTCCGAGTTACTTAAATTTATGTGACTGGCACCTAATAAGTGCTAAACCACATATTTAGTATCAAGGTCTTAAAAGTTGGAAAAAGAGAGCCATTAAAAATCCCCAATCTTTTATGTATCCGAACCCCTATGAAGAACTCGGAGGTTAAAATATTATATAAATAATAAAAGATATTTGCAAAATGTTTGCAAAGTGTTACTATCCATGTAATCATTTCACCAACCATATGAAAAGTACTATTCTCTCTATTGCATAAATAAGGGAACTAAATCTTAGAGATGTTACTAAACTTACCAAAAGTCTCCTAGTTGTAAACTCAGAGCCTAGACTTAAGCCTAAATTCAAAATTCCTATTTTTTTCAGCTGTTGAAACATACCTCACCTCTTTATCACCTCTTTTCAATGTCATTAGAAATCCCATTCTAGTAACTTTTGATAATTTGCAATAGTAAGGAAGAAATGGGATTTCTTTTAGTCTAGTTTAACTTATAAACTGTATTATTCAATATTCACTTGTGAAAAGGGAAGTTACTCTAGATATTTTAAGCAGACAGGCATTTAACAGAGCCCATTGCTCATAGTTATTAATTTATTAAAATTTCTGTACAATATTAATATTTTTATAAGCTCAGTATAATAATTATTAATATATGCGTTTTTTAAATCAATTCACAATTTTACTTAAAAATATTTCAGAAGGGCGACACCTGTGTGGTTCAGTCAGTTGAACATCCTACTCTTGATTTCAGTTCATGTCACGATCCCAGGGTCGTAGGATCAAGCCGTGTTAGGCTGTTGCTGAGCATGGAGCCTGCTTAAGATTCTTCCCGTTTCTCCCTCTGCCCCTCTCACCACCCCCGACTTGTGTTCACTCTCTAAAATAAAATTTTTTAAAAAGTGCTGCTAACAGTACATAGATTTTTTTTTCTTTTTACTGTTGTCTTTCTGTCGGTCTCTGTCTCTTTTCCCTCTCCTGATTTGTCATGGTGGTTTTATTTGCTACATAATCCCATTCTAAGTAAAGAAAAAATAAAATGTTTAATTATTAGCATCAGTTCTATTTCATGGCTCATCTCTGGAGGCTGCCTCAAATTGGTGAAAGAGAGGAATGTAAACAACACTCATTTGTAAGAAGGAAAGAAGGATCTATCCAAGCAAGTAACCCAGCTGGCCTAGGGACCACTCATGTGCACAGGGATACTTACAGGAGGGCATTACTCAAGAATGGTTAAGCCTCTGCACGGGGATGTGCTCCATACCTGAACTGGGTGGGTAAGAGCTTCCATCCCACAGAGAAGCTGCCTTCAGCCTTTTGCTCACCAAATGTCCTATGAAGCTGCCAACCTGGGGCACCCACCTCTGCTATGCCACTTCTCAAGACAGTTGGTTTGCAACCTTGGGAGCTTCTGGAGTGAAATCTAGGAACTGTACCCATACACGGAGGACAAGTGAAGACTAAAAAAAGGGGCACAGCACTCCAGAACGGTAGGGGGAAATTTTAATAAGCAAGAAAATTGACACGTAAAGCTTGTCTTGGGTGGCTGCAAGATGAAAAATCTCACTCACTCATCAAATGTTAAAAGTTATATAGAGGCCTTAACTGGGTTCAGTCATGTGTACTGTCCAGAGGCTTTTAACAATACATTCCTCTTTCAAGGCTGTGTCCTTAAAAATAGCTCTTGCTGTAGGAACAGTGGACAGAAAATATGTTCTAAGGACAGGGGAGGAGGTGAGGAACCTCCAATTGTCCAGGTTCAACTCACAAGTCACCCAATGGTCATGTCTTCTCAATGACCTACTCCAACAAAGACCTCAAGTGGTGTGCTAATCTAACCCTGCCTCTGCTTACATATATACATAGGGACACTCCTACACCCAGGAAGGCCAGGATAGATCCCATGGTGGTCACTGGTACATGTCCATGGTGTCATCAGATTCCACTTAAAAAATATAAGTGCAGTGATAAAATTATTAAGAATCAAAACAGCAACTACAGAGCATTCAGCCTCAAGGGCAGTACCTCTTTGAGCTCAGGATCTTGTACAATTGCACTGGTTGGACGCCCAGAAAGAAGAGTTGACAGCAAGTCACCAGGGATATACATGGGATAGCCAGACATGAAATACCTGGATCTACAAGATGAAATTGTGAGAAGATATAGAAACCTAAAGATGGAAAATCTGGAATGGATATTGGGAATCTAAAGCAAAGAATTTCAGGTAATGGGTGGTAGTAACTGAAGAACCAGTAGGGCCTAAGGAAAGATGATAGAGAAGGGGACTGAAATATAATAACAGGGCATTGACCTACAGATAAGCTAAGTGTTAGGGGAAAAGACCTGGCAGGGGAAACAGCAGGAGAGAGGAAATGAGAGCTATTGGAGGGAAGGTCAAGGGAATACAGACATGATACTAAAGGATGGGTGGAACCAAAGAAGTATAACAAAATAGTTATACATCGCAAGGGATTCTGAGGGATGGATACCATGAAATGAGTTGGACCTTCAGTGGGGAAAGAGACATAAAAGTAGAATGAAATGGTCAAAGAGAACTTGGCTCCACCACTAATTATTAATATTGTAGCACTATGGGCTCGAACATTCAGGAAACATCTAGGAAGTAAAATCAATGTCTTTTGAATACCAGAAGTATATATACCCAAAAGGATAAAGAGAGGCCTTGTTCAATTCTCAACCATCTTCTATTCTCAGATGAAGACAACAGGTCCTACATAAGATATGTTTTTTTAAAAATCACGCAAATAATAGTTGTTTTTTCTGCTTGCTTAGCGTTCTTTCAGTCTACTAGGCATCCTATGCCCTATCTTTGAGTCCACTAGGCATCCTGTCCTAAAATGCCTAGTGAAGCTTGTGAACCAAAGTAGTCACCCTGATGAGCTCTGAATTGTCTTCACATAATTTTTCCTTTTAAAAATTTTTTTCAAGTTTATTTATTTTTGAGAGAGAGAGACAGAGTATGAGTGGGGGGGGTGCAGAGAGAGAGGGAGACACAGAATCCAAGGCAGACTCCAGGCTCTGAGCTGTCAGCACAGAGCCCGACGTGGGGCTTGAACCCGCTAACTGTGAGATCATGGCCTGAGCCACCTAGATTAGCAGACTGAGCCACCTAGGTGCCCCTAACGTTTCCTTGTTCTTGAAGAATAGATTTCCAGATAAAAGTCTCAATCATCCAGTCCTGTCAAATCCAAGACACCTTGCAGTCATTCTTCATTTTGTCCCATCTCTACCCCTTCAGTTAAATATAAGACCACAAACTTTTTATCAAATGGTTGTTCAGCCATACCCTTCATGATCTCTTCAGAACAAGCTTTATTACTTCTTGCAATATGGACAGGCTGAGCAATTCCCAAACCCTCAACTTCTGTTTCATTTTGCCTAACAATTCCTCCTTCAACTCATTTCTTGACTTTTTCAGGAAGAACCAAACCACTCCTTCAATACTTTACTTAGAAATATCTTCAACTAGGAGCACCTGGGTGGCTCAGTTGGTTAAGTGACTTTTGATTTTGACTCAGGTCACCATCTCCCAATAGTGACATCAAGTTCCATGTCAGGCTCTGCACTGGGTGTAGAGTCTGCTTTAGATTCTCTCTCTCCTCCCTCTGCCCCTTCCCTGCTGGCGTGCACATGCTCTCTCTCTCTCTCTCTCTCTCTCTCTCTCTCCCTTAAAAAAACAAAACAAACAAACAAAAATAAGACAGGTAAAAAAGGGGGATCCCTGGGTGGCTCAGTCAGTTAAGCGTCTGACTTCAGCTTAGGTCATGATCTCTCAGTTCGTGGGTTTGAGCCCTGCATCAGGCTCTGTGCTGACAGCTCAGAGCAGGGAGCCTGTTTCAGATTCTGTGTCTCCCTCTCTCTCTGACCCTCCCCCACTCATGCTTTGTCTCTCTCTCTCCTTCAAAAATAAATAACCATTAAAAAATTAAACATATCCCCTCAACTAAATATCCATTTGCATTACTCACAGGTTCTATCTTCCACAGGCACTAGAATACACCTCAGCCAAGTTCTTTGCCACTTTGTAACAAGGACATTTTTCCTCTAGTTTCTAGTAACGTGCTTCTCATTTCCATCTGGAACTTCACCAGAATCACTCTTAATGTCCATATTTCTAGCACATACCTCAATACTCACCAGCCTTCACCCATTACCCTGTTCCAAAGCTACTTTCACATGTTTGGTATTTGATATAGCAGCACCCCACTTTTTAATACCACATCTTGGGCTGCTATAACAAAACACTATAGACCAGGTGGGTGAAACAAAGGAAATTTTTTTTCACATTCAGGAGGTTGAAAATAGGAGGTCAGGGTGCTAGTATGGCCAGGTTCTGATGAGAGCTCTCTTCTTGGCTTCCAGATGGCCACCTTCTTACTGTATCCTCACATGACAGAGAGAGCTGTTCTCTGCTCTCCATTCATATAGATCTCACCATAAGGGTCCCACCAACTTTATATCATCTTCTAAGTATCTCTCCAAAATCTTACCTGCAATTTCCATCATATTGGGGATTAGGACTTCAACATATGAAAATTTGGGGAGACATAAAACAGTCTATAGCAAGCACTGTGCCGATATTTTTTGTGTCTACAACTACAAAGTGAGATTTCAAAAAAATGTATCTCTAGAGAACTCTTTTATATTGTCACCCGGCATCTAAACCAAACTCAAGGTGGTTAAAAGCAAATAATATTTTTTTAGAAAAAGTCCCTAACCAAAAAAAAAAAAAAAAAAAAAAAAAGGAAGAAAGAAATAAGACTCTAGCACAAGTAACTGACAAACATGCTTCTTTTTCACCTATTTGTCATTACAATGTTCATGAACAGTGAGCATATTTGATCACTTTCTGATTCCTCTTGAACAAACAGCTCATCAGTCTCTTTCTAGTGAAGCAGAAGGCAGCTTTCAGATTGTGTCTTTAGAAATCCATTTTCATGTCTTTACATCTAGGACAAAAAATTTACTTGAGCCTCTTGGGGCACTTGGGAGGCTCAGTCGGTTGGGCGTCCGACTTCAGCTCAGGTCATGATCTCTCAGTTTGAGGGTTCAAGCCCTATGTCGGGCTCTGTGTTAACAGCTCAGAACCTGGAGCCTGCTTTGGATTCTGTGCCTCCCTCTCTCTCTGCCCCTCCCCTGCTCACGCTCTGTCTCTCTCTCAAAAATAAATGAACATTAAAAAAAAATTACATGAACCTCTTGTCTGACTCAGCTAGCTTGATTTTGATTATTCATTTAATTTAGCAATACCTAGCATACTGTAAAGCTATGCTGGGGCTTTGGGATTTCCTTTTTTGTGGACCACACATAAGTGAATGAGAGTCTCTGACTGCTTATATTTTCCACATGTGTTCTTTCCTCAACTGGAGGAAAATCTTCCAAACAGCATCTTTATAAACCCTTAAGTTTTCCCTTCCATTTTTCCCTTGATTGAATCATTAGTTCAGTTTTTTAATTTTACAATTGCTATAATACTGTCATTCTGAAACAAAAGCAGTATAGCAAAGTGTTTAAGGGTTCCACTATATAGACTGTTTAAATTTTGAATCTGGCTCCTTGATTTATTTCTTGTGGTTCTGTGATCTTGACAAAGTTACTTAAACACTCTCTCCCTCCATTTTATCACTTGTAAAATAGGGATAATTATTCTGTGTAACTGATAAGATCGTGGTAAGTATGAAAAAGACTTATATGTAAAACCTTAGAAAATTCCTGGCACCAAAAAAAAAAAGTCACATGAAGTGTGCTGTAATAATTGTGAAAGTAGATTCATTATTTTAATGATAATATCCTGTTTTGTTATTAAAATTCATAGTCAAAATTTGGTCAAATGGTTCACAAATGGTACTAACTTATCCTATCAGTGATCATTTAAAAATATTATATAGCACTGCTAGGAATTTATCCAAGGGATACAGGAGTACTGATGCATAGGGCCACTTGTACCCCAATGTTCATAGCAGCCCTCTCAACAATAGCCAAATTATGGAAAGAACCTAAATGTCCATCAATTGATGAATGGATAAAGAAATTGTGGTTTATATACACAATGGAATATTACGTGGCAATGAGAAAAAATGAAATATGGCCTTTTGTAGCAACGTGGATGGAACTGGAGAGTGTGATGCTAAGTGAAATAAGCCATACAGAGAAAGACAGATACCATATGTTTTCACTCTTATGTGGATCCTGAGAAAATTAACAGGAACCCATGGGGAGGGGAAGGAAAAAAAAAAAGAGGTTAGAATAGGAGAGAGCCAAAGCATAAGAGACTGTTAAAAACTGAGAACAAACTGAGGGTTGATGGGGGGTGGGAGGGAGGAGAGGGTGGGTGATGGGTATTGAGGAGGGCACCTTTTGGGATGAGCACTGGGTGTTGTATGGAAACCAATTTGTCAATAAATTTAATAAAAAAATAAATAAAAATATTATAAATTGTCACATAGTTTGAAGTATTATTTCTTTCAGAATTATATGTATTTTAGCTGCTAATCAAAAAAACAGTCAATCAAAGTACATGAACTTGTCATGGAGTAAATGTGGCACCAGATTTTGACTCATTAGCTTGATGTTAAGAAAGCTTGTTAAAAATGAGGAATCTCAGGGGTCCTTGGGTGGGTCAGTCAGTTAAGCATTGGACTTCTGCTCAGGTCATGGTCTCATGGCCCTGAGTTCTGGCCCACCTTCTTTGGATCTTCTGTCTCTCTCTCTCTCTCTCTGCCCTTCCCCAATCTTGCTCTCTCTCAAAAATAAATACGCATTTTCAAAAAATCATAAAAAATGCAGAGTCTCAGGTTCCACCAAGATGCTCAAGTGCTTCATTGGCATGCTAAAATTTGGGAACCACTGCTTTAAGTCACCTTGCAGAAATAATTCCCTACCTCATTTGTAACTAAGAAGGGAACAAATGAATCTGTTTAACTAGTGAGCACACATGTGGAACTGAGCATATAATTAAAGTTGACTTGTTTTATGATGGTTATCTTGTCTTCAACAAACTGGTTTTTTGTAATGTATATTCAAATTATTGCCAAATGAATAGCTGAAAATACATTGTTATATTTTATGTACTTGTGTTTAAGAAGATATAATGACTTGGAGTTCACACTGGGTTTAATAAAGCTTTAAAAGAGATTACACTATTCAAATGACTTGTAATTTCATTTAAAAATATCATCTAGGAATTTTTGTTCACCCAAAATGATTGATCATCTCAATGGTATATCTCAAAAAGATGGTTAGCTATAATTGGAAAGAAAATTTTAAATATTCCATCTCGACCATCAGACTATCTCTTCCAGCTTTTCATTATTCAGACCAAGCATTGTCATGAAAATGAATTCATCAATGTAACAGAGATAAATGAGCCAACACAGAACAGACAGAACTATCTTCCGGTTCTTAGGAGGGAAATTGTCTCATTGCCCTATTATATCAGTGACAAAGATGTCTGGACTTTATGAGCATCTCTTTCCATTTAGTCTTTTTTAAATATTAATGACACAATGATTTAACCTCAAAAGTAGGTTCAAGAAAGTGCTTAGAAAGTACTTCCAAGGTTGAAGACTGAAGATAAAACTAATCAAATTATCTGAAAGATTCGGACAGTTGATGCATGCTGAAGGATATTATTAATGTTAACTTGAAAAATGTAATTTAAATAAAGCAACCTAATGAGTCACAATATTCATATTTTACACATAAAATACCTTCTAGGGAAACATCTAGCAACATAATCAAACATGTACTGTCTTATATACATAATTCATTATAGAGGGTATTTTAGCTTGAGGCCAAACTCTATTAGCCGTTCAGATTCAGGCATCCATAGGCAGAACTGAGAAATAGTGCATTGAAACCATATAGATTCTACTTTCATAAAGGATTGATGTGCTTTCTGGAAGAAAACTTAAATTTAAAGGAAGTTGAATACATATTCAAGGAGTTTGTTTTATTATCAAAGTCTTGATTGTCAGAAGGGAGGAATGATTCTTAGTGTAGCAAGGCTTCTGTCACTAACATACATCACCTGTCTGGTATATGGAAGTATGTTTAGATCATATAGAAAGGTCTTTTTAAAGAGATTATTTACACAAAGTTTAGTAAAACACTTAAGGAAAACCAGCAATGTATTGCAACACATATAACAGTACAATTAGGAAGTAAGGGAACCATAGAACATGTTGGCAGTGTAGTAGTCTGAAGTTTCCAGATCAGTAGGATATTCATAGTGGAGTATGGTCAGAGACAGTGGTGAAAAGTTAAAAAAAAATCACTGTTCCTTGTGACAAGGAGATAATAATACTTCTGAAAGAAGCACTGTGGTAGCTGCTTGGACTTGTACATCAGAATCAGTAAGAGAAAGATTTCACTATGAGGAAGTAGAATCAACAGGGAATAAATACCATAGTTATCAGTAATGTGATCAAATTTTGCCCTCAGGTTAGACCACTGGGAATAATTAAAATAACACCATACTATTAAAGAAATAAGCTGGGGCCTAGGCCATTAATGAAAAAGCATATTTATTTCTGAGTGGGTGACACTATTATTATTATGGTGATATCTGACTAAAAGGAAACAGAGAGAGACATAATAACTTGTGCTTGCTTACTTTTCAGAATCACATCTCTAACACACACAATAATACACACTCACAGAGGTATAAACACAGAGTGAGCGAATTAACAATCAAGAGCACAATTCTCAGGGCACCTGGGTGGCTCAGTTAGTTAAGAGTCCAACTCTTGGTTTCGGCTCAGGTCATGACCTCATGGTTGGTGGGCTTGACCCCCACATCAGCCTCTGCACTGACAGTATGGAGCCTGCTTGGGACTCTCTCTCCCCCTCTCTCTCTGCCCCTCCCCTGCTCACTCGTTCACTCTCTCTCTCTCTCTCTCTCTGTTTCTCAAAATAAATAAACTTAAAAAAGAGAGAGAGCACAATTCTCAAGATAAATGTGAGCTGCCTATTACTGTCCTCCCTCTCTAACTACAACACATTGAATAAACTGACAGGGTAGAGATATTCCTAATAACAAATGGACATTGCTGAAAACACATGCAAAATATGAGAACAATGTAAAGTCAGTAGTTTGGGCATGAACACAGAGGAGATATAAAAACTGGCCCACTGAATTCCACACCCAGAATGCTAAAAGAGGAATGTTTAAAAGGAAATAACATTCGATTTTCTTTTTCCCTTTTTGGTCTGCCTTCCTAAACTAGAAAAGTCTATTGCTATTGGCCTGATGCAACCAAGTAGAGACATGTAAATTTTAAAAAAAGTCCTATATTTATATTTATCCTTTCAATGAGTTATGGAAACCTCTTGCTCAACACTAAAAGGTGGGATGCTGGAAACTGAGGGGCAAGGAATAACCAGATTAGCAAATAAAGCTAATATATCACACACAAAAATGTTTTTTAATATGATTAAAGCCTCCATATGCTTTTGTTCATTTCTCCAACTATTGACACCATGTTTTTCAGCATATGGAAAGACCAGGATTTAACTGTTCCCATTGAATAAACATAATAACTATCAGATAATTTATGCATACTGACTATCTACAAAACAGAAAATGAACATACAAAAATCCAAGAAGGATTTTATATATCAGAATAAAAGATTCCATGTTCTCAGGAAATTAAAGAGTAAAAAAAGACCCCGAAAAAATATTCTAAATTGAGATACAAGAAAGCAAAAGATAGATGAAATTTAGCTCATGAGATCAGCTAAAGCTAATCATATTTCTCATATGTGTTATGCTTCAGAAAATGAATAGAAGAAAGGACAAAATTGAAAACCATATAGAAATAACAAATTTGAACATTGTGTACTGAGAGCAAATCAGAGAAAATTAACTAGAAAATAATAAAGATTATAGAGATTAGAGAGAAGAGCAAATCATCACCATCTGCTTCATTTGTGTTGGCTGAGGCTCTACAGGCAGGAAAGGCAACCTAAGAAGGAAGGATCTCAATGTAGTTGACTTGCCATCAAGTGGCTTTTAATTCCCCATGGAATAACACTGTTCTGGAGGTTCAGTATAGGGGTCCTTTGCTTTCAGGTTGGTTATTCAGAGGTCGCAGTAAAATAGCTGATATTGCTAAGGGACAGTCCATGCTGTTTGGCCCATATATAGCTTCAGTCTGCCACCATGACTATTCTGTTCTTGGGTCCATTCAGAGGTGGATGTTTAAGTGGCTACATTGTTTAGCCAATTTGATTGTTTGGTGCCTCTTTCATGAGAGAAGCTTTCTGGTGAGAATTAACATGTGATGAAAGACATCACACTTCATGCTCCTTCTGATCTGTTTATTGAAATACCTCCACCCAGACCCTTGTGTCTTCAATTTCTCAGATCATTTTCTTCTGGAAACCTTATCACATAATTAGACCATTGGCATTGCCTAGGAATCAGTATGTAGTTTTTCTCCAGGCCACTTTTTCTGCACAGTGTAGATAACAAAGTGTCCAACCTGCAGGTGGGAAGATTTTCTCTCTCCATTGACCTCTAAAGTCACCCCTGAACATGGCTAAAATATAGCTACTGTCCATTTTCACCTTGGAACTATATCCAGGCACTAATCTAATTTTTTCCTCCATATTAAGCTTGTTATACAGGACCTTTTGTAGGGCACTAGGTGTAAGCTGGGGGAGGAATGCATGCTAGTTTCATGTGGCTGATGAAACAAATTATCATAATCTTGGTTGCTTAAAACAAAAGAAATTGATTCCCTCACAGTTTTGGAGGCCAAAAATCCAAAATCAATTTCACTAGGATGAAATCCAGCTGTTAGCAGGACCATACTTCCACTGGAAGCTCTAGAGAATAATCCATTCTCTGCTTCTTCTAGCTTCTGATGGCTATTTTACTCCTTGGCTCATGTCCACATCACTCCAATATCTGCCCCCTGGGTTGATTTGCCTCCTATTCTTCGTCAAGCTTTTCTCTGTCTCTCTCTTAAAAGGACATGTTATATAATATATAACAATGTGTCTTTTTCTCTCCATTTGCTAATAATTAGAATATACATTACAAAAACATTCTATTGTGAGAAAGGTTACCTATAATTTATAAAACAAATTTTTATTACGTGCTTATTTCCACATATTCTCACTAGTTAACAAGTTCTTCAGTCTCGTTTTTAGAAGTGAGGTAGATAATTGTAGATAAAGGCACAGAGATTACAAGATGAAAAACAAGTACAGAAATTGGGCTCATTTTATAGGAGCAAAATTATGTGTGTTTTGTTCAGTAATTGCCACTTAAACAATGTACAGCTCTAAATGCAAGGACACACAATAGTGAACAAAGTATATCACGCACCTTTAAAGAATATATTGTAATTGATTATATACCAGGGAGTAATGAGTAATAAATAATGGTTCCTGACTTTTTTAATTTTTTAATGTTTTTTTTAAATTTTTATTATTATTTTTTTTATTTTGAGAGTGAGAACAAGATAGGGTCAGAAAGAGAAGAAGAGAGAGAGAATCCCAAGCAAGCTCCACGCTCAGTGCAGAGGCCAACAAGGGGCCTGATCTCACCAACCATGAGATCATGACCTGAGCTGAAACCAAGAGTCAGATGCTTAACTCACTGAGCCACCCAGGTGCCCCAGTTCCTGATTGTTTTTGTGATTAAATATTTTACTTTATTTTTTGGGAAAAATTATCTTTAAACTTTATTTTAATTCCAGTGTACTTAACATATGGTGTCATATTAGTTTCAGATATAAATGATTTCAGAATATAGTGATTCTGCAATCCCATATATTCCTCAGTGCTCATCAAGATAAGTGTACTCTTAATCCCCTTCACTGTTTTACTCATCCTCCTCACTACCTCACCTCTGGCAACCATCTGTTCTTCTCTATAGTTAAGAGTCTGTTTTATTTTATTTTTATTTTTTTGGTTTCTCTCTCTTTTTTCTTCCTTTGTTTTGCTTCTTTAATTCCACATATGAGTGAAATCATATGGTATTTGTCTTTCTCCAACTGGCTTATTTTGCTTAGCACTATACTCCCTAGATGACAAATAGCAAGACTTCATTTTTTATGGCTAATTAATATTACATGATATAAATATACTCCACATCTTCTTCATCTATTGATGGATACTTGGACTGCTTCCATAATCTGGCTATTGTATATAATGCTGCAGTAAACATAGGGGTATATATGTCCCTACAAATTTGTGTTTTCATATTCTTTGGGACAATACCCAGAGGTGCAATCACTGGATCATATGGTAATTCTATTTTTAATTTTTTAAGTAACTTCCATATTGTCATCTACAATGGCTGCACCAGTTTGCATTCCCACCAACAGTCCATAAGGGTTCCTTTTTCTCCACATCCTCACCAAAACTTGTGGTTTCTTGTGTTGTTGACTTTAGCCATTCTGACTCATGTGAGGTGATATTTCATTGTAGTTTTGATTTACATTTCCCTGATGGTGAGTGATGCTGAGCATATTTTCATGTATCTGTTGGCCATCTATATGTCTTCTTTGGACAAATGTCTGTTCACATCTTCTCACTTTTAAATTGGATTATTTGGTTTTTCTGTGTTTTGAGTTGTGTAAGTTCTTTATACATTTGGATACTAACCCTTTATCAGATATGCCATTTCCAAATATCCTCTCTGATTCAGTATGTTGTCTTTTAGTTTCTCTGGTTGTTTCCTTCCCTGTGAAAGTTTTATTTTGATTTAGTCCCAATAGTTTATTTTTGCTTTTGTTCCCCATGCCTCTGGAGAAAATATCTAGAAAGATGTTACAGCTGATAACAGAGAAATTACTGCCTGGGTTCTCTTCTAAGATTTTTATGGTTTCAGGTCTCACACTTAGGTCTCTCATCCATTTCTGTTTATTTTTGTGTCTGGTTTAAGAAAGTGTTCCAGTTTCATTCTCTTGTGTGTAACTGTCCAGTTTTCCCAACAACATTTGTTGAAGGGATTGTCTTTTTCCCATTGCATATTTGTTGAGGATTATTTCTGTGCACTCTATTCTGTTTCACTGATCTGATATTTTGAATTATCCTGGGCTCCATCATTTTTAAGCAGACACCCAAGCCACAACTATAGAATAGAAATTAAGCAGTAAAGTTCTTTCTAAGCACAAGTTATATACACAGTTTTGTATCAGCCATGTTAGAATCTGACTCATACATATGCTCCAACCTTCATATTACCAGAGATCACTGCATACCTTAGAGAACATAGCCTGTCCGTAGTAGTTCCGGACACAGTGACCAAAATATGTGTGTGTGTGTGTGGGGGGGGATGTGCACGCATGTATGTACATGTGCATGGGGCATGGGTAAAGACAATAAAAAATGAATTATACATGTGTCAGAAGGTCTCAAAGAATTTTAAACAATTTTCAAAGCTATTTATTTTAAAGAGTAACTGGCAAACTGTTAGTTTGATTTCTAAATTATGTCTTTTAAGTCCTGTCTAGTTTGTCTATCTTAGTAAATTAGTTGGTAAGTCCTTAGTTTGTCATCACTTTAAAATATATTAAATGTAAAAATAACAATTTTAATAATATATAAGAAAGAATATTAGGAGTATGTTATATATATCCGATTCACTATTAATAATACCGTATTATGGTCTGCAACTTGACAATAACTCAGGAAAAATTCTTTATATTTTTATTTCAAAAACATAATGATACTTTTGCTTTTTTTTTTTTTGGCCTGGGTATATTTAAAACCAGATACGTGAAATGATTTAAAACAATAAAAATAGGGCTATAAGTTTAATGTATTCTTTATATTGCTAGTCACATCCTGCCAAGTAAATGAAAAAAAAAAGACAATAAATTATTTTAATTTTTAGTTGACAGTGAAGCATGCTGCATAAGTTAAGCATTTAATGTTGCTTCAGAAATATTTGACATAGACTTCAGCTGCAATTACCAAGATTTCTTTACCATTATTTGAATTCATTTGTTCACATATCATTTATTGAATAATATCTGACACCACAGTGCTAAAGAAGCTACTCATGCATGGAGTTAAAGAAAATGTTGTTTTTCTTATCCTTTAATAATGGGTGATAATGAAAAAAATCATCTAAATTTTCTTTAATACATCTGACAAAAACATAAAGTTATTTTCATATTATTCACAGATGCTAGAGTTGCTGTAAAGGATTTTGTTTACATGCTTTGTATTTGTATACCTTAAAGCTATACATACAACTTATTTCCTATAGCATAAAAAGTAGAAGACTAATATAATAATAATTAATCTTTTAAAATATTTATTTATTTATTTATTTATTTATTTATTTATTTAGAGGGAGAGAGAGTGAGAGAGGACGAGGAAGAGAAAGGAGACAGACCAAGCAGGCTGCATGCTCACAGTAGATTCACCACTGTGAGATCATGACCTGAGCCAAAACCAAAAGTCACTGCTTAACTGACTGAGCCACCTCATGTGCCTCAGTAATAATTAATCTTAATTGAAAAGGTATTGTGTACCTAATATACGCTTAATACTTCACATGTGTTATCATTAATACTTCCATCAATTTTATGCAGCAGATACTATCATTTAATATTCTCTTTTTTAAATAAGGCTCAAATTAATTAAATTCCCAGAATATGTATATATTTCATTACCCGAGACAGGATTTAACACAGGCCCAACAACAAAGCCTAGGTTCTTTCCATTATCCCATACTGCTTCTCACATGATTAAGACTGTGTGTTTGTGTTTATGTGTGGGTGCATATAAACAAATGATGCTTTTAATTAATTTCTTTCAGACTGAATGTTTGAAAGAATATTTCAAAGAAAGGAAGATGTTGATCTGTGTTGTATCCTGTTTATTTCAAATGTACATTAGAAATCCAGTGTAGTCCTACTACAGATTAATTAAAATAGCAAGTAGAATTATTGAAATTATTTTGTTTATTGGTTGATTTTTTAATTTATTATAAATAAAACTTTTCCTGGTTAATTAATCAGAATTGTTCATGACTGTAGACAATGGCTCTTTGTAACTGATTATATAATATATAAAATTCTGCATTTCACTAAGCATTTATGCTACTCTCTATCGATGATATGCATTGAGTCTATATTCATATTTCTTCTCTCAGCATAAAGTTATCTATATATGCTTTCTCCCCTTTTTATCCTTTTAAATTAGTTTTTAAACCATATTTTCTTGCAGTTGGATTTACTTATTATAATTTTACTAAATTTCAGAAATTGCCTTTAAAACAAAATAAGAAACTCAAAAATAATGCTTTGATATTTCAGGATCAATGTATTGCAATTTGATGATACCTATTCCCAATGAAAGAAAACATCCTAAACAATATGAACATGAAAAACAAAAATTAACACAGACTCAGTGTATTGACCACCATCTTGTTAATAGGTGTTAAGGCCGGATCACGGTGACTAATGTTCAACACACCATCTTCCTTCTCAATTATTCTGATAGCCTCATTCTGGCCTCTTGCTGTTCACTGCAATCCCCAAGTATTCTCCAATCTCAGGACTTTGTAATATGCTACCTTCTCTAACTGGGTCATTCTTATCTTGGATATACACAGGTTTTTTTTTTTTTTTTTTCATTTACCTCAGCTTCCTGCTCATGACACCTTTGGAGAGAGACTTTCTCTACTATAAAACAGCAAGTTCTTAACTATCTCCAGGCTCTACTTATTTCAGTCTGTTTTATTTTATTCATAACACATGTAACTACAGGACATATTACATATTTATATTTTATTGTTTTATTGTCTGGTTCCCTCTATATTAAAGCAGGCTGCAAAGCAGGTATTCTACTAATTTTCACTAATATATAGCCATTGTCTATAATAGTGTCTAGTTTATACGTGCAGAGCCATTATGCATTTTAATTAATTAGTTAATTAATTAATTATACCCTAATTTTTAAATTTTACCACTTTTACTTATTAACTTTTAGATTTTTCAATTCCCCCCAAATGAGGTGTTTTTGTAAATAATTCTAATTGTGATACATGAAAAATATATCACAATTTAATATACACACTTGCACATAATGTGTTATTTTCTGAGCACTTGTGGTTTTCAAACTAATCTTATTTTCTGCATTTTTGAAAACTTGAATTAAATCTAGAGAATAAGATATAGTATTTTCTGTAGAATCAAAACAAGTTTTATCCCAAGTACATTTTTCTTTCAGATCACCTTAAAACAAATTACTTTTTAAATTCTCTTTAAAATTACAAAGAACATCTTCCTAATTGCACCATTATTTTATTTTGGCACACGAATGAAATATTTATGTTAGTGGCTCTTGAGTAATTTTAACTTAATAGTGATTTATGTTAAATTAATTGTCTTAAAATACCTATTAATTTTTATACTTTAGGCATAAATTAGCAATGGATATACTAATGATTTACATAAGTGACACTGTTGATTTAGAGGAGATCATTTAGCTTTAAAGATAAAAATCTCCAGTTTCCTCGTAATTGTTATAGAATTACTTTTATATTTGAGAAAGAAAAACATTTGTCTCAAATCAATAATAATTTATCCTGTTGTTTTAACTTTAAGTTTTTAGATTTATATTGACAATGTATCCCATTTAATCTGGCTTACTTTTCTATTGACTGATATCAGAATGTTTGGACAAAAACAGGAGTTCCATGGAAATACAATCCAGATGACAGACTCCATGACATGAAAGAGGCATAGTACCCAATACAGTTCTTAATGATACTGACCACTGCCAAAGTTTGCAAATCTCATAGCTGGGCTTTCCATCCTCTGCTGAAATGTGGCAGTAAAGATACTAGGTTCTGATTTGATGATACTATAGTTCCAACACTTAAATAGAATTTATTGAGAATTATAATTGAAGCCCAGAGGCTGCAATTACTGTGAGGAAACTGTGAGACTAGGGAATCTGCTAAGAGCCGGTTCCATGTGGGTAGATTCAGTGTCAGAGAAGCTGCCACACACATAGAGGAACACACAATCTTCCACTGGTTCTCTTCAGAGGTGAAATCTAGCTAGAGGTCAACTGACAGGGAAGCCTGGGAAATAGCCCTACTGCCATCAGCCCCTACGCATTAAAGACTAGAGCAGAGGAATGGCAAAGAAAAAAAAATGTCTTTGGGACTGCAGGTCCTGGAAGGTACAATCGATCTTTGTTTTCACTCTGTGCACATTGTTTCTTTCTTTTTTGCATATTTACTTGTCTCAAAAAACCTTCTTACTTCTGCCTAATATAAAACAGTGATCCCTCACATAAACAAAGGATCTTTCACTTTCTAACCAGTGATGTGGGGAAGACCCATGAACTAAATGCCAAGTCAAACCCAATCAATACTCTTCATACAAAGTAACAAAGGAAAGAAAAGAGAGAAAAAAAGAATGTACACATAGTTGCTACAGTACTAATATTTAAACCTGAATACAGAGTTTCAGCCAATTTATTTCCTTTTTTCAATACCCATATCATTTAGCCCTTATCATCAGTTAATATCGAAGTTCATTGTTTTGTCTTACTTTTTTATCTGGTAGTAAAACATTATTCATTAAACATCTGAATTTGTAGTGATTCTGCTTTTAGTATTTTGCTCTAACATTCCAGCCACCTAAATTGTCTGAGGTCTAGATATTGACTTCCTTGAAAAAATTGTGTAGCAGCAACTGAATTTTTTCTTGATAAATGGCATATATTTTCCAACCAGCAGTAGCAGTATCAACTCTCAGTTTAATAAGATCACTAATGTTCCATTGATGAAAATATCCTTGTTCAGGAACTAAGAACTATACAATATCAGAGCAAGTTTGCAGAAACAGGATGCCAAAATTCTCTAGTGGATTAATTGGTAAAATGCTAAGAGGCATCATTTCCACCTATATTTTTGGTTCTCTGATCTATGTAATCTGGCCTATGGTAGATTTGTAGATTAGATTTGTAACTGATTCAAAAAAATTAGAGGGCAGCTCATAAACCTTATGGGGTACTGTTTACCATTTGGCACCAAAACTGACTCCTCAGTTGGCCCATCAAATTATATTAGGCCATCTTCTTCTGTATTATGGTGTATGTGGTAAGCTGATCTGATTATCTAACTGCTGAGTGCCCAGCCTGCCAAGAGCATAAGCCAAGAGTAAAATAAACACTAAACATGGAACCACTGTCCAGAAAGAACAGCCAACTGCATGGTAGTCTTCCCATCATTGAGAGGTGGTCCGCCATCACTTTATCCTTACTTCACTGAGTATATAATTTCAGAGTAATAAAGATTTTTTAAAAAACTGTTTGAAATGTATTTTTTAAAATTAAAGAGATTAGGGGTGCCTGGGTTGTTCAGTCAGTTGAGCATGTGACTTCAGCTCAAGTCATGATGTCTTGGTTTGTGAATTCGAGCCCTGCAACTGGGATTGCTGCTGTTAGCACAGAGCTCACTTTGGGTCTTCTGTCCCCCTCTCTCTCTGCCCTTCCCCTGCTCATGTTTCTCTCTCTCTCTCTCAAAAATATACATTTAGAAAAAATATAAATAAATAAAAGTCAGAGAAATTATATTAATTACAACAAATAAAGCTAAATTGTTTCATTATAAAATTTGCCAGAATGGAAGAATTCTACCTACTTTTTTTCCAAAGGTTTTTTGAAAAGTTAGCTTTTGATAGAACACAATGTTAAACCACAACAAAGAGTAGCACTTGTAAGTGTGCTCAATCTCTCTCATTCAGAGATAATATTTATCTTAGTTTCTATATACTTGATATTTTCTTTGCATATTTTCCTTAAAAAAACCTTATTAATCATGAATTCACTTTAAAAATATAATACCCACACATATAATTCTCATTGGGTACAGACTGTTATTCTTCTAATTTGTTTAAGTCAAAAATTGAATTGAAATGACAGGAATTTCAAGCAGCCCATCAATTAGAGATTGGCTTAGCACAATCTCTAAGCCCATCTTAGAGATTTAACAAAATCTCTAAGAAATAGATAATGATATTTGAAATAAATGAAGTGCTGTTTTACCTCCCTACCATGAACTATAATTAAAATAACAGTAACAAGGTGATATCAATATTTGGCCCAGATGATGACTTTAATCTGACAGTCAACTTAATTTTCAAATATTATGTTCTGCTAAAGATTTTCAGAGAAACTTCCTCTATATTTTCATTGCTTCTAATGAAAATACTTTTTTTCCTGCCCAATATTTTACATTATTCTAGTGAATTAAGTTCCTGTCATGTTTTCTGCACTTCCTATAATTTTTTACATAGAATATAATTTATCACATTAAAAAGTATCAGCACCTAATACACATAGCTTTCAACTAATTTTTTATAACTAAAATTAAGTGTAAGCATTTATAAATCTAGTTTTATGTCTAAAGAAAGAGCTAATGTCTTTCAAATAGTCATGCTTAAATATAAACTTACAAACAGGATGTGAGAATTAGCATTCTCTAGAGGAACAGAACTAATAGAGGGTGTGTGTGTGTTTGTGTGTACATATTACATGTGTATGTACATCTTATGTAGTGTAGCTATCTAATTACTTATCTATCTATCTACCTATCTATCTATCATCTATCTATCATCTATCTAGAATGAGAGAGTTAGGGTGAAAGAGTAAGAGAGAGAATGCTTGTATGTGAGAGAAATTGATTAGTTGATTGAGTGATTATAAGGAAGGTTCATCTGATTGTGGAGGCTAGCAAGTCCAAAATGTGCAAGGTAGGCCAGCAAGCTAGAGACCCAGGAAAGAGTTGATGTTGCAGCTCAAACCCAAAATCATTCTGTTAGAATTCCTTCCTCTTTGGAAGAGTTCATTATTCCTCTTTTTCTTAAGGGCTTCAACCTATTGGATAAGGCTCACCCGTATTATGGAAGATTATCTGCTTTTTTCAAAATTTATTGAATTAAATGTGAACCTCATTTTTTAAAAATACCTTTAGAGCAATATAAAGGTATGTTTTATTAAATATGTGGGTTCCATTGCCTAGCAAGGTTGACACATAAAATTAACCATCATAAAGTGACAAAAAAGAAAAGGTTGTTTTTGAAACTATAAGGTACTTGTATTTCTCTTGATTAATTTATGTACTCTCTTTTTTAAATTAAGTTTATTTATTTTTGAGAGAGAGAGAGAGCAGCAGAGAGAAAGAGAAAGAGGGAGAGAGAGAATCCCAAATGAGTTCCGTGCTATTTGCACACAGCCAGAAGTGGGGCTCAAACTCACAAACCATTATATCATAAACTTAGCCAAAAACAAGTTGGATGCTTAACCCACTGGGCCACCCTGGTGCCCCTATATACTCTTTCTTCTAAGTGGTTTCTTTCTTTCTTTCTTTCTTTCTTTCTTTCTTTCTTTCTTGTCACCTCTTAAGAACGAGGAAAAAAAAAATGTGATCCCTACAAGAAAACTTCTATAGAACACAAATCATTGTTTGTCATGTTCCCATTATCTGCTATTAGAAATCACATACACTAATATGTATTATTGTTCAGATTCTTTATATAATTTCATCATTAATTCATTAAGAACACTTTTACTGGGAAAGCTCTTTTCTTTCCTTAAGGTGCTGACAATCAAATGAAGGATACTGAAAAATACAAATATTATAATATGCTATTGCAATGTGACAGTAATTGGAGAGTATAGAAAAGAAGCATATAAGCCAGTATTAATGGGTTCATAATGGAATTACTTCTACAAGAGGAGCCTTAACATGATTAAAGATAACCAAAGAGTGAGGCATAACGCAGTCTTAGAGAATCAATTTTCAAAAGGAAATACCCATCAACTGTGATTCCTACAGAAAGTGGTCTATTGAAAGGAAGGCATAGAAATTGGCCTTTAAATGTGGCACATAGTAGAGCCTTTTTTTTTTTGAGAATTGCAAGGGACTGATGTCATAATGAACTTCACAGAGAAATACTAAATGAAAGATGAAGTAAATATCATTCATGAATAAAATTCTTTTAATACATCAGGTAAGAATCATGATGGTAAAAAGCATATATTTGATTAGAGTAGATTTTCATTTAAATAGTGCTTGGATAGACCTTAGATAATTTATGACATTTTTTCAAAAAAAGTAAAGGAGATTTGTCAGCTTCAGAAGAAAAATATGGCTAAAAATATTACTGCCATATATTTCCAAAATTTGGAACATTTTTTTTTTTAATTTTTATACCTTTGCAGACATTTCATTGTGATCTTATTGATATTTGAAGTTTTGGGGGTTTGTTTATGTGACACAAGAAATGCATACACTTTCTAGTCTAAATTTAGTTAACATTTAGTTAGGTGGGTTTAGATTATTTTGACAAAAGTATTTTCACAGTTTTTTTATGTTAACAAGTTAACAATTGACAGTTTTGTAATTTTTACAGCATCATTGTAATATGTTATATTCCTAATTGACACAATGGATCTGGCATGAAAGAGGGTTAATTGAAAGCATACAATTATCAAAATTATAGACATACATATTGCATGAATATATAATTCCATTTATTTAATATTTATTAAAAATAATTATTAAGTTCTTATCTGTTTCTCTTTCTAGAAATATTAAAGAGAAAACTAATAAAATGATATTCTAGTTGCACTGAAAATTTTAATCTTCTGTGGTAAGGATTCATACATGCAACCAACATTTAAAAGCTTAAATGAAGTCTGGACTTTGATTTCATTACATTGGTGATTGTTTTGAACCTAATTCTCATCACATTTCATTTTTTTAATTGGGTTTAAATTCACATACAGTGAAATGAGTAAATATTAAGAATATCATTTGCTTAGTTTTTATGTTTGTACATACCCAAATAACCAACAACCTGATCAACATACCAAAATTTTTCATCTCCTCAGAGTATTTTCTTCTCACCCTTCCTTGTCATTCTTTATCTCAATAGGAAACCAATCTTCTATTTCTATCACTATAAATTAGTTTCATGCTTTCTTGATCTTTATATAAATGGAATTATTCAATATGTTTTGGAGATTCATCTACATTGTTGTGAATGTCAGTAGTTAATTCTTTGTATCTTGTTCAGTAGTTATTCATTAGTTGAAATACCACATTTGTTCTTCAATTATCCAGTTAATGAACAAATTTGTCAGTTAACTGGGTGGGTTGTTCAAGTTTTGATCTCCTATGAAGCTGATATAAATATTGTTTTTTAAGTCTTTTTTTGTCTGAAAATAATTTTTCATATCTCCTGTATGAGTACTTAAGACTAGACTTGAATAAAAATGTACATGCATGTTTAATTTTATAAATAAGTGTTTAAGAGTTTTCCAAGGTGTAAAATTTTATATCCCTCCAGCAAAGAATAAAAGTTCCAGTCATTCTACATCCTCACCAACATTTGATTTTGCCAATGATGTTACTATTAGTTATTTAAGTAATTGTCAAATTTAACGTGACATCTAATTTTCCAGACAATAATACTGTTGGGCAATGTTCTTATTCCAAATGATGACTATGGAGTTACTCAAAGTTTTAATTTTGATGAATTCTAAAAAACATTCTCCCCTCCCCCTTGCCTAGAAATCTTTGCTTACCTCAATGTTGTGACTATATTATTTTATGTTTCCTTAATATTTCAGGTTAACTTTTGCATTTTATATGAGTGTTGATACATTTATCAAGTTATTTCTGCACTGTTTGCTGAACAGATTTTCCCTTTTGTATCGAACTGTCTTGGTGCCTTTTTAAAAAATGAATTCAGATTCTTTTACCTAAGGTATAAATCCCAGAATTTTTTTTTCAACGTTTATTTATTTTTGGGACAGAGAGAGACAGAGCATGAACGGGGGAGGCGCAGAGAGAGAGGGAGACACAGAATCGGAAGCAGGCTCCAGGCTCCAAGCCATCAGCCCAGAGCCTAACGCGGGGCTCGAACTCACGGACCACGAGATCGTGACCTGGCTGAAGTCGGACGCTTAACCGACTGTGCCACCCAGGCGCCCCAGAATTTTTAATATTAATAATGATATTTCAGTATTTCTTGGAAGGCCAAACTGATACAGATGACATAATCATTGAGAATTTGGCACTTCTTGAATTCTTGAGATTTCATTATGATTTGGAAAGCAAATCATAAATGTCATTGGTAAATTTAATAAGTATATCCATAAGATAAAAAATATTTTTCAGAGCTTTATCTAACCAAATGTAGTCATTGAATTGCCACTACCCAAACATATTCACTATTCTACATTTGAAAATAACTACACACTTCCCAGAGCACTGAAATACTCTGTGTAAGGGTAGAAATTAAAAATACTAAATAGTTTGGCTCAGCTTTTCAAAATTATAGCTGACGCTATAAGGTAAATGTTTCAGTGTCTCTGAATAAGACACCTTGATCATATAAAAGTATAAGTATTTTGAGTATATAATCATATTTTATAGTAAACAAAAAATAGAAATCTGACAGATATTTACAAGTTAGATATATGGAAAAACAAAAATGTTTATATAATCCAGATTAGAGTTAGTATTATTTAAGTAGTATTTGTATTTGTGATATCATTTCATAATCAAAGTACATTTGCTTAAGTTTATTTGTAAGAAGCCCTCTTTTGACATTGCTGCATTTAACTCTAACATATTTAGTATTTATTACTCTATTTTCAAATTTCTGTTTATTTAAATATTGGTCATGGAAATTTTTATTTATTTATTACAAATTTTTGTAGAAAATAGTGTTTGCTAAAATATAACTCACTATATAGGACCATATTAATTTCATTTGTTTACCTCACATGTATGTAAATGACTTGACTTCATAGACAGAAAAAAATGTTTTTATTGTGTGTTATAAAGTTATCCTTACATGCCTTTTTGGAAACACAAATTTTGTGACTCTAACAGATTCATTTACAAGAAGCAATGCAAAGTGAGTTTTCCCTGACAAGTGAGAAATCTCTTCATAATTTTTGGATCCATTTTCAATCTAAATATCTTAAATTGCCTGACAAAATCATCAAACGCTTCCTGCCATTTCAAATGAATGATAATTATAAGTTAGAATATTCTAATTTATTGTATGTAATGAGTAAGCAAAGAAACCTAATAAAGGTCAAGCCAGATGAATGTTTTAAGCCATTCATTAACAATGTAGACATAAAGAGCCTGGAGAAGATTACCAACAACATTAACTCCCTCATCCATTGAAACTATTGATAGTTCTTTTCATTTTTGATTGTTATATTTTATTTTCATAATTTAAACACTGTGATTTTTTAATTTTTTTTCAACGTTTTTTTAATTTATTTTGGGACAGAGAGAGACAGAGCATGAACGGGGGAGGGGCAGAGAGAGAGGGAGACACAGAATCAGAAACAGGCTCCAGGCTCCGAGCCATCAGCCCAGAGCCTGACGCGGGGGTCGAACTCACGGACCGCGAGATCATGACCTGGCTGAAGTCGGACGCTTAACCGACTGCGCCACCCAGGCGCCCCAACACTGTGATATTTTTAATTTACATGAGATTTGTTGTCTGCCTCTGTGTCAAATCCCTAATAGACTTTGAAAGTTGCAGACATTTTGGAAAATACCAGCGAATAATATCCAGTAAAACTAATTATAAGATGATGATGAAGTAGACATAAACATATTTACAAATTGAGAGAAATGGTCATTATAAGTAGACGATGGGAGGTTGTGAACAGAGAGATAAGAGGGATATGTTTTGGAAGTCTGAAATTAGAGTTCACTACAGAAGATGGAATGCATTTGTTTTTGAGGGATTTTCCTGTTGATTTAATATTCTATGGTTTTTGTTGTTGCTGTTGTGTTTTGTTTTGGTTTTTGGTTTTTGTTTGTTTATTTTATTTTAGAGAGAGAGAGTGAGAGTGGGGAAGAGAGGCAGAAGGAGAGGAAAAATCTCAAGCAGGCTCCACGCTCAGTTCGGAGCCTGACATGGGGCTCAGTCCCATGATCCTGGGCTCACAACCTGAGCCAAAATCAAGAATCAGATGCTCAGCTGACTGTGATTAAAAGTGGTTGAACAAAGGAGTAACAAGCAGAGCTATAGACCCAGGGAAATTAGAGATTATTGTGATTTTTTTTTGCCAGTTATCAAAATACAGTCATGCAGTTGATAATGTTTACCTCTACAACACCAATTAATAGCATCAAATGAATAAAACAGGAGTTGGGTGTAATAATTTTTTTTTTGGAACCACTATATGCAAGTGAGTTGTGAAGGAGTCAGAAATTTAATCATACAGCTGATTTTGTCATTAAGATAATGAAAATTAGATTTTGAAATGACAATTTACCATTAAACACAGTTCATGCAGGTTACCAAAATATCTACTGACATTCTGATCTCATAATGTATACACGTTTTTATATTTCATGACCGAAAAGAATCCTACCAGAATTTTAATTCCTTCAGAGAAAGAAATATGTTCTTATAACCTCATACTTATTACAAACATACAGTACAATGCCCAGCACACGGAAACTACTAAAAAATAAAAGTATGATGGGGCTCTTGGGTGGCTCAGTCTATTAAGTGTCCAGCTCTTGATTTAGGCTCAGGTCGTGATCTCACAGTTCGGGGGTTTGGGTGCTGGGTAGGCTCTGCATTGACAGTGCAGAGACTGCTTGGAATTCTCTCTCTGCTCCTCCCCCCCCCCCTTTCAAAGTACATAAACAAACTTAATTTTTTTTAATATAAAATAATAAAAGAATGAGAATTCATATTATGGTCCTTTCTTGTCGCTCTTGATACACATTGACACCATTAAAATGAACAATAATAATAGAAACAACTATTTTCCAAAGTCTAAGTTATTTTACTAAATTGAAAATCTCCTTTTAAGTTATTTTATCCCTAAAATATTAGATGTGGGAAAGATTCCAAAGAGAAGACTTATATGTGTATGTATTTTCCTATACCTGTTACTGAACCTAGTTTAATTATCTTTTCCAAGTACCCTTTGACTCTTACTCAGACAATCAAGCCACCTTTGATAAATTAATATCACTTAGGGTCTCCTCATTTCTACAAAGCATGATTTCACTCCTCCAATTAAACTTTTAGAGCTGCTGTTCTCTGCTGGAAACCAACCAAGTTGGTAATATTTTGGAGGAAAAAAAAAGAAGCATGTATTTTCTCTCCAAAACTAAAAGAGCAAAAGAATTAGGATGAACATGTATCATGGGAGAAAATATGCGATAAGACAGGGCATATCCAAAAATCCGCTGTTCTAGTATAACAAAAGTTCCACTGTGATGATAATTCAGAAAAGCAGAGATTAGAAAAAGGATTAGAAAACGACTATAAGTTTTTATTAAAATCTTGAAAAATTCTCGGTAATGTTGTAAACTATGATGGTGCACTGGAGAACAGGAAATCTGATTCTAGTTACTCTTGCCTCCTATGGTTGTGCTAATTTTACATCTCGGCATAACTGATGACTATGTCCAATGTCTAGTGGACTTTGGTGCATACTAGCTTTTCAGTTAACTGTACAGCGGGGATATATGGTGTCATTAATGTCAATGCCAGTGCCTAGTATGGGCCAGCATTGTTCATGATTATAGAGTCATAAATATCAATAAGATATATTACTTACTTTAAAAAGGACACAGACTGGGGGCGCCTGGGTGGCGCAGTCGGTTAAGCGTCCGACTTCAGCCAGGTCACGATCTTGCGGCCCGTGAGTTCGAGCCCCGCGTCAGGCTCTGGGCTGATGGCTCGGAGCCTGGAGCCTGTTTCTGATTCTGTGTCTCCCTCTCCCTCTGCCCCTCCCCCGTTCATGCTCTCTCTCTGTCCCCAAAATAAATAAATGTTGAAAAAAAATTAAAAAAAAAAAAAAGGACACAGACTGAACAGTTTTCTAAGTGTCTGACCTGATGAACAAATACACACGGCTGATATGGAATCTCTAGAATCATAGAAATATCAGACCATCTAACTTATCTCTGCATTTAAAATTTCTAGATAATTTAAGGGAAGAACATTCAAATAACTTATTATGTATTCATTATGTTATGTGTTAGCTATCTTCAAACATCCAAATGGATCCTCATTAAAAGAGAACACAACCAGAAAAGTGATTAAAAAGGAGAAGGGTTTCTATTGCTGAAGATAAGGAAAAAAATTCTTCAAATTTTGCATTTAATATCTACCTCTAAACATATAGAAAACTAGTTAATTTACACCTTGAAAAGTTAACAATATAAGTTTTAATGTAAAACTGAACTTAACGGTATCTAGATGATAAGAGCTGCTAATGAGGGGTTTGACAGTGAAATAAAATATAAAACATTAGAAAATGTCCAAAGTGAAAACACCAGAATAATTAATAAAAGTAAGCAACTTAAAAATATATGTGTTTTTTAAATGTAAAATATACAGAGACATTTATGGTGTTAATAGCATCATTATGGCAAGAAGAGATTTAGTAAAATGTAACTGTTTTATGGAGTAGCATTACTGCTGGCCATGGCTACTACAGATAGTTTCTACAGGTGCTATGGGAGTGCTATTGGGTAGCTTCATGTCTTTTATGTTAAAAACATTCAACTGTGGGTGTTTATTTTCTTGTTCTCCGCAGTAGAGAAGACTTTTCTGGTATCATTATTGCCCAAAGATCTTTGTTTCTATCTTTGTAATTTCAAGCTGATTTGTAACTAGAGGATTGCCCATTCTTAATATCACCTATAACTTTATGTAGATGATTCTCCAGTCAATATTTCCAGCCTTTTCCTGTCTCCCAAGAAACAGCCACAAGAATCTAGCTTTTTTTTTTTAAATCAAAACCATGGAGGCTGTAAACATTTTTATCTAGCCTAAGTACTTAACTACTATCTATATGTGGATGACTCCCAAATTCTCTCTCTAGCTTTTTCCACATTCTGATCACCAGATATGAATATCTAACAACCAGAAAGAACATCTCAACTAACATCTTGAAAATCAAACTCCTGATTTTCTCCACAAACTTTCTACTCTCTGATCTAGGTCATTTAGCTGAAGGGCGGTTCCACCTTTTCAGTGACTCAAGCTATAAATCCTAGAATCACCACTGCATTTCTGTTACTTTACAACCCACATCCAATTATTTAGTGAATTCTGTAGTCTTTACCCTCAGAATATACTCAAAACAAAACCAGTTTTTCACCTCAACCAGTGCTAACACCATGACCCAAGCTCCTTCTTCACTCTTACCTAGTTTATTATAATAATTTCCTGAAGTATCTCTTTATTTACCTTTATTTCTTTTAGTCTATTCTTACAACACCAGTCCTTTTAAAATGTGAGTTAGATCATGTCCTTTTTTGCTACAAATCCTCCAATTTAGGTTAAATTCCTGTTCTCTGTTACCTTTCTGACTTTCCTTCACACCCCTCATGTCCAATCCCCAATTAAACTGGTTTTCTTGATATCCCTCAAAATCTGTAATCATTTTCTCCATAAAAGCTTTGCACCTGCTCTTTTCTTTAACTTTAACATTCTTTCCTGACTTCTTTCAGGTCTTGGCCTGAATCATCTTATCAGAGATACCTTTCCTAATCACTTTATTTAAAATATCAGTGTATTTAAAATGCCACCATCTCTCAGAAGCTTCTTACTCTATTTGGATTTACTTTATAGCCCATATAGCCAGTTGACATATATGGAGTTCTTTCTCCCGTTTCCTCCCATGAGAATGTAATCTCCAGTAGGACAAAGTCTTTGTTTTGTTCACCAATGTATCATTACCAGCTAGCACAGAGCCTTGTATATTGCAGAAATGTAACAAATAACTGTCTAATGAACAGATTATGAATGACAATTTAACAACAAATTACCAGTGAGCACATATAAGAATGGCTGCTTAAGGGTGCCTGGTGGCTCATTCCGTGAAGTGTCAGACTTTTGATTTCAGCTCAGGTCATGATCTCATGGTTCCTGAAATCCAGCCCCATGTCAGGCTCTGTGCTGACAGTAAGGAGCCTGCTTGGGATTCTCTCTCTCTCCCTCTTTCTGCTTCTGCCCCGCTCATGCTCTATCTCTCTCAAAATAAATTAATACACTTAAAAAAAGATGGCTGCTGATTTTAGGTATTTCTAATAATATGTTTTAATTTCAATTTCACATTCAATTTATTCTATGAAAAATGTATCATTTTCTTTGATTCTCTGCTTCACTAACATTATCAAAGATATCCTGATTATCTTTGTTATGTATAATCAAGTAATTTTTGGTTTACTCCTGAGCTTAAACCTCTCTATTCAGTCAGTTTCCCAGTATTCTCAGGATCTAAGGCACACAATAATTTTGGTGGAATCTTCTGTGCTAACATTCTTTAAATGCTTGTATTAACACAATTCCAATAATCATATTTGTTCTTATTCATTCTCTCCTCTAGATAGTCAAGGTGAATGAAGTAAAACTCTTTATGTATTAACCATAATGAAGGAAAATATGAACTAAACTCTCTTATTAAATACATTTGTTTAGAGAGCCTGGGTGGCTCAGTCAGTTAAGTGTCATGACTTTGGCTCAAGTCATGATCTCACGGTTCCTGGGTTCAAGCCCCATGTCTGGCTCTGCATATCTGCTTATGCAGTGCATAGCCTGCTCAGGAGTCTCTCTGCCCCAACCACTCTCTCTCTCTCTCTCTCTCTCTCAAGAGAGAGAAAATCAATAAAATAAAATATAAAATAAAATATAAAAAAACCACATTAGTTTATCCTTGAAAATAAAGATTACTTTTATGTTTAAAAATATATTTATAAAACTATAAAATAAATAAAAATAAATATATTTATGTGAAATATCATAAAACAAAATAAAATTTATGAAAATACATATAAATACAAATATAATAAATATAAAAATTAAATATATTTCTGAGTGCATTTTTAGGAGTTAAAACATCATGTGGGCAGTTTTATCCATTTATTATTTCACAGTCTAGAACCTCAATATTTAATCTAGGAGGTAGGAAATACAGCAATAGCTTGGGCATTCACTGTCAGTCTAATTTAGAAGCAAAGGATCAATTACAGAAGAAACAGAAGGTATTGTTTCTTCACAGTGTGTATTTTAAATAGGTGCTTGAAGCCAGCACCTATTTGGTATTAACCTCCCTTTTGGAGCAAGAAAATATTTCAAAATACCTCAAAACGAAAGTCACTCAGACTTTGTCTAGCATTTTCAGTTACAGATGACTCACTATTGCAGAGCATTAATCATTAACAAGCATTTTTTTTTTGGTCTTCTATCAGGTACCAGAATTTGTTCTAAGTTGTGTGGTTTCAGCTTTAAATGAGACCAAGGAAGGAACTGTATTTTGAAACTCACATAATACTAAGAAAAGACAAACATTAAGCACAAAACAAGAAATAAGATAATTTTAGATTGTTGCTGTGAGATGACAGGGAGAAACCAGGAGTTAACTTTAGAACAGTTGTTAAAAACAGGGCTCTCTGAGAGGTGACTTACAAGCTGAGAACAAAGAAGATGAAATGAGCCAGGAGAAATTTGGAAGAAAAGTGTTCCAGTAAATGTGAAACGAAGGTGCAAATTTTCAATATGTTCGAAGAACAACAAAAATGTTCAGTGTGCCTTGAGAAAAGCGGGAGTGAAAAGAGAGTTTTCTAAGTGGTGAGTTGAGTTGGAGAGAGAACATAGCTGGATCCAGTGCTGTGCAGGGCCCCTACTGGAGATAGAGGCAAAAATCAAAACACCAGTGATATTGGTTTTGTCCTTAGGTAACATTTTGCTACTTTGTTCATCCTGGCTTTTTAAATGATTTGATTTATTTTTTTTTTTAATTTTTTTTTAAGGAAGACAATGAGGACAGGATGAGGATGAGTAAGAAGAGGACAGGAGGAGGGGGAGGAGAAGGAAGAGGAAGACACTGCCATGGGCCAGGCCCAGGAGGAGCCCTAGGGATTACACCAGCACATCCAGGCCTGCACTGAGGCCCAAGAGCTCCTGCCACAGAGGCAGCCATGACAAATAAGGTCTCTAGGAGACTGGAGAACTTTCATTTTTTCTAGGCAGGTTCTAATTTGGGATGGATTTTGGTTTTGCCCTCTCCCCTCTTTTTATCTTTAAACTAGTTTTTTATCTCATTCGCCTTTAGCCCTCAGCCCTCATTTTTCTTGATTGACACCTTTGCCTTCTTTCTCTTCCCTCTCCAGATCGCTTAGTTCCTCTCCAACCTGTGAGCACAGGGGTGTGAAGGAGAAGCCCCGGACCTGAGATTCCATTTGCTTTCCTTCTTGGATCCCAGAAAAAGGCAGGAGAAGAGTATGGCCTTCCTCTGAGGCCATCATTGGCTACATTATTATTTATCTTGATTAACAAATTTCTGCCTGAGGCAAGTACCTCATTGGCCTTAAACTAGTCATGGCCCTGCTACATCCTTGTTAATATTCAAAACTATGTTTGGGGGCTCCTGGCTGGTTCAGTCAGTAGAACAAGCGGCTCTTGAACAAGCCTCATGTTGGGTGTGGAGACTACTTTAATTTTTTTTTTTTTTTTAACATTTTAGTTTTGAAGGAGAGAGAGACAGAGCCTGAGCGGGGGAGGGACAGAAAGAGAGGGAGACACAGAATCCAAAGCAGGCTTCAGGCTCTGAGCCATCAGCACAGAGCCCAATGCAGGGCTCAAACCCATGAACTGTGAGATCATGACCTGGTCCGAAGTCAGACGCTTAACCAACTAAGCCACCCAGGGCGCCCTGAGACTACTTTAAAAATAAAACCTTAAGGACAACAACAACACCACCAACAACACAAAACTATGTTCAAATATCACCTTCTTAATGTGCTCTTTCCCAACAAGCCATGTAGGTGGTGCATAATCATCTTTCCTCTGCTTTCTGAATCAGTTCAGGTAGATCTACTAATTAGCATTTGAATTACATCCCCAGCAAACAACATTTTATTTACATTATCTAATTTAGGATTTTCCATGTTGTTGTTGTTGTTATTCAGAATGGAGATCTCAGAAAATTATAATCATGATATCTCTATTTAGTCAAATGCAACTTCAAAATTTTCTGAGATATATTATGGGTCAGTAGGGCTAAATTTAGACTTTGGGGAAATGGAAGCTTTTATAATTTAGGGGCCTTCTTTAATGAAAAAAAATAAAATTATAAATATATAATCTGCTGTGAAAGTAACTATTTAATTATGACAAAAAAAAAAAAAAAAACTAACTCAATTACCTGAGCATTAGAGATATAGATCTCTTTCTTCTGAAATTTCTCTAGGCTGTTTTTCAGAAATTTTACCAAGTAATGCTTCCTGATTACCACCTGTATTTACCTCTGCACCTAGAATAGGCTACAATATCTAGTAATTTCAGGGCCACCAGGGGCTTGTAGAAGTGTAGGCTCTGAAGCTTAAAGATCATTAATTAGTTTAATGGCAAATCCATTTCAGCATCTCAAACAGAGTTCCAGCAGGAAACCAATGGAGACAATTCAATATTACACGCCAGAGGTGAGAGCAGGACTAAAAGCCCACAAAGCGATGTAAGGCACTCAGGTATCAGAAACAAGAAATTCTCACCATCACCACACTTAGGTGAGGGAAGGACAAAGTTCAACAGATGCTCAAAAGTACTGGAACCCATTGAGGCCAAGTGGAGAGGGAAACTGTTCCCTGATCCCAGGCCACTGTCTCTTCTGGGATGAACCCAAAAGACAGTAGGGCAAAGGAACCTAGATGATGCAGTGCATAGAGATTGGTGTCTTGCCTAAACAAGAGTAGAGTGAAAAATGGAACTGGAGGGACAAACTGAGAACATCCAGCCCATGTGTTATTTGACTGTTTTCACATCTACTAAGATTGATTACTCTTGGGGCACCTGGGCTGCTCAGTTGGTTAAGTATCCAACCCTTGATTTCTACTCAGGTCATGATCTCACAGATTGTGAGTTTGAGCTGGCATCGGGCTCTGTGCTGACAGTGCAGAGACTGCCTGAGATTCTCTGCCTCTTTCTCTCTCTCCCCCTCCGGCCTCAAAAAAAAAAAAAGATATATATATATATATATATATGACTGATTATTCTTTGTATTACATGAATAATTGCCTGGGGCATTTTACCTCTTATCTGGCAATAGTCTGACAATACAAAGTGACCTAAAAGTAAATTTTGTGAAAGAACCCAAAAACATTGAGTCAAATTTCCTAGCTTGAAGAAGAAAAAAGTTGTATGGGCTTCTCTAAAGACAACATAGAATAGATATAATTAGAAGATAATAAAATTTAAAAGAATGAAAGTACCTTTTATATAAACCACACTATTTTTATGGGCAACCAATATAACAACTCATTTCTTCTGTGGCTTATTAAGAATTTTAGTCTTAATCTCTTTTTTTCAAAAATGTTCATTTTTGAGAGGAAGCATGAGTGAGGGAGGGACAGAGCAGGGGTGGAGAGAGAGAATCCCAAGCAGGCTCCATGCTATCAGCACAGAGCCCAATGCAGGGATCCGTCTCACCAACCATGAGATCATGACCTGAGCTGAAATCAAGAGTTGGGTGCTCAACCAACTGAGTCACCCATACACCCCTAGTTCTTCATTTCCTATTTTCTCCATGATTCAGTATATAAATCCTCAGCTTCATGAAAGTTTATTGTTTTGTGAAGTTTATCACTAATATGTAATGGTGGATTGTGGCTATCAGAGTCATTTAGAGGTGGGTACTTAGTAGTTTCAATTATTTTAATTTACTTATGAAACAACTAAACTGATCACTAGTTTAAACACTGTATTTACTTTTGATAGAGGTGCAAACCTATTACATAAAATAATGCAATTTTTAGTAATCACTTAAAAATATCCTCATAAAAATAAAATATCAAGTCCATAACTTCATCAAAGTTTGTTACAAATAACACTCTTATTTTAAAAAATAAGATTTCTGAAAGATGAGATTAAATTTTCTACATTATTGAATTGAACAGAATTCATCGGATGTATAGGAAGGCCAATTAATAACGAGGGCAAGTATTTATAAGTAGAAATACATAATATGGTAGCTCCTGCCCCTTTGTCTGCTTCAAATGACCAAAGGATATTTTGGTATCTACTCTCAGTTTTAAGGTTGACAAAGGATAAAGTATTCAATTAATGGGACTTGATTGCACCAAAATGATCAATTAGAGGGACATGACTCATTTTTGGAGAGAGCCAGGTCCAAATCTGAAGAAGGGTATGAAATGTTCATAAAGAAATACACTTGGGAAAATCTGAGATTTGATACAATTCTTTAAATCACACACACACACACACACACACACACCCTTTACATCCCCTTAGTAAATAAGTTAGTAAGCATCAAGAAAAATTTGAATTTAAGAATTTAGTAGTAGAATATGTGTTGACCCTTTTGGCCGACTGATGGGCAGATGGGGAGGGAGGAGTGCTGGTTCTGCCCATTATATATCTTAGAATCTCAACCCATGAGAATAATAACAGAGAGCCAGCTAGCTGTTCACTAAATTTTGTTTCTACCTGGGTAAATAACTTTATGCTATTTCCAGTTCTATCATGTGACTTCACCTATGAGTTAGAATAGAAGTGAAGCATGACACGTTTGGACAAAGCTTCTAAGAAAGAATGTTACCTCAGCTAAGACCACATTCTTCAGCTGAAAAACTGTGGAAGACAAGGTGGCCAAAGGAATGGCAAAGATACAGGATAGAAAAATAAACAGATTTGGACCTTGACTCACTACACGCAAGAGAACCACCTACCAACAATGTCCACCATCATCTATTGCCTGAGTGTGAAATAAAATTGAATCATATGCAAACCATTTTTTACTGTATATTTCTTTAATTTATCCTAATACAGATATACACCTAAATCATTCAAAACCAATTTGAATTATTTATCAATGGTCAAAAAAATTTGTAGGTGAGATAATCCAATGAAGTCTTTTGGATATTTCTTTCTCCCTGACTCTGATTCAATTAGAAATACAGAAATTTAGATGATTATTTTTCCTCTAAATTGAAATCTTTAAAAAGTATATTTTTACAAAATACCTTAAGACATTTGGGAAACCAGGGGGAAAAAAGTAGTTAATAACTCTAGGAAAACACTTTCATCACATTCACCCATATGAGAAATTGTTCTTCACATTCTACATATAAATTTATGATTTGTAAATAATGAAGCTAAGAGCCCTTGTGAAATAACATGAAAACAAACTCATTCATTTAAGTGAAGGATTTTGTTTACAAGAAGTACATTATCAAGGATGCATTATCATTGCTCATGTTGGTTAGCTAAGGTTCAGTTAACTGAAATAAATAATCTTTGTTATCAAAATAAAAGTGAAAGATATCAGTTGTAGCTGACAGGGAAGAAATTGATTTAGCAGTGTTTGGAACTTTTTGTGAATACTCATAATAGTTATAATGCAGCATTGCAGAATATAGCTCAAAGATAATTGTCTCTATTTTATTCAAGCTCCTAGTAGGGTAAGACAAGCAAAATAACTGAAGATAAAGAAAAATGTGAAAAAAATTCTATAGTAAAATATTAATTTCAAATCACAGTTTTAATAAAAAAGGATCTAGACTAAATACAAAATTAACTTGACCTAGAAATTGATATAAAAATTGTTTTAAATCAATTAAAAGCACCTTATAGGCAAGAAGTCTTTTAAAATTAGCTCTATAATGACAAGAAAACTATAAATTAGAAGTAGAGTTAATCCAAAATTTCTACTGTACATTTTCATATATTTCTCCATTTTCATAAAGTAAAGCTGGTAGTTGAGATTTTATAATACTCAAATAATAAAAAATACCTATTAAGCAGTCATTTCTTTTTTAAACAAAATATGACAGTCAATTGGATTTATTTATGCTGACTGAATTAACTGGATTGATTTTGTGTGTATGTGGGCTGTAGATTTAACCTTGGAGTCAAGGTAGAGTCACACACACTGTAACTAACAAATGTGTGTGCTTTCAAACCTCTTATGTGACTTTGTTTCTGATACACAATAATGTAACCAGATGAAGATATATAAGTATGATTTTATTCAATGAAGTGAAATGAAAAGATTTTCGGTGAAAACCTGCAAGTCAGTATAAAGGTAGCAACTCTCCTAATTTTAGTTATTCTCCAGAGAATTTTCTTTCCCGCATTCTATGCTTATCACAAAATCCAAGCAAATTATTTCAAGACTGGAGGCATGTATATGTGCAAGGAGAATAGCATGAAATATTCTCTTTCATCTTCATGTAATTTAAAAGATCAGATATGGCATCACCTTCGTGATGTGGATACTCCTCGATATGGAAACCAGTGGGACAGAATAAATCAGAAAAGAAAAGGGAAAATAAACAAACAAAAAACCATGATGAGTAACACAACATAGTATAATTAAAACTTGGGGATTTAGTGGTTAATTTTGGCCAAAGTACATGAATATGGTTTAGTGGTAACACTGGAAGTCCAATTCAAAGTAATGATATGCTATACATAATTTACATTTTTTCAAAACTTATTCGCATGTTATTCAATTTCCATAGTAGTTTCTAAAGTTAGACAAAAATTATTCACTTTGCAATTGAACCCAGAAGAGATGTTATAAAGTGGTAGGGAAAATTAAAGATATAATAAAGACAAAAATCCTACATTTTCACATTCTTACACTCTAACCTTTAACTCGTAATATTAAAAATATTATAGATCCATGTTAGATACATTTGCCTTCCAATTTCAACTTAGAAAAGAGTCTCAGATATTTGCAATGGTCATCAATAGAAGACAGCATTTTCCTTGTGTTTTTCCTACCCAAGCCAGTCTAATGAAAGTATGTGTATGGACATGTGGGTATATGTATATGCAAATATGCACACATATGCCACTAGATATAGAGTATCTTCAAGCAAATTTGAAAAGGGTGATCTCTTTTAGTGGATACAGTCCTACAGGAGCATATCTTAATGAATAGACGAAGCCATTTTTTCAAAGAAGAAAATGTCCCTGCATTCACATAAACAGTATCACATTATGCCGGACCTCAGTCATCCCCTCAGCTAGGTACCTTTATGGAGTGCACAAATTGCACTATCATAGGCAGACACACAGATACAATAGTATGAAGATCAGTCAGATGTTTATTTCAGGGCCAAAAATATGATACTAACTGTCAAGAAAGGACAGAGTGGGGTGGGGAATTATAAAGTCAGGGTGTTTTCCCAGTACAGCTAACTGGTATTTGCCCAAGAGGAAGTTACTATTTGGCAGTAGCAATATTCCTGTGTATATGTTCCTGTGGTTAGCAGTTTGGCCTTGGCTGTGTTAGCAATTCCACTCACCTTTCTCCTTGACTTGAGAGCTAGACTCTTTGCTAATTGTTCTTATCTCGCTTTCCCCTCATTATCCCCACCTTATGTCTTTCTCAATTTTAACTATTTAGGGTTGAGTACAAGGAGGGGGCTTTTGATCATTACGTTGGAAAAGAGAAAGGCCATGAAAGTGACTTCTGTTCAAGCTGACCGTTTGCTTATTTGAGGGGAAAGTCACTCTAAGACATAGAGCTATAGCTAGTGAAATAGCTCTGTTTATACCTCTAGACATATTTTCCTCAGATAATTTGAACTGCTAAAAATTTACCTTTCCAGTGGTTGCCTTATTGTGGTAAAAATGTCTCCTTTCTGAACTAGTGTTTAACAATAAAGGCCTGCTTTTTAATAGCTTTTAGAGGAGCCATACAGAATGTTTCCTTTCTAATACTTACTTGTTTATTGTTTGCTTCCGAGGCAAAGCATTCCCTTCACTTTTCTATTGGATCCTATGATGACCTTCAGAGAGACACAACTATTTCAGCCAGTTCCACTGTGTGCTGCATTCACTAACTGCCCACTAACTAGCCACCTGGGAGATGGCCTACCTAGAATACTGACCAGTCTTAAGATAAAGAAGATAACAATGGGTCACACTTCTAGTGTTCTCTACATGGATCTATTAGGCTTTTCAACTTCAGAAACTGAGTGCTAAGACTGACTAAAAAAAAAAAAAAAAAAAAAAACCAGAAGATGCAAAGAACTAAAGTCAGAAATTATAGCAGGGACATCACTATCAACCTACAGAAATCACAATGAATACTAGAAATTCTAGTATTAGAAATACTATGAATAATTTTACGTCAACAAATTAAATAACCTAGATTAAATGAACACATTTCTTGGAAACACACAAATTACCAAACTGACTCAAGAAGAAATGGAAAATCTCAACAAATCGAAAACAGACAAATAAATTGAATCAGTAATCAAAAACCTCCCAAAAAAAGAATAGCCCAGGGCCATATAGCTTCACTAGTGAATTCTACCAAATATTTAAAAATAAAATAAAATAAACACCAACCCTGAGTGATACTCATTACTCTGATATCAAAGCTAGACACATCATAAGAAGGGAAAACTGGGCCGCCTGGGTGGATCAGTTGGTTAAGCATCTGACTTTGGCTTAAGTCATGATCTCATGGTTTGTGGGTTTGGGCCCTGCGTCGGGCTCTGTGCTGACAGCTCAAAGCTTGGAGTTTGCTTCAGGTTCTGTGTCTCCCTCTCTCTGCCCCTCCCCTGCACATGCTCTTTCTCTCTCTGTCTCTTGAAAATAAATAAAAACATTACAAACAATTTTATTAAATAGAAGGGAAAACTATACATCAACACTTCTTATGAAAATAAATGCAAATATCTTCTAAACAATACTAGCAAACTAAATCAAACAGCATATTAAAAGGGTTATATACCATGACAAAGTTGAATATATCCCAGCACTGAGATTTAGAATCCCTGTGGTTCTAAATAAGATAATCAATCACTATACCACACGTTAGTGTAATGAAATAAAGAAGTCACATGGTCATCTCAATTGATGCAGAGAAATCATTTGACAAAATATATCACCTTTTCATAACAAAAAAAATTCAGAAACCTAGAAAGAGAGGGAAACATTCCCAAAGAGAAAAAGGACATTTATGAAAAACCCACAGCCAACATCAGACTCAATGCTGAAAGACAGAAGGCTTTTTCCCTAGTATCAGGAACCAGACAAGGATATTTTACCACTGCTATCCAATATTGTATTTGAAGTTCCAGCCATAGCAAGACACATAAGAGGAAATGAAAAGAATCCAGAGAATATCTGTGTGACATTGAATTAGGTAAAAGTTTCTTAACTGACCTCAAAGTCATGACTCATAAAAGAACAACTTGGAAGAGTTGACTTCATAAAAATAAAAGAAGCAACAAATCTAGTATTCAAAAGACACTGTTAAGGGAATTTATGGACAACATATTCACTGGAAAAATATTTTTCAAATTATATATCCGGTGAAGAACTTTTATGCAGAATACATGAAAGAACACCCAAAAGTTAATAATAATAATAAACACCCAATAAAAAATGAATCAAATATTTGAACAGGCATTATACCAGAGAAGATATACAAGTAACTAACATATACAAAGATAAATAACTATAGGAAAATATGTATCTTAATAGTAAATAGGGAAATATTAATTATAGCAAATGGGAGGATGTGGAGGAACTGTTTCGCTCATATGTTTTTGTGAGAATGTGAAAAGGTGCAACCACATTGGAAATAGTTTGTCAGATTTTTTAGTAGGTTAGACATACATGCACTTTATGATCTAGCCATTCTACTCCTAGATATTTACTGAAGAGAAAAGAAAGCAAATATACATACAAAAATGTGTACACAAATGTTTACAGCCTCTTTATTTTTAATAGTCCTAAACTAGAACTATTTAAATATCCATCAAAAGGTGGATGGTGTCAAGAACTGTAAAGAGTATGAATTTTTCATGTACTTTCTATTTTTAATGTTTAGTTCTTTATTTTGAGAGAGCATGAGCATGAGGAGGAGATGGGCAGACAGAGAGGAAGAGATAGAATCCCAACCAGGCTCCGCTCTGTCTTCACAGAGCCTTACAATGGGACTTGATCTCACAATCCAATCTGTGAGATCATGACTAACAGAAAACAAGAATCGGTCGCTTAACCACTGAGCCACCCAGGCGCACCAACATTTAACCTACTTTCAACCTAAAAATGAACTTGCCACAATTTCATGGCAAAAGACGTGAAACTTCTGGGTCAGAGAAAATGGACATTATAACCCAGAGCACAGCAATCAACACAAGTGTCATGTTCATACTTGTTTTCAAGATGCAAATTTAACTTACTTTTTTTTTTTTTAAGTGAGCTAGATGTTGTCACTGGCAACAAAGAGTCTAATGCAGCACTAGGAAAGGCATGTTGAAGGCAGGTTTCCTGATGTAAATTGAGTGGGCTTATTTAGGGAATATTAGGATCAATGAAATTCCTTCATCATGATTAGGAATTTGTAGTCATTGATTTTTGTTTTGCTAGCTTTTTTTTTTTTGAAATCAGAGCACTTTAGTATTGTTATTACTTACAAATGGGAAACCTATGCAAAGAAAGTGTAAAGTTTTACTGTCTTCTTATACTATGTCTTACCAGATTATGTTGCAATAATTTAGAACAGAAATAGCAAAGAAAGCAAAAGCACACTGCTAAATGATATATTAGCCACTAGACAACTGAAACCTAAGACCTGAACTTAATATTACCAACAAAAAACTTCTGTCATTGGTCAAAGTGGAATATGGAAGTGTAAAATGAAGGTCTCCAATGGAGATCTAACATTGAGAAGCATAAGAGAATGTCATTGGCTGTGTATCATGTAAAGATCCTGTAGGCATATATGTAGTGAGAAATAGAGGAAAATAAGCAGAATAATAGAATATGGTGTACTACAGGTCTCTGACAACTTCTGAAATGTCCACCTATTCACTAACGGATAGTTCAAATATTTCATAATCTTGCTATAATCTTGCTTCAGGGTAGAATTATATGCTTATAGAATAAGATAATTTTAGATAGTTATCCCTTTCAGCCAGTCCCACCTCTTCAATATTCTATTCCAGTGCTTGCAATCATAAATATATGAACATCATAAACTTTCCATCTAACTGGGGAAATGAAAATATTTTGTAGCTTTAAAGATGATATTTAAAATAAAGAATCAAAAAGGAGGATAAAAGTAATATTCAGAAATGATAGCATCTCTAAAGCACTGAGGAAAACATATTGGATATAACCCTCAGTATTTCAGTAGAAAGAAGCCATAGTTATATTCTTTAAATTTATTATCTGTATTTCAAAGAATAATTGTCTTACCAGTCAACTCCTACTCAGGATTATTCAATAATTAACTTATATTCATTTAAAACACATGAACTGATACTTAGGAGATGTTCCTCAGAAGTATACTGGATGAGATCAAAAGAATCCATTGTGAGATTGAATACTTACTGTGGAAGAATATGTATGCTTGTTGGTATACCTTGATTTATAAAACATAGAATGATGATTTCGTATAGGTCTCCCTTAGTGCACTTAGAAAAAACACTTGAAATTATTTTCATAAGATTAATTCATAAGGTTCTCCCTGAAGCTGATATATTTATGGAGATTTGGCATAGGTAGAAGATGAAAGAACAGGATAAGAAGAAAAGAGGATTACATTCAAGGTGCATGTAAGCCAGACATTTTATTTTGAAAATCCAGTCTCATAAGTAATATTTCTTGACATCACCATCATTCCATCCTCCTGAGCTTAATACATACAAATCAACATTGTTTCTTCTCCATTTTTTACTTGCTCTTTTTCTGCTTGCTCTTTCCTATTTCCTGTTTCCCTCCACGTCCCAGTTTTCACCAGTTCAATTATATTCCCACACAGCTGCTACACTGGTTTGTGCTCTCATTACTATACAGCTAGACAATTATTTTAACTCTAACTGATTCCCATGTTGCTAGATTCTCCTCTCTTCCCAATCTGGCTGACAGATTACCTTTTTGGACTTCTCCCCTACTGCTTTTTTCTTAAAACATTTGTAAAATCTAGCTGCATGAAGTTAAAAATAAGCTTTGTTTATTTTTTAAAAATGGTAATAAATAAGATCTATGTACCTGTAATAGATAAAGTGATAATGAAAAATGCTTCCCCAAGGCAGTCTAGGAATTTATGACAAAAATTATATCAAATTTCTTATAAATGATACACATTTTTGTACTTATCTTTACACTTGTCTCACACTATCATCATACAATTTTTAATAAACTCATAAATCTTCATACTAGCTTTACATTCATTTATGAAAACTGAGATCAAAATATATTTCTAGAAAAAATAAGAAACAATAAGGAATGTATATTTTCAAATTGTTGATTGAAATGTCATTAGTATGATTAAAAAATACATGACAGGGGCGCCTGGGTGGCTCAGTTAGTTGAGCGTCCTACTTCAGCTCAGGCCAACATCTCGTGGTCCATGAGTTCGAGCCCCGTGTCGGGCCCTGTGCTGACAGCTCAGAGCCTGGAGCCTGCTTCAGATTCTGTGTCTCCCTCTCTCTCTCTGTCCCTACCCTGCTTGTGCTCTGTCTCTCTCTGTCTCAAAGATAAGTAAACATTAAAAATATTTTTTTAAAAATACATGACATATTTTCTATAACAGAGTATTAAATAATATCAAGGTGCATCCAACAGAAGGAATATTTACTGCCACCACAAAAATGTATTTCCCAGTTTTTAATTGATATTAATACATTTTCAGTAAAAAATGTAAACATTCAAAAGTGAGTCTACATTGTGTATGCTGTATTTAATTTACATTTAGCAATTATATTTAATGTACTGCAGAGGATAAGAGCCTCTAGTTTCTAGAGCCTGGTTGCCCATGTGCAAATATGGGCTAAACTGCCTATGAGTCCTGAACAACCTACTTAACCTTTCAATATTTCCATTTCCTTGTAAAATATATATAAAACACATAATAAGAGCATCGATATCATGGATGTGCTATGAAGGTTTAGTGAGTTAATACTACTAACTCTTTATAATACAGATCCTAGCACCAATGGCTTATATATTTCTTCATGGATTTCTGCATTCCCAACTTTTCTGAAGTGATCAGAGATATTTTTGTTATAATTGGCATAAATATACTATGTATTTATGTCTTACATATATTGGGATTGTTAGCATACTATTATTTTATTCATCCATTTTACAGATGAAAAACAGCAGATAAGTATTTTCAAAATATAACTCCAAAGTTATATGTTTAGGAAGTCACTCAGTGAGGATTGGTATCTTATCATAAATCTTATCTTAAATCATATCTCTAAATCTTATGTTTTTCTTATTGTGTCATTCTGCTTTTCCAAACCTGGGCAGGAAGAGGAAAACGATGTAATAATTGAATGCTTAAAATTAAAGATAAAAAAAGTAAATGCACCACCTCTGAAATGCATAATTTTTATACTTCACTCTCAATTTTCTTTTTTTTTTTTAAATTTTTTTTAACGTTGATTTATTTTTGAGACAGAGAGAGACAGAGCATGAATGGGGGAGGGTCAGCGAGAGGGAGACACAGAATCTGAAGCAGGCTCCAGGCTCTGAGCTGTCAGCACAGAGCCCGACGCGGGGCTTGAACTCACTGACCGTGAGATCATGACCTGAGCCGAAGTCTGACACTTAACCAACTGAGCCACCTAGGCGCCCCCACTCTCAATTTTCAAAAGGGAAATCTTTTGAGCTCACTTGTTGCAATTTCTTCATCATTCTTTTCTATGTCTTATGAGGTCATGATACCATTTTCTTCTCAAGATCTCTCAGCAGTACCACTCTCCTTTTCTACTTTTTCATCTTAGATTACTTAGGACACCATTATAATTAGTCTACTGAAGATACTATAAAATATCTCCACCCTCTTATGATCCATGGCCAAACCCTAGCGCCTCATAAGATCATGCTTTTATTCTCTGGGCCTACAAAAGAGGAGTTCATGATTGTGGGTAAAAATTACACACTTGGCTAAAGTAGTTTTATTATACTTTTTTTTTTTTGAAGAGAGAGAGAGAAAGAGAGAGAGAGAGAGAGGGAGTGGGGAAGGGGCAGAGGGAGAGGGACAGAGAGAATTTTGAACAGTGCAGCATGGAGCCCAATGTGGGACTCAATCTCACAATCGTGAGATCATGACCTGAAGCAAAATTAAGAGTCAGATGCTTAACAACTGAGAAAACCAGACACCCCTAAAATAGTCTATTTTAAAATTTGAGATATGAAACTTAAAACTCCACTTTGCCACAAATACCACTGCATTTTTCTTATAGGCCACATCAGCCAGCATCTGCAAATTCCAAACTCTGTGTTTTTCCTGGTATTTTCATTATTCTGCTTCAGGTTGTAGAAGTTGTTGAGGCTTTACTTCTCATTATCATGATGTCTTTTTACATATCTCTCATCCTCCTTGGGCTATCTAGGGTTGGTTCTTCTTAAGATGTTGACAAAGGAACAAAAGGTCAAATGTAAAATTGCAGGACATCTTGTGGGCTAGGATCAGAACTGACATACTATATCCACCTAAATTCAATTGGCCAAAGCAAGTTACACGATTGGAGCCAAAGAAAAGGAGAAGGGCACATACTCATTCCACCACTGAGACACGCAAAGTGTGAACGCAAACAGGAGTGATGACATTGAGGCAATAAGGAAACCTACTTAAATGTGTGATATTTAGCAGTATTTCATTTTGTGTCTGTAGGGGATGGGGGGGGTGGCAGTTTGTTTCAGAGGCTATAGGAAGCTAACCAATCCAGAAGGTTTAGTATTTTGTAGTACATTTTCCAGAGACTGAATTATTTCATTTTAATCACCAATTAAATGCTATGTCCCCAAATGAACTCATGATACTTTCTTTTCTTTCTTTCTTTCTTTCTTTCTTTCTTTCTTTCTTTCTTTCTTTCTTTTTTTTTTTTTTTACAATTTTATCTTTTGTTGTTCTTTGTTGTTCTCTCATGAGATCAACCAATTAGGCTCTTCAGGCTATTTTCCAGACTTTACTCCTTTTTTCATTATGAAGAAACATTGGTCAAACAAACAAACAAAAAACCTCTGCAATTTTCAGAATTGTATAAAACCAGCTTCATTGCATTATTTTGTTTTCACAAATATTTAATGTAGTAAGCACAAGCCACCGAGCATTTCAGTTTGAGGCAGTAAATGATAAAAACGATTTCAACACAAATCCCCTACCAAAACAATTACCTCGGCCTCACTCTTTGTCTTTGGTTATCCTAGGTGAAACTGTCTTCCTCTCTACTAATTTCTGTTTTGGAGTAGTTTTTTTTTTCCTGCTGAGATGTCAGGGCTGAAAGGCTAACTGGGCTAAGGTTTACATGTTACTTCTCCTTCCCAAGATGATTCTCAGGAATAATGTCCCAAAACCATCTCTATTGAATGTATGACAAATAACACAGAAATAAATGAAATACTTGAATTTTTTAATGTTTATTTGTTTTTGAGAGAAAGAGACAGTATGAGCAGGGGAGGGTCAGAGAGAGCAGGAGACACAGAATCCGAAGCAGGCTCCAGGCTCTGAGCTGTCAGCACAGAGCCCAACGCGGGGCTCGAACTCAGGAACTTTGAGATCGTGACCTGAGCCGAAGTCAGAGCTTAATGGACTGCGCCACCCAGGCACCCCTAAATGTTTATTTATTTTTGAGAGAGAGAGACAGAAAGACCGTGAGCAGGGGAAGCGCAGAGAGAGGGAGACAGAGGATCTGAAATAGGCTCTGAGTTTGTCAGCCCGGATGCAGCGCTCAAACTCATAAACTGTGAGATTATGACCTAAGCCAAAATTGGACGCTCAACCAACTGAGCCACCCAGGTGCCCCATAAATAAATGAAATACTTTAAAAATTCATAGCTGTGGGGCGCGTGGGTGGCTCAGTCATTTAAGTCTCCTGCTCTTAGTTTTAGCTCAGGTTATGATCACATGCTTTGTGAGTTCTATGCCTGTGTAGGGCTCTGAAGAGCCTGCTTGAATTCTCTCTCTCTGCCCCTCCCCCACTTGCATGCAGCTCTCTCTCTCTCAAAAAAAAAAAAGCCACCAAAAACCAAAAAAAAAAAAAAAAAAAAAAACAAACCCATAAACTTAAAAAGAAATAAAAAATAAATAGAAAAATAAAAAGTCATAGCTGTGGGGTGCCTGGGTGGCTCAGTCAGTTGAGCGTTCAACTTCGGCTCAGGTCATGATCTCACAATCTGTGAGTTCGAGCCCCGCGTCAGGCTCTGTGCTGACAGCTTGGAGCCTGGAGCCTGCTTCAGATTCTGTGTCTCCCTCTCTCTCTGCCCCTCTCCTGCTCATGCTCTGTCTCCCTCTGTCTCAAAAATAAATAAAAACATAAAAAATAAGTCATAGCTGCTCCTTTTATTTCTGTAATGTTTTCAATTTGTCAGTTTATTTAAAAATAGTTGAAAAGATGAGCCACTTACATTGAAGTTTCTTCCACTGATCTATTTTTAAAAATAATTGTTGTTCATTAAAATACCCATACTGAGAAAATGCTTTTAAATTTAAAGTTATAAAGAGCATATTCATTATTCCCAGTTAATTTTCATACACTATAAAATGAGTGTAGAGTAAAAATTCACATTTATCTAACTTTCATATGCTGTGAGTTAAAAGCAGCTAAATATTTGAGACTCTCATGGAAGAAAACAAAGAGAAAAAAATAGAAATATTATGGTCAAGGATGATACCTGAGAAGCAGGCTGAAGGAAGGATTTGAGAAAAAGCCTATTTTTAGACGATAAAATGACATCATACTTTGCAAAAATAGAGTACAGATTGGAAAATAAGGAGTAAACATTGCAATTATTTCATATATTTTGAATTTCTCTAACATACCATTGATATACTTTGGCAAAATGCCAAAAAAGTTAGCATTCAGGCAGATCGTCTTTATATCAATCCCTCAAATATATGCTGGACCATTTGCACCATCTGCTGTGTAAGCTTCTGCAGAGAGAAGGACAATAGACATTTCTGGACATTCGTGTTAAAATGCAATTCAAGGGGATATACTATATCAAAGTGAAAGAAACCAAAATAGAGTGGAAAAAAGGTTTTAGTTCAGAACAGGACAGAAGAGGAATGAAAGCTAAATCTTTTCATCATACCTTGTTTTTGGTGTGTTTGGAAATATTTATATAAAAAGTTAATATTCCATATTAATATCAAGTAAAATAAATCTTTATCAAGCTATTCTTGAGAATAACTAATAGATTGAGAAATATATTCTTGGGGCCACACTCATTAATTGAATGCACTGTGGACATCCCCACATTGCAGGGAATGAAAATTGATTTTTAAAAAAGTATTTTTGTGTTAATTTATTTAAATATTTGTAGAAAAAGTGTACAAGTATCAAACTGTTATAAAATATGTACTACCTTCTCTCAATACAGACGTTTTGTTATCGAGTTATTTATGGCCTGAATCCAAGGTTGGATTTAGATAACTGTACATTAATAATATTCTGGTTTCAGGGCACCTGGCTGGCTCAGTCGGTTGAGCATCTGACTTCAGCACAGGTTATGATCTCATGGTTAGTCAGTTCGAGCCGCACATGGAGATCTGTGCTGACAGCTCAGAGCCCAGAGCCTGCTTTGGATTCTGTGTCTCCCTCTTTTTCTCCCCCTGCTCACATTCTGTTTGTCTCACTCTCAAAAATAAATAAACATTAAATAATAATAATAATAACAATAATATTCTGGTTTCAGGGGCATCTGGATGGCTCAGTCAGTTAAGTGTGAGACTTCAGCTCAGGCCATGATCTCACAGTTCTTGGTTTGGAGCCCTGCATTGGGCTCTGTGCTGACAGCTCAGAGCCTGGAACCTGCTTTGGATTCTGTTTCCCGCTCTCTCTGCCCCTCCCCCATTCATGCTCTTTCTTTCTCTCAAAAGTGAATAAAAACATAAAAAAATTAAAAAATAGTATTCTGGTTTTATATAGCGGTCTCTTTCTTAATAAACTCAATTTTCTTTCTTAGGCAAATGTCAATTCCTAGGTCAGTAACACACACACACACACACACACACACACACACACACCTCCTTCTGAAGGAAAATACCAATTTCTCCTTTTCATTTCCAGGAAGGTCCTTTCTCTTCAGCTACTTCTCAGCTGACTTTAGTACATGACTGTGAAACTCATCATCAGGAAGAGTTACAAGATCTCTAGCTGAGCTCATTAACTCTTATCCTGGACTCATTAATTCCAATGTTCTCTCATGGAAACTAAAATTCATTTCTTCAATTTCTTATTTAGGTTTTTTAAGATTATTTTTATTTAAGAAAGCCAACGAAATATGGATTTCTCTGACCATATGAAAATAAAAAGTATCAAACTATTATAATAATTTGCATTAAAATATTCGTGCTTTCACCATCTAAAATATTTGTATTTGTGCTTTAAATATACTATAAAGGACTCTAGGCCTTTGTTTTTAACTATGAATATTCAGACACAAAGGCATATATATACCTTTAATGAGCTTACTGGTAGCCCTCCACAAGATATTTCTGCATCCTAATCCCAAGAATCTGTGACTATTACCTTGGATGGCAAAAACTATGATTAAGTTAACAATTTTGATAGGAGGAAGTTATCCTGGCATTTTACAAATGGGCCCTATCCAATGACCCTCCTCACATTAGTAAGACAGAGGGTAATTTCATAGAGACACAGACGGAAGCAATATGACCACAATGTTAGAAATTGGCATGATATGGCTGTATGTCAAGGAAAGACTATAGCCACTGGAAGCTGGAGAAGGTAAAGAACATATTCTTCCCTATAGCCCCCCCAGAGAGAGGGCGCCCTTGTCAGATCACAAAATTTTAGCTTCCAGAATTGTTATAGAATAAATTTCTGTTGGTTAAAGCCACCATTTTTGTGGTAATTTGTTACAGCAGCCTCAGGAAAGTACTACAGTGCACTTGGAAAATGAAAATGAAAAAAAGACTTGGGAATTTTCACACATCTGGAAATAATAGTGTAGAATTAAAGAATAGAAGGATACTAAAAAGTTCAACAGTTAGTATTTACAACTCACATTTATTGAATTGATGTCATCTACCAAGCTCTATGACAGCTATCACAAAGATAAATAAACATGATCTCTTCAGGAGCTTATGATGTAGTGGCATGACCCATCTATTCCTTATGTAAAAATTAGCTAGAAGGCCAAACATCAAGATTTAATGGCATAAAAGGCAAACAATACTATAAGCAAATCCATTGCAACAGGTTTCTAGGCGGTGCGGTGTGATGGAAAAAATATGAAGCTTAAAGCCAAGCTCTTTGTGTCTATAACTGGGTGACCATAGACTACAAAACTGTTGTTGTTTGTTTGTTTTTGTTTTAGCTCATGTATTCTCATCTTTAAAAATGATTAAGACATTACTTAGGTCTAAAGTTGGGGTAAGAAAAAATGGGTTAATCTATATATAGCAAATATCATTTGTCTTACTATCCCTTATTAATGTGCCACCAGATTACTATACCTCCCATCTGAAAACTCTCCAGTGGTTTATTTTGGGGTGGGCAACTCATTTTACTTTTCATAGAACTTACTTAGTTTTGGGGCACCTGGCTGGGTCAGTCAGTAGATCATGCAACTCTTGATCTCAGGGTCGTGAGTTCAACCCCCATGTTGGATGTAGAGATTACTTAAAAAAAAATCTTAAAAAAAAAAAGAGTAATTACCTAGTTGTAGCACTAAATGTCCCATTTAAAACTAAATGTTTTTCTAATCCTAGGAAAACTGGAACAGTTGGTTCATTCTTTTTTTTTTTTTTTTATGGTCACCCAAAACATGGCCTATTGTGAATGATGTTCCTGGTATTCATGCCCTAGTGTATCCTAGTGAATCTGAAATGGCTATTAACTTGACTTACCAATAGAAGGCAGTCAAATAAATGGTCTGTGACTTCTAAACTTAAGCATTTAGAGCCTGTAAGCATTTGCATTTGTGTTTTCTGGAAACCCAGAACTGCAAGAAACCTGGCCACTGCTGGAGAAACTATAAGGAGAGGGGGCATAGATAGATGTATAGTCAGTGAGGCCTTGAGACTACATGAAGAATGAGAAAATTCCAACCAATACGGTGTTTCTGTTGAGCTTTCAAATGACGCCATGCTGAGCAACCAGTTAACTGCAAGTAGCAAAGAAATCCCAAGTGAGATCAGTATGACTACTCAGCTGAATCCAGTTCAGCTCATGAAAGGGGTAAGAGATAATGCAAGGGGTATTTGTTTTTTTACCACTAAATTATGTGATTATTTGTTTGGGGGTGAAGTCACAGATAAGTGAAGAATTCACAAATCGTTTGCTTTTCACTTGTACACAAACCAATTACCTATGACGATCCTCTTGTAGCATTTATTCTTTTTTTCCTTTCTTATGCTAGCCCCCAAACTGACTTAAAACTAATTGCCCATAATAGAGTTAAAAAATATTTGCTGCTGTTTGTTGTTTTTTGCAGAGATATTCCATTGATTCTGAACATATTAAAAATAACATCTGGCCTATGCTTTAGGCACCAAAACAAACCTGAATTCTAAGCAGAGCCAGAATTCCTTCTTCTTTCCTATTCCATAAAGTATCGAAATAGCTGAGAACTCAAAGATTTGTGGTTTGCCTTGAGCCATATGTTTTAATCATGTGGCCAACCTATTCACTTCCCTTCTAATAGGAGCTCAGTCTACCAGATCACACAGGAAACACATACCACACCATACATTCTCTTTGTCATCTTTTACTCCCAAATCTGTCATCCATCAAAAGTCCTCTATCATTTCTGGTGTGCCTGGGTGGCTCAGTTGGTTAATTGTCTGACTCTTGATTTTGGCTTAGGTCATGATCTCACAGCTTGTGAGACTGAGCCCCAGGTCAGGCTGTGCACGGAGAGCATGGAGCCTGCTTGGGATTCTCTCTCCTTACTTCTCTTGGCCCTTCCCTATTCATGCTCGCTCTCTCTCTCTCTCTCTCTCTCTCTCTCTCTCTCTCTCTCTTTTTCTCTCTCCCTCTCTCTCTCAAAATAAATAAATAAAACTTAAAAAAAAAGTCCTCTATGGGGCGCCTGGGTGGCTCAGTCCATTGAGCGTCCGACTTTGCCTCAGGTCATGATCTCACGGTTCATGAGTTCGAGCCCCCCATCAGGCTCTGTGCTGACAGCTCAGAGCCTGGAGCCTGCTTCAGATTCTGTGCCCCCCTCTCTCTCCTCCCCACCCCTGCTTGTGCTCTGTCTCTCTCTGTCTTTCAAAAATGAATAAACATAAAAAATAAATTAAAATAAATTAAAAAATTCCTCTACCATTTCACGAGTCACAAAAGGAAAGCTCCTAGGCACAACAATGAAAAGAAACAATATGAGTATGTTATTATAGCTCATGGTTCCTTAAATAGGTGCATTTCCTAATCCCTGAAGCTACGAATGTAATCTCATAGTTTTTTATATGTGGTTAAGTCAAGGACTTTGATATGGGGAGATTATCCTGTTGGGCCTGATCCATATCAATCACCATAGTCCTGGTCCTCATAAAAGGGATGAAGGATAAATCAGAGTCAGAAGGGAAGATGATGTGATAATAAATTAGAGTGATAAGCTTTGAAGATTGAAGAAGGGGCCACAAGAAGCCATCAGAAGCTGAAAAAGGCAAGGGAATGAATTCTCCCTGCCAGAGACTCCAGAAAGATTCAGCCCTACAGATACATTGACTTTTACCTAATAACCTGATTTTAGACTTCTGATGTTCAGAACAAGATAACAAATTTGTGTTGTTTCGAGTTTGTAATCACTTACTACAGAAGGAATGGGAAACCAATATAGTAATAGTTGGAATGATTACAGGTTGAAGACTATACTACAAATAGCAAATCTAAAAGTGTTGTGCTCTACCTACATAAAAGCACCTGACCCATGACACAGAGTAGCGAGTCAATACCTTTTAATATTAAATTTTATACTCTTGGCAGCTACTAAAAGAAATCTGATGGTCTGTGTGAATATCTTTGCTTCCTTGAGTCAGCCTATGGCCAGGTGTTTGTTTCTCATTTTCAAAGGTAAGCCAAATATTAACATTTTTATTTTTTGCCTCACTTTCTTAGTGTAAGAAATTGGCTTTGTTACCCAGTAAGCAGTCAGACTATGTAAATTCCAGCTCGTATAATCAGGAGCTCAAATAAATGTTTTGCTCAGACTTTGCCCACCCTTTGTACAGACTTTTCAGGAGGTATTGCTTGGGTTCTTTATATTCAGTTTTGGCTGCCCCGCACAATAGGCAAGTAGCCAGGCGCTCAGAAACACGGTGCTCAGTGTCCTGGCAGAGGCATTGCTTCACCTCTTTAAAGAAGACTATGAAGGCTTATGTTTTTGGTAAATAAGGCTGATTGTACAAAAACACAATATTTTGATACAAAGAAAGCTGCCTCTTGCCAGAGAGACCAGCTTATCTCATGAAAAGGAGAGAATTAGTTCATTCCTCTTAATATGTTAATTGAAATTAATTTAAAATTACATTTTAAAGAGTAATTATATCCAGCTACAGTAAACATTATCACACTGTTTACCAAGTTCTGTATTCTATTAGACCATGAGCTAAGGTTTAACATGTATTATGCAATGCCATGCAGATTTTCAAAATCTATATATCCTCTAAAGTACTTCCAAGAAGAAATGGAGGGAGGAGAGGGTACTGGTTATATCCCAGGAGGCGGATGCCTTGGGTTCAGTCTTCACTGCCGTGTATTCATTGTGTGATCTTTAGCAATCTACTTAGCCAGTGCCTTATGTCTTCACTTGTAACATCAGGTCAATAACACTATCTCTTTCATAAGATTGTTATAAAATTATTTTAATTCATAACTGTAAAGGGATTAGACCAGCGCCTGACCCCTGGGAAATGCTCAAATGTGCATTAAAAATAAATAAAGCCCGAAAAAAGTAAAAACACAACAAGGTGGAAATTACAAAAAAAAGAGATCAGAATTATAGAGGTTAGTTGGAATAAAAAAGTTGAGTTGGTTATTTATTAGAGGCCATTTGGTTGCAAGAAATAGAAACTGTTAGTTAACTACTTCAATCCACAATGGGATATCCCACAAAATCAAATGGCAAAAAATATATAGTCAAGAGAGGCGTACATAAGAATTGGAAGATTGGGAGTCAAAATATTTTTGCTGAAATTTTATGAATTTTTGTCTTTGGCTCTTTTAAGCTTGTTTTCTCTCTCTCTCTCTTTTTCTTTTCCCCCACCTCCTCAGCAGACTAACTTTGCTTTGGTGTATCCTTACAGAAAATTACTATTCAGTTTCCAGCTCTGCATGGCTCTGCAGCACCCAAAACAGAATAACATGACTATTTTGCAAGGAAGAACTTATATTGCTGTAGCTTTGGTCAGATTTTCACTTCAGTTTCATTAAAGTCTGTGTGCAATGGGAAGACAGGCAGGAAAGCCATACCTGCAATATCTACAATAATTTATTATTTACTGTCATAAAGAGTTGTTTTTTTTTTTCATTTTTTAATGTTCATTTATTTTTTAGAGACAGAGCACCAGTGTGGGAGGAGCACAGAGATTAGAAGACAGAATCCAAAGGAGGTTCAATGTTCTGAGCTGTCAACACAGAGCCCGATGCAGGGCTTGAACCCACTAACCATGAGATCATGACATGAGCCAAAGTTGGACACTCAACCGACTGACCCACCCAGGCGCCCCAGAGGTTGGCTTTTGAATGTAACTTTTGTTTGTTCTAAGGAAACTTCCAACTTGATTCTCTAATCTGGAGGAGAATTTAAAACTATGAAGCTTTCCATGTATTTAATATATTTAATCATTTTCAATTCATATAAAATATGTAGGTGTTTGAAACGATGATGTACAAGCATGGGCTTAGCCTATAGTATATTTAAATAAGAATAAGACATTTATATTTTTCAAGAAAGATCTTCCTTCATGAAATCAAAATATCAATTATGTGAATTAAAAAAAGTAACAAATTGAGAAAAATGGCTAATGTAAATATGGATTTGGAGTCTATAAAAGAATGTTTGATATTCTTGGAGTGTTCACTGTTTGCTAACATAGAAGGTCTTATGAACTTGACTTCTGCTGTCACTAAATTTCCCCTTCTCCTCTAATCTGAATTGTTTGAAAGAATTATCATCTGTTGGTGTTAGTGTAAATCTCAGCATGTGACTCATGTTTTATCTGTATTTAAGGGAAGGAATAAGTTATTATTATTATTATTATTATTATTATATTTTTAAAAATACTTCTATAAATAGTATGATTAATATATCTGTTCATCAGGAAAAGTTTATATAATGTTACTGTGTGCAGTCTGCTGGTCCATAAAACTATCTGTGATTTTTGCCTTCAAAGATTCACAGATGACTAAGACAGATGGAAAGTCATAGCATTCTCAGATGGAGGTAAATAATAGCTGCTAGAGATTGAATATCTAGGAGATCATCACACTCAGAGTTGCTGATGCCATAATTATCCTAAGGAGAGCAATGTGAGATATATTGTTGTAGGGGAGAAAAAGTTAAAGCTAGAGAATATGCAATTGATAGTTTAGCGTGGTTGAAATATTGAAGTCAAGGGTAGGATGTGACCAAAATACAAGCAGGAGTAGGTCATGGAGTGTCTTACTCCACCTAATAAGGGTTTTAGGTTTTAGGCCATAGACAATAAAACTTTGAAAAATTTGAAGCAGAAAATTAGCAAAATTAGATTCCATTTTATAAATGAATCCCTCAAAATTTCTGGTTCAATAACATCAACAGGGTAGCTTTCATCTGGGTAAGAATTAGAATTTGAGTGTCAGACGCAGAGGAGAGAGTAGCAATAGAAAACATGTTTCTGAACCAGATGATGGAGTTAGAGGTGGGTATTATGGAGTTATTTACCAAAGTGAGTTATACAGAATGTGAAGCAATTTTAAGGGGAAATATGATCTTTTTCTTCAGTTTGGACATATTGAGCTTGACACAATTATATATCCTGCTTGAGAAGTGGATAAACACATTGGAATTCAAGAGCAATATCTTCTCACAGAAGCTTGATCTCATTCTACCTCCCTCCTGTTGGGCCGCTTAGAGTTCCTTACATGGGAACGCATCAGAGAGAAAAGTGTCAACAACTTTGCATGCATAGCATTTCCATATTTCCATTGTCTTTCTTCAAAAATTACTGATAAAAATATACATTATCGTCTTGTAGAAAAAACTTGTTGTAGTTATACCTCTATATTTCCTATTGAAGTCTTGCAATACCTTTATATATTGCCCCACTGTTCTTTCCATGTAGTATACATAAGGTACATGTGTATCTTCTATACTTCATTTATCAGTGAAGGTACATCACTTGATTTCACAAGCTTTCTTTTTTTTAAGTTTATTTATTTATTTTGATATTTTGAGAGACAGAGGCAGGGAGAATGAGGAAGGGGCAGAGGGGGAGGGAGGGAGACAGAGAGAGAAAGAGAAAGAGAAAGAGAGAGAGAGAGAGAGAGAGAGAGAGAGAGAGAGAATGAATCCTGAGCAGGCTCCAGGTTGTTGGGGCTCCAAAGCACAAAACACGAGATCATGATATGACCTGAAATCAAGAGTTGGACACTTAACCTACTGAGCCCCTCACATATTTTCTGTATATCCCTTCACATGTGGAAACAGGCTCCTTTGAATTTCACTTGTAGGCAGTGGTGTAGAAGGAAATGTTTAACCACCAGTTCTCCAGAGAGAATGAATTCTGTTTTGCAGCATTTGCCAGTCTCTGTGAGGGAAGTGCCCCACCATTGTTAATTTCAAGTTTCCAATGAGATATCAATGACATAGCACAGACTTGGGAAGAGATGTGTACGATCAGCTCCTGCAATCCAGTGCAAGCCTGCTCCAATGTTCCATAGGTTTTAGGCCAGTAACATTCTCTTGGACAGAAAACCAAGTTATACTACAAAAAAGCATAAAGGGAAGACTTCTCCTATCTTGCAGACAAGCAGTATGAATTCCTCAGGGTGGAAGTGAAAAATGAACAAAAGTGTTACATAAGAACAACAGAAATTTGAAAAAAAAATGAACATCTATGTATTAAAGGTAAAATTTAATGTTCTAGTATATTTTTTCTAGTATATACATATCTACACATTAATTTTTAAAAGCTTATACTTGAATATAAATCAAGCTTATACTTTTCTCCAAGGAATGTAGTTTAAAAATGTACAATAAATAAATCACTTTAGACTCTTGATAAAATATAATTGACATAAGTTAAATGGAATAAAAGGATATCAAGTCTGTAAGCCTCCTTCAACTATTTTTAGCTAAAAGAAAAATAAAGCTACTGTCGTATGGAAAGGATATATATATTGTTAATAATTCTAATGTTACTTTCACTTGAATTAAACTTTACAGTCTACAAAGCCCTTTCATTTGTGACATTGTGTTATGGTGTAACCAAGACTTCTCAAGGCAGTCAGGCTATGTAATTAATATTAAACTTGCCTTACACTTCTGCCAAGGAGCACTTTCAATGCTCTCAAAACTAAAATTAATAGTTTGTACTGAGTGGTTTTTCTAAGGATTTTAGAATGTTTTATGCCTTTGTATCATTCATTCTCTTAAAATGTTTGGAGGTTGTAAGAAAATTGTACCATCTCTGCATGTTGGAATAATAAGTTCAAAGAAGAGTTGTGACTAGCCGTGGGTTTTACGTTGTGATACTCAAAAGACGATTCTCATTACTTTTGCTAAAATCTAGGGGCCTTAGGTAGGCCAAAAACAGATGGATCTAATAGCAAACACTACAAATAATCTATTAAGCTATCTAGCTAATGTCCTTTCTGTCCATCTCACATCTATCCACCTAACATCTATTTGCTTCTATAATCTGATGAAAAACTATTCTAGAATAAGTTTTCCTTTAATTAGCTGAATAGACAAGAAAACAAGCAGGCAAGGAAGCAAATGAAGAAACAGACAAAAATGACTCTGGCAGCTTTTAAATATACAAATTACCCAGGCCACCCCTCACAATCATCCCACAATGTACTTGAACCAGCATCCAGAAATTTTCTATAGAGAAAAAGAAGACAGTGGTTACCCAACCGCATTCATTTTAACTCTCAAAGTATGCCACACGTATGCAGATATTCATTAATGTTATGCATTTGAAAGTTGCCTCACTAAGTACTGATCTGTATTTTTAAGCCTGAATTCTAGAAGTATTAACTCGAAGACATGTAAGAGCACTTATTCCAAATTGTATGTTCCTTCTTTCAAAAGTGAGATATTAAGTGCATCCTGCCTGGTACTGTTGAATATCTGTTCATATTTCTTAAAAGAAAGGTATTTACATTAATATATTCATTTGAAGCTGTCATTACTGAAGAGCATTTTCCATCTTATATTTAACCTCTTACAAAAGAAGACTAAGATTTAGTTCCATGTAGATGAACTTCCCTTTGATACAATGAGGGGAAATAATGAATGGCAGATATTTATGCATAAAAGCAGGTAGCTGTGCTTGTGAATTAACAGTTTTTGGTGACAATTGCAGCAATGAACACAGTAAATCCTCAGGAGCTGTCATGCTCCACTAGGTGAATAATCTGCTTTTGATGCCTCCCTAAATATGTATTTACATGAATGATTGTAATGGCTATGAAGAGGCAATTATATCAAGCAAGTCAATAATATTCTTTTTTAAGAGTCTTAATCTGGTAGAATGTATTTTGTCAGTTTCCAAATGACAAGTTTCAATGATGCTTTCAAATAGGAAATGTTCTAAATTTGAACAAATGAACTTAAGAGTCCATTAGTTGTTTAGTTATATCAGATATATTAGTAACAGTATCCATTATCTGGAAAAAACACTATTTGGTGCTCTATTAATGCTCCATTGTTAGTTTAGAATATTATACCAGTTATCTATTTTACTTTGTCTTTGTAGTTATAGTTTAAGTATTATTTTTATAAGAACTAATAATAGTAAGCAAATTTATAAAAATAGTGTCGATCAATTCCTATTTTAAAACCATGAAAAGAGCTTCAGAATTGATATCTCAAGTGGATGAATGAGTGGATGAATGGATTTATAGACCCATAATTGGAAACATGTATATTTTGGGTCTACTTTCAGACTTCTTAAAAATAACACCCTTGTGCCCATCCTGCTTCTATATATTGTATGAAGCCCTAAATGTGAGCCTTATATTTGGAAAGAAAATAAGCAGGCTATGCACTTAGCTTTGCCTATTATGAACATATTTGCATATATATATTTGGCAACAGGCGCTAACCCTCAGAACCTTAGCTGAACTTTTTTACAAACACAACTTTTGATAGCTTTTATATTTGTGTTCATAGTTATTTTTTTCATTATTGCTGTTAATACTTAAAACATGATGAAGTAATGTTCAGTGCCTATTGTACCAAATGGTACATAGTAGATAATCTATATCCATATTTCCATTTCTATTCCTATTTTTATATCTGTTATAGATCCCAGAATAGTTGCATTGATTTAGCCAAAAGTATTATAGAATGATAAATACAGAAAACTAAAACTGTCTTCAAAATAAAAAAAAAATATTGACCCTAACTACTATTACTAGTAATAATGAAAGTCTAAAAGTAATCCATTATATCATATAATTCTCATAGGCTTGTGACGGCATCATTATCCCCATGTCATACATGAGATATTTAGAGCTCAGGAAGTTAAGGTAGATTATGTACATCAAGTAGTCAGTAAGTTATCACTTCAGCTAAGGTCTTTGACTTCCAAACGCTTGCTTCTTCAAATATGGCCAATAGGATCTTTATAACCTTTATAACCAAAAACTTTTTAATTGAGTAATTTGTTAATAAATGAATTAAATTGTCCCATTCAAGTAAAGTGATTAGGTTTATCTCTGACAAACTCCAATCATCTTCATCAGATCAACCTTGTAAAACACCAGTTAACAGTATAACTAATTACTCAGTGCTAAGATTTTTGTAGAGTATAATTTTCATCTTCAAGGAATATATCTATTTCTATAACCTACTCATCATAGATCTTTCCCTAAGTGATTTTTACCACTTGTAAACTTTTAAGTTTAAACATATTTTTCATTTATGTATCACCATTTTCTCATGATAGTTAGCCTGAATCAACAAATTTAAAAGAAGAAAGTAGTAGCCATCTCAAGGTAAGTAAGTCCATCATGAGGCTTTCCTGCAAAGCAGCTGAGAGCATTTGTAAAACTTGAAGATAATTTTAATAATTGAGAGATGAGCAAACTACACAATAGACCTTGAAGTGGAGTAATTGATTATATTTACCTAAAATTACTATTTTCTTACTGTAAATGCCTACCGTACACCACATATGCAGTTTATGTCAAAATAATATTTCCAATTAACACTTGAAAGAAAACTTGAAAGAAAATATTTGTGTGAGGAATATTCCTTTAGGATTTTGTTTGTTTGTTTGTTTGTTTGTTTATAAAGAAGTACTGAAGCAATTACCATCCTTTGGTCTGGAACACTATCTGAATTGGGTGGAGTCATGTTATCACAGAATATAGTCTTGGAACTGGAAATCATTTCTGGTTTGTGCTTTCCCACATAAGTTGCCATTTGTAATCATTTTCACACTTGGCAGTTTTGTATCCTGCCTTGCCTGAAAGTCTTCATTCAGAATTTTCTTGGCTTTTTTCCAGAGAGGAAATAAAATCTAATTTCTGTTCTACTTTAAATGCTTCCCCTCATATACATGCATATCTGTGATAGTAGGACTGATTTTTCACTTTCTAGGCCAATGATCTGGGCCTCTCTGTCAGTCAGATCCGTTTGAATGTGGGGAACACTGATTCACACAGCAGACGCACTCATCTGAAGTTTTCCCATTCTGCTAATACTCAGCTTTTAACTGACATCAGCATCATGTGGCAAAATTGCTTCCAACCTCATTTAAACAGCTGCACATTGCAATGGATTTTAGTAAGTTGGTGAAGCATAACTGTGGGGATGTATAAATCAACCTGGACAAAGTCAGCTTTCAGAAATCTGGTTCCTGTTTATCTATCTATCTGTCTATCATCTATCCCTCTACATAAAAATATAGATATTATTTAAAATATAAGATAGGGGTGCCTGTGTGGCTCAGTCAATTAAGAGTCTGACTCTTGGTTTCAGCTCAGGTCAAGATCTCACGGCTTGTGGGTTCCAACCCCACATTGGTATCTGCGCTGACAGCATGGAGACTGCGTGGAATTCTCTACCTCTCTCTCTCTCTGCCCCTCCTTTGCTCTGTCTCTCAAAATGATTAAGCTTAAAAAAATTAAAATATAAGATAAAACATAGATATCTATAGATACATGAAGACAATGCATTAAAAATGGAGACTGATAAATGGTGCATAACATGCTGTTCTTCAATTCTGTGGCTTGAACCTGTAGACCCTGACTCTCTGCCTTTTCCATTGTGACTGACCCTCTCAGGTCCAGGCAAGTGAAATAACTCTTTGCTACACTATTCTTATTTTCTGAGCCATGCAGTAACAGCGAAGCATTTATTGCTGCTTCCTTTTCATCAATGTACAATCGTTTCTCTTTCTCTTCTTTTTTTCCTGTCACCAGTGCCAACTCATACAGGCTCCATTATTTTTTTTTAATTGCCATTATATAATGTTAATAGTAGTGGTATTTCTTTGCTCTCAACGCCTCACAATAACACAATTGTATTAGAATATATGTCAAGTCAGACAAAATTACAAATATGACTGAAAAGTCCATTTAGAACATCACTGCAATTTTTATTTTTATAAAGTCTGATCATTCAGCTTGTGTATCATTTTGGGTAGCCTAAAATTAATTCTTGACTATAAAATAATCACATAGTGTTTAGGTGACTTTGAGATAACTCAATAAAACTTCAGAAAAGTGTTCTTCCCCTCACACTTTTTATGTCTTTTCCCTTTACACTGTATTTAACACACAACAACAACACGGAGTTTTCTTCAAGAGTTCTCTGCAGTGCTAAATGCTCCATCTAGTGGCATAATTGAGCCCTGGCAAAACTTAAAATATAGTAAGTTTGCATATGTTATGTATTCAGTGAGCTTTGTTGGTGAGACAATTGCTGAGAAATACAGTTACAAAATATATAAAATTGATACATATATTTTTTAATATTTTGGTTGAAAATTCAACATTTACATTACAGAATTATACTATAAATTTATTTAATGCTTTAAAGGAGAGTTATCATGTATTTCTACTAGTAACTTAAAAGAACTCACACAATGGAAGTAGTAGATATTGTATAACATTTATATTTATTTAAAATCTGAGAATGAGTTAATCCAAACCTTTTAGAAATTTCAGGTAATTTAAATATAATATATGCCATATATCTTTAGTCTTTTTTAAACTGAACTGTTTTATAAAACATAAATATAATTAAAGATAGTCACTAGTCTAATCTTGTTCCTAACTTTGATATATACTTATCTAAATCAGGGGTCAGCAATTTTTTTGTCACAAAAAGACAGACAGTAAATATTTTTGACTATGTGTTAAAGTATATCCTCTCCCCAACCTCCAAATCCTTCCAGTGGTTGTTGTTTTACACCTTTAAAAATGTAAATAAGTTAAAACAAAAACAAAAACAAACAAAAAACAACAAACAAAAAGCAGGCTTAGCTCTTGGACTGTAAACACAGACAGTGGATCAGATTTGGCCCACAGGACACACAGTGTGCCAACTCTTAATCTAGATATTACATTTACAGAATACAAACATTTTTCTGAATCTTCACACAGATAATGACAAAGTGATATAACCTTTGTCTTTTGTTTAGTTACTGTTTGGAAAATCACTGTTAGATGAATATGTAGTCAGTGATCTTATAATAGAAAATTTCAAAATTACATTCAACAGGGTATCTAATTATTATTATTATTATTAGTTTTAATTTAGTATACCACAATGTTATGTTGGGTAGCATGAAAGAAAACTGCCAAATCTGAAAGAAAACTAAAGCAGATCCCAGTAGAGCTTAAGATAATACCACGATATTACAGGGATTAGAAGTCTTGTGACCAAAAACCAAATAGAAGTTTTTTTGTTTTTTGTTTTTTTAAGAAATGATGGTTTTGTGGGAATCATGAGAAGAGAGTTTTTCACCTCTTTTTAAACAGAAAATGTTCATGTATTTTGTTGTGAATTCTGTAAAGGAAGTAATAATAATTCCTAGTTTTTCTGAGCCATTGGGGATAGCATTTTCATGACCTTGAAGTCAAGCATGGCTACATGCATTGCTTTCTCTAATGAAAAATGAGAATTGAAATAGGCCAATTCTAAATATAAACAAAAACAGTAGAATAACAAACAAATCCAGCTACAATAAGGAGTAAGTAAGACAATTCACAAAAGTTATTGCAAGGGTCTCCATGGTGAAGGGTAATTATTGAGATAGGGAAAACATTTAGAACGTAAGATATGGAAATGCCTATAGTGTTAGGCAAAAAGGATCATTTTTCTTTTACAGGAAGGAGTAAACAGGGCAAAAAGTAACTGACTGTGGGGCAATGGGATGAATAGAAGTGGTATGATTAGATAGAAGATCAGAGAATGTTTTATCTGGAGGCCAGTTTATTCTCCTGAGTGGCATTTAAGGAAAGGCAATATCCTAACTTAGGCCAAGGGTGGCAAAAGTTCAGGAGCCTGATGGAAGGAAAAGATCTTAAATAAAATTTGGTTAACAAGCATTTTGTTCCAATTGATCACTGGGGGCAAGCAGTTCAGCTAATCACTTATGAGGTGAAAAAGGGGAATCTGGAGGGTTCATGTCTAGCCTGGTCATAGCTAAACAAGGGGGCATCCGTGAGTCTCATCTAAATCATGTGGGAAAGATGTTTATTTATAGTGGACTGTTTCCTGGAACAAAATGGAGATTTCTTCAACTGTGGATGTTTTCTAGGATCACAGATCTGGATAAAATTCAACATTGTTAAAGCATCTAATTACCAGTGCCATAATAATTGTTAAAAGAAAATTTTCCACAGACAATTTACTGATCTAGTAGGCTCTTATTCAATGATTCATGAATCAGGTAGCATCCAGTCCAGCAATTAGAAAGGAACACTGAAGAGCTGAACCAGATGAGAGATTTTTACAAATCTCACAGTGAACAGGAATAAGGAAGTTATACTTGGCATTTACTGATTCGTTAAAGCAGGGTTACTTTCCTTACATAGAGCAAAGGGAAGTCTTGGAATTAGGTTGCTTACTCCTGCTGAGTAGGAAAGTGCTGAGTGGTTGACCTAGGCCTTTCTTTTCTGGGAGAGCCAGGGATAGAAACTCAGTTGAGTTTGGGTTTGTTGATGTGGGGCTTAGCATGAGTGACTCCATCTGGGACCTACTCTGGTTAGTTTAACATAAAACTTTGTTACATTGGTTCTAAAAGATTGGAAATGTCAGACATGCTGAGGCAACACCTGAAGCAGCATGCCTTAGTTCTCTAGGCAAGTTATAGACTCTAGGTAAGAGTGTAGTAAACCTTTATTGTTCCAAGACATTGAAACTTTGGGTTTTTCTTCTTATCTCTAGGTTTATGTATGCCAGATTAATGGAATTTAACATAATCTAACAGATACACTCTGTTCCAATACTTAAAAGTCAGTTAGGGGGCAATCAAGGGACAAATGAGTTGCTACTATTTGCTATTATAATTACAAAAATTTTGATATTTACTAGTTGGTTGGCCATTTACCTGATTTCCTTCTGATTCTTCGATAAGGGAAGATTTGTTTATAAAAATAAATAAATAGGGGCCCCTGGGTGGCTCCATCAGTTACACGTCTGACTCTTGGTTTCGACTCAAGATTCAGTTACACGTCTGACTCTTGGATTCGACTCAGGTCATGATCTCACCGTTTCTTAGTTTCGAGCCCCATATCAGGCGCTACACCAATAGTGCAAAGCCTGCTTGGCATTCTCTCTCCCTCTCTCTCTGCCCCTCCTCCACTTGTGCTGTGTTTGTTTCTCTCAAAATATATAAATAAACTTAAAAAATATGAATAAGTAAATAGGTAAGCAAATAAATAAATAAATAAAACTTAGATCCCAAAATGTATTGGGTAGGTTTGAGAATAAAATCTGAAAATGAATAGAAAGTGCTCAAGAATTTCTTCTTTTTCCCCTTTTTCCTTTTAAAGCAAAAGCAGTAAATAAGTGCATTTGACAGAAGTTGCGATTATCCAAAGAAACTATAGCTCAAAATTAAACAATGATTCACTGAATTAATGTGTGGGAATTATAGCTTATCTAAAATTTTAAAAATAGCAAGGGATGGAGGTTTCCATTCTATTTAATTTCGCGTCACTAGGCATAGTCTAATGGCCTCCTTTTGTTTTTAATGTAGCATTTACAAACATGGTTATTTATGTATGCTGATGAGGAACTTATAATAATTTTAAGAATGAGAAATAATTAAAATGTAAGCACCTTGGCCTTCTTTTAGATGGAGGATTTAATAGCCAAAACACACATCTACACATACTTTCCTTTTATGTGAGAATATCAGTATAAAATTATGTTTAATGTTCATGAAATAGCAGTATTTACCCAAATGATTTTTGGAGTGTATACATTATATTAAAAAGTTGAATAAAGAGGACGCAATTTAGGCATAATCCTAATATTGACATTCTTTGCATTGTTCTTTTTGAACTCAAAGATATACATAATATCTCTATATATTGAAAATGAAGCAATTAATTTTATGTATGATAGTAAAAGATATCTGAATATGTTACAAATCATTTCTTGTGTTCTTATACAGGTTATGTAATTCAAAACTCTAGCACATGCTTATCTGAGAAGTTCATGAAATGAAGAAAACTATTTTAAATAACATGTAAATTACAAATAATATGCTAAGAGAAATATTAATAAATGTGTAATTTAAGTATGCAGTTATTATATAAGATAATCTGAAAAATCACTACAATAAGATAAAAATAAAATCCTTATTCTAGAAAACACTTGAAAAATGCACTTTCAAAATTATATTGATGGCCTCGCCTAGATAAGAAACTGTACCACATACTGTCTTCTCCATAAGTGAGATAGTTTAAACTTCACCTAATTTCCATTATGGTTGAGTACAATTTATTGCATTAGGAGAACACTTTCTGTGTGAAGCTAACTGGCTTCCTGTAGAGATTGAAATCAAAATTTTGACTTCATTAACTATGCACACAAATCAACAAAATTAAGTGGTTCAGATTTGCCAAAGAAGAACAACTGTCACAGTAGTTTTTTAAACTTAGTATTTATGTTGGGAAACTTAGTCTATCAAAACCAAAGTGGTAGGGAGTCTCCCCAGTGTCACCTACATGTAACAGAGTGAAGATAGAATCTTGGACTTGGTATTTTTCCCATGATTGCTTACATTTTCTGGTGACTAAATTGGCCATAAATTAATGTATTGAAATTCAATTCTATTTTCTGTATGTCTAACAGAACTGTTAAAGAGCGCCATAATCCTTTCTTCCAGGATTTAGTAGCAAGTATGTGCTATAATTTACTGCTCATGAGTGATGTCTGTTTTCTGCCATGTATTCTGGCTCGTTTTGACTAGGCAGCAATCTCATTCACCTTGTGCCAGGACATAGCTTTGTCTTCTGGAGTGTGAATTGTCACAAAAGAATAATGATTGTGTAATTCCATGTAGATATGAATTAGTTTCCAGACACATAAAATGAATCAACACTGTGAATCCACTAGAGATTCTATGCTTTGAGGTTGAAGTTTTGCAAATGATTGCTCTGATAGAAGTATGGTTTAAAAAGATTTTCCCTTTAATTAGTCTTTTCTCAAAATTTGACATATTATAAGGCAGATGTCAGGCCGTCTCACAGATGTACTGAAAAAATCTAAAATTTTCCCAGTTGTGAAAACCAGACTTCTTTGCATATAAAAGATTTTAAAGTGGCCGATGTTTTGCATTGAGGAATTAATTACATGCATGTCTTTAGGATTTATCCAATATAAAATGATTAGAACCTGAGGACAAGAGTTGACTGATCATAATCTTTAAAAGATACATCAGATGACTTCTTACAGTAGAATATTTAAAGGTAAGGTCAACATTTTACTTTATCGTTTTATTAAATGTCTTCTGAACCATGCTAGATGTAAAAGTAACATGTTAGGAGTAAGACCTTACCTTCAAGAAACCTTAGTTTCCAGCTAATGAAGGAAATAATATAGATTCCCACCAGAAGACAATATAGGGCACCATCACTAATGTGCTTAAAACTCATCAATGGATCACTATACCAGATAAATTCAAGTTTTGGAACAAGTTATTCAAGGGTCAGTGTGACTTGGCATATACCTATTTCTGCAGTGTCCTATCTAGATTTATACTTTAAAATGCTTGATGGATTGTGGTTCCTTCACACACCTATTACTATTTTACACATATGTTTCTTTTCATCACAATCTTACCTCTGCCTAAAATGCCCTTCCCACAAACCTTGGACAAATTTTTCCATATATCCTTAGGCCTTATCTCTGTCTTCATCACTTCAGGGAAAACCTTTGAAACAGCCTGTTTTTATTCTGTGTTGCAGTGGGGTTCTCTACATGTCTTAGTCTGGGCAGGTTGTTGTAATGGAATACCATAGACTGGATGGCTCATAAACCACAAAAATTATTCCTTATAGTTCTCGAAAGTTGGAAGTCCAAGATAAGGTGCTGGTAGATTTAATGTCTGGTGAGAGCCCACTTCCTGGTTCATAGAGAGCTGCCTTCTGGCTGTGTTTACATGACAGAAGGAGTGAGGGCGCTCTGCTTTATAAAGAGCATTAATTCCATTCTTAAGGGCTACCATCATGGCCTAATTACCTCCCAAAGGCTCTACTTCCAAATAACAGCATGTTGAGAATTGGGTTTCAACATATGAATGCAGCAAGAGCACAAACATTCAGTTTATAGAACTACATAATAACATAAGCTATTACATTGAAATTTCTGTGTATACATTTGCTTTTCTTCCTAGATTATCAATGCTAGTTTATGCATCTTCATTCCTCTGTCTTTTCACAAAGTGGTTGGCACAATATTGAGGGTCAAATATTGGTTAAAATGATTTTGAAAATTAGATAAATTTAGGGAGCGATAAAAGTCACTTTGCTTTATAGTAAAATGGAATTATATGACTATAAAATACGCTATGTCTTGATTATTCTTTAGGCATGTTTGTTTCCTATTTCAACTTTAGGAAAGAATGAGCGACTGGAGAAGAGAAAGAGGCTTTAAGAAACCAGACTCATGTGTGCAACTAAAAATTGGTGGCGTTAGAATGATTTACTGGATTTAGGAGTGGTGATGTTATCCAATGAGATCCCTCGCGTTGTTTTGTTTGTTTGTTTTTTATGGCCAAACCTGTTTTAGAAGTCCTGCGACTACTATCTATAAATGATTATAAAGACAATATTTCTAAAGCAATCAAGGCTATGGAATGATGGAAAAGATGCACACTCTCTAATTTTTGATCTAGACCAAACTGGAGTACCTCTCTTACAAAAATATATCAGAATGGAAACAGTATTCATAGTTAGCTGTATATAAATAGCTGCTGAGAGTTGTATTATTTAATCTGATAACTAGAGGATTCAATTCAAATATAAATTGGCTTTAATTATTTTAACAGCAGTGATTTGGAAGAAGTTTCAAGCTTATAACTACAAAAGGAAGAAAAATGAGTCAAAGATAAAGAGAGATTGTTTTAGAAGAGTGTACTAATACTTAGAATTTGTTTACTCTCAAGGAATTTCCCCACAGAAGTGGTTAATTTACTGTCCCTGGAGATATTCAATGTTAGCTGGACAACAGCTGTCAAAGTCTCCATAGATAGGACCCAAGAATCTGCTGATGGTTGAAGTACCTGACATTTAAAGAAAATATCAATGAACCCTGATAATATAGGGTGTTTTTCATGCTTTTCTCACCCATTTTGTGATCCAAGGAATAGCATAAGGATGACAGGTTGTTTGTTGAAGCATAATAATCCTGTGGTCCTTTCAAAGAATTCTAATGGAAAATGTCTCCCCGAATGTTACTATCTTTTTTTTTAAGCACATCTAGTTCAACACTTAATAGACTACACATTATGGAAAATATGAGAGTTGTCATGACAACTAGATGAAAAATTTAGTTGATGTAATTCATTCCATATAATGTAGCATTCTCTTCCTTCCTGTTTATTTAAAAAATAATTCCATGCAAAGTCCATAGTCTGCACTGAAATAGCCTGCAGTATGTCTGAAAATATATACTGCAGAGTTAAATAAGACCTTAAAGAAAATTTATTTCATCCTGTCAGATTCTGCCAGTATTGTCCTGGTTCCACCTCTTTCTCCCTCAAGTCAATTTAGTGCCCTGAACACTGAATGTAGTATGCATACCCCCAGGCTTAAATTGAGCTCAGGAGGAATTTTTTCTTGACTTAGAGTTTGGTGAGCATAAAAAGTAGGTTAATTTTATAGAAAAGATTCAGAAGCAAATTTGAAATATCAAAGTGAAGCATATAATTCCATTTACAATGTACACAGAGGGCAGACTGAGTCACCAGGCAATTGAATGAAAGCCTGGAGAATTAGACCACAGCCAGGGTCATAGAGAGTGAATGTTATGAAAATATTTAATGAAATAAATCATTTGGATTTCAGTTTAAAATAATCTTATTCTACTTGTTTCCTAGGAAAATAATGTACCAAGTAGAATCTCATCACATTCACATCATATCACCTCATGTAAATATAGTGACTATATTAATGGAGCCAATATTGTTTTGTACATTTTCCTAGCACTATTGAATATTTCTAATAGTAGAAATAAGAGGAAATGTAGATATGACCAAATATAACTTCCAGTATATAGGCATTCCTCTTACTTCTTCCTCCAGTGAGTGGAATACAAAAACTCAGTGCACCAGGAATGTAGAAATACTCACATATGCCTCAGCTATTCCTTAAAGGAAAAATTTAAATTTTAGTTATACAATTAGGTGGCTCTTGTAATAAATTTATATTTAATTATTTATTAAAAACTGAGAAGTACAAGACTCTCCACAATCTGTTCCAAACTTTTCACTTACTCTATCATAGTTTTCTTCTTCCTGCCTTTTTTGGATTAGAGAAATAAATAAATAAATTTAATGAAGTATACTGGCATCTGACAAGAAAGAATATATATATATATATATATATGTTTTTATTAAAATTTTTGAGACATTTAAATTTCAGTGGTATATTATTAAATAGTACAGAGTCATTTAAAAATTGGACATTGTATTTTATAGTGTTCATAGTAAATTTGTTAGGTTTTATTAGAAGTGAAAAGTTAAGAAGAAATATCATTAGTCTTCATGGAGTGTTTTGCTTTTGTTTTTGTTTTCCTAAAGAAATCATTTAATTTAGTGTGAAATCCCAGACTCCCAAGTTAACTGGCTGGGTTTAAATGCTGGTTCAATTATCAGCTATATATTATCTCTGTCAAATTATATATCTTTGTATATCAATTTCTTCTTTGGCCAATATATTAATATCTATCTCAGAATGTTTTGAAGATTAAATGAGCTGATATATTTAAAGCACTTGGGAAAGATCTCAAGGCAGTAAAATAAGAGTGGATTTTCATATTTATCTTTATTATGTGCTTTACATCAATACTATATGCCTTGAAGACAGGAATTAGAAAGGCTTTCATTTACAAATCCTGATTATGTTTTAAATCTTAAGGGTATTTATATTTTTCTTAACAAAATTTCTAAAACAGACTATCCAGGGGTGCCTGAGTTGCTCAGTCGGTTAAGCGTCTGACTTGAGCTCAGGTCATGATCCCACAGTTTGTGGGTTCGAGCCCCATGTCAGGCTCTGTGCTGACAGCTCAGAGCCTGGAGCCTGCTTCTGATTCTGTGTCTCCCTTTCTCTTTGCTCCTCCCCTGCTCACTTGAAAATAAATAAATATTAAAAAAATAAATACATAAAACAGACTATCCAAAGTTTCATTTAGTGCCTTATAAATTTCATTAAGAACGGAGGTGATTTCCACAAGTCTATTTCACATCTACAGAGTAATGGTTGTAAAAAGGCATCAGAACCCACACCAGTATCCAAAAAGTAAGTGGTATCACAGAAACAAAGCCTTCTTCTGCCACTCTTTTTTAATAGGTATGATAATCTTTCCAGAAGCTAAAGAAGAAATCTTCTATCACATTGCCCAATGGAATAGAATCACCCATACATATTTAGACCAATGATGAGTTGGGGGTTAAGTGATTTAACTTCCTTAACATCAATATATCACCACCTGATTCCTAAACAAAAGAAAGGTCATTTTCGCAGGAAAGAAGACAAGAAAATGATCTTTGGGTCAGCAAATAGCTTCACAATAATCTTCCTCACTGAAATGAGTAGATTGGTCGACAGGTTCTTGCCTCCACCACTGCAGCTCCCTCTCCCACCAATGCTTTTGTATGGGTCCATCATTTTTTTAAAGCACATATATATTGAACTATTTGTACTTACTGTGGCAACATTTAAAAGAATAATTTAAAGAGGGCAATGTTTAGTAGAGAAATAGTGCATAACATTTTAAATTTAAATGGATTTCATGAATTGAATGTGAAAACAATGCCTCAGAAAAGTCTAGGAAGGAAGGAAGGAAAGAAGGAAGGAAAGGCAAGGGAGGGAGGGAGAGAGAGAGAAAGAAGCAGAGAGGAAAGAAAAAGAAAGAAACAAAGAAACAAAGAAACAAAGAAAGAAGCAGAGAGAGAGAAAGAGAGAGAGGAAGAGGGAGGAGGAGGGAAGGAGGGAGGGAGGAAGGAAATAAACTAGGTTAAAGATTTTCACTCATTTTACCTATTTCTCTCAATCAATTATATACAGTGTTAGGTTTGTTTAGATATTCTGGTCAAGTTCATTTTTTACTCTAAAAATAGCCTCTCAATCATACATTTTATAATTGCATAAAAATAATGAGGCACTCGGGAGTCAAGTGGTTGGCAGAAAGTTAGAGTCTATGCCAGTAGTCCTTGACTTGCATGCTGCAAAACACTGTGGACATTGCCAAAGCCAGATTTGTGTGTAAAATTAATTTTTGTTACAGCTGAATACATATACACTTAAGGTACTGTTGGTCAAATTGTATATTTAGATGAATGGTTTTAGGATGCAGTATAATGCATGACTCACCCTGCTACATGCAAACCCTTCATGACATATTATGATTTGTGCTGTGTGAATGTGTGTGCATGCATGTTATACTTTGGATGCTCTTCGAATCTGGCAAGCTGAAGAAAAAAGGCAAATCTTTCATTCACTCAAATAAGAGCTGGTCACAAGTCCACACCTAGATACCAGTTTAGCTAGGAAACAGAATCATTAGCTAGGAAGTCACATTCCAGGACAACTTCGAATTAAGGATTAAAGGGATGTACGAATTTTCTAAGTACAATAGCTATTTTGCCACAGTGCACGTTCAAGTCTTTTCCTGCAACGTGCTGGTAATTGCTACTTGGGACCTTTTCAGATAGCTATACCATTAGGTCCAGACTTGATATGACTCCCCAATATTAGTGAACACCAAGTACTTTTTCATAAAATCAACAAATCTGTTATGTGTCACCAAGCATGTATTAGGCTAAGTACATAAAAGTGAATAGCATATCTATCATGATGTCCAAGAACTTACAGTCCAGTATAAGGGATGGTAAACTTGCTTGGAAGAGCTAGGTTGTAAGTATTTTAGGTTTTGTGGGGTGACCTATGGACTTTGTTGCATCTTCTTCTTTGTTTTAGGTTTGTTTTATTTGTGCTTTCTTACCACCTTTAAAAATGTAAAACACATTCTTAGCTTGAGGTTCATGCTAAAAAATGTGTGACAAGTATTTAGCTCTAGTTTTCTAGTTTGCTAAATCCCGGCTTAGTTAATTAAATTTAAAAAAAGAAAGACTAGACAAAATGCACAGAAATTTGGAGACAATGATTGACTAAATGCTCTTCACTGATTAAGAACAAGCAATGACAAGCTTTTTGTTTATATTTGATAAGTTTTTAAAATAGTTCACTAGGTTGGTCAAAGCTTACATCATTAATAAATTTAATTAATAGATTAATATTCAAGTTTGGTTTGATTTCTTTATTCTTCGAAGACTATAGTAATTTGGTGGAATTTTCTAGCACTTTACTTTTCCAAGGGAGAAAATATATAACTTCTGCTCATTTTTGTTTCAGTGTTAATGAAACCCCAAATCTGAATAATATGTTATCATTACATTGGTTTGAAAAGCATCATAGAATTTTAGTACTGAATCAATTTAACTTTACCCTTCATAATCTTTAATGGGCACTAAATTGGTGTGAAAAAAGTAAGATAAGCTTAGTATTCTTGTTTCTTGCACTTGGGTTTCACAAAATATTCTCATACCACATTCGGTATGTCATTTTTCTTAAACTTGGGATCGTTATTTCTGTTATAGAACAATATCACTTTTCTTTGGACAAATAGGCACTTTTTGACCCCTCCAGACAGTTTATGATTAATCTACTAACCATATTTTAACAATATTATGGTTTAAATATGACTGTCCTGAAGTTGCTATGTAAGGACCAGAAGAAATCAGGAGGGAAAAAAACAAAACCCAAAACCTCCAGATATTAAAAAAATCAAATTGGCAAGGAGTGTTCAAATCCTAATAGTATTCAGAAATCCATTCACTAGCATGTTTCTTTTTCTTGAAATATAATTTATTAATGCATTAATATATATTTTGTAACTATAATTCATCAAATTAGTACACTAATATAGTTATTTCTCAGGATGTTCCATTGTTCTTTTCAGAGCAAAGATAGGCCTTTACAATAACTTTTTAAAACTCCCATAGACTCATATACATTCTCTTACTCATTGCTGTGGATTTGTATTGGGTCAACTGACTTAATTAAGCTGGTACTATTTTCCAACTCCATATTTCTAGATCATCATGGGCCACGGGAGACATTCTGCGTGGGATTTGGAAGACAAAAGTGAACCAGCGGCCAAGTTCTTTTTAGGCTTAGAAGGGCAGTGCAGAGTGAGGCGCGGTCGTAGTGCACACATATTGTAGCAGATTTGCTGGCTCAACTTGTTGGCCTGGGATAGCAGCCAGGCCCAGAGCTTCCTCACTGCCCGCCAGATCTTCCTCATTTTCTGCAACCCCTGGGCATTAGTGTCTCTTGCATTTCCCCTTCATCATCAAAACTGGAGACTGTGAGAGACCAGTGCAGATTCCTGCTGGTCTTCATGGGCTCCAGTTTACTCTCCTCCCTTTCACACCTACTTCCCTTACTGACAGACCGCCCTGTTCTTCAGGACCAACACCAAAAACAGAGCCAACAGTGTACATAAACTGGAACCAGTACCTATAATCGTACAAATTTAAACCTTTTGTGTAAATTCTACACTCTCTATCATTTCTAGTGGTTCTACTTTCATGACTGAATCTTGCATGGTACACTATCTCGAATATTAATTGCTGTTGTTCTCAGTTATTCGGCAACATTTAAATTTGCCACGTAATGTTGTGAAACATATTTTTCCTTTAAAAAGTTTTACTTAGCTTTACATTTTATGCTGAAGAGCAAAGTAATGAATAGTTCATTAGTCAGTGGGTGAACTTTTCACAATATAAACAATTTTTAAAATAAAATGCAATGGACTTTGCATTTCAAAATGTAAAATGTATAATGGAAAGCCAAAGATATAACTCTTAACATTTTATTATATTGTGTGCAATAAAAGAGTCAGAAGAGTACCTTTCCAAAAGCAATGTGAATAAAGTGGCTGCTGGGAAGGTGCAGCCTAAACACATATCCCTGATTCCTTCCCATAGTGTTACCTCCTTTCAAATAACACAGCAAAACATATAGTGCTTGTTTAGCTTACGTAATATGCAAAAGGTTCTTTTATTCAGGTACATTTCAGGGAATGGCTCTCGTTCTCTACTGTGTAATGAGAGAACTGGAAAGCCACCAACAAAAGGTTTGCCTCTCTTCTACATCATGGAGATCTGTGTATTTCATGGCAAAATAAGGAGATCCATCTGTAGTATCCACATGAATGACCTCTGGAGGCTATCCTCAGTCCTGCTGAGATTAGAATTCCAAGGTACTCCGTACTGAGACAGAATTACTCAGTCTATAAGCAAAGAAGCTGATGGCCTCTTACATCCAGAGAGGGCTGTTACCAAGAGACTTTTCCTGTGCATCATAGCTCAGAGGAAACCATCTCCTAGCCCTTGTAATGTTGCACTCAACAAACATATGCCTCCCCCTATTGGCGTATTTACTAGTGTCTTAAGGACTCTAATGGACTGATCTGGAACTATGGAAAAACAAACAAACAAGTAGCTAATGAAGTAAATTAGTTATAACTTCTTTGAAACAAATTAGTAATATGAAAGAACAAGACGATGCTGAACAACATTGAAAGAGTACCAAATCTAGAGACATGAGAATATTAATTGAAAATAATGACAATCCTCTGAAGAGTTTCTGAAGAATGAAAAAACTTTCTAGAATTAAGCCTTGACTTCTAAATTTAAAAAATAATTCATAATACTTAATAGGTTGCTACTACTGAGATATAAGATCAAGTTGAATATTTCACAAAACAGAGCAGAGATGAAAAGAGAAATAATCATGAGACAAGCCATATGAACAAAACCCACACAAAAATAATAATCTCAAAAAAAAAGCAAAGTGAAATATCGAAGAAAATAAACACATAATCCAGGTAAGTTAAAAACATTAAAACCAAAGACTGGGGATCCAGACTGTCTGGCTGTATTATTTATCAGACGTGACTTGGGTTTATGCCTCAGTTACTTCCACTCTAAAATTGGGAGAATCATATCAATAGCACTTATTTTATGGAATATTACTCTCTCTTTTTTTTTATTAAACCCACAATAATTTTTTTTTTAATTTTTTTTTTTTCAACGTTTATTTATTTTTGGGACAGAGAGAGACAGAGCATGAATGGGGGAGGGGCAGAGAGAGAGGGAGACACAGAATCGGAAACAGGCTCCAGGCTCTGAGCCATCAGCCCAGAGCCTGACGCGGGGCTCGAACTCACAGACCGCGAGATCGTGACCTGGCTGAAGTCGGACGCTTAACCGACTGCGCCACCCAGGCGCCCCAAACCCACAATAATTTTTATTGACTCTCTAATCATGAAGGTTAGTGTGCCATTATTTGGGAAATAGGTAGAACAGAACTGAGCACTGCATTTGTGGGATCTAAGAGTAGGCGTTTCTTCTTATTATTAAGCCAGGCTTAAAAAGCTAATGAACTATTTTGAATGGATACCATTAAAGTTGACAATTTATATGAAACCAACAATTTCCTAAAAAATAAAAAAGAAATTACCAAACCTTCTTTAAGAAGGACCAGAAAGCTTGAACAATTCTACTAAAAGAGAAATTACAGTAAGATACTCTTTACCATGATATTGTGATAATCAATTATTCATTAGGAAATCACAAAAACTGAATGATAGAACAGGAAAATGAAAAGATTTATGACTCACCAAGTGACATAAAGAGGAAGAAATAGACATTTATCTACCCAAAATTTAACAAGAAACAAGGAAAACACATCAGAAGTTAAGTAATCTGACAGTTTATTAGCTAGCTGTGGAATGACTTAGAATACTGTGAAATACTTGTGTATAATGGTTACCAATTAGATGAATAATATGGCCAATGGAATGCATATATCGTGGACTTTCACATCATGAATCTGTTAGAACATAAAAGTTACTATTACCAGAAAAAAAACTGGAGGTCTAAATCATTTATTTACTCGTGGTTGGGCTAAAATAAAATAAACACACTCTACTCTTTCTTTCCCACTGAAGGTAATTATAAAATCTAGACAGAATGCATGGATCATGTGTGAGGACTTTGAAAAAAAAATAGCAGGAATTTTGGAGAAAAAGACCAGAATTCTGAATGCCACAGAGCCAGCAGTAACTTTACCATTTTTCTCGTATTAGAAAAAAAAAAAAAAATCCCTAGCTAGAATGCAAAAACAGTGTGAAATCCCAAAGTGGACATGAGCATGGATAGAGAACAATCCAGGACAACCCGACTAGTTCTGGCTATCTAGTAGAGACAGTGCATAACTACCTCTGCCCTCTTTTTTCTCCTTTCTTCATTTGCATGCCCTAGCCACCAAACAATCTCTTGGCAATGTTGCCTTAAATTTCTGTGTAATGGAAATCTATAGGAGCCAAAACCCCAAGGGAGAGAAAACTGAAAAAATGGTGTTCTGATCTCATGAGTATGGGGCAAAACCTTGGTTTTGCTTTCTCTCTCTCTCTCTCTCTCTCTCTCTCTCTCTCTCTCTTTCTCTCTCTATCTCACTGCTTCATCTTGAATGCTGGGGATGCTGTAGAAATGTGCATCAGAGTGGGATAATTAAAGCCTCAGCTTTCTGGCTTTCTGGAGAAACAAAGGGGAGATATGTCTGCAAGAATCTGGCACTAACTGGCAAGCCAAAGATTTTGAGCTCTTAGCTCATAGAGACTACCGCTCAGGTCTCAGAGTCAGTGGGAATTACACAGCAGGGACAGCTTCAAATGGCACTGCAAAGTCTTTGAAAACTAAACTTACATTGGACCTATAGTGTACAGAAATTGGGTTGAAATTTGCAGCATGAAGCTAATCAGGTCAATTGCACAATTAAAGAAAAGGTATTAACATTTCCCATATGATTTAAACAAGATCAGAAATTTTATAACACAATATCCAAAATGTATAGCATACTATCCAAAACTATTTAGTGCATAAAGAACCAGGAAACTCAACTGGCATGGAGCAAGACAATCAAGAGAGAAAAGTGCCAAAATAAAAAATTGTTGAAATTAACTGGCAAAGATTTTTAAGCTGCTCTCTTACAGAAAGGTTTCAATAAGCAATTGTGAACACTCTTGAAACAAATATAAAATATAGATTTAGCTAGAGAATAGAATATATAAGAAACAAAGAAATATAACAATAATAACAAACAATCACACAGGATGGTTTCAATAGTCCTTTGGAGATGACATAGAAAATAACATAGATAGAACAATAGAAATTATTTACTCTTGGAAAAAGAAAAATTTTTTAAAGATTAGAAAAAAATAGAGCCTCAGGGATTCTGGAAATACAATAAAAGAATTTACATGCATGTCAATATATTCCAAGGAGAAGAGAAAGTCTTTAATAATATTTAAAGAAATAATGCCTAAATATTTCCTGAGTTTTGTGAAAATATACAACAGATTCAAGGAACACAAAAAAAATTTGAAAAATGATAAACTAAAAAAGAAAGGGTCAGTCATATCACAAACAGTTTGAATAGAAATGATCTTCAAAACATCCAGAGGTAATCAAAGCATTATTTATAGGAGAATAATGATTAAAATGACTAGATATTTCATCAGAATCCATGCAGGCCACAAGGAGGTGGAAAAATACATTGTTAATGTACAGAAAGAATCATGTATGCAGAATTTTATATCCAATGGAAACAACATTTGGAGAGGAAGGTAAAATAAAGACATTCTCAGATAAAAGTAACCTAAAAGAATTTGTTGCCATTAGACTTACTCTAAAAAAAATTGCCACATTATATTTGTTGGTTGCAATCAAATTTTATAACTGACATGGCTTTTATGTAAGACAACTATAATATTAAAAAGAGATTAAAGGGATGTGTACAGTAGTAAGATTTCTAAAGTCCACTTTCAGTGGTAGAACATTGACTCTAGGTAGATTGTGAAGCAAGCAATAAAATTACATAAAAAGATGTAATGAAAAATGAAAAAATTAAAACGGAATACTAAAATATGGCTAGTATCTCAAAAGAAAGCAGGAGAGAGTAAATATAGGAACAAAAAAAAGAGGAAAGAAAACAAAAGACAAATAATAATATAGTAGATCAAATTCCAAACATGTTAATAAATAAGTGTATAGTCATAAACACATTAATTAAAAGACAAGGATTGCCAGATGTATAAAAAGAAGCAAACAAAAGCCCATTGCCTTATAATAATGTTTCCTAGAAATTCACTTTAAATGGAATTATATCAATGTGTTTAATGTAAAAAATTTAAAAAAATATCCCATTCAAGCATTAATCAAAGACAGCTGCAGTGGTTATAAACCAGACAAAATAGATGTAGGAACGAAGAAAATTGCCAGATACAAAAATAGACATTTCATATTGATAAAATAATCAATTCTTGTAGAAGGACTAACAATCTTAAATGGATATGGCCCTTAATAGTAGAAATTCCAAACATACATAGCAAAAATTGACAGAAGTGAACGAAAAATAGTAGCTGGTTTCTTTCACTTACCATGTTTTAAGGTTTATCTATGCTGTATAGTATGTATCAGTATTTCATCCCTTTTTGGTTTACTACATTGCATATGGATTTTTTCCAAAATGTATCCAAAATGTGTTTACTCATTTATCTGCTGATGTATATGTGGGCTGTTTCCACTTATTAGCTACTGTGAATAGTGCTGCTATGAACTTGTAAGTACATATACTTATTTAAATAACTGTCCTCAATCCTTTTGGGTATATTCCTAGGAGTGTAAGTATAGGGTAATGATTCCATATTTAGCTTTTTGAGGAACTGCCAAACTATTTTCCACATCTGAACCATTTACATTCTCACAAGCAATGTATGTGGGTTTAGATTTCTCCATTATTCTTTTTGGCCAACACTTGTTTTTGTTTTTTTTAAATAAATAATTTTTATTATAGTTGTCCTATTTGGTGGGAAGTGGTACTTCATTATGGCTTTTATTTGTATTTCCTTAATTACTAAGTTTAATGATGTTAATTACTGATGTTAAATTGTCTGTACATGTTTTTTGGTCATTTGTATATATTATTTGAGGAAATTATTTACTCAAGTGCTTTGCGCATGATTTAATTGGAGTGCTTCTCTTTTTTGTTGTTGAGTTTTAAAAGTTCTTTATGACAACATGAGAAATGATTGAGAATCAATGTAAAATACTGAATTTACAAAACTCCATGAGTGCAGTGTAATGCACAAATAGAAAATGAGAAAATAAAATTTGAAAGAAAAAAAGAAAGTGAAAAAGAAGAAAAGAACAAGTGAAGAGGGGAGGGAGGGAAGAAGAAAGCAAGCTCATCAGCCATTACTAGAATTCATTGCTATCCTAACCCTTTACCCTAAAAAGAAAAAGAAAGAAAGGAAAAAGGATAATTAAAAGGAAGAAATTTAATAGTTACATTTTTTAAAGGATGAACTCTACTTTGTCTCCAATTCTTGAAAGAACCATTTTCTTCACGAGATAATGAATGAACAATTAGTGAGTAATATAATTAGAAAATAGTTCTGTCTTCCCTCAATATATAAACTCCCTATTATTAAGAATTGTGAGGGGAAAAGCAACATGACAAAGTTAATGTAACAGCTACAACAAATAAACCTGGAACTATCTCCTCTCTACAAATCATTGCATACCTACTACCTATAATATAGAATACCATACTATAGCTGCAATGTGGCAATGTTTCTGTATATGTGATTTGGTGGGGGGGGGGGGTGGGGTTACTTGCAAGGTACTTCTAAAAACATTATATTTACATAAAACTTGGAACTAAGTGCAGATACAAAACAGCCTCAAACTATTGCTACTCTGTCCTTTCATCCAAATCTAGTACAATTAAAATGTGTAATATCAAGGTAGATTGAGCTTTCATTTAGTTACTATCTCCTGCTTAATTTTTACTCAGTAAAGCTCTTTGAAACTCTTAGCATTTTAAAATGTACAAATGTGTATGCAGGACAGTAAAGATTAGAGTCCCCTGTTGCTCTCCAAACAATTGAAAGGAAAGATTTTGTTCCCTCAAAAATGTATTTAGTATGAGTGTGTAGGGCATTTTGAATTCCTTTGGAGGACATAGTAAATACTGAAACACATACGCACATATCATTTTATTCATTTCTATTTATAATAAAGCTTTGAATGTGGCATATTTCTGTTTACTCCTATTTTACATTCACATTTTACACATCTGTTTAAAAAAGTCAAAGAATGTGACAAATTAACAAATGTAATAAGGATTTTTAAAATGAATTACTTCATTTCCTTTCAGAAGCTTAGACTATTATTTTTGTTTCCATCACCTGTGCCATTCATATTCCACCACTTGATTCTCTCCTCATCTATCTTCATGGACCCTTCAGTTCCCAGGTGCTAACACAGCCATGTGCATGCTGCCTAGTGCACAGCAGTGAACAGAGCCATCATGTTGGAGAGCATCATCTTTGAATATTGCATTGGCACATGTTTCAGAAAAGAAGAAATATTTTCCAGATGCCTCCCACTGTTATTAATGTGTGACTTTCTTCTCAATCTTTTCCTCAAGACACCAAAGTTCTGAGTTTAGTTTGCTCATAATAAAACATTCATTTCCTTAATGCTTATCTCTATATCCATCATTATTTGGACCACAAAATTTTGCTACTTTAATTGAAATTTTCCCAAATATAAATTATATGAATGTGAACAGAATTTGGGGAGTGAGGGGAACACAATTACTTACAAATAGTTATTCATGGCATTGCAAAATATTTCAAATTGTAGAAAACAAGGGAATTTTCATTGTTTTCATAGAAAACAATAGGGAATTTTCATACCTTATATTATGAAGGTACAAGATACATTTTACTTATTCCAGTGAATTATCTTCATTTCCTATGAGTAAAATATTAAATCTGTTTATAACAAATACACAGATATTAGGAATTTAGATTTAGATCACAAGCTTATGAAAAATCTGATTTTATAATCAAACAGAATTAAAAGGAAAAACTGAAATAACTATTTGGATTATTCAGCTAGTTGGATTTTGTACTACTTGTAGGTAATTTCAGATTTAATTATATGCATTATAAACAGGGAGTTTGACACTTATCATCACCTGTATGATACATCTGTTCATATACAGACACATATATATTTATAACAAAGAGCCAAGTTAGATAACCTATGTGAGGCAGGATACATTTATTGTATAATTTATTTCATATCATCACCATCAATTCTATGTTTTTAGAGCTGTTCATAATTTCTGGATCATAGTTTATTTCTCCTTAAAGGGATATATTTCACCAATTTAAAAGATTCATTTTTAATGGTTTCACAAAAATTCATCCAATGAGTTGAAGTCATAAACAAATAATCCTTGACCCTTTACAAAGAAAGCTTTATAATACCTAAAACTAAAAAATGATGGTCTAGCACATTTTGTTGGCAGGGAAAGTCTCTTGACCAGAATTATCCAAGTAGTATGAATAATAGTGATTAGCAATTATATCTCTTTACTGTGTACACAATGGCCAGTTGGTATGTTATTTCATTTTATAAATGATAATTACTAAATCCAGGCAGACAGATAGATAGATCACTTGGTTGGTAAGTCGTCTGAACTCACATTGCTTGGTGATTCAATAAATCCAAGATTTATTTGGTTGTTGCATTTGTCTGCCATGACCCTGATTCAGGAATCACACAAAATCAGTGACTGCACTAAGCCTCTAAGTTTTATTTCTTAACTTCTATAGAAACTCTTATCCAATGCCTGAATATCTATTACCACTATTTTAGAAAAAGATAAAGACTTTATCTTCAAAAGAAAAGTTTAAGCAAAAAAAAAATTGATAAGACATCCAAAGGAAAAGTTTTTCAGAAGCCATTTAAGTTAATATTTTTTGATAGGTCCTAAGAACTGTAAATCACATAAAAATGTCATGGTTTGGGAGGAATATATATGGAGAGATGATAATTGGTGATGTAGAAGTGGGTAAGGAAGCAGGAAATGAGAATAGGTAATTTAGGCTTTTATAATAAAGAACCCTCATAGATTGAGAATTTTACTTTTATTTTGCAGGAAACTGGAAAAGCATAATCACACTTAAAGAAAAAGAAGTGAGGCATTTTTCAATGGACAGAGACAGCAATTTTCTTTATCCAAAACCATTGAAGATATAATTCAGAAATAATTCAGACAGCAGAGAACCACAGTGTAAGGCTTTAACTATTGATGCATACATTAAAAAAATACCTTGACTTCCAGATGGTGTGTTCATTCTGCAAAATCCCTTTTACTGCCTTCTGCCATATTAAACACGTATTTGGTAAAGAAAGTCAAGGATAATTGTTTGAAGCCAATAAGGACAATATTGTAACCTGAAGTCAAAGTTGACTCATTTTGACCACATCTATAAGTCCCCATTAAGAATTTTGATTATTTACAGGAGTGAATGGAGTATTAGCATTGTTGGGAAAGGTATGGGTTGTAGGTATGTGTCCTTTTCTTATTGATATGGTATTTGATTGCCTGGGTTTATATTTTTTACCCCAAAATTGATTCTATGAATTATTATTTCTAATCATGATTTTATGAATTGTTTTTAAACTATATCACTTTCTATAATTGTAATGATACTTACTATTTAAAAAACATTACTAGATGTCTTCAATGAAAAGCTATGTATGCATTTTTAATGTTTTTTTATTATTTTTGAGAGAGACAGAAAGAGACAGAGTGCAAGTGGGGGAGGGGCAGAGAGCAAGGGAGACAGAATCCGAAGCAGGCTCCATCCAAGCTCTGAGTTGTAAGCATAGAGCCTGATGTAGGGCTTGAACCCATGAACTGTGAGATCATGACCTGAGCTGAAGTGGGACACTTAACTGACTGAGCCACCCAGGAGCCTGTATATATGCATTTTTTAGAGCTTACCATTTCAGGTTACCTGATCTTAGCTTTTTGATGCCTTTAAACTAATTTATAATTCTCCAAATTATAAATAATAGCAATGCATAAGTATTTTCTATAGATGTGAAAATGAAACCGGTTTGGTGAAATTTCAATAACTATACTCCCTGTAAAAAAAAAAGTCAGTTTGGTGTTCATGTTATAAATTATTTCAGCAGTTTTTACTACATATTAGTTTTTGTTTCTTTGACTTCTCCTTTGCACTTGTTGAAACATCTCACTTGTTTCCTCACTCATAACGAGTTGAACTCTTAAAACATGGTCATTTTATCTTTGTATAAGTGACCATTTCACCTTTAAAAAAATCTTTTAACAAATGAAGAAGAAAATTTAGTTATACAATGAAAAGGAATTGTTCAATACTTTAATACACATACAGCTACACATACACATACACATAAAACTACATACAGCTCTGGTACAAAGCGGCAACACTGGCTCAGACCCAAGTCACACATACATCACTTTAGCCCCATTTCCCTTCAGAAACCAAACTTACGATAATCACTGGAATCTAGACCCATTTGGCCCAGGGATTCAAGAACAATCACTTCTTTTTTAGACTAACCAAGCAGGTCTAAATGATTCTCTCAGAGTAAACTTTAGACAGATTTCTTCCTGCCTCTAGGTCTCTGACCTCAGTCTTACCAGGGCCCTTACAGAATCCAGATGATCAAACTATAAAAGTCCTTACTCTCTTTTCTTATGGCAATTACTTTTGAAATCTTGTCATTGAAATTCTTTATAGGTCCTCTTTGAAATGTAAATATTTTTAAAAGCCTCTTGCCAGTTTTACAATCCTGGACTACCTTTCTTAAGGAATGGAGAGCCAGCCCTATGAAATGTAAGCATCAACGATGATAGCGCCCTCTATCTCCCAGTCCCTGTTGGGAGAGTACCAGTTTACATCCAGGGACTCCTAGCTCTAAATTGTAAAACTATCTCCACTCCCTGGAGATACAAGAGTTTACTTTTCCATTGTGAGGCCAATTAGCAAATACTCAAGGCTCTGAATGTACTCATCTCTATTTCAGTTAGCTTTTAAAGACTCTCTAGGTCTTTATTTTATTAGAATTGAAGTCAGAGGACATTCTGATTTCTCTTCCCTATTGCCTTGAATAGTCTTCATTGCCTGTTTAACTTTGTTGCCATTTTTACCTTCACAAATCCTAAGGATGTTTGATTTTATTTTTGAACCCGGATAAGTTTTTTGTTTTTGTTTTGTTTTTAAATATTTCGAGGCGATTCATGGATGAATATACTACACTGTCTTGACCAAAAGTTCTTAATTTTTCTTTAAAAAGAAAAAAAGATTCAAGGCATATGCTTAAAATTCAGATAAGTTATACAAACTATTTTGTTTTATGAAGAATAAACTACAAATTCAACTTCTTTAGGAGATATTTCTTCAAGAGTGCAACACAAATCATCAAACGAAGACAGCTCTGAATAAAATGAATTGTCATTAATAGATCTTTGCAATGGAAATTAGGTTTGATAGTTGGCTAAGGGTTTATCATGAGATCTATGAGTCATCCAAAGCTCTCAATTCGTTTCCAAGGAATGAAAACCAGTGCTAAAATAAAGATCATTACTCATCTACCCTCACTGAAGAAAATAGTCCTTGGACTCATTTTCCTCTGGGATAAGAAAAGAGACTAATCAATCAATCAGAGGCTCTTTTACTCCATGGTAGGAAATTCATTAGCTATCTTTTCCAAAAGACAATGCATTTGTTTTTCAAACATTTTACTAAGAGTATGATGATTTTTTTTTAAATTAATGGTAGGATTGAAACAGCTTTATCTTGACACAGCTCATAGAGCAGTGGGAGGAAATGTTAGCTCTTTGTTTCCATATATTTGTGGGAGTCTCTTGTTTCAAATACTGTAATCTGAAGACAGAGAAAAGAAATTAAGGGGATGTTTACCTTGAGATGTGTGTCAACTCTGTTCAATTCATCGTAATTTTCAAAATCAATAGACTAAGTGCAACAGAGTTTTGTTTTTTGAAATAGTTTTAAACAGTTTGCATTGAAACTATCACGGATAAAAATTCAAAATTCATATGAAGTTTAAAGCTTGTACCCCAGATTTTGCCAAATCTTTGAGTTTAGGATGGGTATCTTTAGGCAAGGTCCCTAATTTGCTCTAGGGAAAAGGTGAGTTTTCTCTGCTGATAGGTATATTACCCAGGAAGAATTTGAGCAAATATGTGCTACATGGGTCTCTTCTATCTACCTGTTTACATTTGAAGAAGGGAATGTTGGCATTTGGAAATCTTGTCTTAAAATTTACTTGTCAGTTTTTAAATATAGAACCACACTTTAATATACAAATATCTAAAAACCTGGTTAAGTAATGCAAAAGGCAAACATATAATCATCAGTGAATGATGTCTTGTTTCTCAGAAGGCATCGAGGGAATACTGACTGTTGACTGAAACTATGCCATGGATTTTAGTAAATTTCTAACTATCATTTAATTATATAAATGAAACAATATTCATTTGCCAAATGGGACTAATCACTCAATATTTACATAATTTCTTCATTAACAGCTCTGCTTACAAACAAAATAACATGCACTCTTACATGTCCTTAGATATGGAATTACACAGTAAGAAGATATAAAATCAGGATCCAGGACCAGTTGGGTTTGAGTCCAAGTCTTGAACTTGGTAGATGTGGACCTTATGCAAGCTTCTCATTCCCACTGATCTTCCATATCTAAAGATGGTAAAATGTGAATATTATCTCCTTACAATTTTGTGGTAAAGAAGAAATGAACTAATGAGTGCAAAAGCCTAGCACAGTGCCTGATATATAGTACAATTTCAATGAAAGTTAGTCTGATTTTTTTCATTCATGGATGATTTACAGTTGTTCTGTGGGAGAATAAATACCATTTCATATTTCTCATCATTCATGACTTGCTTTAATATAACGGCCAACATAAAGTCTGGGCCTGTAGTTCCTAAACTGTTCTAAGCAGCACAGTTTCCCAAGAACTATTCATAGGTGTTTTGAGGGACTTACTTGATCAGAAAACTTCACGGTATACTGAATATTATGCACCTCCCTTTTGGAGAACCCTATGCATATGAGCATATATTATATTATTTAAAATTTCCTGATGTTAAAAAATCATAAAATTGCTCTATTTTATAGGATTATACATGCTATTTTAAGAAAACTTATTGCAGTAGTACTGGCAGTCGTTTCTCCCACCTTGGGGCAAAGTATGAAATGATGCTTCCTGTGAATTGTGCTGGGGGAGGACTTGCAAGTGTGTGACCAAATCTGGCACATGAAGGAGAATAAATAAGGAGAAAATTGAAATAGGCCAACAACTTTCTACTGGGAAACAAATACTATGAAATATTTATTGTATTAGTTTTCTGTGTTACATAACAGATGACCACAGATTTGGCAGCTTAATACCAAACACATTTACTATCTCACAGGTTCTATTAGTCAGGAGTCTGGATGAGGCTTAGTTGGGTCCTCTGATTAGAGTATCACAAGGCCAAAGTTCTGGGTTTTCATCTGAAGTTTGCCCAGTGAAGGATCTGCTTCTAATATCTCCAAAGTTGTTAGCAGAATTTGTTTCCGTGTAGCTGTAGGATTATAACACAAGTCTTCCGCATTCAATCTGTAGTGTATCCTTTCTAATATGACTTCCAGTCAATTTCCTATCTTTTCTTTGTCATTATCTTATGAATTACCCTCATGTCTTTCTTTTTATGGTAGTATCCCAATTTCTTTGGTTCCTCTTTTATTACATAGTTGTCATTTTTGAGGAGCACATAAATCTTCAGCTACCAGAGACCTTGTGGATCTGAAAAGGACTTTATTCTACCCTTTAATTATATTTTACTCATTTGTTAATATTCATTTGTTTGTTACTCTCTGGAAGCCTTTAGGTCTGTAAACCGGTGCACTAAAGCTTACTTCTGCTTGTTCTACTGGACATTTAATGACTCATATGTCTTGTCATTCAGTTCCAGGAAATTTCTAATATTATTACTTTAAACATTTCTTTTCTTTCAATGTTTATTGTATATTTGGCTGGAATTTGTATTATTTGAATATTGAGCTTCTTAATCACTACAATAGACACACACATATACACACACATGTTCCATCTCTTTACCTTTTGATTTTTTGTTTTCTAGAGAATTTCCTCAACTTTATCTTCCAGTGCCTGTATTGATTTTGTTTTTGTTTACATTATTTTATCTCTCAAAGGATATTAATTATACTTGTAGGCAAAGAAAATTCTTCTACTCCTTCATTAGTTCTTTTTATGCTGTGTTTTCATTCTTAGTTTTGATGCATTGTTTTCTCAACCCATTTCATTTAAGAATCTACCTTCAAATGTCTGATAATATTCTTGTATAAATACATGTATGAGTATATTTAGAAATATCATATATGTGTACAGATTCATATATGTGTACATATCTGTGAACATGTATGTGTATATGTATGTATATAGAGAAATCAAATTTTAACTGAGGAATAACATAAAAATAGGCAAATATACAAATCAAATGGTACAGTTCACAATATTTTCACAAATTCAGCAAATTTATTGTAGCCACTACTCAGACTGAGAAATACGACTTTACCAGCACCCTTGAAACTATCCTCATCTTTATATAATCAGAATCATACAATATTTAATTTTTCTGTGTCTGTCTTCTTTTGTTGAACACTTTATTTATTACTTCCATCTGTACCCATACATATAATTCTAGTATGTTTGTTCTCATTGCTATAGTAATGTATAAATATACTACCATTATTTTATCTATTTGTTTGATGATTGGAATATAGACAGATTCCATTTAGGGACTAATACAAATAGTTCTGTTATCAAAATATGTCTTTTTTGTGTGTACATATGCACATGTTTTTATTGGTTTCCTAGAAGTAGTTTTGCTGGGTCATATGACATACATACTGCTAGTTATTTAAAGTAGTTGCAACAATTTAGACTCCAACATTAATGTATGACACTCATTTTTATTCCATATCCTTGCCAATACTTCCCAATTCTAGCTTGGCTTACTGCAAACTCCATAAGGCACAAGTCTATGATGCAAATGGAAGCTGGGCTAAGCATTAACCTTGTGTTCTGAGAACTAAGAATTGGATAGCAAGTGGAAATCTTACAGTTTATTATAATAGAACTTCTTTCATTGATTGGTTTTAGGAAAGCACTCCTACTTCTCTGTGTGCTTGGTGTCTCCAAAGGCAAAGTCCCTCTACTGCAACAACTTCAAAAATTTGAATTGATATTGATATTCTCTTATGGGAGACAAGTGTTCTAATAGCAACGTGCATTTGAAGGAAAAAGATCTGGGCTTCTAAATGCTATCTATGCAGGACTTTCAACAAGTAATTATAATCTCAAACCCTTACTGCTCCATTCCAACTTTTAATGTTCCTGATTGTGTTAATTTTCTAAACCTAGAGTTTCACAGGTAAATACTTTTTTCTGGTTTTCTTCTTGCAGCAATGAATTTCAGCCTTTTCCATGAGATAAGGAAATGAATTCACTTTTTTCTTTTTTGTCTTTAAAATTATGTTGTTCTCACTCCATGCTTGTGTCTTTCTTCTTTTATTTGTTGTCCTTGCAGTTCCGTGCCTTCCTTTAGGTTTGTTCCCTGCTGTTCTGGTAGTAGTGGAGATGGTTCACCTTTTTTGTTTGTTTGGTTTTTGTAATTAGCTAAGGCTTAAAGGGAAAAGGAGGGATCTCCTTTATGTTTTGTGATATTTCCATAAACAGGAAGGTTGCCATTTTTAAATTGTGTCTCAGCCATACCTGGGTACCTAAACCATTATGTTAATTAATAGCAGGCATTTCTTATTATCTCCACATGTACATATTTATTAGTTAGATGCTGATTAAATATCACACTCTAAATTACAGTATTCATTTCCATCCAGAAATAACTTTAATATAATAATATTATGTTAATATGTCAACATACTAATAATTCAAATTGCATTATAATGTATAAATTGCAAATCTATAATTAATATATAATATAACATAATATAATATAATATAATATAATATAATATAAAAATTATAATTTTTGGTACAAGTTGCAGAATACACCCATGGAGGTATAAGGAAACCTCTGCCTATTCTTTTCACATTAAGATGTCCAGAGCATCTTTAGTTACCATTTTTCTGCATGACAGCATAGAAATCTTTCTACTTTAAAGTTAATTCTTCAAATATTATTTAACAATAAATGTCAATATGCAAAAGAATTTTCAAAACATGAAAAAATCCAAATTGACAATTATTTTAATGACTGTGATATTACAGAAAGATACTTGATATAATACAATAAATAAATTATTTTAAGAAATAACTCCAACGATGTCTCTAAAAATGTTAAATATTTCGTATCAAAAAGATTTATTTGGGACTTCTTTTCTTATCTGTATAATTAACATCAAGTTTTATTTATAAATGCAATGAGAGTGAAAGACATATTAGAGATTCTTATTTACATTTATTCCAGTATTTACTTTGAAGCCATTTCAAACTACTGCATACCTCACATGAAGTATAAAACCTCTTTTTTTAATACTTGTTTTTTTTAACTTGTTTTATTTTTTATTTTTTTAAATTTACATCCAAATTAGTTAGCATATAGTGGAATAATGATTTCAGGAGTAGATTCCTTAGTGTCCCTTACCCATTTAGCCCATCCCCCATCCCACAACCCCACCTGTAACCCTCAGTGTGTTCTCCATATTTATGAGTCTCTTCTGTAAAACCCCTTTTTTAATGACCACTTAAAATCTGTTTGAAGACACTAAATATGCCCTTGAGTAACCAATGGAAGAGGCAGCATCATACCTTTATATGTAACAGTTTTTCTTCATTCACACTAATTGCTTGTACATATCCATATTAATTATTATGGATATTCATTATGTTTATTTATTGTATGAATTGTATATATTTATTATGGTCATTTCCCTTGCCCTTCCAGAACTCTTATAATGTAATTAATGACAAGGTAGGATAGATAAATCCTAAAGTTGGAATAAGCATAGCATAAAAGAAAGATCACACGACTGAGTGAGGTGCCCTTGAACCTGGTACTGGATCCTCCATGTTTTCATGTGTCATAGACTGTTAGTTAAAATCATCTTCCCCCCCCCTCCCACCACAAAGAGTCATGCTAACATGAGCCCTGAGGTTCCATAGGTCTAAATAGTGTGACCATTCTGAACATAGCTACAATAGAAGGTAACTACTCAAGACACAGTCTTCGTAAAATTTTAATCTTCAAGAAGTGTGCAGAGAAATGGAGACAAGAAAGATTGTAAATGGGATATATATCCTTGTCAATTAAAACAAAGGTTGCAACTATGATGCTTGCAAGGAAAATGGAAAATAGAAATAATAGACATCATGAAGAAAGTATCAACATATTTGCTTAATTAATTAAGACAATAATAGTTTTATGTCAGGTCATCTTTTGCCAATGTGATTTACACTTTAAACATGAGTAAATGATGTTTGTCATATTTACTGGTGCAATAATTTGGCTATTCTTAACAGTTTATCGTCCTAAATTATTCCAAATACAGTTTTGAGCTTTTTTATCCTAGTTGACAATATTTGTTGTAACACTACCAAATCAATTTTTAGAATCATTTTTCTTGTTTTTGGAAGGAGCACGAAACTAGAATGTCTCATTGTTGGTGGTTTTTGAATAATGTGTCAGGTTTAGCATACTCTAATGGTTTCTAATCAATGTAAAGTATTAGTCAAATAAAACATTTGCTATTATAAAGAAATCTAAAGAAATTTCCCTTTCAAGTTTAGCATTTGGAGACATTACATGCTCACCTTCTCAGACAACTGTGTGCTTTTGGGCTTGTCATTTGAATTCCCATAGGCTTAGTTTCTTCCCCTGAAAAATGGGAATAGCAATAAATTCCTTCCTAGGATTGTTGTGTTCATTGTATAAGAGAATCTATTCAAAGTACTGAACACATAGAGGTGCCTCTGTGCTTCAGTCAGTTAAGTGTCCAATTCTTGATTTCAGCTCAGGGCATGATCTCATGGTTGGTAAGTTCAAGCTCCACATCAGGCTTTGTGCTAACAGCACGTAGCCTGCTTGGGATTCTCTCTCACCCTCTCTCTCAGCCCCTTCCCCACTTGTGCACTTGCTCCCTCTCTCAAAATAAATAAATAAGCATTAAAAAAAAAGAAAAGAAAAAAAATCAACACATCCTCATAGCACATAAGTTTGTTAATTACCTAAATGGCATATTACTACTGATCATCTCTATATATATTCCATAACAACATTTCAAAGAGTTTTCACACAGAATATTGATACAAATATAAGAACATGATTTTTAAAAAAAATTCCATAGGGTACCTGGCAAGCTCAGTCCATAGACCATGTGATTCTTGATCTCAGGGTCATAAGTTCAAGCCCCACATTGGCTGTGGAGTCTATTTAAAATTAAAAAAAATAATAATAACATTTATTTCATTTTTGAGAGGCAGATAGACAGAGAACAAGGTGGGGAGGGGCAGAGAGAGAGGGAGACACAGAATCTGAAGCAGGCTTCAGGCTCTGAGTTGTCAGCACAGAGCCTGATACAGGGCTCGAACCCACAAACCGTGAGATCATGACCTGAGCCTAAGTCAGATGTTTAATCAACAGAGCCACCCAAGCTCCCAAACCTACTTAAAATTAAAAAAAACAACAACTTTCGGTGGCCTGGGTGGCTCAGTCAGTTGAACGTCTGATTCTTGGTTTCTGCCCAAGTCATGATCTCATGGTTTGTGAGTTCAAGCCCCACATCAGCCTCTACTCTGTGTGTGGGATTCTTGGGATTCTCTCTCTCTCCCTGTCTCTGCCCCCATCCTCTCTCTCTCTTAAAGAAATAAATAAACATAAAAAGAAAGAAAATTGACATCCTTGTTTACTACTTTCTTGATAAATCTAGTTCACAGATAATTTTCATCATTTTAAAAATGTATTATTTTAAGACAGTTGAAATAGAGACAATATAATATTATATAATATATATAAACTAATTCTGATTCCCAATTAGAATTATATATTGAATAGTTTTATTAGGAAAAGCCTTAAAATGATCTGATTGTTCACTTTAAGTTTGTTCATTTGATCATGTGAACACTTTTAACGTTTCAGCCTTATTTCAAACCTCAAAACCATTTCCTTTTTATATGAGCACTGAAAGAGTTGCAATGAAATCACACTGTTAAAACCAAGACCCAATAATAAATTCTAAAGTGCTTAATTTGTCAAATAAAAGCAGCCATTTAACCTATAAAAACATAACTAAACAAAGATGAATTAACTTAGTTGTGAAGAAGTTTCTTGGGGGCAGGAAAGTGATTATGATGTTAAGTCAGCATTTCAAATATAAATAATTTATGGGAGTCTTCCACAAAACAATAAAAATAACTCATTCTCAAGAAAAATGTGCAATTTTTAAAATGCTGATATAGTGCCTTGTACTTAGCCCAAAAATTGTTCCGTAAGGCAAGTTTTTTTTTTTGTAATGCAAAGTTCTTGCTTGAAAAAAGAATAAAAGGGGGGGGCTTGCCTTGGTGGCTCAGGTGGTTAAGCATCTGACTTTGGTTCAGGTCATGATCTCAGGGTTTGGGAGTATGAGCCTTGAATCAGGCCTCTGCTGGCTTTCAGTGTGGAGCCCACTTTGGATCCTGTCTCCCTCTCTCTCTGCCCCTCTCCTGCTCACACATGTGCATGCTCCTTCTCTCTCTCTTAAATTGAAAAAAAAAAAAAAGTTAAAAACTAACCAGTTTTAATTCTATATTCTCCACCATTTACAAATCCATGTGTCCTTCCCATTTTATCTAATCTCTAAATATTTTAGTTCCTGATTTTTAAATCTGGGAAGACTAATAGCATGTATCCCATAGAGTGTTTAGGAGGTTTAAATGAGGTAATCTAAGAATATGCCTTACAAATTCCTGTTATATTTCTCAAAAAATGTTCTTCAGGGAAAGAATGGACATATACATATCATTTTTAAATTAAATTAAAGTGTTTAGACCTTTGACTTAAAAATTGTGTTTATGAAGAGGAGTGCCTTGGTGGCTCAGTCTGTTTAGGTTCTGACTTTGATGTCTGCTCAGGTCATGATCTTATGTTTGTGGGATCAAGACCCACATCAGGCAATGTGCTAACATCATGGAGCCTACTTGGGATTCTCTCTCTCTCTCTCTCTCTCTCTCTCTCTCTCTCTCTGCCCCTCCCCCACTCACACACTCTCTCTCAAAATAAATAAATATATATATTTTTTTAAAGTGTGTTTATGAAGAGAGGTCAATTTTTTAAAAAAGTAATTGAATAACTGTCTATGTTAATGAAAAAGAAGTATAGATTTTTTGTTTTGTTGGTCAGATATCAACATTTTGGTTGAAAGCAGAAAGTTGTAAACCAAAAAGAAAGTTTTATTTATGTTAACTGTATAAAATTTTTTAGAAGAATATATTTAAGTATTTTTACTAAGCTAATTTTTTTCATGTTTAGATTTGTCTTTGAACTATTTAACTGTTTTGTTTTTAAAGTTTACTTATTTATTTTGAGAGAGAGAGAATGCAAAGGAGAGGGATAGAGAGATGGAGAGAGAATCCCAAGCAAACTTTGCACTGTCAGGACAGAGCCCAATGTGGGGCTCAATCTCACAAACCAAGAGATCATGACCTGAGCTGAAATCAACAGTTGGACACTTAACAAACTGAGCCACCCAAGCACCCCTGAATTGTTTAACTGTTAAAGAGTGAATAGTTGAGTGATTCACCATTCAAGTCAAAGAGAATACTTGATTAAGTAGAAGTCTGGGAGATTAGATTAAAAAACAATCATTCTCATCTTATATTTTCCATTTTTGGTTTAATATATTACATACCTATACCGCTTATTTTGTGTTTATTATATTTTTATTGTAAAAATATATGAGCAATGTCACTATGTGAAACAAAAACTGTTTCAATAAAAATTAACTATAAATATTTAACTAAATATATATATTTTTAAAAGAAAATTATGTAAATTCTCCATCCTAACAATACCATGTTTATGTTAACTGCATGTTTATTTAATTCCAATACAAAGGATTATTTTGAAAGCCCATTTTTAAAAAATGTCAGTGTAAGGGCATATAGGTGGCTCAGTCGGTTAAGCAACCTCTTGATTTCAGTTCAGGTCAGGATCTCACTTTCATGAGACCAAGCCCCAAGTTGGGCTCTGTGCTGAGCATGCAGCCTGCTTAAGATTCTCTCTCTCCCTCTCCCTCTGCCCTTCTCCTGCTTGTGTGTTCTCTCTCTCTCTCCCAAAAATAAATAAATAAATAAATAAATAAATAAATAAATAAATAAATGTTTTTAAGTATATTTGAAATTTTCTATGAGAAGAGGAATATATTTTAATATGTTGATAGAATGCATCATCAATTTTTTACTTGTGTTCTTCCTTTTCTTTAGGTAACTGGATGCAACTATAATTTTAATGCAATTTTTTCCTAAAATGTTGGTATTTTCATAATTGGTGTTTTTCAAATTGTACTCTGAATGCTTGCTACTATAGCCTTTCACACCTGTGTCCTTTAGTGGAGGGTGACAGATGTCATGCATATTAGGTTTTTATGTGCATGTCCAAAATTCAAAAGCTAATCTAGGCTCTTTTAGATCTCTATTTAATGAAGCAGGCACATTTTTTAATCAGAAACAATCATGCTTTTACAAACAGGTATCTTTGAAGCCACAAAATATCCCAAAGAGAAACAACTTACATAATTAATTATAATCTCACATCTTTTATTCAATCATAATCTAACGTGGTTGAAAACTTTTTTAAGTATCAGATCCATGGTTTCCACTTAGATATGTTTGAGAACTGGAAGACATTTACTAATTTAAATAGACTTAAAACATTAAAAGTTCTCAGTGCCTGCAAATTTTTAAATCTGAATTTTTAAAATTTTCAGTATAATATTACCTATGCTGAATCTCTGATTCAGAAGCAAAAACAAATAAAAGGTCAATACCACCATTTTCACTTAATGGCCAGTTCCTAATATGCAATGGATAAATAAAACAAGTGTTCCCACAACAGTGTAGTTCAGCAGCTGACATCGTTACGGATGTGAGGAAATGTATGGAAATACAAAATTTAATTCACTGAAATTCCTTTCTTTGAGGCTATCACCATGAACACTCTGGTTCCAATTCTCTCCACATTTGGAAATCTCTTAGAAATTAAGATCTGAGCCCTCAAACAGGTCTACATGTTCAGTACTCCTGACACTCCTTTAAAAAATCAATTCAAAAAAAAAAAAGGTTAGAGAGGGAGGTAACCAAAACATAACAGACTCTTAAAAACTGAGAACAAACTGAGGGTTGTTGGGGGGTGGGAGGGAGGGGTGGGTGGGTGATGGGTGTTGAGGAGGGCACCTATTGGGATCACCACTGGGTGTTGTATGGAAACCAATTTGACAATAAATTTCATATTTAAAAAAAAATCAATTCATGTCTGTGTGTGTGTGTGTGTGTGTGTGTGTGCGCGCGCACATGTGTGAGAGACAGAGAGAGAGAAAGAGACAAAGAAAGAGGGGGGGGGGAAAGAGAGGAAAAATCTCTCTTCTCTCTTCCTGGAACTATCTTTTTTCCTTCAGTACTCTCTATTTGAGAAACTCTTACTTATCTTTCACAGCTCATTTCTAACATTATTTCCCTCTGGAGCTCCTTTCTCACCTTCTCCATGGATATTTAGTCTCCTGCAGTAGTTTCCTTTGCATTTTGTTTGTAACTACTGTATTACTTAGCATGCTGAATATTAATGATCTGTTTTACGGGCAGATTTCCCACCCACACCCCCAAAGGATGCTTGCATTGAAAATATGGATTATACTTTGCTCTTTATTTTCATTTCTATATCATTTTAGTACAGTGCCTGATACACAGTTAACATACAAACTTTATTTGCTGCAGAAGAAATCAAGCATTCATATATTCTGTGATGTTTGGTTTATACTAGCTTTATTTGAAGTGAATTCCTTCAAAGAGAATTTTTTTTCAACCAGTTTGATCATATTCTCCATATCTTTTTCATTTTGTTTTGTTTTGTTTTATTGAAGAGCTGCAAAAAAAGTCAACTGCAGTGTAAATTGAGTCTTGTTCCCAACAGCATCAGAAATCAAACTCCACTTTTTCATAGTTAGTGTGGGGAGAATTCTTAATGATCATTTAATTAATATACAACTCAAAGAAGAAAATGAAGTATAAATATTCTAGATGTTTATAGATCATAAAATTTTAACAGAATAGTATAAAGACAATGGATGTAATCAGATTAATTCATAAATATGAATATTTTGGAGGAATAGTGTTATTTAGTGTTAATGAAATGGCAATGAACACTTAAAAAATGCCTCATGTTTATGAGCAGTTATACTGCTTTTCTTCTTATGGTCCTTTACACTTAGGACCTTTCATCCAAATATACTAACATGAAGCATCAGACTTGATCACTGTTAATGGCCCATTACTTTCTGTAATCTCATTGATCAATAAGCTATTTATGTCATTACTAAAGAATTCCAACCTGGATATTGTCAAGGAGCAAGAATTTCTGTCCCCTTCAAGTCCTTCTAGCCAGACTAAGAATCAAATTAACATGGGACAGATTAATAGGAAAAAATCAAATCTAATTGCATATGTACAGGAAATAATCTTCATGCCAGAATCTTGGAACAGCCTGCCATTTACCCCCACAATATCAATTCTAAAGATAGTAGTATGGATAGAGAGTAGAAGAATCTTGTAACAGTTGTACAATTTGGTATCAGCTTTAAGTTTTTGTTTCTCTTTTAATTTGTTGTTGTTATACTGCTAGATAAATAACATTTGTATTATTTAAAAATATTTATTTATTTTGAGAGGGAGAGCATGAACCGGGGGGGGGGGGGGGGGTGGTGGTGGGCAGAGGGAAGGAGTGAGAGAGAATCCCAGGCAGGCTCTAACCTTAGCACAGAGTCTGACAAGGGGCTTGATCCCTGGGTCACAAGATCACCACCTGAGCTGATATAAAGAGTTGTATTCTCAACCAACTGAGCCACCCAGGAACTCCTGTGCTATTTTTAAAATTTTTTTTTTTCAACGTTTATTTATTTTTGGGAAAGAGAGAGACAGAGCATGAACGGGGGAGGGGCAGAGAGAGAGGGAGACACAGAATGGAAACAGGCTCCAGGCTCTGAGCCATCAGCCCAGAGCCCGACGCGGGGCTCGAACTCCCGGACCGCGAGATCATGACCTGGCTGAAGTCGGACGCTTAACCGACTGCGCCACCCAGGCGCCCCCTGTGCTATTTTTAAATACATGACTTCTCAGTCAAGTCAGTCATCTCTGTGACTCTAATCAGAAGAAAAATTAGATTTCTGTCATTGATGTATACAAAAGGTCCCTCAATGTCTCTCCTTCTCTCCATCCCCTGAAAATCTGAAAGCCCCAAATTTTATGGATGTGCTAACAATTTTATAATCACAGTTCTACAGCATGTGTAGTATCTTGTGTCACAGTTATACAGCTGAAAATATCTGTTCTTTTTAATTTTACTAGCTGCTTGTTTCTTGGTCCAGTGTTTCCTTCAAATTTGTATCATTAGCAAACTAACAGTATTTATAATTGGTGCATTCTAATAGTAATTGAATTAGGGAGAGCAGATCATTTAGCATACAAAACATAACATTACTTACTGTTTCTTTAGCCCAAGATAATGTCTATGGATTCAGTTTAATATTTACTTTATTGGAAAATTTCATTCACTCCAAGAGACTTACTAGTGACAGTGCAATGTGGAATTTTAATCTAAAATATATGATACATTTTTAAAATTAATCTCTATTATCAATCTGATGATATTTTATATAAAAATCCAATATTATGAGAAATATAGTATATCACTATTAAAGTGTCAGTGATTTATTGTTCATCTATATTATGCTTTGAGATTTTGGAGCAATTTTTGCTCTAGAACTTTCATGGGATTTATTTTAGTAAGTAAGCTATTGAATTATATTTATCAAGGGCCCATTCTATTGAACACTGAACTGGTTGAAAAAACAGTGCTCAGTAAAGTAGAAGATACAAAAATGAATGAGTAGATTCAGGCAAGAATAGAAAAAAAAATCACGGAATAGTTTACTTTGTTTGCTGAATTATAACCTGTGGAACAATGAAAAGTACTTTAAGGGTAAATTAAAATTATTTTCTCCATTTATAAAAGGCAAATAAATTATCTTCATCTCTTATTTTAAAGAATGTTTCTTTAGAGATAGTAAGAAACTGAGCTTTTATTTTAATTTTTTATTAGAGATAAATCTATCTAGGGATATGCTTTGCCTCCAGTTTTTACAATGAAGAGATCTCTCCAAGGGATATCTAGATATCTAGAAGTTGTCTCTAATAACCTTTAGACTTGCAAAAACCTACCTTTGGAATTAACTCAGGGGTCTTTCAGATTTACAGATTATGGTCACAAAGGAAAGCCGCTTTTGTTTGTCAAAAATAAGGAAATCACTGTTCTTTCTCCTGTTTTTCTGTATAAAATATGTGACATTTTGCCCTAACTTTGTAGTCATTTTTATGCCGATTTATATGCATACACATTTGTTAAGACTAACCCAGTAATTATGTTTTTTCTGTCTTCCATATCGGTCTAGAATGGTTTTCTGTTAGCAGTATTGTTTTATTTATGCAGCATACATACTTACACACATACACACACACATATGCACACATGCATGCAGATTAGGACATAAAGAGAGATTCAGAGTAAATTTTAAATCTAAATATTTAAAACTGCATGTGTATTCGGTAAAAGAACACAGATTATGTGTACATAGATTTAAATCAGCAGTTCTCAAATTGTGAGCCCTGAGATGAGGAAAGTTAAAGAACTCCCACAGTCAAATTATTTACGGGGGGGAGGGGGGAACTACTTGTTTGCTTCCTTTTCTTCTATTTTAATTTTTTATGATACATATTAATATATTATGCTTTTGCAATAAAAAATACTTATGCATTTGTTATATTTATGAATATGTTCCTTGCTGATATTTTTTTTTAACTAAGGTACACAATGTACAGACACTAAGACTACTACACTAAGGTACACAATCTACAGACAACTTCCTTTGGAATAATTTTTTTTTTGTGAAAAGTTAATCGTAATATATTAAATGAAGGAAGACAGATGACCATAGGGAAACCTAGAGAGTTTGATTACTGGAAAATGTATGAGGATAGCAAATAGATGTGATAGAGAATTGTAGAAAGACATAAAACTAATATCGTGGTTGGGAGGATGCAACAAAAAAAATGTATGAGCCAATATGTATAGTGGATATTATGTTATATATATTTATATTATATTGTTCTATTCTATTCTATTCTATTCTATTCTATTCTATTCTATCATATTGTATATCATAATAGAAGTATCTGAGAAAATCAAATTATAATAAGTGAGGAAAAAGTAGAAAGAAGAAAATTCATGATGAATTCATGAAGAAAATTGATGAAAGAAAACGTAATAAAGGGAAATTCCAAATTTATTTGCAATGCTGGTGACAATGTCACCAGACACTCAAATAGAAAATTCTAGGGGCTCCTGGGGGGCTCAGTTGGCTGAGAATCCAACTTTTGATTTTACTTTAGGTCATGATCTCATGATTTGTGAGATCGAGCCCTGTGTCTGTCTCCATGCTGACAGTGTGGAGTCTGCTCTCTCCCTCTCTCCCCCTCTCTCTCTTTCCCCTGCCATGCTCACACTCTTTCTCTCAAAATAAATAAATAAACATTAAAAAAGAGAATTCTATAAATTAGGTAACAGTGTATGTTAACATGGTATTATTTTTTTCAATCATAGTCTAATTTAATATAATAAGCAAAAATGGATACCATAGAGAACTGTGGACTCATGCATTTACTCTACAAAGAAGTAAAGCATTTATTAAGAGATCTCTTTTTAAATTTTGTTTAATTTTTATTTATTTTTGAAAGAGGGAGAGAGAGAAAGAGAGAGAGGGGCAGAAAGGGGCAGAGAGAGATGAAGACATAGATTCCAAAGCAGGCTCCAAGCTCTGATCTGTCAGCACAGAGCCTGACACGGGTTCAAACTCATGAACTGTGAGATCATGACCTGAACTGAAGTCAGATGCTTAACCGACTGAGCCACCCAGGCTTCCCTAGAGATCTCTTTTTTTGATTGTAGCAAGAACACTTAATTGGAATACTGTCCCCTTAACAATTTTGTAAGTGAACAATCTAGCACATTCACAACACTGAACAATAGAGGCACAATGTGTATAGCAGATCTTAGAAATTAGTATTCTTAGAAATCTGAAACTTTATACCCATTTAACAGTGACCTCTTATTTTCCGTCCCCTGACAACCATTATTGTACTTTCTGTTTGCAGGGGTTTGACTATCTTAAATATGCCATTTAAATGAGATTATGAAGTATTTGTCCTGTGACTGATTTATTTCACTTAATGTAATGTCCTTTAGTTTCATTCATGTTTTATGTGTGTGCAGCAGGATTTTCTTCTTTTTTTTAAGGCTGACATATTACCCATTTTATGTATATACCATATTTTTTATTTGTTTGTCTGTCAGTGAACATTTCAATATCTTAGCAGTTGCAAATAAAACTTCAATGACTATGAGAAGTTAGATATCTCCTTGAGATTTTAATTTCAGTTATTTTGGATATATACCTGAAAGTGGGATTGCATTCAGTAGGATCTGAGGATCTGAAGCAGACTCCATGTTGACAGCAGAGAGCCCCAATGTGGGACTCCAACTCACAAACCATGAGATCATGACCTGAGCTGAAATTGATTGAACCACCCAAGCACCCTCTGGGCTTTCTATTCTATTCCATTGGTCTATGTTTGTTTGTTTGTTTGTTTTGCCAGTATCATCCTGTTATGGTTACTGTACCTTTGTATTACATTTGAAATCAGAAAGCATAGTGCTTTTTCTTTCCCAAGTTTCTGGGGTCTTTTGTGATTTCATATAAACTTTAGGATTGTTTTTCTCTGTGAAAAGTGTCATGGGATTTTAATAGGGATTACATTGATTTTTTTTTATTTTTGGTACATAAGATATTTTAACACTATTAAATCCTTCAATCCATGAACATGGGCTGTCTATTTATTTGTGTCCACTTTAATTTCTGTCATTAATGTTTTATAGTTTTCAATGTACAAGTACTTTGCCTTTTTTGTTAAGTTTAATCATATTTATTGTTTTTGATGGCTATTATAAGTGATTGTTTTTCGTTAATTCTTTTTTCAAAAACTTTGTTAAATTTGTAGAAGTGCCATTGATTTTTATACGTTGACTTTATATCCTGCAACTTTACCAGGTGTAGAATGAATTTATCTCAATGTAATAAAGTCCATATATGAGAAGCCCGCAGCTAACATCATATTCAATAGTAAAAATCTGATAATCTCTGTTGGCAGGTGATATTATATATAAAAAACTCCAAGACTACACACCCAAACACACACAAACATACACACACACACACACACACTATTAGAATAAGAAACTTCTTATTCTGAATACTTTGCTTCTTTGCATGCCTTATTTAAGACAAACAGGGAGGTGATCATTTGTGTGTGATTAGAAATTGGTATCATAAACCCCATTACAAATAGGGATGTGGATCAGTCAGTCCAAAGAGCAGATAAGTTAGTTATTAGACTCACTGTTATAATAAAAATCCCCCATTGTAAAAATCTCTAAGGTTTCTGTTAGTTGCTCCCAAAACAAATGAAATTGAAAGTAGGTCAATATATGATTTAAAAAAAATTAAAGAACTCATCAATATATTTAATTAGGTCCTTTTTACCTTTTATTTATTATCTTTTTTAAGTGTTTATTTATTTTTGAGAGAGAGAGCATGAGCAGGGGAGAAGCAGAGAGGGAGTGGGAAGAGAATCCAAAGTAGGTTCCATGTTGTCAATAGCCTGATATGGAGCTCGAACTCACAACTGTGAGATCATGACTTGAGCCAAAGTTGGACATTTAACACACTGAGCCACTTGGGCACCCCCCTTTTATTTTTCTATAAGCGTTTCATTATTTAAGGGCACCTGGATGGCCCAGTTACACGTCCTGACTCTTGATTTTGGCCCAGGTTATGATCTCACCCTCATGACATCAACCTCACATTAGGGTCCATGCTGAGTGTAGAGTCTGCTTCAGATTCTCTTTCTCCCTCTCTTCCCCTTCCCCTGTCTCTCTCTTTATATATACATACAAATATATATCTCAGAACAATTTGCAATTTAGATCGACTTAATTTGTAGCCACTAATTTTGGAAAAGTACATTTTATGTAAATTTGACTACTATATTTAAAGTAATTGAAATTCATATACTCATGTATTACTAAATATTAACATATATCTTTATTTTATCATATGTTCTTTTTTAGTTTTTTAATGTCTATTTATTTTTGACAGAAAGAGATACAGGTGTGAGCTGGCGAGGGGCAGAGAGAGGGAGACCAGAATCTGAAGGAGGATCCAGGATGTGAGTTGTCAGCACACAGCCCCACGAGAGGCTCTAACTCAAGAACTGTGAGACCACGACCTTAGCCAAAGTCGGATACTTAACCAACTGAGCCACCCAGGCACCCCTATTTCATCATATGTTCTTAATAAATTTTTATAAATATGAAATTAGATATTCCTCAAAATTATTTGTTATTTGAATTTATCAAAGTAGGAGTATTATGACACTTTTAATGCTTTCAATCAACCAACCAGCATTCAATAAAGATTGAATGTTTTCTAGTACATAAAAGCAAGGTAAATGCTATTAGATTTAAAAGCTTATTGGTTAATGGTAAAATGCATTTTACAATCTGTTTTTAAAATAATTGCTCACTAATGGGTGTCATTATTCATTTGTGATGAGTGCTTGGAACAATGTTTTAAAATAGGTGCAGTTTTAATTCAGTTTCCATATCTACTTATTTTGTAATTTACTCCTTTGCCCCCTTTTTTGTACCCAGCTCACTAAGTACTCTCTCATGCTGCTCTTAATGCTTCCTGTCGGCAAACCAATTGATTCCACATTGACCTGCTATTTATTCTTCTATTCTTCTCAAGATTATTTCTACTTTAAAACTTGCCCAGCAAAGGGGTCACACAGGACATTTTAGGGAGCAGGAAGAAGAAATATCTAAATGTAAAATTGAAGATACCAATAACAAGTTATTGAAAATAATTTTGGAGATATTTCAGGAGTTTTAGTTCCTTTTAGATTACTGGCTGCATGCAGAGTGTCACCATATCTACCAAAATTTATGTGTCTTTTTCAGATCTGGGGGAAAAGAAAAAAGGAAACTATAGTCAAAGCAACCACATTTTAAGTGGCCTAATCCTCATGTTGAAGTGTTTAGTAAGTTCCCACCTGCTTGAAATTTTCTTTCACAGTAGATATGCACCATTGCCCTTGATTATCTCTCCTGAAATCCTTTGATTAGAATTACTCCTCAGGGCTAAACCATGAATGCATATACCCACTTAGTTGTTAAAAGCCTCCAAAAACAAACAAACAAACAAACAAAGCAGCAATCTGCTTGCTCATAGTACAGGAATTATGCCAGAACTTTGCTAAATAAATAATTGCCTGACTAGTGAGGATATGGACACAAATATTCCTCAAACAACATCTCTTTATAAATGCCCTTAAGACTAATTCACATCTGGAAGATAGCCTTGTTGTGGACTCGTTAATTAGAAACCTAATTTCTTCTTCATATGCATGTTTCTACATACAAGTCATAGTAGTGGTCTAAAGCAATTAATGTAAAACTGTACTGCAGAGACACTCATTAAATACTTGAATAATATGTGCAATTTTTTTATACAGAGGTCAGAATGATTAAAAGAACAACTAGAAATTCATTGACTGAGCTAATATCATTATTTTTAGGATAAAAGTTTAAAGTGCTATATAAGAAAGTGGTCATTTGAGTGTGATACTAACTGCAGAAGACATTCCCCGCAGAGTTCTGGCAGAATGCCTAGTATTTTAGAAGACATTTAGCTTTGACTCAAACTTTTGAAGAAAAAAATGGAATAGTTCTTTATTTTTTCAAATATGCTTCATAACTATGGTTATTATCTTAAGAATGATTTACTCGTATCACAGAACACATTTTAGTAGCAAACTGATTGATCTGAAGAGATGTTCTTTCAATCTTAATTCAACATGGTTTATTCATTGCTTGTGGAATATTTCAAGAACCAATTGAGGAGAATATTTAAACATTATGTCTAAAACCTAGCTTAGAATCATAGCATATTAAAAACAGAAGGAGAGATAAAGATTTAAGCATTTCAATTTTATAATTAGACTGTAATACTTAATATTGTAAAGGTAATAAATAAAATTAATGGCAATCTACCAAAATACACATAAATGAAATTCTCAATCTAAGATCTGTGTAGTAATAGTAAAATGCTCTGAAACTGAAAGCATCTTATTCACAACCCCACAGTAGTGAATGGACTCTCTCTTTAAAGTGTAGATAGGAGAAAGACTATATAGTAGTATTCATATTTTTGTCTTCAAATGAATTATACTCTGAAAATGGAGGATACATTTAAAATGTTGAAGAATTTTGGAGATTACAAAATTATAGCATTTGAGGGGGTGGGGCAAGCTTTAAAGATCGAAGATACATGTGAATTCAGGATTGCTGCTATTGTTTTATAAAAATATCAGAATGCAAGTGTTGGAGGTATATAATAAATTTTAAATTCTCCCTCTCTCTTTTTCCTTAGAAGAGTTTTTTCTATATAAAAAAAAGTGGAAGATACCATGCTTTGCCACTACACACAGTCACACACACATATTCATACACACTCACCTACAGGCATAACTTCTTCAAAATGTTAGTTTTCTTTTCCTTATAAAATGATTTGTAAGTTGTTTTTAACTAGTATCAGTGTAAGCATAAAATAACATATATTGACTTTATATTCCTAAGCATATCACCTGGAGAAAGGTGATCAAATTTGAAGGAATACTAATATTGTATATACAGCTAGTAGCAATCATGCTGACTAAATTAGTTAAACTAAATAAGGTTAAATGTGCACATGATGCATTGTACACTTATATTTACAATGAGAAAAACATGTTCCTCCCTCTGCCTGCCCCATAAAAGTTGTCCTCCATTTGAAACTACAAAGGCAGTCTTGCAACATTTCTCCAAAACGGAAATTTAGGAGTCCCAGCAAATGAAAATAAAACAATATCAGGCCTGGCTTTAACCAGGACCTTGTTAGAGTCTATATGACAAAATAAGTTCTATATGTCCAAATCCACATAAACAAATCAAACCACCAACTGGTTACAGAGCAGGGAGTTTTCTTGACAGCCTTCCCTTGTTTAAAAGACATAATACCAAAGCAATCATATTGCTTATTAGTATCACAAAGTTTATTACAAGTTTGTAAGTCAGTTTTCAATCATGGGCTGACTTTTACTTTGGGGTATTTGAGAGTTTCTATAAATTTTAACCAATATCCATTTAATAACATTTTTTCTCACATTATAGTGTACTTCATTCTCTGGTTTCCAGTCTGCAATGGTGCTACACAGGCTAAGCATGAAAGAAGTCTATGTCATTGACTAAGTTAAACTTTGGCATGTTTTAAAATGTAGAATTTTCCTAGGGTAGAGTGAGTCAGAACCTGGTATCTTACTATTGCTAGGACTGAGAGCTACAGGTGAGCATTTTTTTTTTTTCATTAAAGCAGTAAGAAATAGAATAAAAGGGGTCTTCCAGTTTACCTCAGAATAAATCTAGAGACCACACACATTTATGCATATCTAACTTCTTTACCTCTGGGTCATCCATACTCACCATCAGTCTCAAGTCATCAAGACAAAGTAAAGTAAACATACTACTTGTGACTTTAAACCCTCTTTGCAGCTGCAAAGATGTTAATTAATGACGTTAATTCTAATCAAATAACTCAAATTTCATATGTATGGATATGTGTGGGTGTGTGTGTGTGTGTGTACAATCTATCTACACTCTATATCTGTCTATTTCCATTTATGATTCACCAGGTTTGATGATGAATATATGGGAGGAACAGTTAGGGAAGCACAGATTGAGTGATTAATCTTACATCTTGCATCTTTAAGCCAGTTAGGAATAATCCTGTCTAGCTGTGTTTGTAAAGGAAGGTAATTGGTTTACATTTTATTTAGTCTCCACTTCAAAAACCTCTTTCACCTTCTAGTAATGCTTTTTAAAAGATATTTTTCTTTCTTTTGCTTATGTTCTTTCCTAGCTGGAGCTAAGATAAATCCCACATCCTCTTAAGAGCTGACTAATTCTTCCAGAATTATATTACGTGATTAATGATCTGATCTTCTCCTAGTCTATATGAAAATATTAACCTCAAAATCAGACATTTTGAAATGACTGCATCACAGAAAGTGGCTTTGCAATTTAGATATCACTTAAATTTTTTATGCACATTTTCTGGGCAACTACTTAGCCCATTTTGTGTTAAAGTAAAATATGTTAATGTTAATGGTGGCACAATGTCTCAATTCTATCCATTTTACTTCCCCTAAAATAAGGCAACGGATTATGGTTGTTAGAGTATGTAAAATCCATAAAAGATACAAAAAGTCAGTATCACAGTAAAGTGGAAAGACAACTGGAAAGGGGCATTAGATATAACAGTTCCACCATCTCATTTTTTTCCCCTCATAGATACTAAATTTCAAAAAAAAATTGAGGAAAGAAGAACTATTAAATATTTATTGACAATTCATCTGTCTCAAATGGTTTAAGGGCATATCTGGTTGAATTTTAGATTTAACAAAATTACTCTTCAATATATCTTCAACATTATGAGTTTCCAGAATAGGAACAAATGCAAATGTGTCAAAGTCTCAAGTTACAGAAGCTAAACTTCCTCAAGAAAGTTATTAAAACGATTACTATTAAAATTACAAACACATATGGAACTATTAATGAAGGAACAGAATTAAACTTCATCTTCATAATGAACTTTCATTTGTTTCTAATTCTTAGTTTGCTTAATCATTTTCTTTACTTTTATAAGAACCTAGCTCCCTTGTATAATCAGTGTAGGCTAACTCACACAGATTGAAATCACATTACTGAAGAAATATTTTTATTTCCTCTTAAAAATAAGCAGGTTGGGATGTATTCATTTTACATTGAAGCATTTTTCAATTTAACATATTTTCAACTTCATTGCAAAGCAGGGAATGAAGAATAACTTTACAGAAAATAAAGAACATCCAGTATAGTAATTATATTACTCAATGACAGAGAAATAGAGGAGCGGTGGAAAATGTATGATACTAGGAAGGCTAATAATTGCTAGGGTATGTTGATTTCTGTATATTTATTTGCTCAGATGCACCGAGTAAAATATAATCTAGTTATCAAAGGACGGGTCCACATTTTAAAGTGCTTTAAGTCAACATAACACATTTTATGCATTCAGCCCTCACTTATTGTTCTCTCATTGTAACAGAGCTTCAAATTGACATATCCACGGGGCATATCCAGCAAAGAAGAAAAGATATTTTACTAACTTTGTCAACTAAAATGATTTTGCTTCTCAATCTCCAATCTGATATATTATAAATCTAACATGTTTGGACATCTTTTTTTTCTTTATTTCATTATGATTCTTTTGAGGGTGGATGTATTTTCAATGTCCAAGAAAATTCATTAAGTAAATTTGATTTGTTTATTGTGTACTTTTGAGTAATTCATGATAATTTTGCAGAAGTGGAAATTATAGAATCTTAAGTGAAACTAGGTAACCATAAAAACTTGAAACTGTATATTCACATGCAAAATAATTGTGTGTGTGTGTGTGTGTGTGTGTGTGTGCGCGCGCGTGTGTATGGTATTCTCTAAAAACCAAATTTGAGGGGCGCCTGGGTGGCGCAGTCGGTTAAGCATCCGACTTCAGCCAGGTCCCGATCTCGCGGTCCGTGAGTTCGAGCTTCGCGTCAGGCTCTGGGCTGATGGCTCAGAGCCTGGAGCCTGTTTCCGATTCTGTGTCTCCCTCTCTCTCTGCCCCTCCCCTGTTCATGCTCTGTCTCTCTCTGTCCAAAAAAAAAAAAAAAAAAAAACAAATTTGATTTTATAGAACTTTCTTTTGCTTTTTTTTTTGTTTTTTTTTTTCAGTATATTGTCCTCTCTGACATTTTTTATTTCATTTATTCTCCTTGCCATTAGTTTTATTTCTTCTTTTTTAGTTTTTTTTAAGATGTAAGTTGAGGTGAAATACCTTTCTTCTTTCAAGATGATTTTGGTTCTTTGGAGTATTTTAAGTGCCTATAGCAATATGTGCATTTATGTGTGGTGTGTGTGTGTGTGTGTGTGTGTGTGTGTGTGTGTGTGTGAGAGAGAGAGAGAGAGAGAGAGAGAGATCCAGAATTATATAACATTACTGGTGAACTCTACCAAATATTTCATGAAGAAATAGTATAAATCCAGCACAATTTCTTCTAAAAATTGAACAAAGAGGATGCACTTCCCAACACACTCACTGTATGAAGGTACTATTTATTCTGATGCCAAAACTAGATAAAGACATTATAAGGAAAGAAAACCACAGACCATTATTTTTCACGAAAAAAACGTAAATATTCTAAACAAAATTTAAGCTGTCAAATCCAAAAATGTGTAAAAAAGATAATTCATCATGACCAAGTGGGCTTTATATTAAGAATGAAAGGGTGGTTTACACAGAAAACAGACACAGAGAGTAAGATAAAATGAAGAGACAGAAGAATATGTCTCAAATAAAAGAACAGGACAAAATCACCACAAGAGACCTAAGGCAAATGGTGATAAGTAATATGCTGCATAGAGAATTTAAAGTAATGATCATAAAATACTCACTGGATTTGAGAAAATAGTGGAGGACAGCAGTGAGACACTTAACACAGGTAAAAAAAGGACCAATAAGAGGTGAAGAACACAATAAATAAAATAAACAAATACACTGGATGGAATGAAAAGTAGACTAGACTATTAAGAGACAACATGATCATTTAAAACAGGAAAAATGATATAATCTATTAAACTGTTACTAGAACCTCATCTAGTTTACCAAAATTGCTGCATATAAAATTGATATACCCAAAAAATAAATCATTTGAATGTTTTCAACTTGAAATAAACAGTTAGAAGTTGAATTTAAAAAGTATTATCATCTTAAGATCACATCCAAAACGTAAAATACTTAGGGATAAATCAGAACAAAGATATATAAGACCTTTACATTGAGTAATGCAAAGTATTAATGAAAGAGAATTATAAGAGAATTAAATAAACTGAGAGAAAAACCACGTTCATAGTTCGGAAGACTTAATATAGTTAAGATGTCAATTTTCCTAAAATAATCTAAAGATTCAGTGCATTCCTAATTAAAACACAAGCAGGTATTTTTGGCAGAAATTGACAGCCTGACTATAATAGTCACATGAATATACAAGGAATCTAGAATAGACAAAGTAACTTTGAAGGAGAACAAAGTTGAATGACTAACACTATCTAATTTCGTGAATTATTATAAAGCTACAGCTACCCAAAAAGTGGGGCACTCATATCTTTTTTTTAATTTTTTTTAATGTTTATTTACTTTTGAGACAGAGAGAGACAGAGCATGAACAGGGGAGGGGAAGAGAACGAGAGAGAGAGAGAGACACAGAATCCAAAACAGGCTCCAGGCTCTGAGCAGTCAGCACAGAGCCTCACTCGGGGCTCGAACTCACGGACTGCAAGATCGTGACCGGAGCCGAAGTCGGACGCTTAACCGACTGAGCCACCCAGGAGCCCCTGGGGAACTCATATCAAAACAGATGTGTAGATCAATGGAGCAGAATAGAGATTCCAGAAATAGACCCACACATATTTCGACAATGGATTTCTAATGAAGGTGGAAAGACAAGTACTACAGTCTAACCTCTTCAGCAAATGATGCTGGAGCAATTGGATATAAAACAAAACAAAACAAAACAAAACAAAACAAAACAAAACAAAACAAAACTTGGACTGTAATTTTCCATTATGTATAGAAATTATTTTAGAATGAACCTGAGTCCTAAATTTAAGAACTAAAGCTATAAAACTTCTAGAAAAAGGCATAAGAGAAACTGTGACCAGAATTAGGAGGCTATAGCTTAGATACACCAATAAAACCATGATACATAATAGAAAAGCATGATAAAAGTCACTGTTAAAAGAATGACAATATAAAAGAATGTGAGAAAATATTTATGAATCATATAGGTGATAAAGTAGTTTTATCCAGAATATTTGTTTCAAAACCCAATAAAATAAAACAAAGAGCCAAATAAAAATGGGCAAAAGTCTTTGACAGTTATCTCACCAAATGTGACTTGCAGATGCAAATTAGCAGAAGATGATATACTCTAGAATGCTACTTATCAAAAAAAAGCAAATGAAAATCACAATGAAATAACACAAATACTTATTAGAAAGTGGAACAAGAAAGACTGATCATTCCGTATGCTAACAAGAATGTGGAGTTACTGGAACAATAACATAATGTTGGTGGGAATATAAAATAGTACAAGTATAGTTTGAGAGTTCTTAGTATATGTGCTGCTGAAGTGAGCACTTGAGAGTTCTTAATAAGTTAAACATATAGCAATCATATGGTTGGAGCATTGCATTCCTAGGTATTTGTGAAAGAGAAAATAAGGCATATGTCCACACAGAGACTTGTATATAAGTATTAACACCAACATTATTTATAATAGCTCAAAAATTGGAAACAAACCAAAGTTTATCAGCAGGGAAATTGATAAACTGTAATATGTCCATGTAATAGGATGCTACATGGGATAGAATAGAAAGAAAAGAGAAAAGAAAAGAAAAGAAAAGAAAAGAAAAGAAAAGAAAAGAAAAGAAAAGAAAAGAAAAGAAGAAAAGAAAAGAAAAGAAAAGAAAAGAAAAGAATGGAAATAAAAAAAATTACTAATGATATATGTAATAATGTTGATGAATCACAAAATAATTGCTGAATAAATAAAGCCAGGCAAAAGAGACTGAACAATGTATGATTCCATTTCCTACAGTTCTAGAAAATGAAAAGTAATCTACTGTGACAGAAAGCACAGTATTGATTGCCTACAAATGCGGCAGGAAAGGCAAACAGAAAAATGGAGTGATTAAAAGGAACAAAGGAAACTTTTGGGATTGATGGATATATTCAGTATCTTCACTGTGGTGATGGTTCTATTGTTGTACACATGTGTCAAAATTTACCAAATTGCACAATTTATGTATGTGCTGTTTATTATATGTTAGTTATCAAATAGCTGTTAAAATTTAATGTACACACTAAATGCGTAGAAATTTGTTAAAATACAGATTTGGACTAGTAGGTCAGGATTGGGGCTGGAAATTCTGTGTTTCTGACATGCTCCCAGGGGTTGCTAAAAATGCTAGTCTGAATACTGTACTTTGAGTAGCAAAATCATATTTTAGTGCCTCACAAACTATCTGTGTGAAAGACCAGGTGTTGTGTTTGTTTTTTTTTTTTTTTAGTCCTTTTCGAACTCTTGAACATGGTCATATTTTTTTAAAAAATATATAATTATAAAAGTAAAAATAAAAACAAAGATAAAAATATGAGTCCATTTTATTACATTCAACAGACTTAATTTGTCAGATTGCCATTAAAGTTTCTAATTGCTTGCTCTAAATGTATGTAGTAAAGTTATGTAGAAAGCTAACAGTTTGTGGTTGGATGCTAGCCCAGAGATCACACTGTGAACGTTGCTGCTTTATTGAGTACTCAGAATAATGGCAGTTATAGCACTTTTTTTTTTCTGAAATGAATCTCTATTCACTGTAAGGTTAGAAAGCTTGTGATGGTGCTCTATGTTTTATGTTTCATGTTTTAGGTTTTATCAGTAGGACATTCATATCTGGCTGATTCACAAAACTAGCACTTGTCTTGCTGATCATTCATTAAATAAAACATTGTTGAAATAGTAACATCTCACAGTGCTAGGGTCTGATATTTAATGACTTTTGTCAATAACTATGTTTCCAAGGTTGAATGGGACCAGAAAACTAATGGAAATATATGACTATTCAAATGCATATTTGAAGGCAGCTGGATGCTACTTAGAGTAATATATAGTAGGTTTGCCTTGCCTAAGTAAGTTGGACCCTAGGGTGACAGGGCAAGAGGGCATGGATGGTCCAGTGTGGACCCAGCACTATTACTACAACAAGAAAATGTATGACATATTCTAATTCTTATTGTGGCTCTTGAAATATACTCATTTCATTTTGGTTTTTCTGATTATTCACAAAGCATTGAAAGGAGCACTGGTGGTATATGTGTATGTAACTGATTTGCTGCCCCAGGTAGGAATGGTTTTCATTAGCAGAGATGCGTTGACAGATGCAGGGAATAATTATTTGCAAAAGTAAATAATCACATTCGGCATAGGCATTTCACATTTTTAGAACCTATCTGTTCCTTTTTTTCTGTGAATATGAATGTCTCTATTTCACTTGTCTTTCTTTTCTTATGATTCCCATTTTCAATTTCCATGGTGATATTTTCCATCTTCCAGTTATTTTCAGTCTTTTAATAATAATAACTACCATCACTTTTTTGAGAATTACTACATTTCAGAAACTGCTAAGTGCTTAAAATATATCATCTCTGTGACCTGGTATTTTTTTTTTATAATTTTCAGAGGCATTGAACAAACTGCCCTAGATGTCACTACAAGTAAAGGAAAGAACTGGGTTTCAAACTAAAATCTATTTGACTTCAAAACTCAACTCTTAGCTATAATACTGCCTTAATAATAATGCAGGGCATATCATGAAAACACAATAGATTTTGCAAAGGACAACCTTACTATGATACTTTTCTCCTGCCCTAACTGATCAAAATATTTCCAACTCAATATAGAGAAAACAGATGTCTATTCTATAAAACATTAAATAGCAGGTACATATTTATAAAAGTGACAATGGAAAAGGATCCTTGTATCTGGCAACACATAGTCATTAGTCAAGATTTTAAAATATGAAAGGAAAAGAAATGTACAGTTTCCCTTTGGTGAATACGTTCTGTAGAAATATATCAAAGAATATGAGGTAGTACTTTTATTTCACAGACATCATGGACTGGATACTGAAACTGACAAGCACCCTAGGCTTTATAGGAATCTGATGAGTTAGTGTCAGTTGGGGAAAGCAAAGTGAGAAGAGGTTCAGATTTTCTTTGTCCACACACCATTTACACTTTCCAGATAAGAGGATTTAATTGGGTAGGTTTGCCTCCATTCAATCTGCAGTAACCTTATTGTGTAGAATTAAATCCATAATCTCTGTTCTTTTACATGGTGGCCATTGACCCTAGCAAATTAATTCTTGGTTGCAGTCAGTTACAGGTAGAGTAATAGGACTGGTTTTATTTTTTTAAGTGGCATAAGCAATGATTTCTAGGGATCAATGAACCATTTCAAGGCCAGTTTTGGTACATTTGTTTGTTGTTTTTCAAAGAGTGATGTCATGTGACAGACATGGACTCTGAAAGTTCATGAACTTCTGCAACATACACAGGTACACAATGATATACCTCAACTCTAAATTTAATAGTAACAATAAAAACAAAAGGCATTTGTTTTACCCCAGCCCCATGAAAATCAGTTACCAGAAAAATACATGTAAAAATTGCATGCATCTGATTTGTTACCTTTTCTACCATGTAATGAATACATGATACTAAATGTCAAAAATGGCCAAAGAGAAAGCAAAATGAGAAGAGAGAATGATGAATACAGATATTTCATTTTTAACATTTGAGCAATTAAGGATATGTTCAATTAAATATTGTGGGGTTGTTTCAGTTTGACACAAACATCTAAATGTAAAAAATATGAAAGTAAATTTCTATTATTTTCCTTCTAGACAAAATGTGGGTATATTTTTTAAAATATTTATTTATTTTGAGAGACAGTGAGAGACTGCTAGAGCAAGTGGGGGGAGGGGCAGAGAGAGAAAAAGAGAGAGAGAGGGAGAGAGTCCCAACCAGGCTCCTTGGTGTCAGCACAGAGCCTCATGTAGGGCTCAAATTCATGAACCGTGAGATCATGACCTGAGCCTGAATCAAGAGTCAGACACTTAACTGACTGAGCCACCCAGGCACCCCAAAATGTGGGTATCTTAATTCATCATCATATCTATTGTACAAACATAGGAGGTATATTTTCCAGTTTCCTTAAATACTGAAGTTGATCTTCAGCAAGTGAATTTAGGAAATGTGTGTGTTCAAAGGAACGTGAGGTGGAAAAAGATGAACTGACACAAATAAAAATGGTTTAAAATTATGATTTCCCACATGTCCCATTAATCATCCCTGATATGGATTCTATCTCACAATATTTTTGAATTCCACCTTTTTTTGGTACATACCCTGAAATATGTATTTACCCCTAACTACGACTTTGATTTTCTGTAACACTGTTCTTTCTGCATTTCCTTACCTATGGAATTGCTCTGTTGTAAGCTGACCAACAGTGTAATAAAATAAGTCATTTTGTTGCTGGAATTTCTTTTTCCTTTTGTCACTTTATAAAGACAATAGGTGACTTTATTATTTTTTAAATGTTTTATTTATTTTTGAGAGAGAAAGAGACAGAGTGCAAGCAGGGGAGGGGCAGAGAGAGGGAGACACAGAATCCAAAGCAGGCTCCAGGCTCTGAGCTGTCAGAACAGAGCCCAATGTGGGGCTCAAACCCACCAACTGTGAGATGACCTGAGCTAAAGTTGGATGCTTAACTGACTGAGCCACCCAGACGCCCCAAACAATAGGTGACTTTAAAAAGTCAAGAGGATGGAGAGAAGAGTCAATGATGTTCTTCAGCTGTTATTCCTCAAAGAATTATACATCATAAATATATTAATTTAATTGATTTGCTATCTTATGGCAAGAAGGGAACTGTAGGAAATCTTGCATTTTTATATAAAGACAAATAAAATGTAGTTAATCAATCTTTGTCTTACTTCATGATACCGAACCTTGGAAATTGTGGGCAAATATATTATATCATGAAACTGGCATTACACACATTATATTGAAAGTGATATTATTAAATAACTCAAAAGCATACCTGTTGTTTCAGACAATTTCAAATTCTTCCTCGGGTTGAAATAATTAACAAAATCCTATTTCAGAAATTGAATAGGATAGTTTGATTGATTAAATATCAGCAATAGCTACTTCTTACTCACATATATATTATTTTTTTAAATATCTTTAATCTTTTTTTAAAGTTTATTTATTTACTCTGAGAGAGAGGGGAAGAGAGAAAAATCTCAAGCAGGCTCCGTGCTGTCAGTGCAGAGCCTGACGTGGGGCTAGATCCCGCAGTCCATGAGATCATGAGGTAAGCTGAAATCAAGAGTCAGACGTTTAATAGACTCAGCACCCAGCTGCCTTACTCACTAGGATTCTTACTGGGATCATTTTGTATCATTAATGTTTAAAATCAAGCACAATTTGATGAAAATGTTTTACTAGTAACTTTGTAACTATTTCCATATTGAAGATTTGAAACGTGTAGTTATGGTTAAATAGTATTTCTAATAATTAGCAGCTAAAAACACATGAAAGCTGTTGTGTTCATGAGTGGACTGTGAAGATGAATTGTGAAATGATGTACAACATTAGGAAATTCAAAATGCCTATTGCACATGCAATAGTTTTGGAGGGTCACATTATTTTTCTACAATACAGTAGACATTTCTGTGCACTTAATTTCCCTTCCTTTGAAAACCTTCCTTTGTGAATCTGCATAACTGAAAATGTCTTCCCTTTCACTATATATTCTTCAGGTTTTCATCATTTCTTAACAAGTTACACCATTTAATTTACATATGATATAATAATTTTAAATATTTTAATTTTGAAATAAATGAAGCTATAAAGAATATAATCCACTAATCATGTAAATAGCCACAATTATTGAATGTAAATATGCATTGTATTAACGTCAGATTTTTTAACAAATAGGAAAAAAATAGAAATACCCTCCATTACTCTTCTTGGACAATTTTCATCTCCCCTCCTTTCAAATTTATTGCCAATATATCTAATTATATGGAAAATTTGAAATATGCATTGTATTAACGTCAGATTTTTTAACAAATAGGAAAAAAATAGAAATACCCTCCATTACTCTTCTTGGACAATTTTCATCTCCCCTCCTTTCAAATTTATTGCCAATATATCTAATTATATGGAAAATTTGAAATAGTTGTCTATAAGCTTACATAATTATTACATAGTTGTACTGTCTCATTTGTCTTTAGATATTTATATATACATTGATACAGACATTTGATTTACTCATTTGAATGGCTAGATTATGATTCATTTTATTAATATACCTCCCTTTATATATCTACATACCATTATAAGGGATTTTGGTTTTTTTCCAGTTTCCTTCTTTACAAAGAGGAATACAATAAACAACCATATAAAAGTTTTCTACTGAGTATTTGTAAACATTCATGTAGGTGATATATCTAGTGCAGTAAGCTAATTGATATATTAAAACATTTTTAAAAATTTTTAAATTTGTATCCTTCATTTTTTAATTTTTAAATTATTTTTAAAACATTTAAAATGTTTAGATATTCTCTAACACACTGCATAGTAGTCATACTAATTTATCCTCTTTCCAATAAAGTTTGAGGGTTTCTGTTTCTCCAAAACCTTTCCAATATGTACTCTGTTGTCTGTCTTTTTTTACAATATGTTTGTCTTTAATGGGTATAAATTTGTATAACATATCTCTCCCCCATTTTTCTGATTACCAATATGATTGAACACCTTTTAATACATTAATTTTCTGTTCGTTTTTATTTCATATCATGTGACATGTGTCTATTGGATGGCTTATTGTTAATGATGTATTGGAGTTCTTTATGTAGTTCTTTTTAGTGATTTTCTTGGATATTAGTTCTATATATCTCATGTGAGATGACTATGTTAAGAGTCAGCTGCTTATCTTTTAACAAAGATTCAAATGGAGTCTTCATTAAACATACTTCCAAGGTCTAGCTACTGCTTTTCCTAATTGGATTTTAAAGAAATCCAGAAATATTACTTTGCTGTCCTTCACAAAGCTTTCGTCAAAATTTCACCAACATTTCCTGGATGTGCAGGAATGGATTAGTTCTTTGTGTGCTAAATCTTTGCTCTACATCCTGTCTGTGCTCAGCTCTGCAGTTGTAGTAGGAGGAATCTGAGTTAAGAGTTGTGGGAAGAAAATAGTTTAGAGGTTACCTAGAAAAAAGTCTCCCCCACTGGGCAGAAGTAATTGATTCTATGTCAGTTGTTTAATGACACTCTAAGGCATGCACCCTACCAACAACCCAGCTGTAATAACCTGGAACTTTGCTACCCAACTTTTTCATGTCCACTATGTATGGACCACATAATTTTCTTCAGTGATGTTTCCTAGTTATTTTAAATGCTTTTGTGAATGCTTGAATTTTACTGAAGCAGAATTACTAATACTTTCAATATAGAATTCTTCATGATCCATTTGCCACGTTGTTATAGCCTTAAATTTACAGAACAAAAATGAAGACAAAATACCTAGTAATTGAAACTTGACTCATCTACAGAAGTGTGTAAAGTTCTGTGTGTTTCTCATTTACCACTCACAGAGCACTGCTGACATCTCTAGGGTTAAAGAAGGAATTATTCAACTCTTGTTAAAGATGGTAAGGCAGACTTTATTCAGGACTGTCGTGATAGAAATAAGAACCACTGCAATGAGATTTTACAGCGGGAGAGAGATTAGGTTCAAATCCAAAAACAGCATGAGCAAGTGGGAATTTATAGTTGAGGCACACGGTGGGGGTCAGTGAATGGAAAATTACTAGGAGGAAACACAAGGAGTAAGAGGGATTCTGCTAAGCCAGCCTACCAGGATTCTTGCTGAAGCCAGGCCTGAGGGATGGTGGAGGATGAAGAGTCTTACCAAATATTAAGGGTGATCAGATATAAGGAGTGTGTGTGTGTTGGGGGTGGGAGGGGTGGTTTATGGTTAAACTGATTTATCAGGGTTCTTGCTAAAACTGGAATCTGCACAGTGCACAGACTGGCCTAAAAGAAGGTTGAAGAGCCTGACTAAAGTTTGGCCAAACAAAGAATTTTTGTCACTGGTAACCAGTGGGTTTTTTCCTATACCAAGCAAATCTCTATGATACCAGTTGGGTGTCCTATAATTCAACTATATATTTTTTTAATTTTCTTAATGTTTATTTATTTTTGAGAAAGAGACAGAGCATGAATGGGGGAGGGAGAGGGAGACACAGAATCTGAAACAGGCTCCAGGCTCCGAGCTGTCAGCACAGAGCCTGACGCAGGGCTCGAACTCAGACTGTGAGATCATGACCTGAGCCGAAGTCAGAGGCTCAACCAACTGAGCCACCCAGGCACCCCTAATTCAACTATATTTTGACATTATCTACATGGGGTTAATGTCAGATCTCACAAGTTAAGGGCTCAGTCCCACATAGTGCCTCCAATTTTATCAATTTAACATTTAATCTATTTCCCTTTTCTTTCAAAGAATTTTCTTTGTTAAACAATATATTATAAATGTGAAAGCAATTTCACAAAAATTACTTTTACACATTGTGAAATAATAAGAAATATTATATTTCCTATTAAACTGAAGTCCCAGGTTGTCACCTGTACTTCTGACCTACTGGCTATAAATCAATATTCTCATGAGCCTCTCCTTGGGTTCAATAGTTTGTTAAAATGACTCACAGAACTGAGGGGAAACACTAACTTACTTCTACCAGTTTATGATATAATAAAGGATACAGATGAAAAGCCAGATGAAGAGATACATAGAGTGGGGCTGAAAGTCCCAAGATTCTGATCATAGCTTGATCTTTCTGGTGACCAGACCCAATCTAAGAGCCACCTGAGTCACCTCATTAAAACAAAAGTGTTCCTACACCCAAGAGATTCCAAGAGATTTAGGAGTTCAGATTTAGATGCTCCTATTACAAAGTCTTTACAGTTCTGTGTCAAGAACTGGGGTCAAAGACTAAATGTTAGAACAAAAGAGTTTCCTACTACCCCTTATTTTCAAGGGTTTTTGGAGATTTGTATCAGGACCGGGGGACATACACACACATATATATATCCAAGGCATGTATATATATATGTATATATATATATATATTTTATATATATATATACATATATATATACATATATATATGTAAATATATATGTGTGTGTGTGTATAAAACTCACAATGTGTGAAAGCAATTTTTGTAAATTCCCCTAATATCTGTAATACAATATATTGTTTGGCAAATAAAATTCTTTATATAATATAAGGGAAATAGATCAAATGCTGAATTGACATAACATAGTTTCTCAATTTTATCTGTTTTCTGACACATATGTAATAATTTGAAAAAAGTATTATGAAGTATTCTTTTAGAACATTTACTAAAGAAATCATCTACTTTGTGAAAAGGAAACGTGACGTGAATGTAGAGGTTACTATTTTATTTCTTGTGTGAAGATTTTCCTTGAGAAGTTATGTACAGAGACTTTCATCCTCAGTGGCATGCTAGCCTTTCACCCTTCTAGGAGCCTCATCATCACCATCTTCTTCCTTGTCCCAGATTTCCTACAAAAGTCGTGCTCAAACTGAATTACAACTTGAGAATCAGTCAACCAGAACGTGACAATGTGGCTGCACTGATTTCAGACAAAAGAGTTAAGATATTCTGCAGTGTGTTTTGTGCTGTCAAACCACAGCCAAATGTTCCAGGGAGTTAAAAAATCCATAGCTAAGTTGAAAGGGATTTGTCTTCTAACTTCTCCTTAACAATCTCAAACTACTTTGTCCTTTCACTATATTTAGAGTTATAGTATGGTAAATAGTGTATTCATTCCAGAGCTGTTCAGATGACTTCCCCATCATGCTTTGGGGCATAAAATAGCTGAATGAAAAGAGCATACACTATTTCTTCTTTATTATAGAAGAATTATATGTATAAGCTTTCCAATAAAGGAGGAGGTGGAAGAGAATGTCACAGCCAGCATCCTGTTGGCAACAAGCATGTATTAAAAACTACAAATATCCAAATTTGCTTTTGACTTTATTATACAAAGTTAAAGTGTTTCCAACTCATTATTATAACAATTATTCATTTATTCCTGAACCTTGAAATAGACTACTGAATCTTAAAACAGGCATTTGTTCTGCTCTTTTGTTGTGTTTTTCACTTGCTGCATCATTGACTACATATTTTTCAGTGACTTTTTAGTAAGCATTATTTCTCTATGCTTAGATCTAGATAATCATACACCCATCTAAAATTATCTTACACATACTAAAAAAGATAAGCAGATATGATATAATGAGAATTTGTCATCTGCTTATTTAATAATTTCCATAGTTTAAACATTAAGTCTAACCATTTTCATGCTTTTTACAATTGACCTTCAGTGCTTTTAGTTTAATAAAGAAAGTCAATGTTCTTTTAAAAAGACATTTTCCTCAGTATAGACTGGGATAGCTTCCTATTTTATATCTATATTACTGTATACAAAAAAAATACATAAAACTAAATGATAACAGCAGGAAAATCCTAAGAGATCAAATTGCACAAACTTTAGCATATTAAGTATCTTGAGATTTACCTACTTTTCATGACTAGTTCAAGTGAACAATTTGTCTGTAAATTTACAAGTGCTACCATGCAGGGAAACATGAAAATTAGCATAAGAATACATGACATTTTTGTTTAGATCTAAAATATATAAGTTGACATTCATAACTAACATAATTGTGGGAGGCTATATGTTAGAATATACAGTTTGCATAAGAAGGATTCTAGGGGCACCTGAGTGGCTCAGTCAGTTAAGCGTCCAACTCTTGATTTCAGCTCAGGTCATGATCTCATGATTTCATGAGATGCAGCCCTGCATTAGGTAGTGCAGAGCCTGCTTGGGATTCTCTCTCTCCTTCTCTCTCTGTTCCTCCCCCACTCACATTATCTCTGTCTCTCTCAAAAAATAAATAAATAAACTTTTAAAAAGAAGGATTCTATTATGCTATTATTCTATTCTATTATCTGTTACCAGAGGTTTGGTTGGTTAAGTGTCTAACTCTAGATTTCAGTTCAGGTCATGAATTCTCAGTTCATGAGACTGAGCCCAGGTTTGGGATTCTCTCTCTCTGCCCTTCCTCTGCTTGCATTCTCATGCTCTCTCAAAATAAATAAATAAACATTAACTTCAACAACAACAAAAGGATTCTATTATATTTATTTCAAAACTTCAATAAATTAAATTTACTGGTGATTTCAAATTTCATGTCTAAAAAGTGGATTAATACTTAAATTACAAAACAAATTAAATGCAGAATTTCTTCTTGTATTTTAAAACACATGGTTATGCTCATTCATTTGATTTTTTTAGTAACTGATGTTATCACATCTTTTATCACATTCAAAATATTTTTATATAAAAAACTCAAATTTTCTTCCTTATAAGTCTTTAGTTTGTATGACCCAATTAAAACCTGTAACAAGTTCAACTGGTAGAAACAGTTTTGGCTATTAGTACAGCTGAATCTTGATAATATTAAATATAGGTCTTGAGGTCTTGTAAGTACATTTAAAAAGCACACAAACGACAACAACAAAAACAAAAACAAACTTGCTACAAGTGTGCAACTTCCTGTAGGCACTGGCAATATGCAACACAGAGACTTTAAGATGTGTGATAATTTGTAGGGAAGTTAATAATAATTCCTTGAGTATAATACTCAGATAAAAATGTATTACTAGTCTCATGAGTGGTATTTTTCTCCCAGTCATCAACAATTAATGGAATTAGAATTTCTTGTGGGAATAATTTAAATATTTCAAATAGTGACTGGATTTAGTAAATATTTTCTACTAGGTCAGCAGTCCCAGAATGTTGCTCACAAATGTTCTACCTTGTTTTAGAAAAATTAGAAGTCCCTGTTCTACTCTCAGCAATTGACACTGACTGAAATCCTTGGTCCCTACGTGAGCACTTTCAAGAAGGCCAAAAGACTCTGGGGAATTTCAAGAAGGCCAAAAGAGTTGCCTACTCTTAAAGCCCAGAGTAACCACAATGTCACATTTGAACCATTGCTCTATATCTTATATAAACCTTTACACTGTCATGCTGTCATGAACTGCTTGCTCAACAATAGCTTTCTCCAGGGTTAGGACAAATGGGAGATGCTTCAGAACATATTTTCACATAAGTCTAGGAATAGTAAAATGTCACATGAGTCAAGCGCTTGGTAAAGGAAGATGTAAAGTTTACCTTTGAAAATTAAATTCTTTGGAAATCAATTTTTCCTAGTCTTTAACAGCCAGTGGATAAAATGATGCTACATTACTAATAACCTACATTTTATAGGTTGTCGCCCCAAGTTGTTCGTGTTTATCCTCAACACAACAGTCTCAAAGTACTTCTGGGGATACCAAGGGATTTCTTAGACCTACTCGTGAAGAATTCTAGTCAATCATTGCTGAAAGTAAGTCAGGCTTGACTATGATATCCTCCTGGCTACCACATCTTCCACAGCTTCAGCACAGCCTCTTTCCAGGCATCTGTATCCATTATATGTCCTTGACAGTCCTGAAACCCTCACTTCCCAACAGAGCTGGTTTGGGGGAGAAATTAGGGGAAATTTCTCATCCCCACTATTATATTCTCCTACTCTATTATCAAACAGTGTAGTTTTTGCTCCAATGTCTTACAAAAAGGATTTAAGAAAATCTTTGAATTTTTACATACAGCTCTCTATCGCCATAGGATTAAAACATTAATCAATTCAGAGGCTGAACACAGAGACAATCCAAATAACATACAGCATATCTTGCTGAGAACTGGCCCTTTATGAATGGATTAGGCTTAAAAGCAAAATGAGTGTCATAGAGGCAAAAAATCGGCACATCACTTTAAGACATCAGGCCATAGATATTCCAGCCACATTAATAATGATGTCCCCAGTGTGAAGATAGATACATCAGCCTCCTTTATCTTGATGCTATTAAAATTTCACTTTATTTCTTATGACTTTTGTATAATATTATTTCAAAATAAAATGCTAAAAATTTAGAAGTATTTATCGACACAGACTTAGTCGTGGCTATCTGCTCATATAGCCAGTTTTAAATTATATTTGGTTTCATGTTGATTTATTAAAGAAGGCAGAGATTTTTTGTCTAAGTGTTCTAATAAGCATGTGCCAAAGTTTCTGATTACAAACTCTTAGAGGCATGGGGACAAACCCTAAATTGTGCTAAACTGGCCAAAGACTGACATGAAAAGATTCTTGGGAATTAATCAGTGTTTTCTTTGTCAAATCTAACATAATGGTTCTATTAATGTAACTCTTCTAATAACAGGCTTCTTTCTCTCTGTTTAAATTATGAACTTTACATGGACCTACCCTGTTGGAAATGTAGAAGTCCTACTTCCCATTTACCTGCTTCCTTAATAGACTCACCCCTTATGCTTCCATTAAGTAGTCCTATACCTTTGTGGGCCTGGGGAGGGCAAAGGCTCTGCCAATTGTCATTTGCCTTTGTGAAGTTTATTAGTGAGTATGCTGCTCTCTACTTAAAAATTCCTGCGAGCATTCTTTTGGAAGGTTGGGCAGGTAATTATACGGAGACTCTTTTCTCTGGTGATCCTGGGTCCAGATGCTACACTGAGAATGTGGGTTCAGATAGATAGCAACATCTGGACCTGCCATATAGTGGTTCCCCCACATCTGTCCAGTGAAGGCTCCTAAACTATTATATCTGTTTCTAATAGCTGAAAACGCTGTTTTCTATTTTCTCACTTGATTAATTACATCTCCTGAGAAAGAATCTGATTTCCATAAAAATTATATGAGTTCTAACTTCCTGAATAAACTCAAGATTTTGAATATACAAAAAAGCCACATTAAAAATAATTGGTCTTGATTTTAGCCTAAACAAAGCCTAAAAGGTAAATGTCTAAAGGCTAAAAGATACTTGCTACATTTGGAGTCAGGAGACCTAGGTTCCAACTCTGCTATTAACAAACTATTTGATTCTAGAAAGTCACTTTGACTCTCTAGAACTCAGTGAATTCATCTGAAATAGGGTTGGGTTGGATCAGTATTTTTCAAGTCAAATTGTATTTCATAGTGGTAAATGTTTTAAATTATATAACAGAGTCCCTAGGAGACAAGTAGAAAAGAAATGGAGAGAAAAGGGAAAAACAATTTGCTTTGGTTAGTCCACAGACAATAGTTTGGACCATATGGTTTGCTCAGTCTTTTATATGTGTAAATTTGAATTCTGTGTCAGTACTGACCCATTATCAGCCTATCATTCTTGATAAATGACATGAAGGGTTATATTGATTTATCTGCATTTTCTCAGAATGTCTTTTTTTAGACAAAGAAAGCCTTTGAAAAAGAGCTTTTGAAAATGCCAGTAATAAAGTTTGTAACTACATAACAGAATAAAGTTCACATTGGTTTCATATTCATGACCTTGTTCTCCTAAACAACATGCCTTAGATAAATTGGTTAATAGAAAGGCAGCAAAACTCTATTATTTATATCATATTTCAGAGGTATTATTAAAAAGTACATTGTCATTCATCATTTTGTTCTCATATTGTTAAAGGCACCACAAATTGAACACACTTATTAAAATTTAACTACAGTATATCAATATTTCCACAAGATACCATGGTGCAGACATACTAGTGATTTTGAGATAAGACTGAAACAAAGGCTTAGAAGCACACAGCCAAAGAAATATTTATGACAATTACAGTGTCACCTATATATCTATATCTATTATATCTATATCTATATCTGTATACATAGTACGTATTGTGTATATATATATACAGTGATATATATATATATATGCACATACATACAATTGTATATATAACATTTTTCATACATAAACATTTTTCTCTCTCAACTGATGTTTATTAGGTTGGCCTATTAAAATCTAAGTATATTTATGCATGGTACTTTACCTCACAGAAACATTCTTAATGTCATGGGTGCTGATTTATAATCTCCTTAATTCACTGATCTTTTTCTAACTTTTCTATCTGTATCATAAAGATACAGTTGAAGAAGCAATATAAGCTGTAATTTTGCTCTCAAGAGAGTATACCTCGTCCAATTGTTTGAAATTCTAATTGATTATTTCACTGTGTATGCAATTCATTCTTAGTCAAATAGACATTCATGGAGACATCCCCAAGGAATTATTGGCATGACAGTGTCACCAGGGTAGTTCATTGATTGGGCCCTTTGCTAATTGGCACTTGTAGGGATTTGGTTCTTGAACGAATTACTTTGAGTCCCTCTGTCACACAGACTGTACCTGTAAACATTGCCAGTCAAGGTCACTGGAGCATAGCATTACTCACAAAAGATCAGAAAAATGCACATGGATAGGTCAGCAAAAATCTATCTGTGCTGCTAGAAAAGAGAATGCAATGTATATAGACTTTGAGCACTGGAAAGGGCTTTGTTGACCAACAACCAGTTCATTATATAGATGAAAAAACTCAAATTCAGAGACACCGTGATGCTCTTGGTCAGACAGCTAATTAGTGGCAACACTAAGATGAAAACCCTAGTTTCCTGATTGTTAGTCCATTTCTTTTCCACTTCACCTGCTATACATTCTCTTGATAGCAGGTCAAAAGTTAAGTCTTGCTGTGTGAAGTAGCACCTTACAATTACCCATGACCATTTCATTTTCTTCTATTCCTTATAAACATCATTAAAGAAAACAAAGCTTTGATGTTGTTTACAAACTAAATCACATGGAAAGATTGGGGATAGCCTTTTCTAATTATGTAGGCTGTCAGTTGTAAATAAAATCCGATTGTCCACTCAAGAATACATAATTGCCTATGAACTTAGTCAAATAGTTTCAGTGAACCTAACATAGCAGCTTACTGCAGGGTGCATCTCTCTCTCCCTCCTACTACATTCTGCTCTTTGCTTAATCTCACAGACATGTTGAAATAAAAAAAAATAGTGCAGCATTTCCCCTTTTGTCATACTGTTTCTTCCCTGTTGTTGCTGCCTCCCTAGCATTAAGCTTTTAACCTACTTCCTATCCTCATATTCATGAGCAAGCCCTGCAAGAGAATCACAGCTGGTGAACTTCCCAAAACTCTTCCCATTGACATTGCTGCAAACTTTGAAATGCGTGCAGGTAGAGTATATGTCCTTTCCTGGCCTCCTAATTCTAAGGAAAATTATTCTCAGAAAGTCCATAATGACTCTTTGACATGTTATGCCCTTCATTCACCCATTTAAGGATGAGCATAAAGAGCCCTTGCTTGAAGTCTCATTATGTTCTACCTTAGTACAAAATAATTTTTTGACTGAAAATTTGAAACAAATTGATTTGAAAATGTTTTTCCTTAGAAAATAATTACTCCTGGTTACCTAATAGAAAAGTCTACAAATTGAAAAATGACAGGTGACAAAGTTGTAATAATTTTCTGAACCCAAGGCACTGCAAAATAAGAAAGAAGCTTACCTTTTAAGGCACTTTTAATCTGAGTAAACCAGATTAAACTATTAAATCGTCATTAAGTCTGTGGGAAAATTTCAGATATGTGAACTTTTAAAATTTTGTTTCCTATTGGGGCGTCTGGGTGGCTCAGTCGGTAAGTGGCCAATTTGAGTTAAAGTCATGATCTCACAGCTGGTGAGTTCAAACCCCACATCAGGCTCTGTGCTGACAGCTCAGCTTCCTCTCTCTCTGCCCCTCTCCCACTCATACCCTGTCTCTCTCAAAAATAAACATTTTTAAAAAATTAAAAATAAAATACAATTTTGTTTCCTTTTAATTATTTTCCTGTATTCCTTTTTTAAATGTCTGTTTCAGTTTCTTAGGCAACAAATATACAGAATATTAAATTCTGTATTAAATATAAAATTATCCAGAATATTAAATACCAGTAATCCTATATTTGATAGACAATTTATTGTGATATTTTTCCTTATATTTCTTCTAATTTATTGCCCTCCTCTCTTTGCCACTTTATGTCCTTCTCCTGGTTTCTTCTGTCCTTTTTCACCATATTGCCTGTCTGCTCTCTCTCTTTAATCACTTCCATTAGTTTTTTTTTCCTTTAAACTTACAAGATTTTGATTAATGTAGATGGAGGGAAAAAACTATACTAGTTGTGAAAAAAAATGTACTGGCTCACCCTGGCTAGTCTTTATAGAAACATTTCATAGGATGGATTTAGCAAAAATGATGAGAGGAATTATATACATATTTTTAATTTTTTTAATGTTTATTTTTGAGACAGAGACAGAGCATGAGTGGGGGAGGGACAGAGAGAGAGGGAGATACAGAATCCAAAGCAGGTTCCAGGCTCCGAGCTGTCAGCACAGAAACCGATGTGTGGCTGGAATTCACAGGCAGTGAGATCATGACCTGAGCCGAAGTCAGAAGCTCAACTGACTGAGCCACCCAGGGGCCCAGGAATTATATTTTTAATAAACCTGAAAATGAATGCTAAAATTATTAAGAAAAGGTTTTAAATAATATTCAAGTTGTTTATAAAATTGCAAATAGTGTTTTCAGTTCTCTGAAACGTGTTCTCCATAGCCACTTCAAAGATGGCTAGGTTTTCTTACAGCAAGGTGTACTGAAACCCTGGCAATGTATGCATAATATACCAAATTAAAATAAAAAATAGAGTATGAATATCCATATGATCATATACAGCTATCTAATTTGCTTTCTGAAAGATGGTATGATACAGTCCAAGCAGTGTAAAATATCTGTAATAATAAAAGAGATATGCATGCATAAGTATACAAAGTCAGAGAGAAGTAAGTCTCAGGAGTTTATCCTTAGGAAGTTAAAAGAATTCTATTTTCTATTCATTCATTGCACAATTTATTATAACCGTTCTGTAGAGCAGAACCCAGCAGAGAAGCTATAGTTAAACCTGGCTTGTTGTTTCCATCATAAATCCCCCTTCTTGAATGATTTATAACTTGGCTGTTTTTATTTGCTTTTCTCTGAAACTTGGCATATAAGTACTTAAACTTTGAAGCATCATTTCCCGAAATTTAATTTAAATCAGTTTAGCTCTTTCCCTTTCCTTCATCAAGAGGAGAAGCACAAAATATGTCACATGGGACATCACAACCTCTGTTTCTGAACTAGGGCAGCTGCCAACAGGAAGCAGATAATAATTATCATGTGAGCATCCTTTTTAAAATCCCTGCTGGACAAAATAAGTATGTAGAATGTGCAGGGTAATTCAGCCCTTTTTCAAAAAACAGCTTCTTATTTAAGTGAATGGAGTATAGTTCCAAATAAAATATGCCGTGCTGCAACCATAATTTAAGACATCAAGAACTATAAAAAAATCAAATGTAATATTAGTAGTTATATGTCTTGAAAAAACCTGAGTGAATTGTGACTTGCTCAAAGATCCAAAATATTGCAATTAACTCAACAGACTATGGGTTTAATTAGTATTATTTACTTTGTTTTGAAAATCTTTCTTATTTTTCCCTTTGGAAAAAATACATCTTACATTTAGGATCATGAAGAAAACAAATATGATGATACAACTTTCTTTAAATGACATATTATCTTACTTTCTACTAAAGGTTGATATTTCTGTAAATACTTGTCAAGTGTATAAACATATCCATGGAAGGTAGTTTTTATATAAATACAAATACATAAGCTAAAATGTTTAATTAGATTTTTTTAACTTTATGGAAAATGTAGGTAGCATACTTTTACATACAAACAATTGGTAGCTATATAGTATGCTGGAAGACATGCATTCCCTTCCTACTCTCGAATCACCCCTGCTTACTCTCTCTACCTACTATGCTCCTTATGTATGTTTCTTTTTTGGAGGTTTTTTTTTTTTTAATACAGTTGTCTTTAATGTAAGCCTTTTATTTGTTTGTTTTAAATGTTTAGTTATTTTTGTAGAAAGAGATAGCGAGGGAAAGAGAGAGAGAGAGAGAGAGGGAGAGAGAGAGAGAGAGAGAGAGAGAGAGAAAGAGAGAGGAGGACAGAAGATCCAAAGTAGGCTCCACGCTGACAGCACAGAGCCCAATGCAGGGTTCGAACTCACAAATCATGAGATCATGACCTGAGCCCAAGTCTGACACTCAACTGACTAGCCACCCAGACACCCCTCTCAGGGTTATTTTTTACTATTTTATTTCATTTTAATTCCAGTGTAGTTAATATAGTGTGTTATGTTAGCTTCAACTGTACAGTTTAGTGATTCAACAATTCCATTCATCCCCCAGTGCTCATCACAACACACACACTCCTTAATCCTTATTGTATATTTTGCCAATTCCCCCACCAAACTCCTCTCTGGTAACCAACAGTTTGTTCTCTGTATTTAAGAGTCTGTTTCTTGGCTTGTCTCTCTCTATTTTTCTTTCGCTCATTTGTTTTGTTTAATGTGTTCTTCTTCATCTAACAGATCTTACTGAACAAACTCATACTGTCTCCTGATTTTGCTTACCATATGTGTTGATGACTCTTGACTTTATGACTCCTTTTCACTCCATACTACTGTACCATGTGGCTTAATATGCACACATATCTGAGGTCTGAAACCAACTGGGCCAGACTTACCTAATTTTTACCTTTGTTCTAAGTTTCCCTCACCTTTTTTTGTTCTGCCTATTCTCAGTGAATGTCATAATCCTGTATCCTTTCCCTCAAGTCATTAACCTGAGTGATTTTCTTTTTGGGTACATATTCAATCACTACAACATAAAACAAAACATTTCTAGAAAAAAAATGTTTGTGATCCTCTAGCACACCGCATAAACCTCAGTATATTATCTCATAACTGAATCTTTACTTGTCTATATTCTTATATTCCTAAAAATATTCTGATACCTCTAAAGTACTCAGCAAATAGGTAGGATAGAATAGAATAGAATAGAATAGAATAGAATAGAATAGAATAGAATAGAATAGAATAGAATATGTTCAAGATGTTTCTTGGATGAAAGCATTTAATATAAACACATCCTAATAGATTTAAAATTTTTATATTTATTTATTTTTGAGAAAGACACAGACAGCGTGAGTGGGGTAGGGGCAGAGAGACAGAGACAGAGACAGAGAGAGAGAATATCCCACGCAGGCTCTGTGCTGTTAGCATATAGCCTGATGTGGGGCTCGAACTCATGAAACCATGAGATCATGACCTGAACCAAAACCAAGAATCATACACTTAACTGAGTGAGTTACCCAGCCACCCCAAACACATCCAAAGAGATTTACTGTATGTTGAGTCCTTGCCTTTGTTTCAACCATTTTTTACCAGATTCAATGTTTATCTATATGATTTATTAGAACTACTTTTAATACTTTACTAAATGTCAGTGATATTTATGTTCTATTGCATAACAGAAAGGAAGTCATGTAAGTTGTGACTTAACTCAAATCTATAAATTATTTCTTTAGTTCCCAAAAAGAGCAATGGCATTTTACTCCACTTTCCCCATTGGTTTATTCAAACTCTGCAAATGTTCTAAACTGTGTTCATTCCTCTTCCAGACTAGAAATCTATTCCTGATCATTGCAACCAAAAATAATCTCCTCTTCATTTGATGTATATTTTTACAAATATATTTTATTTTACTCAGCTGAAATATCTATTTTGTAAATGACTATTTCATAAATAGATCGTATGTTCATTGAGAATAGGATTCAAGAAGTCTTAATTTCTTTGTGTACTCTAAACTTTGTGTATACCAACTTGCATGATATACAGATTAAGGACCAAGTAGGGTAAATGATTTAATTAATTATTAAAATATTACATTCATATGGTTACTATTATAAATATTTTTCTAAAAATGTCTTTTTTTTGTTTTGGATGTGATCAGGTGGTGCCAAATTACTAAAATAAGGTAATAAATTTAATTTAGTCAAATCAAACATTTGGTTTTGGGTAAAAATTAACCAATTAAACATTTAATTGTTCACATTCTGATGCTTAAAAATTTAGTAAGTTTAAAAATATTAAACTGTGAATGCTAACATTGAACTTATTTGTTGCTTTTAGTATAATAACTATATATCACTGTATCATATCTATTTTAACTAATTTCCAGAAAAATGCTTATTTTTTTCTGGGTAGCATATTGCTTCAATGACACCAAGATGTTAAAATATTGAAAGATTTTATAGATTTAGTAAGGTATAAAATGAGATAGAATATAAATTTTACATAGAATAAATTATACTTAATAGAGTGTGTAATTTGATGAGATTTGACACATGCATAGACCCATGAAACAATCATCCAAATAAAGATAATGAACACATCCATTACCCTCCAAAGTATTATTAAGATCCTTAATAATCTCTCCCTGTCTGTCCACTCTGTCCCATACAACTCCCAGATAAACAGAGCCAGGCTTTTTGCAATTATTGGTTGGTTTACAATTTATTAAATTTTATGTAAAAGAAAATCATTTGTATGTTTTCTATACTGTTTGGCTTCTTTTATTCAGCATAACTGTTTTGATATTTATCTGTGTGGTTGTGTATATCAGTGTTTCGTTCTGTTTTAGAAATGAACAGTATTTCGTTGTATGGATATCCTGGATTTGTTTATTCAGTTGAACTATTACCAGTCTTAACTATCAAAAATAGTGACGAAGATTCATGTTCATAGCATTTCACATTCCTGTGAGAAGCGTATGAAAGTGCCAACTGCTCCATGTGCTTACTACACTTGGCATGGGAAATAATTTTATTACAAACATTCTAATGGTTGTGGAATAATGTTTCCTCGTGCTTTTAAAGTGCATTATTCTAACTGTGTGCTGTTGCCTTTTCTTTCATCTTCTACTTCATCATCTGAATATTATTCCTGGTGAATTTTCTCTTCAGATACTTTGCCAATTTTTAGAATCAGCTTCTTTACTTATCTTTGAATTTTGATAGGTGTTTTCTATGTTCTAGACAGAAGTCTTTTAATGGATATGTGGTTCGCAAATATTTTCTCCTAGTTTGCTGATTGTCTTCTAATTTTATTAACAGTGTCTTCTAAAGAGCACAAACTTTAAGTTCATTTTATCAATGTGATTTTTTTTATGGATAATGCTTGGGAATTGTATCTAAAAGACCTTTGTCTAATCTAAGGTCACAAAATGTTTCTCCTGTATTTTATTTTAAAAGTTTTATAGGTTAAGGTTTTACATTTATTTCTATGATCACTGAAAGTTAATTTTTATATTTTACATTTCCACATGTTCTTTATTTTATTTTTTAAATGTTTATTTTGAGAGGAGAGAGTGTGAGTTGTGAAGGGACAGAGAGAGAGGGAGACATAGGCTCCAAAGTGGGCTCTGTGCTGACAGCAGAGAGCCCAATGCAGGGCTCAAACTCATGAACCATGAGATCACAACCTGAGCTGAAGTCAGATGCTTAACCCACCGAGCCATCCAAATGCCCCATTTATTTTATTTTTTTAAGTTTATTTATTTTGAGAGAGAAATAGAGCATGAGCAGGAGAGGGGCAGAGACAGAGTGAGAGTGAGAGTGAGAGAGAGAGAGAGAGAGAGAGAGAGAGAGAGAGAGAATCCCAAGCAGGTTCTATGCCCAGCACTGAGCCCAACGCAGGGGTCAATCTTATGACCAGGATATCATGACCTGAGCCAAAATCAAGAGTTAGATCCTTAATATACTGAGCCACCCAGGCACCCCTCCATCTTCTTTTTTAATATCAGCTTATCAATTTCTATAAAATTATCTGTTGCAATATTAACTGAACCCCTCTCAGGGGCCAGAACTCCTTTGCCAGTGTGGATTCCTCAAGTTGGGACTGTGATTAGATTGCATAATAAAGCAATTGCAGTTATTTATTTTTATTTTTATTTTTTACTGCTTTTTGTCCCCAAAATAATTTGTGGTGTGCATTTGTAGTTGAAAACACATAGTAGGGCAAAGTGTTGTGCACACAACTATTTTAGGAAAATTGACATATAGCAATATTACATCTTCTGACTCATGACATGGTATATCTCTACATTTATTTAGTTTTTCTCTAATTTTTCTCAGTACCATGCTGTAGTTTTCACTGCACAGATCTTTTATGTCTATCAGGTTTTTGATTTCATATTATTTTATGTTACTATAAATGTTATTGTTTTAATAATTTCATTTTCTAATTATTTCCTTATAGTCATCTTGAATCCTCCAACCTTGTTCAATTCGCTTAGTTCTAGTAGCTGTTTTGTAGATATCTACAGATTTTCCAGAAGACTATGCTGTAAAGATTGTATTGTCTGCAAAGACTGATCCTTCTAATCTTGAATATGAGTAACTCTTAATTCTTCTTTGTCATGACATTGTATTATATAGTTTCCCTAGTGTAATATTGAATATAAGTAGAGAGAGTGGACATCCTTGTCTTTTCTTTTTAAATTTAGGAGGTATATATTCAGGTTTTTACAAGTAAGAATGATATTAACTGTAGGATTTTTATCAGGTCAAGGAAATCCACTTCTATTCCTAATTAACTGAAAGTTCATATCACGGATAGAAGTTAGATTTTCAAAATGTTTTGTCTTTATCTATACAGATAATCATTAGGTTATAGTTTTTTGTTTTGGAGTATGTTCAATTACATTGAACAAAACTTGCATTCTTAGGATAAAACACCTTTGGTTTTTATTCTTTTATTATTAATAAAAATAATTGTATTATCTTTTATTATTGTTGGATACAATTATTTTATGTTGTGTTTAGAATTTTTACATTTATGTTTAGGAGGGATGTTGATGTTATCTGATTCTCTTGCACGGTCTTTGTCTGCTGTTAGTATCAAGATAAAGTTGATGTCTTAAAATGAACTGGGAGATATTCCATCATCTTTACATTAATGGAAAAGTTTACATATAATTTATAATATTTCTTCTGTAAATATTTGATAGTATTTACCAATGAAGTCATTTGGAGTTTTCTTTCCAGGAAAGCTTTAAAGAACAAAGTACTTTTCTTTAATATGAGGCTATTTCAGGTTATCCCCACTTTTTTGTGTGCGCTTTGGATGCCTTTGTACCTTTGTACCTTTCCATTTATTCTAAGTTTTATAATTAAATGCTCATCATAAAATTGTTCAAAGCATTCCTTTATTATTCATTTAATACCTAAAGAATCTAGAATTATTTTGTCTCTCTCATTCTTGAAATCAGGAATATGTTCTCTCTCTCTCTTGTTCTCCTCTAATCAGTCTCCCTAGAAGTGCATCAATTTTATATATCTTCTCCAAGTATCACTCTTGACTTTCATTGAATTTTCTCAACTATTTTTGTTTCCAATTTTAAAATTTCTGTTCTAGTCATTATTATTCCTTTTCTTCTGTTTACCTTGATTTTATTTGCTCTCATTTTTCTAGTTCTCTTAGGTTGAAATTTAGGTCACTAATTTGGTTACCTTTCATTTCTTATTTTCTAACAGAGTTATTAAATGCTATAAAATTTTCCATAAGTACTGCTTTAGCAGAATCCCACAACTTTTGATATATCGTTCCTTCATTTTCATTCAATATGAATGAAACATACTTTCTAATTATCTTTTGAATTTATTTTTCTCCCCCATAGGTTATTTAGAAGAATTTTTTGTTTCCAGCTATACATATACATTTATTTTCCAGAGATCTTAACTTAATTTAATTTAATTCCATTTTGATAAGAGGAGAGAATTTGTATTATTTATTTAAGCTTTTATTTAAACTCCACCTAGTTAACATACAGTTGTAATTTTGGTTTCAAGTGTACAATTTAGTGATTCAACACTTACATACAAGGTAAGTGCCCTCCTTAATCTCCATCACCTATTTAACCGGTTTCTCCACCTAGCTCCCCTCTGCTAACCATCAGTTTGCTCTCTATAGTTAAGAGTCTGTTTCTTAGTTTGCCTCTTCTCTTTTTTTCTCTGTGCAAGTTTGTTTTTCTTAATTTCCACATATGAATTAAATCATATGGTATTTGTCTTTGACTGACTTATTTTGCTTAGCATAAAACTCACTAGCTCAATGTTGCACATGGCAAGATTTAATTCTTTTTTGTCTTTTCATGCGTTGAGAATTGTATAATTTAAATCATTTAAAATTTATTGAGATTTGGTTTATGGTCCAAAATATATCCTATTATGGTAAATGTTCCATATGCAATTGAAAGGAATATGTTTTATACTGTATTTGACTGGCATGTTTTACACATGACTAGTCAAACTGGTCCATAGTGTTCTCAAAGTCATCTATATCATACTGATTTTATGTCTATTTGTTCTGTTGATTATTGAAGGAAAGGTATTAATTGTAATCGCACAATGTTTTGTTTTTTATTTTTTTTTTGATTTGTCTATTTCTCCTTGCTGTTCTCTGTTGTTGCTTCATATCTTTTGAAGCTATGTTATTAGATACATAAACATTTAGTATTGCTGTATCCTCTTACTGAATTACCCCCTTTATCATCATGAAATGTTTTTTTCTTTATTACTGGTAATATTCTTACCTTTACTTCTGAAAGTAGTACCTGAAGCTTATTTTGATTGATATTAACACAAGCATTCTAGCTTTACTTTATTTGGAATTAAAATGTACCATTTTCCAACCTTCAATTTTAACCTATTTGTGTCTTTACATTTAAACCATATGTAGGCAACATATAATTTTTGCTTTATTAACCATTTTGACAATATTTGCTTTATTGTGTAGTGTTTAGGCCATTTGCATTTAATGTGATTATTGATATAGTAGCTTAAGTTTATCATCTTGCTGAGTTTTTTTAACTCTTTTAATTTTAATTTTAGAGAGAGAAAGATTGTGCACGCATGGGGGAGGGACAGAGGGAGAGCAAGTGAGCAAGAGACACAGAGAGAGAGAGAGAGAGAGAGAGAGAGAGAGAGAATCCCAAGCAGGCTCCATGCTCAGAACATGTCACAGACTTTGAGTCTGGAGTTCTCTCTTGTCCAGAAAGACTGTGGGCACAGAATTAAATGTGAGAGAGGGTAATGGCTGGGATGAGACAAGAGCCCCGAGTAAGGGTCCTTACTCCATTTTTATTAGGATCAGAAGGCTTACAAACATGATAGATGTGCAGAAAGAGACAATGAAACAGTGAACACTGATTCATGTGTGAGAGATAAAGGGGGTTTTGAAGATATCCAATGTGAGGGGCTTGGGTCAATACAAAACAAAATCCCGGGCCTGAGCAGATGGTTGTTTAGGAGCAGATGGTTGTTTATGGCAGGCATGAGGTGCCATGTCTGTTTATCTTAACTTGCCTAGGGAATAAAACAGATAGAGTCTGTTACCTCAGGGTCAACAAGGCACCTTTCTTTTGTTAATTAGTTCCACTCTAAGCAATTTCACCCTGCTATGGTTGTCTGTTTACCTGTTACCTATTCTGGAGCTGCTTTTGTACTATGCTAGGGGTTATTTAACCCTGTTTACCTACCTTGGATGTTTTCATCCTGTGGCTTCCTATTCCTATGCTTTTGTTCTATGCTGGGGGTACTTTTGCTCTGTTTACTTAATCTTGGATGCTTTAATCCTAAACCTTGTTAACTCATTAGTGTAGGCTCAGGAAATTCCTAAATTTATTCCCCATAAGCACTGAGACTGATGACTTGAGATCCCATGACCCTGGGATAATGACCTGAGCTGAAATCAAGAGTCACTCACTCAACTGACTGAGCCACCCATGCACCCCTAATCTTGCTATTTTTAATTTGGCTGTGCTTTGGAAAATGAGAAAGCCCATAGGAAGAATGCCTCTCATAATTCTACCATCCAGTGAAAACTATGTTTAGTGCTATCATTTCATTCCTTGAGTGTATGCATATAGGAAAAAATATATTTTATTTCTGGTATATTATAGCATCATTCTATTTTTATGCAATATTTTGTTTAAGAATTGTATATTATACTAAAACACCTTGAAAATATCAAATTTTAAAATATTGATATTGAAAATATTAAATGAAATCATAAGTTCACACTTTAAAACTATATATCTTTGTATTACTTTTTACTCATTTAAATTATGTCCAAACTTCATAAGTATTACAAAGAAACTTCTTCCACAAAATTCACCCCTCTCATATCTTTGTATTTCTGTAGGATAAATTCCTAAGTGCTAAGTTACTAGTCAAATCTTTGAACTTTCTATACTGCCCAGGGTTTTATTTATTAAACATAAACAAAAAAAAATCTTAGGACCTTTGAGAGATGAAAATATTGAATTTTATTGTAAAGTCAGAAAAAAGAATTAGGAGAGCAGGTCACTGCTTTGAATACAAAGCAGAAAAAAGAAACAAAAAATTGAACTCTCACTTCCTGAGTCTCTCTCTACAGTGAAGACCAATGACTAGCCAATCCCTGATCTATGTCAGAGTCAAAAGCTGGCATCAGCACAGTTGTTACACTCCATGGACACTTTCTAAACATTGTTTGACTTATTTTTAATTTTACTGTTACTTTGTAATGTATACTTTCTCACATTCTTGAATCCATAATTTAATAGTAGTAGCCTGCTTACACCACAACATTCACCTAGAAACTGACTGAACTCTGTTCTTGCCTTTCATCACGATTTAGTTCAACTTCTAGGGCTTGAGTCATCTTATTGTTCATAGTGATTACCTATTTAAAGCCCTTTCATCACATTTTCTTTATTCCTTCAACTCCAGTGCCCAACTATAGGGCTACGTTTTGCCTATTGTTAAAGATCTAGATCCAATGTAAGTCTAGATCTATGAAAGTACTTCCATATCCTCAGCTCCAAACAGTTATCTCTTAATATTTTTCTCTCTAGACTTATTTTTCAAAGTGACTTAAATCTCCTTTATTTTCTTTCATGGTAACTGCTTCTATTACATTTTCTTCCCTTTCAATTCATTCTTCTCTATCTTCTGACATGAGTCTTAGCCATACCAGCAATCTGGAATCACTTTTTCTTCCACTGCCTATCTCAGAAACACAGCAGAATTCCTGCCCTGAAACCATGTTAAAACACCACTATTTGTCTCCTCTGTTCGTATATGATGTGGAAATGCAACCAAATGGATAGATTCATTCTTCCATAAAGGCACAGTCTCAAACCTCAGCAGAACCTTCAAGGCCAATCAGCAACCTATTTACTTTTCCATGATCAGCTCTAATGTGCTTTCCTCTTGAGGATTATTCTAAATCGTAATGAATCTTCATAAGTGCCATACTCAATCTCCACTCTATCATTCACAGCAGACAATTGTGCTTCTTATTATATGGAGAAAATTAAGACTATTGATGTGTTTTTCTTTAATGTCCCTTCTCCTACCTACAGAAAAGTATTAATTCTACAGGCCTGCTGCTAACCCACTCCTGAGTAGGCCTTTTCTCTGCTTTATTGGTAATCTATGAGGAAATGGAAATCATATTTCTGTGGATGATGTGAAATAGCCTATAGTTTATGTATTAGAATTGAAATATGGAAAATAAAGTATAATGAATATACTGCTAACAGTATTCTGACTGTGCCCTTACCTACAGTTGAATACACATTTTATGGTTTCATAACCACTGCCAATCTCATTTCTTCTAAATAATTGTGAAAAAGATGTAATTTTAGTTACAGAGCAGTCAGGAGCAATAAATTTAGCTTGGCCACCTTATAGAGCTACTGCAGATGACAGATAATGGCTCATACCCAACCCTCTGACATGGTAACATTCAGCAGGAACAATGAACCATTCCCTTTCCTGTGTCTACGGATAGGCGCTTCCAAAAAACTTTTTTCCCCTCAAATCTGGATTTTACTAATTATACTGGGAGCTGGATTCTGAAGAAAATGATGAATACTTAAATACCGTTACCAATTTACATCGTTTTTCTTCATTCTTACAATTTTTCTGTAATGGTGAATGAGAGCTAATCAAAATCCAAACTCACAGAGGTCAGTGGTCTTATGTTTTAACTTATAGTAAATAAAATTAGGTTCTGAACGAAAATGCAGTTTCAGGTTTACATTAATTTTTCATGCAGGTATTTGGATAATTCTACTGATTCACTAGATATTTTATATAGTTATACATTATTCATAAATAAAAGAAAATGAAAGCCTCAGGGACTAGCATTATCTTAACTACAGCACATGCAAATAGATGTTTATTTATTTTTTGTGTGGCTTTATTTTTAATCTGATTCATTTATCAAACACAAAACAACAGATTTCTTATCCTATTTTCAAAGTAAACTGAAACCAATGATAACTCTTATTTGAAGAGAAAGTTGGGTAGTGCCTTTTTCAGAAATTTTGCATGTGTATTCTGGTCTCTGCTATATCACCAACCAGCCATTACCTTGAGTAAGTCAACTAATCTCTAAAGTACTTGGGTTCTTTATGAACAAATGAGAAAGTTGGCCTGGATAATCTCTGAGGTCCTATTCAGTTCTAACATTTCATGACTATATTTACTTTAATGCTTCCTGCGTGACAGTACCATCGATACACAAAAGGCACTGACATGAATACCTATTTTTATATGGAAAAAGCAAGCATATTTTTACTGGAATTCCAACCAAATCCGTGGTGTAACCAGGAACACTGCAGAATTTTCAACTATACACAAACACTTCTGTTTCAGTGTTAAAGTTTCTCATTTTCTTTGATCTTTGATGCTGCGATAGTGACATAAATTCCCATAAATTATTTATTATGTTATGCATTATTTAAAGGAGCAATTTTCTTTTTTTTCTGTTTAAGAACATAAAATCCGAAAAATACTACCCATAATACTTAAGCACCAGTAGGAAATACCTAAAGTCAAGTCACAGATACTATGTTTTTAGTAAAGTAAACTTAGCAAATTCTAAGATCTAATTCCTCAGCATATTAATAATTTCCCAATATTAAATGAATAATTCTCTTAATGTATGTAATAAAAATCCAATATTTAGAATATTTGTATAACTTTTCCAAACGATCATGTCATGATGTCATAATGTACATGGCTAAAAGATGCATTCAAACTGCATAGATAGATAGATAGATAGATAGATAGATAGATAAATGGATTTTAATATAAGAGAGTATGAAAAGGTTATGGGTGGGGTTTCAGAATGCACACTGCAACCAACTATCACTTGTCAGTGTTGGTTTAATAACAAAGATAAATATTCCCAATTATGTGAAAATGTGAAAATATAACTCCGTTTTCCTTCTTATCTGGATAAAAATGAATTTTCTTCGTATTATTCAGCCAAATATCATATTGAAACATATTTGAATGCAGAAGCAGATATGTGAACCTAGCTGTTTTTGTCAAGCCACACATTAAAGAGATTTACAAAAACTGAGACAATGCCATGAAAAATATGACTTATTTATATTAACATGAAAAAAGGTTATTATTATCTTAAAATGAATTTGCTATGATGTATTTTGTATTTTCTCAGTTTTTTATAACATGTTATCAATATATATGATACAAAAGCTTTTTTACATTCTAAAAAAATTAATATAAAGAAATCTTGAAACCAAGAATTTCAGAACCACTAACTTTCAGTCTAAAAGAATATTTTGTATAATTTGATATAGTATTTAATATGCAGAGGGTATAACAAAGAGCCTGACATTTACATAAATATAGCATGCATATTAGCTATAATTATGTGCCATATATGATAGGTGTGTGACTAGAAATGCAGTAAAATATTGATATTTGCAAGAAGAAATGCCACAAACAGAAAGCTCACACTACTTGGTGAGCCATGCCTAATGAAGTCATCTCTGACCAGGCGTTCCAGATCTCTGACAGAAGCCATGTGACTAACTTTTCACAGTCAGGCTAACTTTTCACTCACAGGTATAGTAAATTCTCATACCTTTCAATGGTCTCAATAGTGGTTTCCATCTTTTCATTTAAATACTTAGATATATTTAGAATAGCTACTTTAAAGGCTATATCTGCTACTTCCAATGTCTCTGTCAAACTCTGACTCTGTTTTTGCTGACTTCTTCCAGTGGTATGGTTACAATTTCCTACTTCTCTTGTCTATAGTTTGTAGATGTTATATTATTAAGAGTTTTATTTTATTGTTCCGTTGTCTTCTTTGAATGTATATTGAGGTTTTTGTGGGAGTTTTTGTTTTGTTTTGTTTTGTTTTTTGTTTTCCTCCAGAGGAAAACTAATTTACTATGGATTACCTCAATCCTGTCATATTTTGTTTATGCCCATCCTCTGAAAACAGTGGCCTTCTGGAGTCTCTTGTATGCTGGGGAGATCAGTTAGGTCTTTACTCTGACTTGTTAGAACTCAAATGTTGGTGAGCACCATGCAGCTTTTAGAATCTCTACTCAGCTCAGAAGCCTGCATTGCCCTTTTCTGCTAGGCTTATCGCCGGATCTAGTGCTCAGCATGCATAATTTAATAGCCTGTCAAACAGTCACAGACATCATCATATTGATGCTTGGTTCCCCTTTTGTGCAGTATTCTCCTCACTGGTGCCCAGTTCTACAAATTAGTCTTGTGAACTGCTCCAAACTCCTACTTCAGTTTCCTATATTTAATAAGTCTGTTGCTCACTGTTTGGGCACCACTCACCTGTTTTGTCATTTGGAAACTGACCTTTAGGAAGGAAAGTATGACTTTGGAGTTCACTCCATGTGCTATTCATCTCCTGATTATGGCAATCCTGCACTGTCTATTGTCTAATTCCTGAAAATAATTAACATCTATTTTTTTCCATTTCTAAAAATTTGATCTGATGATGGTTATTTCCAATTGTTATCCAGTCATTGCTGGAGTGGATTCAGTTTTCTCATTGTAAAATTGTATATTGTTTTCAATTAAAAATAGTTTTCAGGATTCTAGTTTCTAGATTACTATGATTGACTTATTTTTAAACATCTATATCAAATGTAACAAATTTCCCAAAGATAATTCAACTGGGATTAAATAGAACCTTTATTTTTTCTATGACCTAACGGTATAAAAATATATCTATTAATTCATACATATATAAATATACATATATACATGTGTATATATGTATATATATACATATATATACACATATATAATATACATATATATATATTTATATATATATGTATATTCTCTTCCAAGTTTTTATTTAAATTCCAGTTAGTTAACATACAATGTATTATTAGTTTCAGGAGTAGAATTTAGTGATCTAGTGATTCATCACTTACATACAACACCCAGTGCTCATCACTACAAGTGCCCTCCTTAATACTTATCACCCTAATGTCATACTTAATAAATGTTAAAGGCCTTTTAGCTGAGGCATGAAAATATGTTTCCAAAAACCCACATATAAACATTTTGAAGCTCACATTTTTGCAATATACTATTATAAGAACAATTTTGAAACAATCATAAAATAGAATAAACTTATCAAACATATTGGGCCAATTACAACAGCTTTAGATGAATAATTTGATATTTAGCTACTAGAGACGACACTTACTAGCATTCACAAATATCCCGTTTTCACCACAGAAAGATATTAATCAACCAACTTCAACCATAGAAATAAGAACATTCCATTAAAAATTACTGGGAAAAAAAGGAAGAAAAAAACCACCACAAACACTTAGCTATTCTCTGATGGCCAGGTCAAGATCCATTCTGGGAAGAAGAGACTACTGTTCTCATTGCTTAGCTATGCACCGAATGGAGTGGTAATTTTCAAGATACATTATATACATAAGGTCATGTGGATGGGGGAATGATGCCAGGAATAGAAACCATTTTAACTCTGATACCAACACTGTGGCTTAATCCACTAGAGACAAACATCCAATGTTGCTTCCTCTCTGAGACTAGGATCAACAATGCAAAATGAAATTGCAAATTATTTGAAATTAACAATTTTCTAAAGAAGACATTTTCTTGCTGTCCCTAAGGTGTAAAGACAGTTAAATTGTAAATATTTGGGGGGTCCCGAAATATTGCAAAAATATATACTATTTATTTGCAACTCCATTAGCTGATGTTGCTGTGTAATAAAATGGCAATTTTCATTGTGAATAGAGACAAAAAAAGAGTATTAATTGTTTTAAAATGTACAAAAGATTTTGTTTCATTTAAAAAACAAATAGGAGTATCTAAATATACATTTACTTGAGTGTTATTACAAAATTAGATTTAAAATCTATCAAGCATATCTCTTTCTTTCTTTCTTTTTTTAAATTTTTTTAGCAGCAGAACTCAAAATGGAAGAATAAGTGCCATGGAAAGAATCAGCAAAATGGCTAAGTTGTATAAATCTGGACAGTGGTTGAAATGTCCACAAGTAGGATGTAGGTTACACAGCAAAGTGGTCATTCCAGACTCAGGTATTGAAAAATTTGGGGTCTGGGTGGTTTACTTGGTTAAGCATCTGACTTGGGCTCAGGTTATCTCGTAGTTCATGAGTTCAAGCTCGGCATTGGATTCTGTGCTGTCAGCTCAGAGCCTAGAGCCTGCTTCAGATTCTGTCTCCCTCTCTCTCTGCTCCTCTCTCACTCACACGCTGTCTCTGTCTCTGTCTCTCTCTCTCTCTCAAAAATAAATAAACATTAAAAAACCTCTAAGAGTAGCTGTGTCTTCATCTCCAGAGGCAAGGGAAACAGAAGCAAAAATGAACTATTGGGACCTCATCAAAATACAAATCTTCTGCAGAGCAAAGGAAACAATTGACAAAACTAAAAGGCAACCGACAGAATGGGAGAAGATATTTGCAAATGACATATCAGATAAAGGGTTAGTATCCAGAATCTATAAAGAACTTATCAAACTCAACACCCAAAAACCAAATAATCTTTTGCCATGGGCCAAAAAAATAATCTTTTGCCATGGGCAAAAGACATGAAGAGACACTTCTCCAAAGAAGACATCCAGATGGCCAACCGACACATGAAAAAAATGCTCAGTTTCACTCATCATCAGGGAAATACAAATCAAAACCACAATGAGATACCACCTTACACCTGCCAGAATGGCTAACATTAACAACTCAGGCAAACAACAGATGTTGGTGAGGATGTGGAGAAAGAGGATCTCTTTTTCAGTGCTGGTGGGAATGCAAATTAGTGCAGCCACTCTGGAAAACAGTATGGAGGTTCCTCAAAAAATTAAAAATAGAACTATCCTATGAACCAGCAATTGCACTATTAGGGAATTTATCCAAGGGACACAGGTGCGCTGTTTCGAAGGGACACATGCACCCCAATGTTTATAGCAGTACTATCAACAATAGCCAAAGTACGGAAGGAGCCCAAATGTCCATCGATAGATGAATGGATAAAGAAGATGTGGTATATATATACAATGGAGTATTACTTGGCAATCAAAAAGAATGAAATCTTGCCATTTGCAACTACGTGGATGGAACTGGAGGGTATTATGCTAAGTGAAATTAGTCAGTCAGAGAAAGACAAATATCATGACTTCACTCATATGAGGACTTTAAGACACAGAACAGATGAACATAAGGGAAGGGAAGCAAAACTAATGTGAAAACAGGGAGGGGAACAAAACATAAGAGACTCTTAAATATGGAGAACAAACAGAGGGTTGTGGGAGGGGGGATGGGCTAAATGGGTAAGGGGCATCAAGGAATCTACCCCTGAAATTATTGTTGCACTATATGCTAACTAACTTGGATGTAAATTTAAAACAAACAAACAAACAAACAAACAAACAAAAAGAATAGCTGTGTCTTTAAAAAAAAAGAAAGAAAATTTATTGAATAATTTAGAGTACAAAATAAAAAAGTGTGATTATTAGATTTTACAGGTACTCAAAGCAATGAAAATTGAGGTATTCGGTGATGTCGATGATGATGATGATAGTAACTACTGTTTATTACATGCTTCTGTGGCAGGCATTATACCAAGTGCTTTATGTGAATGTTCTATTTTAATACTCACGACGACTCTGTGGCATAGTTGCTAACATCAAAAACATTGTATAGTTGTGGAAATTTAAAAAGTTTCCCCAGCAAGTGGTGAAACAAGGACCGCAATCCAGAAACTCTCTCTTTTAAGATCCCAGACTCCTAAGGGCACTGCCTGCTGTGGCATATGCTTTTGGAAAGCTAAGACTGGAAAATAGGGGAAATAATAACCGTTAAAAAGAAGAACACAGACCCAAAATAGAGTTACTTATGTTAAGGCCCCAAGTCAACAAACAAAACTTAATACCTAACTTAACTGTAATTTCAGCCCCAACCTCACACCCCAAGTATGCAATCTCTAACCAGTCAATATGTAATTTCCTAGTCTTCACTAGGATATGTATTGATAGCCCCTTTCCATTCCCATTAGGAGGGTAACCTTGCCTAAAAATATGCATTTTGTTTTGCTAATAATTTCCTTTTATTTCCTTTCAATCTCAGCTTTAAAAACTTTCTTTTTTCTGCAGCTCCATAGAGCCCCTTTCTATTGGCTAGAAGAGATGCTGTGGGATTCATGAATGGTTCAATAAAGCCAATTTTATCTGTTAACCTACTCAGCTGGATTTTTTTGTTGTTTAATAATAACCAATCACCAAAAAAATTTAAAAGTGGATAGTAAAAACAAATCCAGCTTAATAAACCAGGGAGAGAACCTGCAAAAAATTAAGAGAGGACAAATTTTGCAGAAGTACAGCATACAAAACTCAAAAGATATAATAGACCACAAACATCAAAAATCAAATTATTTAGGCTTGTTTCCTAAACTGAGTAAATGGATATAGATCAGAGTGTTCATGTATCTCTTGAATTTTTTTGTAAAACACAATGTAGGTGGGTAATACTTAAAATTTTTCAGAAGTAAAAATTTTGTAGTTCTCATCAGTTTCTGAAAGAAATACTATAGCATAAAATAGATAAGTAATCTAACAACTTTTATTTTTCTTTAAAAATGGCTAATGTAAAGAATGGAATATGGGAAACAGAATAAAATAAAATTTTAAGAGAATGTAACAAAAAAAAACACAATAAATGTTGATCTTTAAGCTATTATTATACCCATGTGCCTGGAAATAATTATTTGAATGTCATAAGTCAGCTACTTAGACATAAAAACATCAAGAATATCTGACTAATTTTTTTGTGTGTGTCGTTTCATTTCAAAGGATGGAGATTTTTTTTCTTTAAAATAATTATATAATGGAATGGTGATTGGCCAAAGGTGCTTTTATTTATTTTTTTTTCCTCAGGTTTGTAGACTAATGGGAGAAATATCTATCTTGGGCTCTTTTTAGTAGTTTTTGCTTGGTTTTCTGGTTTATGTTATATGATGCAGTAATGATTATCACTCTAAAATTGTGATATTTGTGCCTACATGTGACATGAATGCATTTCTCCAAAGGCTAACACAAAATATATTTATAAACTATGTAATTTCTAGTTCTCTAACATTTTTCTATGAAAAAAAAATATATATACATACAAAAAGAAATTAGTCATGCAATAAATGTATTGAGATACACACAGTTTCCAAAATTTCTTCCAAAGATGAACATGTGCATTTTAAAGTTTTTAACTGGTCTCTATTCTCATTAATTCGATAGTTTTATTTAATACTATATTTTTAATTTTTTTTAACGTTTATTTATTATTGAGAGACAGAGAGAGACAGAGCGTGAGCAGGGGAGGGGCAGAGAGAGAGGGAAACACAGAATCTGAAGCAGGCTCCAGGCTCTGAGCTGTCAGCATAGAGCCCTACGCAGGGCTCACTCTCAAACTGCGAGATCATGACCTGAGCTGAAGTCGGTCGCTTAACCGACTAAACCACCCAGGGCCCCTACTTAATACTATATTTAAATTGGCAAATATGTATATACTTCCTAGGTCCTTAAGTTTCACTGAATAAAATTTAAATTCAAAAATAAACTAGGGGTAAAATATGGGAATAACTAATACCCATAATTTATTTTTCTATATTATTCCCTTTTCAAGAGTTTTCAAATAGGTCTTTCTGTGTTATTTACTTTGTTCTGCGTTAATTCTGCACCTGTGCTTTTCATTATCAATTTGCTAGCTTTAATTTATGTTTTGAAAATTGTGTAATTGAATTTAAGCTTCATGACTATATAAAATAAGTTATTCAGATTGACTGCAAATATAGCTATATGTTCATGAAAATAAATGTAAAGAAACATTTGATTGTTCAAACCTTAATTCTTTGAAATGCGGTGATTTGATTTCCCAAAGTAATATTTCCTGAATATTTTATGATATACAATTTTTAGATCTGTAAAGCTTAAGTAAATTATCTATGAAAGTGCCTTAAAAACTGGACTGGCAATGGAGAAGTTCATGCACTAAATAACTCATTTTCTCGTTGATCATATTAGCCAGATATCTGTCAAGTTTCTGTTTTACTTTGAACTCTTTAGACACAGCAATGCTGATTCATCATGCAAGGAATAAATATTAAATGCATTTCTTCTCTGCCGCAAGGCATTAGGAATAGCCAATTACATGCCATACAGATTAATGCAAATCAAAATTACAGGACGGATGTAACACTCCGCTGATTTTATTTCAGTGCATCTATGGAAATAAAGCATTTCAGTGATTTCAGATGCCTTACCTACAAATATTCTGAATGCTTAACAGAATAGGGTGGGTGGAAAATGCTCACTATGAATATTAGATGAAAAGGGTTGTCTCTATTGTGGCTGTGATCATATTAGGTCCTGGAGGATATGCAAACACAACTTTCAGGGGAATTAAAAGGCCATTGATATCTAAACAAGGATTGTATTACTACTGCTACATGCCTTCTGCATTCCCTTGATCTTTCTAGATCTTTTAGCAATAATCGAAAGTGGGGGAAAAAAAACTTGTTAATTAAGAAATGATGGCAGGAGAAAAGAAGACTTTTTGATGTTTAACTAAAAAGACTGTAGTAAGTGGGAAGGCCAGATGCTATAGATTAAGCATACAGCTACACTAAATCAACAATTCTCTTTGTTAAAATACCTTTTCTTTTCTGAGCCCATTTGGTAATGCTTGTCAAAACTCCCTGATGTTAACATTTTTGAATATATAATTATTTACAGATTTCATGCTTGTAATTTATTTAGGTGACTCTGTCACAGATGAAAGGATTCTGATTTTGTACAAAGATATCTTTTTGTTGATTGACAGTAACACAGTAACTTGATTAGCTCTTTTTTGTTTTTTGTTTCATTTTGTTTGGGTTTGGTTTTTGTCCTTTTTCATCGAAAGTAATGTCAAGACGTCTAATCTTTCTCTAAGAGAATGCAGAGGATGGACAGTAGTAATTAAGATTCAGATCACACTTCCTTCTTGGCTTATTTAAAATCTTCAATTTCTGACGTATTTACTAAAATTTCTCCTCTCTTTTAGTTCGCTAATTACTAAGGACTGCTAGGTTGGCAGAGCTTTACTGTGATCGAAAGATTGTATTCAGTGGCAAGAAACAAACCAGGCAAGAAAAAGCTAGGTTTTGCTGCAGCAGGCATTATTTAATTTAGCTCTCTGGGGCTTCCAGAAAATCCTCCTCATTCTGGGCTGTTGTAAAGATTACCCTTCTGGAAACAAGAGAGAGAAGGGAGGAAATTTCAGATGTGGTTGTTTAGCTTTTCACACAAAAAAGTTACCTGCACTTTGCTCTTGTCTTCCTTTGCTTGATTATGTGGCTCTTAGGTTAGTGGTTTGATCTAAGCCTCTTTGATCTGATGGCTTTTTATTATTGATTATATTCAAAACACACCTGTAAGGTCATTGAATTAATTCATGTAAGGAGGGATAGAAGACAGAAATAATTTCAGTGTTGTAAAATAACATATAAAAAGAAATAAAAATATGAGGTGAATCCTTATAATTTTTTAATTTAAAAAAAATTTCAATATATGAAATTTATTATCAGATTGGTTTCCATACAACACCCAGTGCTCATCCCAAAAGGTGCCCTCCTCAATACCCATCACCCACCCTCCCCTCCCTCCCACCCCCCATCAACCCTCAGTTTGTTCTCAGTTTTTAAAACTCTCTTATGCTTTGGCTCTCTCCCACTCTAACCTCTTTTTTACTTTTTCCTTCCCCTCCCCCATGGGTTTCTGTAAAGTTTCTCAGGATCCACATAAGAGTGAAAACATATGGTATTTGTCTTTCTCTGTACGACTTATTTCACTTAGCATCACATTCTCCAGTTCCATCCATGTTGCTACAAAGGGCCATATTTCATTCTTTCTCACTGCCACGTAGAACTCCATTGTGTATATAAACCACATCTTCTTTATCCTTTCATCAGTTGATGGACATTTAGGCTTTTGCTGAAATTTGGTTATTGTTGAAAGTGCTGCTATAAACATTGGGGTACAAGTGCCCCTATGCATCAGCACTTCTGTATCCCTTGGGTAAATTCCTAGCAGTGCTATTGCTGGGTCATAGGGTAGATCTATTTTTAATTTTTTGAGGATCCTCCACACTGTTTTCCAGAGCAGCTGTACCAGTTTGCATCCCCACCAACAGTGCAAGAGGGTTCCCGTTTCTCCACATCCTCGCCAGCATCTATAGTCTCCTGATTTGTTCATTTTGGCCACTCTGACTGGCGTGAGGTGACATCTGAGTGTGGTTTTGATTTGTATTTCCCTGATGAGGAGTGACGTTGAGCATCTTTTCATGTGCCTGCTGGCCATCCGGATGTCTTCTTCAGAGAAGTGTCTATTCATGTTTTCTGCCCATTTCTTCACTGGGTTATTTGTTTTTCGGGTGTGGAGTTTGGTGAGCTTTTTATAGATTTTGGATACTAGCCCTTTGTCCGATATGTCATTTGCAAATATCTTTTCCCATTCTGTTGGTTGCCTTTTAGTTTTGTTGGTTGTTTCCTTTGTTGTGCAGAAGCTTTTTATCTTCATAAGGTCCCAGTAGTTCATTTTTGCTTTTAATTCCCTTGCCTTTGGGGACGTGTCAAGTAAGAAATTGCTACGGCTGAGGTCAGAGAGGTCTTTTCCTGCTTTCTCCTCTAGGGTTTTGATGGTTTCCTGTCTCACATTCAGGTCCTTTATCCATTTTGAGTTTATTTTTGTGAATGGTGTGAGAAAGTGGTCTAGTTTCAACCTTCTGCATGTTGTTGTCCAGTTCTCCCAGCACCATTTGTTAAAGAGGCTGTCTTTTTTCCATTGGATGTTCTTTCCTGCTTTGTCAAAGATGAGTTGGCCATACGTTTGTGGGTCTAGTTCTGGGGTTTCTATTCTATTCCATTGGTCTATGTGTCTGTTTTTGTGCCAATACCATGCTGTCTTGATGATGACAGCTTTGTACTAGAGGCTAAAGTCTGGGATTGTGATGCCTCCTGCTTTGAGGTGAATCCTTATGTAACCTAAGAAGCAGAATGACAATTGCTTCCTATAAAGGGAAGGGAGTGCAGACAAGAGTTTGTATTTCTAGAGTTATAGTATTATTTAGACTAGAGTTATAGTATTATATGTACTATATATAGAGTTATATATATATCTATATAGAGAGAGTTTCTAGAGTTATAGTATTATTTAGAGTTATAGTATTATATAGACTTCTTTGTGTGGAAAACTGAGCCACTAACAGATATCTGAAGTCAAAAAAATGGGGCACTTGGGTAGCTCAGTTGGTTGAGTGTCTGACTTCGGCTCCTGTCATGATCTCACATTTCATGAGTTTGAGCCCAGCATCAGGCTTTTCTGCTGCCTGCACAGGCCCACTTTGGAACCTCTGTTCCCCTCTCTCACTGTCCCTATCTTCCTCCTGTGTGCTCTCTCTCTCTCTCTCAAAAATAAAATAAACATTAAAAAAAAATCAAGAGAGAGGAGAATAAACATGTTAGCTAGAATTGTAGGCATAACGGCCAAAGTAGACAAACACAAATATTCAAAAGAAATAAAGAGTAAAGAAGGACAGATTTGTATACTATAACATTTTCCTTAATCTGTTTATTCTTTTACAAATACCACACCATCTGAATTACTGTAGTTTTATAAAAAGGCTTGAAATCAACTAGCGTAAGTCCCTCTATGTTTTTAGTATTTTATTGATTATTCAAAGTCATTTATCTTTCCATAAAAACATTTGAATCATTTCACTGATATTTACAAAATAGTTTGCTGAAATTTTGATTGGAGTTGCATTGAGTCCATAGATTAAGTTTGGAGAAACTGAGATCTTGACAATATTGAATCTTCCAATCCACAAATGTAGTATTTCTCCATTTGTTGAGATCTTGATTTTTTTTCCCCCACCAGAGTTTTGTAGCTTTCTGCATATAGATCCTATACATATTTGGTAGATTTGTACCCGTTATTTCACTTTTCTTGGTGTTATAATTTGGAAAGTCAAATCCCAGATGTTCCTTGCTGGCATATAAAAAAGCAATTGACTTCTGTATACTAGCCTGCATTCTGACACTATTCTCTGGAGATTTTTGTCAATTCTTTGAGATTTCTTATATAGACAGTTATGTCATCTGTGAACAAAAATAGCTTGATTTCTCCTGCCCAATCTGTGTACTTTCTGTTTCATATTGCAGGAGATGAGATTTCTTGTATGATGTTGAAGAACAGTAGTAAGAGGACACACCCTTGCCTTCTTCCTGATGTAAGAGGGAAGCATCCAATTTCTCACTACTAAGTACGGTTACCAGGTCACTCGGTTTTGGTTCTTGTCCTAGATGCACCAAATAATTGAAGATCCCAGACCAGAATGGGGGAATAGAGTTTACTGAGTAGATAAGTGTAGTACGCTTTCAAGAGTGGGAAGTGAGCCACTGCTGGAGCAAGAGTGGCAATAGCCCCAAGAAGCTCTAGCGGCATCCTGTTAAACCTGCTTTCTGCATATGTAAATTTGGCTTTGATTGACTTTTTCGATCAACAGCAGGTGGTTATATAACATTTTGGCTTATGCACATGTGCCTACCCATGATGCATTCTGTTATAATTGCATTTGTTCATGTATTGTATATTTATGTGTTTTTAATGAGCTTTTGCTGTGACCTTAAGGGTAAGTTGCACATTTTGTGTCTATGCTCAGCTCTCGAAAGTCCCCATGTAGCTTTTGAGCAAGTTCTGTGGCTAGACCTTTTTTGTTCTGTTAGCCCTTAGAGGTGTCTCTGAAGGTTGTGACTATTAACCCTGGGTGGGGCGGGGCCGGGGGGGGGGTGGCTCTGGTGTGTGGCCAGCATCTGCTTTATCCCTCCTTCCTCATGCCTAACTAACAGTATATGGTGTTACCTGTGGGCTTTTCATAGATGCCCTTTATCAGGTTAAGGAAGTTCCCTCTACTCCTAGTTTGCTGAGGGTTTTTATTTAGAATGTACAAATGTATGTTGGATCTTGCCAAGTGTAAGATGTATTAGAGCATTCTCATTTAAAATGATTACTGATAGTTGTATTATCATCTAATCTGTTAGTTGCATTTGTTCTTTGTTTTCTTTTTCTCACTCTTTCCACATTCTCATTTTAATTATGTATATGATGACATTTTATCTCTCATTTTTTTCTTACTCAAATATAATTAACATGAAGTGTTATATTAGTTTCAGGTGTACAATATAATTATTCAACATTTCTATGCATTACTCAGTGTTCTTCACGATAAGTGTACTCTAAATTCCCTTCATTTCACCCATTCCTCCCACCTCCCTCTGGTAACCACCAGTTTATTCTCTCTTTTATTTTGTTTCTGTTTTTAAAAAATATATTTTTCCTAAAGTTTTCAATACATATTTATAGCTAATATAAGTCCTCCTTCAAGTAATATTATATCACTTTACACATAGTAAAGGTACCTTACAACAGTATTCCCACACCCTCCATTCCATCTCTTATGACATTGTTTTGTATTTATTTTAGTTATTTATATAATTACCCAATGCATTGTCATTATTATTAATTTAAACAAACTGTTAACAATCAATAAAGAATAAGAAAATACTGCCTCATACCCACAAGAATGGTTACTATCAAGTATGAAACAAAAACCAGAACAAACACTGACAAGGATGTGGAAAATTTGGAATCCTTGTGCGTGGCTGGTGAGAATATAAAATGGTGCAGCTGCTATGGAAAACAGTATTGCAGTTACTCAAAAACTTAAAAATAGAATTACCATATGTTCCAGCATTTTTACTTCTGATATGTACCCAAAGGAATGGAAAGCAAGGAAATAAACAGATATTTGTACACTCATTTTCATAGCAGTTTTATTCACAATAGCCAAAAAAGTGAAAGCAACCCAGGTACTCGTTGATAGATGAATGAATAAACAATGTGTGGTATATGCATACATACAATGAAATATTAGCCTTAAAAAGAAAAGAAATGCTGACATGTACTACAACATAGAAGGATGTTGTGGATATTATACTAAGTGAAATAATCCAGTCACAAAAAGACAAGTACTATATGATTCTACTTATTTAGGGAACCACCTAGAGTAGTTCAAATTTATACAGATGAAAAGTAGAGTTGTGGTTGTCTACTTGTGAGGTCAATGAGACTGAGAAGTTATTGCTTAATAGATGGATATAGAGTTTCAATTTTACAAAACAAAGTGAGTTCTAAAGATTGGTTATACAACAATGTGAATGTACTTACTACTACTGAATTGTACACTTAAAAATTTTTAGAAAATTTTATGTTATTATATTTTGCTACCATTTAAGCTTTTTAAAAAAGAATAATAAAATAAAATATTTTATTTTATTGTTATTTATTCCTTCTCTGATGCTCTTCTTTTCTAATAATAGGCCTGAATCTTTTACCTATATAATTTTTCTTTCCTACCTGAAGAATTTTCTCCCATACCTGAAGAACTTGTAGTGTCTTTTGCAGGGTAGCTCTGCTGGTAATAAATTGTAATAGTTTTGATTCACGAAGAGATTATTTATTTCTCCGTCATTTCGAAGGATAATTTCACTATAATTAAAATTATAGATTGCAGTCCTTTTTTTTAATCTTCTTTCAACTCTTTAAGTATCTTATTCCATTCTGTTCTTATTTGCATGGCTTCTGATGACAGTCATCTGCAATTCTTATCCTTGTTCCCCTACAAGTTAATTTTTTTGACTCCTTTGGTTTCCTCCAAGACTTTTTCTTTGCATTTGATTTTCTGCAGTTTGCATATTATATGCATGGGTACAGATTTATTTGTTTAGTATTTATCCTGCATGATCTTCTCTAAAATTCCTGGTTTTGAGATGTTGTTTCTGTCATTAATTTTGAAAACATTCTTGGTCATTAATATTTCATGGATTTCTTCTCTTCCCTCTTCTTCTGGTATTTCAATTATATATATGTTAAACATTTTGAAATTGCCCAAGAGTCCTTGGATATTCTGTTCTTTTTCTTGTGCACTCTTGTTTCTCCTTGCATTTTGGTTTGTATACTTTCCAGTGATGTATCTTTAAGCTTACTGATTCTTTCCTTGACTGTGCCCAGTCTATAGATGAGCCCACCAAAGACATTCTTCATATATGTTACAGTTTTTTTTTCTAGTATTATATTTGGATTGGTTTTGAGTTTTCATCTTTGCTTACATTTACCCATGTATTCTGGCATGTTGTCTGCAGTTATCATTATAAGCCTTAACATATTAATCAGAGTTGTTTTATTTTTTAATTATTTTGAAATCATAGTTGTTTTAAATTTCTGATATAATATTCCCCCAGGTTTCATATTTGAGGCTTATTCTCTAGTCTGTGCTTTTTTCATGTCTTTGGTATGCCATGTGTATATATATATATATATATATATATATATATATATATACATATTTGTATACATACAATATATACATACATATTTGTATACATACAATATATACATACATATTTGTATACATATTTGTATACATATAATATATATACATATATATATATATTTCTGGTTGTGAAAAGTCAGATATGATGTAATAGATAACAGGAACTGAGGTAAACAGAACTTTAATGTAAGATTTTATGTTAATCTGACCAGGAATTAGGCTGTGTTTAATATTTGCTGTAGCTCCAGGTACCAAATAATTCAAATCCTTCCAGTGTTTTTATTTTTGTCTCCATGATTTTCTTGGGCATCCCCTAAGAACTCCTCTTTAGATAAGGTCTGTCTTACAGGTCTTTTAGCTGTAACCCACTGTTATTATATAGAAGCCCTTTGAGGTGGTGGTATGGTGCAGGGGAGGGAAAATGATCTCTTATGTTATGATTATATCTCAGTTTTTAGTAGACCTGTGCCCTTGGGCTGTGTCTCTCAGTAGCCCCCTATCTGCCCCCACCCTTAGGTGAGATAGGAAGGCTAGAGGAGGCTGGATTCTTGCAACTGCCTTTCATTTAGATAGGTTAAATCTTTGGCAAGATTTTACCAAGGAGAGTAAGCTACTGTTATTGGTGTATTTCAAAATCCTTATTTTTTTCTCCTTTCTTCTGCTAGAGCCATAAGGGAATATTTCTTGGCTCTTCAACATGACAACTGGTAGGGTCTCTGGATGTAAAAGCCATGAATGTGTGGGGACCCCTAAGACTACAGTCTCTATGGGTTTCATATTTTCTTGCTAGTTCACACTCAGTTTCCAGCAATTTGTCAAAATTTCCATATAAATCTTCCTGCCAATTAATGGCACCAGTGGTCTCTGGTCCAGGTTCATGAATGTTGATTGTGACTCTCTGTATTCACCTGTCTTTTCAGATATTGGAGTGGTGGTTTGCCTTGTGATACCAATTCTCTGGTGCATCCAAGTCAGTGGTTTCCATTTTGCTCAGCTTGTGGTGTATGAATGGTAGTGATTTCTTTCAAGATCTTTACTGAGCTAAAACAAGAAGTCTTGCTATAACTTTATATCCTTTTAGACTACCTGATTTGTTATGATAATCCTTTGTCAAAAAAGTTGAGAGAGAATAAAGGTACCTAGTGGAGTAACAGATGATATAACAGAGTGAAACAGATGGTGTGACAGAGAGAAAATCATATGAAGAACTATTGATCATTTATTTTTTTTCCCCTCAGCTTTTCTGTGTTATGGGAAATATACATTCCAGTGTTAATTCTTCTACTGGCTCTCTGTATGAATTTCAGCAAGTTACATAATCTATCCTGAACTCAGTTTTCTCATGTATAAAATGAGTCACTTTTATTAAAGGACTCTAAGATGTATCCTAGCTATAATACTCTAGGTTCTTTAATATATAAGAGTCATCACCTGCAAAGTGGATTTATTTCTTTATTCAATCATTCATCCAACAAGTATTTATTGATTTTCAATTCTGTGCCAAGATAAACATCACAGTTAAGGTTCTTGTTTAGTACAATGTATATTCTATTGTGGAAAGATTGCACATAAAGTAAAAATTAAAAAAAAACACATGAGAATGTAAGATAGTTACATCATTACCAAAATAGTAAAGAATTAACATGAAGCAATTGGGCTTATAGGAGTGAGGATGTGGACAGTAGTTGGTAGGTGGAGCAGTCAAAAAGCTATTCCAGGTCACATGTGAGCTGAAGCCTGCCATGGCAAGAAAGGACCAGCCAAGCAAAGTTACGAACAGAGCATCCGTGACAGAAAGATCAAGAAGGGTAAGACTATGTATTAGAAATAAGTTTAATACATTTTTTGTAAAACAGTAAAAACAACAAACAAATGAACAAAAAACAAAAACTCATGTGGCTAAGAGTGGCAGGAAATGTGTGAAGAGAAAAAGCAGGAGCCAGTTTATATATAGAGAAGACAAATTTGGATTTAAATTCACATACAGTGGGAATTTTTTGGAATAACAACAACAAAAAAAGCAGCTTTGCTATTGCAATTTGGGCCCGAGAGATAGTGGAATGAACTGGAGAGTAGAAACAAAGGCAGCTCAAGGTGAATGGTGCTGACATTTATTTTAGAATTAAAGGACATGGAAGTTTTGCATGTAAGTGATGAGAAAAGAAGTGATAAATGGCTTCTAAGTTTTGTCTTGAGCAGTTAGGTGGATTGAGGTGCCATTTAGTGAGATGTCAAGACAGAATGAGGAGTAAGTTCAGGAGGAAATAGACTTTTATTTGAGCTATGTTAGGTTTGTGATTCCTTTCAACACTAAGAAAAAAAAAGTGAGAGATGTGAGGAAAATTGCAAAGACATCAGCAGCCCCTTTGCTAGGTGAGAATGCGTAGGGTGAAAACATCAGTGAGCAACAAAGGGGAGAAGATTGTGATCGAAATGTGAGGATGCCTACTGCAAAAACATTTTAAATAAAGTAAATGTGGGGAAAATTTAAAAGAATAAAAACCTATTTCAAGCGTTCCCTTCTAGAGAAGTGAACTATAGGGCAGAAATGGTAATTATGAGTGAGCGCAGCTTAGATATCTGTGAAAATTATATGAAAATCAGAACTGAAGGACCTAAAACAAACTTAGAGACTAAACAGGAAGAGGTAAAGGTGCTGTGTGTCTCCTCTGGGACAAATATGTTAAAGTTTAATTCAATTGGCATATAACCAACTCCAAAAAATGAAAGAAAACAAGAGACCAAATAGGAAAAATTTACAAAAGCAGGCATGAAGCCATTGCTTTCAGGGCATCCCAGCTGTCCTTTTTGCTTCTTCAGATGACTGAAGAGGCAGAAGCTGCAGCAGCCCTGGATCTTAACGGAAAGAACCATGTGAGCCATTTATGGGGAATTAGTCAGCCTTTGTGGGAAGGACACCTGCACCAAGACCTCTGTGTTAACATTTGTTAAGCCAAATCAATACTTTCCATTCCTAAAAATAACACTTGAGGCCCAATATTGTTTCTTGCTAATTGTCATTCATTCAGATGAATGTAATTTTTCTTCTTAATTATAAATAAACAAATTTGGAATGTACATTTAAGACAATTCACTGAAACGCCCTCATTTTTTAAAAACTAGCTGAGGTGCAACAAAAGAGCTGTACTAAAGCCACAGAGCTACTTACCGGGTAACTTTAATTCAGAATATAGGATTTCTAAACACCATGTTGGGATTTTCGAAAATGTGTGGCCTTTCATTACAGGGAAATTCAGAAAGATTAAGAATATATATCTGTCCTTTATAGCCAACATTTTTATATGACTCATTCATCAAATTTGTTTTATAAATGATTTTTTATTAAACCATAGAAAATTAATATATATATATTTTTCTTTGATTAAATGTGAATATTTAAACAATGGGACTTGAGAAAATGAGTGGCTTAATATTGTTGTCAGTTACTGGCAATGTACTTTACAGGGCTTTATTTTCAAAACTATTTTTTTTTTATGTATACTGCTATTTTAGAGAGAAACATATATTTTCCAAGTCATCTTCTTTGGAGGGTGGCTAGTGTAATAAATCAATTAAAGGAGGTCACTCTTGATCTCTGCTTTGGGAAATACTTTTTTAAGGCTGCTATTTCTTCTAGATTTAATATTCATCAATAGTTTGTAAAAAGATGTATATATCCAAGGCTTTCAAGATGTGATCAATGCAAAGCTTTTCCTGAAGCAAACACCAATCTTATAAAAAAAAAAAATGATGTGAGACAGATTTTTATCCTAACCCTGTGAAGCCGAGAAGATAGGTTTTTCTCAAACATTTCACCACACAGAGCCTGCATCATATAATTTTCATGGTTAGTAATGTAGGAAATGGTTCATGCTGCCAAATCTAATGAGTTATTTTCTAGAAATGGCATGCCTATATCAGGTTTTCAACTACAGCATACCTAAGAGTTGGAAATGTTTAATCCATGCAGCCTTTATAATACAAGGAGAATTGTGAGCATACCTTGTAAATTCTGCTTCTCAATACTCAGCATAGCAGAGATGGAGTAATTAACTCTGCCTTTTACGTATGTTTTCTTTCACATATGAGTCAGTATCACGTTAATGTTTCTGTCTTAATGAGTTATAGCCTTTCTCCTGATAAATATGACTCTGGTTGCTCAGAGTATTTGAGATTGGTTAAGTTGAAGCTCATCCAGTGCTCCCGTATTTTTTCAGAAAATCAGTTATTAGTATGGTGGTCCAAAATACTTAAGATGAATACATTCCATATAATTCACATAGTTTCTGGGGAATAAGAGATCCCCGGCATTGGTGATATTATTTAAAATATGAAGGCCTTTCTTTTACTGTGGAATTTATAAACCTGAGCCTATATTTATGTTGGCAAATAAGTTTCTTTAACATGACAATAACAAGTTATGCTTTTATTATAACTATATGTTAATTCTATAATATTAATGTGATATTAACTTATTGCAAGAGGAGTTATTGAAGAAACTCCATTTAAAGTCACACAGAGATTGCATAGGAAAGCAAAATAGCAGAGGTAAGGTAAATAAAAAAGTAACATATATCAATAATTTAGGGTATTTGTAGGTGTGTTGCCGTTTTGAGCACATACATTAGAATATGTTGTGGTCTTCAAAGATTTCTGGGAGGTAAATTAAGCAACTAAGAAAGTGATGTTTAAGTGTCAGGAGACCAGATTCTAGCACTACCTTACCATTAATTTATATTGCACTGAGAACATATTTATGTTCATCTGAAAAATGAAAAATAAATAAAAATGGTCTAGCACATGTCTAAGTTCCATTTTTTAATCTGAAATTTTGTAAATTAAAAAAATATGCTTTTTTAAATTTTTTTTTCAACGTTTATTTACTTTTGGGACAGAGAGAGACAGAGCATGAATGGGGGAGGGGCAGAGAGAGAGGGAGACACAGAATCAGAAACAGGCTCCAGGCTCCGAGCCATCAGCCCAGAGCCTGACACGGGGCTCGAACTCCCGGACCGCGAGATCGTGACCTGGCTGAAGTCGGACGCTTAACCGACTGCGCCACCCAGGCGCCCAAAAATATGCATCTTTAACTCTCAACAAAAAGTGAATTACTTCCAGGAAACAATCATTTCTTTGAAAAACAACATCTACTGACCACTTTGGTTAGATACTGTATACATAGTGGTTTCAAACAAGGGTGAAATTTCAACTCTCAGGCAGCTTATAATCCTTACTGGAAACATCACCACATAGGTAATCATCCAATTATAATTGTGGGCAGTGCTTTTCACTTTTTCTCATTTCCCAGATATATAGTGAGTGTATATTATGTGCCAGAATCTGTGGTAGATGCTGGAAATAAAATGGTAAGCAAAAGAAAAATAGACAAGCAAGAAGACAAAGACATAAACATGGTTCTTATTTTCATTGACAAAAAGATTTCTGGATGAGAAACACATTAACCAGATCATTACACAAATAAGTACAAAAGGACAAAGTGAGACAGGTGTTCTGAGTAAAAGGAACCCAATTATTTATGGTGGCATATTAAGAACAATAAAAATGAAGCTGTGGTCCTAAGAAAGTTTTCTTAAAGGAAGTGAGATAGGCTATGAGTAGACATTAAGACAAAAAATGGGGCAGTTATCAGAATTTGATAGAGCGTGAGCAAAGGTCTTGTGATGAACAGTAACACAGCACATTGGAGAAACAGATAAAATGACACTGGAATTGACAGCAAGCAATTTTTTAAAAATGGCTCAAAAAGATATCAGAGAACAAAACTAACCTAGTGTACTGCATTGGGAGGGAGTCACTTTAAATCAGTTATAAAATAAGTAAGAGTACAGAAAGAACATACCAGGAAGAATACAACAATTTTAGAAGATTTGGGGGAGAGAAGAAAGAAGAGCATTGTTATTAATATATAAAAGGATAAGGATATACCTAGAGTAGTCGTTTTCAACTATAGTGATTTGACCCTGATGGGACATTTGACAATATCTGGGGATATTTTTTCACAACTAGGGCAATACCACTAGAATCTAGTGAGGAGGAGACAGAGATGCCACTAAATATAATGCCAAGACAATTTCTCACAACAAGAAAAATATGGTACAAAATGCCAATACTTCCAAGGTTGTACAACCAAGAGCTAGAATGCTGACAGCTATGAGGATAAAAATATGAATTATGGTTTGAAATTTAGGAAGTAACCATGTTATTTTAGAATTTATAAGAAAGTCAATGTGTAACTATTGAATTTTTGAATTTTCTGTAAAAGAGTGACAGTGAGAATTACACTTTTAAAATATTATTTTGACTAATATGATGAACAGATTATAGCAGAAGATGAATTCAGAAATCATTACAGAAAGTTTCAATAATCCTAGTGAAAGGTAATGTTAAATCCATCAAAATTAGCCAAGTAATGTGGAGGAAAGTGGACAGATTTGAGAGATATTTTTGAAAGGTCTCTGTGATGGACCAGACATGTGTTTAAAAGTAGGGAGTCTCTTCCATATTTCGGATTTGAGCAGCATGACACCTGGTGGTGACATTTCTTGAAGAGTTCTTAAAAGCCTGTATAAATGTTTTAGGGTAATTCTGCCTGTTTATGTTCTCTTCCAGAAAACCAAGATGGAAGAAATCAAGTAAAATTCTATAGAAAGAGATGCAGACATAGGGCACAACTAAGAATTCTGACAACAATATCCCAACTTAAGTTGTCACTCTTGATTTCAAAGAGATAGAAAACCACTAGTTTTCAGAAAAGAGGGGAATTAATTCAAATAACATGAAATGAATTTAAGAACTCATAAACTTGCTTTTCCTGTTTCTATCCACACAAAATATCAGATTGCTGCTCCCCTAACTCCCAAGTGTGTATGTCTACAGGTTAAGTAATTAATAGGAAAAGTTTAATATCTGTGAACCTGAAATACAAATTCCCAAAATACAATCTTACTGGTTAATTGTAAATAACTTATTCGGTCCTCACCTGGTCAACTATGACTAGAATGGTTGGGTCATGCAGATGACATGTGGTTTCTATAACACATGTCGTATAACACAACACATACATAGAGTAACATCCATTGATGCTACTATAGGTCTCATAAGGAAAAATTCTAGGTTGAGTAGATTGCACAAGTTGTCCACGATAGTTGATCCATTGTTTTTACAGTCAACACTTTTTGACTTCTAGAGATGATTTGAACCTAATATAACCAAATTATTTCCTGTATAATTAAAAAATTTCCCTTCTCTAGTGTGTCCTCTAGATACTGTATGTGGATTCAATGCTAGGAGATAGTATATGTAGATTACACTACTAAATAATGCCCATTTCTTCCCTTGTTGATAGATTTCAAGACAAATGTGACTATTCATAATTATGAAAACTTTGTGTATAGGATTCCTCTTTTGTAACATTTCAGATTATCATGGTCTCACCTCTTTATTCCTATTCCCACTCATGCTGAAATGACTACTGTGAAGGCACAGACTAGCAACATGGAGTTTTGATATGACAGCACATTAACTCACATGCACTCTCAGAATTAGTAATCAGAGTGATCAACATCGCTAACACTAGATTCCACATTTCTAGCAGAAAATATCTATTTGCAATACAATATGGGCTGGATTTTATAGCATACCAGGATTTCTGAGGCTTCTACATTTGGAAGCAGTGGGTAGGGGTGATAGGGACAATAAATTTCTCAATACATTAAAGAAGGAATCTCTAGCTGAGAAAGGCACCCAAGAATAAACCTTTAATACCCCAGAATGTGAGAACTATTATAAAATTTTATTCTCTTAAACAGGAAATATATTCATGATATCAAATATTAAAACATGCTTTGTTCCCAAATAAGTGAATACTGATTAGAAGATATAGTTTCCTACTTGTTTAAAGAAAAAAAAATGTAAAACCTGATTTAGGACATTTAGACACTTATATAAGATTCTACTTATTTTTAATTTTTTTTTAATTTTAATTTCAGGATAGTTAACATATAATGTTATATTAGTTTCAGGTGGACAATATAGTGATTCAACAGTTCCATATATTATTCAGGGTTCATAATGATAAGTGTAATCCTAATCCTCTTCACCTATTTCACCCAGCGCCCCACCCACTTCAACTCTGATAACCATCTGTTTCTTCTCTATAGTTAAGAAACTGTTTTTTTGGTTTCTATCTCTCTTTCCCCCTTGTTCATTTTATTTTTATTTCCACAGATGAGTGCAATCATATGGTATTTGCCTTTCTGACTGACTCATTTTGCCTAGTGTTATACTGTCTAGATCCATGCATGGCATTCCAAATGGCAACATTTTGTTCATTTTTATGGCTGTAACATTCCATTGTATATATATACCACTTCTTCTTTATCCATTTATCTATCAGTGGACACTTGGGCTGTTTCCATAGTTTGACTATTGTAAATAATGCTGCAATAAGCATAGGGGTGGATATATCCTTTCAAATTAGTGTTTCTGTGTTCTTTGGGTAAATACCCAGTACTGTGATTCCTGGATTATAGGGTAGTTCTATCTTTAATTTTTTAAGGAACCTCCATACTCTTTTCCAGAGTGGCTGCCCCAGTTTGCATTTACACCAAGATGAGTTTCCATCTTCTCCATGTCCTTTGCAACACTTGTTGTTTCTTGTTTGTTTTATTTTAGCCACTCTGACAGGTGTGAGGTGATACCTCATTGTGGTTTTGATTTACATTTCCTGATTGTGAGTGATGTTGAGAATCTTTCATGTGTCTGTTGGCCATCTTTGGAGAGATGTCTGTTCATGTCTTCTACTCATTTTTAATTGTATTATTTGTGTTTTGTTGCCTGTTGTGCTGTTTTGTTGTGTTGTGTGTTTGTTCCGTATAGATTTTGAATAGTAACCCTCTATCAGATATGTCATTTGCGAATTTCTAATCCCATAGGTTGTCTTCTGGTTTTGATGGTTGTTTCCTTTGCTCTACAGAAGCTTTATATTTTAATGTAGTCCTAATGGTTTTTTGGTTATTTATTTTCCCTTGCCTCAAAAGACATATCTAGAAGGAAGTTGGTATGACCAATGTTAGAGAAATTGTTGCCTGTGCTCTCTTATAGGACTTTTGTGGTTTGAGTTCTCACATTTAGTTCCTTAATCCATTTTGAGTTTACTTTTTTTTTTTTAACTCAGTTTAGGACATTTAGGCACTTATGTATATTTCTACTTACTTTGGAAAATTTTCCATACCTACAAATGAAAAAATCAATTATGTATGCATTATCAAAATACCATAATATAGGTAATTGTATATTTTTTAACCTAAAAAAGATTTCTGAGCACCATATTTTCACTTGTTATAAGAAAAAACTAATGAGGAATGTCAGTAATTTTCAAAAGAAAGGGACTAATGCAAAAACTAAATAATGTTTTACAAGCTGGATATTTGGAACTCCTTTTCTCTCATCATGTTTACTTGTATTATTTTATGCTCATGCATAAGTCAATAATTCATAAGTAGTTCTGGAATCATAAAAATTTCAGTTTTCATACAAACTACCTGCTTAGTGCATGTTGATAACAGAATTTTATAATCATCTCCCATAAATTTGCTTTCTGACATCTGAGTTAAAGTAACAAGTTGATGAAAGTTTTAGTTTCACTATGTACACCAAATTTGATGAAATATTTAACTGATAGAACTAATTGTTTTGTCTAGATTATGTCAAATTTTAGACTAATCTTACTATATAGACTTGATTTAATTGGCTTCATTCAGTCCATCAACTTTAAACTCCAAAAAATCAAATTACACCTTCTATATTACAAGAGAACAGCAAAAGCAATTATAAATTGCTTCTAGCTTGGAAGAGTTAACACAATTTTCACACTGTATTACTTCATCCAAATTTGTTTTAGTGGTAATACTGTTTTTGTTTTGTTTCTGTAGTCTCATTACTGTTTCTTTTAGCTGAATTTGTTTTAAGCATAACACCAGTTAATTTTAACTTAATAAATAAATTTTAACTTAATAAATTTTAACTTAATAAACTTAACTTTCTTACTATAGAAAGAAAGACAAAAATAGGAAGAAAGATCAAGCAAGGATGAATTGCCTTTTCTGCTGAACTCAGAGAAAAAGCACAAGAGAAAAGATCTTTGGAGTCAAGAGAACCAATTTGAAAATGCCTTTGTATTTTATAAACCAGTACAAACAGCAAGATTCTCTGTGATTTTACTGAGATTATGATTCAAAACACAAATACCCAAAGAGGTCAGGTGTGCATAAAATTGTCAAATCTGGGAAATACACATGTGAGACAGAAATAGCTAACAGCTTCTATGGAGTCATGAAAAGTGCTGGCCAGTGACAAGGATCAGCTGGCAGCTTCTTTGTTTTTTCCATTTGTTGACCTTGGAATAGCCAGCTGTTTCAATGTTATCAAGATAAGACAGGAATTTAAATTTTTCTATAATATTTCTATATTCTAAATGTTGGCAAATGATTCTCTTCTCTTCCTCTCCCTTCTGTTTCCTTCTTTCCCTTCACTGCTTCTTTCTTTTCCTTTCCTTCTTTTCATTTCTTTTCTTTTCCCTTTGCCTTCATCTTCCCTTTCCCTTTCCCTTCCTTCCTTCTTCCCACATCCCTCATACCCTCCCTCTCTTTTTTCCTCCCTCCCTCCTTCCCAACATTCCTTTCTTTCCTCCTGCCCTCCTTCCTCTCTTTCTCTTTCTTTCTTTTTTCTCTCTATTATTAATATTACTAATATTTTCCAGGCCAAATACAAAAAACTGCAGACTACAAAGTAGATGGAATAATATTCCATACAATTTCATGTAACCATTGAGAAAATTCAATGTTGGATCATTAAAATAATGAGACATTTACTTAACTAATTATTCATACAACTGAGTTAAAGGCTGTGATAATGACAGTAAACACCAATAAGTATATTATATGGCTTGAAAGTTTAGGCATCATGCTGGCCTTCAGTAATGACACTAACAATCAATCACTATGTATTACACTAGTCTTGATCACTACTTTGTTCTCAAATTATTTCTTTTTTATTCCATCATCTATTCTTCCCTTCTACCCAAATAGGGACAAGATTGAATAAACAGTGTTTAATTATATATATCCCAATTAGTTATTTGCAAATACCTCTGCTTAGAATAAGCTTAAGGACAGGCACAGAAATCAAATTTCCCAGTCTCCCCATAGACTTACTGGAGTAGAATTCCCAGGGTTGGGGTCAACCCTGGAAATTCGAAAGGGCTGGATAGGCACCCTTTCTAAAGGTCACAAGGAGAATTATATGTGTAAACGGTTGTGGCATCCCTTGTTAGAACAATGTATTATTTTAGTTTTCTATTGATGAGTCATGTTTTAAAATGAAAATAAACAGTAACAAAATATTTATATTTTGGTACTAATATGTCTAAAAATTTTAATTAAAATAAATACTTTTTATTTTTTTAACTTATTTAAATGTTCATTTATTTTGAAAGAGAGAGACAGACAGACAGACAGACAGCAGAGGAGGGGCAGAGAGAGAGGGAGACACAGAACCCAAAACACGCTCCAGGCTCTGAGCTGTCACCACAGAGCCCAATGTGGGACTCAAATTCACAAACTGTGAGATCATGGCCTGAGTCAAAGTCAGACTTAATTGACTGAGCCACTCAGGTGGCCCCAAATAAATACTTTTTAAAGAAAACAACAATAAAAAATGAAATTGCAAAAGTAAATCAAAATGCAAAATAATGTTTATTATATATATATATATATATATATATATATTTCTAAGGTTTATAAAGTTTTGAAATTATAAGAATTCAAACTTTAAATTCAGAGATCCTAAATAGCCAAAGCAACCTTTAAAAAGAAAAACTAAGTGGAGGACTCACACTTCCTGATTTCAACAATTATTACAAAGCTACAGTAATCAGAACAATATGGTATTGGCATAAAGTCAGACCTACAGACCAAAGTAACAGAATAGAAAGCTTAGGTTTAAACCCTCACATAATAGTCAAAGAATTTTTGATAAAAAAAAGCATTATTAAATGATAAATGGATAGCTTTTCAACAATTAAGTTGGGAAAAATAGATACTCACATATAAAAGAATGAAGTTGGACCTTATCATATGCCATATACAAAAATTGAAATAGATCAAAGAAATAAACATAAGAGCTAAAACTGTAAAACTCTTATAAGAAAATATAGGGGAAAGGTCCAATCCATGACATTGGATTTAACAATGATTTCTTGGATATGACACCAAAAGCATAGGAAAAAAGAAAGAAAAAAATTAATGAAGCTACATCAGAATTGAAAACTTTAGACACCAAAGGACACAAAACACTGAAAAGACAACCCATGGAATGGAATAAAATACTTATAAATCATATGTTTGCTAAGAGTTTAATATCCAAAATAAATAAAAACTCCTATAACTCAACAACAACAACAACAACAACAACACATTAAAAAATAGATTAAGATCTGAATAAAATTTCTCCAAATGATCAATAAGCACATGAAAGATATTTAACACTATTAATTATTAGGGCAATGCAAATAAAAATCACATTGAGATATCACTTGATATCCAACAGGATGGCTGTTATTTAAAAAAAAATTAGAAAATAACAAGTGTTGGTAAGGAATTAGAACACTTGTGACCTATTGGTGGGATGCCAATTGGTGCAGGTGCTGTGGAAAATAGTATGATAGCTACTCAAAATATTAAAAATAGAATTATCAAGTGATCCCGCAATTTACTTCTGGTGTGTGCCCCAAATAATATAATATGGGGAATTTAACAGACATTTGTATAGTCATGTTCATAGCAGCATGATTCACAACAGCTAAAAGATGGAAGCAATCCATGTAATCATCAACAGATGAATGGATAAACCAAGTCTGGAATACACATACAATGGAATATTATTCAGCTTTTAAAAGGAAGGAGATTCTGACACATGCTACATGAATGAAATTTGAAGACATATAAGGGAAATAAGCCAATCATCAAAGGACAAATATTGTATGATTCCACCTGCATGAATGAGGTAACTAGAGTTGTCACATGCATAGAGACAAAGTAGAACAGTGGTTGTCAGGAAATGGGGAGAAAGAAAAATAAAAAGTAAATGTTTAATGAATACAGGTTTCAGTTTTGCAATAGTAAAAGAATTCTGGAGGTGGATGATGTTGATGGTTGTAGAACAATATGAGTGTACTCAATGTTACTGAACACTACATAAATAAATGGTTAAAATCAAATTTTATGTGATGTGAATTTTACAAAAATTTAAATATACAAAAATTAAAATAAAATGCATATTTAAGTAGAACAGTGCAAATGAAGCATTGCAAATAAAAATATATGCTAAATATCCCTGATGAACACAGATGCAAAAATCCTCAATGAGATATTAGCAAATAAAATTTAACAGTACATTAAAAGAATTATTCACCATGTTCAAGTGGGATTTATTCTTGGGCTACAAGGGAATGGTTCAATATTTGCAAGTCAATGTGTTACACCACATTAATAAAAGAAAATATAAGAACAATACAATCCTTGGGCATGCAAGCTGGTGCAACCACTATGGAAAACAGTATGGAGGTTCCTCAAAAAACTAAAAATAGAACTACCCTACAACTCAGCAATTGCACTACTAGGCATTTTTCCAAGGGATACAGGAGTGCTGCTTCAAAGGGACACATGCACCCCCATGTTTATAGCAGCACTATCAACAATAGCCAAAGTATGGAAAGAGCCCAAATGTCCATCAATTGATGAATGGATAAAGAAAAGTGGTATATATATACAATGGAGTATTACTCGGCAATCAAAAGGAATCAAATCTTGCCATTTGCAAAAATGTGGATGGAACTGAAGGATATTATGCTAAGTGAAATTAGTCAGAGAAAGACAAAAATCATATGACTTCACTCATATGAGGACTTTAAGAGACAAAGCAGATGAACATAAGGGAAGGGAAGCAAAAATAATATAAAAACAGGGAGGGGGACAAAACAGAAGAGACTCATAAATATGGAGAACAAACTGAGGGTTACAGGAGGGGTTATGGGAGGGGAGATGTGCTAAATGGGTAAGGGGCACTAAGGAATCTACTCCTGAAATCATTGTTGCACTATATGCTAACTAATTTGAATGTAAATTTTAAAAAATAAAAAAATAAAACAAGTTAAAAAAAAAAAAAAGAACCAAAGGATCCTCTCAATACATGCAGAAAAACATTTGAAAAAAATACAGCACCCATTATTGATAAAAAACCATCAACAAAGTACGGTTAGAGGGAACATACTTCAGCATGATAAAGGCCATATATGAAAGACCCACAGCCAATATTATCCTCAATGGGGAAAAATTAACAGCTTTTCCTCTACATTCAGGAACAAAACAGGGCTATTCACTCTCCCCATTTTTATTTAACATAGTACTGGAAGTCTTAGCCTCAGCAATCAAACAACAACAACACAACAACAACAAAAAAGTAAAAGAAACCACATCAGCAAGGAAGAGGTCAAATTTTCATTACTTGTAGAGGACAGGATACTCTGTGTAGAAAACCAGAAAACTCCACCAAAAAATTACTGGAACTGATACACAAATTCAGGAAAGTTGCAGGATATAAAAATCAACGTACAGAAGTTTGTTGCATTTATACACACCAATGATGAACAGCAGAAAAAGAAATCAAGGAATCACTCCCAGTTGCAAGTGCACCAAAAACCATAATGTACCTAGGAATGAACCTAACCAAAGAAGTAAAATATCTGTACTTTGAAAACTATAGAACTCTTCTGAAAGAAATTGAAGAAGACACAAAGAAATGGAAAAACATTCCATGCACATAGATTAGAAGAACAAATATTGCTCTCCAAATATTACTTTCCAAAGCAAACTACACATTTAATGCAATCCCTATCAAAATGCTACCAGCATTGTTCAGAGAGTTAGGACAATCCTAAAATTTGTATGGAACCACAGAAGACCTCAAATAGCCAAAGCAATCTTGGAAAAGCAAAGCAAAGCTGGAGGTATCATTATTATGGACTGTAAGCTATATTACAAAGCTATATTCATCAAGACAGTATGATACTGGAACAAAAACAGATACATGGATCAATGGAGCAGAAGAGAAAACCCAGAAATAGACCTACAACTATATGGTCAACTAATCTTTGACAGAGCAAGAAAGACTATCCAAAACAAAAAAAAAAAAGTGTCTTCAACAAATGGTGTTGGGAAACTGGACAGCAACATGCAAAAGAATGAAATTGGACCACTTTATTAAACCATACACAAAAATAAATTCAAAATTGATGAAAGACCTAAATGTGAGACAGGATACCATCAAAATCCTATTGGGGAACACAGGAGCAATATCTCTGATCTTGGCCAGAGCAACTTCTTACTAGACATGTCTCTGGAGGGAAGGGAAACAAAAGCAAGCAAAAGTGAACTATTGGGACTTCATCAAGATAAAAATCTTCTGCAGCAAAGGAAACAATCAACAAAATTAAAAAGCAGACTATGGAATGGGAGAAGATATTTGCACATGGCCTATCTGATAAAAGGTTATTATCCAAAATCTATAAATAACTTATCAAACTGAACACCCAAAAAACATGTAATCCAGTTAACAAATGGGCAGAAAGGATACCTGGGTGGCTCAGTTGGTTAGAAGTCTGACTCTTGGTTTCAGCTCAGGTCATGATCTCACTGTGTGCTGACAGTACAGAGCCTGCTTAGGATTTTCTCTCTCCCCCTCTCCTTTCCCCTCCCCTGCTCACTCTCTTTCTCTCTCTCTCTCTCTCTCTCTCTCTCTCTCTCTCTCTCTCTCTCTCTCTCTCTCTCAAAATAAATAAACATTAAAAACAAACAAACAAAAAGTAAATGACATGAACAGACACTTTCCCAAGGAAGACATACAGATGGCTAACAGACACATGAAAAGATGTTCAACGTCACTCATCATCAGGGAAATACAAATCAAAACCACAATGAGATACCATCTGACACCTGTTAGAAAGGTTAAAATTAACAACACAGGAAACAATAGATGTTGGTGAGAATGCAGAGAAAGGGGAACACTTTTACACTGTTGGTGGGAATACAAACTGGTGCAGCCACTCTGGAAAACATTATGAAGCTTCCTCAAAAGGTTAAAAATAGAACTACCTTATGACCTTCAATTGCACTACTAGGTATTTACCCAAAGGTCACAAAAATACTGATTCAAAGAGGCATATGCATCCCAATGTTTAACAGCATTATCAACGATAGCCAAACTATGGAAAGAGCCAAAATATCCGCTGACTGATGAATGGATAAAGAAAAATTGGTGTGTGTGTGTGTGTGTGTGTGTGTGTGTGTGTCTTTGTGTGTATAAAATGAGAGGGGCATATGTATAAATGCTCCTCTCTCCTATCACCACTCTCTCTTTAAAATAAACAAAATAAAAGAAATAAAAAATTTATTATTTTAGAAAATATAACTAGAAATACCATTTCCAAACAACTATACCTAATCATATGAAAATTATAGTAATGAAGGTATCATGACTTTATGACCATGTTGATTTGGATAATTACAATAGTTTTCAGTTACGATTTAATGTTATTTTGTAAAAGACAAAAAAATTCAACCTCAGTTGACTCGAATTGTTTTGTTACGAATTTTGGATAAACTTTTTGTTGTCTGAATATATATGTAATGGAATATTAATAGCATCAAAGTGGTTAACCTCTTTTAAGCAGTTAGGTTAAACTCTTTTAAACTGTTCCTTTAACACTTCACCTTAAATTCTGAATTTCTTAAGCATCACAATAAAATAGAACTAATGAGCATGAGTTTTGTAGATGAATGTGATTTTGAATCCTGGATATGCGCTTTTTTAAAGTTTATTTAAAGAGAGAGGAAGAGAGCGTGTGCACATGCAGCACACAAGCGGGGGAGGGGCAGAGAGAGAAAGAGAACCCAGAGGCTCTGCACTGTCAGCATCAATGTGTGGCTCCATCTCACCAACCATGAGATCATAACCTGAGCCAAAATCAAGAGTCAGATGCTTAACCAACTGAGCCATGTAGGCGCCTCCTGGATATGCTTATTAGTGATCTTCAGCCAGTCGTTCACAGGTTCTGAAACTCATATTCTCATTCTTTCTCTCTCTCAATATACCTACCTTGAAGATTTACAAGAAACAAAGTGATTGTGTTAAAAATGTCTGACATAGCACTTGGCTAATGGCCAGTGCTAAATAAATGGAAGCTGGTGGTAGTGAGGACAAAGAAGATGTTAGTGATGTAATAATAATGACAGTGGTGATTGTTAATTGACTTGCTTACAGTGTTTTTCAAATCTATTAATACAAATTTAAAGTTGCAAAATCATTGATAGCTACATAATTACCAAGGGCTTGTTACACATATACTAAAGATTAGCCCCATCTCCTCAGAATTCAAGAGACAACAGGGTAGGGAATAATAGGGTGAAAAATCAGAACTTTTATTAGCTAAAGAAAGATTCTTAAAATACACCAAAATTAAGTCAGGTCATTTTTAAGAAAAAGTCACTTAAAGTCAGGGTAGAGATCATGGTGGGGTCAAGTTGATATTCTTGAGATAAGCAGATTTTAAAAAAGAAAGTTGAAAATAGGATCCAGGATTCAGAAAGCCAGAAGAAAGGAGTAGGAGGTAATTAATTTAATGTGTATTTATTCTGTATCTGCCATTCAAAATAGTTTAATAGAGTCTATGAGAAATATAGTGGGGAAAAATAAGTAACACTTGATTATAAGGAGCTAACACCACAATATAGAAGAAAGGCCAGATCAAGTTCTTTAGCCTACAGTTTGAGAGATATAGAAGCAGAAACTTGGACAGATGGTTTAAATGACAAGCAAAAGATCAGACTTGGGAAAATGAGTGAAGGGCAGGGAGCATCAGTGAGCCAGTGGAGCACAGCATTTAATACATTGCTCTTCTTTCCATGCACATAAAGAGTTATAGTTTAGAGTACCTTAGGCTATGTGAAATTTAAGTAGGTTAAATAAAAGACAGTATCTTTTCCCCAAGAAAACAATTGTTCACAGTATTTTTCATCTTGTTTCTGATACATACATTCACATGGAGAGAGAGAGAGAGAGAGAGAGAGAGAGAGAGAGAGAGAGAGAATATCTTCAAATAAATTGGATCATTCATTCTAACTTAGATACCAAGAATGTTTTTCCTCTGAGATTTTATTGAAAACCTTAGAAGACTAAAGTATCTTCAGTTAACTTGTTAATCTTGTTTCTGTATACCTTTTAAAAAATTAGATTACCAAATGGAATGAAATATATATCTATTAAATCAGCTCCCTATAGCCATCCTTCTAAATTTCCCTCTATGACCTAAATTTCTATATGTATTCTGTTCTCCAATGTGAATTTCCACTCTGAAAATGATAGCTGTACAGTCCAAATGAATCTATGATTCAGTTGAAATAAAATAAAACAAAAAATGAAATAAAATTTAAGTTAATAAGCATATATTTTTTTCAAGGAAATAAACTTTCTTCTTCCATTTAGTCTATTATTTTTTAAGAAAAGATTTCTAAAATATTAGTATATTCTATATGTTATGTACATTTGAAGACTTTTCTTCTGCTGATCACTTTGTTTATGAATGTCGTTTAAAAATTTTACGTATACATGTATACATTTACATGTTTGTATGTATTTTTGCCTTGTTTCAGAGTGCCATGTGCAAAATAATTGGCAGCTGCTTCTGCCAACTCTGAATTTTTTTGCCCTGTCCCTGTCTCAAGCACTAGGAGGATACTCTCCTACTTTTATTCTATTAATCACAGTCTGAAGGTATTATCTTATGCACCTTTCAAGTAAAGATATCATCCCAGTTATTAGTCTAATGATTCTCCAGAGAGAGTTCAAAAATAATTTGAAATCTTATTTAAAACTTACTATTCAGCTATAACATAGTGACTTTTTTATTGAAACATAAATATAAAATTGTACTATAAAGCATTGATAAGCTCTGTTAACTTCAAGATTGCAGTGAACTATGTATAACTGTAAATCATGACTTCTGCTATAATATCTGCAAACGTGGAGGTATTCTTTGATTTGGTTTCACAGAGATTTCTATATCATCTTTAATATTCAAAAAATATAACAAATTCCCAATCCTAGCCATAAAAATTTGATGCATGTTTATTTTTTATATTTTTCCCAATCACACTGATATATGTTTAATACATAGAGTCTAATTAGTTTTTTTAAAGAATAAACAACATATGACATAAATGGCTTCAACCATATTCAACTTCATTTTATTCTTTTTAATCCAGTTTTTAAAAGCATTTGTAGTTAAACACATATAAATAGACATATACCTACTTACCAAGGTAAATGTACATTTATTAATTTTATTGATCTCGAATGTAGCTACATTTCTGCTAGAGTAACATTTAATAATCTGCATATTCAATGGATATGTCAAAATTTTATATTCAAATTTATCTTGGTCACCACCAATTTTTGTAACATATGTTTGTAACAAAAATGCTAATCAACTGTGCTCATTTTTTCACTGAAGAAAGCACAAGAGAAAATCAACATATGTTAGAAAAGAAAAACATCAGAGAACACACGAGGAACATTTTGTGAGGAAGATTAGAATTGGATTCTTAAATGCCTGTGGAAACTATACTCTGGAATTCTTTAAAATAAAATTAAAATTCTTATTTATTTTAATAAATAATATACTTTCCTGATAAAGGCAACCATGTATAATTTTACACTTGGCATAGACATTTTCTTCTGCTTTTTGAAAGTTTACCTTATGCATTTCACTTTTACAAAAGACCAACATTTGTATCTGTTTTTGTTAACTGTAAGAAATCTGAAGAGTATTTTTGCGTTCATGATAAAAGGTGAAAAGCAAAAATATCATTTAGCATTTGCTTTTCCTTCGAACATTGTAGTAGCAGCACGCACTCTGAGCAGTGAGAGTGGTACCACCAAGCTCCTTCCCTAGGAACTCCACTAACCAACTCAGCACCAAGCCTCTGCAGCTTTGAATGGTTTCTGTGAGCATCTGTGCTTTATTTCCATTTTTTGTGTGTGTGCATCTGTAAGCAGGATGTGTCCTGAGGTAACAAAAAAGTCTAAAAGAAATTTTTGGGGAGGGGCACCTGGGTGGCGCAGTCGGTTAAGCGTCCGACTTCAGCCAGGTCACGATCTCGCGGTCTGTGAGTTCGAGCCCCGCGTCGGGCTCTGGGCTGATGGCTCGGAGCCTGGAGCCTGTTTCCGATTCTGTGTCTCCCTCTGTCTCTGCCCCTCCCCCATTCATGCTCTGTCTCTCTCTGTCCCAAAAATAAATAAACGTTGAAAAAAAAATTAAAAAAAAAAGAAATTTTTGGGGAGTCTGGAACCATTCAAAAAATATTGGTAACTATTTCTTTACTTAACACCATTTTGTCTCATGAAAGCCTTCACAGAAATGCTTTCCTTTCAGATAGTGAGGGAAACCTGTATATAGTTCACAGACACCATTTCATTGGGCCTGTCCACGGCGTTGTGGGGCAGGAAGCTCAGAGTATTTGGGGATTTTTAAGGTGGTGCACTGACATTCAGGAAGGTTGTGGCCTATGAACGTAGGCTAATACTAAAGCAGGACCTAGAAATAATTTTTGTGTAAGTGCTGAGTGATGTTTCCATTTCTTAGACACTTCAAGGAGAGAGAAAAAATGTAAATAAATAATTCATCTCTTGGATTGTTCCCAGTAAGAGGAGCTAACTAAAATAACTTGACTTTCTATCTACTGCAAATTCTCATTTAATTTGGCCTCCTAAATGGCTCTTGGATCTGCACACTTCTCCCACAGTTTCACTCATCTTGTTGCATTACCATATTTGGATCACTATGAAGTCCTCCTAACCTGACCTTGGTGGTGGTTTTCTCCCCTTTTGTTAATATATTCTTCACATTCTAGACACAGCTATTTCAACATCTATTGAAATGTCAATTCAATAGATGTTCCTCATTGTTGTTGTGAAAAAATGCAATCACTGCCTAAATTTCTGAAAATGAAATTTCCTTTTAGACACATTGAACGTTGACAGTGTATGTACTGTCTCCTCTGAAAGCAGTGGTGCTACGATTCTTTGGTATGAGATTTTTTTTCAGCAAGTTATAAAGGACAAGCCATAAAACTGAAGTTAATTCAAACTATTTATTTCCTCTGAATAGGAAAAAATAATTTAGAAAGGACAGAGCACTATAATTTCATATAAAATGTTAAATTTGTCAACACTGAAGAAAAACACCTCATAGTTTTTAATTTTAATTACTAGTTATATCACATCACTTAGATTTATAGAACACATTTATACTTACTGTATTATGCTAAATATAAACAGGAATTAAAAATCATTTAAATGGTAATTGTAAATATTTGATTGACTATGCAAAATCTTTTGTGACACATACAAGTACTGTAGCAATGATAACACTGGTAAATCTTTGCAGCAGTTGAATTCACTATGCATGAAATAACACAATCTTATTTTTGAAAATTTGGAGCAAACTACAATGATCAATAAATTATTTCCAGCCACAAAAGAAACACAATAAATCTCTGTTGAATGATGTAGTGCATGATATTTTGCATTGTTTTCCTTCAGGGACTCAAGTGTGAGTTGCACAAATGAAAAATGAACTGTTCTGTAGCATCTTTCTGCTACAGAAATACTACTATAGTTATTAATTTGTAAATCAACACAGTACACCAAAAAAGGGGAAATAAGCTGAAAATAAAGACTGAGCTATTTGTCCCTCATAAACTTTTATGGAATAAAAGAAATAACGTGAAAATAAACACCTAAGCAACTGAATAATTACAGAAGTAAAATTGACTTTTCAACAGAAGAATATTTCTTATTGTATCTAGCCAAAATAAATCTAATTTCATGTTGGTCTACGGAATAAATGGAGAAACAATTTTAAGTTTTAGGCAAAGCCATTTGGGCCCTTTCCTTACCCCTTTTCCCTAGGAAGATCTGTCACATAAACTTGTGTAGTGAACAATATGATGTGTCAACCAGATCACAATTCAGGAACCACACACCCAGCTGCTGTAAGGGCAGCCTCAGCTGTCAGCCCCTTCCAATATAAATGAAGACAATGACCTTGCCCAAGGTGGTGTCCCCTTCCTGGGATAGTTTGCATTCAATGAGAGATTAATATTGGGATATGAAGCCCCAGCATCAGAGCTCCCAATGACAGCTGAGGACTTTGTGTGCCTGTGCTGTAGCAATACTTCTCCCCATTTTCAATCCTGTTTTCTTCCTGTCCCTTTCAGAGGTGTTTACACCAGTAGTCCCTAATACATTGCCTGCATATTAACCTCCAACTCACAGGCTGCTTTGTAGGAGTTCAACCAAGAAAATGTCCATTTTGTACATTCCAATACATGATAGTCTTGGTATGTATAATTTAAAGAATATATGTTTTGAAATGAGCTAGTCCTCTGCGGTCTGATCTTTGGAGAGCACTATAGTTATACATAGTTGCTAGCCTCAGGGATGCCAAAAGTAACAAAGTATGTTTTTTCTATCAGACAAAACATATGCAGATTGCCTAAGGAATTATTATTACTATTATTATTATTATTCTCCAATGCATTATAGATCTGCTTTTAAGTACTTGAAAACCAATCCATTAAGCCAATTAATGCTTTGCTAAAATTATCAGGATGAATAAGGTACTAAGGAAATCAGACAAAAATGGTTCTAATTATGGGTTTGTTACTAACTGAATGTGTGACCTTAGGCAAGTCACTTAATTGCTCTGGGTTTCAATGTTCTCTTCAATAAAATGAGCATTCTAACCAAGACAGTATACATCCTGTTTCAAGAAGGATTAACAAGGAAAGGATAATCCAGAAGAAAGAGGTAAATACGTAAAATATATCTGCATATTCAGTCAAATAATAGAATGTTTATCCAAATGCCATGAAAAAGGACTTTGAGGTGGTTACTGAGGGGGCAAAAGGCTTTGAGGGTGGTGGGAAACAAATCTTACATGCGCACTGTAACAGATATCCTATAATGTAACGCCATCACGGGAAAGCATTGCCTAGTTTCAGAACCAAATTCTCCAGTCTTTGGGTACCCAGGTTAGCTATGGAAGTGATTTTTCTCTGAGGGAAAATAACCAGATTTTAAGAAGTTGTTGCACTTTCTCCAAATGTTGTCTTCCTTTCTCCTGGCTCGATAAAGAGAATAGGAAGGTGTTAGGGGATTGCGGAAGCACAAAATGAAAAGAGTTGGGATATCTGAATCACTGTGTGGATAAAGGCAGACTGCCAACCAGAGACACTGCCATTGTACCACTGTTCCACTAATAATCATTACTCAAAGTCTAAAATTATTTTTTTCAAAATTCGTTCCTCAACTCCCACTCTTCTTGTTCTACCATGAGGGACAATTATATAAAAGAAAATAACTCATTAATTATGTGTAAGCCTTCAAATAAGGCTTTATTCTTTTATCTTCTTTCATTTTCTGTTATTGACTTTTTTCTTTTCTACTCATGACAAAAATTAGAGCCATCTTGATTTGATTGTATCATATGTAACATGTTTAGCTCTATATACAATTTTGTAACAGTACTTTTATTTCATTACTTCCTAAATAATGTTCTTTGTCAAAATATAAACTACGTAAAAATGAAATATTTGTATATTTTTCTATTCTGTAGATTTATCATAATTTATTAAATAAATCTTTGAGAATGAATTTTCAGGTCATTTTTAATTATTAGTTATGTATATTATCTTGAGATTAAGTTTCTTGAACAACTTTAAAGCAATATCTGATCACAGCTTATCAGTAGGTTGAATAGCAATTTGCATATTAGATAAGTCTGACAAAATTGATTTTTATTTTGCTTTTGAATCAGAACATTCAACAACATAAATACAATTTCCTTTAGATAAATTGTCTAACCTTAAGTATCTCTTGTTTTCTCTGTTTTGAACAACTACTCATAGCTTACGCAAATAATACACAAAGTGTTCAACCCTTAAATACAATTGATATATAGTCACAGGAAAAAATGTAGCCATTGTATTTTGTTCAGTAAACTTTCACTGTTAATTAATAGATGTGTTTATAATGTATGGGATGCCATTAACGATTAAAGATTTTTAGGCAACTTACTATACTGAAATATCTAAATACAGAAAAGAACAAAAATCTAGGTGAGAAAACAATTTGTGAGTCTAAAAAAATAGAAACAAATTAATAATGTTACAAGGAACAAAGGGTGCTAACATGACTGAATTTAATATTTAAAATGTGCCTATGTTTCCACGTAGCCAGGGTAAAAAAAAAAAAAGCTAAATCATAAACCTCACTATTTTTCATGAAGAACGCAGGCAAGATTATCTAGATAGGCAATTTTCACTGTAAATTTTAGTGAAAATTTTTATTTATAATTTTATTCTTATATAGGAATCATTGAGAAACAATAGAAAAACCTCGGCTACTCTGATATTCTCTGGAGGTATATATTCCTATTATGACGCCTGTGGATAATCAACACCGAAGTATATTTACATTTGAACCAAATACTTTTAAAATTCAAAGACAGTAATTTATACTCAGCGTCATTTTTTAGCAATTAATATAAAATGATCTTTTGGGAAGATCATTTGAGCAAAGGGACTAAGACATGGCTATCTCCTTACTAACATATTCTTTTATCTACAGGAGTACATACTTTATGCAAAGATCACTCCCATGGTTAATGAATAATGGAAGTAAGCTACCTCAGAAGAGATAAAGATAATTAGTAGATTATGGAGTCTTGGTATTTCATTATTTTGAATATATGTAAGGTCAGCTACATGAATCTATGTGGAAATCCAAATGGAATAAATGAGAAGGGGGTAGAGATTTTTGTTTGTTTAGAAAATAATTTTGGACCTTTAAAATTAACCAGAAACTTTTAAAATAGTACTATAATATATAGTACAATTAAAATTTATGCCATTTATTAGTTTGCCACTTAAAAATAAGTCATTAATAATACTCTACTTTCTAAGCATTATATCCAGTGAAAAGGTAAGATTATAAATATAAATTAAATATAAGTGGATATAAATATAAATATATAATAAAGGTATAAAACTCAAGGTGATAAATTATTAATCATTTAATTTAACATCAACAATGTAGAGCTATTATGAAAAGAAAGAATACAGTCAAGATTCTCAGATGCAAGTATAAAGTATAAATATAGAGGCACCATGCAATGCAATTGTCCTTATCTCCTGTCAAATATTTTTTAGACTGTTGATTTTCATCTGAGATGTACATATTAAAGTGAATGTAATGAATTAGCAGAGATATCACTAAAAATATATACCAAGATTATCAAATATCTGAGAAATAAAACCAGTAGAACATGCTTGAGGAATTAAATTTTGTTCAAGCCAACTGGGAGAAAAGACTGAGAGGAGATTAAATACACTATCTAATGATACAACAGATCTGGTAAACATGAATGGACAGTGAAGTGTGATTTGCTGAGCCCTCTGCTTTTACAAATAAAAACAGTTGAAGTTGGTGTTAACTAACTCTTAGGTTTTAGAAATTATTCATTCCTTCTTTTAACAAAGAATATCTACTATATCAAACACAGTAATTATCACTTGGAGAATAAAAATTATTAAACTTGGCCCCTAAACATATATGGCTCCCATTCTAAAAAGAGATACAGAAATAAGCTTACAATTGGAACCAAGGGCTATAGGTTGTTGAGAAAACAAATATGGGGCATCCAGCCTCTCCTTTCTTTACTCCTTATCTATATGTCCCAATCCATTCTTCAGATTTACATTCTTAAGAGTTAATGACCTCCTATGGTACCCTTGTATTGCATCCTCTAATTATTAGTATCGAATTTTTCTCATTGCATATAGAATAAATTCAATACCGCTTTTCCTTTCCTGACAGCCTCATGGGATTTCCTTCTGCATAAGTCTCCCTCCTCACCTGACACTATTCTTCCCTTTGCCTTCTAGACACATTGGGTTTCTTTTGCTGTTTCCAGATACATCAGACATCTCTTAGGCCCTCTGGAACTGTTCTCTCTGCCTGCACCTTCATTGCTTAGATTGTCCCATGGCCACCTCCCACTAACAATTCAGGTGGAGCACCTGGCTGGCTCAGTCAGTTAAGAGGCTGACTCTTGATTTCAGCTCAGGTCATTTTCTCATGGTTAGTGAGATGGAGCCCTATGTCAGGCTCTGCACTGGCAGTGCAAATCCTGCTTGGGATTCTCTCTACCGCTCTCTCGGCTCATCCCTGCCCCTCTCAAAATAAAAAAATAAATAAAAATGGTTTAAAAAAATTCAGGTGCTATTCAGGTGATGCTGCACAGAAGGATTTATACAGATCATCCCCTCCAAAGTTGTCCAGTTTTCTAATGACTAATGTATTTTTACGACTTTGTTTTCTTCGTAGCACTTATTAGTATATGAAATGATATTTGTATGCATTCATTTACTTCTTTGTGATTTGACTCTCTCCATTAAAATTTAATTTTCTTGATAGCTTAGACCTGGTATGTCTGTTTCACTATCGTATCCTCAGCTATTAAAACAATTTTGGGCATATACATAAAGCACTTAATAAAAAAAAACGTTGAAGTATTCAGTGAATAAGTGAGGACAAATACAAAGCCCACATGAGGCATGAGCTGAGTTTCAAAGAATGAGTAGAATTTAACCAAAAATACAGTCCTCCTTAGTTAATTATAATATTATATCAATATCAGTTCATTGAATTTTACAAATGCGTAATACTAACATAAAATGTTAATGACAGGAAATTGGGTGTGGGACATATGCGAACTCTCTGTACTGTCTTTCAATTTTTCTGTATATCTAAAAGTGTCTAAACAATAAAGTCTATATAAAACAAAGTCATATACACATGCAAAAAAGTGGTGGAAATACCGTGTCATGGCAAAAGGTCAAATGATGTTGAGAGCGTCTCCAACCATTTCAATATAAAATCTTGTGGTTTTACTCAGAGAGATAAAGATATAATCAGTTTCAGTTTGGATTACCCAGAAGTAAATCCTGAGGTAAGCTTTCATGTGATAAGTAGTAAGAATTAGTCCTACTGGAATAACTGGTGGAGAGGAGAGAAGTCAAACTAGGAAGAAAAAAAATGAGCACATGGGCCTCCTGAGCAAAATCTTATGGAAAGTACCTAGGTGCCACAGGAGAGACCCAGAGACAGTGTGAGTCATCTTTTAGAATATCTTTAGGAAAACCAAGATAGATGGAGCATTTACACACCACTGTTATTGGTTATACCTGCTCAAGGTGAAATCAGGTTCTCCAAATTTCCATAAATGTGACACTATGATGAGGCAGACAAGTTTGGGCAGCTTGAATGCTACCTTCAGACAAAAACACAGGTGCTGGCTATTGGGAGTGCAAACATCTTAAAAGCTATTAAAGGTAAAAAGGTCTAAGGAGGCTTAGACTGACACTGATTTGATTGTAAAGATTAACATCTTTGAACAACTACTTAAATCCTACTAGTCTACATACCCTAGATTATTTCAGAAGAAAGATTCCTAGTGAAAGCAATCTTATAGGTCCAATTGGCTTTACCATCTGAATTACCTTACATGGCTAATTGCAGTAGTACATTTTTCTTCTTCTATGTTAATCACTGTCAAACTTTAGAATACATCACATTGCTGTGCTTGCCCCTGGAGTTTCTGATTCAGTAGGTTCGAAGTGGGGCTTAGAGTTTGTATTTATGAAGTTCTCAGGTAACACTGACACTGCTAATCTGAAGAATCACCATTCTCTTGTTATAGATTCCAAAACTATTATTAATGGTTATTTTGAGTACTAATGAGTATTATAAACTAGGAATGAGCTTGTTTTGTATTAAAGAACAATATTGGTTTTAGAAATTGTGGAGTCTTCTAATGTTTCGTCATATCAAAAAGAAACCCCTCTGATTTAATTTTAATGATTGGAATATATTTTATAATTTTGTAATATATCCTATTAAGATAAATGATTGCATGGCTTTTTTGTTTGTTTAATTTTTACAAATACCTTGCTAGTATGTAAGAAATATAAGAGATTGCAAATGCAGTAGCTAAATGTGTATTGAAATAAATCATATGTTTACTGACACAAGCTACTAACTCTTGGATTGTAATAGGTTAAATAGTACACATGCAAAAAAATATGAAACCAACCAGAGATACATTGTAAGAAAATGCAAGACCAAACAATTACATATTTTATTCCTTAGTGGAATCTCAATAGATTGTGAATTTTTGGTGAGTCTAGTAGGGAATACATTTTCTATAAATTCTTAAATTAGGAGAATTAGTAGGTTAATGTAGCATTTTACTTTCACTTGAAATACTGGGTAAACTTCTATTTCAGGTCAAAAATAAATTAATTCAGTAAACAGTATTTTGAGTATTAGAAAAATATGTGCATTAACCAAACTGCCTAAAAATAAGTTTCTACTTTTACAAACCCTAGGCTTCAAAGATAAGACCCAGAGTTACTTATAAATAATTACTCTGAAAAATTATAGTTTCTTTTAGACAAAAACTAGCTATAGTGAAATCATCCATAAATATTATTACAACAAAGCTGCCATAGAGCAAAATCTTACATAGTGCTTTGCATGAATAAAGGATTTTTTAAGTATTGGGCTTCTTTATTACTCATTTAAGAATGTGTTTTAGGGGCGCCTGGGTGGCTCAGTTGGTCAAGCATCTGAGTTAGTTTTGGCTCAGGTCATGATCTCACAGTTTCTGAGTTTGACCTCCATCCACATCAGGCTCCATGCTGACAGTGTGGAGCCTGCTTGGGATTCTCTCTCCCTCTGTCTCTCTGCCCCTCCCCTGCTTGCTCTGTCTCTCTCTTGCTCAAAAATAAATAAACAAACTTAAAAAAAATTGTGTTTTAAAGTAGTCTCCTTGTTCTTTTAATTATCTGACTCTTTGTACCATTTGAATCTTCAGCTGCAGACTTGACCGTGCGGTGTAACCTCAGTTTGGCGGTAGGCCTTTGTTACCTTTTTTTTTTTTTCGTCCACGAGCAAGTGAATACAGATATTTGTTCAATATTTCAAGAAGTTTTATTAATGCTTGTTATACAATAATACATATTATTAACTCTACTATATATCATTTGAATATATTAGAATTGAGGTAAGGTTGCATTTTTAACAATAATTCCAAGTTTAATGGCAACTTTAAGGGATTCCCTCTTAACTCATGAATTAATATTGATTCATGGGGGGCGTGACAGCTATTCAACATTCTCCATAGGCAGAAAGAAGTACAATTTGAGCAAAATTCTGTGAACTACAAGGAATATTAGAAATATATAATTAAAAAAAATAAATAAAAAAAAAATAAAATAAAAAAAAAAAAAAAAAAAAAAGAAATATATAATTAAGATCAGAATCCTAATCACTCTATAGAATAAACTATTTAAAATCTCCACTATTTACATGCCATTTCTCCCATATACTTCAGCTTTTTTTTAAGAAAAATGAAGGTAGGAAAAAAATAAAAACATAGATCTCCGAAGACCCAGGTCCACTGTACCAGAAGTAATACAATGAACCTCAGCTACTTTAAGCTCATCTCTTGTTAAGAGCATCAGCTCACTTTCCTTAAGTGTGCCCAGGCAGGCACAAAGATTGAGGGATTGAAAACATGCATAAATCAGCAGAGCATCTCAGGGACTCTGCAGAGCTCGCTTAGCTGCCAACAGTTTGCAGACTTTACTTGACTAATGTTTATTACCAGCACAGTGACTTTATCAGAACCTACTGTCCCCACTGGGAAGTTTCCAATCACATAATACTCTTTGTTTCCCTGAAAGATGGGAATTACCTTTAACATAAAAATATACATCGTGAATCCTGCATAGGGATGTATAGAGAAAATCATCCCATATCCACTTTGGCAGTCACACATTTGGGCACCTTGAATTGCAATATTCTCTGATACATTCCCACCTCAACTCTTTGAACTTCAGATTTCATTTTTTTTTCCAGGAATAACCAATAGAAATACATTTTTAACATCCCACATCCTCATTCTTTCTGAATCTCTTCTTTACACTTAGTGTCAGTTTAAACCCACTTGTTTTCAATTTACTCTTCTAATTCCTGACCCTTCTTCTATTGTCAATATGTATGCCTAGGTCAACCTTGCTCTGACACCTTGGATTGCTCTCCCCATTCAATTTCATCACTCATTAACCAATTGCTACCTGTTCCTCATTAGCATTTTTGACATGATGCAAACTGGATTATAGAGAAATAAAAAAATATATATATATTAGCTTTGACTGGGTTAGAGAGAAGTATGTGAGGATGGGAGGCTTCCTAAGGCCAATTGGAGACTGGTCTATGTGAATGTGGGTTTAAAATGAAAACAAATGGATGAAAAGAAACAAACTATACAGAAAAGAAAATAGTGCTAATATTGAGGTGCCTACATTATACGGTTTTGATAGTTATTTCTTATTTAAATTAATCCTTTTGGAATTACAATAAAATTATAATAGAAAAACTTGGCCTTTTTTTTCTCATGAATAATCACAGTTAATAGTTCCTTTTCTTCCCTTGAGAAATATTACAGGAGTAAACAATCTTTATTCTTAATAGAAATATACATGGGATTATAAACACATAATGTTAAGTATATTTTTTCATACCTAAAGAATATTTCCATAGTAACACATAAAGTTGTATCCCATCATATTGAATGACTACCATGTATTCCACAATACTACTATGTGATTCATAATTATTGATCCAGTTCCAAATTAATAAAAATTGAGCATTTCAAGTATTTCTCCCTCTCAAGAATGTAAATTCTCCATTGAAGATTATTGTACTTGAGAATACCCATAGAATAAATTCCTAAAAGTTGATTTGCTGGGGCCAATGATTATATGTCTTGGGTCTATCCCCCTTAAATTTTCTCATGGGTGGTTTCTTGACATGCAGGTCTCAGTCAAATGTCATCCTCTAAGGCCTGCATGGACAACATGATAACTGTCTTTCCTATCTGTTTTATTTCCATCACTGCACTTATTGCTAGGTGACATAACATCTTATTAGTCATTGTTGGCTGACTTCTTTGCTCTCTACCCCTAGAATCCAAGTGTTCTGAGACAGAGACTGTTTATGACTCATTCATCATTGTATGTTGAGCCCAGAGTAAACAGGTCAACAAATAGTTGTTAAATAAATAAAATGATTACTACTAATGTCAATGTTAACATATCACAATATTTTATTTGCTACTAAGAGATAATAAACAGAAATAAGCATGTTGAGTGTTTTGAGTTTCAGTCCTTGTGTCTCTTCCCATTATTCACTGTGTAGGTGACCTCAAGTAATTTTATGGCTTTAAATATGATTTATACACAAATGACTCCTAAATGCACATTCCTGGCTCAAATACAAACTTCAAAGTCATATAATGCACTCTGTAAAACAACTACTCCACCTGGACACTGAGTAGGCACCTCAAAATTAACATATCTAAAAGCAAACTACTACTTATTATGTCGCCATCTGTTCCTCCCACAAGCTTTCCCGTGTCAGTAAATGACAACCTCATTCTTCTTGTTGCTCAGGATAAAATCCTTGGTAATGTCCTTGTCTCCTCATATATAAGCCATCAGCAAATCCTGCTGGTATTCCTTCAAGAATCCATGAAAAATTCATTCTGGAATCTATGCCACCACTTATCACCTCCATTAACCAGCATCCCTGTACAAACCACAATCATCTTCCATATGAATTAACACAAAAGCCTTTTAACTGGTCTCCCTGCTATGCCCTTGTTCCCCTACAAGTTCTCAAACAAGTAGTCAGCAGATAGTTTTTAAACCTAGGTCAGGTCATATCAATCCTCTGCTAAATATGAAGATTAACATCACACCAATAATAACTCCAGCCAATATCTGTTTCCCTGAATAGGATACTACGAGGACACATCACCTTTCTAGTATTTTCTCCAAAATTCATAACCTCAGTCTAATCATGAGAAAACATCAAACAGAAATTGAGTGACATTCTACAAATTACCTGTATGGTATTTTTCAAACATGTCAAGGTCATGAAAGAAAATGAAGAATAGTCACTTACCACAGATTGGATGAGACATCACCAGCACATGATATACTGGATTGCATCCTGAAACAGAAAAAGTGCATTAGTAAAGCAAATGGGGAAATCTGAATGAAGTCTGTAGTTTAAAGTGTATAGTTGACAGCGTTGTCCCAATGACAATTTTTTAACTTTGATAAAAGTATCATGCTTATTTAAGTTGTTAACATTAGAGGAAACTGGGGAAACGTATATGGAAATAATTTTATCTTTACAATTTTTCTGAAAATCTAAATTTATTTTAAAATTAAAAGTTAAGAAAATCTTTTGGGAACTTCACATCCCACTTAAAAAACAAACAGGAAAGATATTTTAGGGTACCTACACATTTGGCCTCTCTTCACTTGCCTTTTCCCAGCACCTCTTACCACAGCTTTTGCTTATTTCTCTTCATAAATCCAATTACTCTGCTCAAGGAATAGCCTTGATTTTTTTAAACCATCAAGAAATTCAGGCTTCAGGTCATTTACAGTTTTGGAATTTCTTCCCTTAATTATTCACAAACCTCTCTTCCTCATACCTCTCAGGGAGGTCTCTGCTCAAATGTAACCTTAAGACTGAAACCTTTCCTGACCATTGTTCAAAACCTCCCTATTCCTCAAAAACCTCACTAGCAGTCACTATTCTATTTACTCCACTTTATTCTTCTTCATGGCACCAGTCAATATCTAAGTAGGAATTTATTTATGTGTGTCTTCATTATTCTCTCCTGCTACTCTGGGAGACCAAGAGCTTGTTTTATTCACTCTTATATATTTTCAGTTTTTACAATTTTCTCTGCCATGTAATAGACAATCAATAAAGATTTGTTGCTACTGTAAGTCTCACTTATACATGGGAAGTCAAACGCATAGAAACAGAGAATAGAATGGTGGTTGCCAGAAAGTAGGAGGTAGGGAGAAATGAGGAGATGTTGGTCAAAGTGTACATACACACTTTCAGTTACAAGATGAATAAGTTCTGGGGATCTAATGTGCTGCACAGTGACTACAGTTAAACTGTATTGTATGCTTGGAAGTTGCTAAAAGAGTAGATCTTAAAAGTTCCTTACCACCCCCACCGTCCCATCACACACAAGATAACTATGAGGTGAGGGATGTGTTAACAAACCTTGTTGTGGTAATAAGGTAATAATCTTATTTTGGTAATCTTATGTAGTAATTTTGCAATACATACATGCATTAAATCACCACACCGTATACCTTAAACTTATATAATGTCATATGTCAATAATAGTTCAATAAAGCCAAAAGATAAATATTTGTTGAATGTATAAGTGAAAGAAACAAATGAGTTGATTTGGCTGGAAAATTACAAAAAAAAAAAAAAAAACAGAATGATTTCAAACCTAAAAATTATAATTATACTAATTTATTTTCCATTTATATATATTAATATACGTACCATGTTACATATATATATATATATATATGTGTGTGTGTGTGTGTGTGTATATATATATATATGTTCTTTAAGACATTTATATATAACATGTTCTCTAAGATAACTACAATTGAAGAGTCCAAACGAGCATCTGTATTATCATACACCTTTAATAATTTGTAGGAAAAATGAGTACATGGACACATGAATGAAAAATATGGGTCCAATTTCTCTTCTTGTACTCACAAGAGTTTAATTATGTGCAATTATTCATTTTATGTAGAGTCCAAGTGACAGGCACATTTCAAAATGAGGTAATTAAATTCAATAGCAATATAAGAAAAAAATCATCCCTCATCAATAGCTGTTTTATTTCAGTTACTCATAGAATGCTTTCAAAAGAATGCTTTTCAGAACATTAGTAACTTTTAAGAATAATAATTGCATGTGTAAATGAACCAAATAATGAATTGTTTTACTAAATTCCCTAGTTTTTGCTCTATGATTCTGCAGGGAAGTTCTACGGCATGCTGAAAAACAGTCGTTGAAGAGGATTTCAGTAATGTAAAATTACACTGTGAAGTAAAAGCATATCATATCGGTATGAAGTTTTAGTGTACTCTGGAGTTACCTCAGAATCACAAAGCAATTAGCCAATAATGTTAAAAAGTTATGCCTAATTTAACTAATGGTTAATGGAGCCTAGTAAAACTGTCAGAGTTGATGAGCCCAGGGAGATTTTGTTCAGGAACACACATTAAAGTCAGGGCCCTTTATCTCCTTTCAGAGTTTAATCAGTATCTGGAACGATAGGCTTTTGTAGAGATATGCCAAAAATATGGGTTTTGTTTTTAATCTTTACGAAATTTATGTGTGAATAGGAACTAAAAAGAAGGCAGAGATTTGCCACTAAGTACATTGTATAGGTCACAAAACCATGCTTAGGCAGTCTCTAAGAAAACATAGTTTTCTATGACTACTAGAAGCTTTAATAGATATAAATAAGATCCTTCTCTCCTTTACAGTTTGAAAATACAGCAATAACTATACTTGTGATTTATTGAATGACAATGAAATGCAATTAAATAAAAGAGTGTTTGAAGTGATATGAAAGGGAATATAGAGGAGATAGATTTGCAGAACTAAGTCTTTCAAACAGGTTAGAAAAAAATGGCAGTGTCTTCTAGACAATAGTTTTGAAGTCCCTAGCTAAAGGGCAATGCACCGTTCTTTACGAGCTTCATGTTTTATTCATTAAATGGTTTGAGCTTGTAGAAGAAGTTATGTGTTTTCACAAAGTTTATGTTATAGATCCTTTACTCCAGGAAAACTCCGCTCCCTACTGTGAGAAATTCACTTGTTTCCAAAGTACCAAATTTAAGTAATGCATGAGAATGTGGACTTATGTACCAAAGAGAGAGGAAAAAATTCTACACAAGGAACTGAAAAAGACAGTCTTTAAAGAAATGCACCAATTAGCTAAAATATATCAGCAAAGTTTTGGAACATTCTAGTTCACTGCTAAAAGAAAATTCCACTTGTTCCTTGCCTTCTATCAAGAACTTTTTATAGGTTCTGATAAAACTTCTGTGACAAATTGATTGCATGTGAAGATATTGAGAGCAATTGTGATAACCAGCACATTTGAAATAACAAAAGGATCAACTAGGTTCCCAGTTTCTACCATAAAAACACACTGCACCAAAAGTTCAATTTAATATAGAAATAGAGACAATATTATCAATGACATGGCAGGAATCAAATTATTAATAGTAAAGAAATCAGAATTTCTTTAATTTCATAATAAAGGCTTCTAAAATCTAATAGCATTAGCCAAAATAATTTTATGAATAATTCAAAATACAAATGCAATATATTATTAATTTCCACATGAAAAAGTATGTATCTATGTATATTGAACTTTAGTGAGTATGTACAATCTGCAAAGGTCTATGTGTATCACTGTGGTGAGGTGAACAAAAATGTTTGTGGTTTGTATTCTGAATGAGTAAAAAAATTTACATATATATTTTTAAAAGTCAGACTGTAAGAAGTCTTAGTACAGTCAGACTGTAATCATTGCTAGTGTGGATTCTAAATTTATTGTGATTATAGTTAAAGAGAGGTTGATTCTAACAAAGAAATCTATGGTCTCAATGTATATGTCCCTCCAAAATTCATATGTTGAAATCCTACCCCCAAAAGGTGATAGTATTAGTATATGGGGGCTTTAAGAGATGATTAGTTCATGAAGGTGGGGCCCACATGCATGGAATTAGTCTCTTTATAAAAGAGCCCCTGAGGGAGTTTGCTCACTCCTTCTAATGTATAAGTACCCAGTGAGAAATCTTTGACTGGGAGAGGGCCCTCACCTGACCATACCAGCACCCTAATCTCGACTTCTAAGCCGCGGTACTGTGAGTGACAAATTCTTGCAGTTGTAAGCTACATAGTCTGTGGTATTTTATTCGGCAGTGGAATGGACTGCAATATGGAGAAACTGCAAAGCCTTAAGGAACTTAAAGAAGGTAGAGTCTGGGTAGAATTTCAGAAGGTGAATGTGATGAGAAAAAATATATTAAGCCATTTTGTTAACAGCAACTCATCTATTCATTCATTTAATAAGACAAATAAGAAATAACCTGTTTCACAGGCAGCACATTGTGCACTGGAGATGCAAAAACAAGTAAATTAGACAAGGTATTTGCACTTACGATGATCACAGTTTAGAGAGAATAGCAGACAAATTGAAAATAAGCAATATAACATTTTTACTTCAGCCATAAAAGTACAAATGATTTATTATTAATGGATAGGGGTGAAGCTCATAGCCAAGCTTGAGGTTGTCAAATTAGCTTTTCAGAGGATTAATAAGAGTTATAAAAGTTAAATAAATTTAGTCACACAACAGACAGAGGGAAGTTATAGGTAAAGACACAGTATACTAGGGTATACTGTGGTATATGGTAAGCAACAACATAAGAAGCCTAAGACATTAATGGAGCAGAGATTACAAGTCATGTTGCTTTGAGAGAAGATGAGAGGGGAAGGTGTGGAAAACACAATCCTACAGCCGCTGGTAGGTCAGCAAAAGTGAAATGCATAGGCATACAAGGCTCACTTAATTTGAGAAGGGACACAAGTTAGCTATTTAAGGGAAATGCTCCACTTGGAGGTAGAGCACATAGAACCTTCCCAGGACCTTCTTTTTCCATCTAGATGACACTCTTAGGATTGTTGAGCTTGTGTCGCCTTATGGATAGGAAAGGGGCTACACAGGAGGCCTTCTGAGCCTACTCAAATTTGGGCTTTTACTCCAGCCATGTCACTAACATCCTGATCTCAAATTCTGCCCTTACACAACAATGCTACTGGCATCCCTCCAGTTTCCCACACTTGGAACGGAATTATTTACTCATCTCCTCCAACTTTCCCAATGTGTCCCCAGATATAAAGTTACCAAGTCTTATCAATCTTGTTTCTTAAACATTTCTCTAAGCGCTCCACTTACTTTCCAGCATCTCTATAGTTTTTGCTATCCTCACCTTTCCTGTGACTTTCATTCCCTGCTGACTCATTTCTGTGTCTTAAATCTTAATTCTTTAAATTTATTTTGCACCATATAGCCAGAGTAATTTTTCTAAAACACAAAATTGAATATGATAATCCCACACACAAATCTTTTGATTAAATGTGGCTTAATCTTAGCTGGGTCACCTCGAAGAAGGTGCTTTTAAAGGCTTGGACCTTCTGAACAAGTAAGAAGAAAATACGTACAAGCCATAATTTTTCATATAAAAATTCAGGAAATTCACAGAACTGATGCTCATACATTGATGTATTATGATGGGTATATGACCTCCATACTAAAAAAAACACTTTTTCAGTGACTTGCCATGGCTCAGGATAAAATCAGGACCATACAGTTTGCCTTAAGAAGTCCCCAATTCTATCCTGATTCATCTCTCACTACTTTCCTCTGCATTTAAATGAGCCTTACGCTAAGTTCACAAAATGTACTCATAATTTTCCCAAACTCTGTAATTTTATTCCAACATCAGAACCTACCTACACTTTGGTAAGGCCTTTGTTTAAAAGTTCTCCCTAGACTATTTCTGTTCGAATTTTCCTGTCTGATCCACATATCAGCTTTCATTATATTTACTTGATTATTACATGTCTTCTAAGCCTTAAGCTCTACTTTTGTATCCACTGTCATGCATAGTGTCTCGTGCTCTATAGGTTATCAATACTATTTGTAAAATAAATGAATATTGGTATAATAAAGGGTAATGCATTAGTTAGTGTTACCTTCCAAACTGCAATATAACAAATAGGTCCAAATTGCAATGGCCTACAATAAAATATTATTTCACAATATTGGGGCTATTTGTCAGCTAGGATTTAACAAGTCTCATCTGTCTTGGATAGGCAAGCCTGGACTCCTGGCTTAAGGTTGGGTTTAAAGTATGCATTTCCAGTGGAAGTGATGTCCACTCACTGGGGTAAAAATTGGCTCTTGATATGTGTATGGGATTTTAGATATTATGATGATCTGTGTTCATCCAAATGGCTACAATATAGAAACAAAAATAGTATACTTGTGGTATTAGGATTTGTGGTATTAGGATTTCATGAGTGGGAGGAGGCATTTAGGGAAAAATATCTAAAGAGTTTCCTTAATAATATAATAAAGGTGGACATATACTAGTTTAGGTTTTTCTGTGTGTTTTCATTATATAATCCATGGTGAATGGGAAACAGTAGCATACTTCTCTTTAAGACAGAGACCAGAAGCTCCAAAAAGTCAAGCCAAATCACTCATACACATTCAAAGGCTCCGTGTGCATTATTTTTGCTCAAATTCTATTGAAGAGAGCAAATCACAAACCCAATATTTAAAGGGGCAATAAAGTTTACTCTGAGTATTCTAGAAGGAAGGTCTGTAAATTCACTAAGCAAAGGGCATGGACTTACAATTACCTTATAAACATGAATGGAGAATTAGATACAATAATCCAATCTACCACATATGAATTCTGGAATTCTAGAATGAATATAAACAATTTTAAAAGCTGTCAGTCTTGGGCACAAGTATTTGAGATAGGAACATATAAAAAAAATAGGGCTGAAATTTGCAAAACAAAAAATTTCCTTCTGTCACCTTTGTTTTCTTCTTGGACTAGCGTTCTGACAGTCTGACTGTACAAAATCTTGTCAGTTGACAGTTTACAGTGTTTTGAATTTATTGAGCTTTCATGTGAAATATGAAGCATTTGCAAAATGTCTCCATTTTAAGCTACACTAAATAATTCAATAGTTAAATTATATAAATGAAAAATAATGGATCATGGAGCTTAATTTCATTTTCAGTTTTATCATTTAAAAACATTAACAGAAAACTTTTTAAAATGTTTTATTACTTTTTTAATTTAAAAAATTTATTTTGAGAGACAGTGTGTGTGAGCAGGGTAGGGGCAGAGAGAGAGGGAGAGAGAGAATCCCAAGCAGGCTTCACATTGTCAGAGCAGAGCCTGATGCAGGGCTCAAACTTACAAACCATGAGATAATGACCTGAGCCAAAACCAAGAGTTGGAGACTTAAATGACTGAGCTACCCAGGCATTTTCCTGGGTAAAAAAGACTTCTATATAGCAAGTCTTTATGACTGAAATAATCATGTCGGTATGCATAAATTACTATGACATGATATCATAGGTAAAGTTACTAGATGGTCTAGGTTATCCATCAATAGGGTGGAAATAGATACATCATAGACAATAAACTCAGACCAATCAAGACTTACACACTGAAAAAAACCAGCTTCTTAACTTCACATATACCATAAGAAGAGTACCAAAGTATTTTTTTAGGGACTTGGAAAAAGTCATTGATTATAAAAGTGAACATTTAAGCAATTCTATATCAATGAATGATGATGATGATGATGATGATACATCCACAATACTAAAGTATCTTTGGGATTAAAATGAAGCCAAAAACTGGAACAAAAATTTTTGATTATTTCAGACAGATAACTATGTAAAGGAAATTTACAAAGTAAAACACATTTTGGAATCAAACACTGACTACAAGTTACAATGTGGCTAATGATGCAAACTCTAAAGTCAGTTGCCTGGGTTGTGTTCTAATTCTACTTAACTATTCATGGAAAGATTCCCTTTCCTCATCTAAAACTCAAGAGTAAGTATCCAACAAGTAGTATTTATTCTTATTTAATTACTAGATTTCATCCTCTAACCTCCTGGAGCAGTATGCACAAATTTTCTCTGTAAAGGGACACATGGCAAATATTTTCAACTTTGTGGAACATACTGTCTCTGTCACAACTACTCAGCTCTATCACTGTCCTGTGAAAACAGTCACAAAAAGTACATAATTAATCAGTGTAGCTGTGTTCAAAAGAACAATGGGAACAAAGTAGCAAATAAACAATCATACCTAAGAATTGTGTCTGGGAAAGAAAGACATGGACAAGGTAGAAATTTACCCTCCTTTAATGTTAAAGCAATTAAGATTCAAAGATTTTTTCTTACCATAGTTTAACCAATTTATCCTTTCTACATACTCTATCTTAATAACTGGAAAGAAAAAAAAATGACATGGAGACAGTTCGTGCTGTTTGTAAGAAAATAAGAAAGTCCTATTTTCACTTAGGAGGTGAAGTTATTTTTTAAGAATAAAGATTGAAGTTTTTGCTTGGAACATTTGAGGAGGGTAGAAAATATGAACATCTTTTTTTTTGAAAACATGAACATTCTTACTGTTTAAGAGAAGAGACAGTTAAATGGAAATAATGAGACTCATGGCCAATTATTACTGAGTTAGTAGCTAGGCTATAATGCTACAGATTTGTGGAGATACTTTTACTTTTTAAGTTTATTTATTTATTTTGATAGAGGGAGAGACAGAGCGCAGGAGAGGCAGAGAGAGAGGGAGAGAGAGAGAATCCCAAGCAGGCTCTGCACTGTCCGTGTGGAGCCCAATGTGGGACTTGAACTCATGAACTGTGAGATCATGACCTCGGCTGAAATCAAGAGTCACACATGTAACCTACTGGGCCAGACAGGCACCCCAGAGATACCTTTATTTTAATGTGTTCATGTGAGTGTGTGTGTATAGCATGTGGTGTGTGTGTGTGTGTGTGTGTGTGTGTGTGTGTGTGTGTTTGTACTGAGTATCACTTATTAGCCCCAGTGTGAGCACACAAAATTCAAACATCTATTTGATTTAGTGTTGATGTCTCTCCAGGTCAACATGAGGAAATGACATGAGGTCATGGACAGGAGAGCAAGAAAGATTCCAAAACTGGCAAGAGAATGGTTTAAAATTTAATAATCCTAAAATTGAAACTAATAAGGATGGACAGGAAGCTCTGTAGGAACTTATAAATTAGTAAAATAAAAGTGGTCAATAATGTAAAAGGTAAATAGTATATCTGATATAACAGAGGAATGGAAGGATGAAAGCTTGTAATCAGAAAGTGTTGGATGATTTCAGGTAAAGAACATCTCTTGAATGTTACTCAAGGGGTTAAGTTTACGGATCTGAAAGTGGTTTTGAGCAGGGAGGAAGGCACCATTTCTTTCCTCTTTCAGACATGTAGGGCAAGGAAGGTTAAGCACCACTCGAAAGACTGAGGGCTTTATTATTCTCCATCCAAGAACCCACTGGGTAGATAGCATAGAATTAAGAAAATTTCTCCTAGAAGAGAAATAAACAAGAGGCATTACACCAGATGAGTTATTTCCACAAATTCGTGAAGTTCAGAGAAATATGAGAGCGTGTTGATTGATAGAAGATGGCAAGAAAGATCATCTGCTCAAGAAAGTACTGCAGGGGCACCTGGGTGGCTTAGTTGGTTCAGCGTTTGACTCTTCATTTCGGCTCAGCCCACGATCTCACGGTTTGTAGGTTCAAGCCCTGCATCAGGTTGTGTGCTAGAAGCCTGCTCCAGATTCTCTCTCTCCCTCTCTCTCCACCCCTCCCCCACTCATGTTTTTTTTCTCTCTCTCTCTCTCAAAATAAATAAATAAAAAACTTCAAAATAAAAAAAAAGAAGGTACTGCAGTGGAGGTGAGCCAATCTTACTGAGAACTCAGGTGGACTCTGTTTTCAGAGTTCCTGGGTACATAAGATTGAGAGAAAAAAGCAGCTATAAATAGGGGTTTAAAAATGGGCATATCTGTCAGCTGTGAAATAGCCACATGATTGAACCAAAAACTGTTTTGAGAATAGTTATACCAGTCTGTCCCCTTCTCTGCCTACTTCCCTCCTCAACACTTGAGGACAGCAGCCAGGCGTTTGCATTTAACTATAAAAAACTTGAGGGTAATTTAAAGAAACTGTCAAGAGAGAACTCGGCTTTTTGGCAAAAAGTGATCACTCCCACACAAAGACATTCAAAGGGACCCAACAGCCATCTCTCCTTCAACACACCCAAAAGAAGAACGAAAGCCCTGCCAACCTTCTCTTTAGTCACGGATCCACTGCAGGAAAAGACGTAAATATCAATGAAGTAAATCTATTAAGAATTAGTTATAGTAATTAGCATAGTATCTTGTTGTTTCAGATTGAAAAAAGTAACATTTAAGAGAAAAATGAGCATTATTTATTGACAAGTTTAAAAATCTAAATAGTCCAGAAGATATTGCCTCCAAAAAGCCAGTAAAATGTTAACAAGAAAAAACTATATAGTTTAATCAGAGGGCAAGAAAAAGGTTTTAGAAAGTAAAAATGTGAATGCAAAAAATAATAGATGTGTTTTAAATGAGTTATTTTAAAAAATGTATAGCTAATGAAGATGAGAATCTTCACCATGAAAGTACTCATGAAGTCCAATACAGGGCATCTGGGTGGCTCAGAGAGTTAAGCATCTGACTTGGGCTCAGGTCACGATCCCAGTTTGTGAGTTGGAGGCCTGCCTGAGGCTCTGTGCTGACAGCTCAGAGCCTGGAGTCCGCTTTAAATCTGTGTCTCCATCTCTCTCTGCCCCTCCCCAGCTCAAAAATAAGTAAACATTCTCTCTCTCTCAAAAATAAATAAACATTAAAAAAAATACCAACATAGTATGAGAAACCAGACCAAACCAATGAATCACATCTAGCAACTTCCTTTGGATACTTCAGTCTTCATTTGGAGACTTCAAAAAGATACAAAAGATTCTTTTGTCTTTCAGAAAGAAAAAAAAAGCAGGCCTCTTAGAAAGAAAGCACATTAGAATTCATTTATCTGAAAAATGTATGTTAGAGGAAAATGGAAAACGAATTCCAGTCTGGAAAATTATTTTGATTGCAGAATTCAATACTCTTTAAATCAATGATAAAAACAGATATTTTACATTAATTATCAATAAAGATATTTGACAGATATACAGACTATCAGGAATGTTACTTTTTTTCTACCTTTTCTGGAATACATTAATTGAGGTAGTGTTCAGGAAAAGGAAGAGGAGAATAGGAGAGAAGTTACAGCCTCTGTGATGCTCTTGCTCTAACTGGTGAGAATAGTGAACTGAGGCCTTAGTGTGATAGATCTTTAGTAGGGCTAAGAGAAAATCCTGAACAGATTATAGCTGAAAATTGTAAACGCCCTTGGGAAACTACCACCAGGAAGAAAACAATTCTGAATACTAAAGAGAATGCTAGAAATACTGATTACTGTTGAGACTATGATGAAAGCTATAGCTTGTTCATCAAGAGAAGAGAAAGTCAAATGAAAACCTCAAGAGAAACAAGAGTTGCAAAAGCATACCATAGTCCAAGTAGAAAGCAAATTGAAGTGTTGCATGATTTTGAACAAATATTATAGTGCTTAACGACTCAGGTTAGGCTAAACCAGGCTACACAGTTCATACACATCTGACATCTCAGGGGCTTAACAAATAGATTTATGTGCTATTATTCAGGGTTTGCCCTTGGGCTCATTGGTTCTATAGCGTGGCTGCTTTCCAAATGGTGGGTGACTCAGGGATTCACATTGCTTCACCTCACTATCATATCATCTAGAACACACGGGATGCAGATCGCTGAAATGAGAGGAATGTGCTGGAGGGCTACAATAATGTTGTCCTATTCGCTGGGAGTATCTGGTTTCATATTCCTAACTGTAAAAAATCTGGGACATGAAGGGAGCATATACACACTCAGTGAAGAGTAAATGCTTCCACCACAGAGTGTAGACTCTGAGTATCAATTTGACCTTGACACCAGAAAATTTCTTGTCTAAGTGCTACAGAGAATCTTGCTTTGGACCTGCAGAGAAGAAAATTAATCTCAGCATATTTATTGGATCTGTCACAGCCAGTATTATTGTAGCCATAATAAGATAAGCATTCTTTATTGCTTACACTGTAGCCCATAGAAAAATGGCTTATTTATAATTTTTAAGCAAAATGTAACATAAAAGTAGTTTTATGTTATAAAAGTAAAATGATAGTTGTCAAGATGGGAGTTAGCAGGGAGAGGTCAATAGAAGGAAAATTATTAATATCTACATTTCACAGTTTAGGGGATTAAAAATACTCCTGAAATTTAATGGAGACAGAGATAAAAGATGTAAGTCAGGGGTAGAGATAACCAACTGAAAAACTACTGTAGAATGTGTGAACAATTTTAAGAACAAAGTAGGAATAAAGATGACAAGATATATGTTAAAAAAAACCTGAGTCCTTTCATTGTGGGGGACAATAGATGTTTTTTAATGTGATTAAGAAAGATAACAGATATTATTTAAGTTACAGAAGAAAGCAAAAAAAATTAAAAATGAAAATGTTTAAAAATGTTTCTATAGCAAGTGAAACTGAAGGGCAAGAGGGTGAGTTTGAAGACTGTACTGTATATTATGAATGTTTCTACAGCATTTAATTAAAACGGGGTGACTTGTGGCTTCTGTTATGCAGATGGATTTCTGAGGTCCTAAAGTGGAGGACAGTGAGTGGTAAGAACCCATTCCTTTTCATGAGAATTATTACTCATCCACAAGGCCCACAGAATAGTTCTCTGATTTTTAGGTCATCACCCACTTTTTGGTTCTAAGAAAAACAGAATAAGTTCAAAAGTGAGGACCTGATACAGATATTTTGGTTCCCTGATATAAAGAGCTAGCATATTCTCTCCTTTCTTCATGGCCAAGGGTAATGATGTTACCCTTCTGTCTGAAGTGAGACTTCAAGAGTATGACTCAAAAATTGTTGGTTTTGTGTTCTTGGATGACTTGAAAAAATCCAGCTTTAGTAAAGGGCTACAGCTGTAGTGAGGCAACTCCAGAAGAGAATGTTTTGTGAGTCATGCCATCAAAGGAGGAATCGAGGGAAAGTCACAATAGAATAGTTTGCCCACTTCAGGGAACGGTGGAATTATTCTTTTACCCCACCTGGCAAGTCTCCCAGGAGCCAAAATCACCCTGTACAAGAAAAAGGCAGCATTTGAGTGTGTGTTGCTCAAGAGAGCACCCCTCCAGCATCATGTGTCAAATAAGACCTTGTTCTTTTCTTTTTATCTCTCTCCCTATTGTGTCCCTGAAGGAAAAAGAAGCAGCTTGAATAACCAGGGGATAGGAGTGAAAGAACAAGACAAAAGGACAGGTCTTGTGATACTCATTTTCATCATAAGTTAAGGAGTCAGGGTCAGTCCAGAGCAGAGAGATGGATGTGAAGATGTAACTGAGATATGAGATAAAAGTTTGATTTAGATTGGACTGGGTTTCTTCACACTTAAACAAGACCTAGAATTCTTTGATGGGGTACGGCTTCCTTGTCATCCTAAATTGGTGTTGGCAAAGAGGGAAACTGATATTAACAGTGGATGAGATAGGGTGTCATTCCCATTTCATATCAAGTAACCCTCCTTAGAATTTTATTTTTCCTTTGAAGATGAAGCAGCTTCTATATTTATAGCCTTGACAATCTTAAGACTTGCATTTTGAATCCATATTCAGTTGTTTTGTTTCTTTTAAATGCTTTTTTGAGGCTTTTGATGCCAAAAATATTATGCATTCTCTAGATGTTTTGAGGTAGGCTTTGTATTTTACCTTATTCATAGCATACCGATTGGTTGTTCATTTTTAAAAATTTTTACTATTCTTTTAATTAGCCAACTTCCCAGCTTTATCACTTATCAGAATAGAAATAAGTACACTGGCAATGCTGTATGTATATAAATATGTGTGTGTTTGTGCCTAATTGTAAAAATAATTCATATTTGGAAGAGTTTAGAGGACAAGAACACTGTACTAATCATTATTTCAACATAAATGTTTAGTTGTAACAATTGTATTTTTGATTTCTACAATACCAGAGTAGGTATGTTTCAAGATCTATTTTTATCCATTTGTTCAACAAACACTTAGTGAACTCATTGTCAGGCACGCAGAATACCAGGCAAACCACAGACACATTTATTGCCCTCAGATAAATAACAGTCTAGGGTAAATAGGAATACTAAAATAAATACACAAATACTAATAATTGCAAACATATGTTTTAAAAAACACAAAGGAAAAGCACTGGGTGTCTTAAAGAGTAGTTATCAGCACTGCGACCTCATGCATGAATAAGATTAATGAGACAAGGGGTAAGAGTATCAGAGGTATTTCATGAATGCATTCATTCTTTGTGCAGATATTCTGAGGTCAAAACATACATTTCACATGAGAGGAGCAGTAAGATTAGATTTCATAACTCTCTACCAAAATTAATACTTTCAAATGTGTTTCCCAACATTTCTATCATACATGAGCCCCATGTGTTTCTAGTTGTAATAAACAATACCCAGAGAGATTAATTCTGCTTCAAAAATAATATTTCTGTGATTTCATCTGAGCTTGATGGTTTTGGAAAATAAAACCCAGAGGCTGCTGGGTGGCTCGGTCAGTTATGTGTCCAACTCTTGGTTTTGGCTCAGGTCATGATCTCATGGTTCAGGGGGTAGAGTCCTACATCAGGTTCCACACTGACAATGCAGAGCCTGCTTGGGATTTTTCCTCTCTCTCTCTCTCTCTCTCTCTCTCTTTCTCTCTCTCTCTCCCCCTCTCTTTGTCTTTCCCCAGCTCACATTGTCTCTCTCTCTCTCTTTCTCTCTCTTTCAAAATAAATAAATAAACTAAAAAAAGAAAAAGAAAAAGAAAAGAAAATCCAGAGAAATGAATATATCATGTTGAAGGCAGGACACATGTTTACATCAGAAATTTTGTGGCTAGGGTAATCTTTGGTCCTGACAATATAGACATGTTCATTTTCAACACGCATTGATGCCTCAAAATAAGCTAGATGAAACTAGACAAAATGTGACTGTGACTTTTTTCTCCTTTCTCTATTTATTCTCTATTTGGTTTAATGTGCTGGCAAAAGAGTGATTGCAAATATGCATTATTTACAACACTATGATAATCCTTTCTAAAGAGCATTACTAAAACCAGCTGAAAACAAATAAATTGAAAGAGCAAAAAGTAATCACATTAATGATTTTTTAAATAAAATACTTGAACTAAGTACAATAAAGAGTATTTACATTTAACAGTATTAAAATTAAGAACTTTGAATTCAATCATCTTATTCTTGCAGGTAATATCAATGATCCAATTACTTATGGTAATAGTAAACCTTCTCCACTCTTTAGAGTTGTTTATATTTATAAGACTTGATCAAGTGGGTGTTAGTAAAGACCTTTGCATTCTATGTTACACTTGAAATTTCATTTGAACACATTTATAAGAAGCCCTTTAATGTACTTGCTATTAAGTTTATATGTTCAAAGTCCAGATGAGGAATAAACGGATGTTCTACATGCTTGAAGAAAACAGATTCTGTTTCTCTTAATCTTTTGGAAAGTTGAAAGAAAAAGAAGTAACACATGCCTGAATTTCCCAGATAGTGACTTGTACTGTTCATTTTACCTTTTTTTTTATTTTTTAAAATCATTGTTCAGTGGCCCCTGCTGTTTTTTTCTGTTTCTGAAAGAATTTTTAATAATTTGTCATATATCTGCAGTAACAATTATCATGAAGGATATATTAGTGAGTAGAGCCAAACTTCGGTCTAGATTTATTATAATTTCAGCCCTAGTATTTTGTATGTTTCATCTGCATCACAGTAAAGGATACATAACTATCTGAAAGTCATAAGCAGAAAACCACACAAGTCTACCAAACTGTAGTCATTTCAATCACAGCTTATGAAAAATTCAGAAAGCAGAGTTGCCAAATATTATCTTTTGAATTATAGAAACAAATACTACAGACATTTCCAAAATCTTTACTCTGGTTTGAATTGACTTAAAATTTATAGTGAGAAAAACTCCTCCAGTAATATACAGACTCTATGTAAAAAAATGTAAAAAGAAAGAAAAAAACAGCATCAAGTCTTTTGTTTTGCTCTTTTTTTCTGTTTTTGAGCATAGTCTGCCAAATTGTTTTAATAATGTTCAATGATGATCATAAGTACTATAATAGCATCTGTGGTCTTGACCATAGCTGGGACACAAGAAGAATATTTCTGGTTACCCCTACAAAATAAATACATACGGAAATTCTATGGTCAGCACGCATGGTATTGCAAATACAGGGTAGATTAAGATTGAAAATTTCAAACCCAAAAGTGTCCTTGGAATGGATTGAACCTCCTGATTCTCCACATTCTATTTTTAGTATCAGTCTAATTATGTCTTTGATATCAATCTTTGTTTTTCCTTAAAAGAGTGGAGGAATCAGATCTTATTAACCATATAGAAAAAACACAAGAGGAAGAGGGCAGCAGAAGAGGAGGAGAGAAGGGGAAGGAAAAATCCCAGAAACAATGGCCTGATATCAGAGGAGTAATATCAAATATTCCTTAATGTTATTTGAACAGAATATAATTGTGCAGAGTAAATAACAAATACAAAAACTCAAAACAAAACAAAACAAAACAAAAACAAAAACAAAAACCTTTGACTCTAGGTGTCTTGGTACTAGAAACTTCTGCCTCTGTTCAAGCATAGAGTTAGCCCCGAGTTTGGTAAAAACTGAAAATCACCATGATGGCATAACTAAGTAGAAATACTCAAGTTCTATACTTTCATATATGTATTTTTCTTTATGTATATTATGCTTCATTAAGTAGTTAAGAAAGGATACTGATGTGGAGCATATTCTGTGTAACAATATATTAATATTATTTTCTAATAGTGTATTTATAAAATCTCTCAATAATGCTAAATTTACATTGATTCTATAAGTGAATTTCTTTAAATTGACCAACAAAATGTATCCATATCTCTTTTTACTATTTAAACCCTATCTACTTGTCAGTGACTTGATTATCCTTATCTACTGGTCTGATGGCTGCAAAGCTTAAGTTCTCAAATTTGATTCATGTTAATAGATATCCAGCATATTTTGCTAACTCCATTCTACACCTTAAAAGTTTGCCAATTTTAAATGATCATATGCATGCCTTTATCTCATTCATTTTTGCATATTTAATCATTGTCTAGACTACATTTTATCATTAGCTGTCTCCATGATTTGAGATGTCACTGAGTTTCAAGTGTTGAAATAATATTAGAAGAAAAAAATGAACTGCTGTTTTGTTACAGTAAGATGATAAATGATACAATGGAGATGTGCTCTAAAAATACAAGTGGTAAACAAAATACAGCAGAATTTGTTCTCACAGGTAAACTTTTAACATATATATATATATATATATATATATATATAAAATTTTATATATTTTAGTCATAAAGTACAGTTTCAAAATTTGGCAAAATAAGGCTAGGTTTTCAAACAATAGGTATAAATATGATTTTTTTAAAAATCCAGACAAAAGGATTTATAATTTTTAATGACTATAGAAGAAAAACTTGACAAGCTAAAAAATACGTATATTAAACTGCTTCATTGCAAATTAAATTAAAAAAAACTATTGCACAGTATTTGAATATTATGCTAAAAATAGTATGCTCTAAGTTTTTAGAGAAAGTGTTAAACTGGTACAATAATTTTGGAAAGAAATTTTAAATTTGGTGATATGTAATCATTTTTATATTTTCAACTAAAGACTCCCAACAACTTGCTACTGTTTGTAACAAGTTGTGGCAGTATATTTTATGAGCTATGGAGTGGCTCTATGTTTTGACCCAATAATTTCATTGTGTCAAAATTTACTATTAGGAAGTTATATAATAAGCAGAAAAAGCTAAATAATTGAACATATTCATGGCAGTATGATTTATAATAACTAAAATTTAGAACACAAAGATATACGATAAAATGTATTTTTACATGAATTCAATATATATGTGTTTAGAAACTATGGGTTTCTAACTGTATAGATAGAAATACGTGGTTAGAAACTGAATGTTGCAAAATAAGGACAATTTTTGGGATATATTAAGTATAATCCTTAGACAACAATGACGCTATTATTATTGCAACAGCTAAGGACATACACATAAACCCAGGTAAGGATAGGAAAAGAAGGTGAAAATATTATTTTGTGAGGTTCTTGCTTTCCTTTTCTTCTATAATATTATATTGCAAATATCAGAGATAAAATTTATTGAGTGCTTGTATTTTACCAAGAGCTATATTTATGTTATTTTATTGATGCTCAACTGAGGATTCATATTAAAATTATAATACAACCATTTTTTCCCTTCCTTTCTTAATGGTATACACAATAATGGTACGTTTTCAATTGATGGGGATTTAGGTGATATTAAATATTGCCTGTGGTATGGCTTTAAATTTTTTTTTAATGTTTATTTATTTTTGGGAGAGAGAGAGAGCGAGCAGGGGAAGGGGCAGAGAGAAAGGGAGACACAGAATCCAAGGCAGGCTCCAGCTTCTGAGCTGTCAGCACAGATCCCGATGCAGAGCTTGAACTCACAAACTGTGAAATCATGACCTGAGCTGATGTTGGTCACTTAACCAATTGAGCCACCCAGGCCCCCCAGCCTGTTGTTTTATTATTATTTTCTAGTAAGGCTCAGAGAGATTTACTATTTTGCTAAAGATCACATTGTCAATTATGTGGTTATGTAATTATGTAACACGGTTATGTGAATCAAGTCATACTTAATTTCAAAGCCTTCTCTTTTTTCACCAAGAGGAAATGAGAAATAAATAAGTCCTAGATACTATAGACTTTTCTATAAAGAAGACATGCAGGACCTGCCAACATATATCTGTGTCTATGATCTTTTACTTATATGTCAAACAAATATTTTTGTTATCAACACACACACACACACACACACACACACACACATATACACACACATTTCATTCACTTTTGTGAATATTTTATATAGGTATTTTAAAGGCAAATCAGGAGAAAGTACACCAGAAAGTGCTAGGCACATTCTTTTTTTAAATTGTGTGATCCTAATTTATTTCATTCACTTCAAATAACATTTGCCCAAACTTCCATATTTTGATTTATAAATATTTTAATAAATTATGATATCTTTTTAAAAGATCGTCACTCTTTAACTAATGTATTATACTCTTGAACATTGATTTTCCTTTTTGTATTTGCTCCAAGAGCAAGCTTGGCTTATGTCTTCTAAGACACTTAACCAATATGAGCTGTAATGAGTAATCTGTCTACTTTTTTCGGGGGGTGGGGGTGTGGAGGGGTTGTTTCTTTGTGGGGAAAGGGAGCAGTGTGAACTCATCACCAAAGGTTATGGCAAAATAATGCTGCTCAATAAATGCATACAAGATGAAATAATAAATAGATGTTAAGCTCCCTAAAACTGTATGGTCTTATGTTTAGTTTCAGTATGATGTTATAGCCTGAACCAAATCTAAAACTAAATACAAAAAAAAAAAATACTGAAACTTATGTCTTTGATGAAATCTCTTGAAGACAAGAAGGAAGATAATACAGCGCAGCACACAGTCAGCCTTCTAAAAACACTGTTTTATATTTTCCCCTAAATTCTTTTTTTAATGTTTACTTATTTTTTAAGAGAGAGAAAGTGAATGGGGGAGGGGCAGAGAGAGAGGCAGACAGAGGATCTGAAGCAGGCTCTGTGCTGTCAGCAGAAAACCCAAGACAGGGCTTGAACCCATGAAATGTGAGATCTTGACCTGTGCTGAAGTCAGAGGCAAAACCGACTGAGCCACCCAGATGCCCATCCTCTAAATTCTTATACAGCATGAGTACTCATACAAACCTCTCTTCTCTTAAACTCTTAACACTTGCTGAACTTTTCTCTCAAGCTAACTTAGTCTGCCTTACTCTATACCATTTTGTGTACTTTAAATATCCTATGTTTTTAAAGTGTAAATTAATCTAGTCTTTGTACCTGGACAATTTTATTCTTCATCCACTACCATGAACTGCACATCAAAAGTTCAGATATAAGGGGGCGCCTGGGTGGCGCAGTCGGTTAAGCATCCGACTTCAGCCAGGTCACGATCTCGCGGTCTGTGAGTTCGAGCCCCGCGTCGGGCTCTGGGCTGATGGCTCAGAGCCTGGAGCCTGTTTCCGATTCTGTGTCTCCCTCTCTCTCTGCCCCTCCCCCGTTCATGCTCTGTCTCTCTCTGTCCCAAAAATAAATAAACGTTGAAAAAAAATTAAAAAAAAAAGTTCAGATATAAGTAGGTAGATAAGAAACAAAAACACTTAGTATGTATGGGAAAAATATATGCTAACAAGTTTTCATTTTGTCCAAGTCACAGAACACATGCAGAATGAACCAAGTTTCCTATATACCTTTTACTTTTTTCAATTCCCAGTCCCAATTTTAGGGATCCTTATGAGCTCAGGGAGAACTCTGGATATTTTTCTTTCCTCTAGTTGGGTGCCCAGTGAAGAAGAATAGTTTTATTCCTTTTATCAATGGAGTTGTTTATGAAGGAAAAAACTTGGGTAGTTTTGGGACTTACTCTGTTTTGGTAAAATTATACTTTAGAAACACAAAAACAAAGCAATCTGTTCTTGAAAAAAGTGTAATGTCATCTTAATCTGCAAGGTGAAAACGGAACTATCCATTGTTGTTTTTTTTAGTAAAACAAACTGGGTTTGCATACAATTTCCCATATTAAAACATTAGAGGCAAGTTTCTCCCCAAAGCAGATTTAGATTGGAGTACTGGTTTCCCCAACATAAATTTAACTTCATTTGAAAAATTCAAACGTGTGGAAATTCACTCAAATTTTATGGTTGCTTTATTTGGAAAACTAAGTTTAGATCATATGATTGGATATAAGAATTTTCACACATGCATTTCGAATATAATTCTCTTTGTCTCCTGGTTGTTAGTACTGCCATTCTCTACTGCTATTTCTGCAAGATCTCAGATTGGAGGACAAGAGGACCCCTTAAACTTCTGAAGGTGGGTGCCACACAAATGAAATGATAAAAAGCCCTGGAGATTTTTTTATGCTGGGGACTGAGCTAGTTCTCACATATGGGAATTCAATAGAAAATACTAAAATACATGACCCTAGGATTTTAGGGCCTTTTGGTGTGTTGGACCCTGGCAACTTAATGGGACTACATTCCCCCAATTTCACTTATCTGAATGCTTCTGGTTCAGAGTTGACTACAAAAGAAATTTGTGTGAGGTTTAGAAGGAAGGAGGTGACAGCCATATGCTGTGAAGTTCGTGGGCACAGGATGCCTCTGAAGTTTGCAGACACTGTCTCTGATATGCCAGCTTGCCTCGTTGGCACGGATGGGGCAGGCCCAGAAAATGCAACTCTACCAGGTTGGACCAGCTCAATTATTTCATCTTCTCTGAGTCCTACTGATATGCATGTTCAGCCACATGACCAAGGACAGGAGTCTTGTGGCATTGAGAAGCAAATGTGAGTTTCAGTTTGTACTTGTGGGTTCCAGGGTCTCTTGGCTCTCCTCAATTCACATCTACCTTTTCTTTCCAAAGGCAGCCATGATAATTTACAGCAAATTCAGGAGCAATAGCCTTTCATGCACTTCTTTACATCCTCCTCTCTATTGTGGAAGGCTGAATCTCTCTACACTGTGTGCCTTATTCATCGTAAATGGTGTTTCGACAGTCCCTGAAACTGACTGGATATGTCTGTGGGCTAATAGAACAGGGAGCTGTGCTCATCACTCTTTATCTTTTATTCTCTCAGAAATCTTTACAGAGTTTTAAAACCCTTAATATGACCTTGATAAGAGAGGAAGTTAAGGGAAACAACTGGATTCATACAGGAAGTAAATAGGTACAAAGAGAGCTATGGCCTGGAGTTAAAGTGTCAGAAACTCTGTTAAGTGACTTGGTAGCTTCACCTGGAGAAGCAAGAGCAAATATGAAGATGGCTTTGCAGAGCTGGTAGTTGATTATGTTAGCTTTATATCTATGCCATAACAAATCACCACAAATTTAGGGCTGTGTTCCTTCTGAAGACTTTAGGGGGAAATCAGCGCCCTTGCCTTTTTAAGCTTCTAAAGACTACCCACATTCCTTGGCAACATAACCCCCTTCCTTCATCGTCAAAGCCAGAAATGTTGCATCTTTCTCTGAGCTCAGCCTGAAAAAGCTCTTTCCTTTGAAGGATTCCTGCAATAAGACTGACCCATCTGGAGTCATCTTCCCATCACAAGGTCTTTACAAACTTAGTCACATCTGCAGTCTTTTTGTCACATAAGTTAATATACTGTCAGGTTGCAAGGACTGGGATGTGAACATCTTTGGGGGGGGCATTTTTCTGCGTCGTATAGTATTCAAAGACTTCACAGAAATTACTTCTAGAAAACTTTAGAGAAAAGCTATAGTTCCTATCAGTTCAGTTCCTATATGTAGTCCCTGTTTATCATTTGGATATATTTATTTGAATCCTAACAAAAATATGATCTTAGACATGAAACTAAAAAATGAAAATGAGTAAAACTTGTCTTGTTTGTTTTGTTTTATTTATGCTTTTGTTTTCAGAATAGTGGAGCAATTCATTGTCTTGTATTTTTCTGGTTGTTATCTTTAAGTACATAATACAGGATGGGGGATGGATTAAATCGGCGATGGGCATTAAGGAGGGCACATGTGATGAGCACTGGGTGTTATATGTAAGTGATAAATCATTCTACTCCTGAAACCAATACTACACTATATGTTAACTAATTTGAATTTAAATAAAATCATGGGTGAAGAAAAAATTACACAGTATAAGACATGCTCCAGTTCTCAAATGAGAGCATAAAATCAGGGAAGTAGAGGACTTGAGAAAAAGAGGTAAAAAATAATGTACCTATTTTCTTGTCAAACCCTGCATATGTATGCCAAAGAACAGAAGTTAGTGTACCTTTAACATTAATCTTTTTATATATCTCAATTACTTTCTTTTTTATAAACCTTGTCAGGGAAGCCTTTCATTAGTTATTCCAAATTCAAGAAAATCTATAGTTTTTTTTTTTAATTTTAATTTCTGGAGGGTTAGTCCTAACAAGGCTAATGCATTAATAATTAGCAGTTATTTTTCATAATCTTTTGAAAAACATAGTTTATCACCCTAAGGGGACATAAACATTGTTCTACCATGGAAATTTTAACAAATGTATCATTTCAAACTCAATAGTATTTAGATAATAACTCTTGAAACTAATGTATTTCCCTCTTCAGTAAACAGAGACCAAAATGTAATTTCACAGTGAAGAAATGTGATTTTAATTCATTATTTAAAACATGATTTTAATTCAAATTTTAAAGTGAGTGACATGCCAATATCTTCTCATTTTTGTAGTAGTCCAGGGGCACCTGAGTGGCTCAGTTGGTTAAGCATTCAACTCTTGATTTTGGCTCAGATCATGATCTCATGATTTGTGAGTTGGAGCCTCATGTTGGGAGGAAACTGCTTGGGATTCATTCTTTCTCCCTCTCTCTCTGCCTCTCCCCTGTTCTCTTTCTCTCAAAAATGAATAAACTTAAAAAAAAAGACTTAAAAAATAGTAGTCCTGTAGTCCGTTTCTGCAATCTCAAAAAATATTGAGGGGCATCTGGGTAGCTCAGTCAGTTAAGCATCTGACTTCAGCTCAAGTCATGATCTCACAGTTCGTGAGTTCAAGCAAGCCCCGAGTCAGGCCCTGTGCTGACAGCTGAGAGCCTGGAGCCTGTTTCAGATTCTGTGTCTCCCTCTCTGTCGGCACCTCCTCTGCTCACACTCTGTCTCTCTCTCTCTCTCTCAAAATAAATAAACCTACAAAAAAAATTTTTAACACATTGGGCCAAATTCTTCACTCAAAATTTCACTTTAAGGCCTATGATTTAAACTAACATTTTACATATGTCTAAAACAATGTGTTTGATACCTGTAATGTTTTTCCAAATAAAAATTATCTTACTTATTTTTCCTAATGTAGGTATTAAATGCAACATTGTACAGATGATTGCTCTGAGACTCTTGAGTTGAATAAACCTGTTCATATCCTGGACCCTAGTGACCCTGAATTTATACCATATGCCTTTCCTATCACACCAAGTCTCTTAATTTTTCTAAGCAGAAAGCTGTTGTGAGCTGTTGGTCTCTGTGTCCTGTGCCTGTACTGTTTCCCTTGTGGCAGCCTTTCTCATCCACTACATAAAAGGCAAATATTTGCTTTCTATTTATAACATGTTACTCCTTTTATCCTAATATATTTCCTCATATCCAATTCACTAGTTGTCTGACTCCGGTCCTGTAGCCATCCATCAAAGCATGCTTTGTATTAGATTTTTTTCTTTTAATATTAATAGTCAATAAAATACTTTAAATATTTATATTTAACTAAAAATGTCTGCCAGGTGAATTTGTAATATGCACCTGGCACTTGAATGAAAATCTTGCTATTCATCAAGGTGACTTCATTATTTCCTTTCTAGGAGATGCACAATGGCTTTATATTACATTGTTAAAAAAAGAGATGCAGCTACATTTTACAATTTTCAAAATCCATTAGTTTTTTTTAAGTGTATTTATTATGAGAGAGAGGAAGAGAGGGGCAGAGAGAGAGGGAGAGAAAGAATCCCAAGCAGACTCTGTGCTGTAAGCACAGAGCCCCAGACAGGGATCTATCCTGCAATCATGAGATCATGACCAGAGCCAAAATCAGAAGTCAGACACTTAAATGACTGAACCAACCAGGCATCACTCTATTAGTTTTATAAGATAATATTTGATCTAAATTACTTTGAAGAAGTTGTCAAGCATTAAGATTATTTAAATTTTAAGGAATGTAAAATGTGGAAATAAACACATCAACAAGATACATCACAATAATCTATTTCAATTAACATGGTCACATTGAAGTTGTCTTGATTATTGTGCAAAATGGTCCTTCTTGAAATGCCCCAAATCTATTCATTGTGCAAGACTATGATACTATAGTTAGGTTTTCCTTGATTAATATAAGGAGAATACATTTTTTGGTGGCCTTCTCCCTCTTTATTTTACTATATGCTATTGTCAAATTATTATTTTCCAAAGGTAAAACTATAACTCACATATAAATATAAGATAAACATGAATATGTTCATGAAAAATGAGCAAACCAATAAGATGCCACCTTGTTTCTCCACAGGCTGATTATTCTCCATGGGCCAAATCCAACCGCTTACTAATTTTTTTTTAAATAAAGTTTTATTGGAACACAGCAACATTCCTCGATTATGTATTGTTTATAGCCACCTTTACACTACAATGATAAAGTAGTTGAGGCAGAGACATATCCTGCAAAACAGAAAATACTGATTATGCGAACCTATACAAGCAAAGCTTGCTGACCCTGATACAGTACTTCAGAAAGTCATTTAAGAGATAAAAAAGCAAAAGAATATGATGATACGTGACAAACAAAACTGTTTTGCATCCTATGAGACAATAAAAGCACAACCTTTGTGGTTATCTTATCTATTAGGCTGCAGTCTGCAATTTAACATTGAACTTCATTCCACCTGAGCTAAGAGTAAAATGCAATGTGGAATACTCCTATCTACTCCCAGATCATGAAATAGTCCTTCAGCATGCTTGTTAAACATCTCAATATGCCACTGAAAGGATATACTATACTCTCTTTTGATTTTTACGTTTGGGATAATTTTTCTTAATACCAGTAAAGAAAAAGAAAAGTCAATCCAATTCAATCTTCTGGTTTTCACTCTGTTATCTAATCATCTCAGCCCTGATTTCATTATACTTGGTTATGAGGGAGTTGCTAAGGCACATATAGAATATACAAAATGTCATGCTTTTAAAATGTCCATAGAAATGATCCCTATTTATGATTTTATTTCTCTACCCCTTAAGCTATGACATTACTTCTATATCTTTGGCATTTATTATATTCTAGATAATAGTAAGTAGTTATTTGGTACACATGGGACTCTCTTATTAGACTACAATTTCATAGCAGAGTCCATTGCTGTTACTAATTACTGTTTATTAAATTTGGTAGTTCTTTAATACAAATTGACTTAACTTTTATAGGATATTTTTAATTTTTTTATAAATATTCACATATCATATGAAACAGTATGAGGTTTTGTAATCAAGTAATATAGAGTTCTCTAGTATGTACCTTAGAATATGTTTAAAGTCAGGGTTACATTTATTTGGAAACTTTCAATATACTCCCAAGATATTGTTCTCCTATATCAACTGTAAGAAAATTTCATTGTTTTCTTGCTGCCCACTGAGCTGTATACATTCTAAAAGTGTCTATTTTTATTTTATCTCCTAAAGCAATAGAAATAATATTTGACCACATTTGTACACTGAAGCAAATGCTACATTGGCAATTTGCTATTTTTAACTTATTTGGCTTTTGCTATGTCATAAATTTACATATTAAATCATCTGTTGCTGCAAATAATATTATTCTGCTGATATATCTGGTCATTATTTCTACAAGCCATGCTAACTTCAGTAACACATTTAGGTAAGAAGACATTTGTTTTTGTCATTTTTTTCCATATATCTTCATGATGTATTCAAATTGTGAACCATAAAAATATGATCTTAAATATCATAAAATAAATAGAGTATAAATATTATATTTAGAATCTTAACCGTCTGTATAAATACATAACATTGAACCTCAAATCTTAGTGTGCATAATTATATGGGAAGTTTGTCATCATGCAGGTAACAGGAATCCTCCTTTAGAGATTTTAACATTAGAAGATTTTCAGATTCCAGTGTGTCCAGGAATCTGAATTGTACTAAGTACTTGAGAAGAATATGCCAGAGGTTGTCCGACCTAAAACTGATAAAAATGCTCTAAAGTATGCATTTTTACTGCTAGTCTCTTTAAAGAAATTTAGAATAGTATATAAACTACATTTGTTTCCTTATATTTAGCAGAGTGGTAAACATCTCTGGTTTTAGTCAATTTAAAATACTGAATCTCATCACATGTAGAACTGGTAAATCTTTAAGATGAATCTTCACAGGAATTTTATTTATTTGGGGGAGGGTAATTTAATATTTAAGTATAGTTGACACACAAAGTTGCATTAGTTTCAAGTAAACAACATAGTGACTCAACTTCTCTATACCTTAGGCTATGCTCACCACAAGCGTAGCTACCTTCCGGCACAATACAACACTATGACAATATCACTGACTGTACTACCTATGCTGTGCCTCTTATTCCCATGACTTATTGATTCTATAGCAATTTAAATAATTGACCCAATGTATCTTCTTTAAGAGGGAGCCCATAAAGTGGAGTCACCTCTTCAGCTCTGTGGGTCAAAGAGGGAGAATCAGGAGATCTCATCTATCTTTCACGTGTGGCCCTGCTCACTGTCAATGGAGGATGAATATAAATATTAGATTCTTTCAGAGGTGTAATGTTAGGTCAAACTGTGTAGAAAGACTGGATGTGTTTGCCAAATAAGGACATATGTGAAATAAGAATTGGAAGCAAAATCAAGGCAATAAAAACAGGTTCCAAGGCCCCACTGCCAGTGACTGTTAATGAATATGTCCAAAATAAGGGCCCAGCAACTTTAAAAACAATCCTAATTGATTATGACATAATCTGTTACCCCTCGTAAGAAAACAGTGCACTTCTAATCGTTCAAGGACCGTGTCTGTTTTCTATCACATTTCCCCTAATTCCTACAGAACAAGCACTCAAAATTATTTATTAATTTTCAAAACTTCTCTTTAAATATTAACAGTAATGGAGACATAAAGAGAGGAGAGGGATTGAGGGAGAAAAAAGAGAGAGAGTGAGACAGACACTAAGATAGAGAGATACATGTACAAACAAGATTAAGTCTGTGGAGAAAAAAAATCAATATCATAACTTCAACACACATTCGCCAACACCCCACTACCACCACCAATAAAAAAAATAAAGAACAAGTGTTGACATGAAAAATGAAATTTCTGAGTTCCAGTATCACACACTAGGGAGCATAGAATCGAGACCTAAATGACCCTAAATTAACTGGCATTACTTATAAAAACAGTGTGCTATACCTGTCAGTAACAGTTAAAACTCAGAATGTTTCATGGAAATACTATAGTACATATATTTCCTTTGTAATTTAACCAGGAGTTATTTTTTTCCTTATTTGTTTTTGATTTGATAATAACTATGTAGGGGAAATACAGAAGGAAAAGCTATATATGAAAGCAGTAATATTTTAGCGAGGCTGAGATTTAACCAATAAGCACAATATTTAAATTATTATAATTTTAACCAAACTGAATTACCATGTATCTACAGAAATGTATCTCCCAGGCCATGCTAGATCCTCCCCTTTCAAGGTTCATCAGCACCTTGACCTTCCTTTCAGAACATTGTGTTCCCTTTAAAAAAAAATTTTTAATAGATGTGTTCTCTGACAAACTGCTAGTGAAATGTTTATAGAACACATAAATATTTCATTCACAACAGTATCTCCAGTTCCAACAGAGTTCTGGTACATAGTAAATCCTCAACAAATATTTGCTAAATGATTGACGAAGAAATGAATGAATGGTGTTCGTGATCAGAATTTTTAGTTTGTAAAAAGGAAGCCATAGAGCCTGCATGTGTACTAGATTGATTTCAATGAAAGTGACTTTCAGAATAATCCTAGAATTGTTTGGCTATATTGGCTTCAGACTAGGCTTTAAAGGAAACCTTCAATGAGGCTCAGAAACTTAATTTAAATTTAGAAGTAACTTGTAGCCATTGGAACTTTTTAGAAGGTTTTGATGTGTCTATAAATACACATGGGAAATAATTTTGGCAGCATTATTAACTGACGACAAGAGGAATGAGGCAGAGAGATCGTCTGCCTGTTCATCTCAGGCTTCTGTGAATAAATTCATTTCCTCAGGCATGAGACAGAATAAAAGCCTAGCTATGGGAATCCTTTAGAGAGACCTGGAAATTTAGGTAATTTGGCAAACAATTGAGGGAAACTGGCTCAACCCTTTGTGGAAAGTAAAACAAATCTATCAAAAAGCTGCTGATAAATGGCCAAAGAGATCTGTGTGACAAAAGGGAAAAGCCTTTATTACCATGCAGGAATGAAGCAGTAACTACTAGTTACAGACATGGTCATGGTTTAAGAATAACAGGGTCAGATATTTATTAAGTGACTAGTTTTCAGATCCATTTATTTGGAAAAACAAAAATAAAAACCAGTCAGCTCAGTATGGGTAAGAAACTGAATTAGATCTAAAAAAAGAATTGAGTTTTATACTAATCAGTGGCATTAAATTTTTGTTCATAAAAATATATATATTTAAAAAACACAACTCAAGGTAAAGATACATATACCACAAGAAAATTATAGGGTGCTTGGATAGCATTAAGTGTCCGATTCTTGATTTCAGCTCAGGTCATGATCTCATGGTTCCTGAGATGGGAATCTATGCTGACAGCATGGAGCCTGCTTTGATTCTCTCTCTCTCTCCCTCTCTCTCTGCCCCTCCCCTACATGCATGCTCTCTCTCTCTCTCTCTCTCTGCCTCAAAATAAATAAATAAACTTAAAAAAAAGACAATTATACATGGCCCTAAGGAGATCAAAACGAAAAGAATTATTGGTGCAGGTCAATCCATGTGTTCCTGAGTCAGCCACTCAGACACATCTTTCTGCTTCCTTTTCTGTTGTTACAGGGAACTGTGACAATATCATTCAAGCACCAATTTATAGATTCATAAAGGGTTATGGCAGGAATGCAACTTAGAAGTTACTTGCTTCAGCTTTCTGTTACAGATTTATCTGATATTAACAGCACACAAAAAAAGTACCCATTGAAAATGCCTTGGTCACTCAGCAGCTCTCATGCAGTGGGGGTATGATCGTTAAGAAACACATACATTCTACTACATACCTTTATGGGAAAGAGAATTTCAGCTAGGCAGTATAACTGGTATTGGGCAAAGAAAATTTGAGAGACTAAAATAATTTTGTATTAGCAATCTTATTTTTCCTTCCAACATGCAAAAGAAAGAGCAACAGGCATTCCCCACCTCTAAATACATGTCTCTGTGTTGGGTATATTTTTAAATTGAAATTTAGAAATTACTATGTCATAGACAAGAGTGTTCTGGGACTTTTCCCTAAATCAGCCCAAGTTCCATGGTAGCAAATACTAACTGGCTTGAAATAGTTTGTGTAAGTGAATCTACACTATGTAATTTTTACTTTCTACTGCTAATGGGGGAAGGTATTTTGCTATTTTGAATACTGTGTATGATCAGTTTATTTTCTTTTAACTGAATCAAATTCTGAGAAACATGACTTCTTTTCTTTCAAAATCATAATGGATATTTTGGATTTAAGAATAGGTGATTATTTTAAGCATTACTTCTTCATCTCATCACCAGGAAATGAATCATCTTATTACGTACAGAATAACTTTATGTTCTTGGTCACAGTCATATTTTCAGGGAATCACTCTGTTGGTTCTTGTGTACGTAAATAGAGCACTTGAATTCCCGTGTCTGTAATACCTACCTCCTAAGATACCAGAGCAAAATCTGAGAAAGATGAGAACAAGTAAGTTCTTGAAATTACTTTCTGGGATTCACAATCTGCTTTCTTTTGGCATGCATCAGGGAAAATAACAATTCTTTATTTGCTTTTTGTTCAACTCAGTACCATCTAGGAGTATCGGGAATTAAGAGTTTAAAATGTTCCCTTTTCTTCTTCAAGAACTCTGTTCTATGATAGCTTCTACAAGGATGTAACAGAGAGCAGTGTATCTATGAATACCATAGTGTATGGAGCAGGCATCTCAGTTTGGATCCTTCTCCTCCTTTGCATCCCCGCAAATACAACCACAATTGAATTATTTTCAGCTTCTTCCTAAACCCCTTTGCAATATTATTCAAACTTTTTTTCCTGTGTACTTTCTAACTTTTATCTTTGTACATCTCCTAGAGACCATAAATTCCTTGGAATTAGGATTTGTGACTTATTTATAATTATACCCCTGGGTGTCTATCATAGCGACTGACATATAGCTCAAGAAAAATTTGTGCTGGTGAAAAAAAATACATGAATTTGTACGGCATGTTGCAGGCAGATTAATCTATCAATACTGCCAAACAGTTTATCATCTATTCCCGATCAGGTTCTTTTCTCTGCCTCTCCACACCTTTTCCTACTCCTCAAATATACAAATCCCTTCTTCCTGCTCACCTTCAGTGGTTATGATGCTACCCACTTCAAAGCTGAAATAGCATAAATAAAGGTAAAACTTCTTCCATTTTCTCCCACCCTGTGTATCTACACAGATAAATTTGTTAAAACACAATTAAAACAGTGCCTTTCTTTCTGTCCGAGTTTACTCTTTCCCTATGTACTTTTTAATAAATTTTAATTGAGATAAAGTTGCCTTGTAATGGTGTGAAGTTTGAGGTATTTTGGTCAGTAAGCATCTTTGTTTTATACTCCAGAAGTTTAGCTTTTTTGGTATTTTCCAGGTAGTAATATACCTTAAAACCACAGATTTAAGTAAATCCTGCTAAAAGCATACCATGTAGAGGGACTCTCCAGAAATAAATACCAATAAGTTTTTAAATTTTGTGCTTGCCAGAAGGTTTGTCATTGACTTATTTTAAAAAAGATTTTACATTACTTGCCTTTCCCTTGGTCTTCTCCATATAAAGGAGATAATAAATTGCAGGCCTGCTGATAACCCTTCATCTACAACATTATAAGCTATGTCCATAAAAATAAGAGTACAATTATTGGCTATACAAATCCACACTCGGAAATGAGGCTGATCCTAGCAATAAGCCTTGAGAGTGAAGTGCACTATGATGATTTTCTCAGTGCTGTTTCAAGCCCAAATAAGTGTAAATATACACAACAATAATTTTTTTCTAGCAAATTTTAACCAGTATTTGTTTACTCAAAACAAGCATCTTCCCAGCAATCTGGAGAACGGTTCAGTACAAATTGGACCTAAAACCTCTAATAAGCAATTGAATAAAGACCAAAGAATTTCAAACAGCCCTAAACTAAATATGAGAAGCACTGATCATTTGTGCATGTCTAGTGTCCAATTTAAAATGAGAGATTGTTTTGGATCTTGTAGATATAGACTCAACCATGAAAATAGCAGTTTTGCTCAATTGCCCTGAGAAAATGAAGAAATCCCTTGAAAAAATAAAAGATTAAGCCAGAGTGCTAGGAGCAAATTGTTAATAATTGTTATGGGACTTGATTGGCCCATAAATGCTTCACTCTATCATATTAACCACTTCCTTCTGAGGAAGGTACAAGTCCCGCAAAATTGTTTTCATTCCTTTACTAGAGCTAGTAAGGAACAAGTGTGGGAAGACCAGATATCCTTGGGAAGAGAAGGGAAGCTTGTTTTATGTATATTCTCTAGAAAGAAGCAGCAGCAATAGAAGAAGAAAGAGGGATAGGTTTACAAGAAGAGAGGCATTTAGCACTACACTGTCTCTTGAATGGTAGCTGAGAGATAATAACTAGCAACAAACCTAGACTTTGGAGAATTTGTATGGTTACATTTTATTTTATTTTTTATTTTTTGTAATGTTTTTACTTATTTTTGAATAAGAGAGAGAGAGAGAGAGACAGAGCATGAGTGGGGGAGGGGCAGAGAGAGAGGGAGACAGAATCTTAAGCAGGCTCCAGGCTCTCAGCACAGAGCCTGAGCGGGGTTGTAACCCAGCAACCGTGAGATCATGACCTGAGCCAAAGTCCCTTCTGCTGTCTTCTATTACATTATGAAATAAAAAGTAAAGGCATTTCAGAACATACAGTGTCACTGGTTCTGGCTTGCTGGGGTCTTAGTAATGAGTACAGCACATTGCCATAGTGTAAGATATTCAGTGTCCCAGCATATTACCTGCTCTATCACTTACCTGATGGGTAATGCCGAGCTAATTCCCTAATTGCTCTAATCCTCAGTTTCCTCAACTCCATAGAGGGACAATAATAATTCTTATGGCCTAAAGTTGTTATTAAATGAAATATTTATAAAAATTTCTGACATAAAGCACAAAATAAATGGTACTTAATATCATTGCTACTCAATTTCATTATCTAAGACATCATTAATTATAAGATTCATTTCAATATCTTAAATGGTAAAGTGAAAAAAACTGCTTTTTGATGAATATGAAAAGAATCAAAAGCAAGTTGGAAATAAAAATATGGTTCTAGATTAAGCAAACTGGCCTAAAATATTATGAAATTTGTAGGTATTAGTAAGCATGAAATATACACTTCTGTAACTGCACAATTATATATTTTAATGTTTTTCATTTTATAGTTAATATATTTCCCAAGTTGTTGGGTCACATTTTACAAAATACTTCTTATAGTCTAAAACAACTTTAGGGTGGAAAATATTGTTTATACTACTAATATGGAAGAACAAATGGTTTATATCTGTTTGAAATGTACAGAAATATGCATGTTAAGCATAATAGAAACAAAATAAAAAATAGTTATCATTAAAGACCTTAAGTACTTATATCACTTATCAAAGCATAGAGCTAGAAAAGATGAAAAGGAACATAATTAGCATTATCTATTTGTTAGAATTTATAACTGCTTGTAAGATATTCCAAATTACAAACACCTTTTTAGAAAATGAATGAGATAGAGTGCTGTGTAGAGATTTTGAGAGTACTATTATACATGTAACTGACTTGTCTCACTGTGTCATTTTGGGATACTATTTCAGTTACAATGAGTGTAAAATCCCTGAGCCTAGATCAGCACAAGGTGCCAGACATTCTCACTCATTCCATTCTTCTTTCCCGACAGAAGAAGCCACATATTGTCCCTTGGTCAAAAACTGATATCTGAGGGGTGCCTGGGTGGCGCAGTCGGTTAAGCGTCCGACTTCAGCCAGGTCACGATCTCTCGGTCCGTGAGTTCGAGCCCCGCGTCGGGCTCTGGGCTGATGGCTCGGAGCCTGGAGCCTGTTTCCGATTCTGTGTCTCCCTCTCTCTCTGCCCCTCCCCCGTTCATGCTCTGTCTCTCTCTGTCCCCAAAAGTAAATAAACGTTGAAAAAAAAAATTAAAAAAAAAAAAAACTGATATCTGAAAAGCCAGTCAAAATTATGTCACATAGCAGTTTGATCAAAGGCTCTTTGTTATGTCACTGGAGTCATTGTAATAGCTGTGTCATGGTAGAATATGGAAACCAGGAAGTCTTGTGATCCAGTATTTACTACAATGTTTCTGTACTTCACCTTTAAGAATTTATTTATTTATTTATTTATTTATTTATTTATTTATTTATTTATTTATTATTTTTTTGAGAAAGACAGAGTGTTAGCAGGGAAGGGGCAGAGGAAAAGGGAGAATCTCAAGCAGGCTCTGTGCTATTAGCCTGACGTGGGGCTCAAATTCACTAAAGTGTGAGATCATGACCTGAGCTGAAATCAAGAGTCAGACACTTAACCAGATGAGCCACCCAGGTGTCCCCCATGTTTCTGTACTTTTTTTTAACAGAGGAAAGGTGCTATTTCCCTCAGAGTTATATACAATTAGCCTATTTCAGAGCAAACAGTACCATAGGGCTCCTTGTGTGTAAAGTTTTACTGACCGTCTCTTCAAGGTCATAAACCGTTATCCATGTTCTTCAAGTCACACAAGTTGCCAAGCTGTGTCACAAGTTAGGAGGTATTTGAACATCAACTACATGCTTGACCTAGAAGCAGCTAGTCCTTACACAACCCACAGCCTAATGGTAACTCATTTAATATGCTTTTATATACTTGTATTTATAAGAATATAAATTTATATTCTTTTAATTATGCTGAACCCTTTGCTTTCTTGTTTCACTGATCTCAGTGAGGCTGAGGTCATAAGAATCCTCCTACAGTGTGGTGTTTCAGTCCTCTCCAAGGCTCCAATCATAGGTCTGAATATTCATTATAATCTTATTTTCAGAATGTTCCATGTTTAGAGAAACAGAAGATTGTAAGCAAAGAATGCCGTGGTGGATGCGATTGGTTTCCTCAGACAAAACTGCTTTGTAGCACCACTGCCACCCAAGAATTCTCTCTGCTTTGGGAGCTGTAACATTTTGTTATCTGAAATAGCCTATGTTATAAACCAAATTCCAGGATCCAAAGTTTTAAAAGAAACCTCAACAAACACTCTTCCCCTTATGTAGTTTCTTTTTACGTGTACCCTCAACCTATAAACTGTACAGACTGCTCAGGTATAGGAAAACCTTATGGAAATACCCTCATTTGATCACCACACGTATTCAAAATTCTTTGTTTTTGTAATCTGAAGACTAACAATACAAGCTAATACGTATTTTGTCCTGTTATTAAAAATGATACTTATGGTTAATGTCCAAGAAGACAAGAAAAAATAAAAACGTTAAGTTAAACCAAGGAATGGTTATTTCATATAGCCTCTACATGTGGGTGTGTGCCAAAAAAGAAGAGCTAAGACTCCTCAAAGCACCGTTTTTTGAAAAGTCTGTTATGGTTGAAATGCATTTTCTGACATGAGGCAAATAGCACAGATTTGGGTGTTATTCTAATATTCTGTTTACATCAGTTTCACCCATGTCCATTCTCAAAAGACTGGTATTTAGTGGTCTCTCTAATGATTCTTTTCTTGTCACACTGTTTTCACTTGTATATAGTTGGAACTATAAAATTCATAGCCCAAGCTAAACTTATTTTCTTTAATAAATTACATGACTACCTTTGAGATTTTGAAGAAAGTGTGAAGTACAAAAGAGTATTTCCTCTTACCGTTACATGCACACAGAGCTGACAAACATATTCTTTCATTAGTACGCTGTTAACCTGTTCTTTTTATTCTTTCTCCCACACTCATGCATATTGGCAATACGTTATGATTGCATCCTCAAAACTCATGGGTATAAAATTTTCTGCCTGGGGGCACCTGGGTGGCTCAGGCTTTGAACACCAGACTCTTGATTTTAGCTTAGGTAATGATCCCATGTCATGGGATTGAGCCCCACGTCAGGCTCCTCACTGAGCGTGGAGCCTGCTTAAGATTCTCCCTCTCTTCCTCTGCCCCTCTTCCCAACTTGGGCTCTATCTCAAAACAAGGTTGGGGGGCACATGGGCGGCTCAGTCAACTGGGTGTCCAACTTTTGATTTCAGCTCAGGTCATGATCTCACAGTTAGTGGGATAGAGCCCCTTGTCTGGCTCTGTGCTAAGCTCATGGAAACCTGCTTGGGATTCTCTCTCTCCCTCCTTTTCTGACTCTCTCTCAAAATAATTAAACTAAAAAAAAAGAAAAACTTTAAAAATATCTGTCTGTTTTTCAGCAACAGTGTTGTTTTGTTTTTTTGTTTTTTATTTTGTTATATGCCCGCATCTCTAGTCTTTATTTTTTGATTAGTAGTGACTAGCTGTGCTGGCATTATTTCACTGATAAATATTTTTCCTTTATTCCACTGACTTCTTCCAGGTTTTTTCCCCCGTCTTTCATCCATAACTACTTTATCCTGTTTTGTTTTGTTTTGTTTTGTTTTGTTTTACTTTTCACCAGAAAGGGTTAACTCGTATGCATACCAAATCATAATATTTATTTTTACCTATGAAGGATTTTCATTATCATTATACCTTATCATATGTGATATTTGGGCTTCAGGCTTATTGGCTCTTTTTAATTGTTTAATTCTTTGCTCAAAAATTTCATTTTTAATTAAAAAGATCTTTTTTTTTGTTTGATTATTTTATTTTAAATTTTGAAGCTGGCACCAAAGAAATCTAAGTTTCCCAAAAGACTAGTCTCTGAATTAGAGATGCTTCACAAAAGAGCCTCAAGTATAACAAAAAATAAATGCATTTTCAGCATGATATAATCCATATTCATTTTCTGACTTGAGTATTCCTTTTCCTTTGATTAAATTGAAACAGGTGGTAACTTTAATCACTACTCATTATCTGATATTCATCACTTACTATTTTACTGAAATTCTTGTAAAATGTCATGATTAGAACTATTTCAGGTTTTTTTGTTCACACTTCAATGTGTGATATCCATTATTGCTCAAGGAAATATTTAATCTAAGAACTGTATTACTCAATGAATAGATGAATGAGTCACAATTTTGTTCATCATAATTCATTTGTGCATACTTAGAAGTAGGAAAATAGACATATGCAGAGCAAAAGAATTACTTTGACATTGGAATACACAATCTAAACATGAAAAATTACAAATTATTTGGCTTTTATGTAGCATTTGAGTAGTTATATAAAGCATGGACATTAGGGTACATCACTTAAATAAAATTAGGAATCCAAAGTAACTAACAAACTCCTTATATGTATTTCCAAATGTAATTTCAGAAAAAGAAAGATTATTAGTTTGCATAAAACATTAGTTTTCCAAATAATAAGAAATTAAGAATTAACATTACAAGCATCATTTAAATAAACCTAATTCAATAAGTGAGCAGAAGAGCTTAACTATGATAATTATTTGTGAGGTGAGAGTAAAACAATGGAGATCTTTATTATGTGATAACTGAGTAACTTTCCTCAATATAAAAAATACAGGTGACTTCATTCTCCCACTTGTGTTTGGAAATAGGTTAAGATAATCTGACTTGATGATGTAGACAAGGAAGTGTAAGGAGACACCTAAAGAGGAAGAGAAAAAATGACCTCAATAATCCAACTGATTCCAAATTTAGGTCCCATTCCCAGATGATGGCTTAGGGGAAAAAAATCAATAGGAAAATGGGCAAACAGACATTTGATAGCAAACTCTTGATTATTAAATGTATTTTGTCCACTCAAAATATGAGAAAGTTTCATTTAATAAAAAGAGGATTTTAAAGAGATATAATATAAATTCACCTTTTGCCAAGAAATGAAGTTTCATTGATCAGTCTGAGAACAAAGATTTTTTTTGTTGAGTAGAATTTTAGTAAAACCTCATAAAGAAGTTAAATGGATTAAAAACATATCTGATTCATTAAGTAACAACTATGTCTACCAAGCCAGAGATACAAGAAAGAAAAGGCTTTTTCAGAAAAGCATCTTATGTGTTGGCTAGTTAAAAACATCAGGGAAAAGGGATGCAATTTCCTTAAACAAGTGACTCTTGTAATGAATGGCTGACTTGATTATTTAGTGTAGGAACTAGAAATGGAAGCCAGGCAGGAAACAAATGAAGTGACAAATACATAATTTTACAGCAGGGTGAGATATCTATGGACTAGTGGCTGCAGGACATGTTATGTAAGAAATGCAGTTTCATATTGCCAGTGGAATGACAAGGTGAATGGTTCAATTAGATATATATGAACAATAATCTCAAAATACCAAAGAATATTTTGTTGTAATTATTGGTGCAAGTTCAGCAACTGTCTAGCCGTTGGAGTATTAGGAAGATAGATGGTGAACATGCCGATCTACCCTAAAGAACAGATATGTCTAGCATTCGTGGGCCTCTGACACCATATTTGTGCTGTTAAGGACTTACAGATATGGTAATTTATGGAAGGTTGAGGTTTCCTTGCAACATTACTCTGCATATTTTAACATTTAATTTAAACTGATAGCCAAATGTCACAACGTGAAGGTAGCCCATGTGGAGAGGATAGCAGACAATGTGATTGCTCTAAGCTACAATAGCACTATGTGATATGCGAACTCTAATAGAGGAAGAAACAGTCAAATTCTCTGCTTCTCAGGGAAAACTAAATGCCAGATAACATTTATCTTGCAAAACCTCTTGTTGATGTGTGGCACAGAATTTAAGTTGCTCATTAGTCCTTTATTAGGGTAATCCAGTTCTTTTGCTACGGGGTAGATAACAGGCTGCAGAAGTTTAAAAGACATTATTTTTCTAGCGCTAATAGACAAACACTTAATACATAATGCACTTAACATTCTATGATTTACACAAATTACCCCCTGGTTTTGTTCCCAGGAGACATATCTTGGCATCTCATGGAAACAAAGATTGGAACATCTGTGCTATTATTGAACAAATCTCTTCCTAGAAGTTGTTCTGTAGCAATACCATATGGAGGAAATGTTTTCACATTTCTTTCATTCATTAGACATTGCAAGAGAAGATTTGTACAATTACTCAGAAAGAAACAGGATGGAATTAAACCACTAGTAACAGATTTATTATTAAAATATATTTTTATTTTCTTAGTGATAATATAATTTACACATGCATTGTTTATGAAGGAACGCTTATTCTTTATATTCATAAAAGATTGCAAAGTATAAAGATGAAAAGCTATGATGATGATGATGATGATATTATTATTATTATTATTATTATTATTATTATTATTATTGGCACTGATATCACATCTACAATGGGCAAGGCACTGTTCCAACCACTTTAAATATAGTAATCCATTCAACCAATACCTGAGGCAGGTACTACCCTTTCCTCAATTGAAAAGTTGTAGAAACTGAGAAATGGAGAGGCTAGGTAAGCCAACAAGTGGCAGGAATAGTCAGTGGAGTCTAAGTTCTCAACCTCAAAGCATTTGTTTCTGACAGAAAATAATTAAGCAATAAAATGGAACTCATGTTTTGATGAAAATAAAATTAATCACTTTGTTATTAACACTATAGATATATGGATTTGTGTTCAAATACATCATTCAATGAGTAAACTTTGCAAACCAATCCTTCATTCCAAATTGTCTCCCTATCATTAGATCAAATTCAGATTTATTTTAAAATAGATGTATACACACATTGTTCCCAATGTTTGCAAAATATGTGAATATTTATTGATGGATTCTACCAAAAAACCTCTCATGATAACTTAAACAATAACCTCATAAAGGGTCTAAATATAGTATAGAATTTGTGCTTAATTTGGCTTCTTTAAAATAATGTACTTTCCCCCCATTTCAGATGAATGAATTTCAGGTACTAGAAACATCAAAATGAAGCTGTAAATTAGAATTCTGCCAACAATTTCTACCGTCTTTCTTTTGGTTTGTGAATTATATTTTCCTTTGTTCCATTCTCCACAAGTGAAAAGAGTAATTCAGGGCCTACTCCTGAACTTCCTATTCCATCTATAGAATTGGTTAGCCATTACCTATATCTGTGTATAGTTACATATGGGAAAGGAAGATGTGGCCTAAATCTGTATTTGACCTAATAATTAGAAGACAACTTGGAGAAAAATATTGCGCTCTCAAGTTTACTATTGAATGATATAATTTTTAACACAAATCCACAATCTCTTCTGATAGCATTTCCACACTGAACTTTTCCCAAGCAAGAAAGTATTTCTCTAAATAGTGTGAAGATCATTTCTAACTTCCTTTCCTTCCTTTCCTGGGTTATACTCTGGTGGTCAATGGTGGGATTGAACTCTTGCCACTGTAAACCCAAACTAACTCTCTTGAGGTAGTGTGATACTCTCATTTTCACAAATATCTATTTTAAGTACATGAATCTCCTAAATGATATGTGTTTGACATTATTATTGTTGTTGTCATTATCATCACTGTTGATATTTAGGTATTGATAGGCCTCAAAAACAAATTGACCTTGTTTCTGGAAGAGATGGGAGTAAATAAAATTCTGAGACGTATCCAGAGTCCAACTTGCCATCATGTTTGCCCATTTGTGAGAAATATAGTACAGGTTTGCTAGAGATTAACTAAAAAAAAACTTTAAAAAAAAAAAAAAGAAGAAAAAGAAAAGGGGCACCTTGGTGGCTAAGTCCTTTAAACATCTGACTTCAGCTCAGGTTATGATCTCGCAGTTTGTGAGTTCGAGCCCCATGTTGGCCTCTGTGCTGACAGCTCGGAGCCTGGACCCGGCTTCTATGTCTCCCTCTCTCTGCCCCTCCCCTGTGCACTCTCTCTCTCTCTCTCAAAAATAAACATTAAAAAATAATAAAAATTTAAAAAAGAAAAAAAGAAAAAAACACATATATATTTTTTAATTTTCAGAACTTGCATTTTGTAAGTGGCCTTTATTTAAAACAGAACTTTTCTAGATAAGAGAACTACAATAGATATGTGTCAATTTTGAGAAAGAACATTTAAAATCCTATAAAAAATCCATTAAAAAATTAGAATTAGTAATATTAAAATGTAACCAAAGAAGTTCTTCATAATTTTCATCCTTATCAAAGTTAAGCCTAAATAGCTCTAAGTTTTAAGAAACCAATTAAGCATGTATGTATGTATGTATGTATGTATGCATGTATGTATGTATACATGAAGGTACATGTGCATCTGTCTATCATCTATCATCTATCTATTTATCTTTCTAACTTTCTACTCATGTTTGCCTTTTCCAGTTAATGTCATGAAAAGACAAGTTGTTCCTGGATGTCATAGAATATTTTCTTATTTTGGAAGTAAGTTGGGTTTCCATAAGTCCATTCTAACATCAACATTCTTTGAGTTAATGACCCTTCCTGATTCATGAACATTCATCATTTTGGGTCTGCAAGAGTATCAGTTAAACAGAGTGGATCAGTTAAGCACAATTAAGCATAGTGGAGCTTTTACAACTTTCTAATTTTCTGCTCACCATCCAGGAATAAACATGATCAGAAAAAATAATTTCGCTCAGTCTCCCTGTCACTCTCTCTCTCCTTTCTTTCACTCTCTCTCCTTACATTTTTGCTTTAAAGGTGACCTGTATTAAAAGTCTTTTATTATATGTAAATATAGTATTAATTTCACCTAACAAAATCTTTAAATATTCGGATAAAGAAAGTTAAACTTATACTCAAGATACCTTCTAGCACCTGCCCACCCTCACCTTCCCTTCAGGATTTTTTAATAGAGTTAAGAAAAGTCCTCAGCCCTTTTCACCCCATGGCTAGAGACTGTCTTGAAATAAAGTTATCTGTTGCAAAGCATGTAGCCTATAGCCAAATGTTAACCTGGTTTTTCCCAGCACACAGGTATCTTTCAGTGAGATGAAACACTAAAGTTGAGTTATGTCTGTCACATAGAACTGCTACAGAAAATGTATATTCCCTGAAGTATGTTTTATTTATGCTGTATCACCATAATCAAACCCTAGATTCACTTTGTTACAGTCATGTGTGAATTTCTGTAGACACTGGGAAAAATGCCATACACTCACCCACAGTGAAATATATTAGAGTTTTTGGTGAAAGTGACATTAAAAATAGCAATACATTTGTGAATTATTATTATTATTATTATTTGCTATCTTGCTATTTTGCTGAAAGTAGGGGGTGAGGGGGTAAAGTAGTGAGTTCTGGCTTATACTTAAATGGTCCATCTGACTCAAATGGTTTCAGTCCCCAAAACAAGGATAGATCTGAACTACCCTTGAACTATAAATCTGAACTACTACGATATTTAGGAAGCTACAAACACTGTAAAATAATGAATCATGCCCTACAAATATTTGCTTTTCAACGGTAAAATAATTATATTATTTTTACCATGATTTCAGTGAATATTTCATTATTGAAATAGCCTAACATTCACTTCAGATTTGAAAAAGATAAACATGAAGTTACAAAAAAGCCACCAGCTCTGCTTTAGGTCAAGCTTTATCTTTTCCCTGGATTATAGAAACATGACCCCCAACCTCAGACTTACATCCTTTCAATATACCCTCCATACAGTCTTCAGATCATCTTTTAGACATTGCCAGCATGATGATGATATTGCTGGGCTTAAAACTCAATACTGAGTCTGTACGGTTTACAAGGTAAAGTGGAATTTTCAGATAATATACAATCCTTGCTCCATATGACCCTGCTGACTTTTCCAACCTCATTTCTCGGGTCCTTTCCTATCCCTTTGGTTCTAAGGAAAACCAGTTGTTGCCGTTCCATGAACACATTCCCTCTCACACTTGTTTCTTTGCACTTTATCTTCTCTTATGTTGGCTTCAAGAAAACTTTTCATCTTTTATATTTAGTTAGCTTACTGATAACCTCTTCTAAGCTGCAGCCTTTACTGTATTCTCGAGTGGAATGAATTACTCTCTCATTCACACCCCATTCTTTCTTGTACCTATTTTTGTAGGACCTCACTGCTTTATTACAAGGGGATATATGCCTATCTTCCCCTCCTAGAAAGCTCTAAGATCTCTGATGACAGGAAACATGTGATGTTTCTCTGTATGTCCTCTGCACTGAATGCACTGCAGAGAAAATCAATATTCATCAAAGGAAAGAAGAAAGGAAGGAGGGGAAAGAGACAGAGGAAAGAATTGTTGAGTCACACTGGGAAAATTTGATAAGGCCCATTTCAAGAGGGGAGAAGATATATACCAACTGTAGTTGGTGTATATTGACTCAGGCTATGTAAAACATAGACATCATGTAAAACATACATAATTTTTAATTTTTTTTAGGTTTATTTATTTTTGAGACAGAGAGAGACAGAACATGAATGGGGGAGGGTCAGAGAGAGGGAGACACATAATCTGAAACAGGCTCCAGGCTCTGAGCTGTCAGCACAGAGCCTGAAACGGGGCTTGAACTCATGGACCGCTAGATCATGACATAAGCTAAAGTCAGCCGTTTAACAGACTGAGCCTCCCAAGTGCCCCCTTTTTTAAATTTTTTTAACGTTTATTTATTTTTGAGACAAAACATATATAATTTTTAAAAGACCATAAAGGCTCATTTCATTCATCCATTCATCCACAAAATACTAAGATTTCAAAATATCATTTTATTAGCTAGAACAATAGAAGGAAAACTGCAGATTCAAGTTAACATTACTTAATGTTTTGTCCTGTAAGATTCTGAAATCTTAAGAAAATCTTCTAACTTAATCCATATTTATTTTTTTGCAGTTGTACCCTTAGTCTCTATCACAGAAATTGGCACCTTAAAGTTAATAAGTAATGAATAATTGAGTGAACACATAAATTTCAATTTTCTCTGAGTTTTAAATGGAGTGATTAAAAATGAAGCTAGATTATTCTAGATGGAGAGATGTCTTCAATTCAGACATTAAATATTTCATAATGACCTGTGGTGATCACTCCTTTTTCACATATTAGGTAATAGGATTTTCTTTCTTTCTTTCTTTTTAAAAAATGTAATCTTGAGTTGTTTTTATTTTTTCTATGTCAAAGGTAAGTTTTCTTTTTTTGTTACTTATTGCTTACACAAGAAGAAAAATATTGGATTTTCACTTTATTATATCTCCTCAGAAAAGATATTGAAATTCAGAGGTACTTATCACACTATAATCAAAGAATGAGTGGTTTGTACAGAGAAAATATAGTAATAAAGGAGTTAGATATGTTGACACCATATCCCTTACTTTTCAGACTCAGATTATTTCCCATCCAGTACTATCCCTTATAACTCCCAATGCTTACTCATTCTCTGTCAAACTTAATTCTTCTCCCTAAACATGACCTACTCTAGCTCAATTCCCAGTCTTCTTGTTGTTGAACTTATTGTGGTAACCATCACACTTGTCTCAGATCTGACTTTCTGCCTTGTTATAAACACTTTCCTTCTGTAGTCTTTTACACCTACCACTCTTAACATTTTCCCTGCTTTCTAATGTTTTACCTATGAGAGGCTTTCTTCTTTGTCTCTCCTGTCAATATCTATTTTATGTTTTTGCTCGTTCATATCTGCCTTCAATTCCTATAGCTCATTCTCTTATTGAACACTGATAATCTGGCTATTGCCTGGTCCAAATCACCTCTTGGTATTTAATTTATTTATCTGTGTTAGGCCATGATTCTTGTGTAGTACTGAGGTAACATGTCACTGACCTTTTATTCCTAAACATGACTTATGTTAAAAAAAAAAATCATGAAGCTCTTGTAAGAATGAATTAGTTGGCCACTCAGACACACTGATTAGGGGGTTAAAATTTTAGTTTGAGTCATTCAAAAGAGACATTCAAATTTGTAAACTCAATGGATCAGAGTTAAAGAGGTTTAGGGGAACTGACTCATCAACCAGAAATACAATAGATGAATGTGTAAACCAGAAAGCCAAATTTATTAAGTTACAATGAGAAATATAACAGAGCAATAAACTAGACAATTTGTGTCTCTGTTTAGCTCATTGTCCTGACGGGAAAGTAAAAAGTTATTCAGAATATTTGATAACTGTAGAACCAGAGCAAGGTAAATGAACTGGAAAATCTTGATAAAAATTTCTCTCTTGCCAGCATAGTTTGATGTATCTACTTTTCTAATCGCATATACAGAACAAATTCTTGTCAACTTAGCAAAATCTCACTCTCTGATTGAAACAGAGATACATCAAGACCCTCTAGATTAAATAAATACCTGGTATATTAACAAACTTGTCTCAAGTCATTGCAATAACATTGATTATGATAAAAGGTGAAACAGTTGTCTGTTTATATATATGTAAAAAAAAGATGAAGACGTTATTATGAAAACAAGAGAGAGTGTTTCTGTCAGTAATTTGCATTTGGCTATCAATCAGTAAACATTCCTGATTGCTTTAAAAGAAGAGATGTAAGGAATGACCTAATATGATGAAAATTTAAAAAATGGAGGGAAGCATTTGGCTCCTTTTCCCTGAATACGTATTAAGATTTCACAGAGCTGTTTAGTCTCTGCCTACCAATTACACCCCACCTCAGTAGGTAAGAGGAATAAGTGAACAGAACAAAACACACTCTCAGTAATATTACTGAGAACTTCAGAATTTTGAAGCTTTTGAGTTTGGGGGATTCATGCCTAAAGTATATAATTGCTTTAAGCAAATACATTTATTCTTATTTTAGTGTATGCTTTGACTAATGTTTTATTTCTGTTATATGTCAGAGATCATGTGTTTGAGGTATATAATATTTCTGTTCATACCATTTTTTAGAAAAATACATCACCTCATTTCTGTTATTAATTGAAAGATCAGAATGCAGATCAGGAATTAAAAGAAGTTGAAAAAAGCCTCATGTCCTAGTCATATTTTCAAACTACAGACATATGAGTGTCAGTAAAGCATGTACATATTGCTTTGAGATTGTATACTCATTTCACATGTATATTCCTTAATTTTATTCCCAGATCATCTTGTAAGTAAAATGATTTTTTTATTATTCCAGATTCAAGGATGAATAAACTGAGTTCCAAAACTTGAAATGGTTACCCACATTAACAAAACCAATTAGTGAAAATTCAAGAACTGGATGTCATTTTACTAATCATGGAACTATAATCTCTGGTTTCCCCAAATAAATTTAGAAAAGGTAATACCACTTTTTGTTAACAGCAATATTTATATATTTTAATTTTTAAGCCTCCCCCCTTCAAAATAAATCTTCTGGCAATGAAGAAACTACTTGATATGTATTCACAGTGTACTTTTGTTTACAGTAATGGTTTCCTACCACCATTGCAAATTAGAAATATCTTAAAATTTTCTTAAAAATACCAACACACGTATCTCATCTTTAGATATTCTGATGTGTTTGGATTGGGTTCTGACCATTAGCATTTTTAAAGTTACATAGGTTCTTAACTTTAATATGTAGAGAGAGAAGAGAACTACTGGTTTAGGAATCAGAAGTTAAGATCAAACTCATTTCTAGAGAACACAGAAATGGACCCACAAACGTATGGCCAACTAATCTTCGACAAGGCAGGAAAGAATATCCAATGGAATGAAGATAGTCTTTTCAGCAAGTAGTGCTGGGAAAACTGGACAGCCACATGTAGAAGAATGAACCTGGACCACTTTCTTTTTTTTTTTTAATTTTTATTTTAATTTTTAAAATTTTTTTCAACGTTTATTTATTTTTGGGGACAGAGAGAGACAGAGCATGAACGGCGGAGGGGCAGAGAGAGAGGGAGACACAGAATCGGAAACAGGCTCCAGGCTCTGAGCCATCAGCCCAGAGCCTGACGCGGGGCTCGAACTCACGGACCGCGAGATCGTGACCTGGCTGAAGTCGGACGCTTAACTGACTGCGCCACCCAGCCGCCCGAACCTGGACCACTTTCTTACACCACACACACAAATAAACACAAGATGGATGAAAGACCTAAATGTAAGACAGGAAGCCATCAAAATCCTCGAGGAGAAAGCAAGCAAAACCTCTTTGATCTTGGCTGCAGCAACTTCTTACTCAACACGTCTCCGGAGGCAAGGAAACAAAAGTAAAAATGAACTACTAGAACCTCATCAAAATAAAAAGCTTCTGCACAGCCAAGGAAACAATCAGCAAAACTAAAAGGCAACCAACAGAATGGGAGAAGATATTTGCGAATGACATATCAGATAAAGGTTCGCATCCAAAATCTATAAAGAGCATATCAAACTCAACACCCACAAAACAAATAATCCAGTGAAGAAATGGGCAAAAGACATGAATAGACACTTCTCCAAGGAAGACATCCAGATGGCCAACGGACACATGAAAAAATGCTCAACATCACTCATCATCAGGGAAATACAAATCAAAACCACAATGAGATACCATCTCACACCTGTCAGAATGGCTAACATTAACAACTCAGGCAACAACAGATATTGGCGAGGATGCAGAGAAAGAGGATCTCTTTTGCATTGCTGGTGGCAATGCAAGCTGGTACAGCCACTCTGGAAAACAGTATGGAGGTTCCTCAAAAAACTAAAAATAGAACTCCCCTATGACCCAGCATTTTCACTACTAGGCATTTATCCACAGGATACAGGAGTGTTGTTTCGAAAGGACACATGCACCCCATGTTTATAGCAGCACTATCAACAATAGCCAAAGTATGGAAGAACCCAAATGTCCATCGATGGATGAATGGATAAAGAAAATATGGTATATATATACAATGGAGTATTACTTGGCAATCAAAAAGAATAAAATCATGCCATTTGCAACTACGTGGATGGAACTGAAGGGTATTATGCTAAGTGAAATTAGTCAGAGAAAGACAAAAATCATATGAATTCACTCACATGAGGACTTTAAGAGGAAAACAGATGAACATAAAGGAAGGGAAACAAAAATAATACAAAAAAGGGAGGGGGATAAAACAGAAGAGACTCATAAACATGGAGAACAACCTGTGGGTTATGGGAGGGGTTGTGGGAGGGGGGATAGGCTAAATGGGTAAGGGACACTAAGGAATCTACTCATGAAATCATTGTTGCACTATATGCTAACTAATTTGGATGTGAATTAAAAAAAAATCAAACTCATTTCTTCTTTTTTGACTCTCCCTACCTAGACACACCAATGGCCTCCACTCATGGCCAGTCCTGCCTCAATAAGCACTTATTTCCATGTGGGTGACAGAACACTAACTTTCATATTGTTTGATATAAATATATTTATTTTTTTCAACATAGGATGTATATATATATGCCATTCTTATATATTCTCATTCTCTTGCAAGGATTTGAAGATCAATTATTTGCCTCTAAGAGAGGGGAATTTCTTTTTTAGTTGTTTTTTTCTATTGATATCCATGTGCTTCATAATTTTGGCTTCAGTTTTGATAGTTTAAGTATATAAAGGCAAAAGAAATGAGAAAAACATATACCTGGGGGGAAATTATGGAAGTATGGATATTAAGTTATGGGGCAGGAGTAGTGGAGCACGTGACAAGGAAGCCCTAAAGACATAGATTACATTGGGGATATTTGCTAAAGAGATAAGGCACGTTATTGGAAAATTTTGGTTACACTGGAGGCTATGGAGAAATCACAGCAGGGATCAGAGAATAATTACCTCACAATTGCTGAACCTTTCTTAGAGAGACAATCCTATCTCTTGCCCAAGACCTATATTAGTGGACTCTCTTGTCTGTCTCATATAGAAAATTCACTTCCAACATCTAGTCCTTTAACATTGATTGCCAAATATGAGGCATATTTTCTCATTAAATATCACTGACATCCTGAAATGAACATATTATACACTCATTTTTTTGGATGAGAAACCTGAAATTCTTAGGAGGGTTAAATTGCTGCAAAAGGTTACATCAGAGCTATGTTCTGATTATAAATTTATTTGGCTCTAAAGCCCACTGTCATTCAACTATATTAACATTTCTGAAAGTGTATTCATGGAACATCATTTTTGTGGGATGTTAATATATGGTTTTGGGGATTCTACAGTCAAAGAGTATGAAAAATTGTGCCTGTCATTTCACTGTTTTAGAGATTCACAATATCCATAGCATAGCTATGACAAGTTCTGCAGTAAAAGGCTTCCTTAACTTTGCGTACACTTCAGTTTTTCAACTTACTTGACTGGATACTTTTTCACAGAGAACTGTTATGCTTTTAAGAAAGAGTTTGGGAAATGTTGCCTTTTGCAAGTGTCTTTGAGGAAAAGTGTTGCCCCAGTCTTCTTACTCCTAAAACAAGATGCTGTTCAAGTCAACTGCCTCAGAGAACCTGCCTAGTTTCTTTTACCTGGTATTGCAGTCCATCCGTCTTTCTCCCCTGTGATTATATCTATGCAGTAACCCCATAGTACATTTATGAGTGTTCTTGATATCCATTTAACCCCTGCTATCTCTTTTCACAGTGATTCCTGCCCACCCATGGAGAGCCTTGAGATAACTCCATTTACTGATTTTCAGCTGCTCATTGCTATGCTTTACGTGATAGGTGGCTCTTTACTCATTCCTTTACTTACCCATCCCAGGTGCTTGGAAAGACACTTGAAATAAAACAAACAAACACCCGAAAATAATATCTAATCAATATAAAATGAAGAAAACTGAGTGGTAGAAACAGATCCACCAAAAACAACAAGAATGTAGGGCATCAGTTCTGATTGAGGATTAGAAAGCTCAGATGAAGGGGAACTCAAACAGAAGTTTAGGGGAGGGTTCCCTGAAGAGGTAATGATTCAAACTGAGTTTTGAAATATAAGGTGGAGCTCTAAGTTATGAGTATGGAGGATCTGGATAGAGAAAATAGAATAGGAGAGAGGAAATGAGAGAGAAAAAGAAAAAAAAAACAAGAAGGGGGATGGTAGGTAGATTTCATTATCATTTAAACAGAACATGGGGATATATTCTATGTCAATATCAGTATAGAGGTAATAGGTGGCATGAGTTTAAATTACAAGGGATCTTGTTGTCTTTTAAAGTGGAACTCTGGGGGCGCCTGGGTGGTGCAGTCGGTTGAGCGTCCGACTTCAGCCAGGTCACGATCTCGCGGTCCGTGAGTTCGAGCCCCGCGTCAGGCTCTGGGCTGATGGCTCAGAGCCTGGAGCCTGTTTCCGATTCTGTGTCTCCCTCTCTCTCTGCCCCTCCCCCGTTCATGCTCTGTCTCTCTCTGTCCCCAAAAATAAATAAACGTTGAAAAAAAAATAAAAATAAAAATAAATAAAGTGGAACTCTGAAATTTGTTTTTCTTGCACCCATTCTCTCTTTTTTTTTTGATATCTACACCCATTTTTCTTTTAGATTCTGTCTGCCCGTATACCAGGGTTATTCATTATAGAGTCTCACTCCTGCCCAGAAGACTCACCGTTTTATAAGTTTTATAAGTAAAAGAGTCTTTCTACTTCTTCATAGATTGCAAAATATAAAGATGCTACCTCAGAGTGAACTATGGACATTATTCTTAAGACAGAACAAAACTCTGAAATAATGGTATCCAAAAATTTAGTATATTTTTCCATCATCATTTTTACAAAAGATAACTATAAAATCTATATTACCTGCATTACCTTAAATTTCTATTAGATTTATATTACTGGGAATTGATTGAATCCAGGAAAGTCCACTACATAAAAGAGTCCCGCCTCCATTATGGAGACCATAGCAAGCTATGGATAGATTTGAAATGGGCAAAAACAAACAAGGTGAGAATCACATTTTACAAAGAGTAATTTGCTAGCAGTGCACAGAATGGCTTAGAGGAGAGTAATCTATTGGCACAAAATCCATCTTGAGATTTGGAGTGGTAATACAGGTGATCTTTGGCAGACTAAACTAACATATTATGGAGCATTTTTTTAAAGGTAGATTTAGATAAAATCATGAGTAACTTCCATACAAAACCCCTCAGTGACCCCTCAGTATAAACCTGACACTTCTAAAATTCTTAACACTGCTTGCCAGGCCTTGCATAATAGGTCTCCTGAATATTATCTTGCTTAATAGCAACTACTTTCTTCTTTACACACTATTATTTAGCCCCATTTGACTATTTGGTGGAAGGAAACATAAACCGTGGAATTTAACCTGGAAAACAAAGAAAAGCAGCTCCAGGTGACTAACAGGTCTCAGCTGTTTAGAATGGCTAAAAAGATTTTGTAATTGAAAGAAATAAGGAAACTATCAGGACTCTGTGTTGTGTCCTCATCCCCACAGACATCAGGGTTACTGCAGGTTATAGTAGATCATGGATTAGACAGTAAATTTGTAAACCAGGTGCCCAAATCCATGTGAAGCAGAAGATGGCTTCACACACTATATGGTGAGTACACTGAGTAAACTGAACTATCCTGTGACACAGGATTGTCCCCCAAACCTTAACCACATCAATTCTATTGCCCTACTGTAAAAACCTTGAGGATTTGATTTCCAGTTACAATTTCTGTCCCTCAACCTGTCAGATTCCAGCTTAAGAATTCCATTCTCCTTAAGCAAAACCTGATTAAAGTAAGCAAATTTTGGTTTCCAGATTTCAAGGCAGAAACCCTCCATACCCAAATAATAGAAGTTTTCAAATAGCCAGGTATTTCTTCATTTAACATAATAAAATTGTGGAAGACAATGCATGAAAGATTATGGGAGAAACTTTGAAATAAAATGATTTAGTAGGTCTCAATGTTCATTTTCACTCTTCAATCCCCATTAACTAGCTCTGTTGCTGCTTCTACCAAGCCTGCGTGGTCACTAAAGAGTAATATTCCCCTTACCCACTATACTACAATCTTTTTGATTAAAATAGCTAACAGAAGAATTTTAAAAGTGAGTTCACTTAGTTGTGGAGTTAGCTTCTTGACTTTTTGCTATTCTTTTAAAAAAACGTTAAAAGAAGCAGAAAGATTTGGATATATTATTCTTGACAACAATCAATTTATAATGATTATTTTTCCAGCAAAAGGAAGGATCAAGAGAGAATCAGATTAGTTTTTCCCCTTTTGCATGACATACAATGACTCATCTATATATGATAAGAAATTGAGATCATTGTCTTGTTTAATGTTAAAAACTCCATTGAAAGTTAGGAAGAATTCTGATTGTATTTCTCAGGTTAGATGACATATAACTACAAAGAAAACTGAGGGTAAAGAGAGCATTTTACTTATTTCTGAATCCCTACTTCTTAGTCAATGCATGGACCACACTGTTCAATATAAATTTATTGAATGACTTTTATATCAATATTAGGGAACAGTCTTATACATTATTTGTATTGTTCAAGCCTCCATGATGTGAATATAATTTCTGCACCATTTATTTCTGTGGGACTGTGCTTATTAACAATGATATTCAATTCAGTTTCCTATTAAATTGGTGCCTCAAAATTTGGTTTGCTCCCAGCTGTTCAGTTATTACATTAGAACTTTAAAACTCAGAATCCAGTTATGTTTGAATTCAATTTTTTCTATACAATATCATAAAACAGCATAGAGAAATTACATTTAAAAATTAAAAAGCATCAAAAGGCACCAAGAGAGATGAAATTCTAGAAATAAGCAATAAAAATCCTTACTGAAAGTGCAAATAATAGTAAATAATCTGTTTATATTATCATTTACAAAATGAAAAAAAATGAATTAAGTTGATGAATGAATTAAGTAGATGGCCAGAGGAAAACTTAAAAAGAACAAATACATTAACAAGACATAAAAGAACTTAATATTTCATATGGATATCTCTAGATTAAATGTTAACTCAGAACTGAAGAATTATGATTGGATAAACTGTACCATTCAAATAGATAATTATGATTAATTTCAAATCATGCTTACATTCATGAAAATATTTTCTATGTTCTATAATATTTCAATTTTGATATTACTCCAATTAATATTGAAGAACACACACACACACACACACACACACACACACACACAAATCAGACTGGGTCTACCAAATTCAGAAAATTAATACTGTTCAAAAGGTAGCCTTAAGTTTACTTCTCTTAAATTATAAACTCTAAAATAAAAGATTAAGTTCCTATATTCAGTCTTAATTATACATGGGTTCTGTATGTATGGCACCCAAACTATCTGGACTTTCACCTTATTCTGTCAATTTTAGAAACTTCTTATACTGATATATCTATATCACACAAAACAAGCTTAGTTACACTTATTCATAGCCTATTCAAATAATGGTGAAAAGAACTGGAGTGTTAGAATAAAATGCTGAATATGCTAGAGCAGGTCACCATCTCAGAAGTTTGTTCTCCTTACATAGGCTGGGTAATTATAATTATGTATGCAGCAGTGACATCAAAAGAAGGACTTAATCTTACAGAATTTCACCAGCTATCAGAATGATAGCAGACAGTAGCTCTATGTATAAAGTGTTCAGAAATCATGAAGACCAAGAGGAGTTCTTGGTCTTGGGGTGGGGTTCCAATATTTGTGATGCCTAGATCAGGCTAGATATATTGTCTTAGATGAGTGGTTTTCAACTATTTCATTCTCAAGATTCTTTTATACTCTTGAAAATTATTGAGGATTAGAGTGACTGGGTAGCTTAGTCTGTTAAGCATCTGACTCTTGATTTTGTCTCAGGTCATGATCTCATGGTTCTGGGATTGAGCCCTATGTTGGGATCTGTGTGCATCTGTGTGTTGGGATCAGTGCAGAGCCTGCTTGGGACTCTCTCTCTCTCTCTCTCTCTCTCTCTCTCTCTCTCCCCCCCTGCCCCTCCCCTACTCTCTCTCTTTCTCTCAAAATAAATAAATAAACATTTTAAAAAAAATTAAAAAGACATACATGGCCAGCCGACATCACTCATCATCAGGGAAATACAAATCAAAACCACAATGAGATACCACCTCACATCTGTCAGAATGGCTAACATAAACAACTCAGGCAACAACAGATGTTGGTGAGGATGTAGAGAAAGAGGATCTCTTTTGCACTGCTGGTGGGAATACAAACTGATGCAGCCCTCTGGAAAACAGTATGGAGGTTCCTCAAAAAATTAAAAACAGAACTACCCTACGACCCAGCAATTACACTACTAGGTATTTATCCAAGGGATACAGGTATGCAGTTTCCAAGGGGCACATAGACCCCAATGTTTATTTAAATTTTTTTTTCAACGTTTTATTTATTTTTGGGACAGAGAGAGACAGAGCATGAATGGGGGAGGGGCAGAGAGAGAGGGAGACACAGAATCGGAAGCAGGCTCCAGGCTCTGACCCATCAGCCCAGAGCCTGATGCGGGGCTCGAACTCACGGACCGCGAGATCGTGACCTGGCTGAAGTCGGACGCTTAACCGACTGCGCCACCCAGGCGCCCCAGACCCCAATGTTTATAGCAGCACTATCAACTATAACCAAAGTATGGAAAGAGCCCAAATGCCCATTGATGGATGAATGGATAAAGAAAATGTGGTGTACATACATACATACAGCATGTGTGTACACACACACACACACATATATATATATATATATATATATATATATATATATATACACACATACATACATACAATGGAATATTACTCGGCGATCAAAAAAATGAAATCTTGCCATTTGCAACTACGTGGATGGAACTAGAGGGTATTATGCTAAGCGAAATTAGTCAGAAAAAGACAAATATCATATGACTTCACTCATAAGAGGACTTTAAGATACAAAACAGATGAACATAAGGGAAGGGAAGCAAAAATAATATAAAAACAGGGACGGGTAAAACATAAGAGACTCTTAAATATGGAGAACAAACAGGGTTACTTGGGGGGGGGGTTATGGGAGGGGATGGGCTAAATGGGTAAGGGGCATTAATAAATCTACTCCTGAAATTGTTGCACTATATGCTAACTAACTTTGATGTATATTAGGACAAAAATAAACAATAAAAAATAAAAATTTTAAAAAATTTTGAGGATCTTACAGAGAACAAACCAATGGCTACCAGAGAGTGGCAGTAGGGGTTGGTATTGTAATAACGTTGTATGATGACAGATGGTAGCTACACTTGTGTTGAGCACAGCATAACATATAGACTTACCTAATCACACTATGTTGTCACCTGAAACTAATTTAATATTATGTGTCACCTATAGTTCAATTAAAAGAAATAAAAATATAAATTATTGAGGACCCTAAAGAACTTTTAAAAATATAGTTATATCAATAGTTTTTAAAATTAAAATTAAGAAATTTTAGCATTTATATACATTAATTCCTTTAAAAATAGAAGCAATAAGTACATTGTATGTTTTATATTGCAATTTATGATTTACTAAGTGTATTATATCATTTATCATATATTTTCCAATAAAAATATCAAATTTTTCAAAACTAAAAATTAGTAAGGGAAGTGCCATTATTTTACATTTTTATAAATCTATTGTCTGTCTTAGTAAAAGACAGATAATTGTACCTGTTTCTGTATTCAATTTCTTGAGACACGGTACATGACTTAGCCTCTGGAAAACTCCATCTTACACTTGCAACATAATGAGAATAAAAATGGAAAATAAAATCTCAACATTAGCATAAAAATAGTTTTAAACTATGTACTACTGCAAGCATCTAAGGAACCCTCCAGGAGTCTCTGGGCCGCAGTGAGATTTTGGATAATTGGTTCCCAACACTGACTGCCATGATAATCAATGGAAAGCCTTGAAGAGATATAGATGCCCCAAACCATCCGTCAGAAAGTCTGATTTAATTAGACCGCAAAAAGATTTTGATATCAATAATTGTAAGTTTCTCATGTTTTTCTAATATGCGTCTAGGGTTAAGAACTACTAGTTTTGATAAATTGTGCAATGAGACATATCTTCATCTTAATGTTTTCACATTTTATTAAATTTAGATAATCTTTAATTTCATTTTGTTGATTTTTTTTGGTGGGATTGTAGATATTTAAAATATACGTGCCAGGGGCGCCTGGGTGGCTCAGTCGGTTGAGCATCTGACTTCGGCTCAGGTCATGATCTCATGGTCTCTGAGTTCGAGCCCCGCGTCGGGCTCTGTGCTGACAGCTCAGAGCCTGGAGCCTGCTTCAGATTCTGTGTCTCCCTCTCTCTCTCACCCTCCCCCATTCATGCTCTCTCTCTGTCTCAAAAATAAATAAACATTAAAAAAAATTAAAAAAAATAAAATATACGTGCCATTAACATAAAATTAGGTATTATCACAAATGCATATAAAATATTACCCCTATGATACAATTTTTCTCAGTAAATAAATAAGAGAAACCATGTTAGACTTTTTTACAGGGATATGAATGGATGATTTACCAAACAGTCAAATAAAATCTACAGTTTTGTTCCTTATGACCAGAAAAATAAGTTACACAAAGGTATCATTCTTTTTTTTATTATTTAAATTATAAGATTGTTTTCATGACAGGGAAATGACATGTAGCTGATAAAGATAATCATGTGCTAGCAGAATAAATCACAACAGAGGGGAAGGAAGAATAATATTAAATCCATGAGTTTCTGCTGTCCATCAGGGCTCATATTTTCATAGATATATTCTGACCTCGGAAAGACTAAGTCTTCTGAATAATCAGATATAAGCAAAATACAGTACACCCATGATTTCTCATTTTCTAAATATACAATAACTAAGTTACTCACAAGGTTTTAAAATGTATGCATAAAAACTGGAGCATCAGTATTGATGCTGAATGATTTCTGAATCTAAATATTCTATCATTTCTAAAATAGCGTTGGTGACAATAATTTTCTGTTCTTTATTCAGACCCTGCTCCCTTGTAAAAGTGATTTCATTGCCTCAGGACTCTTACACTTCTTAAGTACATTAGATCTGTGAATCTCAATTGGGGTTGATTTTTTTCCCCCAGGGATATTTGAGGATATTTTTGCTTGTCATAACTGGGGAAGGAGGCTGATACTGGTATTAGGAGGTTGTAGATAGAGGTCAAGCTACTGCTGAACATCCCACAATGCACATACCTGGCCCCCTCCAACAAATATGGCCCCAAATGTCAATAGTGGTAAGGTTGAGAAACTTGCATTAGATGATACACTAATAATTCATGTCTCACTAGTTCATTATGGACATATAAAACCACTATGGAAGTTTCACTAAGACACATAAAATTCAGTTCTAGTCATTTGTAACTGAGTGGAATACATAAAATATACTATTTATTAGCAAATACTACTCATAGATTAACCAATAACTGTGAGCCTGAAAGAAACTGACCTATCTATAAATGATCATTCAAAGAAACCTTTTCTCACCATATGATTTTAACACTTGAGTTCTATTTAATAAATCTCTCCCTTTTTTTCCAAATAGCTGAATACGCTTAAGTTATTAACTATTTTATAATAGTATTACAATATTAAATAATGCGTAATAGAGTCCTAGAGATATTTGATTTTTGATTGAACTCATTAACTCTCAAGATGAATTTGATGACAGCTAACTTCTACCTAGAAGGACTGACTGAAAAGTACCTTTTGTACTATGATTGGAGGGACACTGACAGAAGCATGTTTACAAGAAAACTATTTTCCCTGCAGTACTGTTCTAACTGTGACTATTCCACTATCTTTTAGGAAGTATTTAAAGGATCAAGCCTCTAGAAATGGCATATAACAGGTCAAGTACTCCTGAGAGAGGAAGCATGATTTGATTACATTTTATGGCTGCCTAGTCATCCAGAAATTTCTTGAGGTAATGGGGAATAAGAGTTTTCCTAAATAAAAGCACAAGAACTCTAGTAAAGTGAGCTAGGAAATATAGAAGTAGAGATGCATTGAACCTTTATTTCAAACTTTATCTCATAGCTCATTTTCTATTTCAAAAGTTGGACTATTTTTCTCTTAAGAAAAAAAGAGGTTAGAGAGGGAGGGAGCCAAAACATGAGACCCTTAAAAACTGAGAACAAACTGAGGGTTGATGGGGGGTGTGAGGGGGGTAGGTGGGTGATGGGTATTGAGGAGGGCACCTGTTGGGATGAGCACTGGGTATTGTATGGAAACCAGTTTGACAATAAATTTCACATTAAAAAAAAAGAAAGAAAATAAATTGCTGCTTTTAATCAAATGATATATTTTTAAAAAAGAGTATACAAAATATGACTATTTGTTTTAGGAAAAAATCATGAAAATATAAACTAATTTGAAATGAAAACTAATTTGAAATGAAACCACTTAAAAATGCTCAAATATATCACAGTACCTTAGAAACCCTCTTATAGTATATGTATAGTACCAGCAGTTAGTACAAATAGTCAAAGTAGGAAATTATTAAAATGTGATAAATATTTATGCATTTTAAAAGAATCAATTAAAGTAAGAAAACATAAAAAATTGGTACATAATATAAATATTTTTTAAATATTCAAATACGATCATTCCCTAACCTTTAATGTAGGACCAAATCTTTCTATTTGAATATGATTCAATCCTTAGGTCTTATTTCTTGTATAAGGCATATCTACATTTATTATACACAATTGTTACTTTGTTTCTTATTTGTTTGTTTGTTTATATGGAATGAGAACTTAAAAACAAACGAGAGAGAGGCAACTTGAATGCAGTATTTTTCTATCTTTCCTCCAGGGTTATTTCTAAAATTTTTTTTTTTCAACGTTTATTTATTTTTGGGACAGAGAGAGACAGAGCATGAACGGGGGAGGGGCAGAGAGAGAGGGAGACACAGAATCGGAAACAGGCTCCAGGCTCCGAGCCATCAGCCCAGAGCCTGACGCAGGGCTCGAACTCACGGACCGCGAGATTGTGACCTGGCTGAAGTCGGCCGCTTAACCGACTGCGCCACCCAGGCGCCCCTCCAGGGTTATTTCTAATCATTTGTAATTGTCCAACAAAGCCTTCTGTTAACCAGTTATTTATTTTACTTTAGCTACCATTAGTGAACTTCTCACAATCTTCAACTCAGCTGTTATAGAAAAATGCTTTAATCCTCACTTCATTTTAAAAGTTTATCTAATAATTATTTTTAATTATAATGAGTGGGAAAGTATATATACCTTGGAGACCTACTAATTGATTCCCAGGAGGTAAGAGCTCAACTTATCTTCACAAAATTAGTGTATCTAATGGAATGAGGAGTTTGTATTACCTTTCAAATGAGTTAAACTGGAGGTGAGTTATATCATTTATGCACTAATTCTTAGAATATACAATATATTGAGTGATTTGTTATTATTTACTGTTTATAAATAATTATAAGTGTATACCATTTTCATAGACTTCTTTTTCAAATACATCAATGGCCTTACACATGATTTTGATCAATTCCCTAATGTCAATTCCAAAACTTTATAACTTTATTTAACTTTGATTCTGATAAGCAATGTATGTAGAGGTTTACAGCACATGTAAATAAATTAGAGATTGAAATTCTGACAGGATGGATAGAGGCAGATCTATGGCTGATTGTCGAGTGGAATTCTGTGGACCTGCAAAGAGAATACACTCATGAGAGAAAAGAAGTGATACTTTCTCTCTCTTTTTTTTTTTTAATGTTTATTTATTCTTAAGACAGAGGGAGACAGGGCGTGAGTGAGGGGCAGAGAGAGTGGGAGACACAGAATCCGAAACAGGCTCCAGGCTCCGAGCTGTCAGTGCAGAGCCCAATGCAGGGCTTGAACCCATGAACTGTGAGATCATGACCTGAGCCAAAGTCGAATGGTTAACCTACTGAGCCTCCCAGGCGCCCCATTTCTCCTTCTTATACAGGAAGCCAACAGGGTGGAGGCTGAATACATTTTTCAAGATTACCACTCAGCAGAAATGTATGTTTCCATATTTCCATCTATAATTTCAGTTCTCATCCCTTCTACCCAGTCTTTAAAAAAAGACTAGGGCAGGGGCGCATGGGTGGCTCAGTTGGTTAGGCGTCTGACTTCGGCTCAGCTCATTGTCTCATGGTTCATGGGTTCAAGTCCTGCAGCAGGCTCTGTGATGACACCTCAGAGCCTGGAGCCTGCTTCAGATCTGTGTCTTCCTCTCTCTCTCTGCCCCTCCCCTGCTCATGTTCTGTCTCTCTCTGTCTCTCAAAGATAAATAAATGTTAAAATTTTTTTAAAATTTTTTTAAAAAGCTACAGGCATAACAGATTGGGTGAAACAAAATCTCTGGAGCTGTAATGTTTGAGATGAGAGAGAACATTATTCTCTTTTGAAGTTGAATTGGAATGGTTTAAGACTCACATGCAGAGACTAGAGATGCCTGTTGTGATGAATAACTGACATTAGTTTACTCTTTTAGATGGTCACTAAGTGGCCTATTCTGGTCTGCCTAGGTGTTATCATTGGAATGAAGCTAATTCTAGGGACAGAGTTGTTGAAGAAATTGACAAGTTCTCTGGAGGTGGAAACCTAAACATACAGATACTTGCTCCTATCACATAAGTTTTTGAAGCGAGAAGTCTTTTTAAAAAAATGTTTATTCATTTTGAGAAACAGAAAAAGAGCATGCCTACAAGTGGGGAAGGAGCATAGAGAGAGGGGTAGAGAGAGAATCTGAAGCAGGTTCAGTGGTGTCAGTACAGAGCCCAACATGAGGCTCTACCTCAGGAACCATGAGATCATGAGGTGAGTCAAGATCAAGTCAGACGCTTAAGTGACTGAGCCACCCAAGACCCAAGTACCCCTGCAGTGAGAAGGCTTTTAAAAGCAGCTGCCAGCAGAGGGAAAAGAAGGCCTGGTAATAAGTGTGTGAGGGAAGACTGGGCAGCCCTATGCCTCAAAACCTTTAGGAAGTTCAGAAGATGACCTCAGTATTTCCCTGTGCCTTCATATAAAGCATCACAGTGATTAAATAAGACAGGAAAACTATAAATGCCCATATAGTTTCCAATTGAAGAATTGCTTCTTCCAGAGAAAGGGTTGAGGTTATGCATCCTGCCTGAGATCAAATGCTCATTTGGCTGGCTCTCTCTGAGAGTGTCTTTATCAAGGGCTTAAAAAAAAAAAAAAGAAAACAAAACAAAAAACTGAATACCAGTCCCTTACAAAACTGCCTAGACCCTTTAAGTAGGATCATGGTTTTAGTAGAGAACATCCATAAAAAGATTCAAGAAAGAGAGTAAAATCAGGAATGCACTCCCACCACAGTTAGCAAGAGACTTCACACTTCCAGTATCTTCTCCCTCTTTCCCTGAAGAAACCCCCAAACAGCTGGTGCCAGGGGAAGGCATGGGAACATAGGATAAGACATTTCAACTGGATTGTACAGCACTGGACTTCTCATACCCAAAATAACTGAGAAGCTATGTAAACTCTTTAGCTTGCTATGTGGGGATTGGAAAGAGTAATTTACTAGATGACAGTGAAAAGCAATAATTGTTAGAAAACAAAATAATTTCTATTTCCCCCCACTGAATTGAGAGTGCTCAGTTACTGATGCTAGGGTTAAGAGTTGCAGAAATTTTGAGTGTGTACATATTTGCAAATTCTCAGTTTATTAGTGAATATTTTTGTGTTATGGTAGCTTTAATTTCCCTCGGTAGTCTCATAACTGTGGGTACCTCATTAATATACACTTGAATAATATGAATCTCTTAGATACTTTGGGTTACTGCGTTTTATTCCTATTGAACCAAATTGGAGTCAACATAATTATTCATATTTCCACTAAGCTGTTAAATTAACTTAAAATTTGAAGAAAACAACAGCCTTGAGAATCTTGATATATTATGGGGGGGGAACTCTACTCTTTTGAGGTGAGTGGTGTTGAGCTGATTAAAGTTTTAAAAAATGTTCTTCAATCAGTGAACCTTAGGGTAGTCCCAAATATGAGTGTTTATGTTCTCTAAATCAATATTGTTCTATAGGGCACTAATTCACAATTGTTTCTCAAGTGACACTTAAACTAGCGAAGTTTCTTTATAATTTTAAAAGTTCTTTGTGGTGCATATCTTCCTATAACAAGCATGAAATTGTCATTAATCATCAACTATTTATTGAAAACCTACTATGTACCAGAAAGACACTGTTTCAACTAAAGGTAACATTTTTGCAAACATGGTGTTTATAAGTTTGAGGAGTCAGCAAAGTAATGAATCAAAAGATCATAGTTAACTAAGGGCTATGAGAAAAACATACTTTAAAAAGGCAAGGAGGAGATAGCTTGGAATTTTAGGCTCAGCCTTGAAAATTTAGGCTTTGAAGAAGAAATGATAATATTGCTCGGTTTTGAAAGAGGAAAAAAGTTTGAAAGACAAATCAGTCTGGAAAAGCATTTTCCAAGAAGCATGTATGAAGCTGATATCAGAAAGAGTTGTATGTGTTTGCACCAGATATGCTTTTTGGTTGCTTGTGGATTGTGGTGAGCATTGAGGCCTGAAGTAAGGAAGGGGACAGCTCAGAAGGGGTATTGCCAGGTAGACTAAGTCTGTTCTGGTATGCGAAAGGAGATCCTAGATAGATCTTGAGAGAAATTTTAAAAAGCTTTATACACTTCTGAGAGTACAGTAGAAAGAGACATTATTGACCCATACTCTCCTCAGCAATCAGTGGAACTATTTTCAGTATGTGAGAATCTTGAGAATCTTTATGCAGTAAATTCCTGTTACCAGGCTTGGGAGGTTAGACACAATACTTTTTCTTTTTTAAGTAATAACCTGCATAGACATGCAATAGTCACCACTCTGTCTTTTATACCATGTGTTTTGTCTCTGAACAAACACTATTACATGGTAATAGCACCATGGACCAAATTCATCATGAACTACAGCCTGACCACCCATTGTTTCACATCAAAGTAGTAGTACAATAGAAAAGTACTTGTTCTAATATGATTTACACATTCAACAGAATATCAATAATATATAATATTATCAATATTGATATTGATATAATAATATCAATATTATATACCTGGAAAACAGTAACAAATGTTGGAGATCTGAGCAATATAATTAATTGTGTGTATTTTTTTTAATTCCAGTTAACACGCTGTATTATATTAGTTTCAAGCATACCATATAGTGATTCAACATTTCCATAGAACATCTGGTGCTCATCATAAATGTGCTCCTTAATCCCCTAAGTATGTGTATTAATGAATAAAACACATATTATGATGTATAGTTTGCCAAACACAAAATTAAAACAAAAAAAATAGAAAAGGGAAGAAAGATTGTCTTGTTATTTTTATGTAAAATAAAATCTAACTTATTTAGATGAAGTAAAAAGTTCTGCCCTTCATGACAAAGATAGCATTAATATATGTTTGCCAGATTTAGCAATTAAAAATACAGTACAAATATGACCCAGGTAATAACCACACTTTTCCTTTCATTGTCAAGAGTACACCTTTTTTCTTTTTAATCTTTGTAAGCTGCATTACTTACAAACCATTTAAAGCTTGAGATATTAAAAATAGAGTCATTCTTGGGAGGAGCCAAGATGACGGAACAGCATGGAAGTTTTTTGTGTCTCTCACATCCAGGAAATACAGCCAGACCAACACTAAACAATCCTACACAGCTAGAAAACTGATTGGAGGATTAACACAATAATCTGCACAACCTGAACCACAGAATTCAGCAGGTATGTGGCACGGAGAGGTGAATTTGGGGAGCTAGAAGCCACTGAGGGTAGGGAACCATTTTTGCAGGCAGAGAGAGGACAGAGACTGGGGGAGGGGGAGAATATGGGAAAAGCACCCCTCCCCAAAAATAGCTGGAAAGAAAGTGGAAAATCGGAAACAGTCGATTAAGTTTAGGGACTAAACTAAAAAGGGATAAAGGAGAAAGGAGAAAGGAGAAAGGAGAAAGGAAAAAGGAGAGGGTTTAAATCACATTAAGACTGTAAACAAGGGGAGCACAAAGGCTGCAACTCCGCAGCTCGATACCTGGCGGTGCTCTGGTGGGAAGGGCGAATTCCAGGAACGGAGTGGGGTCCAAGAGGTTCTCCAGCCACACAGGGAAAGCAGTTCCACTGCTGGAAGGACATTTGGTAGAGACTGTTGAAGCCACCTGGTCCCAGCAGACCCAGGAAGGCAGCCACATTCGCTGGTGCTGCGGCAATGTTGTTGAGGGTGAAGCCTGGCGCCAGATGTGTGTTGCGATTTTCCATGGTCCCTGAAAAACTGCTGCTACACTATCTTGTGAACTTTTTCGGGGGCGGGCTGGCACCTGGCCATAGTCTCGGGGCACCGGAGGCAGCAGGGCCCAGCAAGCATTCCTGGGTGCAGCCGACATTCGGCCATTGCTCATTCGGCCATTGCTCAGTGAGACCCTCCTGCAGAGGGGTGGAACGGGTCAAAGCCGCAGTCCTTCAGAAGTAAGGGACCGGTGAAAAGAGCAGCATCTGATACAAAAATCTGGAAAGAGATACTGCCTGGGGCCTGGTCACGGAGAGTGAAGAAACTGGGAGTAGATGAAAGCTGAAGAAAGAGGGTGGGTGCCCGATTGCTGATCAGGGAGAACAGACTGGGTAGCTGGGTGTAGCAATTTTCATTGCTCTGGCGCATGAGCATAGGCACCTACCAGCACCGCAACATTCCACCCCAGTAGGATAGCAGCGCCATCTAGTGGAGAAGGGAGCCATTACACTGAGCCCTGCCCAACTGGGCCAACTTCACTCTTCAAAAACACAAGTCTCACTCCTGGCTTAGTTTATGGACTATAAAGCGCTACACAGACTGACTTCTAGGGGAAAACAAAGTAATTTCAGTCCTACATCAATCTGTCAGAAGGTTCATCTATCCAATTTTCTTTTTTTTTTCTCTTTTACACTTCTTTTTCTTGAATACCGAAAGAGAAGAAATTCATTTTTATTTTCAATTTTTATTAAAAATATTTTCCTTTCATTTTTATTACTATATTTTTTATTTTGAGTAATTTTTTCTCAAATTCTATTTTACTTCCATCATTTTATTTTAGTCTACTTCAGTGTATTCACCTTTTCAAATTTTTAAACAATTTCCTTTTTATTTCTTTTTTTCTCTTTTTTTTCTCCTTTTCATTTCTTTTCTTTCTCTTGAACATAGAAAGAGAAAAACTTCATTTTTACTTTCAATATCTATTAAAATATTTTATTTAATTTTTTTGCTTTTATGTAAATTTTTTAAAATTCTATTTTACTTCCATCATTTTATTTTAGTCTACTACAGTGTATTCACTTTTTCAAATTTTCAAATGATTTCCTTTTTTTCTTTCTTTTTTAAATCTTTTTTCTCTTTTTAGTTTCTTTTCTTTTTTCCTGAATACAGAAAAAGAAAAAAAATCATATTTATTTTTAATTTTTATTAAAAATATTTTTCTTTATTTTTTCTACTATTTTCTTTACTTTTGTGTATATTTTTTCAAATTTGTTTTACCCACATCATCTCATTTTAGTCTACTTCAGTGTATTCATTTTTTCAAATTCTCAAATGATTTCCTTTCCCTCCCCCGCTTTTTTTCTCTATTCTGTCAAACCACTTTAGACACGCAGAGCAAAACACACCTAGGATCTACCTCATCTATTTGATTTGTGTGCATGTGTGTATTTTTACTTTTTAATTTTAATATTTTTTTAATTTTTTTTTTTACTTTCAAGTTTTCGACCTCATTAATTCCTTTTCTCCCTTCAAAATGACAAAATGAAGGAATTCATCCCAAAAGAAAGAGCACGAAGAAACGATAGCCAGGGATTTAACCAACACAGATACAAGGAAGATGTCTGAACCAGAATTTAGAATCATGATGATAAGAATACTAGCTGGAGGCAAAATTAGATTAGAATCCCTTTCTGCAGAGATAAAAGAAGTAAAAAATAGAATGAAATAAAAAATGCTATAACTGAACTGTAATCATGGATGGATGCAGTGGCAGCAAGGATGGATGAGGCAGAACAGAGAATCAGCAATATAGAGGACAAACTTATAGAGAATAATGAAGCAGAAAAGAAGAGGGAGATGAAGGCAAAATAGCACAATGTAAGAATTAGAGAAATCAGTGACTCATGAACAGGAACAACATCAGAATCACAGGGGTCCCAGAAGAGGAAGAGAGAGAAATAGGGGTAGAAGGGTTATGTGAGCAAATCATAGCAGAAAACTTTCCTAACCTGGGGAAAGACACAGGCATCAAAATCCAGGAAGCACAGAGGACCGCCATTAGATTCAACAAAAACTGACCATCAACAAGGCCTATCATAGTCAAATTTACAAAATACTCAGGCAAGGAGAGAATCATGAAAGCAGCAAGGGAAAAAAAGTCCATAACCTACAAGGGAAGACAGATCAGGTTTGAAGCAGACCTATCCACAGAAACTTGAGAGGCCAGAAAGGAGTGGCAGGATATATTCAGTGTGCTGAATCAGAAAAATATGCAGCCAAGAATTATTTATCCAGCAAGGCTGTCATTCAAAATAGAAGGAGAGATAAAAAGTTTCCCAGACAAACAAAAATTAAAGGAGTTTGTGACCGTTAAATCAGCCCAGCAAAAAATTTTAAGGGGGACTCTCTGAGGGGAGAAAAGATGAAAAAAATAAATACATAAATAAATAAAGACCAAAGCAACAAAATTAGAAAGGACCAGAGAATACCACCAAAAACTCCAACTCTATAAGCATCACAATGGCAATAAATTCTTATCTTTCAGTACTCACTCCAAACTTCAATGGACTCAATGCTCCAATCAAAAGACATAGGGTAACAGAATGGATAAGAAAACAAGATCCATCTATATGCTTTTTACAAGAGACCCACTTTACAACTAAATACACCTTCAGACTAAACATAAGGGGATGGAGAACCACCTATCATGCCGGAGTAGCCGGCATAGACTTTTGAATAAAGACTGTATCAAGAGATGCATAAGGGCATCACATCATAATCAAGGGGTCCATCCACCAAGAAGACCTAACAATTGTAAACATTTATGCACCAAATGTGGCAGCACACAAATATTTAAATCAGTTAATCACAAAAATAAAGAAACTCATTGACATTAATACCATAATAATAGGAGACTTCAACACCCCACTCACAGCAATGGACAGATCACCTAATCAAAAAATCAATCAGGAAACAATGGCTTTGAATGACACACTGGACCAGATGGACTTAACAGATATATTCCGAACATTTCATCCTAAAGCAGCAGAATATACATTCTTCTCCAGTGCACATGGAACATTCTCCAGAATAGACCATATACTGGGACACAAATCAGCCCTAAGTAAGTACAAAAAGATAGAGATCATACTGTGCACATTTTTAGACCACAACGCTATGAAACTTGAAATCAACCACAAGAAAAAATTTGGAAAGGTAACAAATACTTGGAGACTGAAGAACATCCTACTAAAGAATGAGCGGACTAACCAAGAAGTTAAAGAGGAAATTGAAAAGTATATGAAGTCAATGAAAATGATAACACCACAACCCCAAACCTCAGAGACGCAGCAAAGGTGGTCATAAGAGGAAAGTATATAGCAATCCAGGCCTTTCTAAAGAAGGAAGAAAGATCTAAGATACACAACCTTATGCCTTAAGGAGCTGGAAAAAGAACAGCAAATAAAACCCCAAAACAGCAGAAGACAAGAAATAATAAAGATGAGAGCAGAAATTAATGTCATCAAAACCAAAAAATAAAACCAGTAGAAAAGATCAATGAAACCAGAAGCTGGTTCTTTGAAAGAATTAAGAAAATTGATAAACCACTAGCAAGTTTGATCAAAAAGAAAAAGGAAAGGACCTAAGTAAATAAAATCAAGAATGAAAGAGGAGAGATCACAACCACCACAACAGAAATAAAAACAACAATAAGAGAATATTATGAGCAATTATATGCCAATAAAATGGGCAATCTTGAAGAAATGGACAAATTCCTAGAAACATATACACTACCAAAACTGAAACAGGAAGAAATAAAAAATTGGAACAGCCCCATAACCAGTAAGGAAATCGAGTTCATAATGAAAAATCTGCCAAAAACAAGAGTCCAGGGCCACATGGCTTTCCAGGGGGATTCTACCAAACATTGAAGGAAGAGTTAACACCAAATCTCTTGAAAGTATTCCAAAAAAATAGAAATGGAAGGAAAACTTCCAAACTCTTTCTGTGAAGCTAGCATTACCTTGATTCAAAACCAGACAGAGACCTCACTAAAAAGGAAAACTATACACCAATTTCCCTGATGAACATAGATGCAAAACTCTGCAACAAGATATTAGCCAACTGGATCCAACAATACATTAAAAAAATTATTCACCACGACCAAGTGGGATTTATACCTGGGATGCAGGGCTCGTTCAATATCCGCAAAACAATTAACATGATTCATCACATCAATAAAAGAAAGGACAAGAACCATATGATCCTCTCAACAGATACAGAGAAAACTTGACAAAATACAGCATCCTTTCTTGATAAAAACCCTCAAGAAAGTAGGGATAGAAGGAGCATACCTCAAGATCATAAAAGCCATAAATGAACGACCCAATGTTAATGTCATCCACAATGGGGAGAAACTGAGAGTTTTCCCCCTGAGGTCAGGAACAAGACAGGAATGTCCACTCTTGCCACTGTTATTCAACATAGTATTGGAAGTCTTAGCCTCTGCAATCAGACAACACAAAGAAATAAAAGGCTTCCAAATCAGCCAGGAGGAGGTCAAACTTTCACTCTTCGCTGATGTTATGACACTTTATATGGAAAACCCAAAAGATTCCTCTAAAAAACTGCTAGAATTGATTCATGAATTCAGCAAAGTTGCAGGATATAAAATCAATGTACAGAAATCGGTTGCATTCCTATACACCAACAATAAAGCGACAGAGAAATCAAGGAATCAATCCCATTTACAGTAGCACACACACAAAAAAAAAATACCTAGGAATAAATCTAATCAAAGAGGTGAAAAATCTATACACTGAAAACTATAGCAAGCTTATGAAAGAAATTGAAGAAGACACAAAAACATGGAAAAAGATTCCATGCCTCTGGATGGGAAGAACAAATATTGTTAAAATGTCAATACTACCCAAAGCAATCTACATATTCAATGCAATCCCTATCAAAATAACACGAGCATTCTTCATAGAGCTAGAACAAATAATCCTAAAATTTGTATAGAACCAGAAAAGACCCCGAATAGCCAAAGCGATCTTGAAAAAAAAAAAATCCAAAGCAGGAGTCATCACAATCCCAGACTTCAGGCTGTACTACAAAGCTGTAATCATTAAGACAGAATGATACTGGCACAAGAACAGACACTCAGATCAATGGAACAGAATAGAGAACCCATAAATGGACCCACAAACGTATGGCCAACTAATCTTTGACAAAGCAGGGAAGAATATCTAATGGAATAAAGACAGTGTCTTCAGTAAGTGGTGCTGGGAAAACTGGACAGCCACATGAAGAAAAATGAACCTGGATCACTTTCTTACACCATACACAAAAATAAACACTAGATGGATGAAAGACCTCAATGTAAGACAGGAAGCCATCAAAATCCTCAAGGAGAAAGCAGGCAAAAACCTCTTTGATCTTGGCTGCAGCAACTTTTTACCCAACCCGTCTCTCGAGGCAAGGGAAACAAAAGCAAAAATGAACTACTGGGACCTCATCAAAATAAAAAGCTTCTGCACAGCAAAGGAAAGAATCAGCAAAACTAAAAGGCAACCAACAGAATGGGAGAAGGTATTTGCGAATGACATATCCGATAAAGGGTTAGTATCCAAGATCTATAAAGAACTTATCAAACTCAACATCCAAAAACAAATAATCCAGTGAAGAAATGGGCAAAAGACATGAATAGACACTTCTCCAAGGAAGACATCCAGATGGCCAACGGACACATGAAAAAATGCTCAACATCACTCATCATCAGGGAAATACAAATCAAAACCACAATGAGATATCACCTGACACCTGTCAGAATGGCTAACATTAACAACTCAGGCAATAACAGATGGTGAGGATGCAGAGAAAGAGGATCTCTTTTGCATTGCTGGTGGCAATGCAAGCTGGTACAGCCACTCTGGAAAACAGTATGGAGGTTCCTCAAAAAACTAAAAATAGAACTACCCTATGACCCAGCAATTGCACCACTAGGCATTTATCCATGGGATAGAGGTGCGTGATTTTGAAGGGACACATGCATCCCCATGTTTATAGCAGCACTATCAACAATAGCCAAAGTATGGAAAGAGCCCAAATGTCCATTGATGGATGATTGGATAAAGGAGATGTGGTATATATATACAATGGAGTAGTACTTGGAAATCAAAAGGAGTGAAATCTTGCCATTTGCAACTACGTGGATGGAACTGGAGGGCATTATGATAAGTGAAATTGGTCAGTCAGAGAAAGACAAAAATAATATGACTTCACTCATATGAGGACTTTAAGAGACAAAACAGATGGACACAAGGGAAGGGAAATAAAAATAATATAAAAACAGGGAGCAGGACAAAACAGAACAGACTCATAAATATGGAGAACAAACTGAGGGTTACTGGAGGGGTTGTGGGAGGGGGTATGGGCTAAATGGGTAAGGGGCACTAAGGAATCTACTCCTGAAATCATTGTTGCCCTATATGCTAACTAATTCGGATGTAAATTTTAAAGAATAAACAAAAATTAAAAAAACAAATTAAGTAACTTTATTTTTTTGTAAATTTCTTTTAATGTTTATTTATTTTTGAGACAGACAGAGACAGAGCATGACGGGGGACGGTCAGAGAGAGAAACACAGAATCCGAAGCAGGCTCCAGGCTCTGAGCTGTCATTACAGAGCCCGACTGGGGCTCGAACTCACAGACCGTGAGATCATGACCTGAGCCGAAGTTGGAGGTTCAACCGATTGAGCCACCCAGGTGCCCCAATATTCAGTAACTTTTAAAAAAAAAGAGTCATTCTTAATCCCAATAAATAAATATTCAAATTGAAACATTTTCCAAAATAAATATACATTTTCATATTTTCTATTTAGGAGTTCTTAGATGTTTGAAAGACAAATACTTTAAAACAAACAGCATAGGGTTATCTGGGTGGTTCAGTTGGTTAAGCATCCAATTCTTGATATGGACTCAGATCATGATCTCGTGGTTTGTGAGATTAAGCCCAGCATCGGGTTCTCCACTGACAGTGGGAAGGCCACTTGAGACTCTCTCTCTCTCTCTCTCTCTCTCTCTCTCCCTCTGCCCCTCCACCCACTCATTCTTTCTCTCTTCTCTCAAAATAAATAAATAAACTTTATACAAACAAACAACAGTACAAAAATAATAGGTGGTTTTTAAATATTGCATTTCACTGTTTTGGAGATACTTCTTTGCAAATACATCAATGTTGGATCCAGCAAGGATCCTTTGAGCAATCCAAGCTGTTAGAATCCTACATCTAGTGACTGTAAGACTATAGAATATCTACTACCATTCTTGATGACCCCCCCACAAAGAAGAAATTAATTTTCTTTGCAACTCTATTTCTATCTTTTTTTAAAAAAGTAAGCTCCATGCCCAACATGGGGCTCAACTCACTGACCCTAAGATCAAGAGTCACATGTTCTACCCACTGAGTTAGCTAGGCACCCCTCTCCTATTCTTCTTTTTTTTTTTTAATTTTTTTTAACGTTTTTTTTATTTATTTTTGAGACAGAGAGAGACAGAGCATGAATGGGGGAGGGGCAGAGAGAGAGGGAGACACAGAATCGGAAGCAGGCTCCAGGCTCTGAGCCATCAGCCCAGAGCCTGATGCGGGGCTCGAACTCACAGACCGCAAGATCGTGACCTGGCTGAAGTCGGACGCCCAACTGGCTGTGCCACCCAGGCGCCCCTCTCTCCTATTATTCTTAAAATAATCTGCTTTGCCTGTATTTTCCACAATCTTTTTATATCTAAATTTTTAATTTGTAATATTAGGAAAGATTAATTCAGAGGATTTTTGATACTAAATCAATAGGTCAAAATTAAAATTCATATGATACCCTCCCAAAAGTAAAATGAAATCTACTGGACCTATCCTATATTATTATTATTACATTTTCTATATCAAGTATTTTGTGTAGAGTCCATCACATTTGTGATTCAAAAAATAATGAAATCCCTCTGTTAGAAAGTGATGTTATGTGCATAAAGAAGTAAGGTTTCCAGGATGCCTGGGTGGCTCAGTTGGCTAAGCGTCTGACTTCAGCTCAACTCATGATCTCACAGTTCATGAGTCTGAGCTCTGTATTGGGTTCTGCACTAACAGTGCAGAGTCTGCTTGGGATTCTCTCTCTCTCCCTCTCTCTCTCTACCCCACCCCAGCTGTGAGCCTGCTCTCTCTCTCTCTCTCTCTCAAAATAAGTCAACATAAAAAAAAATTAAAAGGTAGAGTTTTCAATATATATACATATAAATGAAAAAATATTTTTAAAACTACTTATTTTTAAAGCTGCTGCCTTCTATGCCAAAACAAACACACAAAACTAAATACAAAGATTTCATTCAGAGGTTAGAAATCTGAAATCCAAAAAAATGCAAAAGCAGAAAAAAATTTCATTTAGAAACTGTGATTCAGTATGTTAAGTTCAGTCATTTACGAAATAATATACACGCTATAGAATTGGCCTTAGCATCTATCCCATAATGTTTTTCTTAAATCACCTAAAGCATATATTTTACTACAAGCTGAACTTATTTTCCCCAAATATCTTTTCTTTCTTCAAAATTCTTGACAAACACATGTTCAATGTCTCCATTGTAGTAACCATTATTTTAAACTTACATTTTTATGGTATTGTCTGTTTTAAACTTAAAGAACACCTGTCATTGCTGCTAAGAATAATCAAACAAAGCATTTTGGGGCTTCCAATATCTTTCTCAAGAGTCAAACACTTAAGTTTCATTGAAGCCATGGAGGCTGTCCATCATTTAAGCCCTTCAGCAATATCTATGGAAGAATGATTTTCCCAAGCACAAGTTTTAGTGCAGCATAGAGATTAAAAGATTGAGATTAGAGACTAAAGACTGAGATTGAGATTAAAAGATTAAAGAGTTAGGAGATATTCATATCTATCTGCAACATAAAAAATAAATATAAATTAACCTTAGGCCTCAAGTTATTTCAAATGAGTAAAATCATTAAATAATTCTTGCAATAAAATAAACCAAATCTCTATGATATATGATATAGAAAAAAAACAATTGGAAAAATATTATCTCTCAAAGATAGAAGAACCTATGTTATTAGAAGCAAATCAATGGATTTTAGTGTTTTAATTATTAAATAAAATCGTATGGATTTAAGTAGTACAAGGAGTTAGAAAAAGAAATCTGTCGAAATTAATAAAGCTAAGAGAAGGAATTTATAAGTCATAAACAGAAATAAATTTGAGTTTATAACTGTAGTGAAGAGGTTTGTAAAAATCAGGTGCACCTGGGTGGTTGTCAGTTAAGCATCTGACTTTAGCTCAGGTCATGATCTCATAGTTCATGGGTTCAAGACATGCATCAGGGTCTGTGCTGACAGCTTGAAGCCTGGTGCCTGCTTCAGATTCTGTGTCTCCCCTCTCTTTCTCTGCCTCTCCCCAGCTTGCACTCTGTCTCTCTCTCTCTAAAAAATAAATAAATATTAAAAAAAATAAATAGAAGTTTGTAAAAATCAATAATAGTCAAATTTAGTTGCTAACCAAATGGAAATTTAATAAATATAGGGAGATTTAAAAATAACATTATAATAGAGAGCTCTATTCTAATGTATTTTAATGAAATAGATGTTTTCTAAAAATATTTTGGCTCAGGGAGTGAGAAACTTACATAGAAATAAAACCACAGAAGGACTTAAAAAAAAACAAAAAACGCCATCTCAGTGAGTGCCTCTGAAGCAATGACCAGGCCTAGATTATTTAACATGAAAATGTTCTCTTTCCAATTAGAATAGTTGATTCTCGGGGTGCCTGGGTGGTGCAGTCGGTTAAGCGTCCGACTTCAGCCAGGTCACGATCTCGCGGTACAGGAGTTCGAGCCCCGCGTCAGGCTCTGGGCTGATGGCTCAGAGCCTGAAGCCTGTTTCCGATTCTGTGTCTCCCTCTCTCTCTGCCCCTCCCCCATTCATGCTCTGTCTCTCTCTGTCCCAAAAATAAATAAACGTTGAAAAAAAAAAAGAATAGTTCATTCTCATATCATAAAATAGATTTTAAGCTGAGAAAATGATGCATGGATAACAAATGTATTTTATTTTTTAAAATTATTTATTTATTTATTCTGAGAAAGAGAAAAAGAGTGGCAAATGGTCAGAGAGAGAGGAACAGAGGGAATCCCAAACAGGCTCTGTACTGCCAGCTCAGAGACCTACATGGCCTCGAACTCACAAATCATGAGATCATGACCTGACCTGAAATCAGGAATTGGACACTTACCCAATTGAGCCACCCAGGTGTCCCAAAAAACTTATTTTATAAAGCTGGCATAACACTAATCTCAGAAAACATGCATACATAAGAGAAAATCACAAAATATGCTCCTTTACTAATAAAAGGGAAAACTCTCAAATAATGTCCTAGTATATTTAATATGCAGTATTTTAAAATTAAAATATATAAATATTAAGTATTTTTATTCTAAAAAGATAAATTTTTTTGCTATCTTAAAATCTATTAATTTAACATAGCAGTGGGCCACATTAAAAAATAGTCCTCTACTTTGCACGTGTGGAAATATTAAGGAATGCATTTATACTTCTTTAAACATGATAAATAAAATCTATTTCAACCCAAGAGCTTAAATACATCTACAGGTAAGTCCCAAGCAACATTGCCACTGAAATTATGAGAATTAGCCATGTCTTAACTCACCCACATTTATAACAGTTTTATGAAAGTTCTAAACGTGATATATGAGCCTCTAATATATATATATATATATATATATATATATATGAAACAATCTCAACCCACTGAAAAGTGAAAAAAAATATTAACAAATAATCCATAGAATTGGTCAATTAGAAGGCCACCTGGGTGGCTCACTTGGTTAAGTGTCCAACTCTTGATTTCAGCTCAGGTCATGATCTCACGGTTTGTGAGTTCAAGCCCCATGCTAGGCTTTAGGATGACAGTGAAGGGCCTGCTTGGGATACCCTCTCTCCTTCCCTCTCTGCCCCTGCCCCACACATGTGCATATTCTCTTGCTCTCTCTCAAAAAAAAAAAAAAAAAAAAAAAAAAAAAGGTCAGTGAGTAGCAGCTTAAAGTATCTCACTATCACCAATAATCATTAAATATAAATTAAAATAACAACATCCCACACACATAATTTTGTTAAAAATTTCAAATCTGACAATGAACTTCCAATATGACAAGAGGTTCAACGGGCAGTCTAAAATTCTCACGGAAATGTAGTTTATACATATCATCCTTAGGGAGGTGCATTATGCTCATGATCCAATTTGGATGAAACATACAAAGCAACTCTTAGAAGACCTTTGAGAGCAGCCAATTCATTACAGCATTTTAGAAGGAAGCATAATATTTTAATTAAAATGTAATATATTACCTTAAAGTCAATACTGACCCATCCTAGAGTTTAACTTTAGTACATCGAAGTGATCACCCTTGTCTTATGAAATAAAATAGAAAAGATAATTCAATATAATATAATATGGAGATTTATTTATGAGTTAAAATTATTTACATTCCACTTCTGTATTTTTCAATATGTACATATTCTTAATCATGAATGTTAATTCATTCTCTACTTCTCCATTTACATTTTGCTTTAATAATGTAGTGCTTTCCATTTTAAATTTCCCTTAAGTAATACAATAATGGAAATATTAAAAATGCTGAATCATGAAGCTGAAGTTGTATTAACTTTTAATTATATTAAAGAAATTAATCTCATATTTTCAATATAGTTATACTTAATTTTCTTGAGTTCTTTCATTTTAATATTATAGACTCTGTTCCAGATGTTATTATAGTTCCAATATTGTTATGCTTTGTGTAACTAGTTTTGTTATAGAAATCATTGATTGCATTCTTTACATATTTCCATTTGTACTATTTTAATATAATTGCTCAAAACAGCTAATTTTTATCTTTAGATCAATAAGTTATATAAAAATACACAATTCATACCCAACAGGTATTATGTATCCAATAGATCTTGGTTTTTCTAACATTTAATTAATTTGTACTTCCCCTCATTAACTAAATAATATAAAATATACATTAACATTCACATCATTGAAATGTTCTTGCTTATATAATATGAAACTAAGTGTATCATATAAGCATTTTATATTTTTCTTCATTAAATTAATGCCAAATGAACACTGAACAAATCTATAATTCAATGAAATATATAAAAAAAAACAAAGATATTTTCTGCATAGGCTAAGGATTAACTTCTTTTTTGAAAAACACATTTTTAGAAAAAAATCCTTTTATTTCACTAAATGACTCAAGACCAAAATATGTTGTATATAGAATAACTAAATATACTTTTTTTTTTTTTAATTTTTTTTTTCAACGTTTATTTATTTTTGGGACAGAGAGAGACAGAGCATGAACGGGGGAGGGGCAGAGAGAGAGGGAGACACAGAATCAGAAACAGGCTCCAGGCTCTGAGCCATCAGCCCAGAGCCCGACGCGGGGCTCGAACTCACGAACCGCGAGATCGTGACCTGGCTGAAGTCGGACGCTTAACCGACTGCGCCACCCAGGCGCCCCCTAAATATACTTTTTAACTTAAATAAAAATTTAAATTTCTAGATTAATATTATATAAATAATTAAATCATAGAATTTGAAACAGAAGTATGTGTACCCAATCTAGCTTAAGATCTACTCAGTATTGTGATTCACAGTTATCTGGCTTTGCCCAGCAGACTGTTTAGGCTAACACAATTGGAGCTTACTGGATACTTCCAATTATAAAGAATATGTTAGACTCAGTATTTTAATGTCTAAATTGTTGCTGGGATGAGGAAAGTCTAAAAAAATCTAGCAACTGGGGCAAAGCAGAGCTCCCTATATAGACTCTTCTAAACTCATGTGTAAGGGCAGTAACATAATGTTAAACATGTTCATGAGACTAACATAATTGGGAAGCACTGTGACACAAGAAAGCCAGTACTGCTTCAGTATTCAGGTCTAAAGTGAAATAAAAACAGGAATGGATATCTATTTTGCCACAAAGGATCATACACGCATACACACACACATTTGTATGTCTTATATGTATGTGTATGTATATGTGTGTGCACAAACACCACCCCCCCACACACACACACGATTAGAGGAAGTTTTGGCTTATATAACCTATAGCCAGTGTGTTTACAACAGTGTTGCTTCCATTTTACTGGTATTAATGAGATTTCAGATGCAGGGGTCCAAATCCTGTTGCCAGTGATGGCTTGTTGGGGCATGTGTTTCCTGTGAAATATGGGCATAAATGACCCTAAAGGCAGATATAAACTAAAGTAATCAGAGCAAAATATAAAGAGAACAAAACATACCATATGGTAGTTGGGAATACTTGCTCATGTAAAAATATCTGTGAACTCCTAAAAATAAGTTTAAGATTTTGGTATTCCCACAATAAAGAATAGAGAAGAAATTATAAAAACCATAGCTTTAAACATGAGTGTATGATTTGAAGTGATTGCTCTGTGATTAGGGAGTGTGTATCGATATTAATTAGTTCTATTTTTTTAATGTTTATTTTTAAGAGAAAGAGAGAGAGAGAGAGAGAGAGACAGAGACAGAGACAGAGACAGAGACAGAGTGTGAGTGGGGGAGGGTCAGAGAGAGAGGGAGACACAGAATCCAAAGCAGGCTCCAGACTCTGAGCTGTCAGCACAGAGCCCAACGCAGGGCTCAAACTCACAAACTGTGAGACCATGACCTGAGCCGAAGTTGGCTGCTTAACCAATCGAGCCACCAAGGTGCCCCTTTATTAATTAATTCTAATTAATGAAGTAATTATAAAATTTATGTAATTTATTTCATAATTTCATATGTGATTACATAATGAATATTATTTGTTTGCTTTGCTCATTAGTCTGTCATATATTCTATTTGTAAATATACAAACAGATAAATAATATGAATTATTTAGAGTTGGAAATATGGACTTTTGCAATATCTAAATGCCTTGAAATGTTGCACATTTAGTTAAGTTTGGAGAAACAATTCTCCTCACCTATACATGTAGAAGAGAAAAGCTTTATATCTCTACCAGAGATCTGAGAAGAAAAAATAAATCCTCTCACAATTTGTAACTAAGAAACAATTTCAAATATAGATTTGGGTTTGAATTTACAATGCCCTTGTGACATAGGAACTATAAAGAAAATAAACTAAAAGTTATCTCTAGGGAAGTGAAAACCCTGAGTATGCAAAACATAGAGAAAAATCATTGTGGTAGAAAACACATTCTAACCAAGCTGCACAGGATTTCCAGGAAAAACACTACTATAAATTAGATTCAGTTAAACATTAAAAAAATATACTGAGAAAATGTAAATTATGAGCAAGGTTTGAAAAAAGACAGGTTGATAGACTCTATGGATTAAGTAGACATACATAAGACATTTAAAAATTAAGTCCATAACAGAAATAAGACATTATGAAAAATAAATAGAAAAAAATGGAACAATTACCAATTAACACCAATGTGAAACTTCCTGAAGTTCACAAAAATAGAAGTATACAAATGGAAAGTCATGCCATTCTTGTATGGAGAATCTGATAACCTAATGATGCTCGTTGTCCCTAAATTTATAAATATAATGTATTCCCAATGAAAATATTAAAACTCTTTTCTAGACAGGTTGATTCTCATGTTCATATAAAAATAAGTAAATAAAAATAAGGATAAAATTCTTAATGAGAAGTATAAGCTTTTGTACTGTTTGTGAAAATGCAAACTGGTGCAGCCACTCTAGAAAACAGTATGGAGCTTCCTCAAAAAGTTAAAAATAGAACTACCCTAAGATCCAGCAATTGCACTACAAGGTATTTACCCAAAGGATACAAACATACTAATTCAAAAGAATACATGCACACTTATGTTTACAACAGTATTATTTACAATAGCCAAATTAAGGCAACAGCCCAAGTATCCTTCGACTGATGAATGGATAAAGAAGATGTGGTATACATAAACAATGGAATATTACTCACCCATAAAAAGAATGAAATCTTGTCATTTGCAATGACATGGATGCAGCTAAAAAGTATTATTCTAACTGAAATAAGTCCATCATAAAAACACAAATACCATATGATTTCACTCATATGTTGTATTTAAGAAACAAAACAAACAAATAAGAAAAAAATAAAGATACAGAGAGGCAAAACAAGAAACAGATGTTTAACTATAGAAAACACACTGATGGTTACCAGAGGGGACACAGGTGGAAGGATGGGTTAAATAGGAGGATGGGTTAAATAGGTGATGGGGAAGAAAGAGGGCACTTATGATGAGCACCAGGTATTGTATGGAAGTATTTAATCACTATATTATACATCAGACTTTACTATTACACTGTTTGTTAATGCACTGGAATTTAAATAAACAGTTAAAAAAGAAGTATGAGCAAGCATAAGCTATACCTCATATAGAAATATAAAGCCTCAATAAACACAACAGTATAGCATTGGTTTATGTATAGGTAGGCCAATACTAAAGAAAAACAAAGTTCAGAAAGAGACCCCAAAATGTCTGACGATTCATTATTTTAATGAAATCAGCACCTAAATACTGTAGAATAAAAGTGGAACATTTAATAGACAAAGCTGGAGAACAACAGATATGAAAGAATTTTATCAATTGTGAAGCTTTATAAAATTGTTAATTCTGGTTGTACACAAATGATCTCATGAGTGTATCTATTATAATTTGATTAAAACAGAAATTATTTAGGGGCGCCTGGGTGGCGCAGTCGGTTAAGCGTCCGACTTCAGCCAGGTCACGATCTCGCAGGCCGGGAGTTCGAGCCCCGCGTCGGGCTCTGGGCTGATGGCTCAGAGCCTGGAGCCTGTTTCCGATTCTGTGTCTCCCTCTCTCTCTGCCCCTCCCCCGTTCATGCTCTGTCTCTCTCTGTCCCCAAAATAAATAAACATTGAAAAAAAAATTTAAAAAAAAAACAGAAATTATTTAAATGTTTTCTTTTCTATTGCCATGTTAATCACACCTCAGCAGTCAATAGAGCCAAATTTAAAACAAAAAAATAAACTGTTTTGAAAAAAAGTTAGCAATATCCACATTATTTTTTATGCTTCCATTTACTTACTGGGAAAGTGCAATATTTTATAAATATATGATTTTGACACTAATTTCCTTAAACCACAGAAACTCTATCATCAGTTCACAGTATAGACGGAATATAGAGCTTGCTAATCACCAACTGCTGAAAGCATTCAACTATTCTAGGGGTGCCTGGTTGGCTCAGTCAGTGGAGCATGCAACTCTTGATATGAGTTAGAACCCCACATTAGGTGTAGAGTTTACTTAAAAAAAACAACATTCAATTGTTCTAGATTTATGAGGTCAGTAATTTAATAAGCAATTGCTTATTTATGCATGCATTATAACATTTCAAGTGGCTAAAATTTATACTGGTTTGGTGTAGTTTTAACTATCTTTTTTTCTTTTTTTGTTACAAGTTTTTACTTAAATTCTAGTTAGTAAGCATTACTGTAATATTGATTTCAAGAGTAAAATTTAGTGATTCATCACTTACATATAACACTCAGTGCTCATCTCAACAAGTGCCCCCTTAATACCCATCACCCATTTAGTCCATCTCCCCACCTACCTCCCCTCTAGCAACCCTCAGTTTATTCTCTATGGTTAAGAATCTCCTAAGATTTGTCTCCCTTGTTTTTCTTTCCCCTATTATGTTCATCTGTTTTGTTTCTTAAAATCCACATGTGAGTGAAATCATATGGTATTTATAATTCTTTGACTGACTTATTTTGCTTAGTATTATATTCTCTAACTCCAGCCACATCATCACAAATGGCAAGATTTCATTCTTTTTGATGGCCGGATAATATTCCACTGTGTGTATATGTGTGTGTGTGTGTGTGTGTGTGTGTGTGTGTGTGTGTGTGTGGGCGCGCGCGCGTGTGTTTATCACGTCTTCTCTACTCATTCATCACTTGATGTGTATTTTCATTCTTCTATTCTGAGTTTTTGTCTATTTAACTTGTAAATATCAAGTTGTGTTTGTTGAAAAAAATATTTTGAGGACTATGACATAAATATTATTTTTAAAGAATTCAATGTATTATCAACTGAATTGCATTAAAATTCCAGTTATTAGAAAAAAATCAATGATTTGAATGATTTATTTTGCCAAAACATCAGGAAGGAAATTTGAACAATGACAAAACAGCCATGATTGTAAAAAACAAACACTTTAACATATTTGATTAACTCTAATTTCACAAAGTTTAGAAATTAAAAATTAAATACTGAACTCTCTCAGAAAATATAAATGCTGTTTTCTATAGTCAAATGAGTAGTTATGTTGGCATGTCTAATTGACAAACATCTGCAGCTCTGAGCCTTCCAAATTAGGAATAAGTTCCTTAAAAGAAGTAAGTGTTTTGAGAAAAGATATCTTCCAATTTCTGATACCACAGCTTTGGGTCCTATATAAAAGAGATGGCATCCATTGAAGGCAGGCAGTCAGCCATTTAAAGGTTAGTTCTAGGGGCACCTGGTGACTCAGTTAGTTAAGCATACGGCCCTTGATTTCCTCTCAGGTCATGACATCATGGTTCCCGAGATCGAGCCCCCTGTCAGGCTCCAAGCTGATGGCACAGAGCCTGCTTGGGATTCTCTTTCTCCCTCTCTCCCTGCCCCTCCCCTGCTTGCATGTGTGTGCTCTCTCTCATTCTCTCAAAGCAAGTAAATAAACTTAAAAAATAAAGGTTAGTTCTAGCTTCCCAGTTTATTTCAATATCCTTATTAAGTTTAACTTAATACATTTTTATTATATTAATATTAATACAAGTACATTTGTACTTGTAATAGTCTCTTCTCACAAGTCCTGTTAGAATATGTGTACATGAAGTAATATCAAGTATTTTAATGATAAAAACAGGAAAAAAAATCATACAATATTATTGTGTGAGGATTATTCAAAATCACCTTGAAATTAAAACATTATTCAAAGTCCATTTTGAACTTAATCCTTTGAAGTTTCTTTCTGTATACAAATGATATTAGTGCCTGAAGGAAGATAAATAGGCTCTTTGAAACCCCTTTGCATCTGGTTTACTGTGCTGTCAGCATTGGTGTTAAGTTGTACTTCAGGTTTGTTTTAATCACTGAAATAATTAGATGCGATCCAAATGTTCTTCTTATATTTCCCAACTTCTCCCATCCTTCAGTACCTAACACTAGTCACTTCACCTAAATAAGGCCATCATACGTGAAGTCCTTTATCAGCTGCCAGAAGGTACTTACCAAGCAGCGTCACTTAAGCAAGGAGTATACTCTCGAAAAGTATATTGATTACCAAAACCTAGACAGTTGAGATTCTGTCCTCATAGAAATATGATGACTTTGAAAAAAGCAATAAAAAATATAATTGCTATTTCAAATTATAGAAAGGGTTACCTCTTAATGAAACCAAGTTGTCTGATTATGCTTCTGAATTCTCTTAAATCATAAGTAATATTGCTTTGATATATTTTTATGGCTAAATCAGATCATTTTACATAAGATGGACTTCTTGAAATGTTCCCTAGCCGGTCCTAACTTGTTTGGTTTTTAATGTCTTTTGCAATTATGTTTTCTCATGTTTCAATTTCCATAGGTTCTGGAAAACAATTGTAAAACCACCTATTCAGTGCTTTAAGAATTACTCTTTCTGGTTTAGTCCTCTACATATTCATGGAGAATGTGAAACATACACATGTATTGATTTTTGCGTGTATATGTATATACGTATATATATATGAATATATGTGTATATGCATACAGAGAAAATAGTACATCATGATTTCTCTCTTGCCTGAACAAAGATTTACTAAGTATCTATCTTCTATGCAATAGCTCCTACTCCAGATTCTACTCACAAAGCTTTGAATACAACAAACCAAATGCGCATCCTCATGGATCTTACAGTCTAATGGAAGAAACAGAACTTACACAAAAAAATTTATAATTCATTGTCATGTAAAGTTTTATGAGGGAAAAGAGGAAAGAGAGTATAATAAATACAGATGACAGATTTAGCCAATAAGGATACACACACCTGGTTAAATGTGAATTTCAGATAAAAGGTGTTTTTTTTTTAGTATATGTAGATCCCATGCCATACAAAACCTTCAGAAAATATTTTAGACTACTCATATTTAGAAAAGCTTATTATTTACCTAAACTTCACATTAAACTAGATGTCGTCTTTTATCTTGTAATCTTAATTCAATAACAGAACTAGAAGGTGCTATTTAAGAGGAAGGGTCTTAGAAGACTCTCTGAAGAGGTGACATCTGAACAGAAACCAAAATAAACTGAGGAAATGTGTGTGAATATTTCTGGGATAATAATCCAAGTAGAGGGATCAGTATGTGTAAAAGTACCTGATATGGAACATCACTATTGTATTTTAGAATAAACAAAAAAGTCAGCATAGCTAAAATAGGGAACAAGTAGAAGGGTGGCATTGATAGGGCCCATTACTCTCTGGTCTCTATTCCAGGTTTCATAGAAAACTATTGGGGTGTTGAGAAACAAGGAAATAGTATTATTACTCTGTTATATAAAATATAGACTTCAGAATTGCAAAAGTGGGGACATAAAGATGATGTAGAAATCTACTGGTAAGAATAGTTAAATCGCTATGTTGTTTGCCTTAAACTAATGGAATCTTATGTGTCAACCAAGACAAACAAAAAAAATTAAGGAGGCTATTGCAATAATCCAAGTAAGATTTTTGTGTTGTGTTAATGTAATACTAATAGAAGAAGTGAGATATTGTACCCAGAATATGAATTCATGGAGGATCTTATAGGAAGAGATGATTTGAGTATGAAATAAGAAGAACCAAAGATGACCCCACATTTGGCATGAGTAAGGCAGTATGAAAGTGGTTCTATTTACTAAGATAGGGAAAAATGGTGAAGGACACATCTCTTTTTGAACTACCCATAGCCAATACAACATCATCTTTTAAAGGAGGTAGTATTGACATGCTTCTTCATATGAGTATTGAAGTATAATTATGGAAGAGTGGATTTTTAAATCTGATATTTAAATAAAAAGCTCATTATCTCCAAGTTCTGTTTGATCTTTCCAACTTTAATAGTAATAAAGCAGTTTCTGGTAGTTACTAACATTTATTTACGTTTCTATCTCCACTCCAAATTATGAGTTTTAGGAGGAAAGGGTAATGATTGTCTGGCTTCATGCCCCCATTACTTAGCAGAGTGCCTAGCACATTCCATGTGTTCAAACAGGAGGAAACTGAAATTTCTATCTGTCAAAAATATGAAAAGAACATCAGGAATTTTCTGACGTTAACCTAAAATGAACTGAATCCATGTTTGCCCAATAAATTGTTGTGTGACAAGAATACTTTGAAAGCAGTCAAATGTTTACAGTAATCTTTGAATTCACATACAGAAATTGCTTTGCAATTTAATCACTGTTTTTTGTTTTTCCAAATGTGTTGTGACATGTTATAATTGAATTAAATTAATGCATATCATAAGAGACTAATTTATGAGGTAATGGGATCTGGGGAATGTTTGTATGGGGCAATAGCACCGGGAAATATTTACTTTAGCTTATAAATGGGGAAAAAAAAAACCAAGAAGGTTTATATACAGTCTTTGATAGCGGCTCTTTACTAGAATCTTTCTTCTACAGAAGGTTACTAAGTGTGGACCTAGACTAATATAAGTGAAAGAAAAACTCCAGCAGAAACTCAACATGGCTTTATTCATGACATGAAACTAATCAACTATTCTAAAGGTAGAGGACTGTACATGATTTGGGAAGGCTATGCTCAGGACAAAGCCGATATATCATGTTAGAACACAAAATTCAGATTTATATTAGCACATTTTCCTTTGTGACAGAATTTCCAATCTTCCATTTGTCCTTATCTCTAATGTTGTGACTTAACTTCCTTGGATACTTAACTTATGTTATGAGTTTTTTGAACATTCTGATCTGTAACAACTGAAATATAAACTCTAGCTCTACTTTTAGCCTCTGTCATATGCTGCCAGCTTTGCTATGTCCAAGAGACACACAGACTCTTCACCATCCTTCTCACATCAATCTAGGCTATACTGCAAAGCACTGAGATGAAGCATTTGTGACCTCAACGTTCTAGACATTTCTTCCATAGAGTTTTTCTTCAAGGTAATGTCTATGTACATTTACTCTTTTTTCTGTCCTGAGCTTTAAATCTTAAGACCACTAGAAATCCTTAGAGTAATCAAATCCTTGTTTCTTTGGACTAGTCAGTAATTTTCTACCTGTTCTATATTTATAAACACTGAAACGAAAGAAAGTCCACTTTGTATTATACTGTTAAACATGGGTAGTTAATATACTATATTCTTTTTCATTTAATGAAAATTTGAATTTGAATTTTAGATCATTCTAGACTTACATTCATTTGTAAGAGATAATCCATAATGTTGCTAATTTTCTCCAATGTCTACATCTTATAAAAGTATAGATCATTAACACAATGATCCTCCAATCTTATTACTGATTTCTGCATGTTACTACTGTGCTGAATTTCTCGGTCCGTTCCAACAGTTTTTTAGTGGAGTCTTTATATTATTATCCATATATAAGATCACATCTTCTTTAAATAAAGAAAAAATTCCTTCTTTTTTGATTTGGATGCCTTTTATTTCTTTTACTTGTCTAATTGTTTGGTTAGGACTTCCAATACTATGTTAAATAGGAGTGGTCAGAGTGGGCAGCACCCTCTCCTTTTTCTGATCTTACAGGAAAGCTTTCAAAGTTTCACCAGTGAGTATGATATTAGCTGTGGTTTGTAATATATGGCCTTTATTTTGTTGAGGTATGTTCCTTCTATACCTAATCTATTGAGAGTCTGTATGATGAAAGGTATATTTTTAAATGCTTTTTCTGCGTTTATTGAGATGATAATATAATTTTTATCTTTCATTCTACTAATGTGATGTATAATATTGATCGGTGAATGTTGAACCACCCTTGCACCACAGGGATAAATCCCACTCATTTGATCTTTTTAATGTGCTGTTGAATTTTCTTTGCTAATATTTTCTTGAGAATTTTTACATCTATATTCAATTTTAACATGTGTATTCAATATTAGCCTCTAATTTTCTTTTCTTGCAGTGTCCTTATATGGCTTTGGTATCAAGGTAATGATGTGAGTTTTCCCACCTTTTTAATATTTTGGAAGAATTTGAGAAGGATTGGTTTTTAATTTTTAAAAATGTGGTAAAATTCACAAGGGAAACCATCTGGACCTGGGTGGTGGTGGTGGTGGTTGTTGATGTTGGGTGCTTTTGATTACTGATTTCATCTTTAGTTGTTTTTAGTCTGTTAAGATTTTCTATTTCTTCAATTCAGTCTTGGCAGGCTATATATCTCTAGGAATTTATCCATTTATTCTTGGTCATCCAATTTGTTGGTGTATAATTTTCCATAGCTATCTTTTCTCCTTCTCCTTCTCCTACCCATCCTCTCCCCCTCCCCCCCCTTCTCCTTCAGTTTTTATTTAAATTGCAGTTAGTTAACATACAGTGCAATATAGTTTCAGGTGTAGAATTTGTAATTCAACACTTACATACAACCCCTGGTGCTCATTACAAGTGTACTCCTTAATCCCCATCAATTATTTAACCCCATCCCCCTCCTCACCTCCCCTATGGTAACCATCAGTTTGATCTCTACAGTTAAGAGTATGTTTTTTGGTTTTCCTCTCTTTTATTCCCATGTTCATTAGTTTTGTTTCTTAAATTCTACATGTTTTGTTTCTTAAATTCTACATGAGTGAAATCATATGGTATTTGTCTTTCTCAGACTTATTTCATTTAACATACTCTAGCTCCATCCATGCTGTTGCAATCCATAGCAGCCTTTTATGATCCCCTGTATATCTGTAGTATCAGTGGTAATGTCTCTTCTTTCATTTCTAATTTTATTTATCGGGGTACTCTCTTTTTTCTTGGTGAAACTCACTCAAGTTTGCCAGTTTCTCTTTTCTTTTAAAAAAATAACAGCTCTTAATTTCACTGATCATTTCTACTGTCTTTTTAGTCTCTACTTCATATATTGTCAGTTCCTCCTGTGTACTAACTTTGAGCTTGTTTTGCTCTTCTTTTACTAGTTCCCTGATGTATAAGTTAGGTTTGTTTGAGATGTGTCTTTTTCCTTAATATGGGTGTTTATCACTATGAACTTCCCTCTTAGAAGTGATTTGCTTCATCCCATAACTTTTGGTATCTTGTATTTTCACTTTTATTTGTCTCAAGATTTTTTTTTTAATTTTACTTTTGATTTCTTTTTTGACCTATTGGTTGTTCAGGCATATGTTGTGTAATTTCCACACATTTGTGTATTTTCCATTTTCTTCCTGTTATTTCTAGTTTTATACCATTATGGTCAGAAAAGTAAATGATATGATTTCAGTACATTTTCTAAGGTTTATTTTGTGACCTAACATATGATCTCTTCTGGATAATGTTCCATGCGTGCTTGAGAAGGTTATATATCCTGCTGATATTGGATGGAAAGTTCTGTATAAATCTGTTAGTTCCATTTGGTCTGAAGTACAATCATTGTTGAAATTGGGATATCAAGTCCTCTACTATTATTATATTCTCCTCTATTTCTTCCTTCAGATCTATTAAAGTTTGCTTAATATATTTAGGTGCTCCAAGGTTGGATGCATATATACTTACAATTGTTATATCTTCTTGATGATTCCCTTATTATTATATAATAACCTTAGTTGCCCCTTTACAATTTTTGACTCAAAGACTATTTTACCTGATCTCTGGTTATCTCTTGGTTTCCACTTGCATAGAATAAATTTTTCTATACCCTTTATATACTTTCTAGGGTATACTTTCTATACCCTTTATATTACTTAAACTTTTGTGTGTCCTTATATCTAAAGTGCATTTCTTGTAAGCAGTATTTAGTTGTGTGCATGCGTGTGTGTGTGTGTGTGTGTGTATTCATCCAGCTACTATATGCCTCTTGATTTGAGAATTTAATCTGTTTACAATTAGATTAATTATTGATAGATAGGACTTACCAATGCCATCTTATTGTTTTTAGATATTTTGCACTTAACCTTTTTCCTTTCTACCCTCTTTCTGTCTTCCTTTATATATTGATGATTTTTTTTGTAGTGGTATGCATCGATTCCTTTCTCTTTATCTGTTGTGTACCCACTATAGGTTTTGCTTTATGGTTTCCATGGGGCTTACATAAAATCCCCTACAGAAATAATAGCCTGTTCTATACTGGAACAATTTAACTTATATTGCATACCAAAAAAATCTATCCTTTTATTCCTCCTCTTTTTATGTTTGGATGTCACAATTTATTTTTTTATATTGTGTATTCATTAACAAGTTATTGTAGCTTTAGTTATTTTTAATACTTTGTCCTTTAACCTTTATACTAAAGTGGCTAATCATCACAATATTACAATACTACAGTATTCTGAATCTGACTATATATTTACCTTTGCCAGGTTTTATAAACTTTCATATTACTAATTAGCATCCCTTAATTTCATCTTGAAGAACTCTTTTCATCATTTATTTTAAGGCAGGTCTAGTGATGAAATTCCTTGATTTTTGTTTATCTGGGGATGATTTTATCTCTCTCCTTCATGTCTGAAGAACAATTTTAGCAGACAGAGTATTCGTGGTTGGTAGTTTTTGTTTGTTTGTTTCTTTTGGCTCTTTGAATATATCAGCCTACTCTCCTCCTGCCTGTAAGGTTTCTGCTGAGAAATATGCTGATAGACTTCTGAGGGGTTCCTTTGAAAGTTACGGACTTTTTTCTCTTGCTATTTTTAATATTCTCTCTTTTTCTTTTTGACACTGTTACTATAATGTATCTTGGAGAAGATATCTTTAAGTTCAGTTTGTTGAGGGACAAATAAACTTCATGAACTTGGATATCTAAATCTCTTTCCAGATTGGGGAAGTTTTCTAAGCCATTATTTCTTTGAACAAGCTTTTTGACCCTCTCTTTTTTTTCCTTTCAATACTCCAATAATTCACAGAGTGTTCTGCTTTTTGTTTTGTTTTGTTTGGTATTATTGTATAGATCGTGTAGGCTTTCTTCACTCTTTTTTATTTTTTCTTCTTTGTTCTAATCTGAATAATTTCAAAGCCCCTGTCTTCTAATTCATAGATCTTTCTTCTACTTGATCTATTCTGCTATTGATGCTTCTACTGAATTGATCATTCCAGTCACTGAATTATTCAGCTCTGAAATGTCTGGTTCTTTTTTTATGATTTCTCTTTGTTAAAATTTTCTCTTTTTTTTCTGCCTTGTTTTCCTGATTTTGTTGAATTGTCTTCCTGTGTTTTCTTGTAGCTAAGCTTTTCAAAATAGCGATTTTCAATTCTTTATCAGCATATGGCAGATCTCCATAAGGTTGGTTTCTTGAAGATTATTGTGATTCTTTGGTGGTGTCATGTTTCCTTGATTTTTTTCATATTCCTTGATGTCTTGCATTGTTGCCTTTGCATTTGAAGTAGGAGCCTCTTCCTACATTCTTTTCTGACTTTGGAAATAAAATACCTTCTATAAGCCTTGTTTGGGTTTCTGAAGGTTTCTCAGACTTTCTATGAATACACCTGTTCCATACTTCTTGCTCCCACTTGTGGAGGAATTCTTAAGCTTGTATGTCTTCTCTTGATCCTGAAATACACCAACCTGAATGTTGATAGTCTCTTTACCAAATATGGTCTCTTTACCAAACTCAAGGTTGGAATCTGTCCTTGTCCACAGATTCTAGCCAGCTATCTGCACACACCCTCTATCTGTCTGCCAAAGCTCACTTTCACTGCCATCAGGGGTGCACACAGAAAGCATGCCACATGATGGAGGGGAGTAGAGGTAGTGGTAGAGGTAGAGTGAGGGTAAAATGCAGGAGTTCTAGAGCTGCCTATATACCAGTTGGGGGGATCTGTAGGCAAGGTGTCCCTAGTGGCTTATGGGCATCGTTCTTGCTCTACCCTTGACATAAGTCTGAATGACTTCAATGCCCTTTGAAAGTCCTATATGCTCTCTCCCAGGCTTTTATGCATCCACTACTTGTGCAGCTCATAACTCAGAACTCTGGATAGGGTGAGAGAAAAATAGGCCTCTGTGGCAGTATCCAATAGGAATCCAGGTGCTCACTCACATACTCTAACTTTCCCCTATGGGAGAAATCATAGGTGTTACTTGGCATTGATCTGTACCACCTTGGGAGAATGGTGACTTAGGTAAATTCAAAAAAAAGTTGGGCATTTTTTATGGGTCTATGTCTGGGTTTTTATTTTTTATTTTTTTGTTGATCTATGTATATGTCCCATTGCCATTACCACATTGTCTTAATTACTGTAATTTAAGCTTAATATTTGATACAGTGATTTATTCCACTTTATTCTTATTCTTCAAGATACTTTCACCTATTTTAGGTTTTTTATTTTCTGATAAATTTTATTTTATTTTATTTTATTTTTAAAATTTTTTTTTCAACATTTATTTATTTTTGGGACAGAGAGAGACAGAGCATGAACGGGGGAGGGGCAGACAGAGAGGGAGACACAGAATCGGAAACAGGCTCCAGGCTCTGAGCCATCAGCCCAGAGCCCGACGCGGGGCTCGAACTCACGGACCGCGAGATCGTGACCTGGCTGAAGTCGGACACTTAACCGACTGCGCCACCCAGGCGCCCCTCTGATAAATTTTAGAATAAGCTTACCTAATTCTACAAAAACAAACAAACGAACAAACAAACAAAAAACCTCTTGATAGAATTTTGTTAAGAATTGCATTATATCCATAGATAAATTTGGGGAGAACTGACATCTTTACTACGTTTATCTTCCAATCCATGAAAAGGGCATGTTGCTTGATCAACTTAGGTCTTCCTTGATCCCTTTGATAGCATTTTATAGTTTTCATGACACAGATCCTTTACATATTTTGTTAGAATTATAAAAAATTTATAATTTATAAATTGCTCATTAGAACAATTATAAATGATGATTTCTTTAATTTGGTTTCCATGTGTTTTTTGTTAGTATATAAAAATTTAATTGAAATTTGTATGTTGATCATGTTTACCATGGCCTTGATGAACTTAAGTAATAGCCCTAAAAGATTGTTTTTGTAGATTTCTTGAGATTTTCTATGTAGACAATGTCATCTGTAAATGTAAATAGAGACAGTTTTTATTTCTTCCATTCTGATCAGTGTGTTCTTTCTTTCTTTTCTATTTATTTATTTATTTATTTATTTACTTAAATAATTTAAATTTATTTATTTATTTATTTATTTATTTATTTATAAATTTATTTTTTGGTTTATTGAACTGTTTAGAAATTCCAGGATTACCTTGAAGAAGAGTGGTGGGAGCAGATACTTTTGTCTTCTTCCTGATCTTAGGAAGAACAGGTATAGTTTTTCACTATTAAGTATAAACTGAGCCATAGGTTTTTATTACATGCTCTTTGTCCGAGTTAGTTCTCCTTTAATGCTAAATTACTTCAAGCTTTTATCATGTATGGGTATCGAGTTTTATTAAATATTTATTGTATATCAATTGATGTGGTTATAGATTTATCTTCATTAGCCTGTTAATATAATCAATTACAAAGATTGATTTTCAAATGTTGAGCCAGACTTAAATATACTGAATAAATCACACTTGTGCAAAGTGTATAATTGTTTTCACACATTGAAAGATTTGATTTGCTAATTAAAAAATATATATGCCATTTTGTAGTCAAGTTTTATTCTCTTCAAAAACAATTTACATCTGCATTCTCTTCTGAATATTTTTCACTCAATAAAAAATAGATTGGAGGGTGCCTGTGTGTTTCATTCAGTGAACTGTCTGACTCTTAATTTTGGCTCAGGTCATGATCTCATGGTTCAAGGAATCAAGTCCCACATCAGACTCTGCACTGACAGCATGGAGCCTGCTTGGGTTTGTCTCTCCCAACCTCTCCTTCTGCCCCTATCCTGCTTATGCTCTCTATCAAAAAAGTAAATAAATAAACATTTTAAAAATTAAAAAAATAGATTGGTATTCTGGGTTTTATAATTTAGTGTACTTTTCTAGCTTTAATGTACATTTTTTAATGTTTATTTTTGAAGGAGACAGATACAGAGCATGAGTAAGGGAGGAGCAGAGATAAAGGGAGACACAGAATCCAAAGTGGGCTCCAGGCTCTGAGCTGTCAGCACAGAGCCCAACGTGGGACTTGAACTCACAAACCATGAGATGATGACCTGAGCTGAAGTTACACACTTAACCGACTAAGCCACCCAGGCACTCTAGCTTTAATGTACATTTTAGACTAAATCTTTGGTTTGTACTAGTATGGTATTATTTCTGGATATATAAAATGCTATGTTTTATGTTACATCTGAAATAAGTAATTAAAGACACTCTTTCCACTTCCCTGCCTCCACTGGCTCTTGATAATCTCTCTCTTTGTCTCTCGCTTTTTTGGTTAAGTCACTTCTTTAACTCAAATTATTTATAAGGCTCACTGCACATGTAAGATCATCGCATGAGTAAATAGGAAGAAAACATGAATAAAACTATGGCAATTTAAAGTGAATCTAGAAATAAATCTATTTGTCTTGAAAAAAAAATTTACTCTCATTTGAAAATATTTGTATCCATTATGAGATTTCTGTCAGCAGGATGGCCCACAGAGAGCAAATGAATACATGATAAAATTTACAAGAAGAGACAGAAAGGCATAAGGATATTAATAGGCCAAAAATAAAATATCTTTTCCTTTCAGTCTCACATGGGCTACAGTCAGTCTGTTATAACTTAGGAATCAGACAAAAGGTACAGAGATTTTCAATCTTGCTCCTAACGTGCCTCCATTTGCCCCAAGAAGTTCTGGCGTCAATTCTTCAGTGAAGACTAAATATGTGCCAAGTGTGAACTTTAAAAACAAAACTACTTTTCAGCTCTTCAAGTGTATTAAAACTGTCTGAACAATTTCTTAAAGTTCACCCTTAGATAACTCAAAATGACTTAATGGAATTTTACTAACCTTTCCAAATATTATACCTTGAAGCTGAGTGTAAGAATGAGAAATTTTGGCTTAAAGGGTAATATTTCAAAAAAAAGTATAAATGCTTGAAAGTAAGGGCTTTAAAATGTGTGTACGAGTGTTTTCTTTTTCAAACATAGCTGCAAATTTCTTTTCAGTAATATAATTATTGATTGACTGAATCCACAATTATATCATTAAACCTTTTTTAAATTTTTACATAAACAATTTATATGTTGTTCATATCATCAAACTTTTATAAATCATTTATTAGATGATATTGCCCAATAAAATATTAACAATGGTTCAGTGCAGTGATTTCTATTGCAATTATATATGAGAGTTGGCTATAACAGAGTATTTGTTAAAAATACTACTCAATCAGGGTGCCTGAGGGGCTCAGTTGGTTAAGCGTCTGACTCTAGATCTCAGCTCAGGTCAAGATCTCACAGTTTGTGGGTTCAAGTCCCACATTAGGCCCTGTGCTGATGGCCTGGAGCCTGCCTGGGATTCTGTCTCTCCATCTTTCCCTCATTTGTGCTCTCTCTCTCTCAAATCAACAAATAACTTAAAAAAAAAAGACTACTACTCAATTAGGACATATAACTAACACAAATATAATGAAACTTCTCATATTATGCCAATAACTAAAAATAATATACAGTCATATTATACAATCTTAATTAATAACTCAATAAACGTCATGTTAAAAATTTTAATATTCTTGTTATATTCACATATACTTGGAAATACACATTATGCAATTGAATCTCTTCATTATAAGGCATAATTATTTCCCATCCTCTATTTGTTAAAAACTGGGGCACAAAAATGGAAGATATTTACATTAGCATAGATATTTCCTTTTGTTCATTACAGTTGTCAAGAAATTTCTGCAAGTTTTAAGTTTATATTTTAAGAATTTCTTCTCCCAATGTATTTAAGAAAGACATAAATAGAACATGAAAGAAAAAGTATGGAATACTTTATAAAGTATATTTTGGGCTGGCAGCAGAAATTAAGAAGATCCTAGAAATATGATAAACAATAACAATAGTTAGGGAATTAAGACATGTATGATTTTTGTTTTCACTGGAATGATTATTTTAAAAGTATAGTCTTATCTTCAAAGCCCTTTTTAGTGAAGATAATTAAGTAAATGCCAGTTGTACCTGATTTAAAATAAATCTAATATTGATCAAACATTGCAATTCCATTAGTAAATCAAACTATTTTGCTGTATATGTGAATGTTTATGTTAAACTAACATATTTTAAGCAACTTCTGATAAATTTTAATATTGTAATCAAGTTGCAATAGGATAAGGATATAGAATGAGAATAATAGAGAAAGAGCCTACACATATGGGTGTATACATATACACATACACAACATCACGTGCATTATAAAATACTTGAAAGAGCTGAAGTTTGGTGATTTACATGACTTGAGTTTAAATCATCACTCTATCACACACTAACATAAGCATGGAAGATACTCAGCTCTCTCTTTTGTGAGAGAGCAATATTATTACATGTGAATAGGATGGTTGGGAAGAATAAATAGGAGAATATATTCAAAGCCCTTGTGTGCCAAAATGCCAGCTGGTTTCAAAATTATTGTTTTCTCAATTCTTCTAACAACCAACAATATAGTATATCAACCTCCCAACTAACATAAAATATGCAACTAGAAAAATATAAGTATTTTTAACATTTTTTTTAATTGAAACAAACATTTTCCAGTCTATGGCACTTATCTTCTTCATCATTAGCTTTTGGTTATGTTAATAATAATCCTGCTGGTTTTTAATCTCTCTCCTGCAAAAAACAGGAAAGGTATTGCTTTCAGTAAACCAAATCAAAAGAGGAAATAAATGGAAACAGCCTGTCATTATAATGAACATAGGAATCTGGAGGTGGTAATTAACAAATATGGTGGTCAGATATACATATATATTCCCAAACACACGTACTAACAAGAAATCTTGTACAGAATGCACTGGATTCAACCTCATGCTATGATCAATTCTTTAAAGCTATTACTGTATTGTAGATCTAGATTAACACTGCCATCAACTCAATAATTCAGAGCATTTTCACATATAAAAATCTCAATTTTTTACAACCTCTTTCTGAATACCATAATCATTTTTCTTATAAGGGAAAAAAATGTTTCCCTTATCAGAGCTTCAGGAGTGGAACTAGATAAGAACTGAAGTATCTCCTCTCTTTTAGCCTTAATATTTATTTTAAGAATTCATGTTCCAAGTGTATAATTGATCTCTATTGCCTTCCACATACCCAATTTTGATGTGTATAAAGAGCCCATTCAAATTCTACATAAACATACTGACATCAATTGCTTAACTGTATACCCTTGGCACAATGACAATTTAATTTTCGCAGAGGCAAGCAAATACCTAAGCTTGTCATACAAACATCCAGGCTTCTAATCAGCTGGTTCTTTGGGGTTGGGACATATTAGAGAAACAACATTTTATCTTGCATACCAGATGCTGTCTCCTACAAAATATGACAGCATCATTCCTTAAACTCAGAAAACAGGTCAAGGTTCCAAAAATATCATCCTGGCTCTATATTACCTTTAGTAAATGTTTCTTTTTAACTGTACAACCTTAAATGATTAATCAATCTCCAGGTGATTACACTGGAATGTTGACACCTAATATAGATGATAGGTCATAGCTAAATGAAGGAAAGGAGAGATTGCATTTAGAATATTTCTCCTTGGAACATAAATATTTATCTGAGATGTATTCTCTAGTCCCAAGAGTGAGTTTGTCTCTGTTTTTTCCTTATGTTGATTTTGATAACAACACAATAACTTTAAGTGACACAATTAAATGGTAGAGTCTTTGGGAGGGGTATTAGTTTAAATGTGATAATCGTATGTCTAAATAAGATTTAATTTAATTTTAATTTAATTTTATTTATTTTAAATATTTTTCATTTATTTTTGAGGGAAGTAGTGAGGGGCAGAGAGAGAGGGAGAGAGAATCCCAAGCAGGTTCTGCACTAATTAGTACACTAATAGTGCAGAGCCTGATGTGGGGTTTGAGCTCATGAACTGTGAGACCATGACCTGAACCTAAATCAAGAGTTGGACACTTAACCGACAGAATTATCCAGGTGTCTCAATGTCTAATGAGATTTTAAAGCCTGAACATCCAGAGTCCCCTGACGCAAATCTAGATCTGCCTGAAAGTTCAGTTTAATTCTGCCTTTAATTCAGGTAAAAGGGTTCCTACTGGTGGAAGACATAATTGTTCCAAGATGTCTTCATCTTGGAAAACTTTTTTGGAAGTGAGAAATCAACATCTCCTCCCTCTTTTTTTTTTTTTGGCCAAGAATTTTATATATTTTATTCTCCTTTATTGAGATAATTAAAAAGGAAGGTGACAGAAGTAAACTCAGTGAGATCTCATGTTGATTTCCCAAAAAAGAAGCATGAATGTTTAAGACTATACAATGTTCCAAAATATAATGGACAATTTTGTTTTTGATGAAATATTTGGTGAGAAAAAAAATTTAGTTATTTTCCAAACAGAACACTGTTTAAAGTGTGTTTAAACCCCTTTATCTTCAAGATGTAAATTTAGAAAATATTTGGATTACAAATGGTATTTCTATCAATAAAACTAAGGGAGATAATGTATATGTATACATATTAGAATATTTAGTAATGCAAAATTTAAGTTAATTTGATATTTGTAGAGGCCCCTTTTAGACAACTCACTAGAACAATGGAAATTTGAATAAGGTAGAAAGGCCCTACTCTCTGGCTAAATACAAACAGGCCCATTAGGCGACTTACCTCAAAATATCCATAATATCTAGCTGACCAATGGGTTACTTACACCCAGACACAGGTACCAAAGAAGGAAAATCCCATATGTTCCCATACCTCCTCACCTTCCCCCTTAACTACTGCCCCTACCATTTCCTCTTAGCAGATAGTATCTCCCATGTGGTTCTTCCCACTCCCTTGAGATCTATTCAGTAAACTTGTATCTCCTTTGTTCTGCCTTGGGTGAGTTCTTTCACCACCTGTGCCACCAGTCTCCATCCAATCAGATTACACTACATTTGTTGACCCCCTCCATCTGATTGGGAGACCCCACAGTATTGACTTGTCAAGTTTTTAGGGATTTCAAGCATAATTTCCATTTGATAAATTGGTGTTTGAGGTAACAGATGAAACTAATAAAAAGAGGTTAATATACGATCTCTGTGGGGCTGTATAGCTGGACAATTTTCACACCTATAAGAAACACAGAACATAGAAAATATGCTTGAGACATGTCTCAAGATGGCCATTTTTTCATTTTTATTGAGTTCCTACAATATGTCAGTCACCACACTGCACAAGTGCCAAGACTATGTAGTTGTGAAAATACAATGTCTCTAATTGTAGCTTGCACTCTGTTGAGGAAGGAGTGGATAATTAAGAAATAAAACAAATATATATTATATGTGTAGTGATAAGTGCTATTGAGTAAAATAAGATATGTTAACAAAACATGAAGTGCTATGGCAGACTTCTAACTTACGTAGGGTGATCCAGGAATTGAATAGTGATTAGCGTGGCATTCAATATGGAGAATGAAATAAAGAAGAAAGGATTATGAATTTCTGGTGAGAACACACACCAGACAAAGAAACACCACATAGGTCATTATATGGAAGAGAATGGTTGAGGTTGAGTTCAGAGAAATAGTCAGGGGATAGTACTGTGCTTTGTTCTATTGTAAGGCTGTGGGTCAGGGGTGATGGAGATGATACTGGGTAATATTGGGTGTCAATAGTGTGGAATTTATTTCACGTTCAAAATGATAACAATAAAAAGATTGTAAGTAAAGATCCAGGTTCCCTTCTGGAAAATGTTACTAAACACCTATAATCCCTGATTCAAGAACTGTCCCTTATTTTGCTGAATATGGAACAGGCAACACTAACACATAGGCCTGCGTGTAGTGGAAGTCGCAGGAGTAGTGTCAGTGTAAGCAGTTAGTGGCAAGTATTGCTAAAGACCAGGATGTTCGCATGTAAAAGGTACGGTAAGTCTCTGTCAGGGTTGGGAAGAATAAAAGATCTCAGTGACTTCTTGAACTGGGCTCTAAAGACGAAGAACATGTTTTAGGCTGTTTCCTACTCTTAGGCTATCTCTTTATAAGTAGTGTTACAGGGAACAACAGGGGTTATTCATTTCATCACTATTGCAGATGTCAATCAACTTCACCTTCTTATTAATTGGGGCCTGGACTGAGAAGTCATTTCATTCTTAATGGTAATTTTTCATGAATAGTCACTGTTATATGAAAACTCATACCAGCTATGGGCTAGGGGAAAAGGCAAGAGAGATAGCCATGCTAATATAAAGTTATAAGTTCCAATCCTAACAACACAGGAAGAAAATACTAATATAGATCGCAACTACAATGTCAACAGGCTCCCTATTACCCAGTCTATTTGCAAAGAATATTCCTCTCAGTTTCTATGATACTGTCCTTCCCTATTTCTCTCTTTATCTTAAAGCTGTATCTTTCTGGTATCCTATTTACTTATGATTTTGATAGTAATTCTGTTTGAGTATGATTCCTGCTGCTAGACACTTTTGGAATAGGCTGCCTATTCTGCCCATGAATGTGCCAGTTTTTTTCTAGTAAAGCTCATTAATGTTAGAAGTGGTAGTTTGGTAGTTTTCAAACATGAATTAAGAATATTTGTACACTCAATCTCTCTTCTACAACTAATTCCAATTAGTTGAAACCCAGTAACAAGCATGGATCTAAAAATATACCAATATGAGTTTACAAATACAGAACATTGTGGTTAATATTATGATAAATATCTTTTATAAATGACTCATTCAAAATCATGCACAGTTTCTGTTCTAACATTTTCATGTCACCAAGTCATTATAACTGCCTCTTTAAGTATATGAAGTTCAAAATCATAACTAGTTTATTTTTAGAAAATAATATTAGACATAATTTTTTACTTCAATGAGATATTCTTGAACACATTTGCATTCTTCTCCTTCACATTTCTTTCTCATCATTTCCTAAAGTCAGTGCAGACGTAGTAAAAAAAATAAGTCTTAGCTGCTAAAACTTTTCAAACATTTATTTCATTCAATTTGTTTATATAAAAGAATAAGGACTGACATCTTTTGAGGTGATGGCAAAAGCATGACTGTAAAAGTTATGCTTCCATATTAAGTTGAACCTTGTGGTCCAACTATCTTTGACCTACAAAAACTGTAATTTCATACAATTTAACTAAAATAGAACAAGATGTGGTGTCAATATTAATCTTATGCTTTTTAGTCTGGAATCCTATTTAAAATAAGACTTTAATTAAGTACTAATGTGGGGATTTTTAGATATATTTTATAGTTAGAGTATCTTTCAAAGGAATTGTACCTCCAAGACCAATATCTATACCACAGTAAATGACACCTATCATTCCCACAAAAGGATCACCCTACAGCCTTGACCACCAAGATTTCTTTCTTCTCTTTACCCAGTGATAGTTGAGATGGTTCAGAGAAGACAGTGTGAAACAATTGCTCTAGTAAATTATCCCTATTATGTAATTAGTAAGTCTGAGGCCCTGAGGAGTAAAATGAGTAGGTCATATTAGTAAGACATATCACTGGCAGATTACGGAGTAAAATGCAAGTCTATGATTTGAGCACCAAACAGATGAATATAGCATACATAAAATTTAAATTCATCAAAAGAAGTTACCTCAGAGGAATCCAGAATTTTTAGTTTGTTACATACTTATATATCAGGGTTCCAGGACACAAAAAATATTCTTGAAAGACCATGCATCTAGTTATGATTTGCATCATTGTATTCTCATGTTGCCTTTTGTCTGAGTGTTTGAGTCCATGTGCTCATTTTTATTATTTTTTTAAAAACCTGGAAGTGATTGAACAAGTGATGGTTTTGGAAGATGTATTGTGATTACACAGAATGTCATTTCAGGGAGAAGTGTAGTTAATCATTGCAGGAGTGGGTTACCAAAACATTTTTGGAAAGAATTGGCTTATACCACTAGGAATCACTGACAAAGACAATGGTATCTTGAGAAGAGGTAGTTTAGAGCAAGGCATCAACACATTTTCCAATGAATTCCCTTAGGAATGAGCAGCTTAAAAGAGGGCATGGGTATCATTCAAACCCAATCTGTGCATTGCATCAATTAACTTGGAAGACAAAATTCTAACATAGCTCTAAGGAAGTTAAAGGAAGAAACTGGCTTGGCTTCTAATCAAATGAGTTATCCTCTGAACACTTAGAGACCCACAATTGAAAATATTAATATTCTTTTCTAATTACATGAAAATAGCAAAAGTTTTTAAAGCGTCTGTAAAACTAACAAACCTGTAACCAATGAAGACATCCTCATTATTTTCTCTTCTTCACTTCAAATTTCTCTCCCTCTTCAGATACTTTGTAAGATCTACACTTTGGGTAAAGAAACTGAATATATGTCCAAACCACATTCTCAAATTCATTTTTATTGCAATAAATCTGATTCCTATACAGCTTCTATATTGAGTTAAAAATTTTGTAAAGGTGTTGGAGTGAATGTGAGTGGCTACACTATAGAATTCTCAGAATAGCAAGTGATCTGTCCTGTATTCTGATGTTTAACATCTCTTTCTCCCTCTGGAATGTCAATTCTATGTGGAAAGACTATGCAAAATTCCCTAACAACATTTTCCCTGAACAAGTAGATTCTAAAACACTTGGTTAATGAATGACTATTTACTGAGAAATGTGCTACAAATATGTTAAGTACCCAGGCTCTTTGCTGCCTTTCCTCTGTACTAGTAATTTTTTTTAACTTAAACATATAAAATAAAATTATCACAAACACAAAAAAAAGTTTTTGTGATCATCCAGGAAAACATCTTTTATTAACAGACTTCAAATTGAAGTGCCTTTAGTTTGAAATTCTTAGCTATGCATTACACTGTCCCCTGAAGACAGAGATGCCCATTGTAGCTGGAGCTTTGTGACCAACCCCTGCCAAACTCCTGTCCTAGTAGTCCCCACAGCCTTTGTTTTGAAGTCCTTGCACCCGACAGGCAATCATCCTGTTTGTTAGGACACTTTTAAACTGCTTTACAGGGTTCAACCTTGGCTATTTCTGCTTAGTTCAGGAGAAACACTAAGGCTACCTCTCTGCTTTCTTCTTTATTCTACCTTATGCTCCAGCCATCCCCCAGACTTTCATAAATGTGGGTACCAGCTACTCTCTGTACACTAGGAGGCTGTTTCTAAAATTCTATGTGGAGGAATAAATCAGATATTTTCTTTGTTTTGTTTTCAATTATGACAGACCATACTATGTAAAATGCAATAAATATAAATTAGAAAAATGAAAAATATTAAGACAAAATACATGCATTAATAGAAATCTAATTCTGTATCATTATTAGATATGATACACATCGGTAATTCTTAAATTACCAATGTTTATGATCACTTTCTCCATTTAAACTAGGGCCATAGTAGGGACAGATTGCTCTAGAAGACAAAGGTCAGGTCCTCCACTGACCTTTCTGAAGGCACAACACTCCAGTATTATATGCTATGATAGGATTATAGAACTCTGCAGAGTAGAAATAAACCTGGAGGTAAGATAACAGTGTCCCTCTATTGTCCTCATTCTCAATGAATGCTTCTCACCCATTCTCCCCACTCCATCACAGCATAACCTACCAAATTGAAAACCTAATATTTTGCTGACTCTCAATTCCCTGTTTGAAATTCTGATCTTTTCTGATCACCCACCTTTGTAAGTGGGTGACAGGTGGGTAGTGTAGCTATCCTTTAGAGAGTTTGGCATACATCGTCCTAGTGACATTTTGTAAAGCAGTACTCCTCACCAATTTTCTTGAATTTGAGATTCAACTATTAATAATCACAAAATTGCAATCATGAATTCACTATTCTATTAAGACTAGCAAAATTGAAAACAATTTAAAAGTCCTCATCTGTCCCATCAGAATACCTTTGCTTAACCTACATATTTGGCAAGTTAAAAAAAATCAAAGAAGGAAATCACAAAAAAAATGACAAATACATTTTCTAAAACCTTTACTTTAAATTTGAAATGTATGTGTGCATGCATTCGTTCACCACTCTTTTAACATATGACCATGGTCTAATCTTGGATTACACGGTCTACTGAGTGCCATTTTTTATCTTGTTTTCCATAAACCACAACCCTATTGCATTAGACATTTTCAAAATTTACTTTTTCTTTAAAGCAGAATAGTAATCGAAAACATGTGAAAACAATGCGTCCAAATATTCCATAGTTTTATAAACTTTCTCATCTCTTCACTTTTTATAATTTTGCAACAGCTTAGTCCAAATGTTGCAACAGCTTTACGTAGCTTGATAATTTTGATTATTTCCAAAGCATTCAACCTAACTTTAAGTGAAAGAACTATTTTTCATCTTTCATTGGTTATTTAATATATTTATTTATAATGTGAAGATTGCCATAACCACAAGATTGAGAAACTAAATTTATTCTCAGATTACTATTCCACACTAGGGGCAGTGCTATCCTGTATCCTATGTACAGAAAGGTTCACTTCAGTGTTCTATGGGTATTGCTTTTTTAAGAATGATTACTGAGAGAATAGATCAGTTGTTACTCTGCCTAATGATTTAATTAGAGATCAGTAACAGTATATTACTGGCTAAATATTGACAAAAATATTTATATAGTCTATGATATATCTGTATCTATATATACATAAATATCCAAATTCCATTTGATAAAACTTGTATTACTAGGGAAGTTTTAACCTCATTATACTCTGTAAGATTTAATTGTATAATGTGAGTAAGGTATACATAACATAATGCACGGTATGTTGTAAGTAATTAGTAAAGGCTAAAATAAAGGTTGTTTATCCATGTCATGCTTTAGAACATTCTCTGGAAATAGACAACGAAAAGGATATCTGTGTGCAGGAAAGCTGTTGTGTGCTCTGAGGAACAACACGTGACATGGATGAAAGATGGAGAATGAAGCAGAATGAGAACTGAACTGGGAAGCAGTTGCAACAGAGGTCTCAGAGGATCTTCTGAGGAGCACTGGAGCTGGGATGGCCATTCTGTGTTGCCCCATTGAGGCACAGAAGCCAAGCTTGTGTAACTGCACTTTGACCCACCATTGATCACAGGTTACTGCATGGAGGAGGCATGGTCTTGTGTGAGGAAGCACCCTTCAGTAAAGGAAAATTCCCTTTCATTAGGCTGTGACCTCACAGCAGCCAAAATTCTTGGTAGTGGATGGCCTTTTCCTTGCTTTCTGGATTCTAGGATCAATGAGACTAAATTGATCTGGAGCAGCTATAGTTTAGTTTACTAGGAGTCTTACTGTGTCCCTTGGCAGAAATGTACTCTCTTCTGGGGAACTCTAAGTGCAAAGAGCCTAAGGTTGCAAATTGAGAAAGTAGAAAGTGTGTCACTAGGTATAACAGAAATCAGAGTCATTCCTATCTCTCTTTTGTACCATCCTGTGTAGTATAGCTATTAGAAACCCATAACAATAAATTGGTCATTAATTAATGGTATGTAACATACGCTGGAGGATGGCACCCCATACTAACTGGGGATCTTTTCAAAGTTGTCTCCTTAGCTATTACCTTCAAACACTATCTCATTTTTCTATCAGTAACTTCTGGATAGTACTTTATTAAATAGCACCAGTGGATGGCACTGTTATGAGCCAGTCCATTGCTATATCTCCTTTACTAGAGATAGTTCCTTATTCTGAAATATGATATGGTATTATGTATTAAGAAACCAAATACTGAATTTTCTATAATAGTAATGTTGGATGAATCCCTTTAAGCAGAAAAAAACAAGTCCATACTCAAAATATATGCAATTTCCAATCAAAATGAATCACTACCTGTTCCAAGTTTTTCTGTAATGAACTTTACCAAGTGGATAGTTGTCTTCTTTAAGAATATGCCTAATTAAGGGTTCAGTGTTGATCTCTATTACTGGATAATTGGACATTCAGCAGCTACAGTACTTAGGCTACCCATGGTGAATGGATCATTGGTAGTTTGCCCTTGCCTAGGCTCCATCCCTGCCACCATATTTTAGAATGAAGATGGCTGATAAAAGAGGTTAATGTCAACAACAACAACAACAGCAACAACACGTTTTAACACCTACTTAATTATTTAGCACCTCATCTAGGGAACATGATCTTTGATGTACATTTATATGCAATGTAAGAACTTCACACTTCATGCACACTCCCATAGGTCTATCTACAAGCCTTTTCCCCAGACCTCAAATCTTTCTCCTTAAATGCCTCTGACCAACCAGCCAGGCCATTTGCTACTACAAATGAATCTATGTATATTCTTAACTAAGCCATTTTGCATTGTACACATAGTCGATATCATATTCCACTCTTAGCCCAAGAAAAGGAGGATTCCCTTACCCTGCAAATCCATCCTCCAGTACAATTATAGTATAATCAGTTAATTACTATCTTTTACATGCACACTTATCCAAATTATCTGAAAATTAAGCTCAACCTTTATTTCCTTTGTCATCTGGTCAAAAGGACCCTTCTAATGTGGTCATAGTTTAAAAAGAGAGCCGTTTCTGCAAAAGTGATGATAATGTGGTGGTTAGAACCCTACTCCTGCAGCTTACATGTGCCCTCTTGTCTTTCTTGTGCCTGATCCCAGATATTATTTCAACCTCCAATCAAGTTCTGAAGGCCTATTCAACCTTCTAAACTGGTAGGTCTGTCCACTCAGTCCTGGCTCAGGATGAACAGGACTGCTCATATGGTCATATGATACCTTATGGTCAAATGCTCCATTGTACTAGGATCTGTAGCTGGCCAAGAACTCTTTCATGAAACTGTACAGTTCTCTAATGTAGAAACTTAGGACTTCTGCTATGATTCTCTCATGGGGACTTGCCACAAATACAACCTTGCATATTTACTATTTACCACAGTTACCTTAATACAGCAATTTTCAAACTCATTAATCCAGGACCTATTCAGATTATGAAATTATAGACATATATAGATATAGATGTATTTACTATATTAGAAATAAAAATTAAGAATTGAAAAAAAATCTTAAATAATTAAAAATGATAATAAACATGTTAACATAAACAACATGTTTATTAAAAATAACTATAATTTTCAAAAGTATTTAGTGATATCATTGGCATTGTTTAATGGCTTTGCAAATATTTTAAATGTCTGAGTTAATAGATGATAGTTAGATTCTTGTATCAGCTTCTGATTCAATCTGTTTCTATGTGTTTAGTTGGGGTATACAAAAAAATATTTAGCCTCACAAATACGTAGTTGGAAAAAGGAAGGATATTTTCATGACATTTTAATATAATTTTGGATATTTTCCTTTAATACTACACCAAAATCTAACAAGTGGTATCTTAGCAAAGTTCAGTTGCAATATGGAATATGGTGCTTCATTAATGAGAGCTACAATAAAATCCTAAGATCCTTGCAACTTTAAACAGATTCTTCATTCATGCATGTTTCTATAAGGCCATCTATTGATCTCTCAGGAAATTAGATTCAGTGAGTTATTCAAAGAGATCTTCTAAATATTGAGACATTTTTTATTAATATCAAAAACTCACATTCACTAAGACCACCATCTATCTTATCAGAAAGTTTTTGAAGTGCTGGAAAACTGACAGGCTTATCGTTTCAGATACAATTTTTCCAAAATTCTGATTTGAGTTTGAAATCTTGAATGTTCATTATTGATAATAAATAACATCAAGATGTTCTTTCAACTATGAAATTACCTCATGATAAAAGCAGATCATTCAAATGATTAAAAAGCAGTTCTAATACTCTATACATAAAACTAGCTATAAGGAATTATTACAGTATAAGCAACTACCAAATATCTAATATTCTTGTTACATAATATTAAGAAGTCATCAAGCAGTTGATATAAAGTATATTTACATGTATGAAAATAAAAATGCCCAATAAACATGTATAATAGTTATGCCCACTAGTGAATTAAAAGATGTAAATTCAAAAATATTATGCATTTTTTAACTGTCCAAATTGAGATATATTTTTTTTTAAGGAAAACAAACATGCTGGTTAGAATTTTGTAAAAATTTGCCTTACACATTTTTATGAGATTAAAAATGGTTAAATTCTTCCAAAGGTATATTCAAAATTTGTGTCAAACTTTTAAACTATTTAATTTGACCCATTAATTATTTGACATAAAACTATATGCTAAAAATAAGACATTGACATAAAAGTTCAACATTAACAAGATAGAATACTATACAGACTTTAGAAATCTTATTTTTCAATAGGCAAATTTTTTATTATATTTGTATAAATGTACAGAAAATAAAGCACAGTATCAAACATCACCTCCTCTGAGAACCATTAGATATATATGTACTAGTTCACATTTTATACATATATATATATATACACATATATATACATATATGTATATATAAAAGTTACCCATAACCAGCCTTGATATCTATTTTAACTTTCTTTTTGACAAAAAGTGCATGCTTCATTGCTTTGCTTTTTAAAAATATTTTGTCTCTTGATAAATTTTATCTATTTTTAATTTTGTTTTTTTAAGTATTTATTATTTATTTTGAGAGAAAGAAAGAGTGAGATAGAGGATCCTAAGCAGGCTCTGTGCTAACAGCACAGAGCCTGATGCAGGGCTCAAACTCACAAACCATGAAATCATGACCTGAGCCGAAACCAAGGGCTGGACGCTTAACCAGCTGAACCACCCAGGCACCCCTTGATAAATTTGAAGTTCCATGAGAAAAGATACTTTGTATTGTTCACCTCAGTATTAGCATATATGCAGAACCTGGTATGAGACAGGCTTTCATGAAACAATTGTCATGTTAATGAAAAAATAAAATTAACGTGATATAAATTTGGGAGTGAGAAACACTGTATAGTTTTCTGAAGTGCTTTTTCTTTCAGCAAATTATTCTTAGGACAATCTTTCATATTGTAATCACAAAATTATATGTTTGGAAAAAGATAATCTTTTGAGAAGACATCTAGTATCTAAGGTTTTTGTTTGCTTTTTTTTTTTATCAAATTGGAAATCCTTTTCTTATTCAATATAATGGATGTCTAATTCCTAATGCAGCTATTCCGTAATCACAGCATAAACTTTGTCTCTGTGTTTACTCGATATCTACCATGGTTTTGTTTTTGCTTTTATTTTTGTTTTACTTTTTACAGGAAACAATTCTGTGCCATGGGGATAAGATTTTCTATACCTCTGGAATAGCCCTCCTGAGTATGCTTTCTGGAATGTCAATTTATTATTGATTCCTAAGACTGTGTTAGTGAATTTTGATGACCTAAAGCACCATTCCTTTTTACTGTACTGTGCTCTATTATGCTTCTACTTTGCTTAATTGCAAATCCCAGATGGCACAGAAGCCTACTGTTAAATCTCTAACACGCTGTTACATAACAAATGAAATTTTACACAAATTAGCAAAGAATTTTTACTTTAATTGTGTGGTCAAAAAGAAAAAAAAATCAGCTTCACTTATTCTCTGCCATTACAGTTTCTTATTATTTTATAATTCTCATAAAAGTAAGATTCTACCTTGGATATCCAGAGCATAAAAAATAATATTTAAAGTTTATGCAATTGTGCCATTTTGACATTCAGATTTTATGATGTTACCTTCTTTAGTGTACTGTTTCCCCTCTCCCTAGAAACTCTAATTCTTGGGGCGCCTGGATGGCTTGGTCAGTAAAGCGTCCGACTTCGGCTCAGGTCATGATCTCATGGTCCGTGAGTTCGAGCCCCACGTCAGGCTCTGTGCTGACTGCTCAGAGCCTGGAGCCTGTTTCAGATTCTGTCTCCCTCTCTCTCTTCCCCTCCCCTGTTCATGCTCTGTCTCTCTCTGTCTCGAAAATAAACGTTAAAAAAAATTAAAAAAAAGAAAAAGAAACTCTAATTCTCTTGTGTGTTAAGCTGAGTGTGTGGGGATGAGAAGATCAAAATACGCTAGTGGTCTGCCTCTTTCCTTATAGAATTTCCATGGTTACAAGTAGATTTGTCTGGCTATTAAAAAAAAAAATGCCCTTGAGCTATGGGTTGTGTGGACAAAGATGCATGATGTAATTGTTAACAATTCTAGGCAATTGCTTTCGGGTAAGTTTTTTCAGCTCCCATTATATTAACATTTTTATCCAGATGGTTCTTTTTCTGTGGGGGCCTGTATGATGTATTGTAGGATACTAAGAAGCATCCCTGACTCCCATCCACTAGACACAGCTGCACTCCCAAACCCTCTGAATCACAACCCAAAGTGACTCTAGATATTGTCAGATTTCCCATGGGTGGCAAAAATCTTATCCCACTCCAGTTGAGAAGAATAGCTTTAGGTATTAAAACAAAACTTGCAATGATAATAGCAACAACAATATTTCATAATCACCATGGTCTTAAAATTAAGGGCAAAATCAGTTGAAGGAGATGCTAACATTATTTCTTGACCAACAATCAATATTCCTCAAATCTAGGGCCAATTAGAGGCTCTAGGGTCCTGGTTTTTAAACCTTCATGTGTGTACAACTTTACCTGGGTGTTTTCATTTCTTTTTTAATGTTTATTTATTTTGAGGGAGAGAGAGAGAGCGAGAGCGAGAGCGAGAGAGAGAGAGAGAGAAAGAGAGAGAAAGGAAGGAAGCAGGGGAGGAGCAGAGAGAGGGAGAAAGAGAATTCCAAACAGGCTTTTCACTGTCAGTGCAGAACCCAACATGGGCTTAATCTCAGAAAACGTGAGATCTGACCTGAGCCCATATCAGGAGTAGGACGCTTAACTGACTGAACCACCCAGGGACCCCTATCTGGGTGTTGTTTTAGAATGAAGATCCCCAGACTCCCACTTCCAAGAAATTCTAAATCAATAGCTTTTCAATGGAGTCTATCAAATAAGGTACTTATTACTTAACCATGGGATCTACAGAATCACAGGCAAAATGAATTAATGAATGGAATGTTTAAGAAATTGGATGAGAGTTGATAAAAATCAAGATGAAAATTTGTGTGGTGAAAAAAAAGGGGAGGCCAGAATGGAAGGTTCAGAGAAGAAATATCCTACTTTAGAGAGTATGAAGGTCTTTTTGTTTGTTTGCTTTTTCCTGTACATAAATAAGTCTCAACAAATAGGTTTTGCCTATTTTCCTTTCAATTAAATGCTTATCTAGGTCCTTGAGGTGATTTAGAAATAGAAGTCATGCACAAACAATGAACAATATCTTTGTGGGGAAAATTGTGGTTATTACCTTGAGTGGTAAAATGTTCTATTGACCACATTTAAAGTAACAGATGGTGAATTGTCTTTTATACAAAACATTAGTTACAAGGCTATCTAGTCACTGAAATAGATTTTGATGTTGAAAAGATGTAACTGATTGCAGCACTTGCCAAGTTAGTTATTTTTCCATGGGACATGAAAAGAAACCTATGGAGGCTTTATATTGATTTTGTCTGGCCAGTCTCAGGAAAGAACTTATGGACTAGATCTGGAAGTATTCAGTGTTCCTTCTCAAACCTCTGCTGACACAATCTCATCAGTTCTTTGTAAACAGTGATTACCAGACACAATCATTTCTGTCAGCTGAATAAGGAGTTCTTTTAAAAGAAACATTACCCAAGCTGTTTCTTTCATGCTTCTTTTCCAGCAAATAGTTACACTGAAATTTCAACAAAGACAACTAAGGCTACACTGAAGTGATTTTCTAAAAAAGATATTGGACAAAAATTGTAACAGATTATCTTATTCTTCCATTTGTTTTTCAAATTCAAAAGGTTCCTTAAAAGGCAAACAGCATGAAGGTAGGGCTGCCATTAATCTGTTTTGTTCACTGCTGTGTCCCCAGCAGTTCAGAAATACCTAAGGCCTAGAAGGTGTTGAATAAAAATTTAATTAATGAATAAACAGAAACTCGGTGTGTTGAATCTGAAAGGAGAGAAGTAATCAAGCTTTCTCTCAAACTTCTGAGTGGACATGAATACAGATAAACACACTGTGCTTCTATCGAAGGCCAACCCTTTATTTTATGCTTATCTCCTCATCCATCCAAAACCTTAGATTTCCCCTTCCTCTTGCATCACCATCAGTTTCCTTCTCTTGAGGACCATCCAGCTAATATACATGCAGACTGCATTACAAGCTTCTGGGGAAAGAAAAGGGGAGGGAGATATGATAAAAGGAGGAAAAAAAAACAAATAAACAATTCTGTCTTGGGCTTACGTCATTCTCCAATAATACTATTATTTATCTTTCTCTTTACAAAAAGTGTCATCTGCTCTCTCAGTTTTCATTCCTCCTACCTATTATCTCTTGTACCCTCTCTAATCATGTGTTTGCTCTTATGAATTTACTGAAAGTTCTGCTGTTAAGATCAGCAAATACCCATATGTTGCTAAATCCAATATCCAATTCCCATTCCTCATCCTCCTTGATCTAACAAAAGTATTTGATAAACTTAATTACTCGCTCCTTAAAACACTTCACTTGGTTCCTAGTATGGAGAATTCTTGCACCTCACCACTGACAATTTCTTCTCAGGATCTTTTCATGGTTCTCTTTACCTCCTCAACCCTTTACATTCAGAATGCCCAAGGCCTCACTCTTTTGATGTCTTTTCTTTATTTGCATTCACTACTTTAAAGCCTGGTTTTCAATATCACCTTTACATTGATGCCATTTACACATTCATTCTCAACAAAGACCTTCTCTATGAATTCCAGCCTGCCTCACTGGAATGCCCACAGACTCTGCCTAATTTCAGCTAAACTTTCAGACTCACAAAGCTGTCTCAGCCCTCAGACCAAGTCCTCCTTCACAGAAGGATATATGACAGCTACTGCAGCTTGCCTTGGGGAGTGGCTTTTCTGGGAACTCTTCAAATCCAAGTACCATTTCTTACAGCAGCTCAGGGGCAGGGAAACAGAATCCCTTCCAGGAGCTACATGATCCACTTAGTTTTTATAACCTCAGGTACCATGGGAGCTATATTTCTGTAACAATTGAACAGGCATGGCTTCCACGGTCTCCATAAGGGTCATACCCAGTTACCACACTCACTGCATTTAGGGAAGTGCAAAGCTATGCCTTCCTTTAAAGTATGGTTCTCCCAGTCCAGATGCAGTTTACTAATCATGATTATTTTTGCCATAAGTAAAATCACTTTGTGTTAAAGTTTATTTGCTAAAGCCCACCCACTGACACACCAATAGCTTAAAAAAAAGTTTATGTTTTTGAGTTTGTTGCAACAAAGGGCACACTTTTGGGGAGGATTAGCAGGGTGTCTCAAAAAGGGGAAGTTAAAGAGAGGTACTTATAGGGTTGTGAGATCTGGAATTAGTCATAGAATGTATTGGTAGGGATGTGTCAATTTTTGCAAACTAGAATGGTTCTGGAATAGTTAGTGGTCTTGACTTTAGAATATATAGTTCACTCAGGGCTCCTGGGTGACTCAGCCAGTTAAGCATCCAGACTCTTGATTTTGGCTCATGTCCTGATATCACTGTTTGTGAGATTGAGCCCCACGTGGGGCTTTGCCCTGAGAGTGCAGAGCCTGCTTGGGATTCTCCCTCTCTCCCTCTCTCTCTCTGCCCCTCCACTGCTCACGCTCTCTCTAAATAAAGAAATAAACTTACAAAAATATATCTATATGGTTCACAGAGAGTGACTGTTTATTCAATTTGTTCATGTTCTTATCTTGGAACATGGGTTTCTGAACGAGCCAGTGTTAAGAGTTTGAGAATAGAGCTTGTGATGATCTTCATGATTTTGGTTTGGCATATTTACCTGTTTTGCGTGTCATACTGCCGTCTGTTTGGAACTAACTTAATTTTGGTTTCAACTCTCAGTTCCGCCTACTGTCAGTATAGTAACTATCGTCAGTAACACCGTTAGCATATTATTCATATCAGGTTTCGGGGAACACAAAAGTAGACAGTGAAACAAAACAAATTCTAATACCCCGCTGGAAAAGGTCTGTTAGTCCTTTCTCACAATGTCAAACTGCCTACTTTACATTCCTTCATGGAGCTTGACCACATATAATAGCTTAAATTTAACGTTTCTGAATTGACCATTCAGAAAGAAGAAAAGTATTAACAGCCAAACCAAACCTAAGATAAACAATTCACACCCTACTTCTTCTAAAATCTTTCACACTGCATTCATGGAAAGTCTTACAAGTTAAAAACTTGAAGCCCATTTGTCTCACAACTCATATTCAGTTGACTATCGTATTCTATTAGCTTTACTTTGTAAACAGAACAAGAATTCAGTGACTTCTCATAATTTCTATCCTGAATGGATAAGATTCTACCTGACCTCTCCATCCAATCCTTCCCTGTTAGTCTGTTGTGAATGACAGCGGCAGTGATTCTTTTAAAGTTGGAATACTGCTCTCCTCATAAGTCTTCAGTTGCTTCCCACGTCACTCACAGTAAAAGCCAAAGTCCTTAAAATGACTTTCAAAACCCTAGAGAAAGTCACCTCCTAACTTCTTTACCTTGATCTGCTCCTTTTCTGCCCTCTGCATTCCCCCTTCAGCCACACTGGCTTCCTGGCTTGTCTGGAATTTGCCAGGTACTCTTCTCCCTCATTCTCTTGCTCTACTTAGTACTTGGGGAATTCTTCCATCTTTACATATGGCCTGTTACTTCACCTCCTTCAAGTCATTGATCACTGTTTTCCCACAGTCTCTCCCCATCTCTTCTCACAGCTGCTTTCTCCTACTTAGCACTTACATAATTTATTATTCATGCTGTTTATACTGTTTTTCTGCACTAAACTGTATCTCTATGAAGGTAGAAATTTTACTTTGGGTGTATTCATCCTATGCACACAGGACTTACCACACTGCCTGGAGCCCATTAAACAATAAATATCTGCTGAATGAATTGTTGAAACTAAAAGTGTGTGCACAGATGTTTATGGTATAAGGAAAATATAATAGCCTAAGCAGATTCGTAGCTTTAAATGTCAGGTAATTTGAAGGGCTATTTATTATTATTATTATTATTACTATTATTATTATTATTTCAGATACATAACACAATCTTTATCACTGTCTTTATATATATGAACACGCACATAACATTAGTTACTATAATTATGTGTTGCATAACATTAGAACCACAATGGCCTATCCCTATCATATGTTACTGTCAGAGGAAAAGACAATGTCTTGATACAAAGGAAGACTATTTCTTAGCTCCCATTGAAGTTTCAATTTTTCTGGTTTCCAACGTAGATAGTAGACCCATGTTATGATAAAGTGTGTGGGCTTATGTGTGTGACTGTAGATGCATGTGTGAGCACAAATATGTGACAAAATTGTTGATGTAAGCATTCAAAGGGCAAAGGAAAAAGAAAGGGGTCTACATAGGCAAGCAAGTTCTATTTCTGGCAATATGGCAGTATTTTTGGCAACTCATAACAGGGTTGTCTACAGCTATCTGAAACACAAGAGCAACTAAGTACTCTGATCTGAAGCTTGATACCTTCATAATACATTTATTGATTTGTCTCTTCATCTGAACTTGGAATGTTTATGAGCATATTGAATATGCATTGTTGAGGGCCAAATTTGATCAAGAAGGGTCAGCAATGAAGCCTACATACCCGTATGGTCTATGAAAGCAATTTTTTTTCTGGGAAAGCAGAGTGCTCTGCCTTCCAATCCAAAACTAGGTTTCCTTCTCATAACAGATTAATAGTGGTATATCTATGGGCTTCCATAGAAACCATGACATATTATAAGCATGGGCTCCATTATTCTCTGGATATAGATCTTAATGAGCTATTGCTGCCAGAGAACATGATGCATCTGACAATACAGCTAAGACCTGGATACACTGTGTATACTATATCATGGGCATTTTTTTTTGTGATACATAAACCTGGCCTTAGGCCATGCCTGTACAATAGAATTGTACCTCACTGAACAATTCACTTGGTATGATTTGTTGTGACCTGTCTACACAATTCTTGAGCAGTGGATATCTTAATGAGCCACAGCAAATTGGATGGGCCAATTCATAGCTGCTGTCACATACTGTAGCCACGACCTCAATTAAAGTTATAGATTGCTTCTAAGCATTGTTCATTGGTACTGACTCAAACAATAGCATAGAATGCTCTCATTAATCCCTTGATCAAACTGAGAACATACATATCAGACATTTCTGCACTAAAGGTATTACTATACCTACTGGGATATTGCATAATTTGATTGACAGTAATTGCTGCCATATGCTTCCAATTATCTAATTAGTAATTGCTGCCACATATGCTACCAATTATATAAAACTAGCACTGCTTTAGAGCCTCCATTCAAACTGTCACTGAATCTTAGAATGCCGTACTGTGTTTGCTTTGAAAAATGTTTCTTGAATATCTATGTATATGTGGCCTAGGATAAGTTTTATATTTGGTAATAAAAATATTTCTTAAGTTAATGTGTTTTTAGTTAACATAAAATTATTGAAAACAAAAACGGAAAAGCAAAAGGTGAAATAAAACATTAAAAATAAACTTTCAACCAATCTTAACATCAAATTAACAATCTGTAAAACTGAGGTTTCTGCCTCAGTTCTTTTAATTATGGAAAAGGGTTAAGGAATTAGTAGAATGTCAACTTTTTAAAAATTCATTTATTTATTGAACAAATCTAAGGATCATTGTATGTAAAGTATTAGATGTAAAAACCATGACAGAAAGATAAAAGGCAACTTTGACTACACTATAAAGGACATCAATGTATACAATCATAATGTTTCAAATCATGATGTAGTATTTTAAAAAGAAAGAAGCACTAAGCTCTATGCTCATTAGAGTGGAGATCAGCTTTAGCTCTATGAAGAAAAATACAATTAAACTGATGGTGCAAAATGGCAATTAATGCTTGAAGAATAGATAGGGTTTCATCTGGTAGAAACAGAGGCAGATGAAGGTTGCTCTACAAAGTGGGGATAGCATAAGCAAAGGTAATTTATGTATATATAATAAAGTGACAGTGAACTATACGTCCAGCCTAACATCTCAACATGTCATTCAAACAATGAAATTTCAACAGCCTGCAAATATAATGCTGATTGTTCAAAGGTTTTCTCTGTTCTGTTACTATTGTGTCTTTGGGAAAGCATCAAAAATATGTAGCTGGCATTTCAAAGCAATATCCAGTACAATATATAATAAAAAAATCTAAAGATTGTCAGAAATCTTTCAGAATAATGACACAGATTTTTTCTAAGTTTTTTTGCTTGTTTTACTTTTTTATCGATACCATCAATATAATTCCAGTATATCATAGCTGTCCACTACATTTCTATCACTTCTCCATTCCAATTCATATTTTATTTAACTTCTAGATTAACCTTTAAAAATAATTTATGCAGTTTCATTTATAGAACAGTTATGTACTGATCACTTACTGTGTAACACTGGTCACTTACTGCTACTGTGTAGCAACTGGGAGAATCATGGCCCTTGAAGACCACAAACATTTTGCAACTTACCATACCATTGTCCTACACATAAGACTAAAATGGCTTGTTCTTGCCTACTACAGCATTTCCCAATATTGATTCCATACTGAATCATAATATCCTGCAAATTTATATTTTAATAAATGCATTGGGTATTTTATTATAAGCATGCTGGTGAAAAATGCCTATTGGATCAAGTTCACTTACAGTTCTAAGTCAATATCACTTACTTGTAATATACATTTTCAAAATAATTTCCTCAAATCATTTTCAAGGAGTGAAACATACATATGTAAACCTAAATCAATCCAACCACCATAGACCTTATTCTTTCCTTCTCATATACAAAATTACTACCTCGTTTTCAAAAGGCATCTCAGGTATAATCTCTTGCTAGTACTCTTCCTCATCTAAGGACAACCTAGGCCTATGCAACTTTAGCCTCTTCTACAGAGTTGGATATGCCATTATATTGTACATATGAAATATATTAGTCCAGTGCCAACTCTAATAGATAAAGTAAAAATAAGAAAAACTATTAGGGTATAAACTCCAGCTAAAGCTAAAAGTTGAGGCTAATAATGTTGAAGGTCTTCTGTAGATGGAATGACAGTGTTGAATAATTATTTGGACTTGCAACAAGTGAGTGTCTTATGACTCATAATGAATATGAAATGGCAACCTAAATTCCTATACCTGGGCCGATTGCTTCATCCACTGCAAGGCCAGCAGGGTGAAGCGGTACATAAGCACAAGTATACTGAATATAAGACAGGAGAAAAATAAACCCTTGCACACTGTTGATGGGAATACAAATGGGTGCAGCCACTGTGGAAGACAGTATGGAGGTTCCTCAAAAAAAAATAAAATAGAAATAGAGCTACCATTCGATCCAGTAATCACACTACTGTTTACCCAAAGAATATGAAAACATTAATTCAAAGGGATATATGCACCTTTGTGTTTATTGCAGCATTATTTACAGTAGCCAAAATATGGAAGCAGCCCAAGTATCCATCAATAAATGAACGGATAAAGAAGATTTGACCATATAGAGTATTATTCCATATAGTATACTTTGATATATAATGGAATACTATTCAGCTATGAATAATAGTTGGACACTGGAATATGTCTCTGTGTGTGTGTGTGTGTGTGTGTGTGTGTATGTGTGTGTGTGTATACAACATCTCTATCCATTCATCAGGTGATGGACATTTGGGTTCTTTCTATAATTATCCATACTTTGTTGAGGGTTTTTTCAAGAATGGATGCTGTATTTTGACAAATGCTTTGTCTGCAACTATTGAGAGCATCATATGATTCTTATCCTTTATTAATGTGGTGTATCCTGTAGATTGATTTGCAAATATTGAACCAACCCTGCAGCCCAGAAATAAATCCTACCTAATCGTGAATAATTCTTTTAATGTACTGTTGGATTTGATTTGCTAGTATCTTGTTGGAATTTTTGCATCCATGTTCATCAGGGATATTTGCCTGTAATTCTCCTTTATGGTGGGGTCTTTGGTTTTGGAATCAAGGTAATGTTGGCCTCAGAATGAGTTTGGAAGCTTTCTTTCCATTTTTAGCTTGGGGAAGAATTGGAGAAAAATAGGTATTAACTCTTCTTTTTAAAAATTAATTTAATTAATTAATTAATTTGAGACAGAGAAACAAAGAGAGAGGAGCAGAAATTGAGGGAGAGAGAATCCCAAGCAGACTCCGTCTGTCAGTGCAGAGCTGGACACAAAGCTTGAATTCATGAACTGTGAGATCACGACATGATCTTAAATTAAGAATCGGAGGCTTAAATGACTCAGCCACCCAGGCACCCCAAGTATTAATTCTTCTTTAAATGTCTGGTGTAAGTCCCCTGAGAAGCCATCTGGCCCTGGACTTTTGTTTGTTAGGAGATTTTTGATTATATATTCGATTTATTTTCTAGTTATGGAAGAGAGAGACACACTTTTAGATAAAAGCAAATGACCCACAGAAAATCATGTTGTAAAGATACATCTTTAACACAAACCAAAACCAAACCAAAACAAAAACAAAAAAAAAAAACAAAACCAAAAATTAGTGTATACATTAGTAACAGCAAGTAACATTTGCTGACTTAAGCTCATGAATGTACTGGAGGAAATTGCTAGAATCAAACATATTTGAATTTCCAGTGTTTTCATTTTTATTCCAAGGTGCCACCTACATATTACCACATTTGATCAAGTTGTAGTGCATTCAAATTGTAATTTATAGTTTGTTACTGAAGCATTTTAAGAAAGCACACAAATACTATTTCAAATACTTCAACAGTATTAGATTGCATTAGATTTTTACCTTTACTTCTAAAAGAAAACAGATGTTTATTAAATTGTACCTAAAACTTAAGACTTCATACATTGTGATTGTTGTTTTAGTTATTATAAAACTATTTTCAAAGGTTGTCACTGGGGATAAGTATTTTACATAATGACACCTACTAACTCACTACTTTTTTTTTAAATACAAAAGTGTAGCCTATGCTGAAAATCTTATGAAAATCCCCTGAAACTAAAGCACAAAATAATAAATTAGGCCCTAAAAATGCTATATCTTGATTATGACTTCTGATATTTTGTTTAAGTATGAAAGAAGCTGAAATATGCACAACCTTGTCATCAGCATTATTCTTTGCAGAAGAAATAAGTCCTTTCTAGTTGTAAAAGTGTATAAATAAGCACGGTAGCTACAAATCATGGATTCTGTTATGAAAACCAATTCTAGAAAGCTTGGAAATGTACTCTTTATTTGGAGAAATACAAATCAAGTGCATAGGTTAAAGAAATTAACAATGTCTGTTGTTTGTATGGGTTTCTTTTTCATGTGAAAATTTAAAGAAAATAGAATTCCTTATGGTCTATTTTTATGTAGCATCTTTTATTTGTTGTGATCATGTATATTATAGTTTTCCCCTTTTATGCATCATGTCCCAGGTTATGAAAGAATATTGACTGGGTAGCATCGGAATTAAAAAAGCATATGTTTATGAATTAGATGATATTTTTAGGCCAAACTATATCTGTGGAAAAATTTCTCATTCCCAGATGAATAATGGGAAGGAAATGTGAGGCTGCAAAAGAAATTAAAGGGGGCTGTATATTGTAATCCAATAGGTTCTTCATTTTTAAACATGCCAAAGTTCAATCCTGAGCTTGCTGAATCTGAAAAGAAAGAACAAGTGGCATGAGGAAAAAAATTCTTGAACCTGATTTTATAAAGGATATGAAAGAGGAAAATGATTAATATTATATATCTATAAATGTAGCTTTTATATTGCTGCTTGTGTTTCTGTGCTGTTTCCAGATTACCTTTTATTTGATATGTTCCTTCTTTTTAACAGGGGAAAATTTTAACTAGTAACACATAAACATGAGAAGTCTATGATTCCTTTAGACCAAGGATACATAAGACAGATTATCAGCATTTTGCCCTCACTCTGAAGTCTTCATTTCTTTTTGCTTTCACTGTGATAATTTGCTTTTACTGCGATTATTGATTTGAAAAATTCAAGGGCCATGGAAACAAAGAGCTTTGAGGAAGATTTTCACATTTTGTTAAGAGTTACTGTTTCTTGAAATTACTTATTTGATCAAATCTAATACATGGCTGATAAACATTTTTTAAATCAAATTGATGAGGCTATATTAGTAGTATACTTTTTATCATAAATAATAAAATTGCCAATTATTTTTTGATGAATGTATTTTTGCCAATATTTTATGTAATTTTCTTCATCAATTAGTTCTATAAGCTTAAAAAGTATTAGGTAAATATTTGAATAAAATTATTTAAAAACATCATAAAATATGTCTCTGACACCTAGTTTGACAGTGTTGGTGTGTATGCATATATGTATATGTTTGTGTGTATGTATTTTAAAGGGAAATGGAAGGAAAGAGGAGAAACTCACAGAATCATATACTACTGAATGATATCTTGAATGCATATTTTAACTCACTAAACATTGTACATAGTAGAAATACTCAAAGAGATTCAGTAACCGATTTAATATCACAAAGGCAGTTCACAAAATGCTTATAATCAATTTGCTGATAACTAATGGTTTGCAGAAATTACTGAAATTTGCCAAATCAAATACTGGAAAAAGCCCTCACTGAAAGTACTGTCTTAAAGAAAAGAAGGCAGTTTAGCTAATGTCCCACTTCCTGATATAAAATGTTGGACTACAGAAGCCATTTACTAAGCACACCAGGATGCCAGAGAAGGGAAGGGAAAGGATGTGGCTGTGTTGTGCTTTTCACATTAGTTTATCTTTGTATTAAAGAGCTCTTACCATTTAGACTCTGAATTAATATAAAATACTTTTATTTAACATAACTAAATCCACAAGATACCCTAAGGAATCACAATAAGCCACATTCCCATGTGTCAGGGAATCACACGTTGCTGAAGAATAAGAGTAGTCCTCATAAATTGGCTCTGCCCAAGGCTCTTCCCTTGACCACCTTTCTTTGCTGGGGCTTTCTGTTGGTTTTAATTCAATCACAGTGAAATTATAAATTTTGTCACATTAAACGATTACAAAATGCTTAATGTCTTGGTAAGAAAGTGCTTTGGTAAATTAGAAAACTCAAAATAAAAAAAAAATCATGTGAGACACTTGCTAGTAATGTTTTATGCATCCGTTTGAGTCTGAACTGAATGGAGAGTTTTTCTTCTCCTATTACTTCATTATTTGGTTGTTTATTTTTATTATTATTAATTTACATACATTACAATTTGCTCTTTATGGTATACAGTTCTATAGGCTTGACAAATGCATCGAATTGTGATCCATCACCATAAGCATGGCACAGAACAGATCCATCAAAATTAAAATTTCCCCTGAGCATCCCATTTTAATCAACCACTGTCTGTACTCCCTAACATTGGCAAGCAACAATGATCTGGTTTAGTCCCACAATATTGCCATTTCTAGAATGCTGAACAAATAGAATCATACAGTATTCAGTCTTTTGGTTTTGGTTCCTTGCACTTAGCAACATGTATGTTGTATGCATCAATAGCCAATTCCTTTTTATGGCTAAGAAAGGGCTATTCCAATATATAGAGGTATCAGAGTTTATCCATTCAGTGGTTAAAGGACATCTGTGTTGTTTCCAGATTTTATTATGTATAAAGCTGTTATAAGCATTTAAGTACAGTTTTTTGTGTGAACATAAGTTTTGTTTTGTTTTGTTTTGTTTTTTCCAATTAAATACCTGTAATGAGATAACTGGGTCATGTTGTGTGTTTTTAACTTTTACAAAATCATTTGCCAAAGTCACCATACAAGTTTGCATTCCCACCAGCAGAGCAGAAGAGTTCCACTTACTCCATGTCCTTATAAGTATTTGGTATGGTCAGTTTTCTTTTGGTCTTAGTCATTTTAACAGGTATGTATTGGTTTCTCATTATGGTTATTTGTATTATTTTCATTTCCCATAAAAGATATAATGTTCAGCATTGTTTTTAAGTTGGGATAGATACTGTTCCCAGTTTCTATATTCTGAATACATGCCAGAAGTCTCTAACTATTGCTTTTGACTTCTTTCTTACTGAAAAAAACATTGTATTAAATTCTAAGGGGATATCAGTGTTTAAAATATCACCAGATCCTTAAATTAATATTGATAAAATTTAAACAGATAATATAGTTAATAGGCAACATGATATATTTTCTCATAGTTTCTTATGTGAATATACTTTTGGGATATTCAGCCTTAAGTTACAGTGCTTAAAAGAATTAATTTCCCAGCTATGGCAAGATACATGTGGGAATTTGACTTTGAAAAGGAAGTAGAAAGTTACAAGACAGAACACTGTTCTCACCCAAACAATGAGAACAAGCCAAAAACTACAAAATCAGAGTTTTTGCTGTTGTTTTTAAAACACCGATGGAAAAAAAGCAGAAAACAAAGATATACAAGTGAACTAAATTCCAGAAAATTCCTTCCCAGGGGAAAAGAGACTCATGGTGTAATGATCAGAAAGGATACAGTGAGATGTCTTTAGAGATGACATGACTGTGTACATGAAATATTATTTCAGATCTACAAAGAATTATTAAGGCTAATAGATTTTTGTGGCCACGTAGCAGGAAACAATGTTAGTATACAAAATCATAAGTATTATTGCACTCTAGAAACAAACAATTGGAATGTGGAATAAATATACCGCTTGTAATAGTTTTTGATACATAATGCAACATAACATAAAAAATACTGTGAATAATAATAAGAAAATACATTCAAGATTTTTTCATTATATCAGAACACATGCTCAGATATTGGAGAAGACATAAATAATGATATAACTATATACATGGTTTGAAAACCTCAATAGTATTAAGATATCTATTCTTTCCAGTTATGTCAATGCAATCTCAGCAAATATACTAGTAGAATTTTTGAAAAAAAATTAAGTTGATATTAACATTTAGATGGAACTGCAATAATTTAGCATATTCTAAATAATCTTTAAAAAAGAGGAAGACACAAACAGCAAAATATCTGGTGCTTATAGAATATTTTTTAAATGTCTATACTGCCCATAGTAATCTAGAGATTCAATATAAACCTTATCAAAATTCCAATAGCAGGTTTCACAGAAGTAGAAAAGCAACCCTAAATTATGTAAAGAATAGCAAAAAACCCAAAAAACCCAAAGCCATCCTGATAAAGAAAAGCAAAGACAGAGGCATCACACTTTCTGGTTTAAAAAAAAAAAAAAGTTCCACAAAGCTGCAATAATCAAAACAGCAATGTATAGATTTTGGAGGAAGATGGGGGCGTAGGAGGATGCTGGGCTCACCACGTCCTGCTGACCACTTAGATTCCACCCACATCTGCCTAAATAAACCAGAAAACCACCAGAAGACTAGCAGAACAACTCTCTGGAGCCAAGCATAGACAAGAGGCCCATGGAAGAGGGTAGGAAGGGCGGAGAGGCCGTGCACACTACTCGGACTGGCGGGAGGAAGCTGGGGCAGTGTAGGGGCAGCCCCCATGGCAAGGCAGAGCCCCCGAGTCTGACTTGCAAAAGCAGAGGGGTCGGAAGGAATGTGTTCTGAGAGCCAGGGGGAGTTAACATCTGGAATATTATAAGTCAACAGCTCTGCTCCGAGAGCAGGAAGGCTCGAGGACAATGGGAGGGAGAGTTGTTGAGTCCAGGAGGACAGAGCTCAGCTTGGTGGGTAACAAAGGCTCTGGGAAATGCCATCTCCCTCGCCCATCCCACAGCTGAAACCCCAAAGGGAACCAGTTCCCATCTCGGAACTTGCTTGCATTGTGCAAACACCGAACACTGCGCTTCTGTGGATCCATCCCTCCGACGGATCGGCCTCCCTCCCGCTGGCAGAGGGCCCCTCCTGAAGTGGACCACCAAAAGCAAAGCAAGCTGAGTCTGCCCCTCCCGCCCCTGTGCACCTTGCAGATCCACCCTGGCTAATACGCCAGATCCCATCAAACCAGCACCACAAGCCTGGCAGTGTGCAAGTAGCCCAGACAGGAGCCACACCACTCCACAGTGGGTCCTGTCCCTGGGAGAGGGGAAGATAAGGTACACACCAGTCTGACTGTGACCCCAGTGGTGGGCTGGGGGCAGACATCAGGTCTGACTGAGGCCCCGCCCACCAACACAAGTTACTCCAGACAGCACAGAGGAAGAGCCCTGCAGTTCCACGCCACTCCAGGGACTACCCAAAATGACGAAATGGAAGAATTCTCCTCAAAAGAAACTCTAGGAAGTGGAGACAGCTAATGAACTCATCAAAAACGATTTAAGCAATGTAACAGAAAATGAATTTAAAATAATAGTCATAAAATTAATCACTGGGCTTGAAAAAAGTATAGAGGACAGCAGAAAATCTATTACTACAGAGATGAAGGGACTAAGAAACAGCCAGGAGGAGCTAAAAAATGCTATAAATGAGCTGCAAAATAAAATGGAGGCAACCACAGGTTGGATTGAAGAGGCAGAGGAGAGAATAGGTGAATTAGAAGTTAAAATTAGGGAAAAAGAGGAAGCTGAGAAAAAGAGAGATAAAAAAATCCAGGAGTATGAGGGGAGAATTAGAGAACTAAGTGACACAATTAAACGCAATAATATACACATAATTGGGATTACAGAGGAGGAAGAGAGAGAGAAAGGTGCTAAAGGTGTACTTGAAGAAATCACAGCTGAGAACTTCCCTGATTTGGGGAAGGAAAAAAGACATTGAAATCCAACAGGCACAGAGAACTCCCCTCAGACATAACTTGAATCGATCTTCTGCACGACATACCAGTCAAACTAGCAAAATACAAGGATAAAGAAAAAATTCTGAAAGCAGCTAGGGAGAAACGTGCTCTAACATATAAAGGGAGACTGATAAGACTAGTGACAGATTTATCTACTGAAACTTGGCAGGCAGAAAGGAATGGCAGGAAATCTTCAATGTGATGAACAGAAAAAATATGCAGCCGAGAATCGTTTATCCAGCAAGTCTGTCATTTAGAATAGAAGGAGAGATAAAGGTCTTCCCAAACAAACAAAAAATGAAGGAATTCATCACCACTAAACCAGCCCTACAAGAGATCCTAAGGGGGATTCTGTGAGACAAGGTACCAGAGACATTACTACAAGCATGAAACCTACAGACATCACAATGACTCTAAACCCATATCTTTCTATAATAACACTAAATGTAAATGGACTAAATGCTCCAACCAAAAGATATAGGTATCAGAATGGATAAAAAAGCAAGACCCATCTATTTGCTGTCTACAAGAGACTCACTTTAGAGCTGAGGACACCTTCAGATTGAAACTAAGGGGATGGAGAACTATCTACCATGCTACTGGAAGTCAAAAAAAGCTGCAGTAGCCATACTTATATCAGACAAACTAGACTTTAAATTAAAGGCTGTAACAAGAGATGAAGAAAGGCATTATATAATAATTACAGAGTCTATCCATCAAGAAGAACTAACAATTATAAATGTCTATGCGCCGAATACCAGAGCCCCCAAATATATAAAACAATTACAAATATAAGCAGCCTTATTGACAAGAATGTGGTAATTGCAGGGGACATTAATACCCCACTTACAACAATGGATAGATCATCTAGACACATGGTCAATAAAGAAACAAGGGCCCTGAAGGATACATTGGATCAGATGGACTTGACAGATATATTTAGAACTCTGCATCCCAAAGCAACAGAATATAGTTTCTTCTCGAGTGCACATGGAACATTCTCCAAGACAGATTACATACTGGGTCACAAAACAGCCCTTCATAAGTATACAAGAATTGAGATCATACCATGCATACTTTCAGATCACAATGCTATGAAGCTTGAAATCAACCACGGGAAAAAGTCTGGAAAACCTCCAAAAGCATGGAGGTTAAAGAACACCCTACTAAAGAATGAATGGGTCAACCAGGCAATTAGAGAAGAAATTAAAAAACACATGGAAACAAACGAAAATGAAAATACAATAATCCAAATGCTTTGGGATGCAGCGAAGGCAGTTCTGAGAGGAAAATACATTGCAATCCAGGCCTATCTCAAGAAACAAGAAAAATATCAAATACAAAATCTAACAGCACACCTAAAGGAAATAGAAGCAGAGGACCAAAGACACCCCAAACCCAGCAGAAGAAGAGAAATAATAAAGATCAGAGCAGAAATAAACAATATAGAATCTAAAAAAAACTGTAGAGCAGATCAATGAAACCAAGAGTTGTTTTTTTGATAAATAAAGAAAAAAGATAATCCTCTAGCCAGGCTTCTCAAAAATAAAAGGGAGATGACCCAAATAGATAAAATCATAAATAAAAATGGAATTATTACAACCAATTCCTCAGAGATACAAGCAATTATCAGGGAATACTATGAAAAATTATATGTCAACAAACTCGACAACCTGGAAGAAATGGACAAATTCCTAAACACCCACACGCTTCCAAAACTCAATCAGGAGGAAAGAGAAACCTTGAACACACCCATTACCAGTGAAGAAATTGAATCAGTCATCAAAAATCTCCCAACAAATAAGAGTCCAGGGCCAGATGGCTTCCCAGGAGAGTTCTACCGGACGTTTAAAGCAGAGATAATACCTATCCTTCTCAAGCTACTCCAAAAAATAGAAATGGAAGGAAAACTTCAGACTCATTCTATGAAGCCAGTATTACTTTGATTCCTAAACCAGACAGAGACCCAGTAAAAAAAGAGAACTACAGGCCAATATCCCTGATGAATATGGATGCAAAAATTCTCATTAAGATACTAGCAAATCGAATTCCACAGCTCATAAAAAGAATAATTTACCATGATCAAGTGGGATTCATTCCTGGGATGCAGGGCTGGCTCAACATTTGCAACTCAATCAGTGTGATACCTCACATTAATAAAAGAAACGATAAGAACCATATGATCCTGTCCATCGATGCAGAAAAAGAATTTGACAAAATTCAGCATCCTTTCTTAATAAAAATCCTTCAGAAAGTCTGGATAGAAGGAACATACTTAAACATCATTAAAGACATTTATGAAAACCCACAGCTAATATCATCCTCAATGGGGAAAAACTGAGAGCTTTCCCCCTGAGATCAGGAACATGACAGGGATGTCCACTCTCACCGCTGTTGTTTAACATAGTGTTGGAAGTTCTAGCATCAGCAATCAGACAAGAAAAGGAAATCAAAGGCATCAAAATTGGCAAATATGAAGTCAAGCTTTCACTTTTTGCAGATGACATGATATTATACATGGAAAATCCGATAGACTCCACCAGAAGTCTGCTAGAACTGATACATGAATTTAGCAAAGTTGCAGGATACAATATCAATGTACAGAAATCAGTTGCATTCTATACACTAGTAATGAAGCAACAGAAAGACAAATAAAGAAACTGATCCCATTCACAACTGCACCAAGCAGCATAAAATTCCTAGGAATAAATCTAACCAAAGATGTACAAGATCTGTATGCTGAAAACTATAGAAAGCTTATGAAGGAAATTGAAGAAAATATAAAGAAATGGAAAAACATTCCGTGCTCATGGGTTGGAAGAATAAATATTGTAAAAATGTCAATACCACCCAAAGCTATCTATGCATTCAGCACAATCTCAATCAAAATTGCACCAGCATTCTTCTCAAAGCTAGAACAAGCAATCCTAAAATTCATATGGAACCACGAAAGGCCCGAATAGCCAAAGTAATTTTGAAGCAAGACCAAAGCAGGAGGCATCACAATCCCAGACTTTAGCCTCTACTACAAAGCTGTAATCATCAAGACAGCATGGTATTGGCACAAAAACAGACACATAGACCAATGGAATAGAATAGAAACCCTAGAACTAGACCCACAGACATATGACCAACTAATCTTTGACAAAGCAGGAAAGAACATCCAATGGAAAAAAGACAGTCTCCTTAACAAATGGTGCTGGGAGAACTGGACAGCAACATGCAGAAGGTTGAAACTAGACCATTTTCTCACACCATTCACAAAAATAAACACAAAATGGATAAAGGACCTGAATGTGAGACAGGAAACCATCAAAACCCTACAGGAGAAAGCAGGAAAAGACCTCTCTGACCTCAGCCGTAGCAATTTCTTACTTGACACATCCCCAAAGGCAAGGGAATTAAAAGCAAAAATGAACTATTGGGACCTCATGAAGATAAAAAGCTTCTGCACAGCAAAGGAAACAACCAGCAAAACTAAAAGGCAACCAACGGAATGGGAAAAGATATTTGCAAATGACATATCAGACAAAGGGCTAGTAACCAAAATCTATAAAGAGCTCACCAAACTACACACCCGAAAAACAAATAACCCAGTGAAGAAATGGGCAGAAAACATGAATAGACACTTCTCTAAAGAAGACATCCAGATGGCCAACAGGCACATGAAAAGATGCTCAACGTCGCTCCTCATCAGGGAAATACAAATCAAAACCACACTCAGATATCACCTCACGCCAGTCAGAGTGGCCAAAATGAACAAATCAGGAGACTATAGATGCCAGAGAGGATGTGGAGAAAAAGAACCCTCTTGCACTGTTGGTGGGAATGCAAACTGGTACAGCCGCTCTGGAAAACAGTGTGGAGGTTCCTCAAAAACCTAAAAATAGATCTACCCTATGACCCAGCAATACCACTGCTAGTAATTTACCCAAGGGATACAGGAGTACTGATGCATAGGGGCACTTGTACCCCAATGTTTACAGCAGCACTCTCAACAATAGTCAAATTATGGAAAGAGCCTAAATGTCCATCAACTGATGAATGGATAAAGAAATTGTGGTTTATATACATAATGGAGTACTACGTGGCAATGAGAAAGAATGAAATATGGCCCTTTGTAGCAATGTGGATGGAACTGGAGAGTGTAATGCTAAGTGAAATAAGCCATACAGAGAAAGACAGATACCATATGTGTTCACTCTTATGTGGATCCTGAGAAACTTAACAGGAACCCATGGGAGAGGGGAAGGAAAAAAAAAAAAAGAGGTTAGAGTGGGAGAGAGCCAAAACATAAGAGAGTCTTAAAAACTGAGAACTGAGGGCTGATGGCGGGAGGAGGGAGGGGAGGGTGGGTGATGGGTACTGAGGAGGGCACCTTTTGGGATGAGCACTGGGTGTTGTATGGAAACCAATTTGACAATTAATTTCATATTTAAAAAAAGAGAAAAAAAAACAGTAATGTGTAGGAGTAAGTACACACACACAAACCATTAGAATAGAATTAAAAGCTGAAAAAAACCCCGAACAAATATAGCCAACTAATATTTGACATGAGAGCCAAGAATTACTCTGATCACATGCAAAAGAATGAAATTAGATCCCTATATTACATCACTCACAAAAATTAACTCAAAAAGAAGTTTTAACCAGGGGTGCCTGGTGATTCAGTCGGTTAGGTGTCCTAGTCTTGATTTCAGCTAAGGTCATGATCTCATGGTTTGTGACATCAAGCCCCATGTCAGGCTGTGTGCTGACACTATGGAGTCTACTTGGGTTCTCTCCCTCCTTCTCTCTGTGTGCCTACCCCTCTCATGCTCGCACACACACTCTCTCTCTTAAAGTAAATAAATAAAATAATTTTAAAAAATGAAATCTTAAACATAAGACCTAAAAGTGTAACTCCTAGAAAAAAACATGTCAAAAATCTCCTGACTTTGGTCTTGCCAACAATTTTTTGCATCGGACACTGAAAAAACAAATATGTAAGGCAAAAATAAATAAGTGGGACTGCATCAAGCTAGAAAGCTCTGCATAGGAAAGAAACAATCAACAAAATAAAATGGCAACCTACACAACAGGAGGAAATATTTGCAAATCATATATCTGATAAATGGTTAAAAACCCAAATATGTGGGAAAAAATAACTTAATAGCAAGGAGAAAAATCCAATTAAATAAATGGTCAGAAGAACAGAATAAACATTTTTTCAAAGAAGACATATAAACTGCCAACAGGAACATGGAAATATGCTCAACATCATTAGTTATCAATTAAATGCAAACAAAATCAAAACAATTTATCATCTCACACCTGTTAGAATGGCTAACACAAAAAAGACAAAAGATAACAAGTGTTGGTGAGGACCTGGAGAAGAAAACCCTGTGTACTGTTGTTGGCTATATAAATTGCTGTATTTACTATAGAAAATAGAATGAAGGCTCTTAAAAAAAATAAAAATAGAATTTCCATATGATCCAGCAATCCCACTTCTGAGTATCCACTCAAAGGAAATGAAAACAGGATATCAAAGAGATGTATGTACTCCCTTGCTTATTGCAGTATTCACAATAGCCAAAATAGGAAAACCTCCTATGTGTTCATCAGTGGATGAATGGATAAAGACAATGCAGTATATATATACAATGGAATACTATTCAGCCATAAGAAAGAAGAAAATGTTGCCATTTTTAACAAACGGATGGACCTTAAGGGCATGATGCTAAATCAGAGAAGTCAAATAGTGCATAGTATCAATTATATGAATGTAGAGTCTAAAAAAGCCAACTTCATAGAAACAGAGACTAGAATGGTGGTTACTTGTGGGAGGAGGTTGGGGAAATGTGGTCAAAGAGTACAAATGCCCCCTTATGAGCTGAAGAAGTGTTGTGGATATAATGCACAGCACCGTGATTATAATTTACATAACAGTGTTATAGGCTCAGAGGAGCCAAGATGGTGGAAGAGCATGGAAGTTTTTTGTAGGTGTCGCGTCCATGAAATACAGCAAAACCAACACTAAACCATCCTGCACACCTAGAAAACTGGAGGATTAAAACTACAATCTGCACAACCTGAATCACAGAATTCAGCAGGTATGGGGCACAGAGAGGTGAACTTGGGGAGCAAGAAGATGCAGCGGGCAGGGAGCTGCTTTTGTGGGTGGAGAGAGGATGGAGACGGGGGGGCGGAGAATACGGGAAAAGCACCCCTCCCCAAAAGCAGTTGGAGAGAAAGTGGAAAATTGGAACTAGCCAAAGGGACTAAACTAAAAAGGGAGAAAGGAGAAAGGAGAGGGGGTTTAAATTCCATTAAGATTGTATACCACCCACTCACTATGCTACTGGGTAGCAGTAATTTACTGTCCTCCCAATCATAACACTCATCAGTTCCTTGATTTGATGCCTGTGTCAATCATTTTGATCATTCTTTGCATAAATCCTTTCCCTTCTTTCAGTACCTAGACTGAACTACAATTCTAGTCAAATCCAACTCTCTTCACATACAATTGGAATATTGAATCAAAGTGTGAATCCACCATATCAGAAGAAAGAAATATATTTTCAGTAGACACTTAAAGTGTTGTGTCAAAGGGTTGGGAGGAGCCAAGATGGCGGAACAGCATGGAAGGTTTTTGTGTGTCTCGCACCCATGAAATACAGCCAGACCAACACTAAACCATCCTACACACCTCGAAAACTGATTGGAGGATTAACACAACAATCTTCACAACCTGAACCACACAATTCAGCAGGTACTCAGCACAGAGAAGTAAACTTGGGGAGTGAGAAGGCACAGGAAGGGAGGTGCTTTAGCAAGTGGAGAGAAGACAGAGACTAGGAAGATGGGGAGAATATGGGAAAAGCACCCCTCCCGAAAAGCAGCTGGAGAGAAAGTGGAAAATTGGAAACAGTCTCAGGGACTAAACTAAAAAGGGAGAAAGGAGAAAGGAGAGGGTTTAAATTCCATTAAGACTGTAAACAAGGGGGGTACAAAGTCTGCAACTCTGCAGTTCCATACCTGGCAGTGCTCTGGTGGAAAAGGTGAATCTCCAGGAACAGAGTGGGGGCCAGGAGGTTCTCGGGCCACATGGGGAAAAGTGGTTCCACTGCTGGAAGGACATTTGGTAGAGACTGTTGAAGCCACCTGGTCCCAGACACCTGAGAAAACAGCCACATTCGTTGGTGCTGGAACAAGGTCCTTAACGGTGAAGGCTGGTGCCAGATGTGTGTTGTGATTTTCCATAATCCCCTGAAAAGCTGCTGCTACACTATCTCATGAACTTTTTCTGGGGCCGGCTGGCACCTGGCTGCAGTCTCAGGGCACTGGCAGCAGCAGGATCCAGCAAGCGTTCCTGGGTGCAGCTGGCATTCGGCCGTTGCTCAGTGAGACCCTCCCACAGAGGAGCAGAACAGGTCAAAGCAGCAGTCCTTCACAAGTAAGGGGCCGGGGAAAACAGCCTTGTCTGAGACAAAACTTGGGAGAGAGGTACTGCCTGGGGCTTGGTCACAGACAATGAAGAAGCAGGCCGTAGATGAAAGCTGAAGACCGAGGATGGGTGTGCGATTGCTGATCGGGGAGAACAAAGTTCAGATTCTAGAGACTGGGTAGCTGGGTGGTGACATTTTCACTGCTCCCACGCATGCACATATGCACCTAAGAGTGTCACATCATTCTGCCCGGGTAGGCTAGCTGCACCATCTAGTGGAGAACAGAGCCATTACACTGAGTCCCGCCTAACTGGGCCAACCTCGCTTTTCAAGAATACAAGTCTCACTGCCTGCTTAATTTATGGACTATAAAGCACTTCATAAGCTGTCAGGGGAAAACAAAGTAATTTCATTCCTATTTCAATCTGTTAGCAGGTCCATCTATTCAATTTTCTTTCTTTTTCTTTTTTCTTTTATTCTCTTTTTTACTTCTTTTCTTGAATACAGAAAGGGAAATACTTCATTCTTATTTTTAATTTTTATTAAAAATATTTTTCTTTAATTTTTTTCTACTACATTCTTTACTTTTGTGTAATTTTTTTCAAATTCTATTTTACTCCCATGATTTCATTTTTGTCTACTTCAGTGTATTCATTGTTTAAAATTCTCAAAAAATTTCCTTTTTTCCCCCTTTTTTCTCTAATCTATCAAACCACTTTCAACACCCAGACCAAAACACATCTAGGATCTAGCATCATTTATTCAATTTGTGTGTGTGTGTGTGTGTGTGTGTGTGTGTGTATGTGTGTGTTTGCTTCATTTTTTAGTTTTAATATTTTTTTAATTTTAATTTTTCTACCTCATTAATTCCTTTTCTCCCTTCAAAATGACAAAACGAGGAATTCACCCCAAAAGAAAGAGCACAAAGAAATGACAGTCAGGGATTTAACCAACATAGATACAAGGAAGATGTCTGAACCAGAATTTAGAATCATGATAATAAGAATACTAGCTGGAGTCGAAAACAGATTAGAATTGCTTTCTGCAGAGATAAAAGAAGTAAAAACTAGTCAGGATGAAATAAAAAATGCTATAACTAAGCTGGAATCACGGATGGATGCTGTGGTGGCAAGGTTGGATGAGGCAGAATAGAGAATCAGAAACAGAGAAAAAGGGGGAGATGAAGGAAATGGAACACAATTTAAGAATCAGAGAGATCAGTGACTCTCTAAAAAAGAACATCAGAATCATAGAGGTCCCAGACAAGGAAGAGAAAGAAATAGGGGTAGAGGGGTTATGTGAGTATATCATAGCAGAAAACTTTCCTAACCTGGGGAAAGACACAGACATCAAAAATCCAGGAAGCACAGAGGACCCCCATAAGATTCAACAAAAACCGACCATCAGCAAGGCATATCATAGTCAAATTCACAAAATACTCAGGCAAGGAGAGAATCATGAAAGCAGCAAGGGAAAAAAAAGTCCCTAACCTACGAGGGAAGACAGATCAGGTTTGCTGCAGACCTGTCCACAGAAACATGGCAGGCCAGAAAGGAGTGGCGGGACATATTCAGTGTGCTGAATCAGAAAAATATGCAGCCAAGAATTCTTTGTCCAGCAAGGCTGTCATTCAGAATAGAAGGAGAGATAAAAAGTTTCCCAGACAAAAATTAAAGGAGTTTGTGACCACTAAACTGGCCCTACAACAAATTTTAAGGGGGACTCTCTGAGGGGAGAAAACATGAAAATGAAAGAAAGAAAGAAAGAAAGAAAGAAAGAAAGAAAGAAAGAAAGAAAGAAAGACAAAAATCAACAAAGATTGGAAAGGACCAGACAACACCACCAGAAAATCCAAGACTACAAGCAACATAATGACAATAAATTCATATCTTTCAGTACTCACTCTAAACGTCAAAGGTCTCAATGCTCCAATCAAAAGACATAGGGTAACAGAATGGATAAGAAAACAATATCCATCTATATGCCATTTACAAGAGACCCACTTTACAACTAAAGACACCATCAGATTGAAAATAAGGGGATGGAGAACCATCTATCATGCAAATGGTCAACAAAAGAAAGCTGAAGTAGCATACTTATATCAGACAATCTAGACTCTAAAATAAAGACTGTACCAAGAGATGCAGAAGGGCATTGTTATCAGAATCAAGGGGTCTATCCACCAAGACGACCTAACAATTGTAAACATTTATGTGCCAAATGTGGGAGAACCCATGTATATAAATCAATTAATCACAAACATAAAGAAATTCATCAATAGTAATACCATAACAGTAGGAGACTTCAACACCCCACTCACAGCAATGGACAGATCACCTAATCAAAAAATCAACACGGAAACAATGGCTTTGAATGACACACTGGACCAGATGGACTTAATATATATATTCTGAAAACTTCATCCTAAACAGCAGAATATACATTCTTCTCCAGTGCACATGGAACATTCTCCAGAAAAGACCATATACTGGGAACAAATCAGTCCTAAGTAAGTTCAAAAAGACCAAGATCATACTGTGCACATTTTCAGAACACAATGCTATGGAAACTCAAAATCAACCACAAGAAAAAATTTGGAAAGGTAACAAATACTTGGAGACTGAAGAACATCCTACTAAAAAATGAACGGGCTAACCAAGAAGTTAAAAGAGGAAATTAAAAAGTATATGGAAGTCAATGAAAATGATAACACCACAACCCAAAACCTCTGGGATTCAGCAAAGGCAGTCATAAGAGGAAAGTATATAGCAATCCAGGCCTTTCTAAAGAAGGAAGAAAGATCTCAGATACACAACCTAACCTTATGCCTTAAGGAGCTGGAAAAAGAACAGCAAATAAACCCAAACCAGCAGAAGACAACAAATAATAAAGATGAGAGCAGAAATTAATGCCATCAAAACCAAAAAAAGAAACAAAAAAAAACCCAAAAAAACAAAAACAGTTAAACAGATCAATGAAACTAGAAGCTGGTTCTTTGAAAGAATTGAGAAAATTGATAAACCACTAGCAAGTTTGATCAAAAAGAAAAAGGAAAGGACTCAAATAAATAAAATCAAGAATTAAAGAGAAGAGATCACAACCAACACAGCAGAAATAAAAACAATAATAAGAGAATATTATGAGCAATTATATGCCAATAAAATGGGTAATCTGGAAGAAATGGACAAATTCCTAGAAACATATACACTACCAAAACTGAAACAGGAAGAAATAGAAAATTGGAACAGCCCCATAACCAGTAAGGAAATTGAATTAGTAATAAAAAATCTGCCAAAAAACAAGAGTCCAGGGCCAGATGGCTTTCCAGGGGAATTCTAACAAACATTTAAGGAAGAGTTAACACCTATTCTCTTGAAACTGTTCCAAAAAATAGAAATGGAAGGAAAACTTCCAAGCTCTTTCTATGAAACCAACATTACCTTGATTCAAAACCAGACAGAGACCTCACTAAAAAGGAGAACTATACACCAATTTCCCTGATGAACATGGATGCAAAAGTCCTTAACAAGATATTAGCCAACTGGATCCAACAATACATTAAAAAAAAATTATTCACCACGACCAAGTGGGATTTATATCTGGGATGCAGGGCTGGTTCAATATCCACAAAACAATTAATGTGATTCATCACATCAATAAAAGAAAGGACAAGAACCATATGATCCTCTCAATAGATGCAGAGAAAACATTTGACAAAATACAGCATCCTTTCTTAATAAAAACCCTCAAGAAAGTAGGGATAGAAGGAGCATGACTCGAGATCATAAAAGCCATGTATGAGGGGCGCCTGGGTGGCGCAGTCGGTTAAGCGTCCAACTTCAGCCAGGTCACGATCTTGCGGTCCGTGAGTTCGAGCCCTGCGTCAGGCTCTGGGCTGATGGCTCGGAGCCTGGAGCCTGTTTCCGATTCTGTGTCTCCCTCTCTCTCTGCCCCTCCCCGTTCATGCTCTGTCTCTCTCTGTCCCAAAAATAAATAAAAACGTTGAAAAAAATTAAAAAAAAAAAAAGAAAAAGAAAACTAAAGCAGGAGGCATCACAATCTCAGACTTCAAGCTATACTACAAAGCTGTAATCATCAAGACAGGATGGTACTCGCACAAGAACAGACACTCATAACAATGGAACAGAATAGAGAACCCAGAAATGGACCCACAAACATATGGCCAACTAATCTTTGACAAAGTGGGAAATAATATCCAATGGAATAAAGACAGTCTCTTCAGCAAGTGGTGCTGGGAAAACTGGACAGCAACATGTAGAAGAATGAACCTGGACCACTTTCTTATACCATACACAAAAATAAACACTAGATGGATGAAAGACCTCAATGTAAGACAGGAAGCCATCAAAATCCTCAAGGAGAAAGCAGGCAAAAACCTCTTTGATCTTGGCCACAGCAACTTCTTATTCAACACATCTCCAAAGGCAAGGGAAACAAAATCAAAAATGAACTACTGGGACCTCATCAAATAAAAGGCTTCTTCACAGCCAAAGAAACAATCAGCAAAACTAAAAGGCAACTGACTGAATGGGAGAAGATATTTGCAAATGACATATCAGATAAAGGGTTAGCATCCAAGATCTATAAAGAACTTATGAAATTCAACACCCAAAAAACAAATAATCCAGTGAAGAAATGGGCAGAAGACATGAATAGACACTTCTCCAAAGAAGACATCCAGATAGCCCACCGACACATGAAAAAATGCTCAACTTCACTCATCATCAGGGAAATATAAATCAAAACCACAATGAGATACTACCTTACACCTGTCAGAACGGCTTACATTACCAGCTCAGGCAACAACAGATGTTGGCAAGGATACAGAGAAAGAGGATCTCTTTTGCATTGCTGGTGGGAATGCAAGCTGGTACAGCCACTCTGGAAAACAGTATGGAGGTTCCTCAAAAAACTAAAAATAGAACTACCCTATGACCCAGCAATTGTACTACTAGCCATATATCCATGGGATACAGGAGTGCTGTTTCTAAGGGATCCCCATGTTTCAAAATATGCATCCCCATGTTTATAGCAGCACTATCAACAATAGCCAAAGTATGGAAAGAGACCAAATGTCCATCGATGGGTGAATGGATAAAGAAGATGTGGTATATATATATTTATACAATTTAGTATTACTTGGCAACCAAAAAGAATGAAATCTTGCCATTTGCAACTATGTGGATGGAACTGAAGGGCTTTATGCTAAGTGAAATTAGTCAGAGGAAGACAAATATCATATGACTTTACTCATATGAGGACTTTAAGAGACAAAACAGATGGACACAAGGGAAGGGAAACAAAAATAATATAAAAACAGGGAGCGGGACAAAACGGAAGAGATTCATAAATATGGAGAACAAACTGAGGGTTACTAGAGGGGTTGTGGGAGGGGGGATGGGCTAAATGGGTTAGAGGCACTAAGGAATCTACTCCTGAAATCATTGTTGCCCTATATGCTAACTAATTTGGATGTAAATTAAAAAAAAATAAAAAATAAAATTAAAAAGAAAGTGTTATAGGCTTATATTATATACTTGAAAAAATATATATAATTTACATAACTTATATTATATATAACTGTATTATATACTGTATTATAAGTAAACCTAAATGTACTCATCACAAAAAAGAAATGGTGATTATGAGATGTGATGGGTGTGTTAACTAACCTTATGATAGTAATCATACTGCAAAATATAAGTGTATCACACCAACATTCTGCTGATAACACATTAACTTACACAATATTGTATGTAAAGTGTATCTCTCCATGGGGCTTAAAATAGTAAATTCAGTTACAAATAAATCTAAAAATTAAAAAATATGGGAGTCAATTTACTTAAAATTTACTAGAACATAATTATGCATATAAGAATCAATCAGAGCATCTAAGAACAGATATTTTGAAAAGTAGAACTGACAACTAGTCAACTAAATTTTAGTAAGGTGCCAACTCAATTTAATGAGAAACATAAAGTACTTTATACGATTAGTGCTAGAACTGGCTCTATAAACAACATAAATAAAAGTAACATAGATGCTTTACCTTCATCTATATATAAAAATTTGTGCTAGAGGTGTCTGGGTGGTTCAGTTGGTTGAGCATCTGACTTAGGCTCATGTTATGATCTCACAGTTTGTGAGTTTGAGCCCCACATTGGGCTTTGTGCTGACAGCTCAGAGCCTGGAGCCTGCTTTAGATTCTGCGTCTCCCTCTTTCTCTGCCCCTCCCGCATTCGCACTCTGTCTCTCTCTCAAAAATAAACATCAAAAAAATTAAGAAAAATATTGTGCTATATTACAGTACTAAATGTAAAAATTAGAAAATATTTGTAGAATAAAGAAGATAATATATGTATAGCTTTTGGCTAAGCAAAATATTCTTAGAATATAAAAAAGTACTGACTTAAAAGAGAAAAACTGATGGGCGCCTGGGTGGCTTAGTCGGTTAACAACTTAGGATCAGGTCATGATCCCACAGTCATTGAGTTCGAGTTCCGCATTGGGTTCTATGCTGACAGCTTGGAACCTGGAGCCTGCTTTGGATTGTTGTCTCCCTCTCTCTCTCTGCCCCTGCCCGCATTATACTCCATGTCTTTCTCTCAGAAATAAACATTGGGGCGCCTGGGTGGCGCAGTTGGTTGAGCGTCCGACTTCAGCCAGGTCATGATCTCGCGGCGTCTGTGAGTTCGAGCCCCGCGTCGGGCTCTGGGCTGATGGCTCAGAGCCTGGAGCCTGTTTCCGATTCTGTGTCTCCCTCTCTCTCTTCCCCTCCCACGTTCATGCTCTGTCTCTCTCTGTCCCCAAAATAAATAAAAACGTTGAAAAAAATTTAAAAAAAAAAGAAAGAAACATTAAATTTTTTTCTTCAAAAAAAGAAAATTGATTATATTTCACCAAAACAAAATATTTCTCATTAAGTAACATCAACAGGAAATCGAATGGGCAAGGCACACATTGGAAGATTTTTTTTTCAGCAAATATATCAAAAAAAAGATTTTTATCCAGAAGATATAAGAAATTCTTATAACTCCATAATAAGAAGACAAAAAACAAACTCTCAGTTAAAAGTAGGAAGAAGAGTTGAATAGACACATCACCAAAGAAGTTATATGAGTGGCCATTAAATACATGAAAAAGTGTTTGATTAGTTTAAGATAATACAAATGAAAAACATCAGATCCTTTTTTTTGTTTGTTTACCCATTAGAATGGATAAATCAATAATAGACCTCTAATATTGTGCAGAATATGGAGCTGTACATTGATAATTTGCTGGTGAGAATATGTAATTCTATAACAGTTTTGGACAAGTGTTGGCAGTTTCTCATAAAGACATACAAATATATAGCCAACAGTTCTTTGGCATTTACCCATAGGAATGAAAAAAATTATGTGTATAAAACAATTTGGAAAATATAGCAGTCTTGTTTTTATTTATTTGTTTATTTATTTAGTTAGTTTATTTATTTTGAAAGAGAGAGAGTGCAAGTGGGGGAGGGGCAAAAAGGGAGAGAGGGAGAGAGAGACAGAGAGAGAGAGAGAGAGAGAGGGAGAGAGAGAGAAAATCCTAAGCAGGCTCCACATTTTCAACATGGAGCCTGATGTGGGGCTCAAAGCCACATACTGTGAGATCATGACCTGAACCGAAACCAGGAATCCAAGGCTAAACTGACAGATCCACCCTGGCACCCCTATAGCAGTCTTCTTTTTGAAAACATCAGATTGAAAACAATATTAATTTTCATCAACAGGAGAATGGGTAAGAAAATTATGTTTAAGTCATAAAATGGAATACTAGTCAGCTATTAAAAATTATGGACTAATGATAGAACATGGATAATTTCAAATAAGATATGTCGAATAAACCAAACCAGACATAGAAAAGCCAGACTATATATCAGGGATGTTAATTCTAAGAATAGGCAAACTAATCTATGGTATTAGAAATAGGAAAATGCTTGCCTCTTGTCGAGTAGGCAAGGAATTGACTAGAAGAAGGAGTAGGTCTGGGAATATGGAAATGATCTATCTCATATTTTGAGTGGTTGTACATGTGTATATATAATTGTTAAAATTTATCAAACTGATCAGCAAATATGTACATTTAAAAATTTTAAATCCGTAAATATGTGCAATGAAATAAATAATATTAAAAATTCAGTAAATAAAACAATGAAATAAACATTAGTAAAAAAAAAAACAAGTAACAGGTCTTATTAATTCATTTTTTTCTTTTTTTTTTTTTGGAAATTTTTTCTTGTCATTATGATTGTTACCTTTACCTTTCATTTGTAGAGTACTCCTGTATATGTAACATAGTTTGTTATCTGCAATGGACCATCTTTATGAAGTCTAATTTTAAGCATCTTTAAGAATGAGTCTGCAATTGTATTTTCAAATTGACTTCCATGCAATTCTTTATACAATTCCCTGTACTAGCAGCTCCACAACTACCAAAAGAAAGTGTAAAAAGCACAATGTTTTTCTGTTTCAGCCATTGGGGTCAACCTGTTTCCTAAATCTTACTTAAATACTCCAAACTTTCCTTTTTTATTCATGTTCCTCACTAAACACAGATTTTCTCCTCCCTTGATACTTTTGCATATTTAATCCACGCTGCAAATTTCTTTTTTTTTTTTTTTTTTTATAAATTTTTTTTTTTCAACGTTTATTTATTTTTGGGACAGAGAGAGACAGAGCATGAACGGGGGAGGGGCAGAGAGAGAAGGAGACACAGAATCGGAAACAGGCTCCAGGCTCTGAGCCATCAGCCCAGAGCCTGACGCGGGGCTCGAACTCACAGACCGCGAGATCGTGACCTGGCTGAAGTCGGACGCTTAACCGACTGCGCCACCCAGGCGCCCCTGCAAATTTCTTTTAAACTTGTGTTTCCTCCATAATCCTAGCATCTGACTACCCTTGTCACTTTCTGATGCTTTTATAAATACATTTTATTTGACAAATAAAAGTATAAGATATTTAATGTGTATGTGATGTTTTGATACACATATACTTTGTGAAAGGACTCTTTTTATCAAGTAAATACATCCATCACCTCACATATTTACCTTCTTGTTTCTTCTTATTTTCTCAACTACATTCTACTCTCACTGATGATAGAAATCATAAAAATTTCCATCTCCCTTATTACATGATAAAAAGACGTAAATGATACAGAGCCTATGAACTAATGCCTTCCTATTTAAGCAGTATAGGACTTAGATGGAATAAAATAATGTAAATAATATAATATTTCTCTATCTGCAGTATTTTTTTAATTATTATTATTCCAATATTTTCCTCTTATACAGATTTCTGAGAAAGGCAGTTCATGAATTTCTGTTTTTAACCCTTTTGGGGTAGACTTGTCACAAAGTTGGGGTTGGAGGATTTGATGCTGTGTTTGACTTGTAACAACACTGTTTTTCCTAAACTGCTGCATATATTTTTACATCGGATTAGTGTATATTGGGGGGCATCTTATGGAGATTTGAGTGATCAAACTCTCAGTTTCTTACTGTGACTTCCTGCCTAGAGACCCAGCAGTCTGAAGTTCTGTAGTTTTGTTTTTAAAACTCATGATCTAGTGAAACAGAAAAACAACTTTGAAATTTTATACAGGAATATATGAGGAGAAATTATGATTTCGCCAGACCACATGATGTGCCATTGTATCATGGGTCAAGGATATTTGATTACTATGATTGATGTCCCACTAAACTTCCATAGATTTGGCAGGGATAATTGGTTCTCACACACACAAAAAGACATCAAGAAAATATAAAAAATGTAGAGGGATTGATGAGCAGATTAACAATGAATGGACATTATTAGTGATGCCTTCTTTTACATACAAGAAAGAACCTCCTATTTTCCCATATCCTTTAATTTTGATCAAAATTCCTTTTTTAAATATACCCTGGCTCCTCCCCTGCATTAACCCTCTCTCCTCCAGGCTTCTGAGTCAGCTGGTTTCCAGATGAGTTTAGTCAACAGAGGCACAGACAGGGAATAGGAGAAGAGGAAAAAGGAAGAAGTCAGATAAATACTCTCCTTCCCTCTTTGCTTCTCCCAAAGCTACTCTACTACCTCTGAGACTCTAGCTCCAATGAGCAAGGACCACTGCTCTTCTCACTTCTGTTGGGTGACGCTGGTACACCTTGGCTCTAGAAAACCCCTGCCTCCTTTGTTAGGTGTAAAGATGACACTGACTTCTTGTTACTGCTAATTTCAAGGTTGGTTCCCTATCCAGTTGGGCTAATAGCTCTTTCATCAAGGATAATCATTTCTTTAAAAATTTTTTTAATGTTTATTTATTTTTGAGACAGAGAGAGACAGAGCATGAACAGGGGAGGGGCAGAGAAGAGGGAGACACAGAATCTGAAATGGGCTCCAGGCTCTGAGCCAACAGCACAGATCCCGATGCGGGGCTCGAACTCACAGACCGTTAGATCATGACCTGAGCCGAAGTCGGACGCCTAACCGACTGAGCCACTCAGGCGCCCCAAGGATAATCATTTCAATAAATTTCCTGTTTCCTCATTAGAGTGTGATTGACATTATGTATACTCTATTCCATCAAAATCTTACCCATTCTTCAAAATTCAACTTAAATACTTTCCTTGTAAAAAAATTTCTCTTTCCTTAATACTAGTTTGTCTATTTATACTCAACATAATTTTATATAGGTGTTAGTTATATATAAGCTTGTCTACTTTAAATGTCTCCTTTTGGAAAGCTACATTTAATTTTTCCTTGTATCTCCAAATCCATAACAATGATGTTGAAGATGCAATGTTTCCCACAGTGCATTCTCATATGTAATACAGAGTTTAAAAATATTTATTGCAGCAAAGTAAAATAAATATCTAGTATGTAGTTATGTTGTAGACCAGAAAAAACAGGCAATGGTGGTAAATTTGGGATTTCTTGACTACAGAGACAATCATGATTTATATTATATCAAATTGTTCATTAATATATTAATATGATTTGAATTATAATTTTACCTGGGATACTGCTTGTTTATGGCTGTTTTCTCTGCCTAATTATCACAAGTACCTCATTTAATTCTTGAAAGTATCTCATTTTGGATAATAAAATTATATATTATCCTAGTTAAAACTCAGAATGCTAAATCCAAGAAAAATACAATTCATATAGCATAAAATACTAAAAAATCATAAGACAAGTTCAGGAATAGACATTGAGAAAATAAGTGAATAATGATGTCTATTTTTAATGGTTTTAATAGCCTTGAGGCTATTAAAATTTTTTTCTTAAGATTCCAAACGTCCATCAACTGATGAACGGATAAAGAAATTGTGGTTTATATACACAATGGAATACTACTTGGCAATAAGAAAGAATGGAATATGGCCTTTTGTAGCAACATGCATGGAACTAGAGAGTGTTATGCTAAGTGAAATTAAGTCATACAGAGAAAGACAGATACCATATATTTTCACTCTTGTGTGGATCCTGAGAAACTTAAGACCATGGGGGAGGGGAAGGAAAAAAAATTAGAGAGGGAGGGAGCCAAACCATAAGAGACTCTTAAAAACTGAGAATAAACTGAGGGTTGATGGGGGTGGGAGGGAGGGGAAAGTGGGTGATGGTCATTGAGGAGGGCACCTGTTGGGTGAGCACTGGGTGTTGTATGGAAACCAATTTGACAATAAATTTCATATTAAAAATTTTTTCTGAGTAAACTGAACTGAGAGAGGTAAATTACCATGAAATTCATTCTTATAAAGAATATCTTCCGCTCTGGGCTGATGGCTCGGAGCCTGGAGCCTGTTTCTGATTCTGTGTCTCCCTCTCTCTCTCTGCCCCTCCCCCGTTCATGCTCTGTCTCTCTCTGTCCCAAAAATAAATAAACGTTGAAAAAAAAATTAAAAAAAAAAAAAAAAGAAAAGGGGCGCCTGGGTGGCGCAGTCGGTTAAGCATCCGACTTCAGCCAGGTCACGATCTCGCGGTCCGTGAGTTCGAGCCCCGCATCGGGCTCTGGGCTGATGGCTCGGAGCCTGGAGCCTGTTTCCGATTCTGTGTCTCCCTCTCTCTCTCTGCCCCTCCCCCGTTCATGCTCTGTCTCTCTCTGTCCCAAAAATAAATAAACGTTGAAAAAAAATTTTTTTTAAAAAAAAGAATATCTTCCATCTACAGTAAACTGGATTTGTGCACTTGACTAACCTGTGTATGCTAGTTGGCCTGGGCCAAGATAATAATTTTGGGAAAAAAATAAGTAATAGGAAATGGGCAGCCAGTACATAGACAATGAATATATTCATTTACCACATGAGGCAGTATTTATGAGTGTCCCATGAATGTTCAGGCAGATATAAGGCAAATAATGGAAAGTGCAGGTACCAGCTGTTATAAATATAATTATTGTATTAGGTAGTTTCCATAAAACTTAATATTCTAATAAACTCAACGGTACTACTGGCATGTCCTTTTACTTTTTTCATTTTTTATACTGGAAAGCAAATCGAGGCTCTAGTTATTTCTTGAGAATTATTCTTTAATTATTATTGTTGGGAATAAGCCTTATTTCTATCATGCAACAAAGACTGAGTGCCTGCAAAAAATATTGGTATAATGCCAGATAACATATACCATATTTGGCATATAATGCCAAGATTAAATCTTGGCTGTATTAAAAATTCAGTAAGGAATTAAAGTCAATGAAAAATATTGGCAAAAAGAATGTAGCAAAAATATTTCTTAGGCTTCTATATACAATAAGGATAAACATCAACAGCAGCAACAGTAAACATCTGCCATGGCAATCCCAGGCTGTATGATGTCACCAAAAAAGCAGGAGCCTATTTTAAGATACAATCTGATGGAAATAAGATGCCCTTTGCCCAGAGTAAAAAATAATTTATCTAGATTTAGACAATGACAAGAATATGGTTGTTTAAGAAAGGAAAACTGAGGAGAGAAGATAATGAATTTTGATGCTGGTTACTAAGAAAGTTAATTTCACCTGACCCTGCCTTCATATCTCCCCCTATTCCATTCTAACACTGGTCTCACAACTTCTAACTTTACCAGCAAATTTCAGAATAACTTCAGGGCAAAACCTCTGATTTGATTTACTCATGGCTATTCAAAGACAAACTCCAGAAGTTGGATCTCAAATCTCCTCCCCATTACCTGCGGATGATGAAGTTTATTCACAACTCCAAAAACAGAATGCCATGAAATTAGATCCTGTACTCTGGAAACTCTGAAATTTTTATTGCCAGGTTAAAATTGGAAAGAGTTAGCTCTTGAGTACCAGATAAAAAGTGAATCTCCATGGATCTTAACTCAATTTGTATAGTCAATTTCTCCACTCTGACTGTCCCACCCCTGTAAGTCCTTTCAAGTTCATAAAGTTGGCTCTAGCCATGCCATTCCACAGAGACTGTACTCTCTCAAGAAATCTAATAGCATTTACCATATATATGGCATTTGGAATATACTCTTAATCTTGCCTCTATCATTCTGTACTCACTATTGTTTCATATATAACAAATTAATTTCAAGTAAGGTAGAATTCAGCGTTTACATATTTGGGACTTATTTTTACCAATTAAACAGGTAGATTGATTTTTGATCCCATTTTTGAAATATAAATAGAAGTCTATTTTCTATAACAAAGCTAATAATTGACTTCATTTCTTAACTTAAATCTCTTAAAATAGTATTAATTTTCACTTTTTTGTTCATATGACTTATGAAGTAAAATACTTGAATTCAGACCTATTTTAATGTAATATAAGCATGGTAAATTATCACAGCCACTGACACATCAAATTTGTATTCATAAATAAAGACATATTTATGTTTTAATGATATCTGTTGAGTATTTAAATACCTGTTCTCATAACTTCTCCAATATATCTAACATCATGATAACTTGTTAAGTTTTATTGATGCAAAAGGATCTCAAGTGATAAGTTTATTCAAAAGTATATATGGGGGCGCCTGGGTGGCTCAGTCGGTTAAAAGTCCGCCTTCAGCTCAGGTCATGATCTCATAGTCGGTGAGTTTGCTTTCTGCTGACAGCTCAGAGCCTGGAGCCTGCTTCTGATTCTGTGTCTCCCTCTTTCTCTGCCCCTCCCCTGTTCATGCCCTGTCTCTTAATAATAAATAAACGTTAAAAAAAGAGTATAGATGGACAGCTGTAGAGAAATATTAGCAAAAAACATGAATGGAGTCACAATTTCTTCAACTAATGCAGAAATTTATAAATTCTGAATAATTATTCTTCTTGAAGTAGGGCAAGAAGCAAAAAAAAAAAAATCCTTTAGCACTTATAGTAGCCTTAGTTAGCAACTAACCTGGTGAATACGGTTTAATCCAGATGTCCATGCATGCCTGATTTATAGTGGCATTCTAGCAAAAAGGATTCATAGCTCTTTTGGTTTAAATATATTTTCTTAATAAGTTTTTGTTTTAATTGTGGGGGGGAAAGTGTTTACTTAGTTAGAAGAAATTATAAAATATAATTTGTTTTTTTCACTTTATTACTTTGCAGAAGTTATTCAATCTGTAAAAAGTTTTTTCCTATAGAGAAAGGATTTTGTTGTTGCTAGGGTTGCAATGTAAAGGTTAAATTATTTATAAACATGTTTGTCATAATAGTGAAGCATATTTCAATGTGATTATGACTGTGTATATTAAAGTATATTTTGCTTATTTTAGTCTAACTGCAACTTTCAAATAGATAATAAAAATGCAATTAGATTTTTCTTCAGCACTTCTTCTGGGAAGAATGGCACATATTGAAATATGACAACCAAACAAATCTGAGATCTTGTTCAATGGACAGAGCTCTCAAGGCAGCCCTTTGTAATTTAGCATGATCCTTGTAGGAATTGTATTACAAAATGCTCATAGTGTTATTTGAACAAATTTTGTTCTTCAAAGTTGTTCAAGTTGATTTTCAATATCTCCCATCCAGTTGGGGATAACTTAAAAAGAGAATTCAACCCACAAAACAAGGCTCCAGCTCCCCTAGTATGATCCACCCAGGAAAGAACAGTAACTGTATTGCACACAAGTCCTGCCATATGTATATATGTATGATATAGTTGCAGGCTCCTGGATTACAGTCTATCCTAGAACACTTTTGCACAAGGACTGTGTTATCAAAGTGTTGATGAAATTAAAGCAACCTGCCCAGATATCTTTACTAACATCCAAACTTCATGAGAATGGCCAGTGGGGATTCTTGTATTAATATAGATTATAGTCTTTGAGATTATGGACTGTATTTCATAGACTAATAAGTGTTTTGAAACTGATGTTTGGATGTGCTCTATGTTTATGGGAAATAATATTAGATATATATTAGTAAATTTGTGCAGGTATCAGCAAAGATGGAAAAATTTATTTCTGAAGTCAATAATTTAAAATCTCAATTAGTCATGTTACTGCAGTTAATTATATGTGTATCAGTATGGTATTGTGAAAAGCCCATGGATCTTGTCGATAATCAGACTTTCATTCTACTTCTTTTTAATTTTTTTTTAATTTTTTTTTCAATGTTTATTTATTTTTGGGACAGAGAGAGACAGAGCATGAATGGGGGAAGGGCAGAGAGAGAGGGAGACACAGAATCGGAAACAGGCTCCAGGCTCTGAGCCATCAGCCCAGAGCCCAACGCGGGGCTCGAACTCACGGACCGCAAGATCGTGACCTGGCTGAAGTCGGACGCTTAACCGACTGCGCCACCCAGGCGCCCCTCTTTTTAATTTTTTTTAACGTTTATTTATTTTTGAGACAGAGAGAGACAGAGCATGAATGGGGGAGGGTCAGAGAGAGAGGGAGACACAGAATCTGAAACAGGCTCCAGGCTCTGAGAGGTTAGCACAGAGCTCGACGCGGGGCTCGAACTCACGGACCACAAGATCATGACCTAAGCCGTAGTTGGATGCTTAACCGACTGAGCCACCCAGGCGCCCCTCGTTCTACTTCTTAATCTGCCACTTTTAAAATGACTGCCCCAGTTCAAACTGTCTTCCTCAATTGCTGAATTTCCCTATGGTGAAAGTGCAATAATGTTACCTTCTTTAAACATCTTTGTTAAGATTAAAGTATAGGGGTGCCTGAGTGTCTTAGTCGGTGAAGCGTCCAACTTGAGCTTAGGTACTGATCTCACAGTTCATGGGTTCGAACCCTGTGTTGGGCTCTGTGCGGACAGCTCAGAGCCTGGAGTCTGCTTCGGATTCTGTGTTTCCCCCCTGCTCTCTGCCCCCGCCCCCCACCGGCTCGTTCTCTGTCCCTCTTTCTCTCTCTCAAAAATAAACATTAAAAAAAAAGAAGAAGAAATGGTTAAAGATTAAAGTATATAATGTATTTAAAATACCAGGCCCAAATTAGACTCTTAGCAAATAACAGTGTCTACTCTATTTCTGATTATATGTGTATATTTAAAAATTGAGTTATTAATTACTTTCTAGATTCTGGTAAGGGTTAAATTTTCCAATTAGTTTGTTTCAAAAGAAACCGGTAGAAGTTATTTGTACTAGATACAGAAAAAAATCTCCCAAAGCATCTTAATTCTTTTTTTTTTAATTTTTTTTAATTTTTTTTAAACGTTTATTTATTTTTGAGACAGAGAGAGACAGAGCATGAACAGGGGAGGAGCAGAGAGAGAGGGAGACACAGAATCTGAAACAGGCTCCAGGCTCTGAGCTGTCAGCACAGAGCCTGATGCGGGGCTCGAACTCACGGACCGTGAGATCATGACCTGAGCCGAAGTTGGACGCCCAACCGACCAAGCCACCCAGGCGCCCCTCCCAAAGCATCTTAAAGTTGCTGAATACTAGTTGTTGGTATTCGGTAGCTGAGGAGAAGATGGTCTAGACACACAGAGGCATGTGAGTGAGCTACTGTGTGTACAGGACTAGTATCTCCATTTAATGCAGGCATTGATTTCTCAAGTTAATTATAAGAAATCCAAGAGAATCAACGTATTAAGAATTTTATGGAAATTTTATTTTTATATGATACTTCTGTCCCTGGGTTAAGTCATTCCACTTATGAAAAAGATGGGGCATCAGATTGTCTTTATTTACACATAGGTATCAATATTATTATTATTATTATTATTATTATTTTAATGTTTGTTCATTTTTGAGAGAAAGAGAGACAGAGTATGAGTGGGGGAGGGGCAGAGAGAGGGAGACACAGAATCTGAAGACACAGGCTCCAGGCTCTGAGCTGTCAGCACAGAACCTATTATGGGGCTCAAACCCACAGACGGTGAGATCATGACCTGAGACGAAGTCAGACACTTAACCAACTCAGCCACCCAGGCACCCCTAGGTATCAATATTATTAAGAAAAAAAAAGTAAATATATTTTGACAATCTGGTAATTTTCCATTAATATGTAAAACAATCGATACTCACAGAAAAACTAAAATTGAGCCAGTTAGGTTTTTTTTTTTTTTTCCCAACCTTCACTTTGGTTTCTTTTTTGTAGCCCTTTCTTATCCTGAGTGCATAAATGGTGTACGTGGAAGCATGCAAATGTCGTCCTTCGAGACCAGTAATTCACTGTAGTATATAATTGCAGTGTCCATCTGGCACAGTCACACAAAAGCACATGTAGCAGTTTAGTTATAAAAATATTCAGGTGACAGGATGCCAGATGTTTTGCATGGTTGTCATCTTTGAATTTCCTCTTATTTTATAACCTAACAGAACCTCAGAATAATGACCTTCATGTTCATGCATTTTCTACATTTTCTTTTGACCTCCACAAAATCAGAAAAACAAGCACTGTAAAGAAATAGGGTATAAAGTACATACCTCCAGGCACATATTCCTACATAGTGGAAAAATAATATAGCTGATATAGCACAGCCTACTTTACTATTACATATTTCTGTATGAACTGTGACCTTTCTTAGATGGGAATGTAAAAAGGCACTAAATGTAATAAATACTCTCGTATGTATCAGTCTGCCCTTGTGCATTCATGTGACTCTGGATAATTCTAGCAGCAGTGTGTAGAGTAAGTCTTGAATATTAATCCTACTTCCATTTTCCAAAGTCCCCTTCTTTTTCTTTTCCAATTTGTATCTATGATCAATAAGGAGGAATTCTGGATATCCATTGCAACTCTAAAAGCCAGATCTACTCAATTCTCCTTAGTCTGAATCATTGTCTCCCTTGCACAAAGGGGGTCACCTGTAAAATACCATCTGCATTGGTTTGGCAAGAACATAATTAACTGTTTCAAGGAAAAGGGAAAACTTACCAATAATAGTCCTAACTTATGGTTCTATATGTTTTGATCATCCTGAACATATCTAGGATATGCTTAACTGTAGAAGTTTCCATAGCTTAAAGTGATGAAACATCTTTGAATAAATTGTATTATATTGAGACTGTTGCTTCCAAAGTTCATTCTTCATTTCTGACACAAAATTCCACATGAAATACTTCTGGATTATATAAAATTTCTGAACGCTTTTAGGGCTTTCATTTTCTATACTTAAAATGGTGACTTCGGAATTCACTGAAATGTGAATTTAAAAATGGTACAGGGGCGCCTGGGTGGCGCAGTCGGTTAAGCCTCCGACTTCAGCCAGGTCACGATCTCGCGGTCCGTGAGTTCGAGCCCCGCGTCAGGCTCTGGGCTGATGGCTCAGAGCCTGGAGCCTGTTTCCGTTTCTGTGTCTCCCTCTCTCTCTGCCCCTCGCCCGTTCATGCTCTGTCTCTCTCTGTCCCAAAAATAAATATAAACGTTGAAAAAAAAAATAATAAAAAAAAAAATAAAAATGGTACAGCAGTCAAAGAAAATGATGCTGATAAATTTACTCTTTCTCAAGACTCTATCTCCCTGATTATCAGACACTGATCCAAAGAAGGAACAGCAACCCTACCAGTCAGGGGCAAGGGGGCAGGGGAGGCTTCCATTCCAACAGTCAAGGGCTAGCTGTGGGCAGTGATCTTGCTTTTACAGGGAATATTGTAAATGAAGAGTTAGGCCTTTCCTTTCTCTAATGTTCATTATTCAAATTCCTAGGATATAGAACCACTATCCTCCTAGTAAATGGTTGTTCCTCTTACATTTCTCATAAGTTAGCAAATAGAACAGAATAGCTTGAAGGACTTGGAGAGATCAATATGTCTAAATATTGTGCTTCTCAATTTGACTGCTTACAATTGCCATAAAAATTTGAGGAAAAAAATATCTCCTGGTATCAAATACTAAGCTCTATTAAGTATGTTTTTAATCAACAATATTTTATAAAGAAAAATGCATTTATTTGCATATAAATAATGTACCCAAATACTCATTAGTAGTTTTATAAAAATATTATAATAGCTCCCTGTGCTGTAAAACTGTACTTTATACTTTCATTATAATGTAGGAGTTAATGTATAAAAAAAACCTCAAGCTGGGGAAAATGAGCACACTTACAGAGAAATTTCAATGTGGGCCAAATGAGTATCCACTGTGGATTAAAATCATTTATATACCTGTGGAAAATACGAGGCTAACATACACTTAATCATTGTGAAGCTGGAGATTAACAATTTTTATTCCAATCAATGAAAATTGACCTTGCAAGAGAGGGTGACTAATCATAAGTACATTTATAGTCTACTTTTAAAATTCATCTTGAGAACAAAACTAATTTATTCAATTAAAATGGAAAAGGCAGGTTCCAGAAATTTGTGACATGGGATAAAAATTAAAACCAAGGGAAGCTAAGACTTCAAGCTTGATACTGGGTTCCGTAAAGGGTCAATCTTTACAAGTTAAAAGTAGAAAATTGCTACAAGACAACAGTATTAATCTATTTGGAGCTAAAACATAGAGTTCAAAGACTAAAAATGTCATTTTAGAACACTATAAATTTTACAAAATAAAAATTTTCCAAGTCACACAGTTATTAGTAAAAGATTTGAAAGTACAGCTTAAAATCCAACCAATTCAAATTCTAGTACAGTCTGTACCACAGGATATACCATACTAAGTACAGAAAAAGAAATAAAACTCAAAATGATCTATCCCAAGCCTGTTACACGCAAGGGATCCTAAGTGGTGATTAGTTTAACCAAGGCAGAGAAGGCTGAAATCAGGCAGCATAGAAAAGACAAATAAGAACTTGATATGATAGGTATTAGAGCAACTCTTCAGGGGCACCTGGGTACTCAGGTGGTTAAGCATCAGACTCTTGACTTCAGCTCAGGTCATGATCTCAGGGTTCCATCAGATCTATGCTGTCAGTGCAGAGCCTGCTTGGGATTCTCTCTTTCCCTCTCTCTCTGCTCCTTCCCAGATCACATGCCCTCTCTCTCAAAATAAATACATAAATAACCATTTAAAGTAAGTTAGGGTTGCCCAGGTGGCTCAGTGGGTTAAGCATTAGACTTTAGATCAGGTAATGATCTCGCGGTTCATGGCTTTGAGCTGACAGCTCAGAGCCTGAAGTATGCCTGAGATTCTGTGTCTCCCTCTCTTTCTGCCACTCACTCACTCATACTCTGTCTCTCTCTCTCTCACTCTCTCAAAAAATAAACATAAAATTTTTTAAGTTAAAGTAACTTTTCAAATACATCAAAACTTTTACTAGGATTGCCCTGTTCACTTATTATTTCTCACAAAATAAAATATATTGTTTTATGATTTCATGTTCTTTTAATCATGACAGCTATAAGGACAATTCCATCCCCTTTTCTCCAAATAACCTAAATTAAAGGTCCCAGTACCAATGGTATCAACATAAACACCAAAAAATTATTCTCTCACTTCCTACAACATTTTTTGTACTGTATGGAATGATGTTTTGGTCTGCTTCATGGTAAATTCATAGTTGAAATTCCTTTTATTTTAAAACAGTTTTCTATCTCATGGCTCTGTAGAAAGAATACATTTTCTTATATCAATACAGGTAATACAGTGGCAAATGTGTGTGTGTGTGTGTGTGTGTGTGTGTGTGTGTGTGTGAGTTGATGTCTCAAAATTGTTTATCTGGTATACACTAGGATGTATTTCTTCTGGTTATCTTCCATATTCTATTTCTGGGGGGGCATGTACTTTAAATATTGATATGGTAAAAATATAACTGAGATTTTATCTTGTTATTATCTCATTACATGTTAAATGTGGTGGAGAAAAATGTTATTTAGGAAGATAATTGCACTGAATGTTAACATCCTGGGATTCTTCTCTTCCCTTCTTTTCCCTTTCCATTTCTTTTCTTCCTTCCTTTTGAGAGATATCATGAGCACAGGAGGGGCAGAGAAAGAGTGCGAGAGAGAATCTTAAGCAGGCTCCACACTCAGTGTGGAGCCCACTGCCAAGCTTGATCTCGAGAACTAGGAGATCATGTCCCAAGTAGAAATCAAGAGTCAGATGCTTAACTGACTGAACCACTCAGGTGCCCCAACATACTGGGATTCTTAACTTGCTTCATTACCAGGTGAAAAAAACACTAACAAAGTAATTTTTACTAGAGAAATCAAACAATGATACAAGAATCAAAATTTGTGACTCCAAACAAAATAAAACATTTTATGTAGAAAAAAATTGAGAAATTTAAATCATATTGGCTATTTTAATTTGTTCAGAGATTCCCTAAAACATACATTCCAAAATAAAATTTTACACATTTAAAGCCAGATATAATCCTAAAAACACAACTAAAATTATACTAAACCATAAAGAAATAGCTGCCATAATGAAATTGTGAGATATGCCTGGAAAAAACTCTCTTAATTCTTCATCTTTTAAGTAGAGTATGGGCATTGGGGAAATAGTTATGTATTCTTTTAATCTGTCACCTAAACCATTGATTCAAAGGCATAGTATGGCAAGTAAGGACACCTTAAGGATTTGTAAACTTCTTTGTGAAGTTTCAGGTTCCATGAAGCTTTTTAGCTCATATAAAAGCATGATAGTCCTGATTATAATTGTGCATTGTTTTAAACAAAATATTATCTTTAAGCTTTACCAAAGCATGGCAATTAGATTTTTAGAACTAGCACCCTAATAAAAAGACTTTTCCGAATGAAATTAACATTACGTAAATCTAGTATTTCTTGAAGAAATCTTATGCTTTCATTCAACTTTCTTATCCTAATGAATTGAAAGTGAAGCAAGGGAGAAAGGAAGAAAAGAAGGAAAGATGAGGTAGGATGGGTGTTTTTAATAGCTATTTTTAAGAAAATATTGAAATCAACAACAGCTTATAGTTTAAGGAGATAACATCGAAAGGATACATTCAAAGGTAAAAAAAGATACAAATAAGGGAACACCTGGAAGCCAAAGTTTCTGGTGTATTGAAATGTCCATTCATCTATTGACATACATCCTCAACAAGAAGAGTTTGAATTTTAAAAAATTCTATTGTCATTACCAAATTATTGAAAATGTAAAAAAACTGAAAGACTAAAAATTAGGCAGATTGAATGGGCAAAGGGCAAATAAAAAGGTTTAACCATCATCAGAATACAGAAGGTAACTGTCAACAGAGATTCTATGTGCCACATTTAAATGTATTTTTGTCTTGGGGCACCTGGATGGTTCAACTGGTTAAGCATCTGACTTCGGCTCAGGTCATGATCTCACAGTTTGTGAATTCGAGCCCCACATCGGGCTCTGTGCTGACGGAGCCTGGAGGCTGCTTCAGATTCTGTCTCCCCCCCCTCTCTGTCCCTCCACCCCCCATGCTCACGCTCTGTCTCTCTCTGTCTCTCAATAATAAATAAACGTAAAAAAATAATAAATCTATTTTTGTCTTACAAGAGATACTGATGTATTTTCCTTCACCACAAGAAGCCTAGTTCTAATATTTACTTTATCATTTTTGTTTGATAAATTATTCATATAAATGTTGGAATCTGTTGATTGTCCTTTTCATTGTGGTCAGGTTAAATTTTCCATCTTCTTTGTTAAGTAACTTTGAATTGCAATTTTGAATAACATGGTACATAGTCTCTACTTTTAATTTATTTTTATTATATTTACTTAATACATAATTTATGTATAATTTATATTTATTTTTATTATAAATCTCTGAAAACAACTCATTTATTTATTGTTGTTGTTACTGTTGATATTTTACAAGCAGTCAACATGGTTAGTATTAGATCATAATGTATACATCTTTTATGTATGCTGGTTTGAATCTCAGTTCAATTTTCAAAGCCTTACTATATAACACTTTGAGTTTCTTGTGGATGTTATTTTCATGAGTTAATCTGAGATGTGGTTTATGGCATAAATTAAGCCTATATCTCAAAATTTCTTCTATGCAGCTCTATGCCTTCCTACCACATGCACAGCTCAGGGGTGTACCCTGGTCTTATGAGGATTTGTACACATAATTATAAGATCCCTTTCCTCAGCATTCTCTTCTCTCTGTACTTCCCACACTCTTTTGTCTGCAGAGTTCAGTTTTCAAAGTTCTCCTGGCTGACCATAAAGATGAGATTTCTAGTATAGACTTAGTCATCTACATCACTATTTTTCTGTGCAGCTCTTAGACTGAGGACTGTTTCCCATGCAAAGCCACAAGACAAAGCACAAAAAACACATACAAAAATAATGAAGCTCACGCCTTTGTGGGAATCTTCCTTAAGTTTTGACTTCCTTTTCCATTCTATTTGCTTATGTTTTCAAAGGCCTTTCATTTGTTCAAAGTTAAGTGGTTACTTTCTGGGATTAATTGTAATCAGTGGGAGAGATAGGCAGTAGTGATTTTACTTCACCATAATGAAGCTACCACAGTTATTAATTTTATATAGTCAATATATCTGTTGTTTTATTAATGCCTTTTGGCTTCCTGTTGATTAAAAAGTCCTCAAAACACCCATAATCCAGCTTCCTATTTTCTAAAAAATGTATGTTAAATTAGCTACTAGATTGGATGAACATAGGTGAAATTTCATCCAGTTCAAAAAAAATACTTATGCATTGTATATACGTTGCTTTTCAGTTATGGGTTGTCTAGAAATGCATTTATATGAATAACTGGATATATAACCATTTTACATTATTTTAATGATATGAAAAACTATCGTCTTCCAGAAATACACTTCAATGTTTTTATCATAAAGTATGTGTGCATATGAAATGAATATTTCAGAATATTTTAAATGTAAATTACTTGTCACAAAGTTTTCTTTATTTTGTGTCATGTTTATAATTGCAGATGTTGTAACAAGCTCCTGTTTTTTTGTATGAATGTTACATAATTCAATTAGAATCATAATACTAGGAAAGAGTTAATAATCATCCTTAAATATTTTTGACATCTTTAGGTGTCATAATTCTAAGTCCACATGGTAATTACATAATTATAAGCTGTCAGTATATGACTGCTGATACTTGTAATATTTTGTAATTACATAATTTGGCATGATTACAATTATAAAGAGAGTACATGGTAATTGACTTAAATTACTTTTTTAGTTTTTTAGAAACACAAAACTCTCTTCTAAGTTAAGACAAGAAACAAAATGTACAATTCCATCTGCACAGATATTAGAAGAAAATTCATATCGATGATACATTATTGCTCAAAATGTGGAAAATCAGATTTTGCCTTGGTATGATATTTGTCAGTTAACATTACGTTATGATTACCTGAGCCTAAGTGTAGTGAAATATGTAGACTATGATTATTCAACCTTTTGTTTTATGGAGGCAACATTGTTAACCGCTTTGGCTCTTTTTCACTAATTTGATATTACTTGACATCTTAGAAATACAATTGATTCAAAAAAGAAAAAAAAAAGAAAAGGTAACAGTACCATTAATATGCTACCATCATACCAACATATACCATTCAACGCATGTTTTCTATTTCTCCCCTGAAATATAAAGTCTAATAATAAAAGAAATGAGCTTTTCTTTAAATCCTACTCAACCTTGGCCTTATATGTTTGATAAAACAGTTGGTATGCTTTTTAAACAATAAAAATTCATTTGAAAAAGTATATTGTATGCAAAGGTGACTGCATGATTCTGGCATGCGTATTTATACAGAACAAGCATAAGAAAGATTATTGGCTTCTCTAAATATTATTCACTTGTCTTTAAACAAACAAAACACTATAGCATATAAATTTCATAGAATTTTTTAGTGTTTAAGTCAAATCACAATTTATCATGATTATTGGTCTTTTTTTTATGATTTATTGCAGCCAGTAGGACTAAACCTTTCCTCAAACCTCTCCCGATCATCACCTCTGTGGATTCCTTATAAAAAGACATAAAAGTGACATTTGTTGAGATCTTACCAGTATCAGACGCTGCATTGAGTACTCTGCATGTCTTACCTCAATGACCATAACTTCTTATCATCCCCCTGCCATTCTCTGACACATCACCTGAAGTACTCGTCAAGATTCTACATGCATTTTTCATCTCCCTCTATACATATAGACATTTTGTATGAGATATCTACTAAATCTTTTTAATTAATATCACTATTTACTTTATTTATTTTTGTTGCTTAAGTTTAATTTTATAAATGTTATTCACTTTCCCAGAATATATCTACTATGATTTGAATGTTTGTATCTTCCCCATAATTCATATTGAAATCCTAAGTACAAAGATGAAGGTAGGTGATTAGGTCATGAGGGTGGAGCCCTTATGGACAGGATTAGTGCTGTCATAGAAGAGACTGCTCAAAGCTCCCTTGCTCCTTTTGCTATGTGAGGATACAATGAAAAGTCTGCAACCTGGAGAGGGCCATTACCTAGTCATGCAGGTACCCTTAGACCTCCAATTTCTAGAATGTGGGAAGTTCTCATTGATTATAAACTACAGAGTCTATGGTATTTCATTATAGCAGCCCAAATGGACTAAGTTGATATACTTGTTTTGTTTAATTTTTTGTTTAATTTTTTTTCAACGTTTATTTATTTTTGGGACAGAGAGAGACAGAGCATGAATGGGGGGGGGGGGGGGCGGCAGAGAGAGAGGGAGACACAGCATCGGAAACAGGCTCCAGGCTCTGAGCTATCAGCCCAGAGCCTGACGCGGGGCTCGAACTCCCGGACCGCGAGATCGTGACCTGGCTGAAGTCGGAGGCTTAACCGACTGCGCCACCCAGGCGCCCCTGTTTAATTTTTTAAAAAATAGTGTAATATCTACAAGATGACTACAATGAACGGAACTAGAATGTCTTTGTTTTTAATAAATAATAGATACACACAGCACAATTTCCTAAACATAGCACTTTTTTTTCTATTTTAGAAATATTTCTTTTTAATGTCTATGAAAGTCAGTCACAAATAAGTAGTTTTGTTTTGCTTTATTTTGTTCTGTTTGTATGTTATGATAGGTCTAAGCCTAGACTCACTTACTGATCTGAGCAATGGACTTAATTGCAAGGTCTACAAGCAGGTTATCATTTTACAGAGAGACTAGAAAATTGGTCAGAGAAAGTAGTCATGTTCTTATAATCGTTTAAAATTGTTCACCAATTTTTGAATACTCATTGTGACTGTGGAAAGCATCTTTTGAATACCCTACTTCTGAAGCAAATTATCAAATGTGGTTGCTAGAAAATAATTATCCTTAAGTTATGAGTTGAAAATCAAAATTTCGGCTCATGAACACATGAAAAAAAAAAGGATGCTATGAGGTGACATATTAATTCTTAAGTTGAAAGGTAGCCAAGAATAAAATCTGATATAAGGGAGACAGGTGGGGGGGGATCGCCTAGATGGGTGATGGCTATTAAAGAAGGCACTTGTGATGAGCATTGGATATTTTATGTAAGTGACAAATCACTGAATTATACACCTGAAACCAATATTGCAGTGTATGTTAACTAGAATTTAAATTTAAAAAATTTTAAATCTAATATGATATACTTTTCTTGGGGCATCTGGGTGGTTCAGTCCGTTAAGCATCCAGGTCATGATTTCCTAGCCCTACATCAGGCTCTGTGCTGACAGCTCAGAGCCTGGAGCCTGCTACAGATTCTGTGTCTTCCTCCCTCTTTGCCCCTCCCCTGCTTGCGTTCTGTGTCTCTCTCTCAAAAATAAACATTAAAAAAATAAATGTTCCTTTTTTCAAATTTAATTTTTATAATGTTAAATGCACAGTCTTTTGACCTTCAAATAGTTTTACATTATGGCTAGTCTAGTTATTTCTAAAGTTTTCAGGGTTGATTTCAAATGTATCAATTAAGTTAATGAGGATTTACAATATTAACAAATGACAGAAAATGGAACTGTGGAAATCATTTGTGTTTTCCCTCAAATTATTATTGAATTGAAAATACCAAAAAAATTACTTTAGTGAATTAACTGAAAAATAGTACCTTAAATTAGTATGCTAAGTTACTCCTCTGACCTGAGCACATTATATTTGAAATATTTTGGATATGAGATTTCAAATGTTCCAGGAACCCTAAAGAATTGTGGAGAATAGGAATGGTGAATAAAGAGTGAAGATATACTCATGTGGCTTGGATTTTCCAAAAAGATTTTTAATATTTAAAAATAAGATTAAGCTTTTATTTTAGAAACACACAATGGATATACTTTTTACTATTCCTTTGCTAAGTACAATTAAAAACTCTGGACATTACATATAAAACGAACATAAGAAGGCAGAAATTTAAGTGAAAAAAAGCAGACCTCCTAAGAATATCAGGAACTGAGGAATAACATGGTGATAAGTTCTGTGTGTGTGTGTGTGTGTGTGTGTGTGTGTGTGTGTGTGTGTGTTTCTTGATATATCCCAGACTTGGAGCTGAAGAAATGATCAACCTGAAAATACCTACAAGCATAGACAAAATAAGCACCAACAAAAGGACTCTCTCTCTAGCAAAAGGACCAGGAAAGGGAAATATTAGCAAGACAGATAACTTGTAGAAAATAATTGCTTTAAATATGGTAAATACCACAGAAAAAATGTGACCCCCTACCCAACCACATCCGCAAAGGCTAAGTGGGAAGCCTAGACACCCACTTTTATGAGACTGTGATAAAATGCCTGACCACCTCACTGGGGTAGTGTTAGATGAGACCAAGTAGGAAGCCAGGACTTTCATCTCCACCAGCTGGCAACAAGGACCCATCTGTGGTATCTCTGGAGATCACAAAGGAAGCCTGATTTCCAGAGTATGGACTTTCATCATTTCCTACTGTATTCCCAGTGGTGAGAATAACTGCATTATAGTGTCTTGGGAGACTATATGTGGAATCAGAACTCCAATCTCTACCTAGCAGTAATCAGGAGCCCCATACCTAGGAATCATGTCGACCAAGTGAAGAACCTAAAATCCTGTGTCTGTCTCACAGTGATGATGTGGCATTCCACTTCTATTGGAATGATATCAGTAAAAGTCAGTTAGAACAGAAGGTTTAATTAAGATCCAGAGTCCCATAACATAATATACAAATGTCTCTGTTTCAATAAAAAATCACTGTTGTAGCAGGAGGTCTCAAAATCAATTCAAAGTGTCAAACAATAGACGACAGAGATGTTAGAATTATCTGACAAATATTTTAAAAGTGTTATAGTAAAAATGTTTCAACAAACAATTATGAGCACATTAGAAACAACAAAAATTTGGTAATAAATCAAAAAGTCTCAGAAAGGAAATAGAAAATATAAAGTAGAATCAGATGGAAATTTTGGAACTGAAAATTATGAATGAAATAAAAGGTTTGTTGAACAGATTCAACAGCAGAATACAGGCAATAGAGGAAGAATAAGTAAACTGGTAGATTAAAAAAATTGAAATTACATAGTTTAAATGACAAAGAAGAAATAGGCCAGAAACAAAATAAACAAGACCTATGAGGCTATAACAAATGATACAATATTTGCTTCACTGAAATCACAGAAGCAGGGAGAAATAGAAGGTTGAGTTGAAAAAGTACTCAAAGAAATGATGAGGGAATTTCCCAAATTTAGCAAGAGACAAAACCACATATTACCCTCCCAGGTAATACGTGGTGGGTAATATGTAATAATGTAAGGGTAATTCAAGAAGTGATTAAATCTCAAATCCATAATCCATATCAAGACATCACATAAGTGACTATCTGGAAATTAAAAACAAATAATAGTACAGAAAGAAACCAGAGAAAAATGACACGTATAAAGGAGAAAAACAATTTGAATGTCAGCAACTTTTCTTGTAAGAATCAGTGGGGACCAGAAAGAAGGGTATGATATTATCCAAGTACATAATGAAAAGAAATGCCAATTCAGAACCTATAGCTTGTAAAAATATCCTTCTGGAATGAAGGGGAAAAACAGATATTTTCAGAAAGAGAAAATAAAGAGAATTTTTCACCAATTGAATTACCCCAAAACAGTGACGAAAGGAAATTCTCCCAAAGAGAAAATAAATAATAAAGGAAAGAATTTTAGAACATCTGAAGGAAGGAAGAAATAATGTGATAGGGAAACCATATTTAGGCAAGCCTTTTGAAGTTTATAAATTATATTTTATATTTTTATATTTTATACTCTAGCACTGCCAAAAATGGTTCTAAGTGTATGTAGGGGAGATATTTGACAATTGTATTTAAACTGGAGAAGATAAATGTATGCAAAAAGCATTTTTATACTGGGCTTAAAAAAATAGTAACAGGACACTGTGATAAATACTGCATATATAACACAATATCTAGAGCAACCGACAACAAAGCTATACAAAAAAATGCACTAAATTGCTATAGATAAATGAAGATAAAATTCCAAAATATGTTCAAGTAATCAACATAAAAGTAGGGAAAAGATAACAGAGAATTAACAAAAAACAGAACAAAAAATAAATTAGAATATTTTAGTCTTAATATACCAATGATTATAATAGATACAAATGGTATAAATATACTACTCAAAATGCAGCATATATTAAAAATATGACCCAACTCTATACTGTCTATAAAAAACAAAACAAAACAAAAAAAAACCACCTCACTCCTGGGGTGCCTGGGTGGTCCAGTCAGTTAAGCATCTTGGTTTCAGCTCATGTCATGATCTCACAGCTTGTGAGTTCGAGCCCCGCATCAGGCCCTGTGCTGACAGTAGGAGAATGCTTGGAATTATCTCTCTCCCCACACACTCTCTGTTCCTCCTCTGCTTGTATTCTCTCTCTCTCAAAGTAAATAAACAAATTTCAAGAAACTCAACCTACTTCGAATATAACAATATAGGCAGTTTGAAAGTAAAAAGATGGAAAAAGGTATCAAGTAAACATTAATCAAGTGAAAGTAGATCTATATTAATATAATATGAAGCAGAATTCAGAGTAAAGAATATTACCAGAGGGGTATATCACATATGAAAAAAAATGGTTTATCAGGAAAACCTAAATAGATATTTTCAAAGAAGACATACAAATGTCCCACAGGTTACATAAAAAGGTGCTGAAAATTACTAATCATCAGGGTACAAATGCAAAGCCAAGCCACAAGGAGATATCATCTCGCACTTGTTAGGATGACTATTATTAAAAACACAAGAAATAATGAATGTTGGTGAGGGTGTGCTGGTAAGGGAATCATTATAACCTGTTGGTGGGAATGTAAATTGGTATAGCCATTATCAGAACAATGTGCGGTTTCAAGAGATTAAAAGTGGATCTACCATGTGATCCAGAAATCCCACAACTGGGTAAATATCTAAAGAAAATAAAATCACTATCTCAAAGGGATACCTGCACTAACATGTTCACTGCATTTTTTATAATAGCTTAGATATGGAAAAAACCTGATTTCCATCAACATTAAATGAATAAAGAAAATGTGACATAAATATATAAATAATACTCCACCGTGTGTGTATATATATGTATATAAATATATATGTATGTATTTATATGTATATATATGTACGTGTGTGTGTGTGTGTGTGTGTGTGTGTATATATAAATGAAAATCCTGACATTGTGATAATATGAGTGAACTTGAAGGATATCATATCAAATAAAATTAGCCTGACAGAAAAAGACAAGTACTGTATGATCTCATCTATTTACAGAATTTAAAAAAATGGAACTCATAAAAGCAGGCAGTAGAGTGGTGGTTACCAAGGTGGGGGAAATGGGGAGATGGATACAAACTTGCATTTCTAAAATGAGTAAGTTCTAAGGATCTAAAGTACTGCAGGATGACTATAGTTAGTAATAGTGTATTATGTACTTGAAATATATTTTAAAAAATAGTTCTTAAATTTTCTAGCCAATTCAGGGATGGGGGCAATAATTATGTGAGTAGACCAATGTGTTAATTAGCTTGTGATAATCATTTCACAAGGTATATATATATATATATATATATATATATATATATATATCACATGTACATTTCAAATGTATGCAATTTTTGTCAATTAAACCTCATTAAGGATAGAGGAAAAAAGAAAACAACAATTCTAATATGAATGCACTAAAATATAGGGCTGCAAAATATGTAAAACAAAAAATTAATAGAACTAAGAGGAAAAATAGACAAATTCGCAATTAGAGTTGAGAGAATCTGGTACTCCTCTTACTCACCACCTCCCCCCCCCAAAAAAGAAACAATTGATAGAACAACTTGACAGAAAATGTATCAATATAGAAGAGCTCAATAATACCATCAAGCAAAAAGATCTAATCAAGATCTAATCAACATTCACAGGAAAATCCACAGCCAGCCTTGGAAAATAAACAGCAAAATTCTAAATAATCTATGAGTGAAAAATAGTCTGTGAAATACATATTTAAACACACACACACATTTGAATGGAAATAAAAAATACACCAAATTTGTGGGACACAACTAAAGCAGAGCTGAGAGACTGGTTGTTAGTGCTAAATGTGGATATTAGAAAACACACAAAGTGTCAAATTAATAATCCAAACTTTCACCATAAGAATATAAAAAAGAAAGAAGCACTAAATGCAAAGCAAATAGACAAAGGAAATAATAAAGATAAAAGCAGAAATCAATGACATTGTAAACAGGAAAACAATAGAGAATATCAAGTAAACAAAGAATTAATTATTGGCAAAGTAAATGCAATGGACAAACTTCTAGCTAGGCTGACAAAGTAAAAGAGAGAATGCACAGTTACTAATTATGAAGAATGACACAGAGCTTACCACTTCCTTCAACACACTAAAAGAATAATTTGGGAATATCAAAACAACTGAATACATAAATTAATAACTGATGAAGTAGACAAATTACTAGGAAAATAAAACACCTACCACACCTCACCTAATATGAAATAGATCATTTGAATAGCTCTATAACTAATAAGAAAATCCAATTCATGATTTTAAAATACCCAAAAGAGAAATACTCAGAACCGTATGATTTTACTGGAATTCCACCAAATGTTTAAAGAATTAATACCAGTTTTATACCATCTCTTCCAGAATATAGAAGAGAAGAGATAACTTCTCAGTTCATTTTCTAAAGCTGTTATTACACCAAAACCAGATAAAATCAAGTAAAACGAAAGAAAGAAAGAAAGAAAGAAAGAAAGAAAGAAAGAAAGTTCTTCACTGATCAATATCCCTAAGGAACATAAACAAAAACCCTTAACAAAATATTAGCAGATAGAATTCAATAATATATAAAAATAATTATACAATAGGAGAAAATGCAGTTTATTCCAGAAATTCAAGAAGAATGGCTATACATTCAAAAATCAATCAGTATAAGCCACATCCACCATATTAATAGGTAAAGAAAAAAAAAACACAATCACATTATCTAATCACTTGATGTAGAAAAATAATTTGACAAAATTCATTGTCCATTTATGATAAAGTATCTCAGAAAAACAGTAATAGAGGAAACTTTGAAAATATACAACATTACACCTAATTATTAAACACTGAATGCTTTCCCTCTAAGATAAAAAATGAAGCAAAATTGTTCTCCCACGCTTCTTATTTAATATAGTTCTAAAGAAAGAGGAAATAAAAAAAAATACCGGTCAGAAAAAAAAAAACTGTCTCTATTTGCAGATAGCAACATGACTGTGTAGAAAATCCCAGGGAACATATGAAAACAATAGCAACAAAACATTCTCTAACAACTAATAAATAATTTTAGTAAGTCCGAATGATGCAACAACATAGATGGATCTAGACAGTATAATGCTAAGAGGAATAAGCCAGTCAGAAAAGGACAAATACCATATTATTTTCTCATATGTGGAATTTAAGAAACAAAACCAACAACAACAACAACAATAAAAAAAAAGGGGAGGAGTGGGGGAAGGAAAACATAAAGAGAGTCTTAACTGTAGAGAACAAACGGACGGTTACCAGAGGGGAGGTGGGTGGTGGGATGGGTGAAATAGGTGAAGGGGATTAAAAGTAAACTTATCTTGATGAGCACTGAGTATTATATGGAATTATTGACTCACACATTGTACACATGAAACTAATATAACAACTGTATATTAACTACACTGGAATTAAAAAAAGAATGATATAAAATAAATATGCAAAAGACAACTGTATTCTTGTATATTAATAATAAACATGTGGATGCCAAAATTAAAAATTCAGTGCTGTTCACAATCTCTTTAAAAAATGAAACAATTAAATACAAATTTAATAAAGCATGTACAAGACTAATATTTTGAAAAATATGTAACACTGATGAAAGAATTCAAATAACATCTAAATACATGGAGAGATATACCGTATTCATCAATTGGAAGATTATTTTGAAATAGTAAAGATACAGTTCTTCATAAATTGAAATACAGGATTAATGCAATAACTATCAAAATCTCAGCAGGATTGAGATTAGAGATAGAATTATTCTAAAATGTATATGGAAAGTCAAAGGAACTTGAAGAGCTAAAAAAATTTTGGAAAACAAAAACCTATAAAGTAGGAAGAAAGAATGTTCCCAATTTCAAGGTTTATTATAAAGCTACAGTAATTAATACTGTGTGGTATTGATGAAGGAATGGATGCATAGATCAGTAGAACAATAAAGAAATCAGAAACAGACTTATGCACATATGCCCCATTGATTTTTTGCAAAGATGTAAAATCAGTTCAGTTGAATAAAGGTGGCCTTTTCAACAAATGATTCTGAAACAATTAGCCATCCATAAGCAAACAAACAAACAAAACAAATCTTTGATAGATGTGTCAGAGTTTTAAACCAAATATCTTATATCTCATCTTTAAGATCTATAATTAGTCAATTAGAAAATTAGACACTAAAAGCATGATCTGACAAAGAAAAAATTAATAAATTGAGATTCATAAAAATGAAAAACTTTTGCTCTGTTAAAGACTGTTAAGAATATAAAAAAAAGACAAGACAATGTACAGAGTGGGTGAAAATATTTACAAGCCATATATCCAAAAAATGACTAGTTTATATCATATATAAAGGACTCTCAGAACTGAAGAATAAAACAAAATCAATTAGAAAATGGGAAATTACATAAACAGACATTTAAGTGAAAAGAGGATACAGATGGCAAATAAGCACTTGAAAATATGTTAAATATCACTATCCGTTCAGCAAAATGCAAATTCAAACCACAATAAAGATGTCGGTATACACCTATAAGAATGGATGGCTAAAATAAAAAATAGTGACAAAACAAAACACTCACAAGGATGTGGATGAACAGGATCACTTATATATTAGTGATTGGAATTTAAAATGCTATAGTCTGTCTGGAAAACCATTCAACATTTTTTTAAAAATAAAATTACACATGCATTTACCATACAAACCTACAAAAATACTCCTGTGCATATACCCCAGAGAAATGAAGACTTATGTTCACATAAAAACACATTTGTGAATGTTTATAGCAACTTTACACATAATAGCCACAAACTGGAAATGATCCAGATGTCCTTCAATGGATGAATGGTTAAACAAACTAGTGTATCCATACTATGGACTAATATGCAGCAAAAAAATGGAGGGAATGATTGATATTCACAACTTGTACTGATCTCAAGAGAATTATATTAGTGATAAAAGTCAATCCCAAAAGGTTACATATTTTACAGCTTCATTTATGTAATGTAGAAATGACAAAATTATAGGAATGGAGATCACATTAGTGCTTGCCAGGGCTTACTGAAGAGATGGGAACAGGAGGTAAGAGGGCATGGTTGTAAAAAGGCAATATGAGGAATTCTTGTGGTGATGAAAATGTTATGTATCATCACTGTGTAAATATTCATATCTCCATATTTTATCACAAAATAAGAAGTGTAATTAAAAAAAAAAAAAGGGATGTCAGAGTGCCTGGGTGGCTCAGTCGGTTGAGCAACCAACTTCAGCTCAGGTCATGGTCTCACGGTTTGTGGGTTCAAGCCCCACATCAGGCACTGTGCTGACAGCTTGCTCAGAGCCTGCAGCCTGCTTCAGATTCTGTGTCTCCTTCTGTCTCTCTGCCCCTCCCATGCTCATGCTCTGTCTCTCTCTGTCTCTCAAAAATAATAAATGTTAAAAAAATTAAAAATAAATAAAAATAAATAAAAATTTAAAAAGGGACATCAGGGAGCCTTGGTGGCTCAGTCAATTAAGTGTCCGACTTTGGCTCAGGTCATGATCTCGCAGTTCAAGAGTTTGAGCCCTACATCAGGCTCTGTGCTGACAGCTCAGAGCCTGGAGCCTGCTTTGGATTCTGTGTCTCCTTCTCTCTGCCCCTCTCCCACTCACACTATGTCTCTCTGTCTCTCTGTCTCTCTCTCTGTCTCTCTCTCTCTCTCTAATATAAATAAACATTAAATGTTTTAAAGTAAATAAAGGGATATCAGTTAATATGCTTCTAAACTTGATTTTTATCCTATGCAAGATTGTAGATTTACTTATTAAAAAGTCTGGCTATGAAAATTTAGAAGGAAAATAGGATATATATAATTGAGAGAGAGATAATGAATCAATGAAATAAAATATAAGGAGAACTATAGATGAAAAATAGGTTAGTCCCTATGTTAACTTAAAATTATATTAATATTTCTGAAATATTTATGTGTAAATCCTATTCCTATGTGACTTTTTGTTCAACACTTTATTTAGGGATATATTTCTTATTCATGTTTACTTAATATAATATAATATAATATAATATAATATAATATAATATATATTTATAACCCATCAGTGAATATTTAATTTTTAACTTATACGTTGCATTCTTCTTATAAACATTTTTATACATACCTCCTCGTCTGTCTGTTAATTTTCTTTGATATAATTTGTTTTTGAAACATTTCTATATTTCAAGTCTACATTCCCAAATAGCATTCTTGCCAACACATTTATATATTGAGAAATCTCTGATTCATATTAAATACTGTGTTTTTCCAACAACATTAATCTGAATGCTTTATACTTCTCAGATAAATAAATTCTTCTTAGTGATATTCTGTTTACTATTACTATTACTGTTCTGTTGACTGGTTTCTTCTTTTCCTTTCCATGAGTCATGACCAAATCCTATTGTTGATGAGTTTAATGGACTGACATTTTAATTTGTCAGTCACTCAGGCTATTATGTCTTTAATATTAATTCAATGAGCTATTAAATACATATTTTAAATTTTATTATGTAAATATGTGCATATGAAACTACAAATTCAAATATACTTGAGTATTTTTTAAATTTTTATTTAAATTCCAGTTAAGAGTTGTTTAAAAAACAGTACAGGGGGTTTTGCAAGATGGCGGCTTAGGAGGACTCTGGGCTCACCGCACATCCTGCTGATCACTTAGATTCCATCTACACCTGCCTAAATAACCCAGAAAACCGCCAGAGGATTAGCAGAATGGAGTCGCCGGAGCCAAACGCAGACGAGAGGCCCACGGAAGAGGGTAGGAGGGGCGGCGAGGCGGTGCGCGCTCCACGGACTGGCGGGAGGGAGCCGGGGCGGAGGGGCGGCTCGCCGGCCAAGCAGAGCCCCCGAGTCTGGCTTGCAAAAGCGGAGGGGCCTGATGGGCTGTGTTCCCACAACAAGCGCGACTTAGTGTCTGGGAGGTCATAAATTAACAGCTCTGCTCGGAAAGCGGGAAGGCTGGAGGACAAAGGGAGGGAGAGCTGCTGAGCCCCCTGACAACAGAGCTCAGTTTGGTGGGGAACAAAGGCGCTCGCCAGCGCCATCTCCCCCGCCCATCCCCCAGCCAAAATCCCAAAAGGAACCAGTTCCTGCCAGGAAACATGCTCACTCCGCTCAAACACCCAACTCTGCGCTTCTGTGGAGCCAAACCTCCGGCAGCGGATCTGACTCCCTCCCGCTGCCACAGGGCCCCTCCTGAAGTGGATCACCTAAGGAGAAGCGATCTAAGCCTGCCCCTCCTGCCCCCGTGCACCTTGCCTACCCACCCCAGCTAATACGCCAGATCCCCAGCATCACAAGCCTGGCAGGGTGCAAGTAGCCCAGACGAGCCACACCACCCCACAGTGAATCCCGTCCTAGGAGAAGGGAAGAGAAGGCACACACCAGTCTGACTGTGGCCCCAGCGGTGGGCTGGGGGCAGACATCAGGTCTGACTGCGGCCCCGCCTACCAACTCCAGTTATACACCAGAGCACAGGGGAAGTGCCCTGCAGGTCCTCACCACTCCAGGGACTATCCAAAATGACCAAACGGAAGAATTCCCCTCAGAAGAATCTCCAGGAAATAACAACAGCTAATGAGCTGATCAAAAAGGATTTCAATAATATAACAGAAAGTGAATTTAGAATAATAGTCATAAAATTAATCGCTGGGCTTGAAAACAGTATAGAGGACAGCAGAGAATCTCTTGCTACAGAGATCAAGGGACTAAGGAACAGTCACGAGGAGCTGAAAAACGCTTTAAACGAAATGCATAACAAAATGGAAACCACCACGGCTCGGCTTGAAGAGGCAGAGGAGAGAATAGGTGAACTAGAAGATAAAGTTATGGAAAAAGAGGAAGCTGAGAAAAAGAGAGATAAAAAAATCCAGGAGAATGAGGGGAAAATTAGAGAACTAAGTGATACACTAAAAAGAAATAATATACGCATAATTGGTATCCCAGAGGAGGAAGAGAGAGGGAAAGGTGCTGAAGGGGTACTTGAAGAAATCATAGCTGAGAACTTCCCTGAACTGGGGAAAGAAAAAGGCATTGAAATCCAAGAGGCACAGAGAACTCCCTTCAGACGTCACTTGAATCAATCTTCTGCATGACATATCATAGTGAAACTGGCAAAATACAAGGATAAAGAGAAAATTCTGAAAGCAGCAAGGGGTAAACGTGCCCTCATATATAAAGGGAGACCTATAAGACTCGTGACTGATCTCTCTTTTGAAACTTGGCAGGCCAGAAAGAATTGGCAAGAGATTTTCAGGGTGCTAGACAGAAAAAATATGCAGCCAAGAATCCTTTATCCAGCAAGTCTGTCATTTAGAATAGAAGGAGAGTTAAAGGTCTTCCCAAACAAACAAAAACTGAAGGAATTTGTCACCACTAAACCAGCCCTACAAGAGATCCTAAGGGGGACCCTGTGAGACAAAGTCCCAGAGACATCACTACAAGCATAAAACATACAGACATCACAATGACTCTAAACCCGTATCTTTCTATAATAACACTGAATGTAAATGGATTAAATGCGCCAACCAAAAGACATAGGGTATCAGAATGGATAAAAAAACAAGACCCATCTATTTGCTGTCTACAAGAGACTCATTTTAGACTTGAGGACACCTTTAGATTGAGAGTGAGGGGATGGAGAACTATTTATCATGCGACTGGAAGCCAAAAGAAAGCTGGAGTAGCCATACTTCTATCAGACAAACTAGACTTTAAATTAAAGGCTGTAACAAGAGATGAAGAAGGACATTATATAATAGTTACAGGGTCTATCCATCAGGAAGAGCTAACAATTATAAATGTCTATGCGCCGAATACTGGAGCCCCCAAATATATAAAACAATTACTCATAAACATAAACAACCTTATTGATAAGAATGTGGTAATTGCAGGGGACTTTAACACCCCACTTACAGAAATGGATAGATCATCTAGACACACGGTCAATAGAGAAACAAGGGCCCTGAATGAGACATTGGATCAGATAGACTTGACAGATATATTTAGAACTCTGCATCCCAAAGCAACAGAATATACTTTCTTCTTGAGTGCACATGGAACATTCTCCAAGATAGATCATATACTGGGTCACAAAACAGCCCTTCATAAGTTTACAAGAATTGAAATTATACCATGCTTACTTTCAGACCACAATGCTATGAAGCTTGAAATCAACCACAGGAAAAAGTCTGGAAAACCTCCAAAAGCATGGAGGTTAAAGAACACCCTACTAACGAATGAGTGGGTCAACCAGGCAATTAGAGAAGAAATTAAAAAATATATGGAAACAAACGAAAATGAAAATACAACAATCCAAACGCTTTGGGACGCAGCAAAGGCAGTCCTGAGAGGAAAATACATTGCAGTCCAGGCCTATCTCAAGAAACAAGAAAAATCCCAAATACAAAATCTAACAGCACACCTAAAGGAACTAGAAGCAGAACAGCAAAGGCAGCCTAAACCCAGCAGAAGAAGAGAAATAATAAAGATCAGAGCAGAAATAAACAATATAGAATCTAAAAAAACTGTAGAGCAGATCAACGAAACCAAGAGTTGGTTTTTTGAAAAAATAAACAAAATTGACAAACCTCTAGCCAGGCTTCTCAAAAAGAAAAGGGAGATGACCCAAATAGATAAAATCATGAATGAAAATGGAATTATTACAACCAATCCCTCAGAGATACAAACAATTATCAGGGAATACTATGAAAACTTATATGCCAACAAATTGGACAACCTGGAAGAAATGGACGAATTCCTGAACACCCACACTCTTCCAAAACTCAATCAGGAGGAAATAGAAAGCTTGAAAAGACCCATAACCAGCGAAGAAATTGAATCGGTTATCAAAAATCTCCCAACAAATAAGAGTCAAGGACCAGATGGCTTCCCAGGGGAGTTCTACCAGACGTTCAAAGCAGAGATAATACCTATCCCTCTCAAGCTATTCCAAGAAATAGAAAGGGAAGGAAAACTTCCAGACTCATTCTATGAAGCCAGTATTACTTTGATTCCTAAACCAGACAGAGACCCAGTAAAAAAAGAGAACTACCGGCCAATATCCCTGATGAATATGGATGCAAAAATTCTCAATAAGATACTAGCAAATCGAATTCAACGGCATATAAAAGGAATTATTCACCACGATCAAGTGGGATTCATTCCTGGGATGCAGGGCTGGTTCAACATTCGCAAATCAATCAATGTGATACATCACATTAACAAAAAAAAAGAGAAGAACCATATGATCCTGTCAATCGATGCAGAAAAGGCCTTCGACAAAATCCAGCACCCTTTCTTAATAAAAACCCTTGAGAAAGTCGGGATAGAAGGAACATACTTAAAGATCATAAAAGCCATTTATGAAAAGCCCACAGCTAACATCCTCCTCAACGGGGAAAAACTGAGAGCTTTTTCCCTGAGATCAGGAACACGACAAGGATGCCCACTCTCACCGCTGCTCTTTAAGATAGTGCTGGAAGTTCTAGCATCAGCAATCAGACAACAAAAGGAAATCAAAGGCATCAAAATTGGCAAAGATGAAGTCAAGCTTTCGCTTTTTGCAGATGACATGATATTATACATGGAAAATCCAATAGACTCCACCAAAAGTCTGCTAGAACTGATACAGGAATTCAGCAAAGTTGCAGGATACAAAATCAATGTACAGAAATCAGTTGCATTCTTATACACTAACAATGAAGCAACAGAAAGACAAATAAAGAAACTGATCCCATTCACAATTGCACCAAGAAGCATAAAATACCTAGGAATAAATCTAACCAAAGATGTAAAGGATCTGTATGATGAAAACTATAGAAAGCTTCTGAAGGAAATTGAAGAAGATTTAAAGAAATGGAAAGACATTCCCTGCTCATGGATTGGAAAAATAAATATTGTCAAAATGTCAATACTACCCAAAGCTATCTACACATTCAATGCAATCCCAATCAAAATTGCACCAGCATTCTTCTCGAAACTAGAACAAGCAATCCTCAAATTCATATGGAACCACAAAAGGCCCCGAATAGCCAAAGGAATTTTGAAGAAGAAGACCAAAGCAGGAGGCATCACAATCCCAGACTTTAGCCTCTACTACAAAGCTGTCATCATCAAGACAGCATGGTATTGGCACCAAAACAGACACATAGACCAATGGAATAGAATAGAAACTCCAGAACTAGACCCACAAACGTACGGCCAACTCATCTTTGACAAAGCAGGAAAGAACATCCAATGGAAAAAAGACAGCCTCTTTAACAAATGGTGCTGGGAGAACTGGACAGCAACATGCAGAAGGTTGAAACTAGACCACTTTCTCACACCATTCACAAAAATAAACTCAAAATGGATAAAGGACCTCAATGTGAGACAGGAAACCATCAAAACCTTAGAGGAGAAAGCAGGAAAAGACCTCTCTGACCTCAGCCGTAGCAATCTCTTACTCGACACATCCCCAAAGGCAAGGGAATTAAAAGCAAAAGTGAATTACTGGGACCTTATGAAGATAAAAAGCTTCTGCACAGCAAAGGAAACAACCAACAAAACTAAAAGGCAACCAACGGAATGGGAAAAGATACTCGCAAATGACATATCGGACAAAGGGCTAGTATCCAAAATCTATAAAGAGCTCACCAAACTCCACACCCGAAAAACAAACAACCCAGTGAAGAAATGGGCAGAAAACATGAATAGACCCTTCTCTAAAGAAGACATCCGGATGGCCAACAGGCACATGAAAAGATGTTCAGCGTCGCTCCTTATCAGGGAAATACAAATCAAAACCACACTCAGGTATCACCTCACGCCAGTCAGAGTGGCCAAAATGAACAAATCAGGAGACTATAGATGCTGGAGAGGATGTGGAGAAACGGGAACCCTCTTGCACTGTTGGTGGGAATGTAAATTGGTGCAGCCGCTCTGGAAAGCAGTGTGGAGGTTCCTCAGAAAATTAAAAATAGACCTACCCTATGACCCAGCAATAGCACTGCTAGGAATTTATCCAAGGGATACAGGAGTACTGATGCATAGGGCCACTTGTACCCCAATGTTCATTGCAGCACTCTCAACAATAGCCAAATTATGGAAAGAGCCTAAATGTCCATCAACTGATGAATGGATAAAGAAATTGTGGTTTATATACACAATGGAATATTACGTGGCAATGAGAAAAAATGAAATATGGCCTTTTGTAGCAACGTGGATGGAACTGGAGAGTGTGATGCTAAGTGAAATAAGCCATACAGAGAAAGACAGATACCATATGGTTTCACTCTTATGTGGATCCTGAGAAACTTAACAGGAACCCATGGGGGAGGGGAAGGAAAAAAAAAAAAAAGAGGTTAGAATGGGAGAGAGCCAAAGCATAAGAGACTGTTAAAAACTGAGAACAAACTGAGGGTTGATGGGGGGTGGGAGGGAGGAGAGGGTGGGTGATGGGTATTGAGGAGGGCACCTTTTGGGATGAGCACTGGATGTTGTATGGAAACCAATTTGTCAATAAATTTCATAAAAAAAACTGAAAAAAAAATTTCAGTTAATATACGGTGTAATACTAGTTTCAGGTGTACAATACAGTGATTCAACAATTCCATACAACACTCAGTGCTCATAACAGTAAGTGCACTTCTTTTTCCCCATTACTTATTTCACGCATCCTCCCTCCCACCTCTTGAGTATTTGAAATATAAGGTAAAATTTACTTTCCTTACCTTATTTCTCAGCTCCACAAGGAACTTATGAAGAAGAAATAGAAAGTGAAAGAACTGGTCTTACTCAACGCCAGCATTTCTTTTAAAGTTGCAGTAGTTAAGAGGGTATGACACTTACATAAAGACAGACCAGTCAACAAACAAAATAAAATAGAATGGAGGATTTCAAATGTTATTATCTCAATCTGTTTATAATCTTAGAAAATTTATTGAGGAGGTCAAAGAGCTTTTGTTTATTTCTATATGTACAATATTTGAAATTAAAACAAAAAATTAAAAATTTAGTCAAAGACTACAATATTAAATCTATATTTAAGTTTATTTATTTATTTTGAGAGAGAGACAGAGAGTGAATAGGTAAGGGGCAGAGACAGTGAGAGAGAGAGAGAGAGAGAGAGGGGGAGAGAGAGAGAGAGAGAGAGAGAGAGAGAGAGAGAGAGAGAGAGATTGGAGAGAAGGAATCCCAATCAGGCTCTGAGCTGTTAGTGCAGAGCCTGACATGGGGCTCGAGATCATGACCTGAGTGGAAACCAAGAGTCAGATGCTTAATGAACTGAGCCACCCAGGTGCCCCAATACATTAGAGAACATTCTTATGAAAAACTGCATTCCAAAAACTAAAAGTATTTGAAAATTACAAAGCTATTAAATGATATTTCATTGTATTTATAAATCTGGTGTGAACAGAAGGTGGCTTATTCCTCATATCTGTATTTGCATTCAGTAAGTTGCTATGAATCGTGTTGGGTACATATGAAGAAAATATGGACCCACAAAGATATGCAGCTAGAAAAAGAAAGAATATTTTAAGTTTTTTTTCAATTAATTGTGAAAAAATCTCCTTTGTCACCACAGCAAACTATGGCCAGTGTTAGTTCCTCAATGGTAAATTAAGTATGGAATCTTAAACTCCTATTAACATCTATCATAGTAGTGGGTGAATTCAGCTTGTGAAAATTGTTACCCCTGAAGTAAATTACATATAATTACCTCCTGCTAATGTTGTTTCATATCTACTCTAAAGATCATCTTAAGAGTTCTAATTTCCATAGTACATGTGAGGACTAAGAAGACAAATAGTATTCAGAAGGATGTTTTTCAGAGACTATGAAGTTCAGCTAAGGTACCAGCATGGCCCTGCCTATCAAAGGACTAATGCCGAGTTAAGTAGAAGGATAGAGATGATGAAAGAAGAACCCACAAATGCCAAGTAAGGAGGGTTTGACAGTAGAGAAAGTGCAGTATGTATAATGCTCTTTTATGGATGATAAAATTGAAGCTTGAAAAGAACACATAATTTGTCCAAAGTAACAGAAATTATAATTGATGAAGCTAGCATTCAAATGTATTTACACATCTAAAATTTCCTCATGATCACTCTCATTTTCTGCCTCCTGTAATCAACTTGTTTCTAAACATTGCTTTTTTGTTTAGGTTGATAAAGAATATATTTTTAAAAAAGTGTGCTTCTCTAAATTTCACAAAACCAAGAGAAGTCTGTCTAAATCATTTTTTACTGGAGCTACGAAATATACCTACAAACAGGAGAGGACTTTTGACTCAGAAAGAAAATGTGGGAAAATAAAAAGACTGGAAGTAGAAATTTATAATACTACAGTAGCCTATTCTGTCTGGCTTGCAACTATTTGCTAGTTGTGAAACATAGCTCGATTTCTCTCACAACAATAGGAATGTAATTTTATGGTATTTATGTAACAGGTGTATTCTGTAAAATACAATGATGTCTGTTAATAAATTTCCCATTTTGTTGCATGGAGAATACTAAATTTAGGATGTTAGTTAAGGGAAAACATTGGCTGGGCCACCTAATATGCCTCAAGTTGATTTTATTCCATGACTTAATAGGATGCAATTATTTTAAATAAATATAACAGGTCCTAGGGAATTGTTATTTTCCGCCTCCATCGAGTATAGTTTTATCTGCCTACTTCTTCAACCATTTAGAAGGAAAATTCCATCAATGCTTACAAACTTTTTACATGTTTCCATATAATACAATTGTAAATTTAAATATATTGATCTAATTTATCACAATATCTCTATACACACACTGAGCTGGTTACGTGGTATATGTGAGTCTGTGGCATCTCTCCCTAGCACAGGAAACTAAAATCATCAAGACAAGCAATCACGAAGAGAAGTGGACACAAAACAAAGCAAGCAATTAGAACTTTGGACTTGTTTAGATGAGCTGTAAACCAAGAGGATAGATAGGAACCTTGTGGGTGTCTCTGTGCATCCAGGCCTCCAATTTTGATAATGAGGGTGTCATGCAGAAGTTTGTGATACTTGTCAAGGAAATAAAGGTATATATGGCCCAGGAGTAGAAGACTCTGAAGGTGGATTTGGCAGGGTCTGAGGAAGCCATGGGACAAGATGCAATCCCATACCATAAGGGGAAGCAACACATAAGTTATTACGTGTGTGGGCAGTAACAACACCCCATGCCTTGTGCTGGCCTTCTGAGTTCTTCCTATGTATTTATATAGTATATCTATCTACCTATATACCTGCCTATCATCTATCTATACCTGTTTAATTTTCATTCTGCCTTTCAAAATGTCTATGTAAGTCAAAAGATGTATATGTGAATAAGATGTTGTTCATGTTAACATGAAATTCCTCAGAGAAAGGCATTTTGGGGAAAGTAGTCCTTACATAGCTAAGCTGACAAAATACAAAGGTTTCACATCATCTTTATTTTGTTTTGTTACCTGATACCATGGTAGCTTTTCATTAGAGGTGGGAAATATAATACAATGACATGTCAGTTCTGTATGGTACCTGTGGCTTCTAAACTTAGCTTGGTCCCCATCACCTATATATCCCTGGTGTCATTTCTTCTTCTAGAGACCCACAGAAGCTATTCTGTCTTTAGAGCTCATCAAATTCTACCTACATTTTCCCTCAACCCAATCGACCACAAAACAAATGACCTTCACTGTTACTCCTAGAGGACAGATGGCAATAAGAAATAACACTCAATTTCCTCCTCAGCACCTACAAAATCATCACTTTCTGTACATGTCACTATATCACACTGTTTACGAAAATACCCTTCTCCAGTTCAAAGTTAATTCCTTAATTTTTTCTCTACACAAATTTCATTCTTCTGCTCTTTGGAGTCTGCAATATGCACGTAAACACTATTAATTCTGAATTATATCAACTATAATAGTTGCCTGAATATACCTTGCATTAAAGAAAGATACTTCATTTTTCATTCACTGCCTATAAACTGCTTTTATGAGAACACAATCCTTTGTTGGGATTCAAGAATGCCACCTTCTGGCTAAAATACCTCTAAAGACTATCTGGTGCCAACCAAGTTTAGTATAAACTACACCAATTAGCATTTAGGGCTCTCTTCAATATTGCTATAGCCTTGATTCTGGTTTTTTGTTCAAGTGTGTATTTCACTTTTGCTAGTCAAATTTAACTTACTGTTCACCAAATATAGACCATGAGGTTTTTTTCCCCATAAGTCTGGCTATTTCTATTGCTCCAGTGTTCATTCTTATAGCCAACATTTTTTGAATTTAAACAGTTATCACATAATGTTGGGCATGCAAAATGAACAAGACAGAATATTGCCATGAAGGAGACAGTTCTTGCCGTGAACTATCCAATGGCAAGATATTCCTGTATGCAGTTATCATTTATAGTGATAATTGCCATCATATGGGAACACATGATGGAATGAAAACAGAGAAAAGAAAGACCCAATTCTCCTGAAGGGAAAGGAATGGCTGAGGAAAGCTTTTGTATTAGTTACCACTTGACAGAGTATTGAGTGATCATTCTGGTTCAGCAAGTAAGCAGAGTGGTAACAGACTGTATGTGTTTTCATCTATGGTATATCTGTTTACTTGATAATTTATATATCAAGTACTACCTATTTCAGATGCTTTTCCTATGTCATCACTCTAAAAAACATCCTCCCTATGTAGATCCCTGGTGTAGAATTTTGTATAATCTTCTGACATATGTTAGCACTTGCCTATTCTCCTACCTATGGGTTGGAAACACAGCAAAGCTCTTGATCTATTACTGCCTGAAAAAAAAATACTTAACAACTTAGTTCCTTTGTGAGTTTTCCTACATACTTTTTCACTATCACTTTCTGTTTAAAAAGAAATCATGCAATGTGTGAAATGCAATCTATATATTACCCATCCCAAAGGTGATTTGAATTGATACACTGCTTTTCCAGAAGTCACTGTTTAGCTTGAGAAAGACAACTCTGTATGAATAAGAAACTATGTAAAGTATTTTTGGAAATGGAACAGGGATTCCTCCTGTAGTCTTGGAACACGTGATATTAGGAACAGCCTTGTGTACTTTCATTATCCTTCAGGTGCTTTAATGTAGTGTTTCTATTGCACTGCTTCACTGTAAATTTCAGTAACAGAGTCATGAAAAACTGCTATATGTGTTCTATTTACTTATCTGTTTAGTTATTTAGTTATTTGGATTTATAAGAAGTTACTGAAGGGAAGATTCAGGAATTCTCATTTATGTGCCCCCACTCCCCAGGTATGGAAAGGCTCTTGAGGGGATTTACAGGACTTTATGGTTTAAAATTCTAGTTGGTCCAGGGCGCTTGGGTGGCTTAGTTGATTGAGCATCCAACTTCAGCTCAGTTCATAATCTCACCATCCGTGAGTTTGAGCCCCACATTGGGCTCTGTGCTGACAGCTCAGAGCCTGGAGCCTGCTTCATATTCTGTCTTCCTCTCTCTCTGCCCCTCCCCCACTTACACACTGTCTGTCTCTCAAAAATGAATAAACATTAAAAAAAATTCTAGTTGATCAAGATTGTTATCTCTTTCTACTGCAATGTCCTATTTAATTCTTCCTTAGAAGTGAAATAGATCAAGACTTTTTGTGATACGGCAAAGGAATAATTTATGTTGGTGTACATTATTTTGGTTTTAGTGTGATATCCTTAGGTACTTCATACTCACTTTTTTTAATGTTTATTTTGGAGAGAGAGAGAGACAGAGAGCAAGCAGGGGAGGGCAGAGAGAGAGGAAGATGTGGAATCTGAATCAGGCTCCAGGTTCTGAGCTGTCAGCACAGAGCCCAACTTGGGGTTTGAACTCAGAACCATGAGATCATGACTTGAGCTGAATTCAGACACTTAACTGACTGAGCCACCCAGGCGCCCCAGTTCATACTCACTTTTGAGGGCAATTATTGCAGGTGTCCAGGTAGACAGATGGCTTTGAGGATGCCCTCACCACTCACTGAGCCAACTAATCCAGCATCATAACACAAAGGTAGAAAACAAGAGATGGAACAGTGATATCAACATGTCCTAATTCTCATTGCTACTATTTGTGAACTGGAGAAGAAATAAGATAAAGATAGGGAGTCTGTAACTATCCTGTGGAAACTTTTCTAATCTTAAGACATATAAAATTGAAATCAGAGTGGACAATTATGTTCTCAGCAATACCTACTCAAATAGAAAGTACTCTCCTGTCAGAAAAATACTCAGCAATGTAACATAAACAAACATAGACACACCACATAGTTTTCTTTTTTATGTGAATCTCCTGAAATAAAATGGACAGATTTCCTATGACAGCAAGGCACATATAGAGCAATACTGCATACAGCAAATATATTGTTACATAAAGTTATCTATTTTATGCAACCCAAGGTATCGGGATTATTTTACAGTAATAAATAGGGGCACCTGGGCGGCTCAGTTCTTTAGGTATCTGACTTCTGCTCAGGTCATCATCTCATAGTTCGTGAGTTCCAGCCACATGTAGGACTCTGTGCTGACAGTTCAGACCCTGGAGCCTGCTTCAGACTCTGCGTCTCCCTCTCTCTCTCTCTGCCCCTCCCTTGCTTGCATTCTGTCTCTCTTCTCTCTTCTCAAATAAACATTTTTAAAAAAGAAAACTTTAAGAATAGTGGTTAAAGAAGAAACAATCATGCATATGGTCTCTGACGTGTGAAAGTGACCCAAAGAAACAAGTGCTCCACTAATAAAACTTCTACACATATCCATCAGGAATTCAACATATTATGAGTATTTTAATTACCCTTTATGGCCTAATGCAACATAGTGTTAATTTTTAAATTCATTACACATATTTTGTGTAATTAATTTAAGATTAATTTTTTATTATTTTACAGAATAATTGGGATTCAGAATTATTTTCAGATTCAGTTGTGATGGAAAGGAAGAATCCTAGTGGATGTAAAAAATCTAAATATAAAGAAAATACTTTTGATATTTTTCACTTTTTAAATATTCTTATAATTTTTTGTGAATTATCATCACAGTGTAAAAGTAAGCATTCACATGTGTACTAATTTCATATTTATAAGGTTGAATCATTTTACTCTGAAAGAGCTCCCACAAATTATATAAGCAGTAGCTCCACAAAACCTGGATTCAACTATGCCAACTATATATGTTTGTCTTGTATTAATAATAAAATTAATTTTTAAAATTTGACTGACACATTTTTTTAGCATAGTGGATAAGAAACCATAGGAATCCTACTGACTTAAGAAAAATGGTGGGGTTTTTTGCATATTAAATAAGTGTTAATTAAACTTGTTTGACATATCTCATTGTAATTTTCCTAAAATACTCATTAAAACACAAGAGAAAATCAATCATAAAATATAAAATAAAAATAAAACAGAGAAATATACAATTACTTTCTGTTTAATTCATCTGAATTACTTATGAATCTTTAACTTGACCTTAATTTGGGAAAATTATGTTACAGTATTGGTTATTTATTAAAGGTCTTAAGGAAAATTCTAAATTTAAAAGTTAAAAATATGTTGTGTAACTTACGCAGGTAAGGTACAAGTAAGTGAAAGTGATTGAATTCTGAAATGTTGAATAATTGATAAATTTATCTTGACACACTGTATTTTTATTTTATAATCAAGTATAAATTATCAATGTCAAACTTGAAATAAAATATTTTTATAGATTCTTCATTTATTGTGTAAAGTATTTTCTAATTATTTAATTTATTTTTATCTTCTGTAAAATCTGGAAAAGCTCTATTTGACAGTGAAAGTAGTTTGAACTGTAAATAATGCTGCCTAATATTTTTCAGAACTAAAAAGACTTACAAGAGCCCACAACTCAAAACTAAATCTGCAACTTTTTAAAAATCGCTTATTTTCATTGCTCCATATATATTTCATTATGCTGACCTACTTATGACACCAACTTGAAGGAAGAGCTGTAAAAATCACCTACCTAGCTAAAGAGGAGCATTGCATTTAAAAGTACTATTAAGTTAAAGAAGTTATATTGGAAGAATTGTAAGGAATAATTGAAATATGAAAATAGGTCAAGGATAGGATATTAAAAAATGATTATTTCTTTTTCTTTTACTTTTTTTTTTTTAAATGTGCTTTCACTGACAGGTTTTAAAACATGACTGACTGACCAGACCAACTTAAAGGCTCTTCCAAGAACTGAATACATTGAAGGAGCATTCTTTTAAGATATGCTAATATCTAAAGAAAATAATCCAGACTGCCACCAATTTTATACTCAGCAGTATTGCACCTATGAGTTCTCATTTTCATCCCGTTTATTTAATTATAATTAATTTTCCACTTCTTTGTGTCCATTATGCTCCTAATCCTGAACCTTTATATACCTCTAAATTTTATTGGCTAAAATCTCTAAATTTTCAAGTTTTTCTTTTTTTTAATTTTAGAGAGAAAGCATGGTCTGGGGAGAGGGGCAGAGAGACAGAGAAAGAGAGACAGACAGAGGGAATCTTAAGCAAGCTTACACACTCAGTGCAGAGCCTGATGTAGGACTAGATCCCAGAACCCTGAAATCATGACCTAAGCTGAAATCAAGAGTCAGACACTCAACCAACTCAGCCACTTAGGCACTCCAAGGTGTTCATTTTAAAGCAGTCATTAAATTGTGTGATTATAAATGTTATTGTGTAAAATCATTATTTTTCTAAAATTCATGCTTAAATATGGAGTTCAGAAATCTTGGATCCCAGAAATTATACTGGAACTTGGCATGGCATGAAAGATGTCACTTAATCCCTCCAGGTTTCAGATTTTCTCAAATGCAAAAGGAAGGTATTGGTCTAGAGCTGAGCTAAAACTAAAAACTGTCAGGTTTTTACAAGTCATATCCAGAACAGTTTTACATAGTATTAAAACAGCAGTAAATAAATTAAGTGCTACTTAACAACCTTGGTTAGTCATAAATTTTGGCAGTCTACAGTCTGGCTGGGTGTTATGTTTCATTACAATCTAGTCAACAGATCAAGATCTCTTGTCTTTCACACAAAGCTGACATTATCAGTGCTCTGCTCAGATCCCATCTGTCATTTCCTCAGACCCAGCCCCTAGTTTCTGTGTTCTGTTGTTTCTAATATACATGTACCTGTAACTCTGTACAGAGAATTATGCCTGGGCTGCTGCAGCCACTTGGCCAGCAAGGGCAAGAGCATTGGGCTGGAAAGTTCCCTCCCCCTACAGAGCTCCAGACAGCATTTAGCCACTCACTGGCCAGTCAATAATTGGGTGGTGCTCTATGCAAATCCTCTGCCCAGTCTGGACAGGGACAAATCCTGAGGATGAATTCACTCTCTAGGAATCTCCTGTAGGGACATCCTGTTGGTGGCATTCTGCCTAAAATGGAGCTTTTGGATTGCTTCCTCCTCTCCCTATTCTGCTTTTTCCCCCCAATCCGTAAGAATTTCTCCTGGAGAAATGTCTTTAACTGATCTTTTGTACAAGACATTCACCTCAGGGGTTGTTTCTTGGGGATTCGAGCTAAATCACCTCACTCTACTACCTTTGTTTTATCTCTCACTTATTTTTAACACATACTTTAGTCCCATCATACCTCTTTACTACAAAATTTCAGAAGGCCTTGGAGGCTCATATTTTCTTATTTAATTTTTGAATTTCCTTAAATCAGTTTACTTAACAGTTGATTATTGTCAATGTAGTTTATTATAATCGTTATTGTTATTATGTTTTATTTGTACTTGTAATTTGTGTTTGTTTTTTTGAATGTCAGGGATCTTTTTAAGGGTTAATTCTCAGTAAAGGTGCAACTGCGGGTATGTGAATAGATGTATATATCAGGTAACTCAAAGATGACATCAATAATTGTCAAAATTCATAAGCCATGTGTTGGATGCATACCATGGAATGTTTAGAGTGGTTGGAAACACTAATTAGAGCCACACATAGAAACAAAGGCAGATCTTAAATACCTGGTTTTCAGTAAAAAAATAAAAATAAATAAAAAATAAAATAAAATAAAACAAAATACATAGCATAACATTTACATAAATTGAGTAATATAAAACAATACCAATTTTGCAAGAAAGCATATAAAAAGACATCCATTAAAACACTGGAGTAATTACTTATGGGATGTGAAAGTGGGGAGGGGAATACAAGGAATTCAACCCATCACTCAACATAGAAAACTTGCACAGACCAGTGAAGAAAATATTCCAGTAACTGAGTAGTCTAATTAACTTAACTTTTTTCACCTGAGTTTCAAGTGGACAAGTCCTTTGAAGCTTTGCTAGAGTTGTAGGAGAAAAAATAAAGACACAATAAGGAAATATATGAAGAGAACAGGAACAAGCATGAAATACTTGGAAATATATTTTCTTCATTCTGATTGTTATGGACTGAATTGTGTTCACCAAATTTCTTACACTGAAACTCTAATTCCCGATGTGACTATATTTGGAAATGAGGACTCTTAAGGAGGTAATTAAAGTTAAATAAAGTCATAAGAGTGGGTCCCTATCTAAAAGGACTAGTGTCCTTATCAAAAGGAGAGACACAGAAGCACAGATGTACAGTCATGCAAGGACATAGCAGGAAGAAGGTGGCTATTTTCAAGCCAAGAGGGAGGCCTCAGTGGAAACAACCCTGCCATCACCTTGATCTTGGAATTCTAGACTCCAGAACTGTGAGAAAATAAATCTCTGCTGTTTCAGCCACACAGTCTCTAACACACCAATTAATTTGAAATCAATGTTACCTCTTTTTCTTTTTTTTTAAAATTTTCTTTAACATTTATTCATTTTTGAGAGACAGAGAGGGACAGAGCGCGAGCAGAGGAGGAGCAGACAGAGAGAGGTAGACACAGAATCAGAAGCAGGCTCTAGGCTCTGAGCTATCAACACAGAGCCCAACGTGGGGCTGGAACTCACGGACCAGACCGCGAGATCATGACCTGAGCCGAAGTAGTAGTTTCAACCGACTGAGCCACCCAGGCGCCCCATGTTACCTCTTTTTCTGAATGCTCATACTTTCTAATGGATTTGGAGTAATACTTTCTGAAATCAGTTAGTTGGCTTTTCTCTTTTGCATTTTTCCATATAACATATTCTTCCTTCTCAGTCAAAATATCTATCTATCTTAAGGCTTGGTAAGGAGAAAATACTGGTGACAGATATGAAATTGGGAATGTCACTGATTAGTTCTGATATACCTGGAATGCTAACACAAATAAAGAAGTCAATGTTCAACTTTTGTTTGCTAGAAGAGAATATTAGTATAAAAATAATCTCTTTGGGGGCGCCTGGGTGGCGCAGTCGGTTAAGCGTCCGACTTCAGCCAGGTCACGATCTCGCGGTCGGTGAGTTCGAGCCCCGCGTGAGGCTCTGGGCTGATGGCTCAGAGCCTGGAGCCTGTTTACGATTCTGTGTCTCCCTCTCTCTCTGCCCCTCCCCCGTTCATGCTCTGTCTCTCTCTGTCCCAAAAATAAATTAAAAAATGTTGAAAAAAAAATAAAAAAAATAAATAAATAATCTCTTTGAAAGTGAAGCCTTGTTGTCAGAAAAGGATTTTCCTAAATTACTGTAGTTTCAATTTGGCTCATTCTAAGCTAGGTTTGCCTAATTAGACATAGCATTTTATTAACACAGGTTAACACTTAGGATATTACATATATGTAAGTGATGAATCACTAAATTCTACTCCTGAAACCAGTATTACACTATATGTTAACTAACTAGAATTTAAATAAAAATTTTGAAAAAAAAAAAAAGAATTAACCCATGAAAAAGAATTATGAGTAGGGCACCTGAGTGGCTTAGTTGGTTAAGGGTCTGACTGTTGATTTCAGCTCAGGTCATGATCTCATGGTTCATGAGTTTGAGCCCTGCATCGGGCTCTATGATGACAGCTCAGAGCATGCTTGGAGTTCTCTGTCTCCCTCTCTCTCTGTCCCTCCCCTGCTCACTCTCTCTCTCAAAATAAATAAATAAAACATTAAAAAAATAATTAGGATATTACATAGAAGAAATAACCTCCCACACCTAGTTCTGGGGCAGTGGAAAGAAATTAGAAATCAGAAGTGAGGCAATGATCCAGGAGACACATATACCTACATAACCAGAAAGGATATTCCCAAGAAACAAGTGAGAAAAACAGCAAGATTTTTCCTGGATTCTCATTTGATTATCTGATATGCAACTTTACTGAAGTCTGCTCTTTCTTCAGTTTGGACCAGCTGCATCCAAGTACGATGTGTTCTGTGTGTGTGTGTGTGTGTGTGTGTGTGTGTGTGTGTGAGGGAGAGAGAGAGAGAGAGAGAGGCAGGCAGAGAGAGAGAGATTATTCAGAAGGAGAGGAGGTAGGATATCTTGAATTTTGTTTTCTTTCATTATGAAATGGAATAAAAAATGTCCAGATTTCCTACATGCCCTTAGGGATTATGTTGAGAAGGTTTTAGGAAAATAAGTTGACATGGTGGTAGCTGAGTGATCCTGAAGTCTATACCTCTTGAGTTGACCATTCAAACCCCAAAACCAAAGAGAAGTTATAGTCCATAATATGTCAGTATCAGTAAGAGCTGAAGAAGGTCCAACATGCCCAAGAGAAACATCAAAAGAACATAGACGAGCTGAAAGATAAGACAAATAACAAAATATTACATTTACAGAATTCAGCATCCGCTACCAGAATCCATTTACAGAAATTAGAATTAAATACCAGAAGAAAGCCCATGGATGGAATCCAAGCAAATAACACATGAGTCACCAAGCCAGTAACCAGAGCACTAAGGATTATGGATCCATTGAATATTCCCCTCTATTAGGTCATTACACATTGAGCAGTTTAAATAAAAAATATTGAGCTATCCAAGAGACTGCTTATATTACTGCTTATATTACTCACAGGGAAGTTTTCAGTTAGACTAATATTATTTTTTGTTTGTTTTTCTCCAATATCTATATGGGACAGGAACTCTATAAAAAGATATCATCAGTTATTGGAAATAAAAAGATTCATTTACTTCATTAAACTGGCTAAAGTATAGGTAATTTTCTAACTTCAGTATAACGATGTGTTTCTTTCATTAAATGGAAAACTATGAAAAAATTTCCCTAACAGATAGGGAACTAGAAGCTTTGTTGAAAAAAACATTTAATTGACTAGACTTGTTTCACTATTATGATGATCATTGAATTATTATAATTATTTGGTCCTGTGGCTGAACATGAATGTATATAGCGCTTTAAAAAGGTTTCTGTTAAGTATGTAACTCCTATACAAATACACTCAGCTCTAAAATGGCAAATTAATTTTACAATAGAAAAATAATTGAATGGTTCTTTAAAAATATATCAACAGTGTGTAATTACTGGTAAAAGAGAGATTTTTTAGATAAGTGTAAATAGGGCCCTAAGTAATACAGATATAGCCTGTTTTCCGAGCTAAAAAAGTTTTAAAAAATCCATTTCATCCAAATAAAACAAACAAAATTATTTTTAAAAAACCTATTGTAACTAATCCTAAAGAGAAATTTCAACTTTGAAAATAACTTCTGAATAATCTCCCAATTAACCATCAAAGAAGGGAAAATGGATGTTTACTTACTCATTTGTTATTATATGGCTATTTTTAAATATTCTTAATTCAAAAGAGGAAGCACATAATGTATTATAAAGAATGTCACTTAAATTGAGTACCCCCTGGGGAAGGTAGAGAGCATGATTATTCTAACAAGGGATTAATCAGACTAGAACCAATTGCTATTTTAAATGCTATATATCAACTCACTATTTATTAGAAAATTGAAGGAGTTTTGAAGGATACATTGATATTTTAAGTGTTTCTCAATATATACAACTTCATAGAATTTTCAGTCTTAAAGGCAGATAGAGGATATTTAGTCTAAATAATACACCTTTGAGAATTCCTTCTTCAATACTCCAGATGGTCATTTAGTTCCTCCTGAATAATTCCGAATGAGGGGGAATGCACCGCCTCATTCATTCATTTGCCTTTTTTTCTTTCCTTCATCCTTCTTTATTTTTTTTAATTTTTTTTAAATGTTCATTTATTTTTGAGGAGACAGAGACAGAGCATGAGAAGAGGAGGGGCAAAGAGAGAGGGAGACAGAATCTGAAGCGGGCTCCAGGCTCTGAGCTGTCAGCATAGAGCCCAATGCGGGGCTCGACCTCATGAACTGAACCCATGAGAACATGACCTGAGCCAAAGTCTGGAAGCTCAACTTACTGAGCCGCCCAGGCACCCCTGTTCATCCTTCTGTCCATACTCCCTCCCCTTCCCCTCTCTAATTCCTTCCTTCCTTCCTTCCTTCCTTCCTTCCTTCCTTCCTTCCTTCCTTCCTTCCTTCCTTCTTTCCAGAAGATGATTATTGCCTGCCCCCTCTTTCAGTCTGGCTAAAACTGAATATGAAGATAAAAACAGACTTGCTGTATACCCCCTTGTATTTTAGGGTGGAAGCTAGGAAACAAAGCAAGCACATAACCACCACATTTAAGACAATGTAGTGAAAGCTACAGGCTGTCTGATTAGCAAAGTATTTCCTGGAGCATTATCTAACTTGTTACCTAAAGATAAGAGTTATATAGCCACATGGGAGACACACGGTGTTTTTTTTTCCCCCTTCCTTTCTTCTTTCTCCCTCCTTTTTTTTCTTTTTCTTTTTTTTTTTTGTTCTTTTTGCTATTTAAAGCAACATACAGGGAACAACTATTCAGTCTTTAAAAAAAATCTAATTTATTTTAAAAAGTCAACTTATAGGTTTGGTATAATTTGTTTTTGGAAATTTTTACCTCTCATTTTGCTTTCTTGTGGGATACTTCAGAACAAGTATGTGTACACTTTAAGACAATAATATTTCAAAGTCAATGGTTTTATCCACCTCTTCTCTGTTAGTTTACTATGGCTGTCATAACACAATACCACAGACTGTGTTGCTTAAATAACAGAAAGTTATCCTCTCATAGTTATTGAGGCTGAAAGTTTGAGATCAAGGTGTCAGTATAGTTGGTTTCCTCTGAGGCCTCTCTCCTTGTCTTGCATGGCCACCCTCTTGATACTTTGTCCTCATGTGGTCTTCCTAACTTCTCTTGCGCATCCGTGTATCCAAATGTCCTCCTTTTATAAGGATACCAGTCATATAGGATTAGGGCTCAGCTTGAGGGCCTTATTTTAATTCAGTAACCTCTTTAAAGACTTTTTCCCTAAATATAGTTATCTTCTGAGGAACTGGGTGTTAGGATTTCAACAAGTGAATATTAGAGAGACATATAATTCAGCAAAATCACCCCTGCTTAATTTTCTCTCCTACAGATTATAGTCCTCAGCTCTTTCAACAATTTATGTCAGCATTTCTTTTCCCCTGATGAAACTACTTCTAGACACCTTTTCATTCACTAGTGTCTCTCACAAAGGTATAACTATACACAGAAATCTAGACAACACTAATGATTGATGGAGGAACAGGACAACTGTGACTCTTGTACCCAAACTATGTTTTATAGAGGTAAGTATACAGATATGATTTTAGCCAACCTTGATTTTGAATCCTTTTTCAGTAATGAAAGACAAAAGATCAGCAAGTAATTTGGCTTTCTCTGGAAAACAGAAAGTATGTGGACACCATGTGGAGTGTGTAATGATTTAATACCCTGCTTTGTGCTTGGCACATCATGAATATATAAAAAGTAGTTATTTTCTCCCCTTTCTCCTGGCCTAGTATTGCTGTACGTGTACCATTTCTTCCATAATAATTGTGATCAACTCCTCTCATCCCTCATCTTGTTTACATTACTGTAGCCAAGTCAAAGCTTCCCAGTCATAAATGTATTGTTTTATTTTTTAAACTTACAGGCCGATTTTTTTTGCCTCTGTGATTTATTGGTGCTTAATCCTATGATTTACTTTGTATATCTATATTGTCACACTGACATTTGCACATTCACTAATTAATGTATATAAATAGAACTATAAACATATATATAGTGTTTATATATGAGATCTTAACTGTAGGTTTTTATAGATTTTTTTTGTTTTGTTTTCAGGTTGAGCGAATTCTACTGTATTTTTAGTCTGTATCTTTAGTCTTCTATGAATGTTAGGACAAATGGGTGTGGTATCTCACCATATGTTTTCTATATGTTGAACCAGCCTTGCATACCTGGAGTAAAACCTCATTACTCATAATATATAATTCCTTTTATACACTGTTACATATGTGTTGCTGGTAGTTAAATTTTTTAAAAATTTAAATAATCCCAGATACCTTTTCTGACCATACTGGAATAAAAATAGAAATCAACAATACCTGGTAAATGGGAACACTCACAAATACATGGAATTATGCAACACACTCTTGAACAACCATTGGATAAAAGAAGAAATGAAAGGTAAATAAAAATATATCTTAAGACAAACACAAATGAAAACACAACATGCCAAAACTTATAGGATACAGTTTATATTGTATACAGTTTATAGAAATAAAGTCCCACATTAAAAGAGGAAGGATCTTAAATGAACAACATCACATCTAAAGAAACTAGAAGAACAAACTAAACCCAAAGTTATCAAAAAGGAAAAAAAAGGAAACAAAGTTTAGAGCAGAAATAAATGAAATAGAGACTAGAAAGACGATAGACACGATCAACAAAATTTAGAGGTTTTGTTTTTTTTTAAACATCAACAAATCAACAAATCCTTAGAAAGACCAAACAAGAAAAAGGAGAGGAAACACAAATAAATAAAATCAGAAACTAAAGAGGAGATACACTGATACTACAGAAATTCGGGGGAGGGGGAAGCTTATATAGGACTATAAAAAATAAGTACATGACAAAATAAGTACATGCCAACCAATTAGACAATCTAGAAGAAATGGATGAATTTTTAGAAACATACACTCTACCAAGACTAAATCATGAAGTAGAAAACCTGAACAGACCAGTAACAAACCTCCCAACAACAAAAAGCCTAGGAGCAGATGACTTCATAGATGAATTTTACCAAACTTTTACAGAATTAATACTAATACTTCTTAAGCCTTTCCCAAAGAGACACTGAGAGAGAACACTTCCAAACTAATTCTATTAAGTCAACATACCTAAAAACAAGCCATACAGACAGCACAGAAAACAAAACTACCATTCAATACTGCTGGTAACATGAATGAAAAATTCCATAACAAAATAGTAGCAACTGAATTCAACAGGACATTAAAAGAATCATAAAGTATGATCAACTAGGATTTATCCCTGGGTTGCAAAGATGGGTTAACATAAATAAATAAATAAGTAAATGTGAGGGGCACCTGTGTCACTCAGTGGCTTAAATCTCCAACCTCACCTCGGGTCATGATCTCATGGCTCATGAGTTCAAGCCTTGTGTCAGGCTCTATGCTGACAGCTCAGAGCCTGAAGCCTGCTTCAGATTCTGTTCCTGTTCTCTATCTCTCTCCCCCACCCCCAACCCCAAGCTTATGCTCTGTCTTTGTCTCTCAAAAATGAATACATGTTTAAAAAAGCTCAATCAATAAATGTGATATACCACATCAACAGAAGGAAGTATAAAAAGTCACATAATTTTAATAGATGCAGAATAAGCATTTGACAAAGTTTAACAATGTTTCATGACAAAAATTCTCAACAAATTAGGTATACAGAAGAAACTTAACACAAAAAGGGAGATATGTGGAAACCCACACCCAGCATTATATTCAATAATGAAAAACTGAAAGCTTTTATTCTAAAATCTGCAGCAAGATACTAATGCTCTCTCTCACCTCTTTTTAAATTTTTTTAATGTTTATTTATTTTGAGAGAGACAGAGTGCAAGAGGGGGAGAGGCAGAAAGAGGAGACAGAGAATCTGAAGCAGGCTTCCAGGCTCTGAGCTGTCAGCACAGAGCCCAAGGTGGGGCTCAAACTCACCAGCTGTGAGATCATGATCTGAGCCAAAGTTGGATGCTCAACCAACTGAGCCACCCAGGTGCCCCTCTTCTTTTATTTTTTAAGTTTAATTTAAACTTCAGCAAGTTAACATACAGTGTAATATTAGTTTCAGGTATACAATACAGTGATTCAATATTTTCATACAACACCTGCTGCTCATCACAAGTGCACTCCTTAATCCTCATCACCTGTTTAACCAGTCCCTCCAGCCACCTCCCCTCTGGTAACCACAGTTTGTTCTTTATAGTTAAGCATCTGTTTCTTCATTTGCTTTTCTCTTTTTTCTTTTTTCCTCTTTGATCATTTATTTTGTTTCTTAGATTCCACATATGAGTGAAATGATATGCTATTTGTCTTTGACTTAGTTCATTTAGCATAATACTCTCTAGCTCCATGCTGTTGCAAATGACAAGATTCCATTCTTTTTCATGGCTGAGTAATATTACATTATACATAAACATACCACCTCTTCTATATCCACTCATCAGTTGATGGACACTTAAGCTGTTTCTATAATTTGGCTATTGTAGGTAAAGCTGCTGTAAACATCAGGATGCATATATCAATTTGAATTAGTATGTTTGTATGCTTTGGGTAAATACCCAGTAGTGCATTTATAGTAGTTCTATTTTTAACTTAAAAATTAATTAACTAATTAATTAATTTTAGGGAAAGAGATAGCACAAATGGGGGAGATAGGCAAAGGGAGAGTGAGAGAGAATCTCAAGCAGGCTTACATACTCATTGTGGGGCTTGATGCAGGGCTTTACCCCATGACTCTGGGATCATGACCTGAGCCTAAATCGAGTCCAACATTTAATCAACTGAGCTACCCAAGTGTCCTTTTTAAAAATATTTATTTATTTATTTATTTATTTATTTATTTATTTATTTGTTTGTTTTTTGTTTTTTCTTTAAGAGAGAGAAAGAGCATGAGCTGGATAGAGGGACAGGGGGTGGGGAGGGAGGGAGGGAGGGAGGGAGATACAGAGAGAGAAAGACAGGGAGAACCTAAAGCAGGCTCCACATTCAATGCAGAGCCCAATTTATCTACCTATCCATCATCTAATCTAATCTATCTATCTATCATGTCTATATTATTCCATTTTTAACTTTTTGAGAAATCTCCAAACTGTTCTCCAGAGTGGATGCACCAGTCTGTATTCCCACTAAGTGTGCATGAGATTCCCTTTCTCCACATCCTTGCAAATACCTGCTATTTCTTGTGTTGTTGGTTTTAGTCATTCTGACAGGTTTGAGATGATAACTCACTGTAATTTTGACTTGCATTTCCCTGATGATCAGTAATGTTGAGCATCCTTTCATGAGTCTGTAGGCCATCTGTATGTCTTCTTTGGAAAAATGTCTTTTAATGTCTTCTGTACATTTTTAATTGGATTATTTGTTTTGGAGGTGTTCAGTTTATATATTTTGGATACCAATCGTTTATAAGATATGTCATTTGCAAATATCTTCTCCCATTACATAGGTTCCCTTTTAGTTTTGTTGTTTGTTTCCTTTGTTAGGAAGAAGCTTTTCATTCTGATGAAGTCCCAAAAGTTTATTTCTGTTTTTGTTTCCCCAGCCTCAGGAGACATCTAGAAAGTAGTTGCTGCAGCTGATGTCAAAGAGGTTATTATTGTCTGTGTTCTCCTCCAGGATGTCTACGGTTTCATGTCTCACATTTAGGTCTTTAATCCATTTTGAATTTATCTTTGTTTATGGTGTAAGAAAGTTGTCGAGTCATTCTTTTGCATGTTGCTATCAGTATATCCAGCACCATTTGTTGAAGAGACTGTCATTTTTCTATAAGATATTCTTTCTTGCAAGAGACTGTCTTTTTCACATTGGATATTCTTTCTTGCTTTGTCAAAGATTAATTGACCATATATTTATGGGTACATTTCTGGGTTTTCAATTCTGTTCTATTGATATGTGTCTATTTTTGTATTTACCATACTGTTTTGATTGCTACCATTTTGTAATATAACTTGAAGTCTGGAATTATGATGCCTCCAGGATTGCTTTTCTTTCTCCACATTGCTTTGGCTATTTGGGGTCTTTTGTGATTCCATGCAACTTTATGATAGTTTGTCCTAGCTCAATTGAAAAAAAATTGCTGTTCGTATTTTGAGAGGAATTGCATTAAATGTATAGATTGGTTTGGGTAGTAGACATTTTAACAACATTTGTTCTTCCAATCCACAGGCATGGAATGTCTTTCCATTTCTTTGTGTCCCCTTTAATTTCTTTCATCATGTTTGTAGCTTCCAGAGTGCAGATTCTTTTACCTCTTTGGTTAGGTTTAGCCCTAGGTATCTTAATGCTTTTGGTGCAATTGAAAATGGGATTGATTCCTCAATTTCTCTTTCTTCTGCTTCATTATTGATGTATAGAAATGCAACAGATTTCTGTACCTTGATTTTTTGTCCTGTGACTTTACTGAATTAATGTATCAGTTCCAGCAGTTTTTTTGGGGAATCCTTGGGGTTTTCCATAGATGTATCATGTCATCTGCAAATGTGAAAGTTTTTCTTTCTTGATGATTTGGATACCCTTTATTTCTTTTTATTGTCTAACTGGTGTGGCTTGAACTTCCAGTACTATGTTAAATATTAGTGGTGATGGTGTACATCCCTATCTTGTTCCTTACTATAAAGAAAAGATATGAGTTTTTCCCCATTGAGGATGATATTAGCTTGGGTTTTTCATATATGGCCCATATTATGTTGAGGAATGTTCTCTCCAAACGTACTTCATTGTGGGCTTTTATCATAAATAGATGTACTTTGTCAAATGCCTTTTCTGCATCTACTGGAATGATCATAAGGTTCTTATCCTTTCTTTTATTAATGTTCTGTATCACATCGATTGGTTTGCGAATATTAAACTGCCCTTACAACCCAGGTATAAGTCCCACTTGATCATGGTGCATGGTGAATTTTTTTTTAATTTTCTTTTTCTTTTTTTTTTTGGATTTGATGTGCTAGTATTTTATTGAACATTTTTACATCTAAGTTAATCAGGGATATTGGCCTATACTTCTCTTTTTTTAGTGGAGTATTTATCTGGTTTTTGTATCATGGTAATGCTGGAATTGTTGAATGAGTTTGTAAGTTTCCTTCCTCTTCTACTTTTTGGAACAGTTTGAGAAGAATAGGTATTAACTCCATTTTTAAATGTTTGGTAAAATTTTATGAAGCCATTTGGTCATGGGATGTTGTTTGTTGGGAGTTTTTCTGATTACTAATTCAATTTCTTTGCTGGTTATCAGTCTGTTCAAGTTTACCATGTCTTCCTGTTTCAATCTTAGCAGTTTATATGTTTCTACGAAATTATTCATTTCTTCCAGGTTGTCCAATTTGTTGGCATACATTTTTTCATAATATTCTCTTATACTTGTTTATATTTCTGTGGTGTTAGTTATTATTTCTCTTCTCCCCTTTGTGATTTTGTCTGAGTCCTCTCTCTTTTCTTTTTGATAAATCTGGCAAGAGGTTTATCAATTTTATTATTTTTTTCAAAGAACAAGCTCCTGGTTTCATTGATCTGTTTTTTTTGTTTTTGTTTTAGTTTCTATATAATTTATTACTGCTTAGTTTTTATTGTCTCCTTCCTTTTACTGGCTTTAGGCTTCATTTGTTGTTCTTCTTTTAGCTCCTTTAGGTATAAGGTTAGGTTGTTTGAGATTTTTCTTGCTTCTTCATGTAGGCCTGTATTCCTATATACACTTCTCTCTTGGGACTGTTTTTCCTGCATCTCAAAAGTTTTGGACTGTTGTGTTTTCATTTCCTTTTGTTTATTTGCAATGACCTATTCACTGATTGATAGCATGTTGTTTAGCCTCTGTGTATTTGTGGCCTTTCCAAATTTTTCTTATGGTTGACTTCTACTTTCATAGTGTCATGGTCAGAAAAGATGCATGGTATAATTTCAATCATTTTGTATTTGTTGAAGTCTATTTTGTGACCTAATATGTGATCCATTCTGGAGAATGTTCCATGTGCACTTGAAAAGAATGTTGGGGCGCCTGGGTGGCTCAGTTGGTTAAGCGGCCAACTTCGGCTCAGGTCATGATCTCACGGTCCGTGAGTTTGAGCCCCGCGTCGGGCTCTGTGCTGACAGCTCAGAGCCTGGAGCCTGTTTCAGATTCTGTGTCTCCCTCTCTCTGACCCTCCCCCGTTCATGCTCTGTCTCTCTCTGTCTCAAAAATAATAAAAATAAACGTTAAAAAAAATTAAAAAAAAGAAAAGAATGTGTATTCTATAGTTTTTAGGTTGAAATGTTCTGGATGTATCTGTTAAGTCCATCTGGTCCAGTGTGTCATTCACAGCCATTGTTTCCTTGTTGATTTTCTTTTTAGATGATCTGTCTATTGGTATAAGTGGTATGCTAAAGTCCCCTACTATTATTGTATTATTATCAATTAGTTCCTTTATGTTGATTATTATTTGTTTTACATATCTGGGTGCTTCCATTTGGGTGCATAAATATTTACAGTTGTTATGTCTTCTTATTCAAGTGTCCACTTTATTATGAAATAGTGCCCTGCTTTGTGTCTTCTTACAGTCTTTATTTTCAAGTCTATTTTGTTTGATATAAGTATTGCTACTCTGGCTTTCTTTCTTTATTTTTCTTTATTTATTTTTAAGAGAGAGAGAGAGAAATGGAAAGGGGCAAAAGGAGAGAGAGAGAAGGAGAGAGAGGGAGAAAATCACAAGCAGGCTCCGTGCTTCCACGTCATCAGCATGGAGTGTGACACAGGGCTCAAACCCATGAACCATGAGATCATAACCTGAGCCAAAATCAAGAGTCAAATGCTTAACCAACTGAGCCACCCAGGTTCCCCTCTGGCTTTCTTTTGACATCCATTTGCATGATAAATGTTTCTCATCTCCTGACTTTCAATCTGAAGTTGTCTTTAGGTCTAAAATTGTAGGTAGCATAAATGTGAATAAATAAAAAAAAATAAAGAAATGCAGTGGACTATTATTCAGCCATTAAAAAGTAGGACATTCTGCCTTTTGTTACAACTTAGGACTTGGAGAACATTAAGCTAAGTGAAATAAGCCAAACATATAAGGACAAATACAGCATGATTACACTTATATTAGGGGCCTAAAATAGCCATACTCATGGAAACAGAAAGTAAAATGGTGGCTTACAGGGGAGGGGAGAGAAGGAAATGGGGCATTAGTCAAAGGATACAAAGTTTCAGTTGTGTAATATGAATATGTAGATCCTAGAGATCTACTATATAGTATTTTACCTATAGTTAACAATATTTTAAGCTTCAAAATTTTCTAACACAGTACATCTTCTGTTGTATTCTCATCAATAATAAGGGTAGTGATAATTAAAAGGAATGAGAGGAAACTTTTGAAGGTGATGGATATATTTATGGCATACATTATGGTGATGGGTTTAGAGATATATACTTACCCTCAAACTAATTAAGTTGTAGATATTAAATTTGTACAGCTTTCTGTATGTTAATCATACCTAAATAAAAGTGTTAAAAAATAAAGTCTGGGGAACTGTCACAGACAAAAAGTACCTAAGGAGACATGGCAACTAAACATAACATGGTATCTCCTATAGATTCTGGAACACACAAAGGACATTACATAAAAGCTAAGTAAATTTAAATGAAGAACTTTAATAAAAATGTATCAATATTGTTTCATTAATTATCACAAACATATTATACTAATATAAGGTGTTAATAATATTAGAAACTATTCATGGGTATATTAAAACACTACTACATACAAATTTTCTGTAAAACTAAAAAATATATATGTATATATTTTCTCTCTTTTCTGTACACACACACACACACACACACACACACACACACAGAAAGAGAGATTAAAAATGTGCAGGGTTTATGGTGGTCTTTGTGCTAACACCCTTCAATTGTTTCAGGAAATTTTTCAGGCAGTTGTAAGAGCCAGAGATACTTTTTTATTTATTATTTTTTTAATGTTTAGTTTTGAGAGACAGAGCATCAGCATGGGAGGGGCAAGGGCAGAGAGAGGAGGAGACACAGAATCCGAAGCAGGCTTCAGGCTTTGAGCTGTCAGCACAGAGCCTGATGTGGGGCTTGAACCCACGAACTGTGAGATCATGGTCTGAGCCAAAAATCAGACTCTCAACTGACTGGGCCACCCAGGTGCCCCTGAAGTTTGAATATTTTAAAAATGAAGTGCTTGGAATAATGCCTAACACATAGGAAGAAGTAGCCATGTGTTTACTATTATCTTACTGCCTCAATATTATTATTCCCTTCTGCTGCTACTTCTTTCACTATTTATCACTTGTTTAATGTGTATTGGTTAAATGGTTGTAATGTGTGATGTCTTGCACTTTACATATGTTAGATCAGTTATCTTTACTTGAAACTTGAAAGAGTGTAAAGAAATCAAGGCAAAGAAAAACTTGTGAACTTGTAAATCTTCTTGCTGTGCTTATGTGTGAATTTGACAGGGACTACAATAAAGGAAATATTCTTCTTATCTTTAAATAATATGTAGTATTTCAAAGTGGATTTAGGATGGAACAATAAATACCCAGGGTATGGTATCTGGAACCAGATGTCCTTGTTTGAAAATTTATTCTACTAATAATTAAACTTATGGTTTAGGCAAATCAATTGACCTCTCTGTGCCTCTGATTTCTTGTTTGAGAACTAAACAAGGTAGGGCTGTGGACATCTAGATAGATCATAGATCAACATCTTCAAAATGATAACATCTGGCATGATGTGGGCTACCATTAGCTTTATAATTTTTCATTATTGTTTTTTAAACATCAACTTAATAATCAATGTACTTATTAGAAAACTGTGAAAAGAAAAATACTTTCTACAGGCTGTCCCACCTTAAGCATATTTTGTCCTTTTCCATTGTCTGAATTGCTGCCTATAATGCTAACTTTCTCTCTGCCTTTCCACTACTTTCCCAATTGTCAAGTTCTCCCCTTGTGCTGTTTTTCCCACTGTCCTGAATCTATTAAACTTCTACAGTGTAGATGTTCTAAACCATTTCTCATAGGATGATTTTGATCTGTTATTTGCATTGTTTACTAGGGTTAAAACTTTTTCATACTTGTTGTTTTCCACTTACCTTTAAAGTAAGCCCCCTTAAGTCAGAACTCTAGTCCTCTACATAAACAATATATCAGTATTTCACATGTGAAAATGCACTATGACTTGATGATTAAAGTCTTATAATCATATGGCTTAGATTTTTATATATAGTCTCACTTACTGCAACATTTATTACTGATGCACCTCTGAAATAATACTGTACTGAATGTAGAATATTTTTTTTGTCTAATGATAGTAACAAGTAGAAATTATTAAAGAATAATTTTCTTGATGGCCCATCTAGAAAGCTTTTAGAAGTTTGTTTACTCTCTTCAAGATGTCAGAAAACAAAGGCTCTCCAATGTTCTACCATATTCTCTCTCATATCCACTAATATCAAACTCAGTGCCTAGTATATTGTAGGTCAAGATATAGATCAATACATAGTTTGAGAATGATTAATAATTTATAGATGTATGTATATTTATGTATATATACAATATATATGTATAATATGTAGGAGTGTGGTAGAATAAAAGTAGAATTTTGTATATTAAAAATTATGCCTTTGTATGGCTAGAAGTCTACACTAATCAACCAGTAAATCCTTGAATCTTTCAAATTCACTGCATTGTTTCCACATGAACATGTTTCCCTGTCTATACAATGCCTTCTGAAAAATGGTCATGCTTCTCTTAAGAAACTTTAATGCATTCTATTAAATGAGCATCTTTAATTTTATAAACTTATTTATTGAATTTGGTGATAACCTTGCCTCTATCATTGATGAAATAAAAATGCTGTGGTTAAGAAATTTTAGCATTCTATAAAAGGCTCATATGAAAACAATACATTCTGTTGAAATTTCCAGTTCAAATTAATATCTTATTATGAAGAGAAAATTGCTTGTGATTGAAATAAAAATCACCCATCATCACTATGGGTAATTTTCTCTTTGTTATGACCACATCCCCACCATCCCAACCTGGTACTTTGCCCAGTATCAAGTCCTATTGAATAAAACCCTTCAAAAAAATCCCACATTAAAGAAAGAAAGAAAGAAAGAAAGAAAGAAAGAAAGAAAGAAAGAAAGAAAGAAAGAAGGGAGGGAGGGAGGGAGGGAGGGAGGGAGGGAGGGAGGAAGGAAGGAAAGAAAGAAAGAAAGAAAGAAAGAAAGAAAGAAAGAAAGAAAGAAATCTCACATAATGAGCCCATTTTTATATTGATCTAAAAATACACAAACAAAAACAAAACCACATTCTGTAATTGTTACTAATATGCATAATAATTGATTGATGATATATCATTAGCATAACAAAGTCAAATCATACATTAACTTGATTGAATATATCATAATAACCTATCATGAAGCCTGAAGTATAACTGATGATAGTTCTACCTTCACACTATTTAGAGATAAGTTACCCAAAACTGGAACATACTCCTCCAGTCATTATGTCAAGGTTCTTAGATCATGGACTCCCACATGACAATATACAGAACCCCTGCCAAATATACCAACCTAAAAATCTATATTTGTATATTTAAAAATAGCAATCATTATTTAAAGTATACACTTCAAAATGCGTAGAGGAGACTTTTTTTCTTGATTCTAGTACTAATTATAAATGCATCAGATGTAAAGCACACCATACCTCTTTTGAGAACATGAAGGCTTAGAGTTATTTTATTCATGTTGTCCTTTCACTCAGCTAATATTAAATAAAGTGAGATTATCTTTAGTGTGCAAATTTTTAAGCTTATTCAGGGAATCCTCATCAATCTTATCCTTACAATATTAGGTAGCCCCTAAGGAATGTGACTTAAAAAAAAAAGCCGGCAGCCAAGAGTGGGGCAGATCAGTGATGGTAGCAAGGAAATGAACTAAGACAGCATATTTTCATGCCATGTGGTACCTGATGAAATGTAAAATGAATAATAAAGGCACTAATGTTCGCACATTTTCTACCTTCATTGCATCCTTATACCAATGCCCCATAATTTAACTATCATTTTCACCCCAATCACTATTTAAAAATTCTGTGTTGCTAAATTTTAGTTTGAAGTCATTGGATTTCAGTAACATAAAGTGAGGATAATTTGTAACCAAAGCAGCTGTCACAGCAAGAACTGAGTTAAAACATACTATTTTCTGATAAGATCTATTATTTTATATGTCTAAACTAAGGGTCTACATGCTGGTGTCTTTATTAAGATTAGGTATTTGTTGTATTACAAGGTCAAGGTAAGTTTCAGTGTATATCAAATGCTCAGTTTAACAGAACAGTTTGCAAAATATCAGAATTTCTTTTGGTGCAGGCTGATCATCTTGAGTAGACAACATTTTTCAAGTACATCCTATAAAATCTATATTACACAACACATTTAGAAGGAGCTTAGTTATAAATTTTTAAATAGTGAAAAATTAAAATACGTGACATAATTTATTCATTCAGGTCATTTGTTCCACCTCTTTCTCCTTCTTGTTTATAAGCATAAACAGGAAAACAGCCCAGATTAGTAACACAGGATGCTTCCTTTCATGAAGAGCTTATGAACACCACCCTACATTGAGGAATAATATAGGCTCACTTTCCTAGTGGCTCTTGCTCCTGTTGAAACAGCTATTATCTTCTGGGTTTAAGCAGGAGCCTCATAGCTGTCCCCAGATACTACCTAAGGAGTTGAAGATTCCACTGGAGGACTGGACTTGCCAGCTTTCACAACGCCTGAGCCTGCTAGCAAAATATCTACAACTGCTGGGCTTTAAACCCAGATGCTGCGCCACCCTATGGATCTAATTAGGCAAACTTGATATAAATTTACATATTCAATTCAACTATAATTCTAGCTAATTGGCTTTAGCTATCTAAAAGATGCATGAAGCAAGGCATTTCCCAAAAGGGATACATCATTTCACTTGGTTCTCAAATTCTGAAATCTTTTCTTTACACAACTTATAGCTTTATGCTTTTGATATGACACATGGCTAAAAGTTAGATCACTGGGGTCTTAGTTAGAGTAGGCCCTTTTAAGCACTTAGATGAATAATGCAAATCACCTATAATAAAACAGCAATCCAGTATTTCCTGGCCTTGGTGGCTCAAATGATGTTAAAGTGCATTAATTGATTGATGATAGGTTGTTAGGGTAACAAAGTCAAATAGTACATAAAAAGTGATATTTGAGTTAACTCTGACATAAGTCTACCAAGAAGATGCCTACAAAAGCAAACAGGCAATAATTTCTATCTTTTCAGAACAAAAAGGAATCATAAACTAAGATATAATATATCCAGATACCAATGTGTTATACTCCAAGTTCCAGGAGAGCTTATTGAGTAGAGTCATGCATTAAACTATGATATAAATAAGGATTGAGAAGTTTGATTCAGGAAAACAAGCTTTGTTTATAAATCTGTTACATTGTGAACATTAGGCATCAATTTAACTTCAGTCCTATCCTCTGACTTTTTTTTCCAATAAAATTAAATTGTAGATATCATTTAAGGAATACATGGAGGGTTATCAATTGGTGTTTAAAATACCACTGTAAAATACAGTGGCTTAAAAATAATAACCATTTGGTGCACAGATCTGAATTTGAGGCAGGGTTCATTGGGAATGGATGGTTTGTCTCTGTTCCACATGGTGTTAAAAGTAGAAGCTTACTTGGGGCTAGAGGATCCACTCTCAAGAAGGCTTATCTATAAGCCTCGCAAAGTGGTGCTGGCTGTCAGCTGAGAGTTCGGTACAGCTGCTGGTCTGGAGGCCTCAGTTCCTCTCCTCACAGCATGATGCCTGGGTGCTAAGTGCTAGTGTTCCATGAGCTAGAAGGTGGAAGCTTCTAGTTTGCTAAGGTCTGGGTCTAAAACAAGCAGGGCCTCACTTCTGCCCTATTTATTATTTTTAAATTTATTTATTTAAATTCAAGTTAGTTAACATATAGTGTAGTCTTGGCTACAGGAGTAGAACCCAGTGATTCATCTCTTACATATGACACCCAGTGCTCATCCCAACAAGTTTCCCCCTTAATGCCCTTCACCCATTTAGCCCATTCCCCTACCCACCTCTCCTCTAGCAACCCTCAGTTTGTTTTCTGTATCTAAGAGTCTCTTAGAGTTTCCCTCACTATTTTTATCTTATTTTCTCTTCCCTTCCTCTATGTTCATCTGTTTTGTTTCTTAAATCCTACATATGAGTGAAGTCATATGATATATCTCCAATTTCGCTTAGCATAATACATTCTAGTTCAATCCACGTGTTGCAAATGGCAAGATCTCATTCTTTTTTATTGCTGAGTTATATTCCATCATGTATCTATATCTATTTATTATCTATCTATCTATCTATCTATCTATCTATCTATCTATCATGTCTTTTTTATTCATTAATTAGTCAGTGGACATCTGCCATACTTAATTGATCCAAAGATATCCACAACCTGATGAAATACAAGGCAAAATAACCTAGTCCCACCTTCAGGTGGGAGGAGTGGGTCAATCTTTTATCTACTTTATCTTTTTTCTACCTCAAACACTGAGCTGCTACTACAGTCCATTTGATAGACATGTAAACTGAAGGTTACAGATTATAAATGGTCCTATGGAAGTCTCACAGTGGTTGAACATGGAGAAATACAAATAAATCATATTTATTTAGGATTTACCATTGAACAGATATCTTGAGGTTATTTTGTATTTTGCTGAGAGTTGATACTCACAGCAACTCAATGGGATATATATACTTTACAAAAAAGAAACAAAAAACAAAAAACAAAAACCTGAGGCACAAAGAGATTAAATAATTTTCCCAAGATCAAGTATCTTATAAATGGAAAAGCCAGAACTTAAACCAAGACTTTCATGCTAACAACTGTGACATTCTGCTGCATCTTGACAGGTGCTTTGAACACCTGATTCTAATTCCATTGCTAACCCTGTACATCGATGTACGTCATTGTCTGTCATTGTCTCTTCTACTGTTATATCCATTTGAATAAGTCAATATAATGTTAACAGAAGATTTCAACTAGTTCAATACAAGTTAACTTTTTGTGTGTGAAAAACCACCTTCTCTGAAGAAATTAATTGTGCTTGTAATTTTCAAAATTTTTATGACTATTCTCATTGCAACTTTTACAAAAATTTAGGGTCACATAGCATTTATTTACAGATCTTATACTTTCATATCAGAAAAAGTGCTAGGCACTAATAACATTATTGAGATACACATTTCAGATTCATTTTGTTGTGAGGAAACTGAAATGAAACTAGGAGGGAACTGAGGGCTTCTAATTTCAAGTTCAGTGCTATTTCTATTACTCTGCACTGCTTCAAGGTGTCAACAACTTAAAAGTATATGCCAAAATGAATGCAAGCTTTGTCTTATACATTGAGAATAACATTATTTAAAATTGTGCTGACTTATAACTTGTTAATACTTCTGCTATATAGTATACGACATATACATATGTATATACAAATATAATTTTTATATAAAATAATTTAATGGATGAGACCAAGGTATGACCTATCATAAGGCAAAATTTCTTTCCATCTGTGAAGCTGTATATGATGAAACAAGTTATCTGTTTCCAAAATACAATAGAGGGGACAGGCATGGAATAGACATTGTATTCCAAAATGAACAGTTGGGAGCAAAAAGGGAATAATGGGTCCCAGGCGAGTCCAAAACACAGCAGGGAAAATTCATTAGATTTTAGGACCTAAGAATAATTCTCTATGGCTTAATGGTCTGTCTTCCGAGCCCATGCGACAATGATCCCACCCTCTTGTCCCAAGGAGGTACCATCAGCTCAGTCCTCTGGTTCTATGGCTCTTTCTTCATTTTGTTTTTGTTTTTGTTTTCATTTTGTTTTTTGTTTAGTTTTTTTTAATGTTTATTTTTGAGAGCAAGACAGAGACAGAGCATGAGTGGGAGAGGGGCTGAAAGAGAGGGAGACAGAATCAGAAGCAGGCTCCAGGCTGTGAGCTGTCAGCACAGAGCCTGATGCAGGGCTCAGACCCATGAACCCCAAGATCATGACCTGAGCCAAAGTTGGATGCTTAATTGACTGATCCACCCAGGCACCTCTCTCTTCCTCCTTTTTTAGTCAATCTTCCTTTATTTCATCCTATCTCTGTTCCTTTTAGTCCAAGCTGGCAGTGCTTGAAACTCTCAAAAATCACTTTCATGCAATTCATGGGAATTATGCTATTAGACAAAAGGGTCCTCCACAAATCTTTCCTGGATAACTGCTTCTCTGTTCCTGGCTTCTGCTGAGATGGCTGATCCTAATCATGAGTCACTCACCTGGTAGCTTTAACAAAAGATTTTCCAGCTATGCACTTGACTCTGTTTCCAGACCCTGGTCTCCAGATAAGCTGATGATTTTCCAAATCATCAGGTACTGGTTTATTTTTGCTTAGCAATCAATTCCTTAATTTATCATTCCTCTTGTGTTGTACTCTAATAGCAAAATCAGGTTGTACCTCCACATTTTTCTTGGAAATTTTTTCAGCCATAATTCTATTCATAATCATACATATGAACAATAAGATCCCTCTCTACTGCTCTTCCCTATTCTTCCCAAGTCCTCACTAGAATTGCTTTTAACAACCATATATCTATTGAAAGTCTCTTGAAGGGATGTTTTATTGTTTTAACATTTGTTAGGTTCTGATAATAGTTGACATAACACAATAACTTATGGATAGAGGAAAAAAGAATTCCTTATTACTTCCAGCTCCAGGCAAGAGAAGGCTACAGGACTACACAGAAAGTTGCAGCAAGGGAAAGTGTAATAAAAATTTGAAGCTATAGGCTGTTTATGTATGTCAATGAGGTGCAGTTAGGTTAGGTTTTACAGTCTTCCTTTGGATTGGGTATTGTGAACAATTCCATGGGCCCAAGAAAGAAGAGGCTGTCTCTGGATGTTTGGCTTCAGGGCATCTGGAAGTTGAGTTGTGTGTTGCAACCCAGGAGTTTTAAAGCCTGATAAGACAAACAGTTGAGGTGTGGATTTAGCAAACTTCCCTTGAAGGGAATTGGGAATTTTTATAGCAATGATGTCAAAACAGGGTCAAGAGAGCATTTGTCAAATATTATAGGATGATCTAATCTTTTTATATCAAGGGCCTCAAAATTCTTCTAGCCTCTGTCCATTACCCAATTCCAAAGCCACTTTCACATTTTTAGGTATTTGTTACAACAGCACACTATTTGCCAGCATCAAAATCTTCATTAGTTTCTGAGGGCTGCCATAATAAAAGGACCACAAACTGGGTAGCTTAACCAATGGAAATCATTTTCTCATATTTCTGAATGCTAGAAATTCAAATCAAGTTGTATGTAGGCCATGTTCTCTGTGAAGGAAAAAAAATCATTTTATGACATCCTCTTGTCTACTGGTATTTACTAGCAATCTTTGGCTTTATGTTGTATTATTCTGCCTCAATGTTCACATGGCATTCTTTGTGTGTCTCTGTGTTATTTTCTTGTATCAACAACAGTCATTTAATTAGAACCCAGTGTAATGACCTCATCTTAGTTTGATTATCTCTACAAAGACACTACCTACTTCCAAATAAGGTCACATTCTAAAGTTTGGGGAAGGGCATGGATATTGGGGGGACATCAACCAATTCAATATATCTATAAGTAAATATTTCTCAATGAAAATATTTTGTCATGTAGAAATTATCAAGAATGTAATTTCACTAAAATATCTTAATGGCTCTGTGTATCTACAGAATAGCTGAAGTCTAGTCACATGCGTTCTTTTATTAAAACATAGAGAAATTCCCTTTTACTGATTTAAGGAAAATATCCTCTCATGTAATTAATAACCATAATATAAATGAAATATGTGGGTAATTTTAAAGAAAATATTATAGCTTAGAGTTTAAAAATTCAAACTGTAAACTCCAAGACCTGGTTTTAAGTCCTATATCTTTCATTATTACTAGTGATGTGATCTGAGGTAGGTTAACTGTATCATAGTCCCAACTTGGTTGCATCCACTGTTGAAAGGAAAAATTATATGTTTTCTGACAAATATGTATTTAGTGCTTAACAAAGACTATTCACTCAATACATTTTATCCGTTATTTGTCACTAATTGAATACTTTTAGCTGGTATTTGGGAAAAAGTATTTATGATTATCCTTAATTCATTTGATGTCTTATTATTTCTTACACATGTGCCTATCTCAGATAATATTTACATGCTCCTTTATCACAATAGAATGATTGATAATCACAATTTTAACATCACTAAAAATTCTAAGGGTAATTTACAGGCTCCTGTAATGCACAGACATATATTCAAGCTTGAAAATATATAAAAATAAGGAAAAATAACTACTGAAATACTCGTTTCTGGATAGGGAGAGGCACATAATGACAAGCTTATACTATCACTATAATAACTAGAAAAATATGTAAATTATAATAATCATATTTTATAAAACATCAAACTAGTGCAGAAGTAATAAGAACCATATGAGCTAAAACTGAATAAAGAGATAACTTTTCCTAGGTGAGTTAATGGTCTCTAACCATTTCTTCCCTGGGATTATTTGTACATTCCAGATGCAGATTTAGGACTGGGCTTGGAATACCCAAGATGACTCTATTGGAGGAAAAGAGAAACCAACAGAGCTTTTGATGTCTGTTCAGGAAGGCATGGGACCTATTAAGGCCCATGTCCAGAAGAGCACAGGTGCACAACCAGGTATTTCCATGGGCCACCTACTATGCTTATGGCCTGGAGGCTGGAGACCTGGTATAAAATTTCTAAAGATCAGAGTAAAGTCTTTTATAGTGTCCTGTTATTTGTGAGACAAAATTCTGCTAAAGAATAGACCTTGGAACAAACATTGGTTTGGTCACAAGATTGGTCACAAGAGCCAAGGATTTTGGGTGAGAGATTGTAGCACCTGGTTGAAGCATAGAAATAAGAAAGAATACATTGAAGAAGGTAGGAAAAAAAGATGGATACTCCTATCACACTCTCCTCCACCCCGCACCCCATTCCTGGGCAGCCTAGCACAGACAGACACTGTCCTGTGGGAGGAGAATGAAGAGAGTGAATTACCTCACTGCAGACTCCAGGGCTGGCCAGACTCAGATTCTAGCTGAATCTCATGGCCTTAAGTGGCTCCTGAAAACTTTGGCTCCAATTGGTCAGAGGCAGCATCCAAGCTGCCAGGTAGATTTCTTGGCTACAAGCTCCCAGCAGACTCCTCCAGTTCAAGCCCCTAGGACCCACTAACTGGCTACCCTGGGCCTTAGATTACAACCATAGCACTAAGCTCCCAGCTAATGTTTCTATACACTAACAACAAATTATCCAAAAGAAACCTAAAGAAAACAATCCAACTTACAATAGCAATAAAAAGAATCATTAGGAATAAATTTATCTAAGAAGGTAAAAAATCTATACATTGAAAATTATAAGACGTTGATGACAACAATTTAAGATGACACAAATAAATGGAAAAAAATACCCTGTGTCCATAGGTCAGAAGATTTCATGTTGTTAAAATCTCCATAACCTGGGGCACCTGGGTGGCTCAGTAGGTTAAGCATCTGACCCTCTTGAGTTGGGCTCAGGTCATTATCTCACAGTTTCTGACTTTGAGCCCTTTGTTGGGCTCCGCACTAACAGCTTAGAGCCTGCTTAGGATTCTCTCTCCCTCTCTCCTCCCCTCCCCCTACTTTCTCTCTCTTTCTCTTTTAAAATAAAATTAATTTTTAAAATATTATTTATCTTGAGAGAGAGAAAGACAGAGTGAGAGTGAGGGAGGGGCAGAGAGAGAGGGAGACAGAATCTGAAGCAGGCTCCAGTCTCTGAGCAGTCAGCACAGAGCTCAAAGTGGGGCTCAAACCCACAAGTGCGAGATCATGACCTGAGCCGAAGTCATATGCTCAACAAACTGAGCCAACCAGGAGCCCCTCAAAATAAATAAAATTAAAAACAAACAAACAAACAGTATGATTCTGGAATAAAATCAGACACATGGACCAAAGGAACAAAATTGATATACCAGAAATAAAATTACATATATACAGTCAACTAATATTTGACAAGGGGCAAAAATACTCAGTGGGCAAAGGACAGTCTTCTCAATAAATGGTATTGAAGAAACTGGATAATCATATGCAGAACAATGAAACTGGATCCCTATCTCTACCGCTCACAGAAAACAATTTAAATGAGTTAAAAATTTAAATGTAAGACCCCAAACTGTAAAGCTACTAGAAAAAAAACAGGGGAAATTATTGATCTTGGAAATGACTTTTGGATATGACAACAAAAGCTCAAGCTATAATAATAAAAATAAACAAATGGGACTATGTCAAACTAAAAACTTACGTACAACAAAGAAACAATCAATAATATGAAAAGACAACCTATGGAAAGGGACAAATTATTTGAAAACCATTTATTTGATAAAGGGTTAATATCCAAAATATATAAGGAATTCATGTAACTCAATAGCAAAAATACAACCTGATTTAAAGAATGGGCAAAGAACTTTAATAGACATTTTTTTCAAAGAATGTATACAAATAGCCAACAAGTACATGAAAAGATGCTCAACATCAGTAATTGCCAAAGAAATGAAAATCAAAACTACAGGGGGATATCACACCTGTTGGAATAACTCTAATCCAAAAGACAAGACACATAAGTGATGGTAAGCATGTGGAAAAATTGTACATTTCCATAGTACAGCCACTATGGAAAATAGTTTCCTCAAAAAACTAAAAGTAGAATTACCATATGATCCAGCAATCCTGTTTTGAAGGAAATGACTATATGTTCATAGGATATATTCAAAGGAAATGAAATCACTATCGGGAAAATATATTTGCACCCGCTATGTTTATGACTACTGCAGCATTAGTCACAATAGCCAAAACATGAAAGCAGCCTAAGTGTCCATGGATGGGTGGAAGGGTAAAGAAATGTGGGAGAATAAAGACTATATATGGAATTCCACACAATGCATGATTATTCAGCCATAAAAAAGAAAGAAATCCAGCCCTTTGTGCCAACATGGGTGGGTGGTGGGTTTTGAGAGCATTATGCTAAATGAAATAAGTCAGACAAAGACAAATATGTATGTTCTCATTTATATGTGGAATGAAAAAAAAAAACAAAATTTCACAGAATAGGGAATATAGTCATGACATTGTAATGTACTCGTGGTAGCTACACTTGTGATGAGCATAGCATAACATATAGACAAGTTGAATCACTATGTTGTACACTTCAAACTAATATAATATTGCATGTCAACTATACTCAAAATTAAAAATTAAAAAAATAATGTTAGCTGCTATAACAACAATAACAAAAGGCTGAATTCATACAAATATAGAGTAGAATGGTGTTTGCAGGGCCTTTTATTTACTATGCTATATTATGGGCATTTTTTTTTCAAAGAATGAATTTTGATTTTTCAAAAGAAAACATTTTCTTTTTTATGAATTTTTAAAGAACTCACTGAGGGCAAATACTACTTGATAAAAAGCAAAGGCAAATAAGGTTTATCATATATAAATAGGAACAATGGTACATAACACAAAGATTATATAATTCATATTTCAGATGAAACAAGTATATTTAAATTGTGCATTTGCTGCAGTTAAATGCAAATACCTGTAATTTAATAGTTAGCAGGATTGCCTATGCTCTCAAGCTATCATTCCAATCCCACCACAAATGTGTCAAGTATAATTACTAACCCAGAAGTCCTACACATGACCTTTATTTTGTTTGTGAAGAAAAATAAATTATAAAGTGAAATGGTTTTATTTTTGCTATGATTGTTGTTTGGCCTCTTGAAATGATATTAAGAGTACAGTAATATTAATTTGCAAATGAAGATATATTTTGTTCCACATAACGGCAATTTTGGGTGTAGCAAATAGGCACTTTTTATACAATAGTAAACCATTACCTTCCTATAATTGCATCATAAAAGAAATGTAAGCATATATTTAGAATATATATATATACACACACACACACACACACACACACACACACACACACACATATATTACTTTTCTTCTTTTGGTGCCAATGTATACACTGAATAACTTGAGTTTGCTAGTCTTGTCAACAATATATTTTTTTTAAATGCTGGCTCAAGCTTCATGTTGTATGTGTGCATACATATATTTTGTTTGAATGACTAAATGGACAAACTGACTCTCTAGGCTTACTCATTAAACTACATTTCAGTACATTTCCCTGTTTATTAGAGAGTGATTATTTAAAAAATAAGCACATAATCAAATAATATTTTTCCCCCTAAACTAAAAATTTTGCTTTTTTCCAAGGAAATTTCCTACAAGCAAACATCCATATTCTATCACATTAATTCTTCTGGGATGATTTTTGAGGCTAGAATAAAGGTTATATTGTTGTAAAGAGTAAACAAAAAATGAAAAATGAAAATGTTAGAAACCCTAAAATAAAATACTGAAACTTCAGGATGGAAAAGACAACAGTTGATCCACTAAGTCTGCCTTTAGGCCCTTTTCCTATTTTCTATTGATAAATGGGTATATAAACTGAAAAGACCAGACGTTCTTGTAGAAAGTCCAACAGAGTATATGGAAGATTGGCATTTGGTGAAGGGTGTGTCTTCAACTTTAGTCTCTGTTTACCAAAGAAAAAGACATTCTAATGTTGTGCTTAAAAGCCTCTGTGCTTAATTTTGTCAAGCTCTGTTACCAGAGAAGAGAAAATCAAAGACTCAGGATGGTACCAGGTCCTCTTTCTGCAGTTATATTTCTTTCCACATAAAATATCTCCATGATTCACAGAAAAGTAAATAATTCTTGTGGGAAGAATCTCACTTAGTCTTTATATGAAAATACTTTCAAGTAGATATTGAGAGAAAATATTGAATGAGATAGATTTTCTTATCCAGATTAAGTTACATGTCTATATTTTACATTAGAAGTTTTCTACTAAAGGTTTGCTCTTCCTACTGTTACACTTTTCGTGGCTATCATCTTGGAAATCATCATAAATGAATAACCATTGCATAGTGAGTAATGGAAAAAACAGAAAATATCTCTGAAAATATCTGATAGTGATGTTTACAGTGTTCACCAGGAAAATGGTCTCAGGATTCCTGGGAGAATTCTATTTGTTTCATGTACAATTTCCTCCCCTAGTACCTTGAAAGCTGAGGTGTGTAGCATGTGTGTGTTTGTGCACGTGTGTACATATGTACAAATGATGATAGTCCAGGCATAACCCAAAGATAGTTGAAAGTCATTATCACATCAACAGGATCATGAGCAGAAAGAGAAGCCTGGGCCAAAGAAAATAAGCATAGCTTGAGAAACTCCAAGCATTTGTTCTTGTCAGTGTTTTGGATTTTGGCCGTTGGAATAGATGTGTAGTGGTGTCTCATTGTTACTTGAATTTGCATTTCTCTGATGACATATGATGTGGAGCATCTTATCATATGCTTATTTGCTATCTGTATAGCTTCTTTGGTGAGAGGTTTGTTAAGATTTTTGGCCCATTAAAAAGAAAATCACATTGTTTTCTTATTGTTGAGTTTTAAAAGTTCTTAATGTATTTTGAGTAAGTCTTTCATCAGATGTGTCTTTTGAAAATATTTTCTCCTAGTTGGTGGCTTGCCTTCTCATTCTCTTAACACTGTCTTTTGCAGAGTGGAAATTTTTAATCTTAATGAAGTCTAGCTTATCAATTATTTCCTTAATGGGTTGTACCTTTTTCTATTGTTTGCCCTTGTTCTTTGTTCTTATTTTTGTCTTCCATTCTTTTTCTGCCCTTTATAGCTTTAATTGTGTGTTTAATATAAATCAATTTTTCCCTCCCTTTCTTAGCATATCAGTTATACTTCTTTTCTTACTTTATTTTAGTGGTTGCCCTTGACTTTGCAAAAACATCTACAACCAATCCAAGTCTGCTTTCAAACAATAATATATCACTTCATGGATAGTGTGATAAACTTATAATAACAAAATAATCTTAATTCCTACCTCCGGTCCCTTGTATGTTGCAGGTTGGCATTCATCCCACTTATGCATTAGCTTGTGTAAGTATATATATGATAAATAAAAGTTTTTATTTTATCTGTACTTATTTCTTCTTGATGCTCTTCTTTATGCAGATCCAAGTTTCTGACCTATATTATTTTCTAAGAAACTTATGTTAACTTTTTTGTGTAAATTTGGTCTATAAAAATTTATTTAATTTTTGTTTGTCTGAGAAAGTTTATTTCTCCTTCACTTTTGAAAGATAATTTCACAGGGTATAGATTTCAGGTTAGTGTTTTTTTTCTTTCTCCCAACACTTTAAATATTTCACTCTATTGTTCTCTTGCTTGCATGATTTCTGAAAAGTCTGATTTAATTATCTTTGTTCCTCTACAGATGAGTGTGTGTATATATATATATATATATATATATATATATATATATATATTCTTTTCCCTTATTTCAGGATTTGTTTCTTTATCAGTGATTTTCTTAAGCTTCCAAATGCAATGCCTAGGTGTAGTTTTTTGTTTTTGTTTGCTTGTTTGTTTTATCTGGTTGGTGTTCTCTGAGTTTCCTGGATCAATGGTTTAAAGTCTAACATTAATTTGGCATCATTCTTAATCATTATCATTTCAACTATTTCTTTTGTTCCTTTTTCTCTTTTGTCTTCTTCTAGCATTCCAATGATGTGTATGTTACACCTGTTGTAGTTTTTCCACCATCCCTAGATATTGTTTTTTCCTTTGTTCCCTTTGCTTTTTGGTGTGTGTGTGGTTGTTTTTTTGTTGTTGTTGTTGTTGTTGTTGTTTTTTTTTTTGCTTTTTGGTTTTTAATGTCCAATGCCTCTGGACTGTGAATTTTATTAGTGTTTCCCAACCTTCGAGTCAGTTATGATTTGATAATATTGTAGTAGTTTAGGATCTGGTTAACTGGTTTCCACTGAGGATAGGCCTTCTTAAGAACACAATGCTCTGGAATATTTAGAAATGGATCTTCTTCCCTTCTCCTTACATGAATCAATTATTCTTTGGTATTTACTGTGGGAATCTTGTTGAGCTAATGTGGGAATCTGGTTGAGCTATATCACAATATTATGGAGGCCCTTAATGAATTGGTCACTGGACTTTTTAACTTTTAGGCTTGTCCATATCTAGCCCCCAACAATCTGTCAATTACAATTTATGTTTTCTTACCCTTGCATTGGAGTCTTTGGAGATATTTACTCTAGTATTTTCTTTCTCTATGTTTTTCTCTCTGTCTTTCCAATTTTGTTGGCAGTTCTTTGCCCTGCAACATCACTTGTATACTCCCTTTGAATCTTTTTTTTTAATCAAGATTTAACCTTTATAACATGATTGCAATATACATTGAATACAGGAAATACACTATTGTAATAATTTTAATATTCATTATCTCTACTTAATTAACTAAGAATAATTCATCAGACAACTACAGAAAAGTGTATACTCCTCAATGAAAAACTTGACTACAAAATTAGCAAATGGGATAATGTATTAGTTTTTTTTGTTATTTCCATAACAAATTACTACAAGTTTAGCAGCTAAGTCATCCTTTTATTACCCCACATTCCTATACATCAAAACCTCAGGCACAGAATGGCTCAAGTTGTACTCTGCTCTGCTTTTCACAGGGTGAAAATCAGATGTCAGCAGGGTTGTGCTTCTTTCTGGAGGCTCTGGGGATAAATCTACCACCAGGTACATTCAGGATGTGGGCAGTATTTGCTGCTATTGCAGTTTTGGACCACAGTTCACATTTGCTTAGTGACTACTGGCTCAGGTATTTCTCAGTGTCAATTGGCCACCTGCATTTTATAACTCATGGCCCCTCTATTACAGTTTCAATGACAGCAATCACTAGTCAACTGCATCCTAAGCTTTGACCATGTCTGATCTCCTTTTCTACTTTATGTCTCTTCCACATCTCTCTTTTTTGCTCCCTGATGGTTCTGCATTTCTCTTCTGCTTATAACTGATTCTGTGATTACATTAAGCACACCTGGATAATGTAGCATCATCTCTCTTTTTTTAAGGTCAGCTAACTAGTAAATATAATATATATGCAAAGGTCCTTCACAGAAGAACCTAGATTAGTGCTTGATTGAATAACTAGGGGGTAGAAATTTTATGAGAGGAGGAGTCATCTTAATAATTCTCCCTATCACAAATGACAAATAATTTTATTCTTTACATTAAACTATCAATGAATGATGTAATAAACCATTCTGACATAAATGCAAAGAAAATTGATAGGTTGATTATGCCAGGTTGTCAAAGGATTTATGCAAATGAACACAATAAATAGTGGTGGCTGCAACTAGACATATTTTGACATTGTAATTAATGTGACATTGCATGTCACATTAAAGAAGAATTTGCATTTTTACAAAATTCAGCTTCATTTACTTTCTGGAAGTAATTGAGAAATTTTCAGAATTCAAATTCACATTTTCCATTTTGCAAAACTATTTCCCATATTCTAGTACACTTCTATAAGAAAAATGCCTTTATCTAGGTGTTAATCTTACATGATATGAAGCTATTTTTAAGTGTTCTAAAGACTTTAATATTTAATTAGTACTATCAACTTAATATGAAAAACATCCCCCATATCTCACTTTTGTAAATAAATCTGGGCACTTAAAGAATTAATGGACTCCTCCAAATTCACACATTGAGTCAATGACAAAAGAGAGATGATGTTTCTGTCCCCCTTCTTTAAATCCCACCTGGTAGACTACATTACTTTAAGACAATAAGTTCTTATATTCTTTCATTATCTGGGCTTTCAAGTACTATATAGACTTTTACTATAGAGGAAACAATTTTCAAAATTTGTGTTTCCTTAAAACAACATCTTCAGAAAATTATTGTAAACAAACAAGAAAACAAACAAAAAAAGTGTTCTACTTCTTGTTTTCATTAATCTTTGCTTAGAAAAGGAAAAAGTGATGTACAGAAAGCTTTAAAGGCCTCAGAGGACTTCTGAGATATTAGGACATTTTACACATCAAAGAGCTATTAAAGGCATCAATTTTACCATATAAAGCAGAAAAGAATAAAGACATGATTAATTTGTCATGAAAATCTAATTGGTTTTAGAAATGGAGAAAATGTCCTAGGAAACATTTTTAAATAGCCATTTCAAAAATAATTCAAGCTATTAATAAGCTAAAAGTGCTGGAAGCTTTATATTATGACTATAATATACTTTTAAATAACCCAATAATCACAACCAATAAAAAAGCAATTATTTACTACTTACATATTTTGTGTACTGTACTCTCTACCATCCTAATGATAAGAGATATTTACAATTTTCACCCTGCAATTACTGCACTGAGGTAGAGATATGGAACACATGAATAAGATAATTTTTAAAAATGTGTTAAAGTAGCTTGGGACCAAAGGAGTACTGATTATGGCAATTTAGAGGAGAAAGTGGCTGTGACTCACAGTTTGTTTAGAGCAGTGGTTCTCAAAGTATGGTCCTTAGACCATCAGTATCACCTAGGAACCTGTTGGAAATGTGAATTATCAGACTGTATCCTAGACCTACTGAATCAGAACTTCTGGATGGCGTCTCAGCCATTTGTGCTTTTACAAGCCCTTTAGATGATTCTAAGGTAGCATATGTTTGAGAGAACCACTCTTCTGATGGATAGGAAGAAAAAAAAATTGGAAAGCTACTAATGCATTTAGATAGATTTTGGATTTGATTCTTAAGACCTAGAAAAATTTAATGTAGAAGATTTGAACTGAAAATTTTTGAAGGTTACTTTGCATGATGGATTTTTAGGGGAGAGGGTATGGACAGAGAAAGCACACAGATATTTAGATTGATTTTCCTTAAAGTCACAACCAAAAAAGGAACTACAGGCCAATATCTCTGATGAACACAGCTACAAAAATCCTCAACATAATATTAACAAACTGAATCCAACAACATGTTAAAAAACTCATTCGCCAAACTGAATACAACAATATATCAAAAAAATCATTCACCACAATCAAGTAGGATTTATTCCTGGATAGCAAGGGTGGTTCAATACTCACAAGTCAATCAATGTGATACAGCACACCAATAAGAGAAAGGATAAAAATCATATGACCATTTCAATGGATTCAGAAAAAGCATTTGACAGAGTACAACATCCATTCATGATAAAACTCTCAACAAAGTAGGTTTGGAGGGACCATATCCCAACATAATAAAGAACTTACATGAAAAACCCACAACTAACATCCTACTCAAAGGGGAAAACTGTCAGCTTTTCCTCTAAGGTTAGGAATAAGACCGGTCACTCTCACCACTTTTATTCAACATAGTACAGGAAGTCCTAGTCACAGCAATCAGATAAGGAAAAGGAATAAAAGGCATCCAAACTGGTAAAGAAGAAGTAAAATTCTATTTGCAGATGACGTGATACTATATATAGAAAATCCTAAAGATTCCACAAAAAAACTACTATAACAGATAAATTCAGTAAAGTTGCAGGATACAAAATCAGTGTTGCATTTCTATACACTAATACTGAAGACACAGAAAGAGAAATTAAGAAAACAATTCCATTTACAGTTGCGCCAAAAATAAAAGAAAAAAAAAAAGAAAATACCTAGGAATGAACTTAACCAAAGAGGTGAAAAACCTGTAGTCTGAAAAACTATAAAACAATAATTAAATACATTGAAAATGATGCAAAGAAATGGAAAGACATTCCATGCTGATGGGTTGGAAAACCATTCTATACTACTTGAAAAAAAATCTATAGATTTAATGAAATACCTGTCAAAATACCAATGGTATTTTTCACAAAACTAGAATAAATGATACTAAAATTTGTATGGAACCACTAAAGAACCTGAATAGCCAAAGCAGTCTTGAAAACAAAACAAAACAAAATAAAACAAAACAAAACAAATTGGAGGTATCACAATTTCAGACTTTAAGTTATAGCACAACACTGTAGCAATCAAAATAATACAGTACTGGCACAATAATAGACACACAGAGCAATAGAACAGAATAGAAATTCCAGAAATATACCCACAGTTATATAGTCAATTAACCTATGACAAAGGAGGCAAGAATATACAATGGGAAAAAGACACTCTTTTCAACAAATGCCATTGGGAAAACTGGACAGCAACATACAAAAGAATGCAACTAGACCACTTTCTTGCACCATGGACAGAAGAACCTAAATATGAGACATGAAACCATAAAAAATTATAGAAGAGAGCATAGGCAATAATTTCTCTGACACTGGCCATAATAACATATATCTAGATATGTCTACTGAGACAAGGGAAATAAAAGCAAAGATAAACTATTGGGACTACATCAAAATAGAAAGCTTCTGCACAGAGAAGGAAACAACAAAACTAAAAGACAAGCTATGGAATAGGAGAAGATATTTGCAAATGACATATCTGATAAAGAGTTAGTATTCAAAATATATAAAGAACTTATAAAACTCAATACACATGAAACAAATTATCCAATTAAATACCGGACAGAAGATATGGACAGACATTTCTCCAAAGAAGACATAGAGATGGCCAACAGACCCAAGAAAAGATGCTCAACATCACTCATTATCAGGGAAATGTAAATCAAAACTACAATGAGATATCACCTCACACCTGTCAGAATTGCTAACGTCAAAAAAAGGAAACAACAAATTTTTCAAGGATGTAGAGGAAAATGAACCCTCATGCACTGACAGTGGGAATGCAAACAAGTGTAGCCATTGTGGAAAACAGTATGGAGAGTGCTCAAGAAATTAAAAATAGTAGCATATGAACCATTAATCACACTACTAGGTATTTACCAAAAGAATACAAAAACACTAAATCAAAGGGATATATGTACCCTGTATTTATGTGGCGTTATTTATAATAGCCAAATCATGGAAGCAACTGAAGTGTCCATCAACTGCTGAATGGATGAAGATGTGGTATATATGCACACTAAAATGTTACTTGGTCATAAAAAAAGAATAAGATCTTGCCATTTTCAACATAGGTGGATCTAGAGAGTATAATGGTAAACAAAGTAGGCTAATCAGAGAAACACAAATACTATATGATTTCACTCCTATATGGAACTTAAGAAACAAAATAAGCAAACAAAAGAGAAAAAAGAGACAAACAACAAAACAGAGTCTTAACTATAGAGAACAAACAGATCGCTACCAGATGGGAGATGTGGACATGGGGAGGGAATGGCTGAAAAAGGAGATGGGGATTAAGGAATGCATTTGTTCTTTTTTGTTTTGTTTTTTTTTAAGTTTTTTAATGTTTGTTTATTTTTGAGAGTGAGAGAGACAGAGCACGAGTGGGGGAGGAGAAGAGAGAGAGGGAGACACAGAATCCAAAGCAGGCTCCAGTCTTTGAGCTGTTGGCACAGAGCCTGACCCAGGACTCGAATTTACGAACTGCAAGATTATGACTTGAGCTGAAGTCAGACATTCAACCCACTTAATGACCCAGGCACCCCAAGAGATGCCCTTGTGATAAGCACTGGGTGATGTTTGGAATTGTTGAATCACTATAATGTACACCTGAAATGAATATAACATTGTATGTTATCTACACTGAGATTAAAATTTTAAAATATATTAAAAAAGAAAGAAATAGGGGTGCCTGGATGTCTCCTTTGGTTAAGTATCTGACTCTTGATTTTGGCTCAGGTCATGATCTCACAGTTGGGATCCTGCCCCACGTTGGGCTCTTCACTGACAGTGTGGAGCCTGCTTGGCATTCTCTTTCTCTCTCCCTCTCTCTGACTCTTCCCTGCTCTCTCTCTCTCTCTCTCTCAAAATAAATGAATAAACTTAAAATATATATATATATATATATATATATAAATTGGTTTTAGTTTTTAGTTCTAAGAGAGAAAAATAATGCAGATTACTTGTACAAAAGACAGGCAATACTTTGAGTACTCTGAGAATGAAGAGTTTATTCTAAGTATGTAATGTATACTGAAAGGCAGAAACTAGTCAAAGGCGTTATGCTGAGATGGCAAGAAAATGTAAGCTATGCATTCCACCTCAATATACATGAACTTATTACCCACAAAACCTTATGCTTTTTATGCCCATGTATAAGAAAACTATATATTTATATAGGATTGTTCCATTATGTAAAGTTTGTTTGTTTGTTTGTTTGTTTTATTATTGAGAGAGAGAAAGTGGGGCAAGGGCAAATAGAGAAGGAGAGAGAGAATCCCAAGCAAGCTTTGTACTGGCAGCGTAGAGCCAGACATAGGGCTTAACCTCATGAATCGTAAGATCATGACCTGAGCTAAAACCAAGATTCTGATGCTTAACCAAGAGTCACCTAGGCAACCCAAACATTCTGTAGAGTGAAAGTAATAAATTTGTCTTTTCCCCAGCTCTTAAAGCTCTACTTTAGCTCATCAAAAGATACTTCTTCCTATTTTCCTTAGAGAAATAACCATTTATATAATGATTTACAGAAAGCATCTCATTAAAAATAGTGCAGGTTATTATAACTCATTAATATACTTCTGGAAGAAGTTCCTAAATAATTATTTTTTAAACATTTATTTTCTTATGAATATTTTTTCTCTTTTATTATTGGTATAATTTTTAAAATATTTAAATCCTGGGCTATATACGAGGCATAAATGAAATGTCTAAATCATTATAGTAATTACAAAGATGATAGAAATTATTTTTTCAAGTTTATTTTGAGAGAGAGAGAGAGAGAGAGCACATGCGTGCCACGTGCAATCAGAAGAGGGGAAGAGAGAAGAAGAGACCATCCCAGGCAGGCTCCCTGCTGTCAGCTCAGCAGGACTGATTTCAGGAACCCTGAGATCATGATCTGAGACAAAAATCAAGAGTCAGACACTCAGCCAACTAAGGTACCTCGGTGTCTCTAGAAATTCTTATGTATGGTCAGTGTAATATCAAAGTACTCAATATTATTAACCTAGCATCAGAAAGATTATTTTGTATGAGTTACTAGTTGTAGAGCTGACATGCCATTTGTATGTTGACAATTTTTTTTTTCTGAAGTGTAGCACACACAAGCTAACTGGTCATACCATAATCCAAACAATTTAGTATACAATCAATATCAAACAGACTTGGGGAACTTGTACAAAATTTCAAAGCAGAATTTCCTCCAGGAACATTTTAAAAGTGAACTTTCTGAAGCATTTTCAGAAAGTTGAGAGCATATTCTTTAAGATTTCACTTTAATATTGTGTTTTACTTTAGAATAATCTTAAAAGATATAAACATAGATTATACGGATAGCTAAATCTCTAACATGTAACTGTCACAAGATTCCAGTGCCAGTATTCGCTTTTGTAGTTATAATAAAACTGGCATAAACAAGCTGGTAAGAAATAAGTTGAGGTGGATTTAATATATAAATGGTAACATCCACAGCCAAGTGAAGCAGAATGAACTCAAAGGACACTGCCAAAAAAGATCTTCCAATTTGTCCAAATACAAATGGCATTGAAATATGGAATATAAAAGAACACGCAAAAAGGCACTAATACCGATCATTAAATGTTAAGCAGTAATTTAGTCAAAATACGTAAATGGCCTATGACATAGGGGCATAATAAAGCTAATATTTACTGAGTGATTATAACATGACAGGTGCCAAGAATTGTTCTAAATACTTAAAATAGATTAGCTCACTTAACTTTTACAATAATTCTATAAGGCAAGCTCATTTAATATCCCGATTTTACTAATAAGGAATCAAAGACACAGAAAGGAAAGGCAGTTTGTCTAGGGTCACACATCTGAACAGTGAAATAAAAATTGGAAACTGAGAAATGTTTTTCCAGCATTTATAATCTTAACCACCTTCCAGTGTGTGTGTGTGTGTGTGTGTGTGTGTGTGTGTGTATGTGTGTGTAAATAATGTATGTATGTATGCACCTATTTATTTATTTATAGAAAAATAAATCATGGGATTATTGATATTCAAGAGTTATTTACAGGAAGTTTATTCAACCATAGGAGCAGTTGAAATCAAGTATTTTTGCACTTATTTTCAAAAACAAAAACTAAGTTTTATTTTGGAGTGAAATGGGGAGATCACAAAGGAGGGCAGAAATATTTTTCATATTCATACCTTTAGCCAACATATAGCCATTCACCAAATGGTATTGAAAAATCCAGTGACTATTTACTTTTTTGTATTGAAAAAGCTGGAAATAATGAAAGTCAAATTTCAAAGGGGATATTTTCTGTGAACTTAAAGACAATATAGGATCCTGATTTATTTCAATTTTTCTTTTTTGACTAGGTAGGTAAACATCAAGTTTTATTCCACAATATGATTTCTTTAAAAGACCTGTCATAACTATAATAGTTCCTTTTATGACTATAAAATCTTCAAAACAATAGCATCAGTAAATTCTGTGTGAACATATACATAAGTGTGTGTGCTCTGGGTATATCCAAATCATTCTTATATTAATGCTAAATATTATTTGTATATATTTAAATTAAATATATGTAATTTAAAATATATTTAATGTATAATTATTTATGATATATATTCTGATACTTTTTTTCTAATATTAAAGGAACATCAAAATATAAATTAAAAAATCTACATAACTGGTATTATATTTGTGAAGTATTTTCTGCAATCACAAAAGGAATAATTAAATATCTATTTCAGGAAAGACATATCCTCTCAGAAAATCATTTGCAACAGAAAATTTTTGAGGTAGTCTTGGTTTAAAATATTCTATTTACAGATAAATACTACTTAAGTATAATTCAGCATATTATATCTAAAAAAATAAAGTATAATGAAACCATTCTCATAAGTAAATTAAAAAATAAGTAATACAAAATGAAAATTATTTCGTAAAAAATAGCAAATACCATGTTGGCACTCACTAGAAAAAAAGCACATTAAAAAATTTAGAAATCAGGAGCTCCCGGGTGGTTGAGTCGGTTGATTTTGGCTCAGGCCATGATCTGACAGTTTTGTGAGTTTGAGCCCCATGCTGGGCTCTGGGCTGACCCTGTGGAGCTTGCTTGGGGTTCATATTCTCTCTCCCTCCCTCCCTCCCTCCCAGCCTCTCTCTCTCCCTCCCTCCCTCTCTCTCTCTCTCCCTCTCTCTCTCTCCCCCCCATCCCCCCACCGGCACTCTTGCTCTTTCAATAAATAAATAAAAAAAATATTTAAAAAATAGAAATCATAGTACAATCAGATAATAATTTTATTTAAGAGAAACTTTTTCTAACTTCTCAAGATTGGCATAAATAGGCAGCCATAGAAACATAGACTGTAAGTATGGTGTAAAAATGAACCACCAATATTCAGCATTAAGTTTTTAATGCATGATTTGTTTTTCTTTCCAGAAATGTGCATGTTTTAGACATCATAACTGCTCTAAATATATGATAATATAAATTTAACACAAGGGGCTTAAATCATTTTTCTTAAACCAATTATTTTCTACAGTTTCTCTCAAGCTACTTAAAATGAACAACATAGGCACTTGGTAGTCAATAGTTGTCATAACTATTGTATTCATTATACATTTCAGTGATATAAGAGGCCAAATTCCTTTCTGTGCTGACTATTATATGAAAATGTTTTACATTTAAAGAAAATAAAGAGATCAAATGCCAGTTTATTCCCATCTAAAGGACACTGTAAGAGAGGTAATAGCTTTATTTTACATAGCTGCCTTTTATTGCTTAACTTTATAGTACATTTATATCATTTATAGGAATGCACATGTCCTATTAAAAACATTCAGTCTGAGGAAGAGGGAGATGAAACACGTGATATTGAGAAGCATTTCTGAACAAGTGATCCATGTCAGCCAATTGAAATATTTGATTTAATCTCTCTTCAAGCTATTGTTTCTTTGGAAGGAAGAAATTGGAGATGTTAAAATGGAGAATTGATGCTTGCTACTACAGTTAAAATGGCCTGCCCTTCAAGAGTCTTAGGGAAAACAGATGAAGGATATAGAAGTGTTTAAGCTGGTTCTTATTGTTGAAACTCCAATGGAAACATTTACGTGTTTTTATTGATCTGAGTCTTATTAAATAAGACTAGTAACTTAGGATCATACAGTCTAGTGATTTATGCCTGTGATCTTTAAATAGTTTGAGAGTCTTTGGAGAATGTTTCTAGATTATACAAATAACATTCTTAATAATTTGCTTTGTTTCAATATTTCATGTATTCTAATTTTAAAAGATAATGAATAATTAAAATATATATCTTTATGCTGAAATGCATGATTAAACACGAATATTAGTTTATCTCACCAAGACATTACAGAAAATGTGTAAATCAATTTATTTTTGTGACACATGCTGTCAACTAGGTATCCTATGTATATTCTTGATTTTCTCCTTGATAATATGATTTTAAGGTAGGAGCAATGTACTCCCTTCCTTCATCTCCTTGCATCCCGTGTAGCTATTTCCTATTGCTTCCCCTGGAAATCTCCTAGAGTTCTGCTTAAACTTGTTTTCCTGATAGAATAAAATAAAAAAACTTCCCTCATCCTCTTTTCTTCCTAACTTAAAGGTACACCTAACTCCTGGAGCTGAAGCAGCTTCCAGAAAGCAAGCATGAGGATAAGAATCAAAGAAATGTCAGGATTAATATCATTGAGTCACTCAATCATTTCTGCTTCCCTGAGATAGCACTTCCAAATAAAGTCATAGCATGTATATTTTGACTATGGATCTGTTTTGTTTCTTCTTTAAGGCTTTATTGAGGTATAACTGACAAATTAAATCATAAGACAAGTGTACATAATTTGATATGCATACACATTGTGAAAGGATTCCTCCCATCTAGTTAATTAACATATCCATCATCTCACATATTTATCTCTGTGTCTGAGAACCTTAAATTCTTCCTTAGTATACTGAATTATACAATATAGTGTTGTTAGCTATAGTCACCATGTTTTACATGACACCCTCAGACATATCTTCTAGCTGAAAGTTTCTACACTTTGACCAACATCTCCCTATTTCCCCCATGCCCCCAGCCCGTGGCAGCCACCTTTCTTCTCTCTCTCTAGTTAAACTTTATTTTAGATTTCGCGTGTAAGATATAATATGTAGTACTTTCTCTATATACTTAATTTACTTAGCATAATGCCCCAAAGTCCATTCATGTTGTAGCAAAAGAGGATTTCCTTCTTTCTCATGAGTGAATGATATTCAGCTGTGTATGTGTGTGTATACATATATACACATACTTACCTACAACATTCTTTATTCATCTCTTGACAGATTTTGTTTATTTCCATATGTTGGCTATTGTGAATAATTCTGCAATGACCACAAGAAGCACAGAGATGTCTGTGATATCCTATTTTTCATTTCCTTTCCACATGTACCCAGAGGTGGGATTATTGGACAGCTATATTTTTAATCTTTTAAGAAACCTCTATGCTACTCTCCATGATGACTGCACCAATTTTCATTCCTATCAAGAGTGCACAAGTGTTTCCTTTTCTCCCCAACTTCACCACCACTTGTTATGTCTTGTTTTTTTGAACATAGCCATCTTAACAGGTATGAGGTGATGTCTCATTCTGGTTTTGACTAGCATTTCCCTAATGAAAAGTGATGTTGAGTACCTTTTCAGTTATCTATTGACCACTTGTATGCCTTCTTTGGGGAAAAAAATCTATTCAGGCCTTCTATTTTTTTTTTGACCAGATTGTTTTTTGTCTGTTTGTTTGTTTGTTTATTTGGATGGTTGGTTGGTTGGTTTTTATTTTTATCTATTGAGCTGTATAGGTTCAATATATTTTAGATATTAAATCCTATAAGATACATGACTTGTAAATATTTTGTCCCATTCCTTGTGTTGCCTTTTCACTTTTATGATGGTTCCCTTGACTTTGCAGAAGTTTTTTAGTTTGCTATAGTCCCACTTATTTATTTTTGCTTTTGTTTCCTTTGCCTTTAGTGTCAAATAAAAAAAATTCATTGCCAAGACTGATGAAAAAGAGCTTAGCCCATATACTTTCTTCTAGGAGTTTTATAGTTTGAGGTATAACATTCAAGTCTTTAATCCATGTTTGGTTGATTTTTTTAAGTTGGTATAAGATAGTGGTCCAATTTCATTATTTTCCATGTATATGCAGTTTCCTACCAGCATTTATGAAAGAAACTATCCTTTCCCCATTCTATATTCTTAGCTCCTTTGTTGGAAATTAATTGATCATATATGAATGGGTTTATTTCTGGGCTTTCAATTTTGTTCTTTTGATCTATTCATCTGTTTCTATGCAAATATCATACTGTTTTGATCACTGTAGATTTGTAAAATAGTTTGGAAACAGGAAATGTGATGTCTCTACTGTGTTCTTTTGCAAGGTTCCTTTAGCTATTTGGAGTCTTTTGTTCTTCCATACAATTTTAGGATTGTGTTTTCTATTTCTGCCATTGAAATTTTGATAGGAATTGCATTGAATCTATAGATTGCCTTGGGAAGTATAGACATTTTAAAAATATTAATTATTCCAACTCATGAGCATGCAGTATCCATTTATTTGTCTTCTGAAATTTATTTTATTAATCTCATAAACTTTTCAGTGTAGAGAGGATTCATTTGGTTAAATTCATTCCTAATTATTGTATTCTTTTGATGCTACTGTAAGTGGGATTGTTTTCTTAATTTCTCACTCTGATAGTTTATTATTTTTATATAAAGACACAACTGGTGTGTCAAAGATTAGTTGGCCATACATTTATGGTCCATTTCTGGGTTCTCTAGTCTGTTCCACTCATCTAAGTGTCTGTTTTGTGCCAATACTATACTGTCTTGATGATTACGGCTTACAGTACATTTTGAAGTCCAGAATTGTGATGCTTCCAGCTTTGGTTTTCTTTTTCAGGATTGCTTTGGCTATTCAGGGTCTCTTGTGATTCCATGCAAATGTTAGGATTGTTTGTTCAAGCTCTGTGAAGAATTCTGGTATTATTTTCATAGGGATTGCATTGAATATGTAGATTTCTTTGAGTAGTATAAACATTTTAACAATATTTGTTCTTCCAATCCATTAGCATGGCATCTTTTTCCATTTTTTTGTGTCTTCTTCAATTTCTTTCATAAGCTTTCTATACTCTTCAGTGTATAGGTTTTTCACCTCTTTGGTTAGGTTTATTCCTAGGTATTTTATGGTTTTGGGTGCAATTGTAAATGGGATCAATACCTTGACTTCTCTTTGTGGTGCTTCATTATTGGTGTATAGAAATGCAACTGATTTCTGTGCACTGATTTTGTTACCTGGGACTTTGTTCAATTTATGGATCAGTTCTAGCAGTTTTTTGGACCTGCAAATGTATGGCTAACTAATCTTTGACAAAGCAGGAAAGAATATCCAATGGAGTAAAGACAGTCTCTTCCGCAAGTGGTGCTGAGAAAACTGTACAGCAACATGCTGAAGAATGAACCTGTACCACTTTCTTACACCATACACAAAAATAAACTCAAAATGGATGAAAGACCTAAACATAAGACAGGAAGCCATCAAAATCCTAGAGGATAAAGCAGGCAAAAACCTCTTTGACCTCACCTATAAGCAACTTTCTTATGCAATATGTCTCTGAGGAAGGGAAACAAAAGCAAAAATTAACTAGTGTGACCTCGTCAAGATAAAAATCTTCTGCATGACAAAGGGAACAATCAGCAAAACTAAAAGGCAACCAATGGAATGGGAGAAGATATTTGAAAATGACATATCAGGTTAGAGAGTTGCGTCAAGATGGCGGCTTAGGAGGACGCTGGGCTCACCGCACGTCCTACTGATCACTTAGATTCCATCTACACCTGCCTAAATAACCCAGAAAACCGCCAGAGGATTAGCAGAACAGAGTCGCCGGAGCCAAACGCAGACGAGAGGCCCACGGAAGAGGGTAGGAAGGGCGGCGAGGCGGTGCGCGCTCCACGGACTGGCGGGAGGGAGCCGGGGCGGAGGGGCGGCTCGCCGGCCAAGCAGAGCCCCCGAGTCGGGCTTGCAAAAGCGGAGGGGCCGGGCGGACTGTGTTCCGACAGCAAGCGCGACTTAGCGTCTGGGAGGTCAGAAATTAACAGCTCTGGTCGGAAAGCGGGAAGGCTGGAGGACAAAGGGAGGGAGAGCTGCTGAGCCCCCTGACAACAGAGCTCAGTTTGGTGGGGAACAAAGGCGCTCGCCAGCGCCATTTCCCCCGCCCATCCCCAGCCGAAATCCCAAAGGGAACCGGTTCCTGCCAGGGAACTTGCTCGCTCCGCGCAAACACCCAACTCTGCGCTTCTGCGGAGCCAAACCTCAGGCAGCGGATCTGACTCCCTCCCGCTGCCACAGGGCCCCTCCTGAAGTGGATCACCTAAGGAGAAGCGATCTAAGCCTGCCCCTCCTGCCCCCGAGCACCTTGCCTACCCACCCCAGCTAATACGCCAGATCCCCAGCATCACAAGCCTGGCAGGGTGCAAGTAGCCCAGACGAGCCACACCACCCCACAGTGAATCCCGCCCCTAGGAGAGGGGAAGAGAAGGCACACACCAGTCTGACTGTGGCCCCAGCGGTGGGCTGGGGGCAGACATCAGGTCTGACTGCGGCCCCGCCCACCAACTCCAGGTATACACCACAGCACAGGGGAAGTGCCCTGCAGGTCCTCACCACGCCAGGGACTATCCAAAATGACCAAGCGGAAGAACTCCCCTCAGAAGAATCTCCAGGAAATAACAACAGCTAATGAGCTGATCAAAAAGGATTTAAATAATATAACAGAAAGTGAATTTAGAATAATAGTCATAAAATTAATCGCTGGGCTTGAAAACAGTATACAGGACAGCAGAGAATCTCTTGCTACAGAGATCAAGGGACTAAGGAACAGTCACGAGGAGCTGAAAAACGCTTTAAACGAAATGCATAACAAAATGGAAACCACCACAGCTCGGCTTGAAGAGGCAGAGGAGAGAATAGGTGAACTAGAAGATAAAGTTATGGAAAAAGAGGAAGCTGAGAAAAAGAGAGATAAAAAAATCCAGGAGTATGAGGGGAAAATTAGAGAACTAAGTGATACACTAAAAAGAAATAATATACGCATAATTGGTATCCCAGAGGAGGAAGAGAGAGGGAAAGGTGCTGAAGGGGTACTTGAAGAAATCATAGCTGAGAACTTCCCTGAACTGGGGAAGGAAAAAGGCATTGAAATCCAAGAGGCACAGAGAACTCCCTTCAGACGTCACTTGAATCGATCTTCTGCACGACATATCATAGTGAAACTGGCAAAATACAAGGATAAAGAGAAAATTCTGAAAGCAGCAAGGGGTAAACGTGCCCTCACATATAAAGGGAGACCTATAAGACTCGTGACTGATCTCTCTTTTGAAACTTGGCAGGCCAGAAAGAATTGGCACGAGATTTTCAGGGTGCTAGACAGAAAAAATATGCAGCCAAGAATCCTTTATCCAGCAAGTCTGTCATTTAGAATAGAAGGAGAGATAAAGGTCTTCCCAAACAAACAAAAACTGAAGGAATTTGTCACCACTAAACCAGCCCTACAAGAGATCCTAAGGGGGACCCTGTGAGACAAAGTCCCAGAGACATCACTATAAGCATAAAACATACAGACATCACAATGACTCTAAACCCGTATCTTTCTATAATAACACTGAATGTAAATGGATTAAATGCGCCAACCAAAAGACATAGGGTATCAGAATGGATAAAAAAACAAGACCCATCTATTTGCTGTCTACAAGAGACTCATTTTAGACCTGAGGACACCTTTAGATTGAGAGTGAGGGGATGGAAAACTATTTATCATGCAACTGGAAGCCAAAAGAAAGCTGGAGTAGCCATACTTATATCAGACAAACTAGACTTTAAATTAAAGGCTGTAACAAGAGATGAAGAAGGACATTATATAATAGTTACAGGGTCTATCCATCAGGAAGAGCTAACAATTATCAATGTCTATGCACCGAATACCGGAGCCCCCAAATATATAAAACAATTACTCATAAACATAAACAACCTTATTGATAAGAATGTGGTAATTGCAGAGGACTTTAATACACCACTTACAGAAATGGATAGATCATCCAGACACACGGTCAATAAAGAAACAAGGGCCCTGAATGAGACATTGGATCAGATGGACTTGACAGATATATTTAGAACTCTGCATCCCAAAGCAACAGAATATACTTTCTTCTCGAGTGCACATGGAACATTCTCCAAGATAGATCATATATTGGGTCACAAAACAGCCCTTCATAAGTTTACAATAATTGAAATTATACCATGCTTACTTTCAGACCACAATGCCATGAAGCTTGAAATCAACCACAGGAAAAAGTCTGGAAAACCTCCAAAAGCATGGAGGTTAAAGAACACCCTACTAACGAATGAGTGGGTCAACCAGGCAATTAGAGAAGAAATTAAAAAATATATGGAAACAAACGAAAATGAAAATACAACAATCCAAACGCTTTGGGACACAGCAAAGGCAGTCCTGAGAGGAAAATACATTGCAATCCAGGCCTATCTCAAGAAACAAGAAAAATCCCAAATACAAAATCTAACAGCACACCTAAAGGAACTAGAAGCGGAACAGCAAAGGCAGCCTAAGCCCAGCAGAAGAAGAGAAATAATAAAGATCAGAGCAGAAATAAACAATATAGAAACTAAAAAAACTGTAGAGCAGATCAACGAAACCAAGAGTTGGTTTTTTGAAAAAATAAACAAAATTGACAAACCTCTAGCCAGGCTTCTCAAAAAGAAAAGGGAGATGACCCAAATAGATAAAATCATGAATGAAAATGGAATTATTACAACCAATCCCTCAGAGATACAAACAATTATCAGGGAATACTATGAAAACTTATATGCCAACAAATTGGACAACCTGGAAGAAATGGACGAATTCCTGAACACCCACACGCTTCCAAAACTCAATCAGGAGGAAATAGAAAGCTTGAACAGACCCATAACCAGCGAAGAAATTGAATCGGTTATCAAAAATCTCCCAACAAATAAGAGTGCAGGACCAGATGGCTTCCCAGGGGAGTTCTACCAGACGTTTAAAGCAGAGATAATACCTATCCTTCTCAAGCTATTCCAAGAAATAGAAAGGGAAGGAAAACTTCCAGACTCATTCTATGAAGCCAGTATTACTTTGATTCCTAAACCAGACAGAGACCCAGTAAAAAAAGAGAACTACAGGCCAATATCCCTGATGAATATGGATGCAAAAATTCTCAATAAGATACTAGCAAATCGAATTCAACGGCATATAAAAAGAATTATTCACCATGATCAAGTGGGATTCATTCCTGGGATGCAGGGCTGGTTCAACATTCGCAAATCAATCAACGTGATACATCACATTAACAAAAAAAGAGAGAAGAACCCTATGATCCTGTCAATCGATGCAGAAAAGGCCTTCGACAAAATCCAGCACCCTTTCTTAATAAAAACCCTTGAGAAAGTCGGGATAGAAGGAACATACTTAAAGATCATAAAAGCCATTTATGAAAAGCCCACAGCTAACATCATCCTCAACGGGGAAAAACTGAAAGCTTTTTCCCTGAGATCAGGAACACGACAAGGATGCCCACTCTCACCGCTGCTGTTTAACATAGTGCTGGAAGTTCTAGCATCAGCAATCAGACAACAAAAGGAAATCAAAGGCATCCAAATTGGCAAAGATGAAGTCAAGCTTTCGCTTTTTGCAGATGACATGATATTATACATGGAAAATCCGATAGACTCCACCAAAAGTCTGCTAGAACTGATACAGGAATTCAGCAAAGTTGCAGGATACAAAATCAATGTACAGAAATCAGTTGCATTCTTATACACTAACAATGAAGCAACAGAAAGACAAATAAAGAAACTGATCCCATTCACAATTGCACCAAGAAGCATAAAATACCTAGGAATAAATCTAACCAAAGATGTAAAGGATCTGTATGCTGAAAACTATAGAAAGCTTCTGAAGGAAATTGAAGAAGATTTAAAGAAATGGAAAGACATTCCCTGCTCATGGATTGGAAAAATAAATATTGTCAAAATGTCAATACTACCCAAAGCTATCTACACATTCAATGCAATCCCAATCAAAATTGCACCAGCATTCTTCTCGAAACTAGAACAAGCCATCCTCAAATTCATATGGAACCACAAAAGGCCCCGAATAGCCAAAGGAATTTTGAAGAAGAAGACCAAAGCAGGAGGCATCACAATCCCAGACTTTAGCCTCTACTACAAAGCTGTCATCATCAAGACAGCATGGTATTGGCACCAAAACAGACACATAGACCAATGGAATAGAATAGAAACCCCAGAACTAGACCCACAAACGTACGGCCAACTCATCTTTGACAAAGCAGGAAAGAACATCCAATGGAAAAAAGACAGCCTCTTTAACAAATGGTGCTGGGAGAACTGGACAGCAACATGCAGAAGGTTGAAACTAGACCACTTTCTCACACCATTCACAAAAATAAACTCAAAATGGATAAAGGACCTAAATGTGAGACAGGAAACCATCAAAACCTTAGAGGAGAAAGCAGGAAAAGACCTCTCTGACCTCAGCCGTAGCAATCTCTTACTCGACACATCCCCAAAGGCAAGGGAATTAAAAGCAAAAGTGAATTCCTCGGACCTTATGAAGATAAAAAGCTTCTGCACAGCAAAGGAAACAACCAACAAAACTAAAAGGCAACCAACGGAATGGGAAAAGATATTCGCAAATGACATATCGGACAAAGGGCTAGTATCCAAAATCTATAAAGAGCTCACCAAACTCCACACCCGAAAAACAAATAACCCAGTGAAGAAATGGGCAGAAAACATGAATAGACACTTCTCTAAAGAAGACATCCGGATGGCCAACAGGCACATGAAAAGATGTTCAGCGTCGCTCCTTATCAGGGAAATACAAATCAAAACCACACTCAGGTATCACCTCACGCCAGTCAGAGTGGCCAAAATGAACAAATCAGGAGACTATAGATGCTGGAGAGGATGTGGAGAAACGGGAACCCTCTTGCACTGTTGGTGGGAATGCAAATTGGTGCAGCCGCTCTGGAAAGCAGTGTGGAGGTTCCTCAGAAAATTAAAAATAGACCTACCCTATGACCCAGCAATAGCACTGCTAGGAATTTATCCAAGGGATACAGGAGCACTGATGCATAGGGCCACTTGTACCCCAATGTTCATAGCAGCACTCTCAACAATAGCCAAATTATGGAAAGAGCCTAAATGTCCATCAACTGATGAATGGATAAAGAAATTGTGGTTTATATACACAATGGAATATTACGTGGCAATGAGAAAAAATGAAATATGGCCTTTTGTAGCAACGTGGATGGAACTGGAGAGTGTGATGCTAAGTGAAATAAGCCATACAGAGAAAGACAGATACCATATGGTTTCACTCTTATGTGGATCCTGAGAAACTCAACAGGAACCCATGGGGGAGGGGAAGGAAAAAAAAAAAGAGGTTAGAATGGGAGAGAGCCAAAGCATAAGAGACTGTTAAAAACTGAGAACAAACTGAGGGTTGATGGGGGGTGGGAGGGAGGAGAGGGTGGGTGATGGGTATTGAGGAGGGCACCTTTTGGGATGAGCACTGGGTGTTGTATGGAAACCAATTTGTCAATAAATTTCATAAAAAAAATAAAAATAAAAATAAAAATAAATAAATGTTAAAAAAAAGAAAAGAAAATGACATATCAGATAGAGGGTTAGTATCCAAAATCTATACAGAAGTTATCAAACTCAACACTCAAAAAACAAATAATCAAGTGAAGAAATGGGCAAACGATATGAATAGATACATTTAAAAGACATCCAGATGGCTAACAGACACATGAGAAAATGCTCACCATCACTCGTCATCAGGGAAATACAAATAAAAACCACAATGAGAACAATGAGATACCATCTCACAGCAGTCAGAATGGCTAAAATTAACAACTCAGGCAATGACAGACACTGGCGAGGATGCAGAGAAAGAGGAAACCTATTGCACTGGTGGTGGGAATGAAAACTGGTGAAGCCACTCTGAAAATCAGTATGAAGTTTCCTCAAAAAGTTAGAAATAGAATTGCCTTACAACCCAGAAATTCCACTACTGAATATTTATCCAAAGGGCACATGCACCCCAATATTTATAGCAGCATTATGGACAATAGCCAAAGTATGGAAAGAACCCAAATGTCATCGACAGATGAATGGATAAAGAAGATGTGGTATATATATATGTATACAATGGAGTATCACTCAGCAATCAAATGAATGAAATCTTGCCATTTGTAGCAACATGGATGTAACCAGAGTGTGACGTTAGTCAGAGAAAGACACATATCATATGACTTCACTCATATGAGGAATTTAAGATACAAAACAAATAAATGTAAGGGAAGGGAAGCAAAAATAATATAAAAACAGGGAGGGGGCCAAAACATAGGAGACTCTTAAATATACAGAACAAACTGAGGGTTGCTGGAAGAGTTGTGGGTTCGGGGGATGGGTTAAATCGGCAAGGTAATTAAGGAAGACACTTGTTGGGATGAGTACTGGGTGTTATATGTAGATGATGAATCACTGGATTCTACTCCTGAAATTATTATTGTACTATATGCTAACTAACTTGGATGCACATTTAAAAAGAAATAAGTATATTATAAAAAATGACACGACAGATTTTTGTAAAAACTAGGAATAAAGGGTGACTTTCTCAACTTGATAAAGACTTTATTCAAACTATCTACAGCTAACATCATAGTTAATGGTGAGAAATTCAAAGCTTTCCCACTGAGATCTGGTATAAGGCAAGGATATCCCTCCTCAACTTGATCTACAGATTCAGTGTAATCTCAGTCAAATTCCCAGCAAGTTATCTCATGAATAACAACAAACTGATTCTACAGTTTATAAGGAGAGGCAAAACTCCCATAACAAGTGAATATAATATTGAAGGAAAAGAACAAATTTAGAGGACTGACGCTTTCTGACTTCAAGGCCTATTAAAAAGCTATAGTGATCAAGACTGTGTGGTGCGTGTTAGAAAAACAGACAAACAGATCAATGGAACAGAATAGAGAGCCTAGAAATAGAGCCCTAAAACCATAGTCAACTTCTCTGTGACACATTAGCACAGACAATAAAATGGAGCAAAGATAATCTCTTGAACAAATGGGCTTGAACAACAAAATCTATGTGCAAAAAAAAAAAAAATCTAGAAACAAGACCTTACAGATTTCACAAAACTTAACACAAAATGGATCGTAGGTCTAAATGTAAAATGCAAAATTTTAAAACTCTTAGAAGATAATATAGGAGAAATTCTAAATGACATGGCTATTGTAGTGACACAGAGAATTTTAAGGTGGTGAAAATGCTCTAATATTATCATGGTGAATAAAAGTATGTTTGTTCAAATCTATAGAATATACAATACCAAGAGTGAACCCCAAAAATCTACGGACTTTTATATATCAATGCAGGTTCTTCATTGTTTAAAAATGTGCAATTCTTGAGGCGCATGGGTGGCTTAGTCAGTTAAGCCTCTGACTTTGGCTCAGGTCATGATCTCGGGGTTTGTGGGGTAAAGCCCTGTATCGGGCTCTGTGCTGACGGCTCAGAGGCTGGAGCCTGCTTCAGATTCTTGTCTCCTCTCTCTGCTCCTCCTCCACTTATACTCTGTCTCTCTCTCTCTCCCCCTCAAAAATACATAAACATTAATTTTTTAATGTGCAATTCTGATGAGTGATGTTAATAATTGGAGAGGCTGTACATATGTGGGGCAGAGCATATATAAATACTATTTTGTACCTGTCTCTCAGTTTTATTGTAAACCTGAAAGTTGCTCTAAAAAATAGTCTTAAAAACTAATATTTAAAGTATGCTTAGGATCCTAACTCAATATTCTGAAAATTGTCCCAAGCAAAATAGCATCAGCCTTTCCTGCAGAAACTATAACTTAAGATAATTAAATATTTGATGATAGAAATTCTTTTTAATGCTAAAATTCTAGTTAATAAATACTGAAGCAATGATGGATTACAGTATCACCAATTGCAGCACCTAAAGAAATAATGGATCTAGGCCACATTGTTACTCGCTGCTAACACCAATAAATAAAAGGTTTGGGGGAAACATTATAATAGATGATCTATGCTGGACACACCTGAACCCACAGAAAAATCCCACAAACAAAAAAGAAATATACCAGTATTATGTTTCCTGATATAACAGAATATAAAATACAGAGCACCACTTATAAAGTATTCTTGCCCAAAGTCAGTATCAATCTGATCAAGTCTCAAGATCTAACCGCCAGTTTAGAACAAATATAGGAGAGGAAGGAACATGCAAATAACACCAATAAGAAGGCATCAGCAAAATCCAGAAAGTGAAAAATTCTACAGGACAGAAGTCTCAATTTAGTCAATAAAGAAAGATTAGAGTTTAAAAGGGACCTGAAAGATGTACCCATTAGTTATAGCCTTTATATGGATCCTGAATCAAACAATACCCTAAAATAAATAGGCGGACAACAAATTATTTAATTAATTTCTCTGAGACAATCTAAGAAATCTTACCAACGGATATTTCATATTAGGGAATAAGTTAATTTTAAAATTATTAATAATGGTTTTCTTGCACATCTCTTGTGACCCTTGCAAATCCATCTACTGATGTACATCCATGCAGACATCAAAAACTTTTGTACAAAACAGATGAACATAGGAGAAAGAAGAAGAAAGAAGAAAAAGTAAAAAAGAAAGAAAAAGTAAAAGAAAAAGAAAGGGAGGCAAACCATAAGATAAACTCCTTACTATAGAGTTACTGGAGGGAAGGTGGGTGGGGGGATGGGCTAAATGGGTGATGGGTATTAAGGAGGACACTTGTTGGGATGAGCACTGAGTGTCATATGTAAGTGAAGAACGACTGAATTCTATTCCTGAAACTAATATTATGCTACATGTTAACTAACTAGAATTTAAATTTAAAAAAAACATGAAACATAAAACAAAACAAAACACAACTTTGTGCAAAGATAATCTGACAGTAACTTGACCCTGGATGTAACACTACCTATTTCTATTCTAGGGCTTTTCTGATATCATACTACATGAAAATACAGAACTCAGCAGTGGTGGAGTTGGTGGTGGAGTGTTAAGGCCCATGTGTTCAATCTTTACAATAGTTAAGGGAAATTAAATGATAAATATTTCTTTTGGGCTCCCTGGATGATCAGGCCTTAAATTCATTGTACATGGCTCTTCAGAAGGTACCATTGGATTGACCATCATGCAACCCTGTATTGATTTTTTTCATATATTAATATTTTCTGCTATTAACTCTTGAACTTCAGAATAGCTTCCCAAATAAAGGACCTACTCATAAGAGTTTATATTAGGCTTTAATTGTAAGGAAACCCAGTTAAAGATATGACATGGTGATTATGTTTAAAAAGAGACATAATGAATTCCTATACTGTAGGATCCCGTGAGGTCTTTGTGGATGACATTATATGTTGTTTAGGATTTGCCAGTACAGTAAGTTCACAAGGGAAATTAAACACACCAATGAGGGACTAGATGAAACAAGATTGGCATAAGTCAATAAATGTTGAAATTGGGTAGTGGATGCATGAGGCTGATACTACTCTTCTCACATTTTTTCATGAATATTTTGAAAAAGATTTTTAAAAAGTCATATAGTAACTCTGTTGTTTATCTTTGTTCTGATCTTTTCCCTAGTATAAAATAGTGATTCTCAAATGGCGGTGACTTTGCCCCACATAGGAAACATCTGGCATTGCATGGAGACATTTTTGAATGTCACAAGTAGGAGGAGTGTGTGCTACTGACATCATTGGGGTAGATGCCATGGATGCTCCTTGTCACCTACACAGGGACACAGGACAAACCCCAGCCCCAAATATCAATAGTACCAATGTTGAGATACTCTGGCAGCATTACCATGCAAACTGAGGGCTGGTAGTGTCTTAGCCCTGTTTCTTCTATTTTTAATGATCTTCTCCATTAATTGCCCCAGTTTACTGTTCACCTGATTTATAGAATCCCTTTGTAGTTATTAACCCTTTGCATGGCAGAGAAAATAAAATCAATAATTTCAAATCAAATATTTGATCAAATATTTGATCAAATATCAAAATTTAAAAAGCAAAATATTTTTAGTGAGGGTAAAGCTCAATGTCCTTACTTTAAAAAAACATTTAATTTTAATATATATGAGTGTATCATAGTTTCCTCTAACTCTATAATGTGTACTATTTAAAATATTTGTGAAACTAAAATGTATGACCAAGATAACACAAAAGGCAGGGAGACTGTAAGGTGTTCTAAAATTCCAGTATCATAAAAGTAGTAAAATGTTTTATTAGAAATTAATACATCTACAAAAGTATGTTTTATCTCTAAGGTAACCAAAGAAAGATAAAAGAGTACATTATCATATATCGATAAAAGGGAAAGGAAATAATTATAGGAAACCAACCTTGAATTATTGGAGAGCAAACTTTTTTTTTCTATCCCTGTACACTTACAGTGGCAAGTGTATGTGTGTGGGAGGGTATGTGTGCTTGTGTGCACACACATACCTATACATGCTCTCAGTCTTAGGATCCAGATAATGAAATAAGTAGCCACCATCATTTTCTATGATGCCTAGACTGTGTAGATGTAATCAGAAGGTAATCACAAATTTAAAAAAAAAAAATCCTGAAACAGGTATCAAGTAGTGGAGGAATAATTCAAAAAAGGTTAAGCCTTGTCACATCTTGTAGGAGGTTTTGAATAAAAATCTTTCCAGAGAGCACAGTTAATTTAATTTAAAATTAAAATCTTGACTCTTTATTGACCCCCTTATTCTAAAACAGATGAACTAAGACTTAACGGATTTTTTAAAGTTAATTAGAACCTAGTTTAAACTGCACACCTAGTCCCAGAAGGAACATTTTACAGGTGTAACAGATGAATTCCTATTAAATATTTCATAGCCTAGTAGAAATTTCTAACAATTTATAAATATGTATAATAGGTCAAGTTTCTTGCTCTTACTCCATTTGTCAAACTAGGAGATATAAATCACTTAAATCAATCAGTTTGGAATGAAAAAGTTGATAGCCAAACATCTATTGAACATAAGGCAATACACTGATGAATGAAATCTATAAAAGTAATCCAAAATTCATAAAGAATCTTTAAATCTGTCAAGCTTAAATATCACCTGACATACAAATTTGTTATAGTAATCCCTGAGAAGTGTTAATATTTTTACATTAAAATATAAGGCAGCAAATTCTAATTTGGAGCTGTTCTAAATCGTTATATATTAATAATATTGTATAGTTCTAACATTTTTTACACTATTCTTTTTTCTAGTCCAAATAGAACATCCTTCCTCTTCTACATGATAGCTACATCACATGTTAGTTTATACTGAATACTTAGTAAAAGTCAGGCATACCTCTGACAGTTTTATCTCAATCTATTAAAGTATTTCTATGTTATAAATTAAGCCCTGCTTTTAGGAGAGAAAAAGGAGGCGCAGAGAACCTAAATTTCCCATGGTGTTAATCATTTAATCACTTAATCACTAGTTAGTTCTGGAGTCCTATTCATATCTACACTCTGGTTCCAGGGTCTGAGATTTTAAGTATTCTGCTCTATTGTGCCTGTTTCCAATAAATCATTTCCCAAATCAAATCCTAGGGATTTTTTTTCTACTCTTCTAGTCTAAAGGAAATCATATGCTTTTTTCTGCCCTAGTTAGCCATTTATTTGTTTTCGACAAGAACTTTTTACTTATTTATAATACATATAAACAAATTAAGCTTTATTTGAATTTTCCCACTATGTCTCCCAATTTTATTGAGATGTAATTGACATGCATCACTGTATAAGTTTAAGGCATACAGTATAATGGTTTGATTTACATATGTTATGAAATGATTACCACAATAAGTTTAGTTAGCCTCTATAATCTCATATAGATACAGAAAAAAAAATAAAGGATTTTTTTATCAGAAATAAACACAATATCCTGAATGAAATATCCTGTTCTATTCTGAACTGTAAATAACGCACATCACCAATTTATGTTCTACATCCATGCCATCTCTTAAAAACTCATCTCCCCCCTGCCAAATAGAGCTCATTCCAAAAACACTTGTGAAAAAAAACTGCAGGATACACTAAGATGATGTGGGAAACTATGTCATAAATATATTGGATCCCATTCAAAGTCCTATTTTCTGGCATATTTCCATTGTAAGTCCCTTCTTCTCTCTCCTCTTCTTCAAAGCACCAACTTTCCTCATTAAACTTCTATCCACATATGCAGGAGGATATCATCCACCTTCCTCCCAGCAACTGAATTCACTCATGGGCCTTGGTGATGGAGAATATGGAGTCATTATTTGTTTCATGGTGAAATTAAAGGGTTTATTTTACAGAATTATTAATATATAATTCAAACATCATGAAATTCACCCATATAAAGTACACAATATAATGATTTTTAGTATATTTACAAGCATGTGCAACTATCACCTTAGCCAAATTTTCACTATCTTAAAAAAACAAAACCCATAACACTATTAGCTGTCATCCGCCTATCTTTCTACCCCACTCCACAGCCCTAAGAAACCATGGATCTACTGGATGTATAGATTTCCATATTCTGGACATTTCATATGAATGAAATTATATAGTATGCTGTCTTACATAACTAGATTCTTTCACTTAGCATCATGTTCTCAAGGTTCACGTATCATGTTGTAGCATGTGTCAGTACCTCACTCCTTTTATGACCAAAAAATATGCCACTGTATTGATATGTTACATTTGGTTATCCGTTCACTAATTGATGGACATTTAGGTTATTTCCACCTTTTGGCTATTATGAATAATGTATCTATAAATATTTGTGTACATGTTTTTATGTAGACATGTTTTCATTTCTCTTGGGTAAATATCTAGTAGTGTGTTTTATAAGTCATATGGTAACTCTTGTTTAGTAGTTTGAGAATATCAGACTGTTCCCCAAACTGCCTATAAATCCCCACCAACAGTGCATGAGAGTTCCAATTTTCCCATGTCTTCACCAACACTTGTAACTATATGACTTTTTGATTCTAAATATGTGGAGTAAATTTTCAAGACCTTGGATTTAGCATAGAATTCTTAGATATACATGAAAAGCATAAACAACAAAAGAAAAAAAAGACTGTACTTCATCAAAAGTAAAAACTTCTGGGGGCACCTGGGTGGCTCAGTTGGTTAAGCATTCAACTTTGGCTCAGATCATGATCTTGTGATTGGTGGGTCTGAGCCCTGTGTCAGGTTCTGTGCTGACAGCTCAGAGCCTGGGGCCTGCGTCCGATTCTGTGTCTCCCTGTCTCTCTCCCCCTCCCCCCACCTCTAAAATAAATAAGCATTAATTTTTTTTTAAAGTAAAAACTTCTTCAAAGGATACAATCAAGAAAGAAAAAGACAACCCATGGAACAGGAAAAATATATGTAAATCATATATCTGATAAGGGACTTGCATCTAGAATATATAAAGAGGCCTTGCAACTCAATAGTGAAGTAACAATTTAATTTTTAAAATGAGCATAGTATCAGAATAGATATTTCTCCAATGAAGACATACAAATCACCAGTAAGAGCATGAAAAGATGTTTGACATCACTAATTATCAGAAAAATACATATCAAATCCACAATGAGATACTAGTTCACACCATTAGGATAGCCAGAATCTAACCTGTGCCTTTGGGTTGAATTACAATTTTCCTTTTTGTTTTCCATATGTCTGTCTTTTCTGTTCCTCTACTCTTCCTTTACTGCTTTTTTTTCCCTTTTTTTAAATTAAGTAGACATTTTCTCTCTTTTTAAAATTTTTATTTATTGATTTTGAGATAAAGAGGGAGAGAGCATGTGCACACACAAGCAGGGGAAAGGCAGAGAGATAGGGAGACACAGATTCCCAAGCAGGCTCCATCCGCTCCATCAGTGCAGAGCCTGATGCGGGGCTCAAACTCACGAACCCCAAAATCATGACCTGGGCCGAGATCAGGAATTGGACACTTAACTGTCTGAGCCACCCAAGCACCCCTTAAATGGATATTTTCTAATGTAGCATTTAAATTAATGATTTTCACTATATTTTTAGGTTATTTTACTGGTTGCTATAGCATTTACCATAAACATACTAATTTACCATAATTAACTTCAAATTTATGCTAGCTTAATTCCAGTAATATATAGAAATATTACTCCTAAATAGTTCTATATGTTTTCCCTTTGTGATGTTATGCATATTACAAATATTAATATTAAAAACTAAACAATACATTATTATTATTTTTCAATCTATAGTCTTTTCCTTAGACTAATACAGCTTAGCTCATTATAGCTTTGCTCCCATCCACTACCGTTGTGCTAGAATTGACAATTATACTACACACCTATTACATTTCTAGATGTATAAGCCATATATATATATATATATATATATATATATATATATATATATTTATAAGCCATATATACATATATATATGTGTGTGTGTATGTGTGTGTGTTTGTGTATTATACAATTTTGTTGTTTCGTATGTATAGTTTTATATGTATAGTTATGTATGTTTTGTACAATTAATTTTTAAATCATTTAAGAGAAGAGAAAATATGCATTTATATTGTCTTTCATAATTATATATTTAACTTTACTGGTGCTCTTTTGTGTGTTTGTGTGTAGAATCTAATTATAATCAGAGTTTACTTGCTTTCATCCTAAAGATCTCCCTTTATTATGCCTCACAAGATGAGTATGCAAGCAGCACATTCTTTCAGTTTTGATTGTTTTGAAAGTTTATTTGATTTCCATTTTGAATGATAACACCCCTGGATTTAAGATTTTCAACTGTTTTTGTTGTTGTTGCTATATTTTGTTGGTTTTTTTTTCCATGAACACATTGAACATGTCATGCCATGACTTTCTGAGAAGTCCACTGTAAATCATATTGAGATTCCATTTGAAGTTAAAAGTCATTTTCCCATCACTTATTTCAAATTTTCTCCTTGTTTGGGACATTCAGCACTTTTACTCTGATGTGACTATGGATCTATTTGCATTTATGTCACTTGGATTTCATTAAGTTTATGTATGTAAAGGTTATTGTTTTTCAGTATATTTGGAGAAATTTTAGTACTTATTTCTGAGATATTTTTTTCTGCTTCTTTCTTCTCCTGCTAGTACTCGTATTAAGAATATGCTTCTTTCCTTTAATGGTTTTTTCATTTCTCTGAAGCTATGTTTATTTTTCTTCATTACTTTTAAAAAAATTTTCTTGGGGCGCCTGGGTGGCGCAGTCGGTTAAGCGTCTGACTTCAGCCAGGTCACGATCTCACAGTCCGTGAGTTCGAGCCCCGCGTCAGGCTCTGGGCTGATGGCTCGGAGCCTGGAGCCTGCTTCCGATTCTGTGTCTCCCTCTCTCTCTCCCCTCCCCCGTTCATGCTCTGTCTCTCTCTGTCCCAAAAATGAAATAAAAAAACGTTGAAAAAAAAATTTTTCTTGAGCTTGCAAACTATTGCTGTATCTTCAAGTTCACCAATTTTTTGTTATTTTAATGTTTGTTTATTTTTGAGAGAGAGACAGAGCGTGAGTGGGGGAGGGGCAGAGAGACAGGGAGACAGAGAATCCCAAGCAGGCTCCAGGCTCTGAGCTGTCAGCATAGAGCCTGACGCAGGGCTCAAACCCATGAACCACAAGATCATGATGTGAGCCGAGTTCCAACCCTTAACCGGCTGAACCACCCAGGTGACCCAAAAAGTTCACTAATTCTTTACACTACCAGTTAAAATCTGTTAAGCCTCTAGTGAATTTTAAAATTTCAGCTGTACTTTTAAAATCCTGAATTTCCTTTTGCTTTTTCTTAAACTATCTTTTTATTGATGTGTTCTCTTTGATGTGACAATATTCTCATACCTTCCTTTACTTTTAAGATCATGCCTTCATTCTGTGAACATAATATCTATGTTGAACTTTTTATTTGTTAAATCTAGCATTTGAGGCCTCTCACAGCAGTTTGTGTTTTGCTACATGGTCATATTTTCCTGTTGTTTTACATGCTTTATAATTCTTTGGGTAGAAACTGGACATTTTAGGTAATATATTTTATCTAATTGGTATATATTAATATAAATGAATTAATATATATAAAATATAAATGTATACTTCTTCCCAGGGGCTTGTTATTGTTATTTGCTTGTTTATGTGTTTAGTGACTGGCTGGATTATTTTAGTGTAGTCTACTTACTTCCACAATATTAAGCCTTTGATGCTGCTCCTCAGGGAGGTACAATTTTGGGTATGCTCATGCTATCCTTGAGACAGTATTATTTTTGGTGGGGTTCCCTTCTTCTCTTTCCCTGACTGCACCCAGCTGCTAAACTTCACATGGCCAACTGACTGCTCTATTATTTTCAACATTCCCTGAGGCATAAATTGCTACACAAACTAACCCAATCAAATTATGCATTCTCAAAAGGAATAGTTTCTGGAATCAGTGTTTGATGTTTATTTTAAACCCAAGAGCATTTCTCACAAATGTCGTATTCCCTATTATCGTCTACAAACTAGCCGGGCTTCAGTCTAAGCTGTATGCTCATTGAATACATGAATCTCCTCCTGATTGTCTTTGTCCACTACCTCCACAATTCTAGCAAGCACCCTTAGACTTGAATTTCTCCACGCTCTACTGAAAATTAAATCCATTACATTTGGTAGAGATGAATGGCTGTTTTAGGGCCTGTTTCTCCCTACAGGTAAAATATCTGAGCCAGGACTCTGGAGTTAGAGGCAAGGACACTGTCAAGCTTTTCTCTGAGTGACATCCCCGACTTGAATTGTTGAGCACTTGGTAGAGGGTCAGACAGAGACTTGCCTTTCTTTGCATAGGACCACCACCTCAAAATCTGAAGCAATCACAACTGGGGCCACAGTATTCTCAGCATGCTATACGCATGGTAGAGCCTCCAATCCATGAGAGAGGGCTGGGAAGAAGAGAGGTTCCATCTCTGGGTCACAGATGCCCAAGACAGCCTTAGCAACAGGTAGCTGGCAACCTGATGAGAAAGGCTGATGCCTTGCTCCTCCCAGGAAGAAAGCTGAGTGGGAGCTCAATAGACAGGGAGACTTATTTTCTTAGCTACATCAGTTTGGAGTGGTATCTCTGCCTCACTGAGGTGAGAGCAGGGAAGGGAGCAATCCTTGATCACATACCACATTTTTTCCTTTCTTAGTAAATTTTCACAGACTTTCTGGAGTGGATATTTCTTTTTTTATTATTTACCTTGAGGTCCATTTGAAAAGGGTTTAAATGATTTTGTTTTTATAATTTTCACTAGTTTCACTGGAGAGCATGTCAGTGGAACCTCATACACTGTCATGCCAGAAGCTGATGTCTTTAAATTAGATGTCTTAAGCGACATAAAATGACAATAATTGTCCCATTTCACCTGAATCAAACTTTTTTTACTCTGGGAACCCAGGACAAATTCCAGTATTTGACCCATATGTACTGGGAAGGACTACAGTTAGGCACATTTCTCTATCTTCCCCAGGAACTTGGTGAACTACAAGGTGCGATTACCTTTTTCTTTTCCCTTAGAAAGTCCTATGATTCCTTTCTTTAGCTCCTCAAGATAGGTATCACTTTTATGTGAAGTTGGCACAGAATGCCAGTTTCCACCCCCCTCAATACAATGTAAATAATGAATAAAGTATTGAAAAAATAGGTTTTGATGCCAGAAATGTTAAAATCAATCATCTATTTATACAATTTAATTTTACAATAATTTTAAATATATTGTTTAATTTATACTCAAACTATATGATGAGATACTAGCATCTACTTTTTTTCTTTCACCTTATACATTTCTTTATTGTTTGAATCATTCGCAGTAATTATCTGTTCATATTTACTATCTATTCTTACATAATACTTTTTTTAATTTCTAAAAACTATTTATGTGTGGGCAGGAAGGAAACCACAGACATTAAGAAGATGGGTAAGAAATAATTAAGCTAAGGCAGGTTTTCTCAGCCACAGAACTACTGGCATTTTGGAACAAATAATTCCTTGGTTTGGGGAGGGGGAGGGCTTTCCTATGCATTGTAGAGTGTTTAGCAGCATCCCTGGCCCCTACCTGCTCGATACTGGTAGCACATCCTCCCTATTCCCCATTAAATCATAACAATCAAAAATGTCCACAAACATTGCCATATTTTCCTACAGGGCAAAAATGTCCCCACATTCTACCCACCTTCACACTGGGAGTCACTGAATTAAGGAATCAAATATTCTGAGAGGCCTTTCCTAGTTCCTCAATCAGAATTGGAATTTCCTGAAATTGTCCCCACATAGTCTCAATTAGTAGTCATTTCATTGTTTGCCTCCAATAGACTGTGAACCTGTTCAAAGCAGGTGTTTAGGTTGATTAAATAGTTGTGTCTTGAACTGTTCCTCAAACTGTAGACTGAGACCACCGTCATCAACAGCACCTGATCAGGTGCTTAACCATTATTGAATGAATGAATAAATGTATCATTCTCTTTTAAATTTTTTTTAAAAGAATTATTTGGATAGAGACAGAGACATTGTGAGTGGGAAGAGGCAAAGAGAGAGGAGACAGAATATCCCAAGCAGGCTCTGTGCTGCCAGCGCAGAGCCAGATGTGGGACTTGAACTTACAAAACCACGAGATAGTGACCTGAGCTGAAACCAAGAGTCGGATGCTTAACTGATTGATAATTTTATCATTTTTCTATGACAAATGTCCACTCTTCATCTTCACATTCCTCTGCATGATATCCTTAAAAAGTGTCACGGTGATTTCACTGTTTTCAGGAACAGGCCAGACTACAACCACACTATGAATTTTTTATTCCAGGTTGACAGCTATGAGTTTTAGAAGACTTCCTTAGGCTTCTTCTTGTCCAAATTACTGCCAGTTTATCTGGTTGCCATTTCTTGGTACACTCAACAATCAACTCCTGGTAGGAAGCCACAAACTGGAATTTGGGTGCATGTTTTACCACATGCTGTCGCCTCTTCCAAACTGAAGCCATGATGATCAGTCGTGGAGGCAGTTCTGGGTTAGCAGTACAGCATCTTTAACAAAGTAGAGGGCCCAAAGCAGAGGAGCTTTGTGTCGATGTCCGTACTTTAAAAACCTCCACTACAACTTGAAATGATGTTTGGGATCTATAAGCCTTCTCCCTGTTTCACAGGTAAATCCCATCTTAGATGAATGGTCCAGTCAAGAACAGTATGATACACATGTCAGGATGAGTGAGAGGAGGTTTCCTCATGGAACCTCCACCCCACCTCAGGGGCTATATGATGTGTATTCTGGAGGATTCTAATTCCACTCTTGGGCGGAGTCTGGACATGTTCTCTCAGCGCCACTCATCTGCCACCAGTAGCAAGCCCTCCATGCCCACCAGAGCCACATGGAACAGCCCCCTGTACTCTCTCTTGAAGTGATTTTTAGATTCAGAGAGTTGATATTTGCAAAGCTAAATAAATAATTTTGCTCAAAGTCAAAAATAGAGCCAAATTTTCCAAATTCTTACTAAAAGAAGTAACATGTATAAGTTGCATAGCCTTGGTTAAGTTATTAAGCTCACTCTGAAGTGCTTTCCTCATCTGAAAATACCAATTTTCATCTTTACTGAGTTAAGAGAATTGGAAGCTATGACATAAGTGGAAATATATGAAGGATTTTAAAAGACTGGTTGTTTGTATTTTACTACCTTTTTCCTTGTACACAGGTGGTAGCAACTTAAAATCCAGCATTTTTAATGAATATAAATTCAAAATTAGTTTTACACTATATGTGACAAATAGCCTTAGAATGTCAAATACCAATATAAGTATTGTTATAAGTATATATGCTTACATTTTCTAAAAAGGGAAAACCTTTTGCTTAAAAAAAAAGCTTGACCTTATTCAACATGCACATACTCAATGAACTTATTACAGAATTGTTTTAAGTATTAAAGAAGAAGCACCTAGATTCCTAGGTTTCAACACTAGATCATACTGATGTCAATTTAACATTTATTTATTTTTGAGACAGAGAGAGACAGAGCATGAACGGGGAGGGTCAGAGAGAGGGAGACACAGAATCTGAAACAGGCTCCAGGCTCTAAGCTGTCAGCACAGAGCCCGACACGGGGCTCGAACTCACGGACCGCGAGATCGTGACCTGAGCCAAAGTCGGCCGCTCAACCGACTGAGCCACCCAGGCGCCCCTGAGGTCAAGTTTAAAGATGTTTAGTATACTGTCAAAAAATTTTGTTTAATTTTGAAATGCATTTATATGTAAAAACTTGATTTAATGATGTTTTTATACTACAGTATAAAAGAGCTACCTAATAATTGAAAAGGGACAAAAATACAACACTATTTATCTACTAGCATCAGTATATTGCAAACTGTTACTGTAAATTCAATCTCTAGTAATTTTAAAAAACTGCAAATTATTAATCCTAAATAAAGCATCTTGGCTACTGAACTTAGTTGAGTTGAATATAAAGGATCAAAGGATTAATTGCTGATTAGTTGAATGGTATTCTTACTTTAAGAAAATAATTTAAATTATCTAAGGTATCAGTGCATGTTACAGATGCAAAATGACCTTTAAAGCACAACTATCAGTAAGTTTTACTCATTTTCATCCATCATAAAGCCAACTGTTTTTATGACAACACAGTTGGCATTAGCTCAAAGGTATTAGTCTCTCTGTTGGGACACTGTGTTGACAACATTCTCCCGTTGCTTGTCCATTTGCTTTACTTGGCAAGTCCCCAGATTAATTAAAAAGAAATACCTACAATAAGAATGAAATAGTATGATTATTCTCATAAAGTGATCTGAGAATAAATTAACACGAGCCTAAAAAGAATAGCAGAATAAACATTTCAGTATAAATACTTAAGGAATATTACTATGTGAAAATGAAGACTACTTTCAACTATGGCATCTGGTATATTTGGAAAGTGTTCCTTCCAATATTTCCTTCCATGTAATATCAGAGTCTTATGACTAAAAGCCATATGACTACTGCATTGGGTGATACACAAGAAATACCAAACAGTTTCTATTAAGAAATTATATATCACACTCTCTTCCAGAAATTATGAGTCTAAAATCTCAAATAATACTTTATACTTCTGGAGTATGATGAGTATGACTTCCAAGAAGGCTTTAAAGTTGAGAAATTCAGTCATTCATTCATCAGTGCAGTGAGGCTTCCAAAGTCTGGAGCTATAAATACAATGATGCTAAAGGATTTCTATATCACAGCACACTAACATAAGCAAATATACCTTTTGTGACAATGAATTCTATGTCATAATAGTGGTTTCACTTACTCATAAATTTTTTTCAGCTTCTATCTTTAAATTATAAACTTATTATATTAAACCAGTAAAAGGTTATAAATTTGTGCAATGATATTAAATAGCTCTATTTTATAAATAATCTAATATTAAAAAATAATATTAAGAAAATATTCACCTTTCAATCTGTAAAAGTGTATTATTCTCCTTAGAGAAATTTAGATTAATAACATTTTTCATTTTCTTAAATGTTTACTTATTTATTTTGAAAGAGAGAGAGAGAGAGAGAGAGAGAGAGAGAGAGAGATAGATAGAGAGAGAAGAAGGAATGGAGAGAGAGAGAGAGAAAGAGAATCCCAAGCAGGCTCTGCTCTGTCAGAACAGAGCATGATGCAGGGCTTGAACTCACAAACTATTAGACCTAGACCTGACCCCAAATCAAGAGTCAGATGCTTAACCTACTGAGCCACTCAAGTACCCCTAAAGTTATATATTTTAAAACAATTTCCAATGCAATTGGATGTCATGTCCATTCATTTGTAAATCCATTTTTCTTCTTCAGTTATCTTTTACTACATGTAGATATTTTAAAACATTATCACTGTCTGAATCATAGGACTATGCAAGAGAATGTTTCTAAAATTTCAGAAAAGGCAATCATCTATGGAAAAGTCTACAACAAAGATTACTCTCTCCTCCTATAAAAGAATATGCTAGTGTATCAAGGTGAATGGTATATTAAATATTAAAGTGTATATTAAAATGCTATAATGTGGTCTTTATTTCTTATAAATGTTTTATAATATATTCTATATATTTTTAAGAAATAAAATGTTTTTACAGTTATACAATATAAGACTCCATGATATTAAAAAGCATTATATAGCCTCATGTCTGTGATTAATTGATCTAAAGCTTCTGAAACTCAGCTTAACATGTACAGATTCATATGGAAGATTTAGTAGTCTTACAGGCAAATTATGAAAGTGCCTTAATATTGAAACTAATAATAATGATAGTTATAATCATATTAGATGACAAACACTTATAAGAACTTAAAATATGCTAGGTATTTTAAAGAAATATTTGAAGATGCTAGATATATTCTATGAGAGCTTAAATCAGTAATTCATGGGATATAAGTATTCTAGCTTTTTAAGGGATAAAGCACGAAAATAAAATACAGACAATATTAAATACAGCAAAGAGGAAGGAAGCAGTAAAAATGCAGGATTAAACAATAAAATTGGACATCTATTTTAGATGATTATATATATTATAGATTCACCTACTAAAATAAAGAGTAGCTTAGAATTAAAATAAGTAAATTAGGGGGCGCCTGGGTGACTCATTTGGTTAAGCATACAACTTCTGCTCAGGTCATGATCTCTCAGCTTGTGAGCTCGAGCCCTACATTGGGCCCTGTGCTGACAGCTCAGAGCCCGGAGCCTGCTTCAGAATCTGTGTCTTCCTCTCTCTCTGCCCCTCCTCCATTCATGCTCTATCTCAAAACTAAATAAACGTTAAAAAATAACAAAATATATATAAATATAAAAAATATATAAAATAAGTGAATTAGTGGTGGAGGCGACAATGCATATAAAAATGCATTTGTTTGACAAACGTGAAATACTATGACTTGCAGAAACTGAAAGCACAAATATGTTATGGCAAACCATTTAAATTTATACAAACATAATGCAGAGTTTAGGAGATTTATAAAGTTTAAGTATAAAGGGAAAATTATACAACTGCAAATTCTGCTTGTGTTTTGCTTTTAACGTTATGTATTTCCTGAGTATAATTGAACTAGATCTTAAAATAAACTAACAATCAAAACAAAACAAAATGCTCCCAACCGAAACAAACAAACAAAAATCCAATTCCCCAATACAACAACTACAAAGTTTCAAAGATACTTCTTGAGTTAAGAAAAAATAAGGTAAATATATATCCAAGATCCAATAACACAAGAAAAATCAACTGAAACCTGAACAAGGCCAGGTGAAATATGCAATGTTAAAGAAAGACTTGTTCTGTAGGCAAACTGCTATCTCGGAACTGAACTTAGTGCTTCCAAAACAAAATGGTATTGTGTACCAGAAATGATACCTAAAGTGTAAATATAAAGACTTTTTGGCTTATTGTTTGAATTTCTTTAAATAAAAATTTACATTTAAACAATAATAAAATCAATGTTTTATGTGTTTAAAATATATTTAGCACTAAAATGTATGTCGCTCATAGCACAAAACCAGGAGGGGAGAACATTAAATGTAATGTAAGAATCCTAACTCATATAATATGGTTTACATGCAGACTGATAAATTACAGAGGTACATGAGAAATCCTAAAACCACTTAAATAATAAAACAAAATTATAGTTAATTAGTCATCAAAGGAGATAATATGGAATAATAAAAATATGCAACTAATCCAAAAGTAGGCAATAAAGAGGAGAAAAAGGACATAAAAAGGAAAGGACAAATAAAAAGAAATAGCAACATGCAAGATATAAACCTAACCATATTAAAAAGAACAATAAACTCAATGGTGTAAGTAACTCATTGAAAGGGCAGAGATTGTCAGACTAAATTAGTATTAGATATATACCATGTTCATAACATGGTTAATGTCAGTTCCCAAATCAATCTACAGAGTTTACAAAATGTCAAAATGTCAGCCTTTTTTCTGGCAGAAATTAACAACATAATTTTAAAATTCATATGAAAATGCAAAGACCTAGGATATCTAAAACAACCTTTATAAAAAACAAAGTTGAAGGACTTCTAATTCTTACTTTAAACATTACTATAATGCTACCGTTATCAATAGAGTGTCCTATTGGGATCAAGATCATATGAATAAATCGATAGAACATCCTAGAGAGTCTAGAAATATACCCATGAATATATACGCAGTTGATTTTTGATAAAGGTACAACAGGCAAAAATTCAGTGGATAAAAATAATCTTTTCAACAAATGGTGTCAGAATAGATATCTATATGCTTTAAAAAATCTTTAACCCATATGTCAAGCTTAACAAAAATTATATGAAAATGGGTTAGAGATCAAAATGTAAAGCCTAAACTCCCCCCAAAATTTTTTTACAAGGAAACATAGGGGAAAAAATATTTGGATGGTGGCAAAAATAGGTACAATTCCAAAAGCATGATCCATAAAAGAAAATTTTTAAAAAGTAGTTAATCAAAATTAAGATTTAAGAATCTTCATTCAAAAGGCATGATTAAAAGAATGAAAATAAAAGTCCCAGACTGGGAGATATATAGTATATCTAAAAACAAAACTTCTATCCAGAATATATAATGAACTCTCAAAACTTAAACAAACAGGGGCACCTGGGTGGCTCAGTCAGTTAAGCGTCTGATTTCAGCTCAGGTCATGATCTCATGGTGAGTTCGAGTCCCATGTCAGGCTCTGTGCTGACAGCTCAGAGCCTGGAGCCTGCTTCAGATTCTGTGTCTACCTCTCTCTCTCTCTCTCTCTCTCTCTCTCTCTCTCTCTCTGCCCCTCCCCCACTAGTGCTCTCTGTCAAAAATAAATGTTAAAAATTAAAAAATAAATAAAACTTAAAACAAGATTATAGACAGAAGTTCTGAGACAATACTTTTGTACAAAAATACACAGATGGTAAATACATGAAACATCCTCAGTATCATTAGTCAATAGGGAAATGTAAATTAAAACCACAACAAATGTAAATAGTTCCACCTCCTTGGAAATTGTCAGTTTCTTAAAATGTTAAACATACACCTACCATATGACACAGCTATTCTGTCCTACATCAGCTTATACCTAGTCTTGGGGGCAAGCAATTGTGTTCTTGAAGTAAGCCTCTTTCTTTCTGTCCCTTAGTGGACACGGTGAGGCAGACCTGCTTTACTCATTTAGGTAGCTGTTTGGATAACTGGACTCTCATGTGATCCATGTTTTTCACTTTTTCAATATTTTCTTCATTCACATTCATCCTTTCCACTCCGTTTTCCTTCTCTATTTTCCATGTATGTGTCTCTCTATTATCTCTTCCTCTCTCACTTCTACCCCTCCCATTTCTGTAATCTACCTGACTAGACAGGTTCTAAGATACATATGTAAGTTACGAATTAGCATTAAGTTTTTATTGGGTTGTAGGTGCTTGTTGACTGTGTGTTCTCTTTCATTCAGAATCCTGGGAGCTCAGAGAAGTTGACTGAATTGCCCAAGTTATCTCAATATGTAAGTGATGGGATTATAAATCATATTAAATTTTCTTTTCTTCATGCTTATGAGTATACAGATCAACTTAATCGATCATGAATATGCATATTAGCAGAATTATTTAGTTGATATTGACACAAATGAACAAATTTTACATTATGAAGTTTATATATTATGGAAAATGAAAATATTTCATGTCTTTCCATGTTTTTTTAAACATTTTTTTCACTGTTCTACTTTTAAATTGCCATGCCTGTGTTGTGTTTGAAGTAATTAATTATTTGAAACATTTAACAACACAAAGGATTCTTATTTTATTAGTACATATGACAAATAATTTAGGTATATTTATAAATCTATTGCAAATACGATTATCACCAGCTGTCAAAAATACTCACTAATACATAAGAGTAAATAAATAAATACTTCTGACATTAAATCTAAAATTTTATACTTGCCTTTTGAATAAATCTGAAAATATATATTCAACTGTGAGAAACATGGATACTTGGAAAATATAATGTCAAAAAGAACAATGGGGCCCAACTATTTGCCTAATAAGGCATTCAATATTCTCCAGATTTCACATCTTACTCTTAGCCTAAATTTTCCTGTATTCCTTTTTCATGTTGTATTAATGGTTCAATTTTGGATAGATAATGCAGTTACCTTCTCTCAAACTTGCCTCAAGCTGAAGAGGAGAACAAATTGATATAAAATCTACCTAAAAAGGAAAATATGCGATACAGAAATAGCACTTGGAAAGTACTATAGAATAAATTGTCTCATAATTGTTTTCACAGTTATTACTGAAAACACTGAATACCAAGTAAAACGTTGAGTTTTACAGATGAATGCAATTTTAAAATGGCATTTGTAGTACACAAACTTCATAGTTTTTACCTGTTTTAAAAAGTGCAGGAGTGCAACGTATCCTAAGATTTGTTTTCTGCCAGAAACAGAAATTAAGAGAACATGATCTTTGCCAATGTGTAAGTTAATAAATAGTTCTCAGTGTTCACCCTAGAAGCATGTGTAGTCCATTATCCACAGAATTGTATGGGATTAAAAAATTCCATCAAAGAGAAAAAAATGTACTTTAAACATAAATTTGTGATTCATAAAAGCACTTCAAAATGAAAACAGAGACAGAAATTGATTTTTAAAATATGTTCATGTTACCTCTAAATTTATAATAGTATATTGCTCTGAACAACTCTTTAACACATCTCAGTACTAATTTGCTGAATTTGTCATCATATGCTCATCTCTAGATTAGTAGCAATGTGATAGTTGCTTTTTTAGTATTTAAATTTAGAAACACTACCCACACTACAAATTGTTTTTAAAAGATGAAAATAAAATAAAATAAAATAATTATTAAATATTCTCTGTGTGCATGGATGAGTGTATGTGTGTGCATGTAATTTTTAAGTATTTCCTGCTAGCTATGTTTTCATAAGCCTATAAAATGAGAATTACCATCACAATATTTACTAAGTACAATTACCATCATATTTCTTTACCAGTTATAGTTCCTCCTCCCCACATTGTGAGATTAGTAATAGCTCCATAAAACTAAGACACAGTAAAGTTCAAACGAAACAGAAAGAATATATTTTATATTTACAAACTATATATTTATATTTAATATATACACTTCTATTATTATTTAGGTTTTTGAAATAACATTTGAATCTGCTTATGAATCTGCCTTCTATCTAAATGCCAATGCCTGAACCACAAGGTAAGTTTTATCTTTAGGCATACATTTTCCTGACAACACATATGATTAAAGATGAGCATATTAACAAGAAAAAGATAATATCAAAAGACAAATAATATTATGAGTGAGAAATTAGCAGAAAAGGAATTATAGAGATGGGAAAATTTCTCTGACTCATTAATTAATTTTTAAGTGTTTATTTATTTATGAGAGAAGGTGGGAAGAGAGGCAGAGAGAGAGGAAGAAAGAGAATCCCAAGCAGATTCCACACTGTCAGTGCAGAGCCCAAGGCAGGGCTTGATTCCATGAATCAAAAGATCATGATCTGAGCTGAAATCAAGACTCAGATGCTTAACTGACTGAGCCACCCAGGGACCCCATCTCTAATTAATTAATTTAAAAATATAAATTGAATCAATAATAAAATAGCACTCAACATATTTTGCCCTTGCAAATATTTGAAAACCTGATTATGCCGTTTTTTTTGTTTTTGTTTTTGTTTTTGTTTTTTAAGATATAGGGATATAGAAAGGGTCATGCACTGTTGGTGGCAGTGCTGCCTGATGTAACATTCTGGAAAGCAACCTGGCAATAATTTAATTCTGGGTGTACAATTTTAAAAAGATGTCCACAAGGAGACCATGGTATGAATATTCAATGGAACAATATGTATAGTCATTACTAGATGAAGACAGTCATAGGGAGATTGTATAAGAAAGTTTCAGTATATATATAAAACATACCATAGAATATTATGAAGCAGCTGAAAGAAACATTTTAGTTGTACCACACATATAAGTAATAGAAAACAAAGTGCCCAGTGAAAAAAATTAAGTCTCTATAATACCATTTCTATAGACAAAAATGCCATACACATAAAGAATCTATGTAATTGTGGCAAAACATGTACAAAAATATCACACATGTTAAAAGTTTTTTTGTTTTTGTTTTAGAGAGAGGAAAATGTGAGTAGAAAATATAGATAAAAAGGGATAAATAAAACAAGATAAAACCAGAAAGAAGCCTTACATAACCAAAGAGAATAATAAATGTTCAGCTGAGCTGTATGATTATTTCAGTTCTCTGCCCTTTGCTGTGAGTAGAGATTGTGAATAAATAAGTGAGTGAATGTGACTGATGGGACTTTATGTAATTAATTACATGAATGTTTAGATTCAGAAAACATACTTCTCACAATTAGGATTAGGAGGAACTCACTTATAAATATTGTAGAGAAACTACAGAAACTAAAGAAAACCAAATATCTCAAAAGGAAGACATGGCAAAATGTCAGTAAGATTAACAGTAGACTTCTTAGTAATTGGGGAAAGGAATGATATATTCACAATGATGAGAAACAATAACTTCAAACAAGAATGGTATGGCCTCCTAAACAATCATTCATTGTCAACTCCAGCCACCTTTTGCCTTGCATTCAGCCAATATCTCCTCCAGAAGCAAACTGTTTCAAAATAATTCTGAGCATATTTTTCCAAAGTGTATAAAATACCTGTTTTCAAAACAGAATACACAGAAGGGATTGCGCTTAAAAGAAATGAAATATGAAGAAATAGTTATTTAGATTATAAAAGAGCTGAGAGCCACGCGGGACAGTAAAGCAAACCAAAATAGTGCAAGAACATGTGTCCTGTTTCTATCAAAAAGATGGAGGAATGTAGATAATGCTGCTATAAACGTTAGGGTCCATGTATTCATTTGAATTAATATTTTTGTATTCTTTGCATAAATACCTACTAATGCAATCTCTAGGTCATAGGGTAGTTCTATGTTTAATTTTTTGAGGAAACTCCTTACTGCTCTCCAAAGTAGCTGCACCAGTTTACATTCCCACCACGGGGCAAGAAGATTCCCCTTTCTCCACATCCTTACCAGCAACTATTGATTCCTGTGTTGCTGATTTTAGTTTAGTTTGCTTTTATTCTGACAGGTGTGAGGTGATAGCTATTGTAGTTTTGATTTTCATTTCCCTGATGATGACTGATGCTAAGCACCTTTTCATGTGTCTATTGGCCATCTATATGTCTTCTTTGGAAAAAAAAGAAAAAAGGTCTATTCATGTCTTTAGCCAATTTTTTAATTGAATTATTCTTTTTGTGGGGGTTTATCTTTTATGTTCTTTATGTATTTTGGATAGTAACCCTTTATCCGTAAATAACTTCTCTCATCCAGTAGATGTCTTTTAGTTTTGTTGGTTGTTTCCTTTGCTGTGCAGAAGATTTTTATTTTGATGAAGTCCCAATAGTTTGGTTTTGCTTTTGTTTCCCTTACCTCAGGAGACCTATCTAGAAAGAAATTGTTATGTCTGATGTCAAGAGGTTACTGCCTGTGTTCTTCTCTAGGATTTTTAATACTCAGCCATAAAAAAAAAAGAATGAAATCTTGCCATTTGCAATGACATGGATGAAGCTAGACGATATTATGCTAAGTGAAATGAAATCAGTCAGAGAAAGACAAATAACATATGATTTCACTCATGTGTGGAATTTAAGAAACAAAACAAAGGAGCACAGGGAAAATAGAGACAGAGTCAAGCCAAGAAACAGACTCTCAACTCTAGACAACAAACTGATGGTTACCAGATGGGAGGTGGGTGGGTGGGGGGGGAAATAGGTGATGGGGATGAAAGAGGGCACTTGTGATAAACCCGGTGTTGTATGTAAAATAACTATTAAATATAATTATTAAATATTAATATTAAATATTAAATATGGATATAGATAGTTGTAGGTCTTAAACCACGTCAGTCCATGTTTACTATTTTTCAAGATTGGTAAATAAAGTGTGTAAATCTCTATCTCTCCTTTTACAAAATTACATACACAGTAGAGTCGTGGGTTTCTTTTAGACTGTATGGGTTAGCAAACTATTACTGTAAAGGCACAGAAAGTATTTTTGGCTTGTAGGGGAAACAGAGTCTGTTGCTACTACTCAACCATGCTGTTATAGGATGAAAGGAGTCATAGACAACATGTAAATAAATAGCATAGCTGGATTCACTCTTCCAGAAGGGACACTTGGCCTGTGACCCACTGTTTGCCAATCACTGCCTTAGACTAAAACTTCACACTAGTGATGGCTTCAAAGTTAACTAATTATTTTAAAATAAATGTCGTCTGCTTTAGAAAGCTGTAGAATTTTAAAGACAGCCATTTATTTCCTTGCAAGTAGTAAAATGATTACAAGCATTGTTGAATTTGCCTCATGCCTGTAAATTTATCACATAACCTGGAAATTACTTGAACTAGAAAAGGAAAATAGGAAGGAAGAAAGAAGGAAAGAAGGAAGTAATGAGGTGGAAGGAAGAAAAGAAAATTATAATAATTCTCTTATGTAATGACTTAATTCAGAGCTTTCAGAAATTCCAAGTATCTTGTATTAACTTTTGACCTGTCATCCTCATTATCTTCTCCATGCTAAAGAGAATGACTCTTACCTACGTTGATGAAAACATTGTCCTAACTCAAAACTTTTCAGAAGCAAAGGAGAAAAACTGGATGCAATTTATGTTATTTTACTCTCCAAAGTGTATGTGTATATATAGTTTCATATATACATTCTACTCTTAGATACAGATATAATCTCATATATACATTTATATGTATATTTGTGAACTAAAGAAATAAATGAAGACAGATCAGGTTTATGTAAAACAATAAAGGAGAGAATTCTACGTTATTGAGTGACTACAGCAAGCTTAACTAAATTGACAGCTATAACATGTTTATTAGGAAGAATAAATGTCATTAAGATATCAGCACTTCTACATTAATCTTTAAATTTGATTCAGTTTCAATGAAAATGTCAATAGCGTTCTTCACAAAATTTTGCATTTCGATTCCAAATTCTATACAGAAGAATAAGTGTCCAAGATATTAGGACACTTTTAAGGAGGGGCAAAGTGAAAGATTGCTCTATCAGATATCAATATTTTTATAAACTTATAATAAATACACATAGGATTACAAACAGTCAACAAATTACAGTCAACAAGAGAATTAAGTGCTCCATAGAAGATACACATGTCTACTTAGAGATATATTTTATGAAAATCACTAACACATGATGGATAAATGCCAAAAGAGCTGTAGAAGTTGGTCAGCTGTATGGATAAAAAAAAAAAAAAGAAAAAAGAAAAGCTATAACACTTAACCAGTAGCTATCCATCAGAAAATTATTTTGAGATTTGAAAAGAGCTGAAAAATAAGATGTGAAAAGCAAAACATTAAATATTGCAGAAACAAATATGAAGGAATACATATATGCCAGTGGGTTAGGGATGTATTTCGTAAATAAAACACAAGGGTATGACTTTGGTTTCTGGTTCCATACATAAAGAACCTGGAATGACTGCTCTTTCCTATCGCTAAGTACAAAGGTAAAAAAAAATGAAAGATCAACTCTTTTTAGATCCATGTAAGAACTGAAATCACAGGGTAAACTGTTGCCCCAAAACCTGGAAGGAAAAAATAGAATGATACAGAGAATCACAATATACTAGAGTAGAACTGCTGGAACCAGTGCTGGAACAGGAAAACCTGAACCAGAACTGATGACTTGCTGGAGGCTCAGTGTGGACAAGTCTGAGAGCTAAAAACTACAGGGAATGGGGCACCTGGGTGTCTCAGTCAGTTAAGCATCAGACTCTGGACTTCAGCTCAGCTCACTATCTCAGGGTTTGTGGGATAGAGCCCTGTGTCTGGCTCTGCACTGACAGACAGAACCTGCTTGGGATTCTCTCTCTTCCTCTCTCTCTGCCCCTCCCTGCTCCTGTTCTTGCTCTCTCTCAAAATAAATGAATAAACTTAAACAAAGAAAAAAGCAAAAACAAAAACAAAAACTACAGGGGGAACCCAGTCATAGGTAAGCTTCACACTTTTATAGGTTTTGCTTCCAGGAACTTGACCAATAAGTAACAAGAAAAAAATCTCCAAATGCTTCTGTCAGAGGAGGGGAAAAGGAGCCATTTTGAAATACATCAAAGCACTCTGTTCTTAAAAAGGCCCACCCTCAGGGGGAAAAACAAAACAAAAAAACAAAAAACAAAACAAAAAAAACTACTTAACCAGATCCTAACCTGCTTGGGATTTATCAAAGCCTCACTGACCTGAAGGAAGAGAAATACATAACCCCAGCTAGCTTTAGCCATCTAAATGGGAAAAGTAGATGCCTCCCCTAGTCAACCTCTCCCAAAATAAGGGGGAGAAAATCTGAGAAACATTTGCAAAGTGCACAGTTCAGAGGCATAGGCTTACTAAAAGACTGAAAGGTAGTTATGTACTATGGAATGCTTTCCTCCCGGCACATCTCACCACCACATTACTAAAGGTCTATTCACAGCAGTTCCATTTTCCCAGCACATTGTATTTGGCTATAATAAGGCTATAACCTCAGTTACAAGGCACACTGACAGGCAAAAACACACAGTTTGAAGAGACAGAGTAAACATCAGAACTAGACATGGTAGGGGGCACCTGGGTAGCCCAGTAGGTTGAGCCTCCAACTCAGGCTCACGTCATGTTCTCACGGTTCGTGGTTGGAGCCCCGCGAGGGGCTCTGTGCTGAGGGCTCAGAGCCTGAAGTCTGCTTCCGGTTCTGTGCCTCCCTCTCTCTGGCTCTCACACTCTGTCTCACTCTTTCTCTCAAAAATAAATAAACATTAAAAAAAATTAGAACTAGACATGGTAGGGATGATGGAATTATCAGACCAAAAATTTAAAAAAACTTAAAAAAATTTAAAAAGGGGCCTCTGGCTGGCTCAGTTGGTAAAACATGTGACACTTGATCTCAGGGTAGTGAGTTCAAGCCCCATGTTGGACATAGAGCTTACTTAAAAAAAAAAAAAAAGAGAGACAGAGATAGAGAGAATTTAAAATGATTACAATTGCTGGGGCGCCTGGGTGGCTCAGTTGGTTAAGCGTCTCACTTGGGCTCAGTACATGATCTCATGGTTTGTGAGTTCAAGCCCCACATTGGGCTCTGTGCTGACAGCTCAGAGCCTGGAGTCTGCTTTGGATTCTGTGTTTCTCTCTCTCTCTCTCTCTCTCTCTCTCTCTCTCTCTCTCTGTTTCTCCCCAGAGAGTTCCTCACAATCTGTCTTTCTCTTTCTCAAAAATAAAGATTAAACATTTGTTTTTAATTTAAATAAATAAATAAAATGAATACAATTTCTATAATAAGGGCTGTAACTGGTAAAGTTGGCAGCATACAAGAGTAGATAGGCAATGTATGTGGAGAGATAAAAATCCTAGGAACCAAAAAGAAATACCAGAGATCAAAAACACTGCATCAGAAATGGTAAATGGCCTTTGATAGACATATTGGTAAACTGGATAAAGCTGAGAATAAAATGTCTGAGCTTGAGGATATTTCAACAGAAATCTTCAAAACCAAAAAGCAAAGTAAATAAGGGTGAGAAGAAAAGAAAAGAGAGGGCCACCTGGTGGCTCAGTTAAGTGTCCCACTCTTAATTTTGGCTCAGGTCATGATCTCACAGTTTCACAAGTTCGAGCCCCACGTTGGGCTATTTGTGCGGACCACACAGAGCCTGCTTGGGATTCTCCATCTCCTTCTCTCTCTGCTCCTCCCCTGATCACAGTCTCTCTCAAAAAAAAAGAGAGAAAAAAAAATACCCAAGAATTTTGGACAACTACAAAGGTATACCACATGCATAATGGAAATATCTGAACCAGAAGAAGGGAATTGAAGAAATATTTGAAACAGTAAAATTAGTGTCAGATACCAGTCTTCAGAACCAGCAAGCTCTTAGAATACCTATCAAGGTAAATACCTAACAAACTCCATGTAAGCATAATTTTCAACTGCAGAAAATCAAAGATAAAGTAAAGATCCTGAAAGAAGCTGGAATGGTGGGGGGAAATCTACCAATAGAGAAGCGAAAATAAGAATTACATATGATTTCTCCTCAGAACCTTCAAGCAAGAAGAGTGCAGTAAAATATGTAAACTGTGAGGGAATGGAGGGAACAGACTAAAATTCTGTACCTTGCAAAATTGTCCATTAAAAATGAAGGAGAAATAAGACTTTCCTAGGAGAGAAAATAACAGTTGAGGTATTTATTGCCAGTAACTTGTCGTGCAAGAAATACTAAAAGAAATTCTCTAGAAAGAAGTAAAATAACACAGGTCAGACACATGGATAAATAAAAGGAAAAAAAAAGAGCATCAAAAGAGGAATAAATGAAGGTAAAAGAAAAACTCTTATTTTTCTTAATTGACCTAAGAGATAAAACTTTGTTCAAAATAATAATAGCTACAGTTTATTCCATTATGTATGCTTATGTATATTCACATAACTATGTACACATATCTATGTATTATATACACATCTACATATGTCCATGTATATTTATATAAAGTGAAATAAATGACAGTAATGATTCAAAGCACAGGAGGGAGCAATTTGATTATTTTGTTATTATAAGGCCCTCACACTATCCATCAATTGGTACAGTATTTTTTGAAAGTAGAGATGGATTAGCGTTAAATGCATATTACACAGCCAAAAGAAGAAAAGAAGTATAATTGAAATGCCAAAAAATGAGTGAAAATGAATCGTAAAATGCTCAGTTAAAAACCACAAAATGCAGAAAATGAGTGGATAATAAATAGAAACAAAGAATGAGGGTAACAAATAGACAACATTAATAAACATGACAGATATTAATACAACTACAACAATAATTACTTTGAATGTCAATGGTCTAAAGGCATCAAATAAAAGAGATTTTCAGAGTGGATCAGTAAACAAGGCCCAACTATTTGTTCTCTACAAGAAGCCCACATTACATAAAAAGAAACCTGTAGATTAAAAGTAAGTGAGTGGAGAGAACTATACCATGATATCATGCTAACACTAATGAAAACAAAGCAAACATAGCTATATTAATTTCAGACAAAGCAGACTTAAAAGTAAGAAAATTTTCAGGGATACAGAAGAGGATTGCATGATGATAAAATGATCAATTCTCCCAGAAGATACAACAATTCTGAACGTGTATTTGCTTAGAAGAGCATCAAACTTGGAAGCAAAAACTCATTAAACTGAAAAGAGAGATAGATAAATCCACTATCATAGTTGGACCCTTCAATACCTCTCTATCAGTAACAGATCCGGCAGACATAAAACCAGGAAGAACAGAGTTGAACTCAACACCATCGGTCAACTGCATACAATCAACATCTACAAGGTACTTTAACTAACAGCAGAATACTCATTCTTCTCAAGTTCACTGAAATAGTCACCAAAAAAGACCACACATTGTGGGACATAAATAAATCTTAAGAAATTTAAAAAACAATAGAAATTTAGTGTCCATCTCAGACTACCGCAGAATTAAACAATTGATAACAGAAAGTTAACCAGAAAATCCCAAAATATGTGGAGATTAAACAATGCACTTCTAAATAACACATGGGTTGAATAAATCTTAAGAGAAATTATAAAAAAATATTTTGAACTAAATGAAACTGAAAACACAATTTATCAAAACTTATTGTATGAAGCAAAAGCAGTACTTAGAGGGAAATTGACAAAATTGAATGCATGTAACAGAAAAGAATATATAAAATCAATCATCTTAGCTTCCATTTTAGGAAACTAGAAAAAGTAGAATAAATTAAATCTAAAGGAAGAAGAAAAAATTAATAAGATAAAGTATCGATAAAAATGAAAACAGGGAGTCTATATGGAAAATGAAACCAAAAGCTTGTTCTTCGAAGAGATCAATAAAATCAGTGAACCTCTGGTTAGACTGAAAAAAAAAAAGAAAGGACAAAAAATTACTAATATCAGAAATCAAACAGGGAGATCATCACACATCTAGTGTGAACTGAAAGGACACAAGAGTACTATGAAAAACTCTATGCCACAATATTTGATAATCTACATTAAATGAACCAGATCCTTGAAAGACATACTTTTCCAAATGCACATAAGAAGAAGCACACAATCTGAACAGGCCTATATTTATTAAATAAATTGAATAAATAATTAATAACCTTCAAAAACATGAAGTGCCAAGCAAAGACTGAATTACTGGTGAATTATATTAAACATTATGGCATAAATTATTACCAATTCTCCATAGTCTCTTTTAGAAGATAGAAGTAGAGGGAATACTTCCTAACTCATTCTATGAGGCAAGATCATAACAAAGACAAGATACGGTCAAAACAAGACAAGAGCATAACAAAAAAACAAAACAAAACAAAACCTCATAGATCTAAATCTCTCATGAACACAGATGTAAAAGAGAATAGTAAATTTATTTCTATATATAAAAATAAGTGTATACCATGACCAAATGGGACTTATTCCAGGTATGCAAGGCTTTTCAGCATTTAAAAATTAATGTCATTCATCTCAAAAAGCTAAAGAATAAAAACCTCATCAATAGATGCAGAAAAAGCATTTGAAAAAATCCAAAACCTATTTATAATAAAAACTCTCAGTAAACTAAAAACGGAGGATAAGGTCTTTAACTTGATAAAGAATATCTACAAAAAAACTGTAGCTAACATCATATTTAATGGTGAGAAACTAAAAGCTTTCCCACTAACATAAGGAACAAGGCAAGTATGTCTTTTTTCATGACTCTGGTTCAACATCATACTTTAAATCCTTCCTAATACAATGAGACAAAAAAAAAAGAAATGAAAATTATACAGTTTGGGAAGGAAGAAAAACTGTCTTTGTTTGCAGATAGCATGATCATCTGTGTAAGAAATCTTAAAAACAAAACAAACCAGGGGAATCTGGGTGGCTCAGTCAGTTAAGCGTCCAACCTTGGCTCAGGTCATGATCTCCTGGCTTGTGCGTTTGAGCCCTGCACGGGGCTCTGTGCTGACAGCTCACATCCCAGAACCTGCTTCAGATTCTGTGTCTCCCTCTCTGCCCCACCCCTGCTTGTGCTTGCTCTAAATACATACATACATACATACATACATACATACATACATACATACTGGCAAAGAAACTCCTGGAACCAGTAAGGGCTATAGCAAGGCTGCAGAAAGAAAGCTAATATACAAAAGTCAGTCACATTCCTCTATATCAGCAATGAACAAGTAGAATTTGAAATTAAAAACAAACACAATATCATTTACATTAGCACTTCCCAAAATGAATACTTCAGTGTAAATCTAACAAACTATGTATAAAACCTATCTGAGGAGAACTATAAAACTTGGTTAAAAGAAAAACAAATCTAAATAGATGGAGAGATAGTCCGTCTGTGGACAGAAACACTCGATATTGTTAAGATGTCAGTTCTTCCCACTTGATATATAGATTCAAGGCAATCTCAATAAACATTCCATTGAGATATTTTGTGGATATCAACAAACTGATTTTTAAATATATATGGAGAGGCAAAAGATCCAGAATAGCCAACACAAAGTCAAAAAAAAAAAACAAAGTTGGAAGACTGACTCTATGCCATTATTTAAGATTTTATTTTTAAGTAATCCCTATACCTAATGAAGGGCTCAAACTCAACAACCCCAAGTTCAAGAGTTACACATCCTTCCAACTGAGCCAGCCAGGAGCCCCTGACACTTTCCCATTTAAAAAGTTACTATAAATCTCAGTATCCAGACAATGTGGTAATGTTGAAAGAACAGACTAATAGAGCAGTGGGAAAGATTGTAGAGACCACAAACAGACCCACATAAATATGGTCAACTTATCTTTGCCAAAGGAGCAAAGGAATTACAATGGAACAAAGATCGTCTCTTCAACAAATTGCACTGGAACAACTAGGTATCTGTGTATGCAAAAAACACAAAGAATATATCCTTCACACAAATTACCTCAAAAAGGATCACAGACATAAATGTAAAGCAAATATATATATACAGCTTTTACGAAATGACATAGGAGAAAAACTAGATGACTGTCAATAATCTGACTATCCATTAATAACTTTTTAGATACAACACAAAAGATATTATTCAATAAAAAATAATTGATAAATAGGACCTGTTACAGTTAAAAATGTCTGCTCTGCAAGAGCCTCTGGCAAGAAAATAAAAAGGCAAGCCACAGATGTGGAGAAAATATTTGCAAAACATGCATGATAGGACTGCTTTCCAAACATAAAAAATATATATAAAAGCAAAACAAAACAAAACAAAAACCTCCTAAAACAACAAGAAAACAAGCAACCTTATTTAAAAATGAGACACAAATCTTAAAAGATATCTCAACAAAGATGATATAAAGATGACAAATAAGCATATGAAAAGATGTTTCACATCATACGTCATCAGGGAAATGCAAACTCAAAAATGAGCTATCCCTACAAACCTATTAAAATGGCCAAATCCAGAACACTGACAAAACCAAATACCGATAAGGATGTGGAGCAACAGAAACTTTCATTCACTGCCAGTGGGAATAACAAAATGGTACAGCCACTTTGGAAGACAGTTTCTTATAAAAGTAAACATACTCTTAAAATATGATCCAGAAATCATTCTGTTTGGTATTTGTCAAGGGGCATAGAAAACGTATGTAAATAAAACTTGCACATGAATGTGTATAGCAGCTTTATTTATAATTAACCAAATTTGAAAGTAACCATGATGTCCTTCAGTAGGTGAATATATAAATAAGCTGGTACATACAGATAATGGAATATTATTTGGTATATTATTTGGTATATTATTGGTATATTATTTGGTATATTGGTATATTTGGTATATTACTTGGTATGTTATTTGGTATATTATTTGGCTAAAAAGAAATGAGCCACCAAATCATGAAAAGTCAAGGAGAAGACTTAGATGGCATAACCAATCTGAAAAACTACATACTGTATGATTTCAGCCATATAACTTTCTGGGAAAAAGCAAAACTATGAAGACAGTAAAAAGATAAGTGGTTTCCAGGATTTAAGTGGGAGGAAGGGACGAGTAGGGCAATGCTTAGAATTTTTAGGGCAATTAAAGTACTCAGTATGATATAATAATGATGGATAGATGTCACTGTATATTTGTCTAAACCTACAGAAGGTATAATATCAGAATGAACCCTACTGTAAACTATGAGTTTTGGGTGCCATTTATGTGTGAATATAGGTTCATAAATTGTAACAACTGTACTACCCTTGTGCAGATATTGATAATGGAGATGGCTATTCATGTAGGAGATTCTCTTTACTTTCCTCTCAATCTTACTGTGAACTTAAAATTGCTCTAATAAAATAATGTCTGAAAAATACACAGGGATTCAAGTGTGAATACATAAAAATACTTACATCTTTGATTCCATTAAAATTCTGATAATCCCTTTGGCCGCATTCTAATTAATTAAAAGTCTATTAGGTAGACTAAGTACATAAAGTTCTTTCAAATGTACATATAAAGAAACAGACTAAAATAAACAGAATATCATTCATTGAAGAATAAAAATAAATGCTAATAAATGTTTTTAAAATTACAATCATCAGAGAAAATTAAAATCCCATCCATCAAATTAGTAAATATGTATAATTTCTGGCAACACTGTCAGGGAAGATAATGAGTAACAGGAACCCTTAAACACTGCTAGGTGAGATAAATATTGCATAATCACAGTGGGGAGCAATGTGACACTTTTGATGTGAAGTTGAAGATGAAGATGCACATACAATGTGAATACAATAGTTTCTATTTATAACTTTTGAGAAACACCTGCAAAAGAACGTTAATGAAATACAGTCTATGCTAGGAAAAACACAGGAAGGAATCCAAAGTCCACTGATAAAATGATAATGATTTATTTTAGACAATAGAATACTACCTAGCTTGGAAAATAAACGTTATCTATATATATCAACCTAGGTGAATCCCAGAATAGACTAAATATTTTTAAAAAGAAAAAATAAAAACCAGAAAATACAGAAAGTAGAATCTCATTTTTATAAATCCAGTTTGTGCAAAATATTCCTTCTTATTTTTACCTATATTAATATGTAAATGCTGTGAAATATACGTGTGAAATATAAATAAGCTAGATGGTATGACTGCTAGTGTTGGCTATATATTGTTTTTAATATTCTATGTGGATTTCTAAGTCTTTTAAGTTTAAAAAAATTACAACTTATTTCAGTCATTTCCTTTACTTAGTATCTACAGTACAAACCTTCTTATTCTCATGCTTCAGAAAGTGTAAGCATTTCCCATTTCTTTTTGCCAAGCTCTTCTCTTTTATACTCTGTGGCAAAAACATCTGCTCCCAGTGTGTTAGCTTTCAGCTTTATGAAAATATCTTTCAAATCTACATCTCCTGTCTAAACCACTCCCTCACGAATTCTGCATTTCCAATTTCCTGTTGGGCACTACCAGCTGGGTATCCTACTGGCAACTTGAAGAGGAGTATTTGGTTTCATGAGCATCAAGCAAAGTTTAGTTAAAGCTCACTGAGCATTGCTATAATTAGCAAACAAGTTGTTTAAGTCTTTTTTTTTAACGTTTATTTATTTTTGAGACAGGGAGAGACAGAGCATGAACGGGGGAGGGTCAGAGAGAGAGGGAGACACAGAATCCGAAACAGGCTCCAGGCTCTGAGCTGTCAGCACAGAGCCCCACGCTGGGCTCAAACTCACGGACCGTGAGATCATGACCTGAGCCGAAGTCGGAGGCTTAACCAACTGAGCCACCCAGGCGCCCCTAAGTCTTTTTTATATACACTAATCTCTCCTATAGCTGTATTGATTTATGAACTTTGTGATACATATATCACATACACATTTTGCATGTACGTGACATACATATCACACATGTATCATATATATTATATAATAAATAATATATTATACATATATTTCTCATATACTAATTACTATATTTACAAAGCCTTTATCAGAATCCAAGAGGAAGGGTCTCTTAAGGGGTAAAACTCTAATTTAAATGGGATAAAACAGAATCATGTTCCAAATGACCTGAAACCATTTTAAAGTTTGTTAAATAAATATGTTTACTTTTTTGAAAGAATACAATGAGTAACCTATTCTTTTAATTTATGGTATCCTGACTCAACTATCACTAATCAAGAGAAGCTGAGCACATTTGCATTTTTCTGGTCTCCCCTGAGACTCTGTCCTTTTTGATCTTCAGTCTTTCATAGTTAAACCCCAACCATATGAAAATAAAAACAAAAGCAAAATGCCTCATTTAATCTTGCTTCTTCAGCATATTAATGTCCATCACTTTTTATCCTGTACTTTTCTTCTTCAATTAAAGCTTCTACCTCCTCTGAAAATATTTAATCCTCTACCCATTGAATTCTCACTTCAACTATATACTTAATCTGGTCTTTTAAGTCTTTAATAGACTTTGAATTAAAAATTCAACTGTTTCTGCTTAATGTGCATCTTATTCAATCTCTCTGTCAGATAATGTCAATATCTATACTTTTTTTTTAACTATCTCATTTTGTCCTTTCTATTTAGTTTTCTCTTCTTCAATAAATGCTACTACTCCATGTATTTTTCAGGATCTTTTATTCTGCCAGTTTCTAAAATATTATCTTTCAGAAGGCATTAAGATTTAAGGGGATTTTTAATTGTTCTTTCCTGGGAACTAATATAATGAATAACAATACCTTACATTTTTATGGTTTGAGGAACCAAGTATAAAAACAGAATAATAAATTGAAGATTGTTTTAGACAGTTTCAGGTTTTGCATACAAATCAACCCAAAACTGAATCCAAGACAGAGGAATGAAATGTGTGTCACAGAAAAGGAAGAGTCCTGGGGGTGTTTCATGTTGAACTGCACATTTATTTTGAAAATCTTCCCATCCCCACTCTCTTCCTCTCCTCATTTCTCTGTAATAACGTTGTTGCCTGGAAGTTGCACCAATCACTCCCTCCCTAGAAAGCGGCTATACCCATTAAAAGGAATTGGAATCTCAAACTCTTGGCATATTTTGCATAACAAAATGGCTGAAAGTCTATAGCTTTCTCTTCCACCTGATTCACTGTGACTCTACAGAGAAAGAATTAAGATTTTAGTTTGTTTTACAATCAAAGAAAGGGGGAACAGAACTGGGTACTATGATTGAGGTGCTGCCATAGCAAAACCTAAACCATGTGATACTGATTTTGGGACCACACAGTAGGTAGAAGCCTGACAGGTCTCAACAACAGGAAATTTTGAAGGAAAATGAGACAAAAAAATATTCCTGGAAGCTGGGATTAGAATGACCCTTAGGGGCGCCTGGGTGGCGCAGTCGGTTAAGCGTCCGGCTTCAGCCAGGTCACGATCTCGCGGTCCGGGAGTTCGAGCCCCGCGTCAGGCTCTGGGCTGATGGCTCAGAGCCTGGAGCCTGTTTCCGATTCTGTGACTCCCTCTCTCTCTGCCCCTCCCCCGTTCATGCTCTGTCTCTCTCTGTCCCAAAAATAAATAAATGTTGAAAAAAAAAATTTTTTAAGAAAAAAAAAAAAAAAGAATGACCCTTGTTATTTGGTGGCAGAAAGCTTAGCAACATTGTCATTGATGTTCTGTAAAACAGAAAATGTATTCAATAAACAGTGGCCTCATTATGAGGATTTCCTGGTTTCTGCTCACTGACAGTGATGAAATTTGGGAGGAGACTGATCACTTAAAGAACAAAGTTTTCAGGTTCAGTGAGAATTTTGAAGAAATGTATAGGGGTAGGGCAGTCTTCCTAGATAGGGAAACATTTTCAAAGTAATAAATGTCCTTGGGACTAATGTCAAATAAATCCAGAGTACCGCCAGTAAAACATGACCTCTGGGAATCCAGAGTATGGCTAGAAGGCCCTTTGTTAAGACCCAAGAAACCAAATCTCAGAAGCCTTCCCAGTTCAACAAAAAGGCTACTAAGAATCACAAGGCCTGTCCCCATTGACCCACTTGGCTAGATAACAGTGCTTCTAAACTCCTAAAAGCGTTGTCCCACCGCTTCCTTACAGAAGGGGTCTAACGTAGGGAAGGCTTATCTTCAGGACATTTGCGGGTGTGGATTCTGTCTAATGGAGTTAAGTATAAGGTGACAAAACATGCACAACATTTTATAAGGAATAATGGCAGCTTTAATGGAAAAGGGGAGACAGAAGTAAAATTGAAAAAAAAAGGTTTTTGAATCTCTAAATTCTGTGCATAGAAAAGTCTAAAAATTTATCTGATTCCAAACAGGAGCTACTTTTGGTGGAAACACATGTATGAATCGTTGGTGGGTGGGGAGAGAGAACACGGAAGGCAGAATTGAGAGCCAGGAGAATGACTGCCAGGAATTGGGCCCTAATCAAAATATGGACAGCACAGGCACAACTACATTTCAGAATTGCTAAGAACTACTTACTGAATGCTGCTTCCCTGCCCCACCTCTACCTTTCTGGATGGGGGATGTTTTATTACAGTTGTCCTATCCAGACCACCACTGTATGTTGAATGTATGTTGGGCTGATTGCCTTTTTTATTCAAAGGAATGAAAGTAACCATATCCAAGTAACAGAACCAATGACAAACATCTCTACCATGCCCTCTCTTAAATACAGAAAACAAACTGAGGGTTGCTGGAGGAGATGTGTGTGTGTGTGTGTGGGGGGGGGGTGATCGATTAAATGGGTGATGGGCATTAAGGAGGGCACTTGTGGAATGAGCACTGGGTATCATATGTAAGAGATGAATCACTGGGTTCTACACCTGAAGCAAAGTCTACACTGTATTCTAACTAACTTGAATTTAAATAAAAAATCAATCAATCAATCAAATAAAAGGCAATAGGGTAAAAGGACTTGTAGTAGAATTCATTCAGCATTTTAAAACTGGTAAACTAGACTAGAAACAAAGGACCAGAGTGGGAAAAGTAAACATTTTCTAGTACATATCAAATGGTGATGCTTTGTATAAATTTTATAAACCTGTCATTAATCAGTATAGCAGTTTTAAGAGAGACACAATAAGGTTCCTCATTATAGATATGGTAGTGGAAGTTTATAGAAGTGGCAAAGGCAGGTTTCTAGTCCAGGTATGTTTGACTATAGCATTTTGACTATTTCACTTCACCAAAATATTAACATTCAAGCAGCAGCTTGCCTAAACATCACTGAGTCAATGGGGATTCTGTGTCAGTAAAAAGACTGAACCTCCTAGAAAAAAACAAAACAAAACAAAAAACTGTGAAAAACCTCTCCTACCTGTCAACATGAAGAGGTAGCCTTAGGGAGAAGAAACTTAAAGATGACAAACCTGGAACCTTCTGCACTTTCAGAAATAGGATTCCCAGAGGACATCATACACAGGGGGTAGGAGCAAGTGGTAAAATTATATATGCAAAATTGCATAAGTGAACTGAAAAATTGTACATAGGCAAAGCCCTTGATTTTGTTTTTGAGGTAATAAATGGATTGCTTCTAGTTGATTGCTTGTCTATCCCTCACAATTTAACTCAGTATTTATTAATGCCATACCTTAGAGTTATATCAGGTTATTCTTCACTAGGGATCACTTCTTGGAGCCATTATTATTTTTCTTTTAATTATGAAATAATGATTACTTTATATTTTCTTGTAAATACAAAATATGAAACTTTTTCAAGAGTGTATGTAGTGTTGTTTGTTTGTGGTGGTATGTATGTGGCATGAAGAAAAATGGTAACAGTATTATTAACAGCCATGAATCCACCCTCTCAACTTAATAATGAAATAAATCACCTTCTCTACTAATAAATAGGGTTATGTTATTTTGAAATAGAAAAATATATTTCAAAACAACATTGGAAAATTAAATAAAATTTCCTCCAAAATACTATGGACCTCAAAATTTTACAAATACCTTTAAGATTATATGAAGAAGTTTAAAATGATTCCTTTATGTGTACCCAGGCAAAGACAAATGACCATATTAAAAGATGATTTATCAGAATCTCTCTTACTTTTCCATTGTGCTTATTTTATCAAAGCTCAAAACCAAGTTATCTTATGTGATCTTCAATACTGTTGTAGGTTGGGTTCACTGGGAAGAAGTATTTGATGAAAGACTGGGGTACAGATGTTTATTAGTGAGTACTCTTGGCATCAGCCCTGATTTGGGGCATGGGAAAGAGGGACTGGATTTATTGAGAGATCCAACTATTGTGCAAGCCCCAGTGACAGCCTCAGTTGACCCCACGGAAAACTCAAGAGTAAAACTAGTCCATCAGGAGTGTTCCACATGGAATGTAACTGGAAAGATGGAAGTCTTTATCTTCCCTCTGTCTGATGGTGGATGTGAGCCACCTCCAGGAGGTTAACTCTAAGAATCTCTCTGCATTTGAGGAAGTCCCTGAGGGCAAATGAACTTTGTTTGCAAACTGCCAGCCCAAAAGTTAGGAAAATGTGTTCTTCTTGAAGGATAAACAGCATAATGTATCTCTGTGTGAGAAGAGCTTTTTCCAGGGTCATTGATGAAGAACTGGAAAGAACAATTTGAATAATGTAACAATAGATATCAAGCAGTAGAATCATGGATATGAACTTTCTCAGTCTCTCCCACTGCCTTACCCCAGAACTTATTCGTAATAGAGACTGGTCCAGGCCCAAAAGATTATTTGTAAATTATGAAGCAAATGTTGCTTTGCTTAGAAAAATTTCATGTGTCTTAGTTTCTGTTTTAAATTGAAAATATATCTGTCATTTTCTTTCTCTTTTCTGGGGTTTCCAAATATCCAATTAAGTTTTGTTAAAGTAGACAATAAATTTCTGTGATTCCAGGCCTTGTAAAAAATCCCTAGGCTTAAAAGAGGTTTTATCACAATGGGGTTATCCACATTGAAACAATCATAGAAAAGAAGGCTGTATCAGCTCTTAAACAAGTCTTTTAAAACAGCCAGAATAGAAGAGCCTTTGAAGTTGATTTAAGGATATCCAAGCTGCCAATGGAGACATGGCCTTTTGTGCAGAGTAAATGACAGGTAATAATTAACTCAAATTGTAATTGTATAATCACCCATGGTAATCAAAGTCCTTGTTGCATAGTATCTAAAATGGTACATAGGATATTAGAAAAAATGTAATAGCCTGCAGAATTTGATCTCAACATCATCCAAGGGCACATAATGATAATTTTTGGAAAAATATAATGACCTGTAGCTGTTAAATGATTTCTAAGTGAATAACTACCCTTAATATTGTTATGGTTACTTACTTTCTTATGAAATGATTTTATTTTATATGATGCTAGCTAATGCTAATGAAAAATTAATGCATCATATAAAATGAAAAAAGATAATATTACCTTTTGTTCACAATGAGATTTCATAAGATACTCTTAGTTAAGGAGACAATTCTCAGAGAATGCAAAAGCAATGTAAATACTGACATGTGTAATATGGTCCACAATGAAAGAGTCTATATATACATAGGTATATGTATACATATTTGTATGTGTTGTGCAGCTATGAGTGTGGCCATTGTAAATGATTGTTACCAATAGTCAGATTCTCTCAGGGTATTTGATAGGATAGTACTTCCTGACTAGTTCTGTCCAATGACATATAATGTGTCACTTCTAGCCCAAGGATTTAGTGGCCAGTGTAAGTCCCTCTAAGACAAGACCTCTCTGGGGGGGCACATGGGTGTCTCAGTTGTTTAAGTGTCTGACTTCAGCTCAGGTCATGATCTCACGGTTCTTGAGTTTGAGCCCCATGTCAGGCTCTGTGCTGACAGCTCAGAGCCTGGAAGCTGCTTCAGATTCTCTGCTTCAGATTCTATGTCTCCCTCTCTCTCCGCCCCTTCCCCACTTGTGCTGCCTCTCTCTCTCTCAAAAATAAATGAACATTAAAAAAAAAGATAAGTCCTCTCTTTTCTCTCTGTGATGGTGACAGTAAGTGTTGGAGATGATGGCTGCTCCATGAGCCTTGTGTCCCTCAGTCACCGCAATGAGTACTCTCTTGTCAGCCTGTGACTAGTATGTGGATGGATCGAGACTAGCTGGGCCTCTGCTGTATTAAGCCACTGAGATTCTGAGGTTATTTGCCATACCTGGTCTGTTCTAGTTCAAAAGTTAGGAAAAGGCCTTGGAAGTTAGGTGAAACTTAAAAGTAAAGGCAAAGTGACTTGCCAGCAAAAACAAAAACAGAAACACTAGGATGCAGGTATGTTATACAAACAATGAAAATAATCTTTCGTGAGAGGGAGCTTGGAGTGTTGTGTGTCACAGACTGTAAATGAAGTCATAAATGTGCATTACTGAACATATGTATAAATTAGGTGCTCTGATCCTCACTGATTCTATGGCCATATATTTCCATTATGTCATATTCACTGTTTGGAAGGAACCCTATAAACTGTCAAATGAGGACAAGGAAAGGTCCCAACCCTCTCCAGGTGTACTGTGCAGGTTGATCAGCCACTTGATGACAAACTCTAGAGGGTTGGTTCATTCTGGCTGGGAAGGTTACAGCTAGGTCTATGGAAAAAGAATCCACATACAGGAATTCATAGAACTAAGTCATCCATTGGACTCATTTAATTTGTTGGAAAAAAAAATCCAGTAGAGCCAGTCTTTTTCTTACATGTCATAGTCAGAACTATCAAAAATATGATAAAACTGTTATTGAGGCATCTTCATATGCATTTCAACATTTTCAATTATCTTTATTTTGTGGTTCTGGGGAATGTTCCCTTATAATTGTTCTCAACCAATTGTAAATTAATTTCGTTTCTGACTTTTTTTTGAAATGTTTTTAAAGTACTAACATAGTACTATTTTTAATGGAAATTTTCAAATATGCACAGAATAGAGAAGACAGTATAATGAATTCTCAGGTACACTTCAGCAAGCCTCAGTAGTTCTTATTTTCCTAATCTTATCTCACCTATCTCACATATTGTCTTGCCCTGTTTCTTCTCCAGCTCTCTTTGTCTCTTTACACCACCACCATTCCCCCTTCCTGTCTTTTGCCTTTTTTTGGCTAGAATATTTTAAAGTAAACGCAGCCCTAATGAAGGAATTTAATTTTTCAAAAGCAATATACAATTATTGCGACAACAATGACAATACTTCTGAAATATCAGCCATGGTTTCTAAATTTCCTTGATAGTCCTAAAAATGTGTTTCTAGAATTTATTAAGAATCATCATTCCAATGGTATTCACACATAACATTTGGTTGGTATGTTTCTTAAGTCTCGTTAGTCTATAATTACCTCTCTGTCCACTTGTTTTTTTAATCTGATAAGATATCCAATCATTTGTCCTCTGGAATTTTCCACATTATGGTTTGAATTAATTCTTGTGCTATTTAATTGTTACTCTGCTTTAAGCATATTAAACTGGCCACTAGATCCAGAGACTTATATTTAATTCAGATTCAGTTAGATGTCATGTTGTACTTCCTAAAGCATCTTGATCAGTGGCTTTCTGAGATTACTGATCCAATTAATCCATTACAAAATTCCATATCAATTTTCCATCTAATGATTTTTTGAGACTGTAATGATTATTTCTGAGGTAATTTATTTTGGGGAAATAAAATGGGGATATTTGAATTTTACCACTTTTTTACATCTCTTCTGGGTAATTATTTTATAAAGTGGAAATTTCCTTCATCAACACTTTTGGACCTTAAAAGACATTACACTTAGGAAATCTAGAATAATTTGTGCTCCCCTCCTTTTAAAATTTTCAGAGCAATGGTTTGGTACTCTAGCAAATCCACTGGTATGACCAGTGATATTTTTTAAATATTATTTTGAATTTAATATTATTTGTGCACTTTATCAGTGATCTCCACTTCTCCATCATTGCTAAGATAACTCCAACACAGTTATTCCCATACTCTTCCTTTTTCCTCATGATTAAAACACGCTTACGTTCACCATTGGAAATGGTGAACCACTAAATGGAAATTTCATCTGCTTGGAAGAATTTTGAGTGGTCAGAAGCCATTCAGGAGCTCAGGAATATTTATGATGAGTTGTCTCCTCATTAACCAGAAAGCATCCTGAATGACTAATGCACTACAGTCATTTCTCTTGGAGGTCATAACCCAAATTAACAGAGAGAACATCTTATCCAAAAATAACAAATGTTAGGAAAATTTATTAGCAGCTAAAATTTGCAGAGATAGTGAATACTATTTGAAATAGTTTATGCAGTTAATGTTAAAGGAAAGAACAATAATATGAACGCTGGTAGACAACTTTTAAAATATGAAAACCTTTTATCTGACTATAATCTGTACACCAAATAAGCTTGACGCAACTGATGTAGAATAATATCTAAGCTCAACTCAAATACTCTTTCTTTAAATACATCTCATGAAATAAATGCTGAACATTCATGTCAACTAATTATTCTATCATTTTTAAATATGTATATAACTTGTGATTGAATATCTTTAAGGTTTGTTCATAGAGCTTAAATACATTTATTATCTTATAATTTAGAAAACAGAAATAACTAGCATTTGGAATAACTAAAGTTAATTCACTAAGTTATAATTTCTAGTATCCCTCTACCAAGACCGTTAAAATTTACTTCCCTATGTTGTTAAGTGCAGGATTTATTATATCACTGTCTAACATACATAACAAACTATTGATAGACTTTACTCAGCATTTTCTTTCCCATATCACATTTTTACGTTTATTTTTAAGTGCAGTTTTATTCTCTTTCCTTCATCTCAGTGGTCAGCAATTTGTACCCTCTTTTACTTCAGAAAAACATTCACCAGCACTTCTTGCTTCCTCAGGGACCAAGTACAATGAGAAAGAGGACATTGTTATCAACTGAAAACTACTCAAAATATAAACATTTAGTTGGTGTTTTTACTTCATTTCATATTTTGGCATCGGGAGAAGTTTTGGCAAAAAATAGCAAGATGCCAAGTTACATCTGGATAATGTGAAAAAAATATCCTGATTATACATTTGTATGATTCCTATGGCTCAAGAAAACAGAGAAAGGTTAAAAGTAAATGAAATTCCAAAAATCTTAACTTCTACTGTCAGAGTATTTCAAAAAGATTAAAAACTTTGTCTTTGATTTGATATCAGACATGCAAAGAAACATTGCTATTGCTAAAAAGTATCTTAAAAATGATTTAATTATTCTATTCTTACCATAAAAAAGGGGAAAAAACTATTTTTGACACTGTAACTTCCTTTTCCTATTTATATTTATATGGTGTGAAGATATCCTGCTCCCTCTTCCACCTGAAATTTCATCACATTGGGAGATTTTATTAGTTGGTAAGTCTACGTCAATATTGTTCTGTAAAACTTGTTCAGGAAACGTATGTTACTAGATAATAGACAGCATTGCTTTTCTTCAGATATACACAGATTGGGGGAATTTAATCACTGAACCCGTTTAAAAATGTATTACAGTATTTTTCTATTAATCGGGATAATAAAATGTATTCATAGCATTTTCTTTTTTTCCTTCAGCTTTGAAAATAAATGCAGGGAGCAGAAAGTGGGTTCATGTGACATATGGCTATTCATACATTAAACTTCTAAGTGTAAATTTCACAGGTAGCTAGCTAAATTTGATCCACTATCAAATTCACCACGAAAGGGTCTACTTTCATTCCGTGGTCATCCTAAATCATCCTGGTTGGCCTTGAAAGATGGGATTTAGTAACACTTTGAAAAGTTAACTCTAGCATATACTTTTGTATAAATTAGTGAGTGACCTGCTCTCCCATGATAACAAATTGGGTTTTATATTTTTGAAGCATTATAAGAGATAATAAATTATTCTGTAAATTTGGCTAATAAATGTGATACTACTTTCGGGGTACACACGCAAACAAGAGACTCATAAGTAGCAGCTGCTCTATTTTTAATATATATACCCCAAATTGGTCTATTTTTGCTTTTGATCCCCTGCACAATATACTTACTACATTATGTATTGACCCTAGGCTTTTGTTTATACTAAAATGTTTTCCTCATCTTTGAAGAATTTCAAAATCACCTCCTAAGAGTTTCATTTAATGTTGCAACAAATACAGTGCCAAGAATGCTAATGAGTTGGCCATTTTTTTAATAATTAAAAAATGATAAATGATCATCTTTAAGGGTTGATCATGTAATCTATAATCAATCTACTTCACTGTTAAAGAATGACAAACAATAGACTTCATTTTACTACCAAGTCCATTTTATTAACATACCTTGAAATTAATATTGAGTTATATTTTTATAATGTTGTTAAATGCTAAGATTTATTATTTCCTTATTTTTGTGGGTAATTTAATGTATTGCACTAAGTATTATTTATGGGTAAGTTAATCAGCAATGTTTATATTCCTTAGCAGTGTATCCATTAATCAACAGTGAAATCAATCATTTATATTATTGTAATTTTCTAATAAAAATATTCAGAAGAAAATTCTTATTTAACTTAGTTGTGCCATAACTAGAAATTACAGCAAATAAAATGATTTGTGCTGAATGTTCCTTTACTAAATCTTTGAAGAGGAAAAAAATCACTTACTATAGGATTATTTAATGGCAAATAATCCACTACAAAGTGCTAATTTGAGACATCAATTGGGAATCTTTAAATCATCTATTAATAAGATAGATCTATGAGAATGGGTTGTCTGAGAACTAGTGTTGGCAAATCCTCAAGCCTTTCTGGAGTCAGTGAAACAAAAACTTAGCAGAGGGTTACAACAATTCCAAAGTACAATTCAGAATCAAATTTACAATTCTGCAAATGATATCAAAGTGTACCAATCTAACAATTATGATGACTTAAAAACAAAACAAAACAAAACAAAACTAACCACTGGGCAATAAATACCTTGATGGCATCAATGTTTACTCCCAAAGCAACTGTCATTAGCTTACCTTAGCAAAGAAACACATCTTCATTTTGAAATTCTTATATCTCATTATACTGAAGTGTCAATTGTATTATACTGTTTTATTACTGAGTTGATTTTTGTTACATATTTCTATTTTATATCATTCTGAAAACAACTTGTTGAAAGACAATACAAATCAGCATTACTGAAATATGAATATCTAAAAATACATTTTAATGTATTTAAAATATATTTTTATAATATTTTTATATATTCATTTTATTATATTTATATTTATATTTATTTATATTATTTATTATTATTTATTTATTATTATTTATTATTATTTATTTTTAAATTTATTTAAATATATTTAAATTTATTATTTATTTTATTTATTATTATTTATTATATAATATTATTTATTATTATTATATATTATTATATATTTATATTTATTTATATTATATTTATATTTATTTTATATATATATTTTTTATATATTTAAAATATATATTTAAAATATATACATTATATTTAATGCATTTAAAATATATTTTACCTTAATTGGTAAGGAAACAAGATATATCATCTAGACTACAAGCTTAGTATAATTAACTTAAAAATTATCATATAAAATATCTCCAAAGTGAAATATCTGTAAAATAAATTATTGGATTTAGCTATTCATATATATGCATACAAATGTATTCAAGTATATAAAGGTTATTAAGCATTTAATGTGAATAAGCTAACAGCAAATGGTTATACTTATTAGTATTTATTGTTTTACTACAAATATTCACACTACTTTTATCAAAATAATTTCACCAGTTATAAATGCAAATTGAGGCAGTCACTATGGAAGACAGTATGGAGGCTCCTCAAAAAATTAAAAACAAGATTACCATGTGATCTGGTAATTCAACTATTGGATATTTACGCAAAGAATATGAAAACATTAATTCAAAAGATATATGCCCCCCTATGTTTATTGCAACATTATTTACAATAGGAAAATTATGAAAGCAGCCCATGTATCCATTAATAGATGAAGAGATAAAGAAGTGGCATAGACACACAATGGAACATGATTTGGCCATAAAAAAGAAAGAATACTTGTCCTTTGCAACAATACAGATGGAGCTAGAGGGTACAATGCTAAGATAAATAAGTCAGAGAAAGACAAATACCATATGATTTCACTTATATGTGGAATTTAAAAAGGAAAACACATGAAAAAATAAAAACCAGAGAGACAAACCAGAAAACAGACTCTAAACTACAGAGAACTGATTGTTACCAGATGGGAGGTGGGTGGAGGGTTGGGTGAAACAGGTGAAGGGAATTTGGATTACACTTTTTTTGATGAGCACTGAGTAATGTACAGAATTATTGAATCACTGTATTGCAGACCCGAAATGAATATAACACCTTATGTTAACTATACTGGAATTAAAATTTTAAAAATAATAATAATTTCACCAGAGACTAAACAATGTATTAATAACAAAAAAACCCACATTTATTACTGTGTAATAAAGTTAGCATAAACAGTAGACTCAAAATATAAAATATCTTTTATTTCAATTTTTTCTAGTGAATTAAAATTAAATATGACGAAATGCAAATATATTGAGAGTAAAAGTGGATGAGTTTTGATACACTGATGATAAGCCTTGAAAATGTCAACTCAAATAATAGACTTTTCTATCATCCCAAAAAGTTGTCTTGTGTTTCTTTCTAGTTAATCCCTCCCGACCTCTGTCAATATGCAACCACTGATATGATTTCAGTCATCAACTTATTTGTCCATTATTTTTTGATGGACAGTTGGATGCTTTCCAGTCAGGAGTAACTATGAATAAATCTACCATAAACATTTGTTTCACACAAATTTTTACTGTTCTTGGAAAATAGGTAGAAATGTCATTTCTAGAACAAAGATTAAATATATATTGTACTTTAAAATACTGTTCCAAATTGCATTCCCAATTTATATAATTTTATAGTCCCACCAGTAATGAGTATAAATTCCAGTTGCTCTGCCTCCTAGTCAATATTGTGTGTTGTCAGACTAATTGTGATCACTCTAGTGGGTGTGAAATGGCATCTCTTTGTAGTTTCAATTTGACTTTATCAAATGAACAATGATTCTGAGCACCTTTTCAAATTAGTTTTGTATATCTTCCTTTGTGAAATATCTCCTCAAATCTTGTGCTAATTTCTCTCATTTTATTGGTTTTATGTATTCCTTATGTAGTCTGTATCCAAGAAATGCCATGAATGTACTGCAAATATTTTCTCCCAGTCTGTTTGCTTTACATTTTCTTTATACACACACACACACACTTTGGTTGCGAATATAATGTAAATATGATAAGGAAGCCTAATCTAAATACAATAAACTACACAGTCTCATGTCCTCAGTTCAATGACCTCTGAGAATTGTATGCATTTTATAACTCACACACAGAACAAGATAGTGTGCCATTATCCAAAACACATCCATTCTGCATTTTTCTCCTCCATTCAAATGTCTACAGAAACAACCATTTTTTAATTCCTGTGCCCACAAATAAGCTTCTATTGTTCTAGAATTTCATATAAAAATATATAATATATTGATTTTGGTTTATCTTGTTTCACTTAACATAATACTAATACAATTGTGATGGAACTCTTGTCTATATTTTTTGGCATTATGGTTATAATGTGTCCACAATCATCAAAATTTAAGTAGTTAAAAATTGATAAGTGATAACTGTTTTGACCTAGGGTAATAATTTTTCCCTTTTCTTAAAAAAAGTGTATTTGAGTATAAAAATCAAGCAGTCATGGGGGAACAATTTACTAAGTAGAAATTACAGTAAAATGAAAACTTCCCAAGAGTAGGGAGAAAACAGTTTTATCTTCAAAGTATTACGAAAATAAATAACTGTCAAACCACACTTTTGTACTCAGTTAAATTATGATTTAACCATATGAGCAATTTTAATACTCTTTTTAGATAAATAAAAACATAATGTTTATCACTGAATAAAAAAGATGTTTACTTTAGGAAAAGAGGAAAGCCATTTCAGGAGAAATGTTGACAGAAATAAGTAGAAAAATTATGAGTTAATCTATAAAATTACATATTGCTAAATTTATAGCTAATTTGAATTTTTTAAATAAGCTGATTTTAAAAACGGGATCACAATTAGTATAAACTCCTATGAAATGACCAGATTTCATGCTTTCTAAGATTTCTCTATTGTTAGGGAGAGAGAAAGAGATGTTTTTTAATATTAAGGTTTTATTTTTTAAGTTAGTCCTTTTAACAACAGTTTAAGAATATTAACTAAAAAATTAGGGGCACCTAGCTGGCTCAGCCAGCAGAGCATGTGATTCTTAATCTCAGGGTTGTAAGTTCAAGCCCCATGTTGGCTGTATGGATTACTTAAAAATAAAATATTTTTAAAAAGTGTATTCACTAGAAATTTTTAATAATAACAATTTCTCAACCACTAAAAGGAAAAAATAGAAAAAACACCCATGATCAAGATAAGACAATAAAGTAGAATAAATTAAGGATAGAAAATCAAGGAATATAGAAGCACATATAATGATAGAGATAAATTGAAATATGTTAGTGGTTACAAGGAATGCATATGTACTGCTTTCTGTAGTTAAATGGCAGAGATTGTGATATCATTTTGAAAATGTGAATGTATAATTTGGCTAAGCTATGGCAGGGCATGGAAATGTTAATAGAAAACGTATAGGAAAATACACTCAGCAGATACTAATGAAAAGAAATCCAATGAAATTAAAACAGAATGTCCATTTCCTTTGTAACTAATTACTTAGTCATAAGCAAAAACAAAACAATTACCAGAAAATTTAAACACCTATACAATCAGAACAAAAATAATGTAAAACAAAATAAATACCAACCAAATCAGTTATAACAATACATGTCAATGACCCCTTGATTAAGTGCAAAGAAAAATATAGTATCAATTGATTAAGAAATATAAAATAATATCAACTATCTGCTGCAGCATATAAGCATTTTTAAAACAAATTAAAGTTTGACAGTAGAAGAATAAGCAAAGATGTAAAAAGAAAATAGATAAATTAGAGGTTGGGATACTAATTTCAGGCAAGGTGTAATTAAGGCAGAAAAGCACTCAATGGGACAGAGAATGTTATAGTATATTGATACAAAATACTGTCTACAATGAAAATATCATAGTCATAAAATTTTATGAGCCAAATAACAGAGCATTAAAGTATATTAAGCAGAAAGTGTTTGAAATCCAGAGATATATACAAAGTACACAATGCATTTGAAGATTTGAACAGGCCATTATCTGCACATGAAACATAAAATAGAAAATAAACCATATAGAATTCTTACTATATATCTGAGTATTCTATGGTGTTAGATGGAGAAAACTAAAGAGCAGGGATGTAAGTTTCTCTCTTCCGTTTCCAAAATGGATATATACATTTACTTTTGAAGCATAAATTTGGGGATATGTAGGATAGGATATTGTAAATCAAGAGAATGACTCCTTACTTAACTGATTTTTTCCTTTAATTGTGGATAAAACAGTGGAAACACCATTAATCTAAATGTAGATGTTTCAATATGATATGCTAATAGCTATATACAGTAAAGAAGATTAGGTGTAACTTTATTTCTCTCCAAAGTTAGAAATCTTTTAGCTTCTATAATACATAAAGTTAGATGGCAAGGTCTTAGAATTATTGTTATTAGTTGAAAGATGTAAATGTGCATTTTTTTTCTCTCCCAAACTTTCTTACATTGGGACAATACCATGACAAAAAGGTGAGCCTTATCATATTTTAATCTGACATTGAATAATATACTGTAACAAGTCTTAGTTTGCCTAGTATGTTAATGTTTGTTTATATATTTTTTTTGTTTTTACGTATTCAAGCTAAGTGCATAGAGCACTTATCAATGAATAAAGTTTCAACACAAGAACAGCTTTCAAGAAGAGAGTGTCTTACCACAGTTTTGCACTTTTTTTACATGTTATTTTAACCTTTTTTTATTGTGTAGCAATAAATTCTGGTACCTCTAACATAAAACAAAAACAAAGACAGAAACAAAACAATAATGGCTTAAGATGCAAGCTTCATTATTTCTATATATGAAAGACAGGAAGTTTATTATGGGAGAGAGCTCTGAATCTTTATGGATTCTGAGTCTTTTTTATTTTATTTTACTATTTTATTTAATTAATTAATTTATTTTATTCTGCTATCCTTGGTAAAGGTTGGTCCAAGAAGGCTGTTGACCTCAACCTTTCTATGACCTCTTTTTTTCTTGTAGCCTTCTTTTTCTGGGCAAAAATCAGAGAAACTCTCCTACTATTTACTTGCCTGAGCTCCAGAAATACAGCAGAAAACCATCTTGCCTTTCTTAAATTCCTGTGTCCTTGATGTGGCCAAAAATGAACTGATCTTAAACTGGAAAGGCCATGTGGCTAATGGGCAATTCAGCATACTGAAAATGGAATGGATGCATGATCAATATTGCCTAAATGATTTGCACAGCGTAAGTCACAAAGCCCTTTCTCGACCAAAAGAAACAGCTCTAAAATTGAGATTGAATTATTCACGAATTTGGTGACCTAATTCAAGTTACACTTAATGTGTATATACATGTAAGTATGTTATTATGGACTGAGTTGTGTTCTCTCAAATTCATATGCTAAAGTCCTGTCAATGTGACTGTATTTGGAGATAGGGCCTTTATGGAGGCAATTTTAGTTCAATGTGGTCATCAATCCCTAACCAATGGGATTGATGTCCTTATAAAAAGAGAGACATCAGAAAGCTGGAGTTCTCTTATTGCATGCACACAAAGGGAAGGCCAGGTGATGACTGTGAGAAGGTGGCTGTCTACAAGTCAGGAAAAGAGCCCTTACTAGAAACCAAATTTGCTGTCACCTTGATCATGGAATTCTAGCCTCCAGAACTGTGAGGAAAATGTCTGCTGGTTAAGGTACCTTGTCTCTAGTAGTGTAGCACTTTGTAATGGCAGCCTGAGCAGACAAATATGTATGTATGTCATATATGTGTATATACAAACTGTTCTGTGGTATTTCTCAAATATTAGAATTGTCTGGCAAATACTTATTAGTATGCTAAGAATTTTAATCTCAGATGTTTTTATTAAAAAAATCTTCATCTATCGTTAGATTTATAGAATAGCTGCAAAAATAGCTTAGGCGGTTTCCATAATCCTTCAATCTCTCCCCAGTTGTTTATTACTTATATAACTGTAGCTCTATTATCATAATAAAACATCTATGAAAATTTGTCATGAACAATGTACATTTATTGAATGTGTGAAAGATAACTTGATTCTGTTTTTTATTTATAAATACAACTATTATAAAATATTTGTGCTTACTAACTTCTTTCTTTCTGCTTATTCTGAAAAAGGCCTGCATATAATCTTTCTTTTGACACTGTAGACACTTCAGTTGACAGACTGTGAGATCATAAACAAAGAATAATGATCTCTTAATGTGATCAAACAGCAGGAGGGAAAGAAAACTCTTCAAATATGACATATTTAACAATTAGCAATTTAGGGAAGAACATAAACATAAAAAACACACAATTTAATGTATTTTCTGAATGCATATATATCAGTTCAAGCTAGTGTGAAGTCTCAGCTGTCCCCACCTTGCATTTCTAAGCATTATCAGAGAGGCTACACCAGTATTCTTACAAGCTGTGGTCCTATAATCAGCCACAAAATTCTTAGTCTTACAGTTGAGTTTAGCTTTTAATAGCACCAAGAGCTTCAGTAAAGCTGTACCCTCTGGATTGTATCAATTTCAAAAAAGAACTACCTTTCTCTACTATTTATATCATCACATGAAAAACACATGACTGTTCAATCAAGGCATTTGATCCTGTAAAAATTATAGAAGAAAATATTCCACAGTTTCCTCTCTTCACAATGAAACTTAATTTAAGCACAAAACCAACTTTAAAGGAACAATGGGTAGCAGAGGAGAACATGAATGTTCAGGACAGAACGAAATTTGAAATTCATCTTTTCATGTGGTAAATTGCTTACAATTTCATATTTTATGCTAATTCAAAGTATATAATTCATGTAAAGATCCAATCAGAAAAAATGGGCAAATCCATCAATTTACTGACTAATATTTTATTATCCATATGTTGCTTTAACACTTAAATGAAGTCATGGCTCCAAAAATGTCTCAATTATATAGACAATTAAATATCACGATTAAATATACAAAAAATATTTTCTGGGGGCCTGTGTGGCTTAGTCGGTTGAGCGTCTAAATTCAGCCCAGGTCATGATATCATGGTCTGTGAGTTCAAACCCCATGTCAGGCTCTGTGCTGACAGCTCAGAGCCTGGAGCCTGCTTCGGATTCTGTGTCTCCCTCTCTCTCTGCCCCTCCCCTCCTCATGCTCTGTTTCTGTCTCTGAAAAATGAATAAACCATAAAAAAATAAAAATAAAATCTTTTCTAATATAAGCTTAGTTCTATCTTTTTTAGTTTTTTTTTAATTTTTTTTTTTGAGACAGAGAGAGACAGAGCATGAGCAGGGGAGGAGCAAAGAGAGAGGGAGACACAGAATCTGAAGCAGGCTCCAGGCTCTGAGCTGTCAGCACAGAGACCAACACGGGGCTCGAACTCACAGAGTGTGAGATCATGACCTGAGCTGAAGTCGGAAGCTCAACCTACTGAGCCACCCAGGTGCCCCTATCTTTTTTAGTTTTAAGTCTACTTATATGGGAAAAGATTGTGGAATATTAGTATGAGCTGCTTAAGATATTTTAGTATTCACCTAATAATTTTTTATTAATGATTTAAATAATTTTAACATAATTTAAATTTCTTCTTTTAATATTATCTCCAGATTATTTCACTGAATTTATATGTTATAGGCATTATTTGGCAGTCAGAAAATTGTCCTTTCTTTGTTAGCAGAAGCTAAATATGCCATTTTTCCACTTTTAAAGAACTACAGGTAATAGACATATTTGATATATTCACAGCTTTAAGCAAGTGAAACAAATTATTAAAGAATGTAAATCAATAAAAAATGTAATATTTAGACTGAAAACTGTCAGTCCACAGAACTGCTATATATCACCTTATGGAAATGATATTTCCTTAGGAAGTGATAAATAATAATTAACACATTAATAAGTTGATGTGTTTTCACATCAGAGTTTGACTGTCTATAAATATAAAACTGAATGAGTAGCGAGCCAAGCAGAATAGGCAACATTTATGTCTCTTTGCTTAAATTATGTGGGGGAAAAAACAAACAGTGTCTTGCTCAGGTTTATACTTTTGAGTCCTATTTAGGGGGAAGAATAATATCTAATGTAAATATGTCAGTTTTAACCCTAGAATAGAGCTTAAACAGCACCTGTTCTATCCTGCTCTATTATAAACCAAGAATCTGAATTTTCCATCTGTACTCACAGGATTCCAGCTATGCTATAATTACCATGGATAAACTAGAAAAGTAAAAGTAAGTTCACCAAATTTCATGGAATGCATAGTACATATTAGGAAAAAAAAACTAAGTAAACTAACATACATTTAAACCAAAATTCATCCTGTATTGTTCAACTCAGAGAGTGGTCTTAATCAATATGAATCATTAAAGCCTTACTGAGTCTTCAAACTTCGCTGTGAATATGGCCAAATCACTGACTAGCATTGCCTTCCTATAGTACATATTTTAGTCACTTACAGAGTCACAGTCTCTGGGCAATTATTGAAATTAGCAAATCTATAAAGCATTTGGAATAAAGTTTTTGAAGGTAGTCTAATGAAACATGTTGTGTACAATCAATACAAAACAGCAGGAGTAAAGTTACACAGTGATTCTCAATCATATATTGAAATGCAAATAGTAGAGCTTGCTGTGTAATGCCTTCCATAAATCTTTACATTTCAAAACTGTAAAAAATGGTAGGATTTCTTTCCAGAGAAAAAGAGAAACCAAAATTGTACATACTAACTACTTGCAAAGGAAAGAAGAAAAATAAAAATAAATACATTTGATTCTTGGACAAAATGGGTTTCAACTGTATGGGTCCACTTATATGTGGATTTTTTTTCAATAAGTTCAGTATAGTACTGTAAATTCTGTATTCTATTATCCTCTGAATAACATTTACTTTTCTCTAGCTTACTTTATGTAAGAATACAGTATATAATATATATAACATATAAAATAGGTGTTAATTGATTATTTTATAAGTAAAGCTTCCAGATAACAATAGGTTATTAATTAAGTTTTGGAGGAGTCAAAAGTTCCAGAGATTTTTTACTGTATTGGGGGCTCAGCACAGGGGGCTAACCCCTGTGTTGTTTGAGGGTCAACTGTTTTTCTCTAAAGTTTGGGGGGGGCATACTATATTACTATATATAGTTTACAGTTGATCTAATTTTTTCTATTAGCCATGCATTCACTATACTTCATTAAAACCTTTATTTTTTTTGTATTGTTTTCACCTTGTTATTTTCCTAGATGCCAATAAATGGCATATCTTTCTCCAAAGTCCCATGGCTTATGCCTCCTAAGTGTCACGGACACCCAATGGCAGGCTAAGGCTAAAGAGATTGGAACTTTACTGTTCTTAAGAAGTGCAAAATCCTTTATTGCCTTTAAGTCAATGGGTCTCAACCATGGTGATTTGGCCTCCCAGAGGATATTGTGAAATGTCTAGAGACATTTTTGTTTGTCACAACTACTGGAAAAGGTTGTTACTGGCACTAGTGGGTAGAGGTCAGGGATGCTGTTAACTATCCTATAATGCACAGGTCGGATCCTACAGCAAAGAGTTACCCATCCCAATATTAACAACTGCCTGGAAGTTAAGAAAGCATAGTTTAGATGGACCTTGGTTTGCTTCTTTTTTCTGGTATACAAATACACTTGTCGTGAAATTTGACATACTTGCTTTTCCTCTACAGTTTTAGCTATGAAAATTACATATTTTCATATTTTTCTGCTCTTCTCTTTCTTTTCAGTCTCTCCAGTCAGCAATCTTTGATTTTTTGCTATCAACATTATTTCCAGTAAGGCTTCTTCTGCTTAAAATAATTACATATTCACTAAATGCCTTCCTTATTCTTATAATGCTTTTCATGTTGCATTTCAAAACCTAAGTAAGACTTTAGTATTTATTATTTTAAAATTAGGGGTTTTATTGAGCATATGCCGTGCATAGAATTTGTTGTGGATATAAGGAAACATAAAACATCCCTCCTGCTATTTGGATATCAAAAATTTACTGAAAAGAATAAATTGAGTAAATAGCTAATATTCCTCTTTTTTCAATGGAGAAAAATATTCACAAATTAATGAAAAATCTCATGTGTTTCTGTGTATATGGGCATATAAAATGTACACATATAAATGTATATATATAATGTATACATGTATATACATATACTCATACATGCATACACATAAAATTATGACCTATAAAATTTTTCAGGATCACAGAATTTTTTGAAAATTACATTGAATTCATACATGAAAAATATAACTTAATTTTATATGGAAAACTATTTTCTTGAGATAAACTATTTTATATTATACTTTATAATGAAAAATGTATTACTTATAATACTTCATTTTTACATTTAATTTAGTTGAACAAAATTGAATTGTATATGTTCCAAGTGTTAGACAATCAGAAATTTGGAGGTATAGAATGGTCAGAAACTAGTATACATGAATTGTGATTCAAAGTTAGAAGAGTTTGGACTAGGGGTGCCTGGGTGGGTCAGTCAGTTAAGCATCTGACTTGATTTCAGTTCACATCATGATCCCATGGTTGTGGTGTTGAGCCCCATGTTGGGCCCCATGCTGAGCATAGAGCTTACTTGGGATTCTCTCTCTCCGTCTCTGTCCCGCCCCCCCCCCCAAATAAATAAGCTAAAACAAACAAACAAACAAACAAACAAACAAAACGAGCTTGGATTAATTATAAACCCGATTGTATGGCCACTTAAAAATAAAAAAGGAGAGGGGCTGGATAAACAGAAAGTCATTGGAAAGAGGTCAAGAAATCAGGAGGGCAGGATTTCGGATGGATCATTCACAAATACAAAAAGTTGCTCAAACTCTAGGCTGTGAAGCAAAAGTCATTAAGAATGAGGGAAAATAACTCAATGAATAACTTATTGAGAAAATGAATAAGGGTACACGATTATAAACAACTTGTATAAACCTTAAAGATCAAAGATTTGTTTGTTTTTATTGTTTATTATTATTATTAATAGAGGACAGTGGTCTCAAAAAGACACTGGTTAGGGGGGGAAGAGGAAAGTGATATTTCAAACTTATGTAACTACATATGGATTTTGATAAAATGACCAAATTCCACTTGGAAGATTTAAGAAAGCAGAATCTTGCGAAGTACCAATTTTTGTTAAGGCTAGGTGTTATAGGGAACATTCAGGAAAGAGCTTAAAAATACTGAGGCATCCATTAATTACCTTCTACTTCCAAGAAAAAGAAATTGTGAACATAAATCAAAATGTCAAATTTATTTCTGTTTATAGAGTTCATTAAAATCTGTCTTTAAATAACTTGAAAATGTTTTAAATTATTGGGAGACCTGAAGCAAATTATTATATTTGATCTCCAATTTTTCACTTTTCATTTTTATGCAATAAGTGCTGAAACCTTGAATTAAAAGAACATATAGAAAAAGAATCAAAACTCCCATAGCTCACTTTGACAAATGAGGATAAGTCTGTGTCAAGGAACAACAAAATTCTCTAAGACTTGAGTGAAATTCATGAAGCATCGTTCCCTTTGTCCTTAAGTCAGTGAGGTCATTTTTGGCAAGGCCTGCATCATTGATTTGCTGTCCATGTCAGCAAAGAAAGGATTACAAATCCATGTTTCAATTTTAAGGTCATCTGAGCAAAAGTAACCTTTGACAATTTTCTTTAGGGTTTCCAGGTTTCTGCAGATTCCTGCCTGCAGATAAATTAAATGGGAGAATTTGCATAGTTGTCTTTCTCAAGTAACTTTAATGCAGACTACCAGCTTGACCCAAGCAGTATTTGTAATTGTGACCTGCAGGACTTTGAATTTTGAAGGCTTTAAGTCACTCGTACATACATCTATAGAATTCCACCCAATGCACCACAATATGGTTTTACCTTTTATTTTTATATTGTTCTGAAAGTGGGCCACTGTCTTAATCTTTAAACAAGTGAAACTTTTGCTGGATTTGAATAAATTCTTCCATGACATGGTCAATGAAACCAGTGAATACTATGTACTTTGAAAACTATTTCTCTCCCTAATTTTCACAAGTTTACTTGAAAAGGTGATGATGGTTCAAGGTTTAGCTCATAGAGATCCACTCTCATGGCAGTAGAGAAAAAAAAGCAAAACAAAAAAAAATCACTTAAGAATCCCATAATAATGTTGAACTATGCATGCGTTGCAGAAACAAACGGGACATCACAATGTGCAGTATTTTTGTCCTCACAAAATCCATAAAAACCCATCAGTTGTGAAAATTCAAAATGGTTTCTAAAGCAAATAGAATGCCAAGAATTTTCTTCCAATTTAGCTTTTCTTTAACCAAAAAGTCACCAACGATTTCAAAGTTATCAACTTTTCTAGTTCCTTAAATAGGATGAAACAAATGTTAGCTATCTTTATAGACATTGGTAGTTTTATTTATGTTCATGGGTAAGAGCTATGGCAAGGTCATTTCTTTAATAACTACTACCCAAACATGAGAAAATAGGGTATTAGAAAACAGGACTTTGCTTGATTTCCTTGCATTTCAAATACATAAACTAGCTGAATATCTAGCTTCACAAGATTCCCCATAATGTATGGTTTACTTTTTAACAATATCATGAGGGGCGCCTGGGTGGCGCAGTCGGTTAAGTGTCCAACTTCAGCCAGGTCGCGATCTCGCGGTCCGTGAGTTCGAGCCCCGCGTCAGGCTCTGGGCTGATGGCTCGGAGCCTGGAGCCTGTTTCCGATTCTGCGTCTCCCTCTCTCTCTGCCCCTCCCCCATTCATGCTCTGTCTCTCTCTGTCCCAAAAATAAATAAAAAACGTTGAAAAAAAATTAAAAAAAAACAATATCATGAGCATGTATCTTGTGATCATGTAAATCTAGATTTAGATAAAGTTCCAGATATATTAGCCTAATATTTAATTTGAAAGAAAAATTTCAGATTTTGCCACTTAGTGTCCTCCTCCATTTTGCTAGATGTGCTAAAAGTATAATTTTATATATTTATTTACTTTGGATGTTTGTTTTCATTCTCTCATGATCAATTTAAATAAACCTAAAGGATAATTGTTTTTCAGTTTATTTGCTCATACTTACAAAGAGAGCCTGTACATGTAAGAAAAGACCCATGTTCTTAACCATATGTTCAGTCTTTTTAGTTCCAACTTGTTAGAAACTATTCAAGACATTGTAAAATAGTATAATTGAAGACCATGTTATGTAACCAAGTACTATTCTATCTTCTATCTCTCTAAATACTGGAAAGAGGAAGAGTACTTTTAAAATTTAGGTTAGGGTTCCAGGTTAAGAAGGCAGGTTAAAGACATTTAATGTTGTGTCATCGTGAAATCTTGTTTTGTAAAAAAAATTATTTTTAAGGTATAAAACTACAGTGATAGAGACTTTAGAGATGTGACAACAGCAACAAGATTCTGTCAGCTAGAAAGCAGATAAACAAAGGGTAATCAGAAGCAGTTATGAGATAGCTGAAATCTAAACAAAAAGTGGGCAGAAGTTGATTTCCATGGAAGAACCCTCAAAAGGATTAAGAAGTGTTATCAAGGGTCCCTTTGAAATTAGAGACAAAGGGTTGGTGGCTAACACAAGCAGGGTTAGTTGAAGGCTGCTCAGTTAGAAAGCAGTTTGATCCCAGTATCACCCACAGCAATCTGCTACAAAACTCCACTTCCCTCAATGCAGATGACTCTGAGTCATATTTTTTGTGACTAGGGACAGTGAAAGTATCCATATTGTATCTTCCAGAACACTCACAAATTATAAAAATAAATTCTAAAATTATACATAATAGTGATTATAGTATGGCTAGGAATGATTAATGAGACCAAAATGAAGTATTTTATAAACATCCATGGCTACAGGAAAGCTTAACAATTCTTTTTTTTTTCTTTAATGAGTATTTACTTTTCAGAGAGAGAGTGCAAGTAGGGGAAGGACAGAGAGAGAGAGGGAGAGAGGATAATAAGTGGGCTCTGCACTGACAGCAGACAGCCCAAAGCGGGGCTTGAATCCACAAACTGGGAGATCATAACCTAAGCCGAAGTCAAATGTTTAGTCAACTGAGCCACACAGGTGCCCCAACAATTCTTTTTTTAAACAATAACTTGACACATATTTTCTAATATTTATAAATGGTAATGCAAATGAAAATATGAACTTGCCAAAGTAAAGGAAATTATCTATTTGTAATAAGCACGTGCTTATATATTCATAGATTCTTGTAAATAATATATAGGAAGTCGATATGATTCTTTCCCCTTGGGAAAAAGAACTAGGTGGCTCGGGTCAAAGGACATAACGGAAATTCAATATGCGTTTTTAGTCAATCTGTGTTTCCGACTTTGAATAACATCAATATGTCACCTATTCAAAAATAATGTTAAAAATATTTTTTTCCTCTAGCAATAAATAGGTAGCAATATGTATCAACCATTGGGGATAATGGGTTTTAAAAAGTCACCATATATAAAGAGTTTCTCACAAAGAAAAATTTTAAAAGAGGAAATATTTAAAGAAAAAAGTATGTTTTATATTTCAGTCATGAATTTATTCAAGTTTATTAATTAAACATCCAATTTAATAATAATAGAATTTAGAAAATACAATAAAAAACCTTGAAATTCATAGGCATGGAAGTTTCACACTTTTTATATTTCATAGCAAGCACATATTTTATTAACATATAACAATACATTTATTTTATGCATCACTTTTTCTTTATTAAATTTGAACACATAATATATGTAGAACACTAACTGCCAAAATAATAACCTAAGAAAAACAACAAAAGAGCACCTAACTTGTAAGATCCCAGATGGCAGATGTATCTGTTAAGAATATTTTTGTTGCAAGTTATAAAATACCTGACAGGACTGTCTTAAGGCAATCAGACTCCATTTATTGACAGAAGTCTAGAGGTAGGTATTTACTTCTTTAATAATGCAATGCTATCAGGCACAACAAATATGTGATTCTTTTGACCTTATCTTCAGAGGCATCAGATGGCTAGGACAGACTAAGCCACCATATAAACGTTTACCATAAAAAGGAGGAAAGAAGCCGATAAGAATAGTTCCACAAGTCTTGAGGGTACCTGGGTAGCTCAGTTGGTTAAGCATCTGACTCTTGGTTTTGGCTCAGCTCATGAGCTAATGATTCTTGAGATCAAGTCCCACATTGGGCTCTGTGCTGACAACACTGAGCCTGCTCTTGGGATTCTCTCTCTCACTCTCTCTCTCTCTGCCCCCTTTCCCTCTTCTGCATGTTCGTTCTCTCTCTCTCTCTCTCTTTGTCTCTCTCTCCCCCCAAATAAATAAATAAAACGAAGAACAATTCCACAAGTCTTTGATTATGATTCACTAATGATAATTGAACCAAATGGACGTGAATGATGGGAGAGCAGATATTTAGCTATTATAGACTCTATCACAGTGGCAAACATGAGAGATGAATTGGGTGTACTATTATTCGGTGTCTGCCACAGCATGAACAAAATATACTACTTGATTACCAAATCTTCATCTTTGGTTGTCACATAGCTAGACTTCATCTTGCAGAATTTCTGAAGTTTTCTGATACTTAAAAAAATTGAAGTGATACAATTCTATTTTTAGAAGTGGCCATCACACTATTCTCCATTATCTTCTTTAGTTGGTCACTGGATGTTGATATCCAGAGTAAGTTGGATATCATGTGGTGAAGATAGCAGAATCCCCTGGATCTTTGAGTCACATGTGCTTTTTAGGGGTGCCTGGGTCACTCAGTTGGTTAAGCATCTGACACGGTTAGGCATCAGGTCATGATCTCGTGGAGAGCTCAAGCCCTGCATCAGGTGAGGTCAACCCCTATTTTGGGTGAGGTCAAACCCGACTTCAGCCTCCGTACTCTCTCTTCCTCTCTCCCTTCCCTTTCTCACTCAAATACTCATTCTCACTCTCTCTCTCTCTCTCTCAAACATAAATAAAATGTGCTTTCTATTGCCTATCAGAAAAACTCATTATGGAATTAATACTTGGGAGGAAGTAAAGTTTTATGTTTAAACAACTGAAATTTTGAGGCATCTCCTACAGCAACTAGCTTAGTTATATAGTGTCTTAATTTGTCTTTATCCCCAAATTTCTTTAAAAATACCTAAGGTCTGTGGACATCTGAGCTGTTTCCATAATTTGGCTAGTGTAGATAATGCTGCTATAAATATCTGTATGCACATATCACTTTGAATTAGTATTTTTGTATTCTTTGGGCAAATACCTAGTAGTACAACTGCTGGATAATAGGGTAGTTCTATTTTTAACTTTTTGAGTAACCTGCATATTGCTTTCCAAAGTGGCTGCACCAGTTTGACTTTAGTAGCTTGGGATAGGTATAGAAAAGACTAGCAGGACTGATCTAAAGTTAAAGTTTTGCAAAACTGTGAAACAGAGGGCAGTGGGAATTAGCAATTTCAGTATCAGGAAAGTTCTTGTGATTTATTTTGAAGTTTATATTAGATAAAGAAAGACAATTACAGGTAACTGAGTTAATAGCAAGTTACATGTAAAGAGTTGGAATCTAAAATGATTTGTTTAATGCTTATTATTTTTGAGAGACCGAAAAAGACAGTGTGAGTCAGGGTGGGGCAGAGAGAGGGGGAGACACAGAATCCTTAGCAGGCACCAGGCTCTGAGGTGTCAGCATAGAGCCCAACGTGGGGCTTGAATTCAAGAACCTTGAGATCATGACCTGAGTCAAAGTTGAATGCCTAACGGACTGAGCCACACAGGCACCCTTAATTTTTTTTTAATGTTAATTTATTTTGAGAGAGACAGAGACGGGACATGACCAGGGGAGGGGCAGAAAGAGGGATACACAGAATCCAAAGCAGGCACCAGGCTCTGAGGTGTCAGCATAGAGCCCAACATGGGCTTGAATTCAAGAACTGTGAGATCATGACCTGAGCTGAAGTCGGATGCCTAACTGACTGAGCCACCCAGGCGCCTCAGGAATATGAAATTTTTAAAGTAAATCAGTTTGGGGCTATCAGCAGTGATGTGCTGGAGTAGATTATGTGCAACTTTTCCCAACTTATGTTCAGTGGGAGAATTTACCAATATAAAACTTTAAGTGACCCAAATTAGGCTTTTTTGTCTATTGTTAAAACAATTATGACATCCTATTGACAATAAATTCAATTCAACGTTTATTTATTTTTGGGACAGAGAGAGACAGAGCATGAACGGGGGAGGGGCAGACAGAGAGGGAGACACAGAATTGGAAACAGGCTCCAGGCTCCGAGCCATCAGCCCAGAGCCTGACGCGGGGCACGAACCCACGGACCGCGAGATCGCGACCTGGCTGAAGTCGGACGCTTAACCGACTGTGCCACCCAGGCGCCCCGACAATAAATTCAATTCAATTTGAAATTGGATGTTGGCTGACATAAGCAGGGGTAGATAAGTAGGGATACTGAGTTATTAGTTCATCCATAGGACAATTTGAAATTCTTGATCATGATGGCAAGACTTTGAGTGAAGAATCCAGGTTTCAATATTTCTAATCATCCATTTATTACCTTATAGATTCCACTAAAGTACTAAAGTTGAATAGAGAGTGATTTTAAGTGGATAAGAATATATATACATTAAGCATAAGAGAGATTTATATAAACATAAAACACATCAATGATTATAAGGTGATATTTTGAAGTGAGGATGAATAAACTCACATCCTAATACTGAGGTATGTGGAGTGTGAATGAGTCAGTAGTCCTGAGAAGCCAAAGAGTAAATGACAACCTCAAAGGTAAAGAGTTCCATTTGATACAATGTAGAGAGTATATTGAGATCAAGTAAGTGTAAGTGCATTTGTCTATTAGAGAACAAGTTTTCCAGATGGCTCAGGAGTTTGGTCTGTATGTTTATTTTCCTAAGGATATAGTGGGAGGATGTGGGACCAGAGAGAAAAAGACAAGTCCCTGTGGTAATGAGAGCATAAAAGACCATGAATGATCAAGGGAATCTTACATTTTAGGTGGTAACCAAGACCTCAGTGATGTAAAACACAGATGTTGTCAAGTTTTCAGAGAAATTAATCCCTAAAGTCCATATTAGATGGAGATCTTGAGCATCTCCTTAACTTTATTTAATTGAGCTTCTGAAGCAAAGTACAATGAATCAAATGGTTTGTGAACACTACATGTGAATTGAAAAGAAAAGACAGTGGTCCCTCATAACTGCAAGAGATACTGAGTTTTAGAAGTAGCCACCCTTGGCTTTGATTCTCTTCCCAGCAGAAGCAGCTCTGGGAGGAGCACCATCAGGAATACTTGAAGCCCCTTGCAGAGAAAGAGGAGGCAGACAAACTAGACAGGCTAGTGACAGCAAACAGAGTTGGTGCAGCATTGATCACCCCAACCACACAGTCACTGTGACCACCATCAGGGACCTGGACCTCTAGGGGACCTGGCTGCTTGGACTGCCCCTACCTGAGCAAGGGTTTGGGTATGGGTCTGAGGAAGAGGTTGTCATCCATGGAGAAGCTGACCAGAGCCTTACCCAGGAAGTCCAGAGATCCCCTGCTATCCCAGCAGATCTCCACTCTCACACCACTGAGCCTTCACTGGATTTGTGAAACTAAGAAAACAACAACAACAACAAACAAAATGAAACCAAAAAACAAAACAAAACAAAACAACAACAAAAAAAAACAAGACAAAAGGCAACTGATACTCATTTATTAAAAAAAAAATGTGAGGTGCCTGGATGGTTCAGTCGGTTAGGCATCTGACTTCAGCTCTGGTCATTATCTCATGGTCCCTGAGTTCAAGCCCCGCATGGGGCTCTGTGCTAACAGCTCAGAGCCAGGAGCCTGCTTCAGATTCTGTGTCTCCTTCTCTCTCTGCCCCTCCCCTGCTTGCTTGCTTGCTTTCTCTCTCTCTCCCAAAAATAAATAAAATGTTTAAAAAAATAATTTAAAAAAAAGGGGGCATCTGAGTGGCTCAGTCAGTTAAGCGTCCAACTTAGGCCCAGGTCATGATCTCATGGTTTGTGAGTTTGAGCTCCAAGTTGGGCTCTGTGCTGACAGCTCGGGGACTAAAGCCAGCTTCGGATTCTGTGTCTCCGACTGTCTCTGCCCCTCCCCCCTTGTGCTCTGTCTCTCTCTATCAAAAATTAATAAAATGTAAAAAAAATTTTTTTAAATAAAATAATTTAAAAAATGTTATGATAAAATATTTATAGTCTCTAATTTGCTTTAAGAAATGTGGACAAGTCCATTGGGAAAGTAAGATAAGCAATTGGAAGAGATCTATCTCAAAAGTAAAACAGGCTCCTAGGATACCAAATTCCCAAAATGGTATTTAATTATTATTTTATATTCCTGTAAATATATAATATCCACATATGTACACATATATAATTTTCTAATAATTAAATCTTTAATATTATCATTATAAAATAATATTATTTTTATAGGAATTAAGGGTATAAGAGATGGCTTTATTGGTCAAATTTATGACCTATGTAGTTAAAAATATTTATTTATTCCATGTTTCAAGTAGTACTCTTAGAGCAAAAGACTGCTGAACCTCCATAGCAAAATAGAGATATGATCTAATTATGACCTAATTTCACTTAAAAAATCCAATTAGTTATGATGTACATACCTATAGTTTATACCAGTGTATTTTTATATCATAAAGGCAGCTGGATTACAATCAGGTAGGCTTGCAGATGGATGGAAATGTAGAGATTTATGTAATGTATCCTCCTAAGTGTTAGCAAAGAGGAAGACCAAGGAGAATTACACATACATATCCTAAAAAAACAACCTGAGTCCAAAACCCAGTTCTCTTGAAAATAAATCCACTGCTCTTTCTATCATTGCATTGCTTATTGTAATAGCAAGAAAATTATGTTCCAACTTATACTAACCATTATGTATCTGTGGAGCTGAGCTTTTCCAACCTAACTGAGTTGGAACAATGTAAATGTAAACAAGTGGAATCCAAAAATGAACATAAATTTACCCACGTTGGCTGATTTTCCTTAGTGGTGGGATTTAATGAGTATCTTCTCCAGTGACAGATTTTGAACAGTCATATTAGAATAAATGTTGACAGTGGATAGTAACAAAACTTCAGTTGAGGTCAATAGCAAACCAAATAAATAGAAGGGAAGATAAATTACAGCAATGATCCAAGAAGGCATACCGAAAATCAGTATGACGTGATAGTTACTAATAACTGAAATATTTTATAAAAGAGGGCCAGGGGCGCCTGGGTGGCGCAGTCGGTTAAGCGTCCGACTTCAGCCAGGTCACGATCTTGCGGTCCGTGAGTTCGAGCCCCGCGTCGGGCTCTGGGCTGATGGCTCAGAGACTGGAGCCTGTTTCTGATTCTGTGTCTCCCTCTCTCTCTGCCCCTCCCCCGTTCATGCTCTGTCTCTCTCTGTCCCAAAAATAAATAAATGTTGAAAAAAAATTTTAATAAAAGAGGGCCATAGGACAGCAGTACACTAGTAACCATTAAAAGATAAGGGACAAATTATAGTCTTGGTGGTGGTACCAATAAGTTAACAGGTAAGGTAATTTCTTCCCAAATTAAAACCAATACCAGTGTCTTCAAAACAGAAAGGGCAAAACCAGAAATTTTATCAACACACACACACACACACACACACACACACACACACACACACAAAAGACAAAAGAAAAACAAAAAATGAAACACTGGGTCATAGTGATTGTCTTAAATAAATAGGTCACGTTGTTTCTGGTTCAGAAACATCATTGCCGAGGTAAATAGGAAGTTGATACTGAGGGTAAAGGACATCTGAGTCATGAAGCTTTGACAAAAGTTATCCATTTCAGGGCACATGGGTTGCTGTCAGTTAAGCATCTGACTCTTGATTTAGGCTTAGGTCATGATCTCAGGGTCATGAAATTGAGTCCCGTTGTCAGCATGGCTCCTGCTTGGGATTCTCTCTCCACTCTCTGTACCCCTCCCCCATTCTCACCTGCTCTCTCTCTCTCAAAATAGACATTAAAAAAAATCATCCATCTCAATCAGACTAACTTCACATAGAATACCTGAAATATACAACCATCTAGACCATGGCATGAAACCAACAGAGGCTATTTCTAGTAAATTCTCATGCATCTGTTAAGCCAGAGAGAAACCAGAAGTCTGACTCTGTCTCATGTCATAGCAGACCTTGAATGAAAGGAGACTAGCACGTAAAGAAATGGATAGCTTTGCAATAGGAAACTGTAATGTGAGAGAAATCATCGAAATTTATATTAAAAATATTAAGTAGTATTTAACATTTTTTAAGATTTATATTTCTAGTTTAAACATATTGGGACTTTTTCATGCCAGTCTCTTTAACATTATTTTCCCTTTTCATTATTTTTTGTTGAGGTATAATTTTGTGGTATGCAGATCAGTGGCCACATAGGCCACATAATAATCCCCAGAACCTGTGAAGGTGTTACCTAACATGGCAAAGGAAAATCAAGGTTGCAGATGGAATTAAGTTTGCTAGTCAGCTGGTTTAACATAGGGAGGTTATCCAAGATTAACCAGTTGGGCCAATGTAATTACAAGGATACTTAAATGTGGAAGAGGGAGGCAGAAGAGTCTATATCAGACTCAAGATGTGAGAAAAACACGACCAGCCATTGCTACCTTTGAAGATGGAAAGGGGCCAAAAGAAAGAAAGGCAGGAAGCCTCTAGAAGCTGAAAAGGCAAGAAAAAAAACAGACTCTCTCTTAGAGCCTGAAAAAGACAAACATTTAATTAATATCTTGATTTCAGCCCAGTGAGACCTATTTGGAGTTCTGACCTCCCAAACTATATTTGTGTTGTTTTAGGCCATTAAATTTGTGATTTGTTATAGCAGCAATAGCACATTAACAACTTTCTACATAGTGAAAAGTGTATTTCTTTCAATCACCAAGAGAATAGTGCTTCTAATATTGTGAATTTTTCTATCTCTCCCTTTCATACTGTAAGGGTTCCTTTTGCATCATTTGAAACTCTATTATTACATGCACATTATATTAGACTTCCTACTTCTTCCTAGTGAATTACTCCTTTTATCATTATGGAATGCCCTTCTTTATATAATACTCCTTGTCTTGAGGTTTACTTTGTCTGACATTTGATAGACTCACATCATCTTCCTTCAGCTGTTTGTGAGATATGCTTATTTTTTCATCCTTTTATTTTCAACCTATGTGTTTCTGTAAACAACCTAAATTTGGATTTTTTAAGTTTATTTAGAGAGAGAGAGAGAGAGAGAAAGAGAGAGAAAGAGAGAGAGAGAAAGAGAGAGAGAGAGAGAGAGAGAGAGAGAATGAGAAGGGGAGGGACAGAGAGAGAGAGGGAGAAAGTGAATCCCAATCAGGGGTTCTTGGGGTTCTTGATGCAGGGTGCAATCTCATCAACTGTGAGATCATGACCTGAGCCGAGATCAAGAGTTGGATGCTTCACTGAATGAGCCACCCAGATGCCCCTGCATCTTGCTTTCTTATCCAGTTTAAAAATATATGTCTGTTAAATAGAATGTTTATTCTTTTTAGATTTAATATAATTATTGATATGGTTTAAGTGTATCATCTTGTTATTTTCTATTGCCCAAGCTTTTAATAAGCTCTTATTCTTTTTCCTATATTTTCATTTAATAAAATATTTTGATTTTTCAGGGCACCTGGGTGGCTCAGTTGATTAAGCATCCAACTTCTGCTCAGGTCATGATCTCATGATTTGGGAGCTCGAGCCCTGCATCGAGTTCTTTGCCATCAGCACAGAACCTACTTCGGATCCTTTGTTTCCCTCTCCCTCTGTCCCTCCCATGCACTCCTTCTGTCTGTCTCAAAAATAAATATTTTTAAAATAAAATATTTTTAGTTTTCTAATTTCTTCTTCTATTGGCTAGTAAGTCTCACCTCTTTCAATACAGATATCCCTAACTTACTAAAATATGTGTCGCATTAACTGTCTGCCATTGTCAACTTCACACTTGACACTTCACATTTCCCAATTCTTACTCCCCCACATCTGACTATATGAAAATGCACACTTTCTACTTCACATTTCATGATTCCCACTCTTCCTACCCTCAACCTTCTCCCATTTTCTACATTAAGAATGTAATAAACATAGCATAATTTTGTTCAGCTGTTCCAACTGTTTATGCTATTGTTGACAGATCTTTTCTATATCAGAGAACATTTCTGCTTATTTTGTTTTATAATTTCCAATGTCTGCTTTTATATTTTTATGCTAAAATACCTACATTTTTACTCACGAAGGTGATCTCTTTGCCTTTAAATATATTTATAACAGCTGTTTAAAGTTTTTGTGGATTAAATCCTATTTCTTGAGTCTTTTGAGATCAATTTGTATTGACTGCTTTCTCTTTTGACTCTGGATAATATTTTACTGTGGTTTTGTATGTCTGGCAATGTTTTTAATTGCATCCTGGACATGTTGGGTGATATATTTTAGAAGCTATACATTCTGTTATCTTGTACTGAAAATGTTAATGTTTTTTCTAGTAGGTAGTTCATTATTGCCTAATAACCTATGTAGACTTGGTTTAGTGTTTAATTAGGGAAGATAAGTGAAAACTTAAAGGTGTTTCCTAAGGTGATCTAGCTTGGTGGTTCTTAATCTACAAATGCTGTCTCCCCTGTAGGTCTTGTTGAAGCTTGGTGTTAAACTTAGTAAGAGTGCTCAGAGTAGTCCTTTTATTAGAGTAGTCATCATTCCTAAATTTGGTATCTCTGGTATCTCAGGTAAATGTCCTGGGCATTAAAATGTTTTCTGTATTCTGGCTAGGACACTGTAAATGATTTCTCAGGATGTTTGTCTTTTACACTTGTTTTTCTTCTTACAACCTCACAGCAGCTGCTCTTCTGTAAACATCATATTATCTTGCCCTGATGCACTTACATGAGCCTAACTCTCAATCAAAAACCCATGGGGAACCCCAGTCAGGCTCCTGTTTTTTTTTTCATTATACTTCTTTCCTAAGGGCCCCACCTCCTAGATTCCAAATTTAGGGGCTTCAGCAGCCCCAAATTCTCATCTCAGCCTCTCTAACTCACAAAATTACAATCTTCTGCTTTGGAGAATTGTTCATAGGGGTGAGGTGATCATAAGTTCCATGTTATGAGTTTAATTTCTATTAGCAATTGCCATCTTATGATGTCCAGTCCAGGGCTAAAGACTTTGCCACATGTATTTTGCTAATTTTTATAGTTTCTTCTAGTAATAAGCCTATTATAATAATTTTTCTGTCATGTCAGGAAACATGTTGTTCCTTACTTTTTGTCTACCTTTTCTCTATTCATTGCTCTATTTAAAACATAATGCTAAATCTCCAACAATTTTAGTAAATTTTGTCTATTCATTCTTGTATTTGTCTATTTTTATTTCATGGTTTTGATGTCCTATCATGTGCATCTACTTTTAGGATTATGTTTTTTTGAAGATTGACACTTTTATAACTCTGAAATATCCCTCTATCCTTAGTGATACTATTTCTCCTTAAGTATATATTTTTGTCCTATAAATACAGTGTTTTCTTAACATTAAGGTTTATATTAAATCTTTTTCCTATATTTATACTTATAAATTATCAGTCTTCATATTTAAAGTACAACCAGTGAAGACATCATTGAATTGGGTCTTGTGTTTTTAAACACATTCTGACAATCTAACTTTGAATACTTTGCCAATTTACATTAATGTAACTATATGATTACACCTATTTTTCATCTTTTCCTCTATTCTTTGTCTCTTCTCTCCTACTTTTGCATTACTTCATTTTTTTTATATTTTATTTCTTCAACTGGTATATAGTTATAGGATTTTATTTCACTTTTTAATGGCTGCTTTTCAAGTTAAAATCATAAAGTAGGGAGGAAAATATAGGAATATGAATAATTTGTTACCTAGATGAAGTTTATTTCAAAATTTTATCTACAAGTATCTTTTCAGCAGAACTATTTATACTCTAATACTCCAATCTAACACTGCAGTCAAAACTGTCATCCTTCAGTAATGAATGTAATTAAGATGCTTACTCAGTACCATTTAGGAACTGAGCATAATAAGAATCAATCAGGCAGGTCTGTGTTTGAATCATGGAACTTCCTTTAAATGCTATCTAATCTTGGGCAAGTTTCGTAACTTTTCTTAGTATTGGACCTAACCTGTAAAATGAGAATAATCGTGTGTCTTCATTTGTTTTCAATCCCCCCTTATTTTTTTTTCCTCCACTGTTTATTTTAGAATAACGTTTTAGGTTATTTTATTTTTAAGTTTTTATTTAAATTCCAGTTAACATAAATGTGATATTAGTTTCAGGTATACAGTATAGTGATTCCATATAACACCCAGTGCTCATAACAGTAGGTGTACCCCATCACCTATTTTGCCCATCCCCCACCCACCTCCACTCTGGTAACAATCAGTTCTCTATAAAGAGTCTGTTCCTTGGTTTGCCTATTTTCCCCTTTGTTTTGTTTTTTAAATTCCACATATGAAATAATATGGTATTTTTCTTTCTTTGACTGACTTTCACTTAGCATAATACTCTCTAGCTCCATCCATGTAATTGCAAATGGCAAGATTCATTCTTTTTTTCAATGTTTATTTACTTACTTTGAGAGAGAGAGAGAGAACTAGCAGGGGAGGGGCACAGAGACAGGTAGACTGAGAATTCCAAACAAGCTCCACAGCTGTCAGTGCAGAGCCCAATCAATGTGGTGCTAGAACTCATGAACCATGAGATCATGACCTGAGCTGAAACCAAGAGTAGGATGTTTAACCAACTGAGCCATGCAGGCACCCGCTCATTCTTTTTTTATGGCTGAGTAATATTCTGTTATATATATATATATATATATGTATATATATATATATATTGTGTGTGTGTATATATTGTGTGTATATATATGTATTATATGTATATATTGTGTGTGTATATATATATATACACACAATATATATATATATGTATATATATATATAAATACACAATACACACACACACATATATACATATTCAAATCTATATTTTTGTATTCTTTGGATAAATATTTAGTAGTGCAATTGCTGGATCATAGGCTACATAGTCAATTGACCTTTTTTAAAATATTTTTTAATGTTTATTTATTTTTGACAGAGAGACACAGAGAGACAGAGCATGAGCGGGGGAGGGGCAGAGAGAGAGGGAGACACAGAATCTGAAGCAGGCTCTAGGCTCTGAGCTGTCAGCACAGAGCCTGATGTGGGGCTCAAACTCACGGACTGCGAGATTATGACCTGAGCCGAAGTCAGATGCTCAACTGACTGAGCCACCCAAGCACCTCTTTTTTTTTTTTAATTTTTTTTAACATTTATTTATTTTTTGAGAGACAGAGAGAGCACAAGCAGGAGAGGGGCAGAGAGAGAGGGAGACACAGAATCCAAAGCAGGCTCCAGGCTCTGAGCTGTCAGCACAGAGCCCGATGCAGGGCTCAAACCCACGAACCGTGAGATAATGACCTGAGCCAAAGTTGGATGCTTAACTGACTGAGCCACCCAGGCGTCCCCATAGTCAACTGATCTTTGACAAAACAAGAAAAATATATAAAAAATATATAAATATATGTAAATATATGTAAAATATATAAATATTTATATTTATATATAAATGTATAATAATATATATAATATATATTTTATATATAAATATATATTTATATATAAATGTATAATAATATATATAATATATAAATATATATTTATATATTTATATATAATATATATAAATATATATATATTTATATATATATAAAATATATAAAAATATATAAAAATACATAATGGGAAAGACGGTCTCTTCAACAAATGGTGCTGGGAAAACTGGACAGCAGCATGCGAAAGAATGAAACTGGACGACTTTCTTACACCATACACACAAAAAAATTCAAAATGGACTAAAGACCTAAATGTGAGACCTGAAACCGTAAAAATCCTAGAGAAGGACACTGGCAATAACCCCTTTGATATCAGCTGTAGCAACTTCTATTTATATAGGTCTCTGGAGGCAAGGGAAACAGAAAGAAAAATAAACTACTGGGACTACATCAATATAAAAATCTTCTGCACAGTGAAAGGAAACAATCAACAAAACTAAAAGGCAACATATGGAGTAAGAGAAGTTACCTGTAAATGACATATCTGATAAAGGAGTAGTATCCAAAATATATAAAGAACTTCTAAAACTCAACACTCAAAAAATGAATAATCCAATTGAAAATAGAAGACATGAATAGACATTTTTACAAGACATACTGATGGCCAATAGACACATGAAAAGATGCTCAACGTTACTGATTATCAGGAAATACAAATCCAAACTACAATAAGGTATCATCTCATACCTGTCAGAATGGCTAAAATCAACAATACAAAAAAACAGGTGCTAGTGAGGATATGTAGAAAGGGGAATCCTTCTTACAGTATTGGTGGGAATGCAAACTGGTGTGTTCACTGTGGAAAACAGTACGGAGGTTCCAAAAAAATGTTTTTTTTTAATCAATTAATTTCAGTATTTATTTTTATCCTTTCTGTATACATGCAACTATACCTGTTTTCCCTCCAATGGCTTCTCTAAGAGTTACAGTATATATTAACATCACAGCCTGAGTTATACCATTTTATCATATGTCTATCATTTCACTGAGAATCTTAAAACAAACTGCTGATATCCATCCATCATTATATCACTGTTCTGTACTTCTACATAAGCCTAAAAGTACATTTTATTATCTCTTCACTAAATAACTCAAGTTTTTTTATTTAAAAATCAGGAAAACTTATTTGCCCATGTATTTATTTTTGCCATTCTTCAGCTATTCTTGTAGATCTGAATTTTTGTCTAGAATCATATCCTTTCAGTCTGAAGACCTTCCTTTGGAAGTTCCTTTAATATATCTTCTCATGCAAATCTGGTGACAACTGATTGTTTTTATAATATTTAATGATATAACATTTGTAAAGAATTTGGCACATATAAATGAAAAATATATGCTCATGGTTATGCCAGGGTTATCATATTTAGTACAAAATAGTGTTTTGATATTTTAAATCTTTACAAATAGACTATAGAAAATTGGACAGTATAAGACATTTCTAACTTGCTTAGAAGGAGTTTGTGCCAACTTGATATATTGAACACATACATATTTATGAAATCAGCCATTTCTTTGGGACTGTAAGAATTAGCTTTCTATTGATTGTGCCTAGTTATCTGTTATGTGTGTGACAATATGAAAATGGGCACAAGTTGCTCCTATTGATTTACTGTCCAATAAATAAGTATTTTTCATTACTTATTGATTATATACTTCCATAACTATTTCACTTCTCTCTTTGTGGCATCAGTGTCAGTTTTAGAACCTGAACAATTTACAGAAAAAAAAGTCAGTTTTACAGACAATGTGCACTGCCAGATAAAGGGTCTCTTGGCTTGCCTATTTGCATATGACAAAAGGATATATTATTCTGATTACTAGCATTAGTTTTTCTAAATATATTGAGCAAATATCACTAAATAGGCAATAGAGGCTGTTTTGATTGATTAAAGAAGGTTTCAAAAATTGTCTGTCAGAAACTTTCCATTCCAAGAGCCAAGACAAGGTATCTTAGAGGAAGAATACTCAGGGTCCAGTTTTCCAGATGGGAAAGGGGCCAGGGAGCACTTTAGGAAATTATCCACAATTTCATTTATCTTGGTGTCCCTAATTGCTATTGGTGGAAATTATTGGCACCTGTTTTACTGAGAAGACAAGAAGACAATTAAAAATAGACAAAAAGAAAATAGATGGTCAAATTCTATCACCTTAAGGACTGAAACTGCGTCTTTCTCTCATTGTTACCACGGCTATTAACACAGTACCAGGAATTCTTGAAGGCATTCAGTTTCTCCCTAATGCGTTCCCAGAATGAACTTAAAAAAATCATTTGTTTGTGAATACAATCTTTCATCTAAAGCATGAAGAAATTCTGTGTTCTATGTGTAAAGACCACATGGTATCAAGTCCTAAATTAAGAGAAATATAACCATCCCAAAAAAGAGTTTCAGATAAGTTCTTCTTGGATTCCTTTAGGCATAACAAACAAACATGAAAATAGCTTGGAAACCTTAAAATTTGCCACGGGTGGATTTCTTTGAGCAAAGAGAGCAAATGATTTTCCATTCTGTGCTTAGCAACGTCCCCAAGATTAAGAAGTGCATGCCAACATAGTAAGTCTTAATTGGTGATTTAATTTCATTTTTATTAGTTTTTATATAGTTGTAATAAAAATACACCATGTCTATTTAGCTACTGTCAACAGAATAAATAAAAATATGGCATTTGACACTTTCAAATTTATGTTTATGCTGAATATTTAAAATTAAAGGTAAAATTGGAAACTATCAAATTTTTTAAATTATTGAATATTTTTACTATTGTCACTATTTTCTTCATATTAGCTAATGACATAAAAGAAAGTCCTATAATCACAGTTGACTTCGGTATCAAAAACCATTCCTATCACAACCCTCGATCATATTCAGTGGGTCTGACAAGGAATCAGAATGTCTCCTTTCATTTAATCCCACCATAAAAATTACTTTATTTGATAAATCTGTATCAAGTATATTATACCCTTAACCAAAATTATTCATGCTGCTTAGTGTCCACTGAGTTGCCTCGGTCAGTGATTTTCCATGTCATTAGTTCTGAAAAATTCTTATCCAGTATTCATTCAAATATTTCTTCTACTCCAATCTCTTTCTTCTCCTTTTGGCATTCCAGTTACATGTCTATAATACCTTTTGAAGTTGTCCAAGAGTTTATAAATGTTCTGTTATATTCATTCTTTGTTTTCTCTTTGCATTTCAGTTTATATTGGCATGTTTTCAAGCATACTGATTTTCTTCAGTCACATCCTTTCCACTGACAAGTCCATCAAAGACATTCTTCATTTCTGTTGCATTTTATTTATAATACTTCCTTTTGATTTTTCCTTAGAATTTCTTTCTCTCTGGGGCACCTGGGTGGCTCAGTCGGTTGAGCCCCCGACTTTGGCTCGGATCACGATCTCGCGGTGAGTTAGAGCCCCATGTTGGGTTCTGGGCTGACAGTCAGAGCCTGGAGCCTGCTTTGGATTCTGTGTCTCCCTCTCTCTCTGCCCCTCCCCCACTTATGCTCTGTCTCTCTCACTCTCAAAAATAAATAAACAAAAAATTTAAAAAAATTTCTTTCTCTCTGTTTACATTATCCATCTGCTCTTAAACATTCTCCATTTTTTTCCCATTAGCACAATGTTAAATTTCCTGCCAGATAATTCTAAAATCTGTTTCTTATCTGAGTCTGGTTCTGATGCTTAATTTGTCTCTTTAGATGGTTTTCCTTTCCTTTTAGCTTGCTTGAAAATGTTATTTAAAGTCAGACATAATGTATTAGGTAATAGTAACTGACATAAATAGGAACTTAGTATGTTATATGTTAATCTGGCAAGTAGCTTCTCTGTGTTCAACATTTGCTGTAGCTGAAGTTATCCGAGGCTTCAAACTCCTTTAGTGCCATTTTATTCTCCCATGGAATCCTTGGGCTTCCCTAATAATTTCTCCTCAGACAGAGCTGGCACTTTGGAGTTCTTTCAGGAGTAATCCACTATAATTAAGAATCCTGCTGTCATGGGGGTAGTTCTGTAAGATGGGTGGAATCTTTCCATTCCTCTGTATCCTTATAATTAATTCTCAGCTTTTTAGTAGGCTTGCATCTGCAGGTTGTGACCTTCATTAGTATTTCTCCTCTTAGTGGAGATGGGAAAGCTAGAGGGGCCTGGAGTCAGGGAAATGCCCTTCTCCCATGAAAGATAAGGCTCTGATAAAGTCTTTTACCCTAGAGAGTAGTCTTTTATGGAGAGTGCTCTGGATATATTTAGAATGGTTTCTACTTTCTTCCCCTTGCCAGACCCTAGAGTTTATCCCTCTTGGCTCTTCACCATGAAAACCTGGTGGGATTTTTAAAGGTTAGACCCACCACAGTTTAAGACTCCCCTTCAAACTGTGGCCCTAACAGTTTCCCACTTTCAAAGCTAATCATTTACTCTCAAGAAATTCATCAAAATTTTTATGTACAAGTTCATACCAGTTTATGGTTCAGTGACTTCTGCTCCTAAGAAGTAGACCTGATCTCTGACTACCTGGGTTCCTCTCCTCAAATTTCAGAGTAGCAGTTTGTCCTGCACCTCATTTCTCTGAGGAGTCCAAGAAAAGTCCTTATTTTTCAGTTTGCTAAGCTTTATCTTATTAGGATGGGAGTGATGACTTCCAAGCTCTTTACATGTCACGACTAAAATGGAAAGTTTCCCAAAATAGCTCTTCAATGAAATGAAAATTTCTCTGAGTAAAAGTCTATATTAGAATGTATACTAAATAAAAAGGAACTATACAGAGAAAGACAAAAAGAAGAAAGTAAAATTGTTTAATTATAGTCTAGATAGACCAAAAATATTTGGTGCAGAAATATATTGATAATTAGTTATAGCACAATAGGGTAACAAATGTATATTGAAAAATTAAGTATGTAGGCACCGTTTGCTTTTCTCACATTAGAGGTGCCTGAATGGCTCAGTTGGTTAAGCAACTGACTTCAGCTCAGGTTATGATCTCATGATCTCATGGTTTCTGGGTTTGAGCCCCACATCAGGCTCTATGCTGACAGCTCAGAGCCTGGAGCCTGCTTCAGATTTTGTGTCTCCCTCTCTCTCTCTCTGCCCCTCCCCACTTGTGTACTCTCCCTCTTTCTCAAAAAGTAAATAAATGAAACTTTAAAAAAAAAAGAAAATTTCATATTAAACTGAATTTTCTGAGACATGAGAAGGAGAAATTAATGGCACACAGGATCAAAATAGAATGTACAATATTGACAATGTTTAAATATATATGTGTGTGTATATATATATATGTATACACACACACACACACATATATATATATATATATATATATATATATATATATATTAGAGAAATACATAGTGCAATGCAAATGCAAAGTAGATCAAATTAAACATGTCCTGGGCTCGAAATCACATAGGAGCTGAATCCAATGCCACTACTTAACTGGCTATATAACCTTTCATGTTTCTGAGTCACAGTTTTCTGATGTATAAAGCCAGAGTAATACAGCCACAGAATGAGAGAGAAAGTAGGAGGAAAAAAATGGCTAAGTAGTTTAAGTGATGCAGGCAACGTTTCTGGTGTATTTGAGATATTCAATAAATTTCTTTCCTCTATCATTCATTGTTTGTTGGAGGTATTCTTATTTTTCAAATAATGGTATCCACACCCAATACCTAACTGCAGTAATCTTGTCAACGAATGAATTTTTGACCTCAGAAAGGAAATTTTCAATTTATGTTTGTGGGCTCTGTTCCTGGGCTCCTAGAGAAGCTATACTTTAACATTTACCAAAGTCAAAATGACTCCACAAAACCTCACAACATGGGCTTTATTTCTGCCCCAAGCACACATAGTAGGTCTGCCTCATTAAAAATAACAACCACCACCACCAAAAAGGAGCCTTCCAAAGAAAAAAAATCTTCTGGGTTCCCAGATCAAACTCATACAGCCTTGCACCCACTGAAATCATAAAGTCTAACTTTCTGGAATATAAAAACAAAAACAAAACATTTAAACCTACACCAAATATTCATTTCCTAGAGTACCCTCTTCTTTGTCAAGACCGTGTATCCCAAGAAGCTATCCTAACTTAGAATTGAATAAAATTCCTTTCTCTTAAATTTTTATTTTAAAGGTTTATTCATTTTGAGTGGACAGGTCCCAGAATAAACAGTAGATTAAAATCTAGTTCCTTGGGAATTTGGGAATGGTTGCCATTAACATAGGAACAAATAGAAGATAAAGTTTAAAATAGAGTATATTCAATAAAATTTAACCTTTCTTAACAAAACAGGATTATCAGTACTATTTATTTAACTGCATTGTGATGTGTTATTCAGGTTTAATATTAATTCCTTCAATAATTTTTATCATTTGTAATTTTCTAGGCACTTGTTACAAAGGTTAAGATTATGAACAAAACCACAAGTTCTGTACTTTGGTTGTAGAGTACAGTGGTAAATCTAAGTGGCTACAAAAATTTACAGTGTTCCAAAACAGTTTTTCCTCAGTAGTCTGTACATTTGAGATGGTAAAAAAAAAAAAAAAAAAAAAAAAAAAAAAAAAAAAAAAAAAAGTATTAAAAAATTGCATAGAACATAATGTTCAACCATGTTCATTCTTTCCTTTAAAAACTTCTGACTCATTTTTACCAACTACTAAGAGGTAATTGACTTTAAAAAGTTTTGTTTTTGTTTTTGTTTATGTCTTTTTTAAAACTATGGAGAAACTTGTGAAAGCTTTTTGATACCTCTGTACCCAGAGGGCATTTTCACTTGTTTTCACATCACCACCTAAACCAAAGTTTTAAAAATCTTCCCTCTGGAGAGTCATAGCACAACTCTATTTCAGAGTACAATATCCTATCTGAAAAATGTACCCTTACCCGCACTTACAAACAAGTAACTATAATAAACAAGAGATTATACTATGTGTTGACAATATTAGTAGCCTAAAGTTTTATTATATTTCATGAATTTAAAGCAAAGTTATTTGTTGGTTTAGAACCATTAGAAGTTAAGCAAAGTAGTTTCTACTCTTTGATGTTTTATATTACTTTCTCAGATGTGGTACATTACTTTTGCTGATATCATCCATCAAAAATTATAATATGCAGCTTTGTGTATATTACAGGCATAGTATACACTAAATTTTATAAAAATATATTTTAACTAGGCCTTCAAACTAGATCAAAAGCAATAAGAATGAGAAGTATATACAGAATGTTGATTTTCATACAGGACAAAAGGAGTTACCTGAAATAATAATGTCAGAGATTGCAACTAATACAGTGATTAGTGTAAACGAATGCAAGTTGATCAAAGAATGTTTAAGTCTCCACACCTTTATTTTATTGATCTTTTCACATTGGTTTCCAGGGAAAATTAGTCATATGGGGGAAAGAAAAAAAAAAGAGTAGCCATTGCTATTCTTATAGCAAATGAAAGAACTATATCCATTCAGTATTTACATAATTGAATGTTTATCTATTATTTTCCTTAATGGAAAAGAAATTTCAATCAAGAAATCACAATTTGTTTCAGAAAACCTAAATGGCTACACTTTTAAATATTTAAACTGAATGAAATAAATGAAAGGAAGCTAGAAAATGAAAAGTTTACATTAATGGGGAGACATCAAAAGGAGGCAGAAGGAAGGAAGCCAGCACGTGCAATGGGTAATAGAGGAGATGGTTTTTTCCAAAATTCTATTCTGAAAGGATTGCCACACTATCAAAGGCAGCTCAGAAATGACACTCCATTAGCACCCTTCTCATTTCCACCATCACTGAAACCAAAGCCATGCAGAGCTTTGCAGAGGCATGAGCAACAAGGGAGGCAAGACACTACCCTTCTTCACCAATATATATTGAGAATTTGAAAGCAAGCTGTTTTCTCCCCTCTGGTCCTTGTGTAATACTAAAATGTGTCCTTCAAACGATGTTAGATTTCTTTTGAAACACAATGTATAATATAATTCCAGTGATCAAAGGATTTCATTGCATTTTTAATATTACTTTTCTCAGTTAAGATGTAGAGATACTTATGATATATCTACTTCAAGAATAGGCAATATCCCAGTTAATTTAGTGAGGCCCAGGGACATATCATCTGTATTTCTGCATTACCTTGGACAAATGGAAGATTCCCTTATTTCAATGGTTCCAGCTGTTTATAACAAACTCAAAATAATTGTCATGATGGATGATCAACATAAAAACACCTGTAATTCTAATAGACATGTAGGTACTGAAACAATGTTGAAGAAAAATATATAGGATTGTAATTGACATGTAGATGTAAAGGAGGCTAAATTTTACTTTTACCCACTTTGGGGTTTCAGTTTGGACTTTTTTACAAAAAGATTAATAAGAAAAAAATAGTTTGTTAATATGTACAGCAGACAACATTCAAGAGAAATTAAACCAAAAAGTAACTCAAAGTAGCAGCTTGTATAGCATCTTCAGCTAAGAACAAATTTGTAGAGAAAGGACAGGACAAAGAAAAGCAGTTCAAGGATTCCAAGGGTGGCAAACTGTGGGAACAAAAACTGATGGAATGAGGTGTGTTTGTGGATTCCTCTCATGCCATCTCTGGCCTGAAAAGAATCGGTCTCCAGTAAAAGGAAACTTTATACCTGCTAAGCAGAAAAGGGAAAGCTTTTTCTGGATTTGCTTCTTAATTGCTTTCAGTTCAAACTAATTTTTATGTCAAAGAGACACTTTGGGGTGACATTCTGGCTTCTTTCATAGGCTACAAAATAATGTTTAAGAAAAATTAGCTGATTATTCCACTTAATGTGGAAAAGGCATCCATGCATAATCCATTACTTTCACTTATAAACCTCTCAGGAATTAATAAATGGAAGTCACTCTGTAGGCTATTGTATTGTTTGATGAAGACCTGTGTGTCTTGTATGTAAGTTCATGAAAAAGTTTGAAATAATAATCAGCATTCATTAATAGTGTATTAAAATTCTATCAGGAAAACAGTTTAAGCCCTAAATTTGACTCTTTCAGAAATATGACTCCATAGAAGGTTTTAGATTCAACTTTGAGATTATAGCTAATTTATAAAATGTTCATTCTTACAAGGAAGAAAAATGACTTACCTTAGTCACATAGGCAATTAATGAGAGTTAGACACAATGCTTCAGCTCTAATTTAGAGCCCACATGAGGTTGATGAGGACACTGAGGGTCAAAAAGATAAAAATCCCCTCATAGGGATGAGACTAGAACCCTGGTAATACATATGTACCAGTATCTTCAATGAATTAAATCTTAATTATATCACTTACTTTTATAAACTGAAAATATTCTCATGAATAATTTCTTACAGTCCAATGATTATTTTGGACTTTTTTGCATGTAAAATAATATTGATGAGAACATGAAGTTACTATTGATACAAATTAGACTTTTTCTTCTATTTATAGCTTAATGCTAATTAAATAAAAGCATTAAAATTAACTCGACTGGGGCGCCTGGGTGGCGCAGTCGGTTAAGCGTCCGACTTCAGCCAGGTCACGATCTCGCAGTCCGTGAGTTCGAGCCCCGTGTCAGGCTCTGGGCTGATGGCTCAGAGCCTGGAGCCTGTTTCCGATTCTGTGTCTCCCTCTCTCTCTGCCCCTCCCCCGTTCATGCTCTGTCTCTCTCTGTCCCAAAAATAAATAAACATTGAAAAAAAAATTAAAAAAAAAATTAACTCGACTGTATGTGTATAATTTTAAATTCAATAGTTAAAATACCAATATGTCCTTATTTTAAATGGTAGATTTTTTTTTACACAAATAATTTCACTCCTCTCTTAAATACCAATAAGAAAAAAAAATAATACCAATAGGGTTAGTGAAATTTATAACACAGACTATATAAGAAACATTTTGGTTTAAATTTAGATTCTTATAAAATTTAAAAAATGGGAAAATCAGTTTAGAATTTTTTCCACATAAAAAGCCACATATGTGCCTTCTTGTTGACAGAGTAGGAGTTCTAAATGATGATTTGTAATCTTAATTTGTGTATTACTTTGTATTTTATTTTTATTTATTTATTTTTTATTTGAGAGAGCATGCATGCACACAGGCACAAATGGGTAAGGGGCAAACAGAGAGGAAGAGATAATCTCAAGCAGGCTCCACACCCAGCACAGAGTCTGAGGTGGGGTGGGATCTCACAACTGCAAGATTATGACCTGAGCCAAAAATCAAGAGTCAGAAGCTTAACCAACCACCCAGGCACCCCTACTTTGTATTTTAAACTTTCTATCATCACTTACATAAATTGTATAAGATTTAACAGCTTTAAAGTGAAAGTCAACCTATGATTTTGATAAGATTTCCTGAAAGGACCAATTAGAACACCATCACATACAACAGAACGAATATCTAAATGTGGAAGCTTCATAAAATATTTCTACCCTGTACACTGAAACTTTGTTGTGCAATGAAGCATTGCTACCTTCTAAAATGATATTTTTTTAATCATTATTGGAGTTCTAAGATGATTGTAATACTATTTATTGAAACTGAGCTGGATATTATTCTATATATCATTTCACCTTGCTTAAAAAGGAGTATCAATAGGAAAGAGGAAGCAAATGTCTACTGCTACTGATCATGTACAATGTGTATATTAATAAGAAAAACAATTTTTGCAGAAAACTTAAAAAAATTTTAACACACTAATTTTTTTTTAAGTTTGTTTTGATAAAGAAACCAGGTTCCTTCTCTGGTGAATGTAGCCATAAGATATTTTCAACAGAAAAAATATATAAATGTGAATTAGCAAAACAAGCAAACCAAAAAAAAAAACCCACCAAGAGTTAGGTGTATAAAATAAATGCATTTTAAAAATGTACCATTTCCAAATTTATTTTATCATTATCTCTTGTGTTTTATAACCAGGACATATATACAAATTAATGTAAAGCTATATTCAAAATGAATTAGCCATTAAATGACTTAACCCTGCCTCTACCTACTGTTCTTGGAAGAACATTAATGTTATTATAAAGGGTGGACAAAACCAGAGCTAAACTATAGGGGAACTGTTTCCACTTAGACTCAAATGGGAAATAAATTTTTCCTCAAGAAATAAATTAAGATATCCCTTGCTCCTTCAGTTAAAAAAAAATGCTTAATGCAGACTGGACCAGGAAAATATATTCTGGGAAAATCATAGAGTAACAGGTCTGTGTCCTGAGTTTAATTTAGTAATTGGAGGAGGGATATTGTAGTGGACCCTTCCCCTTGGGCATTCCCAAGAGCACATGTCATGAGCCACCAAGACCAGGAGCTCAAAAGCTACAAGACCAGATCACAACATCTATTCATCAGAATCTTAACAGTGATAATACAACTAGAGGTACACATACCATATGTCTAATACCCAAAAGCTATAAACCAGACAATGAAATATGTTTTAGCCTCCTAACTTGATAAACATACCTTCATAATGACCTAGAAAGTAAGACTCAATTACAACATTCTTATACTCCTGAATGTGGTAGTTAAGAAAGAGCCAGCTCCTGGCCCTTGACCAACTTCCCCTTGATCACATGGTAGGTTCAATCTCATACCATGAGGCAACTTTTGCACATGGGCATGGAGCCATCAGCCTGTCTATTCAAGCTCTGTCCACAGTGTCTGACAAGAACTATGTCTTGGTCACTTCTTCTCTACCCCTGCCCCAACTTAGACTTGAATACACTTGAATACACTTAGACCACCCTGTAGGAAACACACTGGGAAAGAGACTCATGCCCATGCAAGTCCTAGAACCAGGTTCTGGACAATTTACCCTATGGTTTTCAGGTTCTGAGTATCAGGAGATTGATCTGGATCGAGTTATCTGATATTTAATATTTTACAAATAACTTGTTTTTGGTTTTGGTTTTCTTATCAAATTTGTTCCTAACATGATTAAACACACACACACACACACACACACACACACACACACACACACACACACATCTGGAGAGGCACATGGGATCTAGGTGACTACAATACCTTAGGCTTAAGTACTTTCCTCCCTGTTGAGAGGATCAGGATGGAGCACTTTCAAGCCTGGTCAGAAAAGTGGTCACATCTAGTTGGGTTTAAGGATGGTCCTGGTCTTCTCAAAGCCAACGCTCTTCATGTCACCACACCCCTTAACTACACTAGTAAAGGTTAACACGGAATTTCAGTGAGGATAAACTAGAATTCAGATTCCCTTTTTATAATTTCTAATGTAACAACTCAGGTACATACAGAGTTAGAGAAAAAATACAAATATTCCTCATGCAGTGCATTCCATTCTCAAATTTTAATGCAATTATAATGTTTTCATCTGAAGAATCTTTAATTGAAGGATTAGAAATAAACATTTCATTTGACAGAGAAAAAAAACTCAAGCAAGAACCAATCCCTAAATACATGTTAAAAAGAATTATCCTTTCTATATATTACAAGGAGCGAAATCTAGATAGCATAGGTGATATGTATGTACAGTTAAAAGAAATTTGATTCTATAAAAATACACTTTTAGGTAACTCATTCAATATGAGATTGTTTTAATTGGGGAGTATTTGCTTTACAGGGTCCAAGAATCTTTCAGATGAGCCCAGATTACAAAGGTAGCTAATTGAGAACATACAAAACACTTTCCAGATACCCAATTTTAGGAAGTACAGTTAGCTACCATAAAATTGGAAAAAAAATCTTTAGATAGCTGATCTTAATGTCTGGGGCTGCATGGTCTCTATTTCCTATTTCTTGTTGTAGAAATATTTCATTCTCTCTTGAGCATATCAGTTCTGCTCAGTGTTTTGTTTCTGCTTACCCAAATATAAATTTCTTAAGGTTGACCCAGTGGGGCCAACTCCAGCCTGGTTCTACTTAACTTTGCTGCTCCAATGTTCAACTTGAGTTAAATCACTTGTTTCTGTATTTCTTTCTTCAAATAAAAATAAAATAATTGAATAGGATCAATCTGGGTCAAGTTACAACACACATCTCTTTTCACTGTCTTTGGCAAATAGTCCCTCAGTTTTAAAAAGAGGCAAAATTCCATTTATATTTCATTAATATATAATTTCCATTACATCTATTGGAAGCTTTGAAAAAAATATCTAATTTTTTTAAAAGTTAATCATTAAATCAAACTTGTTTTCTTTTAAGAGAGAAAGAGAACATGAGGCCACTTGTTTGAATTTATATGGAAATCATAATGTAAACAGCTACATTAAATATTTTACAAATAACTTGTTTTTCTTGTTTTTGGTTTTCTTATCAAATTCGTTCCTAACATGATAAAAAAAACATTTATTGACTAACATTTTTAAACTTGCAAAATAGAAGTAATTTTGCTAATATAGTAATTCTTGTACTTTTTCACATTTGAGAAAATCAGATATAGTTGATACCATTTCCTTTAGTGATTAACAAACCAGAACTACTTACTAACAAAAGATATAAATTATTAGTCAAATTATTACTACAAGCAGAAATATATTGCATTTCATGAAAACTGTTAACATGTATACTGATAACTAATGTGCAAATCAGTTATCTGAGTAAGCTGCTAAGGATGGCATTGCAACACGGAAAGTGTATAGAATCAGAAAGGAAAAGGATTATCATAAGGTATTCAGTTATTGATAACTATATTGGCTAGCACTGGGAATCTTTCTCCAGGACATATCTAAAAGCATACCTACTAAAGATCTGTCCAGACCCAAGATGGGTCTCCCACTCTTAAGTGCATTAATACTAGTGTATCACGAATACACAGATTACTAGCTACTCAGGCAATCTTAAACCATAAAAACACATGTTCTTTGAATACTACTTACAGAAGAGACCCCACTGACTGGCTTTCTGGGTTCAATTCTTCCCCTAACATTTGCTACATGAAAAAGTCTCTGTAGATACTAAGGTTACTCATGTTTTTAATGAGGATAGTATCTGTAGTTATCTCAGAATTGTTGTGAAGATTATATCTGATGCTAAGTAAGCACTCTGTCCATGTATGCAATATAGAGAATATGATGATAATAATGAGAAGGATGGGACACCTGGGTGGCTCGGTGGGTTAAGCGTCTGACTCTTGGTTTCATCTCAGGTCATGATCTCACAGTTTGGGATTTGAGCCCCACATCAGGCTCTGTGTTGACAGTGCAGAGCTTGCTTGGGATTCTCCCTCTCTCCCTCCTTCTCTCTGCCCCTCCCTGCTCACTCTCTGTCTCTCAAAAATAAATAAATAAACTTAAAAAAATTTTTAAAAATAATGAGAAGGAAAATTTCAATACTAAATTTTGTGAGGTATAGAAAACATTGGAGATTTTCCATGAACGTAAGGAGTTAAAGCATCAATTAAGAAAAAAAAGAAAGAAAAAGATGGGAAAAAATGTATTGTGATACCTAATAAATTGCAATGTCAATATTTATGTATCTGAAGAGATTTACCGATTGGTCTGTCTGCCACTTATAAATGGGGTAAGATACTGAAGTCAATATTTACAAAAATACCAATATAAAAAAATCATCTGAAAGAGGCCAGGTAATTTTTAGAACAGGGCTTATACCTGATGTCATTTCATCCAGATTTTTAAAAATGCATTATTCTAAAATGAGCTTAGACTTGAATAAAGGCATAGAAAAATCAATTATTTGTTCATTTTTTATTAAAAATGTATTAAGTGTCAGTCATTATAGGCATCAAAAAAACTCTAACAAAGACTAAGCACTATATTTTAATATAGAATATTACATGAGATGACTTGTCTCTGAGTTTAGCTCTACTGGAGAAATAATAAAGTGTGCACTAAAAGATGAATATGATTTAGCTAGAAAACTAAGTGGAAATAGAAGAGGGTAGTGTGTTCAAAGGCCAGAAGCAGGAAAGATATAAAAACTTCCAAGGAACTGTAAATAGCCTTTTATGGTGGGAGTGGTTGAACATGAGCCCAGAGAAACTTAAATTATGGTTATATTATTCAAGGCTTTGCAGACTAGGATAGGAATTGATTTTATTCTATGAAGAATGGAAGCAGTTAAAAGATTTTAAGGAGCTAGGTGAAATAAAGTTTGATATAATCAATACATATTAATGTTAATCAATATTTATATCAATATAGTAATATTTAAGGTCAAGAAACTCTTTGTCTATGAAAGGAATACAGAGCAAATAGTAAGGTCTTTTCTAAAGAACAGAAAAGAATGTGTATTATCTAATTTATTTCCCAGGAAATTGATTTGCAGACATCCAATATTAAGAATATCCATGCCCCCAAAACAAAATATTTGTTTTGTGTATGGATGCCAGAAATTATAAAAAGGGTTTTTCTTTTCTTTGGCGATATCAAATTTCCTAACTTCAACCTTAAAATATTCTTTTGAAATTTGTTTTCATAGTCATTTACATATCTGCAGTATCAAGAGAAGACTGGGGAGCTTTCCTCTGTGGCTTGCATTACCAAAATTTCATGCACTTGTTCTCTCTCTCTCTCCAGACATATAATACATATGTCTATAGATCTAATATAAATATATACACACAAATATTTAATATAAATGCAATCCTTCCAACATATTTTTGAGGGTAATTAAAGGGAATTGTGATGCTATGTTTGAGACATAATCAGTGATAGTGTTACTATAGGACATTAGCTTGAAGTGGTCAAATATTTAAATCATTAAACTCCCTCGCTCTCATTCCATCCTTAAAACCTTTGGATGCAATTCGGTTGTCCATATGCTTTGACTACAAGCAGGAAAGGCAATTTATTATGGACACACATGAGTGTTGAGGTCTATATGACAGTTATCAGTATCTTTCCCAAGATTGTACACCTAGTAAGCTGCAAGGAGGAGTTCTGATGCAGATCTTTACAAAACTCTGAACAGAGTCAAATGCCACCTGAGAGTTACTAACTCTATGACCTTGTATAAAGTTAAACTTATACCTAAAATGGAGAAATCAATAAAAACCTCAAAGTGTTGCAGCAAGAATTAAACTGGGTGTGTTTAATTATTTCCTGGTATAGTATACATTTAATAAACTATATTTGAGTGCAGTATATTTGTGTTTGCTTTAGTCATGTGTGCATTTTCTGTTCATTCATGGCCCTGATACGGATAAAAATCTAAGCCTACATCAAAGCCCGGATCACAGAGCCTGACATCCCTTTTGACTTTTTTGCAATAAACCTTCCATAGCCTCAGTGCACATTTTCTTAGAGAATTCTTTCCTTCCATGACTTATGTCCAGAAACATATAAAGGAACAAGAATATATAGTAAAGGTTCTATATGTTGACAAGATTCTAAATAGTTAATGAGTGTTTAGAACATGAAATTTTGGGGTATAAAGATATGACCTATCCATAATTATAGTGAACAAATAGTTCAAGTTAGCCTTACATTTTTTTTTTCAAATTCAAGAGTGGGGATACACTAAAGCCATAATTAAAACTGATTGTGGTGCCTGGGTGGCTCAGTTGAGTGTCCAACTATTAGTTTTGGCTCAGATCATGATCCTAGGGTCTTGGGATTGAACCCCACACCAGGCTCTGCACTAATCACATGGAGCCTGCTTGGGATTCTCTCTCTCTCCCCCTCTGCCCCTCTCCAACATTTGCATGTGCACTCTCTAAAATTAAAAAAAAAAGAAATTTTAAATGTAGATTTTTTTAATGTATGGTTGATATTCTTTTAGGAAGGTTAGAAAAATACTGTCTACACAGTTGCATATACTCTCAAAAGGTGTTAGATCAATCTAAACTAGTGTTATTCAACTGGGTTAGGAAGAGACTGTATCACAAGATACTTGTGAACTTTGCAAAATACACATGGCCATCAACTCCTTCTCCAATTTTGCTCCCCACAAATCTCCTCCATACAAGAGAATTTCCAGGAGTTATAAGTGTGGAAAAGGGCAGGGAGCATGTGCCTTTGGGAATTGGAGAACCATTCCCTAATATTATTATAGAGGCATTTTTCTAGTCTATTGACCTACTAATCTCAGTAATATAATTATAATAACAGTAAACATTAACTTATTTTTTATACAATGAATTTACTTGAAGTACATTAACTGGGGGAAAAAATCCACTGCTCTTCTGTTTTATAGGTAATATGCTTGGTAACAGGTTAGAAACAAAATTCCAGAGTTGCAAGAATGGCCTTCTGACTACGCTACTTTGTTCTACATATTATGTATCAGAAACACAGAAAGCTTAAAAATCTTCCCCAAACACAGACAACTAATTTGTGAAACACTCAGGTTACTTAGTGTTATTTTCCAATTTTTGAATTCAAGTGGGGTCATAAATTTTGATCAAATTAATGACTTTATGTGCGAGGAGAATCATAACTCCTGAATTTCTCCCATTCTCAGAGAAAATATCGATGATTTTGAGTTATTTAAAAAGAGGAACTCATTGGCAAATATGCTAATTTGGGTATATTAAATTTTGTTTTCTTACAAGGTAAGTTATTTTATTCAGAAGCAACATTCCTCAAGTTCCTAAGTTTTTATTTTTTTTTCCTAGTAAGATCCTTAGTAATGATATCCTTAATTAGGTGCATTTTAGTCAGATGCATAAAGTTGATGCCTTTAATTTATTAAGCAGAGCAGTCTAGAAGTCAGATCAAAGGATTTTTCAGTCTGGTTTCCAATGCTTTTACTTCTTTCTCCATTTGACTATGCTATTTAAAAGAACATTTTTAGTAATATATTTACATGGTTGCTCATAAAAATATAATTATATTCTTTGTCTTCTAGCTCTACATTTTCCTGTCCCATGAGAGTAAGTCATGAGCTTTTTGCTTTCTTCTTCTGAAAACTACCATATTGCCATAAGCCAAATATGATAAGTGGGAAATTTATCTGACAAATGCATGGTGAAATTTCTGCCCACCAAATGATTTTAAAATCCCAGAATAAAAAGGACCCGTGGGAGATGAATCTACAGAATTTGGAACAGCTCTTTTAAAATAGCCAGAATAATCTTCTGCATGGCCCAAAGCAAGACGTAAATTAAGAAGCAATACACTCTGAGTGTAATGGAGCATGTACTTATAAATTCATGGTTCCATTCATCTCATGTAAACAGCTCACACAATGCACCTCCCAGGAATAATTACACAACACTAAGGAGTTTGAAATTATAAATATTAGGACAGAAAATTTTCTTTGCATTTCTTCAGGAATAAGTTTGGAGAGATTAAGAAGGGGTATAATTCTTAATTGTTATATTACTTTCTAATTGTATAGTTTGTATGTTGAATGTCAAAAGAATTGAAAAAGCTTTGGGCAAAATAAGCAGGAGATATGTGCCTGTTGTCAGTTGAAAATAGATGTTTGCTAGCCTGTTGGCATGGCAGCAGTGTGTTGTACGACCAGACAGGCCTTTAGCATTCAGGAAAGAACATGAAGATTTCAGTGTTCAAAGTGCGAGAAGCTGGATTCATTAAATAGATAACAATTGACCTCTTCAGGAAAGGAAACTATTAGCAGGGGACTGATGGAACAAAAGGTGTCTTGTACAAGAGGAGTCTTTAAATTTTTCCAAATAGGCTATTAGATTCAAGTCATCCAAATCAGGTTGTTGGTGGTATATGTGGCTACATACATGTGTATATTTGGGAAAAGAATTAGAAAATTTTATTTATGTATATAAATGTCAATGTCAATATATGTATTTGTACTGTATATGTATAATTTATATATATATACATATATATGTGTGTGTGTGTATATATATATATATATATATATATATATAATGATGTATATTAGCAGAAGTTCATATACTTTAACCTGGAAAATAGAATTATAGCTTCAAAGATTAGTTTTCAAAATTAAAAGGGACATCTAGGATATAAATCTAATAGTAATACTGAATACACTTGAAAGAGTAAATATAGAAATAAATATTTATATGCTGATTATTATAACAAAATATTTTATAAAAACCATTAACTCAAAAGACCAAAAACAAAACTTTTGGGGGCACCTGGGTGACTCAGTTGGTTGGGTGTCCAACTTCAGCTCAGGTCTTGATCTCATGTCTGTGAGTTCAAGTCCCACATTGGGCTCTGTGCTGTCAGGTCGGAGCCTGTAGCCTGTTTTGGATTCTATTTCTCCCTCTCTCTCTGCCCCTTCTCCACTCACACTCTCTCTCTTTCTCAAATATATATATACTAAAAATTAAAAAAAAAACACTTTTTTTTTTTAAAATTTTTTTTTCAACGTTTATTTATTTTTGGGACAGAGAGAGACAGAGCATGAGCGGGGGAGGGGCAGAGAGAGAGGGAGACACAGAATCGGAAACAGGCTCCAGGCTCTGAGCCATCAGCCCAGAGCCCGACATGGGGCTCGAACTCCGGGACCACGAGATCGTGACCTGGCTGAAGTTGGACGCTTAACCGACTGCGCCACCCAGGCGCCCCCCCAAAAAAAAAAAAAAACTTTTTGATGTGATCACCAAAACTCTGAAATATTGGAGATTGGAAGGACCAGAGATAAAGGTCAGAAAAATAAAGATGGCTCATATATATTTTTTAATGAAATATATACAATTTTAGAAAGCTGCAAGCTTGTAAGCCCAAAAGTAATCATAAAAAGAAAAAAAAGAAAAGAAAATTCTAGAACAGCACATTGAGCTGCCATTTGGGTTAACCTTAGAAAATAAATAGAAATAAGATGGCATCATATTTAAGCTCTTAGCTTCAAGATGCATCAAGATCTTAGTAGCAGGCATGAGAAGAACAAGCAGCAAAGGGGAGAAACAAGATAAAACAATGAATTTGTTTGTCTTGAATAATGCCAAAATATTATAAAATACCAGCTTGTCTCATATTCTAAAAGTTAGAACATTGGTATTTCTAAGGAGTCAAAGATGGTAAGTTGGTAGTGCCTCAAAATTCCAAGTTTTCTGCCCAGTTTAAAAGAGGACTCCTGTTAGAAAACAAAGTTTTAGAAAATGGGGCTCAGGCTCAGCCCTGGGCCAAGTTGTCTGACAATGTGGTGGCATGAAGGTAGAATCATAGCCAAATTAGCTCACAGAAGACTCACATTTTCATGGAGGAAAGATTTCACATTTTTATGGAGGAAATGAAATACTCTGATAAAACTTAGGCAGATACAAGGAAAGGGTTTTAAAACACTGAAACAAGTTAATAAAAATTTTATACCCTCTTGGATTCAATTTGCTAATATTTTCTTGAGTATTTTTCATCATGAGAGATATTGGTCTATAATTTTCCTTTCTTGCAATGTCTTTACCTAGTTTTGCTGTTAGGATAATAGGGTAATAATGGCTTCATAGAAGGAGTTAGAAAGTATTCTATTTCTACTCTCTGAAAGAGATTGAGAGCTGCTATAATTTCATTTTTAAATATTTGGGAGAATACACGAGTAAAATCATCTGGACTTGCTGCTTTCCTTTTTGGAAGGTCATTAATGATCCAATATCTTTAATAGACAGAAGTATTCAGTTTATTTCTCCTTTTGTGAGTATTGGTAGCATGTGTCCTTCAAGGGATTTGTCCATCATATACAAGATATTAGATTTATGGAAAGAGTTGTTCACAGTTTCCTTTATTACATTTTGATGGTTGTGAGATCAATATTAATGACCTATCATTTTTGGTAATATGTACTTTTTCTTGGTTAGACTGACTAGAAGTTAATCAATTTTTACTGATATTTAAAAAAAAACCCAACTCTTAGTTTCATTGATTTTGCTTTTCCATTTTCAATTTCACAATTTTGACTGCAATTTATTGTGTATTTTCTTTAGCTTGCTGTACACTTAAGCTTCTCTCTTTTCTATGTTTCCTAAGATAGAAACTTAGATAATTGGATTTAGATTGGAAAAGAGAAAATAAAAGTCAATGTCACCACTTATGTAATAAATTTCATTCCAAGCACTACCTTCATTTCATCCCAACAAATTTTGAAAATTTCAATTTGGCCCCAAAATTATATATACATATACATACATATGTATACATGTACATATATATATATATATATATATATATATATATATATAGAGAGAGAGAGAGAGAGAGAGAGAGAGAGAGAGAGAGAGACACTGAGAGCATGCAAGCCCAAGCGAGGGGGAGAGAGGGAGAGGAGGAGCTCAGTGTGGAGCCTGATGCAGGGCTTGATCCTGGGATCATGACCTGAGCTAAAATCAAGAGTTGGATGCTCAACCAACAGAGCTACCCAGGAGCTCTAGTCCAAAATTATTTTAAATTTCTCTTGAGACTTATACTAATGTGTTATTTAGAAGTGTGATGTGGGTGCCTGGGTGGCGCAGTTCAGTTAAGCATCTGAGTCTTGATTTCAGCTCAGGTTATGATCTCACAGTTGGTGAGTCCAACCTCGCATCTGGCTCTACACTAACAGTAAGAGCATGCTTGGATTTCTCTCTCCCCCTCTCTCTCTGCCCCTCTTTCTCTCTCTTTGTCAAAAATAAAAACATACATAGAAAAAATATTTGGAAAAAAAGTGTGATGTGTAGTCACCAAATATTGGGGGATTTTCCAGCTATCTTCAATTTAAAACATTAAATGTATATTAGTTATACATTTATAACATTTATAACATTTATACATTTATATATTTATAAATGTATATATATATACATTATATATATGTATATGTATATACATATAACATTTATAACATTATAAATGTTAAATCTTTAACAAAATATTAACAAATCAAATATAATATGTGAACAGAACTATAGCCCATAACAAGTAGAATTCATTAGAGTCTTGGAAGTCTGTTCCAACATCAAAATTCAATCAGTATAATGTACCATTTCAACAGATATGCAAAGAAACTGGATCACTAATTGCGTGGGGGGGAAAAGTAGTACAATTTTGGAAGATAGTTTGGCAGTTTTCAAAATTATAAGCACACTCCAGTAATTACATACATAGGTATTTAGGATTTAAAAATGCCTAATCTATAAGCAACTGATATGCCTTTCAATTGGTGAATGGATAAACTGTGGTATACTCATAAAAATATTATTCAGTGATAAATGAGCTATCAATTCATAAAGAGACACAATAAATCTTAAGCACATATTTTAAATGAAAAAAAACCAATCTGAAAAGTATACTGTGTAGTTCCCATTGTATAATGCTCTAGAAACACAAAACCATTAAGACAGTAAATATATTCATGGTTCCTAAGCGTCCAGGGTTGGAGAGAGAAGTTTGAGTAGATGAAGTACATAGATCTCTCCAGGGCTGTGAAAACATTTTATATAAAATTGTGTAGATACATGCCATGATTTATTTGTTGAAACACTTAGAAGTTTACAGCACAAATAATAACTTTAATGCATAAAAATCTTAGAAAATCATTTAGGTGTCTGAGATTTTAGGACAGAATAGAATGAGGAAAAAAAAACAATTTTTGTGTATTGCAAGTATATGAAACCACTTTACTGAAAATGAGGGGGTGGAAAGTTGCAGACCTAGGTTATTTTGGAAATGAGTGAAATCTAGAGGATTAAAGGACACAAATTAAATGACTCAAAAGAAATGGTAAGTAAGCATTATACTCTAGTTGATAGAGCCCTTTCTGTGGAGATAGGGTTAACAAGTCTGAGGCCACAATATATGTATATAGAAACAGAACAATTAATTAAATGGACAGCAGATGATAGAAGCCAGTTTTTCTGATCTGTGAGTAGGTTACTGGTAAGTAAGGGGAAATGTGTATGATGATCCATTTGTTTATCAAGGGATTAGATTTGGAGATATGAGTGTGAATTCAAGTTTAGCTTTAGATAGAAGTAACTACATACAGGAATATCAATAAATATGTATAATAAACACAGATCAGTATACAAATATTTCCCTATTCTCTCCAATAGTAGTGAGAACACCTAGAGCCTGTATAGTAGTTTCTCACACAATTCTCTAATTAAAGGAACCAGAGTTCTTTGGAGAAATGGCTGATTCTAGGACTGGGGCAAATAATATACAAATTAGCCTAGATCATTTTGCGCTGTCAGAAAGTAAAGAAGTGCTCAAGTAAAAGCAGTGATCCACATGACAGGAATATGTTGAAGTAACATGGGAGTAGACTTTCCAATAGCCAAGCCTGGACTAATTGAGTATCTAAATAAGTATACCATTATTGGATTATAATTCAACATTTTAAATTAATATCTGTGAATTCTTACTTATGTAAGTTACCAAATAAAGAGAAGAGACAAATACCCTATGCAAAATAATTAAGGAACATTCTATGAAGTACTTGGCTAATACTCTCAAAGAGTTAAATTAATAAAATTATACACACATGCACAAAATCTGAGAACTTCTCATAGTTAAGGGGAGATTAAAGAGAAATGATGACAAAATGTAATGAAGTATCCTGGTTAGGATCCTGGACAATATCAGGGTAGTAGATGTGAGCTAAAAGAATTTGAACAATGGAGACTGGCTCATAACAACAACAAATTTAGTGGTTCATTAATTGTACAAAGGAGTCATTTTAATGTAAGATATCCCAATAAACTGGCTGTAGTCTATGCAGGCGCTTTGCAATATCTTCACAATTTATCTTTATTTATAAATCTGATCAGATTTATAAAATATATGTAATGTTACATTCTAAGTAAAAACTATGATAAATGAGGCAACTTTTTTAAAAAATTTAAAAAATATATAATATAAACTTTAAAGTGATTAATGACCATCTTTTCTTTTGGAAAAAAAAATTGTCAAATAATGCCTCTGCACAGAGAAGAAAACCAAAAAAATGAAAAAAAAAAACAACCTATGGAATAAGAGAAAAATTTGCAAATCATATATCTGATAAGGGGTCAATACCCAAGGTATTTAATGAACTCCTTTAACTCAATAATAAAACAGCAAGCAACTGAAAAAAGGAAATGAATAGGCATTTTTCCAAAGAAGACCTCCAATGTCCAATAGGTACATGAAAAGATGCTCAGTATCACTAATTATTAGGGCAACGCAAATCAAAACCACAATGAGCCGTTCATACCTGTTAGAATGGCTGTCATCAAAAACATAGGAGGTAGGTGTTGGTGAGAGTGTGGAGAAAAGAGAACCTTTGTTGTAAATTGGTGCAACTACTGTGGAAAACAGTATGGAGGGTCTTCAAAAAATTAAAAATAGAACTAGCATATGATCCAGTAATCACACTTCTGGGTACATATCCAAAGAAAATGTAAATTGGATCTCAAAGAGATATCTGCATTCCTAATGTCCTCACAGCATTATTCATGACAGCCAAGATATGGAAACAAACTAAATTCCCAATGAATGATTCAAGATGTGGTACACACAGAAGGATATTATTTAGCGATGAGAAAGAAGGAAGTTCTGTCATTTTCTACAACATGGATGGAACTTGAGGAATATACTGAGGAAAGTCAGACAGAAAGATGTCTGTATGATGTCACCCAGATCTGAATCTTAAAACACCAAACACATAGAAACAAACTAAAATGATGGTTACCAGGGGCTGAGGGAGGGAGGAAAATCAAAGATGTTGGTCAAGGAGCATAAACTTCCAGCTATAAGATTAACACATTCTGGGGATCTTATGTATAGTACAGTGACTATAATTAGTAATACTGTATTTTAGGCTTGAAAATCCCTAAGAGTAGATCTTAAATGTTCTTACCACATGCCAGGTTTGACCAGCAAACCTCGGGGTGGCGGATGACAGATAACTCCAGACTCCTGAGTAAGATAAAGGAGGAGGTCAAAGGAGCCAAGCATTCTATTGGTGATGGCTCCAGCCAAGCAGCCATTGGTGATGGCTCCAAGCAAAGTTCTTCTCCAGTTTTCATTGAGAATCTTATTAGTACATTTCAAGGTGTGCAGGGGAAAGCAATGTGTAGTTTCAAAAGAGGAAACAAAGCATACTCATAGATTATTGGTGGAACAGTACAATCAGGGTAGCGACGTGTAAGTGTATATCACAAGGGCAGTGTATACATCATAGGAAGGGGGTTGTTTTACTACTTTAGATTTAGAATTTACAGAGTGAGAAAACATGTTGATCTATAGGCAAGGTCTGGCTGTTTTCAGCCTTGACATTCCAAAGGAGACAGGTTTTCCTGGTCTGCTTTGCTGCTTCTCAGCCAGCCATTCCCCAGGCTGCAAATATTTCTTTCTTAATCTTAACCAGCCAGGCTCTATGAGCTCCTACAACCAACCCCCCTACCGCCCCCGACACACAGACACACTAGTAATTATGGGACGTGATGTGATGAAGGTGCTTACTAGGTGTTACTGTGATGGTGGTATTCATTTAATATAGAAGTATCAAATCAACACATTGTACACATTAAATTATACAGTGTTACATGCCACTTATTTCTTAACAAAGCTGGAGAAAAAAAACAAGCAAACCAACCAACAAACAAAAAACCCTACACATCTTTATGCTTCTCACTTATCTGGGTTTCAGATATTCTATATTTCTACAAAACATATACCCTGCTTTCCCAAAATTACCACCACATATTTGAAATTTTTTAAGCTAGTTTTGGAAAAACTTCAACAGTCAGAACTGAGTGAAGATGCCTATATTATACGAGCTAACTCTATCAAAAGTACCTTAAACTAATATGAGGATGCCATGCTTAATATCTTTCTCTGACCTCTCTTTGCTCCAGAAAGGATCATGGAGTTAGGGAGATAAATTCTATAAATCAAATTACAAAATTATTCGTTTTTAATGAGTATTATCTTTCTAAAATATAAATCAAAGATGTTTATTATAGTTCACAAAAATGCATGAAAGGAAAAAAAAGTAAATGGCTGATAATTTCAAACCTGAAATTGTGTTCCCTCATTCCACCTTGAAGTTCTACTTAGCAAATAAACATGCTGATGGTAAAAATTCTAAGATTTTTAGGACTAAAAGTTGTTATAATATGTACTTGTGTGTATATGACATGATTAAAATGGACATACAAGCAGATTAGTAATTTCCCAGAAGTGTGCAAGGTACCAGCTACTCTATAGAAGACTTAATTATATTTACTTTGTCCTGAACTCCTCACAATTTATATATAAATATGTATTTTCATTTAGTGACATGATACCTCAAAATGGACATGCAGTCTTTGCTTCCCACACTGATGAATTTTTCACTGAAGCCTTCCAACTCTGAGTAATATAATGTGGTGTCTTCTCCAGCAAACTGGTTCACTTTTCTTACTCTACTCATTCAACCCCCGAGGCTGCCATTCTGGTTATAATAAAGCATCAGTACACTACATGCCAGAAGAGACAGATACACATTTCTTATCTTGCATATTGAGCCTTAAAGGGACACAGTTTTCACTTGAAAGAATTCTAGCTAATGTTTTGTCTAACTGGTGTAATCATCGAGGTTCAGAAACTGATAAAAATCAAATAATTTTTTCTTAGAGAAGGATCTCCTCTCCTAGCTGGAGAGCCATATCTTCTGTTTATTGAAAGAAAGCAAGACAAGTGTGTGGGGGGGGGGGGGCGGGTGGCAAGGGGAGCACATAGAGGAATGTACAATGAGAAGGTATCCCCACAGGTATTGGTTTGGAATATAAAATGGGCTGAATTTCATGACTTCTTGCAATCAACAGGGCTTAAACCCTGGAGTTCTAAAGGTCAGCAGCAGGCGTGGCTGGGATAGAGCCCAGAGGACACTGCCCTGCTCCTGAAGAGAAGGCAGGCAAACAATGCAGGGAAGACAGCATGGGAGTAGCTATTTGAAGAATGCCCGGGGCACACAGTAGGGAGAATTTTCGTACTCTTCAGAGTGGATCCCAGAGAGGCAGCATTCACACAGATGTCTCTCTAGGACAAAGAAGTTGGCCAGCACAATTTACCTCTCCTAGCCCTCAGCATAAACTCAAAGACACCCCTGGAACACTGCATAAGTTGCTTACACCAAGTTCCATCTCCCTGCACACTGGTGGGACTGCCTTTCTTAATCACACTTGTCAAAGTACCAGCATGGTGGGTACCCCTCCCACAAGACCAGCACAAACCCCTGCCCCTACCATATCTTCTGAGCAGAGAATTCTGCAGGGCCTCAGATCTGGTGGAGGTAGTGACAGTCTCATTTCACATTCAGACAAGAGCACACCAAGTTAAAATTCACCACATCTGGGCAAGGGACCACACACCACCCACAGCAGGCAAGGAGAACATCCACAGATGACTGACCTGAAGGACAGAGAAGTCAAAACACATCAGAAGACTATACACAGCACACACCAGAGAGACTCCCTGAAACGCTAGGCCCTGGGAACTGCATGACCTCTTCTCTATAAGGCCATTATTGCAGGAACAGGAGATATAACTGGCTTTTCTAACACAGAGAAGAAGGCAGAGATTTAGACAAAATACCAAGATGGAAGAATTTACCCAAAATGAAAGAATAAGACAAGGCCACAGCCAGAGATCTAAGTAAAACAAATATAAATAATATGCCTGATGGAGAATTTAAAACCATAATCATAACAATACTTACTGGGCTGGAGAAAAAGAATAGAAGGTATCAGTAAGACCCTTACCACAGAGATAAGAGAGGTAAAAAATAATCAGGGATGAAGAATGAAATAAATGAGGTTAGAAACAGACTTAAAGAAATGAATAGGAGACTAGAAGAAGCAGAGGACCAAGGACATCTGTATTAAGGACCAAGAAGACAAAAATAACAGAAATTAACAGAGATGAACAAAAGAGAGAAGAATTATGCAACATGAGAATAGATTTAGGGAAACTCACCAACTCCATCAAACATAATATTTGTATAAGAGTCCCAGAAGAAGAGAGAGAAAAGGAGGCAGAAAATGTATTTGAAGAAATAATGGCAGACAACTTCCCTAATCAGGGAAGGAAGCAGACATCCAGATCCAGGAGGCACAGAGAACTCCCATCAAATCAACAAAAGCAGACCAGGGGTGCCTGGGTGGCTCAGTTGGTTAAGTGTTCAACTTCAGTTCAGGTCATGATCTCATGGCCTGTGAGTTCACGTCCTGCATGGGGCTCTGTGGTGACAGCTCAGAGCCTGGAACCTGCCTTGGATTCTGTGTCTCCCTCTCTGTGGCCAACCCCACTCATGCTCTGTGTGTCTCTCTCCCTCAAAAATAAACAAACATTAAAAAAAAAGTTTAAAAAATTCAGGCCAAAACCAAGATATATTATAATTAAATTTGAAAAGTGTAATGATAAAGAAAAACATCTTAAAAGGAGCCAGAGAAAAGAAGTCCTGAACTTATAAGGGAGAAACCAAAAGGTTAGCTGGAGATTTCTTAACAGAAACTTGGCAAGCCAGAGGGAGTGGCATAGTATATTCAAAGTGCTGTATGGAAAAAAAATCTGCAGCCAAGAACACTCTATCCAGCAAGGCTATCATTCAGAGTAGAAGGAGGGAAAAAGTTTCCCAGACAAACAACAACTAATGGAGTTTGTGCCCACCAAACCAGCCCTGCAAGAAATATTAAGAGGGACTTTTTAAGTGTGAAGGAGATGCCAAAAATGACAAAGACCAGAAAGGATCGGGGAAAATCTCCAGAAACAATGACAATGAAAAAATGACAATAAATACATAGCAATAATTACTTTGAATGTAAATGGAGTAAACACTCTGATCAAAAGACATAAGGTGTCAGAATGGATTTAAAAACAAAACAAAACAAGGCCCATATCTATGCTGCCTACAAGAGATTCATTTTAGACCTAAAGACAACTGCAGATTGGAAGTGAGGGGAAGGAGAAACATTTATCACACAAATGGATGTCAAAAGAAAGTCAGAGTACCAATAATTATACCAAACAAACTAGACTTTAAAACAAAGACTGTAAGAAGAGACAAAAAGGCCCTATATCATAATAAAGGAGATAATCCAACAAGATTAAACAACTGTAAATACTATGTACCCAACACAAAAGCACCAAATATGTAAAACAATAACAAGCCTAAAGGAACTCATCGATAATACAATAATAGGGGATTTTAACACACACATCAATGGACAGATCATCTAAAGAGAAAATAGACAAGGAAACAAGGACTTTGAATGACACACTGGATCAGAAGAACTTGACAGATATATTCAGAACATTCCAAACTAAAGCAGAATACACATTTTCAAGTGAACAGGGGACACTCTCCATAACAGGTCATACATTAGGTTACAAAACACACCTCAACAAAAACAAAAAGATTGAAGTAATACCTTTATGACCACAATGCTATGAAACTTGAAGTCAAATACAAGAAAATATCTGGAAACACACATACATGGAAGTTAAACAACATGCTATTAAATAATGAGTGGATTGATCAAAAAGTAAATAAATGAAAATAAGCAAGTAATTGCCCAAAACCTTTGGGATGCAATAAAAGTCGTTCTAAGAGGGAAGTATACAGCAATACAGGCCCACCTCAAGAAGTAAGAAAAATCTCAGACAACCAACTAAAAGAGCTAGAAAAAAAGAAGAAAGCCTAAAGCTAGGAGAAGGAAGGATATAATACATATTAGAGAAGAAATGATTTAGAAACAAACAAACAAAAAAAAACAATAGCTCAATGAAACCAGGAGCAGGTTCTCTGAAAAAATTAAATTGATAAAATTCTAGCCAGTCTTGACAAAAATAGAAGATAAAGGAAGCAAATAAATTCAAAAATGAGAGAAGAGAAGTAACAACCAAAAGCACAGAAATATAAACAAGTAAAAGAAAATATTATAAAAACAATATGCCAAAAAATTGGACAACCTGGAAGAAATGAATAAATTCCTAGAAACATATAAACTACCAAAACTGAAACAGGAAGAAATGTTAAATTGAAAAGACTGATAACCTGCAAAGAAATTGAATCAGTAACCAAAAATTCCCAACAAACAAAAGTCCAGTGCCAGATGGCTTCACTGGTGAATTCTAGCAAACTTTTAAAGAAGAGTTAATACCTATTCCTCTCAAACTATTCAAAAAAATAGAAAAGGAAGCAAAACTTATTCTTTGAGGCCAGCATTACTCTCATATCAATATGGGCTAAAGACACCACTAAAAAAGAACTACATATCCCTGATCAATATAGATGCAAAAGTCCTCAATAAAATGTTAACAAACTGAATCCAACAATACATTAAAAAAAAATCATTCACCATGATCGAATGGGATTTATTCCTGGTTGCAAGCATGGTTCAATATTCACAAATCAACATGCTACATCACTTTAATAAACGAACTATATGATCATGTCAATAAATACAGAAAAAGCATTTGACAAAGTACAAGATCCATTCATGATAAAAACCCTCAACAAAGTAAGGTTAGACCTCAACATAATAAGGGCCATATATGAAAGCCCACAGCTAGTATCATCTCCATGGGGAAAAACTGACAGCTATTCCTCTACCATCAGGAATGAGGGGGATGTCCACTCTCACAACTGTTATTTAACATAGTACTGGAAATTCTAACCACACTAAGCAGACAACAGCAGCAACAACAAAAGTATTCAAATCATCAAGGAAGGAGTCAAACTTTCACTATTTGCTGATGACATACTATATATGGAAAACCCTAAAGATTCCACCAAAAAGCTTCTAGAACTGATACATGATTCAGTAAAGTCACAGGATAAAAAAAATCAATGTATAGAAATCTCTTGAATTTCTATACACCAATAGTTAAGCAACAGAAAATTAAGGAATCAATCCCAAATATGCATGTATGATACACCTAGGAATAAACCTAACCAAAGAGATAAAGACCTGTACTCTGAAAACTATAAAACACTGATTACAGAAATTGAACAGGACTCAAAGAAATAAAAAACCATTCCATGCTCATGGATTAGAAGTCCAAATATTGTTAAAATATCTATACTACACAAAGCAATCTACATACTTAATGTAGTACCTATTAAAATACCAACAGCATTTTTTCACAAAACTAGACCAAAGGATCCTAAAATTTGTATGGAACCACAAAAGACCTCTAATAGCCAAAGCAACCTTGAAAAAGAAAAGTATAGCTGGAGGCATGACAATTCCAGACTTCAAGTTATATTACAAAGTGGTAGTAATCAAAAACAGAATGGTACATGGACTAATAGAACAGAATAGAAAACCCAGAAATAATCCCACAACCATATGTTCAGTTGATCATAGACAAACTAGGAAAGAATATCCAATGAGAAAAAGACTTTCTCTTCAACAAATAATGCTGGGAAAACTAGACAGAACATGAAAAAGCATGAAACTAGACCACTTACTTACACCATACACAAAAATAAATTCAAAATGGATTAAAGATTCTCAACAAGATACTAGCAAATCTAATTCAACACCATATAAATAGAATTATCCACCAGATCAAGTGGGATTCATTCCTGGGCTGTAGGGTTGGTTCAACATTTGCAAATCAATGTGATACATCACATTAATAAAAGAAAAGATGAGAACCATATGATACTGTCAATCGATGCAGAAAAAGCATTTGACAAAATTCAGCATCCTTTCTTAATAAAAACCCTAGAGAAAGTTGGGATAGAAGGAACATACTTAAAGATCATAAAAGCCATTTATGAAAAGCCTACAGCTAATATCATCCTCAATGGGGAAAAACTGAGAGCTTTCTCTCTGAGATCAGGAACACGACAGGGATGTCCACTCTCACCGCTGTTGTTTAACATAGTGTTGGAAGTTCTAGCATCAGCAATCAGACAACAAAAGGAAACCAAAGGCATCAAAATTGGCAAACATGAAGTCAAGCTTTCACTTTTTGCAGATGACATATTATACCTGGAAAATCTGATAGTCTCCACCAAAAGTCTGCTAGAATTGATACATGAATTCAGCAAAGTTGCAGGATACAAAAATCAATGTACAGAAATCAGTTGCATTCTTATACACTAATAATGAAGCAACAGAAAGACAAATAAAGAAACTGATCCCATTCATAATTGCACCAAGAAGCATAAAATACCTAGGAATAAGCCTAACCAAAGATGTAAAAGATCTGTATGCTGAAAACTATAGAAAGCTTATGAAGGAAATTGAGGAAGATAAAAAGAAATGGAAAACCCTTCCATGCTTATGGATTGGAAGAATAAATATTGTTAAAATATCAATACTACCCAAAGCTATCTACACATTCAATGCAATTCCAGTCAAAATTGCACCAGCATTCTTCTCAAAGCTAGAACAAGCAATCCTAAAATTTGTATGGAACCACAAAAGGCCCCGAATAGCCAAAGTAATTTTGAAGAAGACCGAAGCAGGAAGCATCACAATCCCAGACTTTAACCTCTACTACAAAGCTGTCATCATCAAGACAGCATAGTATTGGCACAAAAACAGACACACAGACCAATGGAATAGAGACCCCAGAATTGGACCCACAAAAGTATGGCCAACTTTGACAAAGCAGGAAAGAATATCCAATGGAAAAAAGACAGTCTCCTTAACAAATGGTGCTGAGAGAACTGGACAGCAACGTGCAGAAGGTTGAAACTAGACCACTTTCTCACACCATTCACAAAAATAAACTCAAAATGGATAAAGGACCTGAATGTGAGACAGGAAATTATCAAACCCTAGAGGAGAAAGCAGGACAAAACCTCTCTGACCTCAGCCGTAGCAATTTCTTACTTGACACATCCCCAAAGGCAAGGGAATTAAAAGCAAAAATGAGCTATTGGGACCTCATGGAGATAAAAAGCTCTGCACTGCAAAGGAAACAATCCACAAAACTAAAAGGCAACCAACGGAGTGGGAAAAGATATTTGCAAATGACATATCTGGCAAAGGGTTAGTATCCAAAATCTATAAAGAGCTCACCAAACTCTACACCCAAAAAACAAATAATCCAGTGAAGAAATGGGCAGAAAACATGAATAGACACTTCTCTAAAGAAGACATCCAAATGGCCAGCAGGCACATGGAAAGATGCTTCACGTCTCTCCTCATCAGGAAAATACAAATCAAAACCACACTTGGATATCACCTCACACCATCAGAGTGGCCAAAATGAACAAATCAGGAGACTATAGATGCTGGAGAGGATGTGGAGAAACGGGAACTCTCTTGCACTGTTGGTAGGAATGCAAACTGGTGCAGCCGCTCTGGAAAACAGTGTGGAGGTTCCTCAAAAAATTAAAAATAGACCTACCCTATGACCCAGCAATAGCACTACTAGGGATTTAGCCAAGGGATACAGGAGTACTGATGCATAGGGGCACTCATACCCCAATGTTTATAGCAGCACTCTCAACAATAGCCAAATTATGGGAAGAACCTAAATGTCCATCAACTGATGAATGGATAAAGAAATTGTGGTTTATATATGCACAATGGACTACTATGTGGCAATGAGAAAGAATGAAATATGGCCCTTTGTAGCAACGTGGATGGAACTGGAGAGTGTTATGCTAAGTAAAATAAGTCAGACAGAGAAAGACAGATACCATATATTTTCACTCTTATGTGGATCCTGAGAAACTTAACAGAAACCTATGGGGGAGGAGAAGAAAAAAAAAAAAGGTTAGAGAGGGAGAGACCCAAAGCATAAGAAACTCTTAAAAACTGAGAACAAACTGAGGGTAGATGGGGGGTAGGAGGGAGGGGGAGGGTGGGTTACAGGTTTTGAGGAGGGCACCTTTTGGGATGAGCACTGGGTGTTGTATGGAAACCAATTTGACAATAAATTTGCTATTAAAAAATGGATTAAAGACCTAAATGTGACACCTGAAACCATAAAAATCCTAAAAGAGAACACAGGCAGTAACTTCTTTGACATTGGCCATACCAACTTCTTTCTAAATAGGTCTCCTGATGCTAGGGAAGGAGAAGCAAAAATAAATCAAATACATCAAAATAAAAATTTTCTGCACAGGGAAGGAAACAATCAACAAAACTAAAAGGCAACCTATGAATGGGAGGAGTCATTTGCAAATGACCTATCTGATAAAGGGTTAGTATCCAAAATATATAAAGAACTTAAAGAACTCAACATCCCAAAAATGAATAATCAATTTAAAAAATGGACCAAAGACCTGAAGAGGTATTTTTTCAAGGAAGACCTACAGAACGCTAACAGACATATGAAAAGACGAGCAACATCACTGATCATCGGGGAATACAAATCTAAACTACAATGAGATATCACCTCACACCTGTCAGAATGTCTAAAATAACAACACAGGAAACAATAGGTGGTAGCAAAGATATGGAGAAAGGGGAACACTCTTGTACTATTAGCGGGAATGCAAATTGGTGCAGCCATTCTGGAAAACAGTATGGAGGTTCCTCAAAAAGTTAAAAAAAATAGAACTACTCTATAGTCCAGCAATTACACTACTAAGTATTTATCCAAAGAATACAATAATACTAATTCAAGGGGATACATGTACCCTGATGTTTATAGCAGTATTATCTACAGTAGTCAAAAAATAGAAATACACACACACACACACACAATGAAATATTACTCAGTCATCCAAAAAGAATGAAATCAAGGGCACCTGGGTGTCTCAGTCAGTTAAGCCTCTGACTTCAGCTCAGGTCATGATATTATGGTTCGTGAATTCATGTCAGGCTCTGTGCTGACAGCTGAGAGCCTGGAGCCTGCTTCAGATTCTGTGTCTTCCTCTCTGTCTGCTCCTCCCCGACTCATATTCTGTCTTTCTCTCTCAAAATAAACATTAAAAAAAAATAAATCTTGCAAAGACATGGATGGAGCCAGAGAATATTATGCTATGTGAAATAAGCCAGAGAAAAATACCATATGATTTCACTCATATGTGGAATTTAAGAAACAAAAAGGAGAAAAGGGGGAAAAAAACCAAAAGAGGTAAACCAAGAAACAGACTGTTAACTACAGAGAACAAACTAATGGTTACTAGAGGGGAGGTGGTTGGGGGGATGGGTTAAATAGGGATGGGGATTAAGGTGGGCACTTGTGATGCACACAGGATGTTGTATGGAAGTGCTAATCGTTATACTGTACATCCGAAACTAATCTTAACTGTATGTTAACTGGAATTTAAATAAATGTTAATTTTTTTCTGGTTTAAAAAATAAAGTGTCTTTACATTTATTATTTCATAACAATGCCTATTTCTTCACACTTTCACAACCCTCGTCATTTCCTTCTTTTAAATAGATGATACTACAAATGGTGGAGTTTCTTAGTGTTTTTATTTTGGGGGGGGGGTTATAATCTTGAAAAGTTTCCAAATTTGTCTTAGCCATATTTTAAAATTTTTTTTTAATATTTATTTTTCAGAGAGACAGAGCATGAGCTAGGCAAGGGCAGAGAGAGAGGGAGACGCAGAACCAGAAGCAGGCCCCAGGCTCTGAGCTGTCAGCACAGAGCCCGATGGGGGGCTCGAACCCACCAATTGTGAGATCATGACCTGAGCCGAAGTCAGACTCTTAAACTACTGAGCCACTCAGGCGCCCCTCTTAGTCATATTTTGAAGGATATTATCTACACATGTTTGATGGCATTTTCTCTTTTGAGATTCTTTCATTCACTTGCTTGTAAAATTTCATTTTTATAGAATAGGAAACGTGCTTATGATAAGAAGATAACTCAATTCTTTTTTTAATGCTCATTTATTTTCAGAGAGAAAGTGCACATGAGCATGCGAGTGGGGAGGGGCACAGAGAAGGAAACAGTGAATCCCAAGCACACTCTGCACTGTCAGTTCAGAGCCGGGAGGCAGGGCTCAATCTCACAATATGTGAGAACGTGACCTGAGCTGAAATCAAGAGTCAGAGTCTTAACCGACTGAGACACCCAGGCACTCTGAATATAATTCAATTCTAATAATTATATTCCAAATTGTGTCCATAGTTAAGATCAGGATTTTACAGAAACAAAGAATATGCAGTTTTGGCCAACATGGTCTTAGTTTTTCTTCTGTTTAAAAGAGGTCACCTAAACTATTAACTTAGAAAATAAATACTCAACAGAAAGCAAACAATAGATCCAAGAAATAATTGCTTGTTAACACGAAAATTTTAATAATTGGAGAAAACTCTAAGGATAGAAAACTTTGTTGATTATACCAAACCTGAAGTTGCAAAAACAAAACAAAACAAAAGGCAGTGTTTTTGATGGGTTTGCAATAGTAGTTTCAACTAATGCATAATGAAATCAATACAGTGAAGAAATTGATATACTAGAGGCCTTTAAAGGTCATTTTGAAAGAACGTTTAACTAGGATAATTTGCCGAATCCCAATAAGGAAAATGGAATGCATTTAAAAACTGTTCAATGAAGAGTAACCAAGCAGTAAACACAATGCTGCAAAGTAAGTCTAGTTAATTACCTGATATGGTGAAAAAACACTGGCAGTGATCACAAAAAAAAAAAAGTTTGTAAAAGCATAGAATATTAGCTTCACCAACAGAAAACATTTTTATAGCCCCATTTTGAATATTTGAATTTATTTGTAACTATTATTTAATGTGGTAAAATTATCACGTTTAACATTTTATTTTACTAACTCATGCTTTTCTCATGTTAGACTGAATTAACAATTTTTCACCATCATATATATTAGGCTTTAAGACATATTTCACATTTTTTCAATCCTATATAGTAGAATGAGATTCACACCTTCCTCAACATATCTGCAAACTGTTTTTAGCCTATAGACTGACACACACAAATTTAAAAGGAAAACAAGAGAGATACTTTATAATGACTAAAACACATTTCCTTCCACGATAGTAAAACACAAAGAGCTACTGTGGCTTAATAGGAAGGTAAAAGTAGATTAAAATAAATAACCTACTTACTTTTCTGAACTTTGATTCAGGAGACAAGACCCACTCCACCTCCGTTCTTCAGGCAATTCAGAATGAGATCCCACCACCCTTCCCTCCTCTATTATAGTCAAAAAGCACTAGCTGGGAGAGGAAAGCATACCAGGTGTTTTGATTCTCCAGTGATGGAGTCATGGCATCAGCTCATGAAAAACAGCTGAGGTCAATTGTGTTCTGGGAAGGAGGATCCTCTTCAGGAGGCTTCCTTGTAAAGACTATGTTTTTGGGAGTGCCTGGGTGTCTCAGTTGGTTAAATGTCTGACTCTGGATTTCAGTTTAGGTCATGATCTCACAGTTCATGAGTTCGAGTCCCACATCAAGCTCTGCACTGTCGGTGCAGAGCCTGCTTGTGATTCTCTCTCTCTCTGCCCCTCCTCTGCTTGTGCTCTCTCTTCCAAAATAAATAAACTTAAAAAAATATGATTTGAATGATGGGAAAAGATCAGGAAATAAGTTCCTGGGGGTATATATTATTCTGAATTGCCTGTCTTTGACCAGGTAAGTAATAGTAATGATATTTAACAAAGAACCAAAGTACTTTCCTACTTATATAAGAGGTTATACTCAAGGACCCTGAAAAGCAAATATTAGCAGGGAGATTGGTGAAAGAAGCTAAAATTGGAAGGGCAACAAAAACAGTGGCAATGAGTTTCTGGCTTGTGTTTCCCTCATTATCTCCCAGCTTTGACACAAGGGCAGGCTAAATCAGGGAAAGGCATGTCAGGTGTAGTTAGTAAAGCCTTGGAAAGGAGCCCATTTTTCTGAACAGGGAAAAGGGGAAATGGAAGATAAAAAAAAAAAAAGGAAAGAAAAAGCCTCAAGCAGCACCCGTGCATGAGGAGAACCCTCATTTGTGTGTGCATGTGAGGCAAGGTGAGGGATGTTTTCCTACTTTTTCTTCTCTGTCCTTACCTTAAGGCAAACCTGTGTTATGGAGCTACACTAATGCTATGCGGTGGGAGAACTCACATCTAAAATACTTAGAGTGAACTTGCCTTTCTGAATAAAGGAAATGGGAAAAGGGTCCCTATTGTTAAAATTACATACACAGTGGCAACTGGACTTGAGGATTCTCTCAGCAGACAAAACCATGTAAGGAATGTAAGCAAAACTAAATCTAGCTTATTTCATGAAGAGAAGCAAAATTTAGGTTACTTCTTGTAAATGCCTCTGATAATCATAAAATAAACTTAAGTCATCCTCTTAAATCTGGTATGATATAACCACTCTTTTTTAAAATTTTTTTAATGTTTATTTATTTTTGAGAGAGAGAGAGAGAGTGTTCAGGAAGAGCAGAGAGAGGGAGACACAATCAGAAGCAGGCTCAAGGCTCTGAGTTGTCAGCACAGAGCCCTAAGTGGGGCTCGAACTCACGAACTACGTGATCATGACCTGCCCTGAAGTAGGACTGAGCCACCCAGGCGCCCCATGATATAACCACTCCTAACCAACCCCTTGTCATCTGGAAACCTTCACTGTAATAACCTATCATTGTAGAGGGTTACCAACTTCCACTTTCACTTTATAAGCCATCCTGTAACTTCATGCTCCTGAATTTCTTATCAGCCTTTGATTTTGAAAGCTTCCACTTTGTGAACTCTTTTTGGATGCACAATAAACCCTTACTAAATACTGTTCATTGATTTGGTGGTTTTAATTTTGCTATTTCTGGCTTGACAGTTTCTGGGGTCAGAAATTGTACCCAAAGAAGACCCTGAGGACTCGGGCCAATAGAACAACCAGGTGCTTGTCCCCATAAAGCCCATTGAGTTCATTGTTTTCTTGCTGAGGCTGAAGTTTGAGAATAAGTCTCAGTTTGCATTTTGAACCCTTTGACTTGATTGTGCTTACCCATATTTTGTTTGTTGAAGCTTCTTAGTAAGCCATCCTATTCTGTTCTTAAGGAGGGATTCCCTGATTGAAAACAGCCCTTAAAAAACAGGGTCCCTTGGGGCATCTGGGTGGCCCACTTGATTAAGTATCTGACTTCAGCTCAGGTCATGATCTCATGGTTTGTGAGTTCGAGCCTCGCATGGGGCTCTGTGCTGACAGCTCAGAGCTTGGAGCCTACTTCTGATTCTGTGTCTCCCTCTCTCTGCCCTCCCTCCCTTTCTAGCACTCTCTCTTTTTCAAAAATAAATAAACATTAAAAAATTAAAAAAAAAAAAAACAGAGCCCCTCATAGTTAAGACATCTTAAGAACATAAAGGCAAAAACAGGTTCCACGTGGTCAAAACTCTTTTCTCCTCTCTCTCAAAAACTCCTGCTTTCTAAATGTATACCCTCTATAGGCCAGGATCTTCTGCCATTTTGGAAAATGGATGAATTTTTACATAATTTGGAATTTCAATAGTCACTTTGAGGAAACTTTAACTTAGATAAGATAGTCCACCGTAAGGGGAATCCTTGAAAAGAGAGGATCTTAAACCTCTTGGACACAACGGAGTACATTTTTTAAAACTAGATGAAATATACTTGATATATAATGTGATATTAGTTTCAGGTGCACAACATAGTGATTCCACAATTCTCATCCCCCAGTTCTCATCACAAAAAGTGTGGTCACCATACAACATTGTTGCAATATTACCGACTATATTCCTAAAGCTGTAGTTTTCATCTCTGTGACTTATTTATAACTGGAAGTATGTACCTCTTAATCCCCTCAACTTTTTGCCCATTCTCCCATCTTCCTTCCCTCTGGCAACCACTAGTATGTTCTATTTATGAGTTTATTTCTGTTCCTTATTTGTTTGTTTTAGATTCCACGTATAAGTGAAATCATATGGTATTTGCCTTTCTTTGACTGACTTATTTCACTTAACATAATACCTTCTAGGTCTATCCATGTTGTCACAATGATTTATTTGATAAGGGGATAATATCCAAAATATATAAAAAGCTTACAATTCAACACCAAAACCCTCCAAAAAATCCAATTAAAAAATATCCAGAGGACCTGAAGTAGACAATTGTCCAAAAATAAACAGATGGATAACAGCCACATGAAATGATGCTCAACATCACTAACCACCAGGGAAATGCAAATCAAAACCACAATGAGATAATCACCTCACAAAAATAAGAATGGCTACTATCAAAAAGAACAGAAGCAACAAGTGTTGGTGAGGATGGGGACAAAAGAGAACCCTCTGGCACTGTTGGTACAACTACTGTGGAAAATATTATAGAGGGTCTTGAAAAAATTAAAAATACAAGTAGCATGGGGCACCTGGTTGACTCAGTTGGTTAAGCATCCAACTCTTGCTATCAGCTCAGGTCATGACCTCATGGTTTGTGGGATTGAGCCCTGCATCGTGTTCTCTACTGACAGCACTGAGCCTGCTAGGGATTCTCTCTCTGTACCCTCACCCCTGCCTCTATTTCTCTCTCTCTCTTTCTCTCTCAAAATAAATAATCATTAAAAAAATAGAAATACCATATGACCTGGTAATTTCACTACTGGGTATTTACACCCCCCAAATGAAAACACTAATTTGAAAAGATATATGCACACCTATATTCATTACAGCATTATTTACAGAAGCAGGATAAGAAAGCAACCTCAATATTCATTGATAGATGAATGGATAAAGACATGGTACACGTACAATGGAATATTACTCATCCATAAAAAAGAATGAGATCTTACCATCTGCAACACAAAGGAATGTATTCTTTGATAGTACTACCAAAAACATTGTCTCTAATAAATTATAAGCTTTTATAATTATGTACTTATGAATTTGTTAATCTACAGGATGCTCATGTATGATAGAGACTTCACAGTTGCCTGCTTCCCAGTTTTCACTAGAAAGTAAAGTTACTAATAGCTAAAATTTATAATCATATGAAAAAATAAAAGTACTAGAAATAATAAGAACCAAGGGAAAGGACTTTGTATACAAAGTATAGGAAGAAAATGGTACGTGGTTTTATATGAAAAGCATGCAAGTAATATAGAATGTGTTTTTGTTAAAGAAAAATAGCAATTTTGTTCTAAAATTAAATAACTGGTTGTTCCAGAATAGCAAAGGAAAAAAAAGAGAGACAAAACCTAAATGAATATATAAATCCATAGGTTTGTGGAAAATAAAATTTATGTTGTGAGGTCAAAGCAGGCTAAAATTAATATATAAGGTTTTTAAATGAACTAAAAGATGTATTGATACAATCTCTGTTAAAATTACAAAATGTCTTAGCTTATTGGCCTGCTCTTAGTAAAATATTATAAAAGGTTTTTCTTCCTCTCAACACTGCCTTTGCTGCATCCCAAAGCATTAGGATTGTTGTATTTTCATTTTCATTTGTTTCCATGTATTTTTTAATTTCTTCTCTAATTGCCTGGTTGACCCATTCATTCTTTAGTAGGGTGTTCTTTAACCTCCATGCTTTTGGAGGTTTTCCAGACTTTTTCCTGTGGATCCTGAGAAACTTAACAGAAACCCATGGGGGAGGGGAAGGAGAAAAAAAAAAAAAAAAAAAAAAAGAGGTTAGAGTGGAAGAGAGCCAAAGCATAAGAGACTCTTAAAAACTGAGAACAAATTGAGGGTTGATGAGGGGTGGGAGGGAGGGGAGGGTGGGTGATGGGTATTGAGGAGGGCACCTTTTGGGATGAGCACTGGGTGTTGTAAGGAAACCAATTTGACAATAAACATATATTAGAAAAAAAAAGGTTTTTCTTTACCTTTAACGTAATCTGCCTAGGAAACAAAGATTCTGTGTCTTGTGAAATATTTCTATAATTCACTTTGTCTTTATCAAGACTTGGGTTCCTTAGAAAAACTAAGTCTTTTCCATATTAAAAGAGCTATAGTTTTACAACTATATATATAACTTTATTTGCTTTTTAAATCTTTAAGTCACTTTGGCTGAGGAAATATCTAAAATTATTTCACAGTGACCTCTGTTCCTGTTTAATACATGGTTTTAAATCTTTTGACATTTTTAACAAACTTTTCCCATATTAAATTTTGATTGAAGTCTATTTGATCTCTAACTTTGGAATTGTTCAGAGATTCCCTGGAAGATCTCAAAAGAAGTGCTTTCACTTCTTATAAAAAGAGAAATAATATTTTTTAGGCTTATTTGATATGTTAAATTGCATGGGAAAATTATCAAATAAAAACTAATGTTTAACCTTCTTAGACAATATGTAGATGGGTATGTATTATTAATATAAGTGTCCCAGAAATTATGCAAAATACCTAAATTTCTTACCATCTCCTAGTATATCAGTCACAATTCATTATTATTTTACAATATTGGATGTCACAAAAATAGCAATTTGCTTCTCAATTGCAGCATTTTTTGATAAACTCTCATCAGATCTTTAACCATGGCTATTTTAAAATCTTTTGTCATTCACAGGCAGTTATTTTTTTACTCTTAAGTCTTCTCTGAAAACATTTACAATCGATTGCTGGCAAAAATGCTTTCTTATTAAAGAAATTCACAAAAAAAGACCTCTACAAAAATTAAACTCTAGGGTAGAGGTTTCTGAAAAGTTTAAGTAGTAACACTGAACTGGGTAAGAATTTCTAAAACTCTAATGGGAAGCAAATTGATTCATAAAACTCTAAACCCAAGATGAAGCAAATAAGTATTAATTACAGGAGACAGAATGAAGATGATTATAATTTTTATGACTTGTTCTATTGTTAATCCTTGACTGATCCCACCCCTTATATTCCATTTTTAGAGTATTTGTTTTCATTTAATCTGTTTTTAACTTTTCCCATACATATTCTTGATATTTTATTTAAAATACAGTCAACTTCAAAACAATTTGTTCATTTATGTTTTGTTTGGTAAAATCAGGACACAATTTTAAGTCCAAGCCTAATTTTGCCTCACTGAGAAGGCAATATCATTTGGAGTGTTCTACCAAATACCCTATTGAATTAAGAAATTTTCCATCCTGGCTGATAGGGAAGTGAAGAGTCCATGGCCTTCTTAGAGATTTAGGTATTATTTCCAATGGTATCTCCCCCTCCCCCCCCCCCCCTCTCTCTCCCATTAGTTCTTCCTGTAGCCTCAAGTAGTTTCTTGAAACATATGCTTATCAGTGGTCAGCTGAAGATTTGAAGGGAGCCCTCTGCTCTAGGGTTCTCTCTGCAGCTCTCTCCTCACTGATACACTGCCCTGTGAACTTAAGATACCCTGAAATGGCTTGTCTTTCATCTCTGTCTCTCAAAACAGGGAGTCCATCACCCTCCCTCTTCGGTGTTCTGGTCACTCTCTCAAGGCAGTGAACCGGGGCCATTTTAGGGCTCACTTCCCCTCTTTCAGGAATTGTTTTACTGCCTGATGTATAATTAGCTGAAACCGTGTTTCATACAACATGTCCATTTTGTTTATTTGTTTATTTCTGCTTCAAGGGAGAATAAATCTTATCCTTACCACTCCATCATGGGTGGACACTTAGATCATTTGTTTTTATAGGTGTGTATCAGGAGCCTGGCAGTAAAGAAGGTAATTAAGGACACTTAGATATAAACATATCAGTGAAAAATGAATTTCATATTTGGGATGAGACCCATTTATAAGCCCTTAGAAAAAGAGACAGATGTTTTGAAACAGGATCAGTTTCAGCTGAGGCTTGGTAACAATTGACACTATCTTCCAATTAAGACCACTCTGCTGGAATTGCAAAAAGTTAATGACAGAAAACCTGACAACCAACTTCCGCACTTGAAGTTTGTGAAAAGAAGCGGTCCAACCACAATTCGAAAGAACTTGAAAAGTCTGAGAAAAGAAGCATGGAGAGAAGCACATTTTTTGTTGAGTACATTATTTTCTTGTTGTTGAGCTGTGAGCCTTACCATTTTAAAGAAGTTAAATGGCTTGTTTTTCCTGCCTTTATCATAAGTCTAGTAAAACGTACTGGAATGCAATCACTTACGGAGCTTGAATTTTGTCCCTGAAAGGAGACTTCTGTCTATCCCTCACCTTTCAGATCTAAACCCAAGAGTGTTGCATGTCTAGCTGCTGAGGGGGAAGCCAAATTTGGACAGCTGGATTCACCATCTTGCATTTTCAGATTTTATTAAGGCAGACAGTGTGTTTCTGTTGCCTATGAATCTGATATGAGTCACAAGTGGTATCAGCATCGGGCTATCTAGGATTTTTCTAAGAGCAAAATCTAAGAGCAGCCAGAGGTATTAATTGATAAACATGGACTAATACATTAGAAAGCAATGTGTTTTTTTTAATTTTTTTAATTTTTTTAATGTTCATTCATTTTTGAGAGAGAAGGAGAGACAGAGTGCAATAGGGGAGGAACAGAGAGAGAGGGAGATACAGAATCCGAAGCAGGCTCCAGGCTCTGAGCTGTCAGCACAGAGTCCAATGAGGGGCTCAAACTCAGGAACTACGAGATCATGACCTGACCTGAAGTTGGATGCTTAACTGACTGAGCCACCCAGGTGCCCCTGAAAGCAATGGGTTTATACAGTTCACCAGGTCATAGAGTATTATATCTGCTCACAATACTTGTTAACTGTGCACTTTCTGCCTACTTGTCTCTTCACTGTCTCTGTGCTCCAACTCCAAAGGTGCAGAATCAAATTGAGAGGAAGATAGATCTATAGCCATGAGGAGAAACATGTAACACTCCTTCCCTGAATGTGAGCTTCATAGTTTGCTTACATGAAAGTGAAGGATGGGGTGGTTTAGGGAAGGTAGAGAAGAAACCATGACATGAAACCATTCAGAATATTTACTAGTATATTGGGCTAGCCATTTTAATTCCTGACTAGAAGGGCTTGTATTATTTTAAAACCGTAAAAAAAAGTGGGGGGACCTGAAAATGTTCTCTTCCTAGTACAGAGGAAAAATATGAACCCAGCTGAATTTCAAAGCAAAACAAACAGGGGTGGGGTGACTGGGTGACTCAGTCAGTTGAGTGTACATCTCTTGATTTTGGCTCAGGTCATGATCCCAGAGTCTTGGGATGAAGCCCTGCATCAGGCTCTGCACTGAGCATTCAGCCTGCTTAAGATTCTCGCTCTCTCTTTCCCTCTGACACTCTCCCCCTCCCCTCTCAAATAAATAAGTAAATAAGTAAATAAAAAAATAACGAAATAATAAATAAAAATCAAAACAAGTAAAAACTCTTTAGGATTACATTTTGCCAATCATCTCTTTTCAGTGAAATGGTTTTTTACAGTCATACCAACACATACACACACACACAAAGACAAGGACACATAGTGTTTCTTTTCATGAATTTGGGGCTATATTGCACATGCCATTGTCTGCTTAACTCACTAAATATTACACTATTTATTAATAGTAATGCCAACTGATAAAATATGATTATTCCTATTGTTTTATATCTGGTCTTCTTTTTACTCCCTGAAGACACTTGCTTATCTGTGTTCCAATTATGTCTGTGAGTGTGAGCAGTGTTTTCCTTATTGTGAAACAGAGAAGAGGCCAGTGGCAAACAGTGAAAATGATACTGATGATGGACAAGGTTGTGTCAGTGTCTCAGGACTTGTTCTTAATAGCAAGCCAAACTTACCACCAGGTACTCTCTGGTCTATAGCAACTACAGCAAATTCAAGAAGAGTTAATTATTCAACAATGTCATTAGAGGCTACTTTGCAACAAGGTTTAATGTGGATGATTAATGACCCTTAGTATCCCAAAGCTGTAGGAATAAATATGTAGATCAGAAGATCACATTATTGTCTCACACTTCATCAATCTCCTTGCCTTTGTCTTGACCTGTCCTGTGACTACATCTACTAATGAGATCTATATGTCACAGGCAGATCTCCAGCTTCCAAGCCAATCATCAAAGGGGATAGCATCTCAGAAGGTCTTGTGGAGCCTTTACTGTACCCTCAGTGATACTGAAACTCCACATTTTATGTGAGGCTCTAATACTCTGGCAAATTCTTGCCAGATCCACCCTGTAAATAACCATTTGTCATGTTACCATGTTCTAAGTATTGTGTAACTTACTGGAAATATAAAAGCAAATATGGTAAAGGAGTAACCCTCAATTATTTTGAAGTCTAACCCCAATGTCAAACCTTGGCTGTGCAAGCAGATAAACTCTTTTGTTGTATTAGGGAAGATGTTTACTAACACAAGTATTAGCAACCCAATCTTAAAGATGTCTAGAAGTAATGTTCTCATTATTTCCAGTTAGAAATTTCAGAAGTAGGGCAAACTTTAGTGAATGTTTATTGATTCAATTGTTTTAGATGGCATCAAGATCTCAAGCTCTTCCTACTCCACCATTTTTTTATTATGAAAATCTCAGTCAACTTGTATTGAAGTCACAGGTAGAAAAGTCCTCTTGCCCAAACTGTCATTTACGTACTCTTATTTTTTAGATAGACATCTTTAGACGAAACTAGCCTCATTCATTTACAAACTTCCCAAGAGCCTCATGCCAACTTCTATGATTTTCCTACCATTTACAGAAGTATTGTAGTGTTGGTTGGCTCTTGGCCTGGAAATAATGTAGAAAATGCAGCAGCCTAATCAACTTCACAACTAAGTTCTCAGACAGGAATTGTGAAATCTGTATTGCTGATAGTTCTAACCCCAATGTTAATTTCATATTTTAGAATCTGTTGCTTAGAGGTCCCTAACCATGATAACTTATTTTGAATCAGTTGAGATATAGTTTGCTTCAATTAAGAAAAACAAACAAACAAACAAAAACTCAGATTGGGGCACCTGGGTGGCTCAGTTAAGTGTCCGATTTTGGCTCAGGTCATGATATCACAGTTCGTGGCTTTGAGCCACATGCCAGGTTCTGTGCTGACAACTCAGCCTGGAGGCTGCTTCAGATTCTGTGTCTCCCTCTCTCTCTCTGCCCCTCTGCTCATGCTGTCTCTCTCTCTCTCTCTCTCTCTCTCTCTCTCAAAAATCAATAAACATTAAAAAAAACAAAGAGAAAAGCCCCCTCAGATTAAATATCTTAAATAATGAAGGACTAAATTACGTACACAATGGAAGGTTCAGATGTAGGGCAAATGTCAAGGTTTGTTAATTCAGAGGATCAATTATGTCTTCAGAGACTTAAGTTCCTAACATCTCCTTGCATTTCTATGTACACTCTTAGTTTGACCTTAAGTTTGGTTCTCTTTATGGCCCTTAAGTATTTGCTAACAGGAACTGAGACAATATGCCCACAATAATTGTTTATTTATAATATAATGTGAATTTTTTATAAGGGAGTACAAGTATTTATGTATTGAATTAGTGTTTGGATTTCAAAAATACCCACCCTCTCCTCCTAATTTACAAAATAATTTGTAACATAAATGCATGGTTTTTTCCTCCAAGTGATGTAAAGAAAAAAAAAGTGGTTTGGCCAGTACAGTTGCTCTGCATTGCTAATACCTTGGTTCCTCTAATTTAGATCTTGGGACAATGCACATAAAAGAGAGTTTGTGTCTGAAGAAGATTCAACTATAGCTAGGAGTATGTGCCCTGTAGCTTTTGGACTTTCAACAATGTGTAGCATTAGAAATTTTCCCACAGATTTGCCTCCAGTAAGTAGGATCCAGCATATGACTCTAGTGTGCTTACACTACAGAAGACAGGAGTATTAGATGAGTGTGCCAACAACAGGGGAGTATAGCTAGAAATGAGAAAATGTATGTACAGAACCTTTTTCCAGTATCACCATCTTTAGTGTTCATCCTTAGGGGATAGTGAATAAGAGGCTGAGAGAAAGACAAAAATCACACTTTCCAGTATTTCCAAATATGCCAGGGAAAGAATGTTCTCATAGACAGACAAAATGTCTTCTCGACAGACAAAAATAAGAGAGAGGGGACTGGTGGTTTTCTGTACTCTTTTTCTTTCTAGATTCTACCCAACATTATCCTTCTCCTTCTCATAATTCTAAGTTGCTGAAGTTCATATGTTCCTTAAGTGATAGAAGGTATATGTATGGTCATTAACTATAACTATTGTGAAGCATTGGAAATTTTTTCTCTTCTTGGAATAGAGATAATTAATCCTCAATGGGTTGCTCTTATCTTTACTTGCTTTTCTGTGGTACAAATCCCCAAAATGCAATCATAGAAATACAAAAACTGGAAGGATTAATATGCAGTGTAGTTTTTATGGATCTTATTCTGGCCCAAGAGATATTTGATGGCCAGATTCAAGAAAAAAGAATTTAAGGATTTCTGTATTTAGTAATTTGTAAGCCATCCATCGGTGAACCAACAGGTTATCACAGGGATATGGAGTAGTTGTTATTGACAAGGATTGAAATTCCCACATAACATTTGCCTTTATAAAATAATGCATTGAGTAGCAGCTGTTTTTTAATCCATATGCTGAAAATATTAACGCTGCACAGCAAAATGATCCCTGAGGTGTCTTTTCTTTATAGTTATTTTTAAAAAATGGGATATGGAGATGTAACTAAAATATCAAGAATTTTGCCCTTCAACATGTACAATTCAGCACTTTTCAGAATGTTCACAGATTGTGCAACTATGACCACTGTCTAATTTTAGCATATTTTCATCACCCTCCCCAAAAAACACCCAATATGCATTAACAGTCACTCCTTATTGCTACCTCCCCGGAACACGTGAAAATCACTAACCTACTTTCTGTCTCTATGGATTTGCCTATTCTGGGTAATTCATTTAAATGGAATTATAAAATATGTGGCCGTTAGGGACTGGCTTTTTATAGTGTGCACAGTGTATTCAAGTTTTTCCATGTTATGGCATGCATCAGTACTACTTTTCATTTCATTGCCAAATAATCCCTTGTACAGGTATATCCTACTTTGCTTATTTATTCATCTATTAGTAGACACCCATGTCTTTTTTGGGGGGAGGGATATAACAAACCATATCTCTTTGGTAAATTATGTACAGACTTCCATGTGGATATTTGTTTTCAATTCTCTTTGGTGTGTACCTAGGAGTGGAACTGCTGGGTCACATGGCAAATCTATGCTAACATTTTGAAGAACTATTAAACTGTTTTCCAAAAGTGTTTCCATCACTTACAATCTTACAAAAAATGTAGGAGGGTTCAAAGTTCTACACATTCTCATTACCACTTGTTTTTGTCTAACTTTTTAATTTTAGCTATTTTACTGGGGTTGAAGAAATATTTCACTGCATTTTTCATATGGATTTCCATACTGACTAATGATGTTGAACATCTTTTCATGTGTTTATTCACCATTTTTATACATTCTTAGGAGAATTATTCATTCAACCCTTTCCCTACTTTTAAATATGTTTGTCTTCTATCATGATTTTAAGAGCACTGTATATGTTCCTGATACCACTCTCTTATCAGATGTATGATTCGCCAATAGTTTCTCCCATTCCATGAGTTGTAATTTCACCTTTTTGATAGTATCTGTTGAAGCAAAATATTTTTAAAATTGTGATGGCATTCAATTTATTTTATCTTTTTTTTGTCAATTCAAGGTCACATGGTTTACCCCTATATTTTTTCTTAAAAAATTAGTTTTTTCTCTTAAATTTACATCTGTAATCCATTTGTATATGATTTAAGATATTGTTCTAATTTCATTCTTTTGCTGATATCCAGTTATTTAATTATTTTTAAAAATGTCTTGACATCCTTGTCAACTATCAATTGGCCAGGGATGTGTAGAGTTATTTCTGAACTCTCAAATCTATTCCATTGTTTTATATATCACTATGACAAAACCACATTGTCATGATTATTGTAGCTTCAAAGTTTTAAAGAAATGTGAGTCTTCATTTTTCAACTTCAAATTTTCAAATTCATTTTTCTTCTGTAATATTGTTTTGACTCTTCTGAATCTCTTGCATTTCTATGTAAATATCAGTTTATCTATTTCTACAAAAAGCCATTTGGAATTTCAAAGGGATTATATTGAATATTAAATCTCCTTGGAGAGAATTACCATCTTAACAACATTAAGTCTTCCAGTCTGTGAACATGGGATACATTTACTTAGGACTTGTTTGATTTGCTTCAGTGGTGTTTTGTAATTCTCAATGTAATCTTGCACTTTGTTTTCAGCCTTCTGTTCTTTTTGATGCTATTTTAAACAAAATTATTTTCCTAATTTCACTTTTGGATTTCTTTTTTCTAATGCATAGAAATACAATTGATTTTTGTGTATTGATCTTATGTACTACAACCCTGCTGAACTTTTTGATAAATTAACACAAGAAATAACAGGTATTGGCAAGGATGTGGAGAAAAGGGAATACTCTTGCACTGTTGGTGGGAATGGAAACTGTTGCAGCTGCTCTGGAGAACAATATGAAGGTTTCTTAAAAAACGAAAAATAGAACTACCCTATGATCCAACAACTGCACCATTAGATGTTTACCCAAAGAATACAAAAATACAGATTCAAAGGGGTATATGCACCCCATTGTTTATAGCAGCATTATCAACAATAGCCAAACAATGGAGAGAGTCCAAAGGCTTATCAACTGTTGAATGATAGGGAAGATGTGTTATATATATATATATATATATATATATATATATATATATATATATATATATATATAATATATATATATATTATATATATATTTTGTGTGATATATATATATATATATATATATATATATTGCAATATTACTCAGCCATAAGAAGAATGATATCTTGCCATTGACCTGGGTAGAACTAGAATGTGTAATGCTAAGTGAAATAAGTCAATCATAAAAATACAAATACCATATGATTTCACTCATATGTGGATTTCAAGAAACAAAACAGATGGATATATGGGAAGTAGGGGGAAGAGAAGAGAGGGAAACAAATCACAAGAGACTCTTAATGATAGAGAACAAACAATGGGGTGACAGGTGGAGGTGGGGAGGAGATGAGATAGATGAGTGCATTTAAGGAGGGCACTTGTGATGAACATTGTAAGTAAGTGAGGGATTACAGAATTCTACTCATGAAACCAATATTGCACTGCATGTTAACTAACTAAAGCTTAAATTTAAAAAGGAAAGAAAGAAATGCAACAACAACAAAAAAGCTTTTTGCGAATCCTTAGAAATTTCTATATAAAAGACCATATCATCTGCAAATATAGGTTTATTTCTTCCTTTCCAGTCAGGATGCCTTTTATTTCTTTTTATTTAGTAGTCTCTGAATAGAACATCAAGAACAATGTGTTATTAAGGTGATGAGAACAGACTCAAAAGTATTTTTACTGATCTTAGGGGTAGAGTGCTAATTTTCTCACTATTATGTATGATAATTGTGTTTTTCTTTTTTTCTTATTTCCTTCTTTATTACAAAAAAGACGGAATACAATAAATACTAGTGATCCTTGCCTTTTTTACATTATATGTTGGAGATCTTTCAGTATTAGTTCACAGAATGATTTATTGTTCTTTTCCAGCTGCTTTGTTTATGTACCATCCATAATTTATGTAACCAGTCGCTTTTTGAAGGACATGAGTTGTTTCCTTTATGTATTTATGTATGTATGTATGTATTCATTTATTTTTATTTTCATTTATTTATTTTGAGTATAATTGACACACAATGGTACATTAGTTTCAGGTGTACAACCATAGTGATTCAACTTCTCTATACACTTAGGCTATGTTCACCACAAGTGTAGCAATCATCTGTCACCATACAACACTATCACAATATCATTGAGTATATTTCCTATGCTGTGTCTTTTATTCCTGTGACTTATTAATTCATAATTGGAAGGCTACTTGTTTTTCATAGATTTTATTTATCAGGTTGAGGAAGTTCTATCTGTGGTTTCTTTATTTTTTCTTTTATTGTTGTTTTATGATTAGTTTATTTTTATGTTATGTTTATTTTTATGTTTAGTTGATTTTTGTCAAGTATAGTTTCTACATTGGAGATGAATGATCATGTGGTTTTGTTCTTTAGTCTATTGACACTGCAAAATATGTTGATTGTTTTCATATGCTGAGCCCACTTTGCAAGATAAATCCACATTGTTGTGGTGTTCAATCCTCTTTATATTTTGCTGGGTTCAGTTTTCTGGTATTTTGTTTAGGATTTTTGCATCTAGATTCATAGGTATATTGGTCTGTAGTTTTCCTAGGATGTATTTGTATTTGATGATTTGATGATTTTTGTACCAGAGTAATAGAATGTGTTGGGAAGCTTTCTGTCCTCTTACATTTTCAAACATTTGTGAAGGTATTACTATTTTCTTTTAAATGTTTGGTAGAACTCACTATTAAATTTATCTGGTATTAGCTTTTGTCTTGGGGAAGTTTTTGGTTATTAATTCAAAATCTGATTATAGTTCTAGTCAGATTTTCTGTTTCTTCTTGAGTCAATACTGGTAATTTTTGCCTTCAAAGAAAATTTTCAAATTCAGCTACATTATCTAATTTACTACACACAATTGTTCATATTCTGTCATGATCCTTTTTATTTCCTGGAGTTGAAAGTAATTTTCCTGTTTTATTTATTAATAATTTTAGTGATTTGAATCTATTCTTTAAACAAAATTGTTAAAGTTTTATTAATTTTGTTTCTATTTTCAATGAACTATTTTTTTAAACATTTACTTATTTTTGAGAAAGATAGACAGAGCATGAGTGCTGGAATGGCCGAGAGAGAGGGAGACACAGAATAGAAGTAGGACTCAAACCCACAAACTGCGAGATCATGACCTGAGCTGAAGTCAGATGCTCAAACGACTGAGCCACCCAGGTGCTCCACTAATTTTTATTTTAATGTGTTTTTCTAGTAAGTCCAATGTCTGGGCATCTCACCAACAGTTTTTATTGACTTTTTTCTCTGTATGAACCATGTTTTTCTGTCTTTTGCATGACTGTAATGTTTTTGTTGAGACCTAGACATTTTAAATAATAAAATCTAGCACCTCTTGAAATCATATTTTTCACCTCCTTCTCCAAGATTTCTTCTTGTTGTTCTTTGTTGTTTGCATGCTTCTGTTGTTGACAACTTTCCTACATTCTGTAAAGACTGTACATGCCATTGAAATCTCTGCTCATTTAGTTTGTCAGCTAATGATTAGACAGTTTTCCATAAATTCCTTAAACCACTGTCATATATATTTTTTTCTTTCTTTTTTTTTTCCTGAGGGGCTCTATGTAAGTTTTGGATCCTATCTTCAAGATTATATCAGGTAGTTTCCATCTTTGCCTGTTGTTCACTTCCTGTTTATGCAAACCTTCAAGGTCAGTAAGAGACAAAAGACAAGTGCCTTCTCAGGCCATTCTTGGGTATGCACACAACACTGCACCTGCATAAGGCCTTCTAGATTTCCTGGAATATAACTCTGATTTTCAAAGTCCCATACTACATCTTTTTCCAGGTTTAAGATTTTTGGGAGGCCTCTTATTTGTCCTGTTATTTCCTCCTCAGTCATCTGTGATGTTAGGCAATTGCCAATGATTATTTTCAAGGCATATCCAGGGAAAAGACTGTTCACACTGAATAAAGTCTGAGTCAGATCAATTAAGACAAGCCCAGTAAATGGGATTTCTAAAGAACAGCCATACAGTTCAAATACTGACAATGTGGGGGGATTGCTGTTTTTGGCAGAGCTCCAAACCTGTTCTGTTTCCTCCAATGGTGCTTAGCTGGTGGTTTTCATAGCTGCTGTTAATTATCAGGTTCTTTTATTGTGTCTATATATGTATATACACCATATATATATATATATATAGAGAGAGAGAGAGAGAGAGAGAGAGAGAGAGAGAGACTGCCATGATGTTGAGAGAGAGAGGATAGAAATAGGACAATTTAAAATGCTGTACCACTCACTTTTTTTTTTCCTTTGGAGCTAGTTTTAATAAAAGCTTCTCATATTGTTATAAACTTTTGGTTAATTTCTAGAGTACTGAAAGTAGATTTTGGCACTTTTGTCAGTATTACTATTGCTTTATTTTTATTTTTTAAAGTTTATTTATTTATTTTGAGAGAGAGCATGTACCGGTGGGGAGGGGCAGAGAGAGAGAGACAGAAAGAGAGAAAATCCCGAACAGCCTCCACACCCAGTGAGGATCTCACAAACTGTGACATCATGACCCGAGTGGAAATCAAGAGTCATCTCTTAAATGACTGTGACACCCAGGCACCCAAGATTTACCATTGCTTTTAAAGAGGAGTAGAATTTCGGAGGTACTTACCGTGCCATTCTGGAAGTGCTTCCCAGTAACTAACTTTTATTTATTCATTTATTTTTAATTGTTTTTAATTTAAAAAATTTATTAATTTATTAAAAAAAATAATGTATATTCATTTTTGAGAAGGGGGAGGGACAGAGAGAGAAAGACACAGAATCTGAAGCAGGCTCCAGGCTCTGAGCTGTCAGCCCATGGCCTGACACAGGGCTTGAACCCACAAACATGAGATCATGACCTGAGTGGAAATCGGATGCTTAACCTACTGAGCCACCCAGGCACCCCATCCTCCCAGTGGCTAACTTTTAAAACAGTCAAGAAATAAAAATTTAATACCATGAGGGTGTTTTTTTGCTATTAAAAAAGAATTCTGTTACTGGTGACTGTTACGTATATAGACACTCAATAAATATTTGTTGAATGAATCAATATGTCATTTTTTGTTGTTGATACATTGAAAGTCAATATATTTGAATCACAAGAAAAAATGTATTGAGTGTGCATATATATTGAAAAGAATATTTCCAAAATATTTCCAACGTTTTTAGGCTGTGACTCTGTGCCAACAATATACTTATTGCTTGTTCCGCACTACTTCGTACAATCTTCCCAACAACCATTTGTGGTTTCACTGAAGTTAGAGATAGACAGTAACCTTCTCAAGGAAGGCAATACAAATAGTAAGTGGTTGAATGGAGACTGTAACCAGGAAACTGAATCTGGAATCAAATTCTTAAACATAATATTGTCTCTTCCCCAGGATCTTTGGATTTAAGAACTTTAATTTAAAATGTTGCAGAAAGGGGTGCCTGGGTGGCGCCGTGGGTTGAGCGTCCGACCTCAGCTCAGGTCATGATCTCACAGTCCGTGAGCCCGAGCCCTGTGTCCGCCTCTGTGCTGAAAGCTCAGGGCCTGGAGCCTGCTTCGGATTCTGTGTCTCGCTCTCTCTCTCTGCCCCTCCCACACTCATGCTCTGTCTGTCTCTCTCTCTGTCAAAATTGAACATTAAAAAAAAAAAAATTTAAATAATAAAAAAATAATAAAACATCACAGAAAATATGTTACATGATAGTTTTATTATATGGATATAGATAGATGATAGATGATAGATATAGATATACATAGATATAGATATGATATAGATGTAGACATAGATATAGATAGATAGATAGATAGATAGATAGAGATAGATAGATAGATACTGGCCAATGAACTCACAAGTACAGGTAGCGTGCTACATGAGGGGCAAGACTTTTGCTAACACCATAATGGTGCCTGGCCCAATGAGTAGAGTTTTATAGTAATTCTTGCTACAAGTATAAAAGTATATATCCAGACAAATTCAAGAGGCATTTTTTCCCTTTTTTTCGCCTGATCTAAAAAGCCTGTCAATTTTGAAGTTAGGAATAGTAATTTACTATACCCTAGTATGTCAGAATAAACCAGCTTTTTCAGTCATCATTGAGAAGAGTCTCATAATACATCAGTGGTTTACCTTAAAGAGAAACAAAGTTTCCTTCTGGATAGCAGGCATCCTCTCCTTCTTTTGCCAGGACTCTGGGTTCCATATTTCAATTCTCTACCTCCATTGTCACTATCAACACTCTTGTCTGTCCTTTCTTTCACTTATATGATTTATACCACTAATACCTCTGACATATGATAAAATATTGCATTATATAATCCTTATTTAATTAAAATGTTTGATTATGTCTGCTCCTAGTTATAAAGATTCCAATGACTTCTCTTTGCGTGAACAAGTTCCAAATTACCTATTCCATTAGAGAAGACTGCAATGCACATTCCTAATCTTAATTATTTCTTCTTTGTTGCTACTCTCATCAAATGTAGATTTGCTATTATTTGAAGCTGTATATCACTGAATTTGAAAGTAAAGGTTGAGCCTCATTTTTCTATCTATAAGATGAGATACATCATACCACTTTCACCAGGTTATTGATGATTCAGTAAGGTAATGCATTACACTTAGAGTGTCAGTTATATAAGTTCAGAGTATTTGGTAAATCTTTTAATTAGTAAATACTATTATTGGTCTCTCAGACCTTTTCTGTGAGTGTACCGGCTCTCCTCCTCTTATATTGTCTTGGGGAGGAAGTCTTGAGATCGTGTGCTCCTCTCTCAGTCTCACAAAGTCAGGCCGACCTAGTGCTGAGGAGCCTCTATTTTTCCTCGGGGAGTGTCCTGAAGTGTTCAAGGTTATGCATTTTCTCCCAATCCAGCAAAGTCAAGCTGACTGCTTATACCTGTGTGCATCTGAACGACCCCACACATGCTATCTGTGAAGGCTCCTATACATGTAGCTTGTGGCAGGCAATGGGGTATCTGCCACAGGGGAACTATGCAGAGTGCTGGGGAGTGTTTATCAGTTGTCTGTGGGGATCTTCAGGCGAGGAAATCTTATAAATTCCATGCATGAGTTCTGGGGTCCGTAAGTCAGCTGTAGGATGTTCAGGAGATGTTGATATCTGCACACTGTTTGCTGTGAACCTTGGCCACGTTTCTCTCCTCCTAGTTGTCCCCAGACTATTCAACTGTGCTGATCTTTTTAGTGTTCTGGGTGGGGTAAGACAGAAGTGGACCTTTTGGGCAAAATCCCACAGGGCTTGAGAAGCTGGGTGGTCACTTCATGCTCACTTTCCCTCATGGGAGAAATCACAGACCAAGAGATAAAGTGAAACAACTTCTTATTCATTCAGTGTATTATTCTCACAAGTTTTACTCCACTGAGGTATTGGTACGTCTGAATTTCCATTAAGGGATTCTTTTCCATAGGATGTTGTTATAACTGGTGTTTTATGAAGGGGTATGAGGGTTGGAACCTCCTATTTCACCATCTAGTTGATGTCACAGCTCATTGTTCCTTTTTTCTCACTAAGCCAGATATTTAATCTCCATATTTTTAGCTTGGCATATCTTTACCATAGATGTACCTATGTTTCTTGTGGCTATACCTTGTCTAAGCTCCTAGAGCTTATCGAAGTCCTAAACAGTAAGCCCCATGAAGGCTGACATTTAACCTGTTCTTCCTCACTTGTTCTTACAATGTCTAGTCATTTAATAAATTTTAGTTAAATGTTGGAAAAAAGACCAGGAGATAGATAGATAGATAGATAGATTTGGTTTCTACTTTCTACAGCAACTATTTGCAGATATCTACTTTGCCTTGGCTTCTTTAGTCTTTTCTCAAATTTTTGTGTTTCAGGACTTTTCAGGAGCTGTTTGCTTGTATTGAGCAATATGAAAAGATTATAGACGGTGTAAATAATATCACACAATGTAAATTTGGACTACTGCTGAGATGGTTAATCTTAAGTGTTTCAACTTGACTGGGCTAAGAGATGTTTAGATAGCTGATAAAACATTAACTCTGGGTCTGTCTGATCTGTGAAGGCATATCCAGATGAGATTAGAATTTGAGTCCATAGACTAATGAAAGATCATCCTCACCAATACAAGTGGGCATCATCCAATCTGTTAAGGGTCTTAATAGCTCAGAAAGGCAGAAGAAGAGCAAATGCATGAGTTAGGATATCCATCTTCTCCTGCTTTCAGATACTGGTGTTCCTGGACTCAGGCCTTGACAGACTGGAACATACACCATTGGCTGCTCTGATTCTCGAGCCTTCAGGTTTGGAGTAGAACTACACCACTGGCTTTCCTGGGCTTATCTGGCTTGCAGATAGCAGATCATGGGACTTCTCAGCCTCCAGAATCACTTACACCATCCCCTCATAAAAAGTTCTAGATCTCTATATATCTCTCATTCTCTTTTGCTGTATATGTATGCATGGATCTATCTCTATGTACAGCATCTATCTTCTTGGTTCTGTTTCTCTGGAGAATCCTAATACAACTGCTAATTTGTATTTTCTTGACAGTGTGTGTTTGTGTGTATACTATAGGTACTACAGAAATTTAATGGGAAATCAAGCAAGATGACTATATACAGGGGTACATAAAGGGATATTTAATCACATAACTATTACATTTATTGATCTCCTTCAGCCTTCTCTTTTTCTAGCCATCCTGTTACATATACTCTCCTCTTTCTTATCCTCATGTCTCTTTCCCCCATTAATCTAGTTCTTCATTCCAATGGTAACACCGAATTATGAATATTCTTTAAAAATGTCACTAATTTGAAACCAGAATCTCATGGTATTAAACTAAATGTCTGAAAATGATTACTTCACAAAACAACAGCACAATTAAATTAAAATGGTTTGGGAGGAAAAGCTTAGCTATACGTATAACATGGCTGTTTCAAGAGTAGAGTATTTAGAAAAAATTACGTAACATGGTAATAAACTTCTGGATTATAAAATACTGATTATTCTTAGAAACTAAAGGAATTTAGTGTACTTAAGACTAGTTGTATATTATTTTATAATGTTCAAGTTTCCAAAGATAAATGTAAGTGATAAATTAGAGCATAACCTTTTGTTGTTTAAGTGGGTCCTCAGTCAGTTTCATATAGGAAAACACACATTAATATATCTAAGACAAATATATACCTAAGACAAGTATATATGATATTGGACCCTGACATAGAACTTTTATGTGAAATACATGTGTGCTTCCACAGGATACCAAACCTAATGCATTTGCTCTCAATGATACAATAGAAACATTAACATTTTCAAAAAGCAAATTAGAAAAGAATATAATAATGGCTTATTTTTAAGCTGATTTCTATTTGAAAATAATCTAATATTGACATTTATGTGGCATTTAGAACACATGGCATTATATAACTAACTGTATTTTTTCTTACAAACTTGTTCAGCATTGGTAGTTTAAGCATTCACTTAGGTATGTGAATATACATAGGCATTAATGTCATTGCTGTACTATTATCCACAAAAAGAACAGTCACCCAACAGGTTAAGCAAAGTACTGAAAGTTCAAAAATGGGCTTGATTATTAGCTAGAAAATGAGAATAAACTTGTCTCTAGAAAGGGGGTGTTTTAAGGCTTTGCTAATTATAAAGATAATATGTAAACAGATTAATGACACCTTAACATTAAGCTATGTTTCAATTCAAGGAGGTGGGACACTTTTATGTACTCTCTACAATTTTAAAAATATTCCCTGAAGGACACTTCTAAGACCCTCTTACGATATTCATTTTGTACCATCAAGGGAGACATAATATTGGTTAAATAGACAATAATATTTGTTCCACTCTCTTACCATTAAGTCTTTAGGGTTTACTCCAACCTAACTTGAAGGTAAAGCATCTCTGAGTAGTACTAATGATATTATAATGAATGTGAGAGTTAAAGAAGTTAACAAAGAACTTTATAAACCTTAGGATCAGTTTAAACAAATTAGGGGAAAAATCACATTTCACAATAGATCTTTGGGTTATAACTACGTAGGCAATGTGAAAGTACAAATTGAACAACTTATCCTAGGACGGGGGGACTTAGAGATTTAAGTAGTCAAATACGACATTCAGAAGCTCAACATAAATTTTTTTAATAAATCCAATATGACTCCCAAATTGTTTGCATAATTCAATTTTCTTCTATGTTTACATACGTGTTAAAACGGGTATCTTAAAATGATGATAACAAAAACAATGAAGTGGGAGGTTTGACTGCAAAAATAGAATTAGAACACATTTGTGTGAAACTCAGTATCCCAAAATATGCACTATATGGAAGAAATGTAAATTTGGGGAGAACCAAAATAACACTTTATGACTGTTAATCATGTAAAAGCATCTGGAAGGAGAGAAGGCAACCTATTAAATCATTAACACTGAAAAACTTCTACTAAACACCTGGTATATGCAGAGAGCAGAAGGAGGACATTATAGATAGGGGAAAATCTCTCATGGAAACAAGTAATTGATTTCCATTTACTATTTAATCTTGTTTTTGTACACTGGGCAAAACAATCTTTAGTGATTTTATTGTATTTGATGTTGTGGTAGCATTTTGAATAACAGAATAATTAATTTAATGTATCCTGTGTATATTTTACTAGATTTGCTTTTATAGTTTTTGTAGGGTTGCATGCTACAAATTTATTAGCATAAAAATCAAGACTTGAAAGTAGCTCATTTCACTTATGCAGAAATATTCATAGCAATCTGCCATAAATATCTCTTCTCACTCCTCACTTATCAGAAACACCATTTTTCATAATTGTCCCAAGTGTACTTAAATACAGAATAAGTCTAAGAGACATTCAGTAACCTCAGTCAGTCATAGGCATTAGCCAAATACAGTGAGAAAAAGAAACAAAACAAAAAGTTAGACTAGCAGAAGGTAATTTAAAAAAATCAATAGTTAATTCAAATAATTTTTAAATGTGTCCATATTTATCTTTCCTGCCTCCTTCGCTTCTTCCCTCCCTATCTTCCTTTCCTAGTGCAGTCTTTTAATTGTAACCATTTATCTGTGACTATTCCTTTAGAAAATATGTCCCCATTTGAATGTAAAAGAAACCTTAATATTTTCAGTTCTTTTCTGAGTTAGGAAAGGTGTTCAGAATACTCTACCTTGAAACAGAAAAGAACCAAACTGACCAATATATCACCAGTGATGTTGAAGTGTTTAAGGAAAAAAAAAATCTACTTTTGGCAAATCTATATTTTCCATCATTTTCATTGTAATATTACAAGCTATCTTCTATTCACAGACAGATAAAGCAATGTAATGAACAATTTCTAATACTGCTATTTAGATAGTTTCACTTCTCTCAATGATCATTGAGAATCATTTCCTTCATTCTTCCTCAATAAAAGTAATTGAAGAGGCGAAATGGGTTCAGAATTATTTTAAACTTGCACATATTTGATCCTGTATATAATCCTTTTTTGGTGTCCCTACAGGTATGCCTTGTCACTTAAAATTGGATATTTGATCAAACTCTTTCTCTCAGTTCAGATATTCACCTCTATTATGACCATGTGAATTTTCCTTACCATCCACCATCCATCCATCCTTCTTTATTTTCAGGATAAAGTTTAATAATCCTTAGCATTCACTACGAGATGCTTTATCATCAAGCTTCGGTTGACCTCTACATACACACATACACCCTTAATTCCTCAGTGTAATCTTCAGCTCATAATAGCCTTCTAAGTCTAATACAAAGTTACCACTCTTAATTTTTCTTTGTTATGACATTTTGTATAATTTTTTAATTCTAAACTATAAAATCTGCAGAAGCTGGAGTCATATTTGTTTTGCTCACCAATATATCTCTAGTCTACTGTAAAATACAGCAGTTTCCAAAATAAGTATTTTTAAATTAACAACTGGTTTGGTATATATTTCAATTTTTCTTTCAAAATGAGGTCATTTCTGGGGTGTCTAGGTGGCTCAGGCAGATAAGGGTCAACTCCTGATTCTTGATTTCAACTCAGGTCATGATTTTGCAGTTTGTGGGATTGGATGCTGCATCGGGCTCTGTGCTAACAGCACAGGGGCTACTTGGGATTCTCTCTCCTGCTCTATCTGCCCCTCCCTGGCTCTCGCATGTGGTGGCATGCACCCTCTCTCTCTCCCCCCTCTCAAAATAAATAAATTAACATAAAAAAATGAAATGAGGTCATTTCTTTCATATTTTTAAAAAAAATTTTTAACGTTTATTCATTTTTGAGAGACAGAGTGACAGAGCATGAGCAGGGGAGGGGCAGATAGAGGGAGACACAGAATCTGAAACAGGCCAGTCTCTGAGCTGTCAGCACAGAGCCCGACGGGGAGCTCGAACTCACAAACTACGAGATCCTGACCTGAGCCAAAGTCTGAAGCTCAACCGACTGAGCCACCCAGGCGCCCCTCTTTCATATTTTTAAACTTCTGACATTCCCAGTATGGATTATATCTTCATACTCAGATATGAACCACTATGTGAATAAAATTAAATTATTAAATTTAGTCCAGGCACTGTCAATTGATCCCTTTCTTCAAAAATCTACACTTTTTTTTTTCCTACTAGGCTTTTGCAATTAAATCTAATGATTGTGCTTATCTACTTTTACTTGGGATTATAATTGGCTATTATCCTGAGATTGGTTTGGGGCTGAGATTGTCATGATTTGGCCTTACTTTACTTCTTCTGATCATGCTGCTTTCTTAGGCTCCAATGACTTTGCTCACCTGCTTTACCTGCGTGAGCTCTGACATTTCATTTCAAGGTAGTAAGTCAGTTTTATCACTGTATCCTTTGGAATCTGTGGGCGATTTGGCAATTTACTTCCTGCTCAAATATTTGATCTCATTTGCTTGGCCGATAATATGGATCCTGTTTGATTTGAATTCTAATATTAATTGCAGTGTTGGCTTTACCCTATCTAATTTTGCCTAAATCTCTGGTATTTTGTGTTTCTCTAAATTATATTATATAGCTGGTTCCTAGTAATATACTTTAGGTTTTCTGGTTAAAAAAAAAAAAAAAAAAAAGACCCCCTATACTATTAAATAGGTTGCTTTTAATATATGACACCTCAATTCATTTACAAATGACAATATATAAATAATAAACAAAAAATAATGAAATATGATTCTTGGCCATTAGTGATGCATTGACTATATACTCAAATATAACTCACTGCTGTGCAACCTGACTCCTACATAGGGATTCTGGAAATAGCAAATAGAAATGCAGTACACCCAGTTACCATGCCCCAAATAATATATTTATATTTACTTATACCAAAATATTCATTGTTTGTCTGAAATTCACATTTAATGGAAAACCCTGTATTTTATATGGTAACTCTACCACTATACATTGTCTAATGTTAAAAAAATGATAATTTTTATAATAATGAAAACAGAATTGTCAAGAATCAGAAGCTTTAGATAGGATTCCTAGAAGGCATCATTATTAACTATTGAATGTTACTCCTAGTGAAGTATGCATTTTACTTATCTATCTTATTATATTTTTAGGGTTTTTTTTTGGTGTTTTTATTTATTTTTGAGACAGAGAGAAAGTACGAGATGGGGAGGGGCAGAGAGAGAGGAATACGGGAACTGAAGCTGGCTCCACACTAACAGCAGAGAGCCTGATGCAGGACTCGAACTCACAAGCCGTGAGATCATGACCTGAGCTGAAGTCAGAAATCAGACACTTAGCTGACTGAGCCACCCAGGCACCCCTACATATTTATTCTAAAAATTATTGTTTTTCTGGGGGTTATTTGCCTTTAATTTACCTAAACCTGTTGTCTCTAAATCACCTCTGGAAGCAATTACATATTTTCTTTTCTTGACTGATTTTTACTGTCATAACTTTTTTTTGCCTGTTTTGTTATTACCACTGTCATTTTAATCACTTTTAACTTCTTGTTATAGGTGTTTTCTATTTCTTAATCAGCTTTATTTTAATGTAGTTTTCTTAATTCAGTTTGAATTTTCAATTGCTTGCTCCTTATATATTCTTCCTGAAGAGACCCCATAAATCAACTATACACATTAGTTAGATTAATGTTTTATTGTTTGATGACCATAAGGAATAATTTAATGATATCACTATAGTGCATGAACTTGAATTCCCAACTGTATAGGACAACTACAAATTTCAATGTAAAAATACTGTGGCGGATATTTTAGAGACATTTCATTTCTTAAATCAAATTGATATGTATAAATAAAAGAACTTTAGTTGTTTGTTTTATTTTTTTAAACTTTTTTTTCAACGTTTTTTATTTATTTTTGGGACAGAGAGAGACAGAGCATGAACGGGGGAGGGGCAGAGAGAGAGGGAGACACAGAATCGGAAACAGGCTCCAGGCTCTGAGCCATCAGCCCAGAGCCCGACGCGGGGCTCGAACTCCCGGACCGCAAGATCGTGACCTGGCTGAAGTGGGACGCCTAACCGACTGCGCTACCCAGGCGCCCCTAGTTGTTTGTTTTAAAAGGACAAGGAATACCGGGGTGCCTGAGTGGCTCAGTTGGTTAAGCGTCTGACTTTGGCTCATGTCATGATCTCGTGGTTCACGAGTTTAAGCCCCACATCCACCTCTGTGCTGAAAGCTCAGAGTCTGGAGCCTGCTTCGAATTCTGCCTCCCTCTCTCTCTGCCCCTCCCTGGCTCATGCTCTGTCTCTCTCCATCAGAAATAAACATTTAAAAAAAATTAAATTGTGCTTAAAACGCAGTTACCCCTTCTCTAAAAACAATAAAAGGACAAGGAATAACTTTAAAAACACCTTTATATTCAGGCAATGATTTAGGAAAGTATGTAATGTTGGGATAGATATCCAAAAAACTGAAATATAACAATCTATTGTTGTGAAATATTTGAAGAAACTTAGAGGTATTTGTTCATAAAAAAAAATCAGGCTTTCAAGACCTTAAACATTTAAGGCAAACTTGGATAAAATTCAAACAGTAAGTCATTGATGTATCAAAGCCAGTGTAACTGTACCAATATCATTACATTGATTATTTTGTCAGTAGTTACTCTGGACCAGACATTGCACCTAGCACTGTACCTCCAATTTCATGTCTTATTTTTACTATAATCTAATCCTATAAGATAAGCAATAGCCCACCTGGTTTTCAGAAGATGAAATATTTATGTTTTTAATATTTTTTCAATTTAGGGAAGCAGTTAAACTATATTTTAAACAAAACTATATTTAAGTGTGTTTTTGGATAATAATACCCTGGCTAACATTTTTTTCCCCATTATCACTCCTTGTCTTTTCCTGGGATGCCACATCTCATTGTTCCTTTGAGGGGAAATAGAATATTGCCTTTAAGCGACCTGCCTACTCACACAGTCGGACCTAGATTTCAGCCCTAAGCCTGCTAAATGCTAACAGTGATCCTGGACAAATAACCTACAGGCTTCATTTCTTCATATAAATTTGGATTAGCAGTGCCTATATCATAGAGTTGTTGTAGAAACTAAATTAGGTAATATGAGACGTGCTCACTACCTGGCTTATAATAATTATTCAATAACTAGTGTTAATTATAATTATTTACTTAATCTGCTGTGGGTCAAATTTTTGGAGGTCATGTTTTATCTCCCTTGCCACAATTTTTTTCTTTAGTTCATACTGAGTTGAAATTGTCTCTTGGTAGCTTTCCTCAGTGTTTATATATACACCTCAGATATGAAGTCCTTTTTGCCTTTCTACATTCTTAGTTTGTCTGTTTTTCATCCTTCTAATCAGCTAAATACATAGACCATTCAATTGCCAAGGGATTTCTTGAATCCAACACTCATTTTTCTTTGTCACATTGCAGAGGCAGGAAAACAAAATGATCAGCTATGAAGCATATGTTTGACAAGTATAAAAAACCCAGGGTGATTATATATTTCTAATCTGAAAAAGAGAATTTTCTGTGCTTATCCCTTTAGAGAATGGTGGATTGGGACTGGGGTGGGGGTTGGGGGGGATAGTATGGAAAGTGACTAAATTTCTCTTCCATATAATAAACTGTCTGGATTAATTAACACATGATGTATCATTGTCTAGAAACCTTAAACAATTATTTGGTTTTTAAATTAGAGTTAAGAAAATGTTAAATAAAGAAATGGTCCTTATACTAAGTCAAGAAAATCAGTGTTCTGCCAAGACATGCTAAAAAAGCAATTTTGTCCCCTTTGACTCCCCCACATTGACACGAACAGCCTCAATATAGGATTCCTAATTAGGGGAGTGTGGCACTGTTTTACCTTCATCCTGGCTACCTGCTTCTCAATCTGAAACTCAAAGAAGAGAAATGAGAACACATCTAAACATCTGATTCACCAACATCTCTCTCCTTTCTACTATAATTTTCCTCAGGAAAGGGAAATTTCTTCTCCTTCCAATCTGAACATTTTTTGAAATATAACTCCCCAGCCCAATTTGCTAAGTTCAAGTAGGAAGACAGTATAGTTTCAACACTGTTTCTCAAGAATATAGTCTTGTGATTTTCTCACAAGGGCAAATTGGTTGAACGAGGGTAAAATTCACGTATTCAAAAAAGGCAGTAGAAAAGTGCACATTAGTTTTTGAATTATTTCCCGTTATATATGTCATTATAGGAATGCTAAAAGAATCCATTCAATGGCCATATGCTATCCCACAGGGGGTTGTACCATAATTTATTTAAAAGTTGCCATAATTTTCCAAATTTAATTTATTTTCAGGTTTTTCTATATCACGGATAAACAAACAATTTTTAGGGGTGCCTGGGTGGCTAAGTGTCCGACTTCAGCTCAGGTCAAGATCTCATGGATTGCGTGTTTGAGCCCTGCTTCAGGCTCTGTGCTGACAGCTCAGAGCCTGGAGCCTGCTTCGGATTCTGTCTCCCTCTCTCTTTGCCCCTCCCCCACTCACACTCTGTGTCTGTCTCTCAAAAATAAAAATTTAAAAATTTAAAAAAAAATTTTTACTAAATTACGTGCTTTTCCCAGAAGTTGCTGCATTAATAACCATTGTTAGAGAAGCATATATTTTGAAGTTGATACCATTAATGCCTTTACTTTATAGAATCAGTGCTTGTATATTTAAAGAAATGTGAATACTCAGTTCAGTGAGATGACCTATGAGAAAAATGATAGAAGACATATCAGTATTACTCTGCCTTTTAACTTACAGATTTTTTTTCTCCAAAATAACATCCTGTTCTTTTTTAATTCTTTGTTTTTCTGGATAAATTATCTTCAGTATCCTTAATGTCTTATCTTATTTTTACCAAATGATTATATTTAATTCATATGACAATTTAGCATAATCTCTTATTTTTAGAAAACTAATATGTAATTTTCTATGTGGGATCAAATAATATTTCATTCAACATGAATAAACATGCCAGTACTTTATGTTCTTTTGATATAAATTCACTCTGAAAATGCATTATTTTCTGGGATTTGTCATAGCTGTTAAATATTTTAAGGTCTTTAGTTTCCAATGTAAAAATCTTAATTAGTACCATCATTTTCCCTTAAGTATAATCTCAGTTTAAAAAAGTGTTTTGGGAATCAGTTGTTTCTATGGTAACTAGAAATTCAAATGGAATTATAACCTGCTGAAGCAAGATGCACTTGATCAATCCCATGAAAGAGATTAAGGAAAATACAATCTGAAAAGCAGTAAAGGCATCAGTATTCTTCAAGTAAATTTTTTAGAAAAAAAATATATATCACTTTCAGTGTTTACTGTGTTGCTTTCACTGTTACAATGAAATTCTCATATAATATATAGTTTAACTACAGGAATAGAATTTAGGAGCTCTTTAATGATAAAGAAAAGCATGTAAAAACAATACATTTATGGTACAGAGTGGAGGTTTGGAGCCCATATTATATCATTACCCCAACTTGCCTCGGGGTCCAAACTCTTGCCACTGTCCACAAAAGGACTGTTTACAGAATCAGGAACTTAGTATATATAATTTTAACAGTTTAAAGAGGTGTAGAGGCTATTCAAATGCATAGAATTCTAAATATTTAGAGAATAAAACTTTAATAATAAGTTTGAGTGAGGCTTTCTCTTCCTTCTTGAATATAGATGGTTGATCTCCAGAAATAATCTCACATTTCTTAACCCTTGAGATTTAGGTTTGGTGAATAATAAGCCTATAAGAAGTGAGACATGCTGAGCCAGGTCTAAGAGGAGCAAAGGGAAGGCCCATCATATGTCTTGGGTCTTGGTGTCCTATATGCTGAACAATTGGAAGAGCTTTTTGTTCTGTTTTGTTTTTTAAATGAGGATGAATGGACAGTAAGCAGAGAGAAAGAAGTGTGGGAAGAACACTGAAATTTTTCTCTCCACTGTGGTTTTTTTCAAATTATTTAAATATCTATTCATATGCCTTCACATATAATAAAGAACCCTCTTCGATTCAGAAATTTTTTATGAGAACTAAATTGATTCCTCACATCTTATTGATAATATTCATTCTAATTGAGAGTATTAGTTCTTGCTGATAATATTATTGACATTGATTTTGACAATCGATATTGATTTGACAATTGATATTGTCAATTGACAATTGATATTGATTCTTATGATATTATTAATAATATTAGTTCTCTATTATGAAACTGTATCTTCAGTGTATTTTCTATTTTATTGTAATATTGGGAAAATCGCTGTTCACTACCCAATTTCCTTCCACATGAAAAGGGATTTATATCTAGTTTATTCATTAATAAGTTAAACACAGTAATGTTACTAGTCTTAGAAAGATATTATGAAAATTAGATAATGTTTATGAGAGGGTGTTATAAACTCAAAAGGGCATAGAAATCTTAACTGACATTATTATCCTTGATAGTGTGACAAAATGTTTGTTTTGGACAAATACAAATAGAAATCAAATGTACTATATATTTTATAGATAAATATAGCATTAATGAATCTCAGTCGCAACACTCAGATTCACGTATTCAAGAACCAAAACCTTATTTTATTTTTTTCAACGTTTATTTATTTTTGGGACAGAGAGAGACAGAGCATGAACGGGGGAGGGGCAGAGAGAGAGGGAGACACAGAATCGGAAACAGGCTCCAGGCTCTGAGCCATCAGCCCAGAGCCTGACGCAGGGCTCGAACTCACAGACCGCGAGATCGTGACCTGGCTGAAGTCGGACGCTTAACCGACTGCACCACCCAGGCGCCCCATCAAAACCTTATTTTAAATAGCTCATACTCTAAAGCTCTCTTCCACTGAATTCACAGATAAACTTGGCCCCACACATACGACCCCATCTGTAAAAGGGATTGTGCCACAGTTCTGTTTGTTACAAAAGACGAAAGGATTGAAGGGAGTAGGGCTGATATTCAGGCACCATATGTTTCTGCAAACCCATCTCTGATCAGTTCTTGAAGGTAACCAGGAGTACGGTCTATTTGCACAACTTCCTAGGGTACATTTTTTAAAAAACGTTTGATCATCTTATTTACCTAAAGCTACTATGCCACCAGCCTCCCTCACCTTGCTGACTCCCTCTCATGCTGTCAATGTAGTGAACACTTTGTTCCAGTCACCCACAGAATTTTTTACTTTTTTTTGTCTTGGAGGAAAAGCTACATTCATATAAATGCTTCTCCAAGGTAGTATTTTTAAGACTCCAAATTTCCTCCTCCACTTTTGACCTGTTTCACTAATTCTACTCTTTCCCAAGAGCTGAGGCATTTAGAATTCAAAAAGCATAATGGCTTGACCCTACTTCTCATTTCATCCCTATCACATATTTTTATACGGCAACAAAGAATATAACTTTCTGACCACATTTAATGGAAGAAACATATACTGGAAGAAAGAGTATGTACTATTAATTCAAATTTTCATCTAGGCAAAGTAGTTTAAATATGTAAGCACTTTGGGCAAATTTCCTTTGTGTTTGTATCAGTCAGAACAGGTTAGGTTGTGGCGAGGTAGCAAATATTCCCCAAACTTTGTGGCTTCAAACAATAAACATTTTTGTATTGTTTTGTTGTTATTATTTATTTCATTGCAGGTCATCTAAAGAGTCTTTTCTATATCTTCTTGCCTCACTCTGGGACCTAGGCTGCTGGGGCAGCTGCTGTCTGGAAAGTTTTGGTTATTGTAATGAGGGTAAAGAAAAGGTTTTGAATTGTTAATTACATATACTGCCTTGGAAATAAAGCATCACTCAATATTCTTCGGCCAGTACATGTCAAATGCGTGGTTTCATCCAAATAAAAGAGCTTGTCTAGAAGGAAAATAAATATTTGCAAAAAGCCCCAAAAATATTAGTGCAATTCTGTTAGTGTTAAATGCATTTTCATGTTTGTCCTTGTTAAAAAGCACAATGATTTAATGAGAATATTTAAAAATAAAGCAAATAACTTAGCATCTTCTACTTCTACAAAACTTTTGGCCAAACTTAAAATAGGCAACTTAGTATATCAAAGCTGGAAATTGAGAGCTGCTCTTCCTTTTTGATATCCCTCAATACATTTTGCCAAAGCATTCATTAAGTGTTTATTTGGAAACCACCATGCAATTTGCCTTAGATAACATCATGACAAAAAACATTAACCGTGACACCAAGAAACTTACATTTTAATGAGGTAGAAAATGTATATAATAACTTTACTGTATAATTCCAATAAAACAACCCTTATGAAAGTCACAAAACCACTTCATTCCACATCCAATGGTCAGCTTCTAGTTCTCTTTGTAATAGATCTCTCTGCATTTTATAACATAGCATTGTGATTCCTTCCCTCTGTAAGAACATCTCACACTCCATCACCTATCACTTCTCTTTTGCTACGTTTTTTTTTGAGGATGTACAAGCTTTTTTTTTTTTTTACCTGCACTCTTTCTCCTGATCTGTAGACTTGTATATTCAACCATCTTATTTACATCAACATTTCTAAAAGAAAACTTAAAAGTACACACCCAAAATTTTACTCGAGGTTTTCCCTCCCCAAGTATAGCTTTCTCTTGCATTGCCCTTCCCATTAACAAATACCATTTAATTGTTAAGATCAACTTTCTTAAAATTATCTTTGACAGCTCGGTAGTTGTCAAGCACTCCAAATTCCTCATTCAAGACTTCAGCAAATTTTTTCAGCCATATAGTCAACTAATTTCGACTACTTCTCATTGTCTTCATCATTAAAAACAGACAATAGTCCAACATACTATCATTTCTTATGTCAATTTGTACAATAACTGTTTTGCTACTATTTTGCAATTTTGTAACAACTTCACAAGGAATGTCTTTAGATAGGAAAACCAAATATTGAAAGGTGATTGTACACACCAAGCTTAGAGTCAATCATTTAGCTTTTTATTAGTTCTTTATTAAATGCCTGCTATATGAAAGGAAGTGGACTAGAAATGAAGGTGAGGCATCTATGCCCTTAAAGACTGAACACAAGCTCAATTATTTTTCATGTAAGAATGCTTTCATCATACTCTTGAGTTTAAAAATTATTTCTATTCTGTTTGAGAGACTCTCATAATTACTTTTATTTTATTTTATTTTAAATGTTTATTTATTTATTTTGAGAGAGACAGCACGAACATGAGAGAGGAAGAGAGAATTCCAAGCAGGTTCTACACTGTCAGCCCAGAGCCCAATGTGGGGCTCAATCCCATGAACCATTAGATCATGACCTGAGCTGAAATCAAGAGTCAGATGCTTAAATGACTGAGCGACCCAGGCACTCCTCTCATCATTCTTTTAATTATTATATAACACCTCCAATGAAAATTTGCCAAAAATCTTTCAAAAACTCTGGTTGCAAGCTTATTTCCTATCTGACCCTCTCTAATTTCATAAAAGAAAAACTAGTACTACACTGAATAAAAGAAAACCCCCATCAGTAAATCTTTCCAAATACAGGTTCAAACATTTCTTTCAATTTCTTTCAATGTATGCTTTCTAAAATTTTGATAGAATTAATTGTATCATATAATTGGTACTGTTTTTAAATAGAGAACCATAATTTCACTTTTGCATATGGTTTCTCTAGATACACTCTGAAATTTGTCTGCTCTTCTTTGTAATTTAGTATTATGCTAATGGGCATAACATCATACATTTGAAATAAACTAAAAAAAAGGATACTCAATATCATTTAAATGAATAATTTTCCTACATATTGGTGAATTGAAGCCAGACAGATATTCCCATGCTTTTTTGAAGATTTAAAGAAATGATTTAAAGTTCTATCATTTTGAGAATCATCTTTCTTTATATGTGTGTATTTTTTACAGTCCCAAGTTCCAAGGCACACTTGGTATTTTGGAGATGGTTCACCTCAAGAAAATCATGTCAACACTAAATTGTTTAAACTCTTGAAAGTTTTATCTATTTTACACTCCAAGTGATCAGTCTCAGTATTGATCCTTTGTTGAGTTACTTCATTTAAGTTACTTGTGCATTTTCCAATTGATTTATTTGGAGATAAATGTGCCCTCCAGGCATGGGCTTTCTGATGACTTCCATAAGGTTTAGTTGCTGAGGGTTTTCCCTTGATAGCTTGTCTGTTCTCGAGCTCAGGAGAGCTATGATATTGTCATGGCACCTCTATTAATTTACATTTCTTCACAATACTAAGGAAAAGCCCAGGACTCATTTCCAGTATTGATGACTCAAGCACACCTTTCTCTTCCTGTTTTTGACCACATGCGTTCTAACATGTACTCAAAATAAGAGCCCATGGAGAGATACTCAAGTTTCTCATAATTTTTTAGCACTTTAATGAAGTTGAAATGTATGAACAATAAGGAGAATAGAGAGAGTTAGCAAAATAAGCATATTTATTATATAATTAAGCTAATTAAAGATAATTACACATATATGTAATTATTATTATTTTTTTACTTGCTAGGTGTCTGAAATGAAACGAAAAACCTTTTTGTGTCCAAAGTCTCATAAGTATTCACCAAGTAGAATTTTTTTCTGATATTTATCTAAATATATTGTCTTGCTTGATTGAAGAAAGGTGTGCCTTTGTTAACTGAAGAGTCACTGTATATTTCAAAAGTAAGAGGTAAATATTAATATTTCATTGTTACAGTTCAAAGTGGAAGACTTTTATCTTAATTTTTAACAAGACTTTCACCATGGACTGGACATAAGTTTCATATTTGATATTTCAACTTCAGATTTTTTGGATAATTTCAGCAATGCTTTTAGTTTATCTTTAAAATCTAATGAAACATACTGGCAAATATTATGGAGAAATATGTCTTTTGACCAAATAAAACCATTCTGAAGAGTAAATTATTATTATTCTTACAATGTGATTTAAAATTTTGTGTGCCAGTTTCTACTAGTACAAAGAATAATACTAGGTAGATTAAACTCATGAGCTTTCCAGTTGAAAAATAAAAAGTATCTGCCAAGAAGAAAATTCTACTCATGGCTGAGAAATGTGTCTTATGGGAGAAAAGTACAATGTAGTTTGCTTCCGTTTCTAAAACATGCATTTCTAATATGCTGCTGAAGGGTAAAATGTATCTCCCAGTGGAACATGACAGGATTCTCCTAGGTCTATTTTATGCTTCCAATCCTTTGCTACATAGATTTTTCAGAATGGAACCACCTTTACATTTATTATGTCAGTCACCTATAACTTGAATAAACTAGAAATGTGCTAAGACACACCAGAGGATGAATAAATATAAATATAGGAAAATTGCCAGATGCAAGTAAGAAATAAACATAAAGTGATAACTTAGCAATATTACAGAAGCTATCAACAATTAAGATTTTCATATTCCAATAACAGAAAATCAATGTCATGATATTGTTATTGGGACAGTATAGTTGATTTTCTTTAAATGAAAGGCACACCCTCCAATAGACACAGTCCACTAGAGTGTATGTGTGTGTGTGTGTGTGTGTGTGGGCATGCGCTTGTGTGTGTGGAGACAGAGAGAGACAGACAGACAGAGGGATAAAAAGGGGGAATTTTTAGAGAAAAGGCATTAAAAAGCAGTATGGTGACTTTCAGATCAACATGAAAAGTTTTTTAATGTCACTTCCATCGTTATGCTAGTAAAACCTAAATGAACTAAACATCCATTACTTTTCATGGACTCCAGCAAACAGATCAAAAGGCAAACTTCTATTCTAAAATGTGAAAGGACAGATGACTCCAGAGTCAAAGACAGGATCTGTCCACCTGGAGCAGAAGGTGCTGGATCCATAAAACGAGAACTTCAATAGTAAAAGAAAAAATAAAGACTTTCAGGTCCTGAAGGAATAAAACAAGTTTGTTAGGGTGAAAAAAATAACATAAGAAATCAAATATATATTTAAAAAAAGAAAGAAAGAAAGAACACAGAAGAAGGAATAAATGAAGATAACATAATTTATTTTTCTTTTCTTAATATAAAAGATAACTGTTTAATAATAGTAACAAATGTATTGGATGATTATAACACATAACAGTGAAATGAATGACAGCAATATAATAAATGACTTGGAAGAATGAATTGGAATACTCTGAGACAAGTGTGCTATATGTGAGGAAGCACAGTGTCATGCATGTGAAGTTGAAATTAGATACGATAAGTGCATATCGGAAAATGTAAAAATATTCCAAAGTATAATTAGTATGCTAGGAGAGGAGATAAAACAATCAGAAAATGTTCAATTAACAGCAAAGAAGGCAGAAAATGAGGATGCAAAAATATAAAAAGAAATGGCTAAAAACAAGACAGTTATTAATTCAAATGTACCAATAATTTTTCCATGAATCATCTAAATTTATACAGGACAGAGATTGTAAAAACACATTAAAAGAATAAACACAAATATATGCTGTCTAAAGAAACCAATTTAAAATATAAAGGAAGAGTTTAAAAGTAAAATGATGGAGAAAGATACACCATGCTAATAGTAATCAAAAGAAAGCTGGACAAGGTATATTAACCTCAAACAAAGCAGACTTTGCAAAGGCAATTTATAAGAGATAGGTCTGGGCATTATATAGTGATAAAGGACTCAGTTCTCCAAGGAGACATAACAACCCTAAATTTGTATACAGCAAGAGAATTAAAAACTGATATAATTAACATAATAGATATACCCACTACTACATTTGGAGGCTTCCAAACTCCTCTGTCAGTAATCGATAAATGAAGCATACAGAAAATTAGATGGAAATTAAGCTACTAAACTATTAATCAACTTGTTCTAACTTATTTGTAAGGAATATTCCATTCAACAACAGGAAAATATGCCTTTCTTAAGCTCGCATGAAACATTCACCAAGATAGACCATATTTGAGACCATAAAAAATACCTTAACTGATTATAAAATGCAAAATTTGTCCTGAGATTACAATGTAATTAAACTAAAAATCAATAACAGAAAGATATCTGGAAAATATCCAAATATTTGCAAATTTTAAGATACTTTCCAAAATAATTCATGGATCAAAGAAATCTCAGGAAAAATATCATTTAAAATATTTTAAACTAAATAAAATTTAAATAAAATTTCTCAAGAAGCACTGGGGAGATGCAGTGAAAGTAGCATGAAGAGGAAAATTTATAGCATTAAATACATGTATTAGAAGAGAAGTCCAAAATCAATAACATACAATTCCACCTTACAACAATTTAAGCATAAACTAAGCAAGAGAAAAGAAAAATGGAGCAGAAATAAATGAAAAGAAAAATGGAGCAGAAATAAATGAATTTTGAAACAGAAAAACAATGGGTAAAATCAACAAATTTTAATTATTTAAAAAGTTAAATAAAATTGATAATGTTCTGGCCAGGCTAAATATGAAAAAAAAAGTGAAGACACAAATTATCAATATCAGATATGAAAAAGGGCATCACTACTGATTACAGGGACATTAAAAGGATATGGGATACTACACACAATTCTGCCAAAAATTTTGAGAACTTACATGAAATGGCCCAAATTCTTATAAGAAATAACTGCCCAAACTCGCACAATCTGAACGGGCCAATACCAATTAACAATATTAAATCAGTAATTTTTTAGGGCTAGATGAGTTCATTAGTAGATGAGTTCAGTGGTGAATTCTATCAAACATATAAGAAAGTAACAATGCCAATTCTCCAAAATCTTTCCAAAAAATAGAAGCAGAAGAACATTTTATAACTCCTTCTATGGAGGCCATCATTACCCTAATACCAAATCCAGATAAAACCATTTCAACAAAAGAAAAACTACAGACATGAAATTAGATGAAAATTCCTCAACAAAATGTTAATAAATTCAATCCAACGATGTATAAACAGAATTAAAGAATTATAAACCAAATAGAATTAATTCCAGGTATGCAAGTATGTTCTAACGTTTAAAAATCAGTGTAATCCTCCACATCAACAAGCTAATGTGTCACAGACTGTGAGTCTGGAGTTCTGTCTTGTCCAGCAAGACAGACACAGAAATGAATACAAGAGAGGCTAATGTCTGGGAAGAGACAAGAGCCCCAAGCAGGGGTGTCATCTCTATATTTATTGAGCTCTCAAGAGTGGTGAACGTGAAGAAAACAAGATCTTACACACGTGATGAACATGAAGAAAACAATCAGATAGTAATCATTAATTTGTGTCCATAGGAAGCAAAGGGTCTGGGGGCACAAGTGGAGTTTGTGATCAAAGCACAATAGTATATTGCACCAGATGGAAAGAAATCTCCTACAGGTGATATAACAAGTTACTCGTGATCCCATTATAATATCTCACTAGCTAACCTTGGACACTTTTTACCCATGGTGGTGGCTTTCTGCCCTAAGCTTTTTTCTAACCCATTTATGTAAGGATAAGGAATTCTTGATTCATATTTCCCCACACTAATGAAGACATATTGGATGATCGTAAATAGGAAAACCATTTTAAATAACCCAACACCATTCATGCCTACAAATTCTCATCAAAGGAATAGAGAAGAACTTCTTCAATTTAATAAAGGATATCTAGAAAAAAACCTACAATGATACATTTAATGAAGAGTATCTGGATGATCCTTTCTAAGATTAGGAACAAAGCAAGCATATTTTTCTCATTACTCTATTCAACACCATACTGGAAATCTTAGCTACTATAATAGAAAAAAATGAATTGAATAGTATAGACATTGGAAAGGAAGGAATAAAATTGTCTCTTTCATAGATTACATATTTGCTATGTAAAATATCTTTTTAAAATTCAGAAACAACAGCAACAAAAACAAAACAAAACAAATCTCCAGGAACTAACAACTAAAGATAATAGCAAGGTCTAAGATTTAATATACAAAAGTCAAACAACTTACTATATGCCTGCAATGAATATTGGGAATTTGAAAGAAAAAAATACCATTTATAATAACATCAAACATCAAATATTCAAATATAAATATAATGAAATATATGGTATATTTATACACAAAAACTACAAAACTTTGATGAGAGAAATAAAATGTGGTACAAATAATTGAAAAGATATTCTGTGTTCATAACTTGAAATACATAAATTTGTTAGAATCACAATTCTTCCCAATTTGGTCTATGTATACGATGCAATTCCAATTAAAATCCCAGCAAGTTATCCAATATATAAAGACAAATCAATTTTAAGGTATACAGGAAAGGCAAAAGATCTAAAACACTCAATATGATACTGGAGAAAAAAAAAACAAAACTGGGGTCTAATGCCACCCAATGTTAAGACTTATAAAAAAGCTAGGATAATCAGAACAGTATAATAATAATGAAAGTATAGAGAAATAGATCAAAATAACAAAATACAGAGCCTAGAAATAAACCCAAACAAATATCAGTAACTAATCCTCAACAATGGCCCAAAGACAATTCAATACAGGAAGTGTAGTCTTTCAACAAAGAAGAAGACTTGGATGTCTAAATGTAAGAAAATGAAAGTAGTCAGAGACCTTCCACCTTCCACAAATAGTAACTAAAAATGGGTTCTAGAGTGAAATGTAAAATGTGAAACTATAAACCATGTAGAAGAAACTATGAGAACAAATCTTTGTGACAAGTAGTTTGGTGATGAGTTTTTAGATTCAACACCAAAAACATGGTCCATAAAACAAATAAAAATTGATAATTTGGAATGTATTAAAATTTATAACTCCTGCTGTGTGGAAGACACTACTAAGAGAATCAGAAGATCAGCCATAAACTTGGAGAAAATATTTGAAAAACATGTATGTGATAAAGTTCTTAAAATCAAAACATACTAAAAAATGTTTAAAACTCTACAATAAGAAAATAAACAACCCAAATAAAAATGTTTATAAAATCTGACTTTTCACTAAAGAAGATGCACAGATGGCAAATGAGCATCAGAAAAGAAGTACATCATCGTATGTTTTTTGTGTGTGTGAATTGCAATTTAAAAAGATACTTCTATACACCTGTTAGAATGGTTAAAATGCAAAAAAAAACACTGACAACGCTACATTCTGGTGAGGTTACCGAGCTACAGAAATTCTCAGTCACTGCTGGTGGGAATGCCATATGGTACAGTAACTTTGGAATATAATGTGATAGTTTCTCATAAAGGTAAAAATGTCTTAAAACCCAGTGATCACGTTCCTAGGTATTTTCACGAATGAATTGTGAATGTTTATAGCATTTTAATCATAATCACAAAAACCTGGAAACAATCAGGTGTACTTGAATAAGTGAATCGATTAACAAAGTGTTGTACATCTATACAATGAACTATTATTCAGTGACAGAATGAAATAAGCTATCAAGACACACTTATATTGATGAACCTTAAATGCATATTGCTAGGTAAAATAAACCAGTCAGAAAATATTGCTCGCTGGATGATTCAAATTATATGACTTTCTAGAAAGGTAAAACTATGCAGACAGAAAAAAAGATAAGTGGTTTTCAGGTGTTTATATATAAAAGTTGAAGGCTTACATAGGTGAAGCACAGGGGATTTTTTTTTTTTAGGGCAGTAAAATTATTCTGCACCATACTGCATTGCTGGATACATAATGCTCTGCAATTGTCAAAATCCACAGAATTTTACAGCACAAAGATTGAACCGAAATGTATCAAAATGTTTTAAAAATCATTTAGGAGGTCAGGGAATCCCTGGATAGAATGAGAAATATAACAAAAACATCTGACTGTATTACAAATGTGTAAAACAAACTCACTGAACAGGGTAGGGGAAAGGTGCCAGTTTAAGCAACTTTGGCAATCAGTAGATTATGTAAGACTGAAGGCTAAAAAAAATGTACACAAACACTGTACTCTTATTGATAAAGTTGTTTGCCATGAAGTACCGATTAACAATTCTGTTACTTTTATATTTGTGTATTAGAATTGAAAAACTGAGTAAATGGGCAGCATATGTGGAAGTCAGGCTTCTCCATGTTGGAACAAGAGGTAGGCATGATGGCTTCCTCCTAAGAACATTACCCTAGTTTAGTCACGAGAAAAACAACAGACAAACCCAATGAGAAAAGATTCTAACAAAGACCTGACCAATATTACTCAAAACTGTCCAGTTCATCAAAAACAAAGTCTGAGAATCTGTCACAGCCAAGAGAAGCCTAGGAGACATAACAATTAAGTGTAATGTGCAATCTTAAATGGGGTCCTGAAACAAAAATGGCATGAGGTAAGAACTAAGGAAATCCAAATAAGCTATGGACTTTAATTAACAATGATTTATCAATATTAGTTCATTTGCTGTGACAAATTGTGGTTAAAATAGGAGAATGTTAATAATAGGAGAAACTGGGTTTGAAGTATATGACAGTTTTGTCTATCTTCATAGTTTTTCTAACTCTAAACTGCTCTAAAATCAAAAAGTATATTTAAACATTTTTATTGACCTTACCCCTGAAATAACTTGTGCAAAAATCAAAAATAATGCTAGGAATAACATAAAAGCCTACTCAATTCAACCTATAGTATGCCTCATTATATTAATGGATTATTTATAGAATGTCATTAAACCTTATTAGAATATTTTTTTAATTTTTCTTTTTTAGTGTTTATTTACTTTTGAGACAGAGAGAGACAGAGCGTGAGCCTGGGGGTGGGGGGGTGCAGAGAGAGAGGGAGACACAGAATCCAAAGCGGGCTCCAGTCTCTGAGCTGTCAGCCAGCACAGAACCCCAAGTAGGCTTCGAACTCACAGACCTGAGCCGAAGTCCTACGCTTAACTGACTGAACCACCCAGGCGCCCCTAGTGAGTTAATATTTTTATGTTTTATTGCAGAAAGCTACAAATACAGAAATAGCAGAAATAAGGTTATTTTGTTTGTTCAACACCTTACCATATTAAAAAGATATGTCAATACCAAATGGCATTCCTTAGTTCTGTCATTAAGTTGATTTGGAACTAATATTTATATTGAATTTTGAGGACTGGACAAATTTTAAGGCTATCTTCTTTATAATGGGAGTTTTTTATATTTGTGGTTGAAGGTTATAACTCATCTCATTCTAATGACCTGAAAACATAACAAAACAAAACAAAAAAAATGAAGCCTACTCTTCATAGGCAGTTTTGATGGCTTAGAAGCAAGATGGTAATTTAGTCATTACTTATATCCCTAAGTTTACTGAAATAGTACTATCCATCATAAACAGAAACATCCTCCTTTTGTACTTACATTCAGATGGGCAAATCATATGGGAGAAATGCTTTCAAATGTAACTAAAAATAATGGAATGCAATCTAGTTTTCCATTTAGGATCTTACGTAAGCCTCTCTGTTCTGAAGAAAAACTTACCCTCTTTTTATATTTCTTCCTAATAAGACACCTTTATGTGAAATATGAAATATTTACCTTCCTCTCAAATTCTTAAATGCTCCCTTAATTTTTGGCATACACTAAATATTTAAAAATCAATGGACTCCTTTATACCGGTCAAATATCAATAATACTGATTTTTAAGACTAAATCCATTCTGAAGGTGAACATGTCATATATTTCTTCATTTTAAAAAAATGATCAGATTGTGGGTGCCTGGGTGGCTCAGTAGGTTAAACATTTGACTCTTGATTTTGGCTCAGGTCATAATCTCACAGTTTGAAGTTTCAAGCCCTGCAAAGGGCTTGGAGCTGAGAGCATGGGACCTGCTTGGGATTCTCTCTCTCCCTTTCTCTCTGCTCCTCTCCCACTTGTGTGCTCTCTCTCTCTCTCTTTCTCTCAAAATAAATAAATAAACTTAAAAGAAAACAATTAGATTGGACAATGTAAATTAAAATATCAACAGCATTAAATATAAAGAAATAGGAGAATGCCAATATGTAACAAATGGGTCCAGATATTAACATATTATGTGTAAAGTATCAGTGACCTTAAAAAAAAAATAGACTAAATTTGAGAATCAGATGCTGCAGAGCGATTAGGTATCCTCTGTTCTTCCCAACTCAATGACTGTGGGTTTTTTCTAAAATAAAAATATTTCTAAGTTATTCTTCTGTATGTAAAAGGTGATGGTATTTGCCTCTTGAGAACAACATTAACCAACTAATTGAATTGCGATACTTATATAAAAAAAGAACGTGAGAAAAGTTTGCACCATACCAATTCATAACAAAAGGAATTCCAACTCCTTATTTTCTTCCCCACAGAAGTTCATTTCTGTTCCAAGATGTTAATAACAGAGTTTAGAATACATATTGTGCACATTAAATTTTGGGGAAATAACTTCATAGAGCTTAGAAAGTTACTAATAGATAAAATCAGATCATATAAACAATTTTTGAAGATTCTCCATGTATACATTATAAATTATTGATTTTATTGAATGTATAAGCAAACTAGTTTATATATATCAGAATGTTTCTACTAAAGATTTTCAGATATGGGAGGAAACTGCTTTATTTATCTGATCTAAATAGCTGGGGATGAGAAACTGTTGTTTTAGACTATAATGAAATAACTGATTCAGGGTTTTGTCATTTTATAAAGCTTATTAATCAAACTATGAGTTAGTCACTGTTTTCTCAATGGCTGTTAGCAATTGTGGCATCAGCAGTGTTTTACAAAGCAAATAATTAATTATTGTTACATATGTCGATTGACTGATTGATTGATTTAAGAGTAGAAAGTAAAGCAGGAGAAGAAATAAGAGAATATGCCATCCTCGAACCTAAGTGAACAGAAGTGTTTTCAGGTACAAAAAAAAATGCCTTTTCTGGGTAAAGTTAATCCATCAAGAAAGATAAAAGTAATATAAACAGTTCAGATTTGACCACTGGACTTTGGAGGGCATATCTCTGGAACCCTCTACAGAGCTGTCGTGGCAAAAGCCTACTTGGAGTGCACTGAAGAGAGAATGACATTGACTAGTAGGAGACAAAAGTATATTCCACCCAACCAGTTGAGGAGTGTTACTGGAAGCTGAAGAGAAGAGAAATGGATGCGCAGCAAAAAGTAGACTAGGGTTAATGAGTGTAATCAGATGAGAATAATACAACACTTTTATATGTTCGTAAGAATGATCTTAAAAAGAAGGAACATGTGATAATGTGGGTAGGAGATGATAAAATTACTGGAGTGATAGCTCTGAGAGGGTTAACAAGGCTGAGATTTAGTGCAGTTTAAAGATACAAACAGGAGAGAAGGTAAAACTATGATCAGGGGGGGTTTTGGGTATTAGATATGGTGATGGTAATTTGTGGAAGTTCTTTCCTGGTTGCTTCAGTTTCTCAGTGGGTAGTAAGATTGCACTTGGAGTGAATATTGGAGTGGAAATACCAGAAATTTGAGGAGAAAGAGAAGGCACTTGAAGTCATGCTTTAGAAGAGTTAGAGAATGGAGGGCAAGGGAAATACAGTGTGATTGCCAGGCAGCATTAACTTTCGTGGTCATCACTTAATTTAACTACTTTATGTGACCTTTTAAAATGTTTTGATGGTATTATAGGGGTGCACATGCTTCTAGTTTTTCACAAGTGAATTACTTCTGCACTAGCACAACAGTAAAAAAAAGCAAAAACAAAAAACAAACAAAAACAATTTTATTTTTTATAAAGTGCATTTTAAGATGTTTTCAGTAATATTGTATGTTTAATTTTAAGAAAGAAATAAAGCTTGTCTGAATTAAAATCTAAGTCACTGATGTGGATTCTAAATACTTTAATACAACAAAGTAAGATCTCATTGGAATTTTATAGTTATATCTAGATGGAGCCAATCCAGAAAATTCAAGCAGTAGAACTTATTTATATAGTAGGGCTGGTATATAAACAATGCTTTTTAGAGATGTCTGCATAAACTTTATAGATAATTTGAAAACGTTTTGCCAGTTGTTTTTCCTCTGACAAACTTAATAGGGAATGCATACAAAAAGATTCTTACAAAAGAAAAGCCATAAAGTTTATATATATAATAAATATATATTAATATTAATATATATAGGGTATATATATATATATATATATATATATATATATATATATATACAACTTGTTGCACAGACCAATTATGTGACACTAGAAAGCGTGTGTTGCATTTACATTCCCTTAATATATTCTTGAAGGCTCTTTACATTTTATATCATGACAGTGCTGACCATGAATGGGGGTCTATTCTTTTCCCAATTACTTTATGTTTTAAATAGTATATTTTATTAGACTCCTGGGGAGAAGAATAATTTGAATATTTTTCTTATAGCATGTTTGTGTATTGAAATATTTAAGTAGTTTATTTTCTTCTCTTTACCTATTTACATTTTGGCCATTTTGTGATATTCAATTGCTTTTGGTAATAAGGATTCACAGCAGTATTTTTTGGATAATGGAAAATCAAGTTGAAATTATAGGCAGTAATGAATTAGAACTGAGAAAATCAGTAGCCCTCCTATGGAGATGAGTATTAAACTTAGTTTTTGTATTTCAAGATGTAATCATGTAATCTACCCTAAATTCATTCTTTTTGAGTAATTGAATCATAAAATTTCATACTGAAAAAATGTAAAGAATTTACCTATTTATCTTTATTTAGCAATGAGATAACTATTTTATATTTGTCAAAAAACAAATTCACATGTTTTTAAAACCATATCTTATGAATGTTGACTCCTGCTTTCACTACAAATCAAAGCAGAGTGATAGAGACAGCTAAGTGGAATAAATCACACAGACATACAGAAGGGGAAGTTGACTGTTGAGATGAACAGCTTGCTTGATGGGCTTCCTTGGCTCACACACTTTCCATCCACAGAGACAACCATCACAAAGACAGTCAGGAAATACTCGGTTAAGCACAGTTGGTAAACAAACTATGTAACAATGCAATTTTCCCAATGTCTCTGACAGGTTTTATTAAGTTGTATTGTCTGATTTAACTAAGCATCACTTATTATTATAAGTAATCTCCTTTTTCCACAATTTTCTTGGCCATATGGTTCTGGTTAAAATCTGATGATGAGAGTTCTCTCAAGATATTTGGAAGGTGAAAAAGAAGTGACAGCTGACTATTCTCCAGAAGCAGCTGCAAGCTGATATGTGAACAAATGTGCAGTTTACTAGAGCTTCGAGGTGAGTCTTTTGGAACCAATGGCTCATTTCAATCATTGAAATCAATAAAAAAGAGAAAGGTGGAGAAGCAGCTACCAGTGTTTTAATTTGCAGAAATAAAATAGGCTTAGCAATAATCTCAAGAAGCCCTATAGATTTACCAGGAAATTTTTAGCTTACCTAGTCCATGCAGGGCTCTCTGAGCTGGAATTGCACACACGCACTTAAAAAAAAAATGTATAATGACAATTTGACTCAGTTCCATTAATTGCTTCCATCTCGGGGGGAGGGGGTGGAGTTACAAAAATACCAGAAAAGTACCTCATTTTTCCTTAATTTGGCATGTGAGGCAGAGTCATTGCGCTGTCTTGATCAGTAATAACTCTTTCCTTGCAAACAAACATTGAGAAATAGAGACTCTCCAGACCACTCAGCCAGAAATGAAAGGGGGTTAACTGTCAGTAACTCTCTGTCTTCTCACATTGGGTTTTCATAAAAAGAATGTCCTTTAGAGCAGTTGTATGCAGCGGTGTGAATCTTGGATGAAAGTAAAGACAGACCTACTAGAACTTCTTTTCAATTATATCTTAAGCTTTCTAAATTTGAACTTTTGTCTATGTTATATAATTAACACTATATCTTAGTTCTAATATTATATAAGATGTAATACAATATAAAGTGTATATATTGTAAGTGTAAACCAAGGAAATGTTGGTATTAGTCCAAATCAACAGATTGGGAACAATTGGCTTAAACCATGTTATATATTATGAACTGGTAAAAAAAAAAAAAAGCTCGTGGTATTAGAGTGATTTTTAAACCTTTCTCAATTTTACCTTTTGTGATTTGTAAATATTATCATATAATATTCCTTTATAATCTGAAAAAAATGTGTGGCAAACTCACTCACTGCCCAGCACCTATATTTTCAACTCCTTTTATAGGTGGTACAACCTTGAAAGCTAAAGGATTTCAGAGCTAGTACACACTTCTCCAGCTCTTTGTGCATGAATAAGACTTTGCAAAGATTTGGAACCCAAAGCTAAATGTACAGAAAATGAGATGTAAGGCCTTGTTTAGTAAGGAAATCATATTTCAAACATTATTTGATGCCACAACATCGCCATGCCCAAACTAACACAAAATGAAATTAATTATTAAAATCACGGAAAACCATGAAAAATTATGAGTCAATGTATTTATGATCTTTACGTCAGGAAAGACTTTTTAAACATAATTGTTTTGGAATGAATCCTGTCCCTACGAAAATTTGTCTGTTTAAGCTCTAACTCCCATTGTGATTGTATTTAAAGACAGAGTCTCTAAGGAAATAATTAAGATTAAATGAAGCCATAAGGGTGGGGTCCTCATTCGATGAAACTGTTATCCTTATAAAGAGAAAGGAGGGGCACTGGATCCCTTAGTCAGTTAAACATCACACTTTGGCTTAGGTCATATCCCACAGCCCAGCTCAGTGAGTTTGTGCCCTGCATTGGGCTCTCTGCTGTGCACACAGAGCCCACATTGGATCCTCTACTGCTCTCCTTTCTCTCTCACTTTGCCCCTCCTCCACATTTTCTCTTTCTCTCAAAAATAAATAAAATAAAATAAAATAAAATAAAATAAAATAAAATAAAATAAAATAAAATAAAATAGAAAGGAGACACCAGAGTTTGCAAAAAAGTCTACATGAGGACACAGAAAGAAATCACACTGTCTGCAAGTTGAGGAGAAAGGTCTCTCTTCAGAGAGAAATTAACCCGAATGGCACCTTGATCTTGAACTTGTAGCCTCCAGAACTTTGAAAAAATAAATTCCTGTTGTTTAAGCTACCCAGCCTATGGGATTTTGTTATAACAACCTAAGCAAACTAATATAGATTTTGGTACCAAGAGTTGGGTACTGCTGTAGCAACTATTTAAAAATGTGGAAGTCACTTTAGAATTGGGTAAACAATGGCAGAAGCTAGAAGAATTCTGAGAACATGCTAGAAAAGGCTTAAGTTGCCTTGAGGGGACTGCTGGTAGAAATATGAATGTTAAAAGCAGTTCTGGTGAAGACTCAGGAAGAGGAAAGCTGTAGGGAAAGCTTCTATCATTTTAGAGAATATTTATATAATCAAGAACAGAATGTTGGTAAAAATATGAACATTAAACATTTTGGTAAGATCTCAAAATGAAGAATATGGTGTTGGAAACTGGAGAAAACAGGATCCTTGTTATACAGTGGCAAATAATTTGGTAGAATTTTGTTCTAGTGTTTTGGGGAAAGTAGAATGTAACGAACTTGGATATTTAGTTAAGGAGATTTCTATCCAAAAGAAACCCAAACCACAAGATCTGGAAAACTCTCATTCTATCCATATTGAAAAAAAAAAAATGACAATGCATGTGGTTAAACAATCACTCCATAAAAGGTTATCCATAATGTTAATCAGCCATTTCAACAGATGCAGGAAAAGAAATGGGATTATACCAGTAGAGATACTGACTGCCAGTTTGGACCAAAGGGCATAGAGAAAACATGAAATAAAGGAAGGCTTTCAAGATCTGCTGAAATTCTACAGAATAGGCCAACAGAGATATCCAGCTGTTGGCATCCATTTTCCTTCGAGAAAAGGGAGGAACAAACCTGAAGGTGATTCAGATCATTAGGGCTGCCACTCTTGTGAACCCTGAGCCTACTAACTGGGAAAGAAAGGCTCTGCTGTTTGGTTTCTGAGTATAGGGCCACCCACTTGGTTTCAGAGGGCTGACTTCCTTTGCCCTGTGCCGTGGGATCAGGGGAAAGAGGGAACACTACAAAAAGCCCAGTGATAAGAGGGCTTTGCCCAAAGCAACAGGGCAGGGCTACCATCTAGAATCTTGGGGTGATGCTTCCACTTCAGTGCACCTAGTGAGTACAGCACAGAATCAAGGAAGATGATTCTCAAGCCTGAAGATCAAATGGCATTTGCCTTACTCTCTTTTAGATTTCCCTGGGGCCCATCACTTTTCTTCTTTCTGATTCCTCCTTTTTGGAATGGAAATGCTGATCATATGCCTCTCCCACCATTGTATTTTGGAATCACATAACTTGTCTGGTTTCACAGGTTCATAGCTGTAGACAATTTTGCCTCAAGATGAATCATACCTTTAGTTTCACCCATACCTGATTTTGATGATATTTAATTTTTTTAATGTTTATTTATTTTTGAGAGACAGAGAGAGACAAGAGTGTGTGCAGGGCAGAGGCAGAGAGACAGGGAGACACAGAATCCAAAACAAGCTCCGTGAGAGTGGGGGAGGGGCAGACAGAGAGGCAGACAGAGGATCTGAAGTGGGCTCTGCACTGACAGTAGAGAGCCCGATGCAGGTCTCGAACTCATTAACTGTGAGATCATGACCTGAGCTGAAGTCTGACGCTTAACCAACTGAGCCACCTACGTGCCCCTGATTTCGAGGATATTTACATGAGACTTTGGAACTAATGCTGGAATGGGTTAAGACTTTTGAGGTTGTAGGTATGGGGTCAATGTAGGACATGGTCTTGGGGAGACATAGAGCAAAATGTTATGGGCTGCATTATGTGTACCCAAAATTCATTAAGTTGAAGCCTTAACCCCAGTGTAACTGTATTTGAAGATAAGGATTTGGGGGAGGCAATTAAGGGTAAATGAGATCCTCAGGATGGGTCCCTAATTCAATGGGATGGGCATCCTTATAAGAAGAGATATCACAGTTCTCTCTCTCCATGCACACACAGAGAAAAGGCTATTTGAAGACACAGAAAGAAAACACTGTCTGTAAGCTGAGGAAAAAGTTTTCACAAGAAACCAACACTGAAAACATCTTGATCTTGACTTTTTGAGCCTCCAGAACTATGAGAAAAGAAATTTCTGTTGGTGAAGCCAACCAGTTTACAGTATTTTGTTATGGCAGCCTAAGCAGATTGATACAATGACTAATGAAAAATAAAACAAAAACAATAATCTTTTAACTACATAAATAATAAAGCCACTTTTACATTAAATGCTTGCAATAAATAAAATTGAGTCAGATGACAAGTTGGGAAAAAGTTTTTAATATAAATGACATGCAACTGATTTAGTATGCAGAAAAATTTTAGAATTCATGCATGTAAAAATAACTAAAAAAGGGTAAAATCATGAATGGGAATTTGTAATTGAAAAGAAATATTTCTTATATTTATTTTATATTATAATGTATATTATTGAATTATAATAAATATAAGTAGAAAATATTAAAATCTTTCACTTTTTTCCAATATTAATGGAATGTCATTTTAAATTATACTTTTATTATAAATTGGCCAAGATCATCTATCATCTATATTTCTATTTTCATATCTCCCTCTAATTAATATTGACAGTGATACAGCATGGTGATTAGGCATGGTGGCCAGGTTATGTTGAGTTAATGAACAACTCTGAAACTGTAATTTAAAAGTTTACTTCTTGGGTATGTCCAATGCAGAACAGTGCTTTTTCCTTCCCAGAGAAGAAGTAAAGAGGGGAAGAAAAAAATCACAGGAAATTAAATGCTATGGCTTGGAAGTAATACAAGTACTTTGTAGAATAACGTACTAACTCGGAATAATCATGCAGACTTGCTCAGGAGCAAAAAAAGCAAGAAAGTGCCAGGTGCCAGGAAAACTAAATAAAGCTGAAGCTTGGAAGCCTCTATTATTGGCCTCAGATAATATATTGACACAAGAACAAATTTAAACTATTCTGGGGTGTTTGGGTGGCTCAGTTGGTTAAGTGTCTGACTCCTGATTTTGGTTCAATTCATGATCTCATGGTTCATGAGACTGAGTCCTACATCAGGTTCTGTGGTAACAGCACAGAGACTGCTTTGGATTCTCTCTCTCACTCTGCTCTCTCTCTGCCTCTCACCCCACTTGCACTCTGAATAAATAAATAGAGAGGGAGAGAGAGAGACAGAGAGAGAGAGAGAGAGAGAGAGAGAGAGAGAGAGAGAACCTTAAGCAGTCTCCATGTTCAGCATAGAGATCAATCCCTCTACCCTGGGATGATGACCTGAGCCAAAACCAAGAGTCAGGCACTCAAGTGACTGAGCCACCCAGATGCCCCTGAAGCATTGTTTAAAATATCCATCGATGTCCTTCCTTAAAATGTCTGTTTGCTTTGAACAAATATATTTGTTTCTTTTAATTATGCAAATAAGGTACAAGAAATGACATTTTTAAAAATTTATTATTAAATGTTAATAATAAGAATTTTGTTAATTTTATATAAAATTTCATTTAATACTTACAAAAAAGTGTAAACTAGTTAGTATCATCTTTATTAAAGTTGATAAAGAAATAAGACATAGAGAAGCTTTAGTAATTTGTCTAATATCACTCGACTAATAAATTTCACAGCTAGGGCTTTAATCCAGGTAATATTAGGCTAAAGCCAATGGTCTTAATCCCTACATAAAACCAAATGATACCTCAATACTTTGCTCAAAGATGTCTATCAAAGTTTTTCCAATATTCAGTGATATTTTGAAAATAAAGTAAGTTTAGCAGTAGCACAATGGTTAACTAAACTGAGATGTAGTCATATGATTAAACAAAGTAGCAATAGATAAAAATGTGTTTAAAGTGCATTTAAGGATTTTGAAAGTACTTAGAAATAGAAAAAATACAAATGCAGTATACAAAAACCTATACTGGTTTTATAGGTTTTTCTCATTGAGTCATTTTAATCAATCATTTTAGTCATTCTCATTTTAGTCATTCATTTAGTTATTTCCATTTTAGTTATTCATTCAGTTTATTCATTGAACAAATATTGATTGTGTAAAGGTTGTTTGCTAGACAGTTTACCCTGGTATCAAGGATTGCAGCAGTGAAGAAAAAGAGGAAAGGGGTTGAAGAGAGAAAGAAAGAAAGGGCAGTACAGGGAAGGGAAGGGAAAGGAAGAGAGAGGAAGGGAAGGGAACATAATTTTTTCAGAAGTTCAGCTGAGATGGAGGGAATTGAGCTGCCAGGTATCAGAGTAGCTGATGACGACAGCAAATCAAAATGAAAGTAAGAAGACTTAATCACTTACTGTGATGGTATAAATAAGATGTAGAAAGTATGGTATATCAGCACAGATGCGGTGGTGTCTTACTGCTGAGGGGCCTCTAACAAAAGTCTTATACTATTTGGGGGATGTCAAGATGGAGAGGGTGATGGGCTGGAATGGAAAAGTATTGAGTGGTAAGAGTGGAACAAGATGTCTTCAAAGTTCTCCCCACTCTACCAAATAAGAAGTTTAGGCAGAGGCACCTTAAGAACGTCTCAAGTGAAGGACTTTGATAAAGTGGACTCTAAATGGAGGTCTCTGAGCTAAGAATACATAGCCTACTGGTAGCCCTGAGTCCTGGACTGCAACTCCCTTATTCACAGACTGTAATGCAGTTGCTGTTTACCAAGTCAAGTGTGGGAAATGCAGTTGTTTTCTGCCAGATAAAACAACCATAATTGCCTATAGTTGGGTCTGAAAAGTCACAGAGGCTTTGAACTTGAGCAGGTGTCCAGGAACTGGTCTCCTCAGATTTATGTTATTAAAACTTGTATATATGAGAAAGAGTATGTGTGCTGTGTGTGTGTGTGTTATAAATAAATAGATAAATAACATTTTCACAGAAAAATAAGTATATACATTATGAACAGTGGTCATCTTTAATCAATGAGATTATGATTTGTTGTTATTAATACATTCATATTAAAATAAGACTGTAGGGCATGTGGGTGGTTCAGTGGATTAAGCATCCGACTTTGGTTCATGTCATGATTGCGTGATTGGTGAGTTTGAGCCCCACACCGGACTCTGTGATGACAGCTCAGAGCCTGGAGCCTGCTTCGGATTCTGTGTCTCCTTCTGTCTCTGTCCCTCCCCAGCTCATGTTCTGTCTCTCTCTGTCTCTCAAAAATGAATAAATGTTAAAATTTTTTTTAAATAAAATGAAACTGTAAACTTTTATATCTAGAAAAAAATGTTTCCCCCAAAGTTGTGTTATATATATAAAGAACACAGCCTGGAGGCATGAAATGAAGGTAGTGGGAAGAAGTAAGATTTGATTTTGGCCTTGGACCATAAAAGGAAGTCCTGAGTGCTACAGAAGTGAGAAATTTCTGAAGAAACAGAATAATAAACTAAAGCTGTAATATTGAAAAGCATGGGATATGCTTGAGGAAAATCTACCAGGCTTATTTGATTCAAAGAGGAAAAAATACACACACACACACACACACACACACACACACCAATGTTGAAGGGTATAAATGAAAGGTTTCATTGTTTATATGCAATGTTATAACTAATAGTTATTAAAATTATTCAAAAGGAAGTGACTTCAATAAACCTATTTGAACTGGAAAGGTTTATATCGTGGGAACAACTCTAAACTCATCACATAAATTCAAAATTCTGGTATCAAAGTGATTCCAGAAATAATCAACAATAGAGTTCATTAACATGCATTTCCTTATGTCTTCAATCAAGAGCACCAGCACTTCTTTGGTCTTTGATGTTTTAACCTTCTCCTAGTTTGTATATGTAATTTCTGTATACTTCTGAGTACGTGTCTGATCTCTTTATGTTTCAAATGAGGAAATGATGACTCATAGTTGAAGATGTGAGTTCAGATGAAGTTACAAAGAGTTCAGAAGGTAAAGGCTGGTTGTTGCTTCTTCACGAAAAAGCCACTGTGCGTTAGTATGACTTAACAGTGACAGGTTACTTCCGTTTACAGATAATATCCGTTCTTACCTCTGTTATGCTGTTTGAGTTTTTACTGTATTGGAAGGGGCTAAAGTTGTGAGAGTATCATGACTCATAGCTATGCATGAAAGCAGCGTTTGTTTTCCTCTATGTTAATAATCCTTCAGAAAATAAAATTAGAAGCCATGTGGAGACATACATATCCAGTTTCCCAAAGAGGAAACATCAAGAGTAACTACTATAATTAAGCAAGTCAAATTGACCTTAGTTGTCTAAAAATATATTATCCCAAATGCATAAGGGCTATGCCAAATAATAAGAAGCAATGACATTATTGATAATCTGTATAATAACTTGGAATTACAAAAATTCTGCAGACAAGTCAATAAGCTAGGCTGGGAAAGAGTTAATGTGGATCAGCACTAGGTTGATAGAATAGGAAATCAGAGAGAAGGAACAGATGGGAAAGAGTTTACAAAATGAAAATCTGTGGGATTTAGGAATTAATTGGTTGTGGAGAAAAGGGAGTGGTAAACAATTACTCTCTGGTTTCAAATCTAGTTGACTTAGCAAATTGTGGTGTTATCTCTTTATATAAAGTGCTTAGCCACGTTTCTCTGAGACTCAGCTGATCATGGTTTTTATTATGTTTCCCCAGATTCAGCTGAGTTGGGTTTTCACTCAATCAATCCAATCAATAAACATATAGCAACCAGTGATGCCATGGAAACAATATCAATCTCAACCTTGGAAAGATATATCTGAATATTCTATACATGAGTAACTCTGTGCATCTGTGAGTGTGTGACAGTGTGTGTGTGTGTGTGTGTGTGTGTGTGTGTGTGTGCATGTGTGTGATGAGAGAGAGTGCCAGAGCAAGTGTGCAATAATAACTAGCATGTGTCCAGACATAAATCTGTGCTAAGCACTGTTCTAAATGTGGCTTTTGATGCATGAACTCATTGTAACCTCAAAGAAAAATGATGATTAGGTACTACTATGATCTTGATTTTTACAAATGAGGAAACTGAGGCTTAGAGGGGTCATTTTTCCTAGAGCCAGAAAGCAGGTATATAGATGCACAAAGACTCATTTCAAGTCATTCTGATTCCAAGGCCTAGAATAATTCCTAATAATGTCCTTCACTATCCCAACCCTGAGCAGATGGAGAGAATGGCTGTGCACACCATCACACCTGGGGTCCTTTGGCAACAAAGTCAATGTGGAGAGTTACAGGAAGGAGAAGGTCACTTGTGGGAGAATCCCTGCCACTCAGATTGCCTGAAGCATAGGATGAGACGTGCTAGTGCTGGGAGAGGCAGAACAGGTTTAATCCAGGATCCATGGCTGGAACAACTCAACACTCCATGAAAGCCTGGATACAGAACTGGATTGGGTGGGGTTGGGAGATTTGACCAATAAAAGGACTGAGTTGCCCAAACAGAAGGACAATGCTAGGTTATGGAGCTTGTGTTCTAAAATAATTCTAAGATATTTCTCTTCCCTTTAAATCTCCCTCAGTATCAACACATAAGGAATTCATCCGTGTTTAAGAATATATGAGAGCAGTATATAATAAGTTATAGGAGTGTAATGTATAGCATGGTGACTATAGCTAATAATACTATATTTCATACTTATATATTGCTAAAAGAGTAGGTCTTAAAAGTTTTCATAACAAGAAAAAAATGTGTAACTATGTATGGTGATAGATGCTAAGTAGACTTACAATGGTAATTATTATGCAATATATATACAAATACCAAGCCATTATGTTTGTTAATATAATGTTATATGTCAATTATACCTCAGTAAATAAATATATAATGAGAGAAATCCTGGCCCAGAGAGACTAAGCAATCTAGACATAATGATGAACTCTATAGACTATTCATTTTATACAGATTGACATGCTTCAAATACAGATCACTGCAGACCTTTTGAAAACCAGAACAAAATAGATGAACATGAATATTATTTTACTGCCTACTATTCTTCATCCTCATCTTCCTCAGGAATATGTCTACACATTCTGTTCAGACAAGCCATGTAATTCAAGGGAAAAGGACTCCATCTAAACTCCAGGGGTTAATTCTGATAAGGTATAAGTCAGAGCAATTCCATCCATGTTGGTGGTGACAAGAATAGGAATGGATTCACATCCAATAGGCTGAATGAGACAAAAGGTTTTCTGGAGCATTTTGGAAAGGTTCATAATAGTTTTTTGGGGGGGGGTTATTGTTTGTTTTCCAATAGGTAATTCATTAGCACTTTCTGTAAATGAGGAGGTTTTAGCCCCAATTGTTTTTGGCAGTCATTCTATGATCAAGAGGCAATCAGCCATAGAAAGAAGGTAACACACAAGATGGTAGTTTGGAGAGACAAAGAACAAAGACTTTTAGAATATTTTTTCAGTGGCTGGATCCACTGATCCTGATATTTGTCCTAACTGTGGGTACATATTTATGTGAAGTAATTGTCATTATTTAAGCCATATGAAGCAAAATTTTTGTTTCTTGCAGCGAAATACAGTCTATTGATATACTGAGAGTCTGGTTAAACAGAGCAATTCAGATATATGCCTGTTTGGTTTTATAGGTCATTTGAGGCCTGGATCCATCTAGAAAGAATAATACTCTGGATATACCGACTGTTGTATCTGGACCCACAAACACAGACACACTGATTGTCTTAGTCACATTGACAAGTCATGTTAGTCACACAGGTCCAATACCTAAAAGTCCCTGTTCATCTGTCCACCTCATGTCTCAGGAAATCTTTCAGTCATGTGCAAACAGGAAAGTGGTTTACCTTCCCTAGGCTCTCTCATGCCGCTGAATTTAGCTGGTGGGTAGGCTGGAGACCTGGCTCAGCTAGAGCAGCTGGGCCCTCCTTTGAGTCATCCCTTTTTTCATATCGATGTGGCCACCACCGGTGAATCACCTAAGAGTGTTAACATAGCAGCTGCAAGATGGCTTAAGGCTCACCTTTCCGAATCTCATGATATCACTTCTCCTACATTCTACTGGTCAAGCAAAACACAGGCCTGTCCAAATTCAAGGAGACTAGAAATACATCTATATTTAATTTTTCCCTCTGAAAATTAAATTATAAATTGTATAGCAGAGGCTCTGCTGACTACTTGAATAAAATGAATCCGTCTCCTGAGTGACTCATGAAGTTATCACATACCTGGTAGACAAGTTTAGAGATGCTATTTAAGAGCACAATTTATGCTGAGTACTTTAGATGGGTTTTTCTAATGACTTTTAAAATTGTTTTTCAGAAGTCTCTTGATTTAAAGATGGGAGAGGGCCACTAGGGACAAGCAGATGAAGGAAGCTAACCCCAGTTCCCAGACAACACTCTCAATTCCTACTTCAACCAGAGTAGCCCAACTTTATCTATTTTACATATTGAGAATCTGGATAATATTTTATTAGGAAAATAATTCTTTTCCTAAAAAAAATATTTTAATGACTTTGCACATTTTTATATTACTTTATAGGTTGTCACATTTTAGCAACTAAAGATTTATAAACCTTACATTTAAAAAAAAGCAAAATTGTTGTTCAAATTTCTCATATTCAAGTTTAGCTCATGATTTCAGGATGGCATTTTTACAAAGATATAAGTCTACATAACTCTATACAGAAAAATTTAGAATTTTGAAGTTGCCTACCATAATAAAGTCTGGTTATATGCCCATTGCACAGTTAGTACCAGTATCACAAGTTAACATTGTTCTTGCGTTTGAATAAGAGTAATGATATTTTCAATAACAAGGAAATGTTAAATTGGCTGTTTTAAAATACTGAGTTTCCCCATTTATAAGTTGAATCTAAAATTATTTTGTTCACCATATTCTTTGATAAGATTCTATTCTTTTAAAAATTATTTAGCACCTATTTTTGGGGGAATAATATGATCTCTATATGTTCTTCCAGGATGACCAAAACAAAGCACAATTTGCTTTATTAAGAGCAGAATTAATGTGTTAATAAGACAGTGATTTTTTTTATTTAACCTCAGCTGTAAAACATAAAGCAAAACAAAAACAGACATATCTGGAAGTTTCATATATGACAAGACTGAAGGAATTATACTCCTGCAGTAGATCCATCCTCTTCTTTCTTAAGAGTTATACTTGGGATAATGCACTTCTCTGTTCCATAAAAGAAATTCCCACTGAAAGTAGAAAAAGAATAACCCCTGCCTTTCATTATGACCCATCATATCATACCCTGTACATTTTGAGTAGACAGATGAGGTGAAATTTCTACTTTTCTTTCATATCGTAATAAGTCAACTTTAAGATCACCTATATTCTTAGGCAAAGGTTTAGTAATTTCCAGTGCTGAAACCTTTAATCATTCATCGTGCCTGTAACAAAAAGATAGAACTTATTTCAAAAATAGCCATCTTGTCACTTGGACTGAGGAAAGAAATCCACAATGTTAATAGATCACAGTGACAGTTTTCGTGGTCAGAAATAGGACAGAGGCAAAAAAATAAAGTACTGTTTCCATTTATCTTTCTTAGTAGTATGGACAGGTAGAGGGAGAGAGTCTGAACATGCAGATATTTCACTCTGGGTAAGAACAAAACAAAACAAAAAGAGTGTTCGATTTTATCCAGTGGTTTAAACTTTATGTTGACAGATAATGGAACTATTTTTTTTTGTCAGCTCTAAAGAAGATTTATCCACCCATCTAATCTTTTTTCATTTGCTTATTCTTCAATAAGCACTTATTGAACACTTGTATTATTTCAAATACTGTGCTAGTCAATGTTTTTCTAAGAACGAAAAAGATTATGCTAGCTATCAAAAGAAAGTACCCAAACTATATCAGCAAACAAAATATTAAAGATAAAATTTAGGAATGAATTTTAGTCAAAACAAATTTATCTAAATATATGGTGATGATTGCTTACAGAGTCCATACATATATTCAGCGAAACTGACAGATTTTTACATATTCTACTGAATTAAATATTAGGCTATTGAAATCATCTAGAGGGAAATTATATAATAACAGATTCACTAAGAATAAAAAAGGAAAATACTGAAACAAAACAATGTTTTATTAAAGATCCTTAAATATCATACAATATTTCATAACTTGTTATTACTGCCTTGATGTCTTACAAGGGATAAAATATATGGTATTATATTTTTAGAAACTTTAGTCTTTAGTGAGTTTCCCTAATGCCATTAAATGTTGAAGGCATTTTACATTTTAGAAAATTTTATGCAATCACAATTTACGATTGTCTATTTTTAGTGAGCCTATTAAACCAACACTTACTATGAACTTCACATAAAAATATACCAGATCTTAATCAAATATGCATTGATCTTCCATACTACAATCAGTCCATATGAAAGGGCTGTGGTTATCTCAAATCTCATTTTAGAAATGACAAAAAAAAAAGTTAAAACTTTTCCACTTGAGATTTAAAGATATGGTTTTTTTTAGGAATGGTGCTTCTCTAAGGAATCATTAATAAAGTTTCTGTAAATTCTTCAAAATTCTTGAAGAATGAAAATAGAAAAACAAAAAATCAAGCTTAAGATTTATTGAGCATTCACTATATATGATGTGCATTACACTAACGAGGGAAGTGAGTTTTGTTGTTTTCACTGTTAGAGATGAAAAACTGAATTTTCGAGGATTAAGACTTTAATACTGTCCTGTATCCTGACTCCAAAGACATGCTTTTGACCTCAAAGCCTATGTAGTTTTTAATGCACTACTCCCTCTTTACATTGCAGAGATGTTAATATGAAGCCTTCAACACAAATTTCCACAAAGCACGCTAATATAAATGGCAGAAGGAGAATTAAAGCCCAGGCCCTCCACCTTCAAGCCCAATGCACTTTCACTATAACTAAAACTTTATTAATAGGACAAATATTAAAAACATTATACCAAATAATCATTAAGAAAAGTTGTTAATTTTCTTATAAGTACTATCTTGAATAAAAACCTATTTCTATGTATTAAAATCAATCATATATAAATATATATATGTGTGTGTGTGTGTGTGTATATATATATATATATATAGATATATAGATATATATAATTTTATTAGTTTGGCAAATTTAAGATATTTACATAAGAAACTTGTGAAGAATGGGGCCCCTGGGTGGCTCAGTTGGTCAAGTGTCAGACTTTGGCTCAGGACATGATATCATGGTTCATGGGCTGGAGCCCCACATTGAGCTCTGTACTGACAGCTCGGAGCCTGGAGTCTGCTTTGGATTCTGTGTCTCCCTCTGTCTCTGCCCCTCCCCTTCTCATGTTCTTTCTCTGTCTCTCTCTCTGTCAAAAATAAATAATAAACATTAAAAAATTAAAAAAAAAAAAAAACTTGTGAAGAACTTAATTTAATTTTACTGAATTAGTCTTAAAATACCTCTCTGGTCATTGAGAGAAGATTCACATGTACAGTAACCATTAAGCAGATTCTTACAGAATCTATTTCAGGCTGAGTGGGTCATATAGCATTTACTCTTCTTTATATCTATTGATAATTAAAATAGTGGATGAAGAGAGAAGAGGAGAGAAGGAAGGAAAACCCTCCATAGAATAAAACATTACAGAGATTAAACCACCATACTTTTCTCTGTGGCGCCTTAGGATATGTGAATATTATTTTATTTTTCATCAAAAAGATGTACACAACATTCTCAAAGGTCTATAGAGCATTTTTATAGGAATATTTTATATATATTACATGTGGGAATAGCATGGTAAATGTGAAGTGAAAATATCAGTTGTATGAAACAACTTAGGTAAAAACAAAATTAAACATTTATTCACACGCATTTGTTTATTAAAGATGATTTAGAAATAATTAATGGAAGGCCTAACTCACTTATCTTCCTAAAATTGAATCTCATTTATTGAGGAACATAATTTTCTTTGACCATGATGATTCTTACTGAGAGATTTCTAAAACAGTAAGGTTCTGTTATAAAAATATATTCCCTATGGCAGAATGATTAATATGGGGAATTCACTATAATATCAACTTCACCATTGTCAGTGCTTTCAAAGAATGCCTTTTGTTGATTAATCTGCAAAATGAAAGTAATGTTTTGGGGCACCTGGGTGGCTCAGTCAGTTAAGCATCCGACTTTGGCTCAGGTCATGATCCCATGATCCATGGGTTCAAGCCCTGCACAAGGCTCTGGGCTGACAGCTCAGAGCCTGAAGCCTGCTTTGGATTCTATCTCCTTCTCTCTCTCTGTCCCTCCCCTGCTCATGCTCTGTCTCTGTCTCTCAAAAATGAATAAATGTTTAAAAAAATTTTTTTAAGTAAGGTTTTAATTTTAATGTCCACATGGATTCAGAATTCTCTCTGATAGAAAATATATATTCATTAAACTGGGTTCTGTTTAATTTTAATTCTTATTCTATATTGTGTTGAAAGATATATTTTCAAATAACATGTGGATTTTCATTAACATTTGCATGAACTACATGTAGAGATATAATGGCTATCATGGCACATATTCCATAGGTAAGCAATGTCAAAGCATTATACACTATTGAAGAAAAAAAAACAGTACCAATCAATTATCATACCACCTATAGATAGTAGTTATTAACCCTTCTCATATTTTAAATTTATTTAAGAATCTGAAGAAAGACACCCACACATAACTCCAAATTTTGTATATGAAATCTTGTATTCAAAGAATCCATAAACATTTTAGAGCCCCCTTTGGCATAGATCAACAGAACTCATAGCCTAAATATTAAAAACTAATATCCACGATAAATTGATTATTCAATGAAATTGAATAAAAAAATTGAATTATTTGGAAAAAATGAGGAATGATATCTTAATTCCAAACCTTCAATTAAATAAAATTCCATGGATTAAATAATAAAATTACATTTTAAAAAGAGAATGCATGCTATATTTCTAGGACTACTATCTGTTGAAGGATTATTTTTCACCTTTTAAAAATTAACTTTATTGAGGCACAATTGACATGCAACAAAATACTTGTAAGTGGATCAGATTTGCCAAATCTACACATCTGTGCAAATAGCACCATAACCTATTTCTATCACCCCACAAACATCCCTCATGACATTTATAGGCAATCTCCTCTGCTCTTATTCCCAGATTCAGTAGCCACTACTCTGCTTTTGGTCACTATAGATCAGTTTTGCCTTTTCTAGAATTTCACATAAATGGATGCCTTGTATTCTCTCATGCCTGGCTTCTTTCAGTCATCATAATGTTTTTGATGTTTGTTCATATTATTTTACTATAGTATTTATACTCTTCCTAAACATAAAAGTATCTTTTTTTCTTATTTAGAGTTTTAATTTTAATTATAGTTAGTTAACATATATGGTAAAATTGGTTTCAGGTATGGAATTTAGTGATTCCTCATTTGCATACAATACCCCCTGTTCATCAAATAAGTGCCCTACTTAGTACCCATCATCCATTTAGCCCATCCCCTGCCCACAGTTTGTTCTCTATAGTTAAGAATCTCTTTGGTTTGCTTCCCTCTCTTTTTTTTTCCCCTTCCCTGTGTTCATCTGTTTTGTTTCTTAAATTCCACATATGAGTGAAATCATATGGTATTTATCTTTCTCTGACTGACTTATTTCATGTAGTTGCAAATGGCAAGATTTCATTCTTTTTTGAGGGCTGATTACATACCATGATCAAGTTTACTTCCAGGAAAGCAAGTATGACTCATCATTTATAGGTCAATAAATGTAGTGCATGCTATTAACACACTCAAGAAAAGTCACATAATTGTATCAACTGATTTATGAAAAACATTTGACAAAATTCAACACCTATATAAAAACTAACACAAAATGGATCATAATATAAGTGTTAAGTGTAAAATTATAAAACTTTTTTTAAAAGCACTGGAGTGAATCTTTGGCATTCTAAATCTAGCCAAATAGTTTTTAGCATTGCCACCAAAAGCAGGGTCCATAAAAGTGAAAACTGATCAATTAGATGTCATCAACATTTTTAAAAAACAACACATTTTTCGTCTGGGAAGTAACCAGTTAACAGGATGAAAAGACAAGCTACAGACTGGGAGAAAATATTTGCAAATCACATATTAGGCAAAAGGGTAATAAAAAATAACAGTAAATGATGAAAGAATGCAATTAGAAAATGAACAGAAACATGAACAGACATTTCACCAAAAACGGGTGGACAGAAGGCAAATAGCACATACAAAGATGCTGAACATCATCAGTCAGTAGGAAAATACAAATGAAAATAATGTGAGATATTACTCCATGTCTATTAGAATGGCTTAAATAAAAAACTGAACACACCAAAAAACTGGAGAGAATGCAGAATAATTGGATCACTGTAACATTGCTGTGTATGTGTATTGCCCCTATGAAAAACAGTTTTAAATTTCTTAAAATACTAAGTATGCAACCAAGCAATTGTACTCCCGTTGAATTTATCTCAGAAATGAAACACACACACACACACACACACACACACACACACACGTGCGCACGCACACACACACACACACACGACTGTAACACAAATGTTTACAGCAGCTTTATTTGTAACAGCCCAAACTGGCAAACAATCTAAATGTCCTTCAGTATGTAACCCTGCAGTGGGTGAATGGTTTAATATACAGTGATATATCCATACCATGGAATATTACTCAGCAATAAAAAAGAATGCACTACTGATATTCACAACAACCTGGATTAATCTCCATACAGTTAGATTGAGTAAAAGAAAAAGCTAATCACAAAAGGCCACCTATCATAAGATTCCATTTATATACATTTCTTGAAATAATACAATTGTAGAAAGGCAGAGTGGATTAGTGTCTGACAGGGGGTAAGGAGGAGGTAGGGAGGAAACAGGGTTGTGGCTATTAAAGCACAACATGAGGAATTCTTGTGATGGGAATTTTCTGTTCTGACTATGTTAATATCAATATTCTGGGAGTGATATTGCACTTACTGAAGGAAGGCATTAGCATTGGTGGAAACTGGTTAAAGCGTGCTTGGGATATCTCTATTATTTCTTAAAACTGCATATGAATCTACAATTATATCAAGACAGAAAATTTAATTTAAAACTAAAAGGCAATGTGGAAGTTAAAAAAATAAGAAATAGAAGCAAGAATAATCTAGAGAATATGTATGTTTTCAATTTAAAGTGCATAGGAGACATTTTATAAAAATTTAAAATGTTGCTTAAGGTTACCTAGTGAGATTATAGATTCTTCCCAGTGAATAAAGACTTTACATTGTTTTTCCAGATCTAAAATAAGTAAAGTTTCCTTAAATAATTTTCTATATAAACATTGTTTTTCCAGATCTGAAATAAGTAAAGTTTCCTTAAATATTTTTCTATGTAAAACCATACACAAAGATAGCCCATGAAGCATATGCATAAAATATTTTCCAGAAAATTAATAGAAAGATGTGTATATTTATACCTTTTGCATGAATAACCCCCATTTATAAATAGCAAAAATGTAGACTCATCCATTTATTCATTTGTGTTACAATTTAAATTTATTTTATGCCTTCTTTCAAGGAGATTTTCAATTTAGGTAAACTTACATTTAGTTACTCATTTAATGAATAGTTTGTTCCTTTGCATTTTTAGGGCACTGTATTTAAAACACATAATATAAGTTCACAATGTATTTTATTACTTACCAAATTAGGAAATTAAGCAAGGCCTCACTTTTCAGAGATAGTTCTTGGACCTCTTGTGGCATGGTTAAATATACTAACAGTTATGTATAGGCCTCCAAAAAAATACCAAAGTCCCAACTTCCATATTCTAATGCTTCCAACCTGAACTCTTCAAGAAAAATAATTTTGTTAGAGAAACTTCATAACTGCTACTGCTGTTAATGAACTATTATTTGGTAACCTGTATGCAGATGACAAAAGCAAAACAATCACAGGATGTGGCCTAGTGCATGAAGTTGCTTACAGTAATTTTTTAGTTTGGGTTGTATTTAGATATTGTGAGTCAGCAATTTTAAAATATCACTGCACGTAAAAAATCCTCTAGGAATCTTGTTTAAAACACAGTTAGGTGGCTCTTATTGAGGTGAGCACTGGGTGTTATAGGTAAGTGATGAATCTGCTCCTGAAACCATTATTTCACTATGTGTTAACTAACTTAGATTTAAACAAAACAAAACAAAACAAAACAAAACAAAACAAAACAAAACACAGGTAGTTAAAATGAGAAATAGTTTATAGAAATGTAATTTATTGTGATTCTTTTAATCATTCTAAACAGATATTTATTTAATACATAATTTTATATTAAAGATTCTACAATCTTTCCAAAATTATGTTTAAGCCCCAAGCCCCCAAAAGAAGGGGTCCATACCTAACTGCGTGCAACCAGGTACATGGTGTGGGGTCTTCTCCACTGCCGGTGCATAACTCTGGCTGTTTCATGGTTTCTTTTGCAGAGTATTCAGGTCCTCCAGCAGAATCTCTGAGGAGATTTCTTTCATGTGAGCAACATGTCTACCATCTGGCTAATTGAGATGTTACCCTCAGCCTCTCCGTTTCTAGTCCCCCCCCCCTTCATTTGGGATTGTATTCCTTTTAAGATTACCTTTCCTTGGGAGTCTTCTCTAAATCTCAGAATTACATGTCTTTGCCCCACCATCAGTGGACATGCAGCTTTTTCCATAAGCAATGCTGTCTATCCCTGCTGTACCATGCCAATGCACACCTAGCCACACCGTTAGACATTTCAGATGTGTATGATTCATTCATGTATCCACATTTGGAGGATAAACTTGTAAGTAGTCCCATGATAGCATCCTCACTTATTTTCAGGATAGGAAAATATTGTTTGCCTTTTCCTGAGTGAGACTGGCTACGCTTTCTGAGGAAGTCATCTTCATAGTTTGGGGCAACTCTATTCTTACAGAGCCTAGCTATATAGAATGAGGTGGTCCCTGCTAACCTATTTCCTCATCGCACTGTGCCTGTGTGTTACATGATGCACTCCTAGTAGCTGGAGTGTTTACAAAGTATTAAGTCAGCATTTGAGGACTCAGACAATAGCCAGACAAAAACACTCCAATTTTAATCACCTATTACATGTGATTTTAACAAGATATTTCCAGGGTATTTTCATATACATTGCAATTTAAAAATTACTCAGAAATGCAAAATATATCTTAAACTGAAAATTACTTCTCTTTAAACTCTTACTAAAGATCACATCCTTTTAGATTTTTGCTTTCATCATCAGTTATAGGGCCTAGCAAACACTACGGATGTAATAAATACTATTTCTTATTATTAAGTTTTTCATAATCATTTCTCTTTTTACACAATTGTTCAAGTTGCAAACATTTGAGTCTGGAATTTAGAACTTCGGTGTATCTTAGTGAGTGATTTTGCCTTAATTGCTGATTTTTGTTTTGTTTTATCAACGGCCCAAAGGTATCAGCAGAGAGATCAGAACCACCTGCTACTTCATACATTGGCAAAAAGAGATAACTTGTACAGAATAAGTTCAGAGGTAATGAAGAAAAATAATGTTATTTTGAGCTGACCACTAAACTCCTCCACTCTGTCCCATTGAAATGATTACATTAGCAATCCTGTCAGGAGTTTTGGTGTACAGGAACATTGCTAGATCATCTTTGCAATCTTGTCCTAGATCTGAGAATGCTTTAAGTTTTAAAATAAAATATACATGGATCCCAGCTTTTGTAAAGTGCTATTGATCTGCTTGAAAGTAACACTTATGACTCATATCCTTCACAGTTTTCAAGAAAATATGAATCTTCTATAAATGCACTTAGTGTAAAAATAGTTCAATAAGAGAAAAAAAATAAGTAGTTTTTCAGAAGCCTGAGATAGATTTATGCTATTTTTGTTATGAAACTAAGGATTACATGTTTGTAATTCACAATTAGTTTGACATAGCAAGTTAAGTCAATAAATGAAAATGACCGATTTCTTAATATGACAATTAATGAAGCAGTTGGATTGCAATATTCATTATTGAAGCAGCTTTTCCCAAGATCATGCATTACAACTTCTACCAATTATTTTCCTTTCTCTGGGACCTCATTAACTTGAAGCTTCAAAATCCTCCCCTGCAAAACAGAATAGCAATAGGGCTGCTTTCTTTTTTTTTTCAACGTTTTTTTTTTTTATTTATTTATTTTTGGGACAGAGAGAGACAGAGCATGAACGGGGGAGGGGCAGAGAGAGAGGGAGACACAGAATCGGAAACAGGCTCCAGGCTCCGAGCCATCAGCCCAGAGCCCTACACGGGGCTCGAACTCACGGACCGCGAGATCGTGACCTGGCTGAAGTCGGACGCTTAACCAACTGCGCCACCCAGGCGCCCCTTGGGCTGCTTTCTTTTATGTATTGTTTAGATAATATAATGCATGTCAAGACTAGGAAAGTTACCACTACAAGTGTCCAATGAAGTAGGGATGGTAACAATAACAATGATGATTATTGATGAAGATAATTGCTTCAGGGTTTCACATCAGTTCTGAATTTATACTAAAACTGAAATGATGAGTTACCATCAATAAGCAGAAGAAATGTGATTCCTTTGCCTGAAAGAAATGCTATACTGAGCAAACAAACTTCATTCCATACAATAACACATTAGTTTTGTATGTTCCATTTCAATATACGCGCTGTGAAGTAAAACCAGATGCTGCTACTATCATTGCTGACTCATCACATTTGGACCTTTCAAGACAGTTAAATGGACAACTGGATTGAACAGAGACTATGAAATAAAGGAGCAGTTCCTCACTAAAGGCCATATTCTACACTTTCCCAAAGATTGTTTTTTTTTTTTATTTTTTTTTCAACGTTTATTTATTTTTGGGACAGAGAGAGACAGAGCATGAATGGGGGAGGGGCAGACAGAGAGGGAGACACAGAATCGGAAACAGGCTCCAGGCTCCGAGCCATCAGCCCAGAGCCCGACGGGGCTCGAATTCACAGACCGCGAGATCGTAACCTGGCTGAAGTCGGACGCTTAACCGACTGCGCCACCCAGGCGCCCCCAAAGATAGTTTTAACAAAAAAATCAAACAAATACATCCAGTAATTGGAAGACTGAATATTTCAAATTGAAGAAAGTTCTGAATCTACTCTTATGTTTGGCTCCAGAAAGTATTCCTTCATGTTCTGTTCAAGCATTTGAATTTGTTTTAAAATATGCAGGATAATGTAGCTTTTTTTTGGAAATTAAAGAAAATTACCAATTTTATAAAACAAATCTTGCCAATCAGACCATTTTAAGGACCACCTTAAATATTAGAAGTCTGGAATTTACTGCTCTGGAACAATGTTTTTGACTATTCAAGGAGCAAGATTCCCCAGAAAGATTATTTGAAACCACAAAATTATGATTTATTGGTTTTGTGACATGATAAAGACAAAAAGTGTATTCTGCAATTTAATTCCTCAGCTCAGCCACTCACAAGTCCACTTTTACTCCTTCCTGAAAGCATTCAGCAATGAGAGAAGGCATGCTGGGGAGCGGGGCTCCTGCTCATGAACCATGATATCATGACCTGAGCCAAAGTCAGACACTTTACCAACTGAGCCACCCAGGAATCCCAGGAAGGCATGATTTTATTCACTACAGTTTTCCTTCAAGTCTGTGGATAAGATAAACTGAGTGACAAGGAATGGATGATAGGTAGCTTTCTGTATCACCTAATCAAGAGTCAGAATTGCCTCTCAGCTCTTTTCTGTGAAATAATATTTTATGGTTTAGCATGGGAAATAATTTATTTCAGTCAAATAGCAACACCCTTTATTTCATGTATGTAACTGGTGCTTCCTTGATATTTCACAATGTAATTTCTCAGTCTATGTTACAAAACTCAATGCAATGATAGTCTAAAATAAAACTAAGTCATTTTTAATGTGAATTTTTGTGCTACAGAGAACAAAAAAGTACGAATTTAGCCCTCATATATTTGACCCACATATTCTGTGAGGTCATTCATAATTTATAGATCCGTGGTTCCATTGATATAATTAGCACTGACAATAATACTACTGGATTAAGTGATTTCCTGTTGCATATGTCTCATCTGATTTCTCCAAGAACAATAATTCTCCTTGATATTTCAAGTGGTTTTATAAATTCTTTGTAATAGAGTTACTTAATTTGCCTGTATTTGCTAATAGAGTGCTAGGATTGGGGTAAACAACTTGTCATTTCAAATTAAATCTCATTTTCAGATATACATAATTATATATATATATATACACATATATGTATATATACATAATTATATATATACATTTCTTTTTTATCTACTCATGCAAAATCATCATGCTTGTAAATCCATTTTTCTAGGTAGATACAAGCTCACAATTCTTTAGTCAAACACACAATTGTTTTTACTGTTTGTTGATATTTTATTTGGAATTGAAATATTATTTATGTTATTTTTTAGTTATAGATACAACTGTGAAACACTATTCGATTTTTTTAAATTTTTTTAATTGTTTATTCATTTTTGAGAGACAGCGAGAGTCAGTGCCTAAGTGGTGGAGAGAGAGAGAGAGAGAGGGAGACACAGAATCTGAAGCAGGCTGCAGGCTCTGAGCTTTCAGCACAGAGCTTGATGCAAGGCACAAACCCATGAACCGTGAGATCATGACCTGAGCCAAAGTCAGATGGTTAACCAACTGAGCCACCCAGGTGCCCCCACACTATTCTAATCTTTTAAGTGAAAATGTAACCAGGAGCCAAAATAACAACACAAAGAACTCATTAAAACAACAAAAAAACACATGATCTAGAAATATGATGTTAATTACATATTGATAGACGATGTTGAGATTAGTTGATAAACATACTATTTCTTTCTTTCTTTATTTGAGAGAGAAAGAGAGCTACTAGCGGGAAGGGGAAGAGAGAGGGGAGAGAGAGAATACCAAGCAAGCTCTGCATTGTCCGCACTGTCAGCACGGAGCCTGATGCAGAGCTTGAACTCACAAACCAAGAGATCATGACCTGAGCCAAAGTCAAGAGCTGGACACTTAATTGACTGAGCCACCCGGGCACTCCTATAACGATGTTATTCTAATAGTTACTAAGTTCGAGAAGAAGCCACAAATATCCCCAGTAATTTCACAAAAATTCAAATACGATAGAAAGCAAATATGCAAATATGTGTAGCATTACTAATAAAAAATTAACTGCAAATTAAAATAGAAAACCAAATATTTATCAGTATACCATTCTGTAAATTGTATATGTATATATATGTATACAGGTATATAAACATATATATACACACATACAGACACACACACATATATATATATTCATCAAAAACTATCACTATAGCATTATTGTTGAATGTGTGAAGTAGAACTATCATTTTAAAGGGCTATTTGGTTATGTTATCAAAAGCCACATATCCGTTCTTGCCATTTCACTGAGAAATACTCTTCTACAAATTTAATCCAAAAAAAATAAAAATCAGAGATGGGAACAAAGATTTAGGTAGAATAAGCCTGGTAACATGCAATGGCAAAGAGCAATGTCCAAATTAGAGTGTTTAAAATAATCTATCACACAAACAATAGATATTACCAGACAAATAAAAAAATCTTAATAATAAAAATATATTAAATTATGTTAATAATGCCAGATACAATGTGCAAAAAAATTATTATATAGAGGTATAAATGACCAAAATTTACAGCTGAAGAAATATATTTCTATGTTTTTATATCCGCATCAATGCTTTATTTAACATATTTATGCTAAATACATAGTAACAAAATGTTTACATTAGTCATTTTTGGATGGAATATCATCAACAGAGTTTACACATGTGTGGTGTTTTCTAACATGCCTTTGCTGAATTGCTACATTTACAGATAAAATAAATAGTAAGAAACATATTTCTGTTTTTCACTAATATGTATGTTTAATTTCTTTATATTAATTTTTTTATTTTCATGCAATGGACAGAAGGAAATTCACACATTCTCATTCTAATAATATTTTAAAGAGAAATGTTTACTCAACCTTTACCTGGATAAAAAGCAAAAAACATAAAAATCAACCAAGGAAATTAGTAATTTCAGAGGCAGTGTAAAATTAGGAAACAAAGTACATTATCAAGTGTGTTTGTACCCTTTCTATTTTGCTCATAATTTATATTTATGTTAAGTTGTTTAAACTTCTAAAACATTTGAAAATATATAATAATATATGTTATATTATACAAATTTGTGTTATATATATGTGTATATACACACACATACACACTGTATTACTATCCATTTTCTTTTCATAAATAGCAAGGGAAATATGTCAGTATGGTGGATGAAAGAAAAAAAAAAGAGAACGTTGATTCAACTGATTTCAGAAGCCACCACAGTATCTTACAGAAAAATTGTAGTTTTCACTCTGGGTGACTAAACATTTGACCCTTTCTCCTAGCAATTATCAACATATTTCACACTTAGAAGAGCAAATGAACTTGACTATTGCAAATAGCATCACATTAAAAACCTGTACTTCAATCTGTCCAACTAAAATTAAATCAGCAATTACCTTAGTAATAGAAATTATATGCACTTTTTATGTTAAATATTTGAGTGTGGAACCTCTTTTAGATATTCATGATTATACTCATTACTCTTGAAACATTTTTGATGATGAGTCTTTTGCTTAATCAGAACTTAACTAAGCTGAAGATGAATAATTGGAGCTAGTATAAGCAGGTAGCATAGAGTCAGGAGAAAGTACTTGGACCAATGTTGACTCCGTGATGTTATTTTGTGCACATCTTCATTGATAGCATCCTCTTTACATAACAGTAATGAAATGTGTTAACTGTCTCATTCTCTGTGTAACCGAAACCAGTGGGGAAACTTGTCAAAAGGGAGTAAGTGTATACCATATGGGCATACTGCCTTAGGAAACTTCTATCTGGAACTGAAAATGTTTATCTTAAAGTTGATTGAAGAACATTAGTTTAGAATAAGAAAATCTTAACATTCTGGGTGAAGTAGGTAAGGTAATTAGACTCTGATCTTCAATGTCCTTATATATGAAAGCATAAACTTTGACCAACAAACAGCAATAATTTTAACAATCTATTCTTTTCAGGTCATCATCTGTAAAGGCTGCAATCCTCCATAATAAATCTCATCTGGAAAGATGGTTTCTCAGGTAAAATACATAAACTTGACAGATTGCTTAGGTAAGCAAAATGAAGTTTCATTTTACTAACAGTACAGTCAATTTGTAAAAATGCAGTCAGGCAAGAGTACTTATGATATATTTTGGAAAGTAATTCATTGAAGAGAAAATGAATGACTTCCCCTGGGAAGGAAAAAACTCAACTGTAGACTTGCTCACAAAAAGTACTAAAGAGGAGGGCACCTGTTGGGATGAGCACTGGGTGTTGTATGAAACCAAATTGACAATAAATTATATTTAATATTAAAAAAGTTACTAGACGGGCATCTGGGTGGCTCAGTCAGTTAAGTGTCACAGTTAGGCCCAGGTCATGATCTCACAGTTTGAGACCCACATCAGGGTCTCTGCTATCAGTGCAGAGCCCTCCTTTGATCCTCTGTCCCCTTTTCTCTCTGCCCTTCCCTGGCTCTCTGTCTCTTTCACTCTCTCTCAAAAATAAATAAACATTTTTTAAAAAAGGTACTAGGAAAACCTGAACACCTAAAAATAACTTCATTAAATTTAACTATAATAAGGCAAAAAAAAAAAAGTCTTGCCAGTCTTAATAGTGTCTGCAAAGCAGGAAGTTAAGACTGGGTATTTATAGAAAGTTTGATCTGGGTTCAGAAACATTATGATGAGTCTTTGAAGGTGGAAGGTAGGTGAGACTAGGAAGAATCTCTGAAGTAATAGTTTGACTGGCAGTCAAACTGGCAGTTTGGTGAGACTGGCAGTGAGGTGCCAGTGAGGTGACTGGCAGTGAGGTGAGAGAACTGACGAGCCAGCGGATCACCCTTGAAGAAGCTACTGTCCTGATAGAGGACTGTTTGCCAAGGTAAGCAAACTATTTGCCCAGTTTAATTGGTTTAACAGAATTCTTAGAAACAAGTAGGATAACATGCTATTTATTGGCTAATAATCTTATTTACCTGGGCAAGAACTTCATGGAACAGGTAAATCTTATTGCAAAAGTTGTTCATAGGTCTCAGCCCCAATAGTGAGTTATATTGACATGGGTCATCTCAATTTTCAGGACCTAAGTTTCAAGTATGGGTAAAACTTTCTCCTCCAAATGATGCCAACATTTATATTAGTGCATATTTTTCAATAGGGTAGAAAAACTAGTCTTTAATATGGGATTCTAGAAGAGACCTAGAGGCTATATAATATTTGTAAACTATATATATCCACTGGTCTTCCACTACTGGGCAAGGGGGAAACCTCCCTTCTCATTGCTTTCAGGTTTCAATTTGGAAGATCCAAAATGGGGATAACACCCCTGATTGATGACTACTTCACTTATTCCTCCTACACATGGAAAAGTAGAAATAACTGTGGTCAATTTTCTTTAAAAATCTTGTTTTTTCCTGAATTAAAAACTAAAGCTTTTTTGGAAAATACCAGGTATATTTGTTTTAACTGGACCAAAGTTTGATGTGTAAAAATAGATAAGAATGTTAAAAATAAAACAGTTTTCAAAACTTAATCCAACATTAAGTGAAGGTTCATTGATTAGAAGTTTTTACTCTTCATTACTGTCCATTTCCTTTCCTTTTTCTCCTTTAAAAGCCTGGTATGAATTCTCCAACTGTCAAAGAGTATTATTGATTCATATACTTTCAAACTTTTATGATTTAACTTTATTCACTATTTTCAATTTCCCATGATGAAATATTTTAGGTTACATTTTGTACATGCATGGCCAAAGATGATGTTGAGTCAAGCTGAATGTCTCTCTCTATATATATACATTCTGGTATTAAAACACACAGACAAAAACTGCCTAATGACTTAATTTGTCTTAAAACTTTGAATATAGTTATTAGAACTTTCTCTTCAAGAATAGTCATAAAAATTCTCTGGCTATAATATAGAAAAGATATTATCAGCTATTGTGCAGCTTAAAATATAGTATGCCTCCCTTAGAAAGCCATTTGAATTACAAACTTTGAAAGGATGGGTTGGATGTAATTATAATGAAAATGTTGACCATTTGAGAAATTGTTCATTGTTGTACACATGGATTCACATCTGGAAGACACATTTTAAATTATTTGCTTATTTGCAATTTAAAATTAACTGTATATATACATATATACATATAGCTATATTATTAACATAATTGCTTTCTGGCTCATTTGGAATGATATTTAGAAAATGTTTTATTTCTAAAGAGGATGCAATCTATATGTTAAAAGATTTTGCCACTTTCAAAAAATTTTTCCATTGCTCATGTCATATTCCTGGATGCTAAAATAGGCTGGGTGGATACCATGGTTCCTACTTTACACGAAGAAATAGAATCTCGGCAGGATTGAATAATATGCAGCGGAAAATTAACACAGCTCACACATTCCAGACATGAGACTCAAACTAGAGCTTTTGTGTGAATCCAGTGGTTTTCATTGTTTTCAATACACCTCCCTGCCTGTTACATATTAAATTTATTAAGTAAATATATTTTTTTTCATTTGCTTTAACTTACTAGGCATCCAGGCTTTCGTCCCACACAGAAACACTTTTCCTCAGAATTTAGAAGCATATATGAAAGCAAAGAGAACTGAAGGCTGAATACGTGCTGATCTGTGGATAAACTGAAAATAGGATCTATTCATTTATTTTATTTTTTGTTTCATTCATTTAAACTTATTAAAAGGTGTATTAAAAAGTTGTTCATTGCTGCCCTTGTTTCTCTCTAATTCTTAATTTACTTCTATTAGTAGATCTATCACATATCAATGGGTGCTTACTAGAGTTTATAAAGTTATCAAAGTAAGTATTTAAAATATTAGTTACAGTATACAAATAATTCTCTTGCAATGATTTCTATTCCTTTCTATACAAAGAGAGAATTATTCTAATAGCTGCAGGATAGTACTTCTTTAATTTCAGTTGTTAAAATATCCTTTATATGATTGTCCAAGAAAGTCATAATGTGAAAATAATACTGACTCTTTTCATTCAACCAGCATGAAGGCACTGAGATCATTCTTTTTAAGTACAATACCTCTACACTGGAAACTTTTCCTTTTAAGAATTTCACAATCCCAACTCCCCCCAAGAACTCCAAAATTATGAAAGTATGTGTAAGATTCTCACGTCACATTTTCCTAAAATGTGTGATTATTATGCACAGGTTAATAGTAAAAAAATTAATCTTCACCGGAGTGTTATCTTTTACTTGATGACTACATTTGCAGATGCTGGAGCACTTGCTGATATCAATTCATGTATTTTTAAATTTTTGTTTCTAGATGGGTTGTATGGTATCATTTTAATCCCATAAATCAGAGCACCCTTTTTGCTAACATATCCTTCTTTTTCAAATTAAAAAAGAAAACTTTCTTACAACTAATTGTTGGTTTACATTACAGAATAATTTTTAATGAAAAGAGAAAGACAAAGAGAGTCAACCTAATATTATGTCAAGTAGATTTAAAAATACCAATTAAGAGTCTAAACTTATACTCAGTTTACTCCTCAGCTAATTGCAAAGCTCAGTCTCAATTGCCTTGATGTTTATCACTCCTCTTTTTAAATAGCCAACATAGGGGCTCCTGGGTGGCTCAGTTGGTTGAGTGTCAGACTCTTGGTTTCTGTTCATTTCATGATCTCAGACTGGTGGGATAAAACTCCTCATCAGGCTCCACACTCAGTGGAGCTCCACTAACTGTGGAGCCTGCTTAAGATTCTCTTTCTATCTCTCTGTCTCTTTCTCTCTCTTCCTCTGCTCCTTTCCCCTGATCAAACTCTCTCTCTCAAAAAAATATTAAAATTAAAAAAATTTAAAAAGATAGCCAACATTATTTATTAAAAACTCCCCCATTTTCTTGTAAATAGTAGAAATAGCAGATGTCTAAATCTAAATCTGCAGATGTCAGGGTCTACTATTCAGTATCTATACCAGGTGGGCTTAGAGTCTGAAGAATCACAGGTTAATCCTGAGTTAACCATTTACTAGCTGTGTGGCTTTGGGGCAAAACATTTAGTGAATGCATTTCCCCATCTGAAAGAATTCTTGACTTTTACAATAATTATGAAACATGGAAATTGTATTTATAATATTCAATATAATTTGTATTGAATGCTGCCAAACCACACAACAGGAGCTCAATAAATAGTAGTTATAGTGAATGATGTCTAACGTCCATTTTTTTAATGTTCATTGATTTATTTTAAGAGAGAGAGAAAGAGCATGAGCAGGGTAAGGGCAGAGAGAGGATCCTAAGCAAGGATCCTCTTGCTGTCAGCACTGAGCCCAACATGGGGCTCAATCTCATGAATTGTGAGATCATGACCTGAACTGATATCAAGTCAGATACTTAACCAACTGAGCCACTCAGGCTCCCCTCTTCAAGTCCATTTTTTAAATGGCAGTTATTTCATTTTTTTGAAACCTAGGAGTTATAGCTGTTATTTTTCCTAAATACTACCTCAGGAATATCCTATGAACAATCTTACATTGTTTTACAAACTATGGTGTCATTTGACTGATTTTCCCTATAGGTCAGTCCAATGTTAACACAAAAGCTTATTAACATTGTGGTGAATAGGGGCTGGGCATTTTGTCTTACAGATCTGTCTAAATCCAAATGAAAATTGCAAAATATAGCCTTTATATAGCAACATTTTTCCCGATTTAATTTTCTTAATCATTTAAATTATTTCTCATATTTCTATATTTTATGCATATTTTTAAAAGAGTTTAAATCTTTGCTTAGGAGTGCCTGAGCAGCTCAGTCAGTTGAGCATCCAACTGTTGATTTTGGCTTACATCATGATCTCATGGTTTGTGGTGAGTTCAAGCCCTGTGTGGGGCTCTGTTCTGATAGCTCTCTGCCTTCCCCCACTTATGCATACTCTCTCTCTCTCTCTCTCTCTCTCTCTCTCTCTGTCTCAAAAATAAATACACATTAAAAAAATCTTTGTTGAAATGTTCATTGTCACTTTTTTGACTAAAAGCAACATGTTCATCAGCAGTAATTTAAGTCAGAAGAAGATATCCTAGTTAGTGTTAGCTTTAAAATCCCCCTAATGAATTTTCCCTAATACTTAAATTATGTAGTAGGCAGAATTCTAATTATTATAAAGTGATGACCCTGAAGACTCCTGCTCCTGGTGTACACACCTTGTAAAATCCCCTTATTTGAGTGTGAGCCAAATCCGTGAATGGGTTAGGCATTTACTTGATTAGTTCAATTTTGACAAAAGTGTTGGGTTAACTTCCATAATTATGTTACGCAGACTAGCAGAATAGAGAGATTTTCCTCTGGCCTTGAAGAAGTAAGCTGACGTGCTGAGTGAGGCTGTGAAGGAGGTCCCATGGCAATGGACTAAAGGCAAGCTGATAGCGGTCTCTGACCAACAGCTAGAGAGAAAATGGAAACTTCAATCATATGACTGCAAGAAAGTGAACTCTGCCAGTGTGAAAGTGGAAGAGGACCTGAGCTTTATATGGGATTACAGCTTCAAAATTTCTTGACTTCAACCTAGTTAGACTCTGAACAAAGGACCCAGTTAACTCATATCTGGCTCCTGATCCAGGGAAATTATGAAATAATAAATGTTATTGTTTTAGGCAACAACATGTGTGGTACTTTACAGCAATAATAAACTAATACACATTAAGTAAATCATAATGTTGAAAGGATTGCCACCAGTGTGTAAATAAATATCATTCAGATTTGTCATGGGTGCTTGGGCTAAAGAGAACATAAACCCTTGAGACTTACTTGGCAAAACTTTTCCATCAGATGAGGAAACAGACTACTAAGATCTTGACTTAACAAAAAAAAGTATTAATCTTAAGATGGAAGGGGAAAATCTATATTAAGTATGATATGCTATCTACAAGTTGAATTTTTCTTTCAACTTATTTGTCTTTATGCTTACAGTTGAGTATTATACAGAAAACATGGATTAGTATAATAGGCGGCCATAGATGCAAAAAAATGGTTTTAGAAAAAATACATGCATATTTATCTAAATTCTGAAACTTTGAGAATAAGCCATGATGAATTGATTTTTTTTTTATATTTAACATAAAGAGGGGGTTGTGAGGAAGTGTTTGCCCCAACCAGTTGCCCCTCCAAGTGGGAGATTTATTACACAGACTTTGGGGCATACATTATAGGTGCTTTAGAGTTTTATACGAAGAGACCAAAGCCAAGGTATTCCTCCACAGTTGTTGCTGTTGTTGTTGTTGTTGTTGTTGTTGTTGTTGTTGTTTATGCCATTTAAGCAAACAGAAAATAATTTAGAATAGCTGAAATTAGCATTCTGCTTTTGGGAAATTTTCAGGAATGGTAGGAAAAGTTCTGGATGCTTGTCACATAAACTATAAAATATATATAATATCATCCTAATAGGATATAATTTAGAGAGCTAACAGAAATGTCACAGACTTATATTGCTGCTGGAGATTACTAAATGTCATCTGGCTCATATTCTCCTTCCTTTAGGAAAACTTATATCTAAATCTTCCCAGATGACTCTTATTCCTAAAAACACCCTGAGGTTCAGTCGTCTCACTATATATATATATATATATATATATATATATATATATATAGGTTTATAGGTTCCCCTCTGTGAGAAATGTCTCCTTCATATAAACTGTAAATCACCACACATATATTTAAACTTATTAAACCTTGTCATGAATCAGAAATAAATTAATCATATGTTTATGTTGATGAATAATGCTATGTTCTGATTCATATTTAAATCACATATAGATAGAATTCTATTTGCAGTAAATCACTTCATATTTTTAGTGTCAGTATAGTGGTAAGGGTAGTGCTATAAACATGATAAAGACTAGCTACAATTGGTTACAATTCTCAGCCTCTTTGGTACTTGGATTAGGACTATGTAACAAGATCTCAGCTAAAGAAATGGTTGCAGAAATGGTGATAAAAGCAACTTCACAGGCTGACATCCTCCCCCACCAAAAAATAATCCCGGATATCTTCCATACTCTCTTTTTCCGTTTTCATACAGAATGAGTGTAAGTGTATTAGCTATTTATCCTTGTGATTGGTGGCAGCTGCTGGTTGCCACTCCCCAACACCATGAGAGAGTAGCCTATCATATATTGCTAGTCTGGGAAAAGATAAAAAAAATCAAAACTCAAAGTGTGGTTTCTACTGAATATGGATTGCTTTCCCATCATTGTAAAGTCAGAAAATCATAAATTGAACCATCGTAAGTCAGGAACTGCTTGTATTATTAAATATGGATTCTCACTTGGGACCTTGGCAGTGTGCTTTGCTTCTTAGAAGAGAAGTGTCAGTCAGTCTTAATCCCACAGTCAATAGTAGAGGACAAGACTAATATAAGTGGTATAAGATAGCATGGGAATTTAGGTGATAGTGCAGTAATTCAGAGCTGATGAGCTTGTGGCTGTCTTCACAAAGAATTTAAGCATTACTGACAGGCACGTAGCCTTAAAGGGGTTAAAAGTGTTAAGACTCAGTCCCTAGACAAAAATGTTTGTTGGCTTCAACAAGATTGTCCCCAAATTCATGTCCACCCAGAACCTCACAATGTGCCCTTATTATGAAATAGGGTCTTTGTGATACAATTAAGTTAAGGATCAAGATGAGATCATACTGTATTAGAGTGGACCCTAAATCCAATGAGGGCACCCTTACAAGAGAAAGAAATGGACCCTTAGAGGTATAGGGAAAGAGCTCATCTGAAGACAAAGGCAGAGATTTCTATTATTCTGCCACAAGACAAAAAAATCTGGGGCCACCAGAGGCTGGAAGAAACAAGGAAAGATCTTCCCTAAGCCCTTGAGGGAGCATGGCCCTGTTGACACTTCGATTTTGTCCTTCTGTCATCTAAAACTCTATTGTGAGAAAATATATTTCTGTTCTTTTAATCTACCATGTTTGGGTCACTTTTATGACATTCTGGAAATCAAACACAGAGGGTTTCCAGGAGCCTGGTATATTGGCAAGATCACTGCCTAACACCGTAGCTATTCAAGGTCCTTTCCGCTCTGTAGAGGGAGAGAAAAGTTACCATCAAGTAAGAAGCAGTTGAGTGCCTTAAGAGAAGTACAGACCTTGCAGGAGTCAGGTTTGTTTACTGTCATCCTGGCCTCACCAATTGCTTACTTCTCTGAACCTCAGATACCTAACTTCGAAAGTGAGTAAAATAAACGTCTCTATCTCATAGGTTGTAAAAAGGTTAACTAAAATAATGCACTTTATGCACTTGACACAACTGCGCCTGGTACATTTTAAAGCACTACTTTTACAACTGTTATTAATACTGGCCTAATACTACTTCTACTACTTCTATGGCTGCTGCTACTGCTATATTCCTTCTCAGCCAATCTGTACTTATTTATTTATTTTTTATTTATTTATTTATTCATTCATTCATTCATTTATTTACTAATTCATTCATTCATTCATTCATTCATTCATTTATGGGCGGAGTAGCATGTGAGCTGTGGAGGGGCAGAGGAAGATGGGGAGAGAGAGAATCTCAAGCAGTCTCCTCATTGTGAACATGGAACCTGATGTAGGCTTGAGGGCTCATGACCATGAGATCCTGACCTCAGCCAAAGTCAAGAGTCCAAGCTTAACCAACTGTGCCACCCAGGAACCCCTGTATTTTATTGAGTACTTATTATATAACTCACAATTGGACTAATCTCAGGGATAGAAAAGTAGACAAAGAAGAAAGTTAATTACTGTTCTCCCTGATTTGGTTTGATTAGATTTTTTTTCTGGGAGACTGATGTTATTACATAGTAAGTAAAAGAATTCAATCTATTAGTGGAGAAGTGCTGCTGAAGTGTTTCCCTACACTTTGCCCAAACCTTAGCAATTAGTCACATTTTAGAGACGGCTTTCTCACTTTATCTTCATTTGAGTGTGCCTTCAGTTTTCTGTTGAGCCCCTGACTTGCATATGTATATATTTAACAAAGAGTGTTCTAAACAGAAAGAATAGCAAGAATAGGGGCTGAAAGCGTGAAGTGTACTTTGTATTGTCAACCAATGGCAAAAAGGTACATAGTCAAAGTGAATGGAGCGAGGAAAGGAATAGTAAGCATTAAAGTAGAACAGGTAAGAGGGGGCACATCAGGGAAGACTTTGCAGGGACAGGGGTAGGCAAAGTAAGTAAAGAATTTGGATTTTGTTCTGCATGGTAAAAGGAAGGCATGGAGAGATTTTGAGCATAAAAGCAATATGATATGAATTAATAATAGGATTATTATACCTTAGCCTTTGACAATAAATTAAATGAGGGCAAATATGGAAATGTTAAAACTAGTCTGAGAAGCTACTGAAATAATCCCATAAAGAAATGATTGTGGGGGCACCTGGGTGGTTCTGTCAGTTAAGCATCCAACTCTTGATCTCAGCTCAAATCACAATCTCACAATTTGTGTGTTTGAGCCTCACATGGGGCTCTGTGCTGGCAGTGTGGAGCCTGCGTGGGATTCTGTCTCTGCCCCTCTCCTGCTTGTGCGTGCGTGCCTGCGCACACTCTTTCTCTCAAAGTAAAATAAAACAAACAAAGGAATGAAAATAAATGATTGCAATTGAACCAGGAGCTGGTTAAGAAGTATCAAATTTGAGCTACATTTTGAAGCCAGAGGCAAGAAGGTATTTCTGACGCACTGAATATGAGATATGATAGAGGTGTCAGGAATTACATAAAGCCATTTAATCTGAGGACGTGAAAAATGTAAATTATCATTTTTTCTGAGATGAAATTGAGCATGAGGAGGAATAACAGAAGTTTATTTTTTATACAATGAATCTGAGATGCCTAGAGACCTCCAAATGGTTATATTGAGAAAGTACTTGTTCATTTGAGTTTAGAGATCTCTAAGTTTAAGCATACATTTGAAAGTTTTTTGGTGAAGAGATAGCATGAAAATCCATGACACTGATTAAAAATAACAGAGGAAAAGGTAAATTAAAGGAGAAGCTATTCAAAAGCTTAGCTTTAGAGCAAACCATATTTTTAGAAAGTCAGAGTCCCCTATTTCAGAATATTTATGTTATCTTTTGGACATGCCTAGGCAGTCTATAGATATAAGTAGTTTCCAATGCATCTCATGCACTCAGATATTTAGGAAAATGCTATTTTCCTTCATTTTTTGTAAACTCATTTTCAGATTAGGTTTCTATAATGAGACTGCATTACCTTGATGTTTATTTTCCACTCAGCATGTTAGACTATGGGTATCTTCAAAGGTACCTCATGCCATAAGGAAACTGTATCTACTGTGCTTTCATTGATTTCCTATATAAACAGGTTTATGATTTATTCAGCATATAAACAGGGTACTTTCAGAGACAATCCATAAATATTTCTTGTTTTGAGATTTCCTTTAGGTTTGAAGTCATTGAAAAATCTCTGCTTTTTCGAGTATTTAAAATTAAGGTTTTTGCTCATATTGAACACTTGCCAGGTTATGATGGACCCAATCTGTTTGAATGTATAACCTTTTTTTGTAAAGAATTTATTTGTTTCACAGTTTTTATTTTTCTCAAAGGTTCTATTCCTTCATCCTTCTCTTTGATTGATGTTCTTTTGTGTTCAGAGTTGTTTTTGCAATACTGTCCTTGAAACTTGTTTTTAAGCTTAATCTAAAATGTAGCTGATAACACACATAAAAACATTATGGAATGCTGGTAAACATACAGCATTATCAGAAAACCTAAGATCTAGTCCTAGCTGCTTGCCTTGCCATTTAAAAAAATGTGTGGTTAAAATTACATACCTGAACTCTCTGATCCTGCTTCCTCATTTACAAAAACATTGAATTCAATAATACTGGCAAATCTGTTTTATTGCTTTCCTGCTTTCTTAAAACTTTTACTAAAGTGAAATGTCTAGTTACATAGTCCCAATCCAAATCTAAAAGAGGCTTAGAATTGTAACCAAAGCAAGAGGAATTACAATTAATGAATATCTAGCTGGTCTTCACTACGCCTACTACAGTTCCCAACCACCATACTGACACCAAAAATGGGAAGTGATTCACTGCAGATATAATTCTATCTAGATGTGATTTAAATATGAATCAGGGAGCACCTGGGTGGCTCAGTCAGTTAAGTGTCCAACTCTGGATTTTGGCTCAGATCATGATCCCAGGGTCCTGGGACCCTGCATCAGGCTCCATGCTGAGTACTGAGCTTGCTTGGGATTCTTTCTCTCTCCCTCTCTCTGCCCCTCCTCCACTCACATACTCTGTCTCCCTCTCAAAATAAATAAATAAACATTTAGAAATAAATAAATATGAATCAGAGCGCAGCATATCTCTTCAACATAAAGAAATGATTAATTTATTTCTGGTTCATGTCAAGGTCTTAGTAAGTTTAAATAGATGTGTGGTGATTTATAGTAAATATGAAGGAGACATTTCTCACAGAGGAGGAACCTGTATATATATTAATAGTGAGACCACTGAACCTCAGGATGTTTTTAGAAATAAGAGTCATCTGGGAAGATTTAGGTATAAGTTTTCCTAAAGGAAGGAGAATATAAGCCAATTGACATTTAGTAATCTCCACCAGTCATATAAGTCTGTGACATTTGTTAGCTCTCTAAATTATATCCTATTAGGATGATATCACAATCAAAGAATACTAATTTTAGCTATTCTAAATACTTTTTCCAAATGCTTAAATGACATAACAACAACAACAACAACAGTGGAATGTTACCCCTGCCTTGGCCTGTTTATGTAAACTCTAAAGCACTCACACTGAATGTCTTGAAGAGCATGGTAATAAATACGTCACTGGGTCGGTGCATGTAGTTAGGTAGAAACTAGGCTTGCACTTATTAAACTGAGTAAAAGTACAATGTACTTTGACTTAGTCTCGAAGTTTCAGAATTAAATAAGCCATAATAATTTGGGGGGTGTGCATTTATTTCATTATTATTATTTTTTGCTTGCTGCTTGCTATAGTGATTCCAGTTTTTTTGTATAAAACTCATCTCATCTCTAGTAAAATAAGTCAAAATAATAATAAAAATCCACCTGGTAGGCATTTTCTACTCAGAATTACCCATTCCTTCTTACATTTTATTTTTACATTAAGATCTTAGAGTTGTTTCTATATCTTATGGAAAATTGAACTCCTTCAAGCAACGTATGAGAATATTCGTTGTTCCACATCCTTGTGATCATTTGGATTTTCCATTTTTTCATTTTATCCATTCTGTTGGATTTGTAGTAATTTATTGAATGTGTTTTGAATTTGCATTTTCCTAGATGAATGAAAATTGCACTTTTTTACATATTTATTGGATATTTAGTTACCCTTTTTAATGATTTCATATGTGTTCAAATATTTTGTTCAATTCCAAAGTGTGTGTTCTTTTCATTTAATTAATTTTAAGGAAGCCATTCATTTTTAAGCACAATTACTTAGCAGTATTGTAAGTCATTACTTGATAGAATTCAAGTCAAGATTAGTAGAAAAATCTAAAATAAAGATAGAAGATGGGTGTTGTAAGCATTGAGGTGGCAAATGAGGCCATGGAAATAGATATGATATCATAAAGATAATATAGGGAATAAGACCAAAAAACAGCCCTGTGGGACAACTGGGACCAGAGAAAAGAAAATAAGGAAACAATCCACAAAGCCAAATAAGAATTGGCAAGTAAGGGAGGCAAAGAGAGTCTGAGCCAGCTGCTTCACTAGTCAACATTGCTATTAGAGTAACTGAGCTGAAGATCCTCATGTTCAAATCAAGCTGATCCACCAGCTCTCTACATAGCTTTCAGCAAAGTCTCAGAGAAGTGCATCCAACTCTGTGTACCCTTTGCAAAACTCTGCCCTTTGTTGCTACTACCTTACTGCTACTCACAAACTCAAAACCACAATTTGCATTAGGCACCGATGACATTAATCCCATCCACTCTACCTTCTGTTTACAAGGTGACTATAGAAACAGCAAGAGCACAAGGTTATTTTTCAATATCTGAACCCTAACTCCCCAAGTGGTTCAATCTTTGGATTTCTGTTCATTCTCTTTGGAGATCTGAAGCCTTATGACTTCAATTAGCATATTCTGGATATAATTTTAACTACACTCAGGCATATCTCTAGCCATTCTCCTCTGAACAACTTCACACATAAAAGAGTTAGTAAGATACTTCTTAGGACTTCACCGTGTATGCTTTCTTTTCCCACCAAAAACATTGTAGATTCAGGGAAAGAATCAAAGATTTCTCATAATTGCCTCTTCCATGTACATCCTTCTTTAATACACATAACATCCATAGTGAATGCATTAATATGTAATTTATTTCACATCATATAATGCCGAAATCCCTATAATGGCTTACCATCTCACCCAAAGTAAAAGCACAAGCTCTTTACTACCACCTCCTGTATTTTGATGATTTGTTCCTTCTCTGTCCTGTCTTCTCTGACTCCATTTCCTACTACCCTTTTTGCTCATCCTGTTTTAGCCACAGTGGCCTCCTTGATTTTCTTCTAAACGTTTTATCCCAAGCTGGCTTGTCATGACCAGGAAACTAACAATCTGAAAACACAAAAACAATTTAGCCACATAGACCCCTTGAATTTCCATATATCACTTGAGTTCTTAGCTTCCACTCATCAGGCAGGAGGTTCCCAGACAGGAATTGTAGCCTGAGAGGCAAAAGGTTGTTACAAATCATATTTTATTATCTACTTTCCCCTTCTCAGGTAAATCTCATGGGTAGTACTAAATAATTTTGCATCCCCACATTTCTTTTCTAATCAGTTGGAGCAATATTGAAGATATTTTGTGCAGACAATGGAGGTTTAGTCTTTTCTTTTTCTAAAGTACTTAAAAGTAAATACTGGTTCTCATAAGTGGCATATCTGATCTCACACTGTGGCTTGCTCACATAAATGCACTGAGAAATATTCAGCTAGAGAATTTTTTATTCCAAAATTAAAACTCAGGTGTTCTACACTTTTTAATGAAAATAGTTGATCCTAGAATATAGTATTTTGAGGTAAATTTTCTTAGTTAAATATTCTATTATTTCATATGTTCTTTCAGAAGTAAAACATGGGAAAAGTGTTTATTTTGCTTTGAAAGGTTTCCTTTATCAATTATGTAATATTGAATCTGGAAATCATTCCTTAGGTTCCACTCAAAATGACATCAGGAAAAACACTTCAACAGTACTCTCAGGGGTGGGAAAAAAAAGATTCAAATTCTTGGACATATGGGAAATAATAAATCTCTTTATAAAAGAGCAAAAACTCAAAATATATTAATAAAAAATAAAATAGACTATTTAAAAATAAAAATTAAATTAAAAAAAAGACTATTATTGGTCTAATCTCAAATTTTGAGAGAATATTTTTTTATTTGCTAAAATTTCCTTATTAACTTTATTGGGATCACTGTCTCCTCTAGAATATTTTAAAGTCCTGATAATCATACACTAGGGTTCCAATACAGAAATTAACTTTACTTAACTTGGATCAGCTGCCATACTATGTATGCTATGTCTACTGTAAACTTAAAGCCCAACTAAACGTTTACATAATCTTATCATCTAAACCATCAATTAACAACAGTTGGATCATAAACCGAGATTGTTACCAATATATTGAAATAGGCATGTTATTCATACATCTTATAAAAATCATAGGAAATCTGAGTTTACAACAAAGTAGCTTTATATAACATAAAGAGTAATCTTATAAAGGTTAGCAAAAGAGCTAACAGCTATGGGTACACAAAAAGTGAATACAGTATAATGCTACAGGTACCTGAATACATTTTAGCATTCTTTAGTCTTCTGTACAACTTTTTTACTTGTTGTCACTTTAGCCTTTTATAAACTCAGCTTTACTTAGTAATCCTCTTAATCCTCTTATTTTCTGCTTTCATACTTGTCATATGTCTTCTTTCCTTCAGTGATAACTTTTCTAAAATCATTTTCTAACTCAGTCATGTTATTCTTATTTCTGTTACTAAATATACTTTGGAGTAGACTCAGTGTCTGACTACAGAAGATTCTCCTTAGTGTGTAGTAGACTAAGATATGGATTAAAAATCATGGGTCAAAACCAAGGATAATGAAGTCTTTGGCTACAATGGCAGTGCTTTGACAGGAAGACCATGCTTTCTTTCAAAAATATCCTCCTTCTAATATCTAGTAATTAAACCTCTACAAAAAAGAAATGAGATAAATTTAGAAAGTAGTGATATTAATTACAAAATTCTCTGAAAGGTTGCCAGGAAATTAGTTGCTACAGCTCTGACAGTATGAATGAGTGTATAAATTCAACCATGATGAAGAGTTCAGGTAGACAAACATTAAAGTTTGTTATAGTCCTGATACTCTGCCACATTTTATCTACCTTCACTTGGTAACTTTTAAAAATAAAATATTTGAAAATCATATTTTTACTTTATTTTATATAAATCTTGTCATGATTTAAACTGTATTATATACTTTCTTTGTAAATTTTTGAATATTTGATCAAAACTGAAAGTCTGTAATATCTGTACATGAGATATATTTCTTAATCTTATCAAAACTCACTATAGCTTTAGAATGCATGATATTTAACATAACTGTTATTTACTATGAATTATATCAGACAAAATTCCATTCAAAGGCTTGATGTTATATGTGAAAATCATAGCAATCAGCATAGTGAATCTTGAAGTTAATGACAATGATGATCAATCAATAAACTGTTAAAAATCATGCTCCTTAAGTCAGAACATGGATTCTCTGTACCTCATCTTTGTCAAGTAGAAATGAAAAGAGTAGCTATCTCACATGTTGTGAAGGTTAAATGAATTATAGCAGGTAATATTTAAAACAGCATATGACGCATAATAAATAAACTACTATTAGCTAAGATCAGCATGTTTTAAATTATGCTCCACAAAAGGCAAGGAGAGTCTCTCTCTCTCTCTCTCTCTCTCTCTCTCTCTCTCTCACACACACACACACACACACACACACACACACACACACACACAAATGACATGAGTGAGGAGGGTAAGATAAGAAGATGTGAAAGGAAATCTTCCAGTGGAGAAACTTTTAAGGCTCTTGCAAAATCTACTAACCCTGGTCATTTCTTATCCACTTCAAGTCTACCAACAGCAGCAATGTGATTGTTCTAGAACTTGGACCTAAGCTCTACACACATATATCTAAACATTTTGTATGACACCATATCCTCCACAAAATTATAAACATTTTTTTAATCTTTGCATTAATACTTTGCAGTCTGGATGACTGAAGCATAATTTATCACATTATCACTTGTAACCAAATGGTTCTTTTCCTTTCTGCCTCTACATTTGCACATGAAAAACAATCCCATTAGTATAGTCTTTCATAATAAATAGAGAATCTAAATCAGAGTCCTATTGCTAGGATATAAACTGCAATATAGTGAGAAGCTTGTGTAATTTTAATAAATTACCAGAAGATTTTAAGAAATAATATTTTTATTTATAAAATTATTTATAATATTTATAATATTTATATAATAGTTATAGTATATATAAATGATATAATAATTAAAAATGTTTATAACATTTATATTTTATTTATGTTTACATAAATACTTGTTATATTTAATATTTAACATAAATATATCTATAAATATTAATAATATAATCTTTATATATATTATTATATATTACTTATATATTATATATAACTATATATAATATAATATTTATAATATTATTTTTTCTTAAGAAATAAAATTTCCATTAAATTTGAGAATATTATGGCATCATTGAAAAACTAATGCAAACATATACAGTATAATTTGATAGTTTTGCTTTTTATCTGGTTGATAAATCTGGAGTGATTTCCGTTTACTCTACTTAGTGGTTCTCGGACAAGCACAAAAATCACCTTTGCCTTGAAAATCTGAAAATCCTGTAGAAATCAGTCAATGGATATTTTAGTTCATTTCACTTGTAGCAGTTAGTTCATTCTACTGTATGCCACTTATTAGATGGTACACTAATTATTTGTTTATGTTTCTAGCTACCAAGTAAAATACAAGATCCTCAAAGTGGATCATGCCTACAAGATCATGCCTAGTGCCTGATACATAGTACACATTCAAATGTAGACCTAAAATTTTACAATCTTTATTGCATTGGTCAATTCTAGCCTCCATTTCACGTATGCTTTTCCACAACAGTAGCTAAAAATGCTTTTCCAAAACAGTAGCTAGAATTTCTGTGTAGACCCCCTTTTAATAGTGGTTCTTCTGAATGAAATTATGTATGAATAGGACAGAGTAATACATTATTAATGTTAATGCAAAGTAAAGTTAAATTCTAAATAATTATAATCTTAGGAGAATGTAAGATTATAAAATAAAAACATTTACAAGAATTTCTTTCCTAAATTCTTGTCCTGTATGGTGAATCCAGTGTACATTTATAACCTGTAGTCATTCTTTTATGTTTTCTGTTACCATTATATATGAAATTTTAGTTTATTTATTGTAAAGAAATCTCTCAAGCAATGATGCTTGTTGCCTGTGTAATAAAAAACTTTAACCACCGAACCCCTTATTTACTAAATATTTAAACTGGTTATCCTAAATAATAAATGATAATGAAATTGTCATCTTTTTATTTTGAAGGTATACACTGTGCTTTTACTTTAATTTGTTTTGCTCTATTTTGGGGCGGTTTTTTTTTTTGTTACCCAGAAGTGTTTTGGAATTTTGTGTAAAATGAGCTGATAACTTCAGAATCATTTTTTCCTTAAAAAATGTGCATGAGTGATTTTTAAAAACGTAATTTCACAATTGATATATTAATGTAGAAAATGTTTATATGCAGAACAGTTTTATTTAAAATTTAAAACACTGCAAAAATAAAACATATTGACCTACATAATTTAGTGTAAAGATTAAAGAGTGTAGTGATAGAATATTCTGGTTATTTTCTCCTGTGACTATATATCATTTTTCCCATATAATTAATGCTGTTTTAATTTCCAACTATTTAGCTACCCTCTGTCCTCTACCTACCTAAACATCTAGTCATCTATTGCTTTTCCCACATGTTCCAGTTTTAACTGCAGTCTGGAGAGTTTGAATTGCAAGTCATTTACATACTTAATTATTTACCTAGTTATTTCTTTAAATTTATTTTTAAACTTGCACTATGGATTAAAGGAATTTTGCTATTTAAACTAAGATTATCCATTCCATGCAGTGATAGTAATCATTAAATAGAAAGATCTTTTAGTTTAAATTCCTTTTAAGTTAGAATTGAGAGTAGACTGCTTAATATTTACATAAGAATAGGGGCTCCTGGGTGGCTCAGTCTATTGAGTCAGACTTCAGCTCAGGTCCTGATCTCTCAGTTAGTGAGTTCCAGCCCCCAGTCCAGCTCTGTGTTGACAGCTTGGATCCTGGAGCCTGCTTCAAGTTCTGTGTCTCCCTCTCTCTCTGTCCCTCCCCTGCTGCACTCTGTCTGTGTCTCTCTCTCTGTGTCTCTCAAAACTAAATAAACATTAAAAAAATTAAAATATTTACATAAGAATATAGATAAAACAATTTGATATTTATTTTTCATGAAAATAAGTGATGTTATATATAGAGAGAGATATAGATATAAAACACCCACAGGGTTTTCTGAATCTGCATATAAGGACCTTGAAAATCACCATACCATTATAAGGAGCTGAACAGGATAAATAATTAACAACTGTTCTTGGCTTCATAAGACAAGGGAGGACACAATGCAAACTTCTTCCCCCAAGACTGGAGAGACAGATGGGCAAATACAGAGAGTTGCTGCTTAAGGGAAGAGAAACATCTGAGTAGAAACCTCCTGGAAACCAGTGCCAGGGTAGGAAAATCTGGAACTATAATTGATGAATTGTGGGAGATTCAGTGGGGACACATCTGAGAGTTACAAACTCCAGGCAGATGCAGCCATAGTTGGGGGGAGAAATATTGTTAAAAATTTCCCACTGAGTTCTTTACCAGTTTCTCACAGTAAATATCAGAAAAAAATCCCCTGCTGCTTAGAGGGGTGAGAAGGGTAGAAACCATTTTAAACTCATTCAGAGTACTCTGTTTTTTGTAAGAAGGTCTATTCTGAGGGGAAACTAGTTAGTTCATCATCTTAACCTCCTGGGGTATAGTCAGAGCTAAGGGTGGGAAAATAAAAATACCCAACTCCAGCACCCTCTAGCCATTTTGTCCAACTTAAAAGGGAGAAAATAATTAAGAAGCTCTGTGAAGTTCATAGTCCAAAGGCATAGGCTCACTAAAGGAACCCACATCTCACTACTGCATAACAAAAGCCCTACTTATAGCAATTCCTTTTACCCAGTATGTCATGTCTGGCTATCAAGAAAAAATTATAAGACATACCAAATAACAATACAAAATAAAACAAAGCAAAATAAACAAAAACCCACACAATTTGAAGAGACAGAGCAAGAATCAGAGCCACACATGGCAGGAATGTTGGAATTATCAGAATAGGGAGATACATTATCTATCTATCTATCTATCTATCTATCTATCTATCTATCATTTATTATCTATCTATCTATCTATCATTTATTATCTATCTATCTATCTATCTATCTATCTATCATCTATCTATTTATCTGATATGCTAAGGGCTATAACAGATAAACTAAACAGCATATAAGAAGAGATGGACAGTGTAAGCAGAAAGATGGAAATCCTAAGAGGGAAACAAAACACTAAAGATCAGAAATCTGTAATAGAAACATAAAAATACCTTTGATGGACTTAGTAAACCATAAATGGCTGAGGGAGGAATCTCTGAGCCAGAAGATGTATCAAGAGAACACTCAAAAATAAAAAAAAATTTAAAAAAAGCAAAGAGAGCAAAATCTTCATCAACAATAACAACATCAACTGAATACCCAAAGACAGTGAGACAACCACAAAAAGTATGACAAATGTTTAATGGGAATACTGGAAGGATAAGAAAGAGAAAAAGAAACCAAAGAAATATTTGAAACAATAATGACTGATAATTTTCCCAAATTAATATCAGATAACAAACCACAGATATGGCAAGCTCAGAGAACATCGTCAAGGATATATGCCAAGCAAACAAATAAACAAAACAAACAAAAACAAGTATTCCTAGGCATGTAATTTCCAAACTATGGAATATAAATGATAAAGACAAAAAGCCGGGGTGGGGGGAAGGGTGTGGAGAAAGAAACACCTCACCTATAGAGAAATAAAGATAAGAATTAATTACCTCTGACTATTCAGAAACCAAGCAAGAAGAACAGTGAAATATTTAAAGTGAGAGAAACAAAACCACACCAGTTTAAAATTATGTGCTCTGTCAAATTATCCTTCAAAAATGAAGGAGACACAGATTTTCTTAGGCAAACAAAAATTGAGAGAATTTGTTTGCAGGAAATGATAAAATCTTTAGAAAGAAGGAAAATAATATAGGTTAGAAACTTGTTTATTTTTTTAAGTTTATTTATTTTGAGAGAGAGAAAGAAAGCACAAGTTGGGGGTGGGGGGCAGAGAGAGAGAGAAAGGGAGAGAGAGAATCCCAAGCAGGCTACCCACTGTCGGCGCAGAGCCCAACACAGGACCCAAACCCACAAACCACAAGATCATGACCTGAGCCCAAGTCAGACAATTAACCAGTGGAGCCACCCATAAACTCAAAGCTGTATAAATTTAAGCAGAGCATCAAAGAAGTAGTAACTAAAGACAAAATAAAAACTTTTATTTAATTATTAATTGACATAACAGGTAAGTTTTTGCTTAAAATATTAATACCAACAGTGTATTCAATTAAGTATTCTTATATATGCATATAAAGTACATAACCAAGTCTATGCTTATGTATAAGTAGAATTATGACAGCAATGATACAAGGAATAGGAAGGATAAATTAGAATTATTTCTTATTATAAGGTACATTACTTATGAAGTGGAGGAAATTATTTGAAAGTAGATTTGAATTAGTTACAAATGTATACTGCAAACTCTAGAACAACCACTGAAAAAAATTTTTAAAGTATAATAGATACGCATTTTAAAAAATGGAGAAAAACAGAATCATATACAATGCTCAGTTACAATCACAAATGGCAGAAAGTGAGTGAAAATCTAAAATAATAAAGAAGAGCAACCAATAGAAAACAATAACAAATATGATAGATTTTAATCCAAACATATCAATAATAACTTTGTCAATGGTTTAAATGCACCCAATAAAAACAGATTTTCATAGTGGATGACAAAGCAAAACCCAACTATGAGTTGTCTACAAGAAATGCACTTTAAATGTAAGGACAAATATAGATTAAACATAAGTGAAAGGAGGGAAATACACTATGCTAGGAATAGTAAAAAAAAAAAAAACAGGAATAGCTATATTAATTTCAGACCATGCAGACTTCAGATTAAGGAAAGTTATCAGGGATAAAGACGATCATTACATGAGGATAATGGAGTCAATCCTCCAAATAGACCTAATAACCCTAATGTGTGTATATGTAACAAAAGAGCATCAAAATATATGAGACAAACAAATAGAAATGCAAAAAGGAATAGATTAATCAAGTATTGTAGTTGGTGACTTTAACACCTCTCAGAAATGGACAGATCTATTAAGCAGAAAATGAGAAAAAAACATAGTTGAACTCAAAAACATGATCAATCAACTGAATATATATATATATATATATATATATATATATATATATATATAGCTAAACACAGACTGTGTCATCTGACAACAGCAGAATACAGATTTTTCTCAAATTCACCAGAGCTTTACTCAAAATAACCACATTCTGGGACATAAAACAAACCTTAACATATTTAAAAGAATAGAAATAACATATTCTCATACAACAATGGAATTATTAGAAATCAATAATAGAAAGTTAACTGGAAAAACCCAAAGAATGTAACAACCAAAAAATATACAAAGTAACACACAGGTCAAATAAATCTTACAAGAATTTTTTTAAAAAAATGTATTGAACTAAGTGAAAATGAAAACATAATTTATCAAATTTGTGAAAAAAAATGAAAGCTGGCTTAGAGAGAAAATTATAGCATTGAATGATATATTAGAAACTAAGATCTCAAATCAATCATCTAAGCTTCTATCATGAGAAATAAGAGAGAAGTAGAACAAATTAAACCCAAATTAGTTGGCTTAGATCAGAAATCAATGAAATTGAAAATAGGAAACCAAATAGAATATTAACAAAACCAAAACCAGTTCCTTGAAAAGATCAATAAATTTGACGTGCCTCTGGACAGATTAACAAAGAAAAAAAAAACAGAAAGGACAAAAATTTCTAATATCAGAAATGAAAGAAGTGAACATCATTATAGATCATGTGGAATTAAAAAGATAATAAAGGAAAAGTATGAACAATTAATTCTGTGATCACAATTTGAAAATCTAGATTAAATGGGGAGATTCTCTGGAAGATATAATTTGCTAAAATTCACACCAGAAGAAATAGACAATCTGAAAAGGCATTTATCTATTAAAGAAATTTAATAAATAATTAATACCATTCCAAAACAGAAAGCAAGGGGCAAAGATATGTTCACTGGTGAATTCTATAAAATATTTAAGAAAAATATTATACCAATTCTTTATAATTTCATTCAATGTAAAGAGGCAGAGGGGACATTTCTAACTCATTGTATGAGACCAGAATCACCCTAATACCAAGATCAGACAAAATGTTACTAGAGAAGAAAAGTACAAATTAATATCTCTCATGACCATAGATACAAAACTCCTCAACAAAACATTGGCAAATAGTCTTAATAATCTATAAAATGAATTATATACCATGATCAAGTAGATTTTATTGCAGATATGCAAGTCTAGATTAGCATTTGAAAATCAATTAATGTAAAAAAAGGAAATCAATTAATGTAATCCATAATATCAACAGTCTAAAAAATAAAAAATCATATGATCATATCAATAAATGCCAAAAGAACATTTGTCAAAATCCAACACATTTCACCATAAAAACTCTCAGTAAACTAAGAATAGAGGGGAACTTCCTCATCTTGGTAAAGAATATCTATAAAAAACCGATAGCTAATGTCATCCTTAAAAATGAGAAACTTGAAGCTTTCTCATTAAGATCAGGAAAAAAGCAGGGATATTCCCTCTTTAAACTGTTTCAACATCATATTTGGAACTTATTGCTAATGCCAAAAAGTGAGAAAAGGAAATAAAAGACATACAGATTGGGAAAGATGTCTTTGATGGACAAAGGAAATAAAAGTCATACAGATTGTGAAAGATGACCAAAAGTGTCTTTGGTCACAGATGACATGATCATCTACGTTGAACATCAAAAATAATCAACTAAAATCTCCTGGAACTAATAAGCAATTATAACAAGTTTCCATACTACAAGGCTGATATACATAAATGTTCTGCTTTCCTATATACCAATAAAGAACAAAGAACAACGAAGTGGAATTTGAAATTAAAAACAAACAATTCCATTTAAATTACCATTCCTCCAAATAAAATGCTTATGTATGTATCTAACAAAATATGTGCAAGATCTATATGAAGAATACTACAAAAATCTGATGAATTAATCGCTTCTCGGCCTTTTGGCTAAGATCAAGTGCAAAAATCTGATGAATTAAATAAAAAATAATAATAACCACATAAGTGCAGAGATATTTCATATCCATGGATAAGAAGACTCAATATTGTCAAGATGTCTGTTCTTCCCAACTTTATCTGTAGATTCAATGCAATCCCAATCAAAATCCCAGAAAGTTATCTTGTGGTTACAACAAACTGATTCTAAACTTTATATAGAGAGGCAAAATACCCAGGATAGCCAAAATGGTATTGAAGGAGAAGAATAATGTTGGACGACTTCATTACTCAATGTCAAGCCTTACCATAAAACTATAGTAAACAAGAGAGTGTGGCAATATAAATCAACTGAATACAACTGAGGTCCCAGAAATAGACTCACATAAATATGGTCAATTGATATTTGACAAAGGATCAAAGGCAATAAATTAGAGCAAATAATTGTTTTTTCAACAAATGGTGCTGGAACAACTTGGACATCCACATGCAAAAAATGAATCTAGACACAGACCTAATACCCTCCACAAAAACTAACTCAAAATGCATCATTTTATTTAGACCTAAGTCTAAAACATAAAACTCTAAATCCCCTCGAAGATAACAGAAAAATAAAACCTAGATGAGCTTAGGTATGGGAATGTCTTTTTAGATATAACACCAAAAAAATCCATAAAAAATAATAAAACAAAATACAGCAAAACCTTGGTTTGTGAGCCTAATTTGTTCTGGAAATATGCTTGTAATCCAAAGCATTTGTATATCAAAGTGAATTTCAAGAACAATTGGCTCAGTTGTGATCATGTGATGTTGGGCACCATGTACTACCAGCATCGCACTCACTTATCAAGTTAAAATTTATTGTAAAGGTTTGCTCATCTTGTAGAAAACTCACAGGACAAGCTATTTGCAATCCAAGGTTTTACACTAATGGATAAGCTGGAATTCATTAAAAAAAATACATCTGCTCTGTGGAAGACAATGTGAAGAGGATGAAAGACAGGCTGTGAGAAAATATTTGCAAAAGATATATTTGATAATGAACTCTCATCTAAAATGTGCAACGAACTATCAAACCTCAACAACAGAAATGCAACCTAATTGAAAAATGGATCAAAGACCTGAAGGTACACTTCGCAAAAGATATGCAAGATGCAAATGAGCATATAAAAACAGTTTTGTATCCTACGTCATCAGAGAAATTCAAATTAAAGCAACAATAAGATATTAATACACACTTATTAGAATGGCCAGAACCTGAAGCACCTGCAACACCAAATGGGGTGAGAATGTGGAGGTGGAAATGGAAAATTTCCATTCATTCATTGCTGGTAGAAATGGAAAATGGCATAGCCAATTCAGAAGACAATTCAGAAGATTCTTGCAAAACTAAATATGCCATAAAATCCAGTAAAATATCTCCCAGGTATTTATCCAAAGGAATTTAACACTTATATCCACACAAAAACCTGCACACAAATATGGCTTTATACATATTTGCCTAAATTTCAGAGTATAAGATATCTTCAGTAGGGAAATGAATAAACTGTGGTATATCCAGAAAACAGATTATTATTCAGTGCTAAAAGGAAATGAATGATCAATCCATGACAAAAACAAAACAAAACAAAACAAAACAAAACAAAACCGAAAGAACCCTGAATGCCTTTGACTAAATGAAAGAAGCCAATCCAAAATGGCTTCATATGGTATAATTCCAATTACAATAAAACATTGGTTTGTGAGAATAATTCATTCCAGAAACATGCTTATAATCCAAAGAATTTGTATATCAAAGTGAATTTCAAAAACCATTGCTCAATTGTGATTATGTGACGTACGGGGTCACAAACTACTCATGTTGCAAGATATAGCTCATTTATCAGGTTAAAGTTTATTAAAAATGTTTGTTCTTCTTGCAGAATACTTGCAGAACAAGTTACTCACAATCCAAGGTTTTACTATATATGGTATTCTGGGAAAAGCAAATTTTGGAGACATTAAAAAATAATGGTTTCTAGGGATTGCAATGGTGGGGGGGGAATGACTTTATAGGGCAGTGAAAATATTTTGTATGAAACCTTAAGATGGATATATGTCATATATCTATATATCTATATATCTCATATATCCCAATTCTTAGAATGCAAAACACCAAGGATGAACCCTAAGGTAATTATGGTATGTTAATGTAAGTGTGTCAATTGTAGCGAATATACCACTCTGGTGGAGGATGTTGATAGTAGGGGAGGCTATGCACATGCAGGGGCAGGCAGGGAGTATATGGGAACTCTATCTTCCTTACAGTTTTGCTGTGAACCTTTAACTGCTCTTGTAGGATATAATAAAGTTTTAATTTTAAAACACCCGATACTTATGAAAATAGAATCTCTCACATTTTATTTGCAGAGGTAATACTTTCAATTATGAAACACTGCAAAACTGATAGTGTATGAAATATTGCAAAGGAATGTTTATCTGAATCCCCTGGATTACATATCTGAAACTATACATTTTATCTAACTGTTTTCTTAATGGGGTAGCATATATTTTTAAGATCAGAAATCAGAATAACTAATATTTAACAGTCATAATTTTTGTCACCCTCCAAAATGCCAGGAGAGAATACTAAATTTGCTTAAGTTTATAAATCTACTAAAGAAATAAAGAATATTCATCTGATCTCGAGAATTGAGTAGTGATTAGCCTGGCAAGCCTGACTTGTATTATAGAGAAGAAAAAAAAAATGTATGTCTTAATTAAATGAACACACTACCTGCTTCAAACCCTAGGTTTGGTGGTTGCCTCCCAGTCTTAAAGCATCCTTTTATAAAAATAGTTATATGAAAATAGCCAACTTGGTTATATCTAAGCAATTATTTAAAAATTACCTGAAAAGCAAAGGAGTATTTTTTTTAAACCAGGAAACTAAACCCAATGGAAGATTTTGGATAGCCATTCCAAGATTTCTCAATCCATTAATACTTTACAGGTGATTAAAAAAAGGGATGTGTTAGATATTTTATCATTTAGTACAAATTATATTAATGAGACATACTAATAAGAATGCTAGGATATACCAAACATAATTTGTGTACACGTGCAACTTAAAGAGATCATGTTTCAACATCTACTTTTGTTTTTTCATGGAGAGCTATATATTTTTCAATATAAATTAGGTAATAGTCTCTTTTTCACATTTCTAGCTATAAATTTCAGTTGTGTTTTTGATACATTAATTATACTTTCGTTTTTTAATCTTTTTGAGATACAGTTGGCATATAACATTGCGTAAGTGTAAGGCGAACACACATTGATTTGACACATTTATACATTGCAATATGATTACCACTCTAGTGGTAACTAATAACTTTCATCACTTCACACAATTATTATTTATTTCTGTTTTGAGAACATTTAAGATCCGTTATCTTCTCAACTTTAATTATATATAATACAGTAGTGATAACGATAATCACAGTGCTGTACACTAGATACACACAACTTATTCATCCTCTACTTGCAGGTATGTGCCCTTTGAATAACATCTTCCCAATTTCCCTACAGCTCCTAATAACTCTTAACAACTAATAACTCCTAATAAACTACCTAATTTGACCCTGTTTCTACAAGTTTGGCTTTTTAAATGTTTTTTTAATTTTTTAGATTCCACATATGTGATATAATATAGTTTTGTCTTTCTCTGACTTACCTCTCTTAGCGTAATGCCTTCAAGGCCTATCCATGTTGTAACAAATGTCAGGATTTCCTTCTTTCTCTTGTCTGAATAATATTTCAGTGTGTGTGGGGGGGGGGGTGGATGTGGGTGTGTGTGCATGTATGCGTGTATCTCACATCTTCATCCATTCAACCTGATGGACATTTAGGTTGTTTCCATATCTTCACTATTGTGGAGAATGCTGAAATGAACATAGACTGCAGCTATCTCTTAGATGCCCTGGTTTTACTTCCTTTGGATATAAATCCAGAAGTAGAATTGCAGGATTATATATTTTTATTTTTGATGTTTGAGAAACCCCCATACTATTTTCCATAATGGCTGCACCAAGAGTGCACAAGCGTTCTCTTTTCTCCACATCCTTGCCACCACTTATCATCTCTTGGTGTGTTTTCTATTTGTTTGTTTTGTGTGTGTGTGTGTGTGTGTGTCTGTGTGTGTCTGTGTGTGTCTGTGTGTGTGTTTGATGATAGTCATTCTAACAGGTGTATGAGGTGGTATCTCCTTATTGGATTTGCATTCCCTTGGTGACAAGTTTTGTTGAGTATCTTTTCTTGTATATGTTATCCATTCATATCTCTTCTTTGGAAGAATGCCTTATTTAATGCCTCCACCTGCTTTTTAATCAAATTATTTGCTTTTTTTGTGATTGATTCTTTTTGTGATTGATAGATTCTTTATTTATTTTGGATATTAATACCTTATAAGATGTATTCCTTGCAAATATTTTCTTCCATTCTGTATATTGCCTTTTCATTTTGTTATTTTTGTTTGTTTGTTTAATGTACTTGCACTTGTCTATTTTTGCCTTTGTGCTGTGCTTTTAGTGTCATATGCAAAAAAAAAAAAATCTTTGCTAAGACCAATGTTAAGGAGCATTTTCCCTCTCTTTTCCTCTAGTTTTCCAGTTTGATGTCCTTAATACATTTCAAGTTAACTTATATGAATGGTGAAACACAGGGATCCAATTTCATTTTTCTGCCTGTAGTTATTCAGTTTTCCTAACATTTACTTAAGAGACTATCTTTTCTCTGTTGAGTATTTTTGGCTCCCTTGTCAAATATTACTTGAACATATATGTAGGAGTTTATTTCTGGACTCTATTCTGTTCTACTGGTCTATGTACCTATTGTTATGTGAGTATCATACTGTTTTAATTATTATAGCTTTGTAGTATACTTTGAAATCAAGAAGTATGATGCTTTCAACTTTTTTCTTCTTCCACAGGATTACTTTGGCTATTGGGGTCTTTTGTGGTTCTACATTGTGGGACCCAAGGAATTTAACAAAAATCCCCTACCCCTGGACAAGCACAGCAAGACTAACTCCATTTTCTGCTACACCCACCATCTCATGTATAACCTCCACATGACCTACTTATTGCTTAAGACACTCCCCCACCCTAGTCAAGCCGCTGAGCACACCCTTACTGGAAACCAGCTCATGGAGGAATGCGGAACCCTAACTGCCAATTCTTAAACCCCGCCTTTTGCCCGCCAAACTTGCGCGCCAATTCTGACCAGAGTGATAGGCTAGTTCAAACAGTTACTATAGGGTAAATTGTAATTCAGTTGGCCACCTGCGTGTGGACTGACATGACTATGCAACTTTCTGTGTGTGTTACAATCTCATTGGCCACTGGCCCCTGGCCCCTATAAAACTGCTACCCCTCTTAACTTAGGGGTCCAAGTCCCTGCTCTGCTGTGTCAGGTATACTTGGGCCCAAGCTCGAGCTTGCAAATAAACCCTCGTGCGTTTGCATCGGTATCGGCTCCTTGGTGGTCCCTCAGATTCAAAATCAGGGGCATTACATATATAAGTTTTAAGATTTTTTTCTATACCTGTAAATAATGCCATTGAAACTTTGATAGCAATTATATTGAACTACAGATGTCTTTGGGTATATGAACATTTTAACAATATTAACTTTTATGATTATAAACATAGGATATCTTTCCATTTATTTGTATACCTTTAAATTTCTGTCACAAAAATCTTATAGTATTCTGATTACAGATCCTGTAATTACTTGCTTAAATTTATTCGTAAGTAATTTATTGTATTAACGCTATTGTAAATAAAATTATTTTATTTCTTTTTCAGCTATCTTTATTAGTATATAAAAAAGCAACTGATTTCTGTATATTGATTTTATATCTTGCAACTTTACTGAATTTGTTGATTACTTCCAACAGTTTTTTGGTTGAGTCTTTAGTATTGTCTAAATAAAAGATCATATCATCTGCATATAAAAACAATTTTACTTTTCCTGTCTGATTGGATGCCTTTTATTTCTTTTCTTGCCTTATTAGTCCATCTAGGACTTCTAGTATTACGTATAGATACCCGGCTCTCCTTTGGCTTCCACTTGGATGGAGTATATTTTTCCATCCCTTCATTTTGAGCCAAAGTGTGCTCTTAAATCTGAAGTCTTCTGTAGGCAGCATATAATTTTCCTTTGTTTTTTTAAGTTTACTTATTTATTTTGAGAGAGAGAGAGAGCATGAACACACCAGTGGGGGATGGGCAGAGAGAGGGAGACACAGAATAACAAACAGGCTTCCCGCTGTCAGTGCAGAGCCCAATGCGGGGTTCCAACTCACCAGCAGTGAGATCATGACCTGAGCAAAGACCAAGAGTTCTACAATTAACCAATTGAGCCACTCAGGCACCCCCTGTAGCTATTTTTTTTATATACCCAGCCACTCTTTGCCTTTTGATTAGAGAATTCAATCCATCTGCATTTAGAGTAATTATTGATATGTAATGACTTACTAATATCATTTCATTGTTTTCTGTTTTGTAGTTCCATTGTTCTTTTTTTTCTTCCCTTGCTGAGTGAGTACCTTTGTGGAATAGTAATTTTTCACAGTATTATGCTCTGATTCCCTTCTCTTTATCTGTCTTGAATTTGCTGTAAGTTTCTGCTTTGTCTTTACCATGAGGCTTACATATCTTTTTTTAAAATTTTTAATGTTTATTTTTGAGAGAGAGAGAGACAGACACGAGTGGGAGAGGGGCAGAGAGAGAGGGAGACACAAAGTCCAAAGCAGGCTTCAGGCTCTGAGCTGCCAGCACAGATCCCGACCTGGAACTCAAACCCACGAGCCATGAGATTATGACCTGAGCCGAAGACAGATGCTCAACCAACTAAGCAACCAAGGCGCCCCACATATAATATCATATGTGAAACAATCTATTGAAAGTTGATAGCAATTTAAATTCCATGACGTATAAAACTTCTACCCCTTTCTCCTCCTTTTTGTGTTTTTAATATCACAATCTACCTCTTTATATTGTATATTAATTAAAAATTATAGTAGCTATAGTTATTTTTAATACTCTTCTTTTAATCTTTATGCTATATTTAAGAGGTTAACACCACAACGTATTACAGAATTAGCATTTTCTGAATCAGACTATACATTTACTTTTACCAGTGTGTTATATATCTTGTATATTTTCATGTTACTAATTAGCATCTTTTCAGTTTGAAGAACTTTCAGCATTTCTTGTAAGGCAGTTCTAGTTATGATGAACTCCGTACGCTTTTGTCTGGGTGTCTTTATTTCTCTTACATTTCTTAAAGATAATTTTTTTCTGAATAGTGTATTATTGGCTGGCAATTTGGCTTCTTTTAGTACTTTCAGTGTATCATCCCACTCTCTCCCAGCCTTTAGCCTCTCAGGTTTCTGCTGAGAAATCTAATGATTATCTAACGGAGGTTCCTTTGTAGGTTAAAATCTTTATTTCTCTTGATGCCTTTAGGATTCTTGTCTTTGATTTTGAGAGTTTCACTACAGTGTGCATTGGTGAACATAACTTTGAATTGAAATAATGAGGTGATATGTTATCTTAATGAAGTTGGATGTCCAATTTTTCCCAGGTTTTGGAACTTCTCAATCCTTTTTAAATGATTTTTTGTCCATTTCTCCTTTTCTTCTGAAAATCAAATGATTCTGATACTGGTTCCTTTGATGGTGTTCCATAGATTGTGTAGGCTTTCCTCACTCTTTTTCATTCTATTTCTTTGTTTTCCTCTGAGTAGTTTACTTCAAAATTCCTACCCTCTAATTCACTGATTTTTTTTTCTTCTGGTTGTCTATTCTGATGTTCATTCATCGATTATTTCAGCTGCAGGTTTTTTGTTTGGTGTTTTTACATGATTTCTATCTTTTTGTTAAATTTGTCTTTTTTTCACATACTGATTTTCTGATTTCATTGAATTGTGTTTTGGTGCTTTCTTGCAGCTTATTGAGTTTCCTCAAAATATCTATTTTAAATTCTTTATTGCTTAAATCATCATTCTCCACCTCACTGAGTTTAGTTACTGAAGGATTATTGAGATCTTTAGTGATGTCATGTTTTCCTGATTCTTTATGTCCTTCAGAGGTTTTCATTGCTGCTTTACATTTGAAGTAGCTATCAACTCTTTCAATCTTTACTACCTGCCTTCAGGTGAGAGATATTTTCATTGGTTCTGCTATATATTCTGACAATTTCTTCCACCTTGTATGGGTACACCTGCTCCACAATTCGTGCTCCCTCATGTGAAAGAATTCTTAAGCTTGTATGTCTTTTTTCTATCTTACAGCATGCCAGGCCATCTGCTGGAAACCTCTTTTTTGTTTTCCCAAAGATGGCACTACAACTAATGACTATGATTTCTCCCTTGCTCACAGGTCTTGGACTGCTTTCTGTGCATACTCCTTGTCTGCCTAAGCTCATTCTCACAGCCACCTCCAAAAGTGCACATAAGGAGCTAGCCACAGAGTGGAGAGGAGGCATGGGTTTGGCATTCAGGCTTTGGGGGTGCCTGTAGGCCAGTCAAGGGAATTTTTGGGCAAAGTTCTCTCAGTACTTCATGGGCAGGCTTATGACTGGAGCCAGAAAAGTGTCAGCAGGAACCCATCCCTTTAATGCCCTCTGATATTATTTTCCTCTTTCGTGATCTTCTCCCTGCTCCCGGTTATGGAACTCGCACTTGAATATTCTAGGTGCCTAGGGGAGATTCAGGTTTATTCAGCAGTGTCCTCACAGTTAGGGAAGCTGGACTTACCCACTGCTCTCCATTTCCCCCATGGGGGAGATCCCCAGGCTTCTCTTTCTCTAAGTTACGCCACCTCTGGGGGAAGAGTGATGCTGGCAAAGTTCCTCATCCATGCTCTCATGCACCTAAAGTCTTTTTGTCCCTTAAAAATATAGACTTCTACAAAGGCTCTCTCACCCATGGGTTTCTGTCCAAGTCAGCACTCTTCCCGGTGCTGCCAGACTGTGGCCAAGAATGGATGAAGCTGGTCCATCGGCTTCTGGCAGTCCCACAGCCCATACCACAGTTGATCTTCTTATTACCTGATGCACAGTGGGTGAGACTCATCTTAGATCCCTCAGCATATGGGTCTACATCCATGACTCCCACAGAGATGCCAGATGCCAGATTTTAGTTGTTAAAGGGACCAAAGAAAGAGACATGTTATGCTGCCATGATGTTTAAGTCTTGCTTTTTAATGTTTTGGGTTTTTTTTTTAATGTTTATGTATTTATTCTGAGGGAAGAAGTGAGAGAGAGGGAGAGAGAAAGAGAGAGGGCACGGGAGGGGCAGAAAGAGAGGGAGAGAGAATCCCAAGCAGGCTTCATGTTGTCAGTGCAAAACCCAATTCAGGGCTCAATCTCATGAATCATGAGATCATGACCTGAGCCAAAATCAAAAGTCAGACACTTAACTGACTGAACCACCTAGGTAGCCCAAGCTTTGCTCCTAACTGACATTTATACTGGCCAGATCCAAAAGGAAAAGAGAAACCGTCTTTCTCATATCAGAGAAAACTATTTGGATAGCTAACATTTCATTCAGTTATTTATGTGTTTGCTATTCAAATACTTTATCATGTCATAAGCCTAGCTGGTAATTCTTTTTTATTAAATATTTTCCCAGTTTTGTCTTTGAAATTTCCATTGTATTAAAAAAAATGCAGCCTGACATTATTCATCGAGACGTATTCACAAATGTTTATTCATTACTGCCAAATACAAGCATTTCACTCTACTCACTTTACAATGCAAAATTACATATGACATTATTCATTTCCAGAATGTTAGAATCAATTAGAGGTCATTGGTCAAATATACTGCTTGAAAATCTAATCACCTTAGGATGTGAACTGAATGGGCAAAAGGAATAACATTTTGATGAGCAGACATGAGTGGGACAGAAAGTCCTAAGTTAGAAGGAAGCATTTCAAAAGATATAGAGTGGGCAAATATAAACTGAGTGTGAGTTATGGGGACATACCAATTTGGCTTAAGTCAGATATATATATAAAGGTATAGTGGGAAAAGGTGGAAATGTAAGTTTGCATCAGAAAGCCATGACAAAGAGTTTGATATTATTTAGCACACCTGAAGATTTTAGAGCAGGAGAATTTCCTTGAAATGTGCTGACTGTCCCTAGAAAATTTTTAAAAAGCTTGTTTTAATGAAATGTTTTCAGCTTTTACAAAGGTATAATGAAGAGAAGCGATATGAAGAGAAGTGAAAATAACACCATAGCTAACAAAACAATGCCTGTTAGCATAACCAAAGGGTACAATACTAGATACTTTCCAGTAGGCTTCTTGATTTCATAATAACTCAGACAATGAGGATATGCCTGTCATATTCTTCTGTTGAAAACATGCAAAATCAAAAATAGGAACTCAATAGGTCTGAGACAATATTTCTCAGAAGGGGTGAATATCCAGAACTTAATACTTTTAGGAAGAAACTATAATAAGCATCAACACATATCACAATTAAAAAGTAGCAATTTAATTTAGATAAGTGTAAAATAAAAACACAAAAGAGATGCCATCAGAGCAATTCAAAGCTACATATACTGAAAAAAATCTGTTAAAGATCATTTTGGCTTGAATATTATAAATACAAAACACAGGGAAAAAGATAAGAAATCTGGGTATTTATCAAACTATCCCTACATTTCAGCCATAATATTAGGTTTTCATTTGTCCTATACAACAATCAATGTAGATATCGTAATCTCCACCATCAGGCTCATGAATTTAATTGCATAGGATGTCACAGCTTGGATCGGATGTACGAGAAAAGGGTGAGAATATCCACTTTATCTTGCTCTGAATTAAATTCCACTATATCATGATAATGTGTTATATTATAGTTTTAACCTGATATAAACTGCTAACTTTATCAGACAACTATAACAGCTATTTTATCTCCAGCACTTAGAATTTATATTTTTAAAAATCATATTTGACCCTGACAACAATGAGCAAATTTTGAGGAAAGTGACATAATCAGAGGTTAAATAACTTATCCAAAGTCACATTTGAATGATATTTATTAAAATAAAATATATTATGCCCAAGTTGTAATTACCAACACTTTTGGAGGACACTGATCCTTTCAGGTTCATTTAATGCGTAAGGATCATAGTAAATTAAACTATTCTTCCAAAGCCATACATACTTAATAATCCTTTTTGTCTACTAAAACGTAATGTCTGTAACTGTTATTTAATTGCTTAAGCATGCTTTAAAACCAAAGTATTCTAGCAACTAAATTTAAATATTTGCCTTCATAATTATTTTATAAAGACTCATTTCTAATTTCAGTTTCTAATTAGACAATAGAATTAAAACAAAGGGGTAGGGGGCAGGGAAGAGAGGATGGGCTCTATCCCTATTGCTTGATCTCCTTGGCAGATTTTCTTCATGATACTTTGAAATCTCAGGATATACTTATATACACGGAATTCTTTGTCTCAGAATATGAGTTCCTTCAACATTTTAAACCATGAAATCAATTCAGATCCCTACTTGTATTTATTTCATCCTTGATCATCATCTTTACCTTTTCCAGTTATCTGAGGCCATGTCTGACTTGTGAATTATTGAATCCCTGGTGCCTAGCAGAGTATCTCATACATAGCAATAACTCAACGACTATGTATTGCATAAAGGGATGGATAACTAACTGACATATTCAAGAAATGAACCATTCTATTTTATATTCACATACCAGCCAGTCTTTATCAAGTACATTTATATATAACGTATGAAAACTTTTACACAGACACGTAGGATATTACTTAATATAGTAATATTGAAATGTAAATATTACCATTCCAACTTTTTCAGAGAATGTTGATGCTGAGAGGAATTAGAGGGGTTGTTCAGTGTCATACAGCCAATAAGTAGCAAAGCTTGGAATAGATGGTGTGTGCTCTAATGTTCATATTTGCAGATTAATAATGTCCAGATATGTTCCCATAAAATTAATGAATAATGCTATGCTGCTTTTGTTAATTATAGTGAACATATCATATATTGGGTTAACAAAGTCTTATAATAAAATTAAGTATGAATCAAAAGTAGGCCTCAACATCATCATCATTTTCAATCATAGTTTAGATTCTATCTTGTATTATAAAACATAAATATAGACTCATAGTACATTGGCAAATAATTGCTGAATAAAAATTCAAAAGAGTTCTAGGGTGCCTAAGTGGCTCAGTCAGTTGAGTGGCCAACTTCAGCTCAGGTCATGATCTCACGCTTCATGGGTTCAAGTCCTGTGTCAGACTCTGTGCTGACAGCTCAGAGCCTGGAGCCTGCTTCGAATTATGTCTCACTCTCTATCTGCACCCACCCCCCACTTGCTCTCTGTTTCTCTCTCTCTCTCTCTCTCTCTCTCTCTCTCTCTCTCTGTCTCTCTCTCTCTCTCAAAAATAAATAAACATTAAAAAAAATTAAATCAAAAGAGTTCACAAGCATAATTTTAATACAAATTTTCTATTTAAAAGAGATTAGAGGAGTGCCAGGGTGGCTCAGTCGGGTAAGTGTCTGACTTGGGCTCAGGTCATGATCGCACGGTTCGTGGGTTCAATCCCCCCATCCGGCTGTCTGTTGACAGCACAGAGCCTGGAGCCCACTTCTGATTCTGTGTCTCCTTCTCTCTCTGCCCCTACCCTGCTTGTGTTCTGTCTCTGTCTCAAAATAAATAAAGGTTAAAAAAATGTAAAAAAAGAGATTAGAAATATTTTAGAGCTGATGAATCACATCACAGAATATTATTTATTAATAAAATAAGTTAATAGGAATACTTCAAGAAAATATGGTAAAGAAATTTATATTTTCAATGATACTTTTTTAAACTAGATCAAAGATTCAATAGATTAAATTTTACATATTACTGTTTATGTTGAAAAGCTTTTACTTTAAGGAACATACTAAGAAAATTACAGTTAACAAAATAGTACCTAGATCATTTGCCAATCACTCAAAAGCATAATGAGCACAATGGGAAACTGGGGGAGGGGTATTTTGTTACTGTCTACATAAGATATAAAAATGACTTTCAACTTAGTTTTAAACAGACAGCAATACTCATTTAGAGTATCATCATGTCTTAAGGGCATGCAGTAATAGAATGCATGAACTGAAAAAAAAAACCTCTATACTATTTTTATTTGGGAATATAAATGAAGAAAGAAATATATCCTGTCAGATAGGTAATAAATGTCACCCAGAGGCCACAGAATTTAATTAAGTAATCCAATTTTTAAACTGACCACTATTCTCTAAATCTTTGATCAACTAATTAGCTTGAGATATTTTGAGAGATAATGGAAAAAAAATTAACACATATTTCTGTTACAGATCCTGTGCTTATTTCTACTGAAATAAAAATAAATGATAGATTTTTTTACTTTCATATAATCCATTTGAAAACATTTCTAGGCAGTAAGGCAACCCATAGCAATAAATATTTCTTCTATGACTTCTTCAACCAGCGACAATATAGTTTCAGCCATTTCAACAGGATTCTGAATCACAACATAAGTTTGAAAATACTGCATAAATGCACTGTAAAGAAATGAAGCACTGCATAGAATTTAAAATACGACAGATTATTGATATCTTTCACATTTAAGCACATATTACCTTAAATAAGACTGGTGTCTTTGACAAGGACTTTTAACCTTGGTGGAATTTTCAATATCAAGTATAATTCTTTTTTCCCTTTGCTCACTTGTTTCGTTTCTTAAAATATACACATGAGGGGTGCATGGGTTGTTCAGTCATTTAAGCATCAGACTTCAGCTCAGATCATGATTTCTTGGTTCCTGAGTTCAAGACCTATATCAGGCTCTGCACTGATAGTACAGAACCTGCTTGGGATTTTCTCTCTCTCTTTCTTTCACCATTCACACTTTCTCTCTCTCTCTCAAAATAAATAAATAAACAAAAAAACACTGCACATATGAGTAAAATCATATGGTATATCTTTCTCTGACTTATTTTGCTTAGTGTATTACCCTCTAGCACCATCCATGTCATTGCAAATGGCCAGATTTTGTTCTTTTTTATGGCTGAGTAATATTCCATTGTATATGCATACACACACACACACACACACACACACACACACACACACACAAAATCTTTATCCATTCATCAAAGTCAATGAACATTTGGACTCTTTCCATAATTTGGCTATTGTTGATAATGCTGCTATAAATATCAGGATTTATGTATCCCTTCAAATCAGTATTTTTGTATTTTGGGGGTAAATACTTAGTAGTGCAATTGCTGCATCATAAGGTAGTTCTATTTTTAACTTTTTAAGGAACCACCATACTGTTTTCCAGAGGACTACAACAGTTTTCATTCCCACCAGCAGTGTAAGAGTGTTTCCCTTTCTCCACATCCTCACCAGCACCTGCTATTTCTTGTGTTGTTGATTTTGCCATTCTGAAAGGTGTGAGGTGATATATTATGATAGTTTTCATTTGCATTTCCCTTATGATGAGTGATGTTGAGCATCTTTTCCTGTGTCTGTTGCCATCTGGATATCTTCTTTGGTTTTCTGCCTATTTTTTAATTGGATTATTTGTTTTTTGGTGTTTATATAAGTTCCTTAAATATTTTGGATACTATACCTTTATCAGATATGTCATTTGCGAAAAGGAGAGAGACACGCAAACCAAAAACAACCATAGAAAACAAACTGATGGTTCTGAGAAGGGAAGTGGGTGGGAGGATGTGTTAAATAGGTGATGGGGATTAAGAAGGGCACTTGTGATGAACATTGGGTGTTGAATGGAAGTGTTGAATCACTACCTGTACACATGAAACTAATATGACACTGTATGGTAACTAACTGGAATTAAAAAATAATAAAAAACTATGATTAGCTTATCTAACAAGTCAAAATGCAAACCAGTCACATTGAGACTGAAGAAAGCACAGTGTTAATGGAATACTATGTGGCAATGAGAAAAAATGAAATATGGCCTTTTGTAGCAACATGGATGGAACTGGAGAGTGTGATGCTAAGTGAAATAAGCCATACAGAGAAAGACAGATACCATATGGTTTCACTCTTATGTAGATCCTGAGAAACTTAACAGAAACCCATGGGGGAAGGGAAGGAAAAAAAAAAAAAGAGGTTAGAGTGGGAGAGAGCCAAAGCATAAGAGACTGTTAAAAACTGAGAACAAACTGAGGGTTGATGTGGGGTGGGAGGGAGAGGAGGGTGGGTGATGGGTATTGAGGAGGGCATCTTTTGGGATGAGCACTGGGTGTTGTATGGAAACCAATTTGACAATAAATTTCATATATTGAAAAAATAAAAATAAAAAAAAAGCACAGTGTTTACTATGCAGATATGGTGGACATACTGATAAAGTTTAAATATTTGTGATTAAAATCCATTTTTTATTTTTGTATAAAAGTTATAGAAGGAATCCTAAGTAGACCTGAAAGCACAATGAATTATTGTATGGGATGGTGGAAGCATATTATTGTCAATTAGCATTAATATAAAGACTTGTCAAGAAGAGTTTGCATTTCTGATAACAATGCATTGACCTACATAACTAATCCTACCTTTTCAATAGTTTTCCAATTAAATCTCTAAGTCCTAGGAGTATTCTTCCATACAATGACAACAAAAACAACAAAACAACTCCCCCCTTTTTTCATAAATATGCACCAGATTAAGAGATCTAATAGATACATATTCCTCTAAAGAAATCATCCTGCTGACAGTAAAAGAGGAAATAGGTGGCTCCCATTTTTATAACTACAAGCAAAAATAAGACACAAAAACAATATGTAATAAATAGCTAAATTCACAAGCACTAAGAATTTGAGATGTGGAAAGATATTTAAATTAGAAAGTAAGCATATAGTCATTCAAAGGAACAGACAAGAAAGATCAGAGTGAGAATAAGATCACAGTAAAGAACAGGGGAATCAGCTTTAGATGTTAATTAGCTGCAAAATTCTTACATGAAAATTTTCTTCTACCATAGATCTATCTTTTGAAATTTAAGAAAGTTCTTAATAATTTCCAGTCTGTTTCTAGTAGTAAATGACAAAAGAAGAGATTTAGTGGAGTGTAATAAAAAATGTTGCTAATATGTATTTTTTAAATTCAACATGCATAGAATTTGACTCAAATGCTACACAGGTAGCAAGAAAAGGAACTATTCAATATATTTGGGTTAGAATCCAATGAGAAAGAGATTTCCAGATAAAAAAGGAGAGAAGAATTAAGAAGAAAAAGAAAAAAAAAGAAAAAAAAAAAGGGAAGACTTTATGGGTTGAACTGTTTTCCCCTCAAAATCTATATTTTGATGTCTTACTGTTGTCCAGTACCTCAGAATGTGATTCTTATTTAGAGACAGGTCATGAAGTTAAAGTGAGGTCATTAGGGTGGGCCTTAATCCAATGTGATTAGTGTCTTCATAAAAAAGGGAAATTTGGAGATTGATACACACAGGTTATCATGCTACCTGAAGATAAAACAGATGAGGGTAATTTTACAAGGTAAAGAATGCCAAAAAGTGTCGGAAGCTAGGGGAGACCATGGACTAGATTCTTCCCAGCAGCTTTCAAAAGGAACCAAACTTGCTAACACCTTGATCGTGCACTTCTAGTTTCCAGAACTGTGAGACCACACATTTCTGTTTTTAAGCCACTCATTTTGTGTACTTTGTTGTGGCAGCCCTAGAAAATGAATGTAGGGCTGTATGCAGTTCAGCAAAGTGTACAGACTCTAATTAGTGAATAAGTCTTCAGAACAATCCAGCTTTTCAAATCTTCATTTAAAAGCAAGTACGTATAATGTGATTTTATAAAGGTAAGAACGTATTTTTTTTTCATTTTCCTCAGAAAGTGTTAAACTATCCTATCCTTATTTATTTCTTTAAATCTTTTTGTAACATTGCTTAGAGTGCAAGGCAAGCCTTTACTTTTGTTTACCTAATACATTTTTCTCCTTTTTGAATATCCTTTACTTTTGTTTCTAATACCACATTTTGTGGTAAATTTTAGTTTTTCAATTTCAGCCTACTTATTAAATGAGCACATTTTAAATTTACATTTTCCTTTATTGTGCCATAAAACACACATGCAGAAAAAAGTGCAAAAAATGTGAAAGTGCTGTTTAATAATTAATTATAAGGCAAATAGATATATAACTACCCAAGCTATGACAGAGAAAATTCCCTGTAGTGTCTTTACCTAGTCATAGCTTCCCTTCATCTGGCCATTATCTCATTTTATGGAAATAATTTATTTATTTTTTGGATTATTGTACTTCATGTATACATTCCTAAGCAATATCATTAAGTACTGTTTGCTTTTGAATATAGACACAGATATATTATATAACTTCATTATTTCATGTCTTACTTCAACTCTTGGCTTTGTTTATAGCTGCTGTCCATTAATTCTAATTGTCATATACCAATAATTATTTATTCATTTTACTTTTGATGGCTATTTGGTGTTATTAGTTTGGGGCCATTAAAAGTAATAATGTCATGATTATTTTTTACCCACCTCCTGGTACACATGTGCATAAGATTTTCCAGGGAATATACCTATGAATGGAATTTCTGTGTCATATAATATTATTTTCTGTCTCTATACCCAGAAGCACTGGAAATGCCCTTTCTTTCTTTAACAATGTATCTCAAGACTCATCTTGATTTTTGCATGAACCAAGGAATGAAATCAGACATGCTACCAAGGATCCTTTTTTAGGTTATAAAAGTATAAGAATACAAATTTGAATAGTAAAGCCTACCCATCACTTTGCCCCATATGATGACTAGAGACTAACAGGGTGATGAAAGAGATGAAGAGTTTTTAATTATTGCAGGGACAGAATAGAGAAATTATTTTCTAAAAATAATGATCATGGTTTTATGTTGACATTTCCAGTATATCTCAAGTCTCTTTTGCCCTGCTCTAATAGCAGAATTTTTGGTCTGCCATCTAAGAGCATGAATTGTAGAACCTGACTCCCTTGGTTGAAATCCAGGCTTCACTATGGAAATATATGAGGGTTTTTTTTAATAGATTAACATGTTTTTAAGTGTCTTCATTACAAAATAGGAATAAAAATAATCCCTCAAATCTTCTAATAAATGAGTGCAAATAAATAAAGTGCAAATAAATTTCAACTTCAGTGATAACGTTTTAATTGACAAGTAATTTAAGTAAAGGGGGAAATGATACTGAATTCAGCAATTATTGATAACTCTAGGACTCTCTTGAAACAAAGTTCTAAAAGGCAAGATTATAAAATGAATAACAATAAATCCAGGGCACAATCAAAGGAAAGTAGGAAAAGAATCTATTTTTATACTTAATATATTTCTGAACTCTAAATCACACAGAATTCAATTATTAAGTACTATATGGGTTAATGTTTTGAAATGAAGGATTTGCCTCTTAATGTGAAATCTGCAGTTTGTCATAAAGTGAAGAAAGTAATGTCCTTAGCTTAGTTACTCTCTAGAGAAGCCATTCTCTCTTTGTGTTATCTGAAGCACATACTAAAGAGAGATCGGGGTGAGGGGTTTCCTGTATGAAAACATAGCAGAATTTCAATGGGTTGAATTAATACAGCTTTTCGTAAAGCACTGAAAGTTCTACACTTTTCATTTTGCTAGAAATTCAAATACTTTATGTGGCATCTTTTAAGTTTACAAATTTTCACTGTAAAACTATAAATGTATTATTTAAATAAAAGTCACCTGAACATAATTGAAATAACCAACAACAAAATATTCAAAAAATAATCATAAACATGTTAGAAAAATAAAGCACTAAATCTAAAAAATATAAGAAACTTTAGTATTCTACCATGAGGTAGTAACACTTAACCTTAAGTATGGAAAGATGAAAGCAAAATATTTTCTTAATTTTAACTAGAACTTTTGCATTCTTTAAACTATTAAGATTTATTACTATTTTTTAAAAGAAGCTATTTTTTTGCATACCTAATGTTATGCTACATCCTTTTAAAAATAACTTTATTGACTATATTTATTAAATTAAATACAAGGAGAAATATTTTATTAATTTTAGTATTTCCAGGTGTCTTAAAAGTTATTTCATTTTTTTTTTCCTATTTTTGTCTATGTAGCCTTTATGTTCATTTATTTCTACCATGTTTTTGAGAACCAAGTAACAAAAGAAGTTCATCACTCCCTCTGGAGCTAAGATTCTGTGCCTAAACTTGTAGTTGTAACATGTTTTTCTTGACTTTTTGGCTCAACTAATACCTAGAAAACCTAAATCCGAGGTGGCAAAGTGGTTAATAAAAAAAAAAAGAAAAGAAAAGAGAAATCTAGCTAAAAATATAATAACAGCTACTTGGATTAGCTAGATAGTAAGACCTAGTCAAATTAGTTGAAGGATACCAATAGGTGCATCTCTAGATCATTGAAATAATTGTCTCATGGATTTGCAGCTTATAATTCATATGGGCTGCTTTAATAGAGATGTTATCCCTTTCAATTAAGAAGAAAAAATGATCAATTATTACTTATAGGATGTCAATCCCAAGCATATTAGGTAAAGCTATGCATAACATCACCTATGTTTCCTGGTCAATTAGATCACATAAGGCAGTGACTTTTATACATACTCTTGCTTCCCATGATAATAGTGTTACATTGGTAGAAAAGTAGGTATGCATGCAAATCCTTAGGCCTATAAAAAAGCCCTCCAGTTACGTTCACTGGAAGCATAAATTGACTTTTTTTTTGAGAAGTACTAAAGTTGAAGGAGGTTTCTTTTGAAGTCTAGAGTAAAAAAGAAAAAGGCCCTCAACTGATAATATGAAGAATTCCCTTAAATATGAGACAGACACGGAAATTTGGGGGAAACCCGAGGCTTCCAAAGGAAAGTGAGCACATAATCAGCAATCAAATTAGAGTTGTGAGGTTGAGCTAGGAGCTGAGTAGGGTAAACTGTAGTTTCTTGGGTCCATGTAGGCATGCAGGAACTATTAATGAGTAAACAGCCTATGTGAGGGGAAGGAAGAAATAGTACAATGAAAGGTGCATTATGTAAAGCTCATTGAGGTGGGGTAGATAGAAACGCATTTGGAGGAACAAAAGAGAAAGAGGAAGTATGAAGGGTATTGACATCTTAGGTTTGAGAGAAAGAGGAGTAGAATTGAGGAAGGTGGTCTTTAAGTGACTGAATAGCTTCAGATAAGATATTCTGAGGTTGTTGAAAGGCCTGCTTGAAATCTGATTGGGAGAACTGTTTTTGGCCTCCTCATATCAAGTAAAGAAAGCAGACCATTATCTAGGGATCCTGGGCCCCTAAATTCAAGAGCTCCTCCCAAGTGGACAACTTGGTAAGGTAACAAGAGCCCAAAAATTGTCATTGCACTTCTAAATTCCCTAGTAATTTTTTTTTGTCATTTTGAGCATAATAGAAAATAATTAGTGTCACAGAGGTGTAACATATAGTCTACTGGAAAATGGAAGGAGGGTGCCCAGTAATGGAGAGTGCCCAAAGGAGAATCAAATGGAAAAAGGAGTCAGATAGGAAAAAGCAGTGCCAAGAACAATCTCCATCTGAGTCTCTAATGCAGTCCTCACTGAGAAGCTGAAAGACTTGTTCTGAACAATCCCTGGATGAGAAATGAGGGGGAAAAAAGGCCTCACAAAAGAGCTGGGGGTTCCTGCTTCAGAGTCAAGGAGCAAATCTTCACTTGGAAGAATAAGAACATTTCATCCAGGAAGTTCTCTTGACCAAAAGAGAGCCAGAGAGATTCCTACTCAACAGAAAAGGTCAGGAATTACATCTTCCTTCAAAAGAACCTAGAATAATGTTATCCAGGAAGATTCTCAGTCAACATAAAAGAAATCAGGAAAGGTTCTACACAACTAGAAAAGAACCAGAAAAAGTCCTGATCCATCAGAAGAAAACCAGGAAGAGCCTGGTTCATGTAGTAGAATTAAAGTAATCCTCTGTTATGCTAATACAGACAAATATCCAGAGCACTGGATTTTTACACACTCTGTGGATCTCAGTTTTTGCAAGGACAAAATTTTTGCAAGGAGAAAATTTTTCCAGGAAGGACAAAAAGGGCCTAAGAAGCTGGCATGAATACTTGACTGAAAACATCAGTATCTGAAGCATGTACCACTCTGCCCACCTCACAGCACCAGACACTGTCCAAAAAATAAAAAAGAGAAAAGAAAAAGAAAAAGAAAAAAAATAAAGAAAGAGAAAGAAAAAGAAATGTGTACTTAGATTAAGAGAAGATTTATGAGTGCCTGGGTGGCTTAGTCGGTTAAGCATCAGGCTCTGAGCTGACAGTGTGGAGTTTGCTTGAGATTCTGTGTCTCTCTTGCTCTCTGCCCTCTGCTGTCCATTCTATTTCTCTCCCTTTCTTTCAAATAAATAAATAGAACTTCTTTTTTTTTTTAATTTTTTGAATGTTTATTTATTTTTGAGAGAGAGAGACAGAGCATGAGTCGGGGAGGAGCAGAGAGAGAGGGAGAAACAGAATCCAAAGCAGGGTCCAGGCTCTGAGCTGTCAGCACAGAGCCTGACGCCGGGCTCGAACCCACAGACCGTGAGATCATGACCTGAGCTGAAGTCAGATGCTTAACTGACTAAGCCATCTAGGTACCCCTAAATGAATAGAACTTTAAAAAAATTAAAAAAGAGAGAGTTTATTCAGGAGTGGAAATGCTCCAATCTCAGAAATCCACAAAACATCTCAAAATCAGAGTAAGTTTGTTTGTTTGTTTGTTTGTTTGTTTGTTTGTTTGTTTGTTTAATGGGGTAAAGGAAGGACAAGTACAGATAAGCAAAATCTTCTCAGGGGAAGCTTGACAAGCAAGAGAAAACGATCACTGGGTGAGACAGAAAAAAGGTCTCACTTTGTTTAGCTGATTTCCAGAGGAAGCTAAAAGACGGGTCATGTTCTACATTTTTTTTAGAGCCGCTCAGTGTTGAGAGAACACCGGAGTCCAGGGAATGCAGGAAAGAGAAGCCAGACTAAAGTTCATTCAAGACAAAACAGAATGTAACAAAGAAGCAGCTATGAACCTTCAATCAGTCTCTATTCTTGTTCTTTCTCTCCAAGTCAGGCAAAAGAGCCACGCCTCCCATAATTTGTGTAACTGGGATGGCAGCCAGAGCCTTAAATTGTAGCCAGTTGATCTCCCTTTAATTTGCCATACACAGTCCCTCAGCACAGTGTATCAAGGGTGATGAGTGTGTAAATTGTCAGTGTCCTATTTACCACAGTCAAGGAGGTCATCAAATATGTGACAGGCTAATCTCAAAATCCCATCTGCAGGGTATGTTTCCTGGAGCACACTCTGGTACCAATGACTTTCTCAAACAGGGTATTGGAGGGAAATAGGAAACACACAACTAGAATTTGTTATTCTAATAAAGGGTTACTTTTAAAAGTGTGAGGAAGTTTCAGGGTAAAACTTAACAATGTAGCACAGTGTCTTACAACATTTAAAAACATTACTATCTCTAAACACTAGGTCCAGAGAGAGTGAGAACATAGCTATGAAAGGGTAGGCCACAGACAGTAGGTTAATAGTGATCATCAGATTATTTTACCATTTTCTGCATTTCAAAGTATATTGCAAGTAGCAGTCCATTTCAACATTGAGCCACTGAGCAACATGTTTAACCTTTTAACACTAAACAGTGTCATTAACAACAGTTAAGTAATTTAGGGAAACAAAATTCAACACAAACAGTACTGCTGTCATTTAAAACCCATTCCATTAATGTGCCAATGATTAATTAGAAAACCCAATTTCTGCAGCTACACATTTTTTTTTAACGTTTATTCATTTGTGAGAGACAGAGAAAGACAGAGCATGAGAGGGGAAAGGGCAGAGAGAGAGGGAGACAGAGAATCTGAAGTAGGCTCCAAGCTCTGAGCTGTCAGCACAGAGCCCATCGCAGGGCTCAAACTCACGAACTGCGAGATCCTGACCTGAGCCGAAGTTGGATGCTCAACCGACTGAGCTACCCAGGCGCCCCATCTGTAGCTACACATTTTCTAATGTCACCCACTATTTCCCTAATCTTTCCAATGTATGCATGTGTGTGCACACAAAAAGATATTTCATGCCATTATCAAATTATTCTTTCTCAGTCTTTTTAAGATTTTTTACTACATGTGATAAAATAGTATTGTTTCAACTTGAGTATAACATGATTTTGGTGTTATTAATTAAATAATAACAGGTAAATGATTAGCATAAACAATTGGAAAATGTGGCCTCTAATGCAGATAATTCATGTCATAAAATCTCATTTTCATGTGTATGTTCATAAAATTGGAAAAAAAATCCACGATGTTTTCATTATCTAAATAATTGTTTAGTTATTCACCATAATTTGAATGTACAGTTTATGAGTTAAGCATCACAATAATGTGAACAAAGAAAATCTCTACCTTTTGAGATATTAAATACAAAACATATATGTCATATATTTCCCCTTTTTGCTCTTTTGAGTTGAAGGGAAAAAAAAAACTAATTAGAATGTTCCAGTTCTCCAGAGAATAAAACTATGTTCTCAAAGGCATATGGTTGGAGTAATTTTTATGCTGAGTTTGGAAGCAATACAAATCTCTAAAAACACTGGACCAAGAAAATTGGATATGGCCTAATAAGCAGAGAGGACCCAAAGGTATTATTTACAGCATTTTTTAATATATGAAAATTTCAAGCATTGGCAATGATCAAATATATTTGAAATGTATTTTTCCTACTTAAAAGAGTAAACAAGTATCTGGGCAAATCTGGTAGCAAAGATTGTATCAGCACAAAGATAAGCATCCACTCAGAATTTTAAAGAAAATCTTCAACTCTTTTGAAACATATTTGTAATTTCACACAACAGTGTTTATGTATGGTTTTATCAACCTTTGGAAGGTAACAACATTATATAAGTTGAATTTCCTGTCTTACACTAAAATTGTGTTTCTTGGAGATTTTCCCAAAATGATTATTTCTTCCTCAATGCCACCCAGTATTTTTCTCAATTAGTTATAAGCCAAGAATCTATAGAGCACACACAACCTTAGCGATCTACACCTAACCACCCATATAGCATTTAAGTCCCTATTGTCTAAAATAAAAAAGCAAATAATTCCATTGTCTCTGTCTCCCTCTCCCCCTCCCTCTGTGTGTGTGTGTGCATATGTGTGTGTGTGTGTGTGTGTGTGTGAATGCTCACTATATTTGATATCAAGTCTTTAGTGTAAAACCAACAGATGCTTTAAATCTTTATATATTCTATTTCTAATACAATATTTTAGCCGACAGAAAATATTTCAATACAATTCTGTTGAATACCTAATGGAATTTTTATAATATTTTATCTTTTCTTGAAATAGATTACATGATTAAAGCTTTTACTTTGAATTATAAAATGTTAATTAGAATGTCAAAAATACATGGTAAATTTATTATCAGTAAGTATTATAATCAAGTTCTATTTTCATCAGTTTGTTGTTATTATTGAATGTTGGAGTAGACAAGCTATGACAATGATTCAAAGGCTTAGGTTCCTAAAATGGTGATCTTTAACTTATCTATCAGTGTATTTGTTCTCTATCTTGGACAGACATGGTTCAAGCATATGGAAAATTTTACCAACAGTTTAGGGGGAAAATATAATTGAGAAAAAAAGAAGTTAAAAGCCACCTGACATACATATACAGTCAAACACAAGTTCCAATATATGCCTCTGTTTTCATGACACCATTCCTATGACAGGGTGTTCAAGGCAAAGAGATGGAACCTTCCTTCCCACTGTCTATTCTTATGAAACATTATTTCTTCTTCAAAGTGGCCAACAATGTTTATTTTATCTACATTCCTCTGGGTAGAGATAATGTGGACAAGGATAGTTAAGGGTAAAAACAGAGTAATTACTCTCTGACACTGGAGATGTCTCTATTCTTAACATGCCTTGCATTTCATGGGCAACTTTGACACTTAGTGGACTTATGTATAAACTGGAAATTCCACAGGCAGATTGCAGAAGTAATTTCTATTCTGTGGATAAAAGGTCCCTGAAGTACATTGCTGGGTATTGAACATGTTTTATATTTTAATTCTTCAAAATATACTGATAACCCACTTCCTTGTTTTGTTGTTCTATATAACATGCATCATCTAATATACTAAATGATTTATATTTATTTTGAATATTGTTGTTCACCATCTAGAATTCAAGCTTCTTGGGGTAAAGTATTTATGCCCCTTTTGTTAATTGTTATATTGCCAGAGTATAGAATAGCATCTGATACAAGGTATGTACTTAATATGTATCAAATGAAGGAGGAAGTGCATATGAAAATGCAGAAAAGAAAACCCTTTTCAAAATTCTTTTACCTATCATCTCAATAGTGTGTAAAAGTTTATGATTACAAATAATTTTTTGGAGGCGGAGGGGATGCAGGTCAAAAATGAAGTCTGATTTGGGGAATTTTCAAGATGCACTGAGGTTAATTTTGACCATTCCTAATGTCTCCTGAACTTGTTCTGGATCAGTGGCTAGTTACACATATAATCTCCTAAAGAGTCTTGTTACCTGCAAATTAACCATAATGCCTTGGACTGTGCTCTGAGTTTTTAAAGAGCTGTGGTCATTTTCTGTGAAAGCATTTAATAACATGACACAGTTATAGACACTAACAAAGTTACCCCGAGACAGATTTGTATCTAAGCTGGATCTATGGACCATTCAATAAAGCTCATTCTTTATTCATTGTAGACACTGCTCTTTGTGGCTAGGAAGTTCTGGACAAGACTATGTGCACATCACTTTCACTGCTTCTAGCTATCAAATGGGTTTATGCCTCAGGTAGTTCTCAAAATCTTCAATCAAGGAGTTCATTTAATGAAGGGTAGGTAGTGGGGCGCCTGGGTGGCGCAGTCAGTTAAGCGTCCGACTTCAGCCAGGTAACGATCTCGCGGTCCATGAGTTCGAGCCCCACGTCAGGCTCTGGGCTGATGGCTCGGAGCCTGGAGCCTGTTTCCAATTCTGTGTCTCCCTCTCTCTCTGCCCCTCCCCCATTCATGCTCTGTCTCTCTCTGTCCCAAAAATAAATAAACGTTAAAAAAAAATTTTTAAAAAAATGAAGGGTAGGTAGGATTGTCAATTTATGCTACAAGACTATTTTCAGGCTGTTTTAAGATTTTATTTTTCCTAAGCTGTGTCTTCTGTATATTTTCACAGAGCACCTACTCAATTGTAGATAAAATATCTCTAAGATACCCTTGAAAGCTCTTATCTCTGCTTACCTGGTATAATTTTACATAAGTCAGACTGATTTCCTTGGGGAATAGGTTGAGGAAGAGCATTACAAGATCCTGGATCCCCTTGAGACTGGAGTGATCAGATAGACATTTGGAAAGCTTCAGCTTCATCTCTGTGTGCCCAGTCAAGTTTATACTGGGCCAGGATCACAGAGGAGATGGGTATGTTTGACTACTAGAAGATTTCTGTCAAAGCAAAGAGCAAAAAATGGCTCCCATTCTAGATGTCAGTAATTATGGGGGATAGGAAGAGAGGGAGGCCAATAAAGTATCCCATGAACTGTCAGAAGTCATCCCTGATTTTCTTCAAGGCCTCCAGTCTACTACTCAGTTAATTGTGCGTGTGTATATATGAAGTTGTATAAAACCATGTTCTCTCTCAGAACCTTGTTAAGTCTCCTCAGGCCTTCCACCAGATGAACTCAGTCCTATTTTGAAGGAGGAAGGAAATACGGCAAAGCCATGTTTCACCGCAACTCGTTTGCTAGGCTCATTTGCAATAACCTCAAGAATGTGTCCAGATTTCTGCCTCTTGTCTAAATCAGTCTGTTTGATTGTTTCCTTCTTGTTATCACTGTCCTTGCTTTTCCCACCATTATTCTCTGTATCAGTAGCCTCAACTGAGGTGTAGATATACCTAAAGGTAACTCTAAGGGACATACTGGAAAAGTTTTAAGAAAATAAATTTTTAGCTCCTTAGTTTTTATTTGTAGTCTCTCCAGAACTTGATCTGCATTAGAATTCTCCTGTTATCAGGGGGGCATCACGCAGATTCTTTTTTCACATTCCCTTTTACAGTCACACTTCTCATACTCTACAAAAGAAAGTGTGCCTTTCACTCATCTGAAGTCTTATTGTGCATTGCCCTGAGTTATTAATAAAACCTCAGGGTGCTAAACAAAAAAAGCAGAGTTCAAAATGGGAATATTCTATTGGTGAGCATTCATTAATCAAGGCATCTGAACCTATTTTAGGTCTTCTTATATTTTCCTGCTCCATACATTCTTGTGGTAAGGGCAAAATATGACATTAGAAACTAGCTACTTTTACTTGTTTCTGGATATTTGGATTTCAGATACTGTAACGTGGTGCAGCAGGAGTGAACACAAACTTTCCTCTTCTACCCAACCGTTATTAAAGAAAACAACACTTGTAAGGGAGAGTCTCATGAGAGCAGTGCACACAACACTGCAAATAAATATTGAAGAGGGTGACAGTCTCTTTGCCTTATCTATATTAGAATAGGCATATTTGAGGTTTGTTTTTTTTTAAAAAGCTGAAAAATAATACTTGCCTAGTAATAAGTGCACCCTTATTCATTCTTCATTTTTACCATTCTATATAATAAATCAGAACTTTGTGTAGGTTTTCATTTGCCCATGTCATTTTTCTGTGTCTCATTTGCATATTTTCTTGATTTGAAGGTACAGAAAGTAAAACTTTTCACATATACCTTCAGCAGACCAACATGACAATTTCATACACACTATATATAGATTCATTTGAGTTCTAAGAGGAAATATTTATCATTTGTATTTCCAGCATCCCTAAACTCTGGAACTTCATCCATCCATAATATGCTCTTTGTGCTTACTCCTGTTCTGTGTGTTGGTCAGCTTAATGTATCAATTGGGCTTGGCTCAGTACATGCTTATTCAAACAAAAACTAATCTAGGAGTCACTGTAAAGATACGTTGTAAATGTGATTAGCAGCTACAATTACAATCAGCTGACTTTAAGTAAAGGAGACTACCCTCTATCATCTGCAGACCTGTTTGAATCAGTTGAAAAGCCTTAAGAGCAGAGCTGAGGTGTCCCCGACAAAGGTTTTCTGTCTGGGTGGTATTCAGTTGATGCACTAGAATTATCAGCCTGTGCTTATGACAGCCTGCCCTATGAAGTTCAGATTTTTCTAGCTGTTCTCCAAATCATGCAAGCCAACAAAATCTGTATCAGTTTTTTAGAATGTCTTGGGGCGCCTGGGTGGCGCAGTCGGTTAAGCGTCCGACTTCAGCCAGGTCACGATCTCGCGGTCCGTGAGTTCGAGCCCCGCGTCAGGCTCTGGGCTGATGGCTCAGAGCCTGGAGCCTGTTTCTGATTCTGTGTCTCCCTCTCTCTCTGCCCCTCCCCCGTTCATGCTCTGTCTCTCTCTGTCCCAAAAATAAATAAATGTTGAAAAAAAAATTTAGAATGTCTTAATAATTTTTTACAAAAGAATGGCTTACCATAGAATTTTTTTTTCTTTCACAGTTTTGAAGTCCAGAAAACCAAAATCAAGATTTCCACAGGGACACAGTCCCTCCAGGGCTTCAGGGAGAATTTGTTCCTGTTTCTTTCCACTGTCTGGTGACTTCAAGTATTCCTCAGCTTGCTGCCATATTACTCAGTATCTGCCTCCATCATCCCATTACCTCCTCATCTTCCTTGTCCTCTCCTCTCTGTGTGAGTCTTAAAACTCCCTCTGCTTCTTTATTAGAAGAATACATTTCACTGAATACAGGGTATATGGAGAAAACTCAGGCTAAGCTCCTCCTCTTAAATATCCTTTAAAAAATCACATATTTTGCCATATAAGTTAATATTCACTATTTTGCCATATATGGTAGTATTTGAAATTTCTGAAAATAAGAATGTGAAATATCTTTTAGAAGCTTTTTTTTTTGCCTACTATAGGCTACCTTCTACTCTTCAAGAGTCTTGTCTATCCCACAAAGTACATTTACCTGATCCCAACATACCCCAAAGTCTCAAATCATTAGAGCATCAATTCAAATCTCAAATCGCATCTAAATCATCAGTCTAAAAGTCCCAGATCTCGTCATCTAAAGCATCTAAATTAGGTATAAGTGAGACTCTGCATATTTTCCATCTTGGGGCAAAAGTTCTCTCCTTTTTTTGACCTGTGAAGCTGGAAAATAAATTATATGTTCCTAAAACAAAATGGTGGACAGGCCTAGTATAACAATTATATACTTTTCTATTCTCAAAAAGATGGTGGAAGGCAGACAGAAATTACCACGTCCAACCAATTTTGAAACCCAGAAGAGCAAAACCTGTTAGGTTTCAAGGCCTGACTATAATCTGTGATCTGAAGTTCTTCCATGTAGTCCTACAGCTCAGTTCTCTTGGTCTGCAGTTCATTCCTCTAGATGTAATGTTCTGCCCTTGGAGTCTTACTTTCTTACTTTTTTTCTTCAATGGTAGCACATATTTGCATGTGAGTAGTTGTTTTGTTTTATTAATTAATTTATTGTTTATTTCTCTGCTATACTTTTGCAGCTGTTGTTTTGTTTCAGGTTTTCGTTTAAATTCTAGTTAGTTAACGTAAGTGTAATACTGCTTTCAGGAGTAGAATTTAGTGATTCATCACTTACATATAGCAGCCAGTGCTTTGTATGTGAGTAGTTTTATGTGTCTGTTCCATCCCTGAAGAACTTAAGGAGCCTAGCAAATTTTTGCTTAACAGTTCCTTTCTCAATTCATCCTTATCCTCTCACATGTTACTATAAGCAGCAATAACAAACCAGCCTGCACCTTAAACACTGCCTGGAAGCCTCCTCAGTTAAATATCCAAGTCCTCCACTTACAAGTTCTGCTTTCCATACAACTATAGGACACAACTTAGCTACGTTTCCTGCCCGTATAGGAGACGGATCACCTTCCCTCTGGTTTCCAGCAATATGCTCCTCATTTCTTTCTGAGCCCAAATCTATTATGTCATTCCAAAGATACTTCCACATTTATAGCTATTTGCTTTACAGCAGCAGTTTGCTTCTGATACCAAAATCAGTTTCCCAAGGCCACCATAAAAACTTAACACAATTAAATGACTTAACAGAACAGAAATGTTATGTCTCATGGTTCTGGAGGCGAGAAGTACAAAATCAAGGTGTCAATATGCTACACGTCCTCCAAAGGCTCTACGGGAAATTCCATTTCTTACTTCTTTCAGCTACTGGGGACTGTAGATGTTCTCTGGCTTGTGGCCACATCATTGCAATCTGTGTTTCCATGGTCAGTTTGCAGCCTCCTCCTCTGTGTGTCTTCTCTTCTGTGTACCTGTTCCTCTTCCTTATAAGGATATATGTGAATGCACTGAGAGGGCCACCCAGACAATCCATGATAACCTCCTCCTCTAAAGATCCCTGACCTTATTTCTGACCTTATCACATCTTTTGCACATGTAAGGTAATATTCATTTCAAAAAGTTAACTTTTACTTAAGTGAATTAATTTATCAGAAACATTTTCCCAATTAATTTTCCTGTTTCAAAGGCACATTTATGTTTTCACTAATTCTCTTGAACCATCCTTTCAACCATAGAAACAACCAATTTCTCAAAGGAAAAACAAACAAATAAACAAACTTGGCAATGAGTTTAAAAATTTTTATGTCTCAAATCCTATTTTCACTTGGAAGAAAAAAAAATTAAAGAAGATTTGGGGCATGTTACATGTTCATTTATTTTTTCCCAGGATTGGCCCTTATCATCCCACAACTCACTCATGTATCATGTTTAATGTTAAGATCACTTAAGTCTTGGGTTCGACCACATATGTGTGGTCTAAAACATATTTTATAAACCATTTTTAATGGGGATTAGAAAAATTACTTCCTCATAGCAAGGAATGAGCACATATTTATTGTTTTTATTGAAAAGATATTTGCTTTTTATTCTTCCTGGGGATAATTCAAAACACAATTGAATATCAAAGTCATTTTCCGCAGAAGAATACAATGGGATCTTCACAGTGTATTGCAAAATAATTAAGTGAAATGTTGAAAGTAAAGTGAGACGAGAATTGAAATGCCATACCAATTATATGTCCAAAAATAATTCTAACTAGTTTATCTGCAAGTTACAAAATCTTAGAAATCTTGTTTTTAAGTTATAAAATGCTATTGTACGCCAAAATTGCTTTTCTTAGGCAAGTGCTCATATATAGGGAGATAATGCAATGAAACCAAAGATACCTGATTTTTGTTATACTTCTTTCCTGTTTCTCATGGAGTCTCAATAAATAATCTGAAGAATTTTTCCTTCTACTGTCTGAGTGATTTAAGTAATTTAGTTAACACAATATTCTTTCTCCAGTCTCACATCAATAACTTCATTTTCTTAGATACCGTCTAAAGTGACCTGGACAATATAAAATGCCTAAAAGATATATATTACTTTTATGTAAAATGTAAAACATGCGGTATAAGATTCTAGATTAGCTTTATATGTTTTCAGTGATCTTCAAAGTATGATTTGAATCGAGACCTTACATTTGTATGCTTGATAATAACCTGAAATCATACTCATTTCTGACACAGCAGGTTTTTGATAGCTCTGTAAAAAACAGAACATCATTACTTCAGGCAAGGTGACAAGGATAATCACTTTCTATAATTCATGTTTAATACCTGAATGCCAGGGAAGAATCATTATGTCCTTGGTCCAAAATTTTTAGCCATACTACATCATCTGCCCTCCAAAAAAATATTTGTGAGAATTACTACAGTGACTCCAGTTCAAAAAGCCTGCATTAGATTTTTGTCAGCTTTTGAAAATGTTGTAATTCAAAGTAATACTTGAACTACTAACATGCAATACAGACTTTATAGCTTCCTCAGAGTAGTAACTCTCTTTGGAAGTCTGGAAGTCTGATGAAATCTTTTTATCTGCACCTTTTGTCAAATAAAGTGGCATCTCATGAAAAAGAAGTTGGAAGCATTTAGAATATAAAATACAGTTATGTTTTTGCTTAAAAACTAGATTTGAAAATATGTGTGTTTGTTTTCCCTAAAGTTCAAGTGTTCCTTTCATGATGTGATATTTTGTCTCAAATGAAGTAAGTTAAATCAGTGTGCTTTATTAATAAAGTTAAAAATGAGAACGTTTCCATGCACAATATAATCTTGGGTTTGCTTCTTTAGTGTATAAATACAACAGATGTATGTCTGGAATTACCAATATAACTTGCTGCATGTATAAATACTGCTCTCACCATGTTCTTCATGCTGCATTTATTACGTAAGTGTGTTCAAGCATGCGGAATATGTGCTTTATAAGTCACATTTTCATTCTTGTTTTCCTGATATTTTCCAAGAAAGAGAATCATCCTTTTATGCAATTACTGAGAATTTCTTTTCATTTAAAACATGGCTGCAGTTTTAGTTGAACAATGATATTGCTGATAATGATTTTTAGAAATATCAGATTTCTTTCAAACTATATCATTTTTATTCTTTTTTCAGCTTATCAATGTCTATATCTAGGAATTTCTTCTATTGTATACTCTTTCAAACTTCTAGCATTTGAGTTCCATTTAGACCATAAGTGATTCAGAAAACCATTGGTCTTGCTCTGGCCCGTGGTTATTGGCCGGACTCTCACCCTTCTCAAGGAAAAGCCTACCCAGTGAGATCTACTATGCAAAGTGACTGAGGAACAAAATAAAATGACTAGCAATTGTATCTTCAAAGAGATTAATTTATATATTAGACCTTTCTATGTAATGGAATATGTAGTATATGTGTGATATTCATCTCTGCCTCCTTGTGACTTATATTCTTCTGGAAGGATACAGATTCACAACAAATAAAGAAGAAACCTAATAGAGCTGGGAAGTGCAGGGGAAAACAAGACAAAACAAAACAAAACAAAACAAAAAGAGGAGAGCCAAATTCTTGGTGGAAACAGGTTGTATTATAATTGGTGTGGTCAGGACAACATCCACATGAAAAGATGCTCAACATCACTCATCATCAGGCAAATACAAATCAAAACCACAATGAGATACCATCTGACACCTGTCAGAAAGGTTAATTTAAACCTAAAAGGTTGATTTTAACACAGGAAAGAACAGATGTTGCTGAGGATGCAGAGAAAGGGAAAACCTCTCACACTGTAAGTGGGAATGCAAACTCATGCAGCCACTCTGGAAAACAATATGGAATTTCCTCAAAAAGTTAGAAATGGAATGACCCTACAAACCAGCAATTGCACTACTAGGTATCTACCCAAAGGATACATGTATCCCATAACTTATAGCAGCATTATCAACAATACCAAATTATGGAAAAGAGCCCAAATGTATGTCCATTGATTGATGAATGGATAAAGAAGATGTGGTATGTGGCACACACACACACACACACACACACACACACAGAGGAATATTACTCAACCATCAAAAAGAATGAAATCTTGGCATTGTAATGATGTGGATGGAGCTAGATTGTATTATGCTAAGCAAAATAAGTCAGTCAGAGAAAGACAAATGCCATATGATTCACTCATATGTGGAATTTAAGAAACAAAACAGATTAACATCGGAGAAGGGGGAAAAAGAGAGGGAAGAAAACCATAAGACATTCTTAACTATGGAGAACAAACTGAGGGTTGCTGGAGGGGAGGTTGATGGAGGGATGGGCTAGATGGGTGATGGGTATTAAAGAATTGTGTTGAGCAGTGGCTATTATACGTAAGTGATGAATCACTAAATTCTACTCCTGAAACTAACATTAGACTATATGTTAACTAACTGGAACTCAAATACAAATTTGAAAAAAAAATTAAAACTTAAAAAATAAAATATAATTTATGTGTTCAGGATAAGCCTTACTGAGAAACCAAGGAGTGACATTTGAGCCAAGACTATTGTAATTGGAAGATAAAACTTGCAGATATGTGGATAAGCAGTTTTCCAGGCAGAGGAAAGAGCCAATTCAGTCTTGAAGCAGTAGTGAGCCTGAGGTCTTCAAAGCAACCAGGGAGCCAGTGTGATTGTCACAGAATGAGCAGCGTGAGGCAGTAGAGTGATCAGTAGTAGATGGTGTCAAAGAAGAAACTGTGAGCCAGTTCATGTAAGACCTTGTAGAATACTATAAGGAGACAGATCATCATGGAGCTATGTTTCCTATAGGTTTTGAGACCTTGAATTTAGGGTGGCTGATTGAAAATATACATTCACCTCATTTCTTTACACTACAATAAAACAAGGAACATACAAGTTAGAAAACGCCTAAAGAAGAACTAGAAAAGAACCCAAAAAGGACACCTTTAGTCATACAGAAATTTTGGAAGATACGTCATAAATGAGATCAACTTGACTGTGAAAAGCATCAGTCATAAAAAAAACTCAAGAGCCCCTGGAGGCAAAAGAGAAGATCTCAGAAAAGACAAGGGTATTTTTGCTGTTTTGCTTGTTTTGGTTAAAGTAGAGAAGGAGGAATGTTCTGGGAAATTATCAACACTTATAAATAATGGCCAATCAATGCCTACCTTTTTTTTTTTAGAAGAGCTGATAGGTGTGTACATCTCCAAAGTAAGGCCAGAAGTCTGACTCACAGGAGTGAAGGACGGTGTGGCTCAGACTATACATCATCTAGGTGCCCAGTACCCAGTTTAAATATTCAGGGGGCAGGAGAAGTTAGGCAGAATAATGATAGTAGTGATTTAAAATTTTGTGGGTCTTATTTAAGTCTATTAAACAAAATTAATAAATAGTGGACCACTTATAAGTTATATAAATAACTTAATAAATATATATATATATGGACCATTTATAAGTTTTATAAATATTTTATATATTCTTATACTTCATGAAAATATAATATGCAATGAAATAAATACTAAATGCTACTCAATCTAAAATCTCCTATCATGGAAATTTTAGAAATTCAATTCAGAAATAAATAATAAGAGTGTTAGATTAGATAAAAATCTATGGAATACATATATATGTTTAAATTTGTATATATATTGTTTATTCTAATAGAATACAATATAGGAAAATTTTAAATAAATAATATAATCTTCCAGCACTAGAAGATAAAAAAGTACAAAGTATAGTAGTTAAATAAAATATTTAACAAATCTAAGAGTAATTATTATTTAAAACAAAAATTAGAAATGGAGATAGAAGTTGAAAATAGATGGCAGAAGGAATGGTGGTGATTTTAGAGATGTTTTAGTGTTCCAGTGGAACAGATGTAGAGTAGAAATTTTTATAGCACTCTGTTATTACCATAATTTTTGCACTAAGCCTCATTAACACTAATTCTATTTTAATTTTTTAATGTTTATTTATTTTTGAGACAGAGCATGAACAGGGGAGGGTCAGAGAGAGAGGGAGACACAGAATCCGAAGCAGGATCCAGGCTTTGAGCTGTCAGCACAGAGGCCAGTTCAGGGCTGCAATTCACAGACTGTGAGATCATGACCTGAGCTGAAGTTGGACACTTAACTAACTGAGCCACCCAGGCGCCCCTACACTAATTCTATTTTAAAATACAATTTTTCCCACAGATTTGTTAAATGTGATCCTGCATAATCATATACACAAACTCTAATATAAACTGATGAAATATAAATATGAAAAATCAACTCCAAAGAAAATGGAGTAGCCTGCCCTCAACACGGAGAAATTTTGTTTTCTTACCAAGTTTTTATTTATCATGTATAAATTTATTCATTAAAAAATTAATTTCCAAATTAAAGCTAATATGCAAAGTAAAGCAACTTTTTTTTGTAAAAAGTCTTAAACTATGGCCATCTTTATTTTAAAACCACTTTGGAATTTTCAGACAAATATCATTTATGTTTGAAATCATATAAACTATACCTAGATATATTCTATCTACCAGCTCTACAATTCATGTTCAGGGTCCATATATTCATGGAGCACATCATAGAGAACCACATAGCACATGTGTTAGTCACTCACTGTCCTATGTGTTTGGCATATACAATGGTGAAAAAGACTAAAATAAAAAAGGTTTCTTGTTTTCAAAGTTGTACATTCTTTTAGAGGCTGACAAAAATGGCCAAGATAATCTAGGACTAACAATGATCCAGTTGATTATAAAGAAAAGTGGAATGTAGGATTTCTAGTTAAGACAGGGTAGTCCATCAGACCTTTCTGAGGAGGCAATATTCCAAGTGATGTGATATGAATATAGAGTACAGTGAGAATGTTCCAAAGCAATAGGAGCAACTGGTCCAAGTTTTCAGAGGCAGAAATCTGTGTGGCTAGATAAAAAAGGAAAATAAAGAATAAAGTGGCTTCAATGTGTGAATGGTGGTGGGGGAGTAATACAGAGAAGGGGAAGAAGAGGGAGAAGCAGAGGGAGTCATATGGGTCTTTATGACAAAGTGGAGAATTTAGATCTTATTCTGAATGTGAGTGCTCAAAATGCCTGGGTGGATCATTCAGCTAAGCGTCCAATTTCGGCTCAGGTCATGATCTCACAGTTTGTGGGTTCAAGCCCCACATCAGGCTCTGTGCTGACAGCTTGGAGCCTGGAGTCTGCATCAGATTCTGTGTCTCCCTTACTCTCTCTCTTCCCCTCCCCCACTAACACTCTGTCTCTCTGTCTCTCCCTCTCTCTCTCTCTCAAAACTAAACATCAATGAATCAATCAATCAATCAATAAGACTGCTTAGAGAGCTATTGAAGGGGTTGGGATTTTACAATCTCTCTGAAGCAAAGAGATTTTACAATTTCATGTATATACATTTTATTTTCTTTTTATTTATTTTTTTTACATTTATTCATTTTTCAGAGTAAGAGAGACAGAGCATGAGCAGGGGGAGGGTCAGAGAGAGAGGGAGACATAGAATCTGAAGCAGGCTCCAGGCTCTGAGCTGTCAACACAGAGCCCAATGTGGGGCTTGAACTCATGGACTGCGAGATCATGACCTGAGCTGAAGTCGGACACCCAACCAACTGAGCCACCCAGGCGCCCCTGTATATACATTTTAAAATATCATCATGAGGGGCACCTGGATGGCTCAGTCGGTTAAGCACCTGACTCTTGATTTAGGCTCAGGTCATGATCTCATGGTCTTGGGATGGAGCCCTGAAAGGTATGAAGCCTGCTTAAGGTTCTTTCCTGCTTTCTCCACCACTCTGCTGCTCACATGCCTGTGCATGCTCCTGCCTCCTCTCTCTCTCTCTCTCTCTCTCTCTCTCTCTCTCTCTCTCTCTCTCTCAAAAAAAAATCATCCTGGTGACAAATTATAAAGAAACAAAAACAGAAGCAGAAGGACCTCAAAGGCATTATACTAAGGGAAATAAGTCAGGCAAATACAAATACTGCATGATCTCTTTTTATATGTGGAATCTAGATAGAGACAGAGAGATAGATAGATAGATAGATAGACAGATGGAAAGACAGACATACCAAGCTCATAAATTAGATTGGCAGTTGCCAGAGACAGGGGTTATGGGGTAGGAAAAATGTGTGAACTGTTTCTGTTTTTGTTTAAATAAATTGAACTTTGAAAAAAAAAAAAAGAAACACAGAAGCAGGGAAAGCAGGCAGAGGACTATTTCAGATTCTGCAAGATGGCACAGGGGGTTTAGTGACTTGCATTAGGGTGGTGACAGTAGAAAGAGAAGTAGACAGTTAAGATATATTTTGGTGTTAAAAATCAGCAGCATCTGCTGATGATTTTATTATATGGGGGATGGGGGAAAAACGTTACTAAGGATGATTCCTAGTGTTTGACTTGAGCAACTTGGTTGGTTGCAGTGAATTGGTGCCTGGGCAAGGAAAGAAGAGTTTCATTTAAATTAAATTTGGGATACTAACCTGATATCCAAATCCTCATGATATTAACATACAAGTTATATAATCCAATAAACATTACTTTGTGGTTTTAATTAAGAAAGAATCATCTCTTTTATCTAGTTATATTATTAATTAGATTACTTTTTGGAATCCTATTAAAATATGTTTAAATTTCTTGTCAAGTGGTGCTGTCTTATTCCCTTTTTGAAGAGGTTAATTATTGAAAACCACAAAGACCTATTTCTGGAACTGAACATAAAACAGTCTTAGAAAACAGTCCCCTCAGACAGTATTAGACTGAGATACAAGTTAATTCTCTTGGTAATTCTTACAAAAATCTATTCAGAGGAAAATATTTCAAAGTAATTCTGTAGCCATGCTGTGTTATTGCACTCATTTCAGGTACGAATACAATGTCACGATTATTGTATTTTATGATCTTGCACCCCTTTTATATGTGTTTAAATGTCTCTTAGGGGATGACTATGGAGACTACGAAACACTGCAGGATTAAAGCCATACACTTCGTATTTTATGATCCAGAATAGATCCAACAGAACATGCTTACACCCCAAGATTAAAATAGTGCCCTGAATTATTCTGCACAATCTGAGTTGGTATTTGTGAGAGTTTCTTGAAGTCCTATAAGGAAAACCATTATCATTTAAAAAAAAAAAGATATTTAGTAATAAAGAAAATTTAGTTGTGGATTGAAATTCATCACCAGTTGTATATATTTGGAGAAGGCATACATCACTGGCATGTATATGAAATAGAAAATTAAATTAGAGATCACGATACTTAAAAGTAGAATAGGTTACTCCAAATGTGAATTATATTATAAAGCTGCCAATAAGTTTATGAAAGCTTATATTTTTACTTTATATATTTTTAAGGCAAACCCAACATATCCTTTTAAAAAGACTCTTAAACATACAGGTGCAGCCTATATTACCATATTTGATGCAAAATGCAAATTTGCTATTTAAATAACTTTATTCCTATTTGACTGAAATCTTAATTATGACAAGATGATTTCTTTCTTCACATGCATCTAGAAAAAATGAAATGAATAAGGTCATATGAAACTTTTTTATAGCTCAGAAGTAATCATATTTTTTATAACAAAACTTTGTAATAATAGCTTTATTGTTTTCTGATTACCTGTAACACAGACTAAAATATTATGTCAATAAAAACAGGCTTAAGGGGCGCCTGGGTGGTGCAGTCGGTTAAGCGTCCGACTTCAGCCAGGTCACGATCTCGCGGTCCGTGAGTTCGAGCCCCGCATCAGGCTCTGGGCTGATGGCTCAGAGCCTGGAGCCTGCTTCCGATTCTGTGTCTCCCTCTCTCTCTGCCCCTCCCCCATTCATGCTCTGTCTCTCTCTGTCCCAAAAATAAATAAACGTTGAAAAAAAAAAAAATTAAAAAAAAAAAAAAAACAGGCTTAAAAACAAAACAAAACAAAACAACGAGAAACCCTTTTACCAGATAATACCACTGCTGTATATCCATATGCATATGATATATATAAATACACAAATTTTGTTTACACATACAGATTTTTTATTGCTATAAAATCAAATCACAAAATATTTGTTGTTTTGTAGCATGCTCTTTATTTTCTATATCTCTCTTTGTGGGTTAATACATATCTGCATCATTCTTTTGATAGGTCACAAATGATTTATGTATAAATTATGTGCCGTAATTTATTAGTGCTTTTTAAAAAATGTTTATTATTTTTGAGAGAGAAAGAGAGAGAGAATGAGGGGCAGAGAAAGAGAAAAAGACAGAGAATTCCAAGCAGGGCCCACCCTGTCAGGGCAGAGCCCTACGGAGGGCTAGAATTCACAAAAAGTGAGATCATGACCTGAGCTGAAATCAAGAGTCAGACACAACTGACTCTGCCACCCAGGTGCCCTTTTAGTGTTTTCATTTTTGTATTTTACCATTTACTACCTCTCTTTTTAAGAAAAGAGCAAGTTAGCTGGTGCAGCCACTCTGGAACGCAGTATGGAGGTTCCTCAAAAACCTAAAAATAGAACTACCCTATGACCCAGCAATTGCACTACTAGGCATTTATCCACAGGATACAGGCGTACTGTTTCAAAGGGACACATGCACCCCCATGTTTACAGCAGCACTATCAACTATAGCCAAAGTATGGAAAAAGCCCAAATGTACTTCGGTGGATGAATGGATAAAGAAGATGTGGTATATATATACAATGGAGTATTACTCGGCAATCAAAAATAATGAAATCTTGCCATTTGCAACTACATGGATGGAACTGGAGAGTATTATGCTAAGTGAAATTAGTCAGTCAGAGAAAGACAAAAATCATATGACTTCACTCATATGAGGACTTTAAGAGACAAAACAGATGAACATAAGGGAAGGGAAACAAAAATAGTACAAAAACAGGGAGGGGGACAAAACAGAAGAGACTCATAATTATGGAGAGCAAACTAAGGGTTACTGGAGGGGTTGTGGGAGGGGCGATGGGCTAAATGGGTAAGGGGCACTAAAGAATCTACTGAAATCATTGTTGCACTATATGCTAACTAATTTGGATGTACATTTTTAAAAATAAAAAATAAAATTAAAAAAAAGAATGCAAGGCAAGCTGGGCACCTCGGTGGCTCAGCTGGTTGAGCATCTGACTTCAGCTCAAAAAAAAAAAAAAGAGCAAGTTAAAATTACAAATGGCTTTGGGGCACGTGGGTGGCTCATTCAGTTAAGCTTGTGACTCTTGATCTTGGCTCACGTCATGATCTCATGATTCTTGAGATGGAGCCCAAATCAGACTCTGCACTGTCAGTGCTTGAGATTCTCTTTCTCTCTGCTCCTTCCTCAATTGCTCTCTCTCTCTCACTCTTTAAATAAATGAATAAATATTTAAAAAAATTATGAAAACAATCACAAACTGCTTTAAAGTATATGCCAGTTTTCGGAGGAATGAAATTTGTTAAAGATGTAACTAATGTGATTTTTAATCACCTTTTTTTATAAGTATTTATTGAGTATTTACTTTGTGCTTTTAGAAAAACATCTATGATTTATGTTTCTATTAATCCCATTTCAAAGAAAAAGAAACTAACATGCAGAAAGTTTAAGTAACTTGCCCATGGTCAATCAGCTAGGATTCAAATGAAACGACTGACCTAAAAGCTCTGAAGTACTGTATTATTAATTACAGCATGTTTGGGTGACGGGTGGATTACCTACTACTGCATTCAATGTCATGTATAATGGTAAACTATTTTTCCAATATCAAAATGATACTTTTTTACTGGATCTCAACCCAAATAGCAATATACTAATAGAAATAATGCTCAGCTTTAGTCAAAACCTTGTTTTGGGCTAGAATTCAAAAATAGCTATTCCAGTAAGGTACTCTGGTGGGAATTTCTTAAAGCTAGTTAATTTGAATAATGCTTTTGCATAAGGCAGTTAAACGGTCATGTGTTCCAAAGAGAATTGAGAACACTGGAATTGTCTATATGACAGATCTCTGACGCACCCCCAGCAACTTGTGTCCAAGCCCTAAGGAGAAAGAGGTCATTATAAAGATTAACTGAACACTCTATTTACACTAAAATATTATATTCTTGGGAGTACAGACAGCATTGCTTTGAGGTCCAGGCAAAAAAGTAGAACCAAAATGGTGGCACAGAGGCCTGTTGCCGATCATTTTAACAATACTACATGACTGCCATTCAGAATCTCAAAATAATAAAGCCATTTTGATTGATCAAGAACCTCAGCAGGCACTCAAGTCCTGAAAGCAATATGTGTTAAAATGGAATAGCCCAGATGGTGCCCTTTGGTAGAATGAGCTTGTTTCCAGGAATGATCTTGGACCTATATCCTGGGTCCCCAAGAACGTTAGAAAACAGTTGAGAGGAGAACATCACTAGAGTTTGAGGAACTGAATCGATCAACAAAACATTTGTGATTAATATTAGCATGAGTCAACATTAAAACATTAGCAAATGTGGATTTTTGAAACCTGAGGTAGATTGGAATAATTAGCAGAGCATCCCTAAGCAATCATTTAGTAGAGTTGATTTTTGGTGGAAGCGATTAGGCCATACAAGAAATCTGTTATCTTTTAAAATGTCAGCAAACTTTTTGTCCAAAAAATTCCCTGCCTACTTGCAGACATAACATGGTCTATTTTCTGTCAGGAGAATATGTTGCTAGGCCTGCTTCAACTTTTTAAGTTAAATGTTGCTACACTAGTACCCCTATCTGATGGATATGTTCTAAGACACCCGATGGATGCCTGAAACTGTAGACAGTATATAATAAAAATTATGTGAATGTCGTCTCTTTCTCAAAATATCTCATTGTACTGTATTCACCCTTCTTGTGATAATGTAAGATGATAAAAGGCCTACATGATGAGGTGAAGTGAGGTGAATGATGTAGGCATTGTGATTAGGCTATTAATGACCTTCTGATGATTCGTTAGAAGGAGGATCATCTAATTCCAGATTGCAGTTGACCAGGGGTAACTGAAACAAAAGAAAGCAAAACTGAGGCCAAGGGGACACTACTGCAATTTGAGGATTGTCCTAGGAGTCTGAAAAAAGCTCTCATAGAAACACTGGTGAAAATTGAAACTGACTTTGACATTACATGAATAACTACCACTCGTCTTATACCTAACACACACTGTGATGATAATATCTACATAATTCATCTGTTTGGTTTTTTTTAACATTTATTTATTTTTGAGACAGAGAGAGACAGAGCATGAATGGGGGAGGGTCAGAGAGAGAGGGAGACACAGAATCCGAAACAGGCTCCAGGTTCTGAGGGGTCAGCACAGAGCCCGATGCAGGGCTTGAACTCACGGACTGTGAGATCATGACCTGAGCTGAAGTCGGACACTTAACCGACTGAGCCAACCAGGCGCCCCATAATTCATCTGTTTTGAAGATTAAACAATGCATGTAAATCGCACTAACGTTCATGGAACACTTAAAACCTACAGGACACTCTTTTAAGCACTGTATGTATAAATTCATTTAATCTTCATTAAAAATTTGTATGATATGAAAAATAATTATACCTATAGTACTAGTAATGATAATAGCAGATCTCATGAAACACTTACATAGATGTCACTATTCTAGGTAATTAGCTACACTTTAATAAAGTGTATAAAGAAGCACATGAAAGTGAAGCAGATTTCGGGATCTCCCCAGGTATTCGTGGAAGATCCAGGCTATTCAGCAAGGCAGTCAGGCTGCTGCTGCCCATTTAATCATCATTCCATAGCACTTTAGGAAAAGTGCTCCACAAATGTTTTTGATGATGATGATTACTATATGCCAAAAACATTTCCCACAGTGTTGATAATCTTCCTATGCACACAAAAAAGCCCTGATAGGTTATTCATATCTGGCCCACACAGCACAAAAGTATCAGAGCTGATAACCATTTTACTAGCATGGAAGTTCATTTACTTCTCTATATGTGGGGCTGCCTTCCCACTAAAGAACACTGTTACAATAGGAGTCTGTTACAGGAAATGTTGAATGATGGGAAATGGAGAGAGACGGAAATGATGCAGCATCTGATTCTTCTTCCTGCTTCAACCAGAACTAACTGGATTTATGTGTTCGATATATTTATATATTGTTATTCTTCATCAGATTGCATGTGGAAAAAGAAAAATTTCTTAAAAAAAAAAAGATTGACAGCCTCTCTTCTTTAGGGGGAGGACACATCACTTCCCACCACATTCATATAATCTATTTGAACATCTTACCTAATTTTCCTCATCAAAACATAATGCCTGTCCAAGTTTAACCTAGACCTTCACATTTAGCTCCAATTTCCATTCTGAAGGTTAAAATTTGCTCAGATCCATTTAGCAAGGCTCTCCTGATTCAGTTAATCCTCTCCTTCTGGGCTCATTGTAGCAGTTATGAATACTATGGTCAGTGCTTTACATAAGGCCAAATATCGGACAAATGCTAGGTAGGTAGGTAGGTAGGTAGGTAGGTAGGTAGATAGAGATGAATAAAGCTGCCTTGCATACATCCATTTTGGAAATTCAAAATATAATAATATCTTACATAAAGGCATAATAATAACCTTACATTAATAACATTAATTGGTTGATAAATATAAATTCTGCTTCATACCAATAATGACTCTCAATGCTTAACTCTGAAAAAAAAAGAAAGAGATAATATATTTATAATAAAAAAATCAGCTAGAACTGTCTATTTGAAATGCTTCAATGTTTCTATTAGCCATTGAGTTGCCTAAAAATACTTATCTCTCAGAAAATGTTTCCTTTTTAATGTGGATTAAATCCACATTCAAACACCGAGTTCTGGTAAATCACCTCAAAGGAAAGCACAGAATCTGGCTTAACCAAGTAGGGCACATTTCTATTTGCAAAACTCATGTGGTATCCTAGAATCTTCTCATTCATCTTCAATAAATGGTCATCACTGAGATCTTCACTAATTTCCAAAGAATGAGCCTCTTCAAAGAGGATTCCATAAGCTTATTTGAATAGACAGTTGGCTGATTAAATACAGTTGGCTGATTAAGTAAGGAGAAGAAATAATTTTTCAGTATGTGAGACACCTTACCTACACCTGGTTTATATAGTATATAGTTAATACTGGCTTTATGTTTATTTACTTTTATTATGCTTCCTTCTGTTTTTCCTAACTCCTTTCAGGGCCAATATATCAAGTTCTGTTAAGCTGATGATCCAACTACACAAAGTTATACACATTTAATCAAATAATAGTGATCTACCTCTTCTGTAAGGCCTCAGCATATTACTGGGTATATGTGTCAAGATTAGAAGACTCCTTGAGTATGATTTATGTAAATGGATTCAATATTAAGTTTCAGGTGTTTCTATGTTTGGATCACTTCTCAGAACATTCTGAATAACTTACAATGTAGCATTCTGAGTCATAGAGTTGGCACTGTTTCATTAGCTAGAGTTAGATTCCCTGGCAAACTGCTCACTACCTTTCCTATCACCCATCTATTAAATTAAAAAGCATTATCCTTCAAAGACCTTTCTATAACTGTATTTGCACATTTATTATGCAGAACACCTCCCTAAAGCCCTTGATATTGTCAATAAGAAACTCTCAGAACTACTAGATAAAGGCTACTTGAAATATTTATCAACCTAGTTCTGTCTGTGTGTTACTCTAGAGACTCATATCTGAGGGAGCAGTATGAATGTAAGTCCCTTAGTGGTACTGTCCTTGTTAAATCAATTGTATTTGACACATTTCACTCATTGAGTCATTTGTCCTCAGGATCCCACGTAAAGAATAATGACAATAATCATTGTTTCTGATAGAATCATTGCTTTCTCATGTGACATAATCAATAGCTCTAGGCCGTATCTTCATACTTCTCAAACTGCAATGTACTCATCATATAACTAAAATCCCTTTTCCTAGGAAATAGAGTAGTTTTTCCCATGGCTATCATTATTTTTATGTTTCAGGCTAATATTTATATATCTAACTGGCACAGGAACAGACCATGAAATAAATTATCTGGACAAAAGAGTAGAAATGTACTTTAGTACATTTTGCTTCTTAGTAACTAAAATTTTTAAGTTATGGTTCAAAATTCTGTGTAAATTATTAATTTTTCAGAGTTGGAAGTATGTCTTGTGTTTGATACAAGATTTTAAATGAGAGCTATATTGCCAAAAACGATTATCCCCTACCAAATGTGTTTACATATTCCTGGAGATCAGACACTTGTAACAATGTTAGCGTTTTGACAGCCTGGTGTCTCCACTTAGTGCTAAACTATTTTGATTTATACAATTCCTATAACTGTAAACAATGCTTTAGTAGCTAGGAATTTCTTCATGTTAAAAAACATATATATGTAACTCTATCCCAGAAAACTAAAGGCTGCTTTATCATCAAAACACTATAAATGTTAAATCATATAAATATAATTTAATGATATTTATATTAATAGTACATATTATCTTTCCAACCACACATTCTTGTTGCTTTTTAATTTTTTAAACATTTTTATTTACTTTTGAGAGACAGAGACAGAGCATAAGCAAAGGAAGGGGCAGAGAGAGAGGGAGACACAGAATCTGAAGCAGGCTCCAGGCTCTGAGCCTGATGTGGGGCTTGAAACCCACAATCCATGAAATCATGACCTGAGCCAAAGTCGTACACTTAAGCAACTGAGCCACCCAGGCGCCCCTCTTGATGCTTTTCAGAGAGAGAGAGAGCATGCATTCAAGTAAGGGAGAGGCACCAAGTGTGAGAGAGACAGAGACAGAGAATCCCAAGCAGGCTCGATGCTCAGCACGGAGCCCAATGGGGGACTCAATCCCACAACCCTGGGATTATGACTTGAACCAAAATCAAGAGTCAGATGCTCAACCAACTGAGCCACACAGGCTCTCCTCAATTACACATTTTATCTCTTTTATCTTACTCCATGGAATATAATGAAAACAAAGCAAAAAAGATTAAAAACAATAAACAAGTTTTTGGAGAACAATCTAGATTTGAGCATCTTCCATGGAAATGTATAAATACTTAAAATTAATTTGCTTTGGTATTATGTGCTTTATGAAAAGATATCTCAAAAGCAAGTAAGCACTTCCCAAGAAAGAGATTAAAATATATCTCTGTAATCATATATGGTAAATTTACTTTATCCAGTTACAAGGCTTCTGGGAAAACTGGTCATTAGAAGCAGCAATTCAGCACCAATTCTTAAGCTGATTCCAAAATTATACAATAGAACTAGACAGTGCCATATTTATATATATAATATAAATATATTCATAAATATGTGCAATTTATTATTATTATTATTACTATTATTATTATTATATTTTTGTCTTTACTTCACAGGTCTTTTTTTTTCACTTTTATGTATTTATTTATCAAAATTTGCATAGGCCTGACCTCATTCACCAACACAAAACATAACCAGAATACACACACACACACACACACACAAGGCAGTCTTCTCTAAATACTTTGGAGGACAGGAAGGAATGGACACATTTGGGTGGACTTTTGGCTTCATTTTCAGAGGTTTGGGAGGGTTTGGGTCCCACACATCCGGGAAGGTAGAAGGATGAGAAAGACAATAAATAGAACCCTGGGCCTAGCTTGCTGTGGTACATTACAGGTATACCCCTGTGCATGGCCCCTGCAGCACCTGGCCCTGGCCATTCATTGGCCAACAGCAGGAGCTGGGCATCGGAGCTCTGACTTACTATAAAAAACTCAATTTGACATCTCTAATAGGGTCCTTGACTCAATAGAATGGTTCCTTCAATTTCTAACCTTGTTCTTCCACCAGAAAATAGTATCAAACTCATTATTCCTACAACAAACGTGTCAGACTGCTAGTAGGGTACAAAACAGGCAGTCTCTTTGCCCTTTATTCTGTATAACCTTCACTAAGGCATCCATGTGCCTGATCTGATGTAGAGCCAGGGTAGCATTCCAAAGTCCTTTCTGATGGGTTATTATGACAACATATGGTAGAAATTTACTATTTTAGATATTAATTTTCTAGAATTGGACTTATTTAAATAATGAGAAAACAAAAACTACACATCTTAACTGAAGCAATCTAGGTCATATATAAATAGTATTGATTACTGTACTTCTATCTTCCAGTTTAGCTTTTTTTAAAAAAATCAAATCCATTGTAAAAACATTCTATTTTTTTCAGTAAATAATCAATGTCAAATATAATCCCTGCCACACATTGCACAGAAAATATATACATATACTCTAAAAAAAGTTTACTCATTTGTATTAATCATCATGTTGGTTATTTAAAAGAGTTGCAGTATATCAGTTGGTTACATGTATTTATCAGTTTTACCACATTTTAAGATGGGTAAATTTTGAAGTAATCCTCTTTTTTAAAAAAAATATATACTTCTGATCATAAAGCTCTTGGCCTCGCACTGTTCAACCTTACAAGTTCAAATGTGTATAAGCATGAAACCAAATCCATTATCTCTTCAAATTTTCATAGCTATACCTCCCTCACTGTTTATTATATGATTATTTTAAGAAAACAAAAAAACATTTACCACAATGTATATAAATAGGGAATTGGTCTTAAAAATACTTCTAATCAATTTTGAAGTCTTCCTGTGGCAACCAATTGTTGTTTGTTAAATTGGATTTAATGGTTTGGGTATATTTGATATTTGTCTGTTAAAAGGTGAAGTTTCAAGGATGAAAACTGAGATGCACCATATTTAGCTATAAATGGTTTACCAAATTATTGGCCAGTGTCGATGATATTCATTTTGGATCTCTGTCTGCCGTAAGTTCTTTTAAGACCCAAGCCCTTGGGCAAATGTGTATGTTAATTTCTTAGGGTAATTTTATAAAAATCCATGTGAATCATGTGTATGCATATATGCATATGTATAAATGCACAAATCCACACATACAAAGTGCAGTGTGTTGAAGAAATGTATTTTAATGAGGGAAAATGTCCAAGGAAGCACAACTTAAAGTAACAGCCTATGACTAGAAAAACTTTTGATTTACAAACAAAAAAAGGAACATTATAAATTGATTTTAAGAAACTCCTTACCATGGGCATTAACTGAATCTTAAGTAAAAATAGATGATTTTTAGTAAAAGAACAAAATTCAGTCCTTCACATCACTATTACTAATTAAGCAGTATAAACATTAGAATGAATTTCTAAAGCTAACATTTTTCAATTGAAAAATCTAAGGTTCAGTGAAGCATTATTAATTTGATGTGCTTTCCTAGAAATGCAAGGTCATGCCCTTAAATTTTAGCTTATTTTGCCTTTTTAACAAGTTGTTCTTTGATTAAAATTTAGAGAGTCTCAGTTCAAACTCAAGGAAAAACAAACTAGCTTAGCTAAAAAAGTAGCTTAGTTTTCTTCAATAAACATACAAAATCCTACCTCTAAGAACTAAGTCAGACAAAAATAGTAATACATGAGCTGCTTACCAACAACACTTATTCTAAACTGAATATTTGAGAAACAAATATCTCATTGTCAGGCTTTTTTTTTTTTTTTTTTTTTTTTTACTTGTCATCATTTGCTTATGGAGGGACTGGACTTTTTTAAGGAGCAGGGCCATTTTGTATATGATAACAGATAGAAATAGATGTATTGAAATGGATATAGATCTAGGTAATTTAGAAGCTCTTTTCATGGGAAGAGTGATGATTTCCAGGCAAGTGCTTTTGTTTTCCCAATGAAAAAAATAAAGTTTTCAATGAGAGTAAGGGAAAGAACAGTCTGGAAGATTTTAAAGCAAAATATAACTCACAATATTGAGTAAAGAGGCAACTTTATGGATGATAGTACCAGGATTTATAGCAATTTTGTTTGTACAATTTAGTTTTATGGATTTCAAATGGCAAATTTTCAATTTAGTTTTCATACTTCTAGCAATTTCTGCTTGTTTAGTTCATATTGGACAAAGTGGACAGCTCAGTTCAACTAGAAAATAAGTGTTTATTCAATCCTATATAAGGGAGGGAAGGGAAAAAAAACAGGTGGTTGAAGGTGTTTACTAGAAAATGACTAATAATGATAGACATTTGATTTTAACCTATAGAAGAATGGAATTGAAATTTGAGAAAAGTTGATAGTTTAAAAAAATGGTGAGGTCAATGGATTAGAGTTCTTTAATTCCATGTTTAGTGCAAATGTTTGGCACACAGTGAATTAATTAATGATTTTGTGTACATCTCAGTTTATAGTTATTGTTGATGTTGTCCCACCCCCACTGCCCTGGGAAACTCATTGACCAAACAACAATAACTTTTAACGAGCAAGGGAGAACATCAACTTGACTGTCTTATTCGTATCTCTAAGGTGGATGATTAGGCAAGGGTTCTTATAAAATTTTGGAGGCTGCTTTTAGTCCTGGTTTCACGTAGATGTTAATATGTTTGATATGGTCAGTGCTTAGTCTGAAATTGTAAATAAGAAAGATGTTGGAAGAGTTAATATTCTTGTCTGTGAAAGACATGAGTCTATGTGAGACTATAGCACTATAGTCTTATCTCAGGATACACGTACCTGAAAAAGTTAGTGTTAAAATAGTTTCAGTTTAGATAATTTGTGTCATATTCACATCATTATGTGGCAAAAAATAAGTCAATGACTCTTACAAGTAAGTACTCACACAACTTATCAAACTGTGCTTGCTCTCATATTTCTAATATGCATAATCATCACTTGCATTCTATGCTGGTGTCAAATGGTTAAAGAAGATAATGTTTTGCTGGGAAGATTGTGTAAGCTTTCAGGATCATTACAGAAATCAGAAATAACTAAATGAAGAGTAGAAAAACTATTCTTAGAAGTTACCTTAATTTTATGGCGACCTCAGGAGTTGTTCAAACTTTATCTTAAGTAATACTTAGGCATAGTTATGGCAATTCACTGATAGTGAAAATAATTACATTGACCACAAAATCCTATGCACATTTAAAAAATATTTATTTATTTAAGTAATCTCTACACCCAATGTGGAGCTTGGACTCATGACCTCAAGACTAAGAGTCATATGCTCCTCTGAGGCAGCCAGTCGTCCCTCTTCTCAGATCTTAAATAGTTTAGATTGATTTTAAGCAACAGAGCCTTACAACATAATACAATATGGCATAATTTTAGAGGATTTGTGTAAAATTGTTCTGTTTTGTTATGTAATAGTTATGTAAACATATAAGTAGATATATACATAATGTCAAGAAATTTAAGCAGATCATTGAGGTGATATGACAACTGGAATTTCAAAGTCAATTTTACTAACAATAAATTAATGGGGATAATCAATCTAGATATATATTTAGACTTGAACCCTATTCTAATTCTGACAAGATAGAATTTAATTCACACTGTTTATTAAAATATAGACTGAGGTGTCTGAGTGGCTCAATCAGTTAAGGTTTGCTCTTGATCTCAGCTTAAGTCTTGATTTCAGGGTCCTGAATTCAAGCCCTGCACTGGGCTCCACACTGGACACGGAGCCTACTTAAACAAACAAACAAAAGTAAAATTGGTTTGTATCACTTTAGTTGTACTTCGTGTAGCAATTATAAGACTAGCAATTTAGCCTGGTGATATAAAAATAAGCTATTTTAAAGTATGGGTAAAAATAATTACATGTTAATAAACATTGTGACCTTTCCGGTACTATTAACAACGTATGTGAGCAAATGTTATTAAAAAGCCTTTTAGTATATTTATCTGAGTGTTTTTATTAGTAACATCGGATATCTATGTAGCTAGTAGTTTTCAACTATGTGCTTCTCAACTTCTCTTTTGTGTGACTTTGGAAGTTAAGTTATATGAACTGTGAAGATAGGCCCTGAGTTTTTCTTGCTCATGTCTGTATTCTCAGTGCTAAGGGAAATACCTAGAATATAATACAGCCTCAATAAATAACCATTGAAGGAATGAATAAATAAACAAAGTAATTTATCAATCAATGAGAAGACTTGCAAAGTTATGGTCTGGACACAATATCAATTTATAACCCCTGCCTACTTTAACAACCTCATTTCCTACTAAACTGTGATACACATCCTGTGTCCCAGCCACACAACTTCACTTACATTACTTAACATTGAACTCCTGCATCAATTGTGTTTCAGTGTTTACCCTGTAAATCTGACAACCTAAGAAAATCATTTTTTTTAAATTTTTTTTTTATTTTTTTTAACGTTTATTTATTTTTGAGACAGAGAGAGACAGAGCATGAACGAGGGAGGGGCAGAGAGAGGGAGTCACAGAATCGGAAACAGGCTCCAGGCTCTGAGCCATCAGCCCAGAGCCCAACGTGGGGCTCAAACTCCCGGACCGCGAGATCGTGACCTGGCTGAAGTCGGACGCTTAACCGACTGCGCCACCCAGGCGCCCCAAGAAAATCATTTTTAACAACACTCTCCTCTATATAACAAAAAATAACTTTAATAAAATTAATGTAGTAATTATGAACAATTACTATTCTCTTGCTGTGTTCCTTTGATTTAAAACAATTAGCATTCTTAAAAATTACAATATGTAGATTTTGTTCAAATGCAACAGAATGTTTCTTGCATGAATTAAGTGTGCATTACTAATCACACTTTGTGTTCTTTTTTGGTATTCTAGTTTATCAACATATTTAAAATCTTCAAATGCTCACATAGAATGAAAGAATGGAAGTAACGAGTTCAGTCTCTTCATTTGGACATAATGAACCATCACGACTTTTTCTGAATCAATTATTTAATGAAAGTATATGTAGCATACAGGGTTGCCACACCGGAAACTGGCTAAAACAATACTGATGCATAATGAACTAATACTTTGAAATCTAAGTGAGCAAATATAGGAAAATGCATGTGTTAGAAGCCAACTGGCTTCTGAGAATTATCCAAATTAACCTCCATGTAAGATGAAAACACCAATGAAAGTACAACTAATAAAATATGCTAATTTGAAGTTACTATACATATTAGAAATCTTCAAAAGTAACTCCAACAACTGTCGGAAATTAAACCAATAAACTATTTTTGTAGGGAGCAATATTTTATAATGGACAGCATTTAGAATTGCCTGCACATGGTGTTAACTAAAATAAATCTGACTTTTAATTGGTTTATCATTGTTTTTAAAGCGTCCACACAAAAAAATGAACTCTTTGTAACCTGTATCCAGGGTAAACCAATGCTGTTTCCTTCTGGTTCACTGGTGATCTGCTATCTTTAAAATTCCCCTAAAAGCTAATTCCCTTATGAAGGCTTTCTTCACCATTATCAGGCAAAACTAAGTTCTGTTTTCTCACTGCTTCTACAGCATAAATGTTTGTACATTGAACTTTTCATTTCACTTTTGTACTATTCTTTCTTGCTATTAACCACCCCACCACACACCAGATTGTACCATGGTAGATGCTATGTATGCATTTGGAGAAAAGATGACGACAGCAGAATTATGTCATTCAGGGACTATATTCTAAACAATTGAAATAATCAGTTACCAATGTAAGAACATTTATCATATCATCATTATACCTCAAAAATTTGTAAAGGGACTACCTCAAATTATTTAGTCATTCTATAACTATTGTAAAATATATAACTCCATGTCTCACATGGTCCCTTTGAATTCCTCTCAATTATGTGTTATTTCTACCACAGACGGCTAATGGAACAAGTAAATGTGCAAAGAAGAAAAATTAGAAAACTATTCTCTCATTCATTCATTCCAAGTTCTTAAGATAGTATAAAAGAAGACAAGGGGAATTTACTAGCAAAAGTAAAGTGTACCAAGCTTCATTGACCTAGTGGGAAGCAATGGTGCTTTTCCAATCTTCAACTTTCAAGATTCTAAGAAATCATGTCCAATTTAATTGTGGGAAAGAGAGAAAAGCCATTAAGTTGGGAGTTGCATGGAAGGGAAGGTTCATTAAAAAAAATACAGATTAATGTCAAAATAATTCACCAATTCAATTACCTGAGAAAATGAAGATGGGAGTTTCTAGTGTTATTGATGACAATAAAGGAAAGGAGAAAGGGAACAAAGAGTTTAATTGAGTGTATGTGAGGAGACAAAGCTAACTTAAATGAAAGCAAAGGTCAAGCCAGGTCTTCTCCAGAGACACAGAGACTTTTGAAAGTATGTATTGAAAGAGAAATGCAACCTAGAAGGGTAAAGTAACATCTTTCAAGAAAAAGGAGCAACTATTAATCCAAGGTTATGCAACTCCATACAATACATTACAAAAGTCCATAAAGCAGTACATTTTGTTTGTGATTTGTGAGTTAATAAACTGTAACCAGTTTCTCTTCAGTAGATTTTGTTGCCATTTATCATGTTATTATTTTACTCATGGGACTAACTATAGATAGTTACCCTTTTAAAGTAGGCTTACTCCTGAAGCCAGAATTAACTGCAGCAACAAGTGAAAACAAAAAATTTCATGACCATTTCTATTTAACAGGAAGCAAACATTTATAGCTTAGATTTCCAAAAGCCCATTCTGTGAGAATAAATTCACCAGATTAAAATTATAACCCATTTTGTTCAAGAATACAGTATGTTTTTTTGGAAAAATTTTTAAATGTTCAATAGGAAAATCACCCTTAATCCAACCACAGAGACAAAATCACTACACATATTTTAATTCTTATTCATCTGGTCAATCTTCTAAAGATATATAAGTAGTTAAAGGTGTTATTACATGCTACATACTATTTTACAACATATACTGTAATACGTACACACAGTATTAAGTACATAATATTTTATAACATATACTTTTTTTTTTTTTTTTTAAATTTTTTTTTTCAACGTTTATCCATTTTTTGGGGGACAGAGAGAGACAGAGCATGAACGGGGGAGGGGCAGAGAGAGAGGGAGACACAGAATCGGAAACAGGCTCCAGGCTCCGAGCCGTCAGCCCAGAGCCTGACGCGGGGCTCGAACTCACGGACCGCGAGATCGTGACCTGGCTGAAGTCGGACGCTTAACCGACTGCGCCACCCAGGCGCCCCAACATATACTTTTTTATAACATACACTTTTCATTCATATGTGCCACAAATATATTTTATGTTATAATCAAATATGCCATTAGGGTAACTTAGTAGCTTCATGTAAGACTAATCTTTTTGATCATAATTTAATAAAGCAGCCTTCCATATGGATTCAGCTTTTGAAATCATGTGCATATACAAGTACAGACACTCAGATCAATGGAACAGAATAGAGAACCCATAAATGGACCCACAAACATATGACCATCTAATCATTGACAAAATAGGGAAGAATATTCAATGTAATAAAGACAGTCTCTTCAGCAAGTGGTGCTGGGAAAACTGGATAGCAACATGCAGAAAAAAATTAACCTGACCATTTTCTTACACCACACACAAAAATAAACTCAAAATGGATGAAATACCTAAATGTAAGACAGGAAGACATCAAAATCTTTGAGGAGAAAGCAGGCAAAAACCTCTTTGATCTTGATCACAGCAACAAACTATTACTCAACATGTCTCCAGAGGCAAGGGAAACAAAAGCAAAAATGAACTGTTGGGGCCTCATCAAAATCAAAACCTTCTGCACAGAGAAGGAAACAATCAGCAAAACTAAAAGGCAACCAACAGAATGGGAGAAGATATTTGCAAATAACATATCATATAAAGGGTTAGTATCCAAAATCTATAAAGACACACCCCAAAAAATAATCCAGTGAAGAAATGGCAAAAGACATGAATAGACACTTCTCTAAGGAAGACATCCAGATGGCCAACAGACACATGAAAAAATGCTCAACATCACTCATCATCAGGGAAATACAAATCAAAACCACAATGAGATACTACCTTACACCTGTCAGAATGGCTAACATTAACAATTCAGGCAACAACAGATGTTGGCAAGGATGTGGAGAAAGAGGATCTCTTTTGCACTGCTGGTGGGAATGCAAACTGGTGCAGCACTCTGGATAACAGTATGGAGGTTCCTCAAAAAATTAAAAATAGAACTACCCTACGACCCAGCAATTGCTCTACTAGGTTTTTATCCAAGGGATATAGGTATGCCGTTTTGAAGGGACACATGCACCCTAATGTTTATAGCAGCACTATCAATAATAGCCAAAGTATGGAAAGAGTCCAAACATCCATCAATGGATGAATGGATGAAGAAGATGTGGTATATATATATATATATATATATATATATATATATATATGTGTGTGTGTGTGTGTGTGTATACACACACACACACACACACACACACACAATGGAGTATTACTTGGCAATCAAAAAGAATGAAATCTTGCCATTTGCAACTACATGGATGGAACTAGAAGGTATTATGCTAAGTGAAATTAGTCAATCAGAGAAAGACAAATATCATATGACTTCACTCATATGAGGACTTAAAGATACAAAACAGATGAACATAAGGGAAGGGAAAACAAATAATATAAAAACAGGGAGGGAGACAAAACATAAAACTCTTAAATATGGAGAACAAACAGAGGATTTTTGGAGGAGCTGTGGGAGGGGGGATGGACTAAATGGGTGAGGGTCATTAAGGAATATACTCCTGAAATCACTGTTGCACTATATGCTAACTAACCTGGATGTAAATTTAAAAAAATAAATTAAACAAAAATGAAAAGAAAAACATGTGCACATATTGCAAAAGGATAAATATTTAAAACATATTTCAGTGCATAATTCAAAATATTTCTTCATCATTAATTTCTACACAATTAAAATGTACATTTTTATTATAAATAAAATACTAAAATGTCCTCTAACATTGGAAATGACACTTTTAAAAAATTATCTGCCAATTATAAATAGTATTTCCTATAGAAGTTTCTCAAAAGAAAAAAAAAAGGGGGGCGCCAGGGAGGCTCGGTCGGTTGAGCGTCCGACTCTTGATTTCGGCTCAGGTCATGATCTCACAGTCCATGAGTTTGAGCCCAGAGTCTGACTCTTCACTGACAGTGAAGAACCTGCTTGGGATTCCCTCTCTCCCTTTCTCTCTGCCCCTCTCCCCTCTCAAAAATAAATAAATAAACATTCAAATAAGTAAATATAACTAGTAAAAATATAAAAATGTTCTAGATTTTCTCTGCCCAATATATGACCACACATGGCTGCTGAACACTTGAAATATGGTAGTATGACAGAGAAATTGAATTTGTAACTTTAGTTAACAATAATTAACTTTAATTTTAATAGCTACATGTAACTAGTGGTGACTATATTACACAGCACAGATATAGATTTAATAGGAATTCGTTTTATAATTTGTATATTTGAATACTGTGGAGCTAGATTTTCTAAAATAATTAACCAAATGTATTTTTGGTGTGAATTGCTGATTTATGACTTTAATCCAATCTCCTTCTGGAGTGCTCTAGACCAAAATTTTGTAAAAAAAAAAAAAAATTAAAGAAAGAAAAGAAGGAAGGAAGAAAGGAGGAAAGGAGGAAGAAGGAAGACATCTGAACTGCACAGCATAGCAATGCAATCAGGAGATAGAAACCATACAAGTTAAACAGGAAAAATGTAACATAAAGAATTATGAACTATAATGCAAGAGTAACCATAATGTATAAGGAAATTCTAAATGGTACCCTAGGGCTGAGGGAGAGTACCCAAGGAAGCACAAACTAGGAAGAGGTGCAGGTCTTGTTAGAGATTTGGTTTGACACATGGAATAGCAGAATAGTTGGTTGATTTGGTCAGGCTCGAGTTTTGCTGTTGCTGGGAGCAGTAGGCCACAGTTTAGAATAAAGGTTGCGGTGCAGGCCCTTAGCAACCAGTTATGTGTATGCAGTGGGAGTTCAGGTGCCAGTGGGGCAAAAGGACTCTGGAGCATGCATGTTGGTGACATCTTGCTGAGGGAGCACAGGTGGGCAGCTGGGTGCAGGCCATGCAATGTTCCAGTCTTCTAGAGACTGCAGAAAAGTTATCACCAATCCAAGTCTGCAAGGTTAACACAGGGACCACAGTATGTAGCCTTTGAACATCCTTGCTATTTGCATAATTTCCATGCTTATGAAATCCTGTTCCCCAAAGGGGAAGCCACAGGGGCCTGGAGATTTTTCTAGCTGCAGCTGCAGCTAATTTGCAATCATGCAATCTAGGCAACTTCAATCACAATCATTTGCTCAAGTCTTAAATTCAGAAGAATGCAATTTATGAAAGAGATTCCTTGTAGATTCCACTTTGCTGGTGCTTCTGGCAGAAGCTATCAAAATTTGAGGATATTAATGGTTACAAAATAATAATAATGATAATGGTAATGATTAATAATAATAATAATAAATATCAACAAATAGTTGAGCTGTTTAATGTTAAAGTAAGGAAACCTCCTGGAAAAAAAATAAAAAATAAATTGTAACTGCATCTTCCCTGGGGTGGTCAATAAAACAAACTTCTTAGCCCTATATATCTAATTGTAAAGAAAGGACTATTAAGTGCCTGATACCAATATTTAAAGGGGTATAATTTTATCCAGCAAAATGCTTACTGAGTTTCTGAGGAACAAACTGAGTTAGATGGAAACAGTAATTTAGAAGCTACCTAGGGATGATATGGGATAACTTAAATTATAGCTTCAGGATGGATATATAGCACTTACTATTCCTATCTATATCCATATTTATCTATATAACACTATTGGCAATTTGATAATAGTTGAAATATTTATAAATCATATTTGAAGAACTGAGTATATGTAACCCACTTTTAGATCTTTCTGGTAAGTCAATGGGGGTGAACACAGAAAATGGTCATTTTATGCCTCTTATTTTCAATATCCTATAATAATCATGTATTTAATGTTGTAATATAATATGGCATTTGTTTTTTTTCAGTTTATAACTGGAGTCTTTAAAGTTATTAAATAATGTTTTCCCCTCTGGTGTGTCTTAATATATAGCAGAGCTAATACAGTAAAACACTGCATTTAAAATAGTGTTTTGAGGGGCGCCTGGGTGGCTCAGTCGGTTAAGCCTCTGACTTCAGCTCAGGTCATGATCTCGCAGTTAGTGAGCCCCAGCCCTCTGGCGGGCCCTGTGCTGACAATTCAGAGCCTGGAGGCTGCTTCCAATTCTGTGTCTCCCTCTCTGTCTGTTCCTCCCCTGCTCGTGCTCTGTCTCTCTCTCTAAAAAATAAAGATTTAAAAAAAATAATAAAATAAAACAGCGTTTTCACCAGCTAACTAATCAAGTTTTATAATATAATTTAGAAGCTACCATGATGATTGCTAAGTCACCCAGGATTGTTATAAAATTCCAACCATGATCAGTTTTGTCAGTCATTTCATTTCTAATTGTTGTGATGAGGAAATTTAAAGAAGGAATGTGTGTTTACGTAGATGAAACCACATGAATAGATCTACTATCTATAGGTTGCAAATCTGCTCTAGCAAGTACCTAAATATTGTCCATGTAGGCCATATCAGACATAGAACTTGGTTAATTTCTTCCTTACAGATGATGGGGGGGCGGTGAATAAAAAATGATAGGGTTTCCCCACAGACCTGCTTGGATTTATATTATTTGTAAATTGATTATGATTTGAACACTGGGCTTAACTCAAGTTCTTCCACTTTTCTAAAATAAAGTGCCAAATATACCTGCTTTCTCTACTATTAGTTTTTAATGGAATGATTACAACACAGGCAAATTGCCAAAGAAATATAAAATGTATAAAAATTATCCCGGCTATCCTGCAATACGCATATTATTTTTGATGGTAGAGTTATTATTCTTCAAAAAATTAGAATCGAAAATAGAGGTAATATTACTTCAAGGTAAGGACTAAGCACCACAAGGGAAAAGTTGCCACATTTTATACCCTTCATAATTTATTAGCATCTTTAAAAAGCTAACTCTTTTTTTAAGTTCTGCTTATTTATTTTGAGAGAGACAGAGAGAGAGAGAGAGTGAGGGAGAAAGAAGGAGCACAAGCAGGGGAAGAGCAGAGAGAGAGGGAGAGAATCCTGAAGAGGCTCCACGTTGTCAGCATGGAGCCTGATGCAGGGCTTGGACCCACGAACCTTGAGATCATAACCTGACCCGAAACCAAGAGTCAGATGCTTAACGGACTGAGCACCCAGGCACCCCTAAAAATCTAATTCTTTTTGTCTCTTTGCTAAAACTACCTGCCAGAAATAACCTCACATTTGCTTTGTCATTCAAACTTATTATTATCAGCAGTTCATAGTGTGAAGAAATATAAGACATACCATTTTCCTTTTAAGAAATTAAAATTCACACAAAAATTCCAATAATCATTTAATTTAATAATTATCTCAGTATTTTCTTTATTTTGGTCAAAATACAGTTACAGAGAATAACAACTAAGTGTTCTCTTAAGAAATATGCTTAAACATTTTTTTTTCTGAAACAGAGAATAGGAAGTATTTTTGCTATATGTTACATTTAAATTTATATAAGGGGCAAAAAAGGACCTTAGTCACTGCTCTATGTTCTAGAAAGAACATAGAGAATTCAAACAAGAGATGTCTATGTTGCTATTTTGTTTCAGGTTTTCTAAGATTAGGCATAAATATGGCAAGTATTTGTAGCTGGACACAGTCAATTTACATTTTTTAGGGTGAATATATTTTTTTTAATCTGGTAAACAAGGAATATGAAGAGTAAAAATTGCTTCATCAGCAATTGTTCAACATGAGCAATTAAATCTACATAGATGTGTAGAACAGAAAAGTCTATCAACTACTGTTGATAAGAAACAGTCCCAGCTTAACCTTCATTCTTTTCATTACATTACGGGAAGACCACCAACCTTAATGAGAAGCTTGAAAGAAGCTTGAAATAAAAAGTACACCCAGTAGGATGACTTCTACATAAGTAACGATACCTGTGCATCAGAGCATATTCAATTAAGTCACTTATTGCAAAAAATCAAGAAAACATTAGAGTTTTAAAAGAAGATAGCATACCCTTTGAGTAGATAAATCAGTGTGTGTTGCAGAAGAGAAAGAAATCTATTAAGTTTTAAATTTAGAAGAGTGTAAAAATCTAGATTGATGAGTAGGTATAAAATAGGCTGTCAAAATTTTCTTGGGTTTTCATTATGATACTAAACCTAATACATAATTTAATAAATTATTTATTTTACCCGGGAATGTGGAGAGAATATGCCTAGACCAGAACTAAGGCAGGTAGTTGAGAATAGTGGGAAAATTTCTCAGAAGAAGAATCTGACCTTACTCCTGCGAGGACATGCATCCATCGACCAACCCATCATGCCCTGCTCACATAATGTATCTTATATCAAGAATGTCTGGACATCTTCACCAAGTGTCCACTCTTTTAGGGGGTTTCACAAAGTCCACTTTCTGTTTCAGGAATGGATAATTTCCATGCCAAGTAGTTCCAAAACTGGTATCCCAGACTAAGGAAACTCTTGCTACCTTTCCCGAGGTAACTTGATCCCTGCCTCTGCAGCATTTTTCAATTATATGTGTTTCTTTGAGAGAATCATTCATGTGGTAACCAAATGAGCCTGTAACAATAATAATGACTCTTTTATTTGCTGATCTCATTCTCATGATTAGAACCTGTGAAAACTGAATTATTATCTCAACCTCTGCATCTTCCACCCAGAATTCTATTTTTTTCCATAAACGTAGAATGTACTTTCTTATCATTTGACATTGTGTTCATCCATGAGACATATGCACAGAAACTAAGATTGTACCAATTCTAAATCCAGGAATTAGGAGAACGCATGTTTCTTCTTGGTTTCTTATGCCCTGCCATTGTCATGAAAAGAATATGCTCACTAAATAAATGAACATAAAGGTCTTATGGTGTGGATTTTCACACCAGCTAAATCTTGTAGCAAGGACCGGTTCAGTCCAGCCAAGGCAACCTGTATCCACTAACATGCACCGAATCTACAGATCTTTGAATAAGATGATTGCTATTTTAAACCACTGACTTTAGGAAGTAACTTCTTAAGTAGTAATAGCTAACTTGTTCTCTCTCTTCTTTCTCATTCACACTGTCTTTTCATTCAAAATCAATTTTTAAATAATTTTATATTGTTCCAATTCTCTTGACATTATGATGCTTTGGATTCTGATAATCAAGTTCTACCAGCAGATGTGGGGAACAGAATCTTCTGGGTAAAAGAAAAACCTTCCCTTTTTCTACAAATGATGTGATGACTTTCACAGATCTTTTAGCAGTTTTACTAGCTGATGTTTACAATTTCCAAACAAAGTCGCTAAAACTTCAATGTATGACAAAGGGAGTAGTTTAAGGTATATTAAAAGAAAAATCACTTTGCAGTGCGTACATTGAGAATATTATTGATTTTGAATAGTTTCATCTTATTAATTTTTCAAATATTTTTCACTATGGAAAGAAAGCAAATCCTTGGATTTTCTAAAGCACAAATCATCTTCAACATTTTACATGGCACTTTTATGAGACAGTCAAGAAGCTATGGATAACATTGTTCTATTCTTATTTTATTGATCAGGAAAGCTAAGCATAAAAATGTTAAACAATTTTCCCCAAACAAAGGAAGCACCCAGGAATTATGATGCCTTCAAAATTTGTTTGAATTCAATGTCCACTATGTACAATTTCTGGTGAAGTTGAATAGTAATACTCTCTGTGAGAACAGTCAAAACATTTTATAGTCCTTTATAAATCCTTTTACTTCCCTATGAGATTGGAAAATCAAAATGTTTTATAGATAGCACAATGAATCACAGTGATTTGTACTATATTTACAAAATGCTTACACATCAAAACCATCCCCATGAATTTCTATTACCCTCAGCATTTGCAAAACATCATTTCTAGCTAAAAAGATTTCAGTATTGTAGAAGTCAACATTCAAATTCAACAACTTATGTATAGATTTATTTTTCTTATGAGACTGCTATACATTTTTTAAAGTTAAACTATTATATATTTCTTTAAAGTCTTATTAAGTTACATGATTTTACAATCAAGCCAATGCAAATTTTTGAATAGCCAACATTTTTTTTAAAGTTCATTTATTTATTTTGAGAGAGAGAGAGAGAGAGCAGAAGTAAGTGAGAGGCAGAGAGAAGAGAGACAGAATCCCAAGCAGGCTCCGCGCCAACAGTGCAGAGCCTGATGCAGGGCTCCAACTCACAAAACAATGAGATCATGACCTGAGCCAAGATTAAGAGTCAGGCACTTAACTGAGCCACCCAGGAACCCTGAATAGCCAACATCTTTAAACTCTTTTGTTTTAAATATTCTACAGATAAAAAATATTCATATTCAATTTCTCAAAGGAAGACTGAGGTAACTTTAGAGTAAGCATCACAAAGATAAATAAGAAATAAATATTTTGAATAAAATCAGTTCAACACAAAATTCTTAATCATAAAAATACCATAGTTTATTTCTAGTGGCTAGTTCACTTAAAATACTGAAGAGTATTAAATTCTGGTCTTACAAAGTATTGTCTTCATCATAATAGCCTGAATTTACTATTGTTTCTTCATCAAAATTTAGTAAAATGTTAAATTTAGCAAGTATTGAGGATAGTTATGACTAATGTTCAAAAGGGACCTAAGGGATTTTTATATATTTTTTTTCTATTTTTACTCCTTTAATATTTTCCTTGAATGTTGATGATCTTACAGTATATCCTATTCGAAGATCTTCACAGACTGAGAGGCAACAAATGCCAGAGATTTGAGGAAAGTGGCAAATCTCGAATTATTCCACCATGGAGAATGGGCAAAAAAGCAAACTTAGATCACATAGGAAGATAGGCCACATACGAAGCACCTACAAAATGTAGGAGAAAATTAATTACATTGGTACAAATCATGAGTAATCAAGTGATTTTATACTTCCAAGTGAAAAACATGGGTGTAGTACTTGATTAATACAGGGTTTGCCTTCACTTGATGGGTTATCTGGAAAGCAAGAAGGTTGAAAGTTATGTAAAGAGAGTTGAGGTGATGAATTGTGAGATTTTGTTGGAAAAACACAGTAGAATGGAGCAAATAGAGTTATGGAAAATATTGTGTGAAAATAATCTGAGACTACCATGAAGTCAAGAAATGGTGAGAAAGGAGTAAGAGAGACAGAAAATAAGTTTTACTTGGAAGATTGGAGTTAGTATTTTGTAGTGGAGATGTTTGATAAACTTAAGTGAATGCTATTAAATAAAGCTAAGTGAAAAAATGGTGTGAATATTCACTTAAGCAATCAAAAACCACACACTGGCTTTTTTCTTCTTGCAGTAGTAATATTTTGGCATCTTGCTCATAATATACCTACCATTGAGGGCAGGATACAAATTAAATAGTTCATAGCATATTAAACATTGTTCTTAGATTTTATTTATTATTTAGGTGAAATATACACTCTAAAAATGTGATTAAACAAGTTTCATTTTTTTAATTACAGATATTTATGACCTGAATATATCACTGCAACTTGGTTTCTTTTACTCTATTCTATTCTTCCTCTTCCCTTTCTGTTACAGTCATTATTCATAGTTCTATTCTATATCACCACCAAACTTTTTGCAGGCTTTTCCACATTTGGAGAGGTACTGTTGGCGTCCTAGGATCTTCTATGGATTAGTAATTACTGCAGTAAAATTCACACAGGAGCATACTTCCCTTGTAAAGTTATATTAAGCCAAAAATAATTCATGATTATTTATTAAGGTAGTATTATGTGTTTTGAATGGGTGAGAGAAAATTAAAAAGTAGAAAAAACTGGCCATAAATACGAGAATAAGAAACAAGATGTGTAATGGAACAAATAGACAGGAAACACAGTGATCCATTACTTACAGCTACTATACACAAAAAGTATTGATCAGTTTAAAACTTTTTAAAATGTTTATTTATCCATTTTGAGAGAGAGAAAGAGCATGAGTGGGGAAGGGGCAGAGAGAGTGAGACAGAGAATCTCAGCAGGCTCCATGCTTTCAGCACGGAGCCTGATGTGGGGCCTGAACCCACAAATGGTGAGATCATGATCTGAGCTGAAACCAAGGGTCGGGTGCTCAAGGGACTGAGCTACCTAGGTGGCCCTGTACTTTTAAATTTTTATTATTTATATTATGTTTATTATGTATTATATTATGTGGCCTATAGTAATTGTATAAAATGTATATAACATACATTTTACGTGTTATATTTTTCACTCATGGCACATCCAAAATCATATATATTTTTTTCAACGTTTATTTATTTTTGGGACAGAGAGAGACAGAGCATGAACGGGGGAGGGGCAGAGAGAGAGGGAGACACAGAATCGGAAACAGGCTCCAGGCTCTGAGCCATCAGCCCAGAGCCTGACGCGGGGCTCGAACTCGCAGACCGCGAGATCGTGACCTGGCTGAAGTCGGACGCTTAACCGACTGCGCCACCCAGGCGCCCCCAAAATTATATTTTTAAGTTAGTATAGATCATATAAATTTAAAATACTATGAGATATAAATGGAAAAGAAATGTCATGAATTTAACATACATGATTGCACATGACTATATATATGAACCACATATAAAATATATGGTCAATGCAACACCAAACACACAATTCATGAAAGAAGTAATGGATAACCAGGATTTCATTACAATTAAAAATTTCTGCTCTGTGAAAGACAATGTCCAGGGAACGAGAAGGTAAGCCACAGACTGGAGAAAATGTTTGCAAAAACTTATCTGATAAAGGACTGTTATCCAAAGTATACAAATAAAGCTTAAAACTCAACAATAAGAAAACAAACAACCTCATTAAATGGACCAAAAATTTGAACAGACGTCTATCAAAGAAGATATACACATGGTAGATAAGCATATGGAAAGGTGCTCTACATCCTATGCCATCAGGAAATGCAAGTTAAAGCAACATGAGAGGGGCGCCTGGGTGGCTCAGTCAGTTAAGCGGCCAACTTCAGCTCAGGTCATGATCTCATGGTCCGTGAGTTCGAGCCCTGCGTCGGGCTCTGTGCTGACAGCTCAGAGCCTGGAGCCTGTTTCAGATTGTGTGTCTCCCTCTCTCTGACCCTCCCCCATTCATGCTCTGTCTCTCTCTGTCTCAAAAAATAAATAAACGTTAAAAAAAAATTAAAAAAAAAAAGCAACATGATACCACTCCACACCTATTAGAATGGTCAAATCCTATGATACAGTCAACACCAAATGCTGGTGAGGATGAGGAACAACAGGAACTCATATAATTCTGGCAGAATACAAAATGACATAGTCTCTTTGAAAGACAAAACTAAACATACAATCCAGTAATTGTGTTCCTTGGTATTTACCCAAAGGAGTAGAAAATGTATGTCCACATAAAAACCTCACACAGATATTTACAACAGATTTATACATAATTGTCAAAACTTGAAAGCAAACAATATGTCCTTCGGTAGGTAAATGGATAAATAAACGATGGTACATCCAGACAACAGAATATTATTTAGTGCGAGAAAGAACAGAGCCATCATGCCATGAAAAGACTTGGAAGAAGGTTAAATGCCAATTACTAAGCCAATCTCAAAGCTGACATACTGTGTGATTCAAAATAAATGACTTTCTGGAAAAAGCAAAACTAGAGAGAAAGTAAAATGATCAGGTCAGAGCTGTGGAGTAGGGAGAAAATAGGATTTTTAGGGTAGTGATTCTACTCTGTATAATACTATAATGGTGTATGTACATGTCATTATACACTTATCAAAACCCACAGAATGGACAACTCCAAGAGCAAAGCCTAAGATAAACCAGACTTTGGATGATAATAATCTATCAATATAGGTTTATTAGTTATAAAAAATGTACCACTCTGGTGCAGTATTTTGATAGTGGGGAGGCTGTGCATATGTGTGGAGAGAAGATATATTGGAAATTTCTATATTATATTGTCCCCTCAATTTTGCTGTGAATTTAAAATTGCTCCAAAAGATAAATTTTATTTAAAAATATACAGTTTCAAATTATATCAAATTTCTTCTATTGTATTAAAATATATTTTAATATATCACCAAAACTTAATCTGGTACAACCATAATTTGAAATTCATGTCACTTTTACTTAAAATATATATATAACTTATATTACATTTATTCCTTGACATATAAACTACTTGCAGGAGGAAAATACTCTTTCTACACTCTTATGGAACTAATTAGATATTACAAAATTAGAGGCTTTGCAATTGAAACTAAGGATTTGTTTCTGTTGAAGTCAAATGGTTACTAAATACAAACCTTATCTGATATTTTTTTTCATTTTTCTTTTTAATGATTGTTTTTCTATTTTCTGCATTATTTCTGAATTTGATTTAAAAATATAAAAAATAGGGGCACCTGGGTGACTCAGTCGGTTAGGCATCTGACCAGCTCAGGTCATGATCTCACAGTTTGTGGGTTCAAGCCCCACATCAGGCTGTGTGCTGACAGCTCAGAGCTTGGAGCCTGCTTCAGTTTCTGTGTCTCCCTCTCTCTGTGCCCCTCCCCTGCTCGTGCTCGGTCTCTCTCATTCAAAAATAAATAAACATTAAAAAATTAAAATATATAATAGATTTAATACATTTAATATATAATATATTTAATATATTTAATATATTAATAAATATATTATATATTCTAATATATTATTTATATATTAAATATATTATATATTTACATAAATATATTATATAATATAAACATATATTTATATTATATAAATATAATATAAATAAATATATATAATATATATATAACATATTATATATTTATATATTATATATAAATATAATATATATTTATATAAAATACTTGTATAGATATATTATATATTTACATAAATATATTTAATATAATATAATATATTAACATGTAATATATATTCATAAATACATTTACTATGTATTTTAATTTTTACATATATTGATAAAATATGTATATAAATAAACTATAGAATGACTGTTAGGCTTTCCTGAATCTAGTTATTATGTTCAGATTCTAAATTTGAGGGTCAGGTCAATCTAAAGGGTCAGGTTTTGTTGGTAGCATACTACAAAATAGGATTTGAACATATTTATTTTTTAACATATTTAGATATACATAAAAGGGATTTTTGATTCGAGGTCCATGTTATAGATAAAAACAAAATGGCAACTTTTATTCATTAGTCATTAAATTGTGGAACAACTTTCAGTGATGTAAAATTTTTTTAAAAAGCGTATTTAAGTTTTAATTAAAAGGTTATTGGCAATAGAAAGTTATCTACTAGGGCGCCTGGGTGGCTCAGTCGACTGAGTGTCCGACTTCGGCTCAGGTCATGATCTCACAGTTGGTGAGTTCAAGTCCCCCATCAGGCTCTGTGCTGACAGCTAGAGCCTGGAGCCTACTTCGGATTCTGTGTCTCCCTCTCTCTCTGCCACTCCCCTGCTCATTCTCTGTCTCTCCCTCTCCCTCAAAAATAAATAAAAATTAAATTTTTTTTAGAAAGTTATCTCCTCAAAGCTACATGTTCTATCCTTATTTATATCTTCCACAATTATGATAGCACATTATTTATTTTTATTTAAATTGCCATAAACAATTATGGAACAATGGATCAAGTCAGAATATGAATGAAAGATTAAACAGATAATCTTGTTCAGTCCTCAGATTTTACTCATTTCAGTTTTGTAATAACACTGTAAGGTTGTCTATTAATCATAACAATTTAATCATAGAATGACTATATTTTAAGAGATTATTCCTAATATTTCTTTACTCTCAGTTAAAGATAATTTTAAAGACTACTATTGAAACCCAAGTCTTTGCCAGTCACTTTGAGAAGCACTGGGAGACAAAAATGAACTATGGGACACCTGGGCAGCTCATTTGGGTAAGCATCTAACTCTTGACTTAGCCTCAGGCCATAATCTCCCAGTTTATGAGAAGGAACCCCATGTGCCAAGGTCTGTTCTGACAGTACAGAGCCTGCTCAGGATTCTCTCTCTCCACTCTCTCTGCCCCTCCCCTGGTCTCTAACTCTTGTGTGCTCACTCTCTTTCTCTTAAAATAAATAAACATTAAAAAAAATGAGTGATAGATATTGAATCTAGATTATGCTACTGAATTTAACAATACTCCTCATTTTTTGTTCTATGTAAAATTACTTTGGGAGTACTTACAACTAAAAAAATGGTTTTCTTTTTAAATTATATTTATTATTCCCCACTTTCCTGCAATTAAAAAAAAAAAAGCAACCCCTCAGAGAAGCAGGTGCTGGAAACAGGATATTACATATAGTTTTTATTGATTTGCTTTCTCAGACAGAACTTCTAATTACTTTCACAAGACACTGATTGAAAATGCAATTTTTTCCTTCAACATCAGATGTGCTCTTGCTGTTTTAATATTTTTATAAGGATAACAGATGATCATGTTCTTCTAAATCTCCTCACAACCATCCGGCCAAGGACATTTAAAGAAGAAACAATTTTCATTTATGTCAATTACCAATGCCAATCATGTTGGAATAAATCAGACATTCTGTTCTTAATAAGAAAAGTACTGTTGGTATTTTAAGCTACAGTATATGTGAATTATAAGAATGTCAAGAAATCACTTCTCATCAAAATGGGTATAATTTTATAGGACAGAAACATTAATATAAATAATTGTCAAGACATGTTGCCTGTAGCTATTTTCATGCCATTTTAGAGTGCATTGTTGTTGAGGGTAATAAAACATTATAAAAATATTAAAATTCGTAACAGATTTTTTATTTTTAATGCCTAATATTTAGTATTTATGTAATTGTCCTTTCAATATTATTGTATAGTCTTTATAGTATACAAGGATAAAGACTGTCCTTTCTGCTCTCACAGGAGTTCACATCGACAGAGAAAAGCGGTTTAAAGAAGAGTGTACTGGGGCGCCTGGGTGGCTCAGTCAGTTGACCGTCCGACTTCGGCTCAGGTCATGATCTCACAGTTTGTGGGTTCGAGCCCCGCATCAGGCTCTGTGCTGACCGCTTGCTCAGAGCCTGGAGCTTGCTTCAGGTTCTGTATCTCCTTCTCTCTCTGCCCCTCCCGTGCTCATGCTTTGTCTCACTCTGTTTCTCAAAAATAAATAAACGTTTAAAAAAAAAAAGAGTGTACTATTTAACTCAAAGGTGTTACAAAAAGAGCACCTCTCTACACCCATTCTTTGAGTTAAGCAGGTATTTCATGAACATTACTGAGGTGAAGTCTCTCCTCATGGTTGTGTCCTTTCTTCTTTGAAATGTAACATAATTTCTAGTCTGTATCCCCAACCCTAATACAAAAGCATTTAATCTATTTAGAGTTTGGTTTTAAACACCAATAGCTTTATATAAGTTTTTTTTTCTCATTAATTTTGTAATACATTGAAGGATATAATATATGAGTTTTACCTCTCTCAATATGAACAGTGTTTTTGTGCACTATGGGAACAACTTACTAAGTGCAAAATAGATCCTCATTTGATTGTGAATGGGTGCAGGATGAGACACTCCAAAATGTGCCACTTTGGCATAAATATTATTTCAAATTAAAAGTAATAAAAACCCAGAAGATGCAGGGAAAAGCTCTCTGGCTTACTCATAAGGGTCTAAATTTACATTGGAAAGAGCCAGCAACAGAAAGAGAGCTGTTAATAGACCTCCTCTTTACCAATTAACTTATCTGCCTAATAGAGCCAACTTGTCTTGCTCCAAATATCCCTTTTTACCTTTTTGTTAATGAGTTTTCTCCCCTTTGTGCCCTAGACCCTACCCTTTGCCTTAGCTTTTATAAACTTCCTGGTGCCTCCTTGGTTTTAGAATTTCATGTCTGTGTAGACTCCCTGTACATATGCCTATTAAATTTGATTTTCCTCCTGTTAATCTATCTTATGTTAATTTGATTCTAAGTTCAACTAGAAAAACCATAGGGCAGGGGCACGTGGGTGGCTCAGTTGGTTAAGCATCTTACTCTTGATCATGATCTCATGGTTCCTGAGCTCAGGTCATATCTCATGGTTCAAGAGTTCAAGTCCCACACGGGGCTCCATTCTGACAATATGGAGCCTGCTTGGGATTCTCCCTCTCCCTGTCTCTCAGCCCCTCCTCAGCTTGTGCATGCTCTCTCTCTCTCTCAAAATAAATTAAAAAATAAAAATAAAAAAAGTAAAGTTATTTCCTCAATGGAGTTATATCCTCCACATGGCAGAGGAAGGTCTTCCTCCCTGAAAATTGATAATTACATTCAGCCATGGAATGAGTATTACTGTCATGAAAAATACTCATGTCCCTTAGTTGCCCACCAGAATATTATAAGAGATATTTTACATGTAAATAAAATTAAAAGAGGTATTAAATAGTTTACAGCTAATGAGCTAGCTATAATCTAAGTTAAAATGTAAAATTAGTGTGTCTTTAGGTAATTTACAAATATTCAAATAATAGTCACTGAACTATTACATTGAAAATAGTCACATTTTCCTTAAGGTGCCTGCACATCTTCTAATCTAGACTATATTATATGTATTTTTTTTAAGCAACTTCATGCACAGTATGGAGCCCAATGTGGGGCTTGAACTCATGGCCCTGAGGTCAAGACCTGAACTGAGATTCAGAGTAGGGTGCTTAAATGACTGAACCACCCTGGTGCCCCTATATGTATTTTTTAAGATAAATTACACATGATTTTGGTGATTGTAAGATATGAAACCAAGGAAAACAACAATGAAACATTAAGAGAAGAAAAGTAATGAAACAAAATGTCCATATACAAGATTTATAATCTGGGTAAATAATAATAATAAAATAAATCAACTACACTTTGTCTACCAAAGAATAAAACAGCAACATACAAAAATAAGTAGAAATGATGATCAACTATATATCAGCGAAAAGAAAAAAGCATCATGGCATTATCATCAAAAATGGAGAAATAAAGATAGAAAAACAAAACAGCAATAAGTTATTTTATATTGCTAAATACAAACTAAATATAATAAAACAGTAATAAAACTACAGCAGGTTTCTCACAGAGAGTCATGACACCAAGGTTTTCTTTCCAGGAAGCAACTTCATTCGTGCCAGCACGGGCTCAGTTGGATTCATACCAGAAAAACTGAGCCCCAAATGCCGCATGGTGTAGTCTTTTATACATTTTCTACTTCTTTCTCTCCCACATAAGGGTAACCTATAGACATACAGTCTGATTGTGTGGTCTCATGTTACAGGGTCATGAGGGATGTCACATGCACACAGCCAGGTTTCCTTCCCTTATCTTGAGGTCTTTTCTTACCACATTTGTTAGGGAGAAGACTCTACCCACAAAACTATGTGTTAACAGTCTAGCATTAAATACCTTTTAAAAAAGAACCAGAGGTATATTTATTTTACCCTCCAACAAAAAAACAAAACAAAACAAAAAAACAACAAATAAACCAAGAAATAAAAAGTATGGTACTGTATCATATCAGGGTACAATAAGTAAATAGACAAATAAATGTTTTGCTGTAAACTTCCAAATTCTAGGTAAAAAAAAATAGGATATCAGCTATAACTGCAAAAACTACTTATTGATAACATTTCCAAAAATAGAACCAATTAGAGAGAAGACTAAATATTTGCTTGGCAATACTCCTTTACTTACCCACGTGTGTAAATTTTCATACCATATGAAAGCATTGTAATCTATAAAAAATAATTGTGGTGGGGAGCCTGGGTGGCTCAGTCAGTTAAGCGTCCGACTTCGGCTCAGGTCATGATCTCACGGTCCGTGAGTTCAAGCCCCGCGTCGGGCTCTGTGCTGACAACTCAGAGCCTGGAGCCTGCTTCAGATTCTGTGTCTCCCTCTCTCTGACCCTCCCCATTCATGCTCTGTCTCTCTCTGTCTCAAAAATAAATAAACATTAAAATTTTTTTTTTAAATTAAAAAAAAATAATTGTGGAAAAACAAAGCTCAACTCTTTTCTCATGCCAAATTTCATTGGTATTCCAGTGGATTAAAAAAGTAAATATAAAAAGAAACCAGAATCACACTTTAAAATGCAAACATTAATCTTTCTCTGGAGTGGGGAAAGGGTTTCTAAGAAACCAAGCAAAGATAATAGCCATACACTAAAAAAAATAAAAATAAATAAAAATATTAAAAACAATGGAGAAAGTACTGTATTAAAATTTTTAAAGTATATAATTAACAAAATACACAATTTTATCTACAATAAATTTAAAGTTTAAGTAGATGTCACAGGAAACTGCCATTTTTATCAATTTTACAAATTTTGTGAAGACATTTTTTTTCAGTTTAAGCTCAGTATCAAGTTTTTATTTTTTTTAATGTTTATTTATTTTTGAGAGACAGAGAGACAGAAGCTGAAGCAGGCTCCAGTCTCTGAACTTTCAGCACAGAGCCCGATGTGGGGCTTGAACCTATAAACCACGAGATCATGACCTGAGCTGAAGCTGGACGCTTAACTGACTGAGCCACCCAGGCACCTCTTAGTATCAAGTTTTTAAACAGACAATTTTCTTTGCTATCTCTTTGAGGAATGAATTTATTTCTAGTTGACTCGTAAGAACTATAGTTCTTTGCAGTTCAGCATTATTTGAGGGTATTCTTTGGAACTTCCACTAGAACAAGTCCTGAGCTTTGTCTGTGAAACATAGGTATTGAAAACCAAGCCCAAATCACCAGGATTATAGATGTCTGCAAGGCATTTCTCTCTATTCAAATACCTATTTTTTCTTTGTTTTTGTCATCTAATTAATTTGAATATAACTGAAAGCTCATCTCTACATTTAAACAAATTTTAAGCAGGATCGTTAAGCAGGATACTTATGTTGCCAAACTTCAAGTGAAAACTCCACATTTTTTTTCCTTTAAAAAGATTCATTATCCATAAATATTAAAAAAATACAAAATTAGAAAAAAAATCCTATTTGCAACATATGCAAAAAGCAAAAAGTTAAAATTCCTAATACTTAGGAGATCTTGCAAATATCTAAAACATTTTCATTCATTCAACATGAAGACCAACATATGAAATTACTTATTTTCATGAATCACGAATATGTGCCAATATCATATTATGATTTTAAATTGGTATAAAGCATATTGAGGGTTTGGAAAATTATATTAGTCTGTCTTTTCTATCTGAAGACTAAGTGAACTGATAAATATGGACTTATTTGCAAGCTATTATAATTATGTATATATCTGACCAATTTGTAATCAACAATTTTAAATAATATTGATAAGCACATATGACCTGTTTTGTATTATGCATGTTTTTGCACCATATTCCTAATTTTAACTAGCTCACCATTTTTATATAACATTTTTTTTCAATGTTTCTAAAATATTCCTCTAGTGCAGCACACTTTGCCTTTCCATGCTATATAAATATACTTCTTAATTTGCATCATGTTGTTCACATTTATTCCAACCTGGAAATGTAAAGCTTGACTAGTTCTTGCTAAATTTTAATACAATCTTCATCAATAGATGGGCCACTGCTATGTAATTGGTTTTTATGTAGAACTCCAGCATTATTATGAGATTGTACTTTATCTTGCATGACAGTGAGTGAAAGATTGCATAACTCCCATTTGCTTTAAGAAGAACTCTGGCTAGCTGACACAGCTGTTATGATAATGGTAATTTGGTGCTGAATGAGAAAGGAGCTATCCAGGGAGGAAATTTCCATAACTATTGCATCTAATATCAGATGTAAGAACTAATTTTCTCCCATAAACTGCATCCAAAATATTTCATTGAGTTCAGGGGCAAGAATAATATGGCAATATATATTTTTAAATCTATATACTTATCATTAGCTTCTACAATTCTTTTGTTCACCTAGTACATTTTCCTGACATATTTTATTTATAATAAATTGGAGAAAATTCATAGAAATGTAAATCCAGACCTTTCTAATCCCATCCAATGTAAACCACTTACACACACACACACACACACACACACACACACACACACACATACACACACACACACAATTACAGATAATCCAAAAGTCCATTTAAGAATAGAATTAACTTTCCATAGACATAAATAATATATATTTATGGAAGACTGCTTTAAGATACTTCAAAAAAAATAAATGGTCATCTCCTTTCCAGTTTTCTTTGAGAGGATATAAATATATGCACGTAAATAATTATTATCTAGTTATCATTTTAAAAAGAACATATCAAAAGAGTATAAATCACATATTGAATTGACTGGAGAGTGTAAGCTTCTTAGAATCTGGGACTGTATGGTTATGTTATTTTTTTCTCTCTTTTCAATAAGTTATGCAGCAAAAAATTTAGATAAGATTACCATAAATATAAGGAAATAAGGTTATGTATTCTAAAGTATGCATTCTGTAGCAAAAAGAAACATGTAAATATAGCACAGAAACTTGTATAATTTTTTAGTTGGTTTTAGTAATAAAAATACATTTTTTAAATTTGTTCAATATATAAGAATGTATTGAGTCTGTCCCCTCTGGCTGTACTCCATATGCAGTACTCTGTGTATAGAACTCCATCACTGGTTTCAGACTCATCTCCCCACAGGAACATCTATAAAGTTGGAAAAAATTTTTTAAAAATTAAATTAAATTTTAAAAAGTTTTGAAAATTATCAAATTTTCTAAGACTTAAGGGGCCGTCGGGACTTAAGGGGCAAAGATCTTGGTGATAAGGGAAATATACTCATCCAAGCAAAACTTCTCTACAGCATTTTGTCCTCAGAGTATTTGCTAATTCACAACTAGGGACATAGAGACCTAACAGAAAAAAAAATCTACTTAATATTTTCTGTAGTTTCATTAAACTTGGGAGGAAAAAGAAATGGAGTTTGAGTCTTTAAAGGCAGCAAAGGGGCGCCTGGGTGGCGCAGTCGGTTAAGCGTCCGACTTCAGCCAGGTCACGATCTTGCGGTCCGTGAGTTCGAGCCCCGCGTCGGGCTCTGGGCTGATGGCTCAGAGCCTGGAGCCTGTTTCCGATTCTGTGTCTCCCTCTCTCTCTGCCCTTCCCCCGTTCATGCTCTGTCTCTCTCTGTCCCAAAAATAAATAAACGTTGAAAAAAAAAAAATAAAAAAAAAAAAATAAAAAAATAAAGGCAGCAAATATTCCAGAGACAAGAATTCAAGAGAAAAAAATGGTCACTGAGAAGTGAACTCAATGTTCTGCAGTAGATTTCTCTTTGAAATATATGGTAGATAATATGCTGCACATAAATGGCCAAATCTACAAGAAAATTAACATATTTGTGATATGTCTCCTGATCGGATGGGGACACCCAAATATGGGGCAACCCAGTTGGATGGAAGCCAGTGGTGTGGATGATGAAATAAATCACCAGAGTCAGAACAAAGGAGAATGAAGTTTATTGAATACACTGGACAGAGGTGGAAGACAGGACAACAAAGCAGAGACTCCCTGCAATGAGGTGGTGGTGAGGGGTTACAGTTATAGGGCAGAGTGAAGGAGTATGGGAACTTATGTAATTTTCCCTTTTTTTTTTTTGGTAATCTTATGAACTGTTCTTCCTTATAATTGGTCAGTTAGAGTATGGATATATCTAGGTGGGTCTCATTAAGTGAACCTGTTTGCATTCAGCCTGAGTGGTCACTGTGGGCCATTTTACCTTACTCAGGTTTCCATTGCTCAAGCTTATTGCCTAAAAGTGGCTTCAATAGTATTTGCTAACCAGATATAACATCAAGTACAGATTCCAGCATTCATACAGTACTAAGAGGACAACAAATCCTGCAAATTCAATCCTGCAAGTCCAAAGAGCCCCAGTAACATTACAGTCTTTCAACTGAGATGTCTGAGGTAATTGAAAATGCCGTAAAAGTAAAGAAAAATTAGTAATACCCTCAAGGTAATCTTCCCTTACTTTTGCACCCAACTGTCAAAGGAATTAAATCTTCTCTGAAGGAAGATGACTTGACACAAGTCTTACATTAAATAAAAAACAAATTACTAGATTTACCAGAACATTGAACCAAATGGTTAGACATAAAGATGATAGAAACAGATCTACATATAAGTAATCCAACTTATTGGACAAAAAATAAAACCACTATGGCTAATATGTTAAGAAAATATATTTTTATAAAATAATGAATTTTGCTAGAAAATCAGAATTTTAAAAAATGTAATGAAATGCTAGAATTAACCAAAAATACAAAAACAAAAATTAATGGAAGAAAGAATGTAGTAAAACAAATATTAGTAAACCAGAAAACATAAGAATAAATTTCCAGATTGAATCAAAGAGTAATAGATAAAAATGAATTAATAAATTGTAGACATGTGTGAAATAATGCAAAATTTGGATATTATTATAACTAGAGTTCCAATAGGACAGGAGAAAAAGGCTGACACATTAATATTTGATATATTACTAGCAAACAAACTTTCCAAAACTGATTTTTAACAACAAAAAAAACAAAAACTACATATCACAGTAAATGTATATGAAAAGAAATATATATTCTATATATTATCTTCATATCTATATATATCCATTTCAAAGACCCAACAATAAGCCTGAGAACTAACCTCTGAATAGAAAGGATATTAATAATAAGAGCATAAAGCAATCTTTTAAAGGATGAAAGAAAACTACTGTCAATGTGGAATTCTATACCCAGTAAAAATAGCATCCAGTAAAAAAAGGTTAAAAAAATTAATGTACATTTCTTTACAATAATGAGAGAATTTAACATCAGCATATATGCACTATAAGAAAGTAGACAAGAGTCTATTCAGTCAGAATGATAATTATGCTATATGAAAGCATGGGAGTTCAGAAAGAAATAAAGAGCATGCTTGTAACCTGAAATGATTATTGGTTTTGTCAGGCAATAATGATAATATGGTGAGATAAAAAGTATATGTAGATTTGAAAAACATGACAATTATTTTACAGAAGGTGAGAGGGAAAAGGAGATGAAGTAGAATCCATTTTTGCATTGCCTAGGAAGTGGCAAAAATAACAAGAAAGCAATGACATGTATTTTTCACTGGATATAAATAAAAAAATTCTAGAGTAACCATAAAACAAATAATAAAAGCATGAATAGCAATGAACTAGGGAAAGCAAAAAAATTATAACACAAGTTAATAAGAGAAGAAGAAGAAAGGAGTTCAATGAAGACATAAACATAAAAACATTAGTAAGCTGGAATTATTAAACCCACATATAGGTAGTTTTATTCAACGTACAGAAAATAATATTCCAGTTATAATTGAGAGAATGTCAGAATTGATTTGATTTGATTTGATTGTTTTCCTTAATGTTTATCAAATAAAAATTTTTTAAACATTTATTTGAGAGACAGAGACAGACAAAACGTGAGCAGGGGAGGGGCAGAGAGAGAGGGAGACATAGAATCTGAAACAGGCTCCAGGTTCTGAGCTGTCAGCACAGAGCCTGACGTGGGGCTTGAACTCACGAACTGTGAGATCATAACCTGAGCTGAAGTCATATACTTAACCGACTGAGACACCCAGGTGCCCCCTTAGTGTTTATTTTTTGAGAGAGAGAGAGAGACAGAGTGCAAGTGGGGGAGGGGCAGAGAGAGAGGGAGACACAATCTGAAGTCGGTTCCAGGCTCTGAGCTGTCAGCAAAGAGCCCGACGTGGGGCTTGAACTCACAAGCCGTGAGATCATGATCTGAACCAAAGTTGCTTAACTCACTGACCACACAAATACCCCAATATTGATTCTATAAAACTATGCTACTCACAAGAAAAGTGGACAAATGTTAACAAAAAGGAAGGAAAGAGGATTCTAGTTAAATTCTCACTAAAAAGAATCTAAAAATCTAAACTAAAAGAATCATTGATGTTATGTAAAGTCTATATTTCAGACAAGAAATACTAGTAAAGATGAGTAGGGGCATTTACTAACTATAAAACAACCAGTTTAACACTAAATATACTTCATAAAACTAATTACCTAGTAACACAGTCTACATATTTCTGGAGCAAAATTTTGAGGAAACTAACATAAAATATAGATAGAACTTCAACTATAATTAGAGATTTTAAAGTAATTTGAAAATGTCTTTTTATGTGAAAGTTACCTTGTTAAGTAATTGCTGGAATACATGCAGACACACACACACACACACACACACACACACACACAACTCAAATGTGAAATTAGTGAGTGTGTAAACATTTTGAACAATAAAATTAAAACTTGACCACATTTCATCCCAAACTGCAACATATATTCACTTCAAACAAACAGGAAATTTTGCCAAAATACATTAAATACCTACAAGCAGGAATCAGGCTGATAAATCTTCCCAGCTGCAAACATGAAACATAGTTCATGGAAAGGAAGGACAGATGACTCGGATGATGATCCAAGAGCAAAGAAGATGGACAATTCCACGTTGCCAAATTGGGTACTAGTAAGGCCTCTTCTTTATTCTCTGAGCTCTGGAGAAAGATGTCTGGCCAAATTTCAAATTTTCTGAGAAATAATGACTACTATGTGCTCTCATTCTTGTCTCTATTAAATGAAAGTGGCTCTTGCTATTATCTTGTCCCTCCTCACTCTTGTGATTTTAGACTGTGGTGGTCTTTTTATTTCATAGGCTCTAAGTTATGAGGCTTACTGAGAAACTGCAAATCTTGAACAAGATGTGAGTTGCCTCATCCACTTTTGGAAGTGTTTTATATAACAAGATACTGAACCCTAATCATGCTTCATGTAGTATTCTGATAAAACTTTTGTAGAAGACAGTGAGCACACTTGTGCATAGGACTACTATAAAAATTGTGTCCAGGGTGTAGACTGTTTTAGATTGGAAATCATGGCCACACTATTTTAAAGTATTTCCTACTAAGAGGAGTCTATTTTTCTACCTCATGAATGTGATATTGCCCTGTGACTTGTTTTGCGTGCAATAATAAACAAATATTAAGAATAATGTTAGCCAGAAGATAACAGAAGTCAGAGGATAATAAAATTAAATGTTTAAGTTTAAATACTGAAAGGAAAACAACAATAACCTATTAGCCTATTGCTAATAAAACATCCTACAGTAGTAAATAAAATAAATGAATCATAAATTAAAAGTGAATTTGTCACCAGCAGATTCATAATGCAAAAATAGCTTTAATTTTTTTCTTTATGCTAAGGAAATAATACCACACGTTAACTTTATCTAGGAAGGAATGAAAAGCATTATAAATGGGGACTATATGGAAAATTACAAAAAATATTTCCAACTTTTTTCCAATTTCTTTAAGGAACAATGAGCATGCAAAGCAAAAGTAACAGTATCTTATGGAACACAGAACTCATATAGATTGAAACAAACAACATTACATAAAGAACAAAAGAGTAAATGGGAGCATACTGTTGCAATATTCTTATGTTATACACAAAGTGGTATTAAGTAACAGGTATCTGTGATAATATGAAAATGTATATTATAATCCTATCACAATATTTAAGAGTTTAAACACAGATCTATAGTTAAAAATATTAGTGAAGATAAAATGAAATTTAAAAAGGAAAAAATAAACAACAAAGAAAGTACACTTTAATACTAAAAACTGCAGACAAAGAGAAAAACACAATAGATGGGACAATTATAAAACAAATATTGAGAACATTAGTTAAATCCACTATTTTCAATAATTGATTAAATATGGATTGCTTAAATTTTTTAGAAAAAAGAAAAAAGGAAGAGATCATCAAATTGTATAAAAGAGCAAGGCCCCCAAATCTGCTGTCTAAAACATTTCATGTCAAACTCATATTTATGTTAAAAGTTAAAAAGAAAAAAAAACCAGGAAAACATATTTTAAGAAAACATTAACACAAAGAAATATGAAGTGGTATATTCAAACCAAAAAAGGAGACTTCAAGAAAAGAGGCATTCTTTGAATACCCGAATACTAGGGACATTTTAGAATTTTTTTAAAAAAAGTTTCAATTCATCAAGATGATGTGAAAATCCTAAATATATATGAAATATGTAATATAGCTTCAAATTTGACAGAAATGTGGAAATATATCATAAATCTGTGTTTATAGTCCAAAATTTTACCATTCCTCTTTCTATAATTGATAGAGAAATTAAACAGACCCTTGGTAAGGTTTTGGAAGATTGAAGGAACACTTTCAATCTACCCAATTGACATTTACAAAATATTTTAACAATAGAATAAAAATTCTTTATAATTAAACATGAAACAAAAGACTTAGATACTGCACAGAAGATACTGGGATAACTGTGATCATATGAAAACATGACCAAAATACTTTTAGTCTTCAGAAAAATGGAAATTAAACACTATCACACATCCACTACAATTGTTAAAATTAAAATTATTACAGGCAAATATTTGTGCAGTTGTGGAGCAACTGGAATTCTGTTGCCTTGCTGGCAAGAGTGTATAATGTTATGGTTGTTTAGATAATTGTTTGGCAGTTTCTTACAAAATTAAACATACACTTATACTATGATGAACAATTCCACTCTGAAGTATTTACCAAGATATCAACAACAACAAGAAAACAGTCATGTCTACAAAATACTAGTTCAAAAATGTTCATAGAAACTTTATTCTTAAGAGACTAAATTGGAAACAACTCAAATGCCTATGAATTTCAACCCTAGGTATTCCCCTTGTCTCACTTTTCTCCCCACAGAATACTGTTAAGTTCCAACAGCCCTATGCAAAAGAACCAGTATCTATCAAGAGGAGAATGGATAAACAGACTGCTTCACATTCATACAACTGAATACTACTCAGGAACAAAAAAGGAGACAAAATACTGACATAAGCATACATCAGGCTTTGATCTCACAGACATTATGTTGACAGCAAGAAAAAAGTTTCCAAGTGAGAATGTTCACCATGGTTCTACATAAGAACAAGCAATAATAATCTTATCTAGCATGTTAAAATTAAAAAAAAAAAGTTCCCTAGTAATGGTTGGGGCAGGAGATGGGGTACATTGCCTAGAAAGAGACATGATGCAAGTTTCTGGGTAATGGGGATGAATATATCCTGATTTATATGATAATATTATGGATGCATACACTAATCAGAATTATTCATTGAAGTGGATACTTTAAATCCTGGAGATTGACATTATATAATTTCTACCTCAAAGTATTAATTCAATAAAAACCAATATCCATCCACCTGCTTTAATTCTTCCCATTTAATATGATGTATTGTTGAACTGCATTGAATTTGAACACTAAGAAGAAATGATATAACAAAGTATATCATTGATATAATATAATGATATAATGATATAATATATATCATATATATAATGATATAATAAAGTATATGATACTTTATTGCTTATACCAAATAAAAGAAAAAATAAACACAATCTGCATAAGTATAGTAGAATACAATCTCCATATATATATATATAATGATATAATAAAGTATACGATACTTTATTGCTTATACCAAATAAAAGAAAAAATAAACACAATCTGCATAAGTATAGTAGAATACAATCTCCATCTTCTCTCAGGAATGGTACCTAAGAAGCTATAATATCATAATAAATATATTGTCAGTTAGTTTTTCTGGGGAAAAAAAACAGTTAAGAAACTCACACCAATGACCTTAGGCAATAAATAAAATCATGGAAATTCCCATTATTAAGGTCAAATTGGTCTATTTGCATGAATATTTCTGTAATAGGACAGCTAGTGATAATTTCTTTTCACATAAAGTGATTTACGAAGCTCATAAATATTGCCCATAAACTCAATTGAATATTTGCCCAGCTCAACTTCCTTTAGGTAGATCACAGTTTCCGTGTATACTACAATGAGAATTTGCAAATTTTTACCATTTCACAGGGAATGGGGTAGGTGAGAATAAAAGTTGATCCAAAAATACCCTGAGGAGAGTACTTGTGTTGTGATGATAAAGTAATGAATTCACAGATTAAAGGCCTAAACTCAGTTTAAAAATGTTTCACATAGGCATTTATGTTATATATTCAAATGATCCCTCATCAATTATCCTGACAGAGGAACAGTTTAAATAAAAGAGGACTGTACTAGCAGAGGGATCCGTGTGGTAGTTTGGTGACATTTCCCTCCATGTAAATATTATTACAAATTTAGAGGAACTTTCGTGCCTTTGTCCTAACCACAAATTCTCATTCACACAGACATGTCAAGCTACGTAAATTAAAGTGGAAAATTATTGTGGAAAGTTTGAAATTATTTCATTAAACATTTTAAGCATTGTTTTAAGTCCTCAAAGAAAACATTTAAAAATCATCATTGAGGGGCGCCTGGGTGGCGCAGTCGGTTAAGCGTCCGACTTCAGCCAGGTCACGATCTCGCGGTCTGTGAGTTCGAGCCCTGCGTCAGGCTCTGGGCTGATGGCTCAGAGCCTGGAGCCTGTTTCCGATTCTGTGTCTCCCTCTCTCTCTGCCCCTCCCCCGTTCATGCTCTGTCTCTCTCTGTCCCAAAAATAAATAAATGTTGAAAAAAAAATTAAAAAAAAATCACCATTGGCCTTTTGCTGTAATGAAGCTAGTATATGATGAATATAAATGTGTTTCCTCTTTCAATTTTTATATAGGGAACTATATGTTACATAGTATTGATGGGATGTGTGCCTGTCATGTTTGGAATCATCATGCATATTAAAAAACAATATAACAAGATATTTGAAAGTTAGGAAAAAAAGAAGGGGCGTGGGAGAGAAGGAAGAAGGAAGGAAGGAAGGAAAAAAAGTAATGATCAATCTACAATCCTATAAATCTTATGTTAGTGAGCCTTCTTGCTCAACTATAGACTGCAACAGTTAAAACCAAAAATAGACAAGACTATTTAACTCAGGCTGTAACTAAAACACATTGTGCTTATTTCTTACTATGCCTTCTTGAGGCATTGATAAAGGTATTTTGCAATGACTACTATCCCAAACTGGACCAGAAAAATCCTGAAAGCAATGAAATGCCTGGAAGACCACATCCCATACCTCCTCCCTGCTCATGATGACCAGCTGACCACATACCAACCTCCATCCATCATCACGTGCTCTCTGCTTGCTCTCTTGCATGTACTCTCCTCCTCAATCTCTGCTCATAAAACCCCTAGGTGCTGTTGGTGTCAGTGAAAAGGTAAGTCCTGAGCTTGCCACCTCCCCCAGCTGCTGGTACCCGAAATGAATTTTTCCCTCTCTCTTTTCCAAACGCTTATGTCTTGAATTACTGGTTTCTCTTGCTGTGAGTTTATCGGAATTTGTTTGGCAATAGCATTGGCAACTCCAGCCAGGAGCTCTCTGCTTTTGATTTGTCCAGCCCCTCAGGATTCCCCCGGATGGAGAAATTGGCTGCAGCAACATGCCAGGGCTTACCCGTTCATTTCCCAAGTTAGCAGCTATGACAGATTGAACATAATACTTCCACAACAAATTCTAAAATTACATGTTTGTGTATGCATGTGTATATTTCACTTTCAGTTCTTTTCAGTGAATACCAAGTGCTTACTCAAAATTAACAAAATATTATAAAGCTAAATGGAAATATGGATGTCCATTTAAAAAATGGACATCCATATTTCCATTTAGCTTTATAATATTTTCTAATGCATTTAAGACACCCTCTTGTTTGAAATACAATAATTTAATTGGTGATCATGAGCTTTACTTCCTTATTGGGATCTTAATTGGTATATTGACTAGAAAGGGGCCCAAAGGAAGTTTCTGGGTAAAGGATATGTTGTACATCTTGATTTATATAATGCCTTTTTGCAGTGTTGAAGTATTTGATATATTAAATACATTGCAAATACATGTCTCTGTCTTTTAAAAATATTTCACACAATTTTAAAATTTTAATAAAATATTAATATTTTGACACTTTTTTTCTTTCCAGCACAGCCTTGGTATTTTAGTACTATCTTCACCCCTCCTAAATGACTCATGGAAGTTGATGCACCACACATTTCCAGGTTAAATTCTTTACATACCTAGATTTTCCCTTTCACTCCCATTCCTCCTACTGTTTCCTGGCTTATATTTTAACATATGTTCAAATATCTGATATTTGGACATATTGAACATATGTTCAAATATCTGATAATATCAACCTCTATTTTCTTCTAAGTACTTCTTCAACTTTTTAAAACAATGAACTCTAGTCTGTCTAGATTTTAGCTTCTTGTATATGAGGGGGCATAGTTCTGAACTAATTTTTTCTTAACTATCTACCAAAGATTTTAATCCTATATTATGGAAAACTATTTCCTCATTGATAAATAGTACCCTTCTTTTGCTTTAAACCATATCTTTAATTTTGAGATCAACTGTACAGACTAATTTTGATTTATCATATGAAATTTCTTCTATATCAATTTTGACAGAATCATCCTATGCTATTTTTCTATAATTTTATAAATTATTTTAATATTTGCTTTTGTTTTCCATCAGAATTCTATATTTCAAAAAGAATTAGTTTATCTGAAAGTTTATACTTGCAGAGGAGCTTTCTATTTCCAGAGGAATTAGTGCTATTTAATAAAATAAAATTTGATGGTATTTTTTATTGGAATCTGTATCATTCTGCACGCTTCTGCAAGAAAATATTGTAAAACCTCAACTGAACTGGCATAAACACTGCAATAAGAAAAAAAAATTATTTCTCATAGAAAGAAACCTTGATTCCAGACTATATTTGAATTGATAAATGTAGCTGCTCAATAGCATTCTTAGTACCCCTGATTCTTTTCATTGTCACCATCTTATCTCAATGTGCTAATTTTGCCCTCAGCTCTCTCCCCAGAAAGTCGCCCACTTTTGTCTCATGCAAATATAACGTGCACAAACAAAAAAGGCATTATCCTATGTGTGTATCATTTTATAAGCAAAAACACAAGCAAACCAATAAACAAAAATATTTTCCCAAAGCTCTGGGTAAACTTGTAAACTTCTGTGATCACCCCCACCATGAGAAAATTATGTCAGGAGGCTATGTCATTCACTGACAAGAAAAATAGAATTAAAAGTACTATACTCATTAGAGTAGACTTATAGGGACTTGACCTTCAGATTGGGATAATGTCAATATTTAGAGACTCCTGTGGTTAGGGTGAATACCTTGTCCAAATTCAGAGATTGGCTGAAAGGAAAGAAAATGTGGATTGGCAGGGGAATGGGAATCCAAAAGTACCAGTTATTGAGATTATCAAAACAATACATTATAGTATTTCATTTTTGTCATGGAATTTTTTTTAATTTTTAAAAATGTCACATGCATACATGCATGAATATGTTTATGGAAAGTAGGTTCTTTATAGAAAAAAGATTCAGTTTCTTTTTTAAAAAATTTTTTTTCAACATTTATTTATTTTTGGGACAGAGAGAGACAGAGCATGAACGGGGGAGGGGCAGAGCGAGAGGGAGACACAGAATCAGAAACAGGCTCCAGGCTCTGAGCCATCAGCCCAGAGCCCGACGCGGGGCTCGAACTCACGGACTGCGAGATCGTGACCTGGCTGAAGTCGGACGCTTAACCGACTGTGCCACCCAGGCGCCCCTAAAAGATTCAGTTTCTTTTAGTCATTACATCCCTCAATTTCCTAGCACAGTGTTGGCATACAGAAGATACTCAATAAACAGTTATTGAGCATAAAGCATAATAAAGTTATAATATAATAAAGCATAATAAAGTTATTGAGCATAATAAGCATAAATAATGTTATGATTCACACATTGGCAAAGAAGAGCTCCAAAACAAAGTTAAAGAAACTGAACAGAAGATTTCAAGGAAATAAAGATTCTTGGGTTCAGGTAAGGTCCAGCTCCTTTTAATTTCTACTAATAATGAACAATTTTCTAATTGATGTGATATATGGTTTGTTCATCATTCAGGTTGAATTAAGTTCTGTGAATATTTGGACTACATACTTATTTCTTTTCTCCATGTACTCCCATAGGGTCTGGCTGATACAGGCATTTACTAAGAATCATTTATGTATTCAGGATATAATGCTTTTGTCAGTTTTTGTTACAAATAATCTTTATGCATACCATGGTTTTCCTTCTTACTTTCTTAATAGTGTCTTTGAAGAGCAAGAGTACTCCAGGGGTATCAGAGTACAATTTTCTTTTTAAGATGTTATCTTTAAGCAATCACTACACCAATGCGGGACTCGTACCCACAACCCTGAGGTCGAGAGTCTCTCCTGCCTGAGCCAGTCAGGAGCCCCAGAGTATAATGTATTAACTAGTAATGCTAATAACTATGATAGTAATTTTTGGTCCTGTTGGCCATTCTTCTAATGCAAATTTGTGATGATATTTCCCTATCTAGCCATCATACTTTTCACATTTAGATCTTTAACTCCTTGGAAGTGATTTTTGTGTTTGATGTGAACTATAGATTTCATTATTTTTCATATGGATAATTGATATAGCATCTCATTTTACAAAGTGATGTTTTGAGGATTTTTTTGCATCTATATTCAAAAAATATAGTTTTATATAAACTTTATTTACATATTTACCTACTTATTTTCTTATAATGTTCATCTAGTTTTGGTGTCAGGATAAGTCTATCTTCATAGTATGAGTGAAGAAATGTTCCCTCATCTTCTATTTTCTGAAAGAGTTTGTGAAGGACTGCTCTTAATTTTTCTTTGTATACTTGGTAGGGGCTCCTGGGTGGCTCAGTTGGCTAAGTGTTCAACTTTAGCTCAGGTCGTGATCTCACGGTTCGTGGGTTCAACCCCCGGTTTGGCCTCTGTGCTGACAGCTCAGAGCCTGGAGCCTGCTTCGGATTCTGTGTCTCCCTTTCTTTGCCCTCCCCTGCTCAGGCACTCACGTGTGCATATTCTCTCTCTTTCAAAAATAAACATTGAAATAAATAAGTAAATAAATACTTGTTAATAGTCACCAGTGAAGCCATCTATTGTTGGTCTTCATTCGTTTTTTAAATATTATTATTATTAATTAAATCACTTTACTTCCTATGAGACTATTCAGCTATATTATATATTCTTGAATCGTGAGTCTTGGAAACGTATGACTTTTTAGAAATCTAACAATTTTGTCTAATTTTTAGCATATCATTGTTTATAGTATCCCCTTACATTCCTTCTTTTTACCTGTAATTTCAGAATTGGTTCCAAATATTTAATTCCTTATTTATGTAAAGTGGGTGTTATGTTGGGCTTAGCTTATTCATAGTGATGTTATCAGCTAAAACTGCCTGAGGCACTCACCTGGACCCATAATACTTATGGTGAGCCCCACAGACATTTCCCTCACCACAGCCAATATTGTGTTTGGGCCGGCCCTTGTGGTTCTTTTTGACTGCAAGATACACTTCAGCAAAAACCATCAGGGGACTCTGAAAGAAAAGGGTTTATTTCTCACAACTCCTGGAGGTTACAGGGCAAGCCTGAGGGCCACACAGAGAGGTCTGTGTAAAGAGAGGCTGGCAGTGCCCCCATGGGTAGAAAGTAGAGGGTGGGGTGCCTGGGGTTTCCCCGATACACCCCTATTGGTGAATTTAAAACAGAAAATAAAATGCAGGAAATAAGACAGGAAGGAAAAAGCAAGGTTACTCAAAGGGTCACTTACTAAGCTTATCCAGGGCATTCTAAAAGGGGACCTCGTAGGTGAGGCAGGCTGGTTTCTTATCTAGTTGTTTTACTAGTAGCTCTGTCATACAACTGGCAATATGTTTATATGAGAAATGTCATGGAAATGTCATGGAAATTTTTGAGATGATATGAGATGGATGTCTTTGAAATGGATATCTTGGCAATCAAAACTTAATGTCAGGCGTTTACATTGCACTGAGTCATTTCTTTTTTCCTTGATCTGTCTAAATAAGGGTTTGCCATTTTATTGATCTTTCCAAGAACCAGCTCTTGGTGTGACTGATTTCTCCATTATTTTGCTATCATCTATTTCGTTTATTTCCACATTAGGCTCTAAAATGTCCTTTCTTCTGCTGATTATGGGCTTAATTTGCTCTCTTCTTTTTTCCAGTTTCTTAAGGTGTAAGGTAATATTATTGATTAGACATCTTTTATTTTTTAGTGTAAGACTTTACAGTTAGAAATTTTTTCTCTGGCACAAAAACAGACACATAGACCAATGGAATAGAATAGAAACCCCAGAACTAGACCCACAAACGTATGGCCAACTCATCTTTGACAAAGCAGGAAAGAACATCCAATGGAAAAAAGACAGCCTCTTTAACAAATGGTGCTGGGAGAACTGGACAGCAACATGCAGAAGGTTGAAACTAGACCACTTTCTCACACCATTCACAAAAATAAACTCAAAATGGATAAAGGACCTAAATGTGAGACAGGAAACCATCAAAACCTTAGAGGAGAAAGCAGGAAAAGACCTCTCTGACCTCAGCCGTAGCAATCTCTTCCTCGACACATCCCCAAAGGCAAGGGAATTAAAAGCAAAAGTGAATTACTGGGACCTTATGAAGATAAAAAGCTTCTGCACAGCAAAGGAAACAACCAACAAAACTAAAAGGCAACCAACGGAATGGGAAAAGATATTCGCAAATGACATATCGGACAAAGGGCTAGTGTCCAAAATCTATAAAAAGCTCACCAAACTCCACACCCGAAAAACAAATAACCCAGTGAAGAAATGGGCAGAAAACATGAATAGACACTTCTCTAAAGAAGACATCCGGATGGCCAACAGGCACATGAAAAGATGTTCAGCGTCGCTCCTTATCAGGGAAATACAAATCAAAACCACACTCAGGTATCACCTCACGCCAGTCAGAGTGGCCAAAATGAACAAATCAGGAGACTATAGATGCTGGAGAGGATGTGGAGAAACGGGAACCCTCTTGCACTGTTGGTGGGAATGCAAACTGGTGCAGCCGCTCTGGAAAGCAGTGTGGAGGTTCCTCAGAAAATTAAAAATAGACCTACCCTATGACCCAGCAATAGCACTGCTAGGAATTTATCCAAGGGATACAGGAGTACTGATGCATAGGGCCACTTGTACCCCAATGTTCATAGCAGCACTCTCAACAATAGCCAAATTATGGAAAGAGCCTAAATGTCCATCAACTGATGAATGGATAAAGAAATTGTGGTTTATATACACAATGGAATATTACGTGGCAATGAGAAAAAATGAAATATGGCCTTTTGTAGCAACGTGGATGGAACTGGACAGTGTGATGCTAAGTGAAATAAGCCATACAGAGAAAGACAGATACCATATGGTTTCACTCTTATGTGGATCCTGAGAAACTTAACAGGAACCCATGGGGGAGGGGAAAGAAAAAAAAAAAAGAGGCTAGAATGGGAGAGAGACAAAGCATAAGAGACTGTTAAAAACTGAGAACAAACTGAGGGTTGATGGGGGGTGGGAGGCAGGAGAGGGTGGGTGATGGGTATTGAGGAGGGCACCTTTTGGGATGAGCACTGGGTGTTGTATGGAAACCAATTTGTCAATAAATTTCATAAAAAAAAATTTTTTTTTCTCTAAGCGCTGCTTTTGCAGTATCCTTACATTTAAGTATGTTGTATCCTGTTTTCACTCACCTCGAAGTATTTTCTAGGGGCGCCTGGGTGGCTCAGTCAGTTAAGCCTCCGACTTTGCCTCAGGCCGTGATCTCTAGATCCGTGAGTTCGAGCCCCATGTTAGGCTCTGTGCTGACCGCTAAGAGCCTGGAGCCTGTTTCGGATTCTTTGTCTCCCTCTCTCTGACCCTCCCCCGTTCATGCTCTGTCTGTCTCTGTCTCAAAAATAAATAAACGTTAAAAAAAAATTAAAAAAAAAAGTATTTTCTAGTTTCTCTTCTGACTTCCTCAGGTAAGCACATTGGTTATTTGGCAGTACGTTGTTTAATTACAGCATGCATTTTGGTGCTCTACTTTTTTTCCTTTCTTAATGTTTATTTTAATGTTTATTTTTAAGAGAGAGAAAGAGACACAGACAGAGAGAGAGAGAGCAGGTGGAGGAGGGGCAGAAAGAGAGGGAGACACAAAATCTGAAGCAGGCTCCAGGCTCTGGGCTTTCAGCACAGAGCCCAATGCTGGGATTGAACCCATGAACCACAAGACCATGACCTGAAGGTGGATGCTTAACCAACTGAGCCACCCAGGCACCCCTGGTGCTCTACTTCTAATATACTACTTCTGTCTCTAATATACTATTATTTAAGATTTGATATTTGAAATAAGGTTCTATTTATCTTCTTTAAATTTAATTTTTTTAATATTTATTTTTGAGAGAGAGAGGGAGAGAGAGAGAGAGAGAGAGAGAGAGAGAGAGAGAGAGAATGAGCGGGGGAGGGGCAGAGAGTGAGGGAGACACAGAATCTGAACCAGGCTCCAGGCTATGAGCTGTCAGCACAGAGCCCGACATGGGGCTTGAACTCACGAACTGTGAGATCATGACCTGAGCTGAAGTTGGCCACTTAACTGACTGAGCCACCCAGGTGCCCAGAGTTCTATTTATCTTTATCACTTCTTTCTCACTTCCTCAGATAAAATAATTTTTATTTATATAATCTCAATATTTATCTTATTTTATATATCTAAGTTCATTGATGCTTCTGTCATTTCCATTCAGCTATCCAGTGATTTCTTTAACTGAATTTTTAAATTTTCTAATACTCATTTAGTTCTATTTCATACTTTCTATTTCTCTGCTAACAACTTCTATCTTTGTTTTAGTGTTTTTACTTTACCTCACAGATCATTCCTTTATCAGTGTGATTAATTATCTTTTCTCTTGTGAACTGGTCATATTTTTCTTATTCTTTGTATATTGAGTAATTTTTAATTCCATCCTGGACATTTGAATATTATGTTATTTAGATCCCGAGTTTTCTTTAAAATCCTCTGAAGAATGTTTTTGTTTTAGCAGTCAAACAACCCAGCCAGGTTCAGACCATAAGTTCTATCTTGTTATCTTTTGGGGTTTCCAAAAGCAACACTCTCTTCATGTCTTTGTTTTGTTGCTTTGGATATGTTCAGTCCCTATGCCACTTAAATGTGAGTCTGACCCTTGTGTAGTGACTTGTATCTTATTTTCTTCCGAAAGCTTCTCCTGTGCCATTCCTGGATTGGTTCTCAAGTTTTGTTTTCCCTCCAAATCTTCCAGCTTTGATTTACTTTTCAGAGTCTTCTTGTAGTTTTTTGTTTTTTGTTTTTTTGTTTTTTTGTTTTTTTTTGTATTTTGTTCAGAGTAGTAGTTGTAAGCTGGTTTATACTGATCTTACATGATCTTAACTGACATCAGAAGTCAGTGTTCATTTTAAATTGAATTTAGAATGGATATTATTACCAAATTCTCCCTAAGGAAGAATGTCCATCAGTTCTTCTTACCTCACTTCAAAGATACATAATTTTAAATCAGAAATCTTATGTTTAGAAGATTTTTTTTAATTCAAAAAAATACATGTTAGAATATCACATTTTCTAATAGTATAAAGTGTATGAGTGCTTTATTACCATTGGATTTAGACTCATCAATTTTTCTTAGTAGGGAGCTTATAACCTATCATTCTTCTGAGATTTTAGAAACTATGGTTTTAAGTAGACCATAAAAGCAACTTAATTTAAGGTGTCAGTTTAAGACTTGTATCTGAGAACAATTTAGGAATAAAAAAAGAAAAAGCTCTATATGGTGGGTGTTTTGAATTGGCACCCATTGATCGTCACTTTTTTCAAAAAAAATCAGAACTTCCAAAAGAATGGATAGTATGAAATAGCATACAGTATAAAATGTACTGATGTTACAACTCCAATTACTTGTAACAAGGGAACAAACATCTGGTCCCCATGGTTCCTCTAAACTGCTGAATTCTATTATGCTCCCTTTTTCCACTTTAGGCAATGTTTCATACAGATTAAAAATGGCAGAGGCTAAGAAACTGTAGACCAAAGTGAAAATACTTATTTATCAAAGCCATTGAACACATTCTAGCCAGGTCGGGGACATAGGAACAATGTTGTGGTCTGGTCAATATCAACAAGTAGTGTACCTGAGCAATAGATTTATATTTTATAACACACTCAAATACAAAGATTGAAATGTTATACCACCGAACAGAAAGGAAAGTAAAAGGGCAAACCACAGACTAGGAAGGAGAAACTATTTGCAACAAACACATTTAACAATGTCATGATATCCAAAATAGAAACAAACAAAAAGGTCTTAAAATCATTAACAAAAAGACAAACAGCCCAAGTAAAAATGGGGAAATGACTTGAATAGGCAAATTCAGAAAGAAGGTATCGAAAGGCTTAATAAGCAATGGAAATCTCAACATCTTTAGTTATTTCTGAAATGCAACCTAAAGTGAAAATCAGATAGTAATACACATACACCAAAAACGCTAAAATTAAAAACAAACAAATAATGGGGGCGCTTGGGTGTCTCAGTCAGTTAAGCAGCTGACTTTGGCTCAGGTCATGATCTTGAGGTTCATGGGTTCATGCCCCACATTGGCTGTGCTGACAGCTCATAGCCTGGAGTCTGCTTCGGATTCAGAGTCTCCCTCCCTCACTGCCATCCCCTGCTCCTGTCTGTCTGTCTGTCTCTCTCAGAAATAATAAAGAAACATTAAAAAACAAACAAACAAAATCTAACAACAATAAGGTTTGACAAGAACGTGAGACAACTGGAGGGGAGCCTGGTTGGCTCAGTTGGTTAACCATCTGACATCAGCTCAGGTCATGATCTCATGGTCCATGAGTTTGAGTTTTGCGCAGGCTCTGCGCTGACAGCTTGGAGCCTGCTTCATCAGCTTCTGTCTCCATCTCTCCCTGCCCCTCCCCTGCTTGTTCTCATTCTCTCTCCCTCTTTTTCAAAAATAAATAAACATTAAAATTATTTTAATTAAAAAAATAATGTGAAACAATTGGAAATATCAAATATTGCTGGATGTAATAAAAATTGTGCATTTAATTTAGGAATCTCTTTGGCAGTTTCAAATAAATTTAAACATAAAAGTATGATCTAGCAATTCCTGTCCTAGGTATTTACCCAAGAAAAATGAAAATATGTGCCTACAAAAAAGACACATAAAAGATGTTCAGGGCAGCTTTATTAGTATTATTATTTATTTTCAAGAGAGAGGGAAAGAGAGAGTGTGTGCATGAGCAGGGGAGAGGGGCAGAGAAGAGGGAGAGAATCCCAAGCAGACTCCATGCTCCTATGCAGAGCTCCTATGCAGGGCTCTATCCCATGACCCTGGGATCATAACCTGAACCATAATCAAGAGTCAGCCGTTCAACTGACTGAGCCACCCAGGCACCCATGGACATCTTTATCCTTAATATCCTCAAACTAGAATAAACATATATACAGTCATGAAAGACTGGGAGGAAATGTGAAACATTCATACAATAGGATACTAAGTGGCAACCCAATGAAACAAACTGATCACCACAAGAAGGATGGATTTCTCATATGTTCAGGAATTAAAGCAGAAATAAAAGAGTACATGCTATTGTACCTGGGGCCTGGGGATGCAAGAGCACCTGGCTACTGGTGTCCCAATCAGATGGGGTTTGGCTACTTGGCACTGACAGATTCCAAAGGCAGAGAGACCAGTGGTGGTGAAATAAGAAAGGAATTTATTTCAGTGAGGTGAACACCAGGAAGACAGTCGACTAAAGTCTGTCTCCAAAGTGCTAAAAATATTTCTAGGTTTATATAAAGAAAACGTGGAAAAAAGGTCAGTGGGTACATGCAAGGGGGCAGTAAAGGTCAGGTTGATCATTGTCTTTGGGTCAATGACGCTCAGGTCTTGTGCTTGTCAGATCAGTCCTTATAACTTGAGGGGCTAGTTTCAGTTCCCCTCAGGGACTGCTGTGCCCACAGGGTCTTGTGCCTGAATTAAGAAATAACCTGGAAAGAAGACCTTAGTCAATTAGAAAGGAGGTCAAATGGAGGTAGCTGAAGTTCTCTTCCACTATGATTCCACTTATATGATGCTCAATTAATGGAAATTTTAACCTAAAGTGATAGAATCCAGGGAAAACTATCTGAACTAATTTAGTTCATCATATTAACATATTAAAAGGAAAAGAACAATCTTATTGTTGAGCGGCACTCCGGGATCCTGGATGGCAGGAGGTTTATTTCACAATAAACTTTATTTTTTATTTCAGAGATCACTCTCCAGAATCTGAGCCCCAAGCATAAACATGGGGGACAATTTATAGTCTGCTACTTCTGCATTAGTGATAATTTGGCCTGCACAGCAAGCAGGGCAGGAAGAAGAACCCACAAGGGAAGTCTCTCCAAGTGGGGACTGGAATTCTCCTATCAGTCCTGTGGGCCATCTTATAACAATTTTTCCCTATCATTATGACTAGCTCAGTAGAGGTAAACACATCACACAAATTCACATACCCCAACAACAACAACAACAATTTTAAAATAAACATCAAGACAAAAAAAATAGCAATCAAGACACAAAAGGGAACTTCTTGAATCTCATAAAGACTATCTAAAACATCTTATAACTAACATTGTTCTAAAAAATAAAATATTAAAATTTCCCTCAAAGTTTAGTAGCACCAAAGTGATTTTCTGCTCTCATCATTTCTATTTACCGTTTCACTATAGGTCCTAAGCACTGCAGTAAGGTAATAAAAATAAATAAAAGACATACAGAATGGGGAAAAACAGAAGCAAAACTTTAATGCATGTAGGTGATATATATGTACAAACACTTTTAAAAATCTATAAACATAATCTTCAAATGAGGAAGTAAATCATGAAATTTTGTGGATACAAAATTTGGATACAAGATCAATATACACAAATTAATTGTTTGTGTATATATAGGAGCCAACACTTAGAAAATGAGATATAATACCTTTGAAAACATAAAATTCTTAGAATACATTTATCAAAGACTATGCTAGACCTATAAAATGAAAAGTATAAAATATTTCTAAGAGCAATTTTAAATATTTAAAATGCTATTTTTATGGGGGCACCTGGGTGACTCAGCTGGTTAAGCGTCTGACTTTGGCTCAGGTCATGATCTCATGGTTCATGGATTCTGTGCTGACAGCTCAGAGTCTGGAGCTTGCTTCAGATTCTGTGTCTCCCTTTCTCTTTGTCCCTCCCCTACTTGTGCTCTGTCTCTCTCTCAAAAATAAATAAACATTAAAAAATATATAAAATTGCTAGTATACATGTTTTGTATGTTAATAATTTTAAAATGCTATTTTATTAATTCAAAAGCCCAATATTGTCAACAGGTCAATTTTCCCCAGAGTAATCAATACATACAATATAATACTAATCAAAGAACCAAAAGCCCTATCGTAGAAATTGACAAGTTGTTTTAAAAAATCTAAATACAAATGCAAAATAACTAAAATAAAGAATTTTTAAAAAGAAAAAAAAAACAGAAGATTTGCACTGCCTGATTTCAAGGACTGGTCTCAAACTATAATCATCAAACAATATGTCATCCACAGCTTCTGAATCACCAGGACTATTTATTAAAAACATTCCTCATTATAGGCTAGAATTACTACCAGAATACAATTCAGTAAATAAAATTTCGCTCTGATTGTGAATATGGTTTTTGTTTAGGGGTGAAGCTATCTAATTATTGGGTTTTACTCATTGATAACATTTAGTGTGGTTAGGTCAAATTATTTTTGAAGGATCCCAGCTTTGAATGTGCAATTCAGAAAGGCCTTCTAAAAGGGACTGGTGAGCACACAGCAAAATTACTCAATCACAAGTGATATTTTTGCCCCTAAAATCTAAAGTTTATCTTAGAATATCAGCTTAGAAGATAATGCACATGAAAGTCAACTGTGCAAGGTATCTGAATACACCTGATACGCAAAATGTTGAGTAACATTCTAAGATAAGGTTTTTTTCTCCTTATTGACTTTTTGTACAGTATTATACTTCATAGAAAAGTGGTTAAGAGCATAGACTGTGGGGCCGGCCTATAGATGTTGAAAGTATGCCTCTAGACTGGTTACAGTTTCAATTGACTGGTTACAGTTTGAATTGCTAACACACTACAATCTAACAGCTTAAAACATTTTACTTATATATTTACTCTTATTTATTTATTTATTTATTTATTTATTGATTGATTGATTGATTGATTGATTATGATCATGGGTGAGATGGGTCAGTAATTTGGAAAGGACACAGCAAAAAACCAGGAATCTGGGGGCCTACTCAAGGACTGGCAGGAGGCATCTGAAAGCGCATTTACTCATCTCTCTGGCACCTGGAATGGCAGAGGTCAGCAGAGGACTAATGCAAATCTGCAAATCTAAATTTGCATGTGGCCTTTTCCAGCCTGTTAGCTAAAGCATGGGGACTTCAGGGTACTAAGAGTATCACTTCGCTGCTCAAGCTCCAAGTATGTTTCAACAAATAAGGTGGGGATGGCATCACTGTCTATAACCCAGCCTCAGTAGTCACAGAAAGTAACCTTTTATTGTTACAAATGAGTTACAGCCCTAACTGTCCTTGGAAGAAGTGTTAAAGAATTTCCAGTCACTTCTGTAAAAATCAGCACAACCTCTCAGACTTTCATGATTTTAAGCAAATTACTTAACTCTTTGACCTGACTTTCTTCACTATAGAAGATGACTAATAATAAAATCTACCTCATAGAGTTTTTGTATTCCATATGTTAATACAAGTAAACTGAGCAGTGTCTAGTATATTGTAAATGTTCAGCAAGAGTTCCGCAATTATTTATATTATCATTATTATTTTAACAAAGCAAGCAAAGGCAGCAGATATGGGGAACTTTGATTTCCTTAATATTGTTAATTCATTTAATAAAACTATTACTATACTATTAATAAACTATCAATACAGCAAGCGAAGTGGAGAAAAAGGTATATAAATTGTGAATGAACGCATTAAAATGTCTGTATTTGACTTGATGACATGATTGTCTATGTAGAAAATGTGAATAAGTCGACAAAAAAACTCCTGAACTAATAAACAATTACAGTAAGGTTGAAGGATATAAAATTAATATATAAAAATTAATCACTTTCCTAAGACACAATGCCATTTGTATTCACATCTCCTAGAAATGAAGTATTTAAATTTAAACATATATATATATATGTATATGTATATATGCACATGCATACATGCATACACTCACATATACATACACATACAGAATGGATATATAGATATATACACATACACACACATATACACATACACACACACACACACACACACACACACACACACAAGATCTATATGAGGAAGACCAAAAACTAAAGAATAACATTAAAGGAAAACTAAATAAATGGAGAGACATTCAATGGTCATGGATAGAAGGACTCAATATTATTAGGATGTCAATTTTTCCAAACTTGTTCTATAGATTCAATGCAATACCAATCAAAATACTTCCACCTTATTCCATGGATTTCAACAAACTGATTCTAAACTACTAGAACTGGTTAATGAATTGAGTAAAGTCACTGAGTATAAAATCAATGTACATAAATCCTTTGCATGTCTATACACCAATAGCAAAACAGCAGAAATTGAAATTAAGAAAGCAATTCGATTTACAATTGCACTAAAAATATTAAAGTATCTAGGAATAACCTTGATTAAAATAACCTGTACTCTGAAAACTACAAAACATTAATAAAAGAAATTCAAGACAATGCAAAAAAATGAAAAGACACTGCAGGCTCATAGGTTGGAAAAAATATCATTAAAGTGTCTGTACTACCCAAAGCAATCTATACATTTAACTCAATTCCTATCTAATACCAACAGCATTTTTCACAGAACTAGAACAGACAGTCCTAAAATTTGTATGGATCCACAAAAGACCTTGGATAGCCAGAGGAATCTTGAAAAAGAAAAATAAATCTGGAGGTATCATAATTCCAGATTTCCAGTTACATTACAAAGAGGTAGTAATTAAAACAGTATGGTACTGGCATAAAAATTGACACATAGATCAATGGAATGGAACAGAAAACCTGAAATAAACTCACAATTATACGGTCAATTAATCTTTGACAAAGGAGGATAAATTTGCAATGGGAAAAAGTCTCTTCAACAAATGGTGTTGGGAAAACTGGACAGCTACATGCAAAAAAATGAACCTGGGTCCCCTTTTTTTTTTTTTTACCATTCACAAAAGTAAACTCAAAATAGATTAAAGATCTATGTGTGAGACCTGAAACCATAAAAATCCTTAAAGAGAGCACAGGCAGTAATCTCTCTCACATTGGCCATAACATATTTTTTGACATATGTTTCCTGAAGCAAGGAAAATAAAAGCAAATGTAAACTTATTGGAACTACATCAAAGTAAAAAGTATCTGAACAGCAAAGGAAACTAAACTAAAAAGGAAACTACTGAATTGGAGAATTTTACAAATGACATATCTGATACAGGCTGGTATCCAAAATATATAATGAACTGTTACAACTCAATGCCCAAAAGCAAATAATCCTATTTAAAAAAGGACAGAAGACATGAATAGACATTTCTCCAAAAAGGACATCCAGATGGCCAAGAGACACATGATAGGATGCTCAACATCACTCATCATCAGGGAAATGCTATTCAAAACCACAATGATATATCATCTCCTATCTGTCAGAATGGCTAAAATAAAAAAAAAAAATTAAAAAAAAATGAGAAACAACAAATGTTGGAAAGGATGTTGAGAAAAATGAACCATCTTGTGTTGCTGGTGAGAATGAAAACTGGTGAAGCCACTGTGGAAAACAGTATGCAGATTCCTCGAAAAATAGAAATATCCTATGGTCCAGAAATCACACTGCTGTGTATCTACCCAAAGAGTATAAAAATACCATTCAACTGGATCCAGGCACTCCTTTTTTTATTGCAGTATTATTTAAAAGAGTCAAACTATGGAAGCAGCCCAAGTGTCTCTTGATAGATGAGTGGATAAAGAAGAGGTGGTATACATTGGAATATTATTCAGGTTTACATAAAAAAAAAGATTGAAACCTTGTCACTTGCAACAACATGGATGGAGCTAGCAGTATAATGCTAAACACAATGAGTCAGTCAAAGAAAGGCAGACACCATATGATCTCACTCATGTGGAATTTAAGAAACAAAACAAATGAGCAAAGGAAAAAGAGAGAGCGAGAGCGAGAGCGAGAGCGAGAGAGAGAGAGAGAGAGAGAAAGGGTGGGAGAGAAACCAAGAAACAGACTCAAGTATAGTGAACAAACTGATGGTTACCAGAGGGGAGGTGGGTAGGGGTTGGGGAAATAGAGGATGGGCATTAAAGAATACACTTATCATAATGAAAAGAAAAAACGAACATAAACAGATAAAGGCTTTAGTTGGTTAAAATGAAAAAAAATCTTCACTTAGCTTGTCACTAAGGTTTTAAGTTACATGTCTTCCAAGGGCCAATAATACTGTTTGTATTATTGACAATAACTTAGCATCTATTGCATGGTAATTGTGTATGTGTGTGTGCACACATGTGCATGAAAAAAATTAATTTTATTACAAATATAAAACAGCTCTTACAAATAAATTATTTTTTCTAAATCTATTAATGGCATTAAGTGATCAAATGATGAGGAAAAATGTCAACTGTATTTCTTTGTATGTGGGAAAATCCTTAAGGATAAAAATATTAATGCTTCAGGAAATATGTAAGATCTATGTTTACAATAATACTATTTTAGGCTCTTTTAATTGAAAAGTTTTTTTATAAATATGCTAATTTAACACATCATTTACAAATAATGAGGAGCAATCATGAATGAGCTTAAATCTTTTGCCCTAGGTAAATGGGAGAGTCAGAACCTGATCCCATGTCCCTGAACATGCCTATTCTTTACACTGAAAAGACGCATTTTTAATAAAAAGTTGAGTTTGTTTTCTTCCCAGATTTCTGTGAATTAAATTAAGAAGAAGGATCAAGAAATCACTAGGGTTAAAAGTTGGTCTTAGCACCCTAGTTTATCCATTCTTAACACAAGGAACTGATTTTTAATAAACAAAAAGATCATATTTACAGGGGACTTAAAAATATCTATTTTTACATATTGCTTTAGGATGAGTTAAACATTTCTAGAATATCTTAGATGTAAATTTTATGCTACTAAAATAGTTAAAGATACACTCTGAAAATTGAATTTCCTATGGGTGAATTATTTTTTTATTTCTAAAAAATGGTATAATAACACACACAAAAAAATTAAGCATTCTTTCAAAGCAATACTGTGATCTAAAATCAGAAATGTCTCACCATTGGCATGAAATTTCTTTGACAGAAAATAGTGGTTTAAATAAAATGAAAGTCATTGAACCAAAGATTTATAGTAATGAAATTTCATATTTGACTGAAAAACAGCTGTGCAAGACTTAATCAAATGCTGAAGAAAAGCTTAAGCTAACTTTATTTAATAGCAACTACTCACTTGAATAAATTGCCAAGGTTATGAAGCTACAATCATTTCACGTACTTTACAAAGGTAGCCACCAATTACTCCAGATCATTATATTTAAATAGGCAAAGATACAGTGCTACAACCATAAGAATATGAATGCTTAGTTTAAAAACTTAATTTACTTTGGCAAATAATTATTAAATACTCTTATTTATAAATTACCTTGATATGCTAAATTTTATTCTTATAAGGTATGTTTCTTGCTTTAACCAAATGAATCACTATATCAAAATCTTGACTGAGCTTTTTCCTGGTAAGAAATGTAAGAAGAAACAAAATGTAAGTAGAACATAAAATTTCAATATGCTTAGGAAATGAGAAAACACCTTTGTTTAATAATGGTCAGTTATAGCTAATAGTTCTTAGGTAAGCAAAAAATATGATTATTTTAAAGTGTAAAATGCAGAATACTTTATGATTCTCTTACTTGACTTCAATTTTATGGATATTAGATCATAATTTAATATACATAATTGTATATATTCTGCTTATGACTTATCATATTAAATAAAAGTATTCTAGTGATTTCTTTGATATGCTAAAGTAATCATAAATGTATGTTAGAATAACCAGAAAAGTTTAAACATTTTTCTTTCCCTTCCTTCCTTCCTTCCTTCCTTCCCTCCCTCCCTCCCTCCCTCCTTTCTTTCTTCTTTCTTTCTTTTCTTTCTTCTTTTCTTTCTTTCTTTCTTTCTTTCTTTCTTTCTTTCTTTCTTTCTTTCTTTCTCTTTCTTTCCTTCCTTCCTTCCTTCCTTCCTTCCTTCCTTCCTTCCTTCCTTCTTCCAGAGATAACTTAGAAACATCAAGTTACTGCTCAGTTACCTGATAATGTGAAATAACCTAAAGTGATGTCTTTTTTGTGTAGAAATTTTGTATATACTCATGATTATAATTTCTCTTTTCTAAACTAGCCTCCCTTCTTGGTGTGCTATCTTGAAGTTCAGACATTATCTCTCCCATACCATAATCATAAACTTCATGATTTCCCCTTAATAACTTTCACATATTTATCTGGGATTAAGTTTCTAAAACAACAACATAATTTATGTGAAGGTCTTCCTCTATATTCATAACACTAACATTCAATATAATAAGCACACTATATGACATGTACAACTATATTATTTGTGTTCAAACTCTCCTGTCTTAAAACCCGTCCTGTCTTCTGCTCAAATTCTATGGATTTATGGATTTATTTCCTTTAATCCTATTTTATCATCACCTTTTTTTTTATTCCTAATGAGGGAAACTTTCATTTAAAATTTATAAGCTGTTCTCCCCAGAGAGTCGCATGCTTTAGTGAAAGGACAAAGCAATGTTCTAAGAGAAAAGGGATGGAGGTCACCAAATACTTTCCTTTTGAGATTAGACTGTTGATGTGATAGATTACATTAATTGATTTTTGAATGTTGACTTAAATTTAGTGAGATGAATCTCTGTGTAAAGTGAATAAATATTTATAAAAACCAATCTATATAAAGAAAATATAGAATTAAATGAAAGAAATGTCCACTTAAAAAATATTCTAAAAGTTGAATACTGATACATCATCTCCCAGTTCACTAAGATCAAAATGCATAGTCTTTTTCATAACTACATGTATACATTTATGTATTCATATTAACTTAGATTGAAAATCTTATTAATTCATTTTATTGTTTATCTCTCAGCTTTTCTCACTCTCATTTTTCACTTCTACTGAAATGTTTTCTTGAAATTAACATTTCAACTTTTTTTTTGTTTTTCAGGAATAAAACAGTCTTATCTCCATCAGACTCTTCCAAAATCTGTTTTATAAGGAATATTGATATTTTCAAATTTTGTAAAATATCTCTCTTAATATATAATTTCATTGCTCAAAAACTTTCACTGGCTTTCTGGGATACCAAAAACTACTTAAATCTTAGGTTTCAATATGTCTGAGGTGTTTTTACACTTTAACTCCAAGAAGTATTCCTAATATAATGACCACCTTCTCTTGTTAAACTTTATTCTAATTGAACTACTGTACCTTTAATTCATGGGTGCTTAATTACTCACCAATTAACACACGTTTTGCAATTTATTCATGCTGTAATAAAGGATACTCAGTGTTTACACTACTACTTCCCAATAATGTGATCTTGGTCAAGATATTTAACAAACATTCAATCTTATTATGCAGTTAATTTTTTTTTAAACGTTTATTCATTTTTGAGACAGAGAGAGACAGAGCATGAACAGGGGAGGGGCAGAGAGAGAGGGAGTCACAGGATCGGAAACAGGCTCCAGGCTCTGAGCCATCAGCACAGAGCCCGACGCGGGGCTTGAACTCATGGACCGTGAGATCGTGACCCGAGCTGAAGTCGGACGCTTAACCGACCAAGCCACCCAGGCGCCCCCAGTTAATTTTTAATAGAGATAACGAAGATACATTCTTCCTAGGGTTTTGTAACAATCAAATATAGTAATAATACCTAATATCTAATATAAATTTTCTAATTAACAAAGCAACACAATGAGGTATCTGCATTTCACACTTGGCAAAACTGAGATATGAAGTTGTTGTCGTTTTTTTCTTTGTTTTTTTTTGTTTTTTGTTTTGTTTTGTTTTGTTTTGTTTGTTTTTTGTTTTGTTTTGTTTTTGTTTTTTTAATTTTTCCCGGGCTATTTAATTATTAACTAGTCAAACAAATCTAGTTTCAGGATCTGAATCTTTATTATGTATACTGGCTCTCATTCTTCTATCTTTGCTTTCAGTTATGGGCCTACTACCCTGTAGCTGCTCACAATGTATCTGTTATTTATGATGAGATGAAGATGATGATGACAATGATGATGGTGACAACAAAGATGATGATATGTGGAAGAACTGAGTCAATAAATCAGATAACATGAATAGATTTCTAATATTTCAAGTGATTGTACAAGTTAGAAAACATTGAAGTGAATCAAACAATTTTTTTTTTAATTTTTTTTTAACATTTATTTATTTTTTGAGACAGAGAGACAGCATGAACGGGGGAGGGGCAGAGAGAGAGGGAGACACAGAATCGGAAGCAGGCTCCAGGGTCTGGGCCATCAGCCCAGAGCCCGACGCGGGGCTCGAACTCACGGACCCCAAGACCGTGACCCGAGCTGAAGTTGGACGCTCAACCGACTGAGCCACCCAGGCGCCCCTCAAACAATTTTTTAAATATTTATCATTTTTTTTATGGAATTCATGTGTTTTTTTTTTCTTTTTCTTAAATTTTTTTTTAACGTTTATTTATTTTTGAGACAGAGAGAGACAGAGCATGAACAAGGGAGGAGCAGAGAGAGAGGGAGACACAGAATCTGAAACAGGCTCCAGGCTCTGAGCTGTCAGCACAGAGCCCGACGCGGGGCTCAAACTCACGGACTGTGAGATCATGACCTGAGCCGAAGTCGGACGCTTAACCGACCAAGCCACCCAGGCGCCCCTGTTTTTTTTTCTTAATGTTATTTATTTTGAGAGAGAGAGAGAGAGAGAGAGGAGTGAGAGACTGTGAGAGAGAGTGTGTGTGGCTGAGTAGGGGAGAGGCAGAGAGGGAAGGAGAAAGAATCACAGGCAGGCTCCACACTCAGCACAGAGCCCAACATGGGGCTTGATCTCATGAACCATGAGATCATTACCTGAGCCAAACTGAGTCAGAGACTTAACCAGCTGAATCACTGAGGTACCACCTTAACTGTTTCTTAAATTATTAATAAGAATGGAGACACTGTTCAACTCTCTCAAAGCCTGAATAAGCTTTGTCGAAATTAAACTTATAATTAGGTTTTTTGAGTTATAGTTATTGACAAAAATATATACTATTTGGAATAGTTTGGACACATATGGAAAGTATTATATGTTTATGATTAAAATAGAAATGTTTTAGAATTATATTAATTTTGCATAGTCTAATGGTTTTACTCTTCCTATAGAAAAATATATTGTAATAAAAAAATCAGGGTTTCAGATAAATATCTGAGATTTGACAGAATATACAAATGGACAATTACCAGATGATACATAAAAATAGAATACAACCTGTAGCAACCAGCTCAAGAAGCTAACATCTTATCTAAATAACCATCTTAGGAAGCAAACCTACTGTCTATAGTAACCAATCTAGGAAGTCAGACTATTATCCCAAGGAACCAATCCAGAAAGACAAACAATAACTACTGCTTCCATTAGCTCAAAGTGGCCAGGATTTTTGCCTCCACATCAAACTTAGGACCAACTAGAAAAAGCCAATCACATATAATGCCCCACTTTCAATTAGTCTAAAACTTGTCCATGTCAACATCCTCCAATCAAGGCACAGCTGAAAGCTTCCCTTTGTTCTACTACAAAGTTTTCCCACTTCTCTGCCCTACTTTTGAGTCTCTACCAAACTCAAGTGATGGTGGCTAATTCCTTTGCTATAGCAAGCTCTGAATAAATAGCTTTTGTTTGTTTACATTTTACGGGTCTTTGCTTATTTTCATACATCTTTAAAGTCTTTCTAACTATTAACAAGTTCTCAGATAACCTATTTTATAAGGTAGTCTTTCATTGTTATAATTGATATAAATTGAGAATAAAATGTGTAATTTAGATATTCTTTAAATATACTAATGGTGCTAGTCGCATAGATACTAAACAGAAAACCTAAACTTATCTGATTTTTGGAAAGAAATCTAAATTTTATAGCATTAACAAAACTTCTTTGTATTTATTTTCTGTGGTTGATAACATAAATGAGTTGATGATGACTGAAGACTTAATGCTCAAAAGCTTATTTAAACTCAAATTAGAGGCAGCTCAGTTGAGATAGAACACAAATTTATTCCTCATTTTATTCTCTAAATCTCTGTGAATGACTTTGAATAGACTTTAGTTTACATAATATTTTGCCTGTTATTCCTTTCTTCTTTGCATTGTTCCTACTAACTGTTAAAAAAATACCCCTTGCATTTTCCGTATTTTTAAGATAAGGATGAAACTGATAGGTTAAAACGAAAACAAGAATCAAATATCAGTGATGGACTCTTTAGAGCCCTTGTAAGAACAAAAACTGTTTGTACTACCATTGTGCCATGTGTGGTGCTATATTAATAATGTAGCAGGAGTGTCACAGAGAGAGACAGGACACTGAGGCTCTTCTTTCCAGGAAGCGGCTTTATTCATGCTGGCACAGGCTCAGCGGGCTAAGACCCCAAAAACCCAGAGCCCCAAGCACAGCAGGGTGTAGCATTTTATGTAATTTCTACTTCTTTGTCTCCAATATATGGTGACAAATATAGTCTGATTGGACACAGTCCAAGTTACAGAGCTGTGTCAGAGTTACGCACACATGTACAAGAGTTAATTGGGCCACATTGTCTTCCTTTGTTCTGAGGAGCCCTCCACCACATTCCTTAGGGAGGGACTCTACCACAATAATTGGGACCATCTCTAGTACTAGGTCAACAATGTAATATCGGAGCTTAAAAGATATGGACACATGTTTGTACACAGAGTCAGTTTTTGTGCTATTGCTTATTCCATGGGGTAAACAATAGCCTACATTTAACTAAATCTAAAGTTTTTTTCAGCTAACAGGGTTTTGATTTGCTCTAAATTCCCAGGATACTAAGAGCCAGAGATGCTCCAGGGATAGGTCCTGGTAATTCAGGTAAAAATGCAAATTATCAGTAGCACATTTTTACCCCAAATGACCTCAATGATTTTTAAACTTCTCTCTAGATTTAGCTTTCAGAACACTATGTGAAGTCTCTGCTTTTTCAATTATGGATTACCAGTTTCTAATTAATCTCTTTACTACATTATTCTTTCCCCCTCATATTCCCAATTCTACATCTTACCAAATTTACCTCTCTATCTTAACAAAGTAGCTAATGCATAAATCAGGAATTTGATAGCTCATTATTGAGTAACTAATAATGAAAGTGAAAATTATTTAGATGATATATAAACACATTACTAAGGGGAGCAGAATTGATGAACTGATTCAAGATTCAATTCAGAACACACTGAATTTTCATTTAATAGTTCTAACACTTTTCTTTACTATTGAGATGAAGGAAATATCATTTCAATCTCCTTTGGATTTTCATTTCTAACTTTCACTTTCTCTCTTTTTCTCTTCACTTATGTCATTATTTTTCTAACCTTATTTCTTCTATCCATGAAGCAAAATATGTAAGATTCTTGGGTATTATGGTCAGAATGTGTTAGGAGATATAGACATTGTATAGAGCTCTAAGTTCCTTTACAAGCAAGAATTGATTATTTGGAACAAATGGAGTAAATTAATTCATTGCAAACTCCATAAACTTCATATTTCTGACTGTGAATATGTGAAAAGGGAACTAATAATTTACTGAGAATCATTTCAGTGAATTCAAGTCAATACTATCATATTTTCATATCATTGCTTAGGCAGAAGTGAAGTCATACTCAGGCAAACTGAAAAAGAACCTACACAGCTGACTTGCAATACACCTGTTACTGGAGACTTATTTAGTCTACCATCTGGGATAGTAGAGGATCTGGTGTAACCACAAATTTCTCATAAGGTTCCACACAATGTTAAAATAACAGAAAATCTTTATTTCCAATCTATTAAAAATATTGCATTTTTCTCATTTATGGAAAGAGCAAACATGCAACTCAGTGGTGTTTCCTGATAGTCCCAGTGTCCACATTATGGTTTCAGTTAAGCTTACTTTTTCAGATTTTAGTGCTTTTAAATTGGTTAGCATGGTCAGTGATAGTTTTCATCTTCAAAAATAATTGAATTTTTATTCTCTGTGGAAACCTTCAGCTTGCAGGCTACTTTACTTATTTCAGGTGGGCAAAAAAACAAAAAAAAACAACAACACCTGGTGACTGGAAAAAATAACAGTACCTGAAAATATGTTTAATTTCTTTCAAAATATCCCAATTTGAAGTCAAATACAGTTGCTGTTGCTATGTGTATCTTGATATATGTGTAAGAGTGAACATAGAGAAAGCTTTGTTAATATTTGGTTTCTAAGCACTTTCAATATGTCTGCAGGTAAACAGAATAACATGTATCAAATCAAAGAGTGCCTATAATGTAAAATGTAAAGGATTGATGTCAGTAGTATTATCACAATGGGTCAAAAAATAGAGACTGCAGTCCCTGGTGACAATGAATTATGTAGGACAAAAAATGATTGAATGTGACATCATTATCTAATATTATTTTAGACTCAAGGTATTATTATGGCCTAAAATTTATGGATGATTGTAACCTCTCATTTATTTTATTTTATTTTTTCCTTTTTTCTTTAATTTTATTTTTATTTTTTAAAATTTACATCCAAATTAGTTAGTATATAGAGAAACAATGATTTCAGGAGTAGATTCTTTAGTACCCCTTGCCCATTTAGCCCATCCCCCCTCCCACAACCCCTCCAGCAACCCTCAGTTTGTTCTCCATATTTATGAGTCTCTTCTGTTTTGTCGCCTTCCCTGTTTTTATATTATTTTTGTTTCCTTCCCTTATATTCCTCTGCTTTGTCTCTTAAAGTCCTCATCTGGGTGAAGTCATGTGATTTTTGTCTTTCTCTAATTTCACTTAGCATAATACCCTCCAGTTCCACCCATGTAGTTGCAAATGGCAAGATTTAATTCTTTTTGATTGCCGAGTAATACTCCATTGTGTGTATATACCACATTTTCTTTATCCATTCATCCATCAAGGGACATTCGGGCTCTTTCCATACTTTGGCTATTGTTGATAGTACTGCTATAAACATGGGATGTATGTGTCCCTTCAAAACAACACTCCTGTATCCCTTGGATAAATGCCTAGTAGTGCAATTGCTGGGTCTAGGGTAGTTCTATTTTTAGTTTTTTGAGGAACCTCCATACTGTTTTCCAGAGTGGCTGCACCAGCTTGCATTCCCACCAACAATGCAAAATAGATCCTCTTTCTCCGCATCCTTGCCAACATCTTTTGTTGTCTGTGTTGTTAATGTTAGCCATTCTGACTGGTGTAAGGTGATATCTCATTGTGGTTTTGATTTGTATTCCCCTGATGATGAGTGATGAGCATTTTTTCATGTGTCTATTGGCCATGTGGATGTTTTCCTTGGAGAAGTGTCTATTCATGTCTTTTGCCCATTTCTTCACTGGATTCTTTGTTTTTGGAGTGTTGAGTTTGGTAAGTTCTTTATAGATTTTGGATACTAACCCTTTATCTGATATATCATTTGCAAATGTCTTCTCCCATTCCGTCAGTTGCCTTTTAGTTTTGCTGATTGTTTCCTTGGCTGTGCTTTATATATATATAAATATATATTTATATATTTGAAGCTTTATATTTTGATGAGGTCCCAGCAGTTCATTTTTGCTTTTGTTCCCCTTGCCTCCAGAGACATGTTGAGTAAGAAATTGCTGCGAGGAAGATCAAAGAGGTTTTTGCCCGCTTTCTCCTCGAGGATTTTGATGGCTTCCTGTCTTACACTGAGGTCTTTCATCCATTTTGAGTTTATTTTTGTGTATGGTGTAAGAAAGTGGTCCAGGTTCATTCTTCTGCATGTCACTGTCCAGTTTTTCCAGCACCACTTGCTGAAGAGACTGTCTTTATTCCATTGGATATTCTTTCCTGCTTTGTCAAAGATTAGTTGGCCATACGTTTGTGGGTCCGTTTCTAGGTTCTCTATTCTGTTCCATTGATCTGAGTGTCTGTTCTTATGCCAGTACCACACTGTCTTGATGATTACAGCTTTGTAGTATAACTTGAAGTCTGGGATTGTGATGCCTCCTGCTTCAGTCTTCTTTTTCAAGAATGCTTTGGCTATTCAGGGTCTTTTCTGGTTCCATGCAAATTTTAGGATTATTTGTTCTAACTTTGTGAAGAATGCTGGTGTTACTTTGATAGGGATTGCATTGAATATGTAGATTGCTTTGGGTAGTATCGACATCTTAACAATATTTGTTCTTCCTATCCAGGAGCATGGAATCTTTTTCCATTTTTTTGTGTCTTCTTCAATTTCTTTCATAAGCTTTCTATAGTTTTCAGTGTATAGATTTTTCACCTCTTTGGTTAGATTCATTCCTAGGTATTTTATGGTTTTTTGTGCAACTGTAAATGGGATCGATTCCTTGATTTCTCTTTCTGTCACTTCATTGTTGGTGTATAGGAATACAACTGATTTCTGTGCGTTGATTTTATATCCTACAACTTTGTGAATTCATGAATCAATTCTAACAGTTTTTTGGTGGAATCTTTTGGGTTTTCCATATAGAGTATCATGTCATCTGTGAAGAGTGAAAGTTTGACCTCCTTCTGGCTGATTTGGATGCCTTTTATTTCTTTGTGTTGTCTGACTGCAGAGGCTAAGACTTCCAATACTATGTTGAATAACAGGGGTGAGAGCATCCATCCCTGTCTTGTTCCTGACCTTAAGGGGAAAGCTCTAAGTTTTTTCCCCATTGAGGATGATATTAGCATTGGTTCATTCATATATAGCTTTTATAATCTTGAGGTATGCTCCTTGTATCCCTACTTTCTTGAGGGTTTTTATCAAGAATTGATGCTATATTTTGTCAAATGCTTTCTCTGCATCTATTGAGAGGATCATATGGTTCTTGTCCTTTCTTTTATTGATGTGATGGATCACATTAATTGTTTTGCAGATATTGAACCAGCCCTGCATCCCAGGTATAATTCCGCTTGGTCGTGGTGAATAATATTTTTAATGTATTGGTGGATCCGGTTGACTAATATCTTGTTGAGGATTTTTGCATCCATGTTCATCAGGGAAATCGGTGTATAGTTCACTTTTTTAGTGGGGTCTCTGTCTGGTTTTGGAATCAAGGTAATGCTGGCTTCATAGAAAGAGTTTGGAAGTTTTCCTTACATTTCTATTTTTTGGAACAGTTTCAAGAGAATAGGTGCTAACTCTTCCTTAAATGTTTGGTAGAATTCCCCTGGGCCTCTCATTTTTTTAATTTATGCATTAAATGAAGTAGAATATGAACACTTACTCAACAAACCAAATTTCAGAAAATTTAACAGCCAAAAATCTATGTTTTCAAAATCATAAATAGGCTTGCCTGTCCATGCACACAACTCCATTTAATTATTCTTATTAAGAATCTACAATAAAATACTTTCTTAATAACATGCTGAAACTTACATTATTCAGAAATTTATATAAAAATATAATTTAGCTTCACATTTATTAGGGAGGGAATCCAGCCACATATAAAATCCAGACAAGGTGTGATTAGGCTCATTTTTCTCAGTTCTTAATAAACAGTGACGAACTTAAAAGTGCACATATACTTAAATTTTCACCTAATTTTACATATACTTTAAAATATTTAATTATAACTTTTGTAGTTTTAATTTTAATATAAAATAATTGTTCTTTTCTTAGTAGCAGTAAAGTCATAGGGAGAATATGCCTTTTAGACTGAGTTATAGCTATATGTTGAGGCAGGTTGCTTCCCAGATATAGATTTTTTTTTAAATGTTTGCTTCAAGCTAGTCATCTACTGAATGATGAGTTATGTGCTTATAGGATGAGATTAAATTGATATCATGTCAACATGTTATGCTTCATCTTACATTTGCTGAAGAAGTCAGAACCTATTGGTCCTTGAAAAATATGTGACACATTTACTGGGAGGCATTTATATTGGCCAAAAATATCAATTCAGTTATAAAACATGAGCTTTCTGACCATCATATGGCATATGGAGAGATTAGTAACCTATCTCAGACTGGTTTCCATTATTTTGATACACTGAATACAGTAATTCCCTGTATTTATACTTTTATCAGGTAAGATCCATATCAATGTTCCCAACTTTCAAAATTTAATTAAAACAATATGAATAATTCTGTGCATAAGTAAAGCATGAGCTATCCATGCTCTTTAGATTTGTAAAAGTCATCCAGGCACTTCTCCACTGTCTGGTAAAAAAAACAAACAAAACAAAAACCCTTAAATCAGAACTTAAAGAGAAAAATAGTAGTGTTCTTTCAGATATTCAAATCCAGGTGTTTCAATCTGTGTCCCTTGACAAATTTGAAGAATCCAACAAGCAAAGCAGACATTGGTACCCACCAATGTTCCAACTTAAAAGACCTCCATCTTATGTTTTGGAGATGGTCACTGATATGGTTTGGGAAGAAAAAAAGGTGTGAATGCTTAAAAGCAAACTTGAGAAATAACTCATGAAATCATATAGCCCTGCCTACAGGTAAAAGAAAAAAACAAAAAAGCAAAAAAAGTCTAACATAAAAAATGAGGTCACCAATATTACCAGTTTTGTTTAGGTTAGAGCTATGAGAAAAATCAAATTTCCTTTATTCCTGATGTTAAATCCAGCTGTCTTATATATATTCTCATCAGGTACATTTGCCTTTTTAAAAAGTCAAAAAGAGGTCTCCATAAAGAAACAACATTATGTATTTTAATTTAGATTTATTTTCTCCAAAAATTGTAACAAGAAGGCCAGAACAAAAATATTCTTACAAAGAGTTTGACTATGTTATCAAGTTAATAGAGACTAATTTTTCTTATTCATTCAGTAGTTAATTACTCCATATTTATTGGTAACTTAGCCAAGTAACTCCCTATGTCGTAAAATAGAATGGTGAACAGAACTATCTAGATTTTTGCACCTCTGAAAGTGGAGGCAGGTTAACAACATATGCAGAAACATAGCCAAAAATCAGTATGAGAAAAATAAAATTAAAATGTTATAGTAAATGATGAGCAACAAATGTTAGAGAGTAGATTTGGGCAGGTACCAAAGAGAAGAGAAAGAGACAACTGGTATGTTCTTGAGGAAGCACCTCATTTCCAGAGGGAAATACAAAAGTAATGAAGCAGATATGAATGTGGTAGGTTTGAATAGCAGTGTAGTTAGAGAACTGGAAGGAAGAAAAGAGTATACAGAAGATGTGGCTAAGGAGGCAGGCAGGGGTACTAATATGCAGAACATGGTGGTGAGATTTTATTCTAAATTTCATGAAAATCTATCAAGTGACTTCTTGCAAAGTGCTTGCCATGATCTGTTTTAGATTTAAAAAAAAATTACTATAAGCTGAAAGGTGGTTCCAGCAACCACTGAGTGAGAATTGATGATGGCTTGAAATAAAAGCCTTAAGAAATGTGAACATAATTGAGGTGCTTTTTGAGGTAACATCAATAGGAACTTTGAATGAATTTTGAGGCATGTATGGTACTCTAGACACATCTATTGCATATGTTAATCTGTCTCATCTTACTTACTAGGATGTACTATTAGGATATACTGACTAGTTAGGATATACCATTATGTACTAGGATATAGTCCAAGGCTTGACAATATTTGAGGATATTGAGCTAAACTTATCTCTTCAGTTTTCAATTTGATTAAATTATTTCAGTTTATGGATCATCTCATTTGTTTTAAAACTGAGGCATTGACGGGACACGCCTGTTACTTAAGGATCTGACTTCAGCTCAGGTCATGATCTCATGGTTTGTGGGTTGGAGCCCTGACCCATAACAGGCTCTGTGCTGACAGCTCAGAGCCTGGAGCCTGCTTCAGATTCTGTGTGTGTGTGTGTGTGTCTGCCCCTTTTCCACTCGTGCTCTGCCTCTCTCTCTCAAAACTAAATAAATATTTTAAAAAATTAAAAAAAACTGAGACCACTGAATAGGTTTGAATGTCTGACAAAATTTATTAGATTGGAGAAATAGAGATAGTTTACATTAAGCCAATCTAAACAGCTTAAAATCTAATTACAGCTACAAATTATTTTGACCACTAGATGTCAGATAGTTTGTAGACCAAATCACATATTTAGTATCTTTGTCCATCTCTAAATATTTTCTTTTTTGTTTTAATTTTTTTAATGATTATTTTTTTAGAGAGAAAGAGAGAGAGAGAGAGAGGTGGCAGGGGGGTGGGGGGCTGGGGAGAAGAGAGAGAGGAAGACACAGAATCTGAAAGCAGGCTCCAGGCTCTGAGCTGTCAGCACAGAGCCCAATGCGGGGCTTGAACTCACGGACCACGAGATCATGACCTGAGCTGAACTTGGACACTTAACTGACTGAGCCCCTGAGGCACCCCTAAATCTTTTCTTTTTCAAGTTTGCTTCACACCCCAACATGGGGCTTGAACTCATGACCCTGAGATTTAGAGTCACACATGCTACCCACTGAGCCAGCCAGATGCCCCTATCTCTAAATCTTATTGAGACTTTTTCTTCCCCTTTCTTATTCCCACCCATTGTCTAAACGCAATTACCAAGAGAACTATTAATTTTTATAATTTTATTGTTTGTATCAGTTTACTTCCTTCAAATTTCTCCTTCTGAATTCAGTTTCTGGACCACTTTATCTATTCAAAACTTAAGGGAGAATTTATTTATTTAGCACCAAATGGCCATCGAGTCCATGCCCACTCTGAAGAACAGGCAGATAACAGGTTTACTTGGGTTAGACTTTTAATTCACAGAATTAAGCAGTAAAATATAATATCTTCAGAAATGTAAGTCTAAGACATAAAATTAATTTTGAAAAAAAAAACCTGGTTTGTGTGGTCTTTTTAAGTTTAATATATAAAACTAAGGAGTAAACTATAAAATGTCCATAAATATAAAGCCTGTATGTATGTGGGGTATCTGTGGCTGTCCTTTATTCCAGAGACAAATCTGTATGGGATACTGGAAAGTGTAAAATGGACTGCCCCACCATTTCATTTAAAAGATATATTCATTGAGCAAGAAACAAATGGCTTAGGACTTTCTGTTTTAGATGTTTCACAATTTAAGCTGTAAGAAGTTTGGCAGAGGACCTGAGTCCTCTCCATGGTTCCTATCATTACATTCTCAGTTTTCATGCAAAAAATAAAATGAAAAAAAGCTCTGTCCTGCCTGTCACTTTTCATAACACTGCAGGACATCTTTGCATTTTACTGTAATACAGAATATTTAGCTATACACCAATAATTTATTAGCACAATATTGAAAATATTGTTAATATATTTCAAAAGGCAGCTTAGAAGAATATGGAGGGTTTTTTTTTTACATATTCTAAAATATCCTTCTAGAATAAATTGGAGAAATGTGTACATGGAAAATCGGTGTTTTATTGGTCAGCTGTTGGATTGTCTTAACCAAATTTTGTTTTGGAAATTTGTCCCTAGGTGTGGTAGAAGAGAGGACCTTCACCTCCTTACTTTTAGACTATGTAGATCTGGGAATGGAGCTAACATAGTATAAAAATTATAGTAGTAGGAATCATTAATTTTGGCAAGAGGAAAATTTTATTTCTCTAATATGTGATTTTTCAATGGAAGTGAAAGGGTGAAAATTCGTTCTAGGGGAAGAGAGGCAAAAACAAAATCTTACTATTCTATGTATAAATCAGAGATATGCATTTTAGTACATAAAGAGATATACAGCACATCTTTGTCATTAAAAATTTCAGTGGGGGGCATTAGGCAAACAAGAGGAAGATGTGTAATTCTCTCCTTAAGGAGTGTAATAATGCAAGTGAAGGGGGAAACTCTACTCTAATGAACGCTTAACTCAGAACATTCTAAACAACTAAACTCTTGAGGCGTATAGGGAATCATAACTTGAAGAATTCACTTGCTCTCACCACTGAGTATGGTTCTAATTGTTAACTATTTACTCACCCCAGATATTACAGGGCAAACCATTTATATTATAACAAGAAATAGCCTTATAAATCCCCTTGCTATTTTTACTGGATGGGTTATTTTCAGGGAAACCATTCATTATATAACATAGTATTTTCATGTTTAGGAACTTTGAATGAAACACTGTCCTGACCTCAATACTGGGAATAATTATTTTCTTGAATCTCTTTTGTTGTCTTACGAATCTTATGGAATCTATAACTGACTTTATTTCCCTCTTCACATTGGCTAATGCAAACAATCAAAATTTGGTCCCAAAGACAAGAAGTATGAAAGGCTCAAAAACATGTATTTGTATTAACGTAATTTTGGTAGGTATACATTAGTTTCTGGCATGTTTTTCTTTGTCTCATTATTTTTAACCTATTTTTGCTTATTTGATCTTAAATGAATCTTTTTATGGTTTGAGCTATCTGCTAATACTTTTGTAATATGGAAGAGATAAATATAAAAGTAGCTTTGCTTTTCCTTTATTTTTTTTAGTTTCAGAGTTTCCACATTTACTGGGTACCTTCAAGAACTAAAACACCCGAGTGAGTAAACTCAGAATTAAAATTTGTCATTTAGTAATAATCTCTTATTCAAATGTAAGCATCTTTTATGATTTTGAGAATGTACTGAGTATTGTATGTGTAATGAATGTGTTTGTGTGCATACTCTAAGCTACAGCCTAATCAATTTTTAAGAGAAAGAAACTTAATGAATAAGTTGTATATTCCTCACTCTTTTTTTGTTACTGAAAACAGACTGACAACAACAACAAAAAATTAAGAAGTAGTCCCCATATAATACATACTCACAATGTTATGGAGAACTATAATTTCAACTATATTAGCAGAAATTCACTGAAGGACTGATGGACTATGACTGAGAGTACAAATACACTTATTAAGAGAAAGACTTCTGTGTAAAGAAATTTCTATTTCTCAGGTGTTTAAAGTTAAAATGACCTAGATGTGAAATATCATCTTAAAGTAAACCTTGGGGGCTCCAGTACATTGTTACTCATGCTTGTGAAATTTTAAAGTGCCTATCTTTGGACCAAATATTGTAACTTAAAGAATTATTATTGTCACAAGACCCTAACTCCTTAAATACATTGTTTTAAGAAATGGAGGGCTATGAGTGGTATGAAAAAGGGGGCAAGGATTGTGTGGAAATTGAAAGTATTAAAGGAAATATTAGGGTCTTTGGTGTCCTCATCACTAAATTAAACTAAAGCTTAGGAAAGGTACAAGGGTGGTGCTATAGGGGCTAAGTTGCCCCTATAAAACTAATATTTAGCTTTATGTTTTCTGTACTGTAACTCCAGTTGATTTTGTGTTAGGATTTTATATAGTTTGCTTGAGTGGCTGTTTTGTAACTAAAAAAAAGGTTCTTCTAAAATTCTTTAAAATTCTCCTTTAAACTCCATTATTTAACAAAATAAAAATTCTCGAAAGAACCCAAATTTCCCAGAATCAAGAGTTGCTAAAATATATAGCTATTTTTGAAACTATAAACTCATTAATCAACAATAGCGGGCTGTTTTGTTTCATTTTTTTGTTGTTGGTGGTGGTGTTGTTTTGTTTTTTTTGTAGTGATGCATCAAGTGTTCAAACTTAAGAAACATGATTCTTACATTCTAGGAGGGATTCTAAAGAACCATGTTTTGTAATTTAAACTGTTATTATGTGCTTAAACACAAGACTATAAAAATCCTCTATTAAAGTGGAAAATAATAGCAATGTATAAGGAAAGGGTATACCATAGTTTAGTTCAAATTGTATAATATGTATAACATACGGGAGCTGTTTTTGTAAATCTAATTTTAAACATCAGAGTAACATTTTAGCTGTAGTTCTGCAATTCAATGTAGCAATCATGTTGATGTCACCTTTGAATAGATTTTTAATGTAAACTGCTATTTCAAGCTCCTCAACTTACTAATGCAATTTTCCCTAACCTGATAGAGTGAAAAAAAAGAAAAAAAACTTTGTGTTCCTTTTTCTCATGTAGTAATTGATGATAACTTTCACCTCTGTTTTTCTAGTAAAATGTCATGCTTCCTTAAACCTTGAAAATAGCATTCTAAAAATTCTCCACTATTCTAATGTCTGAAGAAAAACTAAAGTTTTATTCATAGAATAGAGCTTTTATGTCATGCAAAGATATAAAATGTTTTGATAGCACCTGTTCTTCTTATTTTATAACTGAAATAAACTCTACTTTGTTATAAAGCCACCTAAAATGTTACTTGGATAATAACTGTACTTCCAAATATCACAACCATGAAGAAAGTAGTGATTCTGCATTTATAATTTATAGCATATAAAACAGAAGTAATTAAAATATTTGATGTCTAAGGATAATTTCTTTGAAGGAAGACATTTTAGGCATTACTGTTTGAGGAACTTGTAAATGTAATGTATGAGAAACCAGCCTCATATAAAATCAGAAGGGTTTGATGCTATGTTTCTACAAATTTTCATATACATATAATTTTTCTATAATTTTAAAAAATATGTGTTTACATATATAAGTATATCTTTAGATAACTAGAATCTGAACTTTATAAATATATAGTAGAATATTCTAAGCATGTTTTCATTTTAATTTCAGTTTCTGTAGAACAGAATATCACGGAATAAGGATAAAGTGTCAAGACAGATAGCCTGAGATCTGACTCTGTATCCATTGCTAAGCTTCAGTGTCCACCTATATCTTATTATAGAGCTGCTGTAAATATTAAATAAGGTAACACTGTCTCTGACAATGTCTGCTCATTAACTGCCAGTTTTCCTTCCCTTCCTGTATTAACATTCATTTACTCAAGAAGCATCTGCTGGAATTCTAGTCTGTAACTTGTACTGTAATACAACCAATGCATAGAATTTTTCTTCAGTTCTGAAACTTAAAAAAAAAAGTGCCTTAATATATAATTAAATTATTTTAGTTATTCTTCAATCTAAAATTTTATTTAGAAGAGACAAACATGCAATTTTATATGGCAGTGAACCAAATTCACACACAAAAAATTGTTTTGTTACATATTCCATCTGGTAGGTAATCTGAGGGCAAACAGAACTTATTCATATTGATAAACATTTTAAATGCATTTTGTTAGTCTGGGCACCTTCAGAACCAGACTCAAAATCAAGGATTCAGTTCAAGCAATTTAGAAGAGGTGCCAGAGTAGGTTAAGGAACCAAAATGCAGGGAAGGAAAGGCAGTGATAATGGTTGGCTACATAGTGGAATATGAAGAATACTCCCATAAATACAAGCCTCAGTATTACTCAGCAAGAGTTAAGGACACTGGTGTATTTATGTCTATTTACTGGTTGGTTGCTGAGTAAGACTTCCCAACACTGGGAACACCATCTCCAAACACATTCAGCATCCTGGGGACAGACCAATGGAAAAGGTGTAGATGCTGGCTCTTGGAGGACAGTCTGACATACATGAAAGTATTTAGGTGTTACTGTTGCAACACTGATTGCATCTGCTATAAATGCTACTTTCCAAAAAATCAACCAATTATTTTAAAATATAAGACTAGGTAATAGCCACCCATGCTAACTTTAATTTAGTAATACTTGGTTTAAAAATGGAATTGCAGGGGCGCCTGGGTGGCGCAGTCAGTTAAGCCTCCGACTTCAGCCAGGTCGCGATCTTGCGGTCCGTGAGTTCGAGCCCGGCATCGGGCTCTGGGCTGATGGCTCAGAGCCTGGAGCCTGTTTCCGATTCTGTGTCTCCCTCTCTCTCTGCCCCTCCCCCGTTCATGTTCTGTCTCTCTCTGTCCCAAAAATAAATAAACGTTGAAAAAAAAAATTAAAAAAATGGAATTGCAGGGGTGCCTGGGTGGCTCAGTCAGTTAAGCGTCCGACTTCGGCTCAGGTCATGATCTCGCGGTCCGTGAGTTCGAGCCCCGCATCGTGCTCTGTGCTGACAGCTCAGAGCCTGGAGCCTGTTTCAGATTCTGTGTCTCCCTCTCTCTCTGCCCCTCCCCCATTCGTGCTCTGTCTGTCTCTGTCTCAAAAATAAATAAACATTAAAAAAAATTAAAAAAAAATGGAATTGTATGAAAAGTTTCATTACCCAAATAACTTTAAGAACATATGCATTTTATTAAAATAACAGAATGATTGTTTTTTTTTCATAAAACTAGAAAACATAGATAAGGAAAGTCAGAAAATTCTGGACATAATACTGTGAATAGATAGCCACTGTTAACTTTTTGAATACATCAGCTTTTCTTTTCAATGCATATCTATATTGCTGACTATAATAGGTTTTTTAAATTTATTTTTATCCAATTATAATTAATACACACTGTTATATTAGTTTCAGGTACACAATATGATTCAATATGTAATAGGTTTTTATTTTTATTTAATATCTATCCTACATAAAAATGTTTAATTTTTTAAAAATATTAATCACATATAATATTATAGCTCAAAAATTATCAATGCTTATTTTCTATTTAGCCAAATTAAAATTAGTAGGTATCTATTAGATACAAAATCCTATGCCAATGGTTATGAACATAGTTAGGTTTTTTTTAATTAAAAAAAAATTAATGCTTATTTATTTTTGAGAGAGGGAGACAGAGCATAAGAGGGCAAGGAACAGAAAGAGAGGGAGACACAGAATCCGAAGCAGGCTCCAGGCTCTGAGCCTCAAACCCACAAACTGTGAGATCATGACCTGAGCCAAAGTCAGAAGCTTAACCGATTGAGCCACCCAGGCTCCCCTATGAACATACAGTTAATACCAGACAGATGAAGTATAATAGGACTAAAATATTTGCAAAATTAAAGTACAGGAGAAAATTGAATAAATTAACTGTTCTGATTGAGATTTGAGAAAATAATGGGGTAAGGCAAAAAAGATGTAATTTGAACTGAGAACTTGACAAAAAGGGAAAATGCATTCAAGGTTGAGTATGTTCGTAATAAAAGTGAGTGAATCATACATCATTAATTAAAAACCATTAGTGTATGTGTGTGCACACATACATGGTATACAGTCTTAACTTAGGTATACCTGGTTTTGTTGGTTCTTTAATTGTTTGTATTCTCTCAGATTAGATAAAAGTAGATTAATCCATATGGGTACATTGAAGGGAGACTGAACAGCTTTCTGTATAGCCTAATAAAAGGAAAATCCTGATGCTTTACCTTATTTATCTTCTTTAAGGTCAAGCTGACAATGTAGCACACACATACCTCTATAATTCTGTTTGGGTAAACACATAATGTATTTTTAAAATGATGCCTAATTTTGTCAAATTTAACCCTACCAGAAGTGTAGATGAGGATAACATATATTCGTATGGGTGCTGAACATGACCTTGACTCTATGTTAAGTGCTTTATATGAATTACATTTTTTTTCCTACATAGCTTAATTCTTATCATTCAGTTTTCAGCTACTATTTGTTCTACCAAATTTATATTACTAATTTACTTGTTTATTCTGCAAAGTAATTAGATACTTACTATAAGTATTATGATAGTGGTCAGAGAGTTACCAGTTAGCTTTTGGTGCTTAACACTCCAACACTGAATGATGTATAGTAATAAATATTTATTATTTCTTTCAAAACTGGCGTAGAATCATTCTTTTTTGTGGGCAAAACTATCAAAAGTCTGTCTTCTCTTGGTGGCTCAGTTAAGACTGAATGATCTAGGATGGTCTCACTTACATATCTGACATTTAGCAGACTATTTTATCTAGGAGATCCTAAATTAGGACACTTTGTTTTTGTCCCATATAGGTTACTGTTCTACCAATAAGCTAATCCATGCTCTCTACTTGGTAGCATTAAAGTTCCAAAAACCAGCAGGAGAGAAAGTCCCAATGCATAAAGACTTTCCAAGGCTCAGCTTATGTCATTATTGCTAATGTTCCATTGAACGGACTAAGTCACAAAGTCTGCGCAATATCAGTGTGAGATGGTATAACTAAACAGCATGAATAGCAAGAAGGGAATAAAATACTATAAAATACCATACTACAGAATTCAATAAAACACCTGTTCTCAAGAAGCTCACCATTTATTGGAAGGGAAAGAGACATGAACATAACTTTTCAAAAGTTATGTCACAGTAAAATTATTGAAACTGACCAAGTTGTCCTTATCGTTCTCCTAAGATTGACTAAAATTTAGACAGGTTTCTTTCTGACTATAGGCTCCTGACCTCCCTTTCCTCAGAACATTTACTTTAGAAGAGTTGCAGTTGTAAATTCTTTCTCTGATCCTTTCAGGTATCAATCTTCTCTCAGTCTCTTGCCAGTTTTACAACACAGGAATGTCTTTCTCAAGGACACCCCTTTGAAATGTAATCATACCAAAAAAAAAGTGCCCCATCTTCAGGTCTCTGTGGAAGAATAGGAGCCCAAATTCCATAAGCATCAATTAGCATAACACAGAATGACCTAATGACTTCCTCTTAACTTCCTCCAGTACTTTTAAACTGCTCTCCTCAGTACTAAAAAAATTCATCTTTTGTTTCAGTAGAGTTCAGTCTCTCTCCCTGATGGAAATTGCAATAGTCTTCCTTTCCTGCTTAACTTGTCCAGTGCAATTTTTCTTTGACGGAACCAAGAAGGGCAAGAAGGGAGCTTTCATTGTTCACGGACTGAGGAGTAGACTAGGAATCAGGAAAGATTTCTGTTGTCTCTACTAAGTTTATTGTTTACACTTTGGACTACTTTGGAAACAAGACATGATCTTTCCCTTGAGACAATCTCTTGAATAATATCAGGGTTTCTTAATTTTCCATAAAAAAGATGCTGGAGTTTAAAGAAGACCTGAAGTTTAAAGAAAATATTGTCTAATTCTATCCCAATACCTTTGTTCAAACCTTGTGAATTATTTTGCATTTTCAGAGTTACCTTGATACTAGTAATGGTATATCTTTACAAGGGAACATGCACTTATTTTTCTTCAATATTTATTATAAAATTAGAAATTAATACTCTAGCATTCTTATACTCCTGTGAATTTTGATAATAAGAAGAGGTTAGAATGATGCTTCAAAAATCTGAAGAGAGCAGATTTTCTAACAGTGCTATAACCTTTATTGAAACTAAGAATCCATTCTTTAATATGAAGTTGAAGGTTTATTTTCCCTGATAGATATTGATTTTGATGTTGAGAAAATATCCCATATTCAAATTGTTAAGACGTGGCTATGGTCTGCATGTTTATATCACTGCAAAAGTCATATGTTGAAATCCTGATCCCCAAAATGATAGTGTAACAGGATTCTCTCATAGAGGGATGGGACACCAAGGCCTTTCTATCCAGGAAGGAGCTAAGTTTGTCTCTGCATGGGCTCAGTGGGTTTGTACCCAAAAAACTGATCCCCCAGCATAGTGAGGTGTAGCCTTTTATAAGCTTTCTACTTCTTTGTGTCTGATACATGGTAACCTACAGACATATGGTCTGATTTTGTGGTCTCATGTTACAGGGTCATGAGGGACATCATGTACACATACAGAGTAGTGAGGAATGTCACATATGTGCACATAGCCAGGTTGCCTTCCCTTGAGTTTTTATTTTTTTTATTTTTTTAATGTTTATTTATTTTTGAGACAGAGACAGACAGAGCACGAATGGGGGAGGGTCAGAGAGAGAGGGAGACACAGAATCCGAAGGAGGCTCCAGGCTCTGAGCTGTCAGCACAGAGCCTGACGCGGGGCTCAAACTCACCAACTGTGAGATCATGACCTGAGCCAAAGTCGGAGGCTCAACTGACTGAGCCACCCAGGCGCCCCTTGAGGTTTTTTGTTTGTTTGTTTGCTTGTTTGTTTGTTGTTTTTATCCCCTCACATTTCTTAGGGAGGGGACTCTATCACATTCCCCTCTTTGATGCTTAGACCCCTCTATTTTGGGTCAAAGAGCATCAACTTGGTTTAGAGGCTTATATTTCCATAACATCATCACATGTGTAACCGTTTTTTTCTTTCAATCATTACCTCAGTGAGGCTGGAGACACACTGTATAATCAGCGGAGCTAGGCAAGGTAGGATTAAGCAAGCTCCCAAAATAAGAGTATAATACCTATGAGGGTTTTCAATACTCCAAGAGTTGAAAACCATCCTCCAAATAACTTCCCACGGTTCCAAGCTTTCCCTGTCTGGAATGGGACATGAGCAACCTTTCTCACTGGATCTGTGATCTCCTATATGACTTTTCCTTCATCGACTGTCTGTAGGCAGCAGTTGCTCAGGTTAAACTTTCCACAAACTCCTCCCTCAGAAGCAAGCAAGCAATCTAAGGCCAAGCGAATTTCATAAGACCCTGGCAGTTTAATTGTTTATAATCTCTACCACTGCTTGCAGCCTGATTATGCAGTTTAGCATGTCAATGGGAGTGCAGGTAGCCCTAGGACCCATCCTCTGCCCAGGTAGCGGGGCCATAATATTGGATTATTGGCTCCAGAGCCCATTCATTATCTTTCCAATTGGCAATTTGTAGGGCAAGTCATTTCTTTTGAGTCTCTCTGTCCCCATATACTTGGATCCCAAATGTTCCCCTGTGGCAAGTGGGAGCAGGAAGAAAGATGGACGAATAGTTCCCAGCATACATGACTGAGACCAGCCAGAGGGAAGTACTGTGTAGGCTGTCCTTCCACATATCCAGTATAGTCTACCTGGGGCCTGCATTCGAAGGCTGCATCTACATTGTCCCAGGCCTCTCAGAGATGAGAGAGGTTAGACAAAAGGTGGGGATCTGGCTCAAGTTGTTCCGGGGACCCCCACCATTTGGTTTCCTGGACAGTTGAGTATAAAATTTTTGGCCTAGGCATGTTAAGCTTCCAACAGAGATGGTGAACTTTCTCCCCTACCAGGCAAGACAGATTTTCCCAATAATTGAGGTTTTGAGAAGCCAAACCCTGGTAGTAGGAGTGGGGTATTCTGTTCCACTATAATTTCCCAGGCATCTAATTTTCTAGCCTCTTATGGCCATTGATCCCCATGTTGCAACCAATGAAGCATCCTATCCACGAAAGGAAGGTGAATGTTAGCAGAAACCTCTCATCATACTCTCAGCTCGCCTGGGTGGGCTCCATCAATCCTATGGTGAAAAGTAGAGCAGGAATCACAAAAACAGCAGGTGACAAGGGGTGGCTGTGCATCACAGTAAGGAAACAGATATAGAAAATAAGGACAGAGAGTTGCTGCAAGATGGCGGCTTAGGAGGACGCTGGGCTCACCTCACGTCCCGCTGATCACTTAGATTCCATCTACACCTGCCTAAATAACCCAGAAAACCGCCAGAGGATTAGCAGAACAGAGTCGCCGGAGCCAAACGCAGACGAGAGGCCCACGGAAGAGGGTAGGAAGGGCGGCGAGGCGGTGCGCGCTCCACGGACTGGCGGGAGGGAGCCGGGGCGGAGGGGCGGCTCGCCGGCCAAGCAGAGCCCCCGAGTCTGGCTGGCAAAAGCGGAGGGGCCTGACAGACTGTGTTCCGACAGCAAGCGTGACTTAGCGTCTGGGAGGTCATAAGTTAACAGCTCTGGTCGGAAAGCGGGAAGGCTGGAGGACAAAGGGAGGGAGAGCTTCTGAGCCCCCGGACAACAGAGCTCAGTTTGGTGGGGAACAAAGGCGCTCGCCAGCTCCATCTCCCCCGCCCATCCCCCAGCCGAAATCCCAAAGGGAACCGGTTCCTGCCAGGGAACTTGCTCGCTCCGTGCAAACACCCAACTCTGCGCTTCGGTGGAGCCAAACCTCCGGCAGCAGATCTGACTCCCTCCCGCTGCCACAGGGCCCCTCCTGAAGTGGATCACCTAAGGAGAACCGATCTAAGCCTGCCCCTCCTGGCCCCGAGCACCTTGCCTACCCACCCCAGCTAATACGCCAGATCCCCAGCATCACAAGCCTGGCAGGGTGCAAGTAGCCCACACGAGCCACACCACCCCACAGTGAATCCCGCCCCTAGGAGAGGGGAAGAGAAGGCACACACCAGTCTGACTGTGGCCCCAGTGGTGGGCTGGGGGCAGACATCAGGTCTGACTGCGGCCCCGCCCACCAACTCCAGTTATACACCACAGCACAGGGGAAGTGCCCTGCAGGTCCTCACCACGCCAGGGACTATCCAAAATGACCAAGCGGAAGAACTCCCCTCAGAAGAATCTCCAGGAAATAACAACAGCTAATGAGCTGATCAAAAAGGATTTAAATAATATAACAGAAAGTGAATTTAGAATAATAGTCATAAAATTAATCGCTGGGCTTGAAAACAGTATACAGGACAGCAGAGAATCTCTTGCTACAGACATCAAGGGACTAAGGAACAGTCACGAGGAGCTGAAAAGCGCTTTAAACGAAATGCATAACAAAATGGAAACCACCACAGCTCGGCTTGAAGAGGCAGAGGAGAGAATAGGTGAACTAGAAGATAAAGTTATGGAAAAAGAGGAAGCTGAGAAAAAGAGAGATAAAAAAATCCAGGAGTATGAGGGGAAAATTAGAGAATTAAGTGATACACTAAAAAGAAATAATATACGCATAATTGGTATCCCAGAGGAGGAAGAGAGAGGGAAAGGTGCTGAAGGGGTACTTGAAGAAATCATAGCTGAGAACTTCCCTGAACTGGGGAAGGAAAAAGGCATTGAAATCCAAGAGGCACAGAGAACTCCCTTCAGACGTCACTTGAATCGATCTTCTGCACGACATATCATAGTGAAACTGGCAAAATACAAGGATAAAGAGAAAATTCTGAAAGCAGCAAGGGGTAAACGTGCCCTCACATATAAAGGGAGACCTATAAGACTCGTGACTGATCTCTCTTTTGAAACTTGGCAGGCCAGAAAGAATTGGCACGAGATTTTCAGGGTGCTAGACAGAAAAAATATGCAGCCAAGAATCCTTTATCCAGCAAGTCTGTCATTTAGAATAGAAGGAGAGATAAAGGTCTTCCCAAACAAACAAAAACTGAAGGAATTTGTCACCACTAAACCAGCCCTACAAGAGATCCTAAGGGGGACCCTGTGAGACAAAGTCCCAGAGACATCACTATAAGCATAAAACATACAGACATCACAATGACTCTAAACCCGTATCTTTCTATAATAACACTGAATGTAAATGGATTAAATGCGCCAACCAAAAGACATAGGGTATCAGAATGGATAAAAAAACAAGACCCATCTATTTGCTGTCTACAAGAGACTCATTTTAGACCTGAGGACACCTTTAGATTGAGAGTGAGGGGATGGAGAACTATTTATCATGCGACTGGAAGCCAAAAGAAAGCTGGAGTAGCCATACTTATATCAGACAAACTAGACTTTAAATTAAAGGCTGTAACAAGAGATGAAGAAGGACATTATATAATAGTTACAGGGTCTATCCATCAGGAAGAGCTAACAATTATAAATGTCTATGCGCCGAATACCGGAGCCCCCAAATATATAAAACAATTACTCATAAACATAAGCAACCTTATTGATAAGAATGTGGTAATTGCAGGGGACTTTAATACACCACTTACAGAAATGGATAGATCATCTAGACACACGGTCAATAAAGAAACAAGGGCCCTGAATGAGACATTGGATCAGATGGACTTGACAGATATATTTAGAACTCTGCATCCCAAAGCAACAGAATATACTTTCTTCTCGAGTGCACATGGAACATTCTCCAAGATAGATCATATACTGGGTCACAAAACAGCCCTTCATAAGTTTACAAGAATTGAAATTATACCATGCTTACTTTCAGACCACAATGCCATGAAGCTTGAAATCAACCACAGGAAAAAGTCTGGAAAACCTCCAAAAGCATGGAGGTTAAAGAACACCCTACTAACGAATGAGTGGGTCAACCAGGCAATTAGAGAAGAAATTAAAAAATATATGGAAACAAACGAAAATGAAAATACAACAATCCAAACGCTTTGGGACGCAGCAAAGGCAGTCCTGAGAGGAAAATACATTGCAATCCAGGCCTATCTCAAGAAACAAGAAAAATCCCAAATACAAAATCTAACAGCACACCTAAAGGAACTAGAAGCAGAACAGCAAAGGCAGCCTAAGCCCAGCAGAAGAAGAGAAATAATAAAGATCAGAGCAGAAATAAACAATATAGAAACTAAAAAAACTGTAGAGCAGATCAACGAAACCAAGAGTTGGTTTTTTGAAAAAATAAACAAAATTGACAAACCTCTAGCCAGGCTTCTCAAAAAGAAAAGGGAGATGACCCAAATAGATAAAATCATGAATGAAAATGGAATTATTACAACCAATCCCTCAGAGATACAAACAATTATCAGGGAATACTATGAAAAATTATATGCCAACAAATTGGACAACCTGGAAGAAATGGACGAATTCCTGAACACCCACACGCTTCCAAAACTCAATCAGGAGGAAATAGAAAGCTTGAACAGACCCATAACCAGCGAAGAAATTGAATCGGTTATCAAAAATCTCCCAACAAATAAGAGTCCAGGACCAGATGGCTTCCCAGGGGAGTTCTACCAGACGTTTAAAGCAGAGATAATACCTATCCTTCTCAAGCTATTCCAAGAAATAGAAAGGGAAGGAAAACTTCCAGACTCATTCTATGAAGCCAGTATTACTTTGATTCCTAAACCAGACAGAGACCCAGTAAAAAAAGAGAACTACAGGCCAATATCCCTGATGAATATGGATGCAAAAATTCTCAATAAGATACTAGCAAATCGAATTCAACGGCATATAAAAAGAATTATTCACCATGATCAAGTGGGATTCATTCCTGGGATGCAGGGCTGGTTCAACATTCGCAAATCAATCAACGTGATACATCACATTAACAAAAAAAGAGAGAAGAACCATATGATCCTGTCAATCGATGCAGAAAAGGCCTTCGACAAAATCCAGCACCCTTTCTTAATAAAAACCCTTGAGAAAGTCGGGATAGAAGGAACATACTTAAAGATCATAAAAGCCATCTATGAAAAGCCCACAGCTAACATCATCCTCAACGGGGAAAAACTGAGAGCTTTTTCCCTGAGATCAGGAACACGACAAGGATGCCCACTCTCACCGCTGCTGTTTAACATAGTGCTGGAAGTTCTAGCATCAGCAATCAGACAACAAAAGGAAATCAAAGGCATCAAAATTGGCAAAGATGAAGTCAAGCTTTCGCTTTTTGCAGATGACATGATATTATACATGGAAAATCCGATAGACTCCACCAAAAGTCTGCTAGAACTGATACAGGAATTCAGCAAAGTTGCAGGATACAAAATCAATGTACAGAAATCAGTTGCATTCTTATACACTAACAATGAAGCAACAGAAAGACAAATAAAGAAACTGATCCCATTCCCAATTGCACCAAGAAGCATAAAATACCTAGGAATAAATCTAACCAAAGATGTAAAGGATCTGTATGCTGAAAACTATAGAAAGCTTCTGAAGGAAATTGAAGAAGATTTAAAGAAATGGATAGACATTCCCTGCTCATGGATTGGAAAAATAAATATTGTCAAAATGTCAATACTACCCAAAGCTATCTACACATTCAATGCAATCCCAATCAAAATTGCACCAGCATTCTTCTCGAAACTAGAACAAGCAATCCTAAAATTCATATGGAACCACAAAAGGCCCCGAGTAGCCAAAGGAATTTTGAAGAAGAAGACCAAAGCAGGAGGCATCACAATCCCAGACTTTAGCCTCTACTACAAAGCTGTCATCATCAAGACAGCATGGTATTGGCACCAAAACAGACACATAGACCAATGGAATAGAATAGAAACCCCAGAACTAGACCCACAAACGTATGGCCAACTCATCTTTGACAAAGCAGGAAAGAACATCCAATGGAAAAAAGACAGCCTCGTTAACAAATGGTGCTGGGAGAACTGGACAGCAACATGCAGAAGGTTGAAACTAGACCACTTTCTCACACCATTCACAAAAATAAACTCAAAATGGATAAAGGACCTAAATGTGAGACAGGAAACCATCAAAACCTTAGAGGAGAAAGCAGGAAAAGACCTCTCTGACCTCAGCCGTAGCAATCTCTTACTCGACACATCCCCAAAGGCAAGGGAATTTAAAGCAAAAGTGAATTACTGGGACCTTATGAAGATAAAAAGCTTCTGCACAGCAAAGGAAACAACCAACAAAACTAAAAGGCAACCAACGGAATGGGAAAAGATATTCGCAAAGGACATATCGGACAAAGGGCTAGTATCCAAAATCTATAAAGAGCTCACCAAACTCCATACCCAAAAAACAAATAACCCAGTGAAGAAATGGGCAGAAAACATGAATAGACACTTCTCTAAAGAAGACATCCGGATGGCCAACAGGCACATGAAAAGATGTTCAGCGTCACTCCTTATCAGGGAAATACAAATCAAAACCACACTCAGGTATCACCTCACGCCAGTCAGAGTGGCCAAAATGAACAAATCAGGAGACTATAGATGCTGGAGAGGATGTGGAGAAACGGGAACCCTCTTGCACTGTTGGTGGGAATGCAAATTGGTGCAGCCGCTCTGGAAAGCAGTGTGGAGGTTCCTCAGAAAATTAAAAATAGACCTACCCTATGACCCAGCAATAGCACTGCTAGGAATTTACCCAAGGGATACAGGAGCACTGATGCATAGGGCCACTTGTACCCCAATGTTCATAGCAGCACTCTCAACAATAGCCAAATTATGGAAAGAGCCTAAATGTCCATCAACTGATGAATGGATAAAGAAATTGTGGTTTATATACACAAATGGAATATTACGTGGCAATGAGAAAAAATGAAATATGGCCTTTTGTAGCAACGTGGATGGAACTGGAGAGTGTGATGCTAAGTGAAATAAGCCATACAGAGAAAGACAGATACCATATGGTTTCACTCTTATGTGGATCCTGAGAAACTTAACAGGAACCCATGGGGGAGGGGAAGGAAAAAAAAAAAAAAGAGGTTAGAATGGGAGAGAGCCAAAGCATAAGAGACTGTTAAAAACTGAGAACAAACTGAGGGTTGATGGGGGGTGGGAGGGAGGAGAGGGTGGGTGATGGGTATTGAGGAGGGCACCTTTTGGGATGAGCACTGGGTGTTGTATGGAAACCAATTTGTCAATAAATTTCAGAAGAAAAAAAAAAGAAAGAAAATAAGGACAGTCTTTTTGTTCCACTGGCCGTCAATTCCTTAAGCTTCTGCCGTACGTAGATTAGTCAGCTTCCAGAGTGACTAAGGCAGGCTTGCTGTCTCCCAGAACTTCTGGAGGTGTATATTGCTTTTTCCATATGGTCAGCCTGCACAGTCTTAATGGATCAGAAATGTACTCCCAGTTTCCAGGTGCTGGCTTCATTCTGCTGTGGTGAATCCAGGGATTCATCTTGGCTACTTTTACTGCAGTAGGGGTGGACAATATGACAGTGAACGGGCACCTCCGGAGGGGTTTTAGGGGTTGGACATTCTACTCCTTTACCCATACAGCATCTCCTGATTTAAAGGGGTGAGTGCTTGTGGTCTTTGTGGACCTTTATGAAGGTCCCTTATTTGTCCCTGCCTAATGTTAACCCTTTCCCTATTCATACCTCCCCTGAAGTAGGGCCCCTGTCATTAAGGAAAGGGACAATGACTGTTCTGGCTTCTTCAAGCTGATAAGAGACAGCATGGGGGTGCAGCAGTTAGAGTCTACCCAAGAGTTGGTTGAGTGGCCCACGGTATGGTTCTACAGGAAGGCTGGCAGGCATGAGGTGGCATAAACATTGGCAGATACAAAGAGAAAAACACCAAGTAAAGAAATTACTGACCAAACAAGATGGCATCTTAAGATAATGTCCCCAGTTCCCAAACCAGTCAGACAATCCAGGAGAGACCCTGACTTTGTCCAATTATGCCCAAATGCCATCTATCAGTTCTAAGACTCTATAAAAATTATTGGTCATATTGAAATAACATGTCAGGGAATCTCTCATGACCAAAGTGATGGAGTAAGCAAATCAATGGTGAGTCTATTCTCCAAGAGTCTGGCCCTAACTTTATTTAATTTTTTTATTTAAAGCATCTAATGCTTGTGAGGTGTTAGAGTTTTGCTGAGTATAAGCAGACAGTTTGCTTTATTTTGAGGTAGAAAACTTTTTCAAGAGCTGGGAGTCCTACCAGAGTAAGAGTCAAAGCACCCATTTACCATTATTAATTTCCAAAGTTTTAGGTAAGCTGACCCTGGGTATTATTTTATGAAGCAGAGATTTTATTACTTCTTCTGCCTTTTCTTTTTCTTTCTTTCTTTTTTTTTTTTTTTTTTTTTGCAGGGGAGGAAGGTCTCTACCCAATTAGTAAAAATATCAACCCATACCAACAGATGTTGGAATTTCTTTGACCTTGGCATATGAGTGAAACCTAATTATTGGTATTCCTGGATAGCCTCCAGTTCCTTGATTGCCTGGGAGGGCAAGTTTGTGTTTGAGAAGATTATTTCTAAGACAGATATCATAGGCTGATACTACCTGCTGAACTATCCTTGACAAATTTTTCCCAGTAAACATCCTTTGGGCTATTTGATAACTTTTAGCCCTCCCTAAATGAAAGGCCTGAAGCAGTATATTAATGATCTTTTAGCTCTCTGAGCTCAGTAAAAGTAATTGCCCCTGCTCTGTTTGTAACCATCCCGAGGACTAAAGTCAGTGTCCCTGAGTCAGACCCCAGCTTATTTCCTTGGAGAGTAAGTGGAATTGAGTCTCCTCTAATAATTGATATAGCAGGTAAGCTATTTTCCTGAACCCTAATATCTACAGCCTACCATACCCAGTAATTCCCAAAAATTCACACAATTTTTTTATCTGTCCTGGAGTTAGTAGCACTGTAGTCTCTAATTCAGTTATAATGTCCCTTCGTAGCAAGGGAGTAATGCTCTCTTGGTATTATCAAGAAAGAATGAGAAAAAAAATTAGTTTTCCCCTTATGCATCCAGGGTCTAAGAGAAAAATTTAGTTATAAGTTTTCCAGAGAAGCTTTTACTCATTATGCTGTGTTTGGATAGTTGGCCTTGAGTGGAAAGGAGGACAGAAAAGGTGGCTCTGGTATCAAGAAGGAAATGAATCAGCCTTTTAGTTACCTGAGTTTTCCAGAGTTACCTAAGGTTCAGGGCTTCCAATAGACATTGGGTTCAGGAGCCAGCCCGAAGAGCCCCAGGCTCCATTCATTCCTTTTAGGGACACGGGTATCTGAGCCCTTGCAGATAGAGGTCCTGAGGGCATTCAGACTTCCAATGATTGTCTCCACACAAGGAGCATGGCTTGTGGGGCTTTGACTTCTGTTGTCCCTTCTGAGGGCAGCCTCATTTCCAGTGCCCTGACTGGCCACATAAGTGGCATTTGGTGCCAGGACCCTGGGAATTCTGGTATGATACAGTACATAAGGTCATGACTAAGGCCTCAAATTCTGGTATGATATAGTATATAAGGTCACGGCTAAGGCCTCAGATTTTTCTTAAGCCTCCTTTCCGTTTGTTTTGTTTTGTTTTATTTTTTGTTTTTGTTTTTGTTTTTTTAATCTCTGTTGTAGTATAACCGATTGGCAGCTCCTAAGAGCTCCTCCAGGGTAAGTTCCAGGCCAACAGCCAAGTTTTGCATTTCCTCTGAATACCTAGGGCTGATTGAGTGAACAAATTTGTCCTTTAAAATCATCTCAGCCTTAGGGGTGTCAGAGAAGATAGCCACATATTTAATGAGAGCCTCCCTCAACCTCTCCAGGAAGGCCATCGGGCTCTCATTCTGTGTTTGTAAAATAGTGACTAATTTAGCATAATTTAAAGGCTTAACCTTAGGCCTCCTTAATTTCTCTAAAGCACCAGCTTGGAAGTGGTGGCAATACCAATTCTCAATGGATGGTCATAGTCCCGATTAGGATCTTGGGTTGGAACTACCTGGGACCCAGTAGGAAACTGGAGGTTCTCTATAGGACCTCCAGCCCCATGATAATTAATGAGTTGTTTTTTCTTCAGAGTTTATAGATCAAAATCATCCCCATTTTTCAGAATGCATCCCCAAAGGAGTATTGGCTTTGGTTTGGGAATCGCCCACCTTTAGGAAAAAGTCCCGTATCTCAATTTTCTATAGCTGGCCAGGAGAATCCTCATCTCCTGACCCTGATAGTTGTCCAGGAGAAGCCTCATCTCCTGGCCCCGCATTTTGGCTGGCTATTCAACTGGCAGCCAAAAGCTTTGTCACTCTCGCGAGGTGCGAGGAGCAGTCGCTCTTATCCAGGCTTGACCCTGAGAGCTGACCTTGTCTGCCTTGATTTCTCCTATGCCTTTGTTTTCCACCTGCAGGACTTTGGGGGTATTTACTGTGACCAAGCAGACTTCCCTGGTAGTAGAAGGATGCACTAATTTTATTTTGGCCCAACAGTAATCCTCTTTACAAATATATTTTAAAAGGCTGGTGAAAACCATTTTTTGTAAGGATAAAATTGGCTGTCAAGGGGGCAAAAGGGCCAAGTCAAGGTCTATCCCCTTGCCTTTTTCAGCAGTGCCCACATAAATATGTTCCAGCCATGTGGACATCTATTTTAGAGTATCTAGATTGTTACAAATTGGCATACACTGGGATAAGTGTAGCAAAATGGCTCCTATGTATTCCAGTAAAACCCCTTTATATATTGGAGTCATCTATCTCCTATGTGGGATAGGCATCCATTCCTTTGCTAAACAGAAACAACACAAATGTGGAGCATTCGAAGGCTGGTAGCGAGGACATTGTCACCATCTCCCCAGCCTTTGGATTAAAGGAAGGGCAATTTCAACCAAGTCTTGAGTAAAACAACTCAAAAGGGCGTGCTGTCCTGCCCCTTTGGTTAAAATCATATTTTTTTCTCCATCTTTTTGGGCAGACAAAAGGGTAAAAAAAAAAACAAAAGAAAACAAGAAAACAAAACTTTGTTTACCTTTTTTTTTTTAATCAAAAGTATACCAGCAATCCAAGAAAACTATCCCTTTTAACAGAGAGTAAAGTAGAATTTTAATCTTACACCAGTGTACTTTTAAATCCATTTATTTTAACCTTAGGTCGTTCTGACCACATATAAAATTGTGTTCTAAAGATTTCACTTCACAAACCTTCTACAACTTTCTTTTGCTTTTAGATTTTGACCTAAGCTCTTTTTCTCCAAACAACCAGTCTCATTTAGGACAAAATTACTTTCTTTTACCTTCAACAAAAAATGTATTTTCATTTCTTATTTCTTACACATCTCCTACTTTTTTCATATACAGAGTTACTTTCCTTATTTTTATCAGTCTTAATTACAGTTAGCAGAATTTTTAACTCTTAGAAACCTTAGTCTCCAGTGAAAACTAAGTAGTAACAAATTATGAACTGTCACATCAGAATTTTTTTAGATGGTAAATTTATCAATTAAGAACAAAGTAGGTTTCCCATTGTAAATCTTAAAAAAGCACAAAGCATGTTTGTAAGACCCAAATAGTCCTTTTTGCAATAAGTCAAAAGCACAAACCTACACCTAATAATTAGTGGGTTAGTCTTTTATCTCATTAGATATCCAATAAATTAAATCCCAATTTATTATGCAAGCAAAACTTTAACATTTTAGGTTACTAAAGACTTTGAAAGCTATTTTAACAATTACCCATGAAAACTATGGGACAAACTTAATCATTACTTAAATCATCCTTTTGCTAACAAATTGGAACAGAGATAACATGAGCTTGTTTGACCTTCAGCAAATCTAGGTAGAATAAATGTTTTTTTTTATTTTTTATTTAATAAACAGGTCTTAAGCTAACAAACTTAAATTAGCTTAAATACTGAATACTTTCTAGTTGGGTTCACTTAAGACAATTTGTTCCCCATGGCTAATTTTTACCTGGAACACTCGTGGGGAAATCTGAAGTCAGTGGTCTTTGCTCTTTGACATCTAGGGTGGGAGGAGGAACTGATTGTGACTAAGGCATTGAGGACCCATTTATGTGCAGAAATACAGGTGGTGCAGAAACAGGAGGAGGGGGAAGGAAAGACAGAAGAGGCAAGGTGCTAGCAGAAGGCAGAGTAAGAGTAGTACCAGTTTCAAATCTTCTCAGCTCAGACAGAGGAGCAGACTCTAGGTTTTCTGTTTTGTTTTGTTTTCCACTAGTGGAATTAGGCAGTCCATGTCAGTCTGGGGAAGACAGGGAATTTCCCGGAAACAAAGGGAGTTTCAGCAGCTGCATGGGAATATTCCTTTCAGTCCCCATTCTGAGGTAGACTAACCAGAGACAGTTAGCTCTAATTATCATCATTGACCCAGGAAATGAATGAGAGAAGTCCCCACACACAGTCACACAGCAATTCCAACCTACTGCCCAGTGCCTTAGAGTTTCAGTTTCTTTCCTTATTTCTTATGGAACTACTAAGGAAATTCTGGGAGGTGAACAGGCTCCCCATTTGCCTCCTAGGGGCAGGTCTACCAAAATGAACTTGGGTTCTTACCAGTCTGATGGGCAGCACTCCCTAAGCTGTTCCCTGGGCCTCATGTGTTCCTTTGCCTATCCAGGGCCCTCGCCCTGGCGTGCTGGGAGGGACCAGTCTCCTACAGATCAAATGGTCTGCTGGCACCAGGTGAGGTCGCCTCTCTCAGTGCCCTTAGGTTTGTATCGTGGTGACAAGGGAGGTAAAAACACTGTCTCCATCTCCCAGGCGAGTCCCCATGAGAAATATATCAGGATTCTTGCATAGAGGGACAGGGCACTAAGGCCTTTCTATCCAGGAAGCAGCTTTATTCATGCCAGTGGACTTGTACCTGAAAAACTGAGCCCACAGTGCAGTGAGGTGTAGCCTTTTTATAAATTTTCTACTTCTTTGTCTCCCATTCATGGTAACATACATACATACGGTCTGATTGGGTGGTATCATGTTACAGAGTCATGAGGGATGTCATGTACAGACATGCAGAGTCGTGAGGAATGTCACATATGTGCACATAGCCAGTTGTCTTCCCTTATCTTCAGGTTTTTTTTTCCCCCCTCACCACATTCCTTAGGGAGGGGACTCTACCACAATGGTATTAAGAAGTGGGGATTTTAAAATGTGCTTTAGGTTATGATGGTAGAGCCCTCATGAATGGGATTGGTACCCTTATAAAAGAGACCCTACAGAGTTTCCTAGTTCCTTTCACTATGTGAGTACTCAGTGAATAGGTGCTACCTAGGAAGTGGGCCATATCAAACACTGAATATGGTGGCACCATGATCTTGGACTTCCCAGTTTCTAGAATTGTGGAGAAATAAATTTCTGTTGTTTACAAACAACTCAGTATATGTTATTTTGTTATCACAGTCCTAATGGACTGAGACAGAACTTTACAAATATTAATGTTCTTAAAGACAGATGCAGATGTGTTTTATCTACCACTTATTATTTTTATTTTCATTTTTTTTAGTTGCAGGTGTAGAATTTAGTGATTCATCATTTACATACAACTTGTAGTATTCATCACAACAAGAGCCCTAAAGAGGGCTCTTAAAGGGTATTAAAGAATACCCATCACCCATTTAGGCCATCTCCCACCCACCTCCCCTCCAGCAACTCTTTAGCAATCCTATAGTGACAGTCTGTTTTATGGTTTGCCTCTCTTTTTTCCTTCTCTTATGTTCATCTGTTTTGTTTCTTAAATTCCACATGTAAGTGCCAACTTTTAAACACATACTGAATTTTTTATATTTATTTCTGCTTGACACACATTTCATTTCTTAGTCTTGTCATACTCCTGTATTCTGGAATTATATCTTAACTTTTCTATGATCTATTACAACACAATATTTCTAAGTATATTTCCTAGTGTTACTCTTAAGAAAATTTGATATTCATATGACTAATGTCATTGGTTCATATTTTATAAACTTTTATTTATCTATTTTATTTTATATTTTTATTTTATTTTCTTTTATTTTATTTTTTAAGGTTTATATTTTGAGAGAGAGAGAGAGAGACAGGAGCAGAGAGAGAGAATCTCAAGCAGGCACTGTGCTGTCAGAACAGAGCCTGATGTGGGGCTCAAACTCACAAACTGTGAGATCATAACCTGAGCCAAAATCAAGAGCCAGGCACTTAACTGGCTGAGGCAACTGGCACACCGGCGCCTCTATTTTTTTACTAGAGAGAGAGAGAGAGAGAGAGAGAGAGAGAGAGAGAGAGAAAGAATCCTAAGCTGGTTCACGCTCAGTGCGGAGCCCAACGTGGGGCTCGATCCCACGCCAGAGCCAAAATCAAGAGTTGGACGCTAAACCGACTAAGTTTCCCATACTCCCGATGGTTCATGAAATTATTATATTAAATTTTTTAATCTTTGAGTTTCAGAGTTTGGCCAACATTATAAAATGCATAGAGAAATTTTCCATTACTATCTGTGATGGGGAATAATTTTCAATAACAGTTTAGAATTTCAGAATATCAAAAATTCATCTAAATATGGACACAATTTTTTTATTTTTAATATAATTTATTGTCAAATTGGCTTACATACAACAGCCAGTACTCATCCCAAGAAGTGCCTTCCTCAATGCCCATCACCCACTTTGCCCTCTCCCTCATCCCCATCAACCCTCAGTTTGTTCTCTGTATTTAAGCATCTCTTATGGTTTGCCTCCCTCCCTCTCTGTTTATAACTATTTTTTTCCTCTTCCCTTCACCAGTGGTCTTCTATTAAGTTTCTCAAGATCCACATATGAGTGAAAACATGATATCTGTCTTTCTCTGACTGACTTATTCCACTTAGCATAATACCCTCCAATTCCATCCACATTGCTGCAAATGGCATTGTTTTATTCTTTCTCATTGCCAAGTAGTATTCCATTGTATATATAAACCACATCTTCTTTATCCATTTATCAGTTGATAGACATTTATGCTCTTTCTATAATTTGGCTATTGTTGAAAATGCTGCTATAAACATTGGGGTACGTGTGTCCCTATGCATGGGCACTCCTGTATGACTTGGGTAAATTCCTAGCAGTGCTATTGTTGGGTCATAGGGTAGTTCTACTTTTAATTTTTTGAGGAACTTTCCCAGAGTGGCTGCACCAGTTTGCATTTCCACCAAAATGTACAAGAGGGTTCCTATTTCTCCACATCCTCACCAGCATCTATAGTTTCCTGATTTGTTCATTTTAGCCACTCTGACTGGTGTGAGGTGGTATCTCAGTGTGGCTTTGATTTGTATTTCCCTGATGATGATTGACATTGAGCATCGTTTCATGTGTCTGTGGGCCATCTGGATGTTTTCCTTGGAAAAGTGTCTATTCATGTCTTCTGTCCATTTCTTCACTGGATTATTTGTTTTCTGGGTGTGGAGTTTGGTGAGTTCTTTATAGATCTCGGGTACTAGCCCTCTATCTGATATGTCATTTGCAAATATCCTTTCCCATTCTGTCAGTTGCCTTTTAGTTTTGTTGATTGTTTCCTTTGCAGTATAGAAGCTTTTTATCTGGATGAGGTCTCAATAGTTCATTTTTGCTTTTAATTCTCTTGCCTTTGGAGATGTGTCGAGTAAGAAATTGCTGCAGCTGAGGTCAAAAAGGTTGTTGCCTGCTTTCTCTAGGGTTTTGATGGCTTCCTGTCTCACATTTAGGTCTTTCATCCATTTTGAGTTTATTTTTGTGTATGGTGTAAGAAAGTGGTCCAGGTTCATTCTTCTGCATGTCGCTTGGACACAACAATTTTAGCTTTTTAGAACATTTTCTTTCACTTCTCTCATAATTCTTTTCCTGTTAGGTTGTTTTCTTTAAATTCATTAAATCAATTCTATTAATATAATTTTTAGAAAATAGTACAGAATGATATATTGAATTATTTTTGTCTAAATCTCAGTTACTGCACACATCCTAAAAAATATCACACATATTATAAAGGAGAGTAATAAACCACCATTGCCCATATCTACAAATTAAAGAGAAGATAGAAATCACTATTACATATAACCAATGTTATATATAACATTGGTAAATATGTATGTATGTATGTTATATATAACATTGGTAAATATGTATATTGGTAATATATATATATATATATGTTATATATAACATATTATAAAGGAGAGTAAATAAACCACCATTGCCCATATCTACAAATTAAAGAGAAGATAGAAATCACTATTACATATAACCAATGTTATATATAACATTGGTAAATATGTATGTATGTTATATATAACATTGGTAAATATGTATATTGGTAATATATATATATATGTTATATATAACATATTATAAAGGAGAGTAAATAAACCACCATTGCCCATATCTACAAATTGAAGAGAAGATAGAAATCACTATTACATATAACCAATATTATATATAACATTGGTAACAAGGTAGAGCCATCCAAAGAGTATTACTGGTACAGAGAGCCTGGCATAGATTTCATAAGAAAGGGGAGAGGGCAGTGGGACCAACAATGCTGAACACACATGAAAATAACCCCCAAATTTTCCTAAGTGGAAAAATGTTAAAAACAGGTCTGAGATATGGTGCTTAAAACACCAAATAGTAATTTAAGAAAGGCATTACTTATGCACAGGAGGGAGATGACTGGGGAAGAGACGGCATCCTCTGGAGGTTTGCTGGTAAATGATTAAAAGGAAGAAACAAGTGAAAATTAAAGATCTCAAAGTAATCAAAGAGAATCATAAAATAAGAAAATATTAATCCCTTCCTCTCCAAAAATCATTAATTTATTAGTGAAATACTCATCACTATATATGCCAATACCCACTATTGTTGATCAAGGAAGCAGAAGAACTTCACCTAAATAAAATATGATTGGAGAGACTTTTACAGAAGGTCTCATAGTGGGCATTAGATATCTTTAATTATACAGCTAAAACTAAAGCAAAAGTAAAAACAGGTGCAACAATGGTATGTCAACATTTTATGTTCTACCAAAGTAGAAATAACACAATTGAATAAACTGGAGAAGGGAAAATGGACAAAACAAAAGAAACTTGATAAAAATGTAAGAAAATAAGTGGGACAAGGAATAAATTGTTAGCATTTAAAGCTAATGAATAGAAACTTAAGTAAAGAAATAAATTATGATAAAAACCATGAAAAGTATAATTATTAAGAAAATTACTGGAAAAGTGGAGTGAAAAGTAATGAAAAAAGCAATATAAAAGTAATTTAAAAAGTCAACAAACACTTGTCAGACTGATATTCACAATATCAGTGTGCCTCTCAAAAAATAAAAAATGTTAAAAAAGTTTTCAAATAATATCGCAGAGCTGAGCCCAAACACAGCAATTATGTCAATGTAAATAGATATAATCACCTATTAAAATAATTTTAAAACACAAAGCAAAATTCAGCTCAAGACTATATATAAGATATACAAACAAATCAAAACAAAGTTATTTAGAAAGGCTAACAACAAAGGGATGGTCAAAAGTATATCTGCAAATACAAACTGAAAAAAAAAACCAAAGTTGTCAAAAAATATGAAGAATTTGATTTTACTCTACTTGAAAGTTTACCAATTATTTTGCCAGTCTCATGCAGGCTGGAAGAAGACAAGAGACTCCTGGGTCACAGACCAAAGGACCTTATTTAAGAGTCAGCAGGTAGCACAAACTTAACTTTACACTGATTCTCCTGGCCTTTCAAGCCCCACAGATGTTTGGTAAAGCAAATTAGGTGAGTGCTACATATACAATGGCTGTGTATCATAGCCAAGGAACCCTGAATTTAGGAAACTGAGACTTTTATAATGAGCTGCAAGCAATCCTGTCTGTCCTTTCCTTGTAAAGAGACATATTAATTATACTGGATAATAAACTGCCTTTTGTTTCAGAAACAGACATATTCAAAGCTGTGTAGTATACAAACACATTGTTTTAATCACCCCTTTGATGAAGGAGAAATTCCTGATCTAGGGATATGGGGATAGCCAAACACAAAACCCAATACTGAACAAATGAGACCAACAGCAGTTTATTTATCACATTTACTCCCAGGCTATAGGAGAAGAACAAAGCCTGACATTCAGGGCCCCATGGGGTTGCAACTGGGAACAGAGAGGACGGGCAGAGGCTTCTTTGACACCTCACCAAAGAAGATAGATAGGTCACAAGTAAGAATCTGAAAACATACTCCACATCCTATGTCATCAAGGACGAGCAAATTATGAGTTATCACCACACACCTATTAGTATGGCTAATGTCTGGATCAGCAACAACATCAAACACTGGCAAGGATGTGGGGCAACAGGGAAACTCATAAATTGCTGGTGGGAATGCAAATGGTACCATCACTTTAGAAGACAGTTTGGTGGTTTCTTCTGAAACCAAAAATACTCCTACTATATAATCCAGCAATTTTTCTCCTTAGTATTTGCCCAAAGAAGCTGAAAACATGTCCGTATAATTACTGACACATGGATGTTATAGCAGCTTTATTCATGATTACCAGAAGTTGGAAGCAACACATGTTCTTCAGTAGGTGACTGGCTAAATAAATGGTGGTACATCCAGACAAAGGAATATTACTCAGCATTACAAAGAAATGAGCTATCAAGTTATAAAAAGACATAAAGGACCCTTAAATGCATATTACTAAATGAAAGAAGCCAATTTGAAAAGGCTATGTGTATATATCACATTGAGAAAAGCAAAAACTATAGACACAATAAAAATATCCGTGGTTACCTGAGATGTATTCAATATGGTGGGAGGTGGGAAAAGAGATAAATTGGCAAAGCACAAAGGAATTTTAGGGCAGTGAAAAATAATCTGTATGACATTATAATAATGGATATATGTCATTATACATCTGTCCAACCACATACAATGTACAATATCAAGAATGAACGCTAACATAAACTATGGACTTTTGGTGATTATGATGTGTCAATGCAGGTCCATTCTTGGTAAGAAGTTTCATTGTGATGACTGATGTTGATAATAGAGGAAACTGTGGGTGTATATGGAAAATTTCTGCACTTTTCTCTCAATTTTGTTGTAAACCTAAAACTGATTTAACAAAAGGTCTTTATTTAAAAATATGTTTCTGAAGATCAGAATTCATATGGGAACTATAACAGTTATGGTACTTTCAGAGTTAATTACACAGCCAAATTTTCATATAGATGTAAGGTGAAATAGAAGGAAATATGACATTAAACACACCACTCTGGCTTAGAAAGATTAATTGAAAAAAGAAAAATTAAGGGTAATGGATATCAAAATCAGTGACCTACACCTATTGTCATACATATCAAATTTTTAAAACTGTAATCATGAGCAATATACCTACTTTAATGTTCATAGAACATTTAAGAAAATTTACCACATAGAGGTCACACAGACACGTTTCATAAAAAATAGTAGAAAGTTGTTCTGTAATAAAGCAGTAATAGTAGAAATTGTTAACAAAAGCAAGGAAATGAACAAATAAAACATGAGAAAGCTTTCCCAACTAGATATAGAAAAACCTTTAATTTAAAAAAAACTATTGGGTGACAGAAAAAATGCAAAGAAAATGATGCATTACATCAAAATTTTAAGTCCTTTTGGAATACTGAGTTGTATAATATTCCCTTAAAATGTTTATTTTCTGATATGCAAATTTAATAGATTTTTTTGTAGTTCAAATTTAGGATTTAGGATTTTGATTTTGTAATCCTGTTGGGAATGATAGCAAGAAATTAATTTCTTTTCTAAAGAATGAGTGTGCTAACTTTATCAAGTCTAGTATCTCTATATGTTCTAACTCAGTATGATTTAGCTATATATATTTTTTTCTTTCAATTCTATCAAAGAGGATATAAAAACTGCAATTACAAAATATTTGGAATGCTGTAATCAAAGGAAATGTATGCAATAAATTTTTCTATTATTAAAGAGTTACATGTAATTTATAAGAAAAATATTTCAAACACAAGGAAACAAAGGGGAGAATAAAAATAATAGGTTGTGGTATATAAATAATAAACATAAGAACCTGATATGTAAATACCAGACATATTAAGGCAAAACAATGATTAAAAATAAAAATTTCACTACATAATGTAAGCAAAAAGATACAGAAATTAAAATTTACAGATATACAAGAAGAAATCATAAAGCCAAAATCATAGAATACGACATATATTTCTAAGTATGTGCTAGATTAATCAGACAAAAAAAATCTTGAAACTCTAAAATGGTAATAATCCATCAAGGCCTGAACATAATGCATTTGGTGCCTCAAAATTGATACACCAGAATGTTTAAGTTCCTCTTCCATTGTTTTTTTGGACTGAGGCCAACCTCTTTTTTTCACCATTATTTACACATTTGTGAGAGGTTATTTTTCCCTCTTATTTTCATATAAGAAAATATTCAAATGTTTCAAATACTATGAGGATATATTTTGAATATTTTGAAATATTTAAAAGGACTTTTCTAAGAATGATTCTCTTTGTATTAATTTTGCCTGGAACACATACATGCAAATATGAATTTAATAAATTAGTAAAGTTTTCCCTACTAAAATTTGTTGAATATAACACATTTTTCCGACTGAAACCTCTTTTATTTTAACTGTTTTATTTATTTTGAGAGAGAGTGTGTGGGAGAAAGGCAGGGGGGAGACAGAGGATCTGAAGTGGCCTCTGAGCTGACAGCAGTAAGCCTGATGTAGAGCTCAAAATCACAGTGAGATCCTGACTTGAGCCCAAGTCTGATACTCAACTGACTGCAACATGCAAGGGCCCCAAGTGAAACCTCTTTATGAAAATAAGTTTTCACTCTTCATTTAGTATCACTTTTTCAGACTCATCTTCATTTATTTTCTTTATAATTTCATTTTTAGAAATGGGAATACTTTTGTTTCAACTTAACCAGCTTAATTTACTTCAATTCAAATTTTTGCTTCTAATTTTAGTGGCTTTGCATCTTTTTTCCTTATCTCAAGAATCTTTTACTTTACAATTTTCATCTTGACCAATCACCATTTTTTCAAAATAAGAAGTCATTTCATCCTTAGTTTTCTGGCATAAAAACTATCTTTTGTTTTCTTTTCTAAATTATGCTTAGGAGTGTGTTTGTTCTAACATTAAGTGAAAGAAGCCAGTCAGTCACAATAGTCAACATACCGTATGATTCTATTTACATAGAATGTCCAGAATAGGCAAGTATACAGAAACAAAGTAGATTAGTGATTGCCATGGAATGAGGGAGGGAAGGGAGGAAAAGAATATAGAATATGGATATAGAGGAAACCTTTTGGGGGTGATAAAAATGTTATGAAATTAGATAGTGTTAATGATCATCACCTTTGTGACTATAATAAAAACAAGTGAATTTTATACATTATATATATATATAACATATAATATAATATATATGTTTTATATATAATTATATATATTATAAATATAAATATAAATATAAATATAAATATAAATATAAATATATTTTTTTAGTGTTTATTTTTGAGCTAGAAACAGAGTGCAAGTGGGGGAGGGGCAGAGAGAGAAGGAGACATAGAAATTGAAGCAGGTTCCAGGCTCTGAGCTGTCAGCACAGAGCCCGATGCTGGGCTCAAACTCAACAAACCACGAGATCATGACCTGAGCCAAATGACTGAGCCACCCAGGCGCCTCAGCTATGAGAAGTATACCTTAATAATATTGCATGCCTGTGTACATGTGCATACATATTTTATAGAAGTCTATGATCAATGGAACAGCCTAATAGGAATAAAAGTCTGATTGATGCCTGTTTTGCAATCTGAAAAGACATTTCCCCAAAGTTTCCATATCTGAGGATTCTGAGACCCAGAATCCACTCACTTGACATGGAGGTTGGATCTCTTTGTAGGATACTGCAAAACCATTTCAAATAAATACAAAAGGTATTTACCTAGTTATATTCAAAACACTTGCTGTCACTTACTAAAGCAACTGTAAACTGGAGAAAAGGGCTAACTAAGACAATTTGAGGGCTGTTACATACAGTATCTTTGTTTACCCAATATTCTCACGTGTCTGCCTTTGTTAGAGTATAAGCTTAGAAAGGCCAAATTCTGACCCCACTGTCTACTGCAAAATACATCCACTAGGTCTATGGTCATGCGTCTCGTTATTTCCCTGAACTTCAATAGGAAGGAGACACTTAGTAGCTTGGACAGAGCCCACAAAATGGCTTTTTGATTGAAGGATAACTTATGTATTGGAGGCCAAGTAGAAGTCCCTGTAACTGCCTCCTTTTCCCTAGACCAGATTTTAAATTAGAAACAGTATTATATTCCTACTGGAGTTCATAGATCAGCACTTTTTCAAAGACAAAGGACACAGGAGAGATAATTCCAACATTTCCAAAATAAATTCACGTGTGTAGTCCCTGCACAAATATATGAATCATGGTGAATGAGGTACATTCCTTGAACTTGTGTCCACATACTGTCTTTAATGAAACAGATCAACAAGTCTTCTGGCACTTAGTAAGTAGCTACTGAATCAGAAAACATTTTTTTTCAATCTCCGTCATTAAAAATGATTAAAAATTATTCACCCCTGTGTGGGAAAACTGCAATACATTTTTACCAGTTTTGCTTCAGAACCTTGGTGACTCCTTTGTTCTCGTATATAATATAATCCCAGGGGTCTTTGATCATGTTACTATTCCTTAGACTTTCACATTGGTCTTACATTATGTATATAATGTTATCCAGTACTGGAGAATAGAAATTAAATTAGTATACTCAATATTCTCTGAAGTATGTACCTCTACAGCATTGAAGATAAACCTTAGTTCCAAACCATTGAAGATAAACCTCTTCAACTAACAACCCTGCCACCTGGTTACTTTTCCTGTAAGAAGACCAGCAGTCCAGTGCACTAGTGGATTTCGATTTGATCCTGGATACCATGGAGAAATAGGCATTCTGCAACAGAATAGAGGAAAAGAATAGTGTATGTCTTAAACTCAGAGGATTCATTGTGGCATCTCTTGCTTCAATGCCAATGCCAATTCTAGATAGATATCTGTAGCAACAACGACAAGCAACAGAGACAATGCAACAAAAGACTCAGATGTGTCAGGGATGAAAGTCTGGGTCACCCCATCTGGCCAGCATCCTAGATCAGAGGAAGTATTGGTTGAGGGTGAAGGGAAGCTATGAAGGTAATAAAGGAGTGAAATAAGGTAACTTCATCAGAGGAGACTGTAATTTCTTCCAATAACCCTCCTGAGTTTTTTATACAAACTATGCCTGACTACTGTTTCAAAATTTCCTACAGAGTAGATTTAATTTGGGCCTCAAGAAAATTGAGTGAGGAGTGCCTGAGTGGCTCAGTTGGTTGAGCATCTGACTTGGACTCAAGTCATGATCTCATGGTTCGTGAGTTCAAGCCCTGCATTGGGCTCTGTTCTGACCACTCTGAGACTGGAGCCTGCTTCAAATTCTGTGTCTCCCTCTCTCTCTGCTCCTTCCCCAAGCACACTCTGTCTCTCTTTCTCCTTCAAAAATAAATGAACATTAAAAAAATTTTTTAAAGAAAATTGAGTGATAAATGATATGGATGGTGGTTGATGTTTTTGGCTACCCAATATTGCATCCTTTTGACCACCAATAATTTAGGCCTTTAATACATTAGACAATTTCATGGGAGCGTGAACCAAGTTAGTGTCTTAGCTCAATTGTTCTTCACACTTCAGATTTATGCCACAGGACTTTCTCTGCAGCAGTGCAGCTCCACTAAGCTTGGAGGCAAGAGCAATCTGCAACTGTGAAGAAGTTGATTAGTTGATTCCATCTGGGGTAATATTCAAATAATGTGGATAAAGCTTGGTAGATAAATGCCCCACTTCTATCCTTTCAAAAGACAACCACAAGAACCATTCTTTATGTTTCCTTGAGGTGCTAATGTAGTGTTTTTTACAGGGGCAACCTGTAAAAAAACCTTTGGATTTTTTTCTAAACTCACTCTTAACTGCCCCCCTGCCCTGCTCCCTACGATCTCCTTCCAAACATACTACTTGAATCTAAGTGCCATTTTAAGCTTTCCCTAACTCTTGGTTAACCCCCAAAGTAAGAGCTGGTAATATTGTATGATTATTAATTTCAACGCATATTTATATTATATACATTAATATTTTATACATTTATACAGTGAGTTTTATTTCATAATTTAAAAAATTCATGTTTATTGTATTATAATAGGGATTCCCTTCCAAATTTAATAAATGTAATGTCATGATTGATTTGTATGTTAAAATGTAATAGTTGGCTGCTGTGTGAAAAATAAATGAAGAAAGAGTAACATACAGCAGACCAGTGAGTATTATTGAAAGAATCAAGATGAGAGATGAAGATGATGTGCATACACACGTAAGAGTAGTATCATGGAGATGGAGAGAGAAGGTGGATTTCTGATACATTTCAAAGTTAGAATTTTTAATATGTAGTCATGGATTAAATGTCACTTATAAGTAAAATATGCTGCTTTTAAAAATTATCCTAAACACCAACATTTCATCCAAAACATTCCCTAATATTTAGAGTAGAGATGAATCCATTCTGTAATAAAAACAGATAAACTTTTTTTTTTTTTTGGCAGGGGTGGGGAGGTTGAGAATTGAGATAGAAGTGAAGAAATGGTAAACTAATAACCTTTGTTTTTTTAAAGGAAGGGAAAAATGTTGTCCAGAAGAAAGATCTCATTTTTCCAAGCACAAAAAAAACAGTTTAAAAAAAATGAGTATATGAATATAAGGAGAAAAATGTGTTTCTATTAAAAAAATATTTTGAGAGAGAGAATGACAGAGAGAGAATGAGTGGGGGAGATGCAGAGAGAGAGAGGGAGAGAGAGAATCTCAAGTAGGCTCCATGTTGTCAGCACAGAGCCTGATATGGGGCTTGATCCCACCAACCAGGAGATCATGACCTGAGTCAAAAATCCAGAGTCAGATGCTTAACAGACTGAGCCACTCAGGTGCCCCAGAAAAACAAGTTTCTTAAGTATTAACATTCAGTTCAAAGATGTCAACTCTAACAAAAATCTCTATTTGAGAATATCAACACATAAGATATTTTCTTAAAGAGAATATAATTTTCATTAAATTTAGAATATTGAATTAACTTAAGAAACTCTGCCTACCATTAATTTTAGTTAATATATTGATTTCTAGATCCCAAGTAACTGAACAATAATTTACACAAAATAATAATAAAGATAATAATAATGGAAGCTAATTAACACTAATTGGATACTTACTATATGTTAAGTATTTCCTCATAATTCAGTATATATTAACTCAATTTTCCCCTAGACTATCCTAGTGAGATAGACATTATTAAGACTCCCGTCTTACACAAAAGGAAACAAAGAGAGGAGTTAAGTAACTTCTTTTTTTTTTTTTTCTGCTCCCCCTCCCTGGAGTTAAGTAACTTCTAAGGGCTGTAGAGGAAAAGGTGGTAGAAATAAATATCAAGGACAAAAAAAGCATATCCCCAGAGTTCAAATTTTTACAGTCAAAAAAAAACAAAACTATGCCTCACTGATAATTTGAATTTTAAAAAATGATATCAGAATTGTTGAAGAAAATTATTTTATTTCTTCAAGTATCAGATTCTCATTTGCTCACATTTTGATATTTCTAAAATTGTATTATATATTAAAACGGATGTGTGCATTTAAGTCAGCCTTTATTTTCTTGAAGAGCTATAATTAAATTTATGGTACTTTTTACAGGAGATGACATTTTACAGTCAGTCAAGGACATATGAAATTTATATTTGCTTATTTTAATAACAAATGGAACTTGTCATGACCGCACGGAAAATATATTCCAGATTATTTTAATACCAACCTTAAAACCAAAAATGAATTCCGGCATATAAAAACTAGATACATTGAAAATATTTTTATATAGATTTTCTTTTCTTTTGGTGACTTGTTTGTGCACCTATTCCTGACATTAAAAGACATATCATCTGAAATTAAAATTCTGATCATAACTGCAGATCCTTTTGTTGACCAGTATCTCCATCTTCTTTCTTGTCTAATTTATTTCATTAGACTGGCAGAAGATCCAGGTTGAATTCAGTGACTAAAATAACGCACCTCATGCTTTACCAATCTATTTCAAACCTTTTCTCTGCCTGTAAACTCTTCCAAAGGAGAATTGGGTAGATGCCCATGAATTGTCTACTTCTGACTCAGCTCCTGATCAAATGGCTAACAAAATTTATTTGAAAAATTAACATAATCAAAATTATACTGAGATTCTTTTTTGTTTTTTTTAATATTTATTTATTTTTTGAGAGACAGAGAGAGAGACAGAGTGTGAGAGCCCAGGAGGGGCAGAGAGAGAGGGAGACACAGAACCTGAAGCAGGCTCCATCCAGACATCAGCACAGAGCCCGATGTGGGGTTTGAATTCACCAGCCGTGAGATCATGACCTGAGCCAAAGTAGGCCACCTAACCAACTAAGCCACCCAGGCACCCCACTACTGAGGTTCCTAAATTTTTTTTATAAATTTTTTTTTTCAACATTTATTTATTTTTGGGACAGAGAGAGACAGAGCATGGACGGGGGAGGGGCAGAGAGAGAGGGAGACACAGAATGGGAAACAGGCTCCAGGCTCTGAGCCATCAGCCCAGAGCCTGACGCGGGGCTCGAACTCACGGACCGCGAGATCGTGACCTGGCTGAAGTCGGACGCTTAACCGACTGCGCCACCCAGGCGCCCCTGAGGTTCCTAAACTTAAGAAATGTAAAAACAGTTGCATGGGATATGTGAGAATGGCTTTTAAAAGATAATCAAACTGTAGATTATGAGTATACTATCAACATAGGAATCTCGAGTGTCAATGCTAATGTGCTGCTCCCTGAATTTCATCTGAATAATAGCAATGAGAGTAATTCTTTGGTTTACTTTGTATACTTGTGAGAACAAATATATAGCATAAATAATTTTAATAAAACTTAGAAATTTGTAAACACTATAAATTTGGTGTACACTATGAAAATCTAAGGTAGCATCATTCTTTTTTATTTTATTAAAAAAATTTTTTTTTCAACGTTTATTTATTTTTGGGACAGAGAGAGACAGAGCATGAATGGGGGAGGGGCAGAGAGAGAGGGAGACACAGAATCGGAAACAGGCTCCAGGCTCTGAGCCATCAGCCCAGAGCCCGACGCGGGGCTCGAACTCACGGACCGCGAGATCGTGACCTGGCTGAAGTCGGATGCTTACCGACTGCGCCACCCAGGTGCCCCAAAGGTAGCATCATTCTTAATCTCATCCTTTGATATAATCATTATTTTAAGCTATATTTTCTAAGTTTAACGTAAATGACTAATTACTGATATGCTTTAACTGTGTGAATTTTATTTTAGAATTGATCTTCGTGTAACATTTCTCTACCCAGGGGAAGAAAAAACAAAGCAGAAAAACAAGGACATTGATAATTGCTTCTTTGATTACATGTCCTCATCCACATCATTATTTTAAATTGTTGCATGCATTCAATATTTAGTTATTATGTTACATTACTAGAATTATCCTTATCCTGATTATAAATCCTTATAAGGTCACTCTTGGTTTTATATATTGTCTTATAACCATGCATTTCTCTTCAGCAGTATTATGTTATGTACTTTTCACTCCATTGCTTCTATTCCTGATCACATTGAACTCACACTACTATATCACCCTTATTTTTTTATTTTACTGTCTTTCCCTTCTTTGGGTCCTGCTTGAGTCCTAAAACTATATAGACTATGTTAATTTCTGCTAGAAGGCTCTGAATTTCTTGGCATCTGTACCCAGGCTATAATAACATGGGTTCCTAACTTCAGGGTCATAACTGTTAATCTATGATATCTGCATAACCAAACCTCTTTGCATGGGGAGGGATTAGGAAATTATGCATCTGAAACTTCACAAATGCACACACATACCCCTGGTTTCCTGGCAAAATGCTACTGGAAAAATTATTCCCCTTTTCACCTTCCTTACCCTGAGAACTCACACCAAACAAATTGTTGCTTTTACTATACTTATTTTCCTCACTTTAAATTTCTTCTTGCCATAGCACAACTGAGAGAGATATGTTTCCTTACACCCAGGGAATTTGATAGCCTCTGGCTCAGCCACAGGGACCCTGGAGTAAACAAACTAAAAAGTAGAACTAGGAAGGGTTAGCACTGAAGGGAGAAGTTAAAAAAAAAACTGCAAAGGAAAAAGCATATCTAAGAATTCGAATAATCTACCATTTGTGCACTTATGATAAAAAATAGAAAAAAAATCTTTAAAGTCTTTTATTATTGCTACAAAAAAGTATCTGTGGAACCACACATTGTTTTCAATGGAATGATGTCACATTATTTTACCAATGCTATATATATAATTACTTTTCATCTCACGCTTCTGTCAAATGAATTGTTTTCTATGTACTTACCCTACACTACACTGTTTGTCTTTGCTCATCTCTTCTTATTGAGGAAAATTCCCATGTCTTCCTAGGATCTCTGCATATCCAAAACCTATCTACTTCTCAAGGCATCTGCAATGTTCTGTCCTTCACAGAGCCTTTCCTAATCCTAGGGATGGAATGGAGTTCTCTCTCCTCTGATTCCCCAATGTATTTTATGTTTCAGTTTTGAGCTTATATTTTTGCATGGTATCATGAGTAAACTTAGAGAGCAGCTGGCCTTGTGTGTTTACTCCTACTTTGTCCTTGTTTCCAATAGCACTTAGCCTGGTATTTTACAGAGGGTATTTGTGGGAAAAATGACTATCGAAAGAAGGACATATCAAACAGTAATTCAATTTAAGCCACTGTACAATGCCGTATGTTGAATGGTAACATCTATTAAATATGAGTTGATGGTTATGGCCAAAATGTATAAGGACAGCTACTCATGTGAAATTTCCATTCCTAAACTATAAGTACTATCTTAATAGTTGGCTTCTCACAACAAGAATAAAATCCTTTGCACCACAGAATGTAGCATGACTTTCTTAAAATACTATAGTTCTCACAGAAAATGCTGCTCTTTTTGCCTGATTTTTTCAAGTATTGACTATTAAAGACTGTACACTACATTATCTCTAAATATGTTCAATAAATATCAAAATAATATTCAGTCACATTAAAATTTTGTTGATTCCTTCGATATGCTATTTTAAACATTTCTATACTATGAAAATGAATATAATATGAAAGTTAAGTATAAGAAAGAATTATTTTGTCCATATTGAATGTGGCTGTTCAGACTCAAATACAAAGAAAATTGGGTTGCAGCAACATTTGGATAAGGAAAGAAAACCATGGTGACTGGACTCAGGTTTTAAAAATACTGAAATTTAGGTATGTGCATTGGAGGAGGGGTAACCAGCAGATTCAATGTCAATGTTCAAATACAACCTTCATGTTCAATAGATAGGATATTCAAAAAGCAATTTCCAGACAATGGCAGGTCTTCACTTCAGACAGATCACCATGTATTGTTTGTACAATGCTTATCCATGTAGAACAGGACTGAAGTCAGTGAAGTGGGGATTGTAAAGATTTAGTCTGTGTATTAGCATTGTAATAAAAAGAGCTCTGATTTAGAACTAACTCAGCTATGATTCAAATCTGAAATTCAATTAGATTACTGAGGTGGAAGCCTTGTTGTATTAATCAGTCAAACACAACTGGCTACAGAAAATGATGCAATTTAGAAAACACAGAAGTGTCTTATCCTTTTTTAAGAAAATCAATTCTGGAAAAATATAATTGGACAAAATATAAAACCCATTCCATCTTGGATATTTCATCAATGTAACATTAACCTAGACACATGGAAAAAAAAACTATTAAACCTAATAAACAAATACAGTGAAGTTTTAGGATACAAGATCAACATACAAAAATCAGTTATGTTTTTTTACACTAATGTTGAACTCTCCGAGAAGGAAATTAAGAAAAAAACTCCATTAGCAAGAGCATCACAAAGTATAAAATACTTAGCAATAAATTTAACCAAGGAGATGAAAGACTTGCCCACTGATAACAATAAATACACTGATTAAAGAAATTAAAAACAAAAATACATGAAACGACATTCCATATTCATGGACTCAAAGACTTAATTTTGTTAAAATGTCTATACTCCCCAAAACCATCTACAGAGTCAACGCAATCTCTATCAAAACACTAATGACATTTTTTTTTACAAAAATAGAACAAAAAGAATCCCAAAATTCACATGGAATCACAAAAGACTCCAATAGCCAAGGCAATCTTGAGAAAGAATAACAAGGCTGGAGGCATCACATTTCCTGATTTCAAAACATAATACAAAGCCATTGTAATTAAAACAGTATAGTACTGGCACAAAAACAGATATATAGACCAACAGGACAGAATAGAGAACCTATAAATAAGCCCATACACATATAGTCAAATGATTTTTGAAAAAGGAACCAAGAAGACAAAACAGGAAAAGGACAGTCTCTTTAATAAATGGTGTTGGGAAAACTAGATATTCACATGCAAAAGAATGAATTGAGAACCTTTTCATCCCCCATACAAAAAAGTCAACTTAAAAATGAATTAAATATTTACATGCAATACCTGGAACTGTAAAACTCTTACAGAAAAATATAGGTGAAAAGATTCATAACATTGGACTTGGCAATTATTTCTTGAGTAGGACACCAAAAACACAGGCAACAAAAGAAAAATTAGACAAGTTAGACTGCATTAAACTAAAAAGTTTCTGCACAGCAAAGGAAATAATCAACAGAGTGAAAAAGTGACCTACAGAATAGGGAATGTATTTGAAAACCATATATCTGGTAAGGGATTTGTTATAAACTGAATGTATGCCCACGAAATTTACATGTTGAAACTTTCCCCCGGTGTGATGGTATTAGGAAGTGGTGCCTTTGAGAGGTCATTAGAATTAGATGAGTTCATGAGGGGAATCCCTTATGAATGGAATTAATGCTTTTAAGTGTCCAGAGAGAGCTTGCTTCTCTCTGCAAACTGCCAAGTGAAGATACAGTGAGAAGTGGGCAGTAGGTACACCATAGTCCACTAGAACCAGGCCATCCTATCACTCTGCTACTGAATGTTTAGCTTCCACAACTGTGAGAAATAAATTTCTGTTGTTTATGAGCCACTCAATCTATGCTATCCTGTTACAGTAGCCCAAACTAAGACCAAATTAATACCCAAAATATACAAAGAACAACTACAACCTAATAGCAGAGAAACACATGACCGAATTTAACAATGCAAAAAGAACTTGAATGGGTATTTCTCCAAATAAGACATACAAATGGCAAAGATGCTCAACATCACTAATCATCAGGGTAATGCAAACCAAAACCACAATGAAACATCACCTCACGCATATTAGGATAGCTATTATAAAAAGATTTTTCTAAAAAAATAACGTGTTGGAAAGGAAGTGGAGAAATTAGACGACTTGTACACCGTTGGTGGCAATGTAAAAATAGTGCTAGCACTATGAAAAGCAGTATATATTTGGGGCCCCTGAGTGGCTCAGTCAATTAAGCATCCACTCTTGATTTCGGCTCAGGGCATGATTTTAAGGTTTGGGTTCAGGCCCTGCATAGGGCTCAGTGTTGACAGTGTGGAGTCTATTTGGGATCCCTCTCTCTCCCCCTCTCTCTGTCCCTCCCCTGCACTCTCTCTCTCTCAAAATAAATAAACTGGAAAAAAAAAAAGATAGACATGGAATACAAATAATAGCATTAACTACATTTTGTACCTGAGCTCCTTACTGATAAAATTGAAACCTATACCACACTTTAACTTGAATTTTCCAGAGTTCTCTAAATATCTGAATTTTTTATTTCATTCACTACGCAGTCATTAGTACAACAAAGAAGCAATCACAGTTGCATTTCCCATAAGTCACCTAGTCAATAATGAATTTATATTGCTTTAGAATATTAATTATTTTTTCCTGATTAAAAACCACAAAGGGTTGAAATAGAGGGTTGAATGGATAAGGGGAAAGCTAAAATTTTTGAAAAGGTATGAGGGTGAAACTGAAGGCAGAGTTACCCTCACAGTTCCTTCAAATTCATCCTATCAATCCAGTCTCTCCAATGGGAAGCAAGAGAAAGGAATTGTGGTCACTATGAGTGGTACAGAGCAGATAGCATTTTAGTCATTAGGAAACCTATGCTTAACAATATTAAAATAATTGGAGTGCCTGGGTGGCTCAGTAGGTCGAGTGTCCAACTTCAGCTCAGGTCATGATCTCACGGTTCGTGGGTTCGAGCCCCACGTCGGGCTCTGTGCTGACAGCTCAGGGCCTGGAGCCTGCTTCAGATTCTGTGTCTCCCTCTCTCTCTGTACCCCCTCACCCCCGTTTGTGCTTTGTCTCTCTCTCTCTCTCAAAAATAAATAAACATTAAAAAAAACAATATTAAAATAATTTGCACAAGATTACTCAACAGCTAGAGAAGTAAAGAAAGTCTAAAAACTAGACCTTAAAGCTTTTTTTATGGGCAATTTAGTCAGACAAGATGTGTGGTCAAAATTTTACAAAGTATACTGTGGCATGCAATAGGGGAAGTCAAAGGAAATAAGGAGGATGGTTATGGCATTGACAGAGATAAAAATCTCATAATGAAACAAAAACACTATATTTAATTTTGACATTACATATCTTTAGAACTCTGAGTAGTATTAATTACCAATATCCTTTACCTACAGCATGATGCAGTAAAAAGTAATCTGATACTGGATTAAGAAAAACAGTTTAAATCCAAGGTCTTCCTTGAATTAGCAAACATTTTTATTATTATTATTTTCCTTTTCCCTACTTGTAAATAATACACACTTGAAGGTGGTTGGGACATTTAATGACTTACTATACATAAAGTACCTGTCTCTGTGCTAATTTCACAAAAAAAGCACAATAAAATATTTGATGGTGACTATGGTGATGAAGATGGTAATGATTAAAATGATGTCAATAAAAACAGTAATAATAGTAATCAGTACAAAATAGATAACAATTTGAAACATGATAGAAGATTTATCTAAGTTCAGGTGTTTAGGTAATTAAACCTGCTATTTAAAATTAAACTTGAACCTCATTTCAAATTTTTTATATTATTACACTTTATCATATTACTAAAATGACCCTTTGTTTCTGGTTCAGTCTTACTGATTATATTTGAAAATGAAGTCTTCAGCTGGCTTAAATCAACTGTCATTTACAACTTGATGCTAATAGACATTTTACAAATCCAATGGCATTATGTCTAAAGGGGTAATATAAGTAGGTCAATGTGTGGGATAGCTTATTAGGCTTTGTAAGGAAACAATTATATCCTTGGATGTGGTAGAGACAGAGCCATGATAATTTCCTTTTCAATTAGGTAGTGAAATCATGGAACAAAAGTTAGATTTAAGAACCAGAATTCATATCATTAACAAAAAATTATCATGTTTTATTCATATTTATTAAAGTATCCAATTTTTGTCATATGCCTGTTGACATACCATAGATTGAGCCTTAATATTAAATATAATAGATATTTATAGGTTGTAGGATATTCTATAGAATAGGAATAACCATTTTTACACTTACTGTATGTATTTTTCTCTCTCTTTTTTAAAGACCAGAAGATAGTAACATACATCCTAGATAAAACTGCCAAAGTAGGCATCTAAAAATGGAGTTTATGTTTTCAACCACATAGTTAACAAATGCTGACACCTCAATACCCCTGAAGGCATAATTAACAGGCACAAATACTGTTATGTGGATCCTGATTTACTAATAGCTCTCTAAAAATCCATAAGACTCTATATCACTATCCATAACAATCAGGACAGCTACCAACAAAAGTTGCTAAACCTCTCAATGATCAGGTAATAAAACTTACTCAAATGCTCACACACAGCCATCATCTTATCTCAAAAGCTCATATGGTTACTGTAATAAAGAACAAGCTCTCATTTTTAATCTAAAATCACCTAAAAGTAGACAGAAATCCATTCTAGTTAAAAGCAACACGCTCCCATCTATTTCCCCAGGCAACTAATTTGGCATCAGGAAATATCCATGAAAATATAAAACTTCGATCTTTTTTTTTCTTTTTTGCCCCTACCATCAAATGAAATAAAGAGTTGAAGTCACTGTTCAGATAATTCATGGGAAAAGATTTGTTATTGATCAAAGCTTTGGTTTTAGTGACTAAATGATTCTAAATAAAATAGGCATTAATTCACAAAGAAATTAATTTAAATTTTCTTCACTTGGATTTTAATTCACACTGGAAACCTAAATAAATTCACCTCTATAATATATTTCTGTTAATTGTTTATAGTGAATATAGTGAATGTTTATTGTGAATTAGTTTAACTAATTAATATTTTACACTATTTTTTATTTTATCTATAAGAGGCTTCTTTTACTGTGGAGTTTACGAATTACATAAGAAAGTTAATTTTATACAAGTTGCAGGTATTAGTTTTACTTCTATAAAGAACTACAAAGTGTCACTTTGAGGGGAAGGGGGACTACAGGTGAGAAAAAAGGAAAAACCCGTACTCCAACTTTTCAATGCTGAGAAACAAAAGGTGAATATCTGTAGTGGTCATGGTGTATCAGACTGTTCTGAGAAATTACTCCTTGGACAATAACATGTAAATATGTTCTGCCCCTTTTATTAGCTCTGTCTCTAACCTGTTTGGAGAGACACATATCCTATGCTTGCAGATAAAGATACTGGCCAATTCACTGACACCATACTCCAAACTTTCAGAAGCTTAATTAGAGACTGAATATTAAGCTGAAGTATTTCAAGAAAGATACTTCTCATCTTTATATACACCTTTTTATTTAAGTACTTCTCTGATGAATTAGTTATTTTAATTTTAATATTGGTTGGATATGGTAGTGTGGTACAAAGAATGATGCCCTTAACCAGTATTTTAAGAGCTGGTAGAGCATCAGAGATCATGTATTCAAAACCTTAATTTTAAAATGAGAAAATACAGGTTTTGGAAGATTAAGTAATGTATGGTGACCATGGTATTAGAAGCAATAGTATAATATTTGCCTTTCTTCTCAAGGCCTTTATTTTTCCAAAAGGAAAATAAATAAATAAATAAATAAATAAATAAATAAATAAATGTATGTGTATTTTAAGGGAAATGTGAAAATAAAGCAACGATCTTTCCTTTTTCACTGGATATAGTGTGTTGGTGATTCTAGAGAAATGTACAAGTGATTTATACAATTTTAAATATAGAAAATTATTAGGATGTAATAAAAATATTACAAAAGTTAAGGTGCAATAAAGGTATTAAAAAAGATAATGTGCTTTGTTTATTTTAAAACAACCAGGAATTCATACTATGCATGATATATAAAATGGTAGCCATTAAATTCCTTTTAAAAAATTTTTTTAATGTTTATTTATTTTTGAGAGAGAGAGAGAGAAAGAGCGCGCACACACAAGAGCGAGCCTGAGTTGGGAAGGGGCAGAGAGAGAGAGGGAAACACAGAACAGAAAGCAGGCTCCAGACTGAGCGCTCAGCATAGAACCTGATACAGGGCTCAGGACTGCAAGATCATGATCTGAGCCAAAGTTGGAAGCTAAACCAACAGAGCCGCCCCAGCACTCCCCATTAAAATTCCTTTTAAGGGGGCGCCTGGGTGGCCCAGTCGGTTAAGCGTCCGACTTCAGCCAGGTCACGATCTCGCGGTCCGTGAGTTCGAGCCCCGCGTCAGGCTCTGGGCTGATGGCTCAGAGCCTGGAGCCTGTTTCCGATTCTGTGTCTACCTCTCTCTCTGCCATTCCCCCGTTCATGCTCTGTCTCTCTCTGTCCCCCCCAAAAAAATAAATAAAGGTTGAAAAAAAATTTTTTTTAATAAATAAAAATAAAATTCCTTTTAAGGAAAATAATATCCTAAGTATTTACGAAAGTCATTTTACATGAATTCAGGATTGTTATAGACTAAATGTTTATTTCTCCCCAAAATTCATGTGTTGAAGCTTTATTTCCCAGTGTGGCTGCATTTGGTATATGGAGGTAATTAAGGTTAAATTAGGCATAAGGGTGGGGCGCCAATACAATAGGACTAGTGTCTTTATAAGAAGAAACACCAGAGTTCCCTCTGCTCTCTCTGTCTCCTTCTCTCTTACCCCTCTCTCTGTACATAGGAAAGAACACATAAGGATATAGCAAGAAAGCAGCCATTAAAAGCCAGCAAGGGACCTCTCAACAGAAACTGAATTGGACAGAAACTTGGTCATAGACGTCTATCCTCCAGAACTGTGACAAAATAAATCTCTGTTGTATAAACACTGGTCAGTGGCATTTTGATACACCAGTTCAAGTAGACTAATACAAGAAGTTTTTAAGTTTTGTGAAAATTCAAGGCCATATACATTGTTTCAGTAGAAAATGAAAATTTTCAGTAGAAAATATACATTTTAAGATGATTAAAAATATATTTTACAAGTTTGAGAAAACTGAGAAGTTCATGGAGTGAAAAAATTATGTAAGTTTGTAGTTAAAATGGCAGAGCACATCAATTCCGATATTATAAATTAAATTAAGACTTATTGGATAAGAAAACCTAGAATTTTCAGAGTTCTTCTTGTAGATTTAACTAGTAAGAATCAAATTTTATAATAAGTTACAGAAAAATAAATCTGTTTTAAATAGGAAATTCTAAAAATATGAAGAAAAGACAGCTAACTGGCAGACAAATCCACTTTTTACTTATGCATAAATGTAGATATTTTCCACTCACCTGAAGTTACATATGGTAAGATTATTTATTTCTAGCCAGAGAAATTTTATTTCTAGCCAGACAAAATTGACCTAGAGACATTCCCAAACACATTTCTCCATTTTTTCTGCTTCTTTCTGATTTAGTGGATTACCCTTCCCAGAATAATATTTGGCAATTCGTGTTGACAACTGTAGAACTTCAAATGGCAGCAATCTGGGTTCCCATATCACCACTTGAAGGAAAACTATCCCACCAGAAATACCCACATTGGACTCTTGCATGTACAACACATAAACTGTATTTTTTTAATCTATTGAGATTACAAAGTTTAGCATCTAGCATTGTTTTTATTATTTCATATTGTAAAAAAATTGTGTTTGTTTGTTTATTTTCAGATATACCCTATCTGGGATCTAGAAAACACCTGAAATATTTTCTCCACAAACTATATAGCATTAGATAGAAAACATGACATGTTTTGTTTGATCTTGACCTTGTTTGATAGTTACTGATTTTTTATCAAAATAGATTTCTATAAAACAGTAATGAATTTGACCACCAAAGGAAGTTAATCTGTATTTTTATATAAACAAGGGACAGTTTTATTTAATTTATATTTTTACTACTAATTCGAAAATATTTCTAAAAAGCTATTGGCAACTTTTCCTTACTTCAGGTTAAATTAAAACTATAACACACATTACAGATTTCTTATTTAAATTGAGTTTAAAAGGCAAAAAACTGAAGCTATGTGATTTTTAATATTTCCCTACTCAGTGAGACTCCATTAAAGGCCAGACCTTGCCTACATGCCTTTCATTTGCTCTCCATGTTAATACTTTCAGTTTGGTTCCTTCTTAGAACGTATAAACCATTCTTTTCCCGGTTGTTAAATGCCAGCTGGTACTGTCAGCTACCATTGTTTCCCAGCTGTCTGCCCTGATATCCCATTGCTTCAGGCTGCCTGACACAGTGTCCTTGAAGAATTTTATTTGACCTCCTATTCCATTGCCTTAATTAGTTTATCATAGGTACTTAGGATATTTAGTTGTTGAAAATATCCTAATTTTTTCACTGTATAGGCGTTAATACACAACTTACCTGGATTTGACTCCTAAAAAAACTTGGGATACCTATTAGTCCTTTAATCACCAAATATTTTAGTTACTTACCCATAACAATAAATTAATTTTCTAGCATGAAACCAAATATATGTTTATATAATCCTATAATGTATATATATATATATATATATTCATGTACACAACCATAATACACATTGTACAACATGCCTAAAAACTAAATGAAGAGGATATTATAAATAATGAGTGTATTTTCAAAATTTTCTTATTTTATAATTCAAGATTCTTGTTTTTGCTTATGTTTTGCTTATGTTTAAATGATAGTTGTAGTCAGAGCAATAATATTTATTCAGTTGGTTTAAATACATGATTTCAATACATGCCATGGTTGAGGAGGATATATAGGCCATATGAAAGAAATACCTTGTTAGCTACGAATATCGTAACAGACATTTATAATTCTATTAATAATATCTCCTAATAATGGAAAAGTTATGTTTTAATTTAGTTGGTAAATTTCCATCCATTTAAAAACCAATCAGTTATTGTTTCAAAATAATCAGAAAATATAGCATGCTTGTCTTTTTAACAAATGGTTCAAATATATACAAAAAAATCATCAATCCGTATATTTAAAAGAGGTAGAAACTTCTGTCTCCAATTGTATTTTTTTTTTGAGAGAGAGGGGGCGCAAGTGAGCAAAAGGCAGAGAGAAGGAGAATTTCACAAGGGGCAGAGAGAGAGAGAGAGAGAGAGAAGCAGGTCTCACCCAAAGTAGGGCTTGAGCTCACCCAAAGTGGGGCTTGAGCTCACCCAAAGTGGGAACTCACGAACCCGTGATATCACCACCTGAGCCAAAGTCAGGTGCTTAACAGACTGAGCCACCCAGATGCCCCTCAACGGTATTTTTTATATATGGAAAAATATGTTTTTCTACAAAATCATGAACAATACAGAAGTGGCCCGTGTAACTCATTTTAACAGCTTTTTTTTTTTTTTTAAATTTTTTTTTCAACATTTATTTATTTTTGGGACAGAGAGAGACAGAGCATGAACGGGGGAGGGGCAGAGAGAGAGGGAGACACAGAATCGGAAACAGGCTCCAGGCTCTGAGCCATCCGCCCAGAGCCTGACGCGGGGCTCGAACTCACGGGCCGCGAGATCGTGACCTGGCTGAAGTCGGACGCTTAACCGACTGCGCCACCCAGGCGCCCCATTAACAGCTTTTTTTAAAAGCCAGTTTCTTCTGAACAATTATGACTTTTATATTCATTATTAAAATGTACACTTCACCTTGAAGAGAAATACTGATTTTTTTAAAGTATATAATTAGAAACCCAACAACTGTTTGTGAAATAATCAATTAAATCAATGCAGTGATTTTTCTATTATTCCAAATTATGTTTTGTCTTTTTATTTCATTCACTCAATCTTTGACTCATTACACACATTTTTTCAGTCTACTTGATCCAGTGTTTTCTGCTATGTCTTTTATTGAAGTATACATTAGTATACTCAGATAGTAATAATTCTTGTAAACATCTTTTGAAATGCCCTTTTAGGTTGGCTCAGAATCATATTTGAATTAAATTAGGTACATTTATTTTTCCAAGTGGAATGTAAATATAAAATGTTGTTATTAAAGTTTTAATTGAAAATACATAAAATCGTCCCTTTGTGTATGGAGCATACACATGTGTATGTATACGAAACCACAAATAATATAAGAATCATTCAGCTATTTTCTTCCAGATTTTACAAGACAATTGCAGATAACCTTGCCTAAGGAATTTTTAAGAGGAAATTTAGTGATTCTAAACTTATTCTTACCTCATTATGTTTCGTTGATATTCTCCATATTTTTCCAAGTTTCATGCAGCCTGCAATACAATGGATTCATTGGATTACTTTTTGAATCTGTGAATTCGTATCTATCGAAAATTTTTAGTCTATGCAACACTTAATTTATGAATACAGAGATCTATCTAAATCTGAAGCACAAGCATTTTCATCCCCTTATTGTTTTTGCAGATATTTCCAACATAAGTTCACTCTATCCATAATGGCTTCTATTCTTTGGTGCTTTGCCCAGGTGACTCAGATTCCATCTTTCTGCCTGTGACCTGTGTGTGCTATTCTGTCATGGAGAAGGTGTTTTACATGCCTCTCTGCCATTTTGTTAGAGAGAGAAGTACCCATCTATTCAGAAGTCATTGAATTTAGTTTATACTCTCTTTTGTGTTAGCAAATGTCACTCCTTGTGCCATTGGCTATAACAACCAGAGTTTCCTATACATTCTTAGTTCAGAATACCTAGATTTAGGACACATACATACATATATTAAATGCCACAGAGGATTACAAAGGAAGTTGGATATTCTCTAAATCTGATGTTAAACAATATCATTTAGTAAAGCTAGAAAATTAATAATTAAAAACAATTATAAAAAAAGACCAGCAAATACAGTAGGTAACAAAAATGGCCCAATACAATAAATATGCATGTATTTCCCTACATTCCCACTTGCAAAGAGGAAGATCTAAAATATTCCTTGCCAGATCTTATGTGGTATTGTGTAGTGGAAGGTTGATGAATATATGTATATTAAACATTGATTTATTTTCATTTTATGTATCTATGGTTTCTTTTTCTTTATTTTTAGATACATGCCAATGCTGTTATGTATGAGGCGTTAGATAATTTAAAATATTAGTCAATTCATGGAAGATTGCCTTTCCATTAAGTGCTTTCAATCAAATGGTATAAAAATTAATATGTGTGGTTGGCAAAAAAAGAAGCCGTGTTACAGGTTTCCATATTCAAATGTAGTGAGAAGAATGTCATGTGGCAAGTTAAGACTGGGTAACATTGAGTTTTCCTCTCAGGGCTCAAGCCATGTCCTTTAAAAGGAAGAAGTGTTTTCTCGGGGCACCTGGGTGGCTCAGTTGGTTAAGTGGCCGACTTCGGCTCAGGTCATGATCTCATGGTCAGTGAGTTTGAGCCCTGCATCGAGCTCTGTGCTGATAGCTCAGAGCCTGGGGCCTGCTTCTGTTTCTGTGTCTCCCTCTCTCTCTGCCCCTCCCCCATTTGCACTCTGCCTCCCTCTGCCTTTCAAAAGTGAATAAATGTTAAAAAAAAAATTAAAGGAAGGAATGTTTTTGCAGTTGCTGTTGTTTCACCAAGTTCCTAAGGAATTAAAAAAAAAAAAAAGAGGGACAGTGAAGAGTATTAGAAAAAAAAAAGAAATCAGTATTGACTTTTTTTTGTTTGTTTCAAATAAAGAAATAACAAACATTCTAAAAAAATTATTTCAACCAAGTCAGATTATTTTAGCAACAGGATAATTTCAAGTATCTGAAGAAAAAAAAAAGAAGTAGAAAAGCATTTTACCACTATATTATATACTGATAGTCTGATAAGACAGAAATATAAACAGATACTTGCCCAAAGAAAAAAATAAAGCTAGGACAGACACCATACATTTCCCTTTAAAATAACATTTATACTTGTTTGTTTTATCATTTTCAAAATATTTGTGCCCATACTCTATATAATACATTTAAATCTGCTAGTGTTCAAATAGTATGTCAAATACTAGTTTCTGTTCTAAATCATAAATATCTTTTGAAAGGTACTGTTTTCTTCTCATGACTGAAGTCCCAAAAGTCCCCTCTGTGGTATCAAAAATGTATTTATTTGCCTGTTTCATTTCTCTTTCTAATCCTCGGTTCCTTAAAGTTGAGTTAAAAAATCCTCCTTGATACATAGCACATTATCACATAATTTTGTTCCCTTTTTTTCTTTTTCTCACTTCACCACCAATCCACTTTCATTCCTTTCCCTGTCCATTAGGGACTGCCTTTCCCATTTGTTAAGATAAGTCAATGGGGCTTAGCAGATGAATGATACAGCTGATGGGAGAAAGAGTAGAATGAATACAGGGGATGGCAGTTTTCTCTATATACTAGATACATGTTGGGGGGGGTGTCAAACTTTAATATTTACATATTAATTACCTAATTCCATGTATTAATTTGGAAATATTTTTATAGATTTTATGTAATTGTGATGATGCAAAACTAAGTCATTGGCTAAATATATACAAGACTCTGAGAATTTGAGGTATCACACAAACATTTCCTAAGACTAAATTTTAAAAATTGAACTACCACTAGCAAAAATTAAGGAAAAAAAAACAACCAAACATCTTCTTTGTTGAGGGCTTTTATCATAAATGGATGTTGTACTTTGTTGTGCTTTTTCTGTGTCTATTGAAATGATCACATGGTTTTTACCCCTTCTCATTGATATGATTTATCATGTAGATTGATTTGCAAATACTGAACCACGCTTGCATCCCAGAAATAAATCCCACTTGATTACAGTGAATGATGTTTTAAATGTACCGTTAAATTCATCTTGCCAGTATTTTGTTGAGGATTTTTCAATCTATGTTCATCTGAGATATTAGCCTGTAGTTCTTTTTTGTGGTGTCTTTATCTGGTTTTGGTGTCAGGTGATACTTGCCTCATAGAATGAATTTGGAAGTTTTCCTTCCTCTTCTATATTTTGTAAAAGTTCAAGAAGAATAGGTATTAACTCCTTGAAGTATTTTGTAAATTAGTCTGTGAAACTCTTTGGTTCCAGACTTTTATTTGTTGAGTCTTTTGATTTCTGATTCAATCTCCTTGCTGGTCATTGGTCTGTTCAAATTTTCTCTTACATCATCCACAAAAATAAACTCCAAATAGATTAAAGGACCTAAATGTGAGACGTGAAAATCCTAGAAAAGAGTACAGTAGGCAGTAATGTCTCTGACATCTGCCATAGTAACATTTTTCTATGTATAGCTCCTGAGGCAAGGGAAATACAAGCAAAGATAAACTATTGGGAATACATCAAAATAAAAAGGTTTTGTACAGCAAAGAAAACAACAAAACTAAAGGCAACTTACAAAATGGGAGAAGATATTTGCAAATGGCATATCTGATAAAGGCTTAGTATCCAAAATATATAAAGAATTGATACAACTCAACATCCCAAAACAAATAATCCAATTAAAAATGGGCAAAGATATGAATAGACATTTTTCAAAGAAGACATACAAATGGCCAATAGACACATGAAAAGATGCTCAACATCACTGATCATCAGAGAAACACAAATCAAAGCCACAATGAGATTATAACCTCACACCTACCAGAATGGCTAAAATCAACAACACAAGAACCAACAACAGGTATTGGTGAGGATGTGTAGAAAAAGGAACCCTCTTACACTATTGGTGGGAATGCAAACTGGTTTAGCCATGGTGGAAAACCATATGGAAGTTCCTCAAAAAGTTAACAATTGAATTACTCTATGATCCAGTCATCACACTACTGGATACCTATCACCAAAATACAAAAACACTAATTCAAGGAGATATATGCACCTCTATGTTTATTGCAGCATTATTTAAAATAGTTAAATACCCTTTTTTCTCTAAGAAATAATTTAATTTTAATTAGTTCTCTGCCTATAACTACTAATTTAAAAGAAATACAGATGAGAAAAGAACAAGAGAACTGCACAATGTGGATACAATTTCCAAATCCATACTTTGGCAAACTCTATAGAAAAAAAATAACTAAGCTTCATCAATAAATTCATTACAAAGAGACAAAAAGAGATAAAGGAGACATGTAAATTAGATAAATTAAAAACAAATACTTAACCAATTAAAATATACAGTCCTTGTTTAGACCATGATGGAAAAAAAAAAAAAACTCATCAATGTAACCCTGACCAGTATTTAGAATGTTTACTAGATATTTAATACTATTAAGAAATTAGTATTTTTACAAGTGATAATGGTATTACACTTATGTTGCAATAAATGAGTCCTTTTCAGATATATGCTGAAATGGAATAAAAATATATCTAAGATTTGCTCCAAGATAATACAGAGAAAAGAAGGAGATGCCGTAAGATTCAAAAGACTGGTTCTGAGTTGATAAGTGGGTGAGACTGGGCAATAAGTACATGGGGGTTAATTAATCTCTGCTTTTTCTTTTTAATTTTGGTAATAAGTAGTTGAAAGATGTGTGTCAGAATTCACAAAAAAATGCACATCTCTTTATAAGTTTCAGCCAGCACTGTGGCCAACATCACTGATTGCTCAGAGTAAGGCTGTTGCTATTGACTCTGAACTCTACTTCATCTGTCTCCAACCCAGGCTTCTCATGGCCTCTGTGAATTCACTCAGGTTACCTTGGAAAATGAAGTACAATGTGCATCCCTGTTCAATTAACTTCTTGTTTTAGATCAACAAGATAAAAACATAGTAATACAACTTGGTTTTCAGTTACCATTTGGGAACACTGTTACTAGGAAACAGAATTTCAATCAGGAAACTCTACTATTGAAAATTATTGATATTTTGGGACATTATTAGAGGCCAACCTATGTTACACCAAATGCTAGTTAATTTTTATCATGGATTTCTTCAAACTAAAATGTAAACTTAATAAACACTTGTTTTCAAATGCAAGAGATGATGCACTGGGGACAAATAGAGTGAAGATCTAAAGCAGAGAGTGAGAAATGGGGCACCTCATCTCTGAAAAAGTCCAGACTAGAAGGGTTGGAGTTATTCAGGCCTTCTGGTAAGAAAGAAAAGCCAGAAGTGCCTGAGTGGCTCAGGTGGTTAAGCTTGTGACTCTTGATTTTGGCTTAGGTCATGATCTCAAGGTTCTTGAGATAGAGCCCTGCATCAGGCTCTATGCTGACTGCGCAGAGCCTACTTGGAATTCTCTCTCTCTCTCTCTCTCTCTCTCTCTCTCTCTCTCTCTCTCCCCCTCTCTATGCCTGTCCTCCATTCACTCTCTCTCAAAGTAAATAAATAAAATAAACTTAAAAAAGATTAGACATGTTAATTTGATTTGTATTTTTATCTAATTTAGAAAAAAAGGGTATACATTTTCTTCAGATGCTTTATGAAATAACTTTTAAAATCACTTAATAAGCGCTAAAGGCATTATACTTTATTAATGGACAAAAAAATTTTGGGTTGTTTTCATTATATTTATAATGAAAATACTTAACAGATTATTTTGAACTTGAAATTTGCCAACCTGGATAGTAAAAGCTTTAATATACTAAATCACTTAAATATAGTGAAAGAAGTGTTTCTATTGAGTCCAATTGTTAGAAACAGAGCCTGTAGTTTATAGAGGTTAAGTTGTCCAAAATCCTACTCTTAGAAATTGAAGGAGTCTAGATATGAACCTACCCTATATAAAAAAAAATCCATTAAGGAGTGTACTTTTTTATTAAACACTTGAAAAATACTGAAACATAAACTCAAATGTAGAATTATGGGCAATTTGTGCAATCAGATTAACTTGTGTTAGGAAAAATTAGATAAATTGATGATCAATACTTTTTCACAAATTTGTTTATGTCCTTTTAGTCAGCAGCAAGATTAGCAAGTACAAAAAGTAATACTGTGATGTGTAATCTATAATGGATACAGATCATTAATGTGCACTCCACAAAATAGCAACTGGACAGGAGGGTGAGAAAGAGATGAATGGGTTGAGTAGACTAATTAGTAAACTGAAGTGTCGGAGTAACTGACAGCAGTAATGTGGCAGGACAGAGGCTGCAATCAATGTAGTATAAATAATGATGACTGTAAAACAGTAATAAAAATAACAAGTATGTTGGGAGAGAGGTGTTGCTGCAATATGATTCAAGTAAATGTTTTGGCTATTACAAGATTTACTTCCAAAAGTGCAAATCAATTAATAGAATGAAGATGAAAATTTGACTCACATAAAATGTAAACCATTTATGACAAATAAATTGTTGTGGTTCACTTGTATTATTCTCATCAGTGATTTTCTAACATAAAAAAATCAATTTAAATACCGCTAATAAAAGTTAATAATGTTATAAAATTACCCTAAAGCCTAGATTTAGGAATCTAGTTGTTATTGAAAATTTGTAGTAAAAGCAAGTAAACAAATAAGTCATTTTTAAATAATTTTAATATAAATTTGTATTTAATACTTATTCATATATGTGTATGAATATATATTTTGTATATATAACTATGTTAGATTGAAATTGTTTCCAAAGAATTATTTTATTTTATTTTTTTATTTGAGAGAGAGAGATCTTAGGCAGACTCCACTTCTAGCACGGAGTCTGAAGTGGGAATAGATCCCATAACCCTGAGATCATGACCTGAGCTGAAATCAAGAGTAGGACACTCAACTGACTAGGCCACCAGGGCACCCCTCTAAAGAATTATTTTGACTTACATAAGTGGAAATTCCATATTATTCAAATTCCATAACATTTTATATTAAATTAGGTCTCATAGAAAAATAGAGGCAAACATAAAGACTAGAGTACAAAAGTTATCAATATATATTTTGTCAAAATGTGATATGTTTATTAAATAATTACAGATAATTTGTATATCTGATGCTCAATAAGAAATATTTGGAACTATAATTTTGGTGACATTTTAATAATTTGTCCAAGTATTTATCACCAACTAAAAAATCAACTGAATGAGCTACAACACAAACATTGATGAAAAATAGAGTTTAAAGTTAAGCAATATTTAAGTGTGTCACAATTAAATAAAATCCCTTCATAAAGGATACATATTCATTGATACAAATTGCTAAATCCCATAAGTCTTAATGAAGTTATTTATAAAGAGAATCACATTAAATACATGAATAAGTTTACCTCTTAGAAGTTTGCTCAGCTATAAAATGAGCAGCAGATTTCAATTTCCTACCCTGTCATCCCATGAAAAATGAGGTTTATTATGGAAAATGTTGTAAACCTTAGCTTACTATTTCAAAATGCATGTTTATTTGGCATCCTAAAAACATAAAGTTTCCATACTTCAAAATATTCATTTTAAAATTGATAATACATTAGTATAAACAGATCCATTTGAGTTCAACAAACATTAACTGAATCTATAATTTCCCAGTTTACCAATTTCCCACTGTGCTAGTTTCTGATAATAAAATTGAATTAGTTTCAAAGAATATTGCAAACTTTATATCTGTATGTCCATTTAAACATAAAATATTTTTTAAATGTTTATTAAAATGTACAATAGGACAATTTGATTGCAATTTTATCTTAAGTCTTTTAGGCTACTTTTGTAATGAAAAGATATTGTATAATAAGTTTATAAATATGTAAATCACATATAAAATATGTAAATGTATGTCCATAAATTTTTTTGTATTAATACCTGTAGACATAAAGGGCTATATAATCACTTGCATTTTAGTATTTTAGAAAGTATTCAGAATTTTATATTTTATTTGCAAAGGAAAAAGAGGTGCTTCATGCTGAATATACTGTTAATTTTATAGTAATAAAAGGTGATTTTCATGTATTAATAAACAGCTATGAATAATATTGCTTTCATATCCTTAAAGGTATATTTATATAATTTCTATTTTTCCATTATGTTTCTATAATAACATTATACATATGGTTTTATTTTATGCTATATTGACTGAAAACTGTTCTAGATAGAGAGCATTTTAATATTAGTTTTCTCACTTGATATTTAAAATAGCTCTGTGATTTAGATAGTAATGATACAATTATCCCAAATTTCAACTAGTAATGATATCTTAGACATGGTCATTTAACTATTAAAAGTCAATCAGTTCAAATTTCTAGTAGGTAGTGGGACCACAACTAAGCCTCATAGTTCTCTAATTTCTAGCGGACAGTTATTTTCCTTAAAGCACTCTGCCATACTAATATAATGCATGCACTGAGTGCATACCATTGTATTAGAACAAACAAAACATAATCTCTACATTCTCTGAAAAGGTTAAACAAAGTAGGTTTCCTTTTTTTAACAAAGTGATATGTAATTGTTTTTTTTTTGTTGTTGTTATTGTTGTTCTATCAAGAATTAAACATCTAAAACTTTTATTCAGAAAGCCACAGTTTCAGTGGTTGAATGTTCCCAGTATCTGATCAATCCAGTATAGAAATATTTGAGGCAAAATTAGGAAAAATAATTGCTTATTATACTCTGTATGTTTCTACAACATTGCTAAAGAGGTTGGGAAATTGGAAATCAGAAGATTTTTTACTGAAACATCTTTTATTTTCCAAACTGATTTTAGGTAGCAATGCATTGAAGGATTCAATGAAGCCCTGGTTCTCAAACTTTTTGGTCTTAAGAACCCAAAAATCTTTTGCTCATGTGGGCTTTTTACAGTGATATGATAAGTAATTAATAACAGTCTTTCAGGGATGGGGAGCAGATAGTATAAGCAAACCCGGATTTGCAGCATTTACTGATTTCTGTGGTGTTAATACTTCTATCATGTTCAATTCACAATCAACTCACAATGTGCACAATCAACCCTTACCAGGCTGTCCAAGTTAGTTCCAACATACCACTGGTTATATATCTAGATCTAAATTTAGATTTAGGTCTAGAGATAGATATATATTTACCATAGTAGAAATTAAAACAGAATTTTTAAAAATATGTATAAATTCATTTTAAAAGAATAATCAATCATTATCAATCCATTATACATAAATAACATAATCTTGATGAAAAATAACTCTATTTTCTAAACAAATAAAATATTACAGGGATAGTAGGATTATTTTTACATTTTCTCACTGTTTTACATTTTCTCAAAATTCTTTAGTTCTTAATTCTTAATAGAAGAAAACCGGATTCTCATGTCTGATAAAGCATACAATCTGCTGCAACATCACACATTATATAGTAGCAAAAGACTGTGGCAAAAAAGATAAATACAGTTGATCCTTAAACAACACAGGTCTGAACTTCCCTGGTCCACCAGATTTTTCTTCAATAAAGACAATACATTACTGTAAACGTATTTTTCTCCTTTATAATTTTTAAAATATTTTTGTCTGCAATATATAATAACATACACAATATATGTTAATTGGCTGTTTATGTTATCAGTAAGGCTTCTGGTCAACAGTAGGCTATTCGTAGTTAAGTTTTTGAAAAGTCAAGAGTTATACATGGATTTTCAGTTGCAAGAAGATCAGTGCACTTAACTCTTGAGTTGTTAAAGAGCCAACTGTGAACACGGAAATAATTTGATCCGGGAGACCTACACAAAAAGTTTTGAGGACTACTGGAACCTTTGGAACACATTTTAAACTGTTGCTAGAGAGAAACAGGTTGAACCAAAAGAAACCAAAAAAAAAAAAGGGGGGGTGGTGATATGTGGAAATTATCTAAATAAAAGGAAAGCAGAATAGCTTGAGTATTATATTTCCCCTGGAAAATATAGAAGGAGTCATGAGACATTCTATTAAAGGAGTACAAACCTTCCTCAACTTACATTGGGGTTGCATTCTGATAAACCAATTGTAAGCTGGAAATATGAGTCAAAAATACATTTAATACACCTAACCTACCAAACATCATAATTTACCACAGCCTACCTTAAATGTGCTCAAAACACTCACATTAGCCTAGAAATGGGCAAAAATCCTCCAACACAAAGCCTATTTTATAATAAAAGGTTGAATATCTCATGTAATTTATTGAGTAGTGTATTGAAAGTGAAACACAGAATGGCTGTATGGGTATAGAACAGTTGTAAGTATATCAGTTGTTTGCTCTTATTATCACATAGTTGACTGAGAGCTATGGCACACTGACAATGCCCAGCATCACAAGAGTATCTTCCCACATATCATTTTCCCAGGAAAAGATCAAAATTCAAAATGTGAATGAAGTACAGTTTCTACTGAATATCACTTATGCACCATGGTAAGTATGTATAAATAAATAAATAAATAAATAAATAAATAAATAAATAAAGCCTAAGTCAAACCATCTTAAATTGGGGACTGTTTATGATTAAAAGGTCCTAACACTGACCATGTAATATGTGATCTTCTGAGCAAGAGCCAGAGCATATGAAAAAGAAAAAGCATCACAATTTAAATCGTATATAGGAATTTAACTGTAGGAACAGTATCCCATTCTTCTATTCATCTCAGGATGTTAGGAAATATAGTGATATTACAGCATGAAGTCACAAAATTTTTAGTACAGGCAACTTTAATAAAATGATGATGACAAAAATTATCTTTAAAATATATTCTTAGTAAATGTAAAGTTTTCCAAGGAAAGAAAAATATAGCCATAGTCAAGGGAATTAGGTAGTTCATCTGTTGGGTGATGGAAAGTAAAACAAGCAAACAAACAAAAAGAATACGAAAGAATATGACACCACAGATAATTGATTATTTCTTCTAAAGAAGTTAAACTAATCTACATAAAGCATTTCAGCATAGAACCAATATGTGGGTTAATAATAGGTCTATACAAAATTTAAATACATGTGGGGACTCCTGGGTGACTCAGTCGGTTAAGCAGCTGACTATTGATTTCAGCTCAGGTCATGATCTCATGGTTGTGAGATCCACACTGCGTGTGGAGCTTGCTAAAGATTCTCTCCCTTCCTCTCCCTATGCTTCTCCCCTACTGGCGTTCCTGCTCTCTCTCTCTCAAAAATATATACATACAAACATACATTGTGATGCTCATATTCTTGAATGCTATCCATGAAAATGGTCAGAATCTACTGAAGACCGATCTAGTCAATCTGATCATTAATGATTGAAGTGACAACTATGAGTATATGGCTAACAAAAAAGCACATTAACATAAGTCTTTACTATTTCTTATTGATTTTGGAGATATAAATCAAATTTTCAGTCAGGAAATTGGCTTTTTCTTTATAATTTCTTATTATATGACCCCAAATTTTATTATAAAGACAGAACATTCTACTTGGAGCACTGTAATTATTTTTAGAATTAAATATAATTTTCTACCAATAATTTATCAACATAATAAAGTACTACAAATAAGTACAGTTAATAACAATATATAGTGCAAATAATAATCAATATATTTTAATTAGATTAAATCTGTTCTGAGCAAAGGAAATTGAATATACAATTTTGCTACAGAGGAGAAAATCCGCAGAAGTCACTGCTATAGAAAAATATACTTTGATAGAATGCTATGTTTGATTTTTGGAAAATAAAATTATAATAAAAATCATTTAAGGGTTTCTGAGCACTGAGTTAGTTAATGAAACCCATAATGAGAAGATAAAAAAATACAACCCTGAAATGAAAATATTTAAAAATATTTTTAAAATATTACAACTATTCCATATAGTTTAAAAAGCTAGAAGGTTGAACCTGAGTATAAAATATTTTAAATATAGAACCAGACTAAAATTGAAATTCTAGACATAAAACTATAATATATAAGATTTAAAAATTGTACCAGATGTGATTAGCAGATTAGACAAGAGGAAATAGTAGTGATCGAAAATATACAAAATAAAATATAGAAAAAAAAGACTGGGGGAAAATGAAAGAAAGTGTCAGTGATATAAGGAAACTTCAAGAAGTGTTGTATATATGCAAGTGGAGTCAGCAAAGCAGAAGAGAAATGAGGAGGGTAGGAAAATATTTGAAGAAATATCTGCAGTTTTCAAACTCTGATGAAAAGAAATATTCCACAAATCCAAGAGCTCACTGAATTCCAAACACAACAAACATAATAAAAATACATCATGGAATGAAACTGTCAAATTGCTTAAAACTGGTGATAAAAATTTTTCAAAGCAGCCAGAATGAATAAAATACATTAGATACGGCAAAACAAACACAAAAAATGACATCAGATATCTCATTAGAAACAATTTGAGTCAGAACATAATGAAATATTTTTAAATATTAAACTAAGCAGTAGAAAAAATAAAGTGGAAAACAAATAGAAAAGAAAAAACAAAAAAAATCAATTAAAAATGAGCAGATCTGAATAGACACTTTTCCAAAGAAGACACACAGATGACCAAAAGGTACATGAAAAGATATTCTATATCATTAATCATCAGAAATGTGAATCAAAACCATAAGATATCATCTCACACCTGTTAGAATGGCTGTTATCAATGAAACAAAAACACAGTTTTTAGAAAAGAACAATAAAACTGACAAACCCCTAGCTACATCAAGAAAAGTTGGAGAACACACAGATTACCAAGTGTAGGAATAAGAGAAGTGGTGGCATTAAATATTCTAATAGTATATGATACTAAAAGAATCGTATATCATATATACGGATATCATATATAGTTTTATGCCAATATAACAATAAATATAGTTTTATGCCTATTCAATTCAATTCAATTCAGCAACTTAGATGAATTCAATTCAATTCAATTCAGCAACTTAGATGAAATACACCAATCCCTTAAAAGATAAAAACTACCAAAGCTAAGTAACAGACTTCCAGGGCTAGATAGCTTCACAGGTAAATGTAATCAATGTATAAATATAAAATAATGCTAATTCTGCACAAACACTTCAAGATATTAAAAAAAAATGCTTCCCCACTCATTCTGTAAGACCAAAACGACCCGTATTAATACCAAAATAAGATAATGGCATTACAAAAAAAGCAAACTGCAGGGTAATATCCATTATAAACATAGATGTCAATTTTTCAACAAATTCTAACAAGTTGTATCTAACCATATATAAAAGGCATAATAAGTTGCAGTCAAGTGGAGCTCATTCCTAAAATGAAATGAGTATATTTCACAGTATAAACAGACTGAAAGCAAAAACAAAACGAAAAAAATACTATCAAAATGTGTGAAAATACTTGACAAAAATCCAATAACTGTTTCTTTTTTTATATATATTTTTTAATGTTTATTTATTATTGACAGAGAGAGAGAGACAGAGCATGAGTGGGGGAGGGGCTGAGAGAGAGGGAGACACAGAATCTGAAGCAGGCTCCAGGCTCTGAGCTCTCAGCACAGAGCCCAGTGCTGGGCTCCAACTCACAAATGGTGAGATCATGACCTGAGCCAAAGTCAGAAGCTTAACAGACTCAGCCACACAGGGGCCCCACCAATAGCTGTTTGTATTAACAATCAAAGCAATTTAGAAACAGACTATAATTTCCTTATTTTCATAAGTATACATTTATGCAAAATGAATAATTAACAAGATATATAATGGTGAAAGACTTATGATGTTTCCAATACTTTCAAGTAAAGAACATCCCCTTTCACTGCTTCTATTCAACTTTGTACTAGAGGTTATAGCTAATGCAACTGGTCAAGGCCAAAAATAAAAACATCCAGATTAGAAGGAAGCAGTAAAACTGTCTCAGTGGAGATAACATATACTAAAATCTCCTACAGAATCTACAAAAAAGTCATTAAAACTAATAAATTCACATTTAGCAATTTAGCAAAGTTGTAGTCAACGAGGTCAATATAATAATTCAGTTGTATTTCTATGTGCTAGCATTAGATAATCATAAATTACAACATTTAGAAAGCATTAAAAATATGCAATACTACCTGATATATCTGACAATATAATACACTATCTATGCATTGAACCATATGGACTAATGCTGAGACAAATTTTAAGATCTAAATAAATGGAGAGATACTGAATTCATTGTTTTAGGAGATTCAATATTGTTAAAAATTCAGTTCTCTGAAAGTTGATCAACACAGTTTCAATCAAAATGGAAGCAGGATTGTGGTGCCTGGGTAGCTCAGCCTGTTAAGCTTCTGACTTTGGCTCAGGTCATGATCTCATGGTTCACAAGTTTGAGCCCCCACGACGGGCTCTGTGCTGACAGCTCAGAGCCTGGAGCCTGCTTCCCAGATTCTGTGTCTTCCTCTCTGCCCCTTCCCCACTCATTCTCTCTCTCTCTCTCTCTCTCTCTCTCTCTCTCTCTCTCTTTCTCTCTCTCTCTCAAAAATAAATAAAGCATTATTTTTTTTTAATGGAAGCAGACTTCTTTTTTCAGAAAATGACAAGCTGATTCAAATATCCATACAGAAAGGCAAAAGGTTTAGTATACCAAAACAACGGTTAAAAAAAATAATAATAATAGGGGCACTTGGGTGGCCCAGTCAGTTAAGCATCCAGCTTCTGCTCAGGTCATGATCTCACAGTTTACAAGTTCCAGTCCCGCGTGGTGTTTTGTGCAGACATCTCAGAGCCTGGAGCCTGCTTCATATTCTGTGTCTCCCTCTCTCTTTGCCTCTCCCCTGCTCTCACTCCGTCTTTGTCTCTCTCAAAACTAAATAAAACATTAAACAAAATTAAAAACAATAGCAAAGTTAGATGCCTTGCATTTTCTGATTTTAAGAAGAATTAGTTTTAATGAGACTATATTAAATGAGGTAGTGTGATATTTGTGTAAAGATTAGATTAATGCTCACCAGGGCATATTAGAGTCCCAGAATAGACCTCCAACATATATGGTCAATTGCATCCATGGGATACACAAAAATAATATCCCTAATCCAGATTTTTTTAAACCTGATCATGATTGGCAGCAAGCCATACCACAAAAACTCACATTGTGATGGCTGAAGTAACTTATACTGAGAATAGGCCATAAAATGTCATTTGTCTTCTCCCTACTTCCTTTGGAACACTCATTTGAAATACTAATTCTCTGTGTAACATGCCTGATGACCCTGAGATTGCCAGGCTGAACAAGCCATATGTAGGTGCTTCAATAGATGGTTCCAGCTGAATTTATAGCTGAAAGCCATGGGAAATAGCACATGTGAGAGCATCTTTAATGTCCAAACCTGCCGAGCTTTTATCATAGCCAACATCTGGCTTTAATTGCATGAGAGGCTCTAAGTGAGAACTTCCAGTTAAACCTTCCCTAAATCCATATCCCACACAATGGTGAACCAACTGAAATGATTACCTTAAACTTTTAAGCTTTAGGGTAATTTTTTATGTTTTAAAAGATAACTGGATTATAGCCTGTATTTAACTTGCTCTAGAATTATCCTAGGATTTAGTGATCATCTTTTTTTTACATTTTACTTTTCTCCCTTTTAAAGTAAGAATTTTTATAGTTCTATTGTCTAACTTTCTATCATAGCTCTTCTCTATCATCATTCTTTTTTCCTTGTTTCCTCCAAATGATATGTATACCTGTATATATACACACACATACATATTAGTATATATATCCACCCATATAACATGTTGCTATGAGATGACCCTTAATTAACATTCTTGAAAAGCTCTTTTGTGTAGCTTAGAAGGTCTACAACTTACCCCTTTAAATCTTTCAGAGATACTTTAAAAAGGGTCTAAAGCCACTCTCTTGATTTGATCTCTATCTTATGAGTCCTTACTTTAAGAATATTTTGCTTTCAAAAGAATGAAGACGTAAAAGGGTTTTACTCTCCAAGTAGGCAAATTCTGGATCTTCTACATTTTCTCTAAAGGTAGCTTGGAAACTGTATTCTTTAGTTGATCTCTCTCTTCTTCTACCTTATCACGAGTATCAAACATAAGACAATTAAGAATTTCAGTTTTACTCCTAGAAATAGCCAAAGTCAGATTCATAAATCCATTAGATATAATTTTCCATCTTCCATGTTATAAAGAGGGATGATTATCTAATTGTTTTACCATTACTCAATATGAGACACGGTATTTTTAGCCTGCTATTGGAATTTCCTCACTAATTTTCCACCATCTACTGACAGATATTATTTTACCATTTTCCAGCTTTTTATTGTTTCCTTATTGCTTTCAAGCATCCACAAATTACCTTTTCCAAAAATTTTTAGAATTGTTTTATTATGCAGCACCCCACTTCCAATTTCTGTATCAGTCAACATATGCTACATAAAAAAATACCCTAACACCAAGAAAGTTAAAACACAAACATTTATTATTTTGTCATGAACTTTAGCTTGTGGTGGTTCTTTAACCCTGATCCAAGTCAGCTGAAGCTGAATGGCTAGGGCACCTCAATCATGTCTGTGGGAGTTGGGGCCTGGGATATCTGAGAAGACTAAGACCTCTTTCCTTCCTTGTTCAGACTTTAGAAAAGATTCCATCATTAAGGGAAGGCACATACCAGTGCAAAACAATGTTCAAATCCTGGTGTGTATAATATTTGCTATTTTCCATTGGAAAAATCAAATCAAAAGCCAATTCCTATTCAGGTAGTGGAGAATCAGACCCCATCTTTTAATGAAAAGAGAGTCGAAGTCATGTTGTAATCGGGATATGGATACAAAGAGGTGGGGACAAATCGGTAGTCACTACTGAAATAATCTAACAGAGTTGCAATAGTCAGAACATGTTAAATTGGGTCTTATTTGAACTTTATACACATGATAAGAGACCTTGCTGAGCAGCTAGTAAGTCAAATGTAGTGGGTTTCTTTTAGAGAATTTGCATGGACTAGGTACTTTGTAAAAGAACCCCTTTTGCAGGCCAGTGCAGTCTACTATCTCCATCACCTTCCAGAAACAGTGCAGTATATCTAGAACTTGAAGATGCTAACTTTTCCCTTCTCTCTCCTTTTCCCTGTCTTTCAGGTTTGTTTTATGACTCTCTAGAGCATTTTCTGTATTCACTGGCTTCAACAAAACACTAATATGCTTTACAAAAAAGAAAACAAACAAAAAAAGAAGTCCCCCTTGTTATGACAATAGAAACCACTTCTGCATGACACACATCTAACTACACATAAATAGGAAAGTATAAATATAAGTAGAATCAATTACGTTCTCTCGTTCAACAATTTGAGAGACACCTAAAGAAGTAAGACCTAAGTTAGATCAATGTCAGGTGGATAAACAAAGATTCACAAATTCCATCTACCTCACTTCTTGAATCTTTACTGATCAATATTTTCTATTTCTTTGATGTATACTCCAGTGATCTTTCCATAAATTTGCTCTCAATGTATGTATGCATGTTTGCATGATGAGACTGATTTGCAATGCCATTCTGAAGCTTATAATTAAGAATTTTGTCTAAGGAAGTGACTTGAGTTAGGATCCAGAGACAGGTATATCTAATTCCAATGCTTGTGCTCTTCCCATTGAATCATGCTGCCACACTAATCAGATAAAGGGTTATTAAACTTACTCTCCTCTCCTCTGGATTTCTCCTAGGCTTTTCTCCTGAGAAGGAGAGATGAAAACAGAATTATAGAAGACTGTTGTGGCAGAGAAATTGATCATAATATATGATAAGGAAATGATGGATCAGAATTTTTGATCTTGCTCTTACAAGATTTTTACTACCTACTCGTTTTTTTTTTTTAATTCTTTGATTTCTAGCAAACAGCCTGTCATAATATTTACTTTGGCTCTCTTTATACAGAGATTCTTCACATTTATTAAAGTTTCTTTTATTAGTATTCTTATGGTTTAAAGTTAAATACACACACACACACACACACACACACACACACGCATTCTTTTTTAAGTGGCTACATTCTGTGAAAGCCTAAGCAGCAAATGCACTAGGGAAGTTTGCTAAGAGAATTAAGTGTTAAATTCCATGATCATAGTATCTGGAAAGTTTCTTGGATATACTTTGTAAGGATATATGATCAAGAACCTGTTTCTAAAGTTACAAAAAAAGTCTTGATATTTTTAGAAAATATAACCCAGGATGGGGCATAATGTTTAACATATAGCTTTACTAGGCCATGAGTATTTCAATAAGATAAAATATCTTTCCCAATCTATTGACAAAATATGCAAAATTTCTTATGTAGTTCCTCATACAAAATAGGCATTTAACATTTTATTTCATTAATAAGAAGGTAGAGTCCTAAACATAGTAAGATAGTAACTAGCTCTGTCAATGAAAAAGCTTAAGTTCATGACACTCTCCTGTTATAATCTTTAGGGTCTTTGTCATACAGATAATTCTCTTCAGCATGAAGATATCATTGAATGAATATCCCTGTCATAGGATGATAGAAGTCAGTTCTTAACCCAGCCTCAACAACAAATTCCAGCATTCAGATTTCTATCCCTCATCCCAAACCACTTTTTAAGAGTATTACCTTACATTGCTTATTTATAATATACACAATTAGCATAATAAAAAATGTCATTAAGGCAAATAATAATGCAAAAAGCCAATCAGATTTTTCTCTGACCAACCCATGGTTCCATAGTAAACACTGAATACATACTATGTAGACAGAGAGTATCAGGATTATCTAGGGTAAAAATTATTATCCAAAATGGGGTATTGAACAAAGTGCACATGTTACTATTATGTTCTTAAAGAACAACAGCATTATTATCAGTGTCATCACGAATCTTGTTTCAGAAGTACTAGAAAATTAGTATCACCTTCCTTCTAATAAATCATTTTCTCTATATTTCCTACAAATTAAAATAAAATATTTCCTTTTCATAAACTTGATTCTTTATGGAGAAGTTCACTTCTATTATAAATAAACAAGATATATGACATAAATAATGCATTTAAGTAACACAGCTTAATACATGATGAAAGTATAGTTCCCAAACATAGAAAAATCTGAAAGAAATGAGGAAACAATTATTTGAAAATACTTGCACTTAAAAACATAAGTCAAGAGTCCAGAGAGTATAGATAAATATGAAGTTTATAATTTAATATTTGTATAACCAAACTTCAATATTTTGTATGATAATATATTTTTTTATGAATACTACTAGATTCTATTAGTAATTTCTATATCGACTTCCTGAGATTCCCTGTGAGGCAGGAATGAGTCCATTGTTAAACAACTTCATTCACTCAAATTAATGAACCTGCATTTCTCAGGACAATTGGTACACTGTCATGTGGCTTATTTAAAAATAATTGTAATAGTACTCAGTAGGTTTAGAAATAATTAAAATGGCTGTATTATTTCCATGTTACAATATAATGAGTTGTTAGGAGTGCCTAGAGGATTAGGGATTTATATTGAAAGACTTTGATTAGTTTTCCTGAAATTGAGAAAAAAAGGTACATGTATAAAAATTTAATATGCAGTTGAAACAAAAACAAGTTTAAGATGAGAAATTTTTAATATAGAGCATATTATACATCTTCAATAAAATTATTGGATACTGTGAAAATCAAAGATCTTATTTTACTAAATTACAAAGAAAAACTTTCCCAAATTGTTTTGTATATGAAATAAATGTATGAAAAATGAATTTGAGTCAGTTGATAACCTAATAAAGTCATTTTGATTTTGATATAGTTCTTTCATACACCCGAGCAAAATAAAAGATTTTATAGAGTATTCCATAAAGTGTGATAAACCTAATATGATCTCTTTTTAAATAGTTAATGATAGATTTCATAAATGCAGATATATAAATCCATTATATGCTGACCTTCTCCAGGATTCAGAAATTGCCCAATATATTGTATAGCACATTGCAGAAGACATGTAACAGATAATTATTGCAAGCACTATGATGAGGGAAAGCATACAGGATACAGGAACATTTTGCAAGGGTATGTTTCTGAGGTATGAGGTGAGATAAGGGTATCAGTGAAGCCACTGATTTAATTTCAGATTTAATTTAGCACTAATTCTGACAATATTTATTTTGAAATAATGTCAAACTTCTAGAAGACCAGCAAAGGTAGCACAGATTCAAATATCCTTCACTCAGTTTCCCCTAGTGCTAAAATCGTACATGACCATGGTATAACAAGCAAAATGAAGAAATTAATACTGGCACAATCCTATCAACTAAAGTACTTACTTTATTACCTTTATTACTTTTATTGTTTTTATTGCATGTATGTATTTTTTGATGTGTGGTAGAACACAACATAAGATCTAGCCTCTTAGCAAATTTTCAGTATATAATACTGTATTATTGGCTATAAACACTGTACTATCAGATTTTCAGAACTTATTTATTTTACATAGCTAATTTCTTCTTGAGTATTCAATCTAGGATCCCATATTGCATTTAGTCATCATGTCTCCTTAATTTTCTTAAATCTGTGAAAGTTACTCAGTCTTTTCTTGCATTTCATGACCAGCACACTTTTTTAAAAATGTTTATTTATTAAATAGAGAGAGAGAGAGCAAGGTAGTGTCATACAGAGGAAAACAGAGGATCCAAAGCAGGCTCCACGCTGTGAGCACAAAGCCTGATGCTGAGCTTGAACTCATGACCCTGAAAACATAACCTGCCCTGAAATCATGAGTTAGCCACTTAACCGACTGAGCCACCCAGGTGCCCCAACACCAGGACACTTTTGAAGAATACTGATCAGGTATATTTTAGAATGGCTCTCAAATTGAGTTTCTTTGATACTTTTTTGTGATTATACTGAAATTATGGATTTTGGGGGAAATACCAGTGATGTGATATACCTTTCTCACGACACATATCTAGGCATGCATGATACTAATATGTCTTATTACAAGTGATGTTCATCTTGATCACCTAATTAAGACAGTCTACCAAGCTACTGAAGTGTAAATTTACCATTTACCCCTTTCTATACCCTTTTCATCAGAGGCAACCCACTACATCAAAACCACACTCAAAAAGAAGAGACTTGAGCTCAATCTCATGGCAAGGAACATCAAAGAATATTTGGGTGTCTGTTATAAGACCACCATAGTAATTCATAAATAGTTGGGAGGGGATACTTTAGGTTATGCACATATCATCTTTAAGCTTTCACCCAGTAATTTTAACAATCATCAGTGGATCTTCCCTATAGTAACTATTACATTAGTTTTACAATGTTTATCTTTCGATTTCTCTCCTTAGTTGGACATTCCTTTATTGGAAAGGTTCTGTAAGGAAAACTAGTCCTTTAATCACAATTTACCTATACATTTAATCATTCTTAATCAGCATCAGTATAGGATCATGGATATTTATTTTATTTGGGGGGTTACAATGACTAGTATTCTTTGAAAATCTTCTTAAATATGTTTCTATCATATCATTTCTATTATTCATTTGGCAATAAGAATTGGTTATAATCCATTAGTATTTTTGAAGATACTTTTTATATATGCCTTATATTAGCTTATTTCTGCTATTATCCAGTTAGTAACAGATATTAAAACAAAATTGTAATTATTTTCTTTTAAAATCTACCATATATATATATATATATATATATATATATATATATATATAAAATTTCCACTGCTCATTGCATTGTAGTTTATATGTATAATAAAAATATTTAAAAAACAGCATTAACCCAATAATCAAGTATCAGTCATGTTATTTCTTTAAAAATTTTCAAATAGTGGGTCACCTGGGTGGCTCAGTCGGTTAAGCATCTGACTTTGGCTCAGGTCATGATCTCACGGTTTGTGAGTTCGAGCCCTGCATCAGGCTCTGTGCTGTCAGTTCAGAGACTGCAGTTTGCTTCGGATTCTGTGTCTCCCTCTCTCTCTGCCCCTCCCCCACTCTTGCTCTGTCTCTGTCTCTCAAAAAATGAATAAATGTTAAAAAATTAAATTCCAATGGAATAGAATAGAAACCCAGAACTAGACCCACAAACATATGGCCAACTAATCTTTGACAAAGCAGGAAAGAACTTCCAATGGAAAAAAGACAGTCTCTTTAACAAATGGTGCTGGGAGAACTGGACAGCAACATGCAGAAGGTTGAAACTAGACCACTTTCTCACACCATTCACAAAAAAAACTCAAAATGGATAAAGGACCTGAATGTGAGACAGGAAACCATCAAAACCCTAGAGGAGAGGGGTGCCTGGGTGGCGCAGTCGGTTAAGCGTCCAACTTCAGCCAGGTCACGATTACGCGGTCCGGGAGTTCGAGCCCCACGTCGGGCTCTGGGCTGATGGCTCAGAGCCTGGAGCCTGTTTCCGATTCTGTGTCTCCCTCTCTCTCTGCCCCTCCCCCGTTCATGCTCTGTCTCTCTCTGTCCCAAAAATAAATAAACGTTGAAAAAAAAATTAAAAAAAAAAAAAAAACCTAGAGGAGAAAGGAAAAGACCTCTCTGACCTCAGCTGTAGCAATATCTTACTCGACACATCCCCAAAGGCAAGGGAATTAAGAGCAAAAATGTATTACTGGGACCTTATGAAGATAAAAAGCTTCTGCACAGCCAAGGAAATAACCAACAAAACTAAAAGGCAACCAACGGAATGGGAAAAGATATTTGCAAATGACATATCGGACAAGGGCTAGTATCCAAAATCTATAAAGAGCTCACCAAACTCCACACCCGAAAAACAAATAACCCAGTGAAGAAATGGGCAGAAAACATGAATAGACACTTCTCTAAAGAAGACATCCGGATGGCCAACAGGCACATGAAAAGATGCTCAACGTCGCTCCTCATCAGGGAAATACAAATCAAAACCACACTCAGATATCACCTCACGCCAGTCAGAGTGGCCAAAATGAACAAATCCGGAGACTATAGATGCTGGAGAGGATGTGGAGAAACGGGAACCCTCTTGCACTGTTGGTGGGAATGCAAATTGGTACAGCCGCTCTGGAAAGCAGTGTGGAGGTTCCTCAGAAAAAAAAAAAAATAGACCTACCCTATGACCCAGCAATAGCACTGCTAGGAATTTACCCAAGGGATACAGCAGTACTGATGCATAGGGGCACTTGTACCCCAATGTTTATAGCAGCACTCTCAACAATAGCCAAATTATGGAAAGAGCCTAAATGTCCATCAACTGATGAATGGATAAAGAAATTGTGGTTTATATACACAATGGAGTACTACATGGCAATGAGAAAGAATGAAATATGGCCCTTTGTAGCAACGTGGATGGAACTGGAGAGTGTGATGTTAAGTGAAATAAGCCATACAGAGAAAGACAGATACCATATGTTTTGACTCTTATGTTGGTCCTGAGAAAAATAAAGAGGTTAGAGTGGGAGAGAACCAAAGCATAAGAGACTCTTAAAAACTGAGAACAAACTGAGGGTTGAGGTGGGGTGGGAGGGAGGGGAGGGTGGGTGATGGGTATTGAGGAGGGCACTTTTTGGGATGAGCACTGGGTGTTGTACGAAAACCAATTTGACAATAAATTTCATATATTGAAAAAAATTTAAATAAATAAATAAATAAATAAATAAAATATTAAAAATATTTTTTCAAATAATTTTCTTTTTTTTCAAAATTTCAATAACAGAAATTTAAACAAAATAATATAACAGTCTTGATCACTTATTGATCCAATTAAGTGGGAAATTCTTCTACTTAAAATAAATTTTGATATTTTCTTATTTACATTATATTTCTATTTTTAACTTGCTGTTTTGTCTAGCATATTAAATTAACACAATCCTGAGACAACATGGAATGTTAAATGAATGCAAGTTGGCAAAAGCTACATAATCATCCAAAAATAAGGAGAATGTGAATTGAAATGCAGAATGACATCCACTTTCAGAGCTTTCTCTCCTCCAGTTCCTCCTAGAACTTTTTAGCTTCAATTCCCAGAATCATAGTGGAGACAGACAAGCCCAAAGGGAACCAATGATATTCCCCTTTTCCATAATTCTACAAAATGTCATATCTAACAATTAAAAATATAAGATTTGGAACATATTATAAAAAGTAGAAGATGTTTGCATTTCAAAATAACCTATCAAATATGTATTTCCCTAATAAGCAAGATAATTTCTTTATATTTATGGACTAAACTAACTTCTGACAGAGAAGCTCACAGAAGATATCATTTTATAGAGTTCATATTATCAACCACAATGAGAATTTGAACTGAATTGTGCATTGTTTATATATAATTGTTCTAGCCTATAATAGTGCATTTGAATTGCTGTCAAAAATTACAATGAACATGCATTTTGTTCCTGTTTCTGACAAGTTATCTGTTGAAAAGCCCTTCTAAAGTTTGGAATATGTGTGACCTGAGTATTACACTTTTTTTGTCTTAGATTTTTTGGTCTGTTGTCATTCTATACGAAACATAAACATCTACTCTGAATCCAGTGTGCACAGAAAAGCCCTCTGATCTCTATAGCTGGAGAGACCAAGCCAAGTGGGTGCTTAAAGTTTATCAGTTTAAATGTCAATTAAGTTAAGGGGGAAACATAAATGCCTTTGGTAAGATGTACTTGATTTGAAAGTGATCTGTTCTTACATAAACATACATAAATAAATTTCTCTCCTTTGTCTATAATTTGGTCAAAATACTGACCATTATATTTTTTGTAATATTTTTACTACAACTTTACATGAATAATCTAGTAACACATCTATCAAATACAAAATTCAAAAACATAAATAAAAATATGAAACAAATACTTTACTTGAAAGATCAACCATTTTAAGATTTATTTGAAATTTAATTGGAAATTTAGCTATGGATCATATTTTATCAATAAAAATGTATATGCCTTAAGAAGTAGAAATGTATTGTCTTAAGAATATTTGTATTACTATGACAAAAAAGACAAAAGAAAGAAAGAAAGAAAGAAAGAAAGAAAGAAAGAAAGAAAGAAAGAAAGAGTGAGCAAGTCCCTCAAAAATGGGAAAACATGAAAAGCCCACTTTTCCACCATTTTAGATGGCATAGCTTGTATGCCAAGTGGTAAATAATTTAAATCCTTCTGAAATAACTTAAATCTATAGCTTTTTAAACTGTGTTCCAATCATATACTCCTAGAGAACTAGTGAAATCTATGGGATCCCTCTCCAAGGAAAAGAAAATGTTCTTACCCATGTATGCATGCACAAAAATATGTGTACCATATTACAGACTAGTTCACCCTTTTAAGTCCACACATGGATCCACGGATTTTGTCTTCCACATTATGGCATTTTATTGTAAAGGAAAAAACAAAACAAAACAAAACAAAGTGAAGAAGATATGAAAGTAGAAAAAAGTAATGTTTTGACACTGTGTATGTAATACCATATCCACCATACCTGATTATATGAGCTAAGGTTTGGAACCAATAAAATCAGTCCTCCTTTTAACAAAGTTTATACTAAATATTATGCTTTGGAAATAAAAAAAAACAATGTGGAAGGAAATCAACAGCACACTATTTTAGGAATAGTCTCACATTCTCTGGATACTTCATTGAGACAATGATGTGAAAACAAACTACAGTCTTAAAATCATATGGAAACAAATTATATAAAATGAAATGATATAGAGAAAGGTGAACCCTCTCACACTGTTGATGGAAATGAAAACTGGTGTAGCCACCCTGGAAAACAGTATGGAGTTTCCTCAAAAAGTTAAAAACAGAACTACCCTATGATCCAGCATGAACTAACAGGTATTTACCCAAAGAATACAAAAGTACTGATTCAAAGTGGCACATGCACCCCAATGTTTATAGCAGCATTATCAATAATAGCCAAATTATAGAAAAATCCCAAATATCCATTGACTAGTGAATGGATATGTAATATTATTTATCCATAAACAAAAGAAGAAAATCTTGCCATTTTGCAATGATTTGGATGGAACTAGAGGGTATTATGCTAAGTGAAATAAGTCAGAGAAAGACAAATACCATACGTGGAATTTAAGAAATAAAACAGATGAACATGGGGGCAGGGAAGAGAGAGAGGCAAACCATAAAACAGACATTTAACTATAGAGAACAAACTAAGGGTTGCTGGATGGGAGGTGGATGGGGGTAAAAGGGTGATGGCTTTAAGGAAGGTACTTGTGATAAGGACTGGGTATTGGGAAAAGTTTTCAATTAGCAATAATCGCGCCTCGGATAAACCTCATTGGCTACGATACTGCCACTGCGCAAAGCTAGGACTGGGTATTGTATGTAAGTGATGACTGACTGAATTCTACACCTGAAACTATTACACTGCACATTAAAACTTGAAAAAAAAAGGAAAGATTCAGTTTACTGAAAAATTCTCACCGAAACTAAAAGAAAATAGTGAACACTACAGTCACGAACACGAGCACAGCAAAATCTTAATTATTCTCAAATTGATTAATTGTCAGTGTTATTTATCCTATATATATCTTTTGATGATCCCAGTGTTTTGTGTCAGTAAAGGTGTGTGACCTATGTACAGTATGTTTGATATTTTCACATTAAAAAAAACAAATATAACAAAATACACAAATGACACCATAATAAGACTTTCTCATTCATCACAAGCAAAATTTGAATTTTATCAATCCTGTACTAAATCATACTATTCAGTGGGGCACCTGGGTGGCTCAGTTGGTTGAGCATCCACTCTTGATTTCAGCTCAAGTCATGATCCCAGGGTCATGAGATTGAGCCCCACATTAGACTCCATTCATATTCTCTCTCTCTCTCTCTCTCTCTCCCTCTCCCTCCCTCCCTCCCTCCCTCCCTCCCTCTATCCCTCTCCCCTTCTCATGCTCTTTCTCTCAAAACAAATGTATATAAAGGAACATATTAATATAGAAACAAAATTAAGTATGGCTAAAAACAAAATTACAGTGTATCCACAGAAATAAGGAAAAGGTAAAGAAACACAAAATATCACCAGCATTAAAACATTAAAAAAATAGTATGTTAAGAAAATTCTCATGTATAAGAGTTCAACTTCAGATGTTTCCAGTATGTATTTTAGTTTGATTCTCAGAATTATAGTGATGTGTAAAGATAAATATGAAAATAATTTACTGTTGTCTCATTCAGAGAAATATACAAACAAAACCTTTAGCTCTATAATTTAAACAATTCTAGCTATGCATTTCTTATTTTAATCTTCCTACAGATTTAAAAATATTTTTTTCTGTTTAGACACACTATTTACTGGTCTCTCCAGGCCTATTCCTAGCTACTCTGCTGAAACTTAAACTGACATTTAAAAAGTAATAGCATTTTGGAAAACTGTTTTAATATTTATTTCTGTTTTATTCCCTCCTCATACAGGTAGTAACCATTACTTTGTATATTCTTTCTCTACAAACAGAACAAACCTATCACTGTTGAGAGGCCACCAAAGCTAAACCCTGATGAAACAACACCCTGATTTTGTTCTAGTACTGGCCAATTAGCAAAAATCACCAAATGACCATTTTATTAAAAAAAAAATTTGTCAAATGAAAATTTCTTAAATGATTCTCCAAATGAACTTTCACTAAATTACTGTATTTTTTCTCCAAAGTCAGATTTACCATAGCTGTAGCTGTTCTGTGAGGACTGTTAGTCCAGCTGGTTTAATTCTCAGTTTTGTGTGTTTTCCATATTGGAACACTTCAAGTTGAAATGTGAGTAGTGGACTGCTCTCTCTCTCTTCCTCTCTATTTATTTTGCATATTTTTTCTTTCATTTTACTGATATAATTGATGTACAGAATTGTGTAAGTTTAAGGGTACAATGTAATGGTTAGATACATTAATATAGATTATTATAATAGAATAGTTAACATACTCTTCACGTAACATGGTTACCATTTTGTTGTTATTATGATGAGAACACTTAAAATCTACTCTTATGCAACTTTAAGGTACACAATAATATCGGTTTTATTAATTAGAGTTACTATGCTGCAGATGAGATCCCTGGAACTTATTCCTCAAATAACAGGATGTTTGTACCCTTTGGGCAACATGTTCTTACTTTTTTCTTCATTTCCACACTGCTGGTGACCACTGTTCCATTCTGTGCTTCTATGAGTTCAGCTTTTTAGCTTCAACATATAAGTGAGATCCCACAGTATTTGTCTTCTATATCTGACTTACTTCACTTAGTATGATGCCACAAGGTCCAAACATGTTATCAAAAATGGCAGGAATTTCTTCCTTTTATTAGCTGAATAATATCTGTATCTATATATACATATAGATATAGATACATACATATATACATATATATAATTTCTGGGTAAGTATGTATGTATGTGAGATATATATATATATACACATTTGTCAATGGACACTTGATTGTTTCCATGTCTTAATGTAAAAAATGCTGTAGTGGCCGTGGAAATGCAGATATCACTTCCAGATCCTGATTTAATTTCCTTTGGCTACATATCCAGAAGTAGAATTACTAGATCATATGGTAGTTCCATTTTGAATTTTTGAGGAGCTTCTACACTGTTTTCCTTAGTGGTAGTACCAACTTACACCCCTACCAACAATGTACAAGTGTTCCCTTTTCACCACATCCTCACCAGCATTTGCTATTTCTCACCTTTTGATAATTCCATTCTAACAAATGTAAGGTGATATATCATGGGTTTGATTTGCATTTTCCTGATGATTAGTGATGCTGAGAACATTTTCATGTACTTGTTGGTCATTTGTTCATCTTTATTGGAAAAAAATCAATCAGGTATTTTGCCCATTTTTAACCATATATACATGATTATTAAAGAGACTATCGTTTTCCTATTAAGTATTCTTGGCTCCTTTGTCAAATGTTAGGTGACATATGTGGGTTTATTTCTGGGCTCTCTATTCTGTCCCATTGATCTATGTGTTTGTTTTTATGAGAGTACCATACTGATCTGATTACTATAGCTTTGTAGTATAGTTTGAAATCAGGAGGGGTAATGCTTCCTGTACTTTGTTCTTTCTCATTGCTTTGGCTATTTAGAGTCTTTTGTGGTTTCATATAAGTAGTAGAATTGTATTTTTTTCTATTTCCATGCAAAATGTCATTGAGATATTGATAGGGATTGAATCTAACCTATAAGTAACTTTGGGTAGTATGGACATTTTAACAAAGTAACTCTTACAATCTATGAACATTAGATATTTATTTGCATCTTATTCCATTTTTTAAAATCAACACTGTCTTATAGTTTTTGGTGCATAAAGCTTTCACTTACTTCATTAAATTTATTCCTAAGTATTTTATTGTTTTTGATGTTCTTGTTTTGATGTGTTTTGATGTGCATAAAGGAGATTGTCTTCTTGTTAGTGTGTAGAAACACAACTGATTTTTGTATATTGATTTTGTGTAATGCAACTTCACTGAATTTGTTGATTAGTTCTAACAGTTTTTGGTTGTCTTTAGGATTTTCTATGTACAAAATCATGTCATCAGAAAACAGACAATTTTATTTCTTTATTTCCAAGGTGGACACATTTTTTCCTTTGTCTTGCCTAGTTGCTCTGGTTAGGACTTATAGTACTATATTGAATAATGGGGGTGATAGTGAGCACATTTGTCTTTTTCCTGATCTTAGAAGGAAAACTTTCAATCTTTCACCATTGAGTATTATATTAGTTATGGGCTTAGCATATATGCCCTTTATTATGTTGAGGTCTATTCCTTCTATATTGACTTTGTTGAGCATTTTTATCACCAAAGGATGTTGAATTTTATACAATGTCTTTTCTGCATCTATTTATATTATTATATTTTATTCTATTACTATGATATGTCACACTTATTGATTTAAAAGACATACTTTGGGGGGCACCTGGGTGGCTAAGTTGGTTAAGCGTCCAACTTCAGCTCAGGTCATGATCTCACAGTTTGTGAGTTCGAGCCCCACGTTGTGCTCTGTGTGACAGCTCAGAGCCTGGAGCCTGCTTCAGATTGTGTCTCCCTCTCTCTCTGCCCCTCCTCCACTCGCGTTTTGTCTCTCTGTCTCAAAAATAAAATAAAACCATTAAAAATTAAAAAAAAAAGATACACTTGATCATGGTGTAATGTGCTGCTGAATTTAGTTTGCTAGTATTTTGTTAAGAATTGTTTAACTGTATTCATCAGAGATATTGGCCTATACTTTTATTTTCTTGTAATTTCCTTATATGCTTTTGGTATTAGAGTAATACTACACTCATGAAATTAATTTGGGAGTGTACTCTCTCTTGAATTTTTTGGAAGAATTGAGAAATATTGGCATTAATATTTCTTTAAATGTTTGCTAGAATTCATTTGTGAAGCCACCTGGTCCTGGGATTGCTTTTTTGTTGGGAGGTCTTTGATTACTGCTTAAATCTTCTTATTTGTTTTTAAACTATTCATATTTTCTAATTCTTCATGATTCAGCCTTAGTAAACCGTATGTTTCTAGGAATATATCCACTTCTAGGTTGTCCAATTTGATTGTGTCTATTTATTCATAGTTGTCTCTTATAATCCTTTACATTTTTGTAATATCAGTTGTAAAACGTTGAACTTGAACTATAGTTTAAATCAAATGGGCCTAATAAATTTAACAGACATATATAGAATATTCCATCCAATAGCAGAATATACATTCTTCTCAAACACACAAGAAATATTTTCCAGAATTGAACACTTGTTAAGGTCCCAAAACATATCTTAGAATATTTGAAAACCGTGGGGTGCCTGGGTGGCTCAGTCAGTTAAGCGTCTGACTTTGGCTCAGGTCATGATCTCACGGGTTCATGAGTTTGAGCCCCATATCGGGCTCTGTGCTGACAGCTCAGAGCCTGGACCCTGCTTTGAAATCTGTGCCTCTCTCTCTCTCTCTGCCCCTCCCCTGCTCACACTCTGTCACTCTCTGTCTCTCAAAAAATAAATGTTTTTATTTTAAAGAATATTTGAAAAGACTGAAATCATATCAAGTATCTTTTCTGACCACTATGATATGAAAGTAGAAATCAGTAATGGGAGGAAATCTGGAAAATTCACAAATGTGTACAAACTGAACAACACATCCATGAGCCACCAGTGAGTCAAGGAAGAAATAAAAGTGGACATCAAAATTAATTTGGGGGGCACCAGGGTGGCCCTTGATTTCAGCTCAGGTCACAATGCCAGGGTTGTGGCACTGACCTCCGCTTAAGATTCTCTCTCTCCCCCTCTGCCCCTCTCCCCTGTTCACATGAGCTCTCTCTCTAAAATAAAAAATTAGAAAAAATATATTTTGAAACAAGTTAAAATGGAAATGTAACCGATGAAAACTTATGGGATGCAGCAAAGCAGTTCTAAAAGGAAAGATTATAGCACTAAATGCCTAGATTTAAAAAAAAAGCTCAAATAATAACTCTAATTTTACATCTTAAGAAACTAGAAAAAGATAAACAACTAAGACTAATGTTAGCAGAAAGGAGAAAATAAAGGCAAAGGCACAAATAAATAAAATAGACAACAGAAAAAACAATGAAAGAGATCAATGAAACAAAGACTTCCTAAGAAAAAAAGAGAGTACTCAAATAAAATTATAAATGAAATAAGAGACATTACAATTGTTTCTGCTCTCTTATGCTCTGCTTATACTTGCCTTTGTACCTATCCCTGCTATTCTCCAGCATCTCCCCATCCCCACCGTTTCTCCTGCTCCATCCTTCTGCTCCTGCCTCCAAGCTTTAATGGATTGACCAAGAACTGGATTAGATTAGAAAAAACTCATTTAAAACGTGAGTAGCCTTTCAAAGCAGAAAACATTTGGCATGAACCTTTCTGAAAGACTCTTTCATTTCCTTTCCTCATAGAATCAGAGGCTGCATAAATATGACATTAATTCTCCAAATGTAGGCATCAATTGCTATTAGAAAGAAATGTTACCCTACATCTTGGGGAGTGAGATCCACTTGTTACACTTTGGAAGCAGTGGGAATATCATACCTCTTGAATACTTAAGAAAACTTTCTAAGGTATTGCCTTAATAAAGGCATAGAATGAAACATCCAATAAATCCTGAGTACCAGCATGATCATATTGCCTGCTAGATAGCTTTTCTAAGCCACCTGGCTGCTTTCTGCACAAACTTTTCATTCAGCAAGAGAATATCCTTAGCTATTCTTGTGTAGAAACACAAATTTAATGTGTATGCCAACATAAGATTCATTGAAAATTTACTATTAGTAAAAATTTAAACACATTAAGTATTCTCAAATACATGTTTTACTTCATGGGTCTTCCATAATACCTAATTATGAAGATTACTATATATACCCTAGCTTAGGATAAAATGGATAAATATTGTTCTTCAAACACCTCCCCTATCAGAATCCAAATAAATAATTGTAAGTCTCAACTAAAATATGTTAGTGTTCTTTGACATTTGATAGAATAGTGCCAACAAGAATCCAGTATGAACAAAACATCAAAATTTTAGTAAAAGACACGATCCAGCCTATATTTGCTGACCCCACCTTACTCATATCATCCTAATTCCAGCCATAAGTGACACTACTAAACCCATCACAAATAATATATAGATAATAACAGTGTATTCATCACTAAACTATTGTTTATGAAAGGCATAATCTACTAAAGTCCATTTGGAATACAAAAAAGTATCAAAAGCATTATGTATTGTTATTCTTGTTATTCTTTTTATTACTTTCTAAATCCTGCCTATCTTTGCCCATCCTCAATCTGACATATTTGGAGTTCTCAAAATTTCTTCTGTGGATATCATCTATGAAAGCAATATATACTTTGAGTAGTTATACTTGTATTAAGCACCAAACCCTGTATTTATTAAAATGAAAATGTCTCAATAAATAATTGTTGAATAAGTAAATGAGAATGTGAAATATTGTTTTGATGGCAATACATAGTCTACCAATCCCTTAAGTCATTCTGACTCCATAAGTCAGAATCAATTGCTGGCAGACAAATTTCTATGGCTCTCTTGTGTTTCTGTATGTCTTCCAAGCAGAGACATTTTGATAACTCTTATTCCAAGCTATATTTTCAAAGATGCTTGCATATCATGCATGTTTAGAAAACAAATACAGTGTCTTCTTCTAAAGCAAAAGAGATTTGTTTGTTGACCAGAGCAACCAAAATCCAAGCAGATTTTCTTGCAGCCATTTTAAAGGGTTAGGTTATTCTTAGCTCTAAGTAATGCAAATTCACTGTTTGCACAGCATCCACTGAGTCACTCTGTATCACTCTGTGGGAATTAGAGGTAAGTAGAACCAAAGCAAACATGAAACACATGCTGATTGCTGTTGTGAATAACAAGTCATTCGTTTCTGACCCAGAAATCTCATATCTTCTGCCAGCATTCATGAAACCATAGCAGCCTAAGTTAATAGTTTTTCAGCAGGGTAACATCTCAGATCTTTCAAGGTTCTTGACCTCTAGTAAGCACCTTGTGTAATAAATCATGAAGAATATGAATGAAAAAGATGGTTACTTTGATCCATGGGACCACTGAAACATGAATATATATTTTTAAATTTAGTGACATTTGGAATTTCAGCTTAGGGGGATATATATGTTCATTTATTCATGCAATCTATTTTTTAACATATTGTAAGCCACATATCTTTCTAGGCTCTCAGGGAAATTATATTACTCAGGATAGGTACAAATGAGCTGTGTTAAACAAATTAACACCAAAATATCAGTGACTAACAAACAAAAGTAATATATACCTTATTCTACATGTTTACTTAGGAACCTAGATTACTGAACGCTCTGTTATCTCAACACATGTCTCCCATGGTGGTTGTTTCAGAGAAGGTGGGGGTGGGGTGGTGGTATTTGCTGGTCTGGCCCATAAGTGAAAAATGTCACTTAGCTATCTTTGCCCAGAAATAATCACATGGCTGCATTTTAAACATGAGAGCTAAAATCTTTTGTGTGTCCAGGAAGGAAAATATAGACTAAACTTTGGTGTACCCATAGCATTGTGCCATATTTAGAAGAGAAAGAAGATATGTTTCTTTCCTTCAATATTATAATAGTCTTAATGAGGAAGAAAGAGTAAGAAATAAGACAGGTCATTATAATACACAATAGTAAGTTCTGTAATACCTGTACTCACTAAAAGTGTGTAACTTTTAGTGTGTGTGTGTGTGTGTGTGTGTGTGTGTGTGTGTGTGTTTAGAGATATCTTCTTAAAATAAGAGACATCTAAGTTAAGACACAAGATTACCAGGCATTAGCCAAGAGTAGCAGAGAGTAGAAGATTAGCCTATATAAATAATACATTTAATTGTTCTAGTATCTCATGCAGTTGGCCAGAAATACTTGGCCTTAATATCTACTATTTCCATCCTCTAATAGAAACAGACATACATATCATACAATACAAATCCCATATTAAAAGTAGTTTTCATTTGTCTCTCTCTCTCTCTCTCTCTCTCTCTCTCTCTTAGAAACACATGAAAATCACAGAACAATTTGAGTATTTTCAAGTTGGCTGGCATAATTTTGATCTACAACAGCTCATTTGCCATTATTCCTAAGATATACTTTTTCCAAGTTTGAAGAACAACTTCCTTTCAGAATTTATGTCAATATTTATTAATAACAAGCTCAACTGTAAAGCTAAATCCAGCATTTATAAAAGGAGACCAGGGGCGCCTGGGTGGCTCAGTCAGTGATTTCAGCTCAGGTCATGATCTCAGGGTTCCTGAGATGGAGCTCTGTGTCAGGCTCTGCACTGACAGTGTGAAGCCTGCTTGGAATTCTCTCTCTCCCTCCCTCTCTATCTCTCTCTCTCATTCTCTCAAAATAGATGATAGATAGATAGATAGATAGATAGATAGATAGATAGATAGATAGATAAAGTTTAAAATAACTAAATAAAAGGAGATCATATCTCTGTATAGATAGTGGTGGGGTTCTAACCATAGCTGCCATGGGTAAACGGGATTGCCTCTGAACATGAAACTTCCAACTCAGTCCTGAGACAGCCCATTTCTGGAGGTTTGAGAAATTAAAACTCTAACAATAAAGTTCTGAAGTTTAGCTCAGGACTCAGTGACACTGGAGCTTCTCGATCTTTTCCTTATTTGAGTGGTTTTTAGCACAGAGTATCTGAGGATAAAGAAGTATGATAATAAGTTAAAGTTTTTATCATTTAAAAAGTTAAACATAAGTCAAAACTTGATCTGAAGCTAGAACCAATTTAAATATTAATGTTAAATCATTACCACAAATTTTTGATGTGACCTTATTTAAGTGTTAAAGTCATTTGAAACGAAAATGCCATTTTTACAAAATAATTTAGAAAACAGTCAGTAGTTTTGTGTCAGTTTAAAGGAGAAATATATATATATATATATTTATATATATACACTTTTATAAAAGAGAATTATGTTTAGAGGTAATTTTAAAATAATCTTCTTTTAGCCTGCCTATCCCAGTTTCCATGGTATCTACTGGGGCAAAGTGACATGCCAATTCAAAATTGACTTCTAAAAGGCTAAATAAAGAAATGTTCCAAATGAACAATGAGAATTGCTTAGTAAATTATAATTGCTAATGACATTGAACAAACAGGTTAATTGACGTTGGGAATTTGAGACATTTTGTGTGTCATTTTCTGATAAAGGTGATAATATTCCTCATTTTTTCCTTAACAGTATTCACTACCCTGCCATATGGGAGGCAATTTTCCTAGTCTGAATCTCTCCTTCTGTGCAATGAGCTCATTTTCATATCAGATAATTCTAAATGAAATGAGAGGTCCGTGCCAGACAGTAATGAAACGAAGATCTACTGCTCCTGCAGGAGAGAAAAAGAGGGTAGGAACATTCTTTGCTTTTGGATTTATTCCTAGTGTTAAGCACAGGCTGCTTTTTTGATACCAAAACACCCAAATGGATGACAACAGTCTCCAAAGTTAGTTATAATTTGGGGTCTCCTCTTGCCCCAATCTGTTTCTCTTCTACTCTTCCCTGTTTCTAATAACAGCCTAATTCTTTCGGGTAGGCTTCCTTTAGGCCAGTGGGTAATTGCCCACGCCACAAAACAGTCACTGCCACAGCCAACTCCATTTTTTTTTTTATAACACTGTGTCAATCATCGCTAGATCCTACTGGTTTTACCTACAAATATATTTCAAATATAGTTCTCTTCACCCCTGCACTCTAATATATCACTTAGATTATTGCCTTAATACATCTTAAACAGGGCTGGACTTCCGTCTTATCAATTGGGAGCGTAGTTTTAATGTGTATCTGTCAATATCAGTTGGCGTCCAAAACTCTTTAGGAATTTCTTCTCCATTTAAGAAAACATAGATAATCTACAGCCTGATTTACAAGGTCCAGAATCATTTGCTTTTAATCTGCCATGCTAAGTTTGCCCCTTTGATTAGTTATTGAACACTCTTTTCCTTTTTCTTTGCCTAATTTTTATGAAACCAAATGTTAAGTTTCCCAGATCTTCACTAGCCCTCTTCGTTTATTATAATTTTCTCTTAGAATCCCATTTTAATGTAGTATTAATAATTGATAATTATGAATTTGGTTTTATGTTTATTAAATATATTATCCCTACTAGTTTATGAGGCATATGTGGTCAGAGATAACAATTAATACCTTATATCAGTAATATATTCTAGAAACAAACAAAAAAAACTATTGAATAAATTAGCAAGCATTTTGTTTTTGTATTTGCATTATACAACTGCTTAAGATAAAGAAGGCTGTCTGCCCAAAAAATGACTTTATACCTAAGTTTTCTATTTAAGTTCAATATCTCTATTACCTTAAGGAACAGACTTTTCTGAGCACTTCAAAGAATTTCCTACACTGTTTTATCAGAAACTATTCATCTTCAATGTTTTTTGAATAGGCAACACATTTACATGGTTCCTAATATTTTATTTGGCACAGTAAATAGTCCCTCACTCATGCCAGGTCCCCAGTCACTCAGTTCTCCTCTCAGGAGAGAACTTATCTTACTGGTTTCTGGCAGTTGTATCACAGATATCTGATGAATTTACATGCGAATACTTTTGTAATACACCATTCTTCCTTTTTATTAATGTTAGCACATACATCTTTATTCTGTAACTTGATAATTTATATAGGTGGTTCTAGCATATACATGTATATTTAATTTTAACTTTCTATTTTGCTAAAGTTCAAACATATACATAGTAGGGAGAAAGGATAATGGACTTCCAAGTAATCATTAACCAGTTCAACATGTATTCACACAGCACCTTTTGCCCTTTTGTTGTTGTTTTACCTGACCCCCCTTCACTTGTGTTATTTTGCTGGAGTATTTAAAGTAAATCCAGGCATCATAATATTTTACTTATCTTTATGTTTATAAATATTTTTGTATTCACAAAATTTTGTATGTACAAAAATTGGGGCATTCTTCGTGACTTTTTATTTTTATAGAATGCCAAAATTAAAGAGAAGTTTCAAAAAGAGTACAGTCTTTTTTATATTTTAAAATATGGAAAGTAATGATAATTGCTGATAGTAAATGAACACTTGGCATTTTCCAGTCAGGGCACTAAATGTTATCTATTTATTATGTTACTTATCAATTAATGTAAATAATTCAGGAATCTGAATGTAAAAACTAGAGTTGTATTATTGACTCTTTAATTAGCTGTTACAACTGAATTTCTCTACATTATAATGTCATCATATGTAAAATTGTAATAAACCCTTATCTACAGACTGGCCAAACTCATGTTACCCTTGAGTGAACAGCTTTGTGTGGGAATGCAAGGGAAACTTATAGAGATTAGTAAAAATTCCTATAAATCAATGCAATGGCTGATGAAAATCGCTAAACCCTTGTGTATAAATTTAGATTACACTACCTATATCAGTCACATCATTGTAGTGTTCTGAGGTCTAAATCAGGTAATACACAGGAATGCACTTTGTAATTTCAAAATGATTAATATATTTAATTATGCCATCTTATATATACCCCTATGCATGCTGAGCACAAGTCACTTTTGAGCCTAAAAATTTTTTTTACAACTGAATTATTTTATTTTTAATAGTTTTCCAAAGTTTGCACAGGGGATGTATAGCACACTTACAAGAAAAAAATATTAAAAAAATGCAACATTTCAAAAATAATGAAAGAAAATGATAAGAATAAATGGCAAAATAAACCAGCAGAGTAATGGTGGGGGGGGGGGGAGAAAAAAAGACCTAAGGCTCTTGCTTATTCTTAGTTCTGTAAGAAATATGCTATGGAATCACATATTATTGACACTTAACCAGTTTAAAACTATTTAGGAATAAATCAAGAAAATGGGGGAGAATAAAGAAGATTTATTACAGCTGTAGGAAGAACAAATGAGAGTGCTAAAATTAGGACCATAAGCTGGGCCTTGGGAAAGGAAGATGGTTGCTTTTGTACTGCATACTCTGAGGTGCCTAAGATTATTCCCTACAGCTACATTAAGTACTTTGTTCTGCAATTTTAAATTACGTCTTCCTGTTGTATTATCAGTGTTTTGATAAATGGTTTTAGCACACCCCCCAGGAAAATGATAAAACAAAGAAAAAGAAATCAGCTTCTACTTTTAGGTTAGGGTTCAAGACCGGTGAAGGTAATTGTAGGTGCAAAAAGAAGAAGAAGAAGATGAAGAAAAGTTGGATGTGTAAAAGATTTGATGTAAGCTGAATAGGGCAAAAAAGATCAGGAAATTTTAAAGGTAAGCTGAACTTGAGGCTTCTACAGATGAGCCTGTGCGTGTGCGTGAGTGAGTGTGTGTGTGTGTGTGTGTGTGTGTGTGTGTGCATATTAAGAAGGCAGACTACCCTATATATAAAGATATAAAGTATGGGTGTGTCTGTGAGGCTCAGTCGGTTAAACTCTGGATTTCAGCTCTGGTCATGATCTCATGGTTTGTGGGTTGAGCTCTGTGCTGACAGCTCAGAGCTTGGAGACTGCTTGGGATTCTGTATCTCCTGCTCTCTGCCCCTCCCCCGCTCATGCTCTGCCTCTCTCTCTCTCTCTCTCTCTCTCTCTCTCTCTGTGTGTCTCTCTCAAAAATAAATAAACATTATTTTTTTTTAAAAAAGATATAAAGTATGTAGGTTAAGATCCAGCTAATAGAGGAATATTTCTTTTAATTAAAAATGAATGTTAAAGTATATTTTTAGTAGAAGTCCAAAGGTATATTTCATTCCATGTGACTTCTTAAATTAGCTAAGTGATTTTTCATAAATATATTTTTACTAATACAAAAGTGACTGGTTTGGGGCAAAATGTGAAACTTTAGACATGAATTTAACCTTGGAATAAGAACAGTTAGACAAAACTAGAATGTTTTCTGGTGCAGTGACTTAGCTGGTACAGTGATTTAACTTGATTGAACAAATTCATCTCTTACAGATGGCAGAACTGAAACTGCTTGAAGTCATTTGGGCTGACAGTATTGAGATAGAAAAATCCTTGAATTTCTATTGTGGAAAATGTGCTATACACAGAAGTAGCTTTCAAAGTAGTTCAATGAAAAGAAGTTGCTCAGTCAAATTCAGGGAGAGTCCATTCTTTTCAAAGTGACTATACAAAATTAGGGTCATGATCTACAGAATCAGTCTGTGTCCGAACTGATTTGAGCTAGCTAGACCTGCTCTAGAGAAGTGTCTCGATTTGCTGATTTGAAAGATAGGAATGGGGGATAGCAGTTCAGGGATCTTTGTTTCCATTGGTGACTTTCAGTCTCAGGAGAGGCTCCTTTCAGAAAAATTTGCAGTTGGAAGTAGCATAGCATGGACCTTAATCAGTTTTCCAAAAGAAGGTGCATTTCCTTAGGTAGTTGTAGCTCACTTCCAAGCTGAAATAGCACTCCTAAGACAAATCATCAAACTGCTATAGCATTAAATCTTCAGTCTTGAATTCATAATCAGGATGTGTTTCAAGTATAGTCGAAATTACCATTTTATTATATGCTTCCATGAGTTTTTAATTTGTATATTTTTCATTGCACTAATATAGGTTTGAGTCCCCGTAGCCTAATAGTGTTATCTGTTGACATCCTACTACACAATCTAAAAGGAGTTCTAATGAAATTTTATACATTATATTCAGCGATTTAAAACCAAATTTGATATGAGTACTATGTAAGTTATGCTACTAAACAACATTAATCATTATTATTATACTGAGATATACTAAATCAGGACCCAATTACCATTTAAATTCTCATAATTTTTAATTATCTCCAGCACATTCATGTCATACTCTGTAACCCCAATCCGAAATATCACATAGGTACAACTGCCTACTGGGCATCACACAGGTAGTTCAATTGAATATATTCAATTCAGAAAAAAATTCAGTTCATGAAACTGCATCCTACTGTTTAAAAAGAGCTACAAAGCTGGGGCGCCTGGGTGGCTCAGTCGGTTAAGCGTCCAACTTCAGCTCAGGTCATAATCTTATGGTTCATGGGTTTGAGCCCCGCGTCAGGTTCTGTGCTGACAGCTCAGAGCCTGGAGCCTGCTTCAGATTCTGTGTCTCCCTCTCTCTCTGCCCCTCCCTGTCACCTGCCTCGCTCATGCTCTGTCTCTGTCTCAAATATATCTAAACATTAAATGATTTTTTCAAAAACAGAGAGAACTACAAAGCTAGCCTAGATTTGATGATTGGACGTCATAAGACTGAATATACTGAGAGATCTGGTTCATTGGGTGGGTGGGAAAACCAGGGTAACAGACCAGAACACTGAGTTACTTATTCTCCATCCTTCACTATTTGACGGTTGTTTCTGAGGACATTGGCCTTAGGAACTATGATTTGCGTGGAGAATGTGATGACTTTACTCCAAAACCAAAAAGGAAAAATTAATGTCTGAGGCTGAGTCACAAGTTCTTACAGTATGTACTCTTTCGTGTGTAGAGGAAAGGCTGCCAATATTGTCTACAAGAAAACAAAACAAACAAACAAAAATTAACATACCTTACAAACTTATTGACCATTCTCTTTTACATAAACTGTTTCTGTTTATTATCATTTTATTAGTTTCCTTAGAAGACAACCTTAGTTTTTCAGCTTTTTATTTTTTTTATGAAATTTATTGACAAATTGGTTTCCATACAACGCCCAGTGCTCATCCCAAAAGGTGCCCTCCTCAATACCCATCACCCACCCTCTCCTCCCTCCCACCCCCCATCAACCCTCAGTTTGTTCTCAGTTTTTAAGAGTCTCTTATGCTTTGGCTCTCTCCCATTCTAACCTCTTTTTTTTTTCCGTCCCCTCCCCCATGGGTTCCTGTTGAGTTTCTCAGGATCCACATAAGAGTGAAACCATATGGTATCTGTCTTTCTCTGTATGGCTTATTTCACTTAGCATCACACTCTCCAGTTCCATCCACGTTGCTACAAAAGGCCATATTTCATTTTTTCTCATTGCCATGTAATATTCCATTGTGTATATAAACCACAATTTCTTTATCCATTCATCAGTTGATGGACATTTAGGCTCTTTCCATAATTTGGCTATTGTTGAGAGTGCTGCTATGAACATTGGGGTACAAGTGGCCCTATGCATCAGTACTCCTGTATCCCTTGGATAAATTCCTAGCAGTGCTATTGCTGGGTCATAGGGTAGGTCTATTTTTAATTTTCTGAGGAACCTCCACACTGCTTTCCAGAGCGGCTGCACCAATTTGCATTCCCACCAACAGTGCAAGAGGGTTCCCGTTTCTCCACATCCTCTCCAGCATCTATAGTCTCCTGATTTGTTCATTTTGGCCACTCTGACTGGCGTGAGGTGATACCTGAGTGTGGTTTTGATTTGTATTTCCCTGATAAGGAGCGACGCTGAACATCTTTTCATGTGCCTGTTGGCCATCCGGATGTCTTCTTTAGAGAAGTGTCTATTCATGTTTTCTGCCCATTTCTTCACTGGGTTATTTGTTTTTCGGGTGTGGAGTTTGGTGAGCTCTTTATAGATTTTGGATACTAGCCCTTTGTCCGATATGTCATTTGCAAATATCTTTTCCCATTCCGTTGGTTGCCTTTTAGTTTTGTTGGTTGTTTCCTTTGCTGTGCAGAAGCTTTTTATCTTCATAAGGTCCCAGTAATTCACTTTTGCTTTTAATTCCCTTGCCTTTGGGGATGTGTCGAGTAAGAGATTGCTATGGCTGAGGTCAGAGAGGTCTTTTCCTGCTTTCTCCTCTAAGGTTTTGATGGCTTCCTGTCTCACATTTAGGTCCTTTATCCATTTTGAGTTTATTTTTGTGAATGGTGTGAGAAAGTGGTCTAGTTTCAACCTTCTGCATGTTGCTGTCCAGTTCTCCCAGCACCATTTGTTAAAGAGGCTGTCTTTTTTCCATTGGATGTTCTTTCCTGCTTTGTCAAAGATGAGTTGGCCATACGTTTGTGGGTCTAGTTCTGGGGTTTCTATTCTATTCCATTGGTCTATGTGTCTGTTTTGGTGCCAATACCATGCTGTCTTGATGATGACAGCTTTGTAGTAGAGGCTAAAGTCTGGGATTGTGATGCCTCCTGCTTTGGTCTTCTTCTTCAAAATTCCTTGGGCTATTCGGGGCCTTTTGTGGTTCCATATGAATTTTAGGATTGCTTGTTCTAGTTTCGAGAAGAATGCTGGTGCAATTTTGATTGGGATTGCATTGAATGTGTAGATAGCTTTGGGTAGTATTGACATTTTGACAATATTTATTTTTCCAATCCATGAGCAGGGAATGTCTTTCCATTTCTTTAAATCTTCTTCAATTTTCTTCATAAGCTTTCTATAGTTTTCAGCATACAGATCCTTTACATCTTTGGTTAGATTTATTCCTAGGTATTTTATGCTTCTTGGTGCAATTGTGAATGGGATCAGTTTCTTTATTTGTCTTTCTGTTGCTTCATTGTTAGTGTATAAGAATGCAACTGATTTCTGTACATTGATTTTGTATCCTGCAACTTTGCTGAATTCCTGTATCAGTTCTAGCAGACTTTTGGAGGAGTCTATCGGATTTTCCATGTATAATATCATGTCATCTGCAAAAAGCGAAAGCTTGACTTCATCTTTGCCAATTTTGATGCCTTTGATTTCCTTTTGTTCTCTGATTGCTGATGCTAGAACTTCCAGCACTAAGTTAAACAGCAGCGGTGAGAGTGGGCATCCTTGTCGTGTTCCTGATCTCAGGGAAAAAGCTCTCAGTTTTTCCCCGTTGAGGATGATGTTAGCTGTGGGCTTTTCATAAATGGCTTTTATGATCTTTAAGTATGTTCCTTCTATCCCGACTTTCTGAAGGGTTTTTATTAAGAAAGGGTGCTGGATTTTGTCGAAGGCCTTTTCTGCATCGATTGACAGGATCATATGGTTCTTCTCTCTTTTTTTGTTAATGTGATGTATCACGTTGATTGATTTGCGAATGATGAACCAGCCCTGCATCCCAGGAATGAATCCCACTTGATCATGGTGAATAACTCTTTTTATATGCCGTTGAATTCGATTTGCTAGTATCTTATTGAGAATTTCTGCATCCATATTCATCAGGGATATTGGCCTGTAGTTCTCTTTTTTTACTGGGTCTCTGTCTGGTTTAGGAATCAAAGTAATACTGGCTTCATAGAATGAGTCTGGAAGTTTTCCTTCCCTTTCTATTTCTTGGAATAGCTTGAGAAGGATAGGTATTATCTCTGCTTTAAACGTCTGGTAGAACTCCCCTGGGAAGCCATCTGGTCCTGGACTCTTATTTGTTGGGAGATTTTTGATAACCAATTCAATTTCTTCGCTGGTTATGGGTCTGTTCAAGCTTTCTATTTCCTCCTGATTGAGTTTTGGAAGAGTGTGGGTGTTCAGGAATTTGTCCATTTCTTCCAGGTTGTCCAATTTGTTGGCATATAATATTTCATAGTATTCCCTGATAATTGTTTGTATCTCTGAGGGATTGGTTGTAATAATTCCATTTTCATTCATGATTTTATCTATTTGGGTCATCTCCCTTTTCTTTTTGAGAAGCCTGGCTAGAGGTTTGTCAATTTTGTTTATTTTTTCAAAAAACCAACTCTTGGTTTCGTTGATCTGCTCTACAGTTTTTTTAGATTCTATATTGTTTATTTCTGCTCTGATCTTTATTATTTCTCTTCTTCTGCTGGGCTTAGGCTGCCTTTGCTGTTCTGCTTCTAGTTCCTTTAGGTGTGCTGTTAGATTTTGTATTTGGGATTTTTCTTGTTTCTTGAGATAGGCCTGGATTGCAACGTATTTTCCTCTCAGGACTGCCTTCGTTGCGTCCCAAAGCGTTTGGATTGTTGTATTTTCATTTTCGTTTGTTTCCATATATTTTTTAATTTCTTCTCTAATTGCCTGGTTGACCCACTCATTCGTTAGTAGGGTGTTCTTTAACCTCCATGCTTTTGGAGGTTTTCCAGACTTTTTTCTGTGGTTGATTTCAAGCTTCATAGCATTGTGGTCTGAAAGTAAGCATGGTATAATTTCAATTCTTATAAACTTATGAAGGGCTGTTTTGTGACCCAGTATATGATCTATCTTGGAGAATGTTCCATGTGCACTCGAGAAGAAAGTATATTCTGTTGCTTTGGGATGCAGAGTTCTAAATATATCTGTCAAGTCCATCTCATCCAATGTCTCATTCAGGGCCCTTGTTTCTTTATTGACCGTGTGTCTAGATGATCTATCCATTTCTGTAAGTGGGGTGTTAAAGTCCCCTGCAATTACCACATTCTTATCAATAAGGTTGCTTATGTTTATGAGTAATTGTTTTATATATTTGGGGGCTCCGGTATTCGGCGCATAAACATTTATAATTGTTAGCTCTTCCTGATGGATAGACCCTGTAACTATTATATAATGTCCTTCTTCATCTCTTGTTACAGCCTTTAATTTAAAGTCTAGTTTGTCTGATATAAGTATGGCCACTCCAGCTTTCTTTTGGCTTCCAGTCGCATGATAAATAGTTCTCCATCCCCTCACTCTCAATCTAAAGGTGTCCTCAGGTCTAAAATGAGTCTCTTGTAGACAGCAAATAGATGGGTCTTGTTTTTTTATCCATTCTGATACCCTATGTCTTTTGGTTGGCGCATTTAATCCATTTACATTCAGTGTTATTATACAAAGATACGGGTTTAGAGTCATTGTGATGTCTGTATGTTTTATGCTTGTAGTGATGTCTCTGGGACTTTGTCTCACAGGGTCCCCCTTAGGATCTCTTGTAGGGCTGGTTTAGTGATGACAAATTCCTTCAGTTTTTGTTTGTTTGGGAAGACCTTTATCTCTCCTTCTATTCTAAATGACAGACTTGCTGGATAAAGGATTCTTGGCTGTATATTTTTTCTGTCTAGCACCCTGAAAATCTCGTGCCAATTCTTTCTGGCCTGCCAAGTTTCAAAAGAGAGATCAGTCACGAGTCTTATAGGTCTCCCTTTGTATGTGAGGGCACGTTTACCCCTTGCTGCTTTCAGAATTTTCTCTTTATCCTTGTATTTTGCCAGTTTCACTATGATATGTCGTGCAGAAGATCGATTCAAGTGACGTCTGAAGGGAGTTCTCTGTGCCTCTTGGATTTCAATGCCTTTTTCCTTCCCCAGTTCAGGGAAGTTCTCAGCTATTATTTCTTCAAGTACCCCTTCAGCACCTTTCCCTCTCTCTTCCTCCTCTGGGATACCAATTATGCGTATATTATTTCTTTTTAGTGTATCACTTAGTTCTCTAATTTTCCCCTCAACTCCTGGATTTTTTTATCTCTCTTTTTCTCAGCTTCCTCTTTTTCCATAACTTTATCTTCTAGTTCACCTATTCTCTCCTCTGCCTCTTCAAGCCGAGATGTGGTGGTTTCCATTTTGTTATGCATTTCGTTTAAAGCGCTTTTCAGCTCCTCGTGACTGTTCCTTAGTCCCTTGATCTCTGTAGCAAGAGATTCTCTGCTGTCCTGTATACTGTTTTCAAGCCCAGCGATTAATTTTATGACTATTATTCTAAATTCACTTTCTGTTATATTATTTAAATCCTTTTTGATCAGCTCATTAGCTGTTGTTATTTCCTGGAGATTCTTCTGAGGGGAATTCTTCCGCTTGGTCATTTTGGATAGTCCCTGGTGTGGTGAGGACCTGCAGGGCCAGATGGTGGCTTAGGAGGATGCTGGGCTCACCGCACTTCCTGCTGATCACTTAGATTCCATCTATACCTGCCTAAATAACCCAGAAAACTGCCAGAGGATTAGCAGAATGGAGTCACCGGAGCCAAGCGCAAACGAGAGGCCCACGGAAGAGGGTAGAAAGGGCGGCGAGGCGGTGCTCGCTCCAAGGACTGGCGGGAGGGGGCCGGGGCGGAGGGGCGGCTCACCGGCCAAGCAGAGCCCCCGAGTCTGGCTTGCAAAAGCGGAGGGGCCTGACGGACTGTGTTCCCACAACAAGCGCGACTTAGCGTCTGGGAGGTCATAAGTTAACAGCTCTGCTCGGAAAGCGGGAAGGCCGGAGGACAAAGGGAGGGAGAGCTGCTGAGCCCCCTGACAACAGAGCTCAGTTTGGTGGGGAACAAAGGCGCTCGCCAGCACCATCTCCCCCGCCCATCCCCCAGCCAAAATCCCAAAGAGAACCAGTTCCTGCCAGGGAACTTGTTCGCTCCGCGCATGCACCCAACTCTGCGCTTCTGCGGAGCCAAACCTCTGGCAGCGGATCTGACTCCCTCCCGCTGCCACAGGGCCCCTCCTGAAGTGGATCACCTAAGGAGAAGCGATCTAAGCCTGCCCCTCTTGCCCCCGTGCACCTTGCCTACCCACCCCAGCTAATACGCCACATCCCCAGCATCACAAGCCTGGCAGGGTGCAAGTAGCCCAGACGAGCCACACCACCCCACAGTGAATCCCGCCCCTAGGAAAGGGGAAGAGAAGGCACACACCAGTCTGACTGTGGCCCCAGCGGTGGGCTGGGGGCAGACATCAGGTCTGACTGCGGCCCCGCCCACCAACTCCAGTTATACACCACAGCACAGGGGAAGTGCCCTGCAGGTCAGCTTTTTAAAAGTATAATTGACAAATAAAATTTTAAGACATTTAAAGTGTACATTGTGATGATTTGATATGTGTACACACTGTGATAAAAGGATTTCTCCAGTGTAGTTAATCAACATATCCATCACCTCATCACTTCATGCATTTATCTTTTTTTGGGGCGTGGGGCTTGTTTTATGTCCATTAAAGTTATAAATGCACCATGCTTATAAATAAGCACAAACCTGGCTTATTATGGAAAATAGTGGTCTCCTGCCTCACTTCTCTCCATTCAAATTTCTATCCACCACAATAATTTTCAGGTCATTTGGCTATTTAAAAAATATTTTTTATTACATTTCTAAACAATTTAATTATAGTATCATTGTAAATTTTTAAGTTTTAGACATTATTCATTAACTTCTAATAAAAGATGAGGTACTTTTCCTCTCCTCCCCTAATAATTTTTGGGTTGAAAAATTATTTAGTACCTACAAGTATTATGGTTATGTAAATAATACTCATGGCATATCACATTATGGTTATATTTCCCTTTTCTATAAAAACTAATTTTTTTGCATTAGTGAGCAAATGTTTTGTTACTTTGCATATTTTTCATTGTCCCTATGAATTAATTCACCCCTAGAAGCATGTATCTACTTGAAATATACCCAAGCCTGTAAGATAATCTCTGTCTTCTTTACAATGTCTCTTCTGAAGTTCTATCTTCTTGCTCCATCTTAATCCAACTTTTCTTTAAATTTTTTAAAAAAATATTTATTTATTTTTCAGAAAGAGAGACAGAGCATGAGTGGGGGAAAGACAGAGAGAGAGGGAGGCATAGAATCTGAAGCAGGATCCAGGCTCAGAGCTGTCAGCACAGAGCCCGATATGGGGCTCAAACTCAAGAACCATGAGATCATGACCTAAGCCGAAGTCTGATGCTTGACTAACTGAGCCATCCAGGTGCCCCAATCCATCTTTTCTTTAGTGTAGTACCCATACTTTCTTCAGCTAAGCCTAGTTTTCCTGAGTCTCAATTTTACCTTGTTCTTTTGGTTTGGAGAAGGGGAACTTTCCTAAATTTTGAGGCTGAGGAGAAAGTAAGGAAGTCTCATTGCCTTTATGTATAGACCTTTAACTGGGTCTCCTATTTTCCACTTTAACTGTGATACTACTTTCACAGATAATTTCTGTATTTCAGGGTTTCTATTGTTCAAGTTAGCCTGATTGAGAATTCTCCTAACTTCTGGATTAATTTTTAGCTTTATCTAGCCTGCTTAGTCTATTACTCCTTTCCTAGCTTTACAGGTTTCCAACAGTTTTTTTCACTGTATTCTAATATATATACATACATATACATATATATATAAATCTGTGCTTAACTAAGGCCATGCTTAACTAAAGCCATACTATTCATTCTTAAATTGTGTGGCAAGTTGTATAATGTGTTTCAGTAATAATATTCCTCTTATCCCCATGACTGAGTTAGGTGTCATCCTACATAATACCTTATCAGACTCTATTCACCACCTGATCACCTGGTATCCCTGGCTGACTATAAGTCCTTGGAGAAAAGAGATAGTGTCTTTCTTCCCATTATATCCTCAAATCCTGCCTGACACAATGTATAGCATAACACAGGCACTCAGTAAGCATCTGTTAATTGTTGAATGATTATACTATGATGCAAACACTGACCTACAAGAATCTTAATGTGCTCTTCAGTCTATTTATTAGGACAAGAACTATTCTCATCTGAACATTTTAAAATACAATTGAACCATTTCTTCTTTCATGCTGTTTCTCTTTTTTTTTTAATTACACCATTTTCTATTAGCAATTTAACATATATTAGTCAGTCACTGCTTATTCAGTTATTACCTGTTAACTAACTACAGAAAGAACTGCCCTGTCCAGAGTTAAATTTTAATACAGAAATGGGGCAAGTACATACACAGTGAAAATACTATTCATCCATGCTTCCAATTTTTCATTCATTTAACAGATAAATATTGAGGTCATACACTGTGTCCAGCATTGTTTTAAGTGTTAGGGATACAAAGATAGATAGATAGATAGATAGATAGATAGATAGATAGATAGAATTAAAAAAAAACATACAAAATGTGTGCATTCATACAACTTATAAAAGAAAGAAACAGAAAATAAGTAAATACATAACTCAAATAATTATAAGCTCTATAGAGAAATGTATAGCAGGTCAAAATATAGAACAAGTAGAGGTGATGTCTTCCTGTTTTATATAGGCTGATCTGCAAAGGTCGTACTGATGGGGAACATTGATTAGGAGCTTAAAGAAGAAAGGAAATGAGCTATATGGATTTGAGAAGGAAAAACATTCTAGGTATTGAGAAAGCATGTGCAAAGTTGACCTGGGAACATATCTGGCTTGCTTTAGTATCAATGAGAAGACCTCTGGCTAGAGAGCAGGGGCTGGGGTGACTACTAAATGAGTTCAGAAATGTAACGGGACCAGACTAAAGATATAGGTATTTAGAGACAATTTAAAATTTTGACCTTTTCATTGATTGAAATGAGAAAACTTTGAATGATTTTTGAGTAGATTCCCAATGAGACCTAATTCATGTTTTGAAAGGATAACTTTCTTTAATGGTGCAGACTTGGAGCAGGGGAGTGGCACAGCTATGGAGAAGGCTTTGCCCAACCCAAAGGGAACAAAGCTTCAGGCCGCTCAGGGAAAACAGCAAATGCTATCATGCCCAAGATACAGACACAATTAGACTTAAAATATGGGCAAATTACTTAGTGCAGGCTCACCCTCTTTAAAATCTTGTGATTATTCCTCCGTGGCAGTCATTTGTCTAAAATTTCTAGCTGTTTTGAATCCAGCATCTTACACTCATGGAATCCATGAGACAAGGTTTGCTGATTCCCAAGATACAGAAAACTTGAAATTTTGAGGATGGTGCCACAATACTGGTGATAACATTGCCTATCTTGCACATATGTGGTATCAGAAGATTTCTACATACTGGTTATAGGTTGGCGGGGGGGGGAGGTAATTACCCAAAACAGTAGTTAACTTAATATGTTAAAATTCTCACAGTCCATTAAGTATAGAAATATGTGTGGAAAATAATAGTTTCCATAGGTGAAATCTATTTAAGCCTTCTTTCTCTTCCCCTGGCTAAGAAGCAGAAATTCTTCATATTCTTCTCCCTTCTTCATATTCTTCATATTATTCATATTGAATTCTTACTCAAACTTTGAAACTTTTGATAATTCTTACAATAGTTCTCTTTAATCCATGTTATTACATAGATTGCAAAGTCCAGAAGTTAATTCTAGAGGTGTTTAATGGCATTTATAAATGTGTGAGAATGATTCAGTCAGTATTAAATTTTGGGACTTTGAAGACTTGAAGGAGAGGGAATGTGTGTGTATGTGTGTGTAACTTAATTATATTAACTAACTTATATTTTGCTATTTTTTTTTAATTTTTTTTTCAACGTTTCTTTATTTTTGGGACAGAGAGAGACAGAGCATGAACGGGGGAGGGGCAGAGAGAGAGGGAGACACAGAATCGGAAACAGGCTCCAGGCTCCGAGCCATCAGCCCAGAGCCTGACGCGGAGCTCGAACTCACGGACCGCGAGATCGTGACCTGGCCGAAGTCGGACGCTTAACCGACTGCGCCACCCAGGCGCCCCATATTTTGCTATTTTTTATAGATACCCACTGTTCTTATTTTTTACAGTGAACTTAGAGAGTGAGTACATACTTAACAGTAGCATGAACCAAAAAATATTATTCTAGTTCTTGTGATTTTTTTTTTTTTTTTAGAGAATGGGTATTGTTTTAATTTCTTGTTTGCTTATATTCATCAGGCCACCTATTGTTACAAATAGGCACGTACAAAGTGAGCAATTAATTCTCTTTCACTTAATATGTAATTTGTGTAATTAACTGTGGCTTAAAACACATAATGATCGTCTCGTCATTTTCTTAGTAATATTGTCTCTGTGTGCACCTACTGATCTTAACAAGCCACAAGAATCGCTGCATTATGCCCTTAGTACAGATCTACATTACCTTTCCCATTATAGGCCTATTATCTTTGCAACATAAATAAATCTGTTCTTACACAGAAAAGGCCTCCCTAGAATACTAATAATTCCACATAGATATATCTGATGTAAAAAAGTGACCCAGAGTAGTACGCATGTGTTTACTCTGAGTTCGGGATGAGATTGCAGTTTTAAATCAATTGTCTTATTTGATGACTTACCCACTGCAGCCAACTCAGTATCCAGGCTGATTTGCTCATCTGGTTTTGGCTTGGTTCAAATAAAGTGAATGACATGTTTGATTTCCATATGGACTACTTAGCTGTGCCCAGAGAAAGCCTTCAACACCCGTAAGCTGTATTATAACTGCAGCCAACCATCTTATAGATACATGCATATGGTTACAAGGAAATGAGATAAAATATGAGAATTATAACTAAAACACTGCATTACTGCTATGTGCCAAGCACTATTCTAACTGATATACATAAAAAAAAAAAAGAAAAAAGTCACATATTCCTTACATTAGCTATTGGAAGCAGATAATATAACTATCCCTTTTATATATACACAGGAATGGAGAAAAAGAGGAGATAAATAAACTGTCTCAGGCCATAAGGCTAGTAAGTTGCACAACTGAGATTTTAAACCAGGCAGTTTGGCTAAGGTGGTGCAATATATGTATTTAGCATATCCCCCAATAATGATGCCCATGAACCTTCTATATGAAGACCAGTATTTAAATGACCTGAAAAACCTCTCCACCAATTTGACATTTTAAATATTCATTAATGTCTTAAAGTGTGTAAAACAAATAAAATATATTTTTCAATGCTGATATTTGTAAAATACATGAGAAATATGATTCATTAAAATTACATTATCAATTTCAACTTCATGTATCTAAAAAGTTGATTATAATCTGAAGTTATCGGCTCTGTAGGATCTGAGTCACTTAAAATGTGATAAAAGCAATAAGTAAAGCTGACATTGTACATTTCTCAAGATTTTCCTAAAAAGCCTAATGTTAGGATGTGTAATACAAAATATGGATCAGGGAAGTTTTAATAAACACTAGTAACAATTCATATAATAATCCAATTGGACAGTTTTAGGATGAAAGAAAGATGTCCAATGATACTTCATAGGAAATAATGGAACATCACAAGGCTACATTAAAAAAGAACCTAAATACACATGCTCAAAAAACACGTGTAAATATATATATGCATATGTAAATTTATATATATGTACATGCATATATAGAGATATGAGATATATAAACACATGTATGTATTAGAGCTAATTCATTTGGAATTTTAAGGCAAAATGCTTCAGCTAGCTTAATTAAAGGAGGAAACTTTATTGTTTCATACCTTAAAATCATGTGAAGTCAGGTATGAACCTGGACCTTTGTTTCTGTATGTTTTGCAAAGTGAAGGACTAACTACTCTTTATTTGGACAATTTTTTTCAAGGACATTTGTATAGTGAACAGCCTTGGAAGACAGAAATAATATCTCCCTCCAGAACAAAGGTCAGGTATGCTTATCACCATCATAAAATGATTGATTTCCCTAAACTCTGGGTTCCTCTCATGTAACACAACCTACTTGTATTCACATGTAATCTGGTCCTCTTCTGTCACCATATGGGGACTGGGAATTTGAGCAAGAGTGCAAAAATGATGATTATCTGTCTACTGCTAGTGCTATGAGTAATAAACTGTCCTTCATCTCTGACTCAAGGGTCCAGGATCTTCTACCAGTGTTCATAAAATCATGGCAGGCTACTGCATTAGCTTACAAATAGGATAAAATCTCAGACCTATCACAGTTCTTGACATTGAATACTAAGGGAGAGTGATTCACTTCACCCAGATTCAAATATCCAAAAAGTTTCTTTCCTTTCCTTCTCTTCAAGGTTTTGTTCATATTTCACCTTCTCAATATGACAGACACTCTTTTTTAATTTGTAACTTTCTATTCCTCTTCAAAATCTCTATTCTTATTTTCTGATTTTTTCCATAACACATACATTTTATTCTTACTGTAGCAAAACACTATCATATAGTTGATACTCAAAAATATTTATTGAATAAATGAGCATATTCTGCAGAGAAAATCCCACAGTATCATCATTATTCTTAGTCCAATCCTCATGCCCAAAGAGTTAGAAAAATATAATTATCCCAGGCTAGGTTATTTATCTTTCTTTATGATCAGGGTGAAGGGAAGTGCTATTACTGAAAGAAAAGGTGAAAGTGAGGCTAACGAATAAAACTCATAAAAACAAGGATGTAAGCAAACAACAAAGAAACAACATCCCCCCGCCCCCCCCAAAAAGAAAACATACACAAAAAATAGTAACTCTCTAGTTGTCTCTTTGGAATTGAATTTCGTAAATATAATTCTTATGCATTCCGCCCCCCAAAAAATCCCAACATCTCACATAAAATAACAGCCCCACATAAAACTTCAAATAATGTCCTATTCTCCCCAAAAGATATACCCATGCCTAACTAATACGTATAGCTCTGAGTACAGAACCTCTAGATGAAGAGCCTCTTATTCAATAAAATTTAGATGTGGGTTGCCTTGTTATATATCCAATGAATCTATAGATAACAATATACACCTGATTTCTACTAAAATGGCAAGCATAGTTCCATAAACCTGGATTGGTTATTTCATATAAGCAGCAAAGCCCATTTTCTGGAAAAATCACAATCAAGTAAGAGCTTATCCAATGCTCAGCATTTGGTCTAGATATTATGAACCAATCAGCATCACTCAGACACTGTTCTAAATATGGAACAGAGATTGTTATTTTCTACTTTAAAAAAAACCAAAACAACAACAAAAAACAAACAACAAAACAAAACTCCTTTTCCATTCTTCACTCTTAGCTTACATACCCTAACCTGGACTTTCTGCTTAACAGTAAAACTTTTTCTCAGCATTCTATTTTTGGACCCACAATTTTTGTTTTCTTTACATAACAAATTATCCAATAAATAACAAAACTACCCTCACAACCAAATGCAATCATAATCACAACAAAAATCCTGCCTATGAAATGGAGAAATAGGAAGCAATGCACAGTGGTCACCAACAAGAACTATATTCCATACACTGACAGTCAGTGATGTGACCAGTGTATCCATTTTTTCAGTCATGTTCCTGGAGATGGAGAAAACACCTATCCTGATGATACCAGTTTTCTCTGCTTTTACTAGCTACAGTATTCTTTTATGCACTGTCCAAATGACGGTAAATAGAACACCAGATTCTTATTTTGAAAGTAGTATCATTTAGATGCCTATTTCCTATTAGACTAGTTACAAGCACATAGGGGATGCTTTAAATCTTGAATAATATTGTACTCTTTTTGCCAGAATTAGGTTTTCTCAATACAGTCCCTAAACACCCTTGGTGGCCATCTATCTGTTTTCAATTTGAAGGACTCCTATTGGTTTACAACCTCCTTAAGAGCTTCTGGGTGTAACCTGAAACCAGTCTTCCCCATCCACACACCTTTCCCATATACTGAAGTCTGGGAGACACCAAAGAAAGAGGCAGACCACTCCAGATTGGTAGGTAGCAGGTGTAATAAGCAAGGAAATTTACTTATTAGGTTTGTCTTGGTCAGCCACAAGATGAGTAGATCTTCATACTTGACCATCAGATCGTAAAAGTTTATATAGAGGCCTTCAATGGGTTCAGTCACCTATACTGTCCAAATAGACTCAATACCACCTTGCTATCTCAAAGCTGTATCCCTGAGGCAGCTTCTGAGAGCAGGGAAAGGAAGAGGAATGCACATTCCAAGGAAAGGAAGGGGATACGGAGCCTGTGCCTGGGTCCTGCTCAAGGGGTCAACCAGCGGTCATGTCCTCTCTACTTCCTCTAATACTCCACCCATACTGCTTTAATGGCCAGTATTAGACTTCTTAAGGCAGTGATATTTGAGTCTGCAAATTGAACTTGTGATTTCCTTCTTACCAACCAACCATCCAGCCCTCAGATCAAAGGCCTCTGCCTTGGTCTCTCTACCTTCGACCAAAGTGAAAAATAAACTCCTTTGAGAAGCAGTGCTAATTGGCTTTCTGACCCCCAAAACATGTCTAAGTGGATTTTCTTTACTGGGAGATAAATTCACAACAGGAAGGTTTAAAAATAAATCTATAAGAATAGTTTCCCTCCATCCCTCTGGCTTTCTCAAATATCACTTTCTGGTCTGCCCACTTGTCAGCTGTCTAGAAGCATTAAGCAGAGACATAAAGACTCTTTATTAGAAAAACTATATAACTCTCTTATTTTTTCTTTCAGATGGCCTCCTTCAGTTGAAGTCTGTTGTGCTCCTGTAGTACATTACTTCAGTTCAAAAAGAGTAGCAAACAAGATTCAATAATCAGACACTTTTCTACTAAATCTTCTGAACATACATTCTTTAAAAAATGATGTGTACTAATGAAATAAATAAATTTGTAAAGCTCTACTAAAGTAAATAAAAGAGGAACTGAAGAAATAAAGAGAAAAACCATATTCCCGTATGAGAAGATTCAATGTTATAAGGCATCTATTTTCCACATATTAATTTATAAATTCAACCCAAAATGCATTTTAAATAAATAGTCAAGCTGAATCTAAAGTTCAGTTGGAAGATAAAATGTTAAGGACATTTAAAAATCATGAAAAAGAGGGACACCTGGGTGGCTCAGTGGGTTAAGCCCCGGACTTCGGCTCAGGTCATGATCTCACAGTTTGTGGGTTTGAACCCTGCATCAGGCTCTGTGCTGACAACTCAGAGCTTGCAGCCTGCTTTGGTTTCTGTGTCTCCCTGTCTCTTTGCCCCTCTCCCACTTGCACCCTCTCAAAAATAAATAAACAGTAAAAAATTTCAAAAATCATGAAAAAATGGTGGAGGAATAGTCATACTGGGTATAAATATTTATATTAAATGTATAAACATACATATCAATTTAAAATATATAGTTATTAAAACAGTTGGTATCAATTGAAGGGAAAGCAAAGAGATACATAAATCCGAAGACTGAAAAACAAAACAGACCCAAGCATATATGACACTTAATATATAACAAAGTTGACATTTCAAAGAGAACAGACTAACACATGATGTTAGGATAATTGTCTATCTACCATTAAAAGTAAAATTCTATCTTATATGCAAAAATATAATATACATATAAATAAAACATAAGTATAACTCTTCTTGATCTAAAGAGCTAGAAATAATATATCATTAAAATAGTATAAAGGAAGGGGGCAAAGGTTAAGACTATGCAGTCCCTGCTTTGAGGCACTTAGGAAAAACCACCACCACCATCACCACCACCAGCAAAACAGAACGCTTGCTAGTGCATAGCGAGGAGTCCATCTTCCTACCTCAGAATCTTGCCCCTCTCAGGGCCTCAACCAAACCTCACATTTTAAAGTCTGTCTCTAGCAACATTACTCAAGCTTTTACACCACAGAAATGAAAGAGTGGAGATGATGATGTTAACAATAACGGACTCCAGGGACTAAAGCACTGTTAGTGCTCTCTTTTTTCCTATCTCTAATATCTGCTTATCCCTTTGTGTTGACATCATTTTCTCCTACACTAGGTCCCTTTCTCTTTTTGCTAGCAAACAAACAAACAAAAAAATGTGCAGTTCTGGATTTTATCCATACACTGTGGAGATCCTACATGATAAAGGATTTTTTCCATGTTTTTGTATATCAAATGCCTGGGAAGAACTCAGGTTTGCCAAGTTCAGATGTGCTGTTTACACCTTAATTTATCATTGAGACCTGATATATAGGATATGTTTATATCCTGTAGTGTGTGTGTGTGTGTGTAATTTATATACATAATTTAACTGTATATATTTGTACTGTATACTCTGCTATCACCATAAAAAGATCCCACTTAGGCTAAGAGGATGACAGATATATGGAACACAGTTGATCTGACAGATCTCACAGCATTATTTGGGCTACAGTATATATACACACATAATTTATATAGGTATATAAATTGTACACACATATAATTTATAATTATATATATATGTATATGTGTATATATATATATATATATATATATATATATATATATATATATATCGGGGCACCTGGGTGGCTCAGTCAGTTGAGGATCTGACTTTGGTTCAGATCATGATCTTGTAGTTTGCAAGTTCGAGCCCCACATCAGGCTCTGTGCTGACAGCTCAGAGCCTGGAGCCTGCTTCACATTCTGTGTCTCCCTCTCTCTCTGTTCCTCCCCCACTCACACTCTGTCTCTCTCTCTCTCAAAAATAAACATTAAAAATTTAAATATATATACATATATATTATATATAGTAGTTATATATATATTTAATATCATAACTAAGCTCACACTGCTAATTAATTTTAAATATAAAATTATTTTGTTATATTGTTTGATATCTAAAGTAAAGGAACTCCTCCATTTATTGTTATTTATATATTTTTAGCCCAGTTAGAAACAAAATATTAGTTAACAGTATAGACTCTGAGCCAGGCAGCATGGTTTTATTATTCTCCTACTTACTACCTGTGTTGAATCAGGTAAGTTACTTAAGTTTTCTGTGATTTAGTTTCTCATTTGTATAATGTATAGATAATGAAAGTATCTATCCATAGGAATCCTGTGAGAGCAAAACAATTAAGATTGATCTTAGAAGGTACCTAATGAATTATAAGAATTAAATGATAGTCAAAATTAATAGCATCATTATTACCAATAATACAGATTTTGACATTGAGAGTGTGAACAAAGGAAGAGAGGATAAAAGAAAGAATGTTCATTCACTTCCTGTAGAAATAAGGTCTTATAGAGCTTATTCTCAGAGAGATATGTAATAAATTGAAAAGCTCTTAGTTATAATTTCCTACCACATATATATGAATCTGTATTTGCAGTGAATAGTCAAACTGACATACTCTGGACTCTTTCTCTTTTCCCAGGATCTCATATCATTTTAGCTATGCAAGTAACTTGATATTTCTTTAATGCTTTAAATTTTTTTTAATGGCAAAACTGGCCCCAATTCTTTATGTAGTGCTTGCCTTAGAAAGGAAATACAGCAAGCTCTCACAGAATGTTTGATGCATTATCCTTCTTCCTTGAGTTTTGTATAAGATATAGAATACTTAACACATACTGTGTATATATCCATGACTTTTATATATGATGAACTATCATTACAAGGCTCTATATGATCTGCCCCACTTACTTTTATAATATCTTCAAAACTCTGTTCCCCTCAATCAATAAACAGCATCCACATTAGGATTCTTTCTGTTGTGCTCTAACATTTTGGATTTATTTCTTTCGTATATTTTTGCACTACTCCTATTACTTGGAATGTTCCTTCTCCTGATGTTTACGTGGTTGTCCCCTTTCTGAATTTACTATTCAAATTAAATATATCTTCCTCAGAGAGGATATCCCTCTATTAGTTAGTATGCTAGGTGTATTACTTAGTATCAATATGTGTTAGATGCAAGTAACAGTCACTTAAAATCAGACTGGTCTAAATAATAAATGTATTTACATAAAAGCAAATCTTCAGATACAGATAGGTTTCAGAATTGGTTGATTGAGTGGCTTAATGATGTCAGAAGAAATCTATATTCAGTCTTTTTCTTTACTTCACCATTAACCAACCAACTTTGTCCTGATTTGTTTCCTTTGTGGCTATAGAATGGCTTCAAGGAAATGTTTTACTGTTCACATCACTACCTGTTAAGACAAGAAGCCTTTCAACCTTTCAGTCATCCATGAAATAAAGTCCTTCTTGTCCACCTGATTGGACAAATTCTCATCATGTGGCCACCATGGGACTTCAACAGTTAGCAAATATATGGATGCTCTTATTGACTATGATTAACTTAAATTCATGCTAGAGCTCTAAATGGACCATCTTCCCCTGCAATCAGTTTTGGTATGGTGTTAGGAGATAATGACTATAGTTATGGTGAGACAGAGTAAGAAAGAATGGATGTTGCCTGGGCAACCAAAAAAAAGTATCATTCAATTTATGTTAGACACTCCTAACCTATTCCTTTCTATCAAATTCCTTCATTTTAGGTTCTTCATACCACTTAAAATACTTTTATTCACTTCCTTATTTTATTTATCATTTATAGCTCTCACTAATCGTAAGCCTCATGATAAGAAGGAAAATATATGCTATGTTCCCTGCTATGTCCATTGATATTAATATTGGCTCATAGTATACAATCAGTGAATATTTGTTAAATCAATTTATCTACTTTTCAACCAGCTAATGAGTAAGGAATTTGTTCAGAAAAAGGAACAGGGTAAGTTAGAAGGCTGTTATCTTATATTCTGATTAAATCTCTCTGTGTGTATGTGTGCATTATACATGTTTATGTGTCCGCATAAATTAAAGGTCCACAATTTCCTTCTCAACATTGCTTTTGTAGCTGTTATCTAAACTTGGCCTACGTCAGTAACTAATCGTGATCTGCAAACATTAGTGTTGACTCAAAAATGATTCACTTCTCACAGAAAGTAATTTATACATTAAGAGGATTGACTACATTAAGAGATCATTTCTAGGATTAATGTGAAAATGTCCCTGATCACACAGATGAATGAAGCCAATTTGCCTACATTTGTATGAGTATGCCAATATATTATTGTCTTCAATGCATTGAATGAAGGCGAAAGAGTTAATGTAGCTCCAAAAATGCACTATACATTCTGGCCCAGGATATTAAGGATGCTTTAGATTCCACCAGGGAAAAATAATAAAACATAAATAGAAATAAATTATAGCATTATTTAATTAACTGGGAAGTTCAATGTGCTCTAGAGACAATTTATTACAATAAATAGAGCATCTTATCCTTGCAGTGCATTGTAATGAATATAAATAAAGGATTTTTTTTTCCAGAAAAACATTCGCCAATTCTTTATAAACTGTACCTAAGGGCCTCATTAGGTTAATACTTTACTAGAATGCTTCATTATCTTGGCAAACTTTATGTTATGGGACATCTCTGCCACTTTTGACATCATTGATCACTCACTGCATTTTGAAATACTCCTCCTTTGGCTTGCATGAGATCTTTGCTCTTTTGTGTCCCCTCAAAACTTTCTAAACTTTTCCCCTCAGTCTTCCTCAAGGCTTTTTCCTCAACCACTTCTGGCTCCCATAGGAGCTGAAGGCTCCTATAACTTTATCCTCACTATAAATCTCTCCCAACATGGCATATTCAGAAAGTATTCATCATCATTTCTCCTAAAACTAAGTATCTTTTAATGACTAACCTCTCATTTGGTGGCAAGACATTCAATCTGTCACTCAAGCTGGAATACTTCAGTTCACCTTTAACTCATCCTGCTTCCTTTCTTGCCACATATATTGAATACAAAATCCTGCCCTCTTTGTCCCCACAATGTATTTCAGTTCTGTGCTCTCCACCCCAATCATACCACTGATCTATGAACACTCTCACTTATCTTGCCTATCTCTTTTGAGTTGCCTCCCCAGTCTTCTAACCAATATTACTCTGTTCCCTACCTAGTCAATGGACTAAAAATCTCATTTAAAATTCATGTTTCTTTATCATGCCATTCACCTACTAAAATATTTTTAATTAATGCTTTTTGCTTCTAATTGGATGTATAAATGAGTTAGTTATTCAAAACACTGTAATTTGCCCCAACTTCTATTTTAAGCCATATCATCTACTACTGTCACATAAAATGTGTGATTTAAGCAATGCCCTTTTTTGAACCCCCCAAATATCTTGCACATTTTTGACTTTGCACTTCTGCTCTTTAAATCACCTTTGCATGTCATGTTGCCACCAATCAATTTCATCCTTCAAATGCTGTCCACCTTTTCAAGGCTTAATTAACACCCTGCCACTTTCCATGAAGTCATTCCAGAACTGTTTAGTGACTTGAGCCATCTGTAATCTATATCCATTGAACTCAGGGAATTATTACTTGAAATCTTCATTTGTTAACTAACTGCATAATGACTCAGATAGTCTTTTATTTTTTTGTTATTATATTTCACATATTTTTGACTCTGTCACTAAATAGCTGACATTTGAATAAAGTGGTGGGTTAGTTGTGCCAAACCCCAATGCAATTGAAAATCTATGTATAATTTTTGACTCCCTTAAAACTTAACTACTAATTGCCTCCTGTTGACCAGAAGCCTTACTGATAACACAGTCAACTGTAACATATTTTTCATGTTATATGTACATATAGGGATCTTATAATGAAGTAACAAAGTTCTTCACAGTTCAAACCTGAGTTGCTCATAGGCCAATGTACTTCATTTCTGAGGGAAGATACTACATCTCCTAACTAAGTATAACTTAGTCATAGCCGTGCATGATCTTTAGCAGCCTCAAATTTGATTTTGAAGATAAAGATTTAACTCAATCATTGCATTACTGAAGCCTTATTTTTCCATGTTTTATTTCTACTCCAACACAAAAGGCCAATTTTAAATATCTGTAAATTGTTTTCAAAAAGGCACATCTCAATAGATATTATGAACAAAAACGTGCGGCATCTCCACATATAATTTATTTAACATAAACTTTGTGTGGAAGTAAAGTATGATAAAATTCAAATGATTTTGCATAACCAGGCTGAAGTGTCATTTTATTTTATCTTAGTAAATAATTTCAAAATATTTATGAAAGCCTATTAAAGTTATCTACCAACACTCTTGAAATAATGCAGTGCTTTGAGACAATGAAGTAAAATACACCAATTTTCTGCATTAAAAACTACTTTAAAACTTTTATTCTAGAGCCAAGCAAGATGAATTGATCTGTATATGATAATATGGTCAGTAACTGAAGTAGAAACAGTAGAGTATCACAAATTCATCTTCTAACTATGCCAAAATATCAGTCAAAATGGCCTCCTCATAATATAATGAAGCACTGTGAGTTGTCTTGACACACAGTTTAGGAACCCAGGACTTCAAGGGTTGATAGGATTAACTTACTTTATACGTGCATATGTAGCATATGCTATAAGAGTAATAAAAGTGAGCTACTTAAAAATTATCATTATGAATATATATTGTGAGTAAGATACCAGAATCTTTGTAAATCCCTTGCTTTTTCCTTTTTTCTCCTCTCCATGCAAATCAATAATTTAAAATAATAGGATTTGGATATATTTTTGGTGAGGATAGTGTCTTAAATCACATTTCATGGGAAACAGACACTGAGATGGATATTGCTTTGTAGGACATGTATTAGAAATGGCTCTTGGAATCAATACTTACAAAGAAAAGTAAAATCTGGAAGAAGCATAGGGTGAGCTTTGATATGGTGGCAACAAATGGCTCAGCTAATCTCAGTGGAATGCTAAGGTTTGAATGGTCCTTCAGTGGTGTCAGTTTTTGATACAAGGGAACAAAGCTTTTAGACTTTACTGGATATGGCCTGACCTTAGGGAGAGCTTAAGAGTTTGGGTATAGCATCTCTCTTTGTCTATGAGCACTTCCAAAAACAGGCTTGGCTTTGAGCCATCAGCTGCCAATGATCTCAGCAGATGTGGAATGGGTACCCTCAGGCATGACAAGGGGTCTGAGTGGTTCACTACAGCAGCCACGACATACAAGATAAACTGAGTAGTTTTACCCTGATCTGTAGCCTGCCTTGATGGTAGCAGAACCTCAAGGAATCATGTGAATAATGTCATCTATCCAAGGAGGAAAGAACCTGCAGCAAAGGGGGGAAAGAGAGAGAGAGAGAGAGAGAGAGAGAGAGAGAGAAGCCACTCTTGGCCTGACAAGTAAATTTTTGCTCACCATGAAAAAGACATTTTGGGGAGCTGTGCAATACCTCAGATCCTGCAGCATTATGATTCCCTCCAACTCTTACCAGGAACTTTGAAGTCCAGATATCTGGTACACTCTAACCCAACCCCCATTTTCAGATCCATATAGCCATTTGGCGATAATGGATCTACACAAACTGAAAAACAGGCAAACAAAGATGAGACACAGGAAACTTCTTGTAATGTTTTCAAAAGTTGACCATGGCAAAGTTTATCCTATAACAATATAGATATGATAAAACTTTCTGATCTTAGCAGCCCTTGGAACTATCTTGAAAAACATACTTCTTGGTCTTATGCCCACTGTGTCTTATGAACTCCTCTTACAGGCTCAAAACAAACAAACAAAAAAAGATAAGAACAGAAAGAAAAAAATGTATATATTATATCATATACCTATCCATCTATATATTATTATCAATGTATTATATATATTATCAATTTATGAGCATGTAATTAAATGATTTGTAAAAGAGGGATCCCCATTCTCAGAAGATAAAATTAATTCAGCATTTAGAATGCAGACAATAAATCAATAAATTTCTTCTCTAAAAAAGTAGATAGCAAATATTTTCAGCTATAGGTACCATAATTGCCTCAGTCCCAACCATCCAGTTCTGCTGTTGCAGATGATGTTGTACCAACCATCTTCATCCAGGGAAGAAGCCATAGACATAAATGAACAAGTATGGCTTGCAGGCCATACCTTGAAAATGCTTGACCTATCCAAACAGAAATTAGAACTCACCAAATTCAGGCTTAATTTACTACTGTGGTCACAGCGATCCTTGGATGGGATATAAAGCCTTAGAGGAAGGCACTATTTATAAGTAAATGGTAATAAACCATGCCAGAAAGAAAATATTAGGAGGCCCTTGGTGTGATCTTCAGAACTGACAATTATACTCTCCCCAACAGACCACCAAAAACCTGTTTACTAAGCTGTAGTCATCACAACAATTGGCTACTGGCACAAAAACAGACACATAGATCGGTGGAACAGAATGGAAAACCCAGAAATGGAACCAAAACTCTATGGTCAACTAATCTTTGACACAGCAGGAAAGAATATGCAATGGAAGAAAGTCTCTTCAATAAATGGTGTTGGGAAAATTGGACAGCTACATGAAGAAGAATGAAACTGGATCACTTTCTTATACCATACACAAAAATAAATTCAAAATGGATGAAGGACCTAAATGTGAGACAGGAGACAATCAAATTCCTAGAGGAAAACACAGGTAACAACTTCTTTGACCTCAGCCAGAGCAACTTCTTACTAGACACATCACTGAAGGCAAGGGAAACAAAAGCAAAAATGAATTACTGAGGCTTCATCAAGATAAAAAAAAAATCTTCTGCACAGTGAAGGAAACAATCAACAAAACCAAAAGGCAGTGTATGGAATGAGAGAAGATATTTGCAAACAACATATCTGATAAAGGGTTAGTATCTAAGATATATAAAGAACTTATGAAACTCATCACCCAAAAAACAAATAATCCAGTTAAGAAATGGACAGAAGACATGAATAAACAGTTTTTCAAAGAAGACATCCCGAGGGCTAACAGACACATGAAAAGATGCTCCACATCACTCATCATCAGGGAAATACAAATCAAAACCACAATGAGATGTCACCTCACACCAGGTGTTGGCAAGGATGCTTGGAAAGGGGAACCCTCTTGCACCATTGGTGGCAATGCAAACTGGTGCAGCCACTCAGGAGAACAGTATGGAGGTTCCTCAAAAAAACTGAAAATAGAGCACCTGGGTGGCTGATTCGGTTAACTGTTCAACTCTTGATTTTGGCTCAAGTCATGCTCTCACGATTCGTGAGATAAATCCCAGAGTCGGGCTCTGAGCTGACAGCTCAGATCCTGCTTGGAATTCTCTCTCTCTGCCCATCTTCCCACTCACACACTCTCTCTCAAAATAAATAAATAATCATTGGGGGAAAAAACTGAAAATAGAACTACCCTACAAACCAGCAATTGCACTACTAGGTATTTACCCAAAGGATACAAAAATACAGATTCAAAGGGGTAGATGCACCCCAATGTTTATAGCACCATTATCAGCAATAGCCAAACTATGGAGAAAGCCCAAATGTCCATCAACTGATGAATGGGATGAATAAGATGTGGTGTGTGTGTGTGTGTGTGTGTGTGTGTCTGTGTGTGTGTGTGTGTATTAGTCAGCCATCAAAAAGAATGAAATCTTGTCATTTGGGATGATGTGGATGGAGCTAGTATGTATAATGCTAAGCAAAATAAATCAATCAGAAAAAGACAAATAGCATATGATTTCACTAATGTGTGGAATTTAAGAAACAAAATAGACGAAAATATGGGAAGAGGAGATGAGGAATGAGGGAAACATACCACAAGAGACTCTTAATGATACAGAACAAATTGAGGGTTGATGGAGAGAAGTAGGTGGGGAATATGCTAAATAGGTGATAGGTATTAAGGAGGCACTTGTGATGAGCACTGGGTGTTGTAAATAAAATTAAAACAAGACTACTGACTAAATCAATCTAAACTTATTAAATTTGCTGTAACGACAGAGAACAGTACCTTGACACAGTCTTAATAATGTTTCAGAGGAAGTTAGTGAAGGATATTTATAAAATTATAAGTCTCACTTCAAGTGGTTTTAAACTGGGTCTTCTGAGGTGGAAAACTTTTTTAGAATTAAAGGCGTTTTGTTTGTTCATTAGTTTACACAGTAGTATAGTTATCAATAGACAAAGTAGGATAAGGATTTTGAGGTAAGTTTTGATGGAACTATTGTCATGATAAATGAGCTGTTTCTCCACATATGAAAAATATTGTCTGACAGCTCTTTGCACAGATGAGCAAACTGTTTTCTCAGATACTTTTGTTGCAACAGTTCTCCTAAAGCAAATAGTTGGTGTTATTTATTGGTTTGCAATCTTAACTTCCTGGGTGAGTATTTCTTGGAACAAATATTTAAGTTATATTGACACAGGCACTCCTATTTCTAATAGAAGGCAGTAACATTTTTCGGAATAGAAATGTGCCAACCAAATGGTATTATAGATGCTCATCCAGTAATAAGCAATTACTGCCTGCATACTTCTTTCTCCCCACTAGTCAGTAGATTTTGTGGAACCAGAAATGTGAATATTTTAATTCCTAGATCTATAATAATTATGGCTATTAAGATATTTTTATTTGATAGAAAACAAGTAAGAATAAACATGGTATACACTAAGGTACGCCAACCAAACTCTATTTTTGAATAAAGATGTTATCCCCCCCACCTACTGACAGTGTTGCCAATTGGCAAGTCTTGCCTATGAGCCTCAATCTAAGGAAACTACTTTTCTCAATGTCATGTTTCTTCTGTGAAAAGTTCCCTCTAGTGAACTATCACACAGGAGGATAAAACCCCTTATCTCAACTCAGGGCACTCTTGCATGCCATCCTAAATCCCTGTGGGAATCAACTGAAGCCTTTATTGGAACTACATTGGCTAAAATTCTCCATATGTCCAGTCTTCCTTCCTTTACTTACCTTCCAAAGATACTGATTCCAAGAGCACTCCCCACATGTTCTTCACAATTAGCTATGACTTGTATTCTGCTTCCTGTAGAACTGAACTTGAATGAGTAGGGGACAGGAATAGTCAAAGATAAATTTAAGATGAAAATTTGGAGTTGTAACACTTGCTGCCTTGAAAACAAGAATCCTACTGGAGATGGATGAAGCATACACATTACCTGATATTAACTAAAAGGTAGGTATGTAATTTATAAAACTTTCATTGGTGGTAAATCAATATAACATATTATGAAATGAACACATTCACTCACACACATGATGCAATGTTCAGATGAGAAGTATAATAAAGGAGAAATAGTGGCTATTAAGACATCGAACTGGGTGGCTATTGCTATGTTTTATTGTTAATACAATCTGGAAAAAAATTAAAAGCTGAGAATAATTACTTAAAATTCAAGTGTAATTTAAATATAATTACTTAAAAATAAAGTATACTTATACTTCTGGATATAAATAACTGAAAATAACATTTTATTTCACACTAATTGCATAGCTGAGGTTGCAGGACAATGAACTGGCCAACCATTAAGGATAGATGATTTCTGTTGTGAGAGAGTAGATGTGAGTTCTTGCTCAACTGGGGTATACACAAGTGGGCCTCAGTAAGAAGAATTCCAATAGCATAGTCGATAAATTGGTAAAGGTTGAAAGTAACCTTTAAATATTTATAGACTGTATAAATCTGAAACCTGGGACTATAAAAATTGAGGAAATTCACATCCTCCTGAAGGTTATTTTTCCACAAACTCAGTTGAACACTCACACAAAAAGTTCAGAAAGAGCTCTAAGAAGTTATTCACTGAGGTACAAACTTGGGGTAGGGAAATAGTTGCTGTGCGGAAAGTGTAAGAAGTTTCACTAGGATATTTCTTTCCTACCACCACTGTGAAACAAAGCTGTAGTGTATGGGTTTAAGGACACAAAGTATTGCTGCCTTTAAGGCATCAGTGAAAACTCATTGCATCTCAGGGAGGGAGAAAGGTGAAAAGAAAACTTTTCCTAAGGGAAGTTCAAGAATATACATTTGCCCACAAGTACAGTCATTAAAGGGTGAGGAAAAAATAAGGGCACATTTTTGAGACCCAGGAACATAGTACATCCCTCAGGGTGAAGTTTAATTAGAACAACAGAGAATTAACTCCTCCAACTCCCCTTCTAACTAAGCCAACTAATTTTGAATAATAAGCAGTAATAGATTACTCCTGGATGAAGCACAGGAAATGAATAAGAGAATGAAAACAACTTTCCATGAGGCACAGCACAAAGAAAAACTTAAATTTCACACTTCAATAGGATTACTGTGAAAAATCAACCTGCAACTTAACACAAGATATATCTACAGGAATTTGAAACGAGTGGCTGAGAATAGTCATAGCAAACAAACAAAAAACAAAACAAAAAAAAATAAATCTATCCTTACTCTCATCAAACTAACTAAATACCCTGCGTTAAAGGATCAGTAGAAGGAAAGGAGTGCCCATTTCTAGGCATAAAACTATCTCAGTCTGTACTACCCTACACAAGATGTCTGGCTTTTGATAACAACAACAAACAGACATAATAAAAGACAAAAAACAGGTCACTCAAAAGATAACAGAGCAATCACCAGAACCACACACAGGCATGACAGACATTTAACTGATAGAATTTAAATATCTATAATTAATATGTTAATGGTGCTAATGAAATAGGTGTAAAATCAGACGGGAAATTTCAAAAAGGAGATGAAAGCTAAAAGGAAAATTGAAATGGAAATGACGTAACTTTTTTTTAAGCTATGAAAAAATGAAAGTCTTTGACAGGCACTTCAGTAGATTCAACATATCCAAGTAAAGATTCAATGAACTTACTGAGGAGTCATTAAAAATTATCCATACTGAAACACAATGAAGAAAAATAAGGTAGAGGTAAAACTAGAAAAGGATCACCAAGAGCTGTGGATCAACATCAAATATAATATACATACAACTGAATCCCAAAAAGAGAAGAAAGAAATATGTCAAGACATAATGGATGATAAATTTCCAAAATTAATAACAAAGAGCAAGCCACAGATCCAAGAATCTCAGAGAAAACTAAGCAGGATAAACACTTCCCCAGCAAAATCACCTAGATAGGTGACATTCAAAACCTTCAAACAAAGGTAAAGAAAAACTTTTGAAGGAAATCACAAAAAAAAGGAGACATACTTAAAGGGGAAAAATAAGAAATCCAGAAAATTTATAGTCTAAAGTTATAAAAGTTAGAAGACAATAGAATGATATCAATAAAATGATGAGGGAGAAAGGGCTGTCAACCGCAACTGAAAATTCTACCCCAGTAGGGACACAAGTAGGCTGATAATGAACAATAAAATATAATATAGTGCACAAGAACAAAGCATGACAGAGCTTAAAAGTCTGTCAAAATGACTTTTAAAATAAAATATGCTACTAGAGACAAGGAAATATTTCATAATGATAAAAGTATTCTTTATTATGAAGACACAGTATGTGTAAATATATACACATGTAAAAGCAAAGCTCATATAGGAATACAAGAAGCAAACACTGAGAGAACTGAAGGAATAAGTAGGCAAATCAACAGTAATAGTTGGAAACTTTAATACCCTACTTTCAATGATGGATACATTTACTGGACCAAAAATCAGGAAAGGTATAGAAGACATGGTAAATAAGAATAAATGTCAGAGTGAAGCAACCTCAGACTGAGAAGGGCGTGGTAACCAATGTTTCAGAACCCTCAGGGATTAGATCTCATGATACAAAATAAAGCATCAGAATGTCAGGGGAATTAACAATGTATACCAGAGGTTGGAGACAATGGCTGTCTTGTTATGGTCTTAATATTAGATACAGATGCAATGGCTCATACTTATTCAACTAACATCTTCTAAATACCTTAAAGAGGTTCTTCTGGGATCCATGAAGAACTACTCCCAGAACCTATCCAAATAAGTGGATGTAGTTTACATTATAATGCGCTGACCAGATCTCCTTTTAAGAATGAAACTCCCCCCGCCCCAACCGCCACCCACTGCACCTTGGCCTTCACTGACAGAACTGTGAGTGGTGCCAGAAGACATTTTTTTTCAATTTTAAACCCTATTTGCAGATTGCTATGCTGAAGAAAACAACCTTGACCAATACTAGTATTTCTTTTAGTGGCAGCCTCACTCAATGACTGATTAACATAAGGATACAAAGGTCTGGTTATCTCTTCACAGGTTGGAGCAATTCTGATGGGCCATCACATCTCCAGAGCACCCCAAGGGTGCCCTTTTTGTTGGGATTATAACTCCTTTTCTCCCTTTGCCAAGTTTTTTTTTTTTCATTTTGTTCCCTTCCACACGTGCTAACCTCAGGAGGACCCTCCAATAAACATCCCGCAGGCTACTCTCTGTCTCAGAATCTCTTTCCTAGCACCTGGGAACCTAACCTGTCATAGTAGGGTGGGTGATTATTTTTTTCTCATTTTCAATGTTGAGCTGTACACCATTTTCCCCCATCAGTAGGCACAATTATTTTCAATTTCATCTTTTGGCTCTTAGAAAGGGGAACATAGATTTCTGGGTCTTCGTCACTTTTTAAGTCTCAGCTCCTCTCAGGTTTGCCTGACTGAAAACGTTTGACATTTTTATGTATATAAGCTTTTAGCATAACCAGTACTTTGAGCAATTACTCAGATTTCTTAGTGTTTTATTATTTTCTTCCTTACTGATAGTGCCTCATACTATTTTATCAGAATCCTCTTAACACATTTTCTATTCATTTTAAGCTATGGTCACACCTAAAGGCTGTTGGAATTGTATGTTATATTTTCCATGACCTTTTTTGAAATCTACTTTCCTAATATCTTTTGTTCAAGTCTGACAATTCTTCACATTACTTTCCTTGTCTATTATGAAAACTAAAATGAAGCAGCCTCTTCTTTTTAGATTCTTTCCACATCATAAATTCATTTTTCATTTCTGGCCACATTAAAAGCAAAGTAGCAATATCTATTGTCAATTCTACTTTCAAAGAGATGAAAGAACTTTGATTTTTCTCTCTGTGGTTTATGTCCATTTGATATAAAAATTAGAATATATGACATATTTATAATATAAAAAAAAGCCAGGTTATAAATCATTTGATAGTTTACTATTTTATTTTTATCGTGGTCAATTTGACACAACTTATAATGCTTGTTGTAAATAATCTTATATACTGCTTTATTTCTATCTTTTAAGTTTATATATGACTGCAATTTTTTAAGAAATAAAAAACTGATGTAAAAAATATTAAAGGATTACTAAGTGAAAAGAGAAAATCATGGAAAAAGTGATCAACATTTCATTCCTTTATTTTTTATTTACCCTTTATACATCAATATTTATTAATTACCTACCACATGCCAGGTATTATTATAGGTTCTGGGAATAGTGAACTGATAAAGAGAAAGAAAAAAAAAGGAACAGAGAAAAATCTCTGCTTCCATGGAATTTATAATCTAGTGAAGTAAAATGACAAGCAACATATAAGCAAATTGTTTAGGGCATAGACAGGCAGGTTTTGTTTTTATTTTTGTTCCCCCATGCCCCCCAAAGAGCCAAATAGTAAATACTTTAGCTTTTGTTTTCCATATTGTCTCTCTCATAACTACACAAATCTGTCACTGTAGGGGCAAAACAACCACAGAGAATAAATCAATAATTAGACATGGTTGTGTACCAAGAAAATATATTTATAAAAAAGTAGCATGGAAAAAAACTAAGCAAGATAAGGGTGATAGGGTGTGTGTGCAGTTTTAGATAAGGTAGTAAAATAATCTTCACTTTGAAGGTAATATTTGAGCAAATTTTTAAAAGGTAAGAGAGTAAGTTACGTGGATATCCAAAAGAATGGCCCCGAGGGCAAAGAATATGTACAAATAAATCTGTTCATTAATGAACTGCAATGTGATATACCAGAGCTGACATTTTGTTTGTGCAGTATGGTTGTCCTTTTTTTTTTAAAGCTAGTATTGTTTGTTCTGTGCCTATACCATACAAGTTATTAAATATTCAGACATTACCAAAACAAAGTACCACATGAAAACCATAGAACTACAGGATATGAGTTTATTATTCTGGAAATTATAAATTCAGTAACATACTTATTTCCATTTACATATCACCTAATTCACAAACATAAAATTGTAACTATTGGCTTTTAAAAAAAATATTTACCAAATATGGCAGTTTGAAAAGAAACTATATCCCTATTGATAACAGAATTTTCTCAGAAAGTAAACTAAGATGATTATAAGAACAATTTCCTTGTATTTAATATGCAACAGAAAAGCTAATTTCCTTTTCTGACATCATATTTCATCATATTCATTAATAATTCATAATCATGAAAATATCTGACATCATGAAAAATAAGTAAGTTAAATATATTTTAGGATTTTTGCCAGTTCTTTTTACTAGGAAATAATTTGAAATAATATTATATAACACATGTAAGTATATTTTTATTTCCATTCTGTGCATGAGGGAGGGATTTTAAGTCATTTTTGAGACTTAATTTTCATGTTCAAATAATTATTTTTGGCTTTAAACATTTATGTAAAATTTTCCAAATATTTCTCTCATCATTCTTGTTATCAGATGTATTTCAGGTACCATATCAACAACAAAGAAAATGATTCAATTGTTTAGAAAAGAAAATGGTTTATTAGACACTTTTATAAACTTCATGTTAGCAGAAATAGCATCCATAACTGGATGGGTTTCCATTTTATACATTGATTTTAATAAAAAAAATGTTTATTTATATATTTTTGCAAAAAGAGAGAGAGAGAGAGCAAGTGAGGGAGGGGCAGAGAGAGAGAGAGAGAGACACAGAATCTGAAGCAGGCTCCAGGCTCCGAGCTGTCAGCTCAGAGCGTGATGCAGGGCTCGAACCCAGAGACCAAACCATGAAATCATGACCTGAGCCAAAGTCAGACGCTCAACTGATTGCGCTAGCCAGGTGCCCCAATTTTTAAAATTATCAAAAGAAGACTCACTAAAATGATATACTGCTTCAAAATTTAATTCTAGAAATTATAAGATATTTATGCTGGCATAATGATAGTGAGAAAATGATTCCATATAACATAAAATGCTAATTTTAACACTAAATATTTTAGCTGGCTTTAAACAAAGAAAATGGATTCCATGCTTTGACTCATACTCTGAAACTAAATTCTAAGAAAATGAAAAAAAAAATAGCTGCTGGTAGCATCACATAGTCTTTATTTAAATATTAAAGCTATCAAATTTATTAATGACTCTTCTTTATGAGACTGGTTTTTATATAAAATTTCATTCAAATGTGTGATATATAAAAGTATGGAATAATGCATTATGTAAAATGTTAGCAGAATATTTTTACAATTTAATATTATCTTTTACTTCCCCATTTTTGTGTCATGAGTCATTAGAAAAAGATTAAGAATATCTACAGCCTTTTATACAGTTTCTACTTAAAAGCATACTGGTGACTCATAGTTGATTAATATTTTCCATCTTTTATTTCTGCTATACCCTCTCCTACCACAATGCTTCTTAGTATATATAAAGAAAAACCCCATTTCCATTACTGAAAAAAAGAGCAAGAGGAAAACAAATATAGGTCACCCTTGAACAACATGAATTTGAACAATGTGGGTCCACTAATATGCAGATTTTTTTCAATAAATACAGTACATTACTATAAATGTATTTCTCTTCCTTATGATTTTCTTTCTTTTCTCCTTTTTTAAACATTTTTTAAACGTTAACTTTGAGAGAGAGAGAGAGAGAGAGACAGAGACAGAGACAGAGACAGAGAGCAGGGGAGGGTAGAGAGAGAGACACACACAGAATCCGAAGCCGGCTCCAGGCTCTGAGCTGTCAGCACATAGCCCAAGGATGGGCTGGAACTCATGAACAGCAGATCATGACCTGAGCCAAAGTCAGAAGCTCAAATGACTGAATCAACCAGGTGCCCCATTATGATTTTCTTAATAACATTTTATTTTCTCTAGATTATTGTATTAGAATATTGTAGTGTGTGTGTGTGTGTGTGTGTGTGTGTGTGTGTGTGTATATATATATATGACATATAATATACAAAATATGTGTTAACCATTTATGTTATCAGTAAGGCTTCGGGTTAACAGTAAGCTATTAAGTAAAGTTTTGGGGGAGCCAAAAGTGACATGGGGATTTTTGACTAAGTGAGGGTCAGTGCCCCACCCCTTACATTGCTCAAGGGTTAACTGAAAAGCATTCACAAATTGTAGCCTCCATTAGGAATTTTTAAAATATGTGTATTTATTTATTTTGAGAGAGAGAGAGTGAGAGGATGAGCAGGGGAAGGGCAGAGAGAGAGAGGAGAGAGAATCCCAAGCAGGCTCTGTTCAGTCAGCTTGGAGCCTGACGAAGGGCTCAATCTCGGGAACTGTGAGATCACGACCTGAGCCAAAATCAAGAGTTGGACACTTAACTGACTAAGGCACCCAGATGCCCCTCCATTAGACATTTTTAATTCTGATATTTATTTTTGAAATAAAGAATATGATTTCGAATAAGCATCTACTGGGTGCCAAAACTGAATACTTAATTCTTAAAGCTTAAAATGCCTTTTAAGAATTTAGAATGGAATGATTATTTTATCAAAATATTTTTTTTACACAAAATGCATAAATTCTTTGTATTGTCAATGGTTAAGAATAAGAACTCCTTACTCAGACTACCTAAACTATAGTGTGGATACCTAGAGTAACAGCTATATGACCTTTTAAAAGTTCCTTAGACTCTCTGTGCCCTACTTTTGTCATCTTTAAAATAAAGTACTAATGGTATCTGACTAAATATCACTATCCCAGTGTTTCATGTAAAATGATTATACACACATTATTCCATATGATTTTGATAATAGTAACAGGTAGTTGAAATTGAAGATATTGTTAACCATACTTCACTGATGAATAAAAACTCTACAAGATTTGTAGCAAATTAAGAGTGGGTCTAGACTAAAGCTCCTTATTGTTTCCATTATAGACCCCTAACTATTTCATTAATATGCACTTCTTTAAATTTATGTTAATTACCATCATCAGCATTTTGCATGGGAATCAAGAGAGGAGGGAGGGAGGGATCGACAGAGTTTCATTAGGGAAAAATAAAGGTTACCTGAATTCAATATTTTAAATCAATAAAGATAATTGATTGTGGAGCAAGTGAAGTGAAGTAAAGGAATAAATGAAATAGGTTCTCAAGGCAAAACTGCTTCAGATTCCACCTGAAACAGTGATTTTCAACAAGATGGGGAGGGTGGAGGGAAGAAGAGGTGAGGGACAAAGAATTAATGACTCCTCAGAACTCGGTTTTTGACCCTTATATTGAATGGGGGTAGAATATTTTAGTGAGTAGAATCCAGAAATGTTAAGCTTTCTGCAATATATAGGGCAACTCTTAACTACAACTTATTGTCACACCCAAAGTTCCAATAATTCCTCCAAACTAACAAGTTTTTTTTTCCTGACATATTTTAAGGAATGTGAATATTTTGTGGATTAGGAATTTTATAGAAAGTATCTTACTACATATGCTTATTTATTGTGTTTTTTCAAATCTTTATACTTCTTCATTATTCAATAATACTTTTCACAAGCAAGTTGGAAATGTTTGGCTTAGAATTTAACTTCTTCTAAATTTTTGACAACTCAAACAACTGGCAACCCCTTCTGTCCTAATAATTCCCCTGCACTCGAAATAAATAAATATGTTTGCAAACCAGAAGTGTCCCTTTGGAAAACTTCAGGATTCTATGTAACCATTACCAGAATCATTTCTATCTGAGTTACCTCTGTCAGAGTGATATATCAATGTGTTAGGCTCTGAGCAACAGAAACTAGAAAATAATGCTTAAAATAAGAGAGGAACTCATATTTCTCCCAAATAATTAAATGTAGAGTTGGGCTTTTCAGGACAACTCAAAGATATTATTGATTTCCTACTTGCTTCCGTATATGTGCTCTGCCATCCTTAGGCTTCACCCTCAAAGTAACCTCATGCTTACAAGATGATCACTAGGATTCTCACTACCCCATTTGCTTTTCAGGCAGTAGGAAAGAAGAAAGACAAAATGACATATGCCAGTTGACTTAAACTCTCTCCTCTTTTGAGTTCCCAATTTTCGTGAACAAAAACTACTGTTAAGGCTCATTGACCAGGTCTCAGTTGTGAGCTAGCCTTAGTTGTACAGGGGACAAGAAAACGCAGTTTTCTTTGCCAAGCACATTCCAATCACAGCAACATCAGCTTTCTGTTGAGAAGAAAGATGAGAATCAATAAAGAATAAGAAAAGAGTACTTTCTGTCTCAAGGATTAAGGACACTGATTAGATAATTCTGAGTATATGATTAAGAAAAAGACAAATAAATAAATAAAAGGAGCTATGGGATGAGGTAAGGTAGATTGGGTCACCTGGCATGGAGCTCAGGTCTCTGAATGCCAGGAGGCATGCAGGCAGGCAATCGCCATGACTGAGCAGGTCTGCCAGTTTGTTGTTATGATCCAAGCAAACAAGACATCTTGGCAGAGGGAATATTGGCTCTAGTAAAGATCATGTCTGTAGTGCTAATTGGGTGTAGTTCAATTTGGAATAAGAATTTGGTCATATAATCAAATTCTCTGTACAGCTACTATCTTACCAAATAGTCACAATTATATTTCTATTTTTTTTCATCAAACTTTTCCCTCCAATGAAAATTACTTTAAAACTGAGTTTTTCATCGAAGAGTCAAATCAACAAATTTCCTATTATTTTTTTCAGCATTATGAAAAGAAAATTAATTAAATACATCTCCTCCAAAGTTCTTTACCATCCATCCATATGTAACAATCTGATATGATTTCAGACATCTAAGTAAACAGAGCCAGAATTCAAAACCCATTTCTGTCTCAGGCAAACTTTCAAGTATTTAGCCACTATATTATATTGTAATGTCTCTAGGATTTTGCTGAACTGCTACTTTAATGGATATAAAGTGCCTGGATGATGAACGGGATCAAACTGCACTATTCATGCATCAAAGCACATGGAAAACTATGTTTAAACTTGGGCAAAAATCACTATGACTGTCACTAGCAAACTTCTAGGCAACTCATATGGAAAAGAGACTTAAGCCACAAATACAGAGAAATATTAAAGAAAGGAGGTTTCTTAGAAAAGAGATTATAAGAGGACTGCTTGTGGAAAAAGTGATTAGAATCACTTGAGCTCATTCCAAAAGTCAGAATGGGGTCTAGCTGCTGGAATCGACAGATAAATTGACTTGACCCATAAAATCATTGTTAATACTCTAGGACATCAAAGATACCCCATAGTTACGTTTGTATAAGTAATCTGAATGAAATCGATTTTATTTGTCTGTTTATAGCAAGAATTCATGTAAAAGTTTGGATATTTGGACTAGTCCCTAACATTTTCACTAGTTCAGGCATTTTATCATTTTCAACGTTTATTTATTTATTTTTGGTGGGGGGGGGGACAGATAGAGACAGAGCATGAACGGGGGAGGGGCAGAGAGAGAGGGAGACACAGAATCGGAAACAGGCTCCAGGCTCTGAGCCATCAGCCCAGAGCCTGACGCGGGGCTCGAACTCACGGACCGCGAGATCGTGACCTGGCTGAAGTCGGACGCTTAACCAACTGCGCCACCCAGGCGCCCCCAGGCATTTTATCATTTTAATGAACAATCTAGTTGGCATTTTTGGGGACAAAGTTTGTTAAACAGAACATTGCTTTCAAAGTATGAATATCATTCCACTGTTATCAGATTCATGTGGGTGCTTGAAAGAAATGCTGATTAAGGAACCCTATCTCAAACCTACCAAATAATAATCCCCAGAGTGGACACCTGCAATCTACTTTTTTTATGGGCTCACAAGATGATTCTTAGTACACTAACAATTGAAAAATGCTGCTATTAGGGACTAACATTCTTCTATTTTTTGTTCAGTGTTTTTATAAGATGGCAAATGTGTGGCATTCTAGTCTCTTTCTCATTGTCCCATGCCAATTGACTATATCACTAATTAACATGGCACCCTTGACTGCTGAACCCAGATTAAGCCTTGGGATTCTTCTCAACACTATACTCAGCAAGATTTATCAATTGACATGACACTTCAACTTGATGCTAATTTTCAATAAATATTGACAGAATTTGGTTTAATAGAATTACTACAGTACTTGCATACCCTTGGTCAAAGATGCAAGTCTGAAACTCCTTAATAGCCTCCAAACTGAAGAAAATGGATAAAGTTCTAATTTGTGTTTTCTTTCTTGGTAATGAAGGAACATTTACCCCTAGCCTAAATGTTGAGCTTCAGATAATTGAAACAGCCTTAATCAGTTATCAATTAAATTCTCTTTACTCTTAATAGAAAATAAGCCTCTGAGTCTGTGAGGAATAGACAGTGTTGGACATTGAAGATCCAGATTTACAGAAAATTAAGGACAGGATAAGGACATTTAAAATCCAGGATCAGTCTGTAACAAACCAGTTACAGACACCAGATACAAGTGTAATGTAAGCAGAATCAAGTCTCTATAGGGAAGTAGAAATACCAAGAAAGATGTAAATGTGAATGACAAGCCACCAGTTCCAGTCATTCTATGACTTGATTATATTTCATATTATAGTTCATTTCTTGTTTGTGCATGCCATTTCTTGCATACGGGTGTTTTATTAAATGTTAAAATCATTTTTCTATCAGCTAATTTGAGTAGGTTTTCTTTTCCTTGCTATCAAAACATGGTATGAAAAAGAAAAAAAAACACAATTCATATTTATCAAACTAAACCCATACAGAAGTAAAAGGCACTTATAATTCAATAGAAGTATGCAATTTCTTTGCCACTGAAATGTAAAATGTATATATTCGGTAGGATATATTAGCTTTTCACACTTGGGGAAGATGTGACTGAAAGGTAAATCATGTGATTTTAAAATCTAGATATCAGTTATAGAACTTCAAAGCACTTGGGACAGAAAAATATAATTCTTCTTAACAGATTTTTAAGCATGAAAGCTTCACGTAACTTTTTTAAGGCAAGTCAAGGTCAACCACTCATGTGAATTATGTGAATAACACTTAGAGTAGAAAGAAAAATCATACTGGTCAATTTCTCTTTATACTAACTGAATTTTGATATAAAAATATTTAATATGTAAAATTTAGGAAACTTCTAAGACTCACATGTGCTTTAATAAAAATAAAATTTCAGCCTACAAATATTACAAGTACTAATATACATTTGCTTTCATATTTAATGTTAATAACCTTGCAAAGAAAAAAATAACAGTATTTAATTCTGAAATCAGTTGATATATGACTATAAGAATTATTTGGTTATAATTTATTTTTCCACCTAGTCGGCATATTTTGGAACACTTTATTTAATACATTATAACTACCTTTGCTTTAAGTTTTAAAGTAATATATATACACTCTGTGAAATATTTTAAAGTACAGGATGGAAAAAATACACATCCCAACTCCCCAAAAGTAATCTTTACTTCTTCCCTACCTCTTATCCATTCTATAAATATTACCACATATACACAATACTTAAGGAGATATCAGCATTGCCATAATGGAATAGTACTGTATTCTAGCAATTAGAAGAAGGTTAAAGTTTCAAAAAAAAAAAGTACACCTCTAATATTCTACTGGAAAAATACTGTTATGCTGCTAGAATACCTCTCAAATAGTCTTCTTAAAATTAAATTTATGGTAGTGTCTACCTTCTCCCATCTCCTGCTCACTCTTGACTCTAACCTTTCCTTCATGGCTAATAACAGAATAATTCTTGGAGGTTTAGCACGCCCTTGCTGAAATAGCAAACACACCCTCTTTTCTTTTTTTATCCTTCTACTTCTTATCACAGTATTACTCAATACAAAACTCTAAGTCAGTCTCAATTTTTCCCTTTTCCTCACTCTGCATATCCAGGTCACCATAACATTCTACCTGCAAAGCTTTTTCAATCTGTCTCTTGTTCTACAGTTCTAGTGTAAGACCTCAGTGCAGGGAACCATGATATATTACCTGGATTTTGAAAATAAATACTTCATGGAAGTCCACACCTTCTTTTCTCCTCCAATTCAACTTTTACTTCCCTGTGTACAATTCAATTACTTCCCATTTTGTTTAAATAAATAAATAATAAATAACAATCCAGACATATTTTCACTGTCTTTTGGTCCTGCATGTCTGACTATTCCCTGTCTCTCTACACTTTACAAATACTAAGTTCAAATCACTTAGCTGGGTTTTTTTTTGCTTTTTTGTTTTTCCAATTTTCCAGGACACCACAGCTTTAGCTGTTTGAAGACTGCGATACATATTTGCTGCATTTTTTTTTTCTTACTGGAATTTTTTTTATCTCTTTTCTCCTCAGGGCCTGCTTTTCCTCATTTTCCAGGACTCACCTTACATGATGTGCGCCCTGAACCATTCCTGATCATTCTTTCTACAGTAGGTCTGTCCATAACCATTACTCTCCATCTTGCCCACTTGTTTGTTGCCTTTATAGTATTTATTTTAGTTACTGAATACTTATTTTGTTATATGATTATTTTAATCTATTCTAAAAATAGAATGTAAGTTCCCTAAAGGCAAAGATTGTTTCTGTCTTGTTCACGCATGCTTCTCTAGACTCTATCACAGTACCTACAGCATAGGAAATTCTCACTAAATCATTTTTGAATATATAGTTGAACAAATGACTACTGCTCATACTTTGGTGTATTCATTCAGTTTTTCCTTGCTTATATTTTAAATAGTTTTGTGGCCATAAATACTATAATATATGTGCACCTCAAATTTTTGAGATGTAGAAATTTAAATAAATATAAAATATAGTCTAAAATATTGGTTATACTACAGGATTTGAACAACACATTTTATTTTCTCATAATGTGTTTTCTAGGCCATAATTTTTCATTTCATTTTTAAATAATTTTAGAATTATAGAAGATTTGCAAAAATTGTATTCCATACATCCTTATCCAGATTCTCCTAATGTTAACATCTTACACAACCATCGTACAATTAACATTCATACAATAATGTCAATTAAACTATAACTTTATTCTAATTTCACCAGTTTTTCCACAAATATCCTGTTTTCTATTTCTGGATTTATTAAGTTTACAACATCGCATTTGATTGCTTTGTCTCTTGGACTCCTCCAATTTTTGACAGTCAGTCTTTGTCTTTCAAATCCTTAATATTTTTGCAAAACTTCATATATTGATTCCGTAAAATGTTCCTTAATTTGTGCCTGTCTGATGTTTCCACAAAATTAGATTGAAGTTTTAAATTGGGGGCATGAATACCACAGAGATGAAGTGATCTAATGGAGGAGCAAGATATCAGAGTATTTCTCCTTCTCCTTCTCCTAGTGATGAGAACACTGAAAATTTACTCTTTTGGTAACTTTCAAAAATGAACTACAATATTGACTACAGTCACTATTCTGTATATTACATCGCCATGGCTTATTTATTTTATAACTGGAAAATTATACCTCTTGACCCCCTTCACCTACCCCTAAGCCCTCTCCTGGCAACTGTCATTCTGGCAAGAACTGTCTAATTCTTACAGTCTCATGGGATCTAGGAACATAAGTGTCCCTGGGTCTCAAAGCCCGGTAATCAAGGAGGTCCCTCTCTGTGCATGTCTGTTGGATTTAGACAGGAAGAAGGAAAGCAGAGAGCCAGAGTATATCCTCCAGCTTGAGGAAGACACTGAGAGTAAGACACCAAGTTTTAGTGGGGCAGTGAGACAGTGCAGGGACTGCATGGACCTACGGAAAATAATAATATAGAAGGAAAATGAAAAATGGTGCCCATCAGTACCTTTGTTCCTGAAGAGAGTCTCAACAAACAACTGCCCTTCTGGCAGATGGTATAAATTAGCAAAACTATCCTCTTCACATATAGTCTAGGAACTTTTCAAACTGTTGCTTTTGGGTTGAGCCCCCTGGGGTGAGTCTGTGTGCAAGCCTTTAAAGAGCAGTATCTCAGTTCTCTACATCTTTTTGGGTCTCCTAGACATAAACCCCACCGGTTTTCGAAGCCAGATGTTTTGGGGTTTGTCTCTGGTGTTAAGTCTCAAGGGTTGGGGTGCTTGATGTGGGACACAAACCTCTCATTCCCCAGGGAGAAGCTTCTGATTTGTGAGATCTTTCCTGACTGTGGGTTACCCTGCCAGGGATGGGGTTTTTGGTAAAATCACATTCTTGTCTGTCCTACCCAACTTGATGTGGTCTTTTTATCATTTGTTATAAGGAAGGTTTCACCTAGTTTTCATGTCTTTTGCAGAAGGAATTGTTCCACATGTAGCTGTAGATTTGGTGTGTTGTGGGAAGAGGTGTGTTCAGGATTTTCCTATGCTGCTATATTGGATCATGACTCTTATTGCTGGAGATCTTAATCTTGATCACTTGGATAAAGTTATAACGAATTAATAACACCATCATCATCATCATCCCTTCTCTTCCTCTTCCAATGAGTATAGCTTTGACCTTTGGAAGCTCTTCAAATTTAGTTCCTGTGTTCTTTAACCTGCCCATCTTTTTTTTTTTCCAAGAAACTTCTCACTTTCTGGTACCACAGATGTTCCAGATTCCTATGTTAAAGGGTCTGATATATACGTACAAACATATGTAATTGTTGAGATGTATATGCTTTTCTTAATATCAAGAGGTACCAATAACAGACCAAGAAAAGAAAAGAAAAAAAGGAAAAAGAACATGATTCCCCTTACAGCACAATCAATGGCCAGAATAATATTACAGCATCAGTCTCTTCAAAAGCAACCCAAAAAGAGCCAGGTAGAAAACCATCCTATGCAAGTAGCAGTCTCACTTTGTAAGCAAGGGATAAAGAGGAAGTTCTTCCACTTAAAAAGGGGAAAGAGACCATTCATTGCTCTTTTTCACTTCTACTTCTTCTTTTCTAGGTTGCCTTAGAAACAGGTTGGAAAGGGGCACCTGGGTGGCTCAGTCAGTTAAGCATCTGCCTCTTGATTTCCCCTCAGGACATGATCTCACAATTTGTGGACTCAAGCCCCACTTCAGGCTCTGTGCTGACAGCATGTAGCCTGCTTGGGATTCTGTCTCTTCCTCTCTCTCTCTCTCTCTCTCTCTCTCTCTCCCTCTCAAAAATAAACATTAAAAAAAAGAAAAAAAGAAAGGAAAGAAATCAGGATTCCCTTAAAAAAAAAAAAAGAACAGGTAGGAAAGGATCCTTAGGTTAATACTTTGGCATATAAATTTATCTCTCCAAGGGAAAGATAAGCCTTTCACAGTCTAAAGATGCCACCACTGTAAAGGATTCCATCCCTTTTGAAATGTAAATACCTAGGAAGATAATACTCTAACCCAAATGTCTGTCACAGAATGCAAGTTTCTGGGTCTTTGGGAGATAAGAGAGGTTATTAAGTGGAATCAATTAGTTCCATCATTAAAACAAAACAAACAAACCCCCCAAAACAAATGGTTGCTTATCTATTCCTTGTTGCATATGAAATATGAACTATTTTAAGGGACATGAAAGCAAACATTCAGTCTCTATGGTATATTTTCCAAGGCCTTCTCAGGAAGCCTTCTCAGGAAGCCAAGATTTCTATGATAACACCAAGAAATTCAGGAAAGATTTATTTTGTCACATTTATCTTGAATTTTTTCCAATACCAGGGCTGGAATCAAAGAGTTCTCCAAAGAGTGCTAGGAACTTTTATTGAAGCATTGTAGTTAGAAACCAAGATTGGGCATCAAGTATGCTCCTTTCTACCTGAATGCTACTTCTTTCAGTCTTCCTACTTAGTAGACAGAGGTATATACATACAAATATATACATGTATACTAACCCATGTACACACATTCATCTATATTTTATTTGCATGTATAATTCCCTCCCTCCTTCCCTATCTATATGCATTATTTTTTGTTTGTTTCTAATGTTTATTTATTTTGAGAGAGAAAGAGAGAGTGCAAGCAGGGAAGGGGCAGAGAGAAAGAAAGGGAATCCTAAGTAGGTTCCCTGCTGTTAGCACAGAGCCGGACTCTGCACATGATTTCATGAACCATGAGATCATGAACTGAGCCAAAATCAAGAATGGGACATTTAACTGACTGAGCCAAGGCACCCCTGTTTTTTGTTTTTGTTTTTTTTTTAATTTACTTTAGAGACAAAGCATGAATGGGGAGAGGGGCGGGGGGTGGGGGTTGGGCGGAATCTTAAGCAGTCTCCAGGCTTAGGATCATGGAGCCTGATGCAGGGCTTGATCCCATGGCCCTGGGATCATGACCTAAGCCGAAATCAAGACTCAGAGGCTCAACCGACTGAGCCACCCAGGTGTCAGGTGCCCCTTTTGTTGTTGTTGTTTTTTGTTTTGTTTTGTTTTGTTTTAATCTACAAGTACACATTTATCCCTCCTACCTTGATTCAAGACCACAGGGTTCCTTTCATTGTTCCTCCTTTGCTTATTTTCAATTTCATTCTCTGACAGTGAGTAACCTGGGTTATGTTTTTTGTTGTTGTTGTTTTGTTTTGTTAATTTAATTTTATTTAAATCCAAGCTAGTTAACATATAGTGTAATGATGATTTCAGGAATAGAACTTAGTGATTCATCACTTACATATAACTCCCAGTGCTCATCCCAACAAGTGCCCTCCTTAATACTCATTACCTATTTAGCCCATCTCCCCACCCAACACTCCTCCAGCAACCCTCAGTTTGTTCCCTGTATTTAAGAGTCTCTTATGGTTTGCCTCTCTCTCTTTTATCATATTTTTCCCTCCTTCCCCTTTGATAACATTAACACTGTTTTGGGTACAATAATTTTTAATATGGTTACAAAACATTTATTATTCCTAGATTAAAGAAATTTTAAAAAAGATAATAAGAACCTATATAGTTTTACCAGTTAAAGACTATTCTAGACTAATCTATTTATGATATTCAGTTTGACTTTTAAATCATTAATAATTAATTGTGGTTAGCAATTTTCTTGGTTCAAGCAAAACATGTATGTATATACATATATATGTGAATGTGTGTGTTTGTGTGTGTGTGTGTGTATAAATAGATAGATAGTTTTAGAACATGTCTACACTGCATTAAGTACCAAAACAGATATGACCAAGAAATTCATGATCCTGTCCTAGCAGGTAATGGGTCCAGTGTAAGATCAACTGGATTTGAAAACACAAAGGCACACTGTTTAAAATAACATCCACATATTACTGCCAAAAATGGGAGGTACAGGCAGTGCTTTCTGACTGAGAGTTTACTTTTTCCTATTTTATAAACTTGTACAAGTTTAGAGGATGTCAGAATTGTACCACCATAATCACAACAAAACATCTCAGGACAAAACTTTTTTTTTTTTTTTTACAGAAGAGAATTCAACAGATCAATAGGAAGAAATAAACTAAGCTGGATAGTGCCAATACAGAATGGCAGCTTTGGAGCCTTTATTTTGATCTTTCAATTATGACCCTACAGAAATATGTGGAATATCATGAAGACTGGGAATATTTTTTATTTTTAAGTCAAGCCTTTAAATCCAGCTGCATCTTTAAAATTAGAGTTTTGCAAGATTATTTTTGCTTCCCACGTGTGTCCTCTGGAGCAGAAGTAAATGTTAGGAAACTGAAAGGTTCTATTTCTCATGCTAAAGGCACTCACAGAGTTTCTTTCTGTTTGGGAACCATCATGGTTCTTACTTTCTAGAACACTTTGTAAGCCCCTATCAACATTGGGTGTCCAGCTTCATCAGAATACAGAACAGAGATCTCCATATTCCAGAACAAAGTAGCCAATCTGAAGGACTTATTCCACAGAAAAGAAAGAAGTCTGCCTCATTAGCTCTGCCTTCCCTTCATCGAAAAGAAGTGCAGGTGGCAGGTAGGGGCAAACTTTCAGTCATCAGTCATTACTGGAGAAGGCAGTAAAGCAAACATGCAGGCTGCCTGATGTCCTTGTTGTGAGAAACATATGTCTTCTCCAAAGTATAAACTTCCCATTTATGATCTAAAATAGATACCTTTATGATTTATCTAAATGAGCGGTAGACAGTTGCTCATTACGTATAATTCTAGTTTTTTTCTTTACTTGAACATTCACCCCAAATCAAGTTTTAAAAGTAGAAGAGGGGCGCCTGCATGGTTGAATACAGACTCTTTATTTCAGCCAAGGTCATGATCCCAGGGTCATGGGGGTCCAGCCCCATGTCAGGCTGTATGCTGAGCATGAAGTCTGCTTAAGAGTCTCTCTCTCCCCTTCTGCCCCTCTTCCTGACTTGAGCTCACTCTCTCTCTCTCTCTCTCTCTCAAAAAGAGAGAGAGAGAGAGAGAGAGAGAGAGAGAGAGAGATCAGAGATTGCCAAATGTTTGTTCTACTTACTGGCATAGCACTAGCCCCAAGGACTCCATTGGTATAAATGTATTCTTTGCATTTTAAAAAGAACAGAATGGTTAGAACAAGGACATCATCATAGTTTCTAATATTGATTGAATTATATTGTCTACATTTGTTACAAATCAGCTTGGTTTTGCTCCATATTTCTATGCATTTTGTCTTCTAAATCATATTTGACAAAATACGTATTTAAAAACAGTCAGAAGACAAATGTTTAGAGAAGCAAGTTTTATGAATTAGTTTTCCTTTGGTTACTATTGGCAAGTGGAGAGATTATCATGGACTTTGAGTGAAGTGGCCAAGCATGTCCATGGGTCATCTTTTGCCACCTGCTCAGGGATGGGAAAAACTGGAAACTCATTCTCTCTCTCACTCTCTTTTAATGTTTGTTTGTTCGTTTATTTATTTAGAGACAGAGCGTGACTGGTGAAGGGGCAGAGAGAGAGGGAGACACAGAATCTGAAGTAGGCTCCAGGTTTTGAGCTGCCAGCACAGAGCCCAATGTAGGGTTTGAACTCATGAACTGTGAGACTGTGACCTGAGTCCAAGTCAGAAACAACTAACTGAGCTACCCAGGCGACCCTGGAAAATCTCTTTTTTTAAACATGTTGGCAGAATATCACAATTCTTTAGCTCTTCAGGATATCCTTCTGACATTTTTCACCCAACTTCGATAATGATCCCACTAATGAATGCACTGGCTAATAAGACCCTCAACTATGATTCCAACCAAGGTCACTGTCACCAAGCCATCTTTCTCACTGTTGTCCATATCTCTCCATCCACTTTCTCCATGGAGTGACTAGCTGCCACATTTGGGGTTGTGGTACTCTGACTTTCTCCTTGGGCATGGATGCTTTCTGGAGTTGGCAGATCTTCTATGTGAATGTCATACTCTCTGTACTTGTTGGCACCAGAGCTATTAAGCCCACAGACTCCTAAGGCTTTTCACAGGCACTTGGGGTCACCATGCCATCTTCCATACCTGAAATCATAATGTGATTTTCTGGCCAGACCATGCTGATTCCTACTAGGATCCAGAGTGATGTGTTTTCTAAAATTAAGAACAGAAATGGCACCTTCTACATATTCTTGGTTTACTTGTTCTCTTTGGGACCAAGCATCTAGCTTCTGTGCTAAGTTAGATTAAAAAGCTCTGCAGCCACAGGCCCTCGCCTAGCAGAGCACTGGAGTGGGAGGTGGAATGCAGAAAGCAAAAGCACCAGTGCAGGAGGGATCCTCAAGCACCTTTTAACCACAACAGCTAAAGAAGTAAACTTTGCAGTTGGGAACTTTCAGAGTAGAGTCAGCATTTATCTCTCCCAAAGAAGGTAGGGAACCGTCACTGTAAGGCAGTCTCAGTCCAGGGCTCACTGGTCCCACCTCTGGCTATTTGGCTGGCACAAAAAGACGATGACCTTTAGATAAGAGCCTAGCCTGGCTCACTCATTTTGACCCTGTGAGATGCTACACAGTCAAGCCTGGCTGACTTCTGACCTACAGAACAGTGAATAAATGGCTTTTCTTTAAGTCACTAAGTTGGCTTCAATTCATTAGGCAACAGTTAAAAACTAATACAAACATCATACCACTGGCTCTTGGTACCAGAGCTGTGGCTTTGTCTAAGAAACTCTCAACAGTCTAGGATTTTGGCTCAACCAGATCAATGATATAGTTGGAGAGGGAGTAGAGATGAGGTGGGGGTGGGGGGTGGGGAACAGACTCAGATTACCTGGTGTGAAATGATGTATGTTTCTGTGTGTGCGTGTGTCTTTTCCTGGTTCCTGATGCAGAGCTCCCCAAACCCTTTATAATAGAGGTGCTAGGAGAATTTTTTTTCCTTAACATTTCATTTTTGATTCCAGTTGGTGACACAGAGCTCCTAAGAACTGCAATTTCCTACATAATAGGAGCATCTAACACTAAACTCCTAAATCCCCTAGAATATCCTGGAGTGTCTTTTGTTCTAACAAAATGACTCTTGGTACGTTATTGGATGGTGGCTAGCCATCAGAAAGACCAAGCCATGACTAGAATCTTAAGTCTTTTAGCCCTAACTTTCATTCCACCAAGAGAGGAAAGGGACTACAAATGGAATTAATTATCAATAATGATAATTAATTATAATGGAGCCTCCATTAAAAAATCTCAATTAGTATGAGGGTCAGAGAGTTTCTGGGTTGGTGAACATATTCACATGCCAGGAGGGTGGCACACCCCAACTCCATGGGGACAGAAGCTCCTGTGCTTAGGACACTTTGGGACATCACTCTATGTACTGCTTCATCTGGCTATTCATCTGTATCCTATATACTTATTATATAATAAACTATTAAATGTAAAAAACAAAATGTGCCCTGTCCCATGAATACAAAGTTCATCTCCTCAGCTGAATACTAAAAGACTTTAGCATGTCTGTCCTTCACAGTTTTTTAGGATACTTCTGTGCAGCCATAAATGCTTTGTCTATAGACTTCATCTGGATAAAGACACCTTTACCCATGGGTAGCCCTGATGATTCAATACCATGTGAACCCTGTGAGTTTGAATATTTGGACAAAACTCCCCAAGAAATTACAGGAGGTCCTCAAGAAAGATCAAGAAAGATCTCAAAGGTGTATATGCTCTTCAACATTTGTAGGTGTACAAACTGCCTAGGTAGTACTGGAATAATGGTGGGAAGAGGAATGAGAGGGGCTGAGAAATGATTCATCATCTGCTGAATTTCAGTTCCTATTCTCTTAAAGGGTTCAATGTATCCTTTCCTAACAAGTCCTTATGCTCCTTCGTCGTGTTCTGTATATATATTCCTCATGAGCAAAGAGGACAAAAGCATTTCCTGTTGGCCTACTGATCCAGGAGTTAACAAAGAAGATGGCTTCCTTCCCCCCATTGGTGAGGCAATGCTGTCCAGAAAAGGTCACCACTTCATCAGATGTGAGCACTCACATACAGTCGATGGCTTCTTTCTCCTTGGAGAGAAACTGGGCTACTTCTTTGGATGTACCACCAGCAAATTTAAGAAAATCATCACCTGTTGCTTTGTAAACCTCAGTGTAGTACTAGGCCTCTATACTCCTCATGTACAAACCTAACCGGTGCTTCTCTATTCTTTCCACCCTGGACATTCAGACAAAGTTGCTGTATCTCCCACAGCAATATTGAGTCATTTAAAGAATCCTGCAATGTCTTGATCTAAACACTGCCATAGTAAACCTTGAGTCCTGACTACAGTATTATCATCAATAAGTTCCATCTTGCTGCAAGTGCCACTTCCAAATTTGGAACTTACTATCTCTGGATTTGAAAATCTGTGACGATAGGGTTCTGAAATCATTGCTAAAATTATATTCCCCACATCTAACTTGAGAGGTTCCATACTGGGAGACTGACCTATTCTCAAAATTTAAACACAGTATCATTGCTGCAATATCCAGTTTACCAATATCAGATGAATCAGGGTAACATTTCTTGAATTTTCCTCAAAGATAAAAAAAAAAATACTCGGGCAACAATACATTCTCTCGTATGTGGAATTTAAGAAACAAAACATGAATATAGGGGATGGGAAGAAAAAGTAAGTTAAAAACAGAGAGGGAGGCAAACCATAAGAGACTCTTAAATACAGAGAACAAAGTAAGGGTTGCTAGAGCAGTGTTGAGTGGGGGGATGAGCTAAATAGGCAATGGGCATTAAGGAGGGCACTTGTTGGGATGAGCACTGGGTGTTATATGTAAGTAATGAATCACTAAATTCTACTCCTGAAATCATTATTATACTATATGTTACTAACTTGGATTTAAATAAAATAAAAAAATAGAAAAAATGATTCAGGCAATAATACATTCTTCTTGGAAGCCTTCATATTTGCCTGATATGAGGTTGCCTATCAGTACAGAGACAGAAGGAGGTCCCCACCCCAGTGTTGAGTTCATTGTTCACTGACTGATTAAATTGTCTCAGAGCTGGGTCCACCTACTCCTGAGAGGATAGGCTTTTCACATGGATCTTAGTTTCTTTTCCATCAGTTCCAACGAATCCAGTCTAACTAGTATTTTGTGATAGTTATTTTGTGTACTCGTTCTTGGCCAGATCCACAATTTTCCATAATAGCACTATCAGCTCCTTCTCAGTGGAGACCAGCTTGACCCCACAAGTGGCCCCAACAGTGATCTCAAAAAAGCATGATCAAGTAATGTGCAGACTCTATCATGACAATATGTGAGGAGAGAAGGGGATCTGGAGATAATGAGGTGGGGTGGAAGTGAGAAGAAAACTTGTGCTAAAACCTCTTCTATGAGAATAAGAGAGTGCTCCCCCCCCACACACACACATACACTCCTTGCTACCCCTGGTGCAAAAAGCCGTAGCTAACCACCCAAATCCACAACGGACCCATACCCTACACTGTGGGCAGGAAGCATGCAGCTGCTGGCCTCCAAGGGCCTGGGAGATCTCTTAGAGTGAGTGGCCCAGCTGCTGGTGCCAGCAGCCTCAATGGGCTTTCCCAGGCTCAACAGGCCCTGCTGCTGCTACATCTTCCCCCAAGTCCTTGGTGATACCACCTTCTTCACTGTCAATGGCTTCACAGTTGGTCAAAAGCAGCGCTAACCCCATTGAGCTTCTGGAAGCTGATGAGGCACCCGGACTGGGTAGGAGCTGTGCTGGTGACCCACCTGAGCAATGACAGCCTCCCTGGCCTCAACAATCTATTGAGAAAGCTGGGCTAGCAGGATAAAGTGGCCAAAGGTGAGGCTTTACATACTCATCTCACCCAACATGGGTGTCCTGGGTCTCAATGCCTGCATGCCTCACAGCTGGTGTGTTATGAGTACTAGGCAAAGCTGGCCGCAGGCCTCCTGGACTGGCTGATCATCATGCCCCTGACCAGCCCCTGGCTGCCACCATCCAAGCCTACCAAATTCTTCCAGAAGACAGTCATGGATGGGCCAGCTGCCCCCACCTTGGCCTGCATCGACCACATGCTGGCTTCTTGCATGCCTGGCTGGTGTGACACCCCATGGCCCCATCAACAAAAGTGCTGTCCCCTGGTTGCACTACACCCACCCTTCTCGTGGAAGGTCTGGCCCCCTGCAGAACTCAGGATTCTTGCAGAACATGTGGTGACCCCTAGGACATAGCAAGGACCTCAGCAAGCTGAGAGTAAGGAAAGCATGGTCTACCTGGGCAGCTCGAAGAAGGAAGGGCCCAACGACAGCAGCCTCCAGGCCTGCCCAGGGGCACTCCATTGGGGACCTGAATGACGCAATGCAGCCAAGGCCCCACACAGGGCCGAAAAAAGCAGCCATTCCCCTCGGAGGTAAACCTGAGACCCTCTCAGACTCATCCCCAGAAGGTACACAGCACAGACTCCGCTGTGGTCGATGTCAAGAAGGCGAGTCCCCAGGCAGCCCTCAAGCCCAGCAGAGTGCCCAGCACACCCCACCCAGGCGTCCCAACCACAAGGAAACACCCAGTAGCTCCCACCAGGTTCCTGTTTCTGGTGTGGAGAGAACAGCTCAGCGGCTCCCCAGCCCTCTAGATAGTGGCCCGCCCAGCCTGGAGAGAACACTGGAGCTGGGCATGAGGCCTGCGGGGCAGACAGCAATAGTCCGGAAGAGAAAACGCTGGAGGTGCTGTAGGCCACCAGCGGCTCCCGCTCTGGAGCCCTCTCACGCCCTCTCCCGACCAGCCCACAGGCCAAAGACTGTAGGCGGCTGTCGCTGAGCCCACAGTGGGGCCAGGAGGCCAGACCCGACGTCACTCCCATGGCTGCCTGCAGGGGTCGGCTCTCCGCGCCCCTCAGAGGCATAGTCACTTTCTGCCTCTTTCGAGCCTGCGCTGCGCGGCAGAGCACTGCACCATTCCGCCGCCCCGCACCACCACCGCTAAGGGGCAGGGCTGAGGCTCGCGCAGCGCTCCGGGGGCGGGGTGCTCCGCCTCCTCCAAACACGAGGGCTTACCCGGAGTGGTCAGGAAAGTTGGATCACCGCACGGCTGTACTGACTCCCCTAAACCCCGGCACCTCCGACGGGAGCAGGGGAGAGCTCCGGAGGTCCCCTAGCACCACGAACTTAGACGAAGAACTTCGGGGTTCCTTGCTGAGACTTGCTGCCAGACCCCCTCAGGTTTCTCCCACTGTTGTCCACTCCGCCCAGCGCGTGCGTGGTGGACTCCGATTTGCTGCCCCCAGCGCCCAGCCCCCAGCAGGCCGGGCTGTCGAAGGGCCCTGGCAGTTCGCGGAAGTCCGGGGTTCGCCCCAACGCCGGTACTGCCGCCGGCAAAGCCACTCTAGGGACCGCTCCCAATACCAAGGAAGCTAGCTATTGAGGGCCAGGTCAGTCCGCAACTCAGCGCCCGGAGGGAGGCCAGAGAAAAGGGTGCCCCTGTACAGAGTCTTCAATCCCCAGACGGTAACTCGAAGCCCATCTGAGTAGGCCAGCAGCCGGCTCCCTCCCTCTAACCCTGCCCTCGGTATACCTCCACCTGGCCTATCTGCACATTTGGGGCAGCGCCTACCTGGAGATTGACTTTTTCCCCTGGTACTCCGTACTAAGTCACCAGCGGCCAAGACCGGCGCCAGGAAGAGGGCGAGAGGGGCCCTGCGGAGCGGGCTACTGAACACGCAAGTAGCAGTGGGACTATGACCTCTAGATGACCCTGATACTCACCTTGTATTGCGTGGCGACGCACAAGTAATAAGAGGCGAAGAGACGCACAAGTGGTAGGAGCAGGCGGCGCAAGCCCGGCACCAGGTGTTGGGCTTCAAGGTGCTGGAAGCAGCACAGCAGCTTCCACACAGGTCGAGGGCTTCCCGCCTTACACGGTGAAATGCTAGCCCAGACCCAGACACCCAGAAATCCACACCTTCGTTTCATAATCTGCCGCTGTGCTGGGATTCACCTGCGTCAGAATAAACCAGGTACTCCACTAAAAAATAAAAAAATAAATAATAATACCACCACTGTGCACAGATCCTGTGAATATGTTACCTTACATGGCAAGAGGAATTTTGGAGGTGTAATTAAGGGTTAAGGTCCTTGATTTGGGGAGATTGTCTTGGATTGTTAAAATGAGCTCAGTATAATCAAAATGGGAGAAACTCCTGGTGTAGTCAGCCAGACAGAAATGTGACACCACAGAAAAAAAGTCACAGCTACTGGCTGTGACTAGAGCCTCCAGCAAGGAATGCATCAGTGCCAACACCTTGACTTATGCTCGGTGAGACCCGTGGCATACATGTGACATACAGAACTGGAAGATTATACATTTCGGTTTTTTTAAACCGCTAAATTTGTGGTAATTTATTACAGAAGTAGTGGATACAATTTAGCCATGATCATGAAGGTCTGGAACGCAATTGAATTTGACTTCTAATGCAATGATATACTTGAGAAACCCTGAACTGTACTTTATCAATGTTGGTAAGTGAAAACGTATGACTAGCATTGCACAGAAAAGTGGAAGAAATAACATGTATGTTTGTTTTTTTTTTTCTTTTTTCTTCTGTTTCTGTTGTTCTTTTGCCATGCACCACCTGAATATTTCAGGTAAATCCAGGAAAAGTTGGATATGGGGCCTGGCTTTCAAATATGGAATTCTAAACGAGGACAATATGCCTCTTCTCAGAATCAGCATTTTGGAATGAATAAGAACCTAGGAAGCTATAGGTAAGCAATGCAGTGGTGAGTGTTCTGGAATGTCTAGATCATGTGGCATGGCAGGAAATTTCTAGTGGGTAGAGTCATCCTAAAGAGATTGGATTTATGGTATGTTTTAAATTTATACCCCATTCCATTTCTACAGATGGTTAGCTAGATAGTATATACACTGGGCCCTCTGATAGCTCTTCAATATTTTTTAGCAGGAATTACAGAAATCATTTTATATTGTTTGGTATTAAGAATACTAACCAGTATATCCCCTCCCCATTCCTAACAGAACCTCAAAATTCTTAGTGATCATCCTACCCACCAACACAGGAGTGGACCTTACCTGGCTTATATTAATTACTACATCCTAGATGTACTGTGGTGGTTGGTCTGTATGTGGTTCTGTGTTTCAATCTGGACCATTGAGGAGTAGGGCAGCTTTTTCAGAAGGCATCTGTTTTGCTTTGGGTGTGACTGCTTTTACCACCTAGTTCTATAATTCTCGGAAATGGTGAAATTTAGAAAAAAAATTATCCATTATTCAAACTAAGAAATACCATATTTACAACTTTATTTTGGAGTCAGAAAGTCCTGGATTCTATAGTGATTAGTAGATAAGTATTATAACAAACTGAGGGAAGCATTTGTGTGTGTGTGTGTGTGTGTGTGTGTGTGTGTGTGTTCTAAATAGTGACAGATGCAATGATAAAACTTTGTTGGAAATAGGTATAGTGAGTGAAGGGGGTATTTGCCTTTAAACAGAATGGGAACAGAACGGATTGTGTCTTAGCAGGCCAAGAATCCCTCTGTGGTAACTAGAAAATAAAAGAATAAACTGCAAACAAACAAACAAATGAATAAATAAATGTGTTTTTAAATATATCAGAGACCAAATGACAAAGACCAGATGCACTAGAATTCCAGAGAAGAAAGCCTTTTTAAATGATTTAATGATTGCCAGCTACTTTATTCCGTCTGGGAATTTGCCAGATCTTGGCACAAGTTGTGTTTCTATTGGCCCTGGTAGGCAAATTTTATAGGGGAATAAAGAAACAGCAGATATTTTGACCATCTTACTGTGTTGGCATCACAGACTGGAAACTAGATATTCCAGTTATGCATTTCCCTGGAACAGATCACTTCAAAATTTAGGCTTGAACTTTGACTTAAAACAACATTTATTTTCCCTTATAGTTTCTTTGGCACAAGAATGCCAGGAAATATCAGCTGGGTGATTCTGGCCTAGAGCCTCTGCAGTGGTTGTATTCAGATGTGACTGGAGCTGCAATAGTGGAGGGATGGAATACTGAGGGCTATCTGTTCTCTGTCTCTCTGTCCATGTGGTCCCTATGGAATAGTTTGGGCTTCTTCACAGTTTGGTGGCTTCAGGGAAGTTGAATTGTTAACAGCTGAAGGCTGTAAGAGTGAAAGAATCTGGCAAAAAAGGCAGAAGCTGAATCACATTTTATGAGCTCATGGTGTGTTGCTTCCATCATGCCCTATTGGTTGAAATAAAATGCTGCCCAATTTAGGAAGGAACATAGATCCCACCCCTCAATGGAAAGTGTATCAAAGTCACATTGCATGAAGACCATGTAGCATGAGAGTTATTATTGTGACCATCTTTGGCAAGTACAATCTACCACACTACAGTATGCACCCAACCCGGTCACAAGTCACAAGATGACTTTCCAATATGAGGCATTTTCTGAATTCTGGGTCAATGGAGAAGGTCAGAGAATAGGCCAGAAAAGTGGAGTGAATTCACTCATAGTCTCACAGTGCTTTGGATACAAGGTCTAGCTAGAATGAAGGGGCCTTCAACAAAGCCAAGGTTCATCTCCCCTCAACTCGTTCAGCAAATTGTTAATATGCTTGGAGTGAGGTTAAAAATCCAGCTCAAAACTTGTGGAGGATAGAACTGTTAGGGGTTGAGGAAAGGGACCTTAGGGCCAATTACAAGTTTGGAAGGAGCCTATTTTAGTACGTTTGAGCTACTATGACAAAATACCAAAGAGTGGGTGGCTTATAAACAACAAAAATTTATTTTCACGGTTCTGGAATCTGGCATTCCCAGATAAGAGTACCAGCATGGTCAGGTTCTGGTGAAAATGTTCATGGAGGGCCCACCCTTGTGACCTAATCACCTCCCAAAGACCCCCACCTCTTAATGCCATTACCACGGGTATTAGGTTTTTAACATATGAATGTGAGGGAGTCACAAACATTCAGCCCCTACCAGAACCTACCTGTGGAACTGGGGTGAAGCAGAAGTGCCCTATGAACCATTCCCAACCCAGATCAATCCCCTGTTTTATTGAGATGATTGGCCCTTCACCCTATCTGCTCAAAAGAAGAAACTATATACCCTTGCTCATGGAAAATATAACTGTTAACCTCTATAGTCAGTGCTGTGCAACTGTTATCATTGCTTTCATTTATTTTTTTAAGTTTATTTACATATTTTGAGAGAGAGAGAGAAAGTATGTTATGGGCAGAGAGAGAGGGAGAGAGAGACAAAATCCCAAGCAGGTTCTACACTGTTGGCGCAGAGCCCAGGGCAGGGCACAAACTGCGAGATCCTGACCTGAGCCGAAACCAAGGGTCAGATGCTTAACCCCCTGAGCCATCCAGATGCCCCATGTTGTCATTGTTTTCAGCCCTGAATATGCAGTTGGAATTGATGTGTTAAATCCTTCCACTTTCTCTTCCCATAAGTACCAGCAGGGATTCCCCTGATGGAAAAAAACAAAACAGACAAACAACAAAAAAAGCAGAAGTGCTAAGAACACTGGGTCCCACTATTCTAATAATCCTTTGAAGTTTGAGTCTTTGTGACTGATGATTTTTTAACACTGGAACCTCTGTCAGTGGGAAGTGGTCTTCTCCTTAGGGATTTGTACTCATTTTCTCCTGGGACTGACTACCAGGCACATTTATTTTCAAAAGCAGCTATTTGCTTATTATTAAACTCTTGTATAAACTGAACACATGAACTATGAAGGTCTTGTGACTTCCAAACCAAATATTCCTATTTTGGGTGTGGATCAACTCAGATTCAATGATTAACAAAGAAGATAGGGCCTAGAAACCTAGCTAGTGAACTGGAAAAGTTATATTCAAGAACACAGCTGATTTGGCCCCAGTAGCTCTTTATTTTATATGAAAAAGTGGCAACTATCTCATTAGGGAAAACTCCATTTTCTACTCCATTGACTGAAGCAAAGCTGCTGGCTCAGTGGGGTCCACAATTCACAGAGCTTCCCCCAAATACCTGGCCTGGTTCAATGATGCTTTGGCTGAGGTGAAACCTGATGGTACCCACTGGGCTGTGGCAGCTGTTCTATCTCAGCATCAGCTATGCAGAACTGCCAATGACATGCTCTCTCTGTTTAGTGGGTTGAACCCAAGGCTGTTGTCATGTACCTGGCCAATACTCCCCTTGATTAAATTTGTTATATTTTACAGACTCTTGACCTATTGCTCAAGAGATGGGGTTCTTGTTTAGTCTCCCGGTTGCAAAACTACAAAATTAAAGACACCACTCTTGGGAAATGTACATGATGGAAACAAATCATGACTACTAATCAGACTCTAGATTATTCACAAAAGATGTACACACTAAGGGCCTTTTATCTGAACAGACCCAATGAAGTCAAGGTCTGAATAAAATATTTCAACATCCAGATTATAAACACTATTGCCTATATTCATAATTGTACCAGATGTGGCAACTGAACCACTATTTTTGACTGAGCACAAAGTAAACAAATCAGTATTTTGATGCAGAGGCCAGCACCGTGTGCCAGATTTGACTCCTGCCAAAAGTTGGTCCATTTTTCTCATGACAATGTGGGGCAGATTATGGCTCCTGCTCACTCTTGACATAATGACTACACCAGAACTTCGACCACTGTCAAAACTATTTGGTAGGAACACAACAAAATTGGCACTTTTTCAAGTTATGGTGCTGTCCCAGTGTGATCAGCTGATTTTGGCCACGTAATTATGGCCCTTGGAACTAAACTGTGTTATGTTTTCAGCTTTCTGGACAATTTCCCATATGGTAATGATGCACCTTTTTTTTCAAAAAAGACAACAATGGCTGATAATGTTTTCAGTAGACTTCCCCCACACCCTAATATCCACAGGCTTTTGGTATAACTTAGTATTGAAATATCCTCCTCAAAATCCATTCAAATAATTTATAACACTCTCCCCCTTCCCCTCCTCCTAGTCCACACACCTTGGTAAGGCAGCTAAAGGATGGCAAACAATTTTGTTTCAGCTACATGTATTCTCTTGATGGCTTGATGTAATAATAAATCATAAGGAAAATGAATACTTACACAAGTACAGTGATTGCCAAGAACCCCCTACACTGGCCTACAAAGAAAGGGACAACTACACATCTGTACCTTTTGTAACAATTCCACTTTTCCTCGTACACTCTTGTTTTCAGATGGAAGAACTGGTTTCCAGTAAGTGCTGATTGAAAATAGGGAAAACTATGGCTATTGGAATGGGACGTATAGATTAGGAGACAGTAGAAGAGCAACAGTTCTGTGACCTGGAAAGGGAACATCTCCTGGAGATGTAGAAGAGTGAGGGGCAATTAATGATCTTTGTCTTTGACAATTATCCCTGGAATCTTACCCACGAAGGAAAGCATCCTATTGCAGTTCTCCCAAACCAACGATGGATCCTATTGGGTCTGCCATGTCCAAACATATTAACTCTGATAAGAATTGATAATTATTTCCTTTTGTCATTGGAAACAATAAGAGATGACCACAGATCCTGTACATTCCATGCGAAATACTTGTCAAAACCTCTAGTTGTATTTCTCACCCTTATTCCTGTTGTCATCCCACTGACATTCTATAGAGAGGAAGAGGGCCATATTTCTGATAATGGGGACAAACAGGACAGGTTGAAATGAAGGCTCTCAGGCAGTCATTCTATAAACAAAGAGTAAACTCAGTCATCTTGTCTGAAATGGTTTACCATCTGATTGAAGAGACACATTGGAGACACTATCAGCTGCCCCTGATTGATATAGACCTTGCTTGGAAGTATCCAACAATTATCAATATTTTCTTCCCAGTGGAATTGTGTGCACTTTTGTTAATGTATTTTCTATGTAGAACCAGGTATTAACTTGCTTTCTTCCCCAAAACATAATGCACCCTGGGGTGTCATAAGAGACTTCCATGTGTTTAAGGAAACATCACCAATAGGTCATGCGTTCCTCAGATGATTGTGGAGATCTCTCTGAAATGAAATGAAATGAAGCTACCCTTGGTTTCTCAGGGAAAACCCTAGAAGAATGTGTGTGTGTGTGTGTGTGTGTGTGTGTGTGTGTGTGTGTGTAAACATAAATCTCTCCTCACATCCTTGAAAATAGAATTCTTTTTTTTTTTAATTCTTATTTTTTTTTTGAGAGAGAGAGAGAGAGAGAATCAGCAGGGACAGAGAGAGAGAGGGAGATAGAGAATCCCAAGCAGGCTCCATGCTGTCAGCGCAGAGCGCAATGTGGGGCTCAAACTCACAAACCATAAGATCATGATCTTAGCTTAAAATACGAGCTGGTCACTAAACCAACTTAGGCACCCAAGCACTCTGAAAATAAAATTCTTGTATTTTATTTTATTTTAATTTTTTTTAACATTTATTTATTTCTTTGAGACAGAGAGAGACAGAGCATGAATGGGGGAGGGTCAGAGAGAGAGGGAGACACAGAATCCGAAGCAGGCTCCAGGCTCCGAGCTGTCGGCACAGAGCCCGATGCAGGGCTCAAACTCACAGATCGTGAGATCATGACCTGAGCCAAAGTCGGACGCTCAACCTACTGAGCTACCCAGGCGCCCCATGAAAATAAAATTCTTAAAAATAGTTAATTGGAGTTTAAAATGTTTTTCCCATTGTGATTAAAATTAATTGCAAAATGCAAGACATGTATCTTGATTTAACTGTCCATAACTAATAGCTGACAACTCATCTTTGGCATTCAGAACTTGGGCATAAAATGTAAGAAGATATTTTTTAAAAAACTCGGGAAATAAATATGTAATTCAATTCAACATTTTTATTAAAAAATACATTAGATTGACAATTTAAGGCCAATGGCCTGGATACTAGTTTCATAAATAAAGTTTATTGGGTTACCCTCCCACTGCATGCATTTCTTTCTCATCTCTAGGCAATCAAATTCTCTAAATTTCAGCCTCTTACATTGTTCTAATATTCGTTCTGGGCACAACTATTTGAAGTTTGCCTGAGTAAGGAGCGTTTTAAAGATGTGTGCGTCCACCTTAATATCTTGCTCTTTAGATTTGGCAGTATATCAAAAGTGCACATTTTAAGGCATTGCCAAAGAAAGATGGATGCCCCTTGGGCACCCAGAGTTGGATAGGAGTACTTATTTGGATTTAAATAGGAAAGTCAGCTCTACCTTTGAGTCTGTACCTGGTTTAATATTCCAAATTAATTTTTCAGTTTTTTTAACACTTTCTGGCTATTTCAGAACTCACATATTTTCAAAATACTGGAGTTCATATGTGTGTCATTGCTATGTTTTCACATTTATCATGACAAAGGCAGCAACAACATCTGTGACATGAAGATTGAGGAAGAGGGCATGATATGAATCATGGTTGGAGATGACTATTTGTAACTTAGGAGTTTATTTGGGTAAGGCATATATACAACACCTATTCCCACTGTGGTCCAATGGAACCAAAGGAGTGTGAATTATTGGATGGAAATCCACATTGGTGTTACTTATGTAGACAATCTGATGATTGCAAGTTTGCTGTATAGCATTTCCATTATGAAAGTAATGTTTCCTCCATGGATAATGGCACAGGCAGGAAATCTCATGAAATGCTGCTTGGTAAACAAAAATGAAAGGCCTAATATTTTTCTACTGCTAAAGACTTGTTACCTTCAATACTAAAAGAGTTACTGCATTAATATTAGTGAAATAATATCCTTATGAGTCCTTGTTTCTAAAACTGTGAGAGGCCCACACATTCTTATTCTGATTATTGCATTTATATTGGATTGTAAAATAACCATCCTGGAGACAAGTGGTAAAACAATTTTTAAAGTGCAGAGACTTATACTGCATGTCAAGTGATTATTTTCAGAGAGTAAAAATCAAATTCTCTCTGCTATGCAGCAGGATGGTATTTTATGATAATAGAAGACACTTGCAAACAAGTCTTACTGTAGTTTTAAAAATTAGTTCTCTACTTCTTAATATCACCTTTACAAATGATTCATCAATGGCTGCTGCCAACATCCTCTTTTCTCGCTTATCTCATTTTGCCCTTCTCATTTTTTTTTATTTTGGCAGTTTATCATGCTTAGAAGAAGTAGAGATGCGGCAACTCTTTCTTAGAAGCTGACATATTTAGAGCACCAACTAGATTATTGCACATCTTCGAATTGCGTCATTTTGTCCACCCTACTGCAGTGGTCAAAAGAGTAATTCTCCATACATCTTTGTAACTTGGAACCATAGTTTGAAAAAAAAAGTCCCTAATTCTAGAAAGCACAGAGTGATTCTAGAATAGGGAGAAGAGCCTCAGTTGGGGAAGTAGAAGTTCTGCACATTCCCAGAAAATAGAAACTTGTACTAGACTAAATATGACAGTATTAAATAAGTATTTGTTGTTAGAAAACATGAAAGAGAAATACCATATATTGCATGAAACATCACGATAAGGTGAGGTACTGGCTGGGAAATTTATCCAGGTCTACCTGACTTCCTGTGGGAATAGTTCACAGAAAAGTGAATGTGTGGCTAATTGATTCAACCAACTGATCTCCTTCTAAAGAGAAGTAATGAGAGTGAGAAACCATGAGGTAGCCTCATGAAGCAAGACCAGACAGCCAGGTTGGAACCAGCAGCATTAGCCTCATTTAAGGAGCTGAAGTTGATATAAATGTGACTCAATCTGTCATATCCCCTGCCCTCCTGGGAATAATGTTTTCTCCTATTATCAGAATGCCCCTTAAACTTATACCAGAGCTCTACTCTGTATGTGTAAGTACATATGGACTCATAATTATTTGGGCAGGTGAGAAGACCAGGAATCTCTCCTAGCTCATCTGGTTACAGTAAAGATGACTATCACAAGGTAACCTATACCAGTGTGAATGCTTCCCTCTCCTACAGAGTTAAGGCAAGGTTAGTAAGACATGTGATTCTGACCCCATAGAATAAAAAAACTCAGTAGACAAAATATCTCACTTTTTCATTCAATAAGCAATTAATTGTTGAGGATCCGTGATCCAGGAATTTTTTTCTAGGCCTTTAGGATTTGACAAAGAGCAACAAAAACAAACAAGCAAAAATCCATGCCTGATGGGAACCTACATTCTAATGTGGGGAAAAAAGCATCTTTAGGTGATTTTTCATAGATGCAATTATTTGCATTTGAAATATAAATTTCTTTACAATTCTTTTAGACTAGAGGATCTATTACAGATATATCCAAATACTGTGAATTGAAGGGAGATGAAGGAAAGTAAGATAGATTTTCCTGAAAGTTGTCTATTTTGTTATCCTTATTAAGACCTCTTCAATATTTAATGAAGTACAAAACTCATGAAATGTTTCTATGTGTAAAGGCTCACTGACATGAAAAACAATGACAAGGCTAAGCTTTGGATCTGGGTTTCTCTCTCTTTCTCTCTCTCTCTCTTTCTCTCTCTCTCACACACACACACACACACACACAATACACACACAAATACAGATTCTGAGACAACCTAAGGGCACAGGAATACACATGAAAAGGTAGCACAACAAAAGAAGGGGGAAAGCTCTATCTGCCCACATAGCAGTGCCAAGCACAGTGCCTTTCTGATGAGTGGTGCTGATTCGGCAATAAATCACCCAATGGCCAGATTAGGTCAACTCTCCTTCAGCCATCCTACCCCAACCCCTCTTGCCCCTACCCCACCATGTTCTTTGTTCAGTAATTCCTCAGATTAAAACATTAAGAACAGGGGCACCTGGTGGCTCAGTTGGTTGAGCATCCGAATTCAGCTCAGGTCATGATCTCACGGCTGGTGAGCCCAGCTCATGAGTTTGAGCCTCACGTCGGGTTCTGTGCTGACAGCTCAGAGCCTGGAGCCTGCTTCAGATTCTGTGGCTCCCACTCTCTCTGACCCTCCTCTGCTCACACACACTCTCTCTCTCCCTCTCTCTAAAAAATAAATAAACATTAAAAAATTTTTTTTAACATTAAGAATAAAGCATTTTTTTCCTCTCATTAGGAATAGACACTGAGGAACTTTTTATCTAAATCTCTACCACTTTTCAATTTGTGAAAATTTTATTCCCAAATATTAAGTCTTTCATATGTTCCAGACTGCTTTTCTTTATACAAATGATATAATTTTTAAAGTAGTTTCTGTTGACTAAATAGTACAGATGAGAATTTAGTACTAAATAGTACAGATGAGAATCTGAAAGTAAGTATATATTATACATATATATTTGTATATTTGTATATTTTATATATAAATTTATATATATTTCTTTTTTGGAAATAAGGAGAAGTTTTTGGTTTTATAAACAAGTTCACAGACCCTCAAAACAATTTAAAATGGTTTTCTGACTTCATAAGGAGTTTAATTTTTTTTATTTTACTATTTTATTTTACTTTTTTCATCCCTGTTATGATACTTGAATGTGTCTTTATTTTACATGGAAATTCTCTGGCTCTATTCTCAGAAATCTGATTGTGAAAGCCTAGGATTGGTTCTACCATCAGTTCTGATATAGGTAGTAAAGTATATAGAAATCAGAATGATTCACTTATAGTGATAAGTATATCATAGTGAACTTTTGACCAACTATATAATAGTAGGTTCCCAAACTATTGAAGTTAATAATCTTTCTGCAGACATTATAAAATGACTATTATTAAGCGAATATTTTCCTTTTTTTCAATTTTTTAATGTTTATTTTTATGTTTGAGAGAGAGAGAGACAGAAGACAAGTGAGGGAGGGGCAAAGAGAGAAGGAGACAGAAACAGAAGCAGGCTCCAGGCTCTGAGCTATCAGCACAGAGCCGGATACAAGACCTGAACTCAGGAGAGGTGACATCATGACCTGAGCAGAAGTCGAATGCTTAACTGACTGAGCCACCCACGTGACCCAAGCCACCATTTTCTTACAAACGTTTGTAAATTAAAAATCACAAAAAAGCAAATCTCCAATGTTTTTATTTTTTTAGGGCTAGTATCTAAAAAAGAGTAACAAAATGAACTCATTTTGCTAGCAAAGCTATAAATGTTTTTCCCCATATGAAAATTTGAAATCAGAAAACATTTCAGTAGAACTGGATCTACATCTTCTTAATTAATTTGAATTTAAATTTAAATAAATTTAAAGCAAATGCTATGATTGATTCTAAGTAGTGGAGGGCATACTTAGCATACTTTAAGTATAAGCATACTTTAGTGAAGGGAGTATTTGACTTATAGAGGTGGAAATAAATCTCAAATTTAATTCTTATTCTTTTGGAAAATACAATGTGGTTAAATTAGATCTATCTATTTTAAAAATGTTTAAGTCTTCACATAAAAATGGTAAATTACAGGGGTGCCTGGCTGGCTCAGTTGGTTGAGCATCTGACTCTTGATTTTTGTTCAGGTCATGATCCTGGGGTCATGGGATTAAGCCCTGCATTATATACCCTCTGACCCTCTCCTCAATGTGTGCTCTGTCTTTCTCTCTCTCTTAAAAAAAATTACATGGAGAACAAAGACATCATTATACTGGTAATCCTGGTCCTGGAATAAACCACTGTTTACTTTTTTTTTTTTTACATTTATTATCTGTGTCCATAGTTCTGTAAATGATTTTAAAATATTTCTTTTTCTGTTGCTGTTTATGAGTACTTGAAAGATCTCTTCAGCCCAATGTATAAACCCTACTTTCTCTCTTGGAGAAATGTCAAAGCTTAGGTTTTATAATCTCAGGGTTGGAAAGGTCATTAGAGGACATTTGATCTAAAGTTCCTTTAGATGTTTGTTTAAGTCCTCTTTCAATACTTTTGCAAAAAGATTGCCCAGTTACTTATGTATTCCAACCATAAGAGTTATTCCATTTATGAGTAACTCAAATTTTACTGAAGGAAACTACTTTAACATTCCTAAATTTAATTTTCTTAATTAATTTTTACTGATATTGTGCCAAGATCTGTTTCTCTTCCAGTTTTTTTTCCCCCTTACATCTTGGCATTATTCTTTGGAAAATGTAGAAAACACCTTATCTCTCTTCCTCTTGAAATGAAATTAAAGATTTTTGAAGAGAGAAATGATTGTCTACCTCTCCTCTCCAATTTCTCATTTTAAATCTATTTTCCTTTAGTTTTTGTAATATTTTATAAGATGGTTCCAGGTTCTCTGAGTAATAAATTTCAAATTGTCTATATCCTTCTTGAGATTCCATTTCTTTAATTTTAACATCATCACTTGTTAAGACACAGTCAGCTATAAAAAATGTTAGCATCTTTCAGTGAATGTGAATTAGTAAATCATCCTTTAAAATATTACAATTACCCGAAGTGGATTTCAATAGAGAAAAGATTTCTAGAAAACTCACCATTGAACTGTGAAAATGATCTTATATAGATTCTGGTTCTATTTTGCAGGGCCACCACATTGCAGAACTCTAGGGAACACTAATTTCATTGAATTAAGGGACAAGAGTGAGTGAGAAATTAAAAATTCAAATGATAGGGCCATCTGGGTAGCTCAGTTGGTTAAGTGTCTGACTCTTGATTTCGGCTCAGGTCATGATCTCACTGTTTGTGGGGCTCAAATTTATGGGGTTGAGCCCCATGTCACACTCTGAGATGAGAGCACAGAGAGTACTTGGGATTTTCTCTCTGCCCCTCCCCCACTTTCTCTCTCTCAAAATAAATAAACATTTTAAGAGAAAATTCAAATTATAGAATAAATAAGGCATAGATTGAGGCCCAAAGATAGCATGAATAGTGACACGAAAAGAGGGACATACTTTTTTCTGAAATGGAACAGAAAGGAGAAATGGATGTTTGAGTAAAGAGCAAGACTATGCAGGAATTTGGGGTCAAATGACTTGGGGTTTTTCTTAGTGTTTATTTATTTATTTTGAAAGAAAGAGAGAGCATGTGAGTGGGGGAGAGGCAGAGAGAGAGGGAGAGAGAGAGAATCCCAAGCAGACTCTGCATTGTCAGTGTGGAGTCTGACACAGGGTCCAAACTCACAAACTGTGACATCATGACCTGTGCAACCCAGGTGCCCCAGATGACTTGAATTTTTACAAATAAAGTAGGAGATGCATTCTACAGATAAGGATGACAACTGAAGTAGCATACTTAGATGTTTGAGAGAAGAAAGTAATTCTTAGATAACAGCTATGGTAAATGCAACAGAGTCTATATCAGATGACTAAAAATGACTGTCAAACAGCAGTGGGACCTAAGAGAGGATAAATTTATATTGGACATGTTGGTACTGTGACAAGTTACCTCCAGCAAATTACAATTTCCTAAGAAGAAAAAGGAAGAAATATAGATGTCCTAGAGATAGTATATAGTTTTACAGGAATTGCATAAAATATTTTTTCTTATCATCACGAGTTTTACCACAATATACTTTTAGGACTTCTGGTCTAGACAGGATATTGTAAACCTGTTTCTCTGGTTTTCTTCCCATCAAGTACATCAGTAAACTCTGGAAATATCAAAAGAGACAAGCACAAGAGAACTCTGGAAGTCTAAGTGTTATTCAGGGTTCCCTAAAGAAATAGATCCAATAGGATACAGAGAGAGAGAGACAGAGATACACAAAGAGATCTCACACACAACAGAGACAAAATTTCCAACTAACAAGGTCTAATTGACATACATTGAACGTTCTTCCTAACAAAAGTAGGATAGACATTTTTTCCCCAAGAACCCATGAAATAGTCACCAAAGTAAACCAAATCTGGAACCATAAAACAAACCTCAATAAATTAAAATCATTTAAGTTACACAGAGTGTGTTCTCTACACGTACACTCAATAACTGAAAGACAATAGGCATTTTCCAAATATGTGGAAATCAAATTATAAACATTTAGATAATTCAGGTTTCAAAGAGTAAGTTTCAAAGTTTTTTTTAAATCATATAAACTACAATTAAAATGAAAATTTAACGTATTCAAAATATATGGGATATAACAAAATTATTGCTGAGAGGGAAATGTATAATACTAAATGCTTACATGAGAGATGAGGAAAGGTTTCAAATAAAGTTTGCCCAGAAAACTAAAGAAAAAAAAGGAAAGCAAAATAAACCCAAAGCAAGAAGGAAGAGAATAAAAGAGCAGAAATCATTGAAATTGAAAATAGGAAAACATCAGGGGAAGTGAGTAAAACAAACTGGTTCTTTAGAAATTGAAAAAAATTGATAAACCTGTAGCAAGACTTAAAACAGTATATTCTTACATTTATAGAAGCAATGGACTTCCAAAATATTTTGCATTGCATTAACCAAATTCAGATCTAGAACTGCAACTGACTCAGAGCGTGAGCATACACACCTTCTTGGGTTCTGTAGAAAAGGAATTGGATAATGTTCTAAAACATCTCTAGAGCAAAGTCACCCAAAGTATTTTCTGTGATTTAAATTATATGCTATCCACTTTTGAAATCGAAAGTATGGGTAAAATTTGTAGAAACTTACACTTGTTTCTGGAAGACATGAATGCAATCTGTGGTTCAAAATGTCAAACTACAGGGGTGCCTGAGTGGCTCAGTTGGTTAAGCATCCACTCTTGATCTTGTCTCAGGTCACGATCTCACAGAGTAAGTTGAGCCCATCACCAGGCTCTCTGCTAATGGCACAGAGTCGGCACAAGATTCTGTCTCTCCTTCTCTCCGCCCCTCACCTACTTGTACGCACACATGGGTGCGCGCTCTCTCTCTCTCTCTTTTGCTCGCTCTTTCTTTCTCAATAAATAAACTTTTAAAAAGTCAAACTACAAAAAATCAAAGGTATATGTGCTGAAATGTTAAAAAAATTTAGGACAAATTTTTCTTTTGGAAATGTTTACTTAGTTAGTTTTTCTCATTTATCGGCAATATCAAGTATACTTCAGTCTTTTAGGAAGGGATTCTTACAACATGCATGTCCTATTTGAATTTTAAAATACTCAAATCCACTTATTATGGCAATTATACACAAATCATTTTGAAACAGTAAATTATTTTCCCTAGACCTTCCTTTAATTAGTTTAATCCAATAAAAAGGTAAAATTTGCTTTATAATCTTAATTTACCTAATTCATATAAATACCATACATATCATATCTCCAGTAGAGTTTGTGCGTATGTGTGTATATATATATACGTATATATATATATACATATACATGTATGTGTATATATACACACACATATATGTACACATATATGTGTATATATACATACACATATATGTGTATGTACACATATGTGTGTATATACATACACATACATATATATGTATATTTATGTGTGTATATATACACATAAATATACATATATAAAATTTTCAAGTATATATATATAGTACATAATCTAAAACAAGTTAGACAAAATAAAAACCATCAGAAAAATGTTGGTACAAAAGTTCAAATTTTGAAACATTTGGTGTTGAGAAAAAGTGGCATTTGATTCTTCTGGGTAAATAAAAGTTATAGGCAACTACAAACCAAAGTAATATAATCATACAAGGTAAAGAAGACTGCGATCTGAAATCTGAACAAGTTGCCCTCTAGACACAAAGCTTCACTTTTTTGAGCTGAAAAGAAAGAACAGCTTTTCAAGTTTTGCAATTAGGAGACTCCAGTTGAAATGCTACATGGTCACATATCCTGGAGCTCTATTTTTCTCCTTCACTTAACACACTATGAGGAAATAGCTGACAGATTTTCGAAGCCAAACTTGTATTGTGTTATTTGTGCTTTCTCTCCTCTATGAATTGTATCATTTTCTGTTTCATATATTTTCTGTACATGTTCTGCTGACTGATTTATAATTTATGGAAGTAACCACGTCTCCACTAGTGTTCCATGCCATGCAACACTGTTTTACTATAAGAAGTAACGTTACAGGATATTTCTGCTATTCCCATAATACTTTTAAAATGCAGAGTTAGAAATGGATGTTCTTTAATCTGCTTTTAATAATAGTTTATTCTATTGAAAAATTGCTGCTTCTGCACTTTTTTTTTATTTGAAGTTGGAATATGACCTTTTCATTGCTCTGTGTAACAGAAAATGCAAACCTATTAGCTTTAATTGAAAGTGAAAATCCAGATACATCCTTAATATGATCAATAATTTTTGCATCACAGGTTAAAAATGAAGAGAAAATCATGAAGATAATTGTGCTATGACCTTCAAGTAGGTAATTATTTATCTGTTTACATATCATTCTACTTTCCTGACTATTGGAGTCAATATAGAATACCTGCTTATTATTAATATTAAGATCCTAATAATAATAATAATAATAATAATAATAATAATATATGTAATACCAGGCTCAGGACAAGGATCATGATTTGTGTTTTATATTTCAAATATTCCTTGTATTTTTTTTTTCCACAAATTTAGTCAACAAAATAATGATGTGAAAAAAATTTAGCAATTTTCTGTTAAGTGTTTTCAAATATCACATCACCTAACATAAATTTTAGAAAAATGATGTCAGTATAGGAAGAGGGAACTCGAGCAGGGGATATCATATATCAAAATAGTCCTGCATTTAAATGTTCACAATGCACTCCTGGTTAGGTAAGGGTGTTCTGCTCCCACTGTAACATTTTTCCCTAAGTGGTATATCCATCAATATCCCAAAATGTGTTTGAGATCAATCTGAAAGAGTTAGCAACTTATTAAATGTGTACATCTCAGAAGTTCCTTTTTATCCTGTGAGACCCCAGGATGTATATGAATTGTTGTAAGAAAGAGTAGCCTTTTCCATCATCTAGAGTTGTACTGGTAAGTTTGCCAAATAAGGACTACATTTCCAAATTTTGCATGTAGATGGGACCATTTGACTAAGGTTTGGCCAAAAATGACTGAGAAAAAAATATATGTACCACTTCTAGTCTTAGACTCTTAGACATCTCTCAATCTACCTTCTGTTGTCCCCCATCCAATACCTCCCTCAGTCAACCCACTCTTCTTTTCTAGTTAGACCCAACACCACTTGAATGCCCTGCCTTACATAGCTGATATTTCCTTGTGTGATCAAGTCATTATAATACTGTGAGAGTTTTGGTGTCCTCATTTAATTTACTTAGATCTTATTCAGTCCCTCTTGACAAATCAACATAAAACCAAGGGTATACAAACATTATCAAGTTTCTGTGATAAAAACTATCTACTAAGGACCAAATCATTACTTACCTACCTTTTTAATACAGAGATATAATTAGTTAAAACATCTTTTTTAATGCCCTTGTACTTGTGACTCTGGGTATGTATATGTGTGTGTCTGTATGTGTACATACATATGAACAGGCAGTTTTGCCAGTGTCTGGCATATATACATACATATATATGTATATATGAATATGTATACACACATACACGTGTATACATATAGACACCAACACTGACCGTGTCAAATGGGACTATTTACTTGAGGACTGTTGGGAAAGGTGGTCATGTGCATGTGGTCTTTAAATACCCTCTTGGCCATATAAGAATGGTCCTTGGGCTTGGAGCACTTGCTTACCAAGAGGTAGGAAACCCACACAACCTATACTGGGCTTACCGTTTTGTGTGGCAATGTTTTTTACCTTTTCCTAGTCAATATGCTCTCTTTATCCTGCTTATGCATGTGCATAATATGACACCTGACCAACCCTCACAGGGGAGAAAATGGGGCTCGTTACCTATTGCACGAGAGGCATTTGTGCAGAGCATCACGTTGCATGGGCTAGAGGGAACCTGTGGGTCATGGGGGACCAGTGCCCACTATTGAAACTGATCTTGCTCTACCTCTTTTCTACGTGAGTAAAGAATTTCATCTAGTGCCTGTGTGGGTCATATCTTTCTTGGTGACCCTGAGCCATGTATTTGGTTAAGTACTGTTTGTGGTGCACTGAGACTCTTCCCCTTAAGGTGATAACATTTGTAACTTGCCTGGAAAATATTCACTTCCCTGTTCTTAAGGACAGACATTTCCATTCTAATTTACTTGTCAATATCAATAGAAATTTCACTTTTCCAAGAAAGCCAGATATTCTCAATTATTAGGACAAAGTGAACTATAATGGATTACATTTGCAGTATCCATTTTCTTCAGCTCTATTTTATTTATATTTCATTAGCAGTTAATAATATCATTATAATCTCTAGGATAAAACTCAAACAAAACCCCCCTGAACAATAAAGAACAGCAGTATTACCAATGAAATAAATATGGTACCCCTACACACACATACATACACAAGGTTTCTTCGAGAAAATGTTGTCTCTAAATATAATTTTTAAAATGGTACCAGACAACAACAACAAAAAATACTGCTTAACTTCTTTGACACTAAATAACAGTCCCCCCCAAAAAACACAAACAAACATAAAAACAAGTGAAGCAAGTGATACTTCCAGTCTTCAGTTTATATGTATGCTACTAACTGATACATGCAAGTGTTTTTTGCCAAATAAGGAAGGTTTCTTTGTTTTGTTTTGTTTTGTTTTGTTTTGTTTTGTTTTGTTTGGGGGGTAGGGAGAGGGGCAGAAGGAGAGAAAGAGAGAATCTTAAGTAGGCTCCGTGCTCTGTGTGGAGCCAGATGCGGGACTGGATCCCATGACCCTGGGATCATGACCTGAGCTGAAATCAAGAGTCAGACACTCAACCAACTGAGCCACCCAGGCATCCAGGAAAGTTTGTCTGTGTGTTTCTCTTTTTTGTTCTGTTTTGTTTATAACAAAACATTCAAACATATTTTATATATCAGAAAACATGCTAGCCATACTGATAACCAAATAAGAACCAAAGGTTGTTTCGATTTTACCATTCCCATGAAGGCTTCAGAATTTCTATACATACTTGCTTTGGGGTAGGGGTTTATATTTCTGTGAAATCAAACTCACTATAATACATAATCTTTCTCTGAACAATTTCTATCATATTTAGTCATCTCCTATATTAAAGCCCAGAAACTTTTGAGGGAGTCTTTATCCATGAAGGTTTGAAGCAACATCATTTATACTTCATTTTCCTCTTTTATATAATGTTAGAAATAACCTAAGGGAGCCCAGGTGGCTCAGTTGGTTAAGCGTCCAACTTCGGCTCAGGTCATGATCTCGTGGTTGTTGAATCCAAGCCTCACGTTGGGCTCCATGCTGGCAGTTCAGAGCCTGGAGCCTGCTTCAGGTTCTGTGTCCCCCTCTTTCTCTGCCCCTCCCCCACTCATACTCTGTCTCTCTGTCTCTCTCTCTCTCAAAAATAAACATTGCAAAAAAATTAAGAAATAACCTAACCTTTTCTTGTTTCATTCGGATGTATGTTATAGACTGAATATTTGTGTTCCCCCAGAATTCATATGTTGCAATCTTGATGTGATACTATTAGGAGTTGGGGATCTTAGGAGGTGATTAGCATTAGATCAGGTCATAAGGATGGAATCCTTATGAATGGGATTAGTACTCTTATAAAAGACATAAGAGAGATTGCTTCCTCAATCTATTCTCTACCATGTGAGGATACAATTGGAACTCTGCAGCTTGGAAGAAGACTCTTAACAGAACTCAACCATGCTGGCACCCTATTCTTAGATTTCCATCATCCAGAACTGTGAGAAATAAATTTCTGTTGTTTATAAGCCACCCAGTCTATGATACTTTGTTATAGCAGTCTAAACAGGCTAAGACAGTGGATACCTGTTTTAAACTTGGGCCTAGCCCATTGTGAACAGATATTTATCTGCTTTTGGGTTTCAGGTACTTCTCTCACTCTTCAAGAACTTATCCTCAAGTTATTTTAGATCAAATTTTATAGTTATTTCCTAGTGCAAACTGAGGCACTGCTTTGCTCTCATACTACTCCCCTTTCACAAACCTATTTGCTTTTCTTCGGTCATCTTATTTGCCTCTACAGAACAGAGCTTTTATTGGAGTATATTCATAAAGCCAAGTCCATACAACTACATTTCCCATGTGTATGTGTTCAGTATAATTATTTTTTCTTCGAAAACCTGCTCTTTTGGCTCTTTGGAACAAACTTTATGCTTTTCAGTGGATTATTATAGCATTAAACTCGCAGGGAGAATAAGCCCTTAGGAATAGGATTCTCTAGTTCTCCTTCTCAGGGTTACTCCTTACCAAATTGTAACTCCCCAACTACAATTCTATTATGTGTAGTTTAATTTATTAAAATGGTAAAAAAATATAGAAGGAAAAGTTGGATTATTTTGAGTCTTTTCTGGATTCATGAGTTTCTCATTGCTGCTATAACAAATTACAAATTTAGTGGCTTAAAACAATGAAAATGTGTTATATTGCAGTTCTGGAGGCCATAAATTCTGAGACGAATGTTTCAGAAGGGCTGAATTCCTTCTGCAGTTTAGAGGAGAATCTGTTCTTTCCTTTTTCTAACGTTTAGAGGTCACGTGTCTTCTGTGTTTCAGTGGTACCCTTCCGCTTTGACCTCTGCTTCATCGTGTCTCCATTTCTGACTGATCCATCTGGTTCCCTTTTATAAAGAGCCTTGTGATTACATTGGGTCCACCTGGATAACCCAGGATAATCTCTCCCTATCAAGATGCTTATCTTAACCACATCTGCAGACCCCCTTTTGCCACATAAGTTGGTATTTTTAGGTTCTGTGGGTTATAATGTAGATATCTTTGGAAGCTGCTATAGTCTGGATGTATGTATCTCTCCAAAACCTATATGCTGAAATCCTAATGCCCATGAAGATGGTATTAGGAGGTTGCCTTGGATAGGTGCTTAGGTCACTAGGATGGGACCCTCATGAATGGGACATCTTTATGAAAGAGGCCCTAGAGAGCTTATTTGCCCTTTCTACCATATCAAGCTACAGTGAGGGAAGTAGGTAGTCCACAGCCTGGAAGAAAACCCAACCATGTTGGCACACTGATCTTGGATTTTCAGCTTCCAGAACTGTGAGAAAGAAATTTTTGTTGTTTATAGGTACCTCGTCTGTGGTATTTTGTTATAACAGCCTGAATGGACAGAGAATGAGACCATTATTCTGTCTACAACACTGGGAAACACTGATTTTGTACTATTAGTTGTCAGGGTAGACATGTTGAAAGGTAGTTGGTAAAAATAAACAAAAATCTGGAGTTTATTAGTGAGATAAAGATTGGAGTTATTAATATGGAAAGTATAAGTACATAGGTGATATTTACAGTTGCAGTGTTGAGACATGATTACCTGATAAATGCTGGATAGCAAACTGGCTAAGAGTATCTTTGCTTAATCCAATGGTCCTGAGGTTCAAATCCCAGTGTGGGCACTTATTACCTGTATAATTTTCTTATGATTCATTTTCTGTATCTATAAAAGTAAATGAATATCACCCATCTTACAGTGTTCTGATTTGAATTAAAACAAAATACAAGTGCTAAGTAAGAGATTTTATTACAAGAAGAAATTGTAGCTAAATTTGGGATTTCTAAAATTTAATCAGAGAGGGTAAGAACATGTAGAAACAGCAAAGAATGAAATTACAGGAAAAGTAGAAGAGTAGTGTCCTGGCACAGTAGACCGGAAAATGTTTCAATACGGAAAGACGGAAAACTGGTGTCAAATGTTGCTTTGAGAGTTCCTCTTACTTTGTTACATGGAGATCCTTTTTAGGACAGGTTTCAGTATCAAGTTGGAAGCAAAAAATGATTGAAATGGGCTATAGGGAAAATAGGAGGAAAAGAATTGGAGGAGAATATAGAACACTTTCATGAAGAGTTTTTCTTTAGAGCAAAGAAATGGAGAAGTAGCTACCAGAGATTTCTAACTCTTAAATAGATTAAGTTTGTTTGCTTTTTTAATATGGGATACATTAGAAAACGTATGTATGCTGCTTGGAATAGTCTAGTAAAGATAATTGATGATGCAGGAAGGAAAGTGGATGACTCAAAGGCAAAGTCTATGAGGAGGCAAGTGAGTTCTGTGACCAAATGGAAGCACTGGCCATAGGAACACATATATATGGTTTTCATTGTCACTGGAGGGAAGACAAAGTATAGATATCTCGATTCATGTGGTTTGGTAGAAACAATAGTGGGGATATGTAGAAGATCTTGTTTTATAGTTTCATTCCAAAATTATACAAGAAGTGAAAAGTATGTCTGTGGATATATAGTCCAATAATGAAGCATAGCTGAAAACTCACTTGAAGTACTTTATCATCATAAATGTAGTTAAGCTATTTTGCAATGTTGACTTTTTGTTAGACAAATTCAGATCCAGAGTTCAGGTATAGAGTGGGCAGAAAATGGAGGTTTGCCATGGTTGGTATATTTAATGTAATAAATATGGAAAGAGAAGACAAAGGGATTAAAAATGGCTGCAAGAGTGCAAGAGAACAATTATAATGATGTGCATTAGACTGTAAGATGAGTACAGAGGGAAATGATACAAGATGAACAGTGGGTGGTAAAAAAAAAAAGTGGTTAGGTCAAGGGTTTAAAAGTTCTTCTTTGACCTTTCTGGTCATCCATTATCATCATCCTTTCTGGATATCAAGTCTTTTTTTTTTTTTTTTAGCTTTATAATCCTCCATGTTTGATCCTTATCCACTGTTTCTTTCTCTTCAAACTCATCTTGGTAGTCCTTTGCACTGAACTTATTTTAACTCCCAAAGATATATCTCCAGTGTTCCTCCTTGATAGTGAGACATATATACACAAATGTTTCTGCACAGACCAGTTTGAAAAGCCCAGAATCCGGGGTGCCTGGGTGGCTCAGTCAGTTGGGCATCTGACTTCAGCTCAGGTCATGATCTCATAGCTTGTGAGTTTGAGCCCCACATCGGGCTCAGTGCTGGCAGCTTGGAGGCTGGAGCCTGCTTTGGATTCTGTGTCTCCCTCTCTCTCTCTGCCCCTCCCTCACTCTCTCTCTCTCTCTCAAAAAATAAATAAACATTAAAAAAAATCCCAGAATCCATAATTTTCTTAACTTGTCATTATATATTATGTAACTCTGTTGGTAGTATAGCTATATAGTAACATAAACCAGAAATGTTAAGGATACCCGTGAGATTTTGTATCCTTTTCCCAAGTATCTAATGCCTAATATATTCTGGCAGAAGTGTTTTTTGAATATTTATTTTAATGTTTAATTTTTTCACTCTATTCCTATTTTCACAGTTCTTGTTCATATCTTATAAAATCCCTTCCAGAACATTTAAATTACTATTTTACTACACTATAAAAAGTTCAACAAAGTTGCCATAAAGACAGTAAAGCTAAGTTCTTTAAAAGGGAAGTCAGTGCTTCTATAACCTGGCCCATATTTCTCTCTCACTGCACATTTCTTACAATTTCTGCTCCAATGATACTGAACTATATGCAGTTCATTCACACACCATTTTTGATCACTGCATATCTTTAGTCGTGTCTCCTAGTTCCTTTCAGAAGGGTCACCCAAAATTCTTTTACTTGGCTAACTTTCATTCTTCATTACTCAACTCAAGTAACACTCCCTTAGAAAGCCTTTCCTGAATGCCCAGATAATGATAAAGGCTCTGCCTCACGTAGAAATTTCTGTTTATGTAATCCCACCCCTTCTAGTAGTGATCATACCTTTCTAGCAAAACTGTCATTTCTATTGTCATTATCAGTGGATAGCATAGAACCTGATATGTATGAACTAAAAATCACACTGTCAGCTGTGACTGTTCTTCTCGAATATTTCTATAAATAGACCTGTACACTATCAGCAAGCAATTATGTTATTTCTGGTTGTGGTAATAGTTAATATTTCCTGAATATCTACTATATGCCAGACACTTAGTTCTAAGTTTTTCACTTGAGTCATCCTTTAAAAGTGTTTATTATTATTATTATTATTATTATTATTATTATTATTATCCCTATTCTCTCAGCTGAAAGAATTAGGGCACAGAGAAGTTAAAATACTTAATTATGATCACAAAGTTACTTATTCACAGAGATTGATTTTATAACCTAAGAATCACAATATAATAGGTGTTTTGAATTTGTATCCTATTCTCATATGTCAGATTTTCACCTTCAATTTTTTGGAAAGAGATTAAAAGAATATATATTATTTTTACTTACTTACTCAGAGGTCAAAGTCTGGTGAGTGACAGGTCTAGATATAGCTATATATATATATATATCTATGCCTATAATGATATTGAAAAAAAATAGACCTCTAGCTCCACATACAGATAGAAGAATAGTAATCTTTAACCATCTGAATTTGAAATATGTCATACCAAATAACGAGTGTCCAGGAAGGAGCACTGTGGCTGCAAATGGTTATTCAGGGGCCATATGCCAGCAGAGTCAGCAATCCAATAATGTTCTTACATTTTATTGTTAAATGCAATGTGTTATCTCGCATAAGCTGTTTTAAGATCTGCTTGAGGAGAAATCAGTACAATAGAATCTGAGAGTGAAAGGGTCAGTGACAAAAAAAGAGGAAGGATTAGCTGGTCCAGGGGAATTTAAAAGGGGATCTGAAAAGACCCTTCCATTGAAGGCCAGGCCTACATTATACATTGGCACATGTGGGAATGCTCATTGCAATACCCCCAAATCCAGTATAATCTTTTCATTATGAAAGTTATTATGGTTTTAAATCAATTTTATATGGGGATTCCTTGTGAGCTTCCAGGAAAATTGGCCCATTCGAACTCAATTTCCTTTAAGGGAAAAAAAAATGACTTTCCCTTCTTTGAACAGACATCTCCTACTACCTGATATACATACTTCAAATTCCTGGGGGCCAAAAGCAAGATATAGAGGTCAAATAATTTGTATTCAGTTTAGAGTTTAAAATTTTTTTTAAAAGGTCAGACTCTAATATGTGTCAAGGAAGCCTTATGTTCATTCAAAGAGCATTTTATTGTAGTTACAGAATCTAATACTGTCCATGAGTCCTGTCCCTAAGCATAAGCCTGCAAAATTACCTGCTGATAGAGCCATAGAGCTCTAAAATCAGGGAGACTAAGCATGCTTTGGAGAGAGTTGAAAAGCCATTATCACTTCATGTGTCAGCTTTCAAGCTAAAAATCCCCAATGTAGTAGACTTGGGGAAGTGATATTGGCATCATAACATGAAGTGTCACAGCCCATTCCATTCAACTTCTGAGGCTGTTTCTTTCATCTACCCTACATAGTATAATGAAGATCAAAGAACCAGAGAAATCCTTCCCAGAGATTTTTGGAACTTGGAGTTTGAGGGAAGTCTCCTTTAGTTCATTCAGGCTGACTCAGGGAAATATGAAGTCCATGAGGTCTGAATACTCATTTTTTTTTCATGTAAAAAATGTGTATTCTCAATTTGTTCCTTAATTCAAAGTTTTCTTTAATAAAATACTGGATAGAGTGAGATAATTGTGTGTGTGTGTGTGTGTGTGTGTGTGTGTGTGTGTGAGATATTTGGCTTCTTAAGGCAGTGCTTATACCTTACACTTTTTAACTAGTGAGTGTGGGAACAGTAGAAGCCTGCAGTAGCAGAAGCCTGCAGTGGCCCTCTTCCGCCATATCAAGTCCTAGTCCTTCACTTCTCCACGGCAAGGGATAAGATAGAAAGTAATTATGAATGTCTGTTTAACTCCACTGTTTTGTTGCTTAGCACAACATCCTTTGCATGTTTTTTTTAATATTATATATCACATGACAGATGTGTTCTTAAAACTTTCCCTACATAGTGTATATGCTTCAACTTTTATTTATTTACTCATTAAATACTTATTGAATATCACCTATATCATAAATTGTAATACTGGGGGCTTTATCATGAGTGCTCCTCCTGTGTAGCCAAATGTAGTTGTTCCCAGGCACCTTTTGGATCAAATGACAACACTGATAATGACAGCAATGGTGAAGAGCATACAGAAGCACCAAATAACACAGTAAGTTCTTTGGCATGTAATGTATGTACTTCTATCAATCGGAGTTATATATAATAGTATTACTAATACAAGCACACTGAGCCTTGCAGAGGTTAAGTATCCTGCCAAAGTCATAAAGCTCATTAGCCACAGAGTTAAAATCCAAATTCAAGCTTTTTGACTTCAAAGCTAAACCTTTAACTCCTGTGAAACCACCTCTGTAAATTCAAACCCCTTACATATCCTGTAAATGTATCTGTTTCACTTGATGCCATTATGTTTATCTCACTTTTCTCCCACCCCTGTGCTAGTGACATTCACTCACTTTTTTGAATTACAAATTCTGTCACTATCTATGCTTAGAATCATTGACTTCCTTCTTCTTTTTGTTTTTCCCTCTCTTGAATCTTATCTCTTCCAAGAAGCTTTAAATTTTTCAAGTTCTGATTATTCTCAAATTTCTAAACACTTACCTTATGATTGTATAGCAAGAGAGTTAAAGAAAGGGGGGAAAACCCTATAAATTTGCCAATCAAACTCAGAGCTAAGGAGCCAATCAGGAGATAGTGGTAAGAAGATGGGCTTCTATCAGGGGTGTACTAACTCTGTCCAGATCCTCCCTTCTCAAAGCTCACTCAGCTTTATATCACTGGGAAACAAAGGCAAGATAATATATTGGCTTTCTGTCCATTTCTCAGGGCTAAAAGAAGAAGGAAAACAGAAGAATCTACCAAACAGCTGTTGTGCTGTATTAGGAAACTATGTGCCTTGAATTACTTAATTTTCAGGAAGGTTTTGGTCAAAAAGGATTTCTGTAAGGTCAAGGGTACAAAAGGGATGAAAGCAGTGGCTCTTTCAACTGTCAAAGGATGGGGAGGGAATGGAATGTTAAGGCAGCAGAGAAATTGGATATAAGTCGTGCTCCTTCAGAACAGCTGTGCAGGTGCACAGTGCAGACAGCAATAGTGAATCAGTAGTCCTAGTGAAAACAACAGCCCTGGAGAAGCATTTGCTTGGTAGCAGTGGTGTCTCTGAAATGTGGCATTCATCCTTGGTAATGGCAATGTCAGAGGTAGGAAGCCTTCTATTACTTTGGAGCTGCTGCATTGCACTTAAACTCCCTAGAAACTAAGAGACCAGGAGGCTGTGAAGGATTCTGAATTTACTTCCTTTACCCCCTTTATTGGAAGTAGAGTTTGAACTAGACTAGGTCTAGCTATACTATAGTAGAGTAGAAAAGTGTTGCCATCTGCTACCTTGACTTTACCTTCAGCCTATTGTAACCTGATAGAAAAAAGAACAAAGCCTATTACTGCTGTTGATTACATTTGTATGTATTTTGAATTTATTTTTGTATTAAGTTATGTATATTTCATAAATTTTGTTGGAATCATAACTGTACTTTATTTATTTACTCAAGTCCTACTATGCTAAGAAACAGGTACATATTGGTGTTTTCTTCCCTTTCTTTATTGAGCTTAAAGTCTAGAGAAGAATCAGAAAGTAAATAAACAAACAAACAAATGTAGAATTACAAATTGTGAGAAGATGAATGTAGGAAATAAATACGAGAAGGGGGAGCAGTGGTGATGGAGGAAGGTAAGGAGGTACTTGAATAAGAAGTAGGTAGGGGCGCCTGGGTGGCTCAGTCGGTTAAGCCGCCGACTTCGGCTCAGGTCATGATCTCACGGTCCGCAAGTTCGAGCCCCACGTCGGGCTCTATGCTGACAGCTCAGAGCCTGGAGCCCGTTTCAGATTCTGTGTCTCCCTCTCTCTCTGCCCCTCCCCTGTTCATGCTCCATCTCTCTCTGTCTCAAAAATAAATAAACGTTAAAAAATAAATAAATAAATAAAAAGAAGTAGGGAAGTGATATTTAGGCTAAGATCTGAAGGAGAAGGGCCCACAAGCCATGTAAGGGAAGAATGGTGGTTTCAGGGCTTCTAGGCAGAAGAACTAGATTAAGTAAAGGACCTAAGGCAGGAAAGGACTTAGTTTATTTGAGTACAGTAAGGCTTCTGGTAGGACTAAAGCATACTAGACAGAAAGGGGGGCCAAAAGAGTTGAAGAGGGAAATGTAGGCAGGGTCTAGATCATGTGGAGCCTTGTAGGCCAAGATGAAGTTGTTAGATTCACTTGGGGTAGTAGTTAAGCGCACAGACTAAAACCAGAATTTGTGAATAGGATCTAGCTCTTAGCAGTTAGTAGCTGTGTGGCTTTGGTGAAGTCACTTTTCTGCACTTCAGATTTTTTACCTATAAATACGGGGATGGTAATAGAACCTACTTCATAGAGTTGTTGTGAGGAATATTAGAATTAAAAAATGCAAAGTACTTAGACTAGTGTCTAGCTGTGTGTGCATGCGTGTGTGTGTGTGTGTGTGTGTGTGTGTGTGTGTGTGTGTGTATAGTATGAGAGAGAGAGAGAGAGAAAGAGAGAAAAGAGACTTTTAATCAGAGGGGGTTGTATAATCAGAATTGTCTTTAAAAGATATAACCCTGCCTGTTGCATGGAGGATAGGTCAGAAAATGAAGAAATGAAATGGAGACAATAAAAAAAAATGTGATTGTATGGTCTCAATAAGAGGTTTTGACATTAGATATTATTCACTGAGTCTGCAATATATTCTACTTTGTACTCTCCCTTTTTCTCTTAGTCTTCTCTCTTTGAATATTTTTAACTTGCTTGAATATTTAGTGTGAAGGTTGTATGTCATACTAATAATATAATCACAAAAAGTATTTTGAATAGCTTTATCTCTAGAAGAATAACTGTAAAGACTAGTATTTATGTCACTAAACTGATAAATTGAGAATAAAATTGTTCCTAATTATCTCATTTATTTAGCAACATTTATTGAACACTAGTTATATGTCAGACATTCTTCTAGATGTTTAGAATATAGAACAAAAGTCTGCCTTATGAAATTTACATTATTTTTGGTAAGGAAAAATAGTGACCTGACACAATTGAAAATTCTATATCAGAGAGATAGTTGCTCAAAATGTAAAATAAATATTTTAAATATTAGATATTTTATTTAGTGTATTAACATTTCCCTCGGCTTGACTAAACTTTAGATGGGCTTCTTCCTGACTCTAGGCCCTGACCTCTCTTTTCTTACAACATTTTCTTTAGAAAACTTGCCGTCTTAAATTCTTTACCTGCCCGTTTTAGATGTAAATATTCATAAGATTCTTTTGCCAGTTATTGACCCAGGAGCCACGGATCTGGGAACCATTCCTTTGAAATGTAATCATCAAGGAAGATTAAGTCCCCATCTCCCATTCAGAATAGGAAGGTAGTAGCCTAATTTGTGATGGGTATCAATTAGCAAACACATATGGCCTCATCACAGAGAAAATATTTGCAAACTTATTAATAACTCAACGTGCTCCATATACCCACTGACCAACCTCCCCACTAACATCCTCCAGTACTCTACCACTAGCTCTCGGCACTTAAAACCTTCCTGTTTTGTTGTTTGTTTGTTTGTTTGTTTCAGCAGAGTTGAGTTTAGATAGTGTTCTGGTCTCTCTTTTATATTGCTACAGTCTTAGTAAAGTTTTCCTAACCAGTTGAAATTGGTGTGATGCAATTTTTGCTTTGATATAACTATATAAAACTGTAGCACAATTTACAAATGATTAAGGAAATGCAATTTTTTTGAAGACTTTAATATACTTACCTAAAGAAGGGGGCAAAGTAAATGTATGAGTGTGTATAGGTCTGTGAGTGTGTAAAACATGTTAAAAACAATATAAATAGGAGCAATATCTGAAATTTATGGAGAAAAAGTAAGAATTCAGGAATCTGTATTGTCTAAAATAAGATGAGAAAATTTCCAAGAATGATTAAAAACTAGAGAATATCTGACAAAAAATAAAAACGAAGAAAAATTGTTCTAAAAAGAGAAGGATCTTGACAGTTGACTGTATATATGCTGCTTATGAAGAAAAAATTAAAAAAAAAAAACCTCTCTCTAGATGTCAAAGTACACCAAAGAATACTGGAAGTGTGCTATATAAATTATGCTAGTCTGTGAATCAAGTATCTCTAAGTGACGGGAGTAATTTTGAATCAATGCATTTGTCCAACAAGTGGACAGTAGGGAAATTTAATTGTGAAATTCATGCTTATTATCTTCACTTAAAATGAATTCTATCAACTAGTTTGAGCCAAATTACCATATATATTAGACCCTATTCACACAGTAGACAAAAAGTACATTAATTTGTGCTTTGAAAGAGACTTTCTGGATCTAAATTTTTAAGCCCACAAAAGAAAAAAATGCACATCCATAACTCATAGCCTGAGTGATAATGAGGAAGTAAATTTCAATGTTTCACAAAAAAGAATACAAACCTTGGAATAGCACCCATCATCTTGCACACCCAGGCAGTTGAGATTCAGTTGACATTAGCTAAAAAAACAAAAATCAGAGTCAGGAGCCAAGGTTTCCTCCTTCTGAGTTAACTGAGATGATTTGGCAGCTGACATCAGTGATTTAATATCTAACAGATATTTCTGCAGTTCCAATGATTTATCTCACATATCACTGAAGAGTGAAAAATAAATATACACTTTATCTGCATGACAGTGATAACCATAATTCAATTTCTGCATCTATGATGAGAGTAGAAAGAACTGGTGAAAACTAAAATTAGCCATTTATGTAGGCTATTGTGCCTCCAAATATGGTATGTTCATTTAACTGGCTCTTTTCTGAGAACTTCTTTAAGTTGTAATGGAAAATTTTTGTTCAAATGTTTGCACCTTAAATAGTTTGTGCCATTATGTTTAAATAAAATTTAAACATGCACTAAAATAAGATTGGGTACCTATTAAAGGAAAGAAAGTATCCATGAAATAATAAAGAAATCATGGAAGTACATTAAAAAAATAAGTTTTAACAGATCTTCTCTTGATCAGGTAAAACTAAACACAAAAGATATTTATGGATGGGAAAAGTAGAAGAACTTAGTGCTCTTGCAACTGTTCAATCTGTAAAGGTTGGTTATCTTGCTAGATTTTGTCAATTTATAGCATATTTAGTTTAAAATAAAATCTGCTACTAAGAAGCCCAATCATAAAGATCCCCCTTATACATTGTCTATAGTACTTTTTTAAACTTTCAAAACTTCTTCTTGAAATATTAAGCTATAACCACAAAATTGGCTCTATATTACATTATGTTAAAAGAACTGATTTCCTAGGTTGAATTAGTTTTATACAAACTAAGCACTGATAATCTGAAGCTAATAATGAAAGTTTTAATTCAGAGAGGGAAGGGTAGATTTAGAGTATGGAGAATTGCTGTGGATACATGTGCCTCAGGAGGGGACTGGACATCAAGGAGTAACCTAAAGGTAGGTGGCACTAGGATAGCAAGGGGGCAGTGGTTTCGGAAGAGTGAAATGACTCACGAAAGGAAATGAAGGTGGGGTTCACAAAGAAACTTGAGTAACTAAAAAAGCTTAATCATTTTCCTAAGATTATTATCTAGTTAATGATTTTTTTTCAGTTTTTTAAAAATTTACATCCAAGTTACTTAGCATATGGTACAATAATGATTTCAGGAGTAGAATCCAGTGATTCATCCCCTTCATGTAACACCCAGTGCTATTCCCAATAAGTGTCCTCCTTAATGCCTCTTACCCATTTAGCCCATCCCCACCCACAATCCCTCCAGCATTCCTGTTTGTTCTCTATATTTAAGAGTCTCTTATGTTTTGTCCCCGTCCATGTTTTTATATTATTTTTGCTTCCCTTCCCATATGTTCATCTGTTTTGTATCTTAAATTCCACATATGAGTGAAGTCATAGGATATTTGTCTTTCTCTGACTAATTTTGCTTAGCATAATACACTCTACTTCAATCCATGTTGTTGCAGATGACAAGATTTCATTTTTTTGATTGCCAAGTAATACTCCATTGTGTGTGTGTGTGTGTGTGTATGTAAGTATATATGTATACATACACACACATATACAAGTACCCATACATATATCTATATACACACACATGTATATGTATGTATAGATAGATAGATCGATCGATATAGATATACACATACATACAACATCTTCTTTATCTGTTCATCTGTCAATGGACATTTGGGCTCTCTCCATACTTTGGCCTTTGTCAATAGCACTGCTATAAACATTAAGGTGCATGTGCCACTTCTAACCAACACACCTGTATTTTTTGGATAAATACTTACTAGTACAATTACTGGGTTGTAGGGTAGTTCTATTTTTAATTTTTTGAGGAACCTCCATACTGATTTCCAGAGTGGCTGCACCAGCTTGAATTCCCACCAACAATACAAAAGAGATCCTCTTTCTCCACATCTTTGTCAACATCTGTCGTTGCCTGAGTTATTCATTTTAGCCATTCTAACAGGTGTGAGGTGGTATCTCATTGTGGCTTTGATTTGTATTTCCCTATGATGAGTGATGTTAAGCCTTTTTTCATGTGTCTATTAGTCATCTGAATGTCTTCTTTGGAAAAGTATCTATGCAAGTCTTTTGCCTATTTGGTCACTGGATTATTCGTTTTTTGGGTATTTGATAAGTTTTTTATAGATTTTGAATACCAACCTTTTATTTGATATGCCATTTGCAAATATTTTCTCCCATTCTGTCATTTGCCTTTTAGTTTTTCTGATTATTTCCCTTGATGTGCAGCTTTTTATCTTGACGAGGTCCCAGTAGTACATTTTTGCTTTTGTTTCCCATGCCTCTGGTGACATGTTGAGTAAGTTGCGGCTGAGGTCAAAGAAGTTTTTGCCTTCTTTCTCCTCTAGGATTTTGTTGGGTTTTTTTTTTTTGTCTCACATTTAGTTCTTTCATCCATTTTGAGTTTATTTTTGTGTATGGTGTAAGAAAGTGGTCCAGGTTCATTCTTCTGCATGTCACTGTCCAATTTTCCCAAACAATTTGCTGAAGAGACTCCCTTTTTGCCATTGGATATTCTCTCCTATTGCCAAGTATTAGTTGGCCATATGTTTATGAGTTCATTTATGGGTTCTCCATTCTGTTCCATTAATCTGTATGTCTGTTTTCGTGCCAGTACCATACTGTCTTGATGATTACAGCTTTGTAATACATCTTGAAGTCTGGAATTGTGATGCCTCTAGCTTTGGCTTTCTTTTTCAGGATTGCTTTGGCTATTCAGGGTCTTTTCTGGTTCCATACAAAATTTAGGATTGTTTGTTCTAGCTCTATGAAAAATGCAGGTGTCATTTTGATAGGGATTGCATTGAATATGTAGATTGATTTGGGGAATATTGGCATTTTAACAATATTCTTTCTTCCAATCCATGAGCATGGAATGTTTTTTTTCCCTTTTGTGTGTGTGTGTGTGTGTGTGCCTTCTTCAATTTCTTTCAACAACTTTCTGTAGTTTTTAGAGTATAGATTTTTCACCTCTTTGGTTAGGTTTATTCCTAGGTATTTTATGGGTTTTTTTGGTGCAATTGTAAATGGGATCGATTCCTTGATTTCTCTTTTTGCTTCTTTATTATTGATGTATATAAATACAGCTGATTTCTGTGCATTGATTTTATATCCTGAGGCTTTGCTGAATTCATGGATCAGTTCTAGGAGTTTTTTGGTGGAATCTTTTGGGTTTTCCATATAGAGTATCATGTCGTCTCTGAAGAATAAAAGTTTGACTTCTCCTTGCCAGTTTAGATGCCTTTTATTTCTTTTTGTTGTATGATTGCTGAGGCTAGCAATACTATATTGAATAACAGTGGTGAAAGTGGACATCCCTGTGATGTTCCTGACATTAGGAGGGAAGCTCTAAATTTTTCCCAATTGAGGATGATACTAGCAGTGGGTCTTTCATATAGCTTTTATGATCTTGAGGTATGATCCTTCTATCCCTATGTTCTTGAGGGTGTTTATCAAGAAAGGATGCTGTATTTTATCAAATGCTTCCTCTGCATCTATTGAGAGGATCATGTGGTTCTTATTCTTTTATTAATGTAATGTATCACATAGATTGATTTATGGATATTGAGCTAGCCCTGCATCCCAGGTATAAATCCTCCTTAATTGTAGTGAATACTTCTTTTTAACGTATTGTTGGATTTTATTTGCTAATATCTTGTTGAGCATTTTTGCATCATGTTCATCAGGGAAATTTGTCTATAGTTCTCCTTTTTAGTGGAATCTTCATCTGGTTTTGGATTCAAGGTAATGTTGGCCTCATAAAATGAGTTTGGAAATTTTCCTTCCATTTCTATTTTTTTGGAACAGCTTCAAAAGAATAGGTGTTAACTCTTCTTTAATGTTTGGTAAATTCCCCTGGAAAGCCATCTGGCCCTGGAATCTTCTTTTTCTGGGAGTTTTTTGATTACTAATTCAATTTGTCACTGGTTATGGGTCTGTTCAAAGTTTCTATTTCTTCCTGTTTCAGTTTGGTAGTTTATATGTTTCTAGGAATGTGTCCATTTCTTCCAGATTGCACAATTTATTGGCATATAATTGCTCCTAATATTCTCTTTTTTTTTTGCTTATATTTCTACAGTGTTGGTTGTGATCTCTCCTCTTTCATTCTCTTAATTTTTTTAATGCTTATTTATTTTTGAGAGAGAGACTGAGAGTGAGTGGGAGAGGGGCAGAGAAAGAGGGAGACACAGAATGTGAAGCAGGCTCAGGCTCTGAGCTGTCATCACAGAGCTGAACATGGGCTCGAACTCATAAACTGTAAGATCATGACCTGAGCTCAAGTCAGACGCTCAACTGACTGAATCACCCAGGTGCCCCTCTCCTCTTTCATTCTTGATTTTATTTATTCTGGTCCTTTCCTTTTTTTTTTTCTTGATCAGATTGGCTAGGGGTTATCAACTTTGTTAATTCTTTCAAAGAACCAGTGCTCCTGGTTTCATGGATCTGTTTTTTTGTTTGGTTGGTTTTATTTTTTGTTTGTTTTTATTTCGATAGCATTGATTTTGGTCTGATCTCTGTTATTCCTTTCTTCTCCTGGTTTGGGACTTTACTTGCTTTCTTTTTCCAGCCCTTTAATGTTAAGGTTAGGTTGTGTATCAGAGATCTTTCTTCCTTCTTTAGGAAGGCCTAGATTGCTGTATACTTCCCTCCTATGACCTCCTTTGCTGCATCCCAAATGTTTTGGCCTGTCGTGTTTTCATTTTCATTGGCTTTCATGTGCTTTTTATTTTCCTCTTTAACTTCTTGGTTAGCCCATTCATTCTTTAGTAGGATGTTCTTTAATCCAAGTGTTTGATGTCTTTTCAAATTTTTTTCTTGCAATTGATTTAGAGTTTCATAGCATTGTGGTCTGAAAATATGCACAGTATGATCTCAAATCTTTTGTATTTGTTGAGGGGTGATTTGTGTACCAGTATGTGATCTATTCTGGAGAATGTTCCATGTGCAATTGAAAAGAAAGTGTACTCTGCTACTTTAGGAGGAAATGTTCTGAATATCTCTGTTAAGTCCATCTGGTCCAGTGCGTCATTCAAAGGCATTGTTTCCTTGTTGATTTTCTGCTTAGATGATCTGTCAATTGCTGTGAGTGGGGTGTTGAAGTCTCCTTCTATTATGGTATTATTATTAATGAGTTTATGTTTGTGATTAATTTATATATTTGCATGTTCCATATTGGGGTCATAAATGTTTATAATTGTTAGATCTTCTTGGTGGATTGACCCCTTAATTATGATATAATGCCCTTCCTCGTCTCTTGTTACAGTCTTTATTTTAAAATCTAGATTGTCTGATATAAGTATGGCTACTCTGGCTTTCTTTTAGAGACCATTAGCATGATAGATGGTTCTCCCTCCCTTTACTTTCAATCTGCAGATGTCTTTAGGTCTAAAATGGGTCTCTTGTAAACAGCATATAGATGGATCTTGTTTTTTTAATCCATTCTGATACCCTATGACTTTTGGTTGGAGCGTTTATTCCATTGACATTTAGAGTGAGTACTGAAAGATAAGAATTTATTGCCACGGTGTTGCCTGTAGTTTCTGGTGTGTTGTCTAGTCCTTTCTAGTCTTAGTTGCTTTTGGTCCTTTTTTTGTTTAGTTTCATCTTTTCTCCCCTCAGGAAGTCACCCTTAAAATTACTTGCAGGGCTGGTTTAATGGTCATGAACTTCTTTAGTTTTTGTTTGTATGGGAAACTCTTTATCTCTCTTTCTATTTAAAAAATAATAATGTTTATTTATTTTTGAGAGAAAGAGTGTGAGCGGAGGGAGGGGCAGAGAGAGGGGCAGACACAGAATCCGAAGCAGGCTCCAGGTTCTGAGCTGTCAGCACAGAGTCCAACATGGATCTCGAAATCACAAACTGTGAGATCATGACCTAAGGCAAAGTTGGATGCTTTACCTACTGAGCCACACAAGTGCCTCTCTCTCCTTCTGTTGTGAAGACAGCCTTGCTAGATAAAGAATTCTTGGCTGCATATTTTTTTCATTCAGCATGTTGAATATATCCTGCCACTCCTTTTGATATGCCTGGTTGATGGTCAGTTTTTGTTGAATTTACTGGGAGTTCATTGTGCTTTTTGAATTTTGATGCCTGTGTCTTTCCATAGGTTAGGAAAGTTTTCTGCTATGATTTTCTCACATAAACCTCTACCCCTATTTCTCTCTCTTCATCTTCTGGGATTCCTATGATTTGGATGTTATTCCTTTTTTATAAGTCACTGAGTTCTCAAATTCTTGTATCATGATTCTTTGCCTTAGTTTTCCTCTTTTTTTCTCCTCCATGATTCTCCATAATTTTGCCCTCTCTTTTGCTGAGTTGCTGCTCTGCTTCATCCATCCTTGCTGCCAGGGCATTCGTTCAAGATTGCATCTCAGTTGTAGTATTTTTAATTTCATCCTGACTAGATTTTACTTCTTTTATCTCCACAGAAAGGGATTCTATGCTTCTTTAAACCACAGCTAGTATTTTTATCATTGTTAATTTAAATTCTAGTTCAGAAATATTGCTTATATCTATGTTGATTACGTCCCTGGCTGTCATTTCTTCCTGTTCTTCCTTTTGGTGTGAATTCCTTTGTTTTGTCATTTTTCAAGAAGAAAAAAGAAATAATAAAATAATAATATAACTAAAATTAAAAAATTAAAAACAGTACAAAAAATCAAATAAAGGAAGCTAGATCTTAGGTGTGTTTTGGTCTGCTTGTTGAAAGAAGCTTGTTAGAAAAGGGGAAATAAAATTAAAAAAGGTAAGAAAACGTTTAAAAATTTTCAAAATGTATGCAATAAAGCAGAATAAAGTGAAAGAATACAGTAAAATAGAATTTAAAAAGTTTACAAAAATAAAAAAAATATAGTAAAAAGGATTATAAAAAATTTTGAAAATGGAAAATAAAAATAAGTTTTTCTGTATTCAAGATAAGAAAAGCAAAAGGAAAAAATAAGGAAAAAAAAACCTTAATAATAGACCAGTGAACAGAATGAAATCTGAATGAAATGACATCCAGTTTCCTTTAGAAGTCAAACTATGAAACACTTTATAGTCCATACACTAAGCAAGTGGAGAAAGACTTGTGGTGGTCCTCTAGGACCTGAGTTTGGTTGATGCAATTGGATGGGGCTTGGTGTAATGACTGCATTCTCTGCTAGTTCGTTTCTTAGCTTACTGGGGTGGATCAGTGTTGTGTGTGTGCGTATTTATGTGCATGTGTGGGAGAGGTGAAAATGGTGTCGCCCAGCTTCCCAGTCTCTGGCAGGTGACCTATGCACTCTCACCAAATGGCAATCAAGCAACCTTCCTTTGTCTCTGTCTTCTGCCCACTCCCTTCTTCTACACTTTCCGTGTCTGAGCCATCAGCCTACCAGGTGGCACCTCCCTCCCAAATTATATCTCACAGGGGGCTGTATTTCCAAACCCCTCACTTCTGAGAAACCTGTGACTCGGATCTGCTCTGACACTCTGGGGGAGGGTCTTGCTTGGCAATGGCCAGGTGCCAGCCTCAGGAACATTCATGTGATCATGCTGTTGCAGGGGGTCAGAGATTGTGGCTGGATGCCTGCTTGCCCCAGAAAAAGTTCATGTGATAGCAAGGCAGCAGAGGTTCAAAAATTATGGCAAAACACAACACACAGCTGGGGCCAGATTTCACTGTACCCTTGGCATCTTTGTTCTAATACCAGGAAACATGGCTGTTCTACAGGGTTCCTTGGGACCTTTGCCTGTGGGAAGGACATATGGCCTCTACCAAATGCCTTCCTAGCAGGGGAACCACTTTTCTCTGCATGGCCCAAGACCCCCTTGGAGCTCACTGCCTACTCCTGGGAATTTGTTCGCCCTTCCCACCAGAGTACCACCAGGTATCATGCTGCAGAATTTCCGAATCTCCTGTCCCCTGTTTTTAGAGTCCTAATGGTATTGAGACCCTCTCCTTTCTCCCTTTCTTGTTTAGTTCCTTGTGGGCATTTCCACTCTTTCTCTCCTGCTACTTTCGGGGAGAGTGCTTTTCTTGTACTCTCCCTCCTTTCTCTGTCCTTTCTCCACAAAAACAGCTCCGTATCCTCTGCAGCTTCTCTCTTCCCCAGTCACCTCTCCATGCCACGTACCTGCCAAGTTCTGTGGCTCAAGTTATGCAGATTGTTGGGTTAATTCTCAGATCAGTTTTCTAGGTGTGCAAAATGGTTTGGTGCTGATGTAGCTGCATTTCAGGGAGGAAAGAAACTGAGAAGTTCCATGCTGCTTTGCTATCTTGTCCCCTTGGAGAGTCTGCTCCCTAGTTAATCATTTTTAACTTTTCTGTTTTTGTTTGTGTATTTTTCTTGGGAAAGAATATGTAATTTGTCAAGTAGATTAACAACAATGGTGTGTGTAAATTATGCCTTCTTGACATAATGGGAAAATGTAAGTTCCATAATCATTAATACAAGGAATAGAAGTTGCTTCTGTTTTTGATAGAAGGAAGTGTAAAGAGAAAAAGGATCTCTCTAGGAGCTTGTAAATACTGTGATTGTTATTTGCATGACTGAGAAATCCCAGATGTATGCATTCTGGATAGATTTCAAATGGGAATAAAATAACATATTATAAACTGTTTCATTAAAATATATATAACCTGTCTAATGAAAATAATTAGACAATTAATTCTGATTATTTTCCTCCGTTGCATTAATAAGCAAAAATACAATTGGAGACATGAATGCTCTTTCATAGATCATTTGTTTGTTTATATTTTTAAGGTGTGCAACATGATGATTTAATATACGTATATGCATTGTGAAATGATTACCACAATCAAGTTAATTAACATATCCATCACCTCACATAGTATTTCTTTTTTTAATGTATGGCAAGGGAAGTTAAGATCTCTCTTAGCAAATTTCAAGTATAGAATACGTTAGCTATATTTGCCATGCTAGTACATTAAAAATCCTGTGAACTTACTCAAAACTGAAAGTGTGTACCCTTTGACCAATATCTTCCCATTCACTGTGGCCGCATTATCCCAACCTCCCCATTCCTTGGAAGCTACTGTTCTACTCTCTGTTACTGTGAATTCAACTTTTTTTTTTCTTTCTGATTCCACATATAAGTGAGATAATGCAGGATCTGTCGTTCTCTGTCTAGTTTATTTCAGTTAGTATAGTGTCCATATTCATCCATGTTGCAACTGGGAGGATTTTCTTCTTTTATGAATGAATAATATTCCTTTATATGTATGACATCTTCTTTATCCACTATCCATTCATGGACACCTAGATTGTTTCCATATTCTCAGCTATTATGAATAGCGCTGCAGTGAATTTGGAGGTTAGATACCGCTTTCAGACAGTGATTTCATTTCTTTCCAATATATACCTAGAATGGGATTGCTGAATCCTGTGGTAGTTCTATTTTTAATTGTTCTTGAGGCATCTTCATAATGTTTTCAATAGTGACTGTACCAATTTATATTACCAGTGAATATCTTCAAAAGTATTTGTTATCTCTTGTCTTTTTGAAAATAACCATGTTACCAGATGTGAAGTGATATCTCATTGTGGTTTTGATTTGCATTTCTATGATTATTGGTGATGTTGAGCACCTTTTCATGTCCCTGTTGATCATTTGTATGTCTTTTAAATTTTTAATTAATTAATTTATTTTATTTTTGAGAGAGAGACAGAGTGTGAGGGGAAGGGGCAGAGAGAGAGAAGACACAGAATCCGAAGCAGGCTCCAGGCTCTGAGCTGTCAGCACAAAGCTTGACACGGGGCTCAAACCCACAGACCACGAGATCATGACCTGAGCCAAAGTTGGAAGCTTAACCAACTGAGCCACCCAGGTGCCCCTGGATGTCTTTTTTGTTAAAGCCCTTGCCCATTTTTTAATTGGGTTCTTTTTTCTTGTTTGCTATTAAGTTATTGGAGTTCTTTATGTACATTTTATATTAATCCCTTATCAGATACATGGGTTGCCATTATTTTCTCCCATTCCATAGATTGCCTTTTTATTTTGTTCATGCTTCCTTTGATGTACAGAAGCTTTTTATTTTAATGTGGTCTCACTGTGTTTTGATTTTGCTGCCTATGCTTTTCATGTTATATCCAAAAAACTCATTGCTAAGGCTGATAACAAGAAACTTTTTCTCTGTTTTCCTCGAGAAGTTTTATGGTTGCAGGTCTTACATTTATATCTTTAATCAATTTTGAGTTGATTTTTGCATATAAGATAATGGTCCAGTTTCACTCTTTTTCATGTGAATATTTAATTTATCCAGTACCATTTATTGAAAAGACTATCCTTTCCTCATTGTGTATTCTTGGCACATTTTTCAAAGATTAGTTGACTGTATATGTGATAGTTTGTTTCTGGGCTCTCTGTTCTGTTCCAGTGGTCTGCATATCTTTCTGTCAATACTATACTGTTTTGATTACTAAAGTTTTGTAATGCAGTTTGAAATAAGGAAGTGTAACAACTCCAGCTTTGTTCTTCTTTCCCAAGATTTCATAGTCTATTTGAGATCTTTTGTGGATTCATACAAATTTGTGGATTTTTTTTCAATTTCTGTGAAAAATTGCCGTTGGAATTTTGAAAGAGATTGCTTTGAATCTGTAGATCATTTTGTGTAGTATGGATATTTTAAGGGTAGTGATTCTCCAGTCCATGAACACAGATTATCTTTCCACTTATTTGCATCTTCTTCAGTTTCTTTCACCACTGTCTTAGAGTTTTGACCATAAAGATGTTTCACCTCCTTAGTTCAATGTATTCCTAAGTATTTCATTCTTTTTGTGCTATTATAAGTGGGATTATTTTCTTAATTTTTTTTGCTAGTGTATATAAATACAGCTGATTTTTATGTATTGATTTATGTCCTGCAACTTTTACTGAATTGCTTTATTAGTTCTAACAACTTTTAGGTAGAGTCTAGGATTTTCTATATGTAAGATCATATTGTCTATACACAATTTAATTTCTTCCTTTCTGATTTTGGTGCCATTTATTTATTTTTCTTAACTAATTCCTCTGGCTGCAATTGCCAGTACTATGTTGAATATAAATGATGAGAGTGGGCATCCTTATCTTGCCTGAGCTTAGTGAGAAAGATGCCTGCTTTTCACCATTGAGTATAATGTCAGCTGTGGGCTTGTCATATATAGCCTTTTTTATGTAGAGTACATTTTTTCTATACCTCATTTGCTGACATTTTTTTAATCATAAAAAGTCATTGGACAATTTATTTTATTTTTCTGCATCTGTTGACCTGATCATGTGATCTTTATTGATCATTATGTGAATATGATATAGCACGTTTATTTAATGCATATGTTGAAGCATTCTTGCATCACAAGGATAAATAGATCATGGCATGTATCCTCTTAATGTGCTCCTCAATTCAGTTTGGTAGTGTTCTGTTGAGAACTGTTGCATGTATGTTTATTGGGTCTATAGTTTTCTTATCTTGATGTCTTTGCCTTTGGTGTCAGGGTAATCCTGGCTTCATAAAATAACTTTGGGAGTATTCCCACTTCTTTCTTTTTTTGGAAGATCATTACATTTTACTTAAATGTTTGGTAGAACTCATTTATGAAGCCATATATGAACCCTTAATTGTTGATGATTGTGAATATCATGCTATCTATGATTCCATTCCTTACAGTATAGTGTGACCCAATAAATCTTCATGCTGTTCAATTATTTTTAAAAGCATATTTTTTTCATGGAAGAATACAATATTCAATTTACTTTTTCTTACCATTTTTGTAAGAATTACTGTTTCTTATTTGATTACAGAGTATTCAATTTATTTTATACATGTTATCTTAGTACACTCTATAGAATGCCATTTGGTGTATTTAAATCATTACATCAATCAAGTTCATTTTATTAACTTTAATTTTCTCTTATTCTCCATTACCTGAATGAGAAAGTGTATAATCTATTCAGTTAAGTAATCTGTGAACTTTTGAGAATCTACATTAATTAAGATTAAATATTTAGTATCATTACCTTGAATGCTAACTTCAAAATGTATACTAGAGAAATAACTTCACCTATAGTAAAATATATTTCCTAAAGCTCATAAAAATTTCATCATATAAATATATGAAGAAACACTACTCACTTATATTATCTAGGAAAGTGGGATAATTAGGCTATGGAGTAAATGATTTTTTTTAAATTAATTAACAAAAAACATGCTTGTCTATGAATTTAGAAAATACTAAGGGACTTATGCTAGGTGAGAAATGAAGTAAAAGGTAATTATTTTTTATAGTATTACAAGAAAATTTTGGCAAATCTGGGGAACTGGAGAAAGGTGGTAAAAGTACAGAGCAGGAAACATGGACAGTTACATCAGTTCTAGGCTGTAAAAGAAGGAGTCAGCAAGAAATACTCCAATGTAACAAATAGTCAGTAAACTGCAATTTAAGAATGGCTTAGATTCAGCTTTAGTTGCTGCTTATATAATACTATGCCATTAATTTTCATCATTTTCTCAAATCATCAGTAAAATGTTGGTCCACAGCTTTGCCTTAATGATATTTTGAGAAGTTAGGCATTGAAGTAACAACTACTGGTAATCATTGTAGTCTGAAAGCCTAACACCAAAAGGAATCAGAAGAGAGATAGGAAATTTAGTAGAAGTAAAAAACTTGAGCTGGGAGTAACAAGAAAAAGCCATAAGGAACCACAGCCATTTCCATTCCCAACAATCCCAGACAAAATTATGGAACGTGCTTGTTTTACTAGGATATGAAGGTTCAAGCAGTTGTAATGTGCTATTAAAGATGCTTAAAGAATGGGGCGCCTGGGTGGCGCAGTCGGTTAAGTGTCCGGCTTCACCCAGGTCACGATCTCGCGGTCCCTGAGTTCGAGCCCCACGTCGGGCTCTGGGCTGATGGCTCAGAGCCTGGAGCCTGTTTCCGATTCTGTGTCTCCCTCTCTCTCTGACCCTCCCCCATTCATGCTCTGTCTCTCTCTGTCCCAAAAATAAATAAACGTTGAAAAAAAAAAAGTTTAAAAAAGAAGTAAGTTGAAGAAATTTAGTACCTACAAGCAGTTGACATCTTCATTCCAATAAATAAGTAAATAAATACATAAATAAATAAATTCCTATTACACTAGGAATAATGAGTGAGTGTTCAATATTTGGTTCTGAGAATAATAAAATTTTATGTTAATTGAAGTTTAATTATTATGGCTACTAGCTGTAGTGCTTCCAATGAATAGGTAGAGAGTGACAGAAAAACAAATATTCTTACAGAAACTATTTTCCAAATTTAAAAAAATTCTAAAGTTATCTTAATTAAAAAGTATTGAAAGAATTAAACTTGGAAATTATTTCATGTATTTACCCAGTGAAATTTCAAAAGAATCTCCCAATTATCAATTGTTTATTAAAAAAAAAAAACTTCATCAAATGATTTCATTTGAAATACTCAGTTGTTTGTCTACCTAGTAACGTTATGAATATCTATATTAAATGCTGTGAGGAAATTTTCTAAACCTCTTTTTACTATTTCCATAAGTAAGAAATTGATTCATACTTTCCAATAAAAAATGCAAATAATCTTTATTTTGGCATTAAGAACCGATGAATTTAATTTTATAAAAAATATTTATAATTTTTATTATTCATATGTACAGATGGTTAAAATAATGCAGATTATTAAAAATAATGCAGATTATTAAAAATTAGTTTTTGATATTCCAAGTGCATAATGCTTGTTTATTATGTATAAAGCAATAAATGCAACAATATTTAAATGAATAATACCCATTTTCTATGTCAGAGTCACCTTAAGCATAGACCATCATCTTTTGTTTTCAAAAATATAGATACAATGTATACTTTCCCTAGCCATAATAAAAAACATATTCTTGGGATGCCTGGGTGGCTCAGTCGGTTGAGTGACCGACTTTGGCTCAGGTCATGATCTCATGGTTTGTGAGTTCAAGCCCCGCGTCGGGCTCAGTGCTGACAGCTCAGAGCCTGGAACCTGCTTCTGATTCTGTCTCCCTCTCTCTGCCCCTCCCCCACTCATGCTCTGTCTCTCTGTCTCAGAAATAAATAAACATAAAATTTTTTTTTTAAATATATGTATATTCTTAACATTTTGTAGGACATAAATATAATCAACTATCAGCTTCTTTAGAGATATGATGTTGGGAATTGGGTGTGGAATTCTGCAATGGGATACAGTAATAATATAAAATTAGTGTGGCAATTTATAATTACATCTTGATCAACTAATTCTGTTAGAGTAGGTTTGTTAATCCTTCAACTCTGGCTCAATTCCAATTTAAATAATTATATATATCTAATATGTTATATATATATATATATAAATAATATGTAATATGTATTGTATGTATTTATTTGTATATATAATATATATATTATTTTACGATTTCTTTCCAATGAATTGGTCTTTAAAATCTCCCTTAAATCATGAATGGCATTTTCTTATTAGTATTTTGTAAATCTCTTTGAAATAAAACAGGTGCTTTACCTGGCAGCAGTGAAACCACAAGTTATATGTTTTTCATGTATTTTGCCCTGGCTTTCACTTTCCATGGAGGGACACTCAGGTTATCAAGGTTATCATAATTTTTCTACTGAAAATGCAAAAAACACATAATTACTATTACAGACCCCAATTTCCCATATAAAAGTACTTTTTAAAAACTGTTCTCTAAAGATTACCCCCTTATTTCATAGACAATTTCTGGCTAAATTATATTTACCTCCAAACCACAATGCAGAGGCTTCAGTGATATTGATGCTACTAATAGCCCCTAAAAACAACTTAAATAGTGTATAAATGAATCTGACAAATACAAATCATAATAATCAGTGACTGTTAGTAAATATATGTTAAAATATGGGAAACAATATCTGAGTGAATCTTAAATGTAACTTTAAACCTTTCTCAAGTAACACTGCCATCGCCAACAGAGAATATGACATAACCCATATTATAAAGCTAGGTTAGGGGCGCCTGGGTGGCTCAGTTGGTTAAGTGTCCGACTTCAGCTCAGGTCACGATCTCACGGTCTGTGAGTTCAAGCCCCGTGTCGGGCTCTGGGCTGATGGCTCAGAGCCTGGAGCCTGCTTCAGATTCTGTGTCTCCCTCTCTCTCTGCCCCTCCCCTGTTCATGCTCTGTCTCTCTCTCTCTCTCTCAAAAATAAATATTTGAAAAAAAAAAAGCTACGTTATGATTATCCAATCAGTATTTATATTTTTAACTATAGCAAATTATTTAGGGTCTTTGTGCCTGATTATTTGTGTAAATTTTGTTAATAATTCTTACCTTGTAACATTTTGTGAGGATAAATTGGTATATCTTGTGAAAGTGCTGACATCAAACATGACTAAAACATGCATTCAAACTTATTTTGTGTTTCTTCTTTTTATTTTTCCTGATCATTTGATTATTTTTTTAAAAATTGAAAATTCATCAAATTTTTCAAGCTCTTTCTTCAATGAAGAAATCAAGAAATTATTATTTTTATTGAGATATCCTCCTAAATGTCACAATTGTTATACAGATAAGTAGTGTATTTTATTTTCGTAAAGTCAGCAATTCTGAAACTGAGTCTTAAAAATTTAGAATTTGACTCAGTATGAAGGAAGGTGGCTTTCCAAGTAGTGAAAATTTTGAATGAAAAAGTGGAAACATGACCCAGTAAGCGTTGTACCTACAGGAAAAATAAAGACATTAGATGGACTGAAATAAATATAGTTAGTTTGAGTATGATAAGAAGCAAAGTCTGACAGGCACAGTGGCACCAATAATAGGGTTTAAGATGTTTAATATGAAGGGCTATGAATATGAATGGTTCTGATGGTTATTTTGTGTCAACTTGATTGTGCCACAAATCTCAGATATTTAGTCAAACATTATTCTGAGTGTTTTGGGATGAGATTAACATTTAAATTGGTAGACTGAGTAAAGCATATTGCCCTCCTTAATGTGGGTGGGACTAATCCAATAAATTCCTGACCTAAATAGAACAAAAAGGTTTACCCTTCCCTAAGCAGGAGAGAAAATTCCTTCTGCCTGACTTCCTTGGAACTGGGACATTGGCTTCTTCCTGCTGAATCTCAGACTGTAATTTTGGCTCTTCCTGGGTTTCTAGCCTGCCAGAGACCTATACCATCTCTATACCATCAGCTCTCCTGATTATTTGGCATATATAGGCATATATATATATATATATATATATATATATATATATACATACATACATACATACATACAGGCATATATCTCAGGCATATATTTTATATATGTAATTATATATATATATAATTTTATAAATAAATAAATACATAAATAAATAAATTTCTGTTTCTTTGGAGGACCTTGACTAGTAAAATGGTGTTTTAGGCAGTTTAAATTCTTATTTAGCAAAGTATAGTTTACATCCAGTAAAATTAATCCTCTTTAGTGTACTGTTGCATAACTACCACCCCAATCTACATATGGAACATTTCCAAGACTGAAAAAGTTTTCCCATACTCATTTGTTGTCGTCTGTTCTTTAAACTTTTCCTTTTCCAGAATGTCATATACATAGGCCAGTTTTACTCAAGAATAATTTAGTATTTGAGGACAGGTAGACAATAAAGCCGAAACAAGACTGAAGGACAGAGGACTAGGTAGCACCACCTTAGGGGCTCTGGAAGTAGATCCCTCTCTTGTTTTAAAAGTGATATGGTAGTGTAGGAAGAGCAGATTTTCAAAATTTTCTTAATGTGAATCAAAAAACTTGTGGTTTTACAGTTTGCTTCATCTTCCTGACATTCATTAGAGAAATAGAGGGAAAATATCCACTTCGTTAGGTTCTCTTGATCTATAAATATGATGTCCTCTGTATATTATTTAATATAAAAAAATGCATGAAGCAGGTGATTAAGTAATACCACAACTAGTATTAGGTTAAACAAGCCAATGAGAGATTTCAATGTGTGAAGTGATCTTATTAAAGTGATTTATTCTATCAAAGCGAAATTGATTCAATATTAAACTATTAGAAAAATAATCAGTTTTAAAAAACCACAGTATTTATCATTAAGTAATGAAGTAATTAGTCATGGTTTTGCCTGGAATCATGGTAAGAAAGGGGCTGAAAGACATATACATGATGAAGCCTTGTGTGAAAGTAGCAAAAGGAAGAATTAAAGGTAAAAATTTCAATTTTCATTATCACGAAATAGGTCAGTGGGAGAGAGAGGAGGAAGATTTGAGGGCTAAGTCGTACAGTGTCATTAAATATGAATCCACTTCACTTCAGAGCCAGAAAAACAGGGCTACATCAGTGGAAGAAGGGTATAGAAGCGAATAGTGTCATAGAAGCCAAGGGAATGGAGATTCTCAAGATGGGGGGGGGCAGGATCTAAAGATTTAAAAGGAGGAAGGAGAGCAGAATGGGCAAGGCCAGATAGTAAAATCGTATTTATTGGCATTTTATTGCATTAGGTGTTTTCAGATATGTTTTAGAGTGTTCTCTCTTTTTTTTTTTAATGACATTTATTGTCAAATTGGTTTCCATACAACACCCAGTGTTCATCCCAACAGGTGCCCTCCTCAATGCCCATCACCCGCTTTCCCCTCCCTCCCACCCCCCATCAGCTCTCAGTTTATTCTCAGTTTTTAAGAGTCTTAGAGTTTTATCTTGATAACAAATCTGAGAATTAAAAATCTGAAATTCATAGCATTTTAATTGGTTGACTCTAAAACTGAAATTTAATCCTAAATTCTAAAGAAAGAGAGAATTATGAGGCCTTTTTAAATGATCATAAGGCAGTTAGTAGTCTTCATCAAGAAAGTTGTTATCACTAGCATTGTGGAAGGGTAGGGATATTGAAAGCGATTAAAAAGTGAGCAGACAGTAAGAAATGGGGCACTAATCTTTCAAGTTTTAAGAAAGAGAAGACAAAGGTAAGTAACTCAAGGTATTAACTTGAGTCACAGAGGGATATCTCCAGAGATGGAAGGACTTAAAATTGCTAGGAGGAAAATTGCAGAGAATGAAGTTTCAAGAACAATCAAAATTAAGACTCTGCAGTGCATTTCCGTAGCTGAGAATTGAACCATACATTATTTAAATGTTTTGGAGAGCTTTAAATGAGGGAGGGGGGTATTGTTTTAGTTCCTAGAATTATTGTATTTATGTTTATTTCTTTTGAGAATGTGAATTCTTTTGTGAGACCAAAAGTATCCTTTATTTTAAAGAATCTTGTGGGGTGCCTGGGTGGCTCAGTTGGTTAAGCATCTGACTTTGGCTCAGGTTGTGATCTCACCGTCTGTGAGTTCGAGCCTTGTGTTGGGCTCTGTACTGACAGCTCAGAGCCTGGAGCTTGCTTCAAATTCTGTGTCTTCCTCTCTCTCTGCCCCTCCCCTGCTTGTGCTCTGCCTCTCTCTCTCTCTCTCTCTCTCTCTCTCTCTCTCTCTCAAAAATAATAAACAAATATTAAAAAAATAAAGAAAAAAATTTGCTTGAATGTTTAGGCAGTGGTCCATTTTAGAATGATGAAGTTTGGGACACCTAAGTTTGAGATCCCTAAGTGGGATCCCTAATGTTTCAAAAGACTAATTTTGTTGTAGGTGTATTCACATTCCTGAATTTCCCCTGTGTATCTGTTTGCAAATGTTTGTCCGTATTGTGTGTGTGTGTGTGTGTGTGTGTGCGTGCGCACGCACGCGCGCATGTTTGTGCATGTCCAGGCCCATGCCTTTGTTTTTGTTTAAGCAATAACTGCAGAAATACAGGAGCAAAGAGTAGATGAAGACAAAACAGAAAAAAACAAAGAGACTTATCTTCATCTTATGCTGTCAAGGAACCATAAAAGCAACTAACTTGGTTATATGTAAGTTCTAGAGATGAATTTTGAATAGTAATATTTAAAATATATTGAATACTAGTTATGTATCAAATGCTGTGGATTTTTTTTTTTGCTATTTTTGTGTTTTTCACATAGATTGAATCATTTATTTCTCTTAACACTCTTCAAATCTAGGTATTACTATGGTATCAGTTTTATAGAAATGAAAATCTTTAATTTGCCTAAAGTCCCAAAACTGATAATTGGATGGGCCAGGCTTGACTGTAGATCTTACAACCGCAGAGCCCAAGTTCTTAACTATTCTCCTCTATAGGCCTTTATTTATTTACTTATTTAATATGAAATTTATTGTCAAATTGGTTTCTATACAACACCCAGTGCTCATCCCAACAGGTGCCCTCCTCAATACCCATTACCCACCATTCCCTCCCTCCCACCCCCCTTCAACCCTCAGTTTGTTCTCAGTTTTTTTGTTTTTTTTTTTTTTTTCTGAAATTTATTGACAAATTGGTTTCCATACAACACCCAGTGCTCATCCCAACAGGTGCCCTCCTCAATACCCATCACCCACCCTGTCCTCCCTCCCACCCCCCATCAACCCTCAGTTTGTTCTCAGTTTTTAACAGTCTCTTATGCTTTGGCTCTTTCCCATTCTAACCTCTTTTTTTTTTTTTTTTTTTTTTTCCTTCCCCTCCCCCATGGGTTCCTGTTATGTTTCTCAGGATCCACATAAGAGCGAGACCATATGGTATCTGTCTTTCTCTGTATGGCTTATTTCACTTAGCATCACACTCTCCAGTTCCATCCACGTTGCTACAAAAGGCCATATTTCATTTTTTCTCATTGCCACGTAATATTCCATTGTGTATATAAACCACAATTTCTTTATCCATTCATCAGTTGATGGACATTTAGGCTCTTTCCATAATTTGGCTATTGTTGAGAGTGCTGCTATGAACATTGGTGTACAAGTGGCCCTATGCATCAGTGCTCCTGTATCCCTTGGATAAATTCCTAGCAGTGCTATTGCTGGGTCATAGGGTAGGTCTATTTTTAATTTTCTGAGGAACCTCCACACTGCTTTCCAGAGCGGCTGCACCAATTTGCATTCCCACCAACAGTGCAAGAGGGTTCCCGTTTCTCCACATCCTCTCCAGCATCTATAGTCTCCTGATTTGTTCATTTTGGCCACTCTGACTGGCGTGAGGTGATACCTGAGTGTGGTTTTGATTTGTATTTCCCTGATAAGGAGCGACGCTGAACATCTTTTCATGTGCCTGTTGGCCATCCGGATGTCTTCTTTAGAGAAGTGTCTATTCATGTTTTCTGCCCATTTCTTCACTGGGTTATTTGTTTTTCGGGTGTGGAGTTTGGTGAGCTCTTTATAGATTTTGGATACTAGCCCTTTGTCCGATATGTCATTTGCAAATATCTTTTCCCATTCCGTTGGTTGCCTTTTAGTTTTGTTGGTTGTTTCCTTTGCTGTGCAGAAGCTTTTTATCTTCATAAGGTCCCAGTAATTCACTTTTGCTTTTAATTCCCTTGCCTTTGGGGATGTGTCGAGTAAGAGATTGCTACGGCTGAGGTCAGAGAGGTCTTTTCCTGCTTTCTCCTCTAAGGTTTTGATGGTTTCCTGTCTCACATTGAGGTCCTTTATCCATTTTGAGTTTATTTTTGTGAATGGTGTGAGAAAGTGGTCTAGTTTCAACCTTCTGCATGTTGCTGTCCAGTTCTCCCAGCACCATTTGTTAAAGAGGCTGTCTTTTTTCCATTGGATGTTCTTTCCTGCTTTGTCAAAGATGAGTTGGCCATACGTTTGTGGGTCTAGTTCTGGGGTTTCTATTCTATTCCATTGGTCTATGTGTCTGTTTTGGTGCCAATACCATGCTGTCTTGATGATGACAGCTTTGTAGTAGAGGCTAAAGTCTGGGATTGTGATGCCTCCTGCTTTGGTCTTCTTCTTCAAAATTCCTTTGGCTATTCGGGGCCTTTTGTGGTTCCATATGAATTTTAGGATTGCTTGTTCTAGTTTCGAGAAGAATGCTGGTGCAATTTTGATTGGGATTGCATTGAATGTGTAGATAGCTTTGGGTAGTATTGACATTTTGACAATATTTATTCTTCCAATCCATGAGCAGGGAATGTCTTTCCATTTCTTTAAATCTTCTTCAATTTCCTTCATAAGCTTTCTATAGTTTTCAGCATACAGATCCTTTACATCTTTGGTTAGATTTATTCCTAGGTATTTTATGCTTCTTGGTGCAATTGTGAATGGGATCAGTTTCTTTATTTGTCTTTCTGTTGCTTCATTGTTAGTGTATAAGAATGCAACTGATTTCTGTACATTGATTTTGTATCCTGCAACTTTGCTGAATTCCTGTATCAGTTCTAGCAGACTTTTGGTGGAGTCTATCGGATTTTCCATGTATAATATCATGTCATCTGCAAAAAGCGAAAGCTTGACTTCATCTTTGCCAATTTTGATGCCTTTGATTTCCTTTTGTTGTCTGATTGCTGATGCTAGAACTTCCAGCACTATGTTAAACAGCAGCGGTGAGAGTGGGCATCCTTGTCGTGTTCCTGATCTCAGGGAAAAAGCTTTCAGTTTTTCCCCGTTGAGGATGATGTTAGCTGTGGGCTTTTCATAAATGGCTTTTATGATCTTTAAGTATGTTCCTTCTATCCCGACTTTCTCAAGGGTTTTTATTAAGAAAGGGTGCTGGATTTTGTCGAAGGCCTTTTCTGCATCGATTGACAGGATCATATGGTTCTTCTCTCTTTTTTTGTTAATGTGATGTATCACGTTGATTGATTTGCGAATGTTGAACCAGCCCTGCATCCCAGGAATGAATCCCACTTGATCATGGTGAATAATTCTTTTTATATGCCGTTGAATTCGATTTGCTAGTATCTTATTGAGAATTTTTGCATCCATATTCATCAGGGATATTGGCCTGTAGTTCTCTTTTTTTACTGGGTCTCTGTCTGGTTTAGGAATCAAAGTAATACTGGCTTCATAGAATGAGTCTGGAAGTTTTCCTTCCCTTTCTATTTCTTGGAATAGCTTGAGAAGGATAGGTATTATGTCTGCTTTAAACGTCTGGTAGAACTCCCCTGGGAAGCCATCTGGTCCTGGACTCTTATTTGTTGGGAGATTTTTGATAACCGATTCAATTTCTTCGCTGGTTATGGGTCTGTTCAAGCTTTCTATTTCCTCCTGATTGAGTTTTGGAAGAGTGTGGGTGTTCAGGAATTTGTCCATTTCTTCCAGGTTGTCCAATTTGTTGGCATATAAGTTTTCATAGTATTCCCTGATAATTGTTTGTATCTCTGAGGGATTGGTTGTAATAATTCCATTTTCATTCATGATTTTATCTATTTGGGTCATCTCCCTTTTCTTTTTGAGAAGCCTGGCTAGAGGTTTGTCAATTTTGTTTATTTTTTCAAAAAACCAACTCTTGGTTTCGTTGATCTGCTCTACAGTTTTTTTAGTTTCTATATTGTTTATTTCTGCTCTGATCTTTATTATTTCTCTTCTTCTGCTGGGCTTAGGCTGCCTTTGCTGTTCTGCTTCTAGTTCCTTTAGGTGTGCTGTTAGATTTTGTATTTGGGATTTTTCTTGTTTCTTGAGATAGGCCTGGATTGCAATGTATTTTCCTCTCAGGACTGCCTTTGCTGCGTCCCAAAGCGTTTGGATTGTTGTATTTTCATTTTCGTTTGTTTCCATATATTTTTTAATTTCTTCTCTAATTGCCTGGTTGACCCACTCATTCGTTAGTAGGGTGTTCTTTAACCTCCATGCTTTTGGAGGTTTTCCAGACTTTTTCCTGTGGTTGATTTCAAGCTTCATGGCATTGTGGTCTGAAAGTAAGCATGGTATAATTTCAATTCTTGTAAACTTATGAAGGGCTGTTTTGTGACCCAGTATATGATCTATCTTGGAGAATGTTCCATGTGCACTCGAGAAGAAAGTATATTCTGTTGCTTTGGGATGCAGAGTTCTAAATATATCTGTCAAGTCCATCTGATCCAATGTCTCATTCAGGGCCCTTGTTTCTTTATTGACCGTGTGTCTAGATGATCTATCCATTTCTGTAAGTGGTGTATTAAAGTCCCCTGCAATTACCACATTCTTATCAATAAGGTTGCTTATGTTTATGAGTAATTGTTTTATATATTTGGGGGCTCCGGTATTCGGTGCATAGACATTTATAATTGTTAGCTCTTCCTGATGGATAGACCCTGTAACTACTATATAATGTCCTTCTTCATCTCTTGTTAGAGCCTTTAATTTAAAGTCTAGTTTGTCTGATATAAGTATGGCTACTCCAGCTTTCTTTTGGCTTCCAGTCGCATGATAAATAGTTCTCCATCCCCTCACTCTCAATCTAAAGGTGTCCTCAGGTCTAAAATGAGTCTCTTGTAGACAGCAAATAGATGGGTCTTGTTTTTTTATCCATTCTGATACCCTATGTCTTTTGGTTGGCGCATTTAATCCATTTACATTCAGTGTTATTATAGAAAGATACGGGTTTAGAGTCATTGTGATGTCTGTATGTTTTATGCTTATAGTGATGTCTCTGGGACTTTGTCTCACAGGGTCCCCCTTAGGATCTCTTGTAGGGCTGGTTTAGTGGTGACAAATTCCTTCAGTTTTTGTTTGTTTGGGAAGACCTTTATCTCTCCTTCTATTCTAAATGACAGACTTGCTGGATAAAGGATTCTCGGCTGCATATTTTTTCTGTCTAGCACCCTGAAAATCTCTTGCCAATTCTTTCTGGCCTGCCAAGTTTCAAAAGAGAGATCAGTCACGAGTCTTATAGGTCTCCCTTTATATGTGAGGGCATGTTTACCCCTTGCTGCTTTCAGAATTTTCTCTTTATCCTTGTATTTTGCCAGTTTCACTATGATATGTCGTGCAGAAGATCGATTCAAGTTACGTCTGAAGGGAGTTCTCTGTGCCTCTTGGATTTCAATGCCTTTTTCCTTCCCCAGTTCAGGGAAGTTCTCAGCTATGATTTCTTCAAGTATCCCTTCAGCACCTTTCCCTCTCTCTTCCTCCTCTGGGATACCAATTATGCGTATATTATTTCTTTTTAGTGTATCACTTAATTCTCTAATTTTCCCCTCATACTCCTGGATTTTTTTATCTCTCTTTTTCTCAGCTTCCTCTTTTTCCATAACTTTATCTTCTAGTTCACCTATTCTCTCCTCTGCCTCTTCAAGCCGAGCTGTGGTGGTTTCCATTTTGTTATGCATTTCGTTTAAAGCGTTTTTCAGCTCCTCGTGACTGTTCCTTAGTCCCTTGATCTCTGTAGCAAGAGATTCTCTGCTGTCCTGTATACTGTTTTCAAGCCCAGCGATTAATTTTATGACTATTATTCTAAATTCACTTTCTGTTATATTATTTAAATCCTTTTTGATCAGCTCATTAGCTGTTGTTATTTCCTGGAGATTCTTCTGAGGGGAGTTCTTCCGCTTGGTCATTTTGGATAGTCCCTGGCGTGGTGAGGACCTGCAGGGCACTTCCCCTGTGCTGTGGTGTATACCTGGAGTTGGTGGGCGGGGCCGCAGTCAGACCTGATGTCTGCCCCCAGCCCACCGCTGGGGCCACAGTCAGACTGGTGTGTGCCTTCTCTTCCCCTCTCCTAGGGGCGGGATTCACTGTGGGGTGGTGTGGCTCGTCTGGGCTACTTGCACCCTGCCAGGCTTGTGATGCTGGGGATCTGGCGTATTAGCTGGGGCGGGTAGGCAAGGTGCTCGGGGGCAGGAGGGGCAGGCTTAGATCGCTTCTCCTTAGGTGATCCACTTCAGGAGGGGCCCTGTGGCAGCGGGAGGGAGTCAGATCCGCTGCGGGAGGTTTGGCTCCGCAGAAGCACAGAGTTGGGTGTTTGCGCGGAGCGAGCAAGTTCCCTGGCAGGAACCGGTTCCCTTTGGGATTTCGGCTGGGGGATGGGCAGGGGAAATGGCGCTGGCGAGCGCCTTTGTTCCCCACCAAACTGAGCTCTGTCGTCAGGGGGCTCAGCAGCTCTCCCTCCCTTTGTCCTCCAGCCTTCCCGCTTTCCGAGCAGAGCTGTTAATTTCTGACCTCCCAGACGCTAAGTCGCGCTTGCTGTCGGAACACAGTCCGCCCGGCCCCTCCGCTTTTGCAAGCCCGACTCGGGGGCTCTGCTTGGCCGGCGAGCCGCCCCTCCGCCCCGGCTCCCTCCCGCCAGTCCGTGGAGCGCGCACCGCCTCGCCGCCCTTCCTACCCTCTTCCGTGGGCCTCTCGTCTGCGTTTGGCTCCGGCGACTCCGTTCCGCTAATCCTCTGCTAAAATCCTGCGGTTTTCTGGGTTATTTAGGCAGGTGTAGATGGAATCTAAGTGATCAGCAGGACGTGCGGTGAGCCCAGCGTCCTCCTAAGCCGCCATCTTGCCGCAACCCTGTTCTCAGTTTTTAAGAGTCTCTTATGTTTTGGCTCCCTCCCTCTCTAACCTTTTTTTTTCTCTATAGGCCTTTATAAAACATATGCGTGAGATAAAAAACTCATGATATGATTATTATTGTCCTAGGGCAGCCATGGAATAACATAATTCCTTAGAGTAAGGGTTTTCCATATGTGAGTGGCTATTCTGAATGATTAGGAAGGAGAGTAATATTGGGGTGAAAAATTAGATTTTAGGTCTGCCTTCCAAATGATAGATCTGTGGACCACATGTTTATGGCAGTATAGTCTAATTTCCCCAGATATTATATTAACAAAATTTAATGCTGTAGCTTTCCCTATTCCTAATCTTTCTTACAAGTTATCTAGGAGAACAATCACAGGAGAAGATAAATACTAAATGGCACTTTTTTCTTTCTTTCTTTCTTTCTTTCTTTTTATTATTATTATTATTTTTTTTTTTTTTTGGCTTTTAAGTTCAAAGTCTCAATCTGTAAATAGGGCAGTATTTAGAGAGGAATAATTGAAAAAGAATATTTTCCCCTTCCACTTTGCTTTAAATTTAGGAAATAGAGAATAGAAAAGATGTGTGGCCTTAGTCTCATCAAGAATTTTGAGGGGTGCCTGGGTGGCTCAGTCGGTTAGGTGTCCGACTTCGACTCAGGTCATGATCTCACAGTCCGTGAGTTCGAGCCCCGTGTCGGGCTCTGTGCTGACAGCTCAGAGCCTGAAGCCTGTTTCAGATTCTGTGTCTCCCTCTCTCTCTGACATTCCCCAATTCATGCTCTGTCTCTCTCTGTCTCAAAAATAAATAAACATAAAAAAAAAACTTAAAAGAATTTTGAAAGTTGTCTTCCTTACCACATTGGCTCAGGGGCCTGAAGTAGATAGCTCCATTGTATGCCAGAAAGAGAGCAGCCCTGAGGCATCCTATTGGATTGTGCATCCTTGGACTGTTGTGGCAGGATGTAATTATCTCCCATTTCCTCCGTTGTGTATGAAAGTTAGGATAATGGGTTGGGGGCAGTATTCCAGTGTCCTCAATATCTGTCTGTAGTATATGTCACAAATTCTCGCTTCCTCTTCCTTAAAATACTTCTTTCACCTGCCTTCTGGGATTTCTCTCTCTTGTTTTTACTCCTGCCTCACTTATAGTCCTTTTGCATTTTCATTTGCTGATTCTTCTTCGATTTCCAACATCTCAAAATGTTTTAGCGACCCATAAATGGAAATATTTTCTAGTCCCATAGCTTTATGGACCACCTGTATGGTAATGATTCCTAAATTTATATCTATAGGTTGATTCCATTCTCTGACCTCCAAACACAGATATGTAACTGTTTCTGTAGCTTCTTCACTGTGTGTTTAATAGTCCTCGCAAACTTAGTATTATAGGAACTAATGTTGATCCCCTTCCCAAACATGTTTTTTTTTCTAGATTCTTTCACCATCAATAAATGAAACCCAATGTCTCCAGTATTTCAGGTCATAAAACTTGCAGTTATCAATGTTTCATTTACTTATCTGCAATAATTGAGTGAGCATCTACTATCTGCAACTCATTATGCTATGGAATTGTACAACACTGGAGAACACAGACATTTCTATTCTCTTAATGATTACAATCCAGAAGGAGGACATAGACAATAAACAATAAGCCATATACATACTAACAAGCATGTATATGTATACATGTATACATACATGTATATGTATACAATCCAGAAGGAGGACATAGACAATAAACAATAAGCCATATACATACTAACAAGCATGTCACCTTTTAGGTGACAAGTACTGGGGAAAAAAGGAAAATGAAGCAGGGTGAAGCAGATTGGGAAGAGGAGGAGAGTGAGATGTAATATTAATGTTAAGATAGGCCTAACTGAGAATGTGAGAGGTAACTCAAATATCTGGCAGTAAGATAATTCACCTGAGGAAATTAATATAACTGGGAGAAAAGTATTCTGAGAAAAGGTCAACATGAGAAGGGACCTAAGGAGATAATATGCTTGGCATCTTTGAAAAATACCAAAGAAACCAATGTGTTTGGAAAAGGATCAGTGAGAAAAGAAAACCAAGGAAGTAACAGAAAAACAGATTCTGAAAGTCCTTTAAGGACCATTGTAATAACCATGGACTTGTACTCTAGAGGAGATGGGAAGGAATGTGGGATTTCATTGAATATTTGACATTGTATGTCTTAAGTTTTAAAAGGACCACTCTGGCTACTCTGCTGAAGATATAGATGGGACAGAGATGGTAGGCAAGCCAGATACAAGAAGGTCTGTTAGAGGGCTTTCACATTAACCCTTGTGCTCAGTGGTGATGGTTCTCACAAGGGTGATAGCAGTAGAAGTTATGTGACGTGATTAGATTTGGAATATATTTCTTTCATGGCTCACAATAAATCCATCACACATCTGTAAATTCCAAATTAAAATTATATCCAGAATTTGACTTTTTTAAATCTATTATCTTGATCTAAGTTTGTGCCTAAATGAATACAGTAGCCTCCTATCTGTCTTCACTTCTTCCTCTCCCACCTGCACCCCCACTCCAGTCGCAATACAACAATTAGAGTGATTCCTTAACACCTCCCCAAAATTTCCAGGAGCTTTGAATCATATTTAGAGTAAAAGCTAAGGTCCATGAAATGTCCAACATAAGACATATATGGTCTGACTCATCATTAACCTCATTAGCCTCTCCTGCCTCTCTCCCAGTTTTCTACTCTACTCTTCTGTAGCCAACTCTAGGGTATTTGTACTTATTATTTTTTCTAACTAGATATCTCCTCCACATGTCTGAAAATTTTAATTACTCTCCTATTTCCCTTTCTTTTTTTATCAAATTTTACCATATCAGAGAATTCCCCAATCATTTGGAAGGAAGGAAGGAAGGAAAGAAGGAAGGAAGAAGGAAGAAGGAAGGAAGGAAGGAAGGAAGGAAGGAAGGAAGGAAGGAAGGAAGGAGGAAAATAGTTGAGTCAAAGGCATACTTCTTTACCAAAAGAATTTGAAATAATTTTCTACTAGTCTTATGAAAAGCAAGATGTGAGGCACCTGGGTGGCTCAGTCAATTAAGCATCTGATTAATTTCAGCTCAAGTCATGATCTCGTGGTTCATGAGTTTGAGCCCTGTGTTGGGCTCTGCACTGACAGTGCAAAGCCTGATTGAGATTCTGTCTCTCTCTCTCCCTCTTTCTCTGCCCTTCTTGCTCTCTCTCTCTGTCCCTCAAAATAAATAAATTAAAAAAAAAAAGCAAAATGTAGGGTGGCTGGGTGGCTCAGTCGGTTAAGCATCTGACTTCGGCTCAGGTCATGATTTCACAGTTCGTGAATTCAAGCCCCTCATTGGGCTCTGTGCTGACAGCTAGGTGCCCGCAGCCTACTTCAGATTCTGTGTCTTGCTCTGTCTCTGCCACTCCCTGCTTTTGCTCTATCTCTCTCAAAAGATAAACAAACATTAAAAATTTTTTAAAAGATTCTCTTTTATCTTTAAAAAAGCAAAATATAATAAATACATTTTTTCCTGGTATTTATAGATTATGTGTCTGATAACATGATGTCTTATTTGTAAATGTCTCAGTGTCTAGGGAGACCTCTGTATAGTCATGAGTGACTGATTTCCTTAAGTCAACACCCAAAATTTCCTTTGTATTGCGAATTTTAATAGTATTTTCATGCATTAAAACATGTAAATACAATGCTATATATAATAAATACAAATTATATACAATATACATATATCTATACTTTTGTTTATTGCTACAAATGAAAGTAAACTTTTTTGTTTATAGTGTAGTTTTACTATTTTAAATTAGTATTACTTTCATTAAAAGATTAATGGAATATATTTTCCACATACTAACTACAGGATCAAGTATAATGCTATGTTTTATGCTTAATTCAGTAATTTTAAAATATGAAGATAAAACTAAGTCAAATATTCTAATGGAACGGCAGGATCAGGATATACTAATAGAATCTTATTTTGACAAAATTCTAGAGTGTCCAGTAATTCCTGTTCTCTCTAAAAACTCACAGATGGAGGTGAGATTTCACTTATTCTACCTTCAGTGATATAAATTCCTTGAGGTCTTCTTTATTATAGTTCCAAAATTCTTCTTTAGAAAAAGACAGAGTCTGCATTACTTCTTTTATAAAGATCATCATAGAATCAATAAGTAACATTCTAAATTGATTTTTCACATCAGCAGGCTCTCTCTCTGTTCTCTTATCCAGACAGCCTTTGCTGTACAATAGCATCTGAGGTTGTCACTAAACCTTCAGCATCAGGTTTCCCTAGCAACACAAGGCTTTTTTCTTTCTCCCACTGTCTGTATCTGAATGAAAAAAAAAATCAATTTGTAATAATCCCTGAAAACACAAGAAAACATTCAGTCTGAGACATATGAAGTTAGCAAGGAAAATGGTAAGTTACAAATGAAATTGGAAATAATTAAATTATAGGGAAGTATTTTGCCTATGGATTTATACAAAGCTCCAGATGGCTTTCTGTATTCATCTCCAGATTAGCTAAATAAAGGCCAAGCCTTATGTCAGCCTGCACATGGCTTTAATGAGTTTACCTTTATACTACAACAGGTTAGGGCTTTTAGCGCCTTGTTTCAGAAGCCACATATAAAAGAAGCCTTATTTGATTAGGGTTCTGAGAAACAGTGATACATGCTAGGCATGTACAGACATTAACAGTAATCACAAGCCTCCCAGGGTTGCAAGCTACCTTGGCTAATGGTTGAAAATCAGGGGTAAGTTGTACTTGATTCCTCCTAGAAATTACTTTTCTATTACAAGATTGCAAAACTGCCTGACTGAATTGAATACCACAACAAAGATCTCGATTAGTCATAAGTGTTTCTTTAACCATATTTTTTGCCTGTTCTCTACAAAATCTTTTTGCAAAATCTTCTCTGTCATATGCTCGAGGATATTCATTCTATTTGAATCAATAAAAAAATGTTTTGTATTCTTTGAATCTGCAAACAAAGAATATAATGTTTGTCTCCTCTGCAGAATAGGATCTAGGGGAATACCAGATTCTTTATTTAATCATAACGTACCCATGATTGCTTGAGATTTTTAAAGTTTTCCCCCATTGTCCACTAGCATCATGGTGCTATGAAATGTCAATTGCAAAAGAAATTGCGTAATTTTCACACTTTGTTTACAAATGATTAACTAGAAATCTGGAAATACTTAACCAAATTTTTAGAAGTGCCCTTTATTTTCATGTTAATACTCACTAAAATGTTCCTCCTCAATGACACTATAAAGGCAATATTTCCTTTTGATATTGTTGTTAATGTGACTATCTATATCTTACTGGATATGATGATTTCTTTTTAAAAAGAAAAAGATGCTTTAAATTTCAAACAGCCTTACCTTATTAATATCCTATCTTATTTTATTATTTAGATGATTTATGCCTCAATAGGATTCATCAGTACTATTTAAATATAAGATTTTTATTATCTTAAAAATATTTGCTTAATTATTAAAATATTTCAGATTATGTGTTTTGAACCACTTGTATTTATTTGGTATATGGTAACAAATGACAGACTATTTCTAAAACTAAGGGTTAACTTTATTTTAAAAATTAATCAGATAGTATTATTAAATATTGTTAGGGCTAATATGACTATATGTCTTTCTGTCATTCTGTCTACAAAAGACTAAATGTTGAATTTCATAAAATATATATTATCATCTGAATGCCTATAACTTTTTTAATACATTATTATGCTATTTTGATATTACCATCTCTAATGGATTTTTTATTTAAAAATTAGTATTCAGTTAATAAGGATGTCAATTTATATTATTGAGAGGATTCAGGAAAAACAGTAATACTAGTAGATTAAGTGTGTTTATATTCTCAACCAAATTTGCAGTTGTTCATAATTCAGATTTTTAAATAATTATTTTTTTTTCAACGTTTATTTATTTTCGGGACAGAGAGAGACAGAGCATGAACGGGGGAGGGGCAGAGAGAGAGGGAGACACAGAATCGGAAACAGGCTCCCAGAGCCTGACGTGGGGCTCGAACTCACGGACGGCGAGATCGTGACCTGGCTGAAGTCGGACGCTTAACAGACTGCGCCACCCAGGCGCCCAAAGATTTTTAAATAATTGTTAAGAAATTCTTTTAGTCTTTACCTTTCTGGAATGTTAAGTTATAAGTACAATTTTAACTGGCTTAAAATTGCTTTAAAAACCTGAAAAGAAATTTTGGCCACTTTATCCAGATATGAAAAAGCTGTGATCTTGATTTTATCTTGAGTAAAATAGTTTTATAATTATTAATAATAAATTTTAGTCAGTATTCAGCAACTCAAACACCTAAATGTGAAGAAACTTCCATGTTGTAGCAGCCAAGAAAACACACAAACACACACATGCACACACACACACACACACACACAGATAAAAGAGCAAATTTTAAAGATTTTGGCATTATAAACAGGAGAATAAGTTTCGTGAGGGTAAGGAACAGTCACAATTTCTCTTTGTCCAACTAAAGCCTCAAAGTTAACACCCAAACTGTCATTTAGAGGCATTTAATAAATACTGTTAGTGTTCCAAACCAAACAAAACAAACAACAACATACCTGCAACGTAACTTGTCTCACTTTCTACTTCTACAGTTTTCATAAAGCATTAGTAAGTTGCTTAGGGAAAAAGGAAAAAAAAAGGAAAGAAAGAAAGGAAGTAAAATATTTCTGGTGGAGAATTGCCAACAAGCCCTTAGCAATTCCAGCATAAATTATCATCTTATATGACCCAGGTTCATTGACTTCTGCCAGGTTCTTGCCCTAAAAGGCAACATCCAAAATATTCAGTGTTCCCCATGAGCACCTCAAGTTGTCAGGAGGGTAATCACTTAATAATTTGAATACAAATGTTGTATGCTTATTGAGGCTTACAGAAACTTCAGTGGTGTCCACACATCTTTGGAAGGGGCAGTCGAAATAAATTTAAATTTTTTTGCTATTTTATATCTCAGCTGATACAAGTAAATGCTTTATTTCACTTCTGTCTCTGTGTAATGGGATCCAAAAAGTGAAAAATTACAGTATACCACTTCACAACAACTGTGTGTTCCAGAGGATATTCTATTTTAAAAGATAATAAAGCTAACATTTCTGAAGGTCTTTCCAGAAAATAATGCTGAAGAAACAATCTTCATCTTTGAATAAACTAGAAGAAATGCAAATAAATTATTAAATTATGCCTCAGGCCGCCTATTGCCTTTTGCTCAAAGAGAACTTATGGTGTATCATTGTCTTAGAAGTTTTAGCCAACTCCTGAGGTCCTCAGAAACTGATTTGAGAGCATTGCATGATGGATTCTGATTTCCAGGTCATACTCATTTTAACCAAGTGAATTTTATTATGTAGATAATCAAAACAGTAGTTATTAAATTTATGGTGCTAACATTCTTGAAGAAATATAAGCTGTCCATCCTTTGGTTTTATACTCTATTTTGGAAAGCTACTTAGAAATCAAATGTAATTTAAGGTTAAATTGTTAATTTATGCCAATTTGTCATTTTACAAGAAATAGAGCAGCATCAGAGTCTGGAGAAATAAGTTCTCCATCAAACACATGTTTTTTCCTTGAAAAAGAATATGTAAACCTGAATTATAATAATAACTGTACTTGTTGAATTTAGAATCTGAATAGGGAAATATTAGATTAGCATAGTAGTTGAGTATGGGCTCTGAAGTCAGACACATGTGGCTGAAAACTCTTTGTCACTCATTAGCTTTGTAAATTTGAACACATTAATTTGCTCATTCATGAAATTGTTGTGAAAGTACATATCTCATCTGGTTTAGTTAGGTATTAAATATAATATTGCATGTAATATGCTCAGTGCAGTACCTCTGACTTAAAAACTCAATTCATGTTAGGGATTATGCATTATTAGGTGATTTGCATGCTTTATAACACACACACACACACACACACACACACACACACACACACACACACAAATGCCCAAAGCTTCCATATGCACACTGATGATATATTTAACATGGATTTTACTAGTGGAGTTTTTATGTGAGAATTTGTTTAACCTTAGAATTTGATTGCCTCTATGGCTTCTTTTCATCTTCCTTCTCAAGGACCCTCACTTCTAATTCACTCAGTCATTCTCAAGACATACTAATAGTGCTGTTATGAGATTACAGCCAGATCTGACAGCCTTAGAAGACGTCTTTAAAGTGACTTTGTAGCTCCATGGCAATCTATTACATGATAGATTTACACTTAATGCTCAGAAGGCAATTTATTTCTTTCTTCTCAAACCTTGGGGAGAACCTTATTAGGCTTTCCAAATATCAATAGCATACTTTATTCATGATGATGTCAGCATCTCACAATTTTAGATAAACATATTTATTGGAACTCAGCTTTCTTCCAGGACTTTAAAAGTAATAGTTTGACATCCATAGAATTATAAGAAAAATGTAAACAGAGATAGTGAATGGCCCATTTTTAACATATTTTTAAATATGAATATAAAATCAATTTTTATTTGGAGAAAGTAAATGCACATACAACCAATACATTTTGCTTATTCAAATTTTTGAATAGAATATATTCTTCATTCTTTACTGTTTGATTTATTTTTGAGAGAGAGAGAGAGAGAGAGAGAGAGAGAGCGAGAGAGAGCATGAGCAGGGGAGGGTCAGAGAAAAGAAGACACAGAATCCAAAGCAGGCTCCAGGCTCTGAGCTGGAAGCACAGAACCTGATGCAGGGCTCAAACCCATGGACTGCAAGATCATGACCTGAGCTGAAGTCAGACACTCAACTGACTGAGCCACCCAGGCATCCCTGAATAGAATATATTCTCAATAAAATTTTAATATTTCATCTATTTGTTGTTAATATACAATTATTTAAATGGTTTCTTAAATGTATCATTAAAATTTTAGGATATAAATTTGAAAGTCATCAACTAACATAATTGGATTTATTTAAAAAATCCCTCAAACAAGCTAAGTAATTTCTTATTATATTTGTGTGTGTGTGTTTGTGTGTGTGTGTGTGTGTGTGTGTGTGTGTATGTACATATGTGTATATAAGTACATCTCTGTATAAATCTGTAAGGTAGTCTGGTAGTCTGGAGATGCATGGAATAGTTAATGTGGCAGCTTTGTGTCTTAAAGAGGACAGAATTATTTCTTCTTCCTTGGACAATCTCAGTCTTTTAAGGCCTTTAAATGATGGGATGAAGCCCACCCACATTATGGATGGTAAATTGCTATAGTCAAAGTCTGCTGATTTAAGTGTATTTATTTTGAGAAAGAGAGAGCACAAGCAGGGTAGGGGCAGAGAAAAAGGGGGAGAGAGAGAATCCCAAGCAGTCTCCACACTGTCAATGCAGGTCATGATCTCATGGTTCATGGGATTGAGTCCCAAGTCAGGCTTTGCCTTGACAGCATAGAGTCTCTTTAGGATTATCCCTCTCTTTCTCTCTCAGTCTCTCTCTGCCCCTGTCCCACTCATGCTTACTCTGTCACTCAAAATAAATAAACGTTTAAAAAAATAAAAGAAAAAAAACTGCATTAAAAATTAAAAAAATAAAAAAAACTTTATTGCTATTGCTTAAAAATGTTAGGTATCATCTGAGCTTTCAGCAAGTCGTAATATTTTTGCTGGTGAAGGGTCTCACTTCCATGCTGATGGTGGTTGACTCATAGGGGTGGTGGCTGCTGAAAGTTGGGGTGGCTGTGGCAATTTCTTAAAATAATAATGAAGTTTGGTGCATCAGTTGATTCTTCCTTTCATGAGTGATTTTTTTGTAACATGCTATGCTATGCTATTTGATAACATTTTACCCATAGAACTTCTTTTAAAATTGGAGTCAGTCTTCTCAAACCGTTCTGCTTATTTATCAACTAAGTTTATGTAATATTCTAAATGCTTTGTTGTCATTTCAACAATCTTCAAAGCATCTTCACCAGAAGTAGATTTCATCCTAAGAAATCACTTAAATTGCTCACTTATAAGTAATAACTCATTTATTTAAGCTGTGTCATGAGATTGCAGCAATTCAATCACATCTTTACTCTGTATTTCTAATTCTAGTTCTCTTGCTATTTTAATTATAGTTATTTCCTCCATTTAACTCTTGAACCCCTAAAGATCATCCATGAGGAATGGAATCAACTCTTCCAAACTCCTGTTAATGTTGATATTTTGACCTTTTTCCATGAATCGTGAATGTTTTTAATGGTATCTAGAATGATGCATCCTTTCCAGAAGGTTTTGAGTTTACTTTGCCTGGATCGATCACAGGAATCACTATGGCAGCTATAGACTTACAAAATGTAATTCTTAAATAATAAGACTTGAAAGTCAAAATTATTCCTTGATCAATGGGATTCAGAATGGATCTTGTGTTAGCATGCATGAAAACAACATTCGTCTTGTACATATCCATCAGAACTCTTCATTGGTCAAGTGCATTGTCAATGAGCAGTAATATTTTGAAAGTAGTCTTTTTCTCTGAGTAGTGGTTCTCCACAGTGGGCTTAAAACACTCACTAAACCATATTGTAAACAGATATGCTGTAATCTGGTCTTTGTTGTTTCGTTAATAGAGTGCAGGCAAAGTATAGTTGGCACATTCTTAAGGGCGCTAGGATTTTCAGAATGGTAAATGAGTGCTGGCTTCATTAGCCCCTAATGAGAGAGTCAGCCTGTCCTTTGAAGCTATGAAGCCAGGCAATGACTTCTCTTTTTAAGCTATGAAAGGCCTAGATGGCATCTTCTTCCAGTGGAAGGTTCTTTTGTCTACATTGAAAATCTGTTGTTTAGTGTAGCTCTTTTAGCTCATATCTGTTTCCTTGGTTCTTACAGATGACAATACAAGTCAATCACATCAAATCAGCATAAATGTTCTCTCAGTAAGCTCAAATTAATGACAGTTTGTTTATAAATTATACCATATTTTGAAACTGGTTGAAATGTAATATAAAATTAATTAGCTCCAATAAATACAAATAAATGTAATGAGGGAAAATAAGAACCTTTGCCTTTTGCAGAAAAAATAATGAAAGTGACAGGATAGAGAAAGACTCCCTCCAAAACACAGAGTGAACAACTCAAAGCCAATGAGGACATAGTAGGGGAGAAAATTGTTTCTAATCTTCTCACTAACCTGTGGAGATGATGATCTCTTAAACACATGTCAGTCATTAGCCTATAGAACACAGCATGTTGAGATTAGCTTGTTAAATCTGAATTTGGTCTCAGCTTGATGTTTAGATGTTCAATATTGCCTTTGTGGATTAACACTGGAGCCAGAGAAGTGTTTACTTATCAAAAGAATACAACCAATACATTATAAAATTTTTCTAAACTGTGATGAAATTGCAAAGTTTTCTGTTTAAAAATAATCTAGATATGTACGTTTCCTTTGAGTCATTTATTTACTTAGCCAGCAAATAGTTGTAAGCATCTGTCCTGTTTCTTGCACTGCTCTAGGTTTTGAGACAACAACAAATAAATTTGACAGCAAAGGTTCCTGATCTTGTTAAGCTTTTATTTCCCAGCAGGAGCAGAAAAATCAATATACAAATAAGAAAGAAAATAATCAATAATAAATGCCAGGCAGAGAATTCAGATTGAGTGAAGAGCCATTTCCTGGGTAGGTACTTTAGATTGGACAGTCAGGAAGGGCCTCAAAAGTTGACATTTAAACTGACATCTTAATAGCAAGGAGACATATCACCCATCCAAATAGAAAGAAGAGCACCCCAGGCAAATGGGATGAACAGTGCAAATACCCTGAAGCAGGAAAGAGTTTGGCATAATCAAAGGGGAATGCTGTGTAGCTTAGCACAGTCTGCAAAAGAACAAGTAGTACTGGATGCATTTAAAGAAAAGGCAGGAGTCAGAGCCTATGCTAAAATGCATAGAAGATGTACAATGTATTATATGGCAAAGGAAACTTTTACAGAGAGAGAGAGAGTGTGTGTTTGTATGTTTAACTGAGGGTGTGTATTGTTCATCAGTCTCTTAAAAATCATTCTGGCATTTGTAAGGAAAATGGATTGCAGAGAGGTGGACAAATATGAAAGAGGATGTTAGAGGAGCTAGAAAAGTGGGCAGACCTTGAACTTCTGTGTTTTCTCCTGCTGTTGCCATGACTTCATTTCTCCTTAATGTTTGAATTTCTATCCATGTGGAAGTTATTTTGGTATAAGGAGTAAAGTAAAAACCCATCTTATTTTTTTGCACATAGGTATCCTGTTGCCTCAGTGCCATTTGTTGATTAATAGAAGGATGGTTTTAAATATTTGTATATCCATATTGAAGAAATTATTCAGTACCCTGAGGGAAAAATAAATTAAAAATATAGGCAGAGATTCCTTTCTTGGATACATACCCCAGGGTAAATCTTACAAAGATCCAAACAAGGATGGAGTATATGGAAACAGGGAGTTGGAAGCAACCTGTGTATCTATCTCTAGAATAATGGATAAATAGAATGTAGTAAATCACAGTATGAAATGTCATACACTAATAAGCAATAAACCATATGTGTGACATGGATTTGTCCTAAACAGGGCAGGAGGAGAAAACTATGACAGAGGTGGGATTTATAAAACCCTTAATGGAACTGAACACACAAAAACACAATATATTTTACAAGGATACATCTATGCTTAAGAACATATATCAAGCACATTATAAATGGTTTCTTATGAGAGGAAGATGATGGGATGGGGATTTAGAAAGAAGGGACAAAGTAAAACTTGAAAAGAGCCTTGTATTCACTAGCAATGGTGATGTGTTAACAGTAAAGAGAAATATAAGATGCACTCAATGTCAGGCATGACAAATGTGGAAAAGTGTGCCCTAGATTTGATGAAATATGGTAAATATTATAGCTCAACATTATACACAGGATGTTTAATTTTAAAAATGTGAAAGAAACAGGGTAAGAAAGAGCACTTCAATTAATACTACCATACAAAATTGAATACATGTTTTAAAAGTTAAGATAATTAATATCTGACATGGAATATGTAGCATATATGTAGCCATGTAGCCATGGTCTCCCCATTTAACCTCAGGATATGTCTGTTTTAACCTGGACCTCATTTTCCAGTTGTAAGCGTTTGCAGACTCTGTCTCTTAATATAGATCACTAAAATGTCTTCCCTCCTTTATCCATATCACTGGCACAACCTTACTACAAATCCTTATTGTCTCTTCTTTGGATCATTGCCATGATTTTCCTAATTGGGCTCATAGGCTCTGGTCTTGTCAGCAGCTATAATGCTCTGTGATCTTTCCAAAAATGCAAATGTGATGATAACTCCCTTTCTTAAATTCTTTTGATGTTTGTACATTGCCTCAAGTGTAAAATCCAAACTCAGGTTGGTTAGTACATGACCTTCATTATCTGGTCTTTGATTACCATCCTTTCTGATATCTAACCATTTATCTCCCCCAGGCTTCCTTTCTCCAGCCATTCCAGCTGTCTTAATATTTTTTTTTGTCATTTTATTAAAGAATGCCAATATTGCTCTAACCCTTCACTGACTGTCATGTAATCAGTTTACAAATCCCAATGCCTTAGGATGAATGGATATCCCAGATCAGATTGTTTAGCACATTCACACTACTCATTCATGCCAGACATTCTATGTCTGAAATTGGATATTCTACTACCGCTCACATCTGTATGTTCATTTGTTTCTCTAACTCACTGAGAACTCCTTCAAGGCAAGGTCTGCATCTATTTTTTTTTTTGCAATAACCAGTGTAATGTAAAATATAAAGTAGAATTCAGTAAATATTGGGGCACCTGGGTGGCTCAGTTGGTTGGGCGTCCCACTTCAGCTCAGGTCATGATCTCATGGTTCGTGAGTTCAAGCCCCACATCATACTCTGTGCTCACAGCTCAGAGCCTGGAGCATGCTTCGGAATCTTTGTGTGTCTCTCTCTCTGCCCCTCTCCCCTCACATTCTCTCTCTCTCTCTCTCTCTCTCTCTCTCTCTCTCTCTCTCTCAAAAATAAGTAAATATTTTTTAAAAAGAATTTGGTAAATATTCAGTAAAGGAAATTCATAATTATTTTCAATTAAAAATACAATTTTTTTTTCAAAATATAAAACAAAATGACTTGTAAAATACCACTACAAACTTTGGAAAAATTTGAAAACACATAAATTACTAGAAGCATCAAATTTTGAAAGTTCAACTTCATAATAAGTACAAATAAACATCCAAAAAACCATACCAAACCACTTTTATACAGTAACAACAAAAATATAAACATGATGTCAAATGAATAAGTATGCAAGTGAAAGATAATCAAATTATTTTTACCTGACACAAATCAAGTGTTGCTGTTAATATTAAAGAAAAGCTAAGAAAAATTGGAAGAAATATTTAAGTAAATTTAATCCATGAATAAAATATAAGACCCAGGACTGATCAAAGATGAGAGCTCCAGATGATTTTGTTTTACATACTTGACTAGTTTGAAAAGCTATATGTTATGTTGGTGTCTCAGTTTAAGAAATTACTTATAAGAAGTAATTGCTTTGAACACTATCAAGAAGACTTATTACTTAGTATGCTTTATGATAAAACAATCCATATTTAATGCTGTCTGTGGAAGATTTAAACACACACACACACACACAAATTCTAGAATCAACTAGTAAAAACAGTGCTGATGCAAAAGTTATAGAATTTCACTAAGGAAATGTGTATGAGTGAATCAAAGAATAACATATAAATTACCTGCAGCTTGGTAAATTCTTTAACACTGCAGATAATAGGAACCTGTAGGTGCAATGCAATAGGTATACCACAGTGGTTGTGGGAACACCCTCAGAGGATGATATTAGACCAACGTCATGTGACCTAATATTGTTTAGAGAGAATACAAATGATAGTAGGTGCTTTGTCAATTACTTTTGGAATATTAAAGATCATTATGGATAGTTTCCATGAGTTTGTATCTCCTTTTGGTTTATAATCAGAGAAAAATTATCTGTTCAAGCAAGTATTAATTATATAAACCCATAGGTATTTATGACTTAACTGCAAATCCTTTCATTAGATGTTGGAGCTATTTACTCTACTATGACAAATACTTCCTTAAACCTACATGCTCACTGTTTATATTCAGAGATTGCACCTTCTTGTTGAAGCAATAAAAGAACTTAAAAATTCGAATGCAAGTCACCTAACTATATATAAAAGATGAATATTTGTTTTCCTACTGCTTAGGAAGGTAGCCATTTTTTAATGTATAAATAAGGATGTCTTGTATCCTGGTCATACAAATAGGTATTATCCAGATATAGCATTTGAAATGCTAGAGTCATTCCTACAGATGACTTTTACATCATCTTCCTTCTCTGACACACACAAATACACACTACTGTGTTGGTATAAGAAGCTCATGTGATAAATCTTTAAGCAGCCCTTTGTAAAATGTAAGTCATATGTGTTCCTTGTCTTGTGCATTAGTTGTGTTAGTGCAGTATCTTTGAAATATCACCTACTGGTTTGATTTGTAGGTTCTGAAAATGTGTTATTTTGGCTTACAAAATGTGGCTAGGGATACGATTTATTAGTCATCAGGCATACTGACAGGTTGTGACTAAGATAGATGAAATGACATGATGATTTCAGGTCTACATTGATACATGCTTGTTATTGGCTCCAACGCCTAATTATATTACTTCGCAAGCCAGGCTTTTCCACCATTTAGATTAGTTGTTTCTAAATTCAAATGCCTAAGGCCTAATCATCTGGTGACAACTCAAAAAGAGGGAAAAAAATATTGTTGTTCTTTATTTCTGTTTTCAAACTTGGAACAGAATGATTATGTCAAACAGAAATAAAATGCATAGCTGTAGTGTTTTCTCTGTGGGCTTACAAACATTTACTTACTTTGTTTACAATGGGTCTCATAAGATTAACAAATCAAATTGACAGATGATCAATGTCAGGTCTATTGAGAAACTGCCTGTGCAAACAGAATACCAGATCAGACCCCAGTGGCTCACTCAAGCCCTGATGATCATATGTACATTGTAAAGCATGCCTGTGGTAAAAACTTACTGTAAAAGTCACCTTGGTATGAAATGAACTTAACATGAATTTCACATTAGCTTGTGAAAGATAGCTTTAAAAAAATGTCTAAAGTACATGATGAAGCAGCTATTTATAATGACAAATATACTTAAAATGTTGAATTTTTATGTATCATTTTAATTGTTAGCAACTGTTAATTTTAATCATTTTAAAATGAAGAGATAAAATACATATTTTTATCCAAGCTGAATTCACTGATGTAGATGTGTATACATTTCTAGCTACTGTTAACATTTTTTAGCCATCTAGTGATTTCATGCTTTTGTGATCCTAATTCAAGCCATGCCAAGATTAACAAATTCAATTTGGTCTATTTTAAAACTAAAGACATGCACCCTTTATTAGATGTTAATTTTATAAGGGGAAAGAATATAGAATCAATAGAAATTCTGTATTTTAAGCATTCTGAGAAATTCTTCATTTTCTTTTTTTTTCTTTTTTGTGTTTTATTTTAATTTCTCAAATCATTTTTTATTATAAGCAATATACATTAAAATAAATTGTAAATTTTATTTACAAATTCTTTAAAATGATCCCAGAATTATTTTTATTTTGAAAATTACTCTTCTACTTTTATGGTGTGGAAGATTCATATACTACTTTACATTTATCAGTGAGGTAAATTATACCATATTTCTATATGTTTTCTAAATAATTAAAAATTATTTAAAATTCAAAAAAAGTTATTTAAAAGACTTATCCTTAGTTGTCCACATGCTTTTTTATTAATTTTTATTATTTAATTATTCAATTTATCAAAAACCAGAGGAAGTTGACTTGCAATAGTGACAACAGATAAGAAAACCAAGACTACTGTTAAAATACATTATGCAAAATGTTGCATAAGATTCGTCTCATTTTTTTATCCATTCTGACACCTGGTGTCTTTCGAGTGGAGCATTTAGTCCATTTACATTCAAAGTACTGTGATAGATATGTATTTATTTCCATTTTATTGCTTGTTTTATAATTTCTGGAGATTTTCTCTGATCTTTTCTTGTCTTTGTCATTTGTCACGGTTTCTCTTTTGCACTCAGAGTCCCCTTTAATATTTCTTGCAGGGCTGATTTAGTGGTCACAAAATCCTTTAGCTTTTGTTGGTCTGGAAAACTCTATCTCTCCTTTTATTCTGACTGATAGCATTGCTGGATAGAGTATTCTTGGCTGCACACTTTTCCTGTTCAGCACTTTTGGATACACGATGTCCCTTTTTTCTGCCTTGCCAAATTTCTGTTGAGAAATCTCCAGCTAGCCTTGTGTTTTCTCTTGTAAGTTAAGGACTTCTTTTATCCTGTTGCTTTTAAGATTTTTATTTTATCACTATATTTTACAAATTCCATTATAATGCCTTAGTGTTGGTCTACTTTTGTTGTTTTTGATGGGAGTTTGTGCCTCCTGACTCTGGATGTCTGTTTCCTTCCCCAGATTGGGAAGTTTTCCACTATTATTTCTTTAAAAAAATTTTTTTAATATTTATTTATTCTTGAGAGAGAGAGAGAGAGAGAGAGAGAGAGCGAGCGAGCGAGCATGAGCAGGGGAGGGGCAGAGCAAGAAAGGGATGCAGAATCCAAAGCAGGCTCCGGGCTCTAAGCAGTCAGCACAGAGCCTGACACGGGGCTCAAACTCACAAGTGGTGAGATCCTGACCTGAGCTGAAGTCAGATGTTTAACCAACTGAGCCACCCAGGTGCCCCTTCACTGTTTTTTCTTGAAATAAATTTTTTGCCCTCTTTGCTCTGTCTTCTTCTTCTGGGACTCCTATAATATGAATGTTATTACATTTGATGGAGTCAGTGAGTTCCCTAAATCCATTCTCATACTGCATAATTCTCTCTCTCTCTCTTTTGTTCTGCTTTATTATTTTCCATTATTTTGTCTTCTAGATCACTAATGCATTCCTCTGCTTTTTCCACCCTCCTGTTCATTGCATCAGGCCTGTTTCCAATCTCTTTTATTGCATTAATCATCTCTGATTGATTCTTTTTTACCCCTTTTATCTCTGTGGTGAGGATCTCACTGATGTCTTCTATTCTTTTCTCAAACCTAGTGAGTATCCTTATCATTGTTGCTTTAAATTCTCCATTAGGTATATTTGCTTAGATCTCTGGCCATAGCTTTATCTCATACTTTCATTCAGGATAATTTCCTCTGTCTTGCATTTTGTCTAGGTTTCTGTCTTCTTCTCTGTGTTAGAAAGGTTAGTTATGTCTCCCGTCCCTGAAAGTAATGGCCTTGTGTAGAAGAGGCCATGTAGTGCCCAGGGCCTGGTACTTCAGGTAGTGTCTCCGGTATGTGCTGCTTATGCTTTTGTTATGTTTTGGCTGCTCTACCCTTTAGGCCAGCTGTCCACAGAGGCTCTCCTTGCCTGGTGTAGGCAGTGTTTGGCCCCTGGCCTGAATGTTGTGAGTTTAAACTAGGTATGTTCTGGTCTGCTTTTAAAATGAGACTTGACACCAACTCCACCAGAACTGAGAGAAGGAGAGAGAGAATCCCAAGTAGGCTCTGTACTATTAGTATGGAGCCTGATGCAGGGCTCAAACTCACAAACTGTGAGATCATGACCTGAGCCAAAATCAAGAGTTGGGTGCTTAACTGACTGAGCCATCTAGGCGCCCCTAAATTACCAACTTTAATTGAAAATTTTCTAATAATTATATAGCATTCATGTAATATTCAGTAAACAATGAATTATACTTTAGTATCAGTTTGCATTCTAAGCCAATATGGTAATAACTAAAGTTTTTCATAATACAGTTTTTCTTCCCTTTTAATACATATGGCATATTTTAATACATCCCTGAGAATTTGTCTGAGAGTTTAATGAGATCAGGGATGTTGGCCAGGCAACCAAGGTCAGAAGTTTTGAATAATACAGAGGAATCTTTAACTTTCATCTCAATATTCACTAGTGCAGGCAGAAATATCCTTTGTTTTATAGGATCTGAGTTGGAAAGAGACCTATTGGGTCATCTTTTAAAAACGTTCCTACCTAAATAGGATAGATAATTCCCTTCTAGTATAATCACCATGCATTGTAAAATAGACCCTTTATGTGACTAATCCCAGTGGAAATCTAGGATTTTATGCATCTTAGAATAACTATTTTAGACCAAATTTAAGAGTGAAATGCCAAAATTGTAGTTAACTTGATATTTCTAAATATTTTGTATTAATACAGAACTGGGGTGTGTGTGTGTGTGTGTGTTTGTGTGTGTGTGTGTGTGTGTGTGTGTGTGTTTTATGTGTGTGCGTGTGTTTGAATATACACAGAAAATAGACTAGCCATAATACCACTTCATAATTATATAGTTATGTTTATATAGCTCCATTCTTAATTACAAAGTAGAAATAGTTTTCCATAAAAATCAATAGAAAATCAATTTTTTTTGTTAGAGCCTTGTCACGTGATGCAAATGTGTCATTATAAAATGACATTGTAGAAATAGTCCCCTTTAAAGATAACATTGCTAAGATAGGAAGGCAAGACATGAAGAATAAAAATTCTTAAACCTTCCGTTTCTTTAACTTCCATTATATGATCAAATGGAAAAAGAAAAAAATATATTACATTGGATCTGAGGCATATGTTAAATCAGAATCGAACAAATGAAGTCGAGTTTCTTATTGAGGCTGACTATATGGAATGACAAATTAAAGACCATGAGATCTTTTAAACATGCATTTGGAAAACACAGAATTGTATTCTAAACCCATTCCTTACAAATTGTATACCTTTTGAGATTTTCAGTAATTAATATAACTTTAAGATTATTTGATATATTCTTGCCACATAAAATGATAAATACCATGAGTTGTCTCTTTTCTTCTAATTTTGCAATCTATACTTAATGTTACCATGAAGGTATTTTTAAAAATTTCCACTTAATTCCCTTGTTGAAATTTCTATTTCATGGTACCCAATCCTCTAAGGACCAAAATACACACTTATTTCTAATCACCTGGTCAGCCTCTTTGCCCTTGCATATTTTATTCCAGCATTACTGAAAAATACATAGCTTCCATGTAAAACCTAGATTTTGTGAAAGTTATTGCCTCTGTTCTCTCTCAATTCATTCTAAGCTTTTAGATCTCACCTCTAATTCTCTCTAAATTTGAAATCTTTTCTAACTTTACCCGGGAGATTTCATCATTTTGCAAAATTTTAATCATTATGGCAAATTTTATACTTTATTGTCATTTTTTCCCATGCAACTCTGCTACTTTCTGAGATTTTAAACACGTTTAGAGTAAGGAACGTACATTTTCTCCTTTGTATTCTCAACCTGACATAATAGTAAAAATATTGATAAATATTGAATGTCTAATGGCTATGCAAAGTGTATTTTTAGAAAAATTTCACAACCCAATGATTTACCTAGTTGGTAGTTAACAGATTTCTGTACAAGTTCATCAATTTACAGAAGACCAAATAGCCAGTCAGTATTAGAACTGGGATTCCAAGTCAGGCTGACTCCAGAGTATGAATTCTTAATCATATTTAAAGTTCTGGCTACCTGAACTATACAGCCTCAGTACTTCTGATTACCCAAGGGCTATCTCTGCCTAGAAACTAAGACCAAGAAGGAATGCATTAGTTTGTCTAAGTGTGACATTTTTCTCTCTCTCTTTTTAAAACTACTTTATTGGGATATGATTAACATACAAAAAGCTGTACATATCTACTGTATACAATTTGAGGATTCTGTAGATAAGTATACACAGGTGAAATTGTCACCTCCATCACTGTCATAAACATAAAATCACCTCCAAAAGTTTCCTTCTTCCCTCCTAGCAATACAGTATCATTAACTATAGCTACTATGGTGTATAGTAGATATCTAGGACTTATTTATTTTGCGTGACTGAGACTTTGTAACTTTAATTCTCACCACCACTACCGCTAGCCCCTGGCAACCATTTTGGTCCCTGCTTTTTTTTTAATATTTCTCTTTTTAAAAATGCCTGAAGAGGCCTCTTTTAATAATAATGAAAGAGATTTAATTTACATCCTAACTTCAAAAAACAAATTAAATTGTGAAGAATCAAATAGCAATGTAGTTAAACTCCATAAAGATTTACTACATTTAACAATTTTTAAATACCATTGTATGAAAGGTGCATATGTTTTATTGTACATGCTTTTAAAATAATCCTTTTTAACTATAGAACTAAAGCTTCAGTCTTTATAATCTTAGATTGTGTCTTCCTTCTTCAACCTTCCTGTACAGTTTCATGTTGATCGGGTAACCATAGCATCCAAATAGGGACGTTCTTGAAAGTAATAAATATTAAAGCAGTTAAAGCAAAGACACACACATCCTATGCTATAGGACACACGGCATAATCCAGGATTACACTGGGCAAACTGGGAGGAGTGATCACCTTATGTATTGGCCATTTTCTTAGTGTCCTGTGAGACATTATTATATAAGAAACACAGAATCTCCTATATCTCTGCATTTTTTAGTCCCCTTTTCTTTAAGCATAAATAGGCTTCCAAACCTCAGAGGTATAAAAGCAAATCTTTAAGGCCCCTATTAGTCCTTTCTAATTTTATCTCTCATCATCTTTGAACTTAAAATTCCACAATTTTCCAAATCCTAATACTCTTCTAAAAGTAAAACCCTAAAGCTCAAGAGTTAAGGGAAAAGAAAAAAGGATAAGGAGAAAGAGGAAGAAGAAGTAGAAAGAAAGGAGGAAAGGAAAGGGAAGGAAAGAAAAGGAAAAGGAAGGAAAATGAAAGGGAAGGGGAAGGAAAGGAAAAGGGAAATGAAATAAAGAAAAAAAAAGAAACCGTAGGGTGCATACTTTTGTAGCCTGTGTCTCAACCAGAGTTCTCAATTCCAACATATGTTTCTTATTTTCATAAGGTTACACGGTTATGTAGAAAGTCAAAATTATGCAAACAACATATATTCATTGTAGAATGTGTAAAGAATAAAAGAGGAAAGAAGAATTAAAGGAAGTAGAGAGGGAGAAATATAGAAAGGAAGACAGGAGGTGTAAGAAAGAAGACAGGAAGGAGAAAAGAAAAGAGAAAGGAAGGAGATGGAAGGTAAGGGAAGAGAAGGGAAGAAGAAAGTGTTACCTGGTGAGCTGGGGAGACCCTGGGCCCTTAGGCCTCAACTGAGCCTGTCCCCAGGATGTCACCAGAGTCTCTTGGTCTCCTCACAAGAAAGAATTCAAGGACAGAAACAACACAGCAGATGAGTGACACAAGTGGGAAAATTTATTAAAGCAAAAATAGATACTTGATTGTAAGAACGGGAGCTCAAGAAAGAATTGTGAGCCATGGGGTTTGGGTTTCTTTTATTGACAGCTGTTAACAAGGGGGTAGAATATTTGTTACTTGGGATGGGAATTTGTCAGAAGCAATGTTTCATGCCTTTTCTTTCTTATTTGGTCAGGGGTTTCCTGCCATGGCACCTGCCATTTCGGCCTGTCTGGTTATATCTAGCTTCTTCTGGCTGTGTGTTGGAGTATTGCCAGGACAGACTTCTGACTTTCTGAATAGTTGGCCTTGACTTCCTCTTTGCAGGCTTCCAGGAATCTTGCTAGGACCTAACACACTGTCTCTAACAGAAGGAAGTTCTAAAAACAATATTCAACCAAGTGAAATTTAAAGATTTTAATACTTTTATTGAGCTATTCCTGAAACAGGTAGCATCCCTTCTAGCAAATAGGAAGAGCTCCGGGGATCTATAGAAAATGATTCCACTTTTATCAGCAGAAAGTGGGGAGAAACAAGGAAGTCATAAACAAAAGAAAGGATTATTTCAGGCAAGGTCACTTTCTTTTGGGTGTCTTATCAGGTGGATTACCTCTTGTGTGCTGCCCAGGCAATTCTAAGCAGGTTGGTTGAGATTATAATCATAGGAGAGGCTGAAACTGCACTTAGTCCAAGTCTTAAGTCTTGGTTTGCTGACTTGGAACTTAGCACAAGTGACTCTTTTTTAACAAAAGAAAGGGACAGAGGAAGTGAGGGTTGGGAGAGAATAGAAACTTGACTTCTTGTTATTATTGGACTTTTGTTATTATCTATTTGACTTCTTGTTATTATTGGAAAGTGAGGTCAGTTTATATTCTATCTTCTATGAGGATCATTTGGCTTGCTATGTAGTCTGCTTATATTTGCCATCTCACTTGGTGTCTGTTACACGTCTTTAATAGATGTCTAAGAATCTATGAAAGGAGGGAAGAAAAACTTACACTGTATCAACATGATTATTGTGTCTAAAATCTAGGGGTGCCTGGGTGGCTCAGTTGGTTTAAGCATCCAACTTCGGCTCAGGTCATGATCTCACGGTCTGTGAGTTCAAGCCCCGAGTCCGGCTCTGTGCTGACAGCTCAGAGCCTGGAGCATGCTTAGGATTCTGTGTCTCCTTCTCTCTCTGCCCCTCCCCTGCTCATGCGCGCTCTCTCTCTCTCTCTCTCTCTCTCTGTCAAAAATAAATAAAAAATTAAAACAAAATTTTTTTTAAAATAAAATCTAAAAAGTAAAACATAAAGCTTTCCTATAGTTGAAATTTAGCCTAGATTATATTCTTTTCAACTCCCATCATTATGCAAACCATTGAAAATAGCCCTTCTGCTTATTTTTTTTTAAAGTCTGTAGCAGTTTGTAGACACATTTTAAAGCATGGCTTTATGTATCCCCAGTACCAGATACTTCTACATGATTATAAATATTATAGGTTTTGTGAGCACTGAATAATCATATTCAGTTCCTTTGTAGTTCTTTAGGGGAAAAAGAACTTATACATAATTCATTGGAAATTCATACTTTTGTTTGCATATTTATCATTACATTGTCATCTCACAAATATAATATGATAAAGAATATATATCCACTTTCACTTGATAGGACACAAGTTTGATAGGATCTTATTTAACAAAGTACCTCTAACTTATATTTAATATTTTATGATTTTTTTCAATTTTTACATATTTGATTTTTTATATATCAATTTTATAAAGGAAGATCACTAAGAGCTCATATGAAATTTGAAACAGGATGAAATAATAAAAATACTGATGTGATTACCAAAGATTTATTTATTTATTTAAAAAAATTTTTTTTCAACGTTTATTTATTTTTTTTGGGACAGAGAGAGACAGAGCATGAACGGGGGAGGGGCAGAGAGAGAGGGAGACACAGAATCAGAAACAGGCTCCAGGCTCTGAGCCATCAGCCCAGAGCCCGACGTGGGGCTCGAACTCACGGACCGCGAGATCGTGACCTGGCTGAAGTCGGACGCTCAACCGACTGCGCCACCCAGGTATATAAATTACCAAAGATTTATATACATATATATATCAGAGCAAGCCAAAGTAAAATAGAGTAAGTTTTCCTATTTTTAAATTCAACTTCATTTTTTAAATCAAATTTTATATTTATTTTTCCCAGAAACAGATTTATTTTGTGCTGGGTAAATAAGTGATTTGTTATAAAAAGTTAAAGTTGTAGGGTCTTGACCTTGATATTTACCTAAATATTTCACATTTTTCCATTGTGATTCACATCAGCATATATAATACTTAAAGTTGGACATTTTCAACTGGACTATTATGTTTATAGATCCTAAAATATCATCTTCAGTTTACTTTTTACCTTGTATACATAACCTTGCAATTTTTTTAGTAAGTTATTTTTTTTCAAATTGTACTGTATTCTTTTTAAGTAATCTCAGTGCTACTGCTTATAAATTATTCAGTTGTAATTTTTATGCTTTAAAGATGTGTAAATTTAAATCTGAATATTCCTTAGTTTCAACAGCACAAGAACAACAATAATATAGTTAATGCATCATTTATCATTCATCTCTGGTATCAGCCTATATATAAATGCGTGACTAAAGAATAAATTAGCCCTTTTTTATATAGAATAATTGTATTTCTAATATTTCAAATTAAAAATAATGTATCCTTGGGCTCTATTAAAATATATTTAAATTTGTGACATTAATGGCAGTTCTGTTTCAATTTTTTAATGTTGTCACCAAGTCCTATCAATTCTAGTTTCAAAATCGTTGCGGTGAGCCCCATGTATCATTTGCCAGTGTTAACATCCACTTCAGATATTTGTCATCTTTTACCTCAGTTCCTGTAATAACCTCTAAATTTGTCCTATTGATGCATATACCGCATTGCCACACTGCTTTCTTAATAAAAAAACAAAATCATATGTTATATCTTCCTGCTTTAAAAGTACCACATCACCTAAGGAATAAGTCAAAATTCCTTAGAATGACACTTAAAAAGTTTATAATGTGGATCCATCCTTTATTTTCTTAAATTTCTTCTTAAGTTCCTTTAACAAACCTATGAATTCTACTGTTCTCCCCATTTGTGTATGTGTATGTGTACAATCACAATCACAATGAATTTACTACATAGACTTCCTTACTGAATGATCAAGGAGCCATGAGAAAACCACAGAGAAGAAAAAATTATCCAGTAAATAGTTTTGTAATAAATGGTTTCTTATTGTAGAGGAGGATTCAATTTAAGTAGGTTGGTTGTACAAGAGGCAGAGATGGATGTTAGTATTGATCGAGGTCTCTTGAGATCAACACCTATGGATGTCAGGGAAAGGAGAAGAATTGGGTAGCCAGAGAAGATGGGCTCTGATATACTCTAAATATTGACCTCTAAATATGCACCAATCCTTAGATTATTTCAAGTAGAGAAGAAGGGACCAGGTTTTTTCTCAGTCTGCATCCATTTGTCATTAGATACAGGCTGTTGCCAAGAAAGTCAACACTCTGTCAAGGCAGCACTCTTCACCAGAAATAATTCCTGGAGTTGAATAATCCTTGAAGGCTATTGAAGCACTTCCAGGTACTGGGGATTTACGTTCTTTAGTCCTGAAGGGGGATTGAGGAAACACATCACAGGGTCCACTATACTTATCTCACAGTAGCAACAAAAAGTATTCACTGTGAATTGAAGATTAAAATATTAAACATTGAAATATTAAAGAAAATGTTCTGCAAACTTTGTTTTACCTTCTACAATGTGAATGCCTCAGTATATAAAAGACATATAAGAGATTACAAAGAAAATATAAATATTTGAACATGTTATTTGCCACCTCTCACATACATATGGACAGGCATAGTCTGCTGATATAACCAAAATAAAAAGGTTATAAAAAGGGCAAGAAGAAGGGGCGCCTGGGTGGCGCAGTCGGTTAAGCGTCCGACTTCAGCCAGGTCACGATCTCGCGGTCCGTGGGTTCGAGCCCCGCATCGGGCTCTGGGCTGATGGCTCGGAGCCTGGAGCCTGTTTCCGATTCTGTGTCTCCCTCTCTCTCTGCCCCTCCCCCGTTCATGCTCTGTCTCTCTCTGTCCCAAAAATAAATAAAAACGTTGGAAAAAAAAAAAAAGGCAAGAAGAAAATATTGAAGCAAATATGTAAGATGATTAATACTCTTGCAACTAGATTATTGAAATGGTGAAGGGGGTTGAACTCTATGGGATATGAATAGGAAACCGCCTTTACTTTTTTTCCAGAATCTACCTTCAATCATACTTTATTAAATTCCTTTTGCTTAAGTCTAAGTGTATCCAATAGCTTTCCAATCAATTTCAGTTGTAAGAAAAATCTTATTAAAGCAACTGTGACATTTAGTTATTAAAATGTTTAGTTCAACTAAACAAACCTTCATTCTGATATCATATTCATCAGCTTCTCTGTCTCCTAGCACAGGCTTTACCCTTGTTTCTAGGCTTATGGACCTGCAGAGAAGAGGAACAAAGGGATTAGAGAAGGCAGCTTTGAGAGTTTATGTAATGAATGCTGTTGAAATGTGACCATTGAAGCCTCTATGTGGCCACCACCAAATGGAGACTTGGTATCATCACGGATGATACTTGCTCTTCTTTGGAGGTGTTAGAGGAACTTTTACTTTACACTGTTGCCTGATACAGGCTATGCCCTCATCCAGTGACTTGTGCAAAAGCCCCACCTCCATGTCTCATTATCCTCACTCTGGCCCTTTCATGAGGGGACTGTGTGAAAGAACACTAGCCAAGCTGTCATCTGCACTTCCCCATGGTCCTTCTGAATCTTATGCATACTTATCTTACCAAATGAGATAGAAGCTCTTGTTTAATTGTTGAACCTCTCTCCTCGCCTTGTCATGGAAAGCTTCTTCAGACTCATGACTTTTGACTTCTCTAGCAGAGAACAGTCTAGAGGTTCATATACATTCCCAAACTCCCTAGAGCATGTACCAAACTCTCTCAGGAACCTTCATATCGTACTCCATTCTGATGAAATCTAGAGCCTGTAAGATCCTGCAGTTATGCAAGCGTTTGAATGAGGAAGAAAGTGCCCTGCTTGCAGGTATCTTCATTCTCTACAAGTGTTTCTTCTTTGAAGAGGAGGAGAAGGCCCCTCCCATCTCCCAGGAAAAATGCCACAGCTTTCTCTAACTCTATAAACTCCCTTCAAATATCCAGTATTCCAATATTATCTTTGGGGAGATGAGAGTCACTGAAGAGAAACATATTTTTTTAGAGAGAAAGAGAGTGTGTGGGTATGGGAAAGAGGAGCAGAGGTGGGGGCAGAGGGACAGAGAGCAAGAATCTTAAGCAGGCTCCATGCTGAGCGTGGACATGACCCTGGGATCATGACCTGGGCAAATTTCATGAGTGAGATGCTAAACTTGCTGAGCCACCCAGGCATCTTTACTATTTTTGAATAAATTGTGCATGAATATGTCTTTTACTATATCTTAGAGTTAGGATGCTTGTTTCCTTCAGTGTCCCATTACATCTCCACCAAACAAATTGCTTGTATAAAATTTGATTTGCCAATGTCATGACTCTAATAAATCCAACAGCAATGAATATTAATAAATAATTCATCAGTAAAGAATAAATACAACTCAAAAGCTTAACAACCCTTTTCTCCCTTTTAATGATAATGATACCCTTTGCTAAAAATTACAGACTAAAATTGGCATTATTGGAAAGAAAATGAATTGAAAACTTTGTATAGTTGATTTTCACTACTTCATTTAACTTAACTGGTTTCAAATATACATGATTGAGAGAGAGTGGACCAATTTAAATAATATTGGGGATATTACCATTCTGCTAAATAAATTTCCCAGACCCATTGGGTCATGGAAGAAAATATGAATATGTCGTTCTTTCAACACTCCTCAGTTTCAGCTTACATCCCTCATAGTGTGACCTTTCGTCAGCACTGAATGTGCTGCTAGCTTTTGAAAGCACAGTACTTGTTTTAATAAAATATAAACTATAATATAAACCACTACTTCATCTAGTATTTCCCTGAGGAATTAGTAATCTATTTCAAGATTAAGAAAACGTAGTGTGTACATTTTGAAAGACAGAATGTAGATTTTCAAAATGATACTTTTTCACAAACTGTGATAAGGGTGATTTTGATGTTAGGTTATTTTTCATTAAATGCATTGACTTTGAAACTAAACTCTAATTAAGATATGCTGCTATACAATCTTTTTGGGAAACAATTTGGCACCATATATCAAGAGTCATAAAAATATACCAAATATATTTTTGGAATGAATGTACTATGAGTTTAAGGAAGTTTGAAAGTTTACATCCCATAGTTATTTCAAGATTAAAATGGTTTTAATTTATAATCTGTAGTTAGAATATTGCCTCTCTGTAATCCAATTAATTTTGCAGTGAAATAACCTTTTGAAATCCAAATCTTATTATGGTACTCCCCTGTTTAAAATGCTTAAATGTAACCCGTCATCTACAAAACAAGCTCCAAATTCCTTATGGTGGCCTACATTTTCTTTCTTGATATGACCTCATTTACTTTTCCACGTAACTCTATCAACGGCCACACAGTACTTGCCCTTCCCCTATGTTAATCTACTCCACACTAAAGCCATTCTACCATTTTTTCCCCTTATTCTTCCCTATCAATATGCCGTTCCTCCCTCTTTGCCTGACAAACTTAACCTCATTCTTTGAAATTCTGGGTCTATCTTTGTCATTCTGTCTGTAACTTCTTTAATGTGGTACATGATTAGCAAGTTAACTAGTTACTATATTGGAGCTTCTGGAGAACACGAACTTACTGTACTTTACTGTAACTCTTATTCGGTGTATATATAGCAGATTTTTGGCAATCAAAAATTAGGTGAATTCATAATTGAATAAACAAATGAATAATAAATGAAAAAAATTGACTTTTTATTTAAAAAATGGTATGGTTTAGAGGCTATTGGGCGGCTCAGTTGGTTAAGCCTCCAACTCTTGATTTCAGCTCAGTTCATGATCTCACCATTCATGGGTTCGAGCCCTGTATTGGATTCAGTGCTGTCAGCATGGAGGCTGCTTGGGATTCTGTCTCTCTGCCTCTCTCTCTCTCCTTCTCTCAAAATAAATAAACTTTTAAAAAGTGGTACAGTGTAATACTTTTAAATTATTATACACCAAATGAATTAACGGTGAATTTTTATATATATATATATATATATATATATATATATATAGTGATTATTACTGCTCCAGATATAAAGTCATACATCAGATACATGTTGGGATGGCAAAAGCCTTAGAGATATCATCTCCTTGTAGGTTAGAGAACAGATTTGTCCATTCACCAGGATAATAAAGATCATGTTTCCCTTTCACTTGGGGGAGGAAGTTAGACAGATTTGCTAGTAGTCCCTTTATGAAATTAGGGTTTGCTAAATTTGTATTTCTTCAGAAATGGCATAATCCTACTATTAGTGAAGCATCCACCTGGACCTGTCTTCATTGCTTTCCAAGGACCTAGGGGGTGTTAAAAAAATTGCACTGGATAGAACTAAAAAGGCAAGGGAGACTTTATTCAAGATGACTGTGCTGGAGTGAGGACTATTATATCAAGGGAAGAGATTGATTTCAACTCTACTGAAACAAAAGACAGGAGGACTTTGTATTGTTTTGTTGGGTTCTTTGCATATCATTTTTTAATTTAATCTAAGTTAGTTAACATATAGTGTAATAATACTTTCAGGAGAAGAATTTAGTGATTCATCACTTACATATGACACCCAGGGCTCATCCCAACAAGTGCCCTTCTTAATGCCCATCACCTATTTAGCCCAATCCCCCCACCCAACACCCCACCAGCAACCCTCATTTTGTTCTCTCTAAGTCTCTTATGGTTTACCTCCCTCTGTTTTCACTTACTTTCCTTCCCTTCCCCTATATTAATCTGTTTTGTTTCTTAAATTCCACATGTAAGTGAAATTATATGATAGTTTTCTTTCTCTGACTTATTTCACTTAGCATAATACCCACTAGTTCCATCCACGTTATTGCAAATGACAAGATTTCATTCTTTTTCATCACTGAGTAGTATTCCATTGTGTATGTATACCACCTCTTTTTTATCCATTCATCAGTTGAAAGACATTTTAGCTCTTTCCATAATTTGGCTATTGTTGATAGTGCTGCTATAAACATTGGAGTGCATGTGCCCCTTCAAATCAGCATTTTTGTGTCCTGTGGATCAATACATACTAGTGCAATTGCTAGGTCATAGGGTATCTCTATTTTTAATTTTTTGAGGAACTTCCATACCGTTCTCCTGATGGCTGCACCAGTTTGCATTCCCAACAACAGTGCAAAAAAATTCCACTTTCTCTGTATACTCACCAACATTTGTTGTTTCCTGAGTTGTTAATTTTAGACATTCTGACAGGTGTGAGGTGGTATCTCATTGTGGTTTTGATTTGGATCCCTGATGGTGAGTAATGTTTAACATCTTTTCATGTGTCTGTTAGTCATCTGGATGTCTTCTTTGGAAAAGTGTCTGTTCATGTCTTTTGCCCATTTCTTCACTGGATTATTTGTTTCTTGGGTGTAGAGTTTGATAAATGCTTTATAGACTTTGGATACTAAGCTTTTATCTGACATGTCATTTGCAAATATCTTCTCCCATTCTGTCAGTTGTCTTTTAGTTTCGTAGATTGTTTGCTTCATTGTGCAGAAACTTTTTGTCTTGATGAGGTCCCAGTAGTTCATTTTTACTTTTGTTTCCCTTGCATCTAGAGACATGTGTAGTAGGAAGTTGGTGCAGCTGAGGTCAAAGAGGTTGTTGCCTGTTTTTTCCTGTAGGATTTTGATGGTTCTGTCTTATCTTTAGGTCTTTCATCCATTTTGAGTTTACTTTTGTGTATGGTTTAAGAAAGTTGTCCAGGTTCATTCTTCTGCATGTCGGTTTCCCAATACTATTTCTAAAGAGACTGTCTTTTTTTTTTTTAATTTTTTTTTCAATGTTTATTTATTTTTGGGACAGAGAGAGACAGAGCATGAACGGGGGAGGGGCAGAGAGAGGGAGACACAGAATCGGAAACAGCTCCAGGCTCTGAGCCATCAGCCCAGAGCCCGACGCGGGGCTCGAACTCCCGGACCGCGAGTTCGTGACCTGGCTGAAGTCGGACGCTTAACCGACTGCACCACCCAGGCGCCCCAAGAGACTGTCTTTTTAACATTGGATATTCTTTCCTGCTTTCCCAGTTTGGCCTTAAAATTGTAGGTCCATTTCTGAGTTTTTGATTCTGTTCCATTGATCTATGTATCCATTTTTGTGCCAAGACTGTACTGTCTTGATGATTACAGTTTTGTAATACAGCTTAAAGTGGGGAATTATGATGCCTCCAGCTTTGATTTTCTTTTCCAACATTATGTTGGCTATATTTTAGAATTATTTGTTCTAGCTCTGTGAAGAATGCTGGTGTTATTTTGTTAGGGATTGCACTGAATGTGTAGATTGCTTTGGGTAGTATTGACATTTTTAACAATATTTGTTCTTTCATTCCGTGAACATGGAATGTTTTTTCCATTTCTTTGTGTCTTCTTCAATTTCTATCATAAGCTTTCTATAGTTTTCAGAATACATATCTTTTGTCTCTTTGGTTAGGTTTATTCCTAGGTATTTTATCAGTTTTGGTGCAGTTGTAAATGAGGTCGATTCCTTGATTTCTCTCTCTCCACTGCTTTATTTTTGGCATATAGAAATGGAAGAGATTTCTGTACATAGATTTTATACCCTGTAACTTTTCTGAATTCATGTATCAGTTCTAGCACCTTTTGGGTGAAGTCTTTTGAGTTTTCCACATACAGTATCATGTCACCTGTGAAGAGTGAAAGTTTGACTTCTTCCTTGCTGATTTGAATGCCTTTTATTTCTTTTTGTTGTATAATTACTGAGGATTGAACAGTCATGAGAATGGACATCTCTGTTGTGTTCCTGATCTTAAGATTAAAGCTCTCAATTTTCCCTCATTGAGAATGACATTAGCAGTGGTTCTTTCATATTTGGCCTTTATGATGTTGTGGTATATTTTCCTTCTATCCCTACTTTCTTGAGGCTTTTTATCAAAAAAAAAGAATGCTGTATTTTTTCAAATGCTTTTTCTGTATCTATTGAAGGGATCACTAATTAATGTGATGTATCACACTGATTGATTTGTGGATAGTGAACCAGCCTGACAGCCCAGTTATAAATTCCACTTGATCATGGTGAATAATTCTTTTAATGTATTGTATTCTATTTGCTAGTATCTTGTTGAGAAATTTTGCATCCATGTTCATCAGTGAAACTGGTTTGTAATTCTTTTTAGTGTGGTCATTTTCTGGTTTGGAGTCAAGGTAATGCTGGCCTCATAGAATTAGTTTCAAAGTTTTCCTTCCATTTCTGTTTTTTTGGAGCAGCTTTAAAAGAATAGGTTAACTCTTCTTTAAATGTTTGGAAGAACTGCCCTGGGAAGGTATTTAGCCCTGGACTCTTATTTGTTGGGAGAGTTTTGATTACTGATTAAATTTCTTTATTGGTTATGGGTCTGTTTAAATTTTCTATTTATTCCTTTTTCAGTTTTGGTAGTTTATATATTTCTAGGAGTTTATCCATTTCTTCCAGATTACCCAATTTGTTGGCATATAATTGCTCATAATATTCTCTTATTATCATTTTTATTTCTGTAGTGGTGATTGTGATCTCTCCTCTTTCACTCATGATTTTATTTAGTTGGGTCCTTTTTCTTTTTGATCAATCTGGCTAGGGGTTTATCAGTTTTGTTAATTCTTTCAAAGAACCAGGTCCTAGTTTCATTGATCTGTTCTACTGGGTTTTATATATATATGTGTGTGTGTGTGTGTGTGTGTGTGTGTATATATATATATATATATATATATATATATATAAAATTGATTTCTGCTCTAATATTAATTATTTCCCCTCTTTTGTTGGTTTTGGGCTTGATTTGCTTTTTTCTTTCCACATTCCTTATGTGTAAGGTTAGGTTGTATATTTTGAGGCATTTCTTCCTTCTTTAGGAAGGCCCGGATTGCTACATACTTCTCTCTTATGATAGCATTTGCTACATCTCAAAGGTTTTGGACTGTTGTGTTTTCATTTTAAATTGCTTCCAAATACTTTTTTTATTTCCTCTTTAATTCTTGGTTAACCCATTCATTTTGTAGTAGGATGTTCTTTAACATCCAAGTATTTGTGGTCTTTCCAATTTTTTTTTCTTCTAGTTGATTTCAAGTTTCATAGTGCTGCAGTTGAAAATATGCATGGTATTTTATTCACCTTTTTGTAATTGTTGAGGGCTGATTTGTGAGCCAGGATGTGATATGTTCTGGAGAATGTTCAATGTGCACTCGAGAAGAAGGTGTATTCTGCTGCTTTAGGATGCAATGTTCTGAATATCTGTCAAGTCCATCCTGTCCAGTTTGTCATTCAAAGCCATTGTTTCCTTATTTATTTTCTCCTTAGATGATCTGTCAATTGCTGTGATTGGGGTACTGAAGTCCCCTGCTATTATGGTATTATTATCAATGAGCTTATGCTAGTGATTAATTGATTTATACATTTGGGTGTTTCAAGATGGGGGCATATTTACAACTGTTAGATCTTCTTTGTGTTTAGACCCCTAAATTGTGATATAATGCCTTTCTCCATCTCTTGTGACAGTATTTGTTTTAAAATCTAGGGGCGCCTGGGTGGCGCAGTCAGTTAAACGTCTGACTTCAGCCAGGTCACGATCTCGCAGTCCGTGAGTTCGAGCCCCACATTGGGCTCTGGGCTGATGGCTCAGAGCCTGGAGCCTGTTTCTGATTCTGTGTCTCCCTTTCTCTCTGCCCCTCCCCCGTTAATGCTCTGTCTCTCTCTGTCCCAAAAATAAATAAAAAAACGTTGAAAAAAATTTTTTTTAAATCTAGTTTTTCTGATGTAAGTATACCTACTCTGTCTTTCTTTTGGTGACCATTAGCATGACAGATGGTTCTTCATCCCCTTACTTTCAATCTGCAGGTGTCTTTAGGTCTAAAATGAGTCTCTTATAAGCAGCATATAGATGAGTCTTGATTTTTTTATACATTCTGGTACCCTATGTCTTTCGATTGGAGCATTTAGTCTGTTTACATTTAGAGTGATTATTTAAAGATATGAATTTAGTGCCATTGTGTTGCCTGTAGAGTTGGTGTTTCTGGTGATGTTCTCTGTTCCTTTTTAGTTTTTGTTGGTTTTGTTTTGTTTTCTCCACTCAAAGAGTCCCCCTTCAAATTTCTTGTAGGGTTGGTTTAGTGGTCACAAACTCCTTTAGTAGTTGTTTTCATGAGAAATTCTCTCTCTCTTTCTATTTTGAATGTCAACCTTGCTTGATAAAAAATTCTTGACTGCATATTTTTCCCATTCAGCACATTAAATATATCCTGCCATTCCTTTCTGGCCTGCTAAGTTTCTGTGGACAAATCTGCTAAAAACCTGACCTGTCTTCTCTCATAGGGTAAGGACTGCTTTTCCCTTGCTGCTTTCATGATTCTTTCTTTGTGTATTTTGTCAATTTGACTATGAAATGCCTTGGTGATGGTCGGTTTTTGTTGAATATAATGGGAGTTCTCTTTGCTTCTTGGATTTTGATGTCTGTGTCCTTCCCCAGATTAGAAAGGTTTTCAGCTATAATCTACTCACATAAACCTCCTGCCCCTTTTCCCTCTCTTCGTCTTCTGGGACTCTTATGATATGAATTTTATTCCTCTTTAATAAGTCACTGCATTCTCTAAGTCTTATATCATGATTATTTGCCTTTGTTTCTTTCTTTTTTCTGCTTAATTATTTTCCATAATATTATCTTCTATGTCACTGATACACTGCTCTGTTTCATCCATCCTTGTTGTCAGCATCCATCCAAGATTTCATCTAATTTATAGCATTTTTAATTTCAGCCTGACCAGATTTTAGTTCTTGTATCTCTGCAGAAAGGGATTCCCTGGTGTCTTCTATATTTTGTTTAACCCCAGTTAGTATTCTTATCATTGTGGTTTTAAATTCTAGTTCAGACATCTTACTTATATCTGTGTTGATTAAATCCCTGGCTGTCATTTCTTCTAGTTCTTTCTCTTGGGGTGAATTTCCTCTGTCTTGTCATTTTTGAGGAAAAATATTAAGACAAAAATAAATAAATAAAAATCAATAAATTGAAAACAAAACAAAACATAACAAATTAAATAAAGGAAGCTAGATTTGAGGTTTGTTTCAGTTCGCTTGTTGAGAGAATCTTGATAGAAAAAAAAAGAGAAAGGAAAAAAAAAGGTTTAAAAAAGTGGAGTTAAAAATGGTAAAATAGAATAAATAATAAAGTAAATAATAATATATTTGCTCTTTCTGCCAAGTTATCTGGCTCAAATTATGCAGATTGTTGCATTAATCTTCAGATGAATTTTCTAGGTATTCAAAATGTTTTGATGCTGATCTTGCTGTCTTTTAGGGACAAGACAAGCTCAGGGTCCCCATACTACTCTGTCATCTTAACTCTGTCTCCCTGTCAAGGCAGAGAGATTTTAAGCACTGGTGTGAACTAGTGGAATAGTACTGGAGAAAGTTAGTGGAGAAGTTTGGTCAAGGGGATTAGGTCATCTTTGTTTGCTAATTGGTGCCCATGAATGTTTGGCTTCTACTGTATTCACAGAGACAGGGAGAAAAGAGCACTATCTTTCATGGTGACTGCATTCCAAAGGGAAGGCTTCCGAATCACTGAGAAGACATTCCTGGGATGTAAAACTGGCTAGAGGCTTAGAGAAGAGTTACATCTGAAAGGGGCAAGGGGTGCCTGGCTGGCTTAGTCAGCGGAGCATGTGACTCTTCATCTCAGAGTTATGAGTTCAAGTCCCATGTTGGGCATGGAGCCTACTTAAAAAGGGTGTGGCAGGGGCACCTGGGTGGCGCAGTCGGTTAAGCGTCCGACTTCAGCCAGGTCACGATCTCGCGGTCCCGGAGTTCGAGCCCCGCGTCAGGCTCTGGGCTGATGGCTCAGAGCCTGGAGCCTGTTTCCGATTCTGTGTCTCCCTCTCTCTCTGCCCCTCCCCCGTTCATGCTCTCTCTCTCTGTCCCAAAAAATAAATAAACGTTGAAAAAAAATTTAAAAAAAAGGGTGCAGCAGAGAAATAATTTATAATTGCAAGTTTTCTTAAGTAAATGCTCTAAGAAAAGGGAGGTCAGGGGTCTCTAGTCAGGAAGAAATCTATCTAAAGTTTAGTCAAGCTGAAGGTAATGTCAAGGCCATCTTGATCAGAGGACAGGGAGAATTGTTGCTCTTGTGGCCTGTTATGCTATGAAATATAAAGTGTTTGTCTCTGACCCAGAAATCTCATATCATCTACCAGTATATTGTATATGTCTAATTTAGACAAAGGTTTGAAGTCTGCCATTGAAATTCAGCTATGCTACAGGGTGAAGGTCATAACATAAATTTAAAAAATATGGTCCACTTATTAAATTCCCTTTCTCATTCATGTCTTTCTGGAAATTTTCGTGTTGATTTAATTTGAGTAATTTTTTCTTTCAAAAACTATTCTCTTATGTAGAGACAGTAAATTAATGCATTGGCATTCAAATAGTATGTGTTAGATTAAACTAATAATGAAATTCTTATAATCATCAGTAATATTAAACTTTTGAATAACAACTGTGCTATAAAGAATGAAATATGAATTTGCATTTTTAATTTGACAAGTATTAATTATTATGTCATGTATAATAGAAGACTGAAATTGAGCTTATCTTATGAACTTGAGTCTATCATAGAACTGTCCTAAAAAATATTATATTTTTCTTAGGATATGGTCTCTACACCATATTTACTCCTTTTAAGTCTGTAATAAAGGGACTTCACAATATTTGTTTAGCTATAGACACAATCCATTTTTCTTATATATTAAAAAAGCAGAGTGAGACAGTTTATTATACTTTTAAGTTTTTAGATTATTTTCTATACCACAGATGAATAAAATGGTGATGCTTTTATTAATGTTCAAAACCAACATTTTTTTGCTTGATTTTTTTCTGAGATGTAAAGGAAACGAGTGTAATCATCAGGATCATACTTAATGGTGGACTTGGTTGGAACTATCAAATCTACTTTATGTGCCTGCTCTGTAAGTAACTGTACTTCATTGCCTAGAGCTGAAGGTAGTATTGATTATCGAGTATGATCAGCAAGACTAGAATAATTCAGTGAAGATATATGACCACTTTTTATTTTTTATTTATTTTTTTTATTTTTCATTCTTTTATTAAAGAAAATATGTCTAAATATAACTCCTTCTTATGAAAATGCCCTGTGGATCCTGAGAAACTGAACAGGAACCCATGGGGGAGGGGAAGGAAAAAAAAAAAGAGGTTAGAGGGGGAGAGAGCCAAAGCATAAGAGACTGTTAAAAACTGAGAACAAACTGAGGGTTGATGGGGGGTGGGAGGGAGGAGAGGGTGGGTGATGGGTATTGAGGAGGGCACCTTTTGGGATGAGCACTGGGTGTTGTATGGAAACCAATTTGACAATAAATTTCATATATATATAAAAAAAGGAGAAAACTAAGACTGCTAAAAAAAAAAAAGAAAAAAAGAAAATGCCCTGTTCCATTTGTGCAAAAACATTTACAAAAAAGAAATTTTCATGTTTCTAGTGTGGATGAAACTATTCTGCTAGACAGTGTGACCACTTTTTAAAATCAAAATCTAGGCCTAAAATATGTCATTAACTTCAATGTGTTTAGTTTTAATTAATATTTTCCTTTTTGTGTGTGGAAATTGGGTAGTTCAAACAATAAATATAAATACAAGTTTCATATAAAGCAATGACTTTCAAGGTTTTGTTTGTGTCAGTTTTAACTAGGGAGAGTATGTATGTATATCTGTATTTATTAAAGTTTATTTATTTATTTTAAGAGAGAGAAATGGAGAAAGTGAGCAGGGGAGGGGCAGAGAGAAAGAAAGAAAGAAAGAAAGAAAGAAAGAAAGAAAGAAAGAAAGAAAGAAAGAAAGAAAGAGAGAATCCCAAGCAGGCTCTGCACTGTCAGCACAGAGCCCAGTGCAGGGCTTGATCTCACAAACCACGAGATGATGACTTGATCTGAAATCAAGAGTTGGGCGCTTAAAAGTCTCAGCCACCCAGATACTTCTGGGGAAGGTATTTAAAATACAGATTCCTAGGATCTATTTACTGGGACTCTGATTCAGCAGATCTGGAGTGTTCCTAGAAATTATTGTTATGATAAAAGGGTACTATAAAGCACACTCTGAGAGAAATGTAGAAGAGGCAAACCACTACAGTAATACTTGGGATGAAATACAAGATTTAAATTAAACATCATACACAAATGTTTGGATCCAGCTTCCATTACTGCACTCAGTTCTTTTCAAATTGGAAAGGGACCTGTATCAATATCTACTAGAGATTTTTCAAACCAAGACTGTTTTCATCCCTACCCTTCTCCCCTTCCCTCCAAATCAGTCAAGAAATTGTCTTACTAAGTAGGAGTGGATTGGGGCACCTGGGTGGCTCAGTCCGTTAAGCATCCGACTTCAGCTCAGGTCATGATCTCACGGTCCGTGAGTTTGAGCCCCACGTCGGGCTCTGTACTGACAGCTCAGACCTTGGAGCCTGCTTCAGATTTTGTGTCTCCCTCTCTCTCTGCCCCTCTCCTGCTCATGCTCTGTCTCTCTCTGTCTTTCAATAATAAAGGTTAAATTTTTTTTTAATTAAAAAAATAAAATAAAAATGAAATAAAATTTAAAAAACTTGGAGTGGATTTGGATTACGAAACTTATATATATTTTGAAAACAAAACAAACAAACAAACAAAAAAACCCAAAAAACAAAACAAACTACCCTTTGGCTTTTTATAATGACTTCTGATCCTTACCCTCTACTGCATAAAAATCTGGTGCAGCCACTAGGTCAGTTTTGGAAAACATTTAGATTTATGACATCAAAACAATTACATTATAATAAAACATAATGTAGAGTGAGCACAAAATTATTATGAGATACTTCTTGTGTTTTTTTGACTGCATCAGCTAACCCCAGGTAGTTAAAATGAAACTAATCTTGCTTTATCCTCTCTACCTATCTCCTGTCAACAGTGAAATTTGAAATGTGGTTGTGACTGATACAGAGTCACGTAGGTAGTGGAAGGTGTCAGTTTTCAAACTAAGGTAAAAGTTGGCCCTCTAGTGATGCCCTGGTATAAAACAAAGAAGTAAATGACTTGCTCAAGGCAGCCAGTGGCATAGCTAAGAAAAGAATACTTATGTATTCTTTACTCTTTAAATTGTACTGACTACTTGAAAAGTATTGCTCTGGGGCGCCTGGGTGGCTCAGCTGATTAAGCATCCAACTTTGGCTCATGTCACGATCTCCAGGTTCATGAGTTTGAGCCATTCATTGGGCTCTTTGCTCACAGCTCAGAGCCTGCAGCCTGCTTCAGATTTTGTGACTCCCTCTCTCTCTGCCCCTTCCCCACTTGCACTCTGTCACTCTCTCTCTCAAAAAAAATAAATATTAAAAACAAAAAAGAAAACCGTTGCTCAAATACTATTATTCATTTGTATAATATTTATTTATTTATGTGTTTGTTTATTTATGAAGTAGAAAACACACATGTATACTAGCACAGGTGGGGGTGGGCAGAGGGAGTGGGGGAAAGAATCTTAAAGAGGTTCCATGACTGCTGCAGATCCCAAATCAGGGGTTGATTTCATGACTGTGGGATCATAACTTGAGCTGAAATCAAGAGTTGGACACTTAAACTACTGAGCCACCCAGGCACCCTTTTTTGAATTTTAACATATGTAATTTATAATATGATATTTCATTATTAGAAAAGTGCTATGAAATAGTATAATTTACTTCATCTGACTGATCAAAGCACTGAAGCCTAAAACTGGAATTAGAATTTAGGTCTCCTAGCTCTCAGTCTTATGTTTTTCCTTTATTTTAGGCTTTGATTTATGTTAGAACTTACTTTAATTCAAATTTATGTAAAATGACATATTTCAAGTTAATAGTGACTGACTGATTAACATTTTATTAGCAAACACAGTAATCTCAAAATTATAATAATCACAGATTGAAAATTCCCTTGCTTCTAATTTAGAAACCACAAACAACAATATTTGCTTTTATTGAGGTAAAAATTTTAAGTGGACAGTACAGTATTGTTGTAGAGTAGATCTCTAGAGCATTTTCATCTTGCGTGACTGAAACTCTAAACTCATTGCACAAGTTCCCATTTCCTCCTCCCTCAAACGTTGGCAACCATAATTTTAATTTCTGCTTCTTGTGTTTGACTACTTTGAATAAGACATATGACTGAAATCATGCAATATTTGTACTTCTGTTAATGGCTGATTGTACTTAGAATGATGTCCTCAAATTCCATTGTGTGTACACACACACACACACACACACACACACACACACACTGTTATTATCCACTCATCCATGGATGGACATTTAAGTTGTTATTACCTCCTGGCTATTGTGGTTATTAATGCAATAACAATGGGAGTGCAGATATCTCTTTGAGGTCCTTCTTTCAATTTTACTGAATAAAAAAAAAACAGATGTGGCATTGCTAGATCATATTTATATTTCATTTATAATTTTTAAAAAAAAATTTTTAACGTTTATTTATTTTTGAGACAGAGAGAGACAGAGCATGAACAGGGGAGGGGCAGAGAGAGAGGGAGACACAGAATCTGAAGCAGGCTCCAGGCTCTGAGCTGTCAGCACAGAGCCTGATACGAGGCTCGAACTCACGGACCGTGAGATCATGACCTGAGCCGAAGTCGGACGCTTAACCGACTGAGCCACCCAGGCGCCCGCATTTATAATTTTTTGATGAGACTCCATACCATTTTACATAGTTGTTGTACCATTTTACATTCCCATTAACAGTGTAGAAAGGTTCTGATTTTTCCAAATCCTCACTTGTTATTTTCTGGGTTTCCTTTTTGTTGTTTTTGTTGTTGTTTGTTTTGTTTTGGGAGGAGTTGGTGGTGGCTATGCTAAGAGGTGTGAGGTGATATGTCACTGTAATTTTGATTTGCTTTTCCTGTTAATTAGTAATGTTGAGCATCTTTTCATATACTGATGTCCATTTGCATGTCTTTGGAGAAATGTCTATTCAAGTCCTTTGCCCATTTTTTAATTGGATTATTTGATATTTTTCGGTAACTGAGCTATATGAGTTCCTTATGTATTTTGGATATTAACCTCTTATCAGATACATGGTTTGCAAATATTTTTTCCCATTCTGTAGATTACCTTTTCATTCTGTTGATTGTTTACTAAGGTAGAACTTTTTAGATTTGCTATAGTCCCACACTCTGTTTATCCTTTTGTTGTCTCTTGTTTTGGTATTATATACAGGAAATCATTCCTAAGACTAATATTATGAAGCTCTTTTCTATATTTCCCTTAGGAGTTTTATAATTTGAGGTCTTGCCTTTAAGTTTTTAAAACATTTTTAGTTTATTTTTGTGTATATAAGATAGGGATCCAATTTCTTTCTTTTGTATGGCTTATCCAATTCAATCAACCCTATTTGTTTAAGCTAATATCTTTCCAACAATGTGGTTTCCCACCCTTGTCAAAGAGCATTTGACCATTTATTTGTGAGTTTATTTACGGACCCTCTATTCTGTTTCATTGCTCCATATGTTTGTCTTTATGATAGTACCATATTATTTTCATTATTATAGCTCTATAAAATGTTTTGAAGTTAGAAATGTGAGGACTCCAGATTTGTTCTTTTTGCTCAAGGATTTTTGTGGCTGTTCAGGCTCTTTTGAGGTGCCATATAAATTTTAGGATAATTTTTTTCTATCTCTGTCTAATGTCATTTAGATTTTGATAGGGAGGGATTACATTGAATCTGTAATTCACTTCGGGTTGAATTAATATTTTGACATTAATTCTTACTATCCATGACTGTGAAATGCCTTTCCATATATTTTTGTCTTCTTTAACTTGTTTTAGCAATACTTTGTGGTTTTCAATGTATAAATCTTTGCTTATGTTTACTCCTAAGTAATTTATTATTTTCGTTCTATTGTAAAAGAGACTGTTTCCTTAACTTCATTTTCGGATTGATCTTTGTTAGTATATAGAAACCCAAATGATTTTTATATGTTGAGTTTGTATTCTGCAACTTGGTTGAATTTGCTTATTAGTTCTAACATTGTGTGCATGTGTAATCTGTAGGGTTTTCTATATGTAAAATTATGTTATCTTTGAACAAAGAAAATTTTACCTTCTTTTTTTTCTTCCCTGACTGGATGCCTCTTATTTCCTTTTCTTATTTAATTGTTCTAACTAGGACATCCAATGCTATTTGAAATACAATTGGTGGGAGTTGGCATTCTTGTCTTGTTCCTTCTCTTAGAAGAAAGTTTGGGTTTTCCCTATTGGCTTTGATGTTAACACTGGGCTTTTTACTTATCCTCCTTATAGTCTCAAGGTAATTTCCTTCTATTAGTAAGTTGACTGTTTTTAATATAAAAGGGTGTTGAATTTTGTCAGTTGCTTTTTCTACATCTATTGAGATGATCTTGTGACTTTTTTCCTTCTATTAATACAATATGTCATAATGATGGATTTTTTTTGTAGGTTAAATGGTTATTGTAGCTCATGAATAAATCATACTTGGTCATAATTTATGATATCTTTAATGTGCTATTTGATTTGTTTTGCTAGTGTTTTGTTGAGGTTTTTCTCATCTGTTTTTATGAGGGATATTGGGCTTTAGTGTTTTTTGTTTTTGTTTTTCTTGCAGTGTCTTCATCAGGCTTTACTATCACAATAATGCTGACCTCATAAAATGAGTTTGGAAGTGTTTTCTTCAATTATTTGGAAGAAGTTGAGGATTGCCATTAAGTTTCTCTTAAATTATTGATAGAATTCTCCATTACAGCCATCTAGGCTTTTCTTAGGAGGTTTTTCATCACTGATCCAAACTCCTTCCTAGTTATTGATTTATTCAGATTTTCTATTATTTCCATGACTTATTTTTGGTAGGATATGTGTTTCTAGGAATCAATTTATTTAGGTTATTAATTTTGTTGGTGTATAATTTTTCATATTGCTATCTTAATGATTCATTTTTATTTATGTGGTATCATTTGCAGGGCATCCTCTCACTTTTGAGTTTGAGTCTCTTTTTTTCCTCCTAGTTAGTTAACTAAGGGTGTGTCTTTGTTTTCATCTTTTCAAATAACCAACTCTTACTTTTCCTCTCATTATTTTTCTATTTTCTATTTTATTTGCTTCTGCTCTAATCTTTTGTTTCCTTCCTTCTCCTGACTTTCAGCTTAGTCTGTTCTTTCTTTTATTTCCTTGAAGGTATAAAGTTAGGTTTGTTTTTCTTTTTGTTTTTTTGAGAGCTCCCTTCTTTTTAAATTCAGACATTTATCATTATAAACTTCTCATTTACTACTGCTTTTAGTTCATTAGTTTTAGTGTTGTATTTACATTCTCATTTATGTCAAGGTATTTTTCTAAGAAATTAGAAAAAAAAGCCTTCTTTTTTTCCCTTTGGATTTCTTTTTTGACCCATTGACTGCTCAGAAATGTATTGTTTAATTTCCTCATGTGAATTTTCCAGTTTTTCTTTTGGTGTTGATTCCTATTTTCATTCCGTGTGGTCTGAAAATATATTTGACATGATTTTAACATTCATAATTAAAGACTTGTTCTGTGACTACATATATAATATATCATGGAAAATGTGTACAATAGAGAAGAATGTGTGCTCTGCTGGTGGTAAGTGGAATTGGGTCCACTCAGTCTATAGTGTTGCTCAAGTTTTGTTTTCTTGCTGATCTTCTGTCTGGTTGTTCTGTAAACAATTGAAAGTAGCACACTGAAATATACTATTAATTTTTTGTTGTATCTCCATTCAATTATGTCAATGTTTTTGATAATAGGGGCATATATACTTATAGTTGTTTCATCTTCCTGGTGGATTGACCTTATTATAATGATACAGTGTCCATTTTTGTGTCTTGTGAGAGTTTTTAACTAAAATTCTCTTTCATTCTATATAAGTACAGTGAAACCTGTTCTCTTTTGGTTAAAATTTTCATGAAATATCTTTTTACATTCTTTCTATTTCAGCTTTTGTGGGTTTTCAAATCTAAAGTGAGTCCTTTGTAGATAACATATGGTTGGATCTTGATTTTATCATCCATTCAGCCACTGTCTTTTAACTGGGTAACTTAATACATTATATTTAAAATAATCACTGGGCACGCCTGGGTGGCTCAGTCAGTTGAGGGCCTGACTGTTGGTTTTGGCTCAGGTCATGATCTCAGGGTTCATGGGTTTGAACCCCAAATCAACCTCTGTGACGGGCTCCTCCCTGATAGCACAGGGACTGCTTGCGATTCTCTCTCTCTGCCCCTCCCCTGCTCATGCATGCCTGTTGCACATGCACACACTTCCTCTCTCTCAGAATAAATGAAATAAATGTATGTTCCAGTCTTCTCTTTGCCTCCCGGGAGAATTGGTAGTTGGCAGTTTCTTTCTGATTATACCTGGCCGAGGGGCTCTGAGATGTAAGCACCACAAATTGTCCTACCAGCTTTGATGCACCTGGTTTTGTGCTCACTTGGGGTACAGAAGCCTCTTAGCTGATTTCTGAATTTCCCATTTTGGGAATTGGTCCATGTATTATTGAATGGGCATCTTGTTGGGTGAAGAAGAGCATGGGGCTTCTATTCCACTGCTTAACAATGTCACATTCTGATTAGGAATGATATTTTTCTGGATTTTTTATTCTTACTTTTATATCAACAAATGCTATCAAGATTGTTTTTAATAAGCTGTGTAGAATATGTTATTTCATATTACTTTCTCTGTTCAGAGTGTAGGTTAATATTCATGCATCTTTTTTGGTACTTTAACCTGCAAAAGAAGAGGTTTAGTCAATCAAACTTAAGAACAATAGAAGGTGACTTTAGTTGAAAAAGAAAATACTTTAGTTTACAGATGTAATCTGATTTTAAATAGTCCAACTTTTTATTCTTATGTAGAAAGAAATAATAGCCATAATAGAAACATTTACAAATTTGTTCATTCTGTTTCATGATTGAAAAAGAAATGAAATTGGCTTAAATTTAATGATCATATTGCCATCTGGCATTTGCAATTTTGTAATCTCCACAAATGCTATAGGATGTGGGAGGCAAGAACAAGAAAAACTGAAGCTAGATACATAGAATTCAAATATAACATGGCATAGAATCTTAAGTATATAATTACTGTAATAAGGACAATCCCACAATTTAATTATCAGAGAAATTGATTTTTAACATTTGAAATGTGTGTTTCATAAGATTTTATGCTCTTTGTGCTTCAAAAGATAAGTTGTTAAATGTGTCTTAGTGAAAAGAAATACAGGTGCCTCTTACACGTAATGTGTTTTTTCCTCTGTGGGACAGCTGCAACTGTGGTCAAGGAAACAAGGATAGTGATTCACTTGCTTCTTTTTTTATGTTAAATGAATATTGTTTCTAAATATGTAATGATGAAGAGTAAATATTCTAGCATTGAGGGTAAAGTGAGGATTGGGAATGGTGTTTATTTTAGAAAAGAAGAGAAATTAGCTCTGAGATAAGCAAGCTTCCTGCCCCACTTGTGAAATACATGAATACATGAGATATAGATCATATGCTTCCTATTAGTCTTCAGTCACCATTCAAGTTGATTATTCAAATTTCTCAGTACCTTGCATGTACTAACCCATCAACAGTTTGAGTGATTAAAACATCTTGAAACCTAGTACTCCTGCTGTCTCCATGAAACTAACTCCCAGGTATTGGTGTCAATCATGACCTTGGCACGAAGCAGAGGAACATACAGAGTTTACATATGACATTTCAGTGAAGGAACTGTTCACAGAAGTCTGATCAGGGTAAGGGAATCTATACAGATGGGGAAGCACCTAGTGATTAGCAATAGTGAAAAGCCCTTAATATTCCAAAAAGGCAAGAGGAACTAAAAGCTGAGTTCAAGCAACAGGAGCCATACAACAGAAGTTCTGTGGTTCCATAACTTATCTTTTGATGAGACAGTGTTTACATCTTTCATGACTGATCCAGAAAAGAGCAAGTGATTGAACAATGAATAGCATACCATAGGAAGGCACAGAAACTAGGGGATTGAGAGAGAGGCGGCGGTGGGGGGGGGTCTTAGATAGGAAGAAACATGATAAAAGGAGAGAGAGAAGGTTATCGGGCCAGTCTCACTGAACTGGTTCTATTTTCTCAGGTGGAAGAGTAGCAGATGAGTTAGATGTTTGGAAATGAGGAGGAGGAGGAAGACGGAGAGGGACACCATAGTGACAATAATGTTTTTCATTATGGCTAACTATATGCCAGGTGCCATTAATACTATCACAAATATATATTATAAGCTTATCAATATCATCATTTTGCCAAAAAAAAACCCTGAGAGGTAGAGAGTTTAAACATTTTTCCCACATCACCTATGTGGCAAAGCCATAGTTGGCTCATTCATATGTGTCTAACAGGGCACATTGTCAACAACTCTGTTTTGCTACATAGCTTTCAAGTAACTATAGCACTGAGAGAACAATTTGACTAGAAAATGAAGCAAGGTTGTCTTGCCATATTAAGGACTATTTGATAGTGATGACCATGAATTTAATGTACTGAGATACCTAGCTCTGAAATTTGTGTCATATGAATCATAACTGCCTGTGTGTAGGCAGAGAAAATGTCAGGAAGTTTAAAGAGAAGGTAAGAATGACCAGTGAAGGATGGCTATTGACATCAAGAGGACACAGCAATCTCTGGCAATTGGTATTATTTTTCTTTGATCCTAAGCCGTAGCTACTATTTTTGAAGAGCTAAAGAGGCCAGAAACTCTATTACAGGAGGAAAAAAAATTTCCATCTTTTATAATTCCACCATAAAGAGAGCTTGAAGCCTTTAAATTAAAAAAAAAATTATATGGATAAGTTCTGTGCTTCTGAAAAAGGGCCTCAGTTCCAAATAAAATTCATTCTGACTGTATCAGCCACTTCATTTATATATGGGGATTCACCAATGTATTCACCAAGTTTAGATAAGATTTGTAAACAGAGACCTCAAAAGCATCCCTTTACCTGGTTTGTGTTGTCAAAACTTACATTTTAGCAAAATGAGAGCTCTTCCTATTACCATGAGTGATATGCCAAGAAGTTAACAATGCAATTTTTTAGAAATGCATCAAAACCTTATATTTTGATATAAACATCATAATCTTAAACTTTCTTATAATTTTCAGTTTTTAATTGTGTATAGACCATGCCAACAGACTGTGTATTAAAGCTGTGTGCAACAAATTGAAGATCTTTGTTTCTAGGTACAAAGTTACTTAGCAAAATAAGTAATCTTCCACCCCGTTAGAGAAACTAATCACTTCTTTGAAAGCTTAAAATAGCATAATCTACTGATTTATATTGTGTTTTATTGGCTTCCTGCTAAACAAGGTAACTTGTCAATAAACAGTTTTAATGAGAAGCTAGTCAAAATGAAGTAATATCTGTTTGCCAATGTCATCAATGTTTAAAGGCTAATGAGAGATCTTGAGAGGTAATCTTTACATATCATGGGAAAAGAGAGGTATGCATCTATAAAGCTGCTGTAGGAAAATTATTTGAAGGGTATGTAGCTTCTAATCTCTACAAAGCAATGGTATGAAGCAGGAATGATGAAACTTTTTCTGAAAAGGGACACATGATGCATATTTTTGGCACTGTAGGCCATATATAGTCTTCTGTAGTAGGTATTTTATCATTGCAGCTTCAAAGCAGCCGTAGATGATACTTGGACAAATGGGTGTAGCGTGATTCAATAAACTGTTTTTTTTTAATTTGTTTGTTTGTTTTGCTAAAACATATGGCCAGCTGGATTGGGTCCATAAGTCATAGTTTGCCCAGCCCTATTATCAAATCAAATATTGTTAAGTTGTTGCATATTAAGGTGATGATGCAGTGTTTAAAAGACATTGTAAAAAGCAAAGTGAGGCTTTCACTTTAAAGAATTTTTTACAGTACTATTTAATACATATATGTGAATAAGCAAGTTGATTATAACAGAGTGATTTCCACTGATCCTTGATTCAATCAGAGTAAAATTCATTATTTTAAAGATATTATCTAATTAAAAGACAGGGTGGGATGATAAGAGCCTAAGATAAAGCATGTCAAAGGGGATCCAGAAGAAGGACCAAATGAAAGAATTAGATTATACACAATTTAGTGATGAAATGGTTTGGTTATGCCAGTTACAGTATTTTGATGGTGTATTTGTTAATACTTCGGTACATACTAAATTGTTTTTAAAATTGCTGTTGTATAATACATTTCAGTTTGACAAGGGTGAGGCACCCTCCCCCCTGCTTATTGCCATTGAATATGTTTCCTTCAATTTTTTTCTTCAAATTTAGTGATGAGATTCTGCAAACAAATGTTTAATTCATATTTATTTACCAAGTCATTAAACTAGTATGTATTGTGTTATTGTCATTTAGGAGATAATGTTCTGGATGCTAGAAATACAGCAGTGGAAAAGGCAATAAATCCTTGGTCTCAAGGAACTTGCAATCAACAAATAGGAAAGTGGATGAATAGGAATTTCAGAGAGAAATAAATGGTAAGGCAATTCAAGAGTGATATTGTTGACAGTGATTCAAGAAGGTGGTGATAAGGAAGAGGCTTAAACTACATTTGATTTGGTGGTTCCAGAATGCCTCTCTGAAAAGAGACATCATTGAGTTAAGATCTGAATTATAAAAAATATCACAGTGTTGCTGAAATCTAGACCCAGAGCTTTCCAGGCAGGGGAAATGGCAAGTAAAAAGTGTCTTTTCTGGGAATGAACATAAATGTGTTCCAAGAATAGAAAGAAAGTTACAGGTGAAGCGTAATGAGCTAGTAAGAGAATGGGATGCATTCAGGTGAGAGCATTGGTAAAGGAATAGATCATATAAGTTTTGTAAACCAGAATGAAGAATCTAGATTGTATTTAAAAGTAATGGAAGCGTTTGAGGATTTTTAATGGAATAGTCAGATAATACATTTCACGTTTTACAAAAAGCACTCTGGCTGCTATGGGGAGAGTGTAATGTAAAAGGGCAAAAAAAGAGGTGAAACAATGGATTAGGAGGTATGGCAATAGCCCAAACAAGAGATTGATTGTATGAGTTAGCCTTTTTATGATTCTTTACCTTACCAGAAGGTGTAACTTTTTTCCCTATTATTTCTATGTATTTTAAGAATATTTCTCCCATATCTTTCTTAGCTTAATGAAATGAGCTAAAAAAAACAAGAAGAACTTCTTTTATCTAGGATTCCAGAAGAAAATGGCTATGGAATGCTGAGATTGCTTTATTTTCATGCATGGTTTCTACATTAAGTATGAACCCACCAACTCTTTTAGAACATTTTAATACATCAGTGAGAATCAAAATTTTAAATTTTCTAAATATTCAATTTATTAAGCATCCATAGAAGGCAATGAAGAACATATTATTAAAACTATCATTATTAACAACCTCAATTTATAGAGCATTTGCTATGTGGCAGGAATTTTGATAGAACTTTAATTAAACTAACTCATTTAATTACTACCTTAGCTATGTAAAATATATATAACTATGTAAAGCATATATAACTATGTAAAGTATACATAATTAACACCATCTTAAAATTGAGAAAACTAAGACAGAAATAAATTATGAGTCTTGCTAAGAACACAGCAAATAAGAATTGAGGGTGGGAAATAGCAAATGTGTTTATAGATGTTATGAGAATGGTGTTTGACAGTCTATTATATTGTTTACAGAGGTTATTTCTTGTTTTTTTCTGAATGCATACACATAATTTGTCTTTTTCTTTTTCTTTCTTTCTTTCTTTCTTTCTTTCTTTCTTTCTTTCTTTCTCTTCTTTCTTTCTGTTTCTTTCTTTGGCTTTGGTATAATAGAATACTAATTATATAAAAATGACATAAAAGAGTTAGTTTTAACAAAACGTGAATCTGCACCACAGTCCCATGTGAAAAGACGGTTTGGATTATTAAGTTAAAATACATCCAAAAATATGCCCCGGGAAGTAAAATTCTATGGAATGACAAATTAGAACTCCCTTTGGAAACTGAAACAAAAATATTACCATATTTTAAATTGGGAAACATCAGGTACAGGAAAGAATACCATCACAAACAACTGGGAGTGTATATGATTGATGAAGAAATGGCCTACATTATATTACGAGTATTATTTGTATCTTGGGAATAGAAAGTGTGTAGAATTTATCCATACTTACTTGTTTGGATATTGTTTACCATAGTTATCAAGTGTATAACTAGGATTACAGTGGTTAATTTAAAGAGCAGAGACCCCAGAGTTTTGTATAAAACAAAAGATTCAGAGAATCTTTATACAAATAATGGAGTGTAAAATGAAACACACACACACACACACACACACAACTAGGAATTGCTCACTAGAAGATACTATGCATTTTAAAAACTATTTGTGGGGCGCCTGGGTGGCTCAGTCGGTTAAGCGTCCGACTTCAGCTCAGGTCACGATCTCGCCGTCCAGAGTTCGAGCCCGGCGTCGGGCTCTGGGCTGATGGCTCAGAGCCTGGAGCCTGCTTCTGATTCTGTGTCTCCCTCTCTCTCTGCCCCTCCCCCGTTCATGCTCTGTCTCTCTCTGTCTCAAAAATAAATAAACGTTAAAAAAAATTAAAAAATAAATAAATTAATTAAATAAAAACTATTTGTTAGAAAATAGCATAAATACCAACAATTCCTTGATATAATATAAATGATAGTTAAGTAGCGTATATTGAATATTTAGTATGTCAGGCATTATGCTAAGCACTCAACATTTCTACTTCCTTTAATCTTCATAAAAACATAGTGCCATTTTAGAGGAAATAACCTCATTGTATTGTTGAAGTAAATGTAGTTTACCATGGGTTATTGGCTGTTTCCTGAGGAGCCACAGCTATTATGAAACAAATCCTGAATCTGAAACTCAGCTATTATCCTCAGGGACTTCCAAGCCAGTTTAAAGGTAAATGAAGAAGGGGAGTATACTTGTCTGTACTGAGGGCTTTAAAAACCTGTGGGATGTAAGGGCATCCACCAGCACAAATAAAATTTCTTCCTTATCCTCTGCTTCTCATACCTTAATTTCTGCCTATAGGTTTTAGATACTTGGCTTTAAGCCATTGTGACTTGTGTGTCTAATTATAATTAAAGTATAACCATAGAGCTATTAGATGAAGTTATTTTTTATTGTTTACCCCTTTTTGTAGAAAATAATAAATAAAACTGATGGCTAAAGTCACAGTCCTGAAGGAGGGAATAGGATAGGTTTGATTACAGTAAGGGTTAGCCTAGAGTATTAGGAGCTCATTTTTTGGTGGGAAGAACACAGAGCAGTCATGGTACACCTTATCAGATACCTTGAGCTACCTATTGGGATAAGAAGAACACTGAAAACTGAAGGGAGAAAACAAACACAGATCTTCTTAACTTCAGTATTTTGCCTACTATATAGGGTGTCAAATACCCTCGTTTGTGTAAGTTATGGACCTGCTGTTATAATTATGAGATTCCATGTTTAATCTTTCTGAAACATATTACTTGAACAACAAATTATCCTTCTACCTATTCACTCATGAGTAAACGAAGGGTAAATAACTTGTCTATGGTCAAATAACTTTTGAAGAGTGATGCTTCATACTGAACCAAGAAAATCTGTCTCTGCCCATTATCCTCTCTAGCATGTTTGTGGTACATATTAGGTGTTTATTCGTGCTGCTTTCTCCTCCTTCTCCTCCACCACCTTCTTCTTCTTCTTCTTCTTCTTCTTCTTCTTCTTCTTCTTCTTCTTCTTTTGTCAAAGTAATTTTTTTTCCTTCCAAACTCCTCTCAATGTTCTTCAGATATTCTTTTCTTATACTTTCCATAATTATGTTTGTTTCACTCAGGTGGCATACTAAAATATTCACAGCTTAAAAAATGCACTGTGTGAAATTGTCCATGGCTTTTAAACCCAAGATTTGATTTTCTTCTTTCTTTCTACTGCCTTCATTTCTGTAGCACTTCATGAATCCTTAGAAACCAGTTGTATCTCAGTCTGCCCTTTCTTCTGGTAGACAAGCTATGCTTTCAGCCATAACATTTGAGACTGAACTTTTGGTAAAGGTGACTATTCTCTGGTTCTTCTGTTGTTATCAGTTTTATACATGCTTTTTAATTGAAATACATAAAAAAAACATGATTTCATCTACTCATCATGTATCTATGTGGGCTCAGCTTGCTTTTAGATCAGGATTCACATCATGGCAGATACATTTAAAAACTTTTTGTGCACTTTGACAAATCAGCTAGAATGGTTTTCCTGATGTGCCCCCTGTAGGTGTGAGTCTGACATAAGATATTCCCAGTGAGATTTGTTATTGGCTACTTCTTCCTTTGTTTATCTTCTGCTCCTTCTCCTTGCTACTCTTAGTTTTGTCAATACTCTTCCTGTTTACTAAATAGAGATAAAGCCTGATGACATTCTATTATTTTTCTATGGTGTCTCATGAGATATTTTGCAAATTCATGGCTTTACCAATCACATCTAAGAGTATGACTCCTGTGTCTTATAGATTTAGAATTATTTTTTTCTACTGAGGACTATATCTAAATTTCTAGCTCTTCTTTAGACACCTGGACATAGACATGTTCTAAAAAAGACCAACATGAAACTTTTAAAGACTCTAAGAACTATAAATAATATACTTTCCCAGCATGTAACTTATAAATAATACTAAACTGTACCATACATGTAAGGGAATAAGAAAAATTGTGATTGTCTCCATATGGTGACTATTTTGCTGCTTCAATAAGCTATCAAAAATTCTTCCAATTTTTAAAGTTTTCTTCTTATATTTTGGTGGCCCTCTCTCACTAAACCCTAATTATTTGTACAGGAATTTGTTTTCCTGTACACCCTATTTTGGGTTTTGTATTTTCATGACCCTACCTATCTAGAAGAAAAATCTTGGTTTTGTTTATCTTTATCTTCTCATTTTTTAAAAATGACAAACATCCTATGTTTGTTTCATCTTTCCTTTTATTTCCTTTCTGTAATACTATTGAATATTCAAAATAGTGCTAACAGATGTTAAAGATAAACCCCAAATTCTTAGTACTTGAAACAATAAAAAATATATCATTCCCTAACTGAAACTCTAAAATGGATTCTGCTAATTGGTGACAGGAAGCAGAACATGTAGTTATTAATACACTCATTCTCAGCCATGCTACCATCTTTGATATTAGGTTTCCAGTATCACCCTGGATATGGATATAGAGCAGGAAGATGGAACAAGTCAAAGATGAAAAATCTATTTCTTAAGAAGAAATTTTATGTACAAACCATTCTACAAATGACTAAAAGAAAATAAGCATTTAATTCCAACTTTATAAATATCTAACAATGAAAAATAAATTTCCAGAATTCTTTGTTTTTAATTCAACATCTATGTTCCCTTTTGGGGGGGGAAAATATTGCACTGCAAGGCTGATTTGTTTTTGAGTGAGAAAAAAAATAAAATAGCCTTAATATGATGTGGGAGTCAGACTTTAGCTGATGCAAGATCAAACATTGCCTTGGAGATGAACCATTTTATAAAGCCACAGTGGATTTCCCTCTTCATCAAATCTGAAGGGAAGGTAAACCTTTTCCAGAAATTCACTGATGAATTTAATAAACTGTTCAGAATTTTGTCTCATATAATTGCACAGTTATATATGTGTCCCAAGAATTTTCTTATCTCTTTCATTTTCTGAATCTTAATTTTAAAGGAGTTTCATCAGTTTGGTCCAACTTTGTGACCAGGAGAGAAGTAAAATAGGTTTGGTGAGCTGTAGCCGAGTTTCTTCACTACTGCCTTATTTCTGGTGCTTGTTAACTTTTGCCTTTTAAGTAATGTCCTTTTTGCCTATCCTACCTTTCACTGTGCCTCTATTCACCATTACTTACAGGGAGATCCTATAATTTAACTAGGAATTAAAGGTCTTTATAAGTTTGCCTGGTACACATAATTCACATTTTATGGGTTTAATTCCTACTTTTATTTGTTTTGTATTCAAGTCTGTCACTAAACTACACTCAATTATTTCTTGTTCATACACAAACTTTACCATTTTCTTTCATTTTCTTATATAATGCTAATATTACATGGAAGACGTGGTACAAATGACATTTCTCTTATGAAATCATTCTTGTTTCCAAATAGAATTTGCCTTACCCTTTTTTATTCTCTGATAGCAATTTATTTGCAGGTCAGTTATAGAAATATAGTACACACTGCAATTCCTTTCTCTTCCACTGAAGTGTAAACTTCATGATGGCAAAGGGAATGCCTTTTTGAAAACTGTGTTATTATTAGAGTTTTAAGAGTCCAAATAAGTATTTATTATAGCAAGCTAAATAGGAAGACACATTGTAAATGATAAAGTGCTACAAAAATATTTAAACATCTTAACATAACCTTGTAATTAAAATATTTACTTTTTAAAAGGTTGTATAACTTCATTAAGCCTCAATTCCCTCATTGTGAATATAACAAGGACCATTATCTCTAAGAGGTGCAGTAGAAAACAAAACAAAAACAAAAACACTAAACACCTAAAAAAACCTGTAAGTGCTTTTGATAGAGCCTTGGGAAAAGCTCTCAAAAGATGTCAGTTGTCTCCCTCCCGCTGCCACAGGGCCCCTCCTGAAGTGGATCACCTAAGGAGAAGCGATCTAAGCCTGCCCCTCCTGCCCCCGAGCACCTTGCCTACCCACCCCAGCTAATACGCCAGATCCCCAGCATCACAAGCCTGGCAGGATGCAAGTAGCCCACACGAGCCATACCACCCCACAGTGAATCCCACCCCTAGGAGAGGGGAAGAGAAGGCACACACCAGTCTGACTGTGGCCCCAGCGGTGGGCTGGGGGCAGACATCAGGTCTGACTGCGGCCCCGCCCACCAACTCCAGTTATACACCACAGCACAGGGGAAGTGCCCTGCAGGTCCTCGCCACGCCAGGGACTATCCAAAATGACCAAGCGGAAGAACTCCCCTCAGAAGAATCTCCAGAAAATAACAACAGCTAATGAGCTGATCAAAAAGGATTTAAATAATATAACAGAAAGTGAATTTAGAATAATAGTCATAAAATTAATCGCTGGGCTTGAAAACAGTATACAGGACAGCAGAGAATCTCTTGCTACAGAGATCAAGGGACTAAGGAACAGTCACGAGGAGCTGAAAAACGCTTTAAACGAAATGCATAACAAAATGGAAACCACCACAGCTCGGCTTGAAGAGGCAGAGGAGAGAATAGGTGAACTAGAAGATAAAGTTATGGAAAAAGAGGAAGCTGAGAAAAAGAGAGATAAAAAAATCCAGGAGTACGAGGGGAAAATTAGAGAATTAAGTGATACACTAAAAAGAAATAATATACGCATAATTGGTATCCCAGAGGAGGAAGAGAGAGGGAAAGGTGCTGAAGGGGTACTTGAAGAAATCATAGCTGAGAACTTCCCTGAACTGGGGAAGGAAAAAGGCATTGAAATCCAAGAGGCACAGAGAACTCCCTCCAGACGTAACTTGAATCGATCTTCTGCACGACATATCATAGTGAAACTGGCAAAATACAAGGATAAAGAGAAAATTCTGAAAGCAGCAAGGGGTAAACGTGCCCTCACATATAAAGGGAGACCTATAAGATTCGTGACTGATCTCTCTTTTGAAACTTGGCAGGCCAGAAAGAATTGGCACGAGATTTTCAGGGTGCTAGACAGAAAAAATATGCAGCCAAGAATCCTTTATCCAGCAAGTCTGTCATTTAGAATAGAAGGAGAGATAAAGGTCTTCCCAAACAAACAAAAACTGAAGGAATTTGTCACCCCTAAACCAGCCCTACAAGAGATCCTAAGGGGGACCCTGTGAGACAAAGTCCCAGAGACATCACTATAAGCATAAAACATACAGACATCACAATGACTCTAAACCCGTATCTTTCTATAATAACACTGAATGTAAATGGATTAAATGCGCCAACCAAAAGACATAGGGTATCAGAATGGATAAAAAAACAAGACCCATCTATTTGCTGTCTACAAGAGACTCATTTTAGACCTGAGGACACCTTTAGATTGAGAGTGAGGGGATGGAGAACTATTTATCATGCGACTGGAAGCCAAAAGAAAGCTGGAGTAGCCATACTTATATCAGACAAACTAGACTTTAAATTAAAGGCTGTAACAAGAGATGAAGAAGGACATTATATAATAGTTACAGGGTCTATCCATCAGGAAGAGCTAACAATTATAAATGTCTATGCACCGAATACCGGAGCCCTCAAATATATAAAACAATTACTCATAAACATAAGCAACCTTATTGATAAGAATGTGGTAATTGCAGGGGACTTTAATTCACCACTTACAGAAATGGATAGATCATCTAGACACACGGTCAATAAAGAAACAAGGGCCCTGAATGAGACATTGGATCAGATGGACTTGACAGATATATTTAGAACTCTGCATCCCAAAGCAACAGAATATACTTTCTTCTCGAGTGCACATGGAACATTCTCCAAGATAGATCATATACTGGGTCACAAAACAGCCCTTCATAAGTTTACAAGAATTGAAATTATACCATGCTTACTTTCAGACCACAATGCTATGAAGCTTGAAATCAACCACAGAAAAAAGTCTGGAAAACCTCCAAAAGCATGGAGGTTAAAGAACACCCTACTAACGAATGAGTGGGTCAACCAGGCAATCAGAGAAGAAATTAAAAAATATATGGAAACAAACGAAAATGAAAATACAACAATCCAAACGCTTTGGGACGCAGCAAAGGCAGTCCTGAGAGGAAAATACATTGCCATCCAGGCCTATCTCAAGAAACAAGAAAAATCCCAAATACAAAATCTAACAGCACACCTAAAGGAACTAGAAGCAGAACAGCAAAGGCAGCCTAAGCCCAGCAGAAGAAGAGAAATAATAAAGATCAGAGCAGAAATAAACAATATAGAAACTAAAAAAACTGTAGAGCAGATCAACGAAACCAAGAGTTGGTTTTTTGAAAAAATAAACAAAATTGACAAACCTCTAGCCAGGCTTCTCAAAAAGAAAAGGGAGATGACCCAAATAGATAAAATCATGAATGAAAATGGAATTATTATAACCAATCCCTCAGAGATACAAACAATTATCAGGGAATACTATGAATACTATATGCCAACAAATTGGACAACCTGGAAGAAATGGACAAATTCCTGAACACCCACACTCTTCCAAAACTCAATCAGGAGGAAATAGAAAGCTTGAACAGACCCATAACCAGCGAAGAAATTGAATCGGTTATCAAAAATCTCCCAACAAATAAGAGTCCAGGACCAGATGGCTTCCCAGGGGAGTTCTACCAGACGTTTAAAGCAGAGATAATACCTATCCTTCTCAAGCTATTCCAAGAAATAGAAAGGGAAGGAAAACTTCCAGACTCATTCTATGAAGCCAGTATTACTTTGATTCCTAAACCAGACAGAGACCCAGTAAAGAAAGAGAACTACAGGCCAATATCCCTGATGAATATGGATGCAAAAATTCTCAGTAAGATACTAGCAAATCGAATTCAACGGCATATAAAAAGAGTTATTCACCATGATCAAGTGGAATTCATTCCTGGGATGCAGGGCTGGTTCAACATTCGCAAATCAATCAACGTGATACATCACATTAACAAAAAAAGAGAGAAGAACCATATGATCCTGTCAATCGATGCAGAAAAGGCCTTCGACAAAATCCAGCACCCTTTCTTAATAAAAACCCTTGAGAAAGTCGGGATAGAAGGAACATACTTAAAGATCATAAAAGCCATCTATGAAAAGCCCACAGCTAACATCATCCTCAACGGGGAAAAACTGAGAGCTTTTTCCCTGAGATCAGGAACACGACAAGGATGCCCACTCTCACCGCTGCTGTTTAACATAGTGCTGGAAGTTTTAGCATCAGCAATCAGACAACAAAAGGAAATCAAAGGCATCAAAATTGGCAAAGATGAAGTCAAGCTTTCGCTTTTTGCAGATGACATGATATTATACATGGAAAATCCGATAGACTCCACCAAAAGTCTGCTAGAACTGATACAGGAATTCAGCAAAGTTGCAGGATACAAAATCAATGTACAGAAATCAGTTGCATTCTTATACACTAACAATGAAGCAACAGAAAGACAAATAAAGAAGCTGATCCCATTCACAATTGCACCAAGAAGCATGAAATACCTAGGAATAAATCTAACCAAAGATGTAAAGGATCTGTATGCTGAAAACTATAGAAAGCTTATGAAGGAAATTGAAGAAGATTTAAAGAAATGGAAAGACATTCCCTGCTCATGGATTGGAAAAATAAATATTGTCAAAATGTCAATACTACCCAAAGCTATCTACACATTCAATGCAATCCCAATCAAAATTGCACCAGCATTCTTCTCGAAACTAGAACAAGCAATCCTAAAATTCATATGGAACCACAAAAGGCCCCGAATAGCGAAAGGAATTTTGAAGAAGAAGACCAAAGCAGGAGGCATCACAATCCCAGACTTTAGCCTCTACTACAAAGCTGTCATCCTCAAGACAGCATGGTATTGGCACAAAAACAGACACATAGACCAATGGAATAGAATAGAAACCCCAGAACTAGACCCACAAACGTATGGCCAACTCATCTTTGACAAAGCAGGAAAGAACATCCAATGGAAAAAAGACAGCCTCTTTAACAAATGGTGCTGGGAGAACTGGACAGCAACATGCAGAAGGTTGAAACTAGACCACTTTCTCACACCATTCACAAAAATAAACTCAAAATGGATAAAGGACCTAAATGTGAGACAGGAAACCATCAAAACCTTAGAGGAGAAAGCAGGAAAAGACCTCTCTGACCTCAGCCGTAGCAATCTCTTACTCGACACATCCCCAAAGGCAAGGGAATTAAAAGCAAAAGTGAATTACTGGGACCTTATGAAGATAAAAAGCTTCTGCACAGCAAAGGAAACAACCAACAAAACTAAAAGGCAACCAACGGAATGGGAAAAGATATTCGCAAATGACATATCGGACAAAGGGCTAGTATCCAAAATCTATAAAGAGCTCACCAAACTCCACACCCAAAAAACAAATAACCCAGTGAAGAAATGGGCAGAAAACATGAATAGACACTTCTCTAAAGAAGACATCCGGATGGCCAACAGGCACATGAAAAGATGTTCAGCGTCGCTCCTTATCAGGGAAATACAAATCAAAACCACACTCAGGTATCACCTCACGCCAGTCAGAGTGGCCAAAATGAACAAATCAGGAGACTATAGATGCTGGAGAGGATGTGGAGAAACGGGAACCCTCTTGCACTGTTGGTGGGAATGCAAATTGGTGCAGCCGCTCTGGAAAGCAGTGTGGAGGTTCCTCAGAAAATTAAAAATAGACCTACCCTATGACCCAGCAATGGCACTGCTAGGAATTTACCCAAGGGATAGAGGAGCACTGATGCATAGGGCCACTTGTACCCCAATGTTCATAGCAGCACTCTCAACAATAGCCAAATTATGGAAAGAGCCTAAATGTCCATCAACTGATGAATGGATAAAGAAATTGTGGTTTATATACACAATGGAATATTACGTGGCAATGAGAAAAAATGAAATATGGCCTTTTGTAGCAACGTGGATGGAACTGGAGAGTGTGATGCTAAGTGAAATAAGCCATACAGAGAAAGACAGATACCATATGGTTTCACTCTTATGTGGATCCTGAGAAACTGAACAGGAACCCATGGGGGAGGGGAAGGAAAAAAAAAAAGAGGTTAGAATGGGAGAGAGCGAAAGCATAAGAGACTGTTAAAAAGTGAGAACAAACTGAGGGTTGATGGGGGGTGGGAGGGAGGAGAGGGTGGGTGATGGGTATTGAGGAGGGCACCTTTTGGGATGAGCACTGGGTGTTGTATGGAAACCAATTTGTCAATAAATTTCAGAAAAATAAAATAAAATAAAATTTAAAAAAAGATGTCAGTTGTACTAATCATTTAATATTTTACTGTCGATATATTGTGGTTATATATACCTAAATAAGTGTAACTCTTGGGAGTAGAGATACATTTCCTAGAGCTGGAACAGGATCTAATCATTTCCTTGATAAGACAGACAATCTTTCCATTTTAAGCCCTTTCAGAATACATTTGAAGGGTATTTAGGAGCTTCAAAAAAACATCAAATAAAAGACTACCCACTTACAGAATGTGTGTCCTTTTGAGCATTTAGCATTTATGCTCTATGGACTGTATTTACTGTCAGCTTGTTTCAAGATGCAATTCATGTTATTAAATATCTCCTCCACCCTCATCATTATCATTGTAATTATCATCACTCTAGTGCTTAATAGTAGAGAATTAAAGCAATTAGACCAAAGCAGTGTGTTACATACAAAGCAATAAATAGGGGCACTGTGAGTCCTGATGTTCTTTCTTGTTGACTCTTGGAGTTCTGAAACACAACTAAAAGTTTACAAAGCTTCACACGTAAAAACAATTAATATCAAAAATCAAGGTAACTGCAATATCACAAAATCAAGATGTCAATTTTCTATAAACATTGTTTATTTTTGTTACTTCATTCTGTATTCCACCATAATAGGTAATTGAAATACACATAAATACATACATACACACATACATACATATATGAATGTGAGTCTGAGTACATCCCTCAACCTTAAAAGAAAACACCCTTCTTTATCCAAATTTGAAATTCAGGATGTGAATACACATATACATACATACATACATATACATACATATATCCTTACATATATATAAAATCTGCCTGTAGATGTTCAATTGTTTGAAATCTCTCTATGGAAAAATTCCATAAAGGTACAGAGAGTTAGGTAAGTTAAAAATTAAAGTAGAGGGAAAAAAAAGCCATGGACGACTTTCCCATTCCTTAGTTACGACTATGTGCTATCTCTCTGAACTACCGTCTCGTCATATTTCCTTCATTTAAGGCTTTGGAGAAAAAAAAAAGAGGAAAAAAAACAGAAAAGTTCAAAAGAAACGGTAACAGATGAGATGATAAGCAAAAAAATGGAAAATAGTTTTAAGATTATGGATGACTATTTAAAACAGAATATCAGATAGTTAACCAAAAGAATATTTCAGGAATAATGTTTCATAATTATCACTGTCCACACATTGACCTGCAGTAACCTGCAGTTTTGTAGGACTCCTAGCTTAAAATGTTTCCACCCTGGGGTTCATGCTTTGCTGGAAACATCTTAAAATTCTGAAATTTTTAACCAGAGACTTTACATTTTCTTTTTGCAGTTTATATTTTCTTTTTGCAAATTTCCTGCAAATTTTGTAGACAGTCTTGTCCCCCATTATAGAGACATTTATTTGTGTGGTTGGCCAATTCACAAAAAATTCCTCAAAATCTCTGAACAGCCTTCATGTTCAAGGAGGGGGTCCCCAAAGCCCTTGTATGCTATGAAATTTGAACTTTTTGTCTACAGTAATTAATGATAATAATTAACTTGTATGCATTATCTAATTAGAAAAAAAAGGAAATATTTTTTTGTTTTGTTTTCCAGTAATGGAACAGAGAGCACAGAATAATGAATTAGCAAAAAATGTTTATAAGAAAAATCCTGTGATCATTGCATTAGTAATTTAAAAAAAAAGTAGCTGAGAAGATGGTGAAATATTTTCCATGGTATATGAATTCAGGGAAGTGAGCATATCTAGTTCTCATCATAACCTTTTATCTCTAGCAGCTCAGGTAGTTCTAAAAAATTCTGGGAACAGTATAGTCACACCAGTAGTAATTTCTTCAACAACCTAGTAAGTTTTGTGTCATTTTGTTTTTTTAATTTTAATGGAAATCCAAGTTCACAACCTTGATCACTGAGATCACCACAGGCAGAGACTAAAGTGGGATACCTGGTCTTAAATTTTGACACTTTATTATTATTTTTTCCTTCAGAGCATTTTGAATGTCTGAATGTTACCCAGTTTGATTTCAGAAAGCTTATGGATACCAAAGAGCACTTTTGCACAATAGATGCTATGTGTTAAAAACCAAGTTTGCTTTATTTTTTAATCCTCAAAAGAACATTGAAAACCTACTGACTATATGTTGGATGTGACAGAGGAAAAAATAGTTATTTATAAGATTTGCTTTCTTCTTTAAAAGACAAATCTGAAAGCATATTTTCAAATTTCTCAGCAGATTGATGACTGTGAGGCTATAAATTAGGGAAGTCAAGACAGATTGAAATTATCTACAAAAACATTAGGACATTGATGTACCAAGAGTGAAAGGAATTGCATCCAGATGGGCTGGAAAAAAGAGGAAAATATCTCTGGTGGTTTGAAATATTTAGCCCCTGGTCTATCAGTCTTGGACAAGCATATTTTAATTTGGACAAATGCATATGTGTGGAAGTTTCATTGACGTATTCTTTTTATAATTTCTTTTCAAGACAAATAGTGCTATCCTGTAGTATACCATACACTTAGTGAGTTGGTCCCTGGTGCTATTTTGCATTTCTCAGTGTGTGGTCTTAAATCATTCCCTTTGGTGTTCTACTTTTGTGAAGAATAGCTTTATTTTTTTTCTCCTTTTATTGAGCATTTCTTGACTCATTTCAATGAACAGCACTTACAAAAACAGAATTGAGTGGCCTTTCTCACGGACTCTCACCTGGTACAGAGATGTTGCTATAACGTCCCTTTTGACAACCCAGTACTATGGAGTTCAGAACCTTTGACACTTTTTATAGAATTTCTGGTATCTATCAGTTGTAAGGAAAACTGAATTCAAGCCTATAGTGACAAGTCTGAAGCTAAGAAGTCACTACCTCAAAGTCAGGAAAATAAGCTTTCCCCAAGAGTAAATAAAATCATAATCTATTAATCATTAGGAAAAAGTTTGGGTTTTCAAAAAATAATATTCAAATCTAAGAACTGTCGTTTCCTCTCACAAAGGATGTCATATATAAAATCGTATTTATTCTAAGTTATAAAATAAGCCAATCACTGAAATTCATATCTATGTGTAACTGTGACAGAAGGAAAAGAAAAAAATAACACAGAGTGACACACAACTCATAAACTGTTTCTAGCTGGAAGAATTTTCATACTGCTTTTTAATAGGAAATTCCACATTATAAAGAAATTATTTTGAGAACTAATAAGAATGAAGAAGATAAAGTAAAATGGCTGTTCTGTCAATTTATGATTAACCTATAATTATTTTAGTGGAATACCAAAAACAAAAATAAATAGAAATATTTATAATCATCTTGTGACTTTAAGACCAATGAAATTTATTTTGCTTGAGTGTGAGGAACTGTCAGATGTCTATGGCTGAAAATGAAGATGAGAGCTCTGTTGACCTCAAAGGTAAAGGAGGAAGGTACTGTCCTGTCTTTGCTGCTGGACGTTATCTTTCTAATCCTTACAGAAGAGATTAAGGAGGTGGGAGTGGGGGTACTTTGACTTTACTAAAGCATTAAAGATGCCAGTAGTTGGTTACTCCCTAGCAAGATGTTTAGAATAAGGGGTGAGGGAATGTTAAATTCACCACTCTTTAGCTACCTCAAAAAACTGACTCTGCTCACCTGTCTCTCATATACAGTGCTGAGCATAAATAGATCTTCGAATGGGAAGGACAATTTAACAGTGCAGTTCAACACTGGGTTGCTTTATATCTAGAAGATTCATGCAATTAAGTTAGATTTAAAAATTGGAATGCTCCAGAATCAGTTTAAAGATTAGGGATATAGCAATGCAGTGGGATCTGGCTGAAGTGGGTATTTATGTAGAATTAAATGGCTCTCCAAATGTAATTTCCTTAACAGCACTGGTATCCTAAGTGAGTATATCACAGTTAGTGTTTGGAAAAATTTTTGGTGGCAATTTTATCTTCATTGTTAACTTATACTTGTAGATTCACTTTTTTTGAAGTTATTTAATGACACTGTTTTCTGTACATATAAGCTGTGCCGTATCTGGATGTGCTTGATCTATTCTTTGTTCTTCCTTCACTCTGCTCTATGTAACAGGAGTGTTATCTCTGTATTTCCCAGGCAACTTAATCATTGTTTTTGTTGGTTTGACACACACCTCATACCTTCCTCTTTGCATTGAGCAGTGTCCAGCATCTTCAACACTTTCAGGATTTGTTCACATGATTGTAGATATGTGTTTGTTAACATTGAACTATGGCTGGAGTTAAACCTCGTCTTCATCTTATCCCTCCTAATTGGGATTGGTAGTGGCTTTCTGTTGTTTAATTTTCAGCTTCTCTATCATCTATGTAAAGTAATTAAAAGTCTTCTTGTCAAAAATACTTGAAGTGGCTTCTACCTTTTTTTGGTAGTCTTGAGTGATTTAAAATGTAGCTACAGTCTTATGATTTACTTAACGAGGCTCATGTTAATATATGTAATTAATATCTCATCTGAGTCTTTCATGCTCTAAAGATCTAGATGGGCAGGGCCTGGATGGCTCAGTCAGTTAAGCATCTGATTCTTGATTTGGGGCTCAGGTCACGATCTCATGCTGGTGAGTTCCAATCCTGCATCAGGCTCTGTGCTAACAGCAAACAGGCTGCTTTGGATTCTCTCTCTACCTCTGTCTCTGCCCTGCTCCTGCTCATGCTCTCTCTCTGTGTCTCAAAATAAGCAAATAAACTTTAAAAAAAGTTATGAAGCTCTAGATGACATTGGCTCAAAGTTTTACTGCACTGTTAGGGGAATATTCTTTCTACAATGTCTTTAAGTTTCTGAGGTTCTCTTTGTGCAGTGACCTCTAGCACAGAGCTTCACCTCCTGCTGAAATATATGAGCTTATCAATTGTCTGTCCATTGAACAGGCACTGTCAGGACTTGTACTAACTACTCAGAAGCAGAATCAGCCCTTTCTGTGAACTGTATACACACTAAAAATAGCCAGTTCAAAATATTAGGACAATGATATCAACAAGCCATCCAATCTCCCTCTTATTATGCTTCTCTTGGAAAATATCTCTTTCTCCTTTTACTTATATCTCCCATTCTTTATACCCTCTAGTTTCAGCACACTTTGCCTCCAAATTGCTTCAGTAAATGTCTAACTCTTTTCTATTTTCTAAAGCAATATAACTTCCAAAGTCAACTACAAAACTACTTTTGCATCTACAACTCAATGTTGGTGTTCAATGAGCAATATATATATATATATATATATATATACACACACATATATATATGTGTGTGTGTATATATATATACATATATATACACACACACATATATATATACACATATATTTCATAGGATCTATACACTTCAGTAAGCAGAAAACATATATTTTATTTCATTGGATGTACATACCAAAGTAAGCATAAAACATTGTAAAAATGTTCCATTTCACATGAACCAAATTTTTACAGTGATTTTCTTTTTCCACAAACCACTCCAGTTCTCTCTAGTTCAAGTCATAAATGTTTAATAGTTGTTTTAATTATGGTTTTTGTTTTTGCTTCTTTAAATTCTATGTATCTCAAGAGAAAAAGTTGTCTATTTCGCCTAATTTCATCCAAATGAGATGGGTGCTAGGGATTTAGTGTAAAGCAAAATATATATTTTTTTCTCTATAGGAGTTTTCAATGTTATTATTTATTGCTGCATAACAAATTATCCCAAACCATAGTGATTTTAACAATAAGATTTATTATTTTATAGCTTTTGTAGATCAGGAATCCAGGTCTGGCTTAGCTGGATATCCTGTTTAAAGGTCTTTTACAAGATTGTAGTCATGTCAAGGCTCAATTGGACAAGGTTCTGCTTCAAGTTTATTCATGTTCTGGTTCACAGGATTCAGTTCCTATGGACTTTTAGATTGAGGCCTTCGCTCTCCACTGGTTGATAGCCAGAGACTGCTGTCATTTAATTCCTTCACATGTTGGTTTCTACAGAGGACAGTTCACAACACGGTAGCTAGCTTTTGTAGAGTGAGCACATGAAAAGAGCCAGGGAGAGAGTGCTAGCAAGACAGAAGTCATGGCTGTTTCTATCTTAATCTCTAAAGTGACACACCATCATTTTTACCGTACTTTATGCATTAGAAACAAATCAATAGGTAAGGCACACATTCAAAGAGAGAGTAAGAAGTGAATACTAGGAAGCTGGGATCATCAGGAGCTATTTTAGAAGGTGCCTACCACAGGCATTTAGAAATAAACAGGGAATTGTAAAGTTATGTGATAATAGTATGTCAAAATTCAATACCTATTTATGGAAAAAAAACAAAGGAATGGCTCAAGGGAGGCTTTCAGTTTTCATTTGATACGTTTTTGTAGTTTGCATTATCTTACACGTCAATATTTTTAAAACAGTTTTGTGAGTACAGGGAATGTTTAGATGATGATATAATGAATTATTTTTTTTCTTATATATAACTCTTATTAACATAAAAATATATTGTCTCAAAACTACTCTTTATATAATTATATAACATGGACAGTAGACCTTGGAGAAGTAAGAGTATATTTAGAGAGAATGGTTATAGGGCTGCAGTTAAATTCCCAACTGGATATCAGCAGAGCCTGAACTTTGGAATTTTTACAGGAAAGGAGAAAGGTGGATAGATTCAAGAGCAAGTTAGAAAACAAAGACCTGATGAGAAAAGGGAAAAAATAAATTAAGACTTCTAAGTTTCTGGCTTATATCCTCTAGTGGTTGCTGTACCTTCCATTTACATCTGAAACAAATGAGTAGGTTTGGGACTGGAGAGTGGAAATGATGAAGTCTATTTTTGAAAGTTTAAGTTTGAAATATCTGTAGGACATACAAATGGAGATAGAATAAGATTAAATATAGATCTGGGACTCAGGAAATGTGATATGGGGAGATAATGGAAGTTAGTGTCATATGTATGCACAGAAACACTAGTTTATAAACACTGTCTCCAAAGACAATTAAGTTTTCTTATTCTATAGAAATAATCCAATCTTTCTTACAAGACTGTATTTTCTGGCAGCAGCATTAAAAAATGCAAATATATTTTAGCCTGTTTTTTTAAACTGATGTAATAATTTAAAGCAGTTCCTTTAGGTAAAAGCATGGAAAGCCTTTCCTTAGAAAATGATTGGCTTCTCCAATTTCCATCCTATGAGGAGTGGTTCTCTCCAATACAATTTGTAATTACTAGCTTTAAAATATTGCTGAATTCTCAATAATTTTTACCATTATATATTTTAGTAGTCATGCAGACATATTAAATTTTAAAAAAAGACTTTATTTAAATTGGTTGGGAACTCTGTTACAGTGCTGCCCAGCATTCTCATTTTCAAAACAAATCTGAATTAAGTCCCATTTCCTTCTGATTCAACTCTCTGAAGCAAACTAATGTGATAAAATGATCCCTGCTAAGGTGTTAATGAATGATAATGAAGTCAGTGACACCCCCATTTAGGCATCGTATTTGCATTTTTAAAGCACTCTTTTACAGAAAGAAGATCTTTAAAAAAATAAATGAAACAATAAGTAAGAATGGCGGGCAAATATGAGAGTGCGTGCAGAGCTCTCAGCATGCAGAGCTGTGTTAGCTCTCTACCTAGCCTCAGACTTCACATTTTTTCCCCAGAAGTACTCTCTTCCTCAAACTCCTATAAATTTGGACTTGGACAAAAATTGTCTCAAAATGCAAGAACAGAGGAACAGTCATTTTTCATTCTTATTTGCCTGTCAGTGTCAGTGGTGAAACAGAGTATCCTGTTCCCGTGTAACATAATGACAATAAAGCCACCCAAAGTACTCTGCAATAATCCCTACAACATTTCCAACTCACTTAGGATCTGACAATACATTTCAGGTCTAGGATCAAAGTGAAATAAATATGTGACTGCTCTGTTGTAAACTAGCCTGGCATGCTAAATAGTGTTGATCCCTTAATGCCTAGATTTTAGTTTAGTTGTGAGGGTGAGCAATTGTTATGAATATAGCCCTACATCCTTCAAGCAGCAGAGGCATCATTTATGTGCTGGGTGGAAGAAGCTGTAGTTCTACCCTTATTCATCTTATCAATTTATAACAAAGGGCTGTGTTTTCTGTCCATATTATTATGATATCGTGTATCTGTGTGTGCATAAATATACATATGTATACATGCACACAGTCAGTGAGTCCTCTGTATTTTGACTTTGATCATTCAGAGAAAGTTATGCTGGCAATGAGAATACTCAGATAACAGTGAAAATAATCAAATAAATAAAATATTGCCTTCATTTCAGAGAAACATATGTAGGTCATAAAAACATTAAGATAAAACACTGAAAAAACAAACATGCTATTCCTGGCAAATGGATCCACTTCTGTATAGTTAATGCTAGTTGTAAATAGTTGTTGAGTCAGTTTTGTATATTTAAATGATACTTTATGCAATTATTCTTCATTTTAGAATTGTTTTTTTAATGAGATTTTTAAAAAATTAACGTTTATTTATTATCGAGAGACAGAGAGAGACAGAGCATGAGCAGGGGAGGGACAGAGAGAGAGGGAGACACAGACTCTGAAACAGGCTCCAGGCTCTAAGCTGTCACCACAGAGCCTGATGCGGGGCTAGAACCCATGGACCATGAGATCATGACCTGAGCCAAAGTCAGACGCTTAACCGACTGAGCCACCCAGGTGCCCTGAGATTTTTTTTTTTTATATTTTCAACCCTTTTAGACTTTCTCCATATTTCTCTGTAAACAAATACATGTTATCTGCCACGTATTGTAATCTACAGGTGATTTAATGAACCCATTAAGTCTCATTGAACCCATTTTTGTCTTATCACTAATGATAAAAATTATATGGGGCTCAAATGCAACATTATGATGAGGCTATTTACAACTGGAGTAAGAACACCTATTCCTTCATTCTGAATTCTTGGAATCTCACAAGGATAGTTCCAATTAGGAGAAAGAACTGAAGTAATCAATAGTATAAGCAAAAAGAATGGGAATCACACATAGAGTTCATTGTGCATGTGTCAATATTTCATGGATCAAATAAGCTTTTGCCAAATGATAGCAAATGATCCTTATATCTCCTGGCATCAGTTTTAACTTATGAAATTATTTCTTTTTTATTTATCACCTAAATAAATAATTATGATGATAATTATGTGTTTGGTAAAAAATAAACAAGATGATTTATTATATTCCTAGTAATCAGCTTCTTTTAACTTTGATTATTGTAAATGAGCTTGTGTGTATTTGTGTGTATACATGTACATGTGTGTTTTTATATATATGTGTGTGTTTTAAGATTGGACATATTTTCAGGACATAATTTATGTGTAATCCTAAAAATAAACCTATTTCTAGAATAACAGGAAATCATAGAAGATGTTGAGTCTTGCAAGTGATGTCAGTTTTTAAAATCTAATTTTTTCTTGAAGATATCTTCCATAGACCATTTCTCACAATGGCAGGTCAAGTTATTTGGACCAACCTTCATACTCAAAATTTCTTTTTCTTTTTCTCTTTTTCTTTTTCCTGAGAGAGAGAGAGAGAGAGAGAACACATGTGCAGGGGAGGGGTAGAGAGATTGGAAGGAAGGAGAGAATCCTAAGAAGGCTCCAAACCCAGTGCACAACCTAATGCGACATTCTTTCTACCTTACGACCCTGAGACCATGACCTCAGCTGAAATCAAGAGTCGGAGGCTCAGCTAACTGAGCCACCCAAGATCCCTCTCTACTGAAAATTTCTAAAATTATGGACAAAGTATATGTTGAAAAAAAATATTGAAATTCCTGAAGATCTAATAAGGAAACAAACAATTACTAGGTTAAAATTGAAGGAAAAACTGGAACCAAGAGAGGTATTGTGGATTGCAGAAAATATGAACATTTATGTTGATAGATCTATGGGTAAAGAATATAAAACAAAGCCCAGACTCTCCATGAAAGAAGGCATCTAATAGGAGAATGTCCCACAATAAGCTACACTAAAGATTATACCCTCGGGGCAAAGGTAAACAAGAAAAGTATTGACCTCCTTGCTGAGGTAAGGTCTAGTTTTAAAATCCTCGATCCTTCAGGTAACCTGAAGTATTCAACAGTGTTTAATGTAACTGAGGACAAAGATTGGCCCTAATGATGGACTGAAGCAAGCACAAATTCTTTTTGGAGGAATGTCCTCTTTCATCAGAGTCCTCAAGTTATCCCTACAAATAATTTTTTAAAGTGAAAGGCTTAGAACATCAAAGATAGCCAGGTTCACAAAGTAAAACCACACCAAACACATGAGCCAACAGAAATTCTAGCAACAAAAGAAACACACCCAGAAATACCTCCTATTGGAATTATCAGCTACAGAGGACAAAATAGCTCTACCCTTTCTGTCATTTATTTATTCCACAAATGCTTATTGAGCACCTAGTAGATGTTCAGAGCTCTTCTAGGCACTACAAATTCAATGGTAGATAAAGTAACAACCCTATCTTCCTTAAGGAGTTTACATTTTAGTGGGATGAGACAGACAAGAACTTACTTATTGTTTAGAAAATGTTGCAAGGTCTGAGATGGACAGCACTGAGGAGAGCTGGGTCTAGAAGCTTATATAGGACCCGACCTAGGCCAGAATGACCATTAGAACCAAAGAGGTCAAGGCAGCAACAATTAAGTGTCTTCAACTGAAAATTTTTTTTAATGTTCATTTATTTCTGAGAGAGAGAGAGCATGAGTGAAGGTTCTAGAAGCAGAGAGAGAGGGGAACAGAGGCCTGAAGCAGGCTCTGCACTGACAGCAGCGAGCCCAATGTGAGGCTCAAACTCATGAACCATGCATGAGATCATGATCTGAGCTGAATTTGGTCGCGCTCAACCAACTGAACCACCCAGGTGCCCCTGGGCTGAAGATTTAAATCAAAAATAAAAGTTGAGTATATCTACCACAGGAAGATAGAAAACAGCGGCATTGCTAACGTGCAAAAGGATGTAAAGAACATATAGGACTTAAAAATTTATTAAATTAAATGAAAAAAAATAATAAAGGGACTATATGGCAACAGAAGGCAAAGTTAGTGAGCTTAAAGGGAGTGAAGAAAAATAGTGCACACTATAGTGAGGGTTCAGTTAGGGAAGCAGAACCACTATGAGTAATAGAAAATAGGATATTTGTTTTCACAGTAAAACTAAACAAGTATGGGACACACTGGGCAACTAAGGATAAGAGTGGATAAGGTAGAGGATTAAGAAAAACAACCACAAAAAACCTCCTCTCTGAAGCACTGGCATAAGTGGATACATCAGAACTTGCCAGAGAATCTCAGAAACCCAGCTCTGGCTAATTGCCAGAATGAATCAGTGAAGGTGCATTGTGAAGTCTGTGGCAGGGTGCTGTTTCTGCATCTGGGTGGACCTGAGGTCACTGTTGGTCAACAGGGCCAGGAAGTCAAGAGAAAACAACTGTGAATGTACAGTGGGGTAAAGTGTGGTCAATGTCGAAACTGTTTATCTGAGAGTTGCTGCTTCTGTTTCTCACAACTTATAGCCACAACAACCAACCGAGATGATGGCTATTGCTTCCTTTCTGCCTCCCAAATCTTGTACAAATCCTTCTTTTGGTCAGCTACACCTAGGAAGCAAACAGAGAGGAATCCATGAGAAGCATATTTCTAATTAAGCCAACTTTACACAGTGAAAAAATACCATAATAAGCATGACAGAGAGAAAGATGGAAAATACAAAAAAAGGATAAAAAATGTAGAGGGCAGATTGAGAAAATATCATTTAAATTGAAGACTCATAAGGAGAGAAGAGAAAGATTGGGTCAGAAGTAATATTTGAAAAGATTCTGATACCTTACAAAAATGTTCAATGACACAAATCCATCATACCAGGAGTTATAAGTAATTTTAAGGAAAAAAAATAAATACATCCACAACTTGGAACATCATAAAGAAATTGTAGCTCATCAAATGCATGATGAAAAACCTTATCTTTTTAATAGCACAAAGGAAAATATTGAATTGAAAGGTGACTTTTCAATGCCATCAATAAACACCAGAAAATGGGGAAATCATATTCTGAACATGCTGAATGGGGGAAAAAAACAATAGAAAAACAACAACGAAACTCTCAGTATTGAACTGTATATGTCTTAAAAATATCTCTTGGGAATGATGATGCAGTGAAATACTTTTCAGACAAAGGAGTAGCTGATCTTACTTTTAATGGCAATTGGAGCCATATACATAGTTTGTTAATATCCTGTGTTATTAAATTCTTTCTTAAAAACACTAATTCTTGTGCATGAATTCTTTTGAAATTTATTTAAGGATATTCTTATGAAAACTGTCACTATGAAAATACAAATACAACTGCATATAATTTTAGGGGACTCCTGAGTGTTGAAGCCCTTTCATTACTGCTTCAGCTGCTGGGACTTCATTAATATTTCTTTGCAATATGACATTTGGGTTCATATATTTAAAATATAATGGAACTGTTTTACCATTTGATCTTTTTATTTGTAGAATTTTTATATGTTGATCACTTTTAGGATTTTTGTTTCATTTTGTTTTCTTCTCTTGTGTTCAGTGGAAGGCTGTGAAGGAGTTTCTTAATGTTATGCTGGAAATTTTGAAGTTTCATAACTGCTCCATTTTTTCTTTATCTTATTTATTGCACAAAAAAAGTAGAGAGCAATAGGTAAGGGAATAATACTTGCTAGTTTGGAGGGAAGAGATCAGATTCTCCCACAAGATGTATTAGTATGGACAGATGATGAGGAGTGATGAGAAGAAACTAAGCAAGACAAAACAATTTTCATTAAACCTCCTTGTTTCACTCTCAGCTATACTTGGGTACTAAAGTCTGAAAACTCTGCTTCGTATCTGTTTCGCCAATAAAACGTTGATCTCCAGAAACCAAGTGAATCTGTATACTGGTGATAAGGATAAAGGTCCTGAGAAACTAACAGAGTCTGTGTTTTTAGAATCCTGCTTCTTCCCCTGCTTTCCATGGCAACTTTTCCTTCCTGGCTCAGAGCCTTTCACGATCCATTAGTATTGCACTCTAAACAATCCCAGGTGTCATCACCTTGGGGTCTGCTAAATGGTTACTACCTCCTACACTCCCTTGGATCTTCTAAAAATGTGTTGAAATGTCTCATTTGCTGCTGTCACACTTCTGTGAGTTTTCACATTACTGTTACTACTTCGCCAGATTTTTATTGGGGCCTTGGAATAAAAGAGAGATACGTTTAGTTAATTCATCCTCTCTATATGGAAAACTTGAATGAATGTTCTTTGAGTGAATAAACAAACATACACAGGTTGTTCTGTCCTTTAGACATGACCTTTGTATAAGACAAACCAAGATACAGACTTTTAAATATAGAGAGTAAAATGATAGTTACCAGAAGGGAGGGGAGTACGAGGATGGGTTAAATAGGTGATGGGGAATAAGAGTGCACTTGCTGTGATGAGCACTGAGTAATGTATAGAATTGTTGAATCACTATATTGTACACCTAAAACTAATAGAATGCTATATGTTAACGGGAATTAAAAGAAAAACTTTAAAAAATGAAAAAGAAAGAGAAAGAAGGAAAGAAAGAAAGAAAGAAAGAAAGAAAGAAAGAAAGAAAGGAAAGAAAAGAAAGAAAAAGAGGGAGAGAAGGAGGGAAGGAATAAATAGCCCTTTCACACTTCCCTGAATAACTTCCCATTCATTCATTCATTTATTTAAGAAAAAGAGAGAGAGGCAGAGAGGAAGGGAGAGAAAGAATCTTAAGCAGGCTTCATGCTTGGCATAGACCCTGATGTGGGGCCCGATTTCACAACCCTGAGATCATGACCTGAAATCAAGAGTAAGACGCTTAACCACCTGAGCCACTCAGGTGCTCCACTTCCCTATTTTTCCAAATTAGGAAATTCTACCTGCAACTTCCCTGAATATGGTTCTTCTTTTCCTCCTCCTCCTGACAGTAAAATTTACTGTAGTAAAATTTACTGACAGTAAATTTTAAATGTAGTGTTTTCTTGTATCACATTATTTTATTAACTCTAAGTTTTTATCTTTCTGTTCTCTGTATTCTATCATGAGATTATTTACTTTCCTCTTGGATTTGACAACTAAGAGAACATTGCTCTAAAATAGTTTGCTATCTACTTGCCTCACTATCCTACCAACCTCCATTTCAATTTCGATAGGTTGTTCATTGCTTGAAATGTATACTTTGTTGTCTGAATTATATCCACAGCTAGGAGAACAGTAGAACATCAGAAATAAGAGGCTCTTCTGTTAATTCACAATTCCCAAGTTGAAATCTTGGCAGAACTATTTGCTACCTGTGTGATCTATAGCAAGTAATTTAAATATAGTAAGATTTAGTTTATTATTTTTTCAGTGAGGAAAATAGCTATTTGACTCACCAGCACTTGAGAATTAAGTAAGAAATTGTACATTAAATTCTTTGCCAGGAACTTGTTCAAATATAAGGAGCTTCTCTATGGATAAAATAGACAACAATCTCTGCCTTCATGGAGCTTTTATATGTCATAGATATATAGAAATAATAATAGTAACAATAATAATGATAATAATTATATGGCATTATAGAAGGTATAAGTACTGAGAAGAAAAATAAAAATGGATCAAATACTTAAATGTAGTATATGTTATAGTATATAAATTATACATAATTTAAACTTTAAAATATGTGATAAAAAAAGAAAGCATGGAAGCGAGTAGAGAATGTAGGTGGTTCTGATGGTGGAGCAGGTGGCTAATAGTTTGCAATTTTATACAGAAAAATGAAGAAAGATTTTACTGAAAATATTACATTTAAAAAGAAATTCAAAGAGAACTGGGAAATATCCATGTGACTCTTTGAATGAAGAGCAGTGTGAACAAACAGAAGAGCCAGAAGAAAGACTCTGAGGCAGGAAAGCAAAGGGCATATTCTGCAAGAGCAGCAAGCAAGCCTGTGTAGCTAGAGAACAGTGAGTAAGGGAAGTATAACAGGAGGTCAAAGGGATAACAGGGTAAAGTTGAGGACAGGAGATGGAGTTGATTGCAAAGTGCTTTGTAGATCATGGTCAAGACCGTTGCTATTACTTAAGAAGGATAGAATATCTTTGGAATGTTTTGAGAAGAAGTGATATCATCTATTTTTGTTGTTGTTGTTGCTTTCATTTTTACTGGATGCAGTATGGAGGACAGACTGAATGAGACAGGGTTAGAAGAATTAGAAGGCTATTGCAGTAATCCAGGCAAGAAATGGTGGCTTGCACAAGGGTGGAAGTTTTGAGGAGAGCCAAAATTCTGGATATATTTTAGGTGTCAAATAGACTCTTTTTTTTAAGTTTCTTTACTTTGAGAAAGAGAGAGAGAGTGTGTGTACAGGAGTGTGAGCCCGGGAGGGGCAGCAAGAGAGGGACAGAGAATACCAAGCAGGCTCCTCACTGTTAGCAAGGCTCAAACTCACAAACCCTGAGATCATGACCTGACCCTGAAATCAAGAGTCAGATGCTTAACCAACTGAGCCACCCAGGTAATAGATTGCCTACCATATTGAACGTAAGGTAAAAATGAGATGAATCCAAAGTCATTGCCTTAAGCAACTGGAAATATAAAATTACTGTTATTTGAAATGGGAGAATCCTCAAGAGGACCAGGTTTTGGACCTGTCAAGTTTGATGTATTGTTGAACATCTGGATAATGTTGCTGAGTAGCAAGTAGGATATATGACTGGGTTATGAAACATTTAAAATTAATCATAACATAACATTAATCATAACAGATCACCAGGGGACTGGGGTACATAGAGGGATAAAGATGCTCAACTCTAGAGTGATTCAGTATTAAATGGTCTTAATATAGCAGCTAACACATTATTATGGCTTCAGTACATCTTAGTGCCTCTATTAGAAATGTTTTTCTTGCTGGGCACCTGGGTGACTCAGTCAGTTAAGCGTCTGTCTTAGGCTCAGGTCATGATCTCACAATTCATGAGTTTGAGTCCCACATCGGGCTCTGTACTGACAGCTCAGAGCCTAGAGCCTAGTTGGATTCTGTGTCTCTCTTCTCTCTTCCCCTCCACTGCTCACTCTCTCTCAATAATAAATAAACATTAAAAGAAAGAAATGTTTTTCTTGCTAGAAACAACTCTACTAACAATGTCTTAAAGAAAAAGGTAATTCCTTATAAATCCAGGAAATGTAGGGTGCTTCTGAGATTGCTGCATCATGATATTTGTCACCCAGCTCTTCCTTCTACCCAGCCATTATCTGTCCTTATGCGTGTCACTTCATGTATATACAGTAGTCACTACAACTCCAGGTGCAATATAGGTAGGGGAAAGGCAATAGGGAAGGAAAGGGAGGAGAAGGGAAGGGAAGACAAGAGAAGACAAGGGAAGACAAGGGAGAGGAAGGGAAGGGAAGGGAAGTAAAGGGAAGGGAGGGAAATAAGAGTCATCCTAGTGAGGGGTGCCTGGGTGGCTCAGAGGATTGAGCATCTGACTCTTGGTTTCGGTTCAGGTCATGATCTCATAGTTCATGGGATTGAGCCCTATGTTGAGCTCTGTGCTGACAGCGTGGAGACTGCTTCAGATTCCCTCTGTCCCTCCCATGCTCACGCTTGCTCTTCTCACTCTCTCAAAATAAATAAACCTTAAAAAGAAATAAACAAGCAAACAAGAATCATGCCAGTCAAGTCTGTTCATTTTAAAATCATTTATTGGAAGCCCTATCCAGAGATTTGTGCAGATTTGTAAAGAATTAATTGCAAGGCAGTCTGGAAATGTATTTTAGCTTTTCATGTTGTATAGCAGGTATCAGCAAATTTTTAATGCAAAGGGCCAGATAGTAAATATGACAGGCCATGTGGTCCTCCCAGGTACTCAATTCTGCCATTGTAGTATGAAAACAGCCATGAAGGAAGGAAGGAAGGAAGGAAGGAAGGAGAAAGAAAGAGTATATATACACATATATATGTGTGCATATATGTGTATGTATACACATGTGTGTGTGTGCACACACATACATGAATAGATATGGCAGCGTTTTAATAAAATTTATTTAAAAAAATAGGCAGTCTCCAAATTTGTCTTGTGGGTTATTGTATAGGAATTTTAGGGAATAGAAAGGGGGTCTGTGTTGCTTCTTGGGGGGGGGTGGTTGATTATCTAATGTACAGTGTATGTTTTAGCTAGCTACTATATATTAAGTTATGATGGTCTCAGTAAGATTTGGGGTGGGAAATACTAGATAATAGAAAAAGTATGTTTACATTCACTTCTACCACTCAGTACTAGTGTGACCTTGGGCAAGTCACTTAACCTTGCAATGCCAAATCTTCTCATTAAGGAAACAAAGATAATAAAGTCTGTCTTGCCACCCTCAAGACATAACTATTCCAATATAATTGCTATACTACAGTTGGGAAGAAAAATACATTATATGGTATCTTTAAACTAGCAGATCTCTTGACCTCTCATTTGCTATTATGTATTTAATGCACTTCTGGACTTAGGCTTTTCTGTGTAACACTGATGTTTTCATTTTATTATACAGTCATATGGAACATGGACTTAGGGACACTTAGTTTTGGTTCTAAACTTTTCCCTATTTCTTAGTCTGCTCTAAAACTCTAGGCAAGTTATTTAACTTATTTTGAACTCAATTTCTTCACCTACAGAATGTGGAAGTTGAGCTTGATGTCAAGATATATTTTAATTTATATTTTTAACATTTAAAAAAACTTTTTTAATGTTTATTATTTTTGAGAGAGACAGAGAGACAGAGAGACAGAGCACGAACAGGGAATAGTGGGGCCGCTATTCCAGACACAGAATCCGAAGAAGGCTCCAGTTCTGAACTGTTAGCACAGAGCCCAACATGGGGCTCAAACTCATGAACAGTTAGATCATGACATGAGCCAAAGTTGGGCACTCAACCGACTGAGCCACCAAGGTGCCCCTGTATTTTACTTCTTTAATTTTATGTTTCTACTTTAGAAAAAAATGTTATTTACCAGGTGACATACATTCTTATAGTCACTGGACAATGAAACAATTAATAAATAATACATTTCTAACACTTTGCTCAGAATACATATCCCTTCCTTAAAAATGACACAAAGAACACTGACTTTTAAATGGAAACTGAGAATGGCTTTTGATAAGCCAACTTGCAGCATAACCTAAAATCTGGGATATGATTTAATATAAACAATAATATACTGGCCTGTACTGAGGAAGCCCTTCATACAGCTGAGAAAATTCAAGAGACATGACTATTTAATTTTACTCTACTATTTACACTTCCAGAATCCATTAATTTGCCAGGTGGAAATCAAGAATATTCATGTGACTTGGTGAATGAGTGAGAAAAACTAGTATCTATACAACTAGGTAAGTAAGTACAAAGTACATATGTGTTTTATATTCAGCATTGTGGGAGACACTTTCACAGCCTCTTTATCATTGACTTACAGCTCATTGTGCCCCTTTTTTATTTTTGCTCCCATGGAATTTATTTATTTATTTAATATTTATTGTTTAGTGGAGGTATGAGTTAGGTATTAAGGCTTTAAAAAGGAATTTGAGTCCCATCTCTACATGTCCCACAATGGTTATGTGACTAGGACATGTGGCTTGCCATTATCTTTCTTTTATTATGACTATTTTTCCATATGTAAAGTACAGATAGTCCCCATGTTGTGAGAATTGAGCAGTGTCTGCCACATTGTAAGTAGTTACTCATTTTAGCCACTCAATCATAACTTTTGTTTTCATCCATTATTTTATTTTACGCCTGGGAACTCCCAACATCCACATGATGGACTTTACATACCTTGACCTCGCTGTTTCTTGAACACTTTACTAGTAAATTTTACTTCCTACTTCAATACCCATAGGCATAATTACATACTAGAGCTTCTAACTTTAATAAAATTTCATATGTAGAGTAGCTTTGTGGGGTCAAGAGCAAGAATAAAATAGAAATCATTTAGAAGTCCATTATAGGAAATCATACCAGAGATGATAATGTTTGCCTTCATTCATTCATAATGAAGTAGGAAAGAATGGTAGAGTTCAGAATAAATTTTGATCCTAAAGCCTATCTCCCTATCACCCAAAAACTGGAAGAACAGGTATAAGCATAATATTAGCCTGTTCAGACTAGGTTATTTTGCAGAAATAAGCAGTCCAAAAATCTCAGTAGTGTAAAAAACGTAAGGGTCATTTCCCTATTACAGTTCAGCTGGGGCCACTATTCCAGGATATTTGTCATACCCACTCAGGACCAAAGCTAACAGAGCAGCCCTTATCTACAACATTATAGTCACAGTGTCAGAGGGAAAGAGGACACTAGAGTGTATGACAGAGGAGTTAAGTGTTTTGTCCAAAAATGATGTATATTCCTCAACTCACTCCTCCCTAATTGGAACTCACCACGTAGCCCCTCCCTTCAGAGGGAATCAGGAAAAGCAGACAAAGCTTGTGCCCAGAACAGGGATAGGACAACAGGATATTTGCCAATAACACTAATAGTATCCACATCTGTCTTTATTATGATCAAATATTTGTTTTACCCTCCTTTTTATAGGTATCAGCCTTTCATCACAGTGGTTTGTTGCTCTATGTTAGAGGTCATGCATGAAAGCACTAATTAACAGTCTATTTCTTAATCACTTAAGTGGGCATATTTATCTTGAATTATATATCAGTCAAATATTTACAACAAATATACTACTTCAAAAATGTAGTATAGTCATTATGAACCATATGTTAGTATGTACACTGCTCAAAATTTGTTTCCTAACTACCAAACGATTTATATGGTTGTTGAAAAACAATTGTTTTGTGTTCAGTAACATTTTCTCTTTCATCATCTAGTGTTTCTCAATAGCTTTGCAACCTTCTGTAGAATTTTCTTCATTTTTTGGTGGGGGGGGGCTTGTTTTACTCAACTAGATAAATACTATATTTAATATAATAAATCATGTGAAGAGATAGGCAACACAAGCACAAAATCACAGAGAATATTTCTCCTGGGTATGATACTATGATGCATTTCATCTTAGAATGACATCTCCTTTGTTGTTAATGCACATGTTTTCAGGATATATGCCTATAACTTAGAAGTTCCATCAACTGAATTTGTTGTGCAACTTGAGATTTTTCCCAGATATTATTTTTGTTAAAATTATCCTGTATTGCATTTTTGAAATTTTTTTCTGGATACATGTTAGTCAAAACTACATTGAGAAGTTTATAAGTTTTATATATTTTGGATATAAAAAGCAGAGGGACATTCTATCAAGAAAATGCTAATGGAGAAGATGTTCCAGGAGGTATAACTGTATAATTTCCCTGCTGTCCCAGGAAGAGAATGCAAAGTTCCAGCAGTTTTACTATCTAACTAAAGTCCAGGAACTCTTGTTAGTGACTTTCATCTCTACATGAAATCTGAATGTGATTCTGGGGGTTAGTTACACATTTTCCCACCCAGTTATTGAGTGGTAAAGCAGAATCAGGATAACCACAATGAACATTCAGATATGACAAGAAAAGGAGACACAAGGTCATTGGTCAATAGCAGTTTGGAAATCCAGCTGTGTAGAAGTTATGAGGAATCCTTTAAATGGAGCTGATGTGGGTTCCTTAACTAGACCTTGATTCTACTTCCTGGAATTAGCAGACTAATACCTTGTTCTCTATGCTCCTTTGGTGTGACCTCTTGGAGTTCCTTAGTTTCCCATTCTTCTTCTTGCCATCAAAAGAAGAAATTTGGGCATTTGCTTTCTCTGAAGGTTGTACAGTTTGGATTTTATATTTTTTAAAGCCTTTTTCACATATTCAGAAAATTGGGATACCTGTCAGTCCCAAACAGTAACAATATCTTTTAGTCTAGAGAGATGAGTCACTTAGTGGAGCAACCTCCTTAAAGATTTAAGTCTTTTTTTTGTGATTCCAATAAGTTCTAGTTATCACACCTGCTCTTCTTTTAATAGTATGACTTAACTTTTGATTCTATTTGTGGGACCTTGAGCCTGGAGGCTTCTAGAGAACGGCCTCATCAATCATTCCCTTTTCACTAAGCCACTTGTTCAACTAACCTACTCAGTAGTCTTAACAGTGAGTGTGATAAGCACCCCCTTTATTTTGTCTTTATTGTGAATCTGAATTTTAAATGCCTTTATTCAGTCACATAATTTCTCAATTTCATTTTGTTTGCAGTTAAAAGTTTCTTTGTCCAACCCTAAAATTCTAGACTATTTCATTATATTCCTGTTTAAAAATCAGTCAAATCCTTTCTTTCCCATTTTTTTTTCTTGTAACACCATTCTTTTTCTTGTAAATTCAACCATTACAAACTGTCCTTGCTAACTTGGTATACATTTCTCCAACTTTATGACACAACGCTACAAGCTCATTGGGCCATTTTCTGCTTTCCCAGATATCACAAGTGACAGCTTTAGCAAGTGTTTCCCTGCTTAATAATACAAATTGTCATCCTTACAGCCTCCAATAAGAGTTCATTTATTGCTTGCTCATTGTCCAGCCCTCAAGTCCGTGCTATTTGTTTTATTGTTGTTGTTGTTAAAATAGCACTAATTTCTTATAATATTTGTGTTAGGATAAACTGAGGTTAGGGAAAAAAATAAAGAAAAAGGAAAACAACCTGGAAATCTCTGTGATTTTTAACAAAGACTTCCTTTTTCCTTTACATTATATGTTCATTGCCAGTTAGTTAAGGGCCCTGTTTTTACGAATCAAGAATGCACATAGAACAGTAGCGAGCACATACATGGTAAATATACCTATTATTAGTAGTATTATCATTACCACCATTATTGTTCACTTCATGTTTGGGCTGGGATGGTTGCTATTGTTTGTTTATATATATTATTTTCTAAGTTCGTCCTTCCTTACTTTTACTAAACTTGTGCCCAGTCACTCCATACTCACTCTGCAACTTTAACCTTCTCCTTATTTAGGTCTATGTATTCCTCTAGCCTATGGTAGCTTTAGCCAAATGCTTGATTTCTGTACACAGAAGCGGCTAGAAAAAAACAAGCATTTTTGGTTTATTTTTATGAGTACATAATTTTATTAACCTTATTTTTTAAACATATATATTATTTCCTTTTTACTAAAGTATAATTGAAATACAGTGTTATATTAGTTTCAGGTGTACAATAGGATAAGAAAGTTGTAGTGTTGTGTATATATATCTGTGTGTGTGCATTATATATATACACACACACACACACACATATATATATATAATAAAATATTACTCAGCCATAAAAAAATGAAATCTTGCCTTTTGTAACAACAAATGGGTAGACAATTTAATGCTCAGAGAAAGGAAAATACTATAGGATTCACTCATATGTGGAATTTAAAAGACAAATGAACAAAGAAAAAAGATACAAAGATACACTCTTCTCTATAGAGAACAGACTGGTGGTTGCCAGAGGGGAAGTAGGTGGGGGTGCCAGAGGGGAGGTGGGTTGGGGTGTATGAAATAGATAAAGGGGATTAAGAGTACACTTATCTTGAGCACTGAGATGTATAGAATTGTGGAAACAGGAGTTCTTTAAAACGCTGATTCAAGTATATAGGTAGTAGATTGTGGTTATGTTTGTTCATTCTATCTCTTCCTACAATGTCACTCTTGTTGAAGGGATCCATGTGAATTTTTTACAGTACGTCATCTAGGCATTTTTACATTCAAGACTTTTCAAGTGATGTGTGATTACTAAATGCATATAGGAGATAAAAACACAAAACCAAAAAAAAAAAAGCAAAGAGTATGATCTTGGCCTTAGAATTTAGTCATACTCTAGGTGATGACACTGTTTTAATTCCTAAAGTATAACAAGGTCTGTCTGAGCCAGAAATAGATGTTCCAAAAGGATTTGATTAATTGTGTGACTTGCTGAACAACAAGGTAGGACCAGAGAATCACTGTGAAAGATCTGAGACCTGAAATGTCTCCTGTAATTGAACAACTTGACTGTAAGTACTTTGGATGACAGCTTTGGGAGGTAGAAAATGTATACATGAGATGATACAAATGAAACTCTTGGACTAGCAGATATTATACAGACTTGGTGATTTTTTTATCATGATTGCTAAGAAGACACCCAGCTGCTACCTGGAAGCTGCATTTGAGTAATCTGCAATAAAGGGGGCAGAAGTAATCTTAGAACATACCCAAGAAAGTTTAATAAATGTAAAACAGTTTTGGTAACTGACAAATATTATTACATTTGCAAATGATTACTGCAATGTAGAATTCTAAGTTTAGTTTTAAGTTGACAATTGTCACATTTAACTTGTAAGAACTACATTAAGAACTTTGAAAGTTGTTTAATACTTGAGAGTTAAATAGAAATCATTGTCAGCATAATTTCAAATTTAAAACAAAATAAGTGACATTCAACTAATGATGCAAATTATTAATTTGCATGTAAGCAGTTGTGTTTAATTTTTAGAAGTGTATTTATGAGATGAGCATAAAATGTGAAATATGTATGTTATAATTAAATGAGAATATTTTACAACTTCTTTTTGCTTAAAATATGTGGTATTATATGAACATATTCACACCAGAGTTTTCTTTTTCTTAACTGAGAAAAATCACAAAGTTATTAACATATTTCTGTTTTCGTATTGGAAGAATCTGGAAGAAAGTGAATACGAAATGTAGAAATGTGTAATTGTCTGAATTCTCCATTAGGACTGTGTTAGTTTTCTGTGACTGTCACAAGAAATCACAACACATTTAGTGGCATAAACATTATCTTACTGTTTCAATAGGTCAGAAGTTAGGTGGGTTTGGCTAGTTTCTGTGCTCTGAGATTTACCAGGGAAGTCAAGGTATTCTTCATTCCTTTTGGGGGATGTGAGAGAGAATCTGTTTCCTTCAGTTTTCCTTTTCTTTCAGATTGTGAACAGACTTCAGTCTATTGTGTTATAATAGAGGTCTCTATTTTCTTGCTGTTTGTAGACCTGAGGTCATTCTCAGCCTCTAGAGACTGCCAACATTCCTTGTCTCCTGGCCGTATCAAATGCCACACCGGCACTCTCAAGTAAAGTTTGGGTTTAAATTAACCATGTTACAATTATTGATAACAGCTCCTGGAGGAGCTTATATTGTTTTGGTTTGAGTTTGAGATGTCTATATTGCCACATGCCTCTCTTCAATGTTTAACATCACTTTATAAAAGAAGATTTTCTCAAATCTTAAACTGTACTATGAGGCATTTAATCAAATATATATATATATATATATATATATGTATTTTTACTTTAATTGCTATCTATCTTAGGATATCTGTCTATGTATCTATAGTATCCCTGATTTATCTGTGGTTAATATCATAAAGATAGTAAGCATTAATTCTTGAATGCAGAACATGCTTCCAAGTTATCACTCCCTTGCTTCCCCGTCAACATTAATCCATGTTCAAGAAAGGTGAATTGTGTAGTTTATACAAGAAGTTGACAAAGAGGAATATATCTCCTCTATCCTATTCTACTCAAAAGTAGACAGAATGCATATTCATTCTGTGAGTATGCCTACTGTGTGCTAGACATATTCCAAGAGATTTACATACATTACTTTTAAATTTAAAAAAATAATTATACATTTGTTCAACAATGAATTGAATGTGTGGACTCAAGGTCTTAAATGGCTTAAGTGGCAAAGGCAGGATTAAAATAGATATGAATTTGTTATCAAAGCCCATTTTCTCTCCAACTATTCTTTCAAAAAGTATTTACTGAATGCCAATTATATGTCAGAATCTCTCCTAGGCACAGCAATACTGTACTAAGAATCTGAAAATATCAATTCATAGAAGTTATGCCTATGAGACTACATAGACAAATGAAGTTATTTTAAATAATTCTCAAAAAATTACCCAAATTATGTTGAGCTAGAGAGGCATCTGAAAGATCTGCATTAAATGTTAAGGTGATTAGTTTCAAGGGTTGAACAATAATTGACATATGGAGGATTTAAGCATTGACATGATTTAAAAATAATAACAACACTACAAAATATCTCTCATATTATTTCCTCCTCAACAATGACTCGGCTGTTCTTGCTTTCTATTAAGTTCCCATGAAAAGAGAAGACAGAGAATAATATAGCTAAATTTTAGGATGTTATCCAGAAGGAAAATGTAGATCAGCTGCACCAGTTCATGTGTCCAGAACTCAAGCTTTTTCTTTCCTCTTAGTTCTGTAATCCAAGTAAGCCCACTGCTTGCCAGGCTATCATCTCACAGTTGAGGTATTAGAACAGAACAGTGATTCCTAAGTAGTAAGGGACACTCATTAAAAATGTAGTCTACATTTGACTACATTTTTCAAGGTATCAATGAATCTAAAACAGTCTTACAATGAACATGGGTAATTTATTTGGCTCCAATACAGAGATTCAAGCCAGGCATCCTAAATATGTATTCTTACTATTCCAGAGAAAAGTAATTCCATTTCATAAAACTGTTGAACATAACCTAAATGGAAAAAAAATTACAATGGAATAATGTATGTAAGATATTTTAGGCAAATTTGAAAGGAATACAGGTTATCACTACTATTTTCATAATATAATGGAAGATATTCTTAAGGACAATTGAATATAAAAGCAAAAGTAATTTTGAAGTCTCTAAATCAGGAAAGTAATAAAAAGCTGGTGTATTTCAAGATTTTAAGTTGGAAACTTAACTTACAAGTAACTGAATGTAAGGCAACTGTATTCAGTCTTCTCTATGGGACTGAAGAAGAAAAAAACATCAAAATAAACTCTGAATTTCTCATCTCCAAAGGTTCTCTTTCTGTTTCCAACCATTAAGAAGAAAACAATAGACTAACCAATTGGGGGAAAGAAAGAGAGAAGCCCAGAGATTCAAGTAGGAAGGACAAACGATTCTATCTCATTCTTGTCTCAATTTAAACATCTTTATTGCTGATATAAACATTATAAGTCATTCAGTTAAATTTATAGGCCTCTTCCTCTCATGTGCTTAGAGGCTTAGGAACTATTTGTTTTTTTATATTACTTCCTTGCAACAGTAGTTGCCTCAAGTGGAGGTAAGTGTCAGTCTAATACCACAGCTTTATAATAAATATCTGGTGACTAACTCAGTGAGCTTCTTTTCATGTAATGCTATAACCACCTATATTTTGGTGATTCATAGTATTTAAACACAATAAAAAAGACACAATGAGGAAACATTTAAAAATGAAAATCCTAAATAACAGCCTCTGATCTTATATAGGATATGCATTACTAATTTCATATTTTAATTCAGCTATCATTGAACATTTTTCCTATAGGTATGTGCTAGAGATATTTCTTGAAATAACAAATCATTTTTTGTTCCATTTAATTCTGCATTCTGAATGTCATTAGTTAAGTAAATTTTTGAAGCCCCTTATAAAGAAATTAATGTGTTTATTTTTAAATCCTTAAATTATACTATCAGCCTGCTGGATTAATATCAAATCTAAATCAGTGATAAAACAAGTTCCTCTTCTCCAAGTCAACATTTCTGAGTCACAGAGCATTTTCTAATACTATTTATGTTCAATGAACATCTGTAGAACCAAACTTGTTAAAGTTATTCAAAATCACCTAATCTGAAGGCCAGAACAAAAATAATTCTCTTTTCATTAAAATACCCATAGTCTAATATTAGAAGTCATTCCTTGTAAATGTAAATTAGTTTTTTGTTTATTTTAATGTTTGTGTACTTGATAAATATTGAATTATTATAAGTAGATCAATGAAATAATTTTTAGAAGCCTGTATATAATAATGAGTCATAGTGGTGAACCACCATTTAAATTTAAAATATGAACTAAGATAAATATATGTTTCTTTTCCTTTAGTTTATTTTTATTTTTTTAAAATTGTTTTAATTCTTTTTTTTTATTTTTGGGAGAGAGATTGAAAAAGAAAGAGTGAGAGAGATAGACAGAGCATACTCATTGGAGGAGCAGAGAGAGAGGGTGAGCCAGAATATGAAGCAGGCTCCAGGCTCTGGGCTGTCAGCACAGAGCCTGATTGGTGCTCAAACGCATGAGCTGTGAGATCATGACCTGGGCTGAAGGTGGTTGTTTAACCAACTGAGCCACCCAGGCGCCCCCTTTTCCCTTAGTTTTATTTAAAAAATGAAGGTCTATTCAGTGTACCATAGAGGCAAATAATGTTACATTAAAACTTTTGACTCTCAGTAAAAATAGTCTTATTGTTCTAACTTATACCTTCATTATTTGAAGCAAACAAGGTTGATTAACATGTCAATTGCCTTAAACACTGGGTCAATTATTTGCAAGAGTAATGAATTTCTAGAGAGTAAATAAATAACTGAGTGAAGTAAAACAAAATCAAAGATGACTAAAACATATGAATGAATTGGCAAATAAACTCAGACTGCAAACGTTTTATGTGATCATTACCACTAGAAAAATTCCATTGCATTAAACAGCAAGGAAAACATACAGAGTAAAATCTGACTTTTTAAATTAGATATTAACCTTCCATTATACTATGATACAATTTCATAAAATTAGCTATCAAAAAGTGCGATGATTTTAATTGTTAATCTTTAATACTTGATGCTGCTATATTAACATTGTCTTTTTTTAACTCAAAGCAATGTTATATCAAGGAATTAATGTGAAGTTAAATTCTGTTCATACTGTTTGGGCATATTTTTCTCTAAGTAACTGTATCTGAGAAGTATTTGTAGGGATGTCTTAGAGGAAAATTAAATTTTAAAAAGTACATGAATATATCTGATCTATAGAAAGCATTAAAAACATTATTATCCAAAGACAGTAAAAAATATGGCAGAGAAAGAACTATTTAACTTTGTGTCTACATCCAGAATATATATATTGAGAATAAGTATTCCCTAGAGTTTTGTCACAAACTCAGTTTTGAATATTAACTGAAATACATTATTTTGTTCAGTAAGATTATTTATTTCAATTAGCTAGTATTCATTAAACACGTGCTACTTTGTAGTCTTGCTCAAGAAATGAAAACTAGATAGTAACCTACGCTTTATCTCAAGCAAGTTATTGATCAATAATGTAAAGGTCAAATTAAAATGAGGAGACAGTATTTTCCAACACTTATTTTAAAATAATTAGTTGAATTTAGCAAAGTATGTATTTGCAATCTAGTTACTAAGCAACACTTTCCAGATTTTTGAAATTACTAGTAAGACGATTGAATTTCACCTTTGGTATATTCTAGAGAATTTCATTTATGATTTCACACAGTACAGAGCTGATATAGGCCCTGAATAAATAATGAACAATGAGAAACAACATGCCTAATTGTCTTCTCTCTTCCAAGGACATATGTGAGTGTGTGTATGAGCATATATATTTGTGTTAAACCTTTCTGGATTATCTATAAAGATTACTACAGAATACTTGGCTACTGATTGATTGATTTTTAAAATTTATTTATTTATTTTGAGAGAGAGAGAGAGAAAGACAGAGAGAGAGAGAAAAGTGAAAGCATGAGTGGGTAGGGACAGAGAGAGGGAGACAAAAAATCCCAAGCAAGCTCTGAGGTGTCAGCTCAGAGCCTGACACAGGGCTTGATATCAGGAACCATGAGCCGAAATCAAGAATTGGACTCTTAACCAAGTGAACCACCTAGGTGCCCCAGTGATTGATTGTATTTAAAAGTCTAGTATATTAGTGTGTGCCATAAGTATTTCACTAATCATTTTGCCACTATAAGATGTGAGTTAATGACAAATTAAAAAAAAATCAATAAACGAAACCAAACACACACACACACACACACACACACACACACACACACAAATACTGTTATATATACTACAATTGATGCAGTCACTCTCTCTATCTCATCATATAAATATTTTTCTTGCTAGGTAGAGTAAACTGCATTTGGATAAATTTTAAGTATGCCCAGTTCATTTTTATGCATTTTATCACAGATATGCATTTGTATTTAGACAATTAATGATCATCTATGGGGAACATGGTTTACTCTAGCTTCTTGTGAGTCATGACTATCATTAGACTTCAACTAATTCCTAAATAATTTGTAACTACAGGTTATTCGGGATCATTTCACAGGTATAGATATTGCCAAGTAGCAATCTTTTCTGGAAATACTCTTAAACATTGTCATTGTCGCTAACTATACAGCAATTAAGTGAATGCAGGTTGTTGCTCCAGATAATAAGATTCATTAATTACACTAAAATTTCTAGATAGGCTTGTATGTTTTAATGAAGTAGGGTATAGTTAGAACAATTTTTATATTGTTTTATATTGTAGTCCAATTTTTCATTATCTGTTTTTTAGGTCCATATCTCCCAAAACAATTATAATGCACATTTTGGCGGGATTTCAGATAATGGTAATGCTAGCAAAACTAGGTAATGCTATGACATAAACCTAAAGACAATACAAATTGAAACAAGTGTATTTTTTTTAAAAAGTGTCTGAATGTATTGTATATCCTATGGGGCTGGCATTTTGCTAACAATTGGATTTTCACTAATTATGGATACCAAGTTATCTTTAGTAATTAATTGCTTTTTAAAAATTATTAGGTCAGAAAAATTCACAAAAGTTACTGACTTTACTAACTTACATTCTTTTATTTCATATCTAAGGAAATAATTTTGCTTCATAACCATAATCTATCTGAACAACAAACATCAAAAAATAAACTTGAAAATATAACAGTAGGAAGTCAAATTACAGGTGAAAATATATTAATATGTTAGGTGGGGGCCAAGATACTGTTTTTTCAATCACTTTATCATCATCTGGAGAAAAAATATCAGTACTCAATTAAGAAACAGAATTGCCAAGATCCTTACATTCCATTATCCATATAGAGTGTACAGTGAAAGAAAGGTTATCCAATATTTTGTAGTGCCTATAAAATCCTAAACCTGTGAACCTATTTACCTTGTACAAATTTAAATAAAGTCTATTGTCTAGCAATCAGATCAGTAGTTTGAATTCCTGCTAATATTCACATACAAAATTCAAATACAAATTTCCAACATCATGGATAATCTCTGTTTTAAATATTTATAAACGCTATATTGAAGTCAATTACTGACCAGATTGCTTGAAAAATATCCAACTAGTTCTCCCCACCCCATCCATTGAGAATTCACCACTATATTAAATAATGAAATTAATCCATTCAACAAAGATACTAATATTTGAATATCCTTTGTATACCACATGCTACTAATTTATTATATTTATTCCTCACAAAACTTTAAGTAGTATCTCATTTGTATTATTATATTCATAATAGAGGTAATAAATTAAAACTGATGAGGAGAAGTAAATGGCTGACAACTTAATGTACTCCAAGCCAAAATGTTCATAAACTGAACTGTCCAAATATGTATTATTTAAAGGGACTTTGGGGATATTTAGAAATAACTTCAAGTTTTAAGATTGCTGTTTTCTTTACATGTTGATCTTGTTCACATCATAAAACTTAAGAAGAATCCTCATCTAAACATTTCTGATGTTTATTGTAAAAATTGATGAACTTTTCTTCTAACAAGGTAATGTTGAGTGTGTAAAGAAAAGAATTTAAGGGGCACCCGGGTGGCTCAGTCGGTTGAGTGTCCGACTTCGGCTCAGGTCATGATCTCAGGGTTTGTGAGTTCAAGCCCCACGTTGGGCTCTGTGCTGACAGCTTGGGGCCTGGAGCCTGCTTCAGATTCTGTGTGCCCTTCACTCTCTGCTCCTCCCCTGCTCACACTCTCTCTCTCAAAAATAAATAAAGTTTTAAAAAATTGAAAAAAAAGAATTTAAAAATAGAGGAAATACAATGAACATTTTTTTAAGTTTATTTTTTTTGAGAGAGAAAGAGAGAGAGAGAGCATATGCATGCATGAGTCAGGGAGAGCCAGAGAGAGAGGGAGAGAGAGAATCCCAAGCAGGCTCTGTGCTGTCAGTGCAGAACCCCATGCAGGACTCAATCCTATGAATCTGAGATCATCACCTGAGCTGAAATCAAGAGTCAGACACCTAACCGAACGAGCCACCCAGGCACCCCGTACAACTTTTTTCCTAAGAAAATGACAAGCTATTTTAATTTATGTAAGATCATTTACATACCTTAAGTTCTAAGGAATAATACACAAGAATAAAGATTAATTACCTACTATAATATATATGAAAGCAAAACATTTATGATTAATACTATAAAGATGATTGATTAGGTAATATCATCATCCACAATACATTTTAATTAAATCACATTTACATATTGTGGAGTGTGTAGTTATTTCTTAGTTAGCTTATCAACTCGATCATTTAAGTGTTATTTTTGCAGGGGTCAGAGATTTCAGTGAAATATTTTCTTTCCACTACACAGTTATTAAATAAAATTTAGCTTAAAGGGATCAATTCAGTCAGTGCATAGTAAATTCCAGCTTTCTCTGTTTTTCCTTTGAGCAGTAATCAGCTAGATGGATCATACAGCAATTTGAATTAGTATCAAGGAAATTGAATTCAGCAGATTTCATGAGCTCTAGACTTTTGATTTAATTTGTGGTGACCTAAGATATATATATAATTATATGTATGACTGTATATAACTATATTTCATACATATGTCAACTATACTCAAAAAATTAAAAAATAAGTAAACAAAAATGTAAAAAATATATGCATATACATATACACATATAAGGTATGCATATAGATATGCACATGGCTTAACCAACATTCAAAGAAGCAGGCCAGTCCAGACACAGTTACATTCAATTATTTTATCATTTTGTTAGCTGTTTATAATAGTGGAAACATATACCTAAATAATTCAATATACATTATAGAATTGAGTGTTCCTTTTGACTTCATTTGTGAAATTATTAAGGTAATTAGTTTTGCCAGAGCCTTTATCAAGTATTTCATATATGATTATAAGATTTTTGCATCACTACAATGAATAATGATAAATTATGACAAATTATGAATTATAATAAATGTGACAAGTTTAAAGGAAATATCTAGTTTTTGTTTGTTTAGGCTATAGTCTTCTCTTCATATACCACCTGAGAAGTTTCCTACTTGTGGTTCTTGTCTCCATGGTAGAACCATTTGGAGAGTCCTTAATAATCCTGATGAATAGATAACACCTCAAATGATCAGAATTATTGAGTATAAGGGTCCATGCATTAATATTTTCTAAAGATCTATGGTAATTTCTGTGTGCAACCAGTGTGGGGAAACACTGTTCAGAAGTGATAGGGATCTTGTGATAAATTGCAAATTCCATGCTATTATCATTATATCTGTTGTAATAAAGACTTTAAATTTTTTTATTGTTTTTTATTAAGAATACAGTATTTAACTGTTTCTGATCAATATCATTTCTTACCAAAAAAATGTTTTTTGGATTCTGAATCTTTTAAAACAGTATTTCTCTGCTTACCCTGAGTTAGAACTTTAAGGAATTTCCTGATATGAAGAAAAATAAACAAAAATAAGAAAATATTTCATGAGAAAATTAGCAAAAAGGTTTGTTAATGTACACATATTCGATATTTGGAGGTATACCTTAAATTGATATGACTTTTCAAATAACCCATTTAATATTTTATATTAGAAAGAATGTCATCTAAACTGGTTGAAAACATGTTGCTTAAACTGTTAAATTGCAATTTTACAGAAAATGGATTTACGTAGGGTGAATCCTCTCAATTCTTGATCATAATAATTGAAGGATATATTTGTACATATATAAAGAAAGACTAGCCAAAAAATAAGGTTTTTAAATTTTATTTTCAGAATTCTAATTATACAACTATTTGTTTTAAAAGAAAACAGGGAAAACTTTGCAATAAAAAAATGTATGCATTATTTCCTGAGCATTAATGTTTTAAATTATCAAGCTAGAGACTAACAGTGCCCTTTGGGTCAATAGGCTACTTAAGCATTTAGTTAAATTTATATGAGTACATTGCTTGAAAGATAATTATAATGATATAAAATGATTCAGTTCAGTGATTCCAGTGTAGGTTAAAGATAATGAATCTTTTGTATCGTTCATCTAGGGAATATTAACATTATTGAGTCCCATGACTGCTAATGAGCTTTTTGCAAGAAAAAAATAAATTACACGGAGGGATATTTTGATTATTATGAGCATTATATTTAAAAAAGTAATTAGTATGCTTGTGAGTAAATAGCAGTATTGGAATTGACTTTGATCGTAAGTAAGCTAAATATTGCAGCCATCACAATTTTTGTGAAAACTAATCCCATAACAAATTAGAAAATTTAGAGAAGTTTTAAATAAAATATAGTTAGGAAGATTTCAAGATTTATATCAGTAAAGGGGAAATAGAAGGATTTCTTTTATATATACAATACTCTTCTATATTTAATAGCACATATGTTAGGGAACTTACAGTAGAAAGGACCTCTGGATAGAAGAAAGTTGAAGGTTTTGGGATTTATAGCTCTTGAAACATTTTTTTTAATGTTTATTTTATTTTTGAGCGACAGCACAAGAAGGGGAGGGGCAGAGAGTGGGGGGGAACAGAGAATCCAAAGTGGGCTCCGTGCTAACAGCAGAGAGCCTGATGTGGGCTTAAACTTGGAAAACATGAGATCATGACCCAAGCCAAAGTCGGATGCTTAACCAGCATAGCCACCCAGGTGCCCCTAGCTCTAAAAACTTTTTAACTTATCATAATAGGAAAAGGGAAACATGAAAATATATCTAAGTGATTGAATACAGCTAATATCCTTCTCTGTGCCCCCCTTACATGGGTTTGGAAAATGAAATCATTCCTGCAAATCTGAATGGACAGATTCTGATATATGAAGAAAAGTGGGCTCTGGGTTTCTTGTAAAGTGGAATGGTGCCTGTTTAACTTATGTTGAACCTTAGGGTTTGGCAGTGTCTCTGAACCAGAGTAGACACTTAGTAAATAAATATAAAGTTAAATCAAGAATTTAAATATTAAGAACTGAATTTGAGTTTAGTTAGAAGTGACAAATACCTAAGTATTGATTTTATATAGGATTGTTCATTTATTCATAGCCTAGATAAAATTTACTGAACTCAAACTGTAAAAAATAATTTTATTCATAAGGATGAATAAAGGAGAAAAAAGTAGCATGTCATAGCTGTACAAAACAGGATTTAAAAAAATGGAAGCTCAAGTTTATGGCTGTAGAATGTTTTAATATATGGAAAATAGAGATTTCTATGGATTACTGGAGGTCAACTGTAAGACATAAAGTATATGTATATAATGAGGAAGATGTAGCAGATACCCTGTGATACCCAAACCACATTCTCTGGCCTTCTGTGAATGTTTCAGTGTTGGTGGATATATTGGTGTGAGGTTAGACTTACTTTGGCTTTTCTTCTTCCCTATCTCACTCACCCTACTGTCTATGATTACCCTCAATAAACTACTGTAGCCTAGTCTTATCACAGCTTATGCTTTGTGGAGTGGGGAGTGACAAAATTCAAATCAACAGGGAAATTTGTCAGTCTTCCCATGAATAACAAATGGCTTCATAGATGGACAGACTTGGTTAGGGCCCTGATCCCATTCCAGATATGATTTAGAGAAAATGTCATTTATTCTTTCAGAAGCTAGTTATGGAGCACTTACTATTTTTATGGCACTATAATGAATAAGATTAAGGAAGCAAACTACCTACCAAAACCAGGCTGTTTTCTAGGAAAGTATGAAGGCCTTGAGATAATGTCTTTAGTGTGCATGAGGAAAAGCGGGACTAGCATGACTGGAGCATAAAACTGAGAGTGACTGGAAGTGAAGCCTAACCATTGACCTGTATGCTTAAATCTTTCGGCTACTTTGTCACTCATTACTGCACTTGAGATCCTTATATTGGATGAGCTTCTTCCTCTCTATGTCAAAATAACCTTTATTGTATCTCAACTCTTCCCTCAAACAAAACAAGACAACAGCTACCCACCAGGTATCATGATTGCACTATTCTTCATAGCCTAGACAACATTTTCTGTAAAAATACCTATCTTTAAAATCCAGTTTACAAATTTGCAAGTTAAAAGTTTCAATCTTTAAACTCTGTTCTTTTTAAAACATAAACATATAGTTAAAATCACTATCTTTATATCCAAACCATCAAACTTTTTTTTTAAGAGACATTGAGAGAGAAGAGAGCTAGAGTAGGGGGAAGGGCAGAGAAAGAAAGATAGAATCTTAAGCAGGCTATTCAATGTGGAGCCCAAGATGGGGCTTGGTCCCATGACACCGGGAGTAACCTGAGCTGAAACTGAGGATCAGATACTCAGGTGACTGAACTACCCAAGTACCCCCTACTATCAAACATTTATTAATATTTTGGGGGAAATGTGATTCAATTATAAGAAAATTTACCCTAGAGAATTTTCATAAGAATTTGCTGTGGTAATGTTAGTGATAACATTTTGAAATTCATTAAAGCCAAACAACTATAGAAATTAACATTATTACTAATTTTGTGGTGAATGTATATATTTAATAAAACACACAAATATTAAGAGGTGTTAACAATTTTGTATTTTTTAATATATAAATCAATTTTTGTGTATAACTGTATGAACTTACATCTCAAAATTTGAAATGCAATTCACCAAAAATGATAAATAAATATACATGATATGAGGCTTATATTTTCACTGGCATAACAGTTTAATTTTATATAACTTATGAACATTTAAAATACTAGTTTATGCATTTGATTCAGAAAAGTGAGATGTACTTAGAATATCCTCAGAGAAACTGATTTCTGAAAGAAGTTTTTGACACTAACATTTTGGCTGCAAAGAAATATGAACTTGAATCGCCCTATTAGATATCTGATAAAGGGTGATTTTAAAAATATGAAATTATAACACTCTGCCAGGTGGCAATTCAGACCTTTCCAAGTGTGTGAGATAATGGAAGAGATTAAATGAAAGGTGATATTCAGTATAAATGAAATGATATTATGCTAAATGAGAACCTCTTGCAAGAATGATATGAAATTGGAATTTTTTTTCACGTGAAAAAAGGAAACTTACCAGGACATTCAGAAGAGTGAGCCAATATTCTCTATTTAATGGGTTCTTATATTTTAAATTCAATTTTATGCAATTCTTATAATTTGATGTTAGATTTTTTAGTTAACTTGAATATATCTGTCACCCTAAATATTACAAAATATATTTCTCCCACAAAAGCAATATTTTTTTATGAATAGTGTGATATATTCTTATTCTTTATGAAGGTAAATATAGAATACAAAATATGAATATGAAAGTATACTTTTTCTTTTGCTGAATACTAGTTTGCTTTTATATGTAATTTTCCTTTGAGAGATTGACCCATAAAATGACATATAATTTTCCAACTGTATTTTCCAACTAAACTGTAAAAATGACATCTATTCCAGTGCATGTAATGTCTATGAGGTTAAAAAAAAAGTTTATGTTATGTATATATATGTTTTTAAATATCATTGATTTTTATTTTTTCATCTGAGACTATAAACATTTTTTAGTTGTATTATATATTGTATATATATATTGTATTATATATTGTATATTGTATTATAATATGTATATGTTGTATTATATTCCAAATAGATTATCTCAGAGAAAAATGCATATTGTAGGGTATGCAAAATCTAAGATGAATTTTTATTCAACTTGACCTCTATAATATCAACATGTTAAGTTTCAACAGGTGATGAAAAGAAACACAATAATGTCGTGGGTGATTCTATTATTGTAGAAAGCGCTGCATAAATAAACAGATGGAAAAAAATAGAGAGGAGTGAGGAAAGTTACAGAGCAATCTTAGTAGTTGTATCTGTTACAATGAAATTTGCAGAAGAGTTGTCAAGAGCAGAAAGGGTGAAAAAGTTGAGAAAGAATAAGTTTAGAAAGAAGTTACTATGGTTTCTGTCAATTGTGACAGTATTTTAAAAAATGAATAGAAAAGAGAAGTAATGGAAAGCAACTGTTTCTTCTTAACAGTTTTGTGCAAAGACTGCCAGTTTTCATGAGAAACGAAAAATCTGATACAAGATGAAATCTCATAAATGAGGTTCTGGGGGCCAGATTGAACAGCTTTGATGCCTGATAATTAATTAAATTGCAAGTGGTTGAGAAAAGATTTAAATTTCCTCAAAACATTAATTTCAGAAATTCTACAAGGAATTAAACTACACTATACTAAAGACATGAAAATCTAAAATAATTGCATTTGTTGAGATCATTTTTATCAGTTACTCAGTCATAACTGAACCTCTCATACTTCACTCCCATTCTCATAATGTTGTAAATTCCTGTTATTTCTGCTTTAACATTATATCCCATTATTATTTTTCAATCATTTAAAATAATCAGTAGATTCACAATTGCTAAAAAAAAAAAAGTACTTTAGAGGCTCAGGATTCCACTCAGATATTAGAAACTAATAAGCAGGTAAACTTGTCTATTTTATTTATGAATTTCTGTGGTTACATTTCTAGCTTTAATATCACTTTATCACGTTAGCTCACAATGTTTATATATTAGGAAAGTCTTCTTAAGCTGATTAAAATTATGAGTCAATGCTTTATCTTAAAATGCTGTTCATTCAAAGCAACTTAAATGCATTAAATTCTTCAGAAATTGTACCTCCAGGGAAGGTGTTTAGTTTACAAATTCATTTTTTTTCCGTATTTTGAGTGGTATACCATCCTGAATGTTAAGCATAATTAATTCTACTGCCCAGTGTCCAAAATTGATCTAATTGCTTTAGAATGGCAATGAATTCAAAGATTTAGATTTTCTCTTCAAACCAATAGATGGTATCATTTAAATGCTATTTATTAGCTCTTTCACAATATTATTCAACAAATTCACCTCAGAATTTGACTTTCAGAAAATGGTATTCTATTCATATAAACTTGAACATTCCTTTAGACAATTATAAATTGTCTTAAGCAATTTCTAATATACTTTAGAATAATAATAGATATATACATTAGTAAATCATTTTACTTAGCTATGAACACTTTCATGCTTATGACAATAGAATATTAATGTATCTTCTAGAGTGGTTCAAAAAAAATTTTTTTTAGATGTTTTTGAATCCAGGTTTGAAGTGCCTTCAAGACAAGAGCTACATATTTCTTGTTCTTTGTTTCTCCTGGAACCGAACATTTTGCCATCTAAATAAATATGCTTAAAATGTTAACTAATGTTAACGGTTTTCTCCTTAAATTGTAAGAGCTCAGTATATATTTAGAATATTATTATCATGTATTATGTGAAACATTTCCTCAGTTTTTGATATATAATGTTTATTTTAATTTTTCAAATGCTGAAATAAAAAAAGTGTAAAGTAAGTAAACATTGTCAATCCTCCAGCATTCCAGAGATAGCAAATTTTATTTCACTCTAAATTATCAGACATTTATTTACATATGTATGTACACACACATTCATGTACATACATTTTTGTTTATATATTCAATGTAAGTTTTTTTTAATTTGCTTTTTCAGTTGGAAATAAGTGTGGGAAAAAAAAACAAAAGAAGCGTGGATATATTTTTATGTCAATAAATAAAAAAAATCAATACTTTTAACAGAATTATAAACTTAAATTGTATTTATATACCAAATTTATTCAAACTTTTTGTTGAATATTTAAGATTTATACTTTCAATTTGATAATTGCAAATGCATGGATGAATATCTTTGTGTCCAATTGTTTTATTAGAGTGAATTTCTAAAAATTTGATTTGGTGAGTGGTACCTGGGTGCCTCAGTCTGTTGAATATTCAACTCTTGATTTTGGCTCAGGTCATGACCTCACACTTTGTGGGACTGAGCCCCACGTCGGGTTTTGCACTGATGGAGGAACCTGCTTGGGATCCTCTCTCTTTCTGTCTTCCCCTTACCTGCTTGTGCATGTGCACTTTCTCTCTCTCAAAATAAATGAATAAACTGAAAAAATATATAAATGAAAATAAAAGTTGAATTGCTGAATCATAGGTAATCTCATTAAATTTATATGACATATCAAAAAGGAGTATTTCTAAAAGGTTAGATCAATTTACATGTATAACAACATTATGTATCATTCCCACCAAACACTGGGTACTATATTAAATTGTTTACTAGGATAACAGAATAAATGAATATCACTTTATTTAATTTGTATTTTTCTGATTAATAATGAAGTTGTAAATTTTTGGGCATGCATTGTCCATTGTGTTTTTGTGGATATTTTTTTTCTTAGTGGTGGTACTCTTCACCATGTTTTTAATTGGGAATCAATTGTTATATTTATTATAGATAATTATTTAATATTTTTCAACATTTATTATGAAAGTTTCAAATGCAGTAAAGGGTCATTTATAATGAACGATGTTGATCTACCACCTAGATTTTGCCATTAATATTTTTCTAAATGTGCTATAGCACAAATAAGTCCATGTAATCTTTACCGTATCCATTTGTTGACAATATACATATCCAATTTTAAAATTTACAATGCAATATACAAACCTAAGTGTACATTCTGAGTTTTGACAAATACATGCTAATCTATAGCCAGAAACTTAGCAAGATTATAGTAATGACTTTAACCCTTTATATTTCATATGTCTTTACCTTTTCTCTTTTTACTTACTTAATACGTTGCTGTATGAATTTTTAAAATGTAATTAATTGAATGTATTTCCCCTTGCATGTTTTCTCCCTTTTAATTCTGCCCTAAAGTGGCCTGTACACCAGGACTATAAAATTACTTATTTGTTTTCTGGTAACTATCATTATAGTATGATCAGATGTTGAATAAGATTCTTCTTGTTTTATTGCTAAGCTGAAGGAAATAACAATAATTGCCATCAGTAACACCCTCACATATCCTAAAGAAACTCCAAAAGGGACACTTTTTTTTAATAACTATTAACTAAAAGCAGAATCAGGGGCGCCTGGGTGGCGCAGTCGGTTAAGCGTCCGACTTCAGCCAGGTCACGATCTCGCGGTCCATGAGTTCGAGCCCCGCGTCGGGCTCTGGGCTGATGGCTCGGAGCCTGGAGCCTGTTTCGGATTCTGTGTCTCCCTCTCTCTCTGCCCCTCCCCCGTTCATGCTCTGTCTCTCTCTGTCCCAAAAATAAATAAACGTTGAAAAAAAAAAAAAAAACAAACAAATAGCAAAGTGACAAAAGTCCCTTTTAAAAAAAAAAAAATAAAAAAAAAAAATAAAAGCAGAATCAGTTCCAATCAAACGTTGGTATTTATTGAAGAGGAAACTTAGTACATCAAAAGTCTAATTTTTCCCTGTTTGTTGTTTAAAGAGCATAAAGATTTTACACATAATTACCTTAACTTATAATTACTATAATTACCATGAACTTTATATTCATTAAGCTTTTAGATTTGTCCTTGTCTTAAGTATCAATTTTGGCAAGGACATATCTAAAAACTGAACAAATATAATGTTTCTGGGTAACATTATGTATGACAGCTTTTCGACCTGCTCTCTTTAATAAAATAAACACAGATTTTATTTAAAAAAATGAAAAGACAAAAATGTACTTCAAATATAAAATCCAGTTTGCTAACGTAATTATATTCAACAAGTTGTCTTCACAAACTTTTTTGAAAACACTAAGTCAACAAAGAAAAATACAGCCTAAACTACTTATGTCCTTTTTGGAAGATTTTTAATAACAGTCATGAAGAAATATCCAGGATTTACCAGAATCATAATAAAACTCAGGTTATTTTGAAATTAACAGAACATTGTTTATGTAGTAATAGATACTCTTCAGTGTGATATGTATTAAAATGTTTTCAGGTTAATGCACAAAGCCCACATTATTTTCATTTCAAAATATATTCTCAACTGAAATGAGGTTCAAATAAATGTTTATAGGTGATATCAAAAAATATTTGTCTACAGGAAAATATGCTATAGATGATTTATGAGGAGAATTATGGTTTTTATTCATCAATGTTAGGTACTTCTAAGCTATGGAGATATTATCCCTGTTCCCAAATGACCATCATTTACTTCTAAATCCAAGCTCCAATGTCATTTCTCTCACCTTGTTTTGTGGTCCATTTTCCTAATGGCAGTTATACTGGAATTCCTGTAACCCTAATTTATATACATGTGTTTATATATCTGCCCCTTTCTAATGGGCTCTTACTCCTGAAGCAGAAATTGGCAGATCATTCTATTGTTTGAACTTTGAATATTAATTAATAATTTTAAATAGGTAAATGGCTTAAACATTAAAATAGGTAAATGGCTTAAACATACTAAAGAACCAAAAGTTCTTTAGTATATTTTTGTTACATCTATCCACATTTCTTGACCATGGCTGCTATCACCCTAGACCCAATGAAAATGATCCCTTGACCAACCTACTTTAATACTTCCAAAGTGGTCTCTTACTTATCCCTTAACAATTCTCCTTATTATTTGTTGAGTGGGACAAAGGCTACTCAGACAGAATGTCAATATAACAAGTATCAAATGCACCTTTCCTAGGAAAACTGAAAAGTGTGTCACATCACAGAGTTTTCACTTCAAAGAGTATTTTCTGTCTCTTCCCTACAATGGGACCATACCTGTTAGTTTGTATCACACCTCTCTTTTCATTCAGATTATCTCAACCTGCACCTACCCTGTTACTATGCGTGGCTTATTTATTGTCTATCTCCCCATAGACTGTAAATTTTACAACAAAAGAGATCTTGCCTTTCTTGTTCAGTGTATCCAACCACATGAACATAAATACCACAGGGTCCAAAACTTTAGATTGTTTTTTTTTTTCACGCATTCTTCCTTCCTAGAATTGTGTCTGGCTTATTGTAGAAACTTATCAAATATTTGTTAAAAGGGTGAATGAATACTGATGAATGATGTATGCATAGCATACAGCATATGGTAGATATGCAGAAAATATTTGTTGCATCATGAATTATTTAACTAATTAATGATTATTTTTACTAACAGACTAGTCAAATTTAGTAAATAATTAAAATACATTTCATGAGCAAAATGTGAATTTCTATTATAACTTAATTTAATGATGGAAGTTTTCTAAACTCTAGTAATACTAGTGAAAATGCTTTTGTCTAAGTCTTTTTGAATCAGTGACTCTCCACTAAATTTTAAATTTTAGGAGGAATGGAAAAATAAAGCAGTGACAAAATTTTAAAAAAATTGTTGAACTTCTCCATGAAAGATGTAATTATATCCTTTGAAAATATACATTTTACTGATACCTAAAATTATGCACCCACATAGCTAACGATAGACCAATGAAAGATTTGACATTTAGACACTTTTGCCATATTTTGTTGCATAGGCTGTAAGAACAGAGCTGTTGGTATTTTCTCCATACCAGCATTAGACAACCCACAATGAAAGCAGAATACAACAAATAAATAGGTATCTGTGTTTAATTAACCAGTGCTTAAAAAATAATGATATGTTTTGATATTTCTAAATTAGAAGGTTTAAAAACTGCCACTGTTTCCCACACTATTGTTCTCAGTGTTGACATGTTATTACTCCTAATTGGTCAAAAAAGAAAGTCTCACACTTGACATTTAGCCACATGTTCACTTTTCAAACCCAGCTGCAGTTTTACAAATCTGTATTTCAAGGAAGATTAACAACCAGTTCTATGTTTATTTCATGGAGAAATTCATTTCAAGCTATGATTCTATCTTAGATCTCACAAATTTGATAGACTCACAGTGAAAAAAGGTTAATAATGTTTCTTGGATGGAATTACCATCTATCAAATGTTTTGATAGGGCCCATTTCTTATTATTTTGAGTTATTAGCAAAAATCATAGCAAGAGGAAGAACAAACTATCCGCTTACTGGTACTACTAGTGTCTCTGTAGGGAAAAAAAGAAGCATAATTGACTGTAGCCATGGGGATTTGAACAATTGTACAGATTAATAACAGTTTACTACATTGCTTTATATTACTGATATCACATAATTTCTTTATAGAGATTATTAGGTTTTTTGTTGTTTTTATCGTTATGATTTGCCAAGCCAAAAATGTATGGTCCAATTATGTAACCATGGAATTAAAACTAATCATGAATTGATCTTAAAGTATTGAATCTTAGTGTATTTAAACTATTATTTAAAAGTAAGCAGTAATACATTTGTTTCCATGACTTTATAAATTGTATTAGCTTTCCAATTTTAAATTGGAGTGTGGATTTATAACTTCTGAATTACCTAACTTTATTATTCATGCTAAGCAACTTGTGTTTAGACGTATTTTTATTCTATTATATCTAAATGATAAAGTTTTGAAAGGAACCACAAATTCATATACACAGTTAGAAATGGAAACTAAGTGATATGAATTACATTGAAATCCCAGTATCAGTGTTTTTTTTGCAAAACAAAAATTCCTTTTTTTTAAATTTATTTTGAGAGAGAGAGTGTAAGCAGAAGAGGGACAGAGAGAGAGGGAGAGAGAGAATCCCAAACAGGTTCCATGCTGTCAGCACAGAGCAGGACATGGGGCTCGATCTCACAAACCATGTGGTCATGACCTGAGCCAAAATCAGAAGGCAGACACTTAACTTACTGAGCCAGCCACCAACCCCACAAAATAAAATTCTGATGGCTTATCAAAAAGGGGAGAGAAATTCCATAGAATAGTCCAAGAGGGTAGAGTGGATAGTGATACGATAAAATTTCCACTATTGTTTTGTTTAATATGCTTCCTTTATATATTTTATCTAAGTCTTATTTCAGGAACATACTTAATGCAACTAATATAGTTATATGAATAAATTTAATTCTTTAATTTTGAAGTTAGAGGACAAATTCACATACATTTTTTTAAATGCCAGAGTCCAGGTACCCATGTTCTTTCCTGAATAGAGATTTGTTTATGATGCTAGATCTTTTTAAATTCCTATGAACTTGTTCTTCATATATATGAGGGGGTAATATGCTTTTATCATTTAGATTTCTGAGCACATGCCTTGTGCTATTATAGCACATCCGTTTGGGAATAGAGTTGGCATGGCAAACCAAGTTACAAAGGGAATACATAGATGATGCTGGAGATAATGCTTAATGGTTTGACATTTTAATTTGGGACTATAAGAAGATAAGAACCAATTATATCCATGAGGAATGTTAGATATATTGAAGGATTAATACTGAGCAGAAAACTTGCCCAGAGTCACAAGAGTCCTGGATGAGGATACTTTTGCAGGTTTACCTGAACCATTGGTGCTGGGGGTACTGCGAGGGGTGGGGGATCAGCCATATTTACTTGGCAGGGCAACAGGGTTAGGCAGAAAGAGCTTTAAGTGAATGTTTTTCTGAACTACCCTTGGTTCCAGAGTGCGTTAGGACACAGAATTCATAAAGTGGCTTATGGGGGCCTTGTAGGAGAGTTTCTTACACAAAATGTTGTGAAATAATCACGCACCCTTTCTAGCTAAAGGAAAAGGAGATCATAGCCAGATGTCATAAATGACAGTGGCAGTAGAAGAAGCTGAGGTGAAGCCAAATGAGTCCGTGATCACTTTTACACTCTTTCTGAGCTGAGAGATCTATAGCTAATACAGAATGAGCAGTCATTGCTAGCAGCTGTCAGCAAGACATAAATGGTCTTGGCATATCAATTTTGAAACTGTAGGAAGCTGGACTCCAGGACCTCCCTCTCTTTTTAAAAACTATTTCTCTACCACTATGAGATATCATATCTTATGAATAAGTTTCTATTTTAGAAAGACGAGAAGGGTATTTGAGAGACTAAACGTTTTACTCAGAAGACACTGAACACCTACCCACAAAAGGTTAAATAATTCATTCAAAGAAGCAGTTAGTAAGTGGCAGAGTTGGAATCTTTCTTTCTTTTTTTTTTTTCATTTATCCATTTGTTTATTTAACATTCAATAAATCTTCTCCTAGAATCAAGACTGCACTAAGCTCTGGGAAGACTTCAAATTAGTTCATTTTTTTTTAATATGTGAAATTTATTGTCAAATTAGTTTCCATACAACTCCCAGTGCTCATCCCAAAAGATGCCCTCTTTAATACCCATCACCCACCCTCCCCTCCCTCCCACCCCCCATCAACCCTCAGTTTGTTCTCAGTTTTTAAGAGTCTCTTATGCTTTGGCTCTCTGGAATCTGAAGCTAAGTAGTTCTGTTCCAGATGCTATGTCCCAACTACCATACTACTATTTCTTTTGCTCCAGATATTGGTCCAGTTGAGAATGCTCTGGAAAGCTTATAAACTTACATACTGAGTAGAAATTAGGATACAGTTTGTAAAAGTGAACTCTGTGAAATAGCTAACATATAATTCAAAATTTCTTTGGAATGAGGTCTACTGGCTAAAAGAGTCAACAAAAAATGTATTAATTATGTTTTAGTGAGTTATGTAGATGGGTCTATTGCATGTAGGTAACACATCAATGTAGATGTTATGTGACTATGTGGTTCATATTATCTTATTGGCCCATACCCAGGGGATATTAGATAGTATAAAGATTGGTTAGAAATCATTGAATTTGTATTCTCCAGAAGTACCTAATGTTATTTTATCTCCTTGTCCTTTGAATAATCGTAAACTTATTGAAAGTATTATAGCAGTTTTCCTAGTAGAGATAAGAAGAAATTCCTAAATAAAAGGAGAGAACTGAGATTTTTGTGGTCTGCTGAACATCAGGAATCTGTGACCACCACCCTGTGACGAAACTAGTGGAGGTAGTTAAAATGTTACACAGTTGACTGCTGGGCTTTAGAGATTGCATTTACCAGTCTTTATAATGATTTCAGTACCTTGTGCATGGAGTGGAAGTTGTAGGGAGACCAGCTTTCAAGAAACCAGAGATCTTGAATAATGTTGATATTAGCAGCAATTATGACAGATTGTTCTTAAATCCTGCCCTTCATCCTCTGAACTTATGAAATGACCTGTGATATGGTTTCTTCAGATTAGATGGTGTATTGAGAACCACAGTTGTCCTTAAGATGGAACTTCTCTAAGAAGTGATAGAATGGGAGAGAATAGGATTAAATCAGGATTCAGGGTCGTTAGAAATCCTTGAATTTTGGCACTTATGGAAATAAACTCCAAATCAATTAACAATGTGCTTCTTGCATCACAACATGTTGTGAGCGTCCATAGATACGATCCTGCAAGTGAGACAAACTCTCCTTGTGTCTGTAGTTCCCAGGAGTTTTATATTATTATTCCAGCCCACATTCAGCCTTCAGCAATTCATTACAAATTTTAGCTGAATCTTCTAGCCATGGCTTCTATGTTGGCCCTGTTTTTCTCTTGTGATCAACCCACAAGATGAAATCAGAGCCTATACCTCATCTGTCTCTGGAGGCATCTGTCTTTTATTTAATTTCGGCCGTATTAGTAGTCCGATGAACTTAGCTTTCCAATAGGTTCAACTAAAGCTTTGATTGTGTAGATTACTCAGCTTTACTTAATATTTTTTAAGTGGGAGTGCTGATCTTTCCATTTTTCTACATCCTAATCATAAGCTGGAAATCCTTTCACATAATCTTTGACATTAAAATAATTACGTATAATGAAGACCAAACTTAATACTCCTCAAAACAAATAAAACATACATGATTTTCTACCACTTTGCTCCTTAAAATTTTTATTACATTTTGGTGTTTAAATAGAGTTGATCAGTTTTTTTTCTGGATGTCAGTAAGTCTGTGTATTTGGTCTGAACATAAAGAAGTTTAAGGGGTATTTTATTTTCTTGACATTTAGAGCTATTAATTCCTTCTTCATATGGGTTATTTTTGAAGTGACAAAAATAGTCATAATGCATATAGATAATCTTTAACAGATTTATACAAATTCACTTCTCATTATTCACTATATTCAACATTAAAGTTCCTTTTGGTGAAAATAAGTATTCTTTGAAGCGAGGCTACAATTGAAAATAATATGTGCATGCATGTAACTGATTTTTTTGAACCATCTCAAGATTTTATTTAAATTTTAATTTCTAGTTGGAAAGACCACTTCAGGATTTAAACAGGAAGTGTCCTTGTTTGCATTTTGGAAAGATCCCTCTGGTATCTGTGAAAATTGGCTAAGAGAGGCAGTGGAAGTAGGGTGACCAGTTTAAAGACTGTTGAAGTACCCAGAGCAAGAAGTTATGCACAAAGTTAGCAGTGGAGGGAGTGGAAAAAAGGAACAGATTTTAGAGACAGTGATGAAGGAAAAACTGAACAGGATGAGGCAACTAAATTAGCTAGGGAGAGTTAAGAAGGCATCAGACATCCAGGTTTGTGGCTTGTTAATTGCAAGACAATGAAGAGTTGATTTCCAGTTTAGACATGCCGACTTGAAATAGATACCAACAGCCATTGGATGACTGAGTCTGGTATTCAAGAGACCAGTAATTTGAGTGGTGAGAAACTATGAGGGGAAGAGGATGGAACAATATTATTCTGAACTCTTCTCAACCATATTATTATGTTTCCAATTTACATTGTTGGGGCATTTATCTATCCGTCTATTCACTCAGTAATTTGCTAGTAAAGCCTCCTCTGTTAGGTACGATGTTAGTGAAGGGTATAAAATGGGAGTGAATAAAAGTTATTCCTACCCTCTTATAGCTTAGTATGAATTTCTTAAAATATATAAGAGCATTCCTAATTTATTGTTCTGTAGAACATTGGTCTGGGTGAGGCTAATTGTTTACCCTTCATATAAATCCTCAATACTGAAATGAAGGGAAGGGGAGCTGTTTTTTGACTCCCTCCTGGAGAGTAACTGAATGTATTAGTAATTAAAAGCACTGGGAGCCCTACTATTAACAAATATGTCTAACCAGAATTTTTGATCATGAGCCAATTTTTAAAAATATTATGCCTGTTTATATCTTATTAGGTATAATACTAGTTTGGGATACAGTGATTTCTAGTGTAATGTTCATGTGTGTTATTTCATTTTGAACTCTAGGTCCTTTGTGAATCTGTATCAGATTTAAATTGCTTCAATTTTCTGGCTTCTCTTTTTTGCTGAAAGCAGAAACTCATCATTCTAATGGTATTCTTAAAGGACTATTATTTCCTTAATTAATGACTGTGTCTTGTTAGAACTACTGAAACAAAAATCTTATCATCTCACTAAATAGTTAGAATAAGATCTTAACAACATTCTTTCATCCATGTCAGTTTTAAGATATGAAATGATTTAAGTGACTATTTCCAATTTTCTGAAGAAAAAGGAAGAATGCAAGGTGCTCCTCTGAATTCCTGATTGAAAACCAGCTGACGCATGTGGTATTTTCAGGATAATTATCAGGCATCTTTATAAAAATATTCATCTTGCTATTCTACCTGGTCTTGGTGTGTGCTTTGAATAATTGCTCTTGTGAGAGTAATGCCACTGCACATCAAAACCTGTATTTTGGGGGCACCTGGGTGGCTCCATTGGTTAAGCTTCCTACCCTCTTGATTTCAGCTCAGGTCATGATCTCATGGTTCATGAGTTCCAGCCCTGTATCAAGCTCTGCACTGACAGCATGGAGCCTGCCTGGGATTCTCTCTCTGTCCCTCCCCCAGCTCATGCTCTTTCTCTCTCTTAAAATAAATAAATAAACTTAAAAAGACCTGAACATTTTAGGTTATTAAATGTTTAGTTAAATGCTAAGCTTCCAAAATTGAATTTTACATATATTATGTAGCCAAAATATAATGACTAGTTATCTATTGCCACATCCCTATACTAGCAGTGCCTTAACAAAAACAAACAAGCAAACAAAAACCTTTTATTATCTCACAGTTTGTAGGTGTAGTTCAGTTGGGATCCTCTAGCCCATGGTCTCTCATGAGGTTGGAATGAGTATGTTAGCAACAGTCATCTCACAGTTTACCTGGGAGATAACCCACACCCAATCTCACTAACAGCACTTACAGTAGGCCACAGAAGATTCTCTTTGAAACTCACTCATTTGGCTTAGGCAAGCATCAGGTTTTCACTGGCTGTTGGTGAGAGTCATCAGGTGCTCCTCACAGGGACCTCCTCACATGGCTGCTCTCAGCATGGCTGTCTGCTCCCACAGAGAGGGTTCCAGAGAGAGTTAACCAAACCGAGCAGCCAAGACTGAAACCACCATCTTTTTATAACCTATTTTCAGAAGTAAAATCCTATCACTTCTGCCATGTTCCATTCATTAAAAGTAAATCTCTGAAATTGTTGAATCACCATATTATACACCTGAAAGTGACATAACATTGTATGTTAACTATACTGAAATTAAAAAAAAATCAAGCCTCTAAATCTAGGGCAGTTTCAAGGGAAGGGATTTACACAACAGTGTAATATCAGGAGAATATCAGGAGCCAGAGATCATTGGACACCATCTTAGAAACTGCCTACCACACACATATTCCTTCTGTGTTTGGCGAAAAGACAGTTGTTTCGATGGTAAATTGTTAACAAGAGAGAACAAGTTTTCTCTTACATTTTTCATGAGTGATTACTACCTGAGATTTGTTTTGATAACTTCAAGCTGAGATGTTAAATCAGATTCAAAACAAATTCAAAAGGAAAGACATGGAAAATAAATGTGCCTTTAAGTTCTATAAAGTGATATAATTAAATTTGAAACAGATATACAAATTCAATTCAGTAAAAATTGTTTGAGAAATAGTATATTAAATCTTGCACAGGATCAAGATGAGTAAGAAACCGTCCTTGATCCTAAATATAGGTTTGACTTCAGGCTCATGTGCTTACTGGGTAGGTGACTAAAACAAGTTGTTTAGGATAATGTGTTCCCATTTCATAGGGCTGCTGTGGGAATACAATTTTTGTGATGATAAAATGAAGTAAATCGTATACAACCATACAGCTATTGAAATTATTACTACAGTGCTTAGCACAGTAGTAATTACATAATAAATAACAACAGTGATAATGATAATCATGATGATAATAGCTAATGATAATCTAACACTTTGACTATGCTGGAAGTTGTTCTAGTGTTATAAACACTTCATTTTATTTTCTTATTATTAGTCAAGCAGCTCAGTGTTCTGAGATTGTATCTATGCTCTGCTACATAACAGCTAAGTTATTTGGGCCAAGTTATTTGACCTTCGTTATGCCCCAAATTCTTCATTTGTAAAATGACAATACTAATAGCGCTGTAAAGAGCCAGTATTTGTAAAACTTCTTAAGATACACCTGGTAGCTTCTAAATGTTCATCAACATTTAATGTAAAATCTTACTATGTCACCATAATTATAAAAGTAAAATAACTATAACACCTGACAGAAACATTTCCCAAAGAGAAGGAAAAAATATAACAAGGGTTCAGCTAAGCTCTTTCTAATATCGGCAGGGAGAATCAGGAAGTAGTGTCTTGGGGAACACTGGGAATTTCCTACAGGAATATGTAGATAAATGGGATTTTAATATGCAGAGATAGGAAGTGCATTTTAGTCAGAGAGGATCGTGAAATTAAAATCTTCAAGATAGGAAACCCTGGCATGCTCATAACAGAAGCATAAAACTCTGAAGCATAACATTGTGATGTTGTGCTTGGTGAGAGGAAACAGAATAAGGTTTGCCAGATGGAATTTTAGTGGATATTAGTCTTGCTTGTCTGCCATCCATTTTCTCTTTCTTTTAAAACAACACTTAAATTTCCATCTAAGGAAAAGTTCGCTTTCAGACCATATTGAAAAGGTAGTACTGACTCATACATCTCTCCCTGATTTGTATTTAGTCTATGTAAACAGAATATTACATCTCATAGAACAGAGGTTTTCAAAGTGTGGTCTAGGGACCAACAGCATCCACATCACCTGTGAATTTACTGATAAACAAATTCTCAGGCCCCTTTACCAACCTACTGAAGCAGAAATCTGGGTGGAGTCCAGCAATTTCTGTTTTAACACTTCTTCCCAGCTAACATTTGAAATGACTGACCTAGAATATATACATTTTAGGGAAACTCAAGAAGTTGATGACTACTCACTTCTTCTTCAGAGTATTTTTAATCAGAATATGCATATTCGAAGCACATGGAAAATTTTCCAAACTAAACACACCCTGGCCCCATCCAATTATGACTTAAATGTCCTGAAATGGGGCCTCAGCCTTTCTGTAGTTGCTAGTTCCTAGGTGATGCTAACATATAGTAGCATTGAAAACCAGGGGCCTGCGATGTTACTTCTCAACTCTTAGCTTGTATGATTCACTTGGTGTGGCAGGAAGAAGAAAACCATTAGCCAGAGAAGTTCTAAAAGATTATAGAGAAGCAGTGAGTCTCAATTTAGTTTTTTAAGATGGCCTCTTAAGATGAAGATGTTGAAGGAGGTCATGGAGAAGAAATGACTACTGCCTGAAATTTGAGCTGGATCCAGGCAATTAGAGGCTCCTCACCCCCTCACTGGCTTTGGAACATGTACTCCACTCACCATTTCCACTTCTGGAACCATTTGAAGCCTGTAGCCTTGAAAGAATAATGTGTTATTGAGGCCATCTGGACTGGGCAGGTGACTGCAGTCTGCTAACGCCTGTGTATAATCTTTTATGATTCTGACACGTGGGTGCGGAGATGTACTTGTCCTACAGATGCCCAAGACAAGTCTCGTATGTAAGTTCCTTGCTTTTTAACTTGCCACCTACTGACCTAGAAAGGGGGTCTGCCTCTTTATTCCATCTCTCCTTGCCTTTCATGCATGGGAGCCAGTTATGAATTTCACTCAGGGAACTCCCAAGTTGCAAACCCACAGAAGAATATGGACTCACTTTTCTCCGTTGCTGTCTAACAAATAGCTTACCCTGCTCAAATATGTGAAAATACTTCATATACAGATGATATTTATCTCCAGAAATTTTACATATGGACTTCTTAATAAAGTACAACTTTAATGGTTGTGCATCAGAGATCATAGATAGAAACAGGGTTTGCTAGACTGTGTGGTAACTTAACTCCTGTTCTTTTCTATTATACTTAGGAATTAACTTATGTGTGTTAATTTGTGATTCACTTTTATAGTATCTCCAATATTGACCCCTATCTCTGGAATCACTGGAAACTGGGCAGAATTAAGACTCAGTTTTCATGCTGCTGGGTTGTAATGTGCTAGGCAGTAGAGAAGGTTGCTAACGCCCATGCTAGGCTTCACTGATTTCTCCTATGAACATGTCATAGTCAATAACACTGAGAAACGAGTTTTCATAAAAATAAACAATCACTCTCAGTTTTATTCCCCTTGCCTCCATAGATAAATTTCAAAAATCTATGTATTTTATTTGGGTTTAATTCAGTGGAGAAGTGGTACATCATGGAAAGACCTCAGGCATTTGAGTTAGGCCCTTTATTGAGTACTCAGGAAACTCTATCTTCCTCATGTCTAAAAGACAATAGTAGTATTTACTGAGTTAGTGAGATCAGGAGTGTCAATTACCTGCCCCATGCCTGCCAGTGTGCAAGGTTAGCTATTATTATCTTCACCTGAAGGTACCTATATTTCATGTAAATAATATGTATTAAACCAAGAAAATAAAGAACTAAAATGAAGAACTAAAAATAAAGTACTAAAATGTCTACTTTCCTAAACATTACCTCCTCTAAAATATTAACTTGTACTCTTGGATTTTAGAAAGTTTACACATTTCAAATACACGTTCAATGGATAACTATTTATAAATAACTATAAATAAATAAAATTCAACTATATACTTGACAGTTATCAACTTAAGTAAATCCAGAATTAATCAATTACATTGCATTGTTTTTTTTGACCCAAGTACTTGAGTACTATTAGAATAGTTGATAATGCCTTTGCCCCATCTTTATTGAAATATAATTGACAAATATATTTATTTAATGTGGACAACTTGATATTTTAAAATAAGACATATATTTGTGCATTGTGAAATAATTGGCACAGACAAGCTATCATATTTACTCTTTCGTTTGTGTGTCTGTCTATATGATAAAAAACACTTAAGATCTACTGTCTTAGTGAATTTCAAGTATACAATATAATATTATTAAATATAGTTACATTGCTTTACATTAGATCTCCAGAAATTATTCATCTTGCATAACTGAAATTTTGTATCCTTTGACAAAAATCTCCCCATTACCCCCTCCTCCCAGTCTGTGGTAACTGCCGTGCTATTCTCTGCTTCGATGACTTTGACTTCTTTATTTCACATACACATGAGATCCTGCTGTATTTGTATTTTGTGTCTGGCTTATTTCACTTAGGATAATGCCCTCCAGGTCCTTCCGTGTTATTTCCTGTGGCAAAATATCTTATAATGAATAATATTGCATTGTATATATATATATATATATATATATATATATATACACCACATTTTGTTTATCCACTCATTCATTGGGCATATAAGTTGTTTACATATCTTGGCTATTGTGAATAATGCTGCAGTGAGCACAGGAATGTAGATATCTGTTCAAAATACTGATTTTATTTCCTTTAGATATGTATCCAGAAGTGGGATTACTGAATCATAAAGTAGTGCTGTTTTTAATTTTTTGAGGAATCTCCATAATGTTTTACATAATGGTTGTGCCAGTTTACATTCCCACCAACAGTGTACAGGGTTCCCATTTTTTTATGCATTCTTGCCAACACTTGTTACCTATGTCTTTTTTTTTTAAGTTTTACTTATCTAATTTTCAGAGAGAGAATGCACACAAGTGAGGGAGGGGGAGGGGAAGAGACACAGAGAGAGAGAGAGAGAGAGAGAGAGAGGGAGAGAGAGAGGAAAGAGAGAATCCCAAGCACTAACTGCAGAACCCGATGCAGGGCTTGAACCCACCAACTGTGAGATAATGACCTGAGTCAAAGTCAGACATTTAACTGACTGATCCACCCAGACGCCCCACCTATGTCTTTTTGATAATAGTTATTTTAACAGATGCGAGGTGATATTTCATTGTGGTTTTGATTTGCATTTTCTTTATGTTTAGTGATTAGTGTCATGTCTTATATCTGTTGGCCATTTGTATTTTTTCTTTGAGGAAATGTCTATTCCGTTCCTTTGTCCATTTTTTAATCAAGGGCACTTGTATTATGTATCTAGTTAAGTGAAATCCTTACATATTTTGGATATTAATCCCTTATCATATATATGGTTTGCAAATATTTTCTCACATTCCATATGTTGCCTTTCACTTCATTGATTTTCTATGCTGCTCAGAAGTTCTTTAGTTTGATTCAACCCCCTTTGGTTATTTTTGCTTTTGTTGCCTGTGGCGTCATATAAAAAAAAATTATTGACCAATGCAAGAAGGTTTTTCCCTATATTTTATTCTCATAGTTTTACAGTTTCAGTTATTACAGTTAACTTCTGCGTTCATTTTGAGTTAACTTTTGTACAGAGTATGAAATAAGGGTCCAGTTTCATTCTTCTGAAAGTGGACATTCAATTTTTCAAGCATCATTTTCTGAAGGAACTATCCTTTTCCCACCATGTGATTTTGGCATTCTTGTCAAAGATGTAGTCAGTTGACTGTAGATGTGAACTTGTTTATGGCTCTCTATTTTGTTCATTGGTTTATATATCTGTTTTTATACCAATGACATACTGTTTTCATTACTGTGTCTCTGTAACTTTATTTTTAACAGGAGGAGTGATACCTCCATCTTTTTTCTTTCTCATTATTGCTTTGGCTATTAGGAGTCTCTTGTTAAATTTTAATTTTAGGATTTTTTCTTCTATTTCTGTAAAGAATGCCATTGGGATTTTGCTAGATATTTATTGAATCCACAGATCATTTTGGGTAGAATGGGCATTTTGACAATATTGATTCCTCTAATCCATGAACATGAGTTGTCTTTTCATTTATTTTGATTTTCTTTACATTTCCTTCAGCAATGTCTTATACTTTTCAGTGTTTAAGGCTTTAACATCTTTGGTTAAGCTTATTCCTAGGTATTCCTTTCATTGCTATTGTAAATGGGATTGTCTTCTTATTTTTTTTTCCTAGTTTGTGTATAGAAACACCACTGATTTCTCTATGTTGACATTGTATCCTGCAACCTTACTGAATTTGTTTACTAGTTTTGACATGTTGTTGTTGATGAGTCTTCATTTTTTTCTACATTATGATCGTGTTATATCCAAACATATACAATTTTATTTCTTTGAATTATGAAAATATTTTTCTTTTAGACAGATTTTTAAAATTAATCCAAAAATGGACACCCATAGTACAGAACTTGTATTTTTGAAAAGCCAATGAGCAAAATAGTAAATAGCATGACTATACAAATTGGCACAATCATGCTGGGTATTGTTATAATTAATATATAATTGTGAAAATTTTGAGTTTGAAGTACTACAGTAATTTATCACATGCTTATATGTACCTAATATGTCCTCAACATAGCACTCTTCTAGCTCTTGAGTGGAGCTAGGTTAGTGACCATAAAACATGACATTTATTTTTACATAACTTATAGTTTAATGGTGGATATAGGAATTCCTTATAAAATGTACAAAAAATATTTTCAATTGTATTCTGTTAAGAATGTAAAATATGAGTATATAATTTCTAAAATCAAACAGAGATGGGATACAAGGAATTTTTCCACCATAAAAATATATTTCAGGTTAAACCTGAAGAATGAGTTGTACATGGCCAGGTAAAAAGGGGAAAAACTGTTTCAGATAGAAGGAGCTATATGTTCATCTAATTTATGGGAATATATAATCAAAGAGGTTAAACTAGTAAATTCAAGAGAAATTTTGCACTTATTCAGAGCTTCAGAAAAGCCGGCCAAAGCTTTCGAATAAAGAATAAATAAATAAAACAAGAATGAGAGAGATGAAGATAGAGAGGGCAAAGGGAAACTAGAAATATGGAATTGTTTACATTCTTTCAATAAGAGTAGCCAAGAGAACACAATAAATTTGATGTGTAGGTAAAGACCTTGGCCAAAGATGTATTATTCTCACTCTAATTTTAGGGACTGTCCCAATATGATCCCCCACCTTAAGGAAAGGCATTATAATGAGGAAAGCACATACATATGTACAAATACACACACACACACACACACACACACACACACACGCCGATGAAGTAAATAGTAATTAGGAACAGGGTCACATAGCTCCAATAGTTCCACCTTGTGGGAAAAACTGGGGACTAATGAGTGGGGAGGTTATGACATGACAAAGAATGATGTCCAGAAAGGAAGAATTATGTTGCATGCGCCCTGTCTCATGAAAGGGTTATCTTGGTACTGATTTTCATTCTTGTTCTGTTCACATAAATGAAAGGAATCAGTTACATAGATCCCAAACCATTCTGTTTCTAGTGTTACTATTTGAAAAGAAAGATGATAAATACAGGTTATTATTTCCAAAAAAACCTTGGATGCTCATTCTTGGTCACATTATGTGAAGGTCAGTACAACTTAGGGGCTCAGAGGGCTGGCACTACGAGGGAAGAAATTGATTAAGAGAAGATAATAGATTCAAGATAGATTTAGAAGGTACTCTTGACAAGACTAAGGGATGGAAAAAAATGATGATATGTAATTGTGTAAATTAAGTTAGTCAAAGTTTACTTGGGTAAAAACCCAACAAAGGATTCTTTGCTAACATGTTTATGTCTTTTTTGGGCAGGCTGGGGATTCTGCCTCAGGTTGATGGAGATTTTTGCCATATGTGGCACATTACTTCCTTGGTTGCTGTGGCAGTGAAAGAGACACTTAGGATGTCTCAGTCTTCTTTTCTCTTGCTTTTGCCCAGAGTTGACACTTACCTTGTTTGCCTACAGTCCTTTAGTCAGAACCATTTTCAGGAACCAACTTAGCAGCAAAATGAAATTGTAGGAGAAAAGATAGAGCTTGGTCTCTACTATGGGGACATAATTTTTTCTTTGTTACATACTTAAAATTCCCAGCACAATTTTAGTTCACATTGCCATATGCTTTGTTCTCAGCCATATGCTTTTTAAATTTTCTAATGAGGTATATTTAAGACAACTGACTCCAAGAAGTGACATAAATTAATAAACCACAAGCCAAAGTTTAAAGATGGGCCATTATCATCTAAGAAAAATTTAACATGCTTCTCTGATACATTAGACATATTAACATTATGTACTTTCAAAGATTTCATTTAACAATTATAAATAGTATACAGCCTAGTTTAGTTTCTTAAGAATTCTAGAATAGTAGTAAATTCCTAAAAATAATAATATGGGCCTTCAGTACAAGAATAAATTCACATGTAATTTATAATTGGGCTTTGGAAAAAAGATATTTACCTTTTTTTTTTTCAGAAATGAAGCAAATCCTTAATTTGTAAATCTAATTTTAGACCTATCAATAATAGAACAGAAGTAGATGCTTAAGCTAGAAAGAAAAAAGAAAAAGCTTTAACAATGAAATAACTCTTGTTGGGTTAATATTTCATTTTTAATATCATTAATAATTATACTGAAGGGCACTGAAACTTGCATATACTGAATATTTTTCTCAAAAGTATTACAAATATTAATTTAAAATTTATTGCAAGTGATGATTAAAATTACTACTAATGATATTTAAAGAAATGGGAACATGGCAGCACAGTAAAATTATAGATTTGTTTCATTGCTAACAAAGTTGAAGGAATTTTTTCATATCTTAGGCATTTATCAAAGTTAAATGCAAGAAAGTTTGTTAGCTCCAGTAGCTTGTTCAAGCAATAGACGACAGTTAGAGAGGAGGAAAAGTCAGAGGCAGCAATAACAAGAGGTAGTCATGGGACTGGAACTCATATTCAAATTCTACATGATACATAAGTGCTGCCTGAGTAACCAAGACAGAGCAGGAAATTATCACGGAAGAAAATCCCTTAGTGCCTGCAGACTTGGGATAATTCATAATGTTATTCAGAATGTGTCATGCTGTATGCTTTTGCGTATTGGGTGAATGCATTTTCATTCCCCAGTCAGGAACTAGAACTTTTCCCCCCATGTGTACTGCTCAAATAACATTTTTAAAAAGCACATCAATGATTGAGACAAACACTCAGGCAGTTGCCTAGAAAATACAGAGAGATAAAATTGTTTGGGCCACATAAATAGAAACACTATTTCCTAGTAATAAGCAAACCCCAATGGTGGAAATTTTCATGGCAATTTGGAGGGAAACAAAGCCCCATAAACAATACAGTTCTAAACTATTCTCTATTTAATCTGGCCTTTGAGAAATTTCAGGAAAATTTTATAGCTTTACGATTAATAAGGCTTATGACCAAGAAAATTAGTATCCCAAGGTAGATATTGCTGGGATATTCTGATTGATCAGGAAATGATCAATAGAACAGAACTCAAACAGTCTAAAAAGGAGAAAACCAAGAGAGAGAGAGGAAAATAAAGACAGGGTCCAAGTCCGGGGTGAGGGGGGTGATGAAAAGAAAGAGGCAGAGAGGGAAGGAGTGCTATCCAGATATAATGACCAACTAAATCCAATTAGAAATCCCTTGCTAAAGGTCTCACCCACCATTCCTCATCTGGACAGAAAGTGTAGTGACTCTTGTTAGTAAAGTTTAGCAAGCCATATACCCACTCACTAACTTAAATGACTCATTTCTATGAAGTGATTCTAAGTATGATGCCTTTTTGCGTATTTAAGAAAGGAATTTTTGGGGCGCCTGGGTGGCGCAGTCGGTTAAGCGTCCGACTTCAGCCAGGTCACGATCTCGCGGTCCGCGAGTTCGAGCCCCGCGTCGGGCTCTGGGCTGATGGCTCAGAGCCTGGAGCCTGTTTCCGATTCTGTGTCTCCCTCTCTCTCTGCCCCTCCCCTGTTCATGCTCTGTCTCTCTCTGTCCCAAAAATAAATAAACGTTGAAAAAAAAATTAAAAAAAAAAAGAAAGGAAATTTTTAATATTTATTTATTTATTTATTTATTTATTTATTTATTTATTTTGAGAAAGAGAGAGCACTAACAGGAGGAGCAGAGAGAGAGAGGGAGACAGAGAATCCCAAGCAGGTTCTGCACTGCCAATGCAGAGCCCGACGCAGGGCTCAAACTCAGGAACGTGAGATGAAACCAAGAGTCAGTCACTCAACCAACTGAGCCATCCGGGGGCCCCATGATACTATTTAAAAAATAACGGGTATTGAGCAGTTGATATATACTTTTTATAAAGACACCTAAAACACATCCTCAGTCCCTAAGGAAATTAGTAACTTGTTGGCAGAAGAAGATCCTTCATTACTCAGTATAATACACACATGTAATATGTGTGTGTATAATATATATAGCAAATCTATTACATGCACAATAGGTAGCATATAATATGCATACATGCACATACATATAATACATAAAGAAATACATGCACACTTTTTAAGTACATGACTTTCTATGTGAGAATACAAGCAGAATTCAAGATCAGGATCAACTATTTCTGCCTGAAGATGTACACATACATATGTGTTGGTAGGTGTACAGGTGTGTGTCCTTCAGTGTGTGAGAGGGCAAAGAGGAGAGTATTTAAAGTAGATACTGAAATAGAAATGGGATTTCAACTGGAGGTAATGAAGGAAAAATTGCAGACTGAAGAAACATTCTGAGAGCGGGCACTGAGAAGGACAAAGAGTCACGCGAGAGAATTCAAAACAGTATTCTCTGCTCAAACACATTGTGGGAGAAGGTCTGGTGCATTGAAGGTTGTAAAACGTGCCAGAAGTCAAAGGGCTGAGGAACAGGAGGCCATTCCATGTAGCAATTAGGAGGTTACTGGAAATTGGAGTGATCTGATAGAGGAGAAAGTAAAGTTTACCAAGAGGTGAGGAAATGGAAGTAGAAACTGTTATAGGAGGATGAGTGTCATCTGAGAAGCTCACATGGTCGAAAACAAAAAGGTAATTAGTAATTTTTCAAATTACAAAGTAATTTATTTTCCACGAAGATTATATGTTTACTTTAAAAAAGAAAGTTTAGGGACGCCTGGGTGGTTCAGCCGGTTGAGCATCCACTTCGGCTCAGGTCATGATCTCACAGCTCGTGGGTTCGAGCCTCACATAGACTCTTTGTTGACAGCTCAGAGTCTGGAGCGTGCTTCGGATTCTGTGTCTCTCTCTTTCTCTTCCCTTCTTGTGCTCGTGCTCTCTCTCTCTCTAAAATAAACACTAAAAAAATTACTTTAAAAATAAATAAAAATAAAAATAAAGTTTAATGAATATACCCTATCAATATATCAGTAACATCAAAGTTATGTAAGATCCCTCTGCAGTATCTTAACATGACATCTGTAGATTGCGAGGTTAAGGGTTATAGAATCCTGAGAAAGACTTATAATTATAATCAATTCAGTTTCATTTATTTTTATACAAATGTGTCAATGGAGTTTTCAGAAAGGCTTCTTGGAAGAGCCCTTCACTTTGCCAGAAATGCAGGAAAGATCTTGCTGCGAGAAAAGTAGTCTTATTATTTTCCTGTTAGCAGGTAGCTTCTCTTTCCCTCTTTTTTTTCTTTTCTCTTTCTTTCTTTCTTTCTTTCTTTCTTTCTTTCTTTCTTTCTTTCTTTCTTTCTTTCTTTCTTTCTTTCTCTTCTTTTTTGGACAACCCTGAGTGCCTGGTAATATTACATTTTGAATGACAAGGCACAGTACAGATAGGAGGAAGGTTTCAAAATAGCTTAAAAGAAATCAGTGAAGGAAAAAACAAGTGGGTGTGATTGATGCCAATTTGCTAGAATCTTGAAGGCATAAAACTGCTTTTACCATCTCCACAACTGTGAGAGGCTCAGCAGATACCCTCTCAGCCACAGGATGGGCCCAAATCTGGAGTTATCTTTAAAGACAAATGATACTTTAAAGTATCATTTTCCTCATGTGTAGCCTCTTTGATTTTATAGTATGTGGCACAGTAAGAATAATGATTTGTGAAAGAAAAAAGTGAAAATGTTAGATATATTGGGTAGAGATTTATGACATAAATGAAAACAAAAACACATGTGACAATACAAATTATGCATAGCTTAGAGAAAATGAGGTAAGACTATTTGTTAGGTGCTATGTAATGATACCATGATTATAGGAAATTTAATTATCTAATTTCATAACTTTAATTCCCTTCTGGATCAGATCTTTCAGTATTTAATCACTGTCACAAAATTATTCCTCTAAACATCCTTTTAGACCATCCTTTTACACCATTTTCTCAATATTTTCTAGAGAGAAAAGTAAATAACGAGCTGAACACCACTCCCTGAATGATTTATATATCCAGCTTGAGATGATTAAGTCATCATTGCCATCTTTAATTTTGATGATGAAAGCTGAGTAATTTCAAATTGTTGGAATTTTACCCACATTTCTTATTTTATAAAACTGCAAATATAATGGGCTAGTTGTATCTGACACAAACTTATAGTGCACTTTAGAAATACAATTGTTTGTGCAATTTAAAATATTTTGCTCATTTTCACCTTTGAATGGTTTACAGTTAGCCTTCTTATGTCTTCTTTTTTAATTCTTAGTTCTAGAGAGTGTTGTCCCAATAGAAAGACTTAATTTGGCCCTTTAAAACCATCACATTAAAATTTGTGTTAGAACCTTTAGGGACACTCCAATAAATAATGAAAACAGCCCAAGAATTATTTCCAAGACAGATAATAATAATAGTATAGCACATAGTAGCACAGATTATCCAGCAATGTAAATAAGCAGCAATGCTCAGTCTTACCGAATGTTGCTCTCAGAATCATCCTCTCGATAGTAATCTATAATGTAGAATTTTATCTGTAAACTTCAAGCTATTCTGTGTTTAATTTTTTTTTTCAACGTTTATTTATTTTTGGGACAGAGAGAGACAGAGCATGAACGGGGGAGGGGCAGAGAGACAGGGAGACACAGAATCTGAAGCAGGCTCCAGGCTCTGAGCTGTCAGCACAGAACCCGACGTGGGGCTGGAACTCAAAAACAATGAGACCATGACCTGAGCCAAAGTCGGACACTTAACCAACTGAGCCACCCAGGTGCCCCAGAACTTGAGTTTCAAAAGATGCTTATTGTATAAGGAAAAAAATGTGCTAAATTGCTGAGGCATTTTAGTAGAAAATAAAATGTATCTTCGCTAAAGAAAAACCTGCTTATATTAGAAATTATAATGTCTCGATTTAGATTTTCCTATAATAAAACTTGACAGGAGATGTACACAGGGGTACCAAATATGTCAGTTGATCTATCTTTTACTTTAAAAGTTCCTTTATTTCCCTTAGTAAGACATATTTTCTTATCAAAATTATATTTCCTTAACTTTCTAAATACAGTTCTTACCTAGTGGAGGGGATAAACATACTTCTCTACACATTTTTTTTCATGTGTTTTAACCTATCACTATATAGTGTACGTTTCTGTTCAAATGTATCACAGTTTTTTTTAACCTATCACTATATAGTGTACGTTTCTGTTCAAATGTATCACAGTTTTTTTAAGTCACTTTTATCTCTTATAAAAATTTAACAAGTTAAAGAAATGTAGTTATATTCTCCATTGAAGAGTACTTCTTTTATTGTACATTATCTGTATTGCTTAAGAGAGAACACCCTTATTTCTAGTATTTCAAAATCTGGCTCTTATGGTTATGAAAGTATTTATAAAATTTAATAAATTTTATTTTTTAATACTTGTTTTATGTTATTTTACTAAGAGATCAGTGTAACAGCAGAGCATACCATTGTATGAAATTCTCTACAATTTTTTTGTTGTTCTATAAATTTCTTTAGTCAACATCTTCTTCACAGTTTCAGCACGTATACAGTTATAAAAAGAGTTGTTTGGATTAATCAGGATGGGTACCTTGCATCCAGCCACACTCCCCTAATCTTTTCTTTAAATTTTTTTTTTAACGTTTATTTATTTTTGAGACAGAGAGAGACAGAGCATGAACAGGGGAGGGTCAGAGAGAGAAGGAGACACAGAATCTGAAACAGGCTCCAGGCTCTGAGCAGTCAGCACAGAGCCCGACGCAGGGCTCAAACTCACGGACAGCGAGATCATGACCTGAGCCGAAGTCGGACGCCTATCCGACTGAGCCACCCAGGCGCCCCTCCCCTAATCTTTTCTAATGCAGACCATCCTTAAGGGTCACCAAGGAGCTCTACATTTTCTGTAAATAGAGCCTGAAAAACAAAAACAAAAACAAACAAAAACAAAAACAAACCAAATAATAAATTGGCAGCATAACACTGAATTGTTAATTGCATATTGATTCTCCTTCTAAAAGAAAATTTTGGTAAGAAGCTAATTCATATTGAGTAGTTATTAATCTTTTAGGATTTTCCCCTGTAAATGAAGTACAAAATAAAAATAAGCTTTTATTTTAGCTCTTGGAACAATAGTTGTACTAAGATTCTCATATAGTTTTGTGTTATTAAAATCTCCCTCTATAATAAAGTATTTTTTCTAGGTACACATTCATCACTGAAATAATATATAGTCATGTGAATGTAGTCTCATATGCAAGATAACCTTAATGTCTGAAAAGATGCTTAAAAGTGTCCTCTCATTATAAGAAAGGATATGGTAATGTTTCTGCTTCAAAGAGTACATTAAAAAACTGTAATTGAAATAATACTCAATTTTATTATATTATGTACTTCTATAATTAACATTTTTTTAACTTCATTGTCTTTACATGAGGAATAATTCTACTTACTTTGTAAATATTTTAATGTACACTCATTATTGACATTATAGATCTGTTTTTATACAATCTACATTCATGAATGGAGGACTTTTGAACAAGTATTAAATTCCTTCAGTCAGTCATCCATGAAAATAAGTCAGTCTGTGTTATTTGCTTTGTTCATTCATTTAAATTAATGGTTGTACTTTGTCAGAGATGAATAAATCAGTAATAATCATTCAAAAGAGCTATAACCCCAGTAAATACTGAAAATGATCAAATGCAATGGTTTATGTAAGTGTTTATACATTTATTACCCACTGTGAGCCATTTCATGTACTTACATTTTGGCACTCTTGAATTATGAAAGTGATGTTTTATTCTAAACATTTGCTAAGAAATTAGAGGAATTCTTTTTCCTTTGCTTGGTGGTCTTAAGACTATTTCAAATTTAGGATTTCAGTAAAGGAAATAGCAACAGGCAACATTTACATTTTATAAAATACTCTGTAGGAGCTGTGAGTAGAAACATGAGATACAAATATAATTTGAATAAAATTTTATTTTTATTGAAGATTATAAATCCATATATTTTGGGGGACAGATATAAGGGAGTGAAATAAAATATTATGTATATATATATATGTGTATAAATATGCCTATCTATATATATATGTACATATGTACATACATATGTACATATATATATAGATAGATATGTATATGTGTGTTTATGTGTATATGCCTGTGTATTTGTATGTGTATGTGTATAAAATCCCTATGAAGGGATATTGCTAGGTTAATAGATTTTAAAAATATATTCTCATATTTTATATATATTTATATATATTCACATATACATATTATATCTTCCTACACTGCTGAATTCTTAATACATATTTATAAGTAAGTGGTATTTGTGTATTTGTGTACATAAAAGATATACATATTATTAACACTTAAATAATTTGAAGCAGATTATAAAAAATGTGTATAATATATATTTTGCATAATATTCACTTTATAATTCTATGGCAATGAGATACATTTTTTGTAAGACTGGATAAATAAATTTCATAAACATTTAAATAACACCCTTCACACTGGAAAGTGGAAAATTAGCCTTAAAATAATACTTTCAAAGAGTGATTAACTTGAAGCTATTTTATACAGATTCTGGCAGAAAAGTTTTGATCTTAAAGTTACTATTTAACTTTTCTTTGTCCAAAAAAACCCCAAAACAACAAAAATTAAAACAAACAAACAAGAACCCAACTAATTGGAAAAGAGTTATGCCAGCCCTTTGTTGTATCTTCTGCAGAATTAACTCTAAGGAATCCAGCCTAAAGTCAATGGTATAGAGATCATAAATACCATCTAATCCAGAGTCGCTCAATCTCAGAACTGTTGACTGGATAATTATGTTTTGTGTGAGGCTCTCCTGCTCTGTGTAGACCCCTTTGCAGCATCTTTAGCCCTTACCTACTAGATGGGAGTGGCTCCTACCCCTCCCCAACCCTTTTGTGATACAAAAAAATGTCTTTAGACATTGCCAAATGTCCCATGGGGGCAAAGTGTTCTATTAAAGATCTAAAGATATAAAACCACCTCCCTATTTTCCAGGTGGTGGGCTTGTAATGCAGAAATACTATGGGAGTTGTTTAAATTCACATAACTAATTAGAGGCAGAATAGTCAATGGAAGTGGCTAGTGTTCCTCATCTGTTACTCTTTTCTCCATTTGTCACAGCTGGCTGAAATACACCTTTTACTTTTAGTATGCAAGCAAGCAAGATCAAGTTTTCTGTCTCATTTCCACTTTCTGCAGTCAGATATTATACTTTTATTTAGTCTAAGTAATATATTCATAAGATACCAATAATCCATCACAATTATTTTGTGTAAAACATAAAACCAAATATAATAGGTTAACTTATGTGGTTGACTATGAATAGAAATCTACTTGTGTCTTAACAGTAAATAACTCAACCAATTAAAAACAAGAATAGTGAAAAGGTGCCCAAGCTGCTCAGTCAATTAAGCATCCAACTTTCACTCAGGCCATGATATCATGTGTGTGAGTTTGAGCCCCATGTTGGATTCTGTGTCAGTGCAAAGCCTACTTTGGATTCTTGGTTTCCCTCTCTGCCCCTGTTCATTCTCTCTCTCTCTCTCTCTCTCTCTCTCTCTCTCAAAAGTAAGTAAATTAATTAATTAATTAATTAATTAATTAAATTTTTAAAAATAAATTTAAAAATTAAATTAAAAAAGACAAGAATAGTAAACTCCAATTGCACTAATTATTTTATTGAACAGAGTGACCACTTAAGACCATTACAATAGTGGGTTCATGTTAATATATTGGTGGTTGATTTGTTAGCAGTTGAAGCTCTCTACTTTTTTTGTGTGTGATTATTCATTTTAAATTGTGGAAAGGTTTATGTAAATAGGACTCCAAAGTGAAAGAACAGTCATAGAACTAAAGAGACTTTATAAGTAAACACTGGATCAGAAATGCCTTTTTCTTTTGTTTTTTGCATCCTTTAGGTGACTATGACACAACAGCTAAGCACTGACCAGTTAATAGAAAATAATCTATACTGAAGGAGAAGCGTAGTAGTTGCCTTACTGCAAATATAGCATAAATATATCACAAATGTAAACTATCCCTTAAACTTTCATATTTAATATTTCTTTATAGAATTATTCTTGTGGCAAATTAGTGTAAAAGAAAACAATGTTAAAATAAAGAGACTTGAGCCTCTGCTTTACATCTGGAGTATTTTAACCTAGATTTTCTTCTAGAAAGGTAAGCAAAAAAGAATGAAAAGGATTGTAAGAATCACTTTTGAGTTAAAGAGCTTATTTTTTTTTTTGTCACTTAAAAGCTATTTGAACTCAGTATTCTTTAATTTTTGTAATTCCAACACAGGTATCAATTATTATGCCTAAATGAAGTAGTGTACTATTGTCACATTTGCTGTTATTAAGTTAGAGTTGGAGTTTCCAAGTGAAATAGCAGAAGCAAAGAGTTCTGTATAATTGCATCATCAAAAACAAAAAGAAAAAAAAATTGTCCACAAAATAAATGTAAAATTTCCTGGATGTCTTTCTCTTCCATTTACTCCAGATGTAATATGCTTCATATGCACAGGAATCTTCCAAACTACATAATTGTAATACTGCAAGTATAAGAAATCACTTTGTTGGAATCACCTAAATGGATTTCTTTCTTTCGACATAATCATGCTGGTGTGTTGGTGGTGCTGGAAGAGTGTCTTTGAATTGTTGAGGGCAGAGAAAGATCATTTTTAGTATTCTTATCAATGATAGGAAAGTACCATTCAGTTCTCTCAGTTAAAAGTGAGATTAGTTTCACACATTTCCACGGTACAAATTGGTATGCGAAAATGAATACAGTTAACATGAGATTTGGTTTCTATTCTTTGAAATGTAAGCTGCCTAAGCCTCTGTAAACAGCTGGAGGAGAATTTAAAAAAAATATTGGAGAATCTTAAAATTGAGCTGCTGTTGATTAAATTCCCTGGAAGGCATTATTAATGACCATAGTGATGTCTTAATATGTAATTCCAAAAGTCTGTTAGATAACAGAAAGTATTTGTACAATTTCATAGCTACTTTCCATCAAAATATTAGTAAAAGAGCAAGTATTCTCTTTTAGGTTTTGAAAGCCTTATAAAAAAGTCAACAGGAATCATAAATAGTTCATTAAAAGACCGATTTGCAATATACGTAATAATAGAGATACACTAGGGTTTGCTAATAAAAGTATTTTAATACATTTTATCTTATTTTTGATAAATATTTTAAGGTTTTCTAACTTTACTAATAAGAGCATGATATATATATAAAGTCTTTTGTCTAAGTGAAAAATTGTTATTTATTTGTATAAATAAAAAAATAATAGTATTGATGAATAGGAACATCCTTAAAGAACTAACTTCATAGAATTGATACAGAATAATTAACAATAGCATTACATATTCCAAGAAATTTGTGAAACAAAATCTGTTTCCTTCATTGACTGGCACACCTAACATTATGGGGTGCTAATTATTATCTTCCTTGGCAGAAATTTTGCTCTGACATTTCTGACATCTACTAAGAATAACTCTGGTCAATACAGTTTAAAGATCTGTATTTATTACTACTTTTTAATGGTGTAGAAACAGAACTTAATATGGCCTTGATTTTCGTTAATTGGTTAAGTTGCAAGTAGCTTGTAGTAAAATAATTGCTATAGATTCTCCTTTTAGGTCTTTCCTTCTAGATCACTTTTTCACTCACATGTCCTCAAAATTCTTCCTGAATCAGTCCTAGTTTGCATGAAGTGGGAGAAGACAGTGGGTAAATGAAATATTGTTGATAGATCCACAATGAAGTTGCAAAGAACTCCCATATCTTTTTGCTTAAGCTGTTAATAACGTATTTCTAATTATGTTAATAGATAATTCCTTAAGTAATCTATTATGAAAAATTCACTTTTCAAAAATGTGGAACAAAGTACCAAAATCACTTATTACAATTGAATAGATTAAAATATATCAAATTATATTTAACCACAAAATTCATCAGATGACATTTTAATGCTTACAGGTTGAAATATTGGGATATTAATATATTATCTGTAGTTCAGGCTTACCTCAGGATAAAAATGGTCTCTAATATCTTTATCAGGGAAACACATGAGACTTAAAATCTTAGGCTGAAGTATTTAATATTATAAATTTCTGGTTAGTACTTTAATATATTAATTTGAAATAGCTTTATATAATGTAATGCAACAAGGTTAAATTTGTATTTGATCATCCGTTATACCTTTTTGGATGAACTGTCACATTTAGCTTTAGTTTTATACAAAACTATAATATTCAAACAAAAGAAGAGGATAAGATTTTATTTTACTGCTTTAAAGAATACAATGTGAAGATTATTTAAAAACACTATTTGTTTAAAATGTTTCCCACCACTATATGGTTTCACTTTTAAAAATTTATAGAATCAGGCTTTTAAAGAAAAGAGGATTTCTTACATTCATTTTCTTAAATCTTATGAGTCTCTTAATGACTTTTATATTTTTTTTTCATAAATTCCATTGACCTCAGACTAGTTCAGTTAATAGACACAGTAAGTTTTGTTTGGATACTAAATCTGTAATAAGTGCATCTTCAGCCATATTTTAAACAACTGCATTGATTGTGTATTTAATATTTATAGTTTTCTTTTAGGCCTAATTAATTTTTATTTCATGCCAGGATTTTTCCCCAAATAGAGCATTTGAAGCCTTGCTACATACTTTCCACATTTGCTAAATTAATATTGGGATTAACTTGTTGGATTTAGAATAATCTTCTATTGGATTGTTTTTCCTGAGGATACAAATTTTCTAGTGTGATTGATTCTCCAGGACCTTTCAAAGTTAGATACGTATTCTCATGTCTGTGAGATTAAGTTATTGAATTAATTATATTCTGGCATATTAGTAAAATGTCATAGTGATGGCTATATATAATATTCACATGGTTGTATATATATAAAAAGTCTTTTTTAATTTTATATAGCTTTGCCTTTTTGAGTAAATTTTGCCTTCACATGGAAAAAAATAAAAGTTACAGAAGAGTAGAGAGTGAGAACTTCTCCCTTCTTTGTCTCTTGACTATGCAGATTCATTTCTTGGAAACAAAAGTGTTTCCAGATATCCTTTCAGGGACATATTATGAATACATATATTAATTTTGTGTGCAAATAACCCACTGTTTTCCATTTCTTATTTTTCCTACTAAAATTGTACTTTAGAAAGCTTTTCAGTGCATATAAGGTTGCCTTATTTTTATTTCAAGTAACTAGAATGATTATATCTCTCTGTAGATACTTTCATACTTGTAAATGACCTATTCCCTTTTTTTTTAATTAAGTACTCACTGTATTTTTGTCTGTATTTTGTTTGTATTTTTTTTATTTTGAATTAAGTACTCACTGTATTTTGTCCATAACAAAATACCATAGGTTGGGTATCTTAAAGAATAGGAAGTTATTTTTCACAATTCTAGAAGCTGAGAAGTTCAAGATCAAGGTGTCATCTAATTCTGTGCCTAGTGAGGACTCTTCCTGGCTTCTAGATGGCTCCCTTTTCTCACTGTGTCCTGAGTGACAGAGAGAGAGAGCTCTGGTGTTTCCCTGTCTTATCAGAAAGGACCAGCCCTGGGGCACCTGAGTGGGTCAGTTGGTTAAGCATCTGACTTTGGCTCAGGTCATGATCTCACGGTTCAGGAGTTCAAGCCCTGTGTCAGGCTCTGTGCTAACAGCTTAGAGCTCAGAACCTGGAGCCTGCTTCAGATTCTGTGCCTCCCTCTCTCTCTGCCCCTCCCCTGCTCACAGCCTCTCTGTCTCTCTTTCTATCTCAAAAATAAATAAACATTAAAAAAAACTTTTGAAAGCAAGCAAGCAAGCAAGCAAGCAAGCTCTGTTGGATTAGGGCCTTAATCTAAGGACTTTATATGACCTTTATCATCTTCTCATAGGCCCAGTCTCTAATTATAGTTGCATCAGGGATTGGCCTTCAACATGAATTTTGTAGGAATATAAACATTTAATATATAATACTTCTTGGGTTTAAGTAGATGAAGGAAGGCAAAACAAAAAACAGCAATATAATCTAAAGAATAATGGCCCCCAAATTCTGATCAGTCAAGGTTGAGGTCATTATAATTAGATCACGGCCATATTTGATGAAAATGTAATCCATTTAGTCTAGTACAAGAGAAACTGAAGAAATAAGTTTATTTTACTGGACTTATTTTTACATGGACTTGCAAAATTATTTGGACTAGAGACATAGAAATAAGTAGTTTTAATTAACCAGCTGAGTGCTGTATGACCAAAGGAAAATGGGATATGTTGCAATATGTTTGCTTTTTTAATGACAAGCATGGGCAATATGCAAGAAAATCACATAGAAGATTAAATATTTATTCTCTTCAAGTTATAATAATGTTACATTGTTAGAAAAGTCAAATTAAGTGTGTAGGATTGGAGACTACTTTCTTGATCCTTAATGCCTGTGTTAAAACAATTGTAAGAGCCAAATTGTACATGTTCCAGGAATACAAATATCAGATCTTCAAGGGCTCACACAAACTTCTCTCTTCAGTTTATTGAGGAAATTGTCCATTGCCTTGTTCGCACCCCAGAACAGCAGGTATGAGTTCTCTGGGGAAAATTGCAAATTTTGGTTTTTTATGGACTGTATACATGGATACCATTTTTGAAATGCCTATACATGCAGTTTGCCAATTTTTCCAGAAAGTTTTGGGTATAAAGCTTAAAACTAATAGGGAATAAACAAAAAAATATAGTTTTTAATTTCCTTATTTCCCACACATATCTCTAAATAAATAAAAAAAATATAATTTATCTTCCCCCTCTCCTATCTGTCATATGTTGACTAAAAAGTATCTTCTACTAATTTAAGACTTGCCATTTAATATTCTTTATCTGTGCCTTGGTTTTTTATGGACTACAATGTAACACTATTGTTTTTTTATTCTTTTTGGTTATTGTATTTTTTAAAGAAATATGGTCCTATCTAGAACCCAGATCAACACTTTAAACGATTATTAAAGTATTACATTTCACATGTATGCATTTAATTTACTAAGAATTGATTTTTGAAAGAGAAAGACTTCTATATCATTTTATGTCTCTATGTGGTTACATAATTGCCCCAGCATGATTTATTGAATAGTCTGTAATTTTCCTACTAGCCTATACTACCATATTTGTTCAGTAATAGCACTCTATGTTCTGTTCCTTTAGTTCTTAACAATAACAACAACAACAAAACTCATGATGTAATATCACAGTATCTTACAAACATACATAGCTTTTTTTTATGTTTTGATATTTGCTAAAGTAAAATTTCCTTGTTAATCTCAGGTAATGCTATTTTTTTTTAAATCATTCATTTTTTTCTAACCTTCAGCAATTGCTTTTCCATATATATATATGTGTGTGTATATATAATATGCTTTTTAAATTCTACAAAATATTGAAAATTTCATTGGAATTTTTTATAATCTATATATCATCTTAGAGATTATTTATATCTTTATTAAAATGAGTCTTACAATCTTTTAGTATGCATATATTTTCATTGATTTAGATCTTTTTTTACTGTTTCCCACAGTTTTTATTTTTCTGTAAAAGTCTTGTACACATTTATATTTATATTCCTCTCAAGAATGTGAAAATTTCTCTATCCAGCTAATGTTGATGTTTAGAAAGGCCTTTGGTCTCAGCATATTGAGTGGTACCAAGAATGCTAGCTAAACTCTTTTAGCTATAACACTATCTATGTATAATATAATATTATATATTATATTTGTATATGTTTGCCTTCCTGGTATTTTATAGAGAGAATCATATCATATGCTTACTCTATTGATAGTCCTCAAAACTTTCTTCTGTCATTCTCTTTATAACTAGATTGATCATATAATAAAATTTTAAGTGTTAAGTGTCCAACTTTTGCTCAGGTCATGATCTCACACTTCGTGGGTTCTAGCCCGAGTTGGGCTCTATGCTGACAGCTCAGAGCCTGGAGCCTTCTTCAGATTCTGTGTCTCCCTCTTTCTCTCTCTGCCCCTCCCTCACTTGCACTCTGTCTTTCTCTCTCATGAATAAATGTTTAAAAAAATCTAAAAATAAAATAATATACTAAATTGAAGTGATGGTAGCAGTTTCTGTTATATTATTTCTGATATAGTGTTACCATTTTGAGATATTCACCATTAAAAGTGATATTACTATGGAATTCTTACAGATAACTTTATCCAGTTAAGGGATTTCCTTTCTATTCCCAGATTACCTAGAGGTTTATACATATAACATATAGACTTATATATTGTTTATTTAATAGATACTAAACTCTAAAAATATGTGGTTTGCCTTTATAGTAATACTGATATAATTTTGCATCAAAATAATTGTTTTCAATTATGCTTCAATAAAACTGGAAACAAAAATGGCAGGGAAGAAAACAGGCCTACTCAAAAGGTCCTATTAGTAGGAGTAACTTCCTAAAGCTGTATATATAAGACTGATGTTTTTCAACATGAATCTTTAATTTGCTGGAAGTTTGCAAACAAAAGATATCATGAAAGCAAAAAAAAATTTTTTTTCCAGTGTAAACATAGTCAGTATTGTTGACTTAACCCTATTTCATGGTCATCTATTTTGATTTATTTTGTTGGGTTTATATTTTGTTTGGAATTTTGCATCAGTATGTATAAGTTGTTTAGTTTTTAAATTTTCTTATACTGTTCTAATTACTTTTAGAATCAAATTCATGCAAGTTTACTAAAATGAGTTAGAGCATGTCCCTGATAATTGGAAAAATTATGTAAAATGTTATTTACAGCTATGATATTATTTTATGAGACATAAAACATGAAACTACTGGTTCAATTTATTTTGAAAGTTATATGATTATTTGGTTTTTTGTTGTTGCTTTTAAATTCTTATTGAGTAAATTCTTTAGTTTTTATTTTTACATAGAGTTTAATTTTTATGTGGAATTTTCTCTTTCCTTCTCTGAATGTGTAATTAGTTCCTCTTTAAATTTTTAATATTGTTATGCTTTTATTTTTGAGAGACAGAAAGAGAGAGACAATGAGTGGCAGAAGGGCAGATGGAGAGAGGGAATGAGAGAATCTTAAGCAGGCTCCACACCCAAGGTGGAGCCCAACACAGGGCTTGATCTCACAACCCCGAGATTGTGACTTGAGACAAAATTAAGAGTTGGACATTTAGCAGACTGAGCCACCCAGGCATCCAATATCTTAATGCTGTTTTAGTTAAACTTGGCAAATCATTTTAATTTTTTCTCTGCTATTAAAATTCCCCTTTACCATTTGAGTTTTCAGTTTTCTGGAAGGTCATTTATTTTTCTTTATATATTTAAGGCTGCATTCTGATATTTAGAGATGGTGAATTTTAAATAACTGCAATTCAAACAAGTAGAGCTTTCCAGGAGGCAATTAGTTATAGTGATCAGGAATTTAGAAATAAAATTTGTGTTGGAGAATTAGATTTGATAGTCACAATAGTATATGAATAATAACTGAAGTCATTAAAGTAACCAGGATATGCAATGTAAATTTGTCACATAAGAACAGCAGTGGGAATAGGACCTAAATCTAGGAAACCTTGATATTTAAAAAGAGCTTGACAGGGGCCCCTGGGTGACTCAGTCGGTTAAGCGTCTGATTTTGGCTCAGGACACGATCTCACAGTTGATGGGTTCTATCCCGATGTCAGGCTCTTTGCTGATAGCTCAGAGCCTGAAGCCTGCTTCGGATTCTGTGTCTCCCTCTCTCTCTGCCCCTCCCCCACTCATGCTCTGTCTCTCTCTGTCCCTCAAAAATAAATAAAAATATTTTTAAAAAATTAAAAGAGCTTGACAAAGTGAAGCCTGGAAAAGCTAAGTGAGAAGTAGCAGGCAAATTAGTAGGAGGAATTTCAGGAGAATGTGTCTTAGTAGATAAGAGAATCAGTTAAGGATAAAGAAGTAAGTATTGAATTGAGAGCGGAAAGGCAAAAAATGTCATTGGCATGAAAAGTACCAAATTGTCGGTGCAAGAAGAGGCTAGATTACAGCACTGTGAAGACAAGCAGATGGTAAATCAGAAGACTCTTTCTAGATATTTAATCATGAAGTAAAGAAGATAGCCATAGTGAGATAAGAGGTCAAAACAGGATCTGCAGAGTTCTGAGAAAGGTATGAGCATGTTTAAATGTTGAAGGTGGGAGAAGAAAGCAAGAATTATTGGGAGAGTGAAGTTACTGAGACAGGATGAGAACTTGGAATTTGGAAGATACTTCTTTAACTGTAATAAAGGTGCATGAAAAGGTGAGTGAATATTGGTCTTAGGTGGCAGGAAATTGATGGTATTATCACCTGATAGTTTCTATTTTCCCTGTGAGGTTCAAAAGGAGACTATCTACTGGGGATTTGGGGAAAATATGAAAATACATTTTTTAAGAGTATGGAAAAGGCATGAACAAAATGGAAGCTCATGGTACCAAGAATTGAATATTTATAATTTGAGGCTTCAGTGCTTGCTTCGTCAGCACAGGTACCAAATTCAGAATTTTAGCCTCTATATCCAAGTGAGAATTGCCTTTTCTTGCCAAAGGACATGTAAGATGTCATTCCACTGCCACAGACAGGATAGAAACTGCAGAAAAATGCCAACAAAGGACACTGAAAATTAATGCATCATATAGCAAACTCATTAACTGGCAAGATCAGCTGTTCACATTTTTCAAAACTTATTTTAAGGGAACACATTCTTCTATACAAATCAATCTTCAGGATGTAGTAATTAAGCCAAGTCTTCTACATTGTTGTCAATCAAGATAAAAGTAGTTAAATGCAGTTCATAATTATACACAGTAAGAGCAAACTTTCAGATAAGAATTGAATGACTTATCAGGACTATAAATGGGTACAATGAAATCTTAGGAGGTGTTCAGTCATTATGAAGAAAAGAACTCCATTTCATGTGATTGTCTGTCATGTTCTTTAAGCAATAACTAATTAGTCTATCAAAGTCCTTATTTCTAGAATCAAATTTGATTAATCTGAATGTGGTGATCTCTTAGTATACAAAAAATGAGGGCTCACATTATTCTTTATACTAAAAACATTTTCTTTCTGTGTTAAACAGCTCTCACTGGCAGCATTAGAGATTATAGATCATGGAAACATAAATTATTTTCAGTATCTTAATCTTAGTAAAGATAAGACACAGTGCAAATCATGAATAAATAATGTATGCAAAATATTTGTACTTACTTTAGTATATAATGATTTTTAGTCAATATAGATAATTTTAAATGCTTAAAATAATTTTAGATATAATCTATTATTCCAAACTCATTTTCTCTTTAAAGTCTTACACACACACACACACACACACACACACACACACACACAAACTTTGTGGATGAGGATTCATACTTTATTGTGAGAAGATCTTATTGTGTAATCCTTGGACATCATAGCATTAAGCATAATCTACACACCTGTTATCCTTTTTATGTTTAAAGAATTCATAGTATTATTTAAGATATTATATTCAAAGACCACACATAGCTATGAGACATACATATCATTATTAAATAAAGTGGTTTTTTAAAATGATATTCAAAATAATAATATTTTAAATAAAAGCTGTTACTATAAATTATCACTATATTTTGAGAATAATACTATTTCACCTGTCAGTTCCCTGGTTAGCTGCATCCCTGATAACTTAAGCCTTCTTACATAACAAGATATGATTTAAAATACTAATGACCCATTAGAGATTTTTATTAAGAATATTATTATCGTTAGATTAGTTCTACATTTGTTAAAAATTTTCACATTAGGAACAATGATTACTCCATTCTGAGGAAATTTAGCTCACTTAAGGAAAAACAAAAAAAAATAGAACAATTATTGTAAGTTTGACACATTGTAACTGACTTGGAAGAAAATAATTGCTACCTGTGATTTCATGCTGAAATTTAAAAAAAAGGCTTAAATTTAAAAGCTTGATTTAAATTCTATGTACGTATAACTTATACATACTGTGTATTAGCTTCTGTCTTGAAATGAAGTAATAATAGAGATTTCATATATAACATTTGATTATGATACTTTATCATAGTATTAATTCTGAATAGATGCCATTGAACTAATCTACATAAAAGTGTGAAGCAGAAACTATAATATTTTGGTCTATTTGAAGTCCTAAAGACATCTGTTTGAATAACTGAGACAGAAGTAGTCCTTCACAGCAAAGAAGGCAATGCCTCAAATTAAATTTTACTTTCCACTCTAAAAAATAGAAATAGTTTTAAACTCTCAATAAACAGCTACTTGAAAATAGTGTTATTTCCTGCTTTCATTAGTAGAGCCTATATATGATTGAAGAATTTTTTTAATAAATGATATGACTATGCTCTGCTGAAATTCATTTGGCTATCTCTCTTTTTAAAAATGTCATTCAGTTTCATAGCTTTTTAGGCACTTGGATATTAAAAGTCTTTTCTGTTTTTAAGATACAGTCTTGTTAATTTTAAAACATGAATATCACATTTTATTAAAGACTCTACTTATGTACCCTTCAACTGCCCCTTTAAGAGAGTAGCAGTGACTGGTTGTTTGGATTGCGTTCTAAGCATGTACTTCATTGCTGCTCTTCCCAAAGATATTCTATCTCTGCCCATGCCATTATTGTTACACACTTCATAACTTATTCAACTAATCATCTATGTCTGAGTTCTGCCTGCAACAGGCCTTACAAGTCTGACCCACCCAAGCATCTAGGATGCTAGGTATTTTTTTTAATAGGAAATTTATTGTCAAATTGGTTTCCATGCAACACCCAGTGCTCCTCCCAACAGGTGCTCTCCTCAGTGCCCATCACCTACCCTCTCCTCCCTCCCACCCCCCATCAACTCTCAGTTTATTCTCAGTGTTTAAGAGTCTCTTATGGTTTGGCTCTCTCTCTAACTTTTTTTTTCCTTCCCCTCCCCCATGGTCTTCTGTTAAGTTTCTCAGGATGCACATAAGAGTGAACACATATGGTATCTGTCTTTCTCCGTATGATTTATTTCACTTAGCATAAAACTCTCCAGTTCCATACACATTGCTACAAAGGGCCATATTTCATTCTTTCTCATTCCCACATAGTATTCCATTGTGTATATAAACCACAATTTCTTTATCCATTCATCAGTTGATGGACATTTAGGCTCTTTCCATAATTTGCTATTGTTGAAAGTGCTGCAATAAACATTGGGGTACAAGTGCCCCTATGCATAGGGTGCTAGGTATTGAGTGCTGTGTCATATACTTTCTTTGACCTACTGTGTGGTAGTCGCTGGCAAACTTGCATCTACCACTCTTGCCTCCCATCTACAGCTACAAGTCTGAGGCCTAGAAAAAGAGATGAGCTCTAACTTCTATACCTCTTAAGAATTCAGAACTCGGGGCCCCTGGGTGGCCCAGTCGGTTCAGCCTCCTACCTCTACTCAGGTCATGATCTCACTGTTCTGGAGTTTGAGCTCTGTGTCGGGCTCTGTGCTGACACCTCAGAACCTAGAGCTTGTTTCAGATTCTGTGTCTCACTCTCTCTCTCTCTTCCCCTCTCCCACTCACACTCTGTCTCTCTCTCTCTGTCTCTCTCTGTCTCTCTCTCTCTCAAAAATAAACAAACATTAAAAAAAAGAATATGGAACTCAATAGGAGGGTCTTTGTTCTTTCTGGATGATCATATGACCTCTACCCAGTGCCCTTTCTGACAGTACAAGAAGTCAGAAAACCTAGTGATTGACATGTTCATCTAGAATGTTTTCTATCATTCTTTTTTAAAAGATACTAAAAAACTTTTGAGTAAAGAAGGAAAGGATGTTTATAATGTGGGGTATGGTATTGATTTTAGAAAACTGACCACATGACCACAGAAGGCATTACCTCATCCTTTGTACAATTGTTGTCATAACTTTTATTTCTACTTTAGTTAAAAACCAAGCCATACAAAATTCTCATATGGGAGTAGACTCGTCAGTAGCAAAGATACAGAAGTAAGGAGACATGCACTCTCAGACAATTGCATTTGTGGGGACTGCTCTTGTATGAACCCCAGAGTTAGTGAATGCCTAAAGAGTAAGGTACCAAGGGTGCAAAGTTTATTTTTTTTAATTTTTTTAATGTTTATTTATTTTTGAGAAAGACAGAGACAGAATGCGAGTGGGTTAAGGGCAGATAAAGAGGGAGACACAGAATCCCAAGCAGGCTTCAGGCTCTGAGCTGTCAACCCAGAGCCAGAATCAGAGTTCGAACTCACGAGCTGTGAGATCATGACCTGAGTCCAAGTTGGATGCTCAACCGACTGAGCCACCAAGGCTCCCCAACAAGGGTGCAAAGTTTAAAGGGTGAGTTCACACTCAAGTGCTCTTGCCTGAGTGTGAAAATGAGTGCCTCCTTAAATTTTCACTCTGAGCATGTTACTTGCTTCATGTAGTCTTCTTATCGTTCAGTCTTGCCTTTAGACTTTTGAACCTATGGAATGTAGCTATAAACTCTTACTGTCCTTAACTTTTAATTTTGTTTGTATCTGTGTGTATCTGTTCTTGGCTGTCATCAATAGATGATTTTTATCCTTACTGTGGGTTTTATTTTGCTATTTCTTTGCATGATTGGTATCTTGGTTTGAATGACAGGCAGTGAGAATTCACTTTGGTGAGTAATAATTTTTATTGTATTATTATTCCTATACATACTACTGAGATTTGTTCTATGGCACAGTTAAAGTGGTAGAAACAATTTTAATTTTTTTAGATATTGCTTTAAGATTATTTATTTGGAACTAAATTAGTGGCTGGTCTAGTAGAATCAAATGTTGGTCTATTCACATTCAATGATGAATTAGTAAATGTTTTCCAAGATTGAGAGTAAGACAAGAATATCTGTTGGCACTATTATTCAGTGCCATACTATATGTTGTATATATTACAAAAAGGAGAAAAATATTAAAGTAAATGAGAGGTGTAACTTTAGGAAATAAGTAAAACTGCCTTTATTTGAACATGAAATGATTGTTTATTTAAAATATCAAGAGTAGTCTAGAAAACAGATATAGTAAGTAAAATCAACAAAGTCATGAGACAAAAAAATCAATATATAAGAATTTATTTTCTCTCTATATACCAGTAGGTAACCATTAGAAAATGAAATGTGAATATCTATTTATAATAACATTAAATATAAATATGACACCTTAAAGTCATTAAAATATTTCTACATGTATCAGTGTGATAGTGTTTTACCACCAGCTGCCTTTTTTCCTAGTTTCTATAACAAATATTTTTATGATAGGCTTATTAATTTGTTTATCCAAACATTACTTTTATTTGTTTTTGTTTTATAGATAGGGTCAAATAAGATTTGAGTAGCATGCAAAAATATATTTACATCAGTATTAACAAACAAAAGAGTAAACTAATCAAAAAAGGCAAAGGTCTCTTCACTGAAAACTATATAACATTGCATAGAGAAATTAAAAAAAAAAACTTCAATTAATGTGGACATATACCATGTATATAGATTGGAATACTCAAATTCTTTATATACCAATTCTCCCCAGATTGATCTATATGGAACCCCTGTCTGAATTTCAAGGCATTTTTTAAGACATTGATAAACATTCCAAATTTATATGATTAAAAAAAAACTTGGAATAGATATAAAAACTTTAAAAAATAATAGTGAAGTGTTAAGTCTTACATTATCTGGTTTCAAGATTATTTTTATGGTCAATTAATTTTTGACAAATGTGCCAAAACTATCAAATGGAATATTTTGACTTTGTTAAATTAACATTTGTTAAGTAGAATCCTTGAATATAGGACATTGAGACAATGATATGATGAGACCTCATGCAGCAAAGGGCCACAAGGATAACTGAAATGGAGGCTTTTTACTCACAGGTCCCAGAGTATGCACAAAGCAGGCCTTGAGGGGCCACACAGGGAGGTCAAGGCAGGGTGCAACCAGAAAGAACATGGCAGGACCTGAAGCATAGATATTGATTAGGGTCCACAGTGAAGTGCTTCAGGATTCCCAAAGGCCAGATTCATCAATTCAAACCAAAAAAAAGCAAGGTTTTGGTAACCTTTGAGCTATCTAAGGGGCATACAAAGCAAAGGCATTAGGAGGTGAGGGAGACTGCTTTTCACAAGGGTCTTTGAGAGAGTCATATCAGGAACTTACATTTGCTTGTGAATCTGTGAGCTGTTTTCTAGGGCATATGGTCATGGAAGGAGAGAGTCAGTTCCAGGCCTTGGATTTTGTATTCTCAATTACCTTGGATTTTGTATTCTCAATTACAGCATTTCCATATTTCCATATAATGTAGAGTAAAACTGTCTTTCTTTCTCTCTCTCTCTCTCTCTTTCTTTCTCTTTCTCTCTCTCTCTTCCTTTCTCTCTCTCTCTCTCTCTCTCTCTCTCTCTCTCTCTCTCTCTCTCACACACACACACACACACACCACTGTCTTTGCTTCAGAATTTTAAATTGAATTACAGAATCCAGCCATCCCTGTGATAGGCACTGTATACAAAGATTCTATATGGCATCTTCCCTGAGCTTAGGTAACTCACATTCTAGGAAGGGAAATGATGCAATTTCAGTGTTGCTGCTATTAGTGTGTGTATATTTTTTTCTGCTCCATCTAGACAAACAATAGTTGGTTCTCATTATTTGCAGATTCCTCATTTGCAAATTCACCTACTTGCTAAAGTTTATTTGTAACCCCAAATCAATACTTGTGGTGCTTCATAGTCATTTGCAGAGATGTACAGGGAGAGCAATGAAATAATTGAACAGACCTACATGCATGTTCTCAGCTGAAACAGAGCAAGGTTCACACTCTGCCTTCTCGTTTCAGCTCTCATGCAGAGATAACTAGAGGAGAGACATATAGTAGGTAGCAGCTCTGTGTAGTGCAAGGAGCTCTGATTGGGGCTATTGGATAGGGTCTGAATCCCAAATGTGGTACCTCTTAGTGGGGCAGCCTCAGGCAGTTTAACTTTTCTGAAATCATTTTCTGTTTTTAAAATAAAGAAATTAGAATCTAACAGGATGAGATATTTTTAAGATTTATAATCTATACTCTGTTTATAATCTAGGATGTTCAATCTTTATAATATTTACATAAAATCCCCACCAAGAATGAGTTTCAGTATTTATTAATTCAGTGTTTGTGGCAATTTTATAGAACATGACTACGGTGACTGAGAATGAACTGTATATGTGTAATTAGGTCTTTAAAATATATTGTCTCCAAAGTAAATTTCTTTCAGAATATAAACAAAGAAACCAAGAAAAATACATCCAAACCATCTTCAATTATCTTCTAGTAATCTATTAAAGACATTTATATTAAAAGAAAGTGACTTCTATAGACTTCTGAGGCTTAAGTTTCCAGTGGCAATCTAAACAATAATAGGAAGGGAAAGAAAACAAAACAAACAGAACTCTTCTCTATCATGCTCAAGACCTTATTTTTCAGCTTCCGTTTCTAGATATATTAAATGAAAGAGTCCATCTCTGTTTATCTTCAAAGTTAACAGCTATTACTTGTTGACTGTCTTAACAGATCCACTTAGAAGAACCTGACTAGATTGCTCTGTGACAGTATCAGCAGGAGCTCTCACCCCCAGCTCAAGCAATCTATAAACCCAGCATGAGAGATCATGATAAAATCAGTTGTAAAGCTCATACAATGGGTGTAATAGGTAGTAAGTCTGCATTTTTCATGAATTTTGAGGGGAGAAGTGGCACAGCAGTTAATCACAGCATGATAACTTTAAAATGACTTGCTGATGAGTTCCCAAAAAAGGCCCTAGTAAATCATTGAGGGGTATGGAAAAACTATTTGCCAAGCATAATTTAGCATGCTTTCTGCATAGGTCATTTATAAAGCCTCATGCCAATTCCTTGCCACTTTTAAGAGAGGTCTAGATTCTGCTCATTTGTTGCCTACTTCATTTAGCTGGTAGGGAAATTGTTCAATAATTTTGAGTATGTATGCAGAGTTGGAAAAGAAAATCCATCCTCTTAAATCCCGTTTAGTTTTTTCCTAACAGAAAACAACTTTTCGTTTTTGGTGTTTGTTTGTTTGTTTGTTTGTTTGTTTGTTTGTTTGTTTTTTGAGACTAAAACATACCATGCATTGAAGTTGGGATGATTTTTGAACCTTAGAATATTTGAATCTATGTTCCATTCCTGACTCTTTTTGCCTCTCTTGAACGTCTTTGTCCTCCAACATCCAATGCCAATATTTTATATTCATACATTTGTCTCTAATTCTTCAGTTCAGTATTCTTGAGATGAATTACAAGTAAGCTTTGCAAACTTAAGAAATATGATCAACAATGAAAAAAGACAGTCTGACAAACACAAAACCATTTCTCAACCTCTTTCCTTAGAAAATAAAAAGTGGATGAGCCACTTGTAAAATAAAAGCAACTTAGAAGATATGACCACATAGAAATTAGCCCCCACAATTTTGCCATTGAAAGATCATGCTCAACTTTGTTGTTGTCATTATTGTTGTCTTCTGTATTTTTCCAAAGCATAAATATTCAAAAATTTAAAACATTAATTTGTCAAAGAGTTTATTCCATTCCTTCATTCATGACAGAACCAGTTAGGTAGTTCAGATATCATTTGAAGAACCAGAAATTGATGGAAGTATTCAAAAAAAGTATTAGAATAAGATGACTACATTAGATAAGAGGCTGGTTAAAGCCACCCCTTAAACATTTAACCACCACTGTGGTGTCTTTTTTACTGAATAAAATTCATTTTATTGGTTCCAAATCTAGAAGCTAAAAACTTCACTGAGTCTGAGGTTTAGAAAATATCAAAGTCAAACAAAAATATGTCTGTCAGAAACTTAAATGGTCCTTTTTTTTTTTTTTCAACATTTATTTATTTTTGGGACAGAGAGAGACAGAGCATGAACGGGGGAGGGGCAGAGAGAGAGAGAGACACAGAATCGGAAACAGGCTCCAGGCTCTGAGCCATCAGCCCAGAGCCCAACGCGGGGCTCGAACTCCCGGACCGCGAGATCGTGACCTGGCTGAAGTCGGACGCTTAACTGACTGCGCCACCCAGGCGCCCCTTAAATGGTCCTTTAAACAAGCAATGTTTCAGTAGAATATAGGAAGACATGCAGTTATCCTTTGGCCTTATTCAAAATGGTGCATGTATTTTTTTTTAATTTTATTTTAGAGAAAGAGAGAGAAAGAGAGAGAGAATCTCAAGCAGGCTCCACACTCAGCATGGAGCCCAATGCAAGGCTCAATCCCACAACCCTGGGATCATGACCTGAACTGAAATCGAGTTGGATGCTCAACTGACTCAGTAACCCAGGTGCCCCAAAATGGTGCATAATTTTATTAACAGTTATTAATTATCTTTTTCCATACCAACTATAAAGTTTAAATGGATATTGGCTAATCCATATACATATATTTAAGAAACATCTATTTAAATTTTATAATGTCTATCCCTTCACCTTATTTAGTATTTATTTACTAAATTCTCCAATCAAAAGGCATAGAGTGGCTGAATGGACGAAAAACAGGATGCATCTATGAGCTGACAACAAGGAACTCATTTTAGATACAGGACATAGACTGAAAGTGAATGGATAGGAAAAGATGTTCCATGCAAATGGAAATAAAAAAAAAAGAAAAAAGAAAAAAGAAAAAAATAGATAATGCTGGAGTAGCTCTACTTACAGCAGGCAAAATGACTCTAAAACAAATACTATAAGAAAGAGTTGGGGCGCCTGCGTGGCTCAGTCAGTTGAACGTCCGACGTCGGCTCAGGTCATGATCTCACGGTCTGTGAGTTCGAGCCCCGCATTGGGCTCTGTGCTGAATCTCAGAGGCCGGAGCTTGCTTCGGATTCTGTGTCTCCCTCTCTCTCCGCCCCTCCCCTGCTCATGCTCTGTCTCTCTCTGTCTCAAAAATAAATAAAACATTAAAAAAAAAGAAAGTGTAATAAGAGACAAAGTTGGATGAGGGGGGCACCTGGGTTGCTCAGTCACTTAAGCGTGTGACTTTTGATTTCAGCTCAGGTCATAATCTCACACTTCATGGGTTCAAGCCCTACATCAGGCTCTGCGCTGACAGCACGAAGCCTGCTTGGGATTCTCTGTCTCCCTATCTTTCTGTCTCTCTATTCAAAAATAAATGAATATTTTTTTTGAAAAGTAAAAAAAAAATAATTGGGTGTTACATGTTCATATACAGAACATTCCATCAAAAACCAGAAGAATGTACATTCTTCTAAAGTACACAACAAATATTTTCGTGGATGGATCATATGTTAGATCACAGAGTAAATACTAATAAAATTTAAGAGAACTGAAATCATATCAAGCATTTTGCCAACCACAGTGGTATGAAACTAGAAATTAATTACATAAAGGAAACTAGAAAATGCACAAATATATGGAGCTTAAACAACATGTTACTGGATAAGCAATGGGTTAAAGAAGAAATCAAAAGAAAATAGCGTTGAGTCAAAAAAAATTGGAAATGTAACATACCAAAAAATTTTGGATGCAGCAATAACGGTTTTAAGAGGGTGGGGGTTTCATAGTGATAAATGCCTACCTCAAGAAACAAGTTATCAGATAAACAATCTAACTTTATACCTAAAAGAACTAGAGAAGGAAGAACAGATTGCGAGGATGTGGAGAAAAGGGAACATTTGTGTGCTGTTGGTGGGAAGAGAGTTGGTGCAGACACTACGGAAATCAATGTGTAGCTTCCTCAGTTAAATTAAAAAGAGAACTGTCATATGATCTAGCAATTCCATTTCTGGGTATTTATCTGAAGAAATGAAATTACTAACTTGAAATAATATACACATCCTCATTGTCATTGCAGCATGTTTACAATGCCTGAGAGATAGAAACAGCCTAGGTATTCATCAGTGGATGAATAGATAAATTGTGGTAGATATATATAATGAAAAATATACCATAAAAAGTAATGACATTTTGCCATTTGCAACAACATGGATGGATCTTGAGTGTAAATGAAGTAAATCAGAAAAGACAAATACCATATGGTCTCTCATATATGTGAAATCTTAAAAAATCCCACCAGACAAAAACAAAAAAATAAAAAATAAAAAATAAAACAAAGCAAAGAAACCCAGCTCATGGATACGAAGAACAAATCAGTGGTTGCCAGGGGCAAGGTTGAGTGGTGGGAGAAATGGGTGAAGGGAGTAAAAACAAAAACAGGCAAATAAGAGGCATAAAAATGATGAACTTTATTTTGTATGGTTTGCCATTATAAAAAATGTATGCTAAATCATTATTTAATCAATGTTAAACTAACTTTGTACAAGATTTGTAAAAATGCACCCATTCTGTCATTTTGTACTTTTTGTTCATTTCTAAACTAAATCTGTGGATATGATCTCTTAAAATATTAAATCATATAAACTTAGTAAATAAGGAAACTCTGGAATCATTATGTGTAATTCTCTTTTGAGGGATGATCAAATTTAAACCCCAATAGCTTAAGTAGTTTCTTAAGCTTATAGAGCAAGTCTATAATAACCTAAAACCTGGAGGTCATTTTTATTTATTTTTTAATTTTTTTAAATTTTTTTTAACGTTTATTTATTTTTGAGACAGAGAGAGACAGAGCATGAATGGGGGAGGGGCAGAGAGAGAGGGAGACACAGAATCAGAAGCAGGCTCCAGGCTCTGAGCCATCAGCCCAGAGCCCGATTCGGGGCTCGAACTCACAGACAGTGAGATCGTGACTTGAGCTGAAGTCCCACCCTTAACCAACTGAGCCACCCAGGCGCCCCCTGGAGGTCATTTTTAAAATAGTCTGGTCTTTTAGGGTGCCTGAGTGGCTCAGTCAGTTAAGCATCCAACTTTGGCTCAGATCATAATCTTAAGGCTTGTGACTTAGGGCCCACATTGGGCTCTGTGCTGACAGCTCAGAGCCTGGAGCCTGCTTCAGATTCTGGTCTCCCTTTCTCTCCGTTCTTTCTAATTTGTCTCCCTTTCTCTCTTTTCTTTCTAATTTGTTAACCTTGAATCTGATTCACAATTTTAGATGGTACATATTGATTAACTTAATTTCCATATGCCTCATGGACACTGTTATCATGTACATCAATTTGAAAATAAGATTTTCTTTAGAGGAAATTAACTTTTTGAGATAGTCTTCATTTTGTTGCATATTTAAAAAAGAGATACTGTGCTTTATCATGTGTTACTAAAATTGAGTGATTTCCTATAAGAAATAAATGTTGGGGGGCGCCTGGGTGGTTCAGTCGGTTGAGCGTCCGACTTCGCTCAGGTCACGATCTCACAGTCCGTGAGTTCGAGCCCCGCATCAGGCTCTGTGCTGACAGCTCAGAGCCTGGAGCCTGCTTCAGATTCTGTGTCTCCCTCTCTCTCTGGCCCTCCCCCCATTCATGCTCTGTCTCTCTCTGTCTCAAAAATAAATAAATGTTAAAAAAAAAAAAGAAAGAAAGAAATGTTGGGAGCACCTGGTTGGCTCAGTTGGTTAAGTGACCGACTCTTAGTTTTTGACTGAGTTCATGATCTCATGATTCATTAGATCGAGCCCTGCATCAGGCTCTGTGCTGACAGTGTGGAGCCTGCTTGGGATTCTCTACCTCCCTCCTTCACTCTGCCCCTCCCCGCTCATGCGCATGCTCCCACTCGCAAAATAATATAAACATTTAAAAAATGAAAAAAAAAAGAAATAAATTTTGAATCATACATGAAAATGTAGGTGACATTTTCATCATTATTTATTGAAAAATTGAAATATTCATAATTATCAAATAAATTTTCTTCTACAAATATTCTATAATTTATATATATTTAGTGAATGAACTAATAGATACTTATTGGATATTCCATTGAGTTTGTGAGATACAAAGCTTTTTCCAAATAAGATTATTACAATATTATTTTGATTCAATTCTGTCCAATGTTAAAGTTAGTAATGAACTACTAGTATTTTTTTCACTGAATCTTAGGCAGTATTTTGTGATGAAAGGAGTATGGATTAAACCAGGAAGCTAGGGACATAAATTCAATTCCCTCTCACCAGCTGGGGCTTGTTATAGTAATGCTTGAACAAGTTATTCAAATTCTCCAGACCACAATTTCTTTATCAATAAAATGAAGTGGATTAAAGGACATTTAAGTCCTTCCAAAACTAACATTGTAACACATTCATAAGTATTTCATAAGTGTGCCGAAATAGTGATACTGCATGGTTCATTTGCTTAGAATCCATTCAGGGGAAAAACAACAGCAAACAAACAAACAAAACAAACAAAAACCAGTATCATTTTATTAAGCTTGATGAAGCATCAATGATCAGCATAAGCTTTAAACCACCCACAGATATTATAATTGCCTTGGCAATCTTAGCCAATTAATACCACATTTTTACAAAGATAAGTATTTAAACTCTACTTCATGCAGAGGATTGTTAAAATCACAACACATTTATTTTTAACAGTTACCAAAGGAAACTTTTACAACTGACTATAGAAATAAGAGTAACTTAATTAACATAGTATTTATTCCATCTCATTTCAGTCAAATTATGCTTTAAGTCGTCGTATCTGCTGAGGGTACTCTGTCCCTTGGAATTTAAAATAAAATAGCCTCAAACTTCAACCATATATATGAAGAAATTGAACACCTCAATCAAATATTTGATTGTAATAGTCTTTCTTTTTTTTTTTTTTTTTAAATTTTTCAACGTTTATTTATTTTTGGGACAGAGAGAGACAGAGCATGAACGGGGGAGGGGCAGAGAGAGAGGGAGACACAGAATCGGAAACAGGCTCCAGGCTCTGAGCCATCAGCCCAGAGCCCGACGCGGGGCTCGAACTCACGGGCCGCGAGATCGTGACCTAGCTGAAGTCGGACGCTTAACCGACTGTGCCACCCAGGCGCCCCGCAATAGTCTTTCTATAGGGATGTGAGGAAGTATAATGTACTTAGTTTAGGAATCCTATTATTTACATAATTTTGGATATTCTAATATATCAGTTCTTTCAGTTCTTTCATTCTTTTCATTTTGCCTTTACATTCAGTAAGAATTTTAGACAATAGTATGGGATGTACTGCAATATGTTACAGGTAACAAAATATATTAGCTCTTCCTCTTTGAACTCTTTGACTATGACTCCCAATGGGACATTTTTTACTCTACTGTAGAATTTCCTGTCAGGCTGCCTTATTCTGATTCAATATTTTCTCTTCTATTGCTATCTCAGTTTCACATCACCTGTTCATGTCTGATATGCACTGAGAACTTGTTATAAATACAAAATGTTAAAGAAATGATCTATTGAACAAAGATAGCTTCTTCCAAGGGAAATCAGTGGTCAATTAATAGACTAATAATTCTCTTGTCTCAAATAAGCATGCAGACAGATGTGTATAATTATTTTTGTATATTTTCTTAAAGGATTTAATGTGGCTCAGAAAAGAGTGGAAAATAAATACAAGAGAATTTGGTGAGAAAACCAGGTTAACATAAAGTTTTATGTAAAAATATTCTATTTTGCATGGCTATTTTAATAAGTAATTTGAGAAATTATTTACTGATGAAAATGGTATCAAACACATTATATAAAATTCTGAATACTAATGCTTAGTTGAAGCAAGGTACATTGACCAGAATTGAGAACTTTCTGTTTTATTTTGATAGTATCAGTCAGAAATCATAGAATGATTTTAGGGTGATGAAACTGATTTGGAATTAAATAGTGGTGATGTTTGCACAACACTGTGATATATAGTAAAACCTTGGTTTTGGAGCATAATTCATTCTAGAAACATGCTTGTAATCCAAAGCACTTGTGTATCAAAGCAGATTTCAAGAACCATTGGCTCAGTTGTGATCATGTGAATTCAGCATCACATACTACTCATATTGCAAGACATCACTTGTTTATCAAGTTAAAATTTATTAGAAATATTTGCTTGTCTTGGAGAACACTTGCTGAACAAGTTACTTGCAATCCATGGTTTAATGGTTTTAAAACCACTGAATTGTATACTTCAAAAGGGTGAATTTCATGGTATGTGAATTATATCTCAATACAATTGTTAAAATAATACAAAAAAGTAAGTAATATTTATGGTATGAATTAGCACTTTCAAGATTATAAAAACATGCATTTTCATAGACTTAAAAGAGAATTAGGGTACAGATCTTCAATTGTTTCTGCATTTCTAACCTCCAAAAGTATTTTGAAAGCTATTCATAACCCCACACAGTTCCAAGATTCCAACTAAAGTTTCTTATTAGATTAAATATTTGAAAGGTAAGTGATTTCCAAGATATTGTGAATATTGAAACTTAAAAATTACATTAATTTTTGAGCATATCAAAACCATAATCATTTAATACATACCATCATTTTTTTTAGAAATACAAAACAAGACACATGGTACAGCTGGGAAGTAATATCTGGATAATCAAGTATGTAAGAGACAATGAAGATATGAATTCAGTGCAAATAAAATAGGGAAAGGGGAACATAGTAGAGATACTTTAGGAATAAACTGATAAACTGATAAAGGAAGGAACTATGAAGGAATAAAATGGTAAATCAAGAAATGTCTTTAGTTAATTGGGAACATTAAAGGTTTATTGGTGAATGGTAATAGTTTGCCTATGCAAACTTTGGGTTATAGACCATTCATTGTTAATAATACATTTTCCATGAAAATGTCCAATAGACAGTTGTAAATGACCTTTGCCTGTGGGTAGGAATCTAAGCTGCCTGTTGGCCCCAACTTGCCTGTAGGAAAATTCATCTGAAGGTGGCAGAAGATGATCCAATGACCAGAACAGAAAGTAATATTGATGCTGTAGGCCTTGCTCAAATCTTTTTGATTAATATTATCTGCAAGACTAACAGTGAATCCCACAGTAAAGACACTTAGGCTGTTTTGAATTGTCTGTTAGTAACAGTCAAAATAAGAGACAATAATAATAATAATAATAATAATAATAATAATAACAATAAACACAAAGTCTAAGAAGATCCTTCAGGCTTGGATACCATGTTGGACCTCTGCTTCTAGAATCTTGCTGCACTTAGAATCACCTGAAAGCTTTGGAAAATACAGTAACAAGTGTACAACCCCCAGATCAGAAAGAAATGGATAGGAGACCCTATGAATATATTCCTTTTATACCCTTTGCCATAATGTTGTAGGTTTACAGACTCTTGAGCTCAGAAATGTGAAAGAGATAAAGAATTATAATTTTCAGTGAATGTTGAGCAGTATCCTCTATCCAGTGGGTACAATGCTTTGTTTAAATACATACATATGCCTAAGTGGAAATTATAAAACCATGGACACAAAGAAGAATCAAACGTCTTGTCTGGTTCCTATGAACATATATATGTTACGAATTTCTTGTGATTATCAAAAGTGTTATGGTTGTGATTGATAATATCTTAGGATGAATTACACTGAATACAGATTACAGTTTATCTGTCAAAGTTTTTCCTAACTTTATATATAATGTAGGATATTTTCATTATAAATAATTTGGTAAAACATAAAATCGAAATGGATTCTTTGATGTTATTTGATAAAATGCCATCGCAGTGTTTGAAATGTTTTAGTGAAGAAAAATGGATTTTTAAATTTAAAGGATACAAAGAGTTACATGATTTAAATCAATGTAACTCAAAAGTACAAGCTAAAATTACATTTAAAAAATAGACACAAAGTAATTTGGGGTACCATAAATTCAAAAATTGGAAACAATTATTGAAAAAACTATAAAACTATTTTATTGTCTATCAAAGTATGTGGAGATAAATTTCACAAAGCAATTACACATGGTGTTTAAATTTCTCAAATGTATACTTTATTTGATTGTATAAAACATATTAAAACCATAGCACTCTAATTTGCTTAGTCACTAGTCATATGTAATTGAGTTCTTCCTCTAATTGGGGATGAGATATTAATGTACATGCAAAAAAAATGCCTTATAGCCTAGTCTTGGAGTGAAAATGTGGCCATCATTTTTATATCCATAGAAAATGTGATCCAGTAGTTCAATGGAAAATCTTTGGGGAGTGGCTGGAAAGGGAAAATACTGTTTTTATGTCTAGGTTTTTAATTTATTACTCCATTCTCCTTTATTCTATTTCAAGTATCCTGGACTTTGTTTAATATTAGTTTTTGATGTTCCTTAACAGACTTTGAAGAACTATGACATTTGTAAAATTGGAAGATTCTTAAAAATCTTCCATTTCACCCAACTCTACTATAAATGAGGAAATTTGGCTTTTCTAGAGTATGGAAAAAAACACAGTAGTAGACTCACCTAGATCTGACATCGCTAGAATTCTCTTTCATGTGTTCTTCAAACACAGGGGAGCCTGGTGCATTATCAAGAAGAGTGACTAGGCAGTGCATCTTTTGGTCAAATAGAAAGATAATCTCTTTCAGTTCTCTTTCAACCCCTTTCTTCTTTGTGCTAAATTTGAAGTTAGGTTTATTTTTGTTATAATGTATTTTGAGACCTCATCATTTATCATAATAAGAACTGTTCTATTCATAATGAGAACTGTTCTATTCATATGTTTTTAGCAACTAAACTCTCTTTGGATTAATTTCAAAACAGGTCTTGGAGTATAGAAGACAGATACATGGCATTTATTGTTACCACATATTATTACAATAGTAAAATGTACTGTTTGTATTTTGCTTACATTATCCAAATCATCTTTTCCATATCTCAGTAGCCCCAAGTGATAATGTGCCAAAATAAGTTAAGAAATATCTGATTAAATTAGAGAGATTAAAAGGAAATTTTGACAATATTAAAATGCATAATGCCAAAAGGATTTATATTACTAAGACTTTTTTTTCAGAAAATGGCTATTTTATTATAATATTGCAATATTGCAATATAAAGATTTTCTCAATTAAAAGCAAAAAGTTTTCTGAGAAAAATGTAGCTTGGACAAGTTACCTAATCTTCCTCAAATTCTTTCTCTGTCGTAAAATAGGAACGATAATGAGCTTTGTTAGATTATGTTGAGACGGCTCATGTAATAAAACTAAATGATGATTGACACATTAAACCTTCAAAATTCTGTCACATACATGTGCACATGCAGACACATGCAGTCAGCAGTTCACCTCCTCACGTCAAGTAGTGGGGTGTAAGGCTGACTTTAAGAGTCCAAGTATTTAAGGTTTGTACAAATGAAGTGCAATGGCATGTAAAAAAATAGTCTTTTTCAGGTGAAAAAAGAAAATAGTTCATGATTTAGTGTTCAGAAGGGCCACCGAGCAAAGCATAAACAATATTGTCCAATTGAAATACAATATTTTTTACATTAATCACAAATACAAGCCATATATCAAACTTTCTAGTATCCACATTAAGTAAAAAGATGTAGGAAAAATTAACTTTAACATTTGATTTAATTTAATATCAGAAATGTTTTCATTCCATTATTAGTGTGATATTTCACATTAATTCTTTCTTTTTTATTGTCTTCAAAATTCTTTTTGTTTTTTACACTTATTGTGCATTTCAATTTGAACTATGCTCATAGCTACATGTGACTCTTCATTATTGTATTGCTAAGCTCAGAGCTCCAAAATGACCTTGATTCACACAAAATTATGATAAAAATATGAAAGTTATCAATTTAATAAAAGTTGGCAAGGCAACAATATAATATTAATATTTTAAGATCAAATGGAAACTATTTGAACAGCTTCTGTAGATAATCACAAGTTCAAAGTTTAATTACTTTAAATTATAATGTAGGTCCTTTTAATAGAAATAGTAGTTTTAACTAAAGTGAAAATTAAATATATAAACATTTCTTTTTGAATGACTTATGAGAATATAAAATATATTACTAATTGATATAGATTAATATATTATTAAAGCCTTTTACAAAATAAACAGACAAATAAAACATTTAAGCAATAATAGGCATGGCAAGATAAGAGAAATAAAACCTTAGGTGGTAAATTTATTTCTGAATACATTTTCAGGAATGTTATTTGGCAATTTATAAATCTATTAAAGTGGAATTGCTAGTGATGGTGTGTGAAATAAATTCAGTTTATTCCATAAAGTAGAATGAATTAGTTTATTTCATGGTCATTTTAGGTGTACCATAAAGATAATGAAAACATAAATTTTACTATTCAGTCAGAAATTACTTTTATTACTTTTGATAGATAGTGACTATAACCATCAAATTCTATTGTCTGATGACTATCTTGGGCTGGTGCTCTGAAATTTGCTTTGTACCAGTCTTTGGAATATAATTACACTAGATGCAATTTGAATTCACTCTTTTTATTTTTTGCAAAGTTACAAATCAAAATTTTTTTAGGATAAAGCAGAAATGGTAAACAACATATTAATGCATAAGTGTGCAAATTAGAGAGATTTAATGTGACATATTTGCCAAGATTAGTACTAACGCTGGACAATACTGAAATGTTTCCAAGTTTGGCTGTAGTGCTTTCTGAGTTGTCTTTAATGTCCTCTGTTTCTTTCCAGCTACCTATTGCTTTCTGTATTTAGCCTTTATACCATTTTATGAATAGAAAACAGTCAACTCTTAACCACTTGATAATCTTTCAGATAGAAGATGTTGCTGTTTTTTTTTTAAATTTTTTTTTTCAACGTTTATTTATTTTTGGGACAGAGAGAGACAGAGCATGAACGGGGGAGGGGCAGAGAGAGAGGGAGACACAGAATCGGAAACAGGCTCCAGGCTCTGAGCCATCAGCCCAGAGCCTGACGCGGGGCTCGAACTCTCAGACCGCGAGATCGTGACCTGGCTGAAGTCGGACGCTTAACCGACTGCGCCACCCAGGCGCCCCGAAGATGTTGCTGTTTTAACGAGGGACTTCATATATTTGTTCAACAAGTAATTGAGTAACACCAATAGGCTGGCTAGTTATGGTGCTAAGTGCTAGAGAGAAAAATGGGTGAATAGAACAGAGAAGACAAAAAGAACATAGTAATTACTAAGGAAGACAGATGGATCAACAGGCAAATATGACATCATGTGGCAAAGCTATGGGAACTATAATACAGGGAACATGCAGGAAAATCACTCACCCAAACAAATGAGTTACAGAAGGATTCCCAAAGGAAGTAGGGGCATCTTGGCTGATTTTAGGTGGTCTGAGAAATAAAGAAGGGAGTTAAGAGGTTTAAGTTTGGTAAAGGGATTGTTGAATTTCACATTCAAAAATGCAATGATAAGGATATAAGAAAATAATTCCTGGTAGGAGACAGAAATATTATTGATTACCCTTTCGATACTGAGTCACATATGGGAGAACAGGGTAGGTATTCTCCATCAACATATACTTTTCTAAAATTTTATGTATTTTGATTGATTTATGTGGGTTTTTAATAACAATATATTGTGCATAACCTAAATATAAAAATCAGTGTAAGATTAGGACATTTTCAGTTTCTTAAAAGCAGGGAGTGTCACCTGTGCTAATCCATTGACAGAAATCAACTACACATAATTCATCATAACTTACTTGTAAATGCTGATTACAGTACTTAGAGTTTTTTTGTTTTAATTTGCTTTTAAAAGCAAGATTTCTAAACATAGATCTAATTCATGAAGGAAATAGGTAATTTTTTATCAAATCAACAGCAACAAAAACTTATAGGTGTACTATTTTTTCCATTATTATGATTTTGCTTAATAGTTTAATATAATTCCAAGATATAAAGCATTGAATTCTATGAGCTCATTTTAGACAAAAATATTGACTTGAGCTTAGTCCAAATTGTTGTTTTAAATGGCCTCCCATTCATCACTGCACTATTTTAAAGTTTCTTTTCATAGAGCAAAATTATCTATCCAATACCTCATTAAAAGAACCTCAGAGTAATGAATTTCCCTTGTTTTTTTATGCCTAACAATGTTTTTAATGCCTAACAATGACATTTCTAAACTGTGATTATTGAATCCCTTTCATACTACTTCTATATTATTTCTGATGAGTTCAGTTAGAAAAAAAAATACCTATCAGGTAATCATTTGGGGAAGATAGGACTAGCAGTCTATTGTTTAATTCATTGTTTAAAACAAACAAAAACTAGTGGAAATGATGTGGGAAAAAAAGGCAGAAGGAAATGACAGATAAAATTAAATTTCCTTATAACCTACAGCCTATTGGCAAATACTTGAGGCAGGCAGAGTAAAAGGTTTCTCCGGGAACTCCCTACTGTCTTAATGCTAATGATTTGCTAGAGGGAAAACCAGCCTTAGCTTGACAATAGCAAGGCCTCCAATATCTTGTGAGCCTTCTTTAGCATATGAAAATCTCACTGGAAACTTCCCCTGGACTTTACCTCCCCCAACTCCATAGTATAAAACTAGTCTCTCCTCATTGTTCTGGGGTAGCTCTTCCTGCCCGGGTTCTTCTCTCTGTGCTTTAATAAGATCATCTTTTTGCACCAAAGACATCTTCAAGAATTCTTTCTTGGTCATTGGTTCCGGACCCTGTGAGTATAACATCACCTAAAAAAACCTCATCAGAAATATTTTTTATTAGTGCCACTTCCTCAGTATTTGCCTTCATTTCTTAATATAAGCACCTTACATTTGAGTGGTCTTTGTCTCTGTTAAATAATCTGTGGCTCAGAAGTCCTAGCTAGTGTATATTTCATGAATATAAATGTTTAGTGATTTTGGTTACTGCTTTTATTTTCAGTATCAGGTAAGATAAAAAAGATGGGACGCCTAGGTGGCTCAGTCAGTTAAAACTCCCAACTCTTGGTTTCAGCTCAGTTCATGATCTCACTGTTCTTGGGCTCCAGTCCCACAATGGGCTCCGTGCTGACAGTGCAGAGAGCCTAGCCTCTCCCTCTCTCTCTGTCCCTCCCCTGCTATGTCTCTCTCTGGAACATAAATAAACTTAGATACAAAAGATAATTACATTAGTAGCATTGCAGCTTGAAAATGTATTAATTTAAAAAAAAATGTTTTGACCCCCTTATGGGATAGATGCTAAGTTCCAATTTATATGACACTTAACAATCTCCTTGATTCTATCCATCTGGTCTAGAGTGTTGAATAAATTAACTTGCTAGATAGAATGTGTCTGAATGTGATTAATGAATTGAAAATATCAGACTATTTCTTCAGCATCATCTGTGTGTATGGTTTTATTCTGGATATATGAGAAAGTCTGTAGACCTTTAAATGTTAAGAACTACATTCATACTTCACATAGAATTTAAAAAGAAAATTGTAATTAAAATTATTTAAGATAATATAAATCATCAAGCCACTTTTTATATGTGATGTATAACTACTAGATGATTTAAAAAAGAAATCAGCTGTTAAAATGTTTTAATGACTTAAGAGAACAATGCAAATTCTTAAATTTATATTTGGTGGAGTTTTAATTTTCACAATGATAGGGCCCTTTTACTTAGGGCCACCTAAAAAGTTCCCCCAACATGTAAAAACAATCTTTTTTTTCAAATTTTTATTTTAAATCCTAGTGAGTTAACACATAGCATAATATTGGTTTCAGGTAAAAACAATCTTTTTAAAAGACAACAGAAAGTAGAAAAGTAGGGTAAGTTTGAGATGCTATGGAAAATAAGAAGATAGAGATTATTAAGCTTGGAATCTGGATCCACTTTTGCCTGAAGTTGTTCCTGATCAGGAGGATTTCATTGAGATTCAGATCTATATTTTTGACAATCTTAGGAGAAAAATAGGTGTGTCTACATAATTTATAGGGCTTAGTGCAAAATGAAAATATTGGGCCTCTGCTAGAGGTGAGGAAATGAGCTTCCCTACCCAGAGGCCCTTTGCCCCAACTGTTACTGAAAGTGTGACTCCCAGAGATGTGGAATCCAAGGCTGTGAGTTCTCCATGCCTGGATGAGGATGGGTTAGAAACCCCTGCCTAGTCCTTGCTAAATTCACTCTGGTGTCACCAGCCTGGGTGGGAAGGTCAACACCTTGTTCTTCTCTGAGATTCCAACAGACTCCACAAAACAGTAATTCAAAGATAAAATTTTTAAGAATTTCAAGACTGTGATTATAGAGAATCAAACCTCAAATGGAAGCCCTTCTGTCCTAGATCCTGTACTGGCCACATGCTCATGAACACAGCCCTGGGAGCAAGGTAGATAAGGTGTCCATAGGAACCACTGAACTATGCCTTTGTTACCAAAGCAAACATAGACTACAGTAAATGAATGAACAAGTGTGTGCTCTGATAAAACTTTTATTTACCAAACAAAACATACAGGGGGCCAGATCTGGTCTCAGGCTGCAGTTTGGAATATATAAAGCATAACAAAATTATGGTATAGAGCATAACAAAGTGAGATAGAATTACTTTAAAATATTTTATAATGGAAACACTCAGGATGTCCAACCCTTGCCAAGGCATTTTGTAATGTGGCTTTGTTACTGAACCAGGCTGGAACGCTGGCGGAAAAACTAAGGACACTCTGAGATCTTGGTGGATAGGAGATTTATTTAACACCGCGGGGGGGGGGGGGGGCTCAGAGGAGACTGTTTCGCCAAAGATCTGAGCCCTGAAAGGAAGCAGGAAGGGTAATTTATCGTTGTCAGCCTCCATATTCGGGGGGGGGGGGGGGGGGCGGGGGGGGGAAGGTTTTGTGCATGTGGCAAACAGGGCAAGAAGAACCGGAAGAGGGGTCTCTAAGCCAGAGACCGGAGCTTGTTTTAGTCCCCTTGGCCATCTTTGGTGCAGTGCTTTATTCATTTCTCCAGCAGCTTTAATTCTCTGAATTAGATTTAGTTAATATCTTCCTTCCTATAAAATCATTGGGCCCAGTATTATTTTAGGCTCTATTAGTCCAGGAATATCTGCTAAAGAATATCAAGAGCACTTCCTTCCTCAGGCATAAAACTGGATTTGTCTTTGAGCAGCAGGGTTTAAGAGGATAAGCTGTGTATTAGTGTCCAGAGGAAGATTCTGAGGCAGAGTTGCATAGGAATGGTTTAATACTCAAGAAATCCTATGCTATACAGCAGCTTCAGAAAATTAAATTGTAATTCATCGGGAAAAGCATGGATTTGAATCATCATGTCCAAATTGTTAGGAGTAAAATCATGGGCAAGAGGTAGCACCAAGAGCCTAGCATCAGACAGGTACTGCATTTTTGGGGAATGGGTTGGGGACAAAGGAACAGATTGTATAGTTTGGGAACTTAACACCGAGTAGTTCCCTGTCATCATAAGAGCTTAAATTATCAAAATTTATGTATCTTTTCAAGAGGTACTGTGTTGAATTTATAGTTACTATTACAAAATGACATAATTCCATTAAAAGTTTTGACTAGTTTTAATTTTTCATGTTGCTACAATATTAATAATTGCAGGATGAATTATAATTGATAATTCAGTAAAACAAATTTATAGAATTTAGCTTCAAACTAAATAAAACCTATGGTTGAGAACAACAAATGATGAAAGGGTATTTAAATTCTTTCTGTAAGTATCTTTCATCAGTTAATTCCGAATAAAGTGTGATAATATTACATTAGTTACTTGTAGATTATTTTTTAGAATATCTTCACTCTTTGGAGTTTATAGTAGAGAAAAACAGTAATTTTATGAGGGTTACTGGAGGGGAGGCGGGTGGGGGAATGTTATGGGTGTTAAGGAAGGCACTTGTGATGAGCACTGGGTGTTATATGTAAGTGATGAATTACTAAATTCTATACCTGAAGCTAATATTACACTGTATGTTAAGTAACTTGAAAAAAAACCAGTATTTTTATAACTCAAAATCTATATTATAAAAAAGAGAATGTGAGATCCTTTAAGATGGAATCAATGATTGGATACTAAGTATGATACTATTTAGTTATCTAAACTAATCATTAAATACATTTATTTTCACCCTTTAAAAATATAGACTAAGTATTTTCTCATTTAGAATGGAGTAGACAAAAGTTAATATTAGTAACTTTTGCACTTTCTAAATATTATGCATTTATCTGAGGGCATAATATACATATATATGTTGTAATAAAATATGTTTAATAAAAATATTTGTATTCAAAATTTTACTTTATAAAATAAATTTTATTTCAAAAATTATAATAAAATCATATATAAATATTGTAAACAAAATAATTCAGAACAACTTCCAAAAAGTTAAACTTTTTATTGTTTGGTAAATTCTTGGTAAAGAATTAGTCATTAGCCACTCAGTACTTACGCATTGTTTGTCTACACTCTGTCATGAACAGGAGTGTTAAATAACACAAATTTAGCCCTGTGAAATTTAAAGCTCTAGTTGGCTTAGTAATGGATTTATGAATCAGGCAGCATGTCATCTAGCAAGTAGAGAGGGACCCTAAGGAATTGTGCAAAATGGTACAATTTTATAAGCAGAAACAGGGCAGAATAATTAGCAAACAAAGCAAAGGATTATTTCAGGCAAGGTTATCTTCCCTTGGGGGTAAGAGCAGGAGGTTTTATTAGGTGAATTGCCTCATTTTGCTTCAGGGAATAGAGAGGGCTTCTGTGACAGATTCCCTCACTGGTTCTGACTAGGAAATTCCTGACTGACCTCTTCAGGCTCATTTCTGGGGGAGGTTGCAATGGCAATAGGTTAGGTTGTTAAGCCCCGGTTTGGTGATTTGGCCTAGTAGCCTCATTGAATTTATTTTGGGACTGTGGTTTTCTTTTTCACAGCAACAAAATATAGCACCCCAAAATATGCCTCTTTGGAATGAGGATTATTTTGAACTAGTTATTTTTTAAAATTCAGCAGACAGGGGAGAAGTTTTGTAAACTAATGAGAGGTTACCCTTTCATAAGAGACATATATATTTACAAGGAAATCTCCATTTGTAAAGGTGTCTCCCTCACTGTGCCAGGACAAGGAAGATAACTAAATCTCTAGAAATCAGTGCCTTCCTTGGTAACCTCCCATAACTGACCTCCCCTCCCTAACATCTTTTGGCTGTAGCGGAAGGTGGTATATATGAGGAGGTGGCTTGGTCCATTCGGGGGAGTTACTCAGTTTTCCTTCATATTTTCCATGCATTTAGGAGGTATACATGCTGATAAACTTGTTTGTTTTTATGTTGTTAACCTTTTATTACCAAAGCGTTTCAGCTAAGAACCTAAAAAAAAGGTAGAGGACAAAGTGTTTTTCCTCCTCTACAGTTAAGTTTGCTTAGTAGTAACTTTCCCTGAGTTATGTTTTTGTTCCCTGATTAGACTAGATTAGATTAGATTAGATTTTAATTTCCTTAGATAGATCTCTATTCACTACCAACTACCCATCCCCCCAGTCAGTCATTGCCATGAAGACCTGTATATTTCTTACCACCTTTCAAGATGTAAGTCTGTGACTTCTACTTAGGTCCCAATAAAATGATTAAGAGATTACACTTCCCTTCCATGGCTCTCTCCCTAATTCACTGCCACACTAACAGAATTATTTGGCTGAATCAGATGTCACTGAGGTATTTCATAAACACAGTTTCCTTTTAAGAAAATAACGTAACATTCGATTACACATTTCTGTGCATAGGTCCTTTGTTCACTTCACCACTGAAAAGTTCTTACCACCCTTGCTTTCAAATGTAGTTTTGAAGACTCTGCTTCAAATTCTAATTTCCTGCTTCCTCCTTTCCTTTCTCTTCAAAACCCTAAATTCCTGAAAACACTGATAGAGCTCTTACCTACACTTTGTTACCTTGGTTTCCGCATTTCTGTCCACATCTGATTGGGCTATTTTTTAAACAATAGTAGTTTTACTGAAGTAAGGGAGAAAACAAAAATAGGATAATGTTTAACTATTGGAAAAGAGGATTCCATTATATTCACATAATATAATAGCCTATCCAGCACACAGAAAAATACACAAGAGCAATGCCAGAAACAAAATACCAAAAAGGCTATTCAGAAATTACTTTTAATAAATATTGTCAAATAAAACAACAACAACAACAACAACAACAACAACAAATCCTCTTTGGTAAGGAGGTATTTTATTCAGAAATAGTATTACAATAAGGAGAGGGACTCTTAAATAAGGAGAATTCTCTAATTAGAGGATCAATAAACCTCTCAAAGGCAGGCAGAAAAAGGCTCTACTTTTTTGGGTGAATAAACAAGGCTAGAATGACTTTGTGGGGGTAGATGGGATGAGTGGGTGGAAAGATAGGATAGTTGATAATTGATAAGGAAATGCTTTTGACTGAACCAACTCTGATAATGTTTATTCATATATGTGGTTATCTGATATCATCCCTATATTCATTTATAAACTTACCATAACTTTTAAATAAAAATATTAAGTTTTATACCACAATTTATGAAAATTATCCCTTTTTATTCTATTTAAGGTATTTATTTAGATTTTTTTTTATGTATGGGTTAAAATTATCTGAATTAGCTTTTAATATTCTTAAAAATTATTCAATTTTGAGATAATTGCAATGTGATTTCATCAGTCGAATCAAACTCCATAAAATTATTTTTAAAAATAAACATTAAAAAAAACTTTAGTTAATTTCTAAATACTAATTTGAAACATATACTACCATGTCCAATTCCTATTAACAACCAGTCCTATATTCCAACTAAAAACACTTTAACACTTAGAGACAACTTTTTCTTCCCAAAATCTTCAACTTTCTTTAAACTAAGGCATGTAAGAATATGGAGAAGTCCCTATTCCAATTGTTTTCCAATAAAATGTAATTTTTTCTTATATTGTCTTAGGCAAAATTAGATCCAATTTCTAAACAACCTCCTTAATACTTTTTGAAGAAAACAGTTGTTTTTGTTATACAACTTGCAAAATTGTTAATAGATAATTTGCCATAATTATCAGCTGTTTTAAATTATTCTATAAAAGTTTTTTTATTTTTATTTTTTAATGTTTATTCATTTATTTTTGAGAGATAAGGAGAGACGGTGTGCACATGTGCGTGCCTGCAAGTGGGGAGGGACAGAGAGAGGAGAAAGAGAATCCCAAGCAGGCTCCACACTGTCAGTGCAAAGCACAATGTGGGACTTGAACTCATGAACCATGAGATCATGACCTCAGCCTAAATCAAGAGTCGGAATTGTAACCATCCATTTGCCCCACAAAGATTTTTTTTTTTATTTTTTATTTTTTTATTATTTTTTTTTTGTTGTTCAATGTTTATTTATTTTTGGGACAGAGAGAGACAGAGCATGAACGGGGGAGGGGCAGAGAGAGAGGGAGACACAGAATCGGAAACAGGCTCCAGGCTCTGAGCCATCAGCCCAGAGCCTGACGCGGGGCTCGAACTCACGGACCGCGAGATCGTGACCTGGCTGAAGTCGGACGCTTAACCGACTGTGCCACCCAGGTGCCCCAAAGATTTTTTTTTAAAGAAAACATATACTGCATTTAGAATAATGTATAGTTGACATTTGAGCAACACAAGTTTGAACTGCATGGGTCTATTCATATGCAGATTTTTTTCTATAAATGCAGTACAGTACTATAAATGTATTTTCCCTTTTTTATGATTTTCTTAATAATACTTTCATTAGCTTACATTATTATAAGAATACAGTGTATAATGCACATAACATACAAAATATGTCTTAATTGACAGCTTCTGTTATTGGTAAGGCTTCCAGTCAACAGTAGGCTATTAGTAATTAAGATTTTGGGGAGTCAAAAGTGAAATGTGGATTTTCAACCACACAGGTCAGCATCCTTAACAATTGTGTTGTTATAAGGTCAACCATGTTATATAAAAATTGCATTTTGCTAAGATAACACATATTAGCTTTTTTTTTTTTTGCCTCAATGAGGCACCAAGACAGAAATTTCTTAAACTAATTGGATCATTTGCACTTGTACTTTCTTAAACTAATTGGATCATCTCACATTTAAAAGTTTTGATTGTTTTCATATTTTGCTCTACATGAAATGTTTACTCAGAATATACAGGGTCTTTTACTCTAAAAATAATTTGAGTCAAAGTTATCTACCAAGTACAACTCTTAAATTGGAAGATTTGCATTGTAAACTGATAGACATTTTGCAAATGTACAGTTAAATGAATTTGGAGACAAATATTTCCTAGTAAGAATTCACATGCCCTTATGAGTAAATCACTTGTGAATAAGCTTCTGCCATGAAATACAATGTGCAACATCAAACAACATCCAATTTCCAAAGACCACACATGTAGCCATGAAAGAGTTAAATGGAAGACAAAACAAACTAACAAAAAACCTCTCAGCTCCTCCTTCAGGCAGGATCTATCAGTGAGTCATTCCCCACCTCTCCACTCTGCCAGGAACAAATGGAGAAGTTTCATTTTCACTCCCTACCTGAAGCTAAGTCCTTCTCTAGTATGGGCTCATACTCCTCACTCCAATTGTGGCAGAGAAAAGCAGACTATTTTCTACTTGATTCTGAAGACCGCTTTTACAGAGCCAAGGTTATTCTTCTCAAAGTCATCTGGTATTTTGATCTAGAAAATTGCAAATTGTGGGTCACAATGTTAAAACAAGAGAAAGAAGTATATAGAATTATGACTCTTTACATAAATCTGAACTTTAAGCAGATTCCAGTAGGGTCAGTGCTGACTATGCTCTTGCATGAAAGGGAGACTAATGAATAACAGAATAAATTGATTAAAAGAAAACAACATCTTTAACAGATCTGGATGGAGGATTCCCTTTGCTAGAAACAAATATTTTGTCAGTTCCCACTGAGGCAAAAAAGACCTGTTATTAGAAAGATAGTATAATTGCACATACACATACACACATGCATACACACATATGAAACACAACAGATGTGTATAATTTATATCTAACCAACTACACTAAGGTGCAAAGCATAACTAAATAGGAAAATGTCAATGCAAAACAACATAAGATATTGGTGAACTGTGATCAGGTTCTAATTATATAAATGACTGCCCAATCTAACTTTATGTGTAATCAGTGTAATTAATTCAGACAAGGGAGAGGTCAGTGTGCATTTCTGTGCTTGTGTTCATATTTCCAAAATAACCCCAGAAGAGATCAATCTCTTGTGTACAAATATATTTGAGTGCTAAAATATGTATCCCTTTACAAAAATGAATGCCACTGGTAGTCTTACTCATATTCATTTACCACCATCATTTTTAATGTTGTCAATATGAGAGTTTATCAAGTAACAGTATTTAGGTCACTGCAATTGAGTTGGGGATACAACTGTATAAAATTTTCTACCTTCCCTAAGGTAATTTAAAACTTAGTTAATTGGCTTGCAGTCTTCTTAAAAGATAATGAAAAATAGACTATAGAATATCACCAGAGGTATTGTCAAAACCAATTATTCTTCATTTTTTCATATAACACACATGTGATCAGTGTTGAAAGATATCCTCAGTGTTTCAAAACATCATTACACAAAAATGCACACACACAAACACACACACATTCTTTTGCTACCCCTAACTACAGTTTGTGAGAATTCCTAGTATGAATTACTATTTGGAAAATAATAGTAAGTATTTTAAAATTAGAGTCATGGGGCACCTGGGTGGCTCAGTCGGTTAAGCATCTGACTTCAGCTCAGGTCACGATCTTGTGTTTCGTGAGTTTCAGCCCCACATCAGTCTCTGTGCTGACAGCTCAGAGCCTGGAGCCTTCTTCTGATTCTGTGTCTCCCTCTCTCTCCACCCCTTCCCCACTCATGCTCTGGCTCTTTCTCTCTCTCAAAAATAAAACATTTAAAAAAATAAACTAAAATTAGATAGAGTCCAACAATTGTGAGAACTTTACTCAAGTACAAATGCAATGATATATTTTAAAATAATTTATAATCTATTAAGTCTGAGTCAAATGGTAGTTATTATTGGCAGACAGATGTCTTTTCTACATGTAGTTGGTTTTATGATACCATTGTTGTAATTCATTTAAAAGCAATTGGGAATAAAGAAGTATCTGGATGTAATCATACTTGGAAGTGATTTTAGAATTCATGAACTACTTAACCAAAACAGCTAAAGATAGTTGAATCTGTCTATATTTAGAATAAAGATAAATACATGTAAAGTATGTGATACAGTTTCTAGCACATAAATGTATTTATATCAAGGAAATTCATATCAGTTGGAAGTATTGTTAATTTGATTGTATTAACCGTGTTCAAGCTTTCCAGCTATGTTGGTCTCTTCAGCTTTATGGTCTACCGGCCTTCTAGCTTAATAGAAAATCAAGCTCCTATATTTCTAGATTCCAGGGAGATTGTATTCCATTCTCCACTTGTGGGCACTTGGCCTATATGAAATCTTGTGAGGTTTTTTGGAATGTTCTATAAGTATTCTTCAAAAGGATCTTTAGGGGATACACTTTCTTTTTGAGAAATAAGACAATTTATGTGTGTCGTTGAAGCAGTATTGTTGGGCCATAACCAAACTCTGACTACAGTCTCTAATAAATGTGCTACTGTCCTTGTGGGCAAGGCCAGGATCATTTGTAAGACAGCTTAGATCAACTCTTGGGGAAATTTTTAAATGTTATGTATGCATCTGGTAATTAAATCTTGGAAATACTGACAAGGTTTTTTCATAAGAGAGTCAGTATTTAAACTTCAAATTAAATGTGCAATTAAGTTAAAGATGCATAAAATATAGTATTGAATATAACAAAACAAGACATGATTTAGTTGTGATTTTAAAATGCAAAAGATTCAGAATCAATTATCTCACCCCAAAATTCAGTTGATGATCTTCTGCAGAATACAAATTGTATCATGTCCTAATACTTATTCACCAACAACTGTCATTAAGTGCTCAATAATCTTTGAGAATCAACTTGTTTATTCAAAAAAAGGGTCTAACCTATCTAGCAAGTTACATACCTGTTAGTGGAGATTTTAAATTAATTTAGAATTTCTGACAACACACACACACACACACACACACACACACACACATACATGCATATATATATTAAATGAGTGAGACATAATTTTGTACCATTCAGTGTGTGTGTGATCAAGTAGTATCACTGAACTTTAAAGGATACATTCCTGTAAATTTCCAGGAAAGAAATATGAAGCTGCAAGGGGGGAAAAGTGACAGGGAGATTGAGGCTCTGAATAAATTCATGCAAGCTGTGTAAGTAATTATATTTACTAAAATGAAAGAATAAATATACTAACTAAAAATATTACTAATGAAACATTTCAATTTTATAGTACTAGGCATTTTAAATTATTTTGTTCATTTTTAAAAGAATATTGCTGTTTGCTATATAAAAATATGTGCTTATTTATTTTGTCTCACTAAAGATAACATGCATGCTTAGAAGAATTTTACCTATATTTGGCACTAGTTTAAAAATTAATTTTCTTCTAATATCTTACTTATTTAGGTCAGTGGACTTTATTAGTCTCAATTCTAGAAGCACAAATTGGCTTGAATATTTGACGTGTTTTAGTTGACTTTGATTTTTAAATATAGCGTAGTTTAAGGAGATAATTAAAACATCAGCTCTGTAGTTTGAAACCTCCCCTTCCTCTCACCCTCCTTAGCTCATTCTCCTTATCACCCACAGAGAATTTACACCACTGGAACCAGACATTGGGCAGCTGAGAGTTCATTCTGTTACTTTAAAACACAGTCAACTTGGTATGATTATTTGAACAATGGAGAAAACAATGAGTTGGGGCAAGAAAACTTTTCATTCTAAATCCAGTTCGTTCCCTTGTCCCTTCTGGGTCTAAGGTGTGAATAAAACTTCTTTTAAATTTTTTTTAAGTTTATTTATTTTGAGAGACAGGGAGAACAGAGGAACAGCAGAGAGAGAGAGGGAGAGAGAGAGAATCCCAGGAAGGCTCTGTGCTGTCAGCACGGAGCCCAGTACGGGGCCTGAACTCCCGAACCGTGAGATCATGACCTGAGCTGAAACCAAGAATCAGACTCTTAACTGACTGAACCACCCAGGCCCTCCTGAATAAAACTGTATAAAACCAAAAGGACTCCCCTTCACTACAAATGCAAATGTTTAGTATGTGCAAAGACATAGGAAACCTATCAATCTGAACTTCCTTTTGCATGCAAAGATAAATACCAACTGAAGCAATAATGTTAAAATGATGCTTCACAGATGGCTACATTCTATAGTGGCAGCAAGGCTTCTATAAGGGTTCTCCCTTTGATTTTTGTGCATTTGAGCTTACACATCTGGTTGGATTGAATGTGTGACAGACAATGTTTGAAGAACTACACATCAAGGAGAATTGAATCAATAGATAGTTCATGAATATTGATAATACTTACAAGAATTAAATTTTAACTCAAGTCAATTTTATCTCAAAAAACATAGTTTTCGGGACGCCTGGGTGGCTCAGTCGGTTGGGCGACTGACTTTGGCTCAGGTCATGATCTCGTCCGTGAGTTCAAGCCCCGCGTCAGGCTCTGGGCTGACAGCTCAGAGCCTGGAGCCTGTTTCAGATTCTGTGTCTCCCTCTCTCTCTGACCTTCCCCCATTCATGCTCTGTCTCTCTCTGTCTCTAAAATGAATAAACGTTACCAAAAAAATTTTAAAAAACATAGTTTTCATCTTTATTTTGTACAGAAAATTGCTGTATTTTTTGTTGACAGTGAAGCATCATCAGACAATGATTATATTTTCAAACATTAATGTTTTGTTATTCTTAATAACTAGAGACCCTTACGTGTGATAACATATATTTGGAACATATAAGTACCATTGTAATGATGTATACCTGCCTATATGACTCAACATAGTAATTTGAAATATTTTTTATAATATACTGATTTGCAAATATGATTGATAATAAACTATTTCATGTGTTACTATTTTGTTATATTTCAATCATCATTCTCCGTAATTCAGTTCATTATAGTTGTGTCGCATATTATATTTTTCAAAGTCGTTTTACATGCACCATCATATTTAGTCCCTTTGCAAAAAACACTAGGGATAAGATATGTTATTATTATACTGATGAATAATCAGTTTAGAGTGGTCAAAAAACCTGGTCAAAGACACACAGTTAGCAATTGGCTGACCAGGATTCCAGCACACAAAATTGCCATTTCTATCAAAATTCTTAAAATGTAAATACCCTACATTTGTGTAGTGTTTAACTATGTTTTCATATGGGTTCTTAGTTTGATTTTGAAAGGTATTACTCTAAAATGGGAAGTGTATTTGTTTTTGTGTGTCTGGACAAAATATATAGATTAAAAACACACAATTTAGAGAGACAGTTTAGAGTAGGATGCCTGGATGGCTTAGTTGGATGAGCATCCAACTTCTGCTTGACAACTTCGGCATCTGACTTCTGTCAGCACAGAGTCCACTTTGTACCTCTGTCCCCCACTCTCTCTCTCTGCCCCTCCCCTGCTCATGCTCTCTCTCTCAAAAGTAAATAAACATTAAAAAAAAGGAAGCCTCTAACTTTGAGAGAGAGAGAGAGAGAGAGAGAGAGAGAGAGAGAGAGAGAGAGACAGTTGAGAGAAAGATTTGGCAAAGGCTTGAAGCACATGGTGTTTTTCCTGAATGGAGCACAAGAAATTGAAACCTTATGTTTGGCCATGCACTTCAGTTCTCCAAGCCTCGGTTTCCTCATCCCTAACATGAGATGTTTGGACTATGTGAGTGATAATGCATCTTCCAACTCTAGGTGTCTCTATCTCTGATTCTTTCTATGTCAAGGATGGATAAATGACCATGAGCAGACAATCAAAACTTGTTTTCATCTTCCCTGACCTAGATTGTAGTACATCATTTCATGAAAACTCATATTAATAAAGATTAAACCAAGATTTTATAGCATAGTTTGATTTAATGCCAGAATGTTCTTTGTTGTTTTATGGGCGTTGGCACTGACCTATTAGGATTTGATTACTATAGTACCTAAATGATTCATCCTTTAATAAGTATTGTTTGACACTTAAACTTTTAGTGTGCCAGGTTTGTTTTGTTGTTTTTTTTTTTTTTCTGTAGCAGCCGTCTAGTCTGAGTAGATTAAAACTTTCAAATGATTATCCAACTAAATGTCATTGATTGGTCAGTTTCTCTCATGCTGGTAGCATCCTAATCCTAAATCACTACATTTTTGCTTGGGGTTTTTCAGAAACTGTTATCAGATTAACCAGTCTTCTATAGCTTTTTAGGTTTAGGAAATTTTACAGAATAATGGGACTATGTTCTTATTTTCTGTAGGGCCATAGTTCTAAAGCAATACATTTAGGGGCATCTGGGTGGCTCAGTCAGTTAGGAGTCCCACTCTTGATTTTGGCTCAGGTCATGATCTCATGTCGTTCGAGCCCCACGGTATAGTATGGAGCCTGCTTAGGATTCTCCCTCTCTCTCTGCCCCTCCGCTGCTTGCTCTCTCAAAAATAAATAAATAAACTTAAAAAAAATAGAGTAAGGAACAGAGTGGGAGAAGTACTACTTCTCTTACAGAATTTCCCAGGATGTTTTCTGAAGAACATTATCACCATGAACTGTATTCCAAGGTCAAATAATTTTGGAAACTTTTGAACCTCAGTGATGCACCTACCACCATTTTTTTACGGTTCAGCAAGAGTAGGAAAGCAGAAGTAACAGTTTCAATTTAAACACTCTCTAATCTGCAGAGTATATAGTTTGAAGTACAATAGAATACACTTAAATACAATGGAGAAATTTAACTTAAAGATACCATTATTTTACAAGTTCCCCATTTCTTTTAATTAATTTCCATTTAGTTCACTTATCCTTTAAACTGCATTATACATTTTGCTAGAATTATAAAAGAAGCTATTTTCTATCCTTGAAGTGAGAACATATCCTGCAATATTCATGGTGGGGCAAGATTCTTGTGTGTCTGGAGTGCAGTGAGAGAGGGGATATGAGGTCACAGACCTATCAGGATGCTAGGTCATGTAGGGCCTTATAAGCTTTATTAAAGTATGAGATTTTTGAACACTAGAAGAGGTCATATAAGGGTTTGGAACAACAAAAAAGTAATATAATGTCTTTAAACTTTGAAAGGATTGCCACGATGGGTGTCTCATGAATAAACCACAGCTATATTTAATGTTGGAATGGATGATGATGAGTCCATTGCTTAAGAACATAGTTTTAGGGGATTACTACAAATGTCATCATATTGGGTAGAGAGGTAAAGCTGGGCTTACTTGCTTTTTATATAGCAATTTGTTTTGAGAATTAATGAGGTAATACTGGTAAAACACTTAACAGCAGTGCCTGGAACAAAGGGAACGTTAAATGTAAGTGTGCATTAGATGTTTATTAATCATATTTTCATATGCATAGGTATAGAGATATGATATGTAAACAGTTTACTAGAGATTCAAAATTGCCAGCTTTTAATACTCTTGGAATTGTCCAAAATTATTTTCTCTATTGTTCTTATCCTTTTTTATTCTTCAACCAATTTTCTTGCTTTTTTAATTCTCCTAAAATATTTACTTTTTCAATCATCTGATAACCATATCACATATTTCTTAGGGAGAAATAAGCATTGTAATAATTTCTAAGCCATATTAAACACTTATTGTGTTAGGGGAACTGTTCGAAGTACATTTCATTAGTCTTCTTAACAACCCTCTAAATTAGATTCTATTTTTATTGCTACTTAACAAATGAGGAAATTGACACACAGAGAGGTGTAAGTAACTTTCCCAGGGTCACACAGCTAGTAAGAGGCAAAGGAAGAAATTCAGACTCAGGCAGTCTGACCCAAAAGCCCTGCTCTGTTAATCATTTCCTGTCAGTACAAATTTGAAATCTATCAGCATCAGCACTTTCTACAGGGTTCCTGCTCCCAGCAAAGTCCAATCTCTCTTCACATTTCCTGGATCCATTATTCATCTTCTGTTTCTTCAGCTCTCCCTCTCCAATGACTCATCCACATCAATATTTAAGCATGTCCCAGTATTTTGCATATCTGCAAATCTTTCCACTTAAGCAGACATATTTTTTTCTTTCTTTCAGGAACAATCATCTTAACATATCTGATAGCTTATAATGTCTGCTTCTTCGATTCTGATGTTTGTTTGTTTGTTTGTTTTAATGAACTTTCAATTTCCTAAGTAATAGTGAATACATTTATGTTACAAGGTATTATGGATAACATGAGTTCTTTTCTATACCACCCCTAATCCACTAAGTTCTGAGAGGGACCACTATTAACAGTTTGCTGTTTATCCTCCCAGGTTTTTCTTTGCAATTTTTATTCATTTATATGTGTATAATGTATATGTATGTGTATAGGTAGATATATGTGTGTGTATATATGTATGTATACACACACATATATATACATATAGAAATATTTGGGGTTTTGCAGGTGTAGGTCCATCTAACACACATATCTATTTATTTGAATGATATTTTATATAGGATGTGTTTTGATATGTTATAATGTACATCCATACTCATCTGTCTAGTTTTAAAAATTCTTTAGCAATTCTTATTCATTTGCTTTGCCACATGAATCTAAGAATAAGATTGTCAGGTACCATAAAAAAATAGTTGTTTTTTTTATTTTGAATGGACTGGATTGAAATTTATAAATTAATTTAGGGACATGTAACAATCTGACAGTTTTGAGTCTTTCTGCCTCCCAAGCATGTTAAATTTCCCTAAGGAGTTCTGTCTATGTTGTATCTTTTGTAAAGGTTTATACTTCTTTCTTTAAGGTTTTACAGATTCTTATTTGATTTCTGGTCTCTATGACTTTCTTGTTATACACCATTTCATTGAATCATTTAAAATATTATCATATATTTTCTAACATTCTTAGACATTATCCAAATATCTAGTCCACCATAGGAAGAAAACTATAAGTTTGCAGGCATTTTAAATTACATCAAGTCAGCATTTGCTTGAAGCACTCAGAGAAACTGCTTTTGATAAAGCCAGTGATGGCCACCACATTGCAAAGCATAGTCGATTATACTCATTCATCAACTAATTAGTCCTCCAGTTCTGTCTGATACAGATGACCATCCAGGTTTGGTAAATATTTCCTTCATATCTCTTCCATAGTACTTTACTCTCACTTTCCTCACAGAGAGAAATCTCTGCTGTTCCTTCTCACTTTTTTTTTTCCATATCATCTACCTATCTGCCCTCTAAGCATTAGAATTTCCCAGAACTTAGTCCTATGTGTTGTTTTCCTTAGCTTTAGTGCTTAACAAGAAATATCCCCTATCTCCATGCTTTACTTGTTATCTATAATCCTGTAACTCTCAAATTTTTATCTTTAGTACCATTATCTCTTCTTTGATTCACAATTAGCCTGTGAACTGCTTCTTCCCCGTGTTCATTTGAATATATGACTATATCTCAAACTTAATGTGTCTCAAATTGAATTCATCATCATGTCATCACATTTCAGTTCCTGCCAGTTTTGTCTTTTACCTTATCTTAGACAATGCTGCTTTGTGCTGCATATTGTCTAATGATACTCAGAATGGTTTCCATTCTTCCTCATATAGCAGGGGATAGAAACCTGTACACCATTATGATGGTTAATGGTATGTGTCACCTTGACTGGACAACGAGGTGCCCAGATATTTGGTTTAACATTATTCTGGGTATCTACGTGAGGGTGTTTTTGGTGAGATTAACATTTATTTATTTATTTATTTATGTATTTATTTATTTATTTAGAGGTTAACATTTAAGAGTATAAAATGACTAAAACTGCTAGTCCTTCCTAATATGGGTGGACCATATTAAAGGACCAAATAGAAAAACAAAACAAACAGACTCTATCCTAATTAAGGGAGAATTCCTCTTGTCTTACAGCCTTCCAGCAGGTACACTGGCCTTTTTTTCTTGCCTTTGGACTCAAAGTGAAACATGTGTTTCCCAAGTCTTAAACGTGCTGGCCTTTAAAGTAGAACTATACCATCAGCTCTATTGGCTCTAAGACCTGAGGACTTGGACTAGAATTAGAACTGGGTGTCCAGCTTGTCAGCTTGATTCACCCTGCACATCCTAGGACTTTTCAGCCTCTATAATTACATGAACCAATTCATTTTAATAAATCATGAATTTATTTAGGATTATATATACATACACATATTTATACATATATATATATACACACATATACACATACATGTTTTATTTCTCTAGAGAATTCTCACTGATATAATAACTACATTTCTGATTTCTCATATCATTATGTTTTATTTTATCAATGAGAACCATTTGAAAAGAAATTTGAAAGGTAGAAACAGAAATATCATATTACCTAGTAGCAGCTAAATCAGGTATAACTGTTGAAATTAAGACCACCAAAATGAGAACTGTTGAAATTAAGACCACCAAAAAGCTATTCAGAGTTTGTTATAGCAAGGGAGTCAAGAACCATCATTTGCTTTTGGCCGAGACTTAAAGAAGGCAGAGTGGGGAAGCTTTGTAGTGGAAAGAAGGAAGGTTTCAGGTTGGAGGCTGTTGGCATAGGGAAGCTTTAAGTAGGGTAGGTAGAAGTAGAGCATCTTTTGTAATTGGTAATGGGTGCATATTTGGCTTCTCTATTTGGAGCTAAATTGGAAGTGGGGGCAAAAATTAGGGAAACTATCAGTTATTAATAAAATCTTGGCCATCTTTTGGCTGATTGCAATAGGGGTTGTTTGACTTCCTGGACTAGTGGGTTATATTTTTATACTTCATCTACCCATTGTCTGTTTTTATATTCACCTCTTTTGGTCATTCACTTGTGAGAGGTTGACCAATTAAAAGAAAGCTAAGGATCTAGATCTTTGCCATTAGGGATTGTTAAGTTATCTTCAAAGAAAGGATATTCCAAGATTTTCTTTACCTTTTTTGCTTTTGTATCATTATGGTGATTATCTGATTAAAGAACAACTCTTCCTAATTACTTAAGTCTCTTAATACTTAATGGATAGAACACAGCAGAACAGCATCATGATCACTATGACAAAAACAAATACTTCATAATCCTTGTGATGTGCTTTGGAAACAGGAATCCCAATTGCCCAACCCAGGCCAAGAGAACTAATTCCATGGGCCATGAGGACCACGCTTATAAAACCAAATAGCTTTTTACTTAAGGTGATGTTCAGTTTGGTCTACCTTGCCTGATCATTGATTTAAGTACAATAAAATGTGTTAGCAATGACACAGATGTCACTAAAACCAGCCAACAAGAAACCTAGACTGATGTTATCACCACTCATGCCAGTAAGTGTGAGACTGATCTGTATTTGATCTAGGGAAGAGGTGGTAGGTGTTATTAATAACTACTGCCAGAGTAAGTACTTTGCCTGAATAATCAAGAGAAGCCTTGTTTTGGAGCTCGTGTCTAAGCTGGAATTTTCTGGGTTACATATTTGGATTTCTGTTACTCTGTTCCAGGTGGTAAGTGTTTGGTCAATTACTGTATGAAGTTTGTTGAATTCAATTTAGAATTACCTAGGTTCTAATCAGTGTAACAAAGTACCACAGACTGGATGGCTTAAACAACAAAAATTTATTTTCTCATGATTCCAGAGACTAGAAGATCCAACCAAGATCAAGGCTTTGACAGGGTTGGGTTTTTTTGAGGGCCTCTATCCTTGGCTTGTAGATGGCCGCCTTTGCTCTTTGTCTTCTCATGGTCTTTCCTCTGTTTGTGTCTATAACCTAATCTCCTGTTGTAAGAATACAAGTTATATTGGATTAGGACCCACTTTAATGGCCTCATTCAATATTAATGACCTTTTTAAAGGTTCTATCTCCAAATGTACTAACATTCTTATATACTAAGGGAATAGGACTTTAACATGAATTTAGGGGGTCATAATTCAGCCTACCCCATTCAAAGAACAAGCAAAAATTATTTATTCAGAACATGTTATACCAAGGGAGTCAGGAACCATGACTTGTGTTTGCCAGAGACTCAAAGGAAGGCAGAAGAGTGGGGAAGCTTTCTAGAGTGGGGGGTGGGGGGAAGCCTTGAGGTTTTCTCTGATTAGAAGCAGTTAGCATGGGAAAGCTAAACTGTTAATTGGAACTCTCAAATTTCATTTTTTAAATAAATAATTCCTTATTATCACAAACACTTATTTTCTGTTTAGTACTGGCAATTAATTACCCACAAATAGAGCTCTGCCATTTTTTAAAGTAGCTAATAATATTAAGTATATATTTTTAATTAAAATTTATGCCATTTCTCCTGTTTTGTTTTCAGTATAAACAAAACATAAAATTGGCACCTATAAATATTAAGGGAGTAAATCAATTAATAAATTTTGATATCTTTTTTTAAAAATCCAAACATGAATTCTACCAAAAAGGAAGTTATATGGAAACTGTAGGAAATAGAAGCAGAGAATATGTCCTTTAGCTTATCTAAAAACAAACTTTTCATACACTTTTCCTGTTGTCAATGTTTATTTTAAAGCTTTTTAGTACATATGCATCTAGGGACTATGGAAAGAGGATGTGTTAGAATCATTCCTAATCTTTTCCTGTTTGTTAGACCTGTACGGCAAGGCAGCAGAATTGAGGAAATGATCCCGATTGTCCCATTGTGAAATAAATCTGGGCAGCTTTGCTAGAATTATCACTTTTCCACATATACTGCCAAGTGCTTTTGATACATACCTTGATAAAACAAATGACAAATGGGATATTACATCGTTTCTTGAACTAATGCATCAGGGACTGTAGCTGTAATGCTTCATGTTTTGATCTAATCTTGAGGAAAGGCTAAATCAGAACAAGAAGAATTAGATATAATTAATTCACCAGACCATGGCAGAACAAAGCAAGTACTCTAACAACATGTACCGTAATAGGGGTATCAAATAATTTAGGATCAAAGAAAAATATTATGCCATTAGATCATTTTGATTTAACAGGAATATGAAGGCCTTAAAATACACACCATAATAAATATGGACTCATGTCTTGAGTTTTCATACTGACTATAATCTCAGGATTTTTATTTTCAATTATTTTCTGAATTTGTTCATTTCTTCTTAAGCACTTCATTTTATGTAACTTAGTAGGTAGATGAGTCACTTAAATTGGTTTTTATTTTTTCCGCAAAATTTTAAAAATCCACAAACTTTTTAAAAGGCTTATAAAACTTCCATTTCTAGTGTTTTGCATAAAATAGTAATAGAAATAAAATAATAACAATTTATATAGAGAGTGCTTAATAAGCGCCTAGTAGAGTTCTAGCCATTTTACATGTATTAAATCATTTAATACATCACACAAGAACTTACACAAAATTAACAAATTCCATTCTAGGTTCTGAGAAGTCACATCACCAGAGCAGATCTTATTAATTAGGTTAATTAAAGGTATAAAAAATCAAGATGTTCTAAGTCTTATTGATGAATCAAAAGATTAATATATCATTTGGTTCTGAGAGTGGCTCTTAATTAGATAGCTCTAATCTATTTGAGCTCTCTTCTTGTATTTTAATCAGCAGCTGGAAGCACCTGTTGATTCCTGTCCCTGACTCTGGCATCTGGCCCACAAATGCATACTAACCTTATTTGCCAACAGGGAGTAGCATGTAAATAGATCCTGTCCTGGCTTTAGTGTTTATTCTAATTTTTAGTATTCATGTTGATTTTCCTTTCCATTTGAAACTGTGATATAATGCTCCTATATGCATATTAGAACTTGAATCTTTACTGCAATGTAATCTGAATTTTGAGATTCAGGCCTTCAGTTAGCTATACCGTTTTGGTTCTGTCAGATCACCGTGAACTCCTAGATTCTGCATTTTATCTTTCTTCTTGCATAGTGTTCTGGTTAATCACGGAAGCCTGAATGCTAAACTCAACACTGTCCTTTGTTTTTCACTCATTGTTACTGAAAAATATTTATGAAACACTCTCTGTATAACTCACGATATTAAGTGTGACAAATGCAATAGTGGTGACATAGTCACTGTCACATATCTCTTGAGGCCACTTCCTGCAGTAGATAAACTCCTGCTCATTCTCCCTTGTCTGGAGAACTTTGATTTCTGTCAGATTCCTTATCCTGGGCTCTCTTGGATTGCTTGCCTATTTCCTGAACAAGGACCAATAAAGTATCATGGGCCTAAGAATTTTTAAAAGTACTGAATAATAAAATCAGAGTAACATTATCTACACTTTCCATTGTGTAATAAGAAACATAGATTGTTCGTATATATTTCTATTGCAGAGGGAATCCAAAAAATACAAATTTTGTCATTCATTGCTATTCCTGATAAGGAGAGACTGAATATCTTAACTAGCATTTTGGAAATTGGAGGAAATGTAATTCGTTTATTTCTCTAGGAAAACATATTTATTAGAATATTTGAAGAGAAAAATATGAGGCAGACATATTTTTTAAGTCCCTATAATGTGCAAGCACAAGGTACCAAAAAAGATGTAGACAAATGGCCTTAAATTGTGTGGCCTTGTTTAAGCCCTCTATATGCATGATATTTAATTCAGTGGAAATGCATAGTTTGCAGGCTTTCCTTTTCATATATGAAGACACAGAGACATAAAGCAGTTAAGTAATGTAGCTGAGGTTAACTAATATTCTGTCAAGATGATAGATATATTTTATTACCAGAAAAAAAAGAGGCATGGAAAAGAAAGAACATGAATCTAATTCAATTCTTGGAGTGATACAAAATTTTTGTTTTTATGTGCTTCTTTAAAAATAATCCACTTTTACTTAGTATTTAAACCGAGGGACTGCTTTCTGTTAAGTTTAGATGGTAAATATTTTAAGCTCCTGTGGTTTCTGTCACAACTATTCAACTCTTTTGTTGCAGCTCAGAAATAGCCATAGAACACAAGTAAACTCATGAGCATGCTTGTGTCCTGAAACACAAAAATAACTGGTGGGTTGGATTTGGCCCACAGCCATAGTTTGCTCACCTCTGCTTTGGAGCTGGATCAAATGTTATGTGAATTTAAAATTTGAAAGGCATCAAATTCCTCTCTCAAAAGATTGCATCACTTGGGCCACCAAACCAAATGATTTGCGGCATCTTCTCATTTTAAAATATTAACTAGCAAGTGGCAAGACAATGGCTGATAACATGGCTATATTTATTTTACCTCCTTTGTAAAAACAGAAGCATCAGTGGGGCAACTGGGTGGCTCAGTTGGTTGATTGTCAAACTCTTGATTTCAGCTCAGGTCATAATCCCAGGGTTGTGGGATTAAGCCTCGAGTTGGGCTCCATGCTGAGTGTGGAGCCTGCTTGAGATTAATTCCTCCTCTTCCTCCTCCTCCTCCTCCTCCTCCTCCTCCTCCTCCTCCTCCCCCTTCTTCTTCTTCTTCTTCTTCTTCTTCTTCTTCTTCTTCTTCTTCTTCTTCCTCCTCTCTCTCTCTCTCTCTCTCTCTCCTACTCATGTGCTCTCTCTAAAATAATAAATAAATAAATAAATAAATAAATAAATAAATAAATAACAACAATAAAACCCAGATAAATGAGACAGGTAAAGGTAAGAAGCAAACATGAGAAGATATGTTACCAAGCTGGCTGCTCCTTTTTAGAGAAAATGTATTTCAGGCTCATAAGAAAACTCTGGAGTGGGTGTATAATCCAAAAGTCTAATCCCTATAGGCTTTTCAGGAGGCGTGGAAGAAATGATGCTGAGTGAATCTTCCACATCCTGGATGTAAATCTTCCCAATTATTTGGATAGTATCAAACATCCTACCTCTGCTTATACAGTAAGCACGTTTTGTTGATTCAGTGTCATGGAGAGGTCAAAGTGGTCAGGTTGTAGTTATAGCTTCAATTTTATGAGAGGTTTTTTTGTGTACCCCTGAAAGTATGTTGTCTTTATGAAACAGAAACAGAGCCCAAGGTTGTAAGGACAGAATTCCATAAGTGGATCATGTGGTGTGATATATCTACTTTCATCTTTATTTCCTGGACACATGTGTTCCAGTCTCATATGTTGGTCATTATCTCAACATATGTACTTCAACTATGCTGCGTATATATCCAATGGTCTATTTAACAGTTGTCTCAGCCAGAGTCAAGGTTATTGCATATAGTACAACCAGTAAGTCCCATGGTCAATAAACACATTGCACTCACTCTTTTGCCGTAAAAATGAGTCTGTTAGTCTAAGACAATGTTCCATGTATTATGATGATATAAGTAAGGCACTGTAGGAAACCTCAATTATAGCTGCTGGTGAAGGTACTATGCACAGAAAATCAAACCCATATTATGACTATTTATCAATTTTGGTATGGATTAATGACTTTCATCTAAGGTAGACCCAAGGTATTTAGATTGTCATAGGTATCTGACTGGTCTTTCTGAGGAACTGGTGATATCAGGACTCAGAATATGATGATTAGGCACAGAACAGTGGAATTAACTATATCAGTCCTGTTAAGAAGGAGTCTATATTGTTAGGCCCATGCATTGCCTCCATTTCTGCAACCATAAAATTTATGACCTTCTTGTGCTAACACTGGGGTGATTTCAAGAGAAGCTGGGTAACGTCTAAAAGGTGTGTCATCTATTCTCTTGGGAGTTCATAATGCTCAAGATTCTGTCCATTGAGAAGATTTCTGTTCACCTTTATCCTGTGGGGTTATCCTATGTGCAACAAAGTCCATTCTTGGATAGTGCTATTATAAGCCAACCCATATGTGAGTCAGACTTAAGTATTTTCCTTTAAATATATCATGTGGAAAATCTGATTGTGGATATAGTCTGAGTTAAGGAAGAGCTTCAGTGAAGCAAAGGAGATGTGATATAGAAGTTCTGTAATTATAATGCCTTCTAGACCTCCGTGAGTCTGACCAGAATATACTAGTGCTATTCCAGAATAGGTTGCTTTTGAGACTGTCTAACCTTAGGAAGTTATATACCTGCAGACACTTACCTTATTAAAAATCACTCAATCTCATGGCCTGGTGGTTAGTTTTAAATATAGTCTAGTAGCAGACCTGGAACTTTTTTAAAGGTTGAGAGACAGAAAATGGCATGACCTTTCTGCAGAAACTTAGGAACATATCTATTTGGGTTTTCCAGATACTCCCCATGCTCCAATTTCAACAGATTTCTGTAGCTTCCTAGGATATGATAAATCATCTGGCTTGAGTGTCAGAAAAACTTGAATACCCACCTGGATTTTACGCAGTGTCGTGTCTTCATTGGGATTTTATTCAGTCCCAAAATGAGCAGCCTCTTAAGTCAACTGAAAAATAGGTTGAATCAGTGTTTTAAAATCTTTGCTACCTATAAATCCAGAGACCCATCAAATGCTATGCATTATTAACTGTGGTGAGAGATGAGAGGAATAATGGCATCTTTTACTGGAGAAGAGATATTCCAGGATGCCTCAGCCCAATGGACTTTCAAAAATATCACTAATAATTGGCCTGTGATTCTTTATACTTTTCCCCTACTCTCTGTCATGCATGTATTTATTAGAACATTTATAACATTTGCCATTTCTTTATCAGCAGTCTAGTTTAGGGAATATAATCTATATATGGACCAGAGTGCTGTTTTAGGGAACGTCAAAATAATCAAGATTTCTGCAGACTACTTACTGAGCTAAAGCAGGATAGTTGACATCTCTGATGAAAGACTGTAACTATACATGTCCATGTCATGAAAAGATTAACTGTTTTTGGTTCTCTCAGCTTATAAATATGGAGAAGAAAAGATTCACTACTTGGTTGTTTCATATCAAACACCAGAATCTATGTTTCTCTCTTCCAGTAAAGATACCTTTGTGAGTCTGAGTTATTTCAGAAGCAAACAAGAAGATAGGATTAAACATGCAAAGATTTTACTAGAGAAATTCCTATAGGAATAAATGGAGGAGAGGTAGAAAGGCTGGGAATGCTGTCAGATCATGGTGTAAGTGGATCCTTCAAGGTTTGGATGGATGGTCAGGGAGTTGGAAAGTCACCATGATTGGAAAATTGGTGATATAGAAATTTGAAGAAGAGGTATGTGAATAGACCTTTCTGAATAGGCAAAAAAAAAAAAAAAGTGACGATATTTGTGTCCCCTGTGGATGTTCACCAAAGGGTGACCTCAGCAAAAGAAGATACTAATCAAGTGAATAGAATAACACATTCAGTTACCTTCTTTTCCTAGCCACTCCAGTCACTATCCTATGAGTTTATCAAAACACTGACCATGGTGGCAGGGGTGTAAATTATTAATGGGCTCAGCAACATGGACTTACACTCACTAAGGCTGACCTAGTTACAGATACTTCTGAATATCCAGTCTGCCAACAGCAGAGATCAACACTGAGTTCTCTATATGGCACCACTCACTGAGGTGATCATCCACAACAATTCTGATGGAAGATTGATTACATTAAACCATTTCCATCATGGAAATGACATTGTTTAGTTCTTACTAGAATAGACACTTACTTCAATATGGATTTGCTTTAGTTGCGTGCTGTGCTTCTGGCAAAGCCACTATCCATGGACATACACATTGTCTTATTCAGTCTCATGGTATTCCACGCAATATTGCTTTTTGATCAAGGAACTTAATTCACAGAAAATGAAGTACAGCAATGAACCCAGCGTCAGGGAATTACTGGTCTTACCATATTTTCCACCATTCTGAAGCAGCTGACTTGATAAAATGATGGAATGATCTTTACAAAGACTCAGTTGTAGTGCCAGCTAAGTGGTAATTCCTTGAAAGACTGGGGCAAGGTGACTAGGAGGCTGGATATGCTTTGAATTAATGTTTGATAAAAGGTGCTGTTTCTCCCATTGCTAAGATTCATGGGTTCAAAAATCAAGCAGTAAAAATGGGAGTGACACTACTTATTATTACCTCGAGTGACCCACCAGCAAATGTTTGCTTCTTGTCTCCATAACCTTATGCTCTGCTGGCCGCAAGGTCTTAGAAATGAAGAATGCTTTCACCAGTATACCCAACTATTTAGTTAAACCGGAAGTTAAAATGGCCACACACACTTTGACCCTTATGCCTCTGAATAGACAGGAAAAAAGAGAATTGCTGTACTAGCTGGAGTGATTGATCCTGATTACTAAGGGGAAATTGGAACACTACTACTTCACAGTGGAGATAAACAAAAGTATCTCTGGAATACCAGAGATCCCTTAGGGTGTCTCTTAGTATTACCATGCTTTGTGGTTAAAGTTATTGGAGAACTACAACAGCCCAATTCAGGTAGGACCACTAATGGCCCAGACATTACTTGCTGAGAGAAAAGGGAGATGGGTGATGAGATGGGTGGAATGGGAAGTTGAAGATAGTTATGATTACTCCCATGCACAGATGAGACTATGGTTACTAAGCAGTTGCAGAAATGAAGTGTGTAATTGTTGTGAATATTCCTTCAGTAATTTGCTGTGAATATTCGTGTATATTATATCATTAAGGATTTGCACAAGAAATAGAACCAAATATATATAGGGGCTGACAAGTCTGAAATCTATTTGGAGGGCAGGCCTATAGACTGGAAACTCAGGCAGGTGTTCTATACTATAGTCTTGTCTTTCTTCTCCTGGAGACTTCATTTTTTTTTCCATTAAAGCCTTGAACTGATGAATGGAGGCCACTTATATTACTGAAGGTAATCTTCACTTAAAGTCCATTGACTATAAATGTGGATCACAGATATAAAATACAGATATATAATAAAATGTCTTTAACTCCCTTTCTAATCCCCTTATCACCTAGCATAGGATATATTAATAGTAGTTAAGTTTACAGTGAAATATGGACATTGCAGGATATCAAGAAGAGAAAACATCACCCAAGGACTTTCATCTTTCTGTGAGGAAAGGATTAGTGTGTTTTTGGTTGTACACAGGAGAGTTGTATCATGTTAACCTGAAGTATGGCTTTAATGTATTTATTTGGGGATTGAGTGGTTATTTTGTTGTTGTTGTTGTGGATGTTAAAGTAATCTCTATGACCAATGAGGGGTTGAACTTATGACCCTAAGATCAAGAGCTGTATGCTCTACTGACTGAGGCGGCAAGGCACCCCTTGAGTGTGGTTTAAAAGCTGTATATTGGTACCAAGTCAACAAGGGGTGGACTGTGATCGTTGGTTTTATGTGTCAAATTAGGCTATAGTACCCAGATAATGAATTAAATACTAATCTAGTTCCACTATCTATATCTATATCTAATCTATGCCCTTATCTCTATTTATAAATCTGTAGGTATAAATATATCTACCTATACATATGTCTGTATATCTATAGCTTTCTGTAGGTATCTCTATAGATAGTGATAAGGATAGAGAGACAGAAATATATAGAGACATAGATATATTTTCTACTGGTTCAGTTTCTCTGGAGAATGTTAACTGGTACAGATTTTGATAAAGACTGAAGATTCAATGGAAGAATCCTAGACCACTTTGCAATCAAAGCAAGGTGCAGCAAGTTCATCTGGGAGTCTTCAAGTCAAATTTGGCCATCAGAATAATGCTGTATCTCTCAGGAATGAGCTTGCCTTAGCATTTCTGTCATGTTCAATGAGTGGCTGAGAGCACTGTGTAGGAAGCCTGTCCTCAGTGAAAATGCAGTGATATATTTCAGAGTTCATAGGTTAGGACCCTTGTTCATTTAAGCTTTCTATATTGGAGGTCTGTGAAGAACATTCTCACAGCTGCCAGAATACTGCATTTGGCATGGAAGCTATGATTTGAGTTACCACCTAGTTTATTAAGGGAGACCATCATTACTCTCCATGATTTAGCTGGTTGTGCAAGGCCCAGGCAGTGACTGGTTTGTGGATTTTATATGAACAACCAATAGTATTTCTCAATTATTCTTATTTCCCATCTTGATTTATAGTATGGAGGATAGATAAAGCAGTTTTTACTTGGACCTTCCTTCTGTATGTCCATAATCCCTAATTCACAGGCTTGCATAAAATATTTGGCCAAGTACTTAGTATATCTATCCCAAGTTTATATTTGATAATGATAGAAATAACTATAATTTGGGTCTGCAAATGTACTGGACTCGCCCAGTTTCTGACATTCTGAAATCTCACAATCTCTCTTTATATGAGAAAGCAAAATTCCATGGCAACCTTTCCAACCTTCAGTACAGATGCAGCCTAAGAAAATAGCACTACTGACCTGATCAAAGTTACAAGTATCTCTCTCAGTGGGGCATTCTTTATTGCCTCAGTAGAGTATATTTTCTGGACCTCCTGGGGAGCAGAATAGAGTGGTTGGTTCTCAAGTCAGTTCTCATGTCTCAGGTGCATATTAGAAACATTCTAATATTCCCTCTTTCATGAAACTTCAATAATATGCTAGGAAGTTCAGAAATCAGCACTTAATTTCCTTTGGATCATTATTGATTCTAGATTTCAAGGTGTTATCTTATTAGAACTGGCCACAGTTGACCTTGCTAAATTAAAGGAAATGCTCTTAGGTTGATGGATCTCAAATATCTATCTTTATATTCTACCTTTTCACAATCTTCTATTTTTAAGATCCACCATCATATTTTTTTTCTGATTCATGTAGATAGATAGTAGTGGGTAAAATGTACTTGGTTTATAGGCTATTTCTTTTTAAAGTAGGGCTTGAACTTTGCAACTGGTGCAAAGCTGTTACCCGACAGGTTATCAGTCTCAAATGATCAAGCATGGAGGTGGCACATGTGTTGAGGAGAACAAACATCATTCTAAAGGATGAGATTAATGTATGATCTATAAGCAAAAGGAGACTTTTTTTTTTCTGGTCAAGTGTGAGGGATTATTTCTGCTGTTTAGGAGACATTGGAGATATTTGAAGATGGCATCCCCAGGATTGTCAATCCCAGATTCTTCAATCTCAGCAACCAGTAATTCACTATTTTTCCTGTCAAGGCCATTTCTTTATTGGACGACATCTGCTAAGATTATACTTTTAGTCTGCTTTGCAGTTTTGCCACTCTTATATTCTGAGCCAATTTTTAGCAGTGAATCTCTTAAAGTACCATAGAGCCATTCTTTCAGATCGTGCTTTAATCTGACAAGTTGCTGCACTATATATATTATTTCGCCTTTTTCCAGGGCCTTTTGTGCCACCCAAAGAAACCATCCTACTATAAAATCCTGAAAATAATCATTGTCCCCACACTGATCAAGTACTGCAGCTACATGATTAACCCAAAGTGTTCCTTTTAATTTTACCTCATTGCATTCCACTTATCTCAGGCAAAAATTTAAGTAATTAGATATCACTACATAGCCTAGGGGTTACTTCCACCAGACTTTTCATCAACAATATGATCTCTATTGATTGCAGACAAGGAGGAAAACTTAATTCTAAATCTCAGACTAAGGTCTGCTTACTAGGACAATTTATGTACTAACTTTTAATTCAGGTTCTTGAAAAGGATCTTGATGTAAGGCACACATATTAGTGGTTTACTGGAAAGTGAAATCTCAGAAGGAATATAGAAACAAGATTACTTTCTTCCCTAGGACATCACAAGACAAACCTCACAGCAAAACCTTGCCTTAAATAGTCCACTGAAGGCAAATTGAGAGGAAATTTCTCTTTCAGCCACACAAGGTATTCTGACTCTTTTGGTCAAAGTTTTCCCGTGATACCTTTAATGCCATCGAATGCTCAGTTGCACTCCCTTACCTATTTTTCAGTCACTTGAAAAGCCTGATTCTGTACCTTGTAACATGGAACTTCATCTGAGATGAGAAGTGAGGAAGAGCCAGATGTTCTGGACATTATCCTCATGTGGCAGAACTGCACAAAATGGATGTCACTACAGTGGTTCATTTGAAACAAGTGGCTGAATTTTGGAGAGACAGGTATAGCCAAGAGAATTTTGGTTGGTAAATAAGGTGCACCAGTGTAATCACTTTGATTTTTAAACTCATCAATCTTGTAGGTGTTCCTACAATTAAAATGAAATTGTAATAATTTTAAGGGCCAAGTTGTTAGTGCCTAAGTTATAAATAAACAGCTAAATTTCAGTCAGCAGTGAATTTGCCTTGACAAATGCATACAGTTTTCCAAGGTAAGATTCATGATCAAGTAAAGCTTTTGCAAGAAAATTGGTGGATCATGCATCGACTTAGTTATTCACTCACCAGCAAACATTAATAGGTAAGATACAATAAGTAGTTTGTGGGTTAAGAATAGATTACAAAAAGGCAGATCCTTCCCATAAAGAGTTTGTAGTCTTCTAGCTACATTACATATTTATGAAATGCTTTAGTTTCTAAAGATGTTCACATTTTTTAATTTCTTTACTTTTTTAACAATGTTATACATTTGATATGGCTGCTATTGGCATATGTAAAAGGAAATACAAAATAAATGAAGTTGTTAATTTCAGAGATCATTTCCATCCACTAGACAAGGAGATGACAATTCCCTCATCATAGGTACACAAAGTTTCCTACTAGGGTTCAGAAAACTAAAAGCTCACATCACCAGAGAACTGGGTGAATTATAGACAAAGATAATAGGTCATAATGTCTGTATCATGCTAGATTCAGAAAACCCTTAGAAGTCACCAAGTTGAAGTTAATACTCAGTGTGGTAATTTCTTTTATAACGTCCTTGAGAAATAATCGCTTACCCTTTTTTAGCAAACTTCCCATAATTGAGAACTTACTCTTAAAACAGACTATCCCCAACTTATTTATATAATTGCAACCCACCTGTCACCTAGCAATATCTAAACTGTATTTTTTTAAAAAATCTTCTGTGACAGGCCTATTCTTGGAATTTGATATATCTTATGACACCAACAAGTGTTATTTTTTTCCTGCTGTTTTATTTGAGGGTTCTATTTACATTTAGTTGTACACATAATTCCTAAGACATAATCAGCAATCAAACTAAATATTGAAATGATTTTGAATGTTAAAATGTGATATCCTAGATTTAACTTTGATTTTCATGTTTTGTTGTTTTCAGAAACATTATACTTCAATGTTATACTAAATTTTTAATAGCTAGAGAGGATCAAATGGAAGGTTAAAAAACAGAGTTAGTGATAGAATCGTAAAAAGTTCAATTATCAAAAATTTCAGAATTCATTAGGTTTTATAGCACACCTGCACAAAAGTTGTTAAAAATATGTGAGAATACAAGGAAAGATAAAATTAAATGAAATACATATTCAGTAGTCTTACAGAGAAGATTGGATTATTTATATGGAATATGCAAATTGGATAATAAAAATTAGCATATACTTGGATGCAAAAATGGATAGAAATCTTAAAATATATATGCTTGTATGTGTTTTGAGACATATATACTTATATACATTTTAAAACTTAGAACAACCCCCACAAAATGTTTTCAGTATAGAATGAGAGAAACTATTTGCAAACCATATATCTGATAAGGGCTTTATCTGTAAACTGTATAAGGATCTCACATAATCAATAGGAAAAAAAACACTAAAAAACCCCACAATAATATGATTTTTAAAAATGGCTATAAATAGACATTTCTCCAAAGTAGGCATATATGTGACCAACAGGTATATTGAAAAATGCTCTATATCCCTAATTGTTATGGAAATTTAAGTCAAAACCACAATGAGATATACCTTCACACATATTAGGATGGATATTATATAAAAAAAGAAAAAGACATGTGTTGGTGAGGATGTGGAGAAATTGGAACCCTGACACATAATTGGTAGGAATGCAAAATATTGGAGCTGCTATGAAGAGTATGGAGGCTCCTTAAAAAATTAAAAATAGAACTATAATATGGGCTAGCAATCCATTTCTGGATCCTTAGTCATCAGAATTGAAATCAGGATCTTGAGAACATATCTGCACTCCCATGCTCATTACAGCACTATTCACAATAGCCAAGATGTGGAGACAACTTGGATCTATATCAACAGATGAATGAATAAAAAAATATTACTCTTTTAAAAAAAGGAAATTCTTCAGTAAACAACAATAAGGGTGAATCTTTGGACATTATGCCAAGTGAAGTAAGCCAGTCACAGACAGACAAATACTGCATGATTTTACTTATCTGAGGTATCTAAAAAGTCAGATTTGTAGATTCAAAGACTGGAGTAGTGGTTGTCAATAGTTGAGGTGGGGGGAGGAGAAAATGTGGAATTGCTAATCAAAAGACATAAAGTTTCTATTAAACAAGGGGAATAAGCTCTAGAGCTCTGCTGTACAACATTTTACCTGTAGTAAATATAATGTACTGTAAACTTACGCTAAGTGTTCTTACCCCATTACTACAAAATTAGAGAAAAAGCAAATACATTTAAGATATTGTATACATTTGAAAAGTTAATCCAATATGCACAATAATATTGTTTTTTTAAGTTATTTTAATGTTTATTTATTTATTTTTTTTTTAATTTTTTTTTCAACGTTTATTTATTTTTGGGACAGAGAGAGACAGAGCATGAACGGGGGAGAGGCAGAGAGAGAGGGAGACACAGAGTCGGAAACAGGCTCCAGGCTCTGAGCCATCAGCCCAGAGCCCGACGTGGGGCTCGAACTCACAGACCGTGAGATCGTGACCTGGCTGAAGTCGGACGCTCAACCGACTGCGCCACCCAGGCGCCCCAATGTTTATTTATTTTTGAGAGAGGCTGAGAGAGCATGAGAGGGAGAGGGACAGAGAGAAAGCGAGGGAGACACAGAATCCAAAGCAGGCTTCAAGCTCTGAGCTGTCGGCACAGAGCCCAGTGCAGGGCTCAAATACATCAATTGCAAGAGCATGACCTGAGCCGAAGTTGGATGCTTAACTGACTGAGCCACCCACCTGTCCCTGCACAGTAATATTCTTAAATTAACCCTAAAAGAGTAAAAATCCAAATGTTGTTGATTATCCAAAAGTTTTGATTTATTATAGAGTTATTACAGTTTTTGCAAGTGTTTTGAGTCACCTGGCCAAGTATAACTAGGAATTCAGGCTAGTAAGGACTGAAGAGTAACTTGTTTAAGAAAACATATTTTATTCATTCCCTCATTCATGCATTTATTATGCTATCCACTGACAAATATCTACTATTTTCCATGCACTGCTTTAAGTGTTAAAGAATATTTTTAAAGGTAAAATTATAACTCAAATATAAAATGAATACCCATTAAAGATATTATTTAACTCACCAATTAATGTGAAAACCAGTAAGATTTTAGAACTAACTCAAAGGAGAATTTAAGGCACAAATACATACACATGACATTAAGGATATGAAATTAACTTATTAATAGATGCAATACTGATAAATATTCTACAATGTGATAATCAGTTGTGTTTCCATGGATCACAAATTACATTTCAACAGAGAAGAATTATTTGCATCCCTATCACTATTCTATAGTTTACAGAGTTGTAAAATAGCTCAAAAACAATATAAGAGGGAGATATCTCCAAAGTTCTGGACAGGACATAAAATAATCATTTTCCCTCATTCCAAAGTCTTCCACATTTTTTTTTCCCTGAAGTGGGCTTTGTATATATAGCATTGAACAACAACAACAACAACAACAACCAGACAAAAACCCTTGATCTAAAAGCAAAAACAAGGGGCGCCTGGGTGGCTTAGTCTGTTAAGCATCTGACTTCAGATCAGGTCTGATCAGGGATTTTGTGTTCGAACCTCATGTCCCACAGAGCCTGCTTCAGATCCTCTGTCTCCCTTTTTGTCCCTCCCCCACTCACATGTGCACTCTCTCCTCTAAAACGAAACATTAAAAAAAAAACCCAAACACACACACACACACACACACACACACACACACACGAAAACCTTGACGTCATGGGATTTAGATACGAAGATTAAGATGTTTTCACAACTTTTTTCATGACCTAAACAAAAAGAAAAGTATCAAAATAAACCCTACATTCCCCATTAGATAGTATATTCGCTAAATTTGGAGCAAAAAAGATTTTCTTTAAATTTTTTTTAATGTTTATTTTTGAGAGAGAGAGAGAGACAGTGACAGCATGAACAGGGGAGGGGAAGAGAGAGAGAGAGAGAGACACAAAATCTGAAGCAGGCCCCAGACCCTGAGCTGTCAGCACAGAGCCCAATGTGGGGCTCAGACTCATGAACAGTGAGATCATGACCTGAGCAGTTGGATGCGTAATCATCTGAGCCACCCGGGTGCCTCGGAGCAAATACTTTTTTGTTTAATGTTCATTTTATTTTGAGGGAGAGAGAAAGTGCGAGCGGGGGGGGGGGGGGGACAGAGAGAGAGGGAGACAGAATCCCAAGCAAGCTCTGTGAAGTCAGCCCAGAGCTTGATATGGGGCTCTAACCCAGGAACTGGGAGATCGGGACTTGAGCTAAAATCAAGAGTTCGGCACTTAACTGATTGAACAACCCAGGTGCCTGGGAGCAAATAGATGTTGAACCATCTCTTTCCTTACTTAAAATGCATGGTACACTGATGTTTCAACAAAGATATTGTTGAATGTTTACCAGTTGTTTGCCAACTTGCTATATAGTAATGAAACACAGAAATGTTCTGTCCTTTTAGGGAAGAGTTAAAGACGGAAAATTGGAGGCAAAAAAACATAGTTTTCATAATGTATGTTTAATTCTGCATGTTTTCCATGTTTCTTAATTTTTTTGAAATATATATTTTTTTCAAGTTAGTCCAGTGACTTAAGTGATTAAGTGACTTAAGATACAGGCACTCCAAGAAGAATGCTTGGAATTAGATTCAAACTGACAAATACTGTTGCAAGATTCTTTACCTCAATACCCAGGGTTTGTCGGCTCGCCACTTTAAGGAATGAAGAGGTGGACACAATAAAAGGAGCAGCAGACAAAAGTTTATTAGAGCATAAGATTGGAAAGTAAGAATAATATGGAAGCTCTCTTTGAAGAGAGGAGGCATTCTAAAGTAAATGCCTGCAGACTATAGGCAAGGGACTTCGTTTTATAAGGTTTTGGTCAGTGCCTTCCCTACCCTTCCCCACTGTTCCTTCTCAGGTCCTACCATTATTGGCTGAATAACTCTAGGTGCTGGGTTGTCCATTCCTGATTGTCTTGATTCCATTGTGTGAGGAGGCAGACTATGGTCTTACTGTCCCTCGTATAATAAAAGTATTATGGCTTACTTATTTTAGTTAGGCCTTTTGATTGTCAAATTTCTGAGGGGAACCTGAGGGGGAGTAGGTGGTGTCTGTTACATTCTTAAGAGGAATCTTAACGCCCCAGGAAGTTTGCTCCTGGTGACATGTTCCCACCATTATTCCAAAGTATGTGTTTTTCCCTACTCAGGGACCTCAGGTCCTAACCTTTCACTCTCTGGCTATTTTATCCTATATTTCCCTATAATAATACTAGCTGTGATGCACAGGGGACATTATTTTTCTGGGACTCAGTTTCTTCATCTATCAAATGGGAAAAATATTTATTTTGGGGATAATGTGAGACTTAGATAATTTATATATATTAAGCACTTTAAAGAAAGATTGTCTATTAATAGCTAATAGTTGTTAACTTTTATTATTAACTCTGTTTTTTTCTCTGCTACCTATCTAAGTAGGAAGATGTTTGAGTACAATAAACATCATCTGGAAACTTTTAACATACAATATGTTTTTAGTTGAATTAAAAAAAGTTTTTTTTAATGTTTATTTTTTCTTGAAGGAGAGAGAGACAGTGTGAGTGGTGGTGGGAGGCAGAGAGAGAGGGAGTCACAGAATCCAAAGCAGGCTCTAGGCTCTGAGCTGTCAGCACAGAGCCTGACGTGGGGCTTGAGCCCACGAACTGTGAGATCATGACCTAAGCTGAAGTCGGATGTTCAACCGAATGAGCCACCCAGGCGCCCCATGTTTTTAGTTGAATTTTAACCACCTTGCCTCAAATTTATATATTTCAGCATTTATGTATATATATATATATATATATATATATATATACACACACACACACACACACACATATATATTCTTAGATACATATATCATGTATGTATCTATATATTCTTAGATACATATATATAAATAATTATATATATAAATAATTAAGTTATATATATATATATTTTATTCCCATTTCATCATCAACTTATATAATTTACAGCAATGATGGTAAAAGGCCATTGGGCTTTATGATGTAATTATCTTTATTTGGTTGAGAGAACTAAACTTTAACTTCATTCTACTATATTTTAATTAACTTCCAAATATAAACCCTTTCACTTTAACTTGTTAACCTGAATAAACTCATAGAAATCCTAAAATGGCCTGCATGGCTATAGTGATGAGAAAGTAGCAACATCATATATAGTTTCTTTACCTGTTTGTATGTGTAACCTACATATTGTTTCAACTGTAACTTTAGTAATATAGATGTAAATCCAAATTAACTCATTGGTAAAGATCTTTAAGTGTAGAGTAAGAAATACTGATCTTAGTGCTTTAAATTTGTTTAATGTTTTATTTATTTTTGAGAGAAAGAGAGAGAGAGAAGGTGGGGGAGAGAGAGAGAGAAAGAGAAGGAGCAGGCGAGGGGCAGAGAGAGAGGGAGACAGACTCCTCCAAAGAAGGCTCCAGGCTCCTGGCTCAGAGCTGTCAGCACAGAGCTCAATGCAGGGCTTGAACTCATGAGCCATGAGATCATGACCTGAGCTGAAGTCAGACGCTTAACGGACTGAGCCATGCAGGTGCCCCTGGGTGCCTTTTAGTGCCTAAAACAAAAACAAAAACAAAAACAGGATTCAGGGTTTTTTTGTGGGAAAAAAACAGATTTAGAAATATTTTTGTTATTGACTGTTACTTTTGTTATTATTAACCGTGTCCCATGGAATGGAAACAAGCCATTAAAAATGCAAGTTACAAAATCATTCGTATTTTAAAATGGAAAAGAAAATAATAGAATATGTTACATATATAGCACTTCCACACATAGTTTTCCTTTGGCTCGTAAACCAATTTGCATGTTCCAAGAGCAAGAATTGCATTCGTGCCATGTTATCGTTAAGCAAACTGAGGTTTAGAATAATTCCCAAGTTAATGAAGAAATCAATTCATGTAATAGATATAGAGAACACTAAATATGGAGCTGTTTTCCACAGAAGCCAGATATTACCATGACTAATAGTTTATTAAGGTTCTCCAGAGAAATGAAACCAATAGGTGATGGAGATACATATCTATTATCTATTTATCTTTCTACCATCTATTTATCCACTTATTTATTGCTTTATTTATCTACCTATTTATAAAAATATATGAAGAAATTTACCATGAGGAATTGGATCACCTAATTATATGGGCTCAGGAGTCTTATGATTTGCTGTCTACAAACTGGAGACCCAGAAAAGCTAGTGGTATCATTTAGTTTCAGCCTGAAGGCCCGACAACCAGGCAAGTATATGGTGTATTTATCAATCCAAGAGCAGAACACCAAGGTTCCAGCTTATGCAGTTATGTAGAGAGAGAATTCAAACTTAGTCTGCTTTTTGTTCTATTCAGGACTCCAGGAGATTGGGTAACTCCCACCTTCACTGAGAAGTGTTATCTGCTTTCCTCAGTGTACCATTTCAAATGCTAATCTCTTCCAGAAACGCCCTCACATCAAACCCAGAAATAATGTTTAACCAGAAATCTGGGTATCCGATGGCCCAGTGAAGTGGACAAATAAAATTAACCATTATAAACAGTATATATTATTATTTTAAAGAAAGCCTAACAGCATACAGTGTTAAAGTTGAAAGGTGTGTGAAAGATTGTTACATCTAAACTCCCCCCCCCCCCCCCAGTAAGAAAATGAATTCTCTAGTATAGTCAGTGGATGCTCTAACTACTAAGTGGCAGTGTCTGGACCAGAATTTTGTTCCATTGTTAACTCATAAACTCTTGTTTTTTTACACTATACTGCCTTCAAGAAAAATATTTTTAATGGGGAGAATTTTCATAGAATGTAAGTGAAGAACTTCACTGAAAGTGAAGTTTGTAACAGATGGCTCTTTGTACATTTTCATGCCCTCATATATAAAATGGAGATAAATACTTGTGCTAATTCAAAGGTAGAAGATTAAAAGAATAAAACATAGGGGCACCTGGGTGGCTTGGTTAAGCAACCAAGTATTGATTTTGGCTCAGGCCATGATCTCAGGGTTTGTGGGATTGAGCCCCAAGTCAGGCTCTGTGCTGACAGCTCGGATCCTGGAGTCTGCTTTGGATTCTTTGTCTCTCTACCCCTCTCTCTGCCCCTTCCTCTCTCTCTCTCTCTCTCTCAAAATAAATAAATAAACATTATAAAAAAGAATAAGACATATAAAACATTTCGCATAGAGCCTGATAGATATTAAGCCCTCAATAAAATGTTAACTTATTCTGACATCTTGAAGAAATTGTTTTACTCTATCATGTAATTTCTGTTTTCCAATTTTTTTTTTATTTTCTCTGGAAACAAATTACCATTCATGTTTTCAGTATATGTTTTTTAAATCAGTCCTAACCCTAAATGAGACTTCTGAGAAATGCTGACATGCCATAATTTCTCTTTTCATTGTTAAGGTCACATTCCTAAGGACCTTAAACCCACCGTGCTTAAAAGTGTTTTAAAATCTGTGAAGATTACAGTGACCTTTGTCTAACCATAGGCCTAATTGCTTAGAAGTTGATATATTTACATGAGGAATACATCCTTTCACGTGTAGAATATGTAGGCCTATTAATAGAAGATTTCCTCGTATTTGTACCAGGGTATGGAGTCAATCTGTCACCTTAAAAATTTAAACAAAAAAATAGTATGTGCCAAAATTGTCCTTGGGGTTTAATATATACTGCCTCACTTAATGACCCCAGCATCCTTATGCCTTGAACTGTCTTCTTTCTTTAACTCACCTTTCTTTTTTTCCCCTCCCTTTCTTTCCTTCCTTTCTTCTTTTCTTTTTTATTTTTTTTTCTTCCTTGTCTTCCTGCAGTCATCATCTTGTAAATATGTTTCAGCCTTAATATATGTTAGGGAACATGTTATATGTATATATCTTTCAAGAGACTTTTAGAATATTGAAAGAAGGTGTCTGTAACTAATATTATTTTGTAATACAATTATCTCCTCATATTTGTATCTGTGAAAGTATCTGTAAGGCATAATGGATAACTGTAGGTAGTAATTAATCTCTGAAGGTGCCAGGGGATGTTAGGGAGACATTTCACAGAAATACTGGTAACCAGTGTATGAGAGTGGTTTTGAATCCTCAGTTTATCATGTACAAACTATATGATCTTGGATGAGTTATTTGATCTTTCTGACATCAAATTCACTCACTTTTAGATTGGAAAAAATAATACTTTCCTGGGAAGACTGAAATAACAATTAAAAACAATTTGGCTAATCTAGTTTAGGGCATATAGTTTCCACAGTACATAGCAAACTATAAGAAGTTTGCCTAGGAGAATGTGTGATAAAGTACATGGAAAAGACTAGGATGTTAATTCTAGGTCATAGACTGGTGAAAATTTAAGTCTGATTTTCTGTACTTAAAGATTTTCTGATTTTTCCGTCTCACCAGGAACACTTGTAAGGAACACTAGTTAGCTTTTGTCTTTTAATGTATTCTGATTGTATAGCACAACTGCAGCTATCTCTCTCTCTCTCTCTCTCTCTCTCTCTCTCTCTTCACTCTCTCTCTCACACACACACACACACACACAAAGAAGTTAATAATTATAATTAATAGTTTCTCCAGTTTAAAATAGATTTATTTACATAGTAGTTAGAGGAAAACATCTCTCTAGAAGATAAATATATCATATACCATTAGTAGGAAAATAAGCAGGTGTGTTATTTTCATACAGTCCTTTTAAGTCAAGTCATGTGTAATGTATTTTTATTGCAAACACTAAAAAATAAAAACAAAAGAAGCATAGTCTTGTTATTGTCAATTTCCATGCATGACTGCTAGAATGCAATTGTAATTTTTGTAGGTAAGATGTTAAAAACATATCCTTGAGGAATTTCTAATAAAGTGTCTTACAAATAAAAATATTATTTTTTTTAATTTTTTTTTCAACGTTTATTTATTTTTGGGACAGAGAGAGACAGAGCATGAACGGGGGAGGGGCAGAGAGAGAGGGAGACACAGAATCGGAAACAGGCTCCAGGCTCTGAGCCATCAGCCCAGAGCCTGACGCGGGGCTCGAACTCCCGGACCGCGAGATCGTGACCTGGCTGAAGTCGGACGCTTAACCGACTGCGCCACCCAGGCACCCCAAAATATTATTTTTAAAGTATTTTATTTTATTTTTTATTATAATTTTTTTAACGTTTATTTATTTTTGAGACAGAGAGAGACAGAGCATGAACAGGGGAGGGTCAGAGAGAGGGAGACACAGAATCTGAAACAGGCTCCAGTCTCTGAGCTGTCGGAACAGAGCCCGATGCAGGGCTTGAACTCACAGACTGCGAGATCATGACCTGAGCCAAAGTCAGCCACTAAACCGACTGAGCCACCCAGGCACCCCTAAAGTATTTTAAATACAAAGACTGTTTTGGGGTTCAGCCTTAGAAAGAACAAGTAGCAAATGGAGAAAATCCTGGGTATCACCAATATTGTTTGCACCATACTTCTCAGTGGAATAAAGAAACCACTAAGTAAAATAAATGCCTTGAGGAAAACTATTTTACAATAAAAAGGACATAAGTTTCTAAATTAACAACCACAATAACACACACACACACACACACACACACACACACACACACACATACACCTTATCACCTTATGTTGGTTCATCTAAATGAATGACACATGACACACTTCAAGTCTTAATCATGAAAACTTTAGGACACTAGAGGGAAAGGTTTTAAAGGTTTGTGAGAGAAAAACCAAGGTAAATGTCATATACAAAGGATCAGAAATAATAATTGTATTGTACTTTTAATTAAACAAAGAAGGAAATGAAGTAATGCCTTTCCTTAAGGAAAATGATCCTCAATCTAGCATTCTATATTCAGTCAAAAAGAAAAAGAAAGAAAGAGAGAGAGAGAGAGAGAGAGAGAGAGAGAGAGAGAGAAAGAAAGAAAGAAAAGAAAGAAAAAATGTGAATCTAATAGATCATATGCCACTTAGATATTTTTAAGTGTGACTCCAATAATGTATGAGGTTTTAAAAATGTGTCTTCTATTCACCCTTGTGAGAGGTCTATTGGAAAATGTTCTTCACCAAAATGAGGGCTCATGTAGAGAACTAGTATGTGTGGTCCAGGAAAGAAGGATCCAACAGAGATGTGAGGCAAAAGGAATAGGCAGGATGATATGGGTAGGAGGTTCCAGGAAGACAGTTGGACTTCCATCTGGAAAGTAATGAGTCCAGATTGCAGATTGAAGATGGAAGTCTACAGGGGAAAAACAAACAAGCAACAAACAAACAAATAAAAACAAAAAGACTGCTCCTTGTATTTCACCATATTGATAGGGGTTTTATATTTAGTTGAAGACCTTTGAGAAAAATTGATAAATTGGTAAACATCAAATTAAGATCTGCTTTATAAAAGATAGCCTCAAGAGAATGAAAATTTAGGCCACAGACTGAGAGAAAATATTTGCACATCACAAATCTGGCAGAGGATTTGTATCTCAAAAGTGTAAACCATTCTCAAAATTCAATTATAAGAAAACAAACAGCCCAATTAAGACTATGTAAAAACTTTGAACAGATACTTTAAAGAACATATGCAGATGGCAAATGGGCATTGAAAAGATGCTCAATATCATTAGTAATTACATTAAACCACCATGAGATATCTGCTAGAACTACTAAAAGACTTCCCATACCAAATTTTGGCGATGATTTGGAGTAACTGGAACCTCAAAAATTGCCAGTGGAAATGTGTGATGGTAAAACAAGCTTGGAAAACATTTGACAGGTTATTAAAAAAAATAAGCATGCAGTAACCATATGACTCATCCATTTCTTTCCTAGATATTCATGTATGATCAGTAAAAATGGGTACCACACAAAGACTCGTTCTTGAATGTTTTTAGCAGCTTTGTTATAGTACCTGGAAACAATGCTCATCAACAGCTGAATGGATAAACAAATTGCACTATATCCATATGATGGAATACTATGAAGTAGAGCTACCTGTGGTGGAGGTAGACAAAGCCCTTTTCTTGGATGGTAGACAATCACTAGCATATCTGAAATTCTAGTAAAAAAAAAGTCAGCAAAATTCCATGCAGACTTTGGGTTATAGCTCTGATATATAAAAACTTGGAAATTATCACCCCTGTTCTTATATCAAGATTAAGCTAAGCAAAATGAAAATCAAAGAATTTTCTTGGGCCCATCAGAAAACTGAGGTTGCAGTGGAAAATCAAGAGAGATGTGTGATGACAGAGAGTCACAGCAGAACCCTCTTACTTAGAGCCCAAGCCACTGGAGGCATACACTGATAGGAACGTTAAATGGCAACTTTAATGAATTGCTAAAGGCTGAGTGTGGACTAGTATAAGAAGAAGCTCCTAGAAGCTATAATCTAGCTGGGCCCCCACAGTTTCATGGGTTTTACCTTCAATATATTTACAAATTTTTTTCCAGTAAATATCTGAGAATGATCCTCTTGGGGCCCAGGTAAAAGGAGAAGAGTAATCCTTTTGAAACAAACTGGGCATTCTTTATGACCAAAGCCTAGTTTTTAGGGGGAAAGTTTTGCCAAAATCTTGTTTCAGAGCTATGGGAAAAGACATAACTCACTTTCCAGACCCCTCTAGTCTTCCTTTCTCACCTAAGAGGGTCAAATTGTATAAGGCAAATCATTTGTCAAGGCTACAGACGAGAGTAACAGATCCACTAAAATACTGAGATTTAACTGGAAGATTATAGAATGCTTGCTCTCCTTAAACACTAACATCAAGCCAACAGCACTTCAATATAATAATTATAGATTACATATGAAAGAGCTGCAAGAATCAGATGTTCTCTGTGAGGAGTACTTAGGAAAGTCCAAAGTCCAGAGGGGAGACAAAAACAGACACTAAATGAATTTGAAGTTGTTGGTACCTATAGTTCCAGAAAACACTAAATAAAGCCCAAATCCTAGACAGATTTACATAGATCATCACACAGAAGGCCCATTTACCTCAATTCTTACTTTCCTGTAAGTCTGTTTGGGTTTCAACAAAATTGCAAGGCCTGCCAAAAGGCGAGAAAGAACACAGTCTGAAGAGACAAAGCAAGCATCAGAACCAACCTCTGATGACACAGACATAATTATGCAGAGAATTTAAAATAGCTATAGTCAGATGCTTAACCTACTGAGCCGTCCAGGTGCCCCTAAATCATTCTTTTCCTTTTTCTTTTTTATTAAAATTTTTTAATGTTTATTTATTTTTGAGACAGAGAGAGAGAAACAGAAACATAGTATGACTGGGGGAGGGGCACAGAGACAGGGGGACACAGAATCTGAAGCAGGCTCCAGGCTCTGAGCTGTCAGCACAGAGCCTGACTCGGGGCTTTCTCGAACTCGTGAACTGTGAGATCATGACTTGAGCTGAAGTCAGACGCTTAACTGACTGAGCCACCCAGGCTCCAGGAAATTAATTCTTTTTTTTTAACTTTAGTAATAATAAAGTAAAATTTTAATAAGGATTAATACATTTGAAAATGCCCAAGGAATAATTTATTCTGCATTTTCTGTCACTTGTAATAGAGAGTACTTTGTCTTATATATGTTAGGGTCACGTAATAGTTTGCTGTCTGTATCATTTTATCTTTGCTGTGTGTGTTTTAATTCCTTTTTTTTTTCACAATATCTTTTACTTCAGGGTTTCTTTTTTCTCCCAGAAGCTTTGTTGTCATTATTTCCCCTTTCTTTTTTTAAAATTTTTTAATTATTGTCATTATTTCCCCTTTCTTTTTTTTTTTAATTTTTTAATGTTTTTTATTTATCTTTGAGACAAAGACAGAGCATGAGCAGGGGAGGGGCAGAGAGAGGGGGAAAGACAGAATCTGAAGCAGGCTCCAGGCTCTGAGCTGTCAGCACAGAGCCTGATGCGGGGCTCAAACTAACCGAGTGTGAGATCATGACCTGAGCTGAAGTCGGACAATTAACCGTCTGAGTCACCCAGGCGCCTCTTTTATTTCCCCTTTCTTGATTGGAGTTTACCTTTCCTTTAATTTCTTTGAACCACTTAGAACCATGAGCTATCTTGAATTTGTCTCTGATTTTTATGTCAAGCAAATTATGTTGTAAATAGAATCACTTTTTTCTTAGTGTGAGAATAAACATCCTAAATTCTGTAGTTCTGCTTTGTCTTTCAAAACTATAACTTACAGGTCTTATTTTAATATACAAGGTGGTGATATTACAAGCAAGATTTTCTTGATTTTACGTTTGTTAGTCTAGATCTGAAATGACTAAAGGAAGGGCCCTGTCCAGGTCATTGATATCTCCACTATAGCCACTATTTCCTTGCTTGACTTGACATTTAGATCCTCAAAGATTGTGGGCCTCCAGCAGATATCAGAAGATACAATAATCATTTATCCAAGACTCAGTAAAGGGTGATTATAACTCTAGCAGATACTAAAAGATGTATAGGAAAGTCTTACCACTTCTATGACATTTAACATTTTCAAGGAATAATTTTAGAAAGCAAGGGTTGGTTCCTGAAAGGGGAAAAGTAGTTTAAGCTCTCAAAACATTTTTGGCAATGGAGCCACATACAGCCTCTGGGTTTTTGTAAATTTTAGTTATGTAAATTTCAATAAAAGATAACTATTTTAACAAGAACAAAAAAATTTCTTTTAAAAATTCTTATGGAAGCTAAAGTGTATAGACAATGGAAAGAAAGTTTCACTTAATTTGAAAAAAAAGAGATTGAGAATCTAGAAAATCATATTCTGAATTAAAGAAGGTGAGAGAGGAAGTCTAAAATAAGGCATAATTTATCCAAATTTTGATTTTATAAAACTATTTCTGTTTCCTAAAAGCAAACGATTACATTGGGGAAGGTATGATGCCATTACATCATCATTTTCTGCTTAGCATTAATATTTTCAACTTCTAGATAATGGTAATGTGCTGAGAATATTTTAGAGTATTACTAAATAACTTCTGACTCATTAGAGTGTATTCTGAAGTGTCAACAATTATCTATACCTTTCAAGAATCTCATGAAATAAAAGGTTTGATAAAAGTTAACTGCAAGATATAGCAAAATTAATACAAAATATATAATAGTAATTAAAATGATTGTCTTTAAAATAACTCCTTTATATTGTATAGTTACCAAACATCATTAATTCTTCACTTGAATTACAACACATTGATTTTTTTTTCTATACCCATTACCACTTTAGATCCTGATATTATACACTAAATAGATTATGGCAAGTATAATTTAGATGGCTCCTTTAAATGTATTTTTTCTGCTTTGAATTATAAAGCATTCTAGGAAAAAAATAAATGATCTCAACCAAGAGGTAGGAGATATGAATTTGAATGAGGTAAATAATAAACCTTGATGTAGTCATTTAAAATTTTGTTTTAACCGTCTACAAATGGGATAAAAATAGTGATACGATTAGGTTTTAATTACGTAGGTTGTATTGAAGGCCACACACATGGACACACACAGATACAGTGATGTTATTGCAAAATATTTTTTAGTCTAGGTTGCTTATGGAAAACCATTTTAATTCACAGAAGACAAACTCTATTTCTCATAAGTAATATTTAATAAAAACCACTTAAAAATGCTGAGGCCTGGGGTGGCTGGGTGGCTCAGTCGGTTGAGTGTCTGACTCCGGCTCAGGTTGAGATCTCGTGGTCCATGAGTTCGAGCCCCACGTCGGGCTCCGTGCCCACAGCTCGGAGCCTGTTTCGGGATTCTGTGTCTGCCGCTCTTTCTGACCCTCTCCTGTCCGTTCTTTGTGTCAAAAAATAAAGGTTAATTTTTTTTTTAAATGCTGAGGCCTATTCATTGAGCATGTGGAATGAAAAGGAAAATAGTTTTAAAGTAATGACAGACTAAATTTAATTACTGGCCATTACAGCATGATAATATAGTATCATAAAATTATACATTTATAACTAAATGAGAAATAGCAGGGAAAAAGTCCTGACCTTATTCCATCCCCAAGCCTAATCCTTTGATGTTCTTTATTCCTAAACTCATCCTTGAGATACACTGTCTTGCGGCCAATTCAACCTTCTAACATCACTGACCCAAATACACTCCTGATGTTTGCTCCATTCTTGACTTTCCTTAGTTTAGAATAATATAAACACGAAGAATAGAAGTGATTTTCAGGAAAACAACTGAAAATACAGTCCTGACACTATTTCCTGTTAAAAAGGCGCTTGAAGACATATCACAATGTGAGGACACATGTGGAGCAGTATCCAACATAGAGTTTTTGAGGTCAAACAAAGCTTTTCTTAGGAAATGATGTCTTAAATAAACTTTTAGGGGCTCCTGGATGGCTCAGTCGGGTGGGTGACCACCTCTGGATTTCAGCTCAGGTCGTGATCCCAGGGTCGTGGGATTGAGCCCCATGTTGGCTCTGCGCTGGGTGTGGAGCCTGCTTGCGATCCTCTCTGTCATTCACTCTCTCCCTCCCCACCCCCAGCCCCTTCTCCACTCACGTACTCTCTCTCTCAAAAATAAATAAAAAGTAAAAATAAATAAGATGAGGTATTAACTCCCCTGTTGACTTCTTTATTCACTCTCCTTTTTTTATAGACTTTTTTTTTTTTACCACGGAGTTCTCTCCATCGGATTTTTCTGTGTCTTAACTCCTGTAAACCAATCTCACTTGAATCTCCAGTCACATCAATTAAACTGCATTGTAATCATCAAATTTAGTTAGCTCACTTCCTAGTTTATAGAAGTACTAAATCCAAAAATTCTGGAATCCTTTCCCTCCTTTGTTTTCCTTAATAAAATGCAGTTACTTAAATACTTTCGGTCACCTTGAACATTACTGTTCTTCAGGATCTGTCATTTTTCACCTAAGTCCCTTTGCTTAATCTCATGTCCGATTGGTAACTTCATTCTGAATATTCTTCTTCCTAAATTGGCTATCTCTTCTCCATTGCTTCTCCCTCAGTTTTAATTTTCAAATTTACCATTTTCCCCTTTTCTGGATTCCCTGCTAGAATTTTCATCTTCCATCATGCTGATAGCTATATTGACATTTCTTTTTGTTTCTTCAAGTTTATTTATTTATTTTGAGAGAGAAAGCATGTGCAAACAGGGGAGGGACAGAGAGAGAAAGAGAGAGAATCCCAAGCAGGCTCTGCATTGTCAGTGCAGAGCCCAATACAGGGTTTGAACTTAACATACCTTGAGATCAGGACCTGAGCTAAAGTCAAGAATCAGATCTTTGAGCAATTGAGCCATGCATGCTCCCCTATATTTACATTTCTAAAATACATATTTTTCCCTCCTCCACAATTTCAGTCTAATCTTTGGTGTCCAAAATGTGCTGTGTGGCTATCTAGAGGTCAGGTCCAATACATTAGAATTTTTAGATCTGTTCATTTTATCTCATACATTTTTTATTAATTTATAAAAATAAAAACTATATTGTGGAGGCCATACTTCATGATGGGGTAAAAATGAAAAAGCTCACTCTTCTGTGGAATCAACTACAAGCTCATTAAAAGCTAACACAGTTCATGATATTATGTATTGAGCACAATCCAAATGAGTTGTATGTATTTTTTTCTAATCCTTAATGGCTATCTTTTATTGGATGTCTGTTATAATCCAAACACTGAAATAGACACATTTTATTCAAATTATCCTTTGTTTATATAAAATGGATTTATTTGAATCTATTTCCGTATTTTTTAAAGGTCATTTAAGATGATTTCTAAATGCGAATTGAGGAAATATTTCCTATCTTTTATTAAATATTGACTATAAGTTGGGCTTTATTTTCAGAGTAACTGAACTACAAAGCTAATATAAAAATAATACAGCTTACATTATTTGAAATTACTCACTAGTTTTTCCTGTGAAATATTATCCTGGTAGCAGCACTGCCTAATGATATTATGGTTGTAATTGTGTGCAATGCTATGAATGGCTCCATCATAATTCCTGGATTTCTAGGGTTCTTGGATCAAGAATGTAAAAGATGTCATGTGAGATGATCATGATTCCTCATTTCAACTCTTAAACACATGAAATTGTGTGTGTGTGTGTGTGTGCATGTGTGCGTGCTCAGAATGTCCTTTGACCTGCTACTTTGGACAGAATTTTAACAGTGTCTTTATAAGTGAAAAACTAAGGCATAGACCATTACCTTTTGAGTCCAAATTATAGCTTCTGATTCAAACGTATCCACATTTCATATTTATATTAATCACTTTCCTAATAAAATCCAAAGCATTTTGTATTTAGAGTATATAGAAGCAAATTGACCTCGTACAGATTTTTCTTTTCTTTCTTTCTTTTTTTGCTTCTATTTTTATTTATTTAAATTTTCTGGAGACAGAAATGCAACTATCAAGTCATTTTCTCTTACAAAATATAAATGCACAATAATTAGGGACCCAGAGAATTCTGAGAAGCACAGGATTAGCCATGCAGTAATGCGAGCTCACATCTGCAGCTAGTCTAAAAATGTCACATAGACCTAATTCTGCTTCACCGCAAATGAAATTTGTTTCTTAGCATTTCAACATGGAAATAAATTGGTGACTGTGTTTGTTTAAACCCATTTACTACTTAATTTTTATTGTATCTTTTTTTGACTATGCTACTGGGAAAATAATGCACCTGTACAGGTGTATACTACTATAAATTTGTGACTTAACAGCTACAAAAGTATTTCAGTGTTGCCTAGTGATCCTTCTGTGTTTTTCCTAATAAACATTCTCTCACATTTTCCTGTTTACGTCAGGTCATGTCCATTCGCCTCTTTCTTTGAAACTCACCATTTCCTTGATTGTCTCCTAGTTGATAAAGAAAATAGAAGATCCCACAAAATAAATTCCTCAACTTTCTGCCACCAAAGTCACAGTCTTAATAATCTGTAATAAACTTCTTCCTTTTCTTCTACTCTGCACTGTATTTATTGCCACATATTTTCTTCTATATGGCCTTATCATCTCCCTTTGTATACTTCTCTCATGATTTAAACAAGATCAAGTCTTTTTCATTTTAAAACAACATTCCAAAAACTTCACATACATATTGAAATATAAATATAAATATAAATATAAATATAAACATATGATTAACGTAATCAGATTTTGAACATCAGCCTAGCTTTCTTGTGCTTTTGTCTGTGTATACCAAAAATCTGGATACTTTTATAAGAAAATCACTCCACTTCAAATTTGGTATATGCTTAAGTGATTGTGACATATCTCTTCTCCTTGCCATCTTGTTTCTATACCTGGTCCTCCTGGATTCTTTCTCCTTAGTTAGGTCAACAGCCTTCAAGATTTTATAATTCTACCATTTAAATATTTCTAGACTCTACCAGTGTTGTTATATTTCTACTGCCTCTGTATCAATCAAACCATCATAGTCATTTCACTAGATTAGTGCTGCTGACCCCTCCACAAATGTCTTAACTCTCTCAATTGTGTCCACCAAGCCATTCCTCACCCTGACATCATTAAAATAAAGTTTCCTCTTACTAATCTCCCACATAAAATCTTCAACAGGCTCTCCATTCCCCTCAGATAAAATTTGAGCCTTTTACTGAGGATGCATGCCCCATCTTGATGTGATCTCTCTCTAAATCAGGGGCTTATATTTTATCATGATTTATTTTTTCTCTACACTTTAGAAGTTCAACTTCTCCTATTCAGAAGTATCCAATGTCACACTCTTCTCAAATCTTTAGAGAGATTTTTTCCGAGGATACTCATCCCTTGACAGTTTCCCCAGATGACTCCATTTTATTGTTCAAGCTTATTCTTGTGTCCTATTAATATCCTTACTACATATTCTCATAATGCTCTAGACTATTTGTTTCATTATTGATCATGTTGATTGCCTAATAATTCTGTTTCCTTTATTAAATTCTCAGTTTTTTACATTGATACTTCATTTCACTTGGTCACTGAAGAATTCCCAGTACCTAGCATATTGCCTTGCATGTAGATTGGGATCATATCTATTTGTTCAAAGTAGTCTTTAAATCTTAGCAAGATTACTAATTTATATTCAGAAGTTATGACTAACATTTGAAATGAACATGATCATACATAACTTTTAATTCTAGGAAAGTTACAATTTTACATTTCCATATGCATATTTTATGGTAATATATTACTTATAAATTTATATTTTATAGATTTATAATACAACTGAATTTTCAAAGAGGAAATTTACAACTCAAATTTAATTTCTATATGATCTAGAATGGCCATTAAGAAATTGGACTTAATATAAATATTTGATATGAATTAACAAATTAATTGCGTCACATAATGGCATAAGTCATTTAATAACAAACTGACAGTCAAGATAGAGTAAAACATGACAGGATTTTGAATGACTTGTAAATTCTTATATAATCTAACTCCATCTTCAGTACTACTATGTTAATTTAATACAACTATGTTAATTTCATTAAATGAATATATTTAATACATTCTTATCTAAGAATGTATTAAATAAGAGTGAAAGGAATTAAATATAAGAGTGAAAGGAATTAAAACCCATGTGGCCTTAAAATGTAGACTGGAAAAATAGCATCACTGACATCAAAAGAGCGTGTTTTTCCATTACACCTTTTCAGAATTTAACTTTTGTTGCGATCTTTACAGTTTTTTTTTAATTAATTAAATACTAGAGTGATTTACACAAAGAAAACCCTCAATGAGTTGTAGTTACTATTTTTTTAATTGGGTCAATATATTAAATCTCAAAGATTGCTATTTTTTTGTTTTGTGGGTGGTGGTAATATATATATATATATATATATATATATATATATATATATATATATTTGCCTCTGGGAGTAATGATGCCTTACCCACAGGGTTAATCCCTTATTCTCCCCTTTCATACCAGTGGTGAATGATGAAAGAGAAGTCATTACATAATACCTGTACTTACCATCCTTTTATTATTCCATTTTATACTTCCTTTTCCCTCTTGGCCTACTATATTCCCACAATTCTGCAGAAGTTGGGTGAAGTCTCATTCTGCGTTTATTTATTTACATGATGGAATTTTCTAGAACCTCTTGTATATCTGGGAGTTCTCACCTCCTGGATTAGAAGATCATAGTTTGTGCATTATGGCTTATATTTATATGAAAATACTATATGAACATTATATTTAAATCATTTTTTCTTGCTTTATGGATGGTGTTTTTTAAAGCATTTTCTAAACCTAATCAGAGAGCAGTACTTATATCTGAAGAAAATTAAAACCATCTATAAAGGAACTTGCTTATTGTTGTATTTTAGTTTTGTTGAAGCTTGGTGAAAAGAGCATACAAAAGATTGCAGTAAATTGCTGGTATAATTATATAACAATACGAAACTTCAGAAGCAGGTAATTCTATAGGACAGGATCAGGTGCAGTATATTTTCACCACATTTTTTCTGGCCTTGTTTCACAAAGAGGGTGCATAGGTGGTGGCAGCATAGTCTTTGCAGGAACCAGCTTAGAATTGTCTATATAATTAAGTAACTTCACTAACAATGTATGTTTTTATGTTTAAAGGGATATTTAAATCACTTGAACTCTACTATTTCTTGATCAAAATCCACTTGCATTTTGGAATAGAAAAAAAGCCAGTTCCTGGGAATCCTTGAACAAAATCTCTGCTTGCAAATTTTCAGCAACACTAAAAGCCCATTTTGCAGCAATTCTTTATGACACTTTTCATGAGAGACTGTAAAATACAATTTCCCCAAATGATTAACAAATCAATTATGCTTCTGAGCCTGGTGGTTCTTCATAGCACATTTGTAAATGGAAAAACAACATGTAAATGGCAATTTGTGGAAGAATGGCATACACAACCATTATCATATATGGTGAATTGGACACTAACAGAAAACATCTGCATGGACTTCTATGGAGATTGCTGGTTTGGGGATGTAAATACTAAAATGAACACTTCAGGCAATCAAGTTGTTCCCCAGATTTGCCCTTTGCAAATTCAATTGGGAGACATCCTTATAATTTCTTCTGAACCATCTCTTGGATCTCCAGAAATAAATTTGATGAATGTTTCTGAAGCATCATTCATTGACTGTCTGCAGAACACCACAACTGAAGATCAGTTACTTTTTGGTTGCAAACTAAAAGGAATGCACACTGTTAATTCTCAGTGGCTGAGTGCTGGAACACATTATTTTATCACAGTAACAGCAAGTGGTCCATCGTTTTGTCACCTGGGGCTACGGCTAAATGTGACAGTGAAAGAACAGTTCTGCCAGGAATCTCTGAGTTCAGAATTTTGTTCTGGGCATGGTAAATGTCTTACTGAGGTTTGGAGCAAGACATACAGCTGCCATTGTCAGCCTCCGTTTTCTGGAAAATATTGCCAAGAACTTGATCCATGTTCTTATAAACCATGTGAAAATAATGGCAGTTGCATTAATAAAAGAGGAAAATTGAATAAGCAAGGTTATGAATGTATCTGTTACCCACCATTTACAGGTAAGATTTTTTTTTAAGTAACATAATTCTGTTAAAAAAGGAAAATAAAATGAATTCATATATTGCTACTTTCCAAAAAACAAACTACACTTCTAAAAATTTTGTAGATTTTTTAGAATGGGCTAAATTTGGATTCTGGACACAAAATTCCCATTAGGCATTCTGTAATTTTTTTTCTTATTTAAATAAGAGGTTTTTTGTTTGTTTTGTTTTTTTAAATTTTATTTTAGAGAGAGATAGAGCATGCAAGCAGGGGAGAGGAGCAGAGGGAAAGAGAGAATCCCAAGCTGGCTCCATGCTCAGCCCATAGCCCAAGGTGGGGCTCAATCCCATGACCCTGGGATCATGACCTGAGCCAAAATCAAGAGTCAGATGTTTAACCGACTGAGGCACCCAGGTGCCCCTAAGATTTTTTTAAAAGCACATATGTTTTACCCTGAAATACCTACTTTCACATCTTTCCCCAAATTCCCTCTTAATGTCTCATGTAATTAAAAAAAAAACAAAACATTGGAATAATATTACCTGTAGAATGAAATTCCCAAGTTTATGGTATTTAAGATAAACAGTTCTAGGTAATAATGTAGTAATTAAGTGTGGATCTGAGTGGAAAGAGGTAAGGAGGTATGTGCTTGGGTAGAAGGCATGAAGTAGCTTGGCAGAACTGAAAAAGAAAAGATAATTGTAAGCCCAGAGCAATGTGTTTAATGGATGTTGATATGGCACTTATAAAGTGATTGGTAGATAATATTGGAAAGGAAGGAAAGAACTTGATATAATTAATAAAATTGGTTACAGTAAGGTAAATGAGAGGCAATGGTGAGGAAAGGTTATAAAAAAAGAAGGCATTTGGTGAATAGATGAAACCAGAAGGGCAATCTAAAAAAAAAATGTAAATTATACTACCTGAAACTGAAGTTAGGATTAAAGGGAAAATCACTGTCACCACTTGAAAGTTTACTAGGGAATCTGCGTCATCAGAGGAAAATAAAAATAAATACTGAGAAATGTAGGGGAATTTTAAACTACAGGGATTAATGAATTTCTTTTAGTGGGAGTTTCCGAGACCTGGCATAGAGAGTTACAAGGTTAGTGGGTAAGATGAGGAAGATCTAACAAAGGGCATTGCTTGATATAGTTTCCCAATGATAATATGGGAAAACAAATAACATGTTGGTAGTATATTTTGCTCAAGAGAAAGGAAAGAGGGCTGGATAGATATTGACTAGAGCAGATGAGGCTCAAGTATATAACTGTAATTTGTGGGGACAGGGTTTAGGGGGCTTCAACAAGGTTTTTCTTGCATGTTGCTGTCAAGACTCCATTGGAGCCAAGTTTGAGAAGGCTGTATAATAAAATGTAATGGAATATCTCAATAAATCTTTGTAGGCTCTTAAGTTCACCTAAGCCAATCTTTCAGAGTAATTTTAAACTCTATAGTAAGGAAGTACCAAGACCATTTTATTTATTTTTTTTAAATTTTTTTAATGTTTATTTATTTTTGAGAGTGAGGGAGACACAGAGCATGAGTGGGAGAGGGGCAGAGAGAGAGAGGGAGACACAGAATCCAAAGCAGGCTCCAGGCTCCAAGCTGTCAGCCCAGAGCCTGACGCGGGGCTTGAACTCACGAATCGTGAGATCATGACCTGAGCTGAAGTTGGACGCTTCACTGACTGAGCCACCCAGGGGCCCCAAGACCATTTTAAAAGTAAATCCCAGCAATATCCATTGAACATCCTCTCTCTATAACTGGGATCAAATTCCCATTTGACTCTTATTGGCATCGGTGAACAAAGATGTAAGTGACTTTGACTCTCTCCAGAGTTTATCAGGTAATTAAAATTAAGACAGGTCAGCAAAAAAGAGAAAGCACTCAAGTTGCTGATTTGAGGTGAATGAAAAAGCAATTTTAGAGCTCCTAAAGCATCCATTTTAGTTTGTCCAAAGAATTTTAAAGTATATTTGGCCAGAAAATTTCTACCATCTATCAGAATATTAATTGGCACATGTTTAATCATATACCATGGAATTCTATTTCAGTGGTTTTATCTTAGTTGCATAGAGTGCTTTGTTTCTACCCAATGTTTGTTTGTTTAATAGAAACACAGCCATAGATAATTTAAACCATTAAATGTTAAACACCATAATATTGAGCATATACCATAATGACACTTTAATTTTAATTGCTTCAATTTTAAATCTCAGATGTTATAGAAATATGTAGAATTACCAAATAAATTGAGAATATTAACTGTATTAATTTGCTAGTGATGCCATAATAAAGTACCATAGTTTGAGTGGCTTCAACAACAGAAATTTATTTTCTCCCATTCTAGAGGCTAAATGTTAGAGATCATGTCAGCAAGATTGGTTTCTTCTGAGGCCTCTCTGATTGGTTTGTAGACAGCCATGTTCTCCCTGTGTCTTTCCTTTGTATCTGTCTGTATGATCCAAAATTTTTCTTCTTATAAGGATATGAGCCACATTTGATTAGGACCCACCTTAATGACCTCATTTAATTTTTTATTACCTTTCTAAAGATCTTGTCTCCAAATACAGTCACACTATGAGGACCTGGAGGTCAGGATTTCAACATATGAATTTTGACGGCTCACTATTTGGCCCCTTACACTGATTGAAATAGATTATGACCTGTTGAACATTCTATTGTTAATTTAGTTTTTGTACATGGAAATATTTGGCACATAATTATATTTACTTAAATTTTCATTGTGTTGGGGGTTGTTTGGAGGTAAATGAAGGAAGAAGAGTTCTGTATTAGTGAGTCAGAGCTTTCAGTCTATAAAGAATTTGAAAGGAATCAATGATAATGCCAAAAACTGCTTACAAATTAAATTAAAAATTCACTTAGAATAGAGGGGTGACTAATCTATTGAAAATTATGTACAATAGTTTTATAGTAACATGTGTCCATTTGCCATTGAATGTCCTGGGCATATTCTACAAAGGATATTATGAGCCAATTAACTACATGGAAAAGTATTGTAAACAAGGTTATGGTATACGATATTGTAGGATCACAAAAGTGGGTATAAGTGAGATTTAGAAACTTGACAGAACAGCAAGGGCAGGAAAATGTAGAGTTTAGAAGTTCGTGCCTAACTTCTAAGAATCCAACAGCCTTTTCTTTATTTCCCCATAATTTTAGATTTTATTTTATTTTATTTTATTTTATTTTTTATTTTATTATGAAAAGAACACTTAATATGACATCTACCCCCTTAACAAATTTTTAAGTGTATGATATATTAATGTTGACAGTAGGTACAATGTTGTACAGCAGATCTCTAGAGCTTATTCAACGTGTTTGACTGAAAGTTTATGCCTCGGTTCCTCTTCAGATAGTGTCAATCTTTTACATTTTCCTCTTGGGAATTAGCACCTTGGCTAAGTTATAGGGCTAAGACAGAATACTTTTGAATGTATCACTTTGTAAATTACCACTGCAGTGCTACCACTGTATGTTGAAGAACATATATTATTATTATATACTGTCGAAACATGATTAACAAATTCAAATTGTCATGAAAATAACTAAATCTCAAATATCAAGAATCAGAAAAATATTTGAATATATAGTGGGGGTCAGAAGATGGAAAACCTTATGTCAAATTTATTGAAATTAATTTTTGTTGCAATTTTTTTAAGTAGATATGATGCCCAGTGCAGAGCCCACTGAGGGCCCTAACTACCAACGCAAAGTCAAGACTATGAGATCATGACCTGAGCCAACATCAGGAGTCAGACACTTAATCAACTGAGCAACTTTTGTTTCAATTTAAATACATCACTATGACAGGGCCCCTGGTAGCTCAGTCTGTTGAGCATATGACTCTTTGATCTCACCTCAGGTCTTGACCTCAGGGTCTTGAGTCAAGCCCCATATTGGGTTCCACATGGGCTTGGAGCCTACTTTAAAAAAAAAAAAAATATATATATATATATATATATGTGTGTGTGTGTGTGTGTGTGTGTGTATGTATATATGTGTATATATATATATGTATATATGTGTATATATGCATATATGTGTATATATACATATATGTGTATATATGCATATATGTATATATGTGTATATATATACACACATCATCATGGAGTATTATTTATTAATTAGAATTACATTTTGTCAAAATTGTGATCATGATTTTCTTTTTAATATATGAAATTTATTGTCAAATTGGTTTCCATACAACACCCAGTGCTCATCCCAAAAGATGTCCTCTTCAATGCCCAATTTTTGCTCATGATTAAAGAATTTGGGAAAGTTGATGACCATAGTTAACTATATACAATGTAAATATTTTTAACCTAGTTGCAAAATTAATTTATTTTCATTTATATAGGCATACATTGTTCAGAAATTATTGGCCAATGTCGACCACGTATCTGTTTCCATGGGAATTGTGGCAATATTACTGCAAGTAATTTCATCTGTGAATGTGATGAACCATTTTCAGGTAAAAAATGTGCATATAATATGTATATACACATGCATACAAATCATTTTAATTGTTTTATTTCAAATTAAACTTCTAATGTTTCATTTATTACTGAAAAATGTCTTTAAGCAATGGTGTCTCCAGCCACAATTAGACACCTAAAGACCCCTTTTGTGGGAGTGCAACAAAAAATGCACGTCTTCCAAATTACAGAGAATGGTAATATTTCTAAGTGTTTCTCTTGGAGGTCCTTCCTCCTAACTCAGTTGAGGGAGATTTGAAATTTTAGTAGACTACATTGGCCACTGTTCCATAGTAAGAAGGGTTGGTAGCAATGCAGGCAATAAGGACTCCCAATAACTGTCTTCAAAAAAATCTTTTCAGGTCTTGCATTCCTCAAGTCTTCTCTTTCCTTAAGAGAAGTTATGGAGTTAAAATATTTGTACAATATTTTACCATATCCTGCATTATGGAAACCATATAATTTATCTTCCAAAACATGGCATTTTTGAGCAAAAGAGGTAGCTAAAAGCAGTTACAATTATATAATATTTGACATGTTTATTTCAAATTGGTTTCATTAAATAGGCAGACACATAAAGTTGGCTGATTCTTAAGAATAGTTCTACTTTTCATAAAATTGTTTTGAAATAAAATAATTGTACCTTGATCTTTGATGTCTAGAAATAAAAGGAAATTTTAAAAAACAACTTTATGTTGATTATCTGAACATTACCAAATAATATAAGCAGAAACTGTGTTTAGCCATATGTATCTTTAATAGTATGTTTGCTAATATTTTTATGAGGAATGAATTTTTCAATGCGGTCTTATTTTGTTTTTTTTAATCAAATTATACCCAAGGTTCATTTACAATTAAGAAACTTGAAATTGTTCATGCCTTCAATTGACATTTAACTATGCCATTCTTAATTGAGGCTATTTTCACTGAAATGTTGAGGCTCGTGTTAATCTCAAAGGAAATTTGCTAAATGGAAAGTATTCTCAATTGGGTTTTTTTTTGTTTTTTGTTTGTTTTTGTATAAAACACATAAGTTAGATTTTTCATAGGAGCCATATTTTTATCCTGTTTGACATTATTTTCTTTGACAAATATTTTCAAACATTTACCTCATGAAATAAATGATCTCCACATATGATTCCTTTGAATATTTGGCCAATATTAGGTACTGCAACATTATACGATTTCTCAATTTATTTCCATTATGTTCCAGTACATAAATTTATCCATGAAATATAGGATCCCCCTCATGTTGCTTTCCAAAAGTCTAGTTATTCCAAAGCACAGTTATAGTACTTATAATATTTGCACTTTTGTACTGAGTATGTTGCATGTCTCTGTTGTTTTATGCAACAATAAATTTTAATTTGTTTTTAAAAATAAGGGCCATTCACTAAAACTTTTAAAACCTGATATTTTGTGTGCTTAATTTATTAACTTGTTTGATTAAATGCTTGTTACTGAATGTGAACAAGATGCAATGAAAATTTAGAGGGTCTTTCACTAAAATGTCAAAACTTCTCAGAGGCATTTGGGCTTATTTTCAGTCACTCTTCAGGAGCTTAAATTATTTCTAAAATCCAAATGTTAATGGACAGCAGCAAATGAAAGTACATTTTGCTAAGTCACACTTTTTTACCCCTCATTCTAGCTTTGTCAAGAAAATTTTTCTGGTCCTGTGTATATTATAATATTATTTATAAAATTTGCAACTATACTTTCAATTGTGTGAATATCACTAGTTTGTATTAAAATATGAATGATGTCTGCATCACAGTAAATTTCAAGTATATTTCCTTCCCATCCTTTTCTCAATCCCATCCTTTTCTCAACTTGATCAAAATATTGTATATCTCATGTATATAACATATATGTATATAATATATACAAAAATTATTTATAATTTTAACAGAACAAATAATTTTATCTTTGAACAACTTCACTGAATTTTCAAATATGTTCCTAATCTCTTCAGATACCTTTCCTTCAACAGAATAAACTTGTAAAGCTTTATTTTAATTCAGTGAATTGGATGGAAAATTCAAACCATTATTGAAATTTACTAATGATTTATTTGAAGCCTCTAATTTTACTAATAACAAGCAGCTGGCATCTTTTAACTGTGTATGGATTTGTTGTGTTAATTGAGCTGACACATTTATATAACTATCACTTCACTTGTTATGTACAGAGAAACTTGCAATAGAAAATGAGGAAAATTATTTTGGGACAGTCATTTGATCTAAATGAAAAGACATGCTTCACAGAGTGATCTGTAAGAATCCCTTCTGCATCTGCACCTAATTCAGCATTGGCAGACAGTCTTCTAAGATAATTAACATTTAAAATAGATGCTGATCATTTTTCAACTAATGTGTAACTTCTGATTTTCAAATAGTCAGTGATGTCACTAATATTCTGTGGTGGATCATTAATAGTGACATAGTATAGGGGCAAACTGCATATTAATTATCAACTTTCTGGGGAAACATAAATCTGAAACTTTTTTCTTAACAATATAAGTTGTTTTGGGGGGGCATCTGGGTGGCTCAGTCAGCTAAGCATCTGAGTGTTGATTTCAACTCAGGGCATGATCTTACGGTTTGTGAGATTGAGCCCAGGGTCAGGCTCTGTGCTGACAGCACTGAGCCTGCTTGTGATTCTCTGTCTCCCTCTGCCCCTCTTCCCCACTTTAATGCTCTCTCGCTCTCTCTCTCTCGCTCTCTCTCTCTCAAAATAAATTACGTTTAAAAAATATATGTGTGTATATGTACAGTTTTTTATATAATTGCATTTTAAGTATTTATATTAAAATAAGAAACATCAGCACAAAACAAAATATGTAAATAATAGTATATTTATGCCACAGGCTTGCAAACTTTTATTTTTTTTCTTTGTTTGTTTCTTCTTCTTCTTCTTCTTCTTCTTCTTCTTCTTCTTCTTCTCCTTTTTTTTTTTTTTTGCAAACTTCTATAAAGGATCAAATAGTAAATGTTTTATACTTTTGAGCCATATGGTCTCCATTGAGGTAACTCAACTCTGCTATTAGAGCGTGAAAGGAGCCATAGACAATATTCAAACATATTAATCTGGCTATATTCCAGTAAAACTTTATTTGCAAAAATAGGTGTAAGGTCACATTTGGCTTAGAGTTATTGTTTATCAACCCTCAATTTATACCATACCTGTGATCAATTGTATGGCCAAACTTCTATAGCAAGAACATATAGATAACTCCCTATAAACTCTGTTAACAGGACTTCTTGTCCTCTATTTGTCTCTTATATAATACATGGCTATACTCATAATTCCCTGTGGTTACCACTGGCCCATTTGCAAAGGAAGCTTTGTGCTGCTAGGGTAGCATTATCAGATCCTTCTCCTCCTGTCCACTGAAACAATAAGTAGTGAGCTATTTGTAGTTTCTTGGGTCTCCAAAATCCAATAAGGTATCCTTAAATGAGAAATATAATATACTTTGCATCTGGAAAAGGTTAGGAAAAGATAAGTAGGTTATCATTTGTTAACTTGCTAGTTTATCCTCATGTTAAACAATATGCTGCCTATGTATCTCTAACACTCCTAGAAAAGACCATTGCAGAATTTAAAGTACAAAGTGGAGATATATCAAACACATCTCTATTTATCTAATGAAAGTGTGAATAATGTTACTTTCTTAGAAAGTCCAGGACAAATGGTAATTTGGTAAATTGGGGGGAACTGTTATCTTGGCAACATTCTGTCTTACACTCCAAGATGTAAACTGCTGCTACTGCCATGTGCAAACTAGGATGATGACTCTTATTAAAAGATCTAGGAACTATTATAGATTGGGATATTTCAGTACCTCTATTTATTGCATTATTCTGTAACTTAAAGCCATAGACAAAAATGTACAGGAAGCAGCATATTTTTTTAACTTTGTATGTATATATGTATGTATGTATGTATGTATGTATCTATCAGTCATCAATTAATATAAATCAAGACAGCAAATAAATAAGGTGTAGAGTCACCGCTCCTATTTTAAAACTAGTGATCCTTGGGGCGCCTGGGTGGTTCAGTCAGTTGGGCGTCCAACCTCAGCTCAGGTCATGATCTCACAGTTCGTGAGTTCAAGCCCCACATCGGGCTCTGTGCTGGCAGCTCAGAGCCTGGAGCCTGCTTCGGATTCTGTGTCTCCCTCTCTCTCTGCCCCTCCCCTGCTCATGCTCTTGTCTCTCTCTGTCTCAAAAATAAATAAGACATTAAAAATTTTTTTTAAATAAATAAAAGTGGTGATCCTTTAGAAAAAAAAACATTCCTCATTTCTAAGACACCTCAAATATTATGGAAGAGTGTGAATAAGAACAATTAGCCATGAGGTCAGCTGCAATCTCAGACATATAAAAGTAGAATTAATAAAGTTCTAATAAAAAACTGTATGAAATTATATTCTTTAATTGTAATTCCAAATTTGAAAATGTTATGTAAGATTTATGTATCTGTTATAAAGTGATTTGCTCTAATTTTATAACTTTGTAAGGTTTATTGCAAGAAACTTACCGTATCTTTTTGAGCAATTCAAGGAACCATTAAAATTCGCATTCTATAGATGGTTAGTCCTTGACTTACTTTCAAACTTTTAAAATATGATTTTGATAGAAGAACAAATGATTGTCAGAAAATAAACTCTTCAGTCTTAGTTTATGACTAATTTATAGCTACAAAATTAATTTTAGTTTCAAGATTTAAGAAGCTTTATTTGCAAGGCAAGTTGGGATCTCTGTACCCAAGATGAATGATTTAAAGAAACCATAGCATGGCATTGAAGGAATAATCAATTTTTCAGGATATTGTAACCTCAGGTAACAAGAGGTCTAAATTGTCTAGTGGAGGATACTCTAAGATATTTTGTTAGTTTAAATCAGTTTAAATCAGAAGGTGGGCAGAATATTTTCCAATATAAAGTAGATTTCTCCATTTTTAAAACCCCTACCAGGAGGTAGAATTTATAGAAAATAGTATTTTGTTCATGGAAAGGAAAGCTAGCAGGAGCTAAATCAGATATAACTTTTTTCATTTTTAATAATTGAACTTTAATCCTACTTGAAACTCAGTTCTGATAAAGGTTGGGAAATTAATCTCAGTCAGTTCAATCGTGGTTCTAACCCCCTGCCACGTAGAGAATTGAACTAGTCCTTGTTGTCATAAGTGTAACTTGTTAAATATTATGAATAATCATATTACATGAACTGATAGGCACTCTACCTGTACACTCAACTCTGAGGGTTAGTATTCATAAGATTTGGAGTTAAAATTATGGCAAATATTGATGCAAGTAAATCTAACATATTTACTAATGTACATAATTTTTAGGTGTTGACTAGGAAAGAGTTCATGTACTTTCCTCTGGACAGTTATTATTTTTACATTGTCAGATTTCATTTTGTGGTATTTTTCTTCTTGATTCTTTGGTCACTGTGATCATTATCAGCATTGGTGGTGACCTATGCTATAGCATAATCCACAGTAGCATAACACTAAAAAACAAAGATTCTGTATCTAATTATTAACATGCATGATTTCCTTTGATACCTACCATACTCCATCCTGATAAAGAACTGAAACTCATTTTGCATCTTCTGATTAGTCTTCCTTCTATTGTGATCATCCTCCTTTCATTGACAAAACAATGAATCCAAGTGTTCCTCATCCCACTATAAATCGTCTGGAGACAGTCTATGTGTCCGCTAAGTATCTAGTATATATTATTCACCTTATAAATAGTAATTACTGGTAATTACAGGTCTCAGGATGATCATGAAAATTTTTATTTCTTTTGTTGACAAATGAGAGCAGAAATTGATTACAGATAAAAGGGCTTTGAATGCTCAATAAAGTATATAATGTAGCTAAAATCATAAATCATATATGTTGTGACACTTTGCCTTTTTGTTACTATTGGATAAATATAATAGTTAACTACTATTTATCATGTGACTTTCTTTTTACCAGAAAATAAGTACATTAAATAGTTAATCTCATCTCTATTTAACCTTTTGAGAAAATGGTGGAAATAGATTCATAACTTGGATTGTTTTGCTCTAATGATATTGATCTTATGCCAGTATGTAATGTTACTTCTCTGGTTTGTTCAGTGAAAAGTTAATTAAATATTTAACAGTGAGGCAATGTCAGTGTATATTTGTATAGACCCATAGTATCCTATAGATCTTGAGAACCAGTAAGGCTTACTTGCTTTGCCATTTTTAAGTTGTCTTGCTTCATTGATTTGAATTTAATTTATCCATTTTTTTCTTTTAATTTAGAGATAATTCGTTGACTTGATAATATTGTCTTCTGGCCTTTATTTCTTACAAAGTCAGTTATCGTTTACATTATTGTTCCCTATGGATATGTCTTTTTTTTTCTCTGATTTAGTAATTTTATATTTTGGTTATTGACTCTACCGTGCATAGCCCTGGTTTTCTTTGTATTTGTCCTACCTGAGATTATCAAACTTCTTGGATTTGTAAGGTAATGTTTTCACCATGTTGGGAAAGTTTCAGGCCACTTTAAATTATTTTTTACTGCTAAAATCTCTTTCTCCTTTTCTTCTACAATTACACATTTGGTAGACAACTTACTATTTTCCTACTTGTCTTGTCATTCTGGCATAATTCATTTTAGGGCAGTCATTTTCCTCCCTGTATCTTTCCTTTGAGTTAATTTCTATTGTTTTGTTTGTTTTCTTTACTGATGCTTTCTAATTCTGCCTAGTCTTGTTCACTCTTCAAGGACTTTGTAGTGTGTGTGTGGGTTTAATATCTTTAAACCGAGATATTATTGACATATAACATTATATTAGTGTAGTATCAGTTATATAACATAATGAATTGATATTTGTATATGTTGTTAAGTGATCAACCATGATAAATCTAGTTAACCTCCATAGACTTTCTTTTTCTTGTGAAGATAGTTTGTATGTTTTTATACAGTTTTATTTTCTGTGAGAAAGTTCATCTGAAAATAGCTATTCGCAGTAACACAAAGTAACACCAATGTGAATATTTCTTTCTTGTGCTCTCTTGTTTTTTGTTGTTGTTGTTGTTTTTTTTTAAATCTCCAGAACTTTTCTCTGTTTATATTGAAACAGGTAACTTTGAAGGGCACCTAAACAGGGATTCAGGTAGATAGATGTTATTTTAAAACAAGTGTATATAATTAGTCATAAAGATCAATTTCTGGCAAAGTGATCCTGACTGCACTTAACATATGATGATAAATATTTTTAAATGAAATTCACAACTATAGATGGAGCAGCTTTGGTAAATGAAGCACTGTCAAGTGCTGAAATTCTAGAGAAAGAGAATTGAGTAGCTATGATAAATATATTATGTCTTGCTCAAATAATTTTACCTCATTCAACCAACTAAATTTTCTAAATATATATTTTTAAATGCTACTTTCTTTCTCCAAAGACTCTACTTCCTTTCCTTTACTTGTATTACATGGTAGAAAGATGAAATTGAGTTGTTATTAGTTTCCATAACAATGATATACACAATTTAGTTATGTAATTTTTGATTACTTCATCTATAATATGAAGAAAATATAATATTATTTAAGCTCTCTAAATCTTAGTTTTCTGAACTGTAAATTATGAGAATTTAAATATTCATCTCATTGTCCCCCCACCCCGAGGACTAAATTACACAATCCATGTAAAGTACTTGGTAAAATGAGACAAACAGTAAGTATTCAATTAAATTTAGCTGTTTCTACTTTTGCTATTGTTTGATATAATTCTTCATTCGTTTTTTTTAAATATTATATTTTAATTTTTTGATGTTTATTTATTTTTGAGAGAGAGAGAAAGAGGGAGCAAGAGCACAAGTTGGGGAGTGGCAGAGAGAGAGAGAGAGACAGAATCTCACGCAGACTCTGCACTGTCAGCAAAGAGCCCCACACTGGGCTCAAACTCACAACTGTGAGATACGACCTAACCTGAAACCAAGAGTCGGACACTTAACTGACTGAGCCACCTGGTGCCCTTATTTTATTTTATTTTATTTTATTTTATTTTATTTTATTTTATTTTATTTTATTTTATTTTATTTATTATTTTATTAAGAGAGCAATATGAGTGGAGGAGAGAGGCAGAAGGAAAGAGAGAGGGAATTGCAAGCAGGCTCCTCAATGCTGAGTCCTGACTTGGGGCTCAATCCCATGACACTAGGATATGACCTGAGCCAAAATCAAGACTTGGAAGCTCAAAAAACTGAATTACCCCAGTGCCCTTCAATGTTTATTTCTTCTATTTTGCTAATACAGACAAACGTGGTTTCCTATTTTCCCCTAGCATTTGAGTATTAATATACTTGTCTTGTATCTACTTTTATTAACTTACATTTTTAGTATTTCTCTAAACCAATCATCTGCTATAATCAGATAGTTCTAATGATTGTCCTATGAATAAATCATAAATATTCACATTTTCCCTGCTTTTGTTCATACTTTCATCTTCTCTAGAATGAAGATCTTCTTCCTTTCCTTTACTCCTCCAAAATTCACTTCCTTTTTCCCCTTCTATTGATTTACAATAGGCAGCAAGGCCTACAATCTAGTCATATTTACAGCCCCATCTTCCAGCACATATAAGGTACTGAATAAATGTTTCATAATAAAGAAAGTAAGAGACAGGGGTCTATTCTTAAAGGAATTCAAAGTATTGTGATTCTCTTTTGACAGGTATACTTAAGAATAAATATGAAGCAAACTTTTTTTTTTAATCTGGAGTCACAGGATTATAATCTATTATACACTCTTATTGTCCTATATAGAAGGAAAAGGATCACAGTTTTTGCTGTGTGTTTTATTAGGACACTGGAAGGAATATTGAAAGAAATACGTCATCTCTTAAAAATCAAAGATATGGTTTTGGTACACATGGCCATGTGAATAATGTGAATACCTGCTTATCTTTAACTCATAATATGTTCAGTTTTCATACCAACTATGCAAATGGTGGGATTGCATTGTTTTTTTAAAGTGAAAAAAGTATAAAAGCCGCTTTTAGTCTTATAATATTGAAAGTACTAGTGACTCCCTTATAATTATGTTGAATTGGCTATCGTTAGTAACAGATGTTCTATACATTGCACTAATACTGCCTATATAATTGTGATAATTTTTCACTTCTGATTTGTCAGTTTCAGTGATTTAAAAGTCACTTGATGACTGCCTGAAAATGACTAATACTTTTTTCTATATTAAGTATTTTCTGCTGGTGCAGTGTAAGTCTTTTAATGAGCTCTTGAATTCTGTTGAAGTCTGCATGTTTTAATTCTTTGTTCAAGTAAACAGGTGTGACAATTTATAGAATTCCATGCAGAAACTCTCTAATTACTCCATCTTGGGACTTTGAAATGTGTTTTATGGGGAAAGCCATAAACTTATTTTTCAGATACAGGAACATTTTTTAACATATGGCTTCAACTTTTATTTATTGAAAAAACTTGAAAATAAAAATCCAGAACTTATAGAATATTTTGTCCTGTAAGTAATTTTGCTATCTATTTTATCTGCTGATACTCAATGATTACTTTTTTAGATGCTAGCTATGAAATTCCAAGGCAAGAACTATCAAAGTATGATTATAAGCATCCCTTTCAATGCATATGATCCCGCTTGATTTCTTTAATTGGTTGCTTTGATTACACTAATCAGAAACTCCTTTTTTTTTTTTTTTAAATCTTCATTACGGACAGGCTTACCTTAACAACTTTATTAACTTCATACATGTTCAGGAACATTCTTAGAAATAGTCCCCTAAATGAGCATTTCCTGATTCAAGACAATTATTTGTAAATGATTAATATGTTGTGGTGTCAAAGTGTGTTGCAACTCAGTGGAATTCTTTATCAAGTTAAAGAGTAACTTTAAAAATAATATGAGACAATAAATTAAATTATGATGTACATTTTGATGATATATCAAGTGAGTAAGTTTGGAAAGAAAGTAATTTTTTTTTCTGTCACTTATGCATTAGATTTGATCCCATTGGTATCTGTGTCTACCTATCCATGACAAATTCATTTCGATGGCTATATCTGAAATGACAGTGTTGGGGGAAAAACATTTTTCTCAACCCTTCAATATTCTTCTAGCTGATTTAAAAATTAATTTCACATGAGAAAGATCACCAGGAGAAAAAAAAAAAGTAAGTATGTGGAGGAGGACCAATAATCAAATTGAGACTTGAATAAAAGAGCAAGGCAGGCATTTTTTGTACTTTTGAGGCAAAGAGACAATAAATCTGTGAGAAATTGGCAGGACAAAGAAACTTATGTTTGGGAGCTTCACTGAATAAGGAATTCTAAACAGAATTTGGACTGACGTGGTAAACTAGCAAAAAGTAACAAGGATAGTTTATATGGCCTTCTTGGTTCTTAATTCCCTATCTCTGGTGATGAGGTTATCTCTTTACATCTTGGTGCAGAGAAGGAACATTTTACACGGGAGATTTATTTCCTGCTTTATGGAGACAAAGGGAGATCAGAGCGTTCTTACGTTAGTTTCTTAAGTAACTTTTTAATTCAAAATTCTCAATATGCCAAAGTGGCACATTTTGAGGAGGCCTGTCCTTGGCCCCTACACTAGATATACCTGAACTTAGATCTTTTTAGAAGCACTTTTCATAGAGTTTATTCTATTTTCTAACAGAATCTAAATAGTATGCATCATGGCAGGTGAGCCCACTAATTGGTATTTAAGAATTGAGGTTTCACCTCAGCTGCAGGGTTACAAGGAACTGAAGTTTTTTAAGTGCCATCATGACTGATTTGGGGAACCAACTGCTCCTACAAGATAGCAATTAAAATATCTTTTCCCCTGAAAATTGGTCGTTAATCATCATTGCTCATATAAAAGGCATTATATTTGTATAATGAAGTATCTCATTTGATATGGTGAGAACTAGAAAACAAACAACACTTTTAGCTTACTGAATTCATATATTCACATTATATTTTTCTTTCATTGCTGTCTTCTGAGTCTGGGACACAATATTTGAATAAATTAAATTACTTTATGAAAAGATGATAACTGGGAGGTATGTGTGTGACAGGGAGGACTGAAACTTATAAATTGAGTCCAACTAAATTTTAGGTAAGGTATAACAACATGTTAGCATTCAACTATGTAACTATTTTCACACACCAATAAAATTCTGATTAAAATCATTAATAGTGCCTTATTCTTTTTTTTTTTTTAATTTTTTTTCAACGTTTATTTATTTTTGGGACAGCGAGAGAGAGAGCATGAACGGGGGAGGGGCAGAGAGAGAGGGAGACACAGAATCAGAAACAGGCTCCAGGCTCTGAGCCATCAGCCCAGAGCCCGACGCGGGGCTAGAACTCAAGGACCGCGAGATCGTGACCTGAGCTGAAGTCGGCCGCTTAACCGACTGAGCCACCCAGGTGCCCCAATAGTGCCTTATTCTTTTCAGCATTTTCTCATAGAAAATTCACTGGCTACATATCATTAATTAAATGTAAAATTATTTTCAAATGAACATTTTTTACCTCTACAGCATTTTAATACAATATGTATAAATCTAACCCTATAACCTTGAGTTTTTAAGGGTTTATTTTAGAACTTTAAAACATCTTTAATGAGTAAACTCATTGCACCAGTGAGTATATATGAAGACCAATGGTGGGAAGATTGAATATGACTGTATTGACTAACTGGCAGTTTGTTTTTGTGACCAAAACCCAAGAATTCCTAACTCTTTGCCTAGTGTTTTGAAGTTTGTACAATATTTCCCTATGCAGATGATATTTAATGGTGGCAACTACCCTATGAGGAAAAAAAAATACAATAATAATTAAGTGCTTGATATATATCAGATGGTCCTTGACTGGGTAGGTGGTTACTTCCTCCAAGATAGACATCATTATTTCTCAGCAACATTTGTTTTGGATGTTTTTTCAACACTTCAATCTGGAAAAAAAAATCTGACTATTTTCAACAGCTTTAACTTCCTGGTTTTCTGGTCTGTAATCATAAGCATATTTCCTTCCCTATGTCTTTGAACTATGTTCTCAGCCAAAAAAACAAGCCTCTTTCTCCCTGTTTTTTTATATTCTCCGGAGCCCTTTCTTTATTTTTTTTTCTACTCTTCACTTCAAACCCTTTTAGGACTTTTAATTCTTATGCTCTTACATCTTCAACTACTTCTCAGAGCTTTTACTAGTTATTTATTGCTGTGTAATAAAATAACCCTAAACTTAATGGCTTAAATCAAATACAACATTTATTTTTTGCTCATGAATCAGCAACTTGGTTATCTTTGCTTTGATAATTGCTGTTCAGAGTGGCTCAAAAGCTGGGTGCTAGAATCATCTGAAGATTGGTTATAATATTCACCTAGAACTTCACAGTTCTAGCAGATGATGCTGGGTCTTGACTGAAATGCTGGCTGGTGCTCTTGGATGGAATACTTTCAGGTACCTTCTGTGCATGACAGTAGCTTTCACAGTATGGTACCAGGATTCCACAACCAGCCTCTGCAGAGAGGAATGAGCTGTATCACCTTCTACTACCTAGCCTCAGAAGTGACATAAAATAATTCTTTCTACATTCTTTTTATTTAGGATATTATACAAGTCTTCTCAGGATAAAGGTTAGAGACAAGGTTCTGGAAGATCATGTTTAGTTACAAATATTGCTGCAGCCATCTGATACTCTACCAGAGGATACTTCCTTTTGTTCTTTGTCTTATTCTGAAACCTAAATGATCCTCAGCCTTCCTCTTCTTCTATAGCTTGTTATAGCAAAAGTTACTCATTCTCTCATGGAACATGCATGTACCATGAGGCCATTATTGCTGCTTCTTAATTAATAGTTGCACTTAGTAAATTAATTGCTTTCGACATATCTTTCAAAATCTCCTTTGAGCTTCATGCCTTATGTCTGATTTACTACTGCTTTTAACATTACCATTTACTATCTTCTTGGTTCCTCATCATTAACCAATGGATCCAATACCTAGCTTCTAATCCTTTTTTCCATTGCAAGTCTTATCATCGCTATTTTAAAATCTCACTTCATATTCTTTGACTTTATCAACTCCTAGGAATATAACAACAGTTATTTTACTATAGCAACTCACACCCACAAAGATTCCAAAAAATCATAATCATCTTGAAATACTGAGTTTTCCTTATAATTCTGTCACTTTCTGAATCAATCTACATTTCATTTTTGTGGCCAAATCTTTTTTTTTTTTTAATTTTGGAGGAGACCATTTGTTTTGATAGGAAAATAGTTCTTTTAGTTAAAGGACCTGGATATGATCCCATATCTGCTGTTTATTGATCTTTATGAAGACACTTAATTAACTTTTCTGAAGCTAAGTTTTTTTTTCATGTGCAGTAGTTGAAAGAAAAAAAAGCATTATTTTGAAGTGTGACTTAGATCTTGTATATAAAATACAAACACTATTTTATACTGTTTGAGTTGCACCAAATTATTAGTTTCTTCTTGCAAAATGTTTTTGTCCTTCCATAACTAATCCAAATCCAGTTGTCACACTTCTGTCATACCCTATGATGTCTATAGTAATGTTGATTTATTCAGATCATGTGTTTTCTCTGCTTTTTTGGTTACTGACCACTGGTGGGGGGAATCTCAACTTTTTGTGTGGCTTTACAAATAGATCTGTAGTCTTCAGACCCAGCAATACCCTCAAGTCTGACCAGCCATCTGTTCTGGGTGCCTAAAGAGAAACTTCTCTGATTATTTACTGCTACTTTTCCAAAATCTCAAACTTTTGTTGTTGTTCAACCTCTCTTCCCTAAGGTTTCCCTTACCATCTCCATGCTGCAGATACTTTATATCTGCTACATAGAAAGGACATATTAAGTATGATATCCATGAACTTTTATCTAATATTTATCAATTTAATTTAACTATATAATCCCTTGCCTCCTTTCCTTTAGTTTCATTTCCTTTTATGTGCCTATTTATGATAATAGCACTCTGACCTAAATCCCCACTTGCCCATAATCTAATGTAATATATGCATTTAGCCCAATTGGGTTTATTATTTGGTATATATTTTAATTTCTAAGTGAATTGCACTTAATTCAGTTATCTTACTTGATGGAGTAGACAGCTCAGGAGGAGGAATTGTTTTATTTGATATCCTTGCTTATCAGAACATAGCCTAAGGCCCTTAGGAGTTTGGATCCAGGGGAAATTATTTTGATTTTTAGGCACAAAGGAGAAGAAACACCAGGTAAAAGCACATTAGTGATGGAATGTAAAACTAAAGTGAGAGACACTGTTATGAAAGATAGTGTTCACAAACATCAATCTTGGGATTGAGTAGAAAAAATATAATTTTTTAGTGAAAAATGAATAAATCAATCAGTTAATGAGATGGAATGATTTTTATCAAGGGCAGTAAAATAAAGTCCTTTAGTGTTTGACTTATTCTTATTTGAACTGCATCCTTTCTGTCGATCTTACCTATAACTGAAATCACATTTTTACACAGATAAGATCATTTATTTTTCTATTTATTTGCCACATGATTTAGATTAAGTGCTCTAATGAATTTTAAATAATTTGTGAATGAGTCATGATCAATGAAGAGTTCTTCAAAAAATAAGGCATATTGCTCAAAAACTTACTAAAATCTATAAGAGCTTTTACTAAAACACTTTCAGGTTTGATATTTTCCATAGGCTTTCCTTGTAAGAATGTTTTTGAAATTTTAATGATAACACTTGTTCTTCTAATATATGGAAAACATAATTTGTAAAATATCTTATACTATCTCTCCCCTTTTGTGATAACCATAGCACAAGAGAAATTGGATCTTCTAAACATATCTATACTTTTCCAAGGCAGTTATGCTGACTAGACCTTGATTACATTCAGCCTTAGAAAAAAAAATTATTCCATCTCCATATGGTATACCACTTCTTTCTAAGGATCTTCCAACTCTGGAATTTTGTTTTTGAGGAATAATTAAGAAAATATATATTCTAGTGTGTCTCATGATGACCTTTCAAAGTGCATGAAAATTGACAATAATACATTAGGTTGTATACAAAGAAAATACTCTTTATTTAGTAATAAAATGTTAATGAAGACAAGATGTATGGTGACTATATGTAATCATCTACATTTAAACTACATGTAAAAGAGATTAACAATAAAACATAGAATAAGCCAACGAAATCTCCTATAATTTAAATCATATAATTTGTTTCTGATTATGTTTTACTTAGAACTAAAATGATGAGGAAATTTTTAGGAGATACTGTTTAAAGCAGTTATTCTAAGATGCTTAAGGGATATGACTCTACCACTCTATTTTACATTAAAAATATCCTAAAATATTTTACTAGAAATAGAATAGTAAAAACCTGTAATTCAGAGTAGAGGAAAAAAATCTGTCAACTTCTATTTTCCAAAGCATTTTACTTTATAGGAATATTCTTCAAATTGCTCTGGCCTCAATGATAATTGGACCATATCCTGAATTTTAAAATTTTGTAGTAAATGTTCTTTCTGAATCATAGTAGATTTCAACATAAATTACAATGATATCAAAGCAGCAGTCAGTGGAGTCCTGGTTGTGATATGCTAAACTAAGATCTGAAAACCACTAATTTTCCCCCTTCTCCCAATTCAATTTACAACCCTGTTTCTAGCATTCATCTACATTCATCTTCATTTTATTTTTAGCTCCTGCAACCTTTTTGTGCCACAATTTTTATATATCCACCTTTACTTTCAGAACTGTACACTATATCCACATCCATCTTTCTACATGAAGTTAGCATCTAGGTAACAATTTCCATTCCTGACAGCACACTTAATAACTTTTACATTCATGTGGATGACACTTCAAATACTAGAGTTTTATGATTCACTCTCTTTCATTATGCTAACATATAACCTCAGTGTTTATATCAGCTCAGTTGCTTACCAATTCCAAATTATCTTTGTGTCTCTGAACTGGCTAACACATGTTAACCATGGCAACTAACATTTAAATGAATATTGCTTTTAATTTGAAGAATATTGGAATGCATATTAAGAATGAACAGGTTATATCAAGGACAACAAGCTTCATCAATTTTAAAACCAATCTAATATATTAAACTCATGTAGATTAAATAATAATAAAATCTCAGCTATCATTATTTACTATATATTGGGCATTGTGGCAACCATATCTTAGGCATTATTTACATGTAATTGTCAAGACAAAACTATATAATAACTGCCATTATACTTCTCCTTACATTTATTAGAGAAAAGGAAGCCCAGAGAGCTTTTATGAGCTTAAAAGTTTTCAGAATCACAGCTAGTTAGTGGTATAAGGAAGGTTTTTATAGATTAATGATATTAGCAGGTTTTTATCTTTATTAATCCTAATTGAAGATAGCACTTAAGTCATTGGCATAGACCCTTCTGTGGCTTGTTACTAGTCCTTTATAGCATGTACCTTTTCAAAAGATGATCATTTACCACCAAGTCTTCTAGAAACACCCATTTCCTGAGAAAGTGTTATTTTATATCCAATCTCTAATATATGCAATTCTAAAAATCCATAAGTAAATTTTTAAATGCCACATGGAAGAAGCTTGTGCATTTTTCTTTGATATGATTTTAAGTCACAGTGCAATCTGGCAATTTCTAAACTTAGGCTAGAGCTAGGGATTTAAAATCTTTGGAAATTTACTTACATCATTTCCTCAACAGATGCTTGGCAGTAGAGATGGCTATGTATAGCTGAGGAAGAAAGTTCTTTGAGGATAGTGAGAGATTTGTTGAGGTTTAAATTCCTCAGACTTACTTCAACTTTTTTTTTCCTTCTTATGCTGACTGGTATTCACAAGTGTTAACGGAAAAGTGCCTCCCTTATCTTGAGAAATAAAAAGGCAATATTTTAAAGAAATAAAAGAAAATGAAAAGAATGATTTTAAAAGGAAAATAACAAATCTAATTCCCCAGGAAGTTTATACAACTCTGATAAATTTGAAAAAGTATACATTTTTCATCCTTTGATTTTTTTACCTTATTTTTAGACTTACCTAAAATATTTAATAATAAGGTACACAGAGATATCATGTCCTTGAACAATTTAATGGAAAATAAATCTACATCTATTTACATTTACTGTATTGGAAATATTTTAATAGTTTATGAAGAATTAAAATGTGTAAATGAAAGGATTTCACTGGAACAAAAAAGATTTATTAGTCTTTGAATGTCAAAACCTCCTCCAATATTAATACCATTTTTATGCAGTTTACTTGGGGGATCAAGATATTGGTGGCACCCTATTGGTTGCAATATAATGCTTAATATAGTTCATGGACTCATCGTATTTGAAGTATAATATTAGGGATTAGGGTTGCCAGATTTAGCAAATAAGAATACAAAAGTTCAGTTGAATTTAAATTTCCAGATAAATAATGGATTTCCGTGTATTGAATGGGACACAGACTTCTTCCGTAGTGTACAGAATTATCTTTAACTAAATATGTCAGCTAGCCCAACATGATGGTAACCATAGGGAAATACATAGAATAAGTAATAGAAAATCTCCTTTTCTTGCCGAAGAAAGTATGAGAAAGGGGTCTTGAAAAGAGAGACGAAAGAAAAGTAATCAGTCTGTGGAATGTCCATTTCCCTCTTCCTAGGTTTGGAAGCAAACCTCTCTCTCTGTGAGAGAAGGGTATGTTTCACTAAATAAGAGAGGAAGCACTCAGGAGAGGAGGTCTCTTGCCAAGAATCCTGTTTAAGGTTCTAGAACCATAGACTTCCTGGCTCCCATTATATGGGTAAAATATAACAGGAAAGTTCATGGGTTTAAGTTTTCTGATCTGTCCTGAGACCCTTGCCTTCCTTCTCTTCTGAATGTGACTCTAAGTCTCTGGATGGTGTCATGATCATGCTTTCAGAAAACCCTGTCCAAGCTCCATTCAGTGAAGTTTACTGTGTGCTATTGCCCCTTGTGGTAGTATCATTTTCTTTATTTCTTTATTCAGAGTCATATGAAGGCAAAAGAACTCCAAGGGAACAGCAGAATTGAAGAAAGGGCTCACATGTAGGTGATGTCACCTAGTAGAACAGCTGATAGTTGCCAGGTCACAGATTTTGAAGGACAGCTGCTTGGGGTCTTTCATTATCCCAGGGTATGTTGTATCTATAGCTAGTAAATACCAAGTACAATTTTGCTATATGTGTAATGCAGGCAGGCTCTAATTTGCTTAAAATAATGCTTATCAGGGCTATATATAAAACAATTGGATGTGTAAAAATTTGAGTTTGTCACTGATGGGCTTTTAAGTTTAATGGGCCCAGCTTGTGGTGAAGGAGTAAATAACTTAGGACTTATCTTTGTCTAACTTATAAGACAGAAGGAAGTAGATCTATAAAGTTCTAGAGATCATTCAATCAATCATATGAATCACATAATACACTTTCTGTAGAAAATCATAATATTTTACTAATATTTGGAGAGACTAAACTTGGAAAATACAAAAAAAAAGAAAATACATTTTTGGTCACTTCTCTCCTAATGTTTGACCTTCATATGCGAAAATGGTATTATTTACCCTTTAGTAAACATTTTTATTTAGAAGTGGATATGAGAAATTGCTAAGAAATCCATATATTCCAACTTTTAGAAAGAATGCATTATGTAATGGAATAGTTTGTCACATTAATAGTATAGCTTAAGTTGTGAAAGTCTGTTGTATGTATAGTTAATTGGTACATACTACAAATTAATTAGGTAACCATTGTGTCATTTTTAGTAATCCATTGATCTAGTCAAGCCAGAATACCACTAAATAACACCAGAGCAAATTTTTGTGTACTTAATTGAGGCAGTGGCCAATGGGATATCTGGGTACACTGGAATGAGCTTCTGGTTCTGAGCCCATGGGAATCTGAATAGACAGAACAAATATTTATTTAACCTCCTTTTCCCTATTATTAACATTAATTATTTCCAACTGGCCTAGTGATAATGTACAAATTTTCATATCTAATGGGACAGATTACACAGTATCAACATTGTGGGAAGCTTTGTTTTTTCTTTCTGTACCATGTTGACCACAAACAGAAAAAAAAAAAAAATAACAATCAAGATGGAAGACCTAGAAGACTTTAATATCTTTGTAGGTATGATGACATAAGTCACATTTTATTCTACATTTAAAAATGTAAATGTTTGTATTATGGCAAGCATAAATTTATATTTTGTATAGAAGTGGGACTTTTTCTTTTGATCTCTTTGCTTTTAGGTTTTATTGAGTTAGATGTAAATATAGAAGGATGTTTTTATCTCTAGGGAGATAACATTTGATGATAATGAAGTTTAGTAAGGCACCATAACCTATATCTATTTTCTGTTCCTTTTCCCAGTCTCTGGATGTTTTATTCTTTCTTTTCTCATTCCTTTTTTTCTCCTAGGGACTATATACTATGGGGAAACGTGTGTGTGTGTGTGTGTGTGTGTGTGTGCACATGCACACACACATAGTGAATACACAAACACACATATATCCATAAGAAAAAGTATAGAAAAAGAAGGAAGACAATATAGGAATAACCCTTGAAATTTGGACTATCACTAAGGAAGAATTAACTATAATACAGTGACCACTCCCCAGGAAAGATAAATTATTATACTGTTGTTACTCCATAACTAACTACAAGGATATTTTCAACTATTTTTGTTTCTTTGAATTTTGCTTAGTCTTTTTGTTTCTTTGGTTTTTATAAAGCTCTACATGTACAGATGTTTAAGATATTTGCAAGAGTTTTACATGAACATCTTTTGTTCACTCATTTATTTAACAGATGTTTATTAATCACCTACCATGTATAAGACATTTCTTGCCTTATTACCTTTGGGAAAACTGTATAAGAATATTCATTTTATTCTTCCTTTTCATGTAATTGGAAGATTTCATCGTCTACAATATTATGTAAATCCTTATTATCTTAATTATTTACATACCTTAATATTGATGCTAAAATCTACTATAGTTCATTCTTGAGTCATTTTATTTCACATTTCAATTATTAAGGTATCTAAATTCAATCTGCTTACCTATGCAAAATAATGTACAGAATAAGAACAATTATTTCAAATTAATATCACTGGCAGTTTAAACATCACTATGATTATCAGCTGCTTGATCTTTTCTAATAAATGAAAATATTAGCTGAATATCTTCAGTCTCTGAGACATATACATTCAGCACATCTCTCTGTGATATACTGTTACAAATGGCTTTTCAAACCAGTAGGTATGTCTTGTTCAATTAATTTTGGCAAAGTTCACATAGCAGGAGTCATCTTATCAGCTCTTGACAACTGTGCACATAATTCTATCACAGCAGAAATTTTTCTCTGATTTTCTCAAATCAAAAATATACGAAGGCAGTTTTTAAGAACAGATCCTCTCAAACATCAACCCTATTAAAACTCTATGTTTCCTTTATTTATAATTTTTTTTACAAGTACATTTTTCTCATTACAGAGATATGGCTTTGCAAATTCTCTATATTATTATAATTTTAATTTGCATATATGTTTAAACAAATATGAGTTAGTATACCTTTTTATATGCTCTTATAATAGCCCTGTTAATGGTTTTTAACTTGAAACTTTTCAATTTCTCCTCAGTGCCTGATAAACTACAATATTTTTAGTGGGCAATAAAAAAAATAATATTCCTTGTCTTATCTCAAGAATTAAATAAGATAAGTGCATGTGTGCTTTGTGGACAAATATAAAATGTTGCTTGTACTGTGTATACCCTAAATTCCAAACATTTCATGTTTTGCCCATGCTGGATTAGATTATATAAGTCCTGAAGTTAACAAAAGAAGTGTCATTTCTGAGCAGTTCTATTAACAAAAATATGTGACTTCTCTTCAGCTTTGAAGTGATAAATGGCAATTGGAAAATTAATCAAAAATTCTGAAAATATTTTTGAGGGTGCCTTATTCAAATTTCCATTACTAATACTATTTTTCGGGGTTCTTACCTTTTGCCTTCATCTGCCAGCCAGGATTGCCATGGAACATTCCTTGAAGTTAGGCCAGGGGTCAAGTAGGATACAAGAGTGGGATTTCGGAATGGATGTATATTGAGAATTGTGTCTGAAAAGATGAATCCATGTTCTCCCCTTGAGCAAGTCACAGGTTGGTGAAAAAAGAAGACAAATGATGTGTACAAAGAAATTACAATGGGAGATGTGAAATGCAGTTGTAGGAAGTTCATGGATGCTATAACTAATATCCATTAAAGTACTGTATGCATGATCCGATTTGAATTTTAGCATGATATTTTAATTAACAAGGATAGAAGACAATTTGGAGTTTGGGAGTTTACAATAAATCTGGTTATTATAATCCAAAGATGCAGGCTGAACTAAGTGTCACCAATGATACAAGTATATGTTAAGAGTCAATATGATTTGCTGTGTAATTGGTTATGTATGTGAGGGGTACAGGAGAGTTAAGAAATAAGGTTGCTCCCAGGTTCCCACTGAGATGACTCGGTGTTCTGTGGATAACATGGGTTTTGAGGATAGAGTGAAATGAAAAGCTAACCTGTACTTGATGAGCTTGAGATACTATGGACCATCCATGAAAAGAAAGTGACTTATATTTGAAGATTTTTCTCAATCTTGTACAAGCCTCATTGGGTTAGAAACATGTAAGTATGTTTAAGTTTTATTTGTAAGTTAAAATGTTAAATTTTTTGGAAAAAAACTTTCAATTTGGTTCACTGGCATTATACTGGAGTAAGCTTGAATTTGTTTTTATTTATCTGAGTATGATGCTATGCCGGGGCAGCCAACCAACTAACCAACCAACCAAGCAAATGATAGCAATGACTTTGAACAAGAAAGATTTATTTCTCACAATACAGGCACAGCTGCAAGGTTAGCTGACATTCTAAGACAATTATCAAGCAATGGATATTCAGCCTTGTACTTCAATTCAACCAGAATTGCTGTTGCATTGAAAGGGAGCCCTGGCAAGGATTTTACCAGCAATTAATTGCTATCAACCTTAAGTAACATATACCTCATCTGCACAAATTTCTGTGGCTAAATTCAATCACAAGCCATACCTAATTTCAAGGAGGTTAGGAGGTTATATGTCTCTCCTCATGTGTTCAGAAGGAACACCAGAAATATTGGTTAACAGCACAAAGTTCTTCAGTAGTTTTGACGTCAGAAATATTCAGTCTCAAAACCAGTTCTCTCAGTTTCTTCATCCATAAAATGAGAAAAAAATATGAATGAACAATTCAAACCCAGTTTGTGTATCTGTAAATATTTCTCTGGATTTTGCAGGTTAATTTGTTTTTAAAGACCTTGTGGATCTTGTTTTTCATTTTATGCCCTACAAATTTATCTTTAGAAGAAGATGCCCCTTAGTATTGCCCATCATTAGACAGATTGCTTGTTAGAGTTTGTTGGGTTTTAGTGGATGGTTACTCATATTGGACATAACATATTTAGATTGTCTCTAATTACTGATATGGGGTCAAGTATATGATATATGCAAGTATAATGATTTATGCTATGTATCAGAAGACCAGTATCTGCGGCCTGAATGATATTTGCCAACACATAATTCCCTTAGGTTGGAATAATGCACATAAGGCTTTCTCTCTGCAACACTTTGTCTCAGAGCTTACTTAGAGGCAACGACCATTGACGCCACTAGTAAATAGTCTGCAAATCTTCCAAATGACATTTTGACCATAGACATATGTCAGTTGCAGTTATGCAATTTTTTTAAATTAGGGATACAAATTTAAAATACCCAGTGAATTTAACTAATTACATAACATTATCTTGAGTGAGGTAATACATTACAAGTTGTAATATAATTAATCTTACCTTAGTGGCTTCTAAAAATATGTCTGATATATGCTAAGAAACTTAATTATTTTAAGCAGTTAAATTTGGCTCAATATTAGAACATCTCATTTAATTTAGGAAAATTTAATTTAGTAAAAATTCATCTTTTTGCATTCTTATTTCTGTTCTTAAAAATGTTTTGTTTATTACAATGAAAATAGTGTTTTCTGTCAGAATGAGACATATTCCTTAATTTTAGAAGTTTACAGTTTTATTATTGGAAAGATTTATCATATTCTGGTTAGCTATTTTTTTACTTAGTTGCTGTTAGAATTAATATTAATTTTACACTTACTAGATGGTAGGCATTGTTATAAATGGGACATATATTATTTCATTTAATGAAATTATTATTCCTAAATTTTATTAAGGATTACATATAGATATATTAAGAAGTGAGACTAATGAAGCTTCCCTAATTTCCTGTGAATAATTTTAAAATTAGGGAAAAAATGCTTATTTTTCTTTAAACATTTAACAGGGAAGCATATGTAAAATTATTTATTTTAAATGTATTGTTATAAATAAGTTATTCATTGATAACATGCTTTTAGGTTAAGTTTTAAAATAATCTGAAATTATTAATTTAGAATCATTAATCTTTAGAAAGATAAAACATTAAAATACGCATTTGAATTAAAAGAAAGAACGTAGAGATCAGTAGATATATGTAAGAACCAGTACTATGTATGAAAACATTCTCACTGTGGAGGCAGCAATTGGAAAATTCACAGCAGGTTTAGCACTCAAATGATGGCATGTTTGGGGCACCTGGGTGGCTCAGTCGGTAAGCTTCCGACTTCAGCTCAGGTTATGATCTCATGGTTTGTGAGTTCGAGCCCCGTGTCAGGGTCTGACATGGGCTGACAGCTTGGAGCCTGGATCCTGCTTCAGATTCTGTCTCTCCCTCACTTTCTACCCCTACCTCACTCACACTCTGTCTCTCTTTCTCTCTCTCTCTCAAAAAAATAAAGATTAAAAAAAATGACTGTATGTTTGCTAACATTCCTCTTTATTGCATATGAACAAACTTTTAAGCTAATGACAAAACTAGGATTTCTGAGGTTAAAGATATGACAAAACTGTATATCCCAGTAAGTCTAAAGACTGATAAATTATCATCCGAGTATTTATTGAGCATTTACAGTGGAAGAGGAATTAGTAGGACTACTTAAGAGGCACCTGAGTTATTACATGAGTAACAATAACCCATTTTGGTGGAATAAATTCCTTAAGTGAAAATGTAATTGAAACATGGTCAAAATGTATTTGTGTGTGTGTGGGGGGGGTTATATAAACAAATTAAAGGTATTGTCTTATTTATCCTCTAATGTCTAAATAGTGCTGCTAGTAAACACCATAAATGTGAGTCTTTATTATCTTCCTCTACTCTGTGCCAAACTTAAAAATTTCCCATGCTTAGAGTTGACTACACTATTTATCTGGAAGTTTCCTTTTTTCAAATAAATGTAGAAAATGTCCAAGAAAAGTAAATGAATAATAGCAACAGTTTCACTAGTAATTATATTTATAAGTACTCCCAAAAGGAGAAAAAATAAAGATATTTATCAACAAAAGCTGATAAATATTACCCACATTTACAACTTAAAATGAAGCAAATGTGTATCTTGAATAAAATGAATAATACCAAAGAAGTGTGAGCTTTGAGTATATCAAAAATTCCCATAACAAAGATGAGCTAGGAAAATGTCATGTTTTACAACAAAATTAATCAGCAAAAGTCCAAAGATGTGAACTATGTCTTAGGTGCTGGATGTAGAGACATGTCACCCACATCCATCAAGGAGACTTACTGCCCAGCTGCTGGGAGTGTAGATGGCAGGCAGGCTTCAGCAGGCAGCCACCTCAACGATTTCCTCAGCAGAAGACTTGCCTCTCCCAAGATCATACTTCTCAGAGCAGTGCACATCCAGTGCTGTTGGATGGAGAAGTATAAAAGCCCAGCCATTTCCACTCTGATTTTTAGTTCCACACTAGCCCTGGGTCACCAGAGGCTCTGGACATAATAGGCTCTACACTTTAACTCTCTACAGGATACCTCCCTCCCTCTTCCCTTCTATACACTAAACTTTGTCTCAACATCTGATTCTAGAGAATCTAACCTATAACATCTTATAAGTACAATTTAACTGAAAAAAAAATGGCATATGAAATTGAACTTCCTAAGAATGATCTCTTTTTCTCCTATACCTAGGATTGTTGTTCTGTTTATTCATATTTCGTTTTCTGTGAGAAACTATGAAGCAGACATAGAAGAATCTGGAATGACTATTATAAAATCTCTGATGTCTGTGGTGCCTTTGAAGGAGCTAATAGGCCAGGATTCTGATGGCAGTAATCACACAAGCCAGAAACCAATACAAGCCTGGTTTGTTTTCAAACTGTGTGAGAATGGCAGAATTAGACATGCACTGTGAAAATAAGTGTAAAGTTTAGACACATATTCTGTTTTTCACACTGTCTTTAAAAGACAGCAGAGGCCTTAGCATCTTCTATTTTACACATGAAACTATTTTGAAATCTGCCTATGATCACAGAATTTTGTGATGTGCTAAAGTGCTTATAATACTCAGCTTTTAAAATTTCAATTAGCAAGTGCTAATTAGCTTCTAAAATGAAGAAGAGGTCCCAGAGAGGTTGTAGGAAGAAGGAAGATAAAAAGGTGAGAGGCCTAAGAAAGAAAATTAGTTTAAAGCAGGAAATGGAAGAATGGAGGAACAGAAGGTGGAAGAAAGGACCAAAGTAAGAAACAAAATATTCTGAGGAAAGTAAAGGAAGGAAATGCACAAAATTCATTCTTTGAAAGGCTTATTTTTCTTGCCTTTGCTTTCAAACAAGATTCTGAAAATGTTTTCTGTTTATCTGATTGAATTTTCTTTTTTTCTATTTTACCTCACAGTTGAATCTGAACAGTGAAATTCAAATCATGTACTAGTAGTTTTCTAACTTCAGTAGTTAATAATTATAGACAGCAACATATACCAACTTCATTCTCAATTTTGTTCTTTGTTTTAAATTGTACACATTCCTATACAAACGTATAGTTTGAGAAAGTTGTTAACTCAATGTGTTGTTATAATTATAAAAATTTCAGAAAAATCCCATAAGAATTTATGAGTTGACAGACTCAAATATTTTAATTAAAAAAATCCTTTACGTATCCTATATGCACACAATAAGGCTAAAGTTGTATAATTGGCTATCTAAGCTGTAGGCAGCTGGAGACAGTCTCAAATTCCTTATAGGAAGGAAGCCAAAATAAACAGCAGGAAAACAATACGTCATTATGAACATCACCAAAGTCATGCTTTAGTAAAGGATAACAACAGAAGTCTCATAAGGCAAAGTGGAGCAGATGGTTCCAAGAATCTTTTGGACTAGGTTATTTTTGTTCTTAGGCCAGAGCTTATGATGGAAAGCAAATACACTGGGAACAAATTAACTTGTGCATACGGATGTGGGCGTTAGTTCCCTAAGGTGAGAATCAAATTCACAAACCTAACATTTAATCAAAGCTGTTGTTTCTAACTAGCATGTCATGCTCTATTGCTTCCAGATAATACACCGTACTTATTCCTGTCAAATGCTAATGATGAATAGAGATGACAAAATGGAGAGAACAGCACTGAGTTGAACCTACTTTACTCCAGACAGTTGGGGGTAAGGGGGAAACAACCTTCACACCAGAGTGTTGAAGAAAACCAGAGTCTTCTAACTTGATTGCATAATGCATTCAGAGCTCCATCACTGATAACACAACTTAAAAATCATACACAACTTAGGACATCTGGGTGGCTCAGTCTTAACGAGTTAAGCTTCTGGCTCCAGCTCAGGTCCTGATCTTACGGTTCGTGAGTTCAAGTCCCGCATCAACCTCCATGCTAACAGTGTGGAGTCTGCTTGTTCTCTCTCTCCCTCTCTTTCTGCCCCTCCCCAACTAGTGCTTTCTCTCTCTCTCAAAATAAATAAACTTCAAAGAATCATACACAACTTCACATGTCACAATGTGGAATATATTAACATGATGAACATTGAGTTAATTATATAACAATATTAAAGAGAATCATGTTATGGTTGTGGACACAGCTTTATTGAATGAAATAATTTGGCTGAAACATTGAGTTTATTTTGACCAATATTTTCATTAGGGCTTAAGTTGTTATTTGTTTTCATACTGTAGTCACTAAAAACATCACATTTACAATTCCCAAATTGGAAGAAAACTTCACAAAAAATTATTTCAAAGAAATCAAAATTGTATTCTTCAAAACTATATTTGTGAGAGCTTTATAAAGCAGTATGTGTGTGGCTGTATGTGAGTGTACATATATGTAAACATGTATGTAAATGAATAAGATACTTTGTACTGTTTATCTTTAAGACCATAAAGTGTAAAACAAAATGGTAAAAACAGATAATGTTCTTTTTTTTTTAATTTTTTTTTTCAACGTTTATTTATTTTTGGGACAGAGAGAGACAGAGCATGAATGGGGGAGGGGCAGAGAGAGAGGGAGACACAGAATCGGAAACAGGCTCCAGGCTCCGAGCTATCAGCCCAGAGCCCGACGCGGGGCTCGAACTCACAGACCGCGAGATCGTGACCTGGCTGAAGTCGGACGCTTAACCGACTGCGCCACCCAGGCGCCCCAAAAACAGATAATGTTCTAATGCATGTCATGCCCTTAAAAAGTAGCACATTTCAAAACTGGATTTTCAATGAATTTTAAAACTTTTCACACTTTAAGGATGATTTCTGTTTTTCTCTTAAAATTTGAATATCTTTTTACACAAGTGATTTATGCCTTCAATATTATAAAGTACAATACAATCATGTACTATGATGTCAGAATATGATGTCGTATGTGATCATGTTAGTCATCTAACATCTTTATCTTTATTTCCGTTGAATGGCCCGAATTTCTCAATACTCCACAGTTCCCCTCAATACCATGGGCAGTTATGTGTGTGGGACTACAGTTCACATAGGAGTCATCTGGGAAAGTAGTGGGCAACATCATAAAGGGGGTTGGTTTGATCTTGTCACAAAGGATTAGGGAGTGAGTGTTGGAATTTAGTAGACAGGGTCCAGTGATGTTAAACATCCCTGAAAGAATTGTTATGAAGAACAAAGAATTATCCAATATAGTAGTGCCTCTCTTAAAGCACACTTAATCAAAATCCTGCTTAAACTTATCTCCTATTAGATTCAGCCATTCCATTTCATATACTGTGCTGAAATGGTCTTGGTATGCCATTTCCCCTTCCTAAAATTATTTTCTCTTTTTCCACTCCCTTTCATTATGAAGCTAGACAACAAATTCATTTTTCCAATTTCATCCCACATGTTGCTTCCTTAGCAAAGTGTTCCCTAACTCCCTCATGTTTCATTACTTATTTCTCTCTCTGTATCCACAAAGCCCAGAACATCCCACAAATGGTATATGTGCACCTGTTTGTCTGATTTTATGTTTACATGCTGCTGCATTTAGACAAGGTATCATTTCATATTCATATTTGCATATGGAGATTCCAGTATATTGAAATATATGTGTTCATTATGTACTCAATGAATGTTGAATGAAAAACAATAGAAGATAGAGCAAATGAATGAGTGAATAAATATGTGCGCAAAATAAGCAATTGGAATTTTCTGAAAGGCATGTTACAATGTTATTTAGGAAAGTGCTCCTGCTTTGGAAGAAATACTACATTTATGCCTGAGAACCACACAGAAGAATATAAAATGTTTGCAATATGGTATACTGTGTGCCATAGTTTAAATGTATAGGTAATTATTTGTGCTTCGAATGAAAAGTGTGAAAATTTTAAGGGTAGAGTATATTTTTTGAAAAAACATAGAAAGTTAAATTAGGTTATAAATATTGTAAGGTGACAATATGTTTAATTTTTTCCAAAATGGTTCAGTTTAACTTAGGTTGTTATTCAGTCCTTTGAACTGAAATGCTCACTTCGTAGTTTTAGAAAAATAATACCAAATAATTTATTATTTAAAAGAAGTAACTAATGTTGAATGAGAGAAACATAGATTTCAAGTTAGTTCATTAAATGCTTATTTAATTTTTATAGGAGTTGGTTCTTTGCACGTTACAGATATTTAATAGTAAAAAAATATAGTCATGGAATCTGCCTTCATAAATACTACATAATTAGGGAAGACATATGATTAAGCAAGTGAGTAAGACAAAGTTTAATTACTGATTTGAATGTTAAATACTTTTGTATAACTTTAAAAAAGCAATGTTTCTGAATGTCAGTTTACAGAATTCATGAAATTTGCAAAATGTTTACAAAATGGAGATACCACTTACCTAGTGAGTATGCTGTGAGGATAAAGAAGTTGTGTAATGACCTTAGGTTGTATAGGATAGTTACCTATACACATCATTATTAGCATGTCTTTGTTCTATCTGGCCTTGTCTCCTAAAACTTTAATTTTAAAAATCTCTAAGTTTTGTAAAAATTAAAAGTTCTTATAATTTTCTGTATTCAAAAATATAGAAAACTTGTTTACTATGTTTCAACTATTTCTTAATTTTTCCTATATTGATGTATTGTTTCCTTGTTCTATTTGATAGGCAAGTTTGAATTTAAACCACATAAACACTATTTTAAAATATCCTTTGACAGTTTAGCACAGATTCAGGAATATATCAAAATACCATCAGGAGCAATGTCTTGCTTTTTCATTGCCTTTTGTTAGTGTGACTTATTATTTCCCTCTGGCTTTTTCAGCTTTCTCCCAAGTTAATAGTTTCTCAACTCTTAGATGCCTGATATCTTGTCTTGTCATTAATCACTGTGAAGTTAACAGCTAGCACACCTCTCAGTATTATCTTGAGTTTAACTCTGTCTACACAACAATGAATCAAAGTCATGAAAACAGAGTATGGTACCTCTTCAAACCAAAGCATTTAAAAAAATTATATCATTCACACTTTCAGGTTTAGAAAATCCCTTTGGTCCTGAAAATGTTCTCTTTGAAGTTAATTTACTTCAAAAATACTACCTAGTGAAATTTTACTTGATAAAAATGTTTTAATTAGGCATTTCTTAAAGATTATTTTGATAAAGAAAAATTCATATCTTTACTGAAAGTTTATTTGATTTTTATTATTTTTCTAAAATGCTGCTGTCAGGTGCTTACCTGTCAGTATTTATATGCTTTTTCTTGTATCTTAACACATTTTTCATGAAAGAACTATAAATTTGATAAATCAGGTAATAAATCAGGTCAGTTAACTGAAATTAAGCAAAATGACTTTGGAGCAATAAGAAAAATAGACTTATAATGAATTTAAAACCCTTGAGGGATAAAACTATGTTCTTTATGCTATTTAAAAATTTTCAAACTTTATAGCTTTCAGCCTCATTTTTATTTCCCCTAATATATGAGCAGTAATCATAAATCTTATTGGTATTATAAACTAATTGGGAGATTTTTATGTGGAAAATTTTGTTCTATTATATCATAAAATTATATTAACCTACAGCTTAGGCCTTTAAACAATCAAAGATAAGTTAACTTGTTGCTAAAATATATCTTTTAAAAATAAATTTCACAAAATATGGATAGACTAGAGCTAAATTTAAGGATTCCAGAGATGGGCAAGTATGAAACAGTAACATGATATTTCTATATGAAGGCAAAAATAATATAAGAATATTTTTTTCTTTTTAGTTTATTGCTGTTCTTAAGACCATGTCTAAGTATATATCTCTTATTATTAACCCCAAATTTTTCACTTTTGCAATCTGCTTAATTTGTGTTTCTGCTATCAGGTAAACGTTTTCCTAATCAAATACAACTTCAAGTACATCTAACCTCATACCAGAGAGAAACCCATTAGATGCAGACAAGGATTAAAACCTTAGCAAGTTAAGAAATGAAATTAGCAGACAAATAGAATTTTATGCTACTATAAAAACATTGAGTTGTGAAATTAAATTTTAAAATATTTTTTCTTTTCTTTATATAATTATGAGGAAATTTAGAGTTTAAATGTGACAAATGAATATTATTTTAAGTCTATAATAAATTTACTAAAACTATGAGCTGGGGTGCCTGGGTGGCTCAGTCGGGTGACCATCCAACTTTGCCTCAGGTCATGATCTTGTGGTCTGTGAGTTCGAGCCCCACGTCGGGCTCTGTGCTGACAGCTGGGAGCCTGGAGCCTGCTTCGGATTCTGTGTCTCACTTTCTCTCTGCCCCTTCCCCGCTCACGCTCTCTCTCTCTCTCTCTCTCTCTCTCTCTCTCTCTCTCTGTGTCAAAAATAAAAATTAAAAAAAAATCTATGAGCTTGTGAAAAGAAAACCTTAGTTTTTTTTTTTTCATGTGATTAGCACATATGATTAATAAAAATGATCATTTTCCACTTAGTCCAAAATGTTATGAGAAATATTCAAAGTTATTAAAAATAAACCCTTGAATTCTTAAATTAGAAAAAGCTAAATACGCTTAATCCGAATAGTTATTAAAATATTAACAAAAAAATCTACCCCAAGATTTTGAAAAACGATTTTCAGTTACTGATTTGAGAATGATTAAATTTATTTTCAATTGCCAAACAATTCATTTTTAGGCCCTCTCATATTAATAAAAAGACAAGTGATATGTGTAATATCTTTGAATGTCAGCAGTAAAAACAAGATAAAACCTTAGATGTAAGCAAGGAACAAGTCAGACATTACAGAAAGAGGGGGATAATTGATTACATTATTAAGAAAAAGGCTGTGTTGTGTGTGTGTGTGTGTGTGTGTGTGTGTGCTGGTTTTGGCAGCTCAGTATAAATGCATTCAAATAGTTTATGTACTTTGATATTTTATATATGTTATTCCTTGCTATGAAGGAAAGAGATTGGGAAATATGGTTTAGTAGGCTTAATAGTTGAACTTTTATGAATGCAATAGTAATTAAACTAAAATATCAATCTTGGCTAGTAGAAATTTCTAACATAGAAGATCTAAAGTAGACTGAATATCAGAATTATTTCCTTAATATGTAGGGAATAATAGAGGCTATTTTGTAAGATTTTCTTTTTTTTTTTAAGTTTATTTTGAGAGAGAACACTCACAAGAGGGGGAGGGAGGAAGGGAGAGAGAGATAGAGAGAGAGAATCCTAAGGATTCTCATAAACCAAGTGATCATAACCTGAGCTGAACTCAAGTTCAGTTAAGTTGGATGCTTAATCAAGGAGCCACCAAGGTGCCTGAGACTTTCTTTATAAATAAAAAATGTTGATGTTAATACCACAAGAGGTCAGATATTTTATACATTTCTTAAGTTACCTTCTTCAAACATTGCTATGATGTTGCTAAGTGATTTTTTTCCTCTTTTTTTATAAACAGTTCTTTAAAGAGTTAGAAATACTCAGTGACTTTCTCAAAGTCAGGTAGCTTGTTGGTGCCACAGAGGGTCCCCAAACTGGCTTTCCACTAAACAGCACAGCATTCTGCTCTCTTCATGTCAGTAGGTCTTGTGGCAAAATAAATATCAGTTGTGTTTGTTCTTTTTTATAGTATCCTTTCTTGTGAAGGATGAGGAATAGAGTAAATCAATTAAATAATCTTTAAACTGGAATACTTGGTTTTGAAATCCATTCCCTACATCTTTAAAATGAAAAGTAGATACTATATTTTAGGGGCGCCTGGTTGGCTCAGTGGGTTAAGTGTCCAACTCCATATTGGCTCAGGTTGTGATCTCATGGTTGTGATCTCATGGTCTGGGATTGAGCCCCAAGTTGGGCTCTGCACTGGGCCTGGAGCCTGCTTGGGATTCTCTCTCTCCTCTCTCTACCCCTCCCTGGTCTTGCACGCATGCTCTCTCTCTCAAAATAAACTTTTAAAAAAAGTAGACACTACATTTTAAATCTACAAAGCCAAAGTTTATTGTAGAAATAGTTATCCAAGATAAACTTTAAAAGTAAGATATAGGGCACCTGGGTGGCTCCAGTCAGTTAAGCATCACACTTTTGATTTCAGCTCAGGTCATGAGCTCACAGTCATTAGATCGAGCCCTGTGTCAGGGATTCTCTCTTTCTGCCCCTTTCTTGCTAGTGGTCTCTCTTAGAAAGAACAAACCCTTTTTAAAAAGTAGGATCTGAAATTAATAAAAACTAATATATGGGGGACAATCTGAAGAATAGTGACTCTAATGTACAATGAGAGTATGTATGTCTAAAGAAAAGGGCTTGCCAACAATTTTTTAGTAATTTGCATAGAATTAGTGGCTTTCTAATAAAGTTACATTTATTAAATTTCAGGCCCACATATAGGAACCCTTTTACTTTTAACCATTGAACCATCTTGATGAATATTATAAAAGTCTGTTATTACTGTTGTTATTTATTCTCTTTGCTTAGATTAATCATGATAAATATCTTCTTATCCTATGAATACAAGGAAAAAGTTCCAGAAAATAACTTGAAGCTAACTTCACATTTCATCATTTAACGTATGTATTTATTAAACAAATACACTGTATTTGTTTAATTCAGTGTGTTTGGTTAATATTCTTAAAAGTAAGGGAACACAAGCATTCTTATATTCATTTTTAGAATTAATGCAAAATAGTAATTTATATCAGCATGAAGTAAAAAATTGTTCTACCATAAATAAATTTTAAAAACCCAGATTTTTAAACTTTTAATTTCATAAGAATTTTTTTCAAAATTTAGAAATTAGCCAATATAATTGAAACTTGCTAATCTAAATTAATAGGTCTGAGATAGGTGTGAGTAATCTATCTATAGTAAAATATAGCTAGATATAGAGTAGAGCATCAGGTATTTCATGAGTCAAGTCTGAGAAATGCTGAGCTAAGAGATCCTTATAAACAAGGGACTCTAATGATTGAACAAATTATAGTCTTGTAGGATTAAGGAGAAAACACAGTGCTATCAATAGTTTTAAGAAATAAAAAGGTCATGTCTGTTTTAATTATATTTTAATTATAAACACTAAGAAATATCAAATTAGCACTGAGTGTATAGACACACTCTTTCATCCATTCATTCATTTAATTAATATTTATTGAATTCCTATCATGTTTGTTCCAGACATTAGTAACAGTGGTATAGTGGAGAACAAAGGGAGTTAATTTAAGGTCCTTGTATTGACAGAGCTCCCAGTCTCATGAGATAACAATCTCCCTACCTGAAAGCAAGCAAAAATGAACTAAAGTAATTAAAAATTCTTATTGAGGGACACCTGCGTGACTCAGTTGGTTAAGCATCTGACTTGGGCTCAGGTCATGATCTCATGGTGTGTGAGTCCAAGCCCCCCACCTTAAGCTCTGGGCTGACAGCTCAGAGCCTGGAGTCTGCTTCGGATTCTGTATCTCCCTCTCTCTCTGCCCCTCCCCTGCTCGTGCCCTGTCTCTCTTTTTCAAAAATAAATAAAAACATTAAAAAAAGTTTTAACAAAGTCTTACTGAGATTGTAAAGAAACCAGGTATTCAGTTGCAAAGGAGTAGTATTTGAGAGTGAATCATGTCACATAACAGAAAATGACCTCAGTGAGGGCCTCTCTGAGGAAATTATGGTTAGTTCTCCAAGCAAGCAAATTTAACAGCTTCATATATGACTTTTGCCTTGGCCTTGATATGCTTCTCCTGGCTATACCTGAGCAGGATTCAGGAAATAGTAGTTCTAAACATTCTTATTAAGATCAATTCATTTCTGTGGTTTTCAGTGCCCTTCTCTCTATAAAAAAAGAGAATTTGTGTTATATGTATATTTAGTTTCTTTTAGTTTTAATGTTCTATTTTTATGTCGATTTTGTTTACTTAGTTCATATACACCACTATTTAAATGGCATTAAGAGAAAGAAACAGTATTCCTCAGGATATTATGCATTATAATTATAACAATGTAGTCTTCCAAAATATGTAAAGCATACCAGAATTTACATAGTTTTGATCTGCATTTGTCTGTCGGTACATAGAAAGTTTAAGGACTAAATTACTCTAGTTCATTTTTGTAAACCCTTGGAAAGGTTTTGTATTTCCATCTCTTTCTATACATGACTTCTAAAGTAAGGTTCTTTCATTATATATTTTCAAATAAGAATTTAGAGACCTGGAAAAATCTGTCCATGGACTTTCTTAAATAGAACAAGTCTATAATAAATACATTTAGTGTCAAAATATAGTATGGAAATGTAAAAAGTTAAAAGTTTCATGCAAAAATGTAAACATTTAATGTGATATAAAATATAAACATAAAAATGCTAGAGAGGAATACTGGCCAATGAATAAGTGTAATAAAAGTTAATATTATGTGAATAGAAAACATTAACACTAATAAATATAAATAAAAAATAGTATGTGGCAAAAAATGTGATCAACAAAGGATGTATTTCTCACTGCTTCTTGAACCAGAAAACATAAGAAGTTGTGAGATAATTATCATTATTTCAAAAGCATGTATTAAGTTCCTATGATATATTTTTAAAACTTTTTAATGTTTTTTTTTGTTTTTTGTTTTTTTTTTTTTTTTTGAGAGTCGAAGTGCAACAGGGGAGGGTAGAGAGAGAGGAAGACACAGAATGCAAAGCAGGCTCCAGGCTCCCAGCTGTCAGCACAGAGCCTGACACGGGGCTCAGACTCACAAACCATGAGATCATGACCTGAGCCAAAGTCAGACACTTAACTGAATGAGCCACCCAGGCGCCCCTTGTTCCTATGATATTTTAAGCACTTTGTTGTATACTTGGGGCTACTTACATGAACAAGAAATGTTCCTTAGACTGTTGTGTGTCCTCTTGATGATGCAAAGAAATATAAAATGATGTCACACCTATAAAAAATTTTTGAAAGCTATGTTATGAATATTCCTGTAAAAGTATATAATGTGAATACAAGCAGTTTCTAGTTTTGTGTATAAGCTGGGCTATGATGTTATTGGAAATGTGGGAAAAGTTCGTCAGACGGAACTACATTGAGACGTAAATTTAAAGACATCATAAGAGAGCACATTCTAAAAATCATATTTCCAAAAATGCCCTGGAATTTTTTCTTGATATAATGATAATCCAGATACGGGAAATTATCATTTCCTGAAAAGTTTAGAAAATGTTTTAAATAAAAGTCAAAAGTCTTATTTTACTGAAGGACTTCCAGATGTTAACATACTAGCATGTACTGTGAATCTCTAAGGTGGGTCCAGAGACGATATGGTATCGATTGTCTAAAATATGTCTCAATGCTCTTTCATCTTGGAAACCTATATCTAAAAATTACTTTGTTTCACTGAGGATTACTTAGGAGCCACCAGAATAGATGAAAATGCAGATTTGAACAATTGTTTAAAAGACCACTGTAATTGTAGTCTCACCATTTTTTAAAATTGTATTTATTTATTTTTTTAATTAACTTGTTTTATTTATTTATTTTTTAAATTTTCATCCAAATTCGTTAGCATATAGTGCAACAATGATTTCAGGAGTACATTTCTTAGTGCTTCTTACCCATTTAAACCATCTCCTCTCCCACAACCCCTCCAGGAACCCTCAGTTTGTTCTCCATATTTATGAGTCTTTTCTGTTTTGTACCCCCCCCGTTTTTATATTATTTTTGTTTCCCTTCCCTTATGTTCATCTGTTTTGTCTCTTAAAGTCCTCATGTGAGTGAAGTCATAAGATTCTTGTCTTTCTCTGACTAATTTCACTTAGCCTAAAACCCTCCAGTTCCATCCACGTAGTTGCAGATGGCAAGATTTCATTCATTTTGATTGCCCGGTAATACTCCATTGTATGTGTGTGTGTATATATATATATATATATATATATATATATATATATACACCATATCTTCTTTATCCATTCATCCATCGATGGACATTTGGGTTCTTTCCATACTTTGGCTATTGTTGATAATGCTGCTATAAACATGGGGGTTCACGTGTACCTTCGTACCAGCACACCTGTATCCCGTGGATAAATGCCTGGTAGTGCAATTGCTGGATCGTAGGGTAGTTCTATTTTTAGTTTTTTGAGGATCCTCCATACTGTTTTCCAGAGTGGCTCACCAGCTTACATTCCCACCAACAATTCAAAAGAGATCCTCTTTCTCCGCATCCTCGCCAAGATCTGTTGTTGGTGAGTTGTTAATGTTATCCATTCTGACAGGTGTGAGATGGTATCTCATTGTGGTTTTGATTTGTATTTCCCTAATGATGAGTGATGTTAAGCATTTTTTCAAGTGTCAGTTGGCCATCTGGATGTCTTCTTTGGAGAAGTGTCTATTCATGTCTTTTGTTCATTTTTTCACTGGATTATTTTTTGGGTGTTGAGTTTGATAAGTTCTTTATAGATTTTGGATACTAACCCTTTATCAGATATGTCATTTGCAAATATCTTCTCCCAATCTGTTGGTAGCCTTTTAGTTTTGTTGATTGTTTCCTTGGCTGTGCAGAAACTCTTTATTTTGATGAGGTCCCAGTAGTTCATTGTTGCTTTTGTTTCCCTTGCCTCTGGAGACATGTTAAGTAAGAAGTTGCTGCAACCAAGATCAAAGAGGTTTTTGCCTGCTTTCTCCTCGAGGATTTTGATGGCTTCCTGTCTTACATTTAGGTCTTTCATCCATTTTGAGTTTATTTTTGTGAATGGTGTAAAAAAGTGGTCCAGGTTCATTGTTCTGCATGTCGCTGTCCAGTTTTCCCAGCATCACTTGCTGAAGAAACTGTCTTTATTCCATGGGATATTCTTTCCTGCTTTGTCAAAGGTTAGTTGGCCATACGTTTGTGGGACCATTTCTGGGTTCTCTATCCTATGTCTTTTGATTGGAGCATTGAGTCCATTGATGTTTAGAGTGAGTACTGAAAGATATGAATTTACTGCCATTATGATATTTGTAGACTTGGAGTTTCTGGTGGTGTTCTCTGCCTTTCTAATCTTTGTTGCTTTTGGCATTTATTTATTTATTTATTTATTTATTTATTTATTTATTTCTCTCTCTCTCTCCTCTCTCTCTCTCTCTATATATATTTTTTTTCATCTTTTCTCCCCTCGGAGAGTCCCCCTTAAAATTTCTTGCAGGGCTGGTTTAGTGGTAATAAATTCCTTTAATTTTTGTTTGTCTGGGAAACTTGTTATCTCTCCTTCTATTTTGAATGACAGCCTTGCTGGATAAAGAATTCTTGGATGCATATTTTTCTGATTCAGCACACTGAATATATCCTGCCACTCCTTTCTGGCCTTCCAAGTTTCTGTGAAGGTCTGCTGCAAACCTGATCTGTCTTCCCTGGTAGGTTAAGGACTTTTTATTCCTTGCTGCTTTCATGATTCTCTCCTTGCCTGAGTATTTTGTGAATTTGACTATGATATGCTTTGTTGATGGTCGGTTTTTGATGAATCTAATGGGGGTCCTCTGTGCTTTCTGGATTTTGATGTCTTGTCTTTCCCTGGTTGAGAAGGTTTTTCGGTATGATTTGCTCACATAACTCTTCTACCCCTATTTCTCTATCTTCGTCTTCTGGGACCCCTATGATAGTGATGTTGTTCCTTTTTAATGAGTTACTGATTTCTCTAATTCTTAAATCATGCTCTTTTGCCTTCATCTCCCTCTTTTTTCTGCCTCAATATTCTCTATAAGTTTGTCCTCTATATCACTAATTTTGTCTTCTGCCTCGTCCATCCTTGCCGCTGCTGCATCCATCCGTGATTGCAGCTCAGTTATAGTATTTTTTATTTCATTCTGACTAGTTTTTACTTCTTTTATTTCTGCAGACAGGGATTCTACTCTATTTTAAATTCCAGCTAGTATTGTTACTATCATCATTCTAAATTCTGGTTCAGACATCTTGCTTGTATCTGTATTGGTTAAATCGCTGGCTGTTGTTTCTTCATGCTCTTTCTTTTGGGGTGAATTCCTTCATTTTGTCAGTTTGAAGGGAGAAAAGGAATTAATGAGGTAGAAAAATGAAAATTAAAAAATATTAAAATTAAAAAATATATTAAAATTAAAAAAATACCAAAATTAAAAATTAAACACACAAAATCTAATCAATGATGCTATATCCTAGGTGTGTTTTGGTCTTGGTGTTGAAAGTGGTTTGACAGATTAGAGAAAAACGGGGGGGGGGGAGGAAATCGTTTGAGAATTTAAAGAAATGAATACACTGAAGTAGACTAAAATGAGATGATGGTAGTGAAATAGAATTGGAAAAAAATTACACAAAAGTAAAGAATATAGTAGGAAAAATTGAAAGGAAAACATTTTTAATAAAAATAAAAAATAAAAATGAGTTTTTTCTCTTTCTGTATTCAAGAAAAAGAAAGGAAACAAAAAAGAGAAAAGAAAGAAACCATTTGAAAATTGGAAAGAGTGAATACACTGTAGTAGACTAAAATAAATTGATGGAAGTAAAATAGAATTTGAAAAAATTTACATAAAAGGAAAAAATATAGTAAGTGAACTAAAGAAAAATATTTTTAATAGAAATTGAAAGTATAAATGAAGTTTTTCACTTTGCATTCAAGAAAATGAAAAATGAAAAAGAAAAAAGAAAACAAGGAAATCATTTGAAAATTTGAAAAGGTGAATACACTGAGGTAGACTAAAATAGAATGATGGAAGTAAGATAGAATTTGAAAAAAAAATTACACAAAAGTAAAAAATATAGTAAGAAAAATATTTTTAACAAAAATGAATTTTTTCTTTGTGTATTCAACAAAAAGAATAGCGTAATAGAGAAAAAAACAAAGAAAATTGAATAGATGGACCTGCTAACAGATTGAAATAGGACTTAAATTACTTCCTTTTCCCCTAGAAATTAGACTATGTGGCGCTTTAGAGTCCATAAACTAGGCGGTGAGACTTGTGTTTGTGGAGAGCGAGGTTGGCCCAGTTGGGTGGGGCTCAGTGTAATGGGTCCGTTCTCCACTAGATGGCGCTGCTAGCCTACTGGGGTGGATTGTTTCAATGCTTGCAGGTGCATTGGTGCATGCGCAGAAGCAGTGAAAATGGCGTCACCCAGGTACCCAGTCTTTAGTATGGGAATTCTGTTCTCTCTGATCAGCATTCGCACACCTGTCCTCTGTCTTCAGCTTTCGTCCACTCCCCTTTTCTTCACTGTCCGTGACCAAGCCCCAGGCAGTACGTGTCTCCCGAGTTTTGTCTCAGATGCGGCTGTTTTCCCCGGCCCCTTATTTCTGAAGGACTGAGTCTTTGACCTGTTCTGCCCCTCTGCAGGAGGGTCTCACTGAGCAATGGCCAAATGCCAGCTACACTCAGGAATGCTTGCAGGACCCTGCTGCTGCTGGTGCCTTGAGACTGCGGCCGGGTGCCAGCCCGCCCCAGAAAAAGTTCGTGAGATAGTGTAGCAGCAGAGTTTCAGGGAGTATGGAAAATCACAACACACGTCTGGGACCAGGCTTCACCCTTAAGGACCTTGTTCTGCACCAGCCACTGTGGCCGTTTTCTGGGGTCTGCTGGGACCAGGTGGCTTCAACAGTCTCTACCAAATGTCCTTCCAGCACTGGAACCTTTTTTCCTTGTGTGGCCAGATAACCTCCCAGACCACACTCTGTTCCTGGGGATTCACCCTTCCCACCAGAGCTCCACCAGGTATGGAGCTGCGGAGTTGCAGCCTTTGTGCTCTCCTTGTTTACAGTCTTAATGGAATTTAAACCCTCCTTTCTACTTTCTCCCTTTTTAATTTAGTCCCTGCGCTGTTTCCAGTTTTCCACATTGTCTCCAGCCACTTTTGGGGAGGGGTGCTTTTCCCGTATTCTCCCTGCCCCCCCAAGTCTCTATCCTCTCTCCGCCTGCAAAAGCAGCTCCCTGCCTGCAGCCGGCTTCTCTCTCCCCGAGTTCACCTCTGCATGCCACATACCTGCTGAATTCTGTGGTTCAGGTTGTGCAGATTGTTGTGTTAATCCTCCAATCTGTTTATTATGTGTGTAGGATGGCTTTTTGTGCATCTGGTTGTATTTCATGGACACGAAACACACAAAAACTTCCATGCTGTTCAGCCATCTTGGCACCTCCCTCTAGTCTCACCCTTTCTTAAGCTTTATGCGTACTCATTTATCCTTTGAATTGATTTCACAAGGAATTCTGTGCTTTATTCACATTGAACTACTCACCATTTTTGTAAAAATTCTACAGCTATTTAACTTTCACAATAATGTTCCTTCTGCCTGAAATACCCCTAGTCCTTGTCCACTAGATGAGATCCTATCCCTCTCAATATCATATTTTCTCTTTGGATTTCTCTGGAGTCTACAAACTATTCACTTATTTGTGTTTCCTTCAACTTTAGAGGTAGACCCATAATAGGAATTCTAATCGTATATTATAGTTCTGTGTTTATGAATGTTTGCTGAATTTAACTTAATTAAAATGTGGAAATGAGAACTGGACAAGATTGGGGTCGAAATTGTGAGTATATATACAAGAGTCAGAAAAAGTGAGAAGTACCTCAAGAAAACAATATTTAAATTAGAAGGCAAACTTGAAATTAACAGAAAGCATAATGTCAGAGACTGTTTTATCTAATGTTCACATAAAGGAGACATTGAAGACATTAAGTTATAGAATTAAGAATAAGGTGAAGTCCTTCCCACTTACACACTGTTGGTGGGAATATAAAACTGTAGCCACTATGGAAAGCAGCATAGAGTTTCTTCAAAAACTTAAAAATATAACTACCACATGATTCAGTAATCTCACTCCTCGGTATATATCCGAAAGTGTTGAGATCAGTATACCAAAGAGGATATTTTTACACCCATGTTTGTTCCACAATTATTCACAATAGCCAAGATAAGGGAACAACATAAATTCGTTGGTGCATAAGTGAATAAGGAAAATGCGATAAACACATGCAGTGAAATATTATTCAGCTTTTGGAAAAAAAAATAAATCGGGGCACCTGGATGGCTCAGTCAGTTGAGCATCCGAGTTCAGCTCAGGTCATGATCTCATGGTTTGTGGGTTCAAGCCCCGTGTTGGGCTCTGTGCTGACAGCTCAGAGCCTGAAGCCTGGTTTGGATTCTGTGTCTCCGTCTCTCCTTCTTCTGCTTGCACTCTGTCTCTTTCTCTCAAAATAAATAAACATTAAAAAAATTTTTTTAAAAATAAACAATGAAATTTTAAAAAAGAAAAGAACTAAATCCTACCATATACAATAACGTGGGTAAACCTGGAGGGCATTATGCTAAGTGAAATAAGCTACTCACAGAGGGACATATACTGCATGATTCCCTTGTAGGAGGTATCTAGCATAGTAAAACTCACAGAAGCAGAGAGAAGAATGGTGGTTGCTGGGGGCAGGGAGAGGGAGAAATGGGGTATTTTTCAAGCAGTATAAAGTTTCAATTATTTAAGATGAATAAGTTCTAGAGACCTGCTGTAAAACATAGTATCTACGGTTAATAATATTGCATTGTACGCTTCAATTATGTTAACAGGGTAAATCTTATACTAAGTATTCCTGCCACAAAAAGGAATATGTTTTTATCGCAGACATGTATAACAAGCTATATCATCTTATACAGTTCTTATGAAACCATACATGAAGCGTTCTTTAATCCTTAAATTACAGTAAATGTTATATATTCTGCAGGTAAGGTAAAATTTTTAAGTATATGATAACTTATTTTAGATGTTTTCTGTGTCTCTCTCTCAGCATGAGCAGGGGAGGGGGAGAGGCAGAGAGAGAGGGAGACACAGAATCCAAAGCAGGCTCCAGGCTCTGAGCTGTCAGCACAGAGCCCAACACGGGGCTCGAACTCGTCAACTGTGAGACCATGACCTGAGCTGAAGTCAGACGCTCAACTGACTGAGCCACCCAGGCGCCACAAAAAGAAAACATCCAGAATATATATAATATATTCAGAGTGGATTCACATTCTGTGAATGTTTTCTTTTTTTCTCGAATTTCCATTGTATTTCTGGTGATAAAAATCAAAGAAATTGATTTCCATGTAAAAACTATATAGTGAAGAGGGGCGCCTGGGTGGCACAGTCGGTTAAGCGTCTGACTTCAGCCAGGTCACGATCTCGCGGCCTGTGAGTTCGAGCCCCGCGTCAGGCTCTGGGCTGATGGCTCAGACCCTGGAGCCTGTTTCCGATTCTGTGTCTCCCTCTCTCTCTGCCCCTCCCCCGTTCATGCTCTGTCTCTCTCTGTCCCAAAAATAAATAAATGTTGAAAAAAAAAATTAAAAAAAAACTATATAGTGAAGAAATTACAGAAATTCCTCTTACATGCTTTAACTATCATCTATGCATTAATGCTCATGCATGCATTTGGGAATGTCCTAACACAAAAACAACTGAAAGCCTGTATCACCATTCTGATACACTAAGTGTGTGCTGTTTAATCCTATAATTAATTTCTGACACTCAAAACATTCATAGTTGCAATTGTCAGGACATTAACTAATGAATTTGAAATTAGTTTTCTGTTAAAAAACTATTTTATTAAAATAGGATTTTATAAATTGGGTTAAATCATCTCAAAAATTTTAATGCAGTATACATAAAAGAAAAAGGGGAAACACAAGTATTAAATTATGTTTTCACTTTATAAATTAAATTTCTATTCCAACATTGATATTTTAACCAACTACACAAAAATACTTTCTTAATGTAGATTCATAAGGTTTATAACTCTAAATTATAACTAAATTTAGAGTTTTAATTATAACTCTAAATTATAACTCTCATTTCTTTAAAAAGAATTTTAATGTTTACTTATATTTGAGACAGAGAATCTGAGCATGAGCGGGGGGAAGGGCAGAGAGAGAGAGGCGGCACAGAATTTGAAGTATGCTCCAGGTTCTGAGTTGTCAGCACAGAGCCCCACTCTGGGTTCAAACTCAGACCAAGAGATCCTGACCAGAGACCAAGTCAGACACTTAACCAACTGAGGCACCAGACACCCCCATCTTTCTCCTTTCTTAATATAACATTGTCTAAACTCTTTTCAACTCTGCCTTTGAGTATCAAATTGTAGGCTTTGATTAGAAATTCATTGAATTTGTAGATTAATTTTTGGGAAAATGGTTTTTATAAAATACTAAATATTATATCCATCTCTATTTCTACATTTATGTAAATAATATTTCTTGATTTGCAAAAAAATTTCTAAACGTCTCCATACATATCTTGAGCCAATCTTTTTGTTGGTTTATTAAAAGTATATAAGAAATTTATCTCTTTTCATATTGGTATTTTATGCAACAAAGTTGATGAACATTTTTTTTTGAAAATATTTCCTTTCACCACACTTGTTTACTATAAAGTACAGGGTATCCCAACCATTTTCAGTGGAACACTGCTGTGTCATAAATGGTTTACAATTGTTGCAAGATGTTGATATGATTCTTTTTGCAATTTCTATGTATCCCCTGAGATGAAAAATGCTGGAAAGTACTGAATAGACAATCAGACAGCATTTGTTCTTCTCTTTTTTATTCTCATTATATTGTTCTGGTTGAGTCCCTTAGTACAGCATTGAATGGATGCCATGATTGTAGTCTTCCTTCTCTTGTTCCTGATTTTTAAAGAAAATGTAATAACTCACCATTAAAAATGATGTGTGTTTTTCAATGTTAGTAAATAACCATTATCAGGTTTAGGAATTTCCCTTTCATTCTTAATGTTCTTGCATTTTTTATTCAAACTATGTGGAATTTTATTCAACATTTTTTTCGTGCATTGAATAGGATGATCCTATGTTTTTGTTTCATTAATCTCCTAATGTGGCCAATTGCATTAACAGCTTTCATTGCTGCTGGACTCTTGTGTTCTTGTTCATAATGCATTTTTTAAACTTTTTTTTTTCAACGTTTATTTATTTTTGGGACAGAGAGAGACAGAGCATGAACGGGGGAGGGGCAGAGAGAGAGGGAGACACAGAATGGGAAGCAGGCTCCAGGCTCTGAGCCATCAGCCCAGAGCCCGACGCGGGGCTCGAACTCACAGACCGCGAGATCGTGACCTGGCTGAAGTCGGACGCTTAATCGACTGCGCCACCCAGGAGCCCCAATAATGCATTTTTTAAATAAAATGCTATTATATTCAGCGTGAAAATATTTAATATTTTTTATTTAGAGATAATTGTCGATTCACACGCATTTGTAAGAAATACTATATACAGATCCCATGTATCCTTTATGCAGCTTCCCATTTGAATCAATAATTCAACCTGTCGATCCCTTTCTATTTCTTAGCCATTCTATCAGTGGCTATAAAAAATGGATAAAAAATGTATAAAAAATGATTCTCTCCCCCTCTCTCTCTCTGTATCAAAAATAAATAAATAAACATTAAAAAAAAAGAAAGCAGTGAAAACAGAACTCAGATATAACAAATAGTAAAATGTGAAGCATTTCGACCTTTGACTTAAACATAGATATCTTTAAGTCGAGAAACCTTTACTTTCCTAAATAATTAAGATTACACTGAGATTTTCATTTACTGTGGCTCAAGGGCAACATTTTATCATATAGGTAGCATTTCAAATATGTTGCTATTTTTTTTTGTTTTATAGCTCTATAACCTAACCATGAGTGTGAAACACACTCATGTAAGAATCTTTCAATTCTTCCCTTAAATTGGTGAGAAAATTTGTTAAACATAAAGTTTAATGCCTTCAGTTTCAGATGTTATGTTAATTTATTCATTCATTCATTATTCAAATGACTGACCCAGCAATAATGCAAAATACAAATCTTGCAGAATATTAGCCCTTCTGCTCCCAAGATCATATGTATAATAAATGTTAAGCATTCCATGAATGGTAGAGATAACTAAGTTATAAAAGTACAAAAAAGAAAGATTTTGACTAGAATAAGATAAACAGGTTTACACAGAACTAAGGATATAAATTAAGCCTTAAAATGTTGGTATAGTTTTCATATTAAGGCGATATTTTAGAGGTAAAAAGTAGCATGTGTCAATGTTTCTAGAAGTATGTATCATCCAGCAAAGGGAAGAGGAAGGGGAGAGATTCAGGGCTCTGTGTAGTTTCTCAAAAGTAATATATTTTCAAAAGGGTTTGTTTCATTGGGGCACCTGAGTGGCTCAATAGGTTAAGCATCTGACTGTGGCTCAGGTCATGATCTCTTGGTCTGTGAGTTTGAGTCCTGTGTTGGGCTCTGTGCTGACAGCACAGAGACTGGAGCCTGCTTCAGATTCTGTCTCCCTCTCTTTCTGTGCCTCCCTCTCAAAAATGAATTAACTTTTAAAAAATTTAAAAAAAAAATTCCCTTTCCATCTTCAATTTATAATGTGACAGTCTTGGTGCTTCCTACTATCTCTGGATAAAAGTTTATGTCCTCAATTAGGCCCATAATGTCTTAACAAAGCCTTGCTCCCAAGGCCCCTCACCACTCAACATTCTTCATTGTCCCCTAGCCACTTGGTCCTTTTTCATTTTCACTCAATGCTATGCATTCCAAAAGACCAGGTTTATAGGGGAAGATAATGGGATCTGCTAGATTTATGTTAAAAGTCCAAATTTTAAGAGGACATGTGACTAAAGCAGTAGGAAATAGACATCTGTGTTATCATTGACTAAACTACTGAAATGATTTGTAGAAGAAGTATAATTCATATTTCAGGTCTCATTGTCAAAACAAAACATGCAATTTCAACTCATTACTTTTTCCTATGGGCCAAAACAAGAATAAAAATTAAGTGAAATAAATTGAAGAAAAACTCCACATCTATTTAAGTAGACAGTAAGTATATATTAAAATTTTTAAAGTCATTATGAAGTTCCCTCTGGTACTAGTTTCCATTAGGAAATATCCTTATAAAGTCATCATCTCATTAACAACTCCTGAAAAATTTCTTTTTTATTTTTATGCCTTTAGAAAATGTAATAAATCTCTCTCTAGGAGCCTCTAGGCTGACCCAAATTTTTAGATGTTTCATAGTCACTGAACCTGACTGGATGTTATTACTTTCATCTCTAATATGATGAGTTTGTGAAAGATTTAATTATTTCCAGTGTTTTTCCAACCTCAAACATTCTCTGTGTCACAATTTTATACCACTAAAAAGAATTTCCTATGAAGATACAATCTTCTTAAATCATTCGGTTTCTTTTGGATCTTATATTTTTATGATTCTCATAAAATGTTAGGGCTTAGAATTACTTGCGTCCTTTGGAATTATGTTCCAATCCCTGGTGTTGCAGATGAAAGAATATACTCTAGAAAGGTTGGTGACTGTTAAAATATCAATTCTTCTCCACTCTTTGAAGCATCATCTTAACTCAAACTCCAGGACACTATCCACTAGTTCCTCCAACATTGTGTCCTTTTGTTAGTTCTTTCTATCTCTTAAAATTTTTGACACTAGGGAGGAGGAAGGCAAAACACAACTTTTGTAATTTTTCTGTTTTCTATTCCTATTCCTTTGATCTTGTCCAGGCTAATATCTTTTTAAAAATCTATAACCTGAAAATGTTCCAATATTAACTTCCAGACAGTTTTTTCCATACACTCTAAACTTTTATACCAAATTGTCAACCTGATATATTTTCTTGAATGCCTATTACCATCTTAAATTCAACATGTCCCCAAACACTTTTGATTTATTCCCCTACCCCTACCTTAAATTTTATCAGTCTGTTCTCCCAGTTGGTCAAGGCAAAAAACTTGCATTTATCCTCCATTTCTCCCTTCTCTTACATCTAAACTAAAGCCTTCAGAAAATTCTATTGCTCCTACCAACACAAGGTAATTGAAACCTAACCACTTTTTATTACTTCTATTGTTACCATCTAAGTGCCATCATCTTTAACCTGGTTTACTAACATCTTGTCCTACTTAATCACTCTACCTCTGTTTCTTCCTCCAACATCAGCAAGAATGATACTGTTTAAGTGTGAACCAGATTGTAACACTCTGTCAAACCCTTCTCCTTAGAAGCTGCCTGTATCACTAAGAAAAGGAGCTCTAAAAATGTCTGACAAGGACCTAAAGGTCTGGTCTCCTATCTCTGACCTCATCACCCATCTCTCTACTCCTTCTCTTACTCTTTTACAGTCACACTGCCACTTTATGGTTCTGTACAGTTAAGTATTTCCTAACCGCATTATTTAAAATGAACTCTACTTCTCCACCCAAACACTCCCCATTCTCCCTTTTGCTGTGTCTTCCTCATAACACTTGTCAAGAACTTACTGTGTATTGTTTTATAATTAAAATAACAATATGTATTATAATTACTTGTTTTCTGTGTTTTTCCATCAGAATGAGAGTTCAAGTAAGGGGTAAATTTTTATGTCATTTATGCGTTATTCCATCTCCAGTGCCTAAAAAGTACCTGACCCGTAATAACTTTGTGTTTATCATACCAGTAATTAACTTCAGGAAACAAACCTATTTGTGAAATAAATATATATTTATGAAATATATACATATAAATATATACTATATAGTATATATAGTACTAGTGAAATAAATACTAGAAGGAGAGAATCAGGAAGAAATAGAAATTTTAAACAGACTAATAACTAGTAGGTGGATTTCATCAGTAATTAAAAACCTCCAAAGAAAATCTTAGGACTACATGATTTCCCTGGTGAATTCTACCAAAAATTTTAAGAAGAATTAATACTATCTTTCCCAAACTTTTTCAAAAATTTGAAGAAGAAGGAACACTTCCAAACTCATTTTATTAGGCCAGAATTACCCTCACACCAATGCCAGACAGACAATGCAAGAAAAGTACAGTATATCTGACAAATATAAATGCAAAACTTCCCAGCAAAATACTAGCCATCCAAATTCCACAGGATCATACACCATGATAAAATGGGATTTATCCACTGGAAACAAGCATGGTTCAAGAAACACAAATCAATTAATATGATATATTGTATAAGTAGAATGAAGGATAAAATTCACATGATTATCTCATTGGAGCAGAAAAAAAGCTTTGACAAAATTCAATAGCCTTTCATGATAAAAATTTTCAATAAATAAGGTATAAATGGACTGTGCCTTAATATAATAAAGGACATAGATAAGAAGCCCCAAATTAACATCATACTCAATGAAGAAAAGTAAAAAAACTTTCCTTCATAGACCAAGAGCAAGACAAGAATGCACCTTTTCACCACATACATGCAACACAGTATTGGAAGTCCTACCCAGAGCAGTTAGCAAAGAAAAAGAAATAGGCATCCAAATTGGAAAAGAAGTAAATATATTTGTTTGCAGACAACATGACCTTTCATGTAGAAAATTCTGAGACCTCATTTAAAAAATGTATTACAACTAATAAATTGAGTAAAGCTGCAAAATACAAAATCAATATGCAAAAGTCAGTTGCTATACACTAACAATGAGCTATTGGAAAAGGAAATTAGAGAAACAATCCTGTTCATGCTAATATAAAAAAAAATACTTAGGAATAAACTTAATCAGGAGGTGAAAGATACCTGAGAACTATAACACATTGATGAAAGACCTTAAAGAAGACAAATGAATGAAAAGACATTCTATATTAATGTATTGAAAGGTTTAATATAGTTAAAATGTCCCTACTACCCGAAGCAATCTACAAATTCAATGCTATCCCTATAAAGTCACAATAATTTTTAGAGATACAGAAAATAGCCTAAATGCATAAGGAACTATAAAAAAAACACATAAAACCTTGTATTGCCAAATAAAATGTTAATAAAGAACAAAGCTGGAGGCATCACCCTTCCTGATTTCAAAATATATGACAAAATTACAGTAATCAAATCTATAATACTGGCTTAAAGACAGAGAACAATTGAAAAGAATAGACCAGAAATAAACTCACCACCTATAGTCAATTGATCTTCCAACAGGGGAGCAAGAGTACACAATGGAGATAGCATACATTCTTCAACAAAGGATGTTAGAAAAACTGAATTTCCACATTCAAAACAATGAAATTAGACCCTTAGGTTATACCATACACAAAAATCTATTCAAAATTTAGATGTAAGATTTAAACATAAATCAGAAAATACAAAAATGGGGGGGAGGAGAAACTTCCTGATATTTGTCTTGGCAAATATTTCTTGGATATAGCACCAAAAAAATATAGGCAACAAAACCAAAAATCAACAGGTATAAATATATCAAACTAAAAATTTCTGCACAAAAAAAAATCAATAAACTAAAATAAACCTACATAATAGGAGAATATATTTGCAAACCCTATATCTGCTAAGGTGTTCGTATTCAAAATATGTAAGGAACTCCTCTAACTCAAAAGCTGCTGCTAATAATAATAATTATAATAAAAATCCCAATTTAAAAATAAGCAGGTATTTTTCCAAAGAAGACATACAAATGACTAATAGGCATATGAAAATGTGCTCAACATCACTAATCATCAGCAATTACAGATCAAAACAATGTGATATCATGTCACATTGTTAGGATGGCTATTTTCAAAAGAACAGAAAATGATAAACATTTGAGATGATTTGGAGACATTGGAACCCTTGGACACTGTTGATGACAATGTAAAATGGTGCAGCACTTACGGGCTCAGAAAATTAAAAATACAACTAATGAATGGTCCAGTAATCCCACTTCCCATTTTATATATCCAAAACAATATCAGGATCCCAAAGAGAATATTTTCACTCCAATATTTATTGCATAATTATTCACAATAGCCAAGATATGGAAAGAACATACATGGATTGATGGGTGAGGGATAAAGAAAATGTGATAAATATATACAATGGGATATTATTCAGCCTTTAAAAAGAAGGTAATCCTTAAAAAAAAAAAAGGTAATCCTGCCATTTACAAGGTGGGTGAACCTGGAGGACATTGTACTAAGTAAAAGAAACCAGTCACAGAATGACAATACTGCATGAATTGAATCCACTTAGATGAGGCATATAAAATTGTCAAACTCGTAGAAACAGAATGTAGAATGTTGGTTTCTAAAGGTAGGAGGGAGAGGGAAATGGACAGGGTTATTTTTTCCCCAATGGCTATACAATTTCATTTATGCAAGAGTAAGTTCTGGTGACCTACTGTAAAACATAGTACCTATAGTTTATAATACTGAACTGTACAATTAAAATTGTAAGACAGTACACTTAAAGTTAAGTGTTTTAAAGTACATCTCATATTAAGGGTTCACAATTTTTTTTAAGTACAGAATAATCCAGATCTTAATCACTGCTCTGCTGGCAGGTCAACTAAAAACACTGAAAGCATTCATTGGATTCTGCAGTATGATGATTGTTAGTGATCTCATTCACAACCTGGAATGTTGGGGTGGGGGGGAGCCAGATTTGTGTCAGTGGTTGTAGAAAATTATTTCAAGAAATTCGACTGCAAGAGTACAGGTTAAGTCAGTAACTTGAGGGAGGTTCGATACAAAAGTAGTATGACCTTTCCTTAAATGCAGGACATAGAGATGGATCCTTAGCTCTGACACAAGATTTTACCATTTATAGCTTCTCAATTTAAACAAATTACTCAACATCTTTATGCTTCCTTTTCCTCATCTGTAATGGAAATAATATAAAGTTGTAAAGCTAGTATGACTACCTAGCATAGTAAACACAAAGTGTTACTATAAAATATGAACGAATATTGTAATTACAGTAGTTAAAAACATCCTTTCTCTGCCTACCAAATATTATTTTCTTCATTTATTTTCCAGGATGTTTTTGCTAGCTTCAAACTATTTTTATTTTCTGGGAATTCATTCTAAGTGAGAAAGAAAAAATTTTCCCTGGTATTAGTACATAGACAATGCAGAATTTTCTCTCTAGTTTACCTTATTATCTATTCCAATTCTTGTGCCATCTTCTTAGATTGTCAATTGGAGTATTGGTGATACCAAAGTAAATTAACAGATTGAGGAGTGAGTCTGGACCACAGAAGTGAACATCCTGGAAGGATATTTTATTACTTGCTACTTCTCTTTATGAACAGTGGAACCACTTTGGGAGGGGTCAGATTTCAGTAGTTAGCTTTCTTTGGGTATCCACAGCTTCATTTCCATGATGGCTGAAAAATACATCAAGTAACACTGCCTCACTGGGTTTCTTTGTTTGTTTTTAACTTGTATATCTAGTGGAAGAATTGTGGAGGCTGACAGGATAAGCTAATTTTCAATGCTGTGGAGCTCCACTGGCTATTAAAAGGGAATTCCAAGTAGTATGTTTTGATCACATACCCTGTTCCTGCCCCAAGTAATTTTTCTTCCAATTAATTGTTGCCAGAAGTCCTGTGCCAGAACATCATTTATTTATAGCCCACAATTCCATTTTGCAGGCTCAGGAGAAGGCTTTATTAGCAATGAAGCAAGGTGTCTCTTTTATTCACTTGACAGATTTTGATATCTTTATAAGTTGATCCAACTTGTATTATACTTAAAAGATTATTTAGTGATTCTGGGTTCTCAATATGGATGCAGGATTTTCTACACTGTATATAATTTTCTTCATTTTATTGAAGACCTGGAGGCATAGGTGGGTTTATGAGGTAGTCAGTTCACTGTCTTTTCTCTTATTAGTTTTAGAGAGAGAATAGGAAGGACCATAGATTTGGCATAAATTCCAGCTCTACCTATGACCTTTGTTGGTTACTTAATCTCAGTATTTCTGAAAAAGTGAGTTTAATGACAAAGGCTACTTTATAGAAAAGATATAAGGTTTAAATTAATATATATAAAAATACATGGCAGTGGCTGGCACATAATAAACACTATACAAGTTTTTGATGTAGTTATTAAATTTAATAGCTACTTAGTGTTCTATCATGTCAATGCACTTATTTAACCATTCTCCTATTTGCAAGTTTAGTTTTATATTTTTGCTATTATAAATAACACTTTAATATAAATATAAATCTTTTGATATATTACTATTTTTGGAATAAAATTTAGAATAAATTCTTATACATGAAATTACTGCATCAAAAGTATATGTATTTTTAAGAGTTTGAAATATGCATACTGAGAAATTTCCTTCAAGGCATGGCAAGCAACTTTATAATTCTACTGTTGATATGTAAAAGAGGTCATTATACACCATCCTTATCAACAGTGGCTAATATCATTACAAAAATTAAAATAGATTTGCTAACTTAATGAGTGTAAGTTCTCATTTGATATACATAATATCTTATTCTTTTATTTTATTTTTTTTATTTATTTATTTTTATTTTTTATTTTTTAATTTTTTTTACTTTTTATTTTTTTTATGAAATTTATTGACAAATTGGTTTCCATACAATACCCAGTGCTCATCCCAAAAGGTGCCCTCCTCAATACCCATCACCCACCCTCTCCTCCCTCCCACCCCCCATCAACCCTCAGTTTGTTCTCAGTTTTTAACAGTCTCTTATGCTTTGGCTCTCTCCCACTCTAACCTCTTTTTTTTTTTTTTCTTCCCCTCCCCCATGGGTTCCTGTTAAGTTTCTCAGGATCCACATAAGAGTGAAACCATATGGTATCTGTCTTTCTCTGTATGGCTTATTTCACTTAGCATCACACTCTCCAGTTCCATCCACGTTGCTACAAAAGGCCATATTTCATTTTTTCTCATTGCCACGTAATATTCCATTGTGTATATAAACCACAATTTCTTTATCCATTCATCAGTTGATGGACATTTAGGCTCTTTCCATAATTTGGCTATTGTTGAGAGTGCTGCTATAAACATTGGGGTACAAGTGCCCCTATGCAGCAGTACTCCTGTATCCCTTGAGTAAATTCCTAGCAGTGCTATTGCTGGGTCATAGGGTAGGTCTATTTTTAATTTTCTGAGGAACCTCCACACTGTTTTCCAGAGTGGTTGCACCAGTTTGCATTCCCACCAACAATGCGAGGGTTCCCGTTTCTTCACATCCTCTCCAGCATCTATAGTCTCCTGATTTGTTCATTTTGGCCACTCTGACTGGCGTGAGGTGATACCTGAGTGTGGTTTTGATTTGTATTTCCCTGATAAGGAGCGACGCTGAACATCTTTTCATGTGCCTGTTGGCCATCCGGATGTCTTCTTTAGAGAAGTGTCTATTCATGTTTTCTGCCCATTTCTTCACTGGGTTATTTGTTTCTCGGGTGTGGAGTTTGGTGAGCTCTTTATAGATTTTGGATACTAGCCCTTTGTCCGATATGTCATTTGCGAATATCTTTTCCCATTCCGTTGGTTGCCTTTTAGTTTTGTTGGTTGTTTCCTTTGCTGTGCAGAAGCTTTGTATCTTCATAAGGTCCCAGTAATTCACTTTTGCTTTTAATTCCCTTGCCTTTGGGGATGTGTCGAGTAAGAGATTGCTACGGCTGAGGTCAGAGAGGTCTTTTCCTGCTTTCTCCTCTAAGGTTTTGATGGTTTCCGGTCTCACATTTAGGTCCTTTATCCATTTTGAGTTTATTTTTGTGAATGGTGTGAGAAAGTGGTCTAGTTTCAACCTGCTGCATGTTGCTGTCCAGTTCTCCCAGCACCATTTGTTAAAGAGGCTGTCTTTTTTCCATTGGATGTTCTTTCCTGCTTTGTCAAAGATGAGTTGGCCATACGTTTGTGGGTCTAGTTCTGGGGTTTCTATTCTATTCCATTGGTCTATGTGTCTGTTTTGGTGCCAATACCATGCTGTCTTGATGATGACAGCTTTGTAGTAGAGGCTAAAGTCTGGGATTGTGATGCCTCCTGCTTTGGTCTTCTTCAAAATTCCTTTGGCTATTCGGGGCCTTTTGTGGTTCCATATGAATTTTAGGATTGCTTGTTCTAGTTTCGAGAAGAATGCTGGTGCAATTTTGATAGGGATTGCATTGAATGTGTAGATAGCTTTGGGTAGTATTGACATTTTGACAATATTTATTTTTCCAATCCATGAGCAGGGAATGTCTTTCCATATCTTTAAATCTTCTTCAATTTCCTTCATAAGCTTTCTATAGTTTTCAGCATACAGATCCTTTACATGTTTGGTTAGATTTATTCCTAGGTATTTTATGCTTCTTGGTGCAATTGTGAATGGGATCTGTTTCTTTATTTGTCTTTCTGTTGCTTCATTGTTAGTGTATAAGAATGCAACTGATTTCTGTACATTGATTTTGTATCCTGCAACTTTGCTGAATTCCTGTATCAGTTCTAGCAGACTTTTGGTGGAGTCTATCGGATTTTCCATGTATAATATCATGTCATCTGCAAAAAGCGAAAGCTTGACTTCATCTTTGCCAATTTTGATGCCTTTGATTTCCTTTTGTTGTCTGATTGCTGATGCTAAAACTTCCAGCACTATGTTAAACAGCAGCGGTGAGAGTGGGCATCCTTGTCGTGTTCCTGATCTCAGGGAAAAAGCTCTCAGTTTTTCCCCGTTGAGGATGATGTTAGCTGTGGGCTTTTCATAAATGGCTTTTATGATCTTTAAGTATGTTCCTTCTATCCCGACTTTCTCAAGTGTTTTTATTAAGAAAGGGTGCTGGATTTTGTCGAAGGCCTTTTCTGCATCGATTGACAGGATCATATGGTTCTTCTCTTTTTTTTTTTTTGTTAATGTGATGTATCACGTTGATTGTTTTGCGCATGTTGAACCAGTCCTGCATCCCAGGAATGAATCCCACTTGATCATGGTGAATAATTCTTTTTATATGCCGTTGAATTCGATTTGCTAGTATCTTATTGAGAATTTTTGCATCCATATTCATCAGGGATATTGGCCTGTAGTTCTCTTTTTTTACTGGGTCTCTGTCTGGTTTAGGAATCAAAGTAATACTGGCTTCATAGAATGAGCCTGGAAGTTTTCCTTCCCTTTCTATTTCTTGGAATAGCTTGAGAAGGATAGGTATTATCTCTGCTTTAAACGTCTGGTAGAACTCCCCTGGGAAGCCATCTGGTCCTGGACTCTGATTTGTTGGGAGATTTTTGATAACCGATTCAATTTCTTCGCTGGTTATGGGTCTGTTCAAGCTTTCTATTTCCTCCTGATTGAGTTTTGGAAGTGTGTGGGTGTTAGGAATTTGTCCATTTCTTCCAGGTTGTCCAATTTGTTGGCATATAATTTTTCATAGTATTCATTGATAATTGTTTGTATCTCTGAGGCATTGGTTGTAATAATTCCATTTTCATTCATGATTTTATCTATTTGGGTCATCTCCCTTTTCTTTTTGAGAAGCCTGGCTAGAGGTTTGTCAATTTTGTTTATTTTTTCAAAAAACCAACTCTTGGTTTCGTTGATCTGCTCTACAGTTTTTTTAGATTCTATATTGTTTATTTCTGCTCTGATCTTTATTATTTCTCTTCTTCTGCTGGGCTTAGGCTGCCTTTGCTGTTCTGCTTCTAGTTCCTTTAGGTGTGCTGTTAGATTTTGTATTTGGGATTTTTCTTGTTTCTTGAGATAGGCCTGGATTGCAATGTATTTTCCTCTCAGGACTGCCTTTGCTGCGTCCCAAAGCGTTTGGATTGTTGTATTTTCATTTTCATTTCTTTCCATATATTTTTTAATTTCTTCTCTAATTGCCTGGTTGACCCACTCATTCGTTAGTAGGGTGTTCTTTAACCTCCATGCTTTTGGAGGTTTTCCAGACTTTTTTCTGTGGTTGATTTCAAGCTCATAGCATTGTGGTCTGAAAGTAAGCATGGTATAATTTCAATTCTTGTAAACTTATGAAGGGCTGTTTGGTGACCCAGTATGTGATCTATCTTGGAGAATGTTCCATGTGCACTCGAGAAGAAAGTATATTCTGTTGCTTTGGGATGCAGAGTTCTAAATATATCTGTCAAGTCCATCTGATCCAATGGATCATTCAGGGCCCTTGTTTCTTTATTGACCATGTGTCTAGATGATCTATCCATTTCTGTAAGTGGGGTGTTAAAGTCCCCTGCAATTACCACATTCTTGTCAATAAGGTTGCTTATGTTTATGAGTAATTGTTTTATATATTTGGGGGCTCTGGTATTCGGCGCATAGACATTTATAATTGTTAGCTCTTTCTGATGGATAGACCCTGTAACTATTATATAATGTCCTTCTTCATCTCTTGTTACAGCCTTTAATTTAAAGTCTAGTTTGTCTGATATAAGTATGGCTACTCCAGCTTTCTTTTGGCTTCCAGTCGCATGATAAATAGTTCTCCATCCCCTCACTCTCAATCTAAAGGTGTCCTCCGGTCTAAAATGAGTCTCTTGTAGACAGCAAATAGATGGGTCTTGTTTTTTTATCCATTCTGATACCCTATGTCTTTTGGTTGGCGCATTTAATCCATTTACATTCAGTGTTATTATAGAAAGATACGTGTTTAGAGTCATTGTGATGTCTGTATGTGTTATGCTTGTAGTGATGTCTCTGGGACTTTGTCTCACAGGGTCCCCCTTAGGATCTCTTGTAGGGCTGGTTTCGTGGTGACAAATTCCTTCAGTTTTTGTTTGTTTGGGAAGACCTTTATCTCTCCTTCTATTCTAAATGACAGACTTGCTGGATAAAGGATTCTCGGCTGCATATTTTTTCTGTCTAGCACCCTGAAAATCTCGTGCCAATTCTTTCTGGCCTGCCAAGTTTCAAAAGAGAGATCAGTCACGAGTCTTATAGGTCTCCCTTTATATGTGAGGGCACGTTTACCCCTTGCTGCTTTCAGAATTTTCTCTTTATCCTTGTATTTTGCCAGTTTCACTATGATATGTCGTGCAGAAGATCGATTCAAGTGACGTCTGAAGGGAGTTCTCTGTGCCTCTTGGATTTCAATGCCTTTTTCCTTCCCCAGTTCAGGGAAGTTCTCAGCTATAATTTCTTCAAGTACCCCTTCAGCACCTTTCCCTCTCTCTTCCTCCTCTGGGATACCAATTATGCGTATATTATTTCTTTTTAGTGTATCATTTAGTTCTCTAACTTTCCCCTCATACTCCTGGATTTTTTTATCTCTCTTTTTCACAGCTTCCTCTTTTTCCATAACTTTATCTTCTAGTTCACCTATTCTCTCCTCTGCCTCTTCCATCCGAGCCGAGGTGGTTTCCATTTTGTTATGCATTTCGTTTAAAGCGTTTTTCAGCTCCTCGTGACTGTTCCTTAGTCCCTTGATCTCTGTAGCAAGAGATTCTCTGCTGTCCTCTATACTGTTTTCAAGCCCAGCGATTAATTTTATGACTATTATTCTAAATTCACTTTCTGTTATATTATTTAAATCCTTTTTGATCAGCTGATTAGCTGTTGTTATTTCCTGGAGATTCTTCTGAGGGGAATTCTTCCGCTTGGTCATTTTGGATAGTCCCTGGCGTGGTGAGGACCTGCAGGGCACTTCCCCTGTGCTGTGGTGTATACCTGGAGTTGGTGCGGGGCCGCAGTCAGACCTGATGTCTGCCCCCAGCCCACCGCTGGGGCCACAGTCAGACTGGTGTGTGCCTTCTCTTCCCCTCTCCTAGGGGCGGGATTCACTGTGGGGTGGTGTGGCTCGTCTGGGCTACTTGCACCCTGCCAGGCTTGTGATGCTGGGGATCTGGCGTATTAGCTGGGGTGGGTAGGCAAGGTGCTTGGGGGCAGGAGGGGCAGGCTTAGATCGCTTCTCCTTAGGTGATCCACTTCAGGAGGGGCCCTGTGGCAGCGGGAGGGAGTCAGATCTGCTGCCGGAAGTGTGGCTCCGCAGAAGCGCAGAGTTGGGTGTTTGCGCTGAGCGAGCAAGTTCCCTGGCAGGAACGGGTTCCCTTTGGGATTTCGGCTGGGGGATGGGCGGGGGAAATGGCGCTGGCGAGCGCCTTTGTTCCCCACCGAACTGAGCTCTGTCGTCCTGAGCTCTGTCGTCCGGGGGCTCAGCAGCTCTCCCTCCCTTTGTCCTCCAGCCTTTCCGCTTTCCGAGCAGAAATGTTAACTTATGACCTCCCAGACGCTAAGTTGCGCTTGGTGTAGGAACACAGTCCGTCAGGCCCCTCCGCTTTTGCCAGCTAGACTCGGGGGCTCTGTTTGGCCGGCGAGCCGCCCCTCCGCCCCGGCTCCCTCCCGCCAGTCCGTGGAGCGCGCACCGCCTCGCCGCCCTTCCTACCCTCTTCCTACCCTCTTCCTCTTGGCTCCGGCGACTCCGTTCTGCTAATCCTCTGGCGGTTTTCTGGGTTATTTAGGCAGGTGTAGATGGAATCTAAGTGATCAGCAGGACGTGCGGTGAGCCCAGCGTCCTCCTAAGCCGCCATCTTGCAAAACCTCCAATATCTTATTCTTTTAATTTGCATTTTATTACTAATAAAATGAAAAATCAATTTATTTTCTGATAATAAAATGGTGTATGCATATTTTGTGTTAGTTATGTATCTTGTTCTTGATTCAGTCTACCTAAATGAAAACATACCTAAATTGAAATATATAACTTAGAATCTTCTGTTTTCATTCACTATTATTTTATAAGTAATACCATGAATATAATAAACCACATATTGTAGTTCCATGCTATTAAAATTATTCCATATCTGAATGAATTCCTTCTGCAAGTTCTAAAATAGATGGTGAGTTAATCATGTGTGGTTTACATCCAACATTGAACAGGATACTACCACACCTTAATGCAGTCTCTGTTATTATTGTATGCTCCTAATTGTTAAGTGTATTTTATGTTGACTCAAATATCTATCCAAACAAGTAATTCTACTCTACCTCTGTAATTAAATAGAATAACTATAGTTCTCATGTATGTATCTATTTTTATTCTTTAAAAGTATTTATAGTGTGCTCCTTAATCTTTTACTTTAAATGTTAAAAATTTGTCGTCTTTTAAGTTTTCTTAATATTATGTGATTTTCTAAAATTGTAGAATTCTGAGTATACTGTATCTTAATGCTTAATATTTCAAGCAAAATATTAGGAGCTTTAATCTTGATAATATGTTGAACTGAAAATTGCATTCAAAATATATTTTCATCATGGTTAGGTATAAGGTCCTTGGAGTAGAAAGACATTGGTTTTATACCAGAGTTCTGCATTAGTCACCTTGTTACCTTTAGGAATATATCATCAGGCTTTCCAATTGTAGAATGGAGATAAGTATTTTTTTTCCTTGTAGAATTTTCATAAGGATCAAATAGGAATTTATTTGGAAAATACCACAATATTTGCTTCATAGCATAACCTGGTTGTCGTAGGGCTTTATGGGATGTGGGTATGATTAGCTTAAACATGCCTTTTCTGTTTTATGAGTTTGGACAGTTCCAACAAGATGTTAGATTATCACTGAAATTATGTTTGCATGATGTCGTTTGGGTCAAGCTCTTTTCTGTCAGGAAGAGATTTGGGGCGCCTGGGTGGCTCAGTCGCTAAGCATCTGAATCTTGATCTCAGCTCAGGTCTTGATCTCAGGGTCATAAGTTCAAGCCCAATGTTGGGCTTCACACTGGGCATGCCACATATTTAAAAACAAAACAAAACAAAAATTAATTTAAAAAAACAATAAAACAAAAACAAAACAAGACAAAACAAAACAGTAGAGTCACAGTCCCCATACTTTAACATATGGATTTAAAAAATCAAATTCGACAAGTTTCTCAGTATGAAACATATACTTCTGAGTGAAAAATTGATACAGATTTGGAAATGTGTGAAAAAGATTTTACAAAACATTAGTGCTAATAGCTTTTAATTAAATATAACTGCCTCTGTTTTTGAGAGGCATTCACTTCACTTCCTTAGACTTTATATTGGCCTCTCTGAGAATCCTTCACTGGTTTCTGCCACCTTCAAATTGATTCCATCTCTTTTCTTTCACCTTTTTCTTGTCAATTTTATTAGGGAAAAAGTATCTCAATTGACCATTTTTATTCCCCTCATTATTGCCTTGGCTCAGGCTGACATCCATTCACTCAGGGAGAACTTTCTACAATAAGCAGATTTTAAAGCAACATAGTTTTCCCAAGGAAAATTTTGTTTCTAAGAAGAATCTGGGAGAAACTGTGTAAATAATAACATTTTAAGCTGTGGAAACAGTCATCTGTAAACTTGCAGTAGCTGCTGCTGTAGTTTTGGTGCTTGTATCAAAATTGTAATCATATTGCAATTCTCTTCTACTAAATTCTCCTTCGATTTATTACAAAAACTATTATCAACCCATATTTGTTTCATCCTTTCTTTGTATAGAATATTTAACCTAAAGGCTATGAATTTTCATTCTTTTTTTGGTTATATTTTATCATTTTGTTGTTAGCCTAATATTGTGAGAAATACAAGTTTCTTTATCCTGGGGATACAACATTGTCTAACGTTATGTCCATTCTTTTCAGAAATAATTTCAGATTACAAGTCTTTCTATCTTCTGGAAATTGGAAATGCTAGTGAGGAAAAATAGGACTCTAATTGCATTGCATTTATGGAAATATCTGAATTTAGGCAAGTCCATCAGCAATTCTTTATCTTGCCACTGGATCAGTATGTAAATTTGTAGAAGGAAAATCTTATTTATTTTCTCTACTAAGAGGTCCATAGAAAACGTCTAAAATTAAACTACTTTTGTTTGTTTCTTTGTTTAATACCTTTTTTTGAAATATAATTGACATGCAACATGGTATTAGTTTCAAGTATACAACGTAATGACTTAATGTATGTATATATTATGAAATGATCACCTCAACAAGCCTAATTAAAATACTTTTTCTTGCTGGGTAGTAATTCTCACTAAATTTAACATTGATATATTTTCCATTCTTAGTTTAATGGAATTTCAGTTCTTAAATTCTATATAGCGTAAAAACAAATACCTAGAATTTGGAGAGATAGCTGAGGAAACCTAATTATACATTTAGCAGTGTTTCTAAAAGAAAAGTATAATGCTGATGTATAAAGAGGAAAGGATGTAGACAAAGTATGATTGCTTTTCATTAGTATTCCTCCCTTATAGGTAAATAAAGTAAATAAATAGAATAACTAGATCAGAGAAGAATTTTTACTTACTAAAGTTATTTAACTCCCTCATGGTATGTATATGAATTCTTATGTATATAAATGACAGATAAATGAAAATACCTGTGACATTCCTCCTAATAGAGGAAGTTTAATATTATTTTTATTTATTATTCCATTAAAAAATTATCCAAGAACAAAAATGAATGACACAGCTAGGATATATGCGAGTCTGATCCAGATCCCACTATCTTTTTCAAGTTCAGAAGAAGTAATTCAAAAATAAAAGAAATAGGTGCTGGAAATAACAGCAAATTTATAAAGAAATTAGAAGAACAGCTGATAGTTCAACTGTGGCAATGAAAGCTAGAACACTGTGGAATAAGATCAACAGTATGCTGAGAGAAAATTGCTAATTTACATAGAAATATATTCACACAGAAATCTATTTTTCACACACAAAAAAGGTTAATAGCAAAGAGAGAGATTATCGGAGAAGGAAAACACACACACACACACACACACACACACACACACCCAAAACAATCATACCTCCTTTAAGTAAGAACTTACAAAATATATACTCAAGAAGAAAAGATCCCAGAAGAAATATATGAGATTCAAAAAGGAATATTTTTACATAAAAATGCAAATGAATCTAAGAACAAATTTGATAAAATAATTTAATCTATAAGATAGTTTAGAAAGGGAAATTAATATATATAATAGTCTATATATAGTAGTGATGGGTTATTAAAACAGTTTTTGAAAAGTAATTTATGATATGTATAAAAATATATATTAACTATTGAACAAATCCAACATGAGATTATGTAAGGCATACCTACATTTTTTATTTAAATATGCCTAGGGCATCTAGTTGGCTTAGGTGGTTAAGCCTCTGACTTCAGCTCAGATCATGATCTTAAAGTTCATGGGTTCGGACAGTTTCTGGGTTCATGTGGTTTGTAGGTTCGAGCCCCACTATGAGCTTAGTGCTGACAGCCCAGAGCCTGGAACCTTCTTAGGATTCTGTGTTCCCCTCTCTCTCTGCCCCTCCCCACTCACACTCTCTCTCTTCAAAACAATGAATAAACATTAATTTTTTTAAATAAACATACACAAACATAAAAGAGAAATAGCATGTTCATGGACAAGAATACTATCTATGTCAATTAATTTTCAATTTGACCCATAATTTCAGTGTAGTTTCAATCAATATCCCAAAAGAGTTTACTAAGAAATTTGATAAGATGACTGCAAAATTTGATTGGTGAACCAAATCCTGACTGTGATGATACTAAACAAAACGTTGGATTGACATGCCCTCACAGAGGATTGACATGCCCTCACAGATATCAAGACTAACTTTGAAGGCACAACTAGGAGAAGAATTATTCCTACACCAATTAAAAAAAAAAGTCAAAATTTAAAACACTTATTAGAAAATATAGTAGAAGGTTGTGCTTCACTCTGGATATTTTTTTAAATACACACACAAACACATACACACAAATAATATACACATCCAAGTTGTTAAACCTAGAAGAAAATAACAAAATATTTTACTAAATTAATAATAATAACATTTAATAATTAAAACACCATAAAATTTAAAATCACAAAATCGGTCACATTTTCAACACATAAAAATAATACAAAGTTATTAACTTATGTTTAAACCCCTAAAACAAAATTATTGCACTATACTATGCATTCTAAATTTCTTGCATAGGATTATAAAACAATTCTATATAAGAATATACAGTGAAAGAAAAAGTCTGAACAATCCAATTTATATCTTTATTCAAATAAGATTTGAAAGAGAGACAGAAACAGGATGATTTAAAAAGTAAACACAACAGAGCAAAAATAAACAAGTGGATTGCCTTAAACTGAAAAGTTTTTGCAAGGCAAGGGAAACATTTAGCAGAATGAAAAGACAACTGGTGGAAAGGGAGAAAATATTTTCAAACACTATATGTGATAAGGGGTTAATAGTTTAAAAATATAAAAGGAACTCGTATAACTCAAGAACACAAAAATCAAATCATTCCAATAAAAAATGAACAGAGGACTGAAATAAGCATTTTTTTCCAAAAAAAGATATACAATGAATAATATGTACACAAAAAAGTGTTCAACATCATTAATCATTAGGGAAGTGCAAACCAAACCACAATGAGGTAACAACTCCAGACTATTAAGATATCTATTACTTTAAGAACAAAAGAAAAAAGAAAAGGAAAAAAAGATAAAAAGCGGAGGTTAATGTGCTCAAATGAATGTGAGTGAAGAGAATTAACCTCCTTTCGAACAGGCATTTTACCACATTGTCTGTGATCCAGAGTAGGGCCATCTCATTTCTTCTATGTTATTTTAATATTTAAAGAATATAATTCATTTAACTATTTATTTACTTCCATACGGCATGGCCACTAAATGCAAGGTCACTATTGTATTTAATCTAGTAACCAGCCACAGAAATAGCTATTTATTTTAACGCAAAGAGAAAATAGTTAAAATAACAATAATAATAAAAGTAAAATAAACTTATATTTGATTTATTAATAAATTTCTGTATTATAATCCCTAGTTTGTTTACATGTATTTGAGTTTTATGGGTAAATAAAACCACAAAATATCTTAAACCTCTGCCATCAATATTCTAGAAGGAAAATGTATAGTTGTAAAACCACCAAGTGCTCCAGTACGTGTTAAGATGACCAAACATATCCATGAACAGGCTTTAGTGAAGACTGAAAAAGCACTAAAAACGTGGTAACTACCCATCAACTATAAACATTTGCACATCAAATCCAGAATTGTATGGTAAGTAAAAGGTCTCTTAGCCTCTGTTCATTGTTCAAAATTCTTGCAGAAAAAGGAAAGTCACATGAGGAGAAATCAAAACAAATAAAATTTGGTTTAAACCCTTAGAAATCGTTCGTACCTCTAAAGAATTTGGATTAATAGTGAAGCTAATCTGTTATAAGGAGGAAAATTCTCCCCCCAAATTAAAGAAAAACAAAAACAATTAAATTACCTACTTAGTGTCTTTGCTTTCATGCTTCTATTGATTTTTGGCATCCCTTAATCATGAGTGAATTACTGATATCATTTTAATGTGCTCCCCAAAGATAAAACAAAGATCTATAGAGGATACAATTTGGAACCAGAAACCATATTTTGAAAATTTATCTGTTTTACTTAGGTTCATTTATGAAGTTTATTTAAAAGTTACTATGTATGTTGTCCTGACTGATTTCAGAGAACATATATAAACTTTGTAATCCAAGGTTCTTAAAATGTAACTTTTGCAGTCATTTTTCATATACGAAATAAGTGTTTTCCTACTCTTTTGAAAGAATAAGTAACGCAGTCTTCAACATTACCTTTGTAATTAAAATATATTTATATAACTAAAGGCTGTGCGACTGACCATGGCAGTTGGTCAAGGAGAGTCTTGCAACTGAGTTACACCTTAATCACATTAGTTATTCAATTTTTATTGGTTATAAATATCTGAAATAATATTCTCAGACATAGAGACATCAAAGAAGAACAACAACCTCTAACTTTATTTATGCTTTCCCTTCTTGCGATGAATTTCATTTGAGCAGAAAATGTACAGTAAGAGAGTTTATGTGCCTTTAAAGTTGGAAAGGCAAAGAAAGTTTTCCTGTCCCTTATTAATAAATAGCTTCAAGGTGTGACAGTATTTTAAATATAATATTTCTATCATCTTCAGACCGAGGTTAGAGATCTATTACCTATGTACACACAAATTAATATTTAACCCATCATCTGAATACTATAGTATTTGAATATTTTTATGAAACACAATTCCAAAGCATTCGTACACTTAACATATATGTCCCCAAAACTTCTCTTCTAAAAAATGTAATTGTGTCTTGAAAAAGAGATGGATTTGATGAAATGTAAAACAGAGACTTTTTATTAAACACAGAAAACAATATTTTTCAAGCACAAGAAGTTGACAGCACTTATTTCTTTATTTTTTAAGTTTACTTAATTTTGAGAGAGAGAGAGAGAGAATGAGAGAGAGACTGCAAGCAGGGGAGGGGCAGAGAGGGGAAAAAGAGAATACCAAGCAGTCCGATGCAGTGCAGAGCCCAGTGTGGGGCTCCATCCCACAAACCATAAGATAATAACCTGAGCCAAAACCAAGAATTGGCACTTAACCAACTGAGCCACCCAGGCACCCCAACAGCAACTTACTTAATCTTGTATATTGAAAACACCTTTTGGTGGCCCAGAAGGAAGAGGGACATAAGTATTGGTTCTAAAAGCAGAGGGTGAAGAACATAGGAGAGATATTTATTTTCAATGAATGTATTTTTTGTGAAAAGTAAAACTAGGATGGAGAAAATAACAAGATAACTCACAGACCATCAGAAAAGTCTTAATAGCAGGGTTAGACCAGGAAAGAAGAGAAGAAGAATAGAAATAAAATTGCTGAGAGGGTATAATGAAAGGAGGGCAATGGATTGTTAATTTTCTCGCAAGTTTGTGAAAGGAATGATACACTCCACCAGGAAAGAGAAAAGTAAAAATTTCATATACAGAAAAACATTTGCAGTCATTGACTGGCAGCTACCAGGATGCAAGTTTCATTTTAAAGTCGTTACACATTAGGAACATAGAAGGGGGTCCTCAGAAATCTGGGTTTAAATTTGGCTTTGAAATAGGAACTAAAGACAAGAAGCATATGAACCTAAAGGAAAAATAAACAAACTTAAAACTATGTAGAAAATTTAGAAATCTATGGGATTTGTTTATTCAACAGACATAAAACAAAAATTCTAGGGGATAAAATAAACCCTAAGCAATGCCACAAAGTGAAGATACTAGAAACCTAGACAAAGAGAGAAAATATATAGGTAAAGTTTCTAAGGAAAGTATAAATAGTGTCATTCTAAATGCAGTGATTGTGGTTGGAGGATAAGGATGCTTCCTATTATGTGGCTTGGCTGGGGCTGGGATGAATGTAACTGAGTCAGTGGAGGAAAGTATATTGTGAAGAGAATAGCAAAAGTCAGTGGTTTATAACCTGTGGTCCTGCATCAATAGCATCAGCATCACCTGGGAACTTGTTGGAAATGAAAATCCACAATTTTTGGTACCAAAAGCAGACCTACTGAATCTCAAGCTTTGGAAACAAGGTCCAACTATCTGTTTTAACCATCACTCACGTGATTCTGAGCTTGGCTAACATTTTATTACTGATGACACAAAAAAAAAAAAACTCCTAGAAACAAGGAAGAACATCTTCCTGTCTATATAGTACAAGTTATTTTTTTAACCAGTTATTTTCCCTTTGATTTTGTTCATGGCTTTAACTGTTTTTAAATGTAACTATTACATTTTAACTTCTTTAACTGTATTTTAAAACTGCATTTAATTTTTTGAATACAAGTTTCTCGCAAAGTAAAATTCCATATACCTACTATATAAAGAAATAAAGTATTGTTAGTATCCTAGGAGCTCTCCTTTTATGCCTTCCAAATAACTATCTCCTACCCCCAACTCCCTAAGTAAAGATTGTCCTGAATTTTTACATTTTAGTTTTGTTTTCCTTCATTTGATTTTCATATGAATGAAATTTTATAGTATGTTCTCTATTATGTTTAGACTTTTTTATTCATATTATATTTGTGAGAATTTTTTTAAATTTTTTCAAATTCTAGTTATTAACATATAATATAATTGGTTTCAGGAGTAGAATTTAATGGTTCGTCACTTACATATAACATCCAGTGCTCATCACAAGAAGTGCTCTCCTTTTTTTTTTTTAATTTTTTTTTTCAACGTTTATTTATTTTTGGGACAGAGAGAGACAGAGCATGAACGGGGGAGGGGCAGAGAGAGAGGGAGACACAGAATCGGAAACAGGCTTCAGGCTCTGAGCCATCAGCCCAGAGCCCGATGCGGGGCTCGATCTCACAGACCGCAAGATCGTGACCTGGCTGAAGTCGGACGCTTAACCGACTGTGCCACCCAGGCGCCCCAGAAGTGCTCTCCTTAATACCTATCACCCGCTTAGCACATTCCCTCACCCACCTCCCTTCCAGCAACCTTCAGACCTTCAGTTGTTCGCTATAGTGAAGAGTCTCATGGTTGGCTTCCCTCTCTTTTTCTTTCCCCTATGTTCATCTCCTTTGTTTCTTAAATTTCACATGTGAGTGAAATCATATTGTATTTCCTTTCTCTAACTGACTTACTTCATTTAGCATAATACACTGGTCCCATTCACATCATTGCAAATGCCAAGATGTTATTCTCTTTGATGGCTGAGTGATATTCCATTGTGTATATATACACTACTTCGTCTTTATCCATTTATCAGTCAATGGACATTTGTGCTCTTTCCATAATTTGACTATTGTTGATAATGTTGCTATACACATCAGGGTGGATGTGCCCCTTCAAATATGTATTTTTGTATCATTTGGGTAAATGTCTAGTAGTGTAATTGCTCGGTCATAGGGTAGTTCTATTTTTAACTTTGTGAGAAAGCTCAATACTGTTCTCCACAGTGACTGCACCAGTTTGCCTTCCCACCAACAGTGTAAGAGTTTTCCCCTTTCTCTTCATCTTCCCCAATATCCATTGCTTCCTGTGTTGTTAATTTTAGCCATTCTGACAGGTGTGAGGTGGTATTTCATTGTGGTTTTGATTTGTATTTCCCTGATGATGATCGATGTTGAGCATCTTTCCATGTGTCTGTTGACCATCTGGATGCCTTCTTTGGAAAAATGTGTGTTTATGCCTTCTGTCCATTTCTTAAACGGATTATTTGTTTTTTGGGTCTTGAGTCTGATAAGTTTTTTTTTTTTTTTTAATTTTTTTTTCAATGTTTATTTATTTTTGGGACAGAGAGAGACAGAGCATGAACGGGGGAGGGGCAGAGAGAGAGGGAGACACAGAATCAGAAACAGGCTCCAGGCTCCGAGCCATCAGCCCAGAGCCTGACGCGGGGCTCGAACTCACGGACCGCGAGATCGTGACCTGGCCGAAGTCGGACGCTTAACCGACTGCGCCACCCAGGCGCCCCTAGTCTGATAAGTTCTTTATAGAGTTTGGATACTAACATTTTATTAGATATGTGATTTGAAACTATATTCTTCCATTCCATAGGCTGTCTTTTAGTTTTGTTGATTTTTTTTTTTTTTCTGTCCAGAAGCTTTTTATCTTGATGAGCTCCAAATAGTTCACTTTTTCTTTTGTTTCCCTTGCTCTGGAGACATGTCTAGTAAGAAGTTTCTACTGCAGTGTCATGAAGGTTACTGCCTGTGTTCTCCTCTAGGATTTTGATGGTTTCCTGTCTCACTTTTAAGTCTTTCGTCCATTATGAATTTATTTTTGTGTATGATATAGAAAGAAGTCCTAAAAGACACCACCAAAAAATTGCTAGGACTTATACATGAATTCAGCAAAGTGGAGGATATAAAATCAATGTACAGATATCTGGGAGAGTTTAACCTTAGCTAAACACATAGCTGTGTACTGTTTGATTGTATGAATGTATCAAAATTATATTTCTCTTCTTATGATGGACATCATTTAGTCAGTTTTCAATTTGAGGCAAATATGAATGATGCTACTATAAGCTTTCCTGCACTTGTCTCTTGTTTGTTTTTTGTAAGGATATATATAATATATATATATATATATGATATATATATGTATTATATATATCATAGATATATATATATATATATATCATATATATATATATATATATATCATCATCACACATCACTCTGTTCACCTACTTTTTTTCACATTCACTCTGGCAAGTATGTAACAGCATTTCATTTTGGTTTAATTTATATATATACATATATATATAATATACATATTATATATACACATATGTGTATATATATATACACACACACTAATAATATTGAAAACTTTGAATTTTAATGGACATTTATTATCTTCCTTTGTGAAAGGTCTATTTAAGTCTCTTGCAATATACATATGGCAGGTGTTTGTGTAAAATATACACACTTAGGCATATACATATACATTATATATATTGATATAATTTTTCTTGAGTTGTTAGGAATTCATAATAGGCCCTATTTGCTGGTTATGGGTGTTAAACATATTTTGTCCCATTCTCTTACTTGGTTTTCACTTTCTAAATGGAAATATTGATATATTAATCATTTTGTATTTATCTCTGTTAACTTTAGTATATGTCTTTTAGTTTTCAGTATTTATTAGGATAGAATAATTAACTATTTTATTATATTTTAATCCCCTTGGTTAGAATTATCAAAAGATTGACTTTTTTTCTCTTTACAAAACACATCTTATGTTTTATCAGTCCATGAATTGTACATCTCTATGCTATGTTCCTTCTAGCAGCATCTCTGCTCCAGAGAAGGGTGGGTTCTGTGTTTTTTAACTCCTCTTTTGAGGTACCAACTCTTTTCATATGTGTCATATGAATTTTTTTTTTCACTTTCACTGAGAAATGTCTGTTTATCTGGTGTTGGATATTGAAGTACTTTCGGCCAGAGATTGGGTTGATCCCTGTTCTAATCTTTAAGGCTTTGATTAAACATGAAAATGAAATTAGATTTATAGAGGCTTTACTCACCTACTTAATTGGAGATACAGTAATTGTAACCTTGAGACAGATAATTTTAGTATTAGTAGCAGATCTTTCCAATTTTTTTTTTGTTAATATCAATTGTTGCTGTTGCTCAAAAGTAGTTCTGTAATTGGAAATGCAGTTTTCTCTACTGGAAAAATTTTCATTTATTAGATGAAAACTTTGGAAGATGAATAGTACATAGTCTCATGTATCCTGAGCTAAAATTGCACATTGGGATATGTGACTTATGATCTTTTTGTCAATGCATGACTAAAATTAAATTTGGATTTCACCACACTTGCTCATACTCCAGCTCAGTGATCTAAGAGCCTTCTTGATTTCAGCCTACTGCTGCTTCAAGTTTGAGGATGTGAATGGATTTATTTTAGGGGCCAGATCTGTTTGTTTCTATGTGCCTTTTATTTTTTTTGTCCTAAGCATGATTCACAAGACTTTGGGTACTACTCTAAATGCAGTTTTGCATTTTGTGTTTCTTGCAGACATTCCTCAAAGTTTCTTATTAATGATGTAAGAATGATGTATGCATTGAGCTATAGCTTTCATGTGCCTAAATATCTTACCCACAATGACCATTTTAGTCAAGTCAGGGTGCTATCACAAAAATATCACTGATTGGGTGGCTTACACACAATAAAAATTCATTTATAACAGTTCTGCAGACTGGAAGTCCAAGATCAGGGTATCACTGTAGTTAAATTCCAATTAAGGCCCTCTTCCAGGATACAGACTGCTGACGTCTTATCCCCACATAGTTGAGAGCAGAGAGTGAAAAAAGCTTCCTCGTGACTTTGATAAGGATGTTAATCCCATTCATAAGGGTTCTACCCTTCTAATGTTATTTAATCCTATATTTAAATTACGTCCAAAAGGCCCTATCTCCTAATACAATCACATGAGGTGTAGGGTTTCAACATATAAATTTGGGGGAGACACAAACATCCATTCTATAAAAATGGGTTAATGACAATGTCTATTTCACAAAATTGCTAGGTTAATAGTAATAAAGTGCTTTAAAAACTATTTTTATGCGAACGTAAAAGCAAAAAATAGTCACTCTCCTGCATCTACATATAGTCTACAGCTGCTTTTATGATACAATACTAGAGTTCAAGAGACCCTATGGCCCACAAGTTGTAAAATAATTACTATCTAGCTCTTTATAGAAAAAAACACTGCAGATCTTTGCTGTAAAGGAAAATTTTAGGTATTCAGATCTTTGTAATAGTTTGTAGGCTCAACCCTGCTGATATGACTGGAAGAGCAGATCAGTGAGAGCCACACATTAGGAAGTTAACAAAGTTGGTATTTTTAACTGTTAAAATATCTTACCATGCATAATTGAAACTGAATTAATAACATGAGAGTAAGAGTACTCAAATGATGTTTGTTGAGGTGTGCATAAAATGAATAACCTAAAAGTATTTTTTATCTATCAGAAATACCCAAATATAAAACTTTCATACAATTAGTTTTAGCATAGATGAATGTTAAGTATTTGCATTAAATATTCTTTCTCATTTTGAATCAATTATTCATCTTAACAAAGTCTTAAAACTATAATCAAACATGGGTCAACAAGATAGCTATTTGTTCTCTCATTTGCTTGCATGTGCTGCTTATTTCACTTTTCTAGTCCTTGAAAAGTGTTTCTAGCAACCATTTCTTTCTCTTCCCATAAGAATGAAAAGCAAATTACTCTTCCATTGGGTGATGCCTTTGTGTGGCCTATCCTTCAAGTACAATAGCTTCATTTTTACATGAAAGTACACTGAAATGAATTCACATGAATAAAATATCCAACTAGCTTACTACATTATTTTACACAGAATTGCTTTGGAAATTTTTGACACTTCATTAAAGGATTGACCCAAAGAACTTACTGAAGTCATAATAAAACATTGATGATCTTCCATTCATTGTTTTTGTGTTGGTTTTTTTTTTTTTGCTTTTTTTTTGTTTTGTTTTGTTTTGTTTTGTTTTGTTTTGTTTTTTTATGGACACATGCACCCTCTTAGGATAGCAGAGTTAGTTTGTTGTATAGAAACCCATTATGATTTCCATTAAAATAAAAGTTACTTAGCTAATTTAAGAGATATTCTGCTTAAGAATTTTAGTTTAAAGTATTTGGTCCATGTGTAAATGGTTGTGTTACTTTTATTTATTTTTGGATATAAAACAATAATCATTGATACTTGGATTTTAATATTGCATTTTGTCAATATTCATGACAACCATTTCATACTGATCTTTTCTCCTCAAACCTCCACCCCTTTCATTATACTCCATTGATATCATCCTTTCACATTTCAACAAATATTAAAATCAATCAGAAAAAGACCTTGAGGCTCTGCATGCACACCTCCTATCAACTTAATTCTTTACCTATCTAACTCAGTCTCTCTTCTTATATATTGGTGCCTTCCACCAGAGCTAATCCCTCTTCCTGTTGACAAAATCCCATATTTCTGTCTACCCTACTCAAATACATTAGTCCAGAAACCACCCTCGTTCTTGTCTCGATTCTCAAACATCCCTCCCTAAACAGTTCAACCCATCTTTACACAAACATGCTCCACAAACTCCAAAGAGCTCCTTAGTTTCTACTTCATGTTACTGTTCTTCATGAAATAAAACTTAAGAGATATTTAGACAAGTATTTCATAAATTTTGGTTTAGATATTAATCATTTGGTGATTTTGTTAAAATCATATTCTTTCGATAGCTCTGGAATGGAGTCTGATATTCTGCATTTCTAATGAGATTTCAGGTGAAATTCTGGATACTACTGGGTCAGAGACTACTCCACTTTGATTTTTTTTTTTAATGTTTATTTTATTTGAGAGAGAGAGAGAGAGAGCAAGTGGGGAAAGGGCAGAGAGAGGAAGACACAGAATCCAAAGCACTCTCCAGGCTCTGAGCTATCAGCGCAGAACCTGATGTGGGGCCCAAACACACCAATCATGAAATCATGACCTGAGCCGAAGTTAGAAGATTAACCGACTGAGCCAACCAGATGCCCCTTATTTTTATTTATTTATTTATATATTTATTTATGCATTCATTCATTTATTCATTCATTCATTATTTATTTATTATTTATTTATTTTAATGTAAGACTACTCCACTTTCAACACCCAGGAGTTATATACATCCTTATTCTCTCTTGAACCCATGTAAGTAAATGTTTATCCCCACCACTCCACAAAAACATCTCTATCAATGGCAGTTTAAATCCCCTGTGCTAAACCTAATTGTTAAGTAATTCAATCTAATCCTTCATCTTACCTTAGCTTTAGCAGCATTTGACATACTTTCTTTTTCTGAAATTTTTTTTCACTCAACTTCTTACATACTACATACACTCTTGTTTATCAACTGCTTCCTTACTCTTTGGTTGTTCCTTCTAAATCCCTTTTCAGAATGCTCTTCTATATCTATAATTTCTACTGTATATTGACATGCACCAAAGAATTAAACTTCAAAGCTCTCTTCTGTATCCACATTTATTCCCTCAGTGATCGCATCCAGTCCCTCGGATTTGAATATTATTTATATGATAGAGAATCTCAACTTAAATCTTCAGTTTAGACTTCATTCCCAAAGTCCATATCACTATGGACTTTGTGATCACTGCCTATAAGACATCTTCATTTGTAAGTGTAATAGATATCTCAAAATCAACATGTTTAAAACTGAATTCCAATTTCTTCTCCTAAATCCTGTTTTCTCATCTCAGAAAAAAATCAGTCAGCCAGCCAACCAACTGACTACCTCAAACAAACAAAAAACAAAACAAAAAAAACAAAAAGAAACAACAAAAAAACATTGAGTTATCCTTATCTTTTCTTTCTCTTTTAAATCCATCAGCAAATCTAACAGTCTTTATCTCCAGCGTATATTTAGAATCTGATCCTCCTCACCTTCTTCTTCATTAGCATCTTAATCCAAGTCCCAGAATTCTATGTCTGGAATATTGCAGTAGTCTAAAACCTGGTCTCTTCTCTCCATTTTTCTTCTTGGCCATCAACAATCTACTTTCAAGCAATCTTTTAAAAATGTGAGAGTATGTCAAACCTCAGCCCAAAATGCTCCATTGTCTTTCCATAAAATTTAACATAAAAGGGACAAAAGCCTAAGTTTCTGAAATAGCTCATTTCACCCTCCTTCTGACCTTCTTTCTCGTAACTTACCTCCTTTTGTATCCCCTTGTTGATCAGTCCTTTAGCTTTGTTTCTGCTTTTGAACAGCGTAGCATACTCTCAACTCAGAGTGTTCACACTTGCTGTTGTCTCTGCCTAAGTGTTCTTTGTTCATTTATTAATTCATGCATTCATTCAACAAATATTTATGGGAAGTCTTGTGGGGCAACTGTGTTCTATTTGCTTATGAAAGGTCATTTAACAAAACAGACAAAATTAGCTACCTGTGTGGACTTTAGTTTGAATGAAGACAATAAATCATAAATATCACTAATCCTTGTAATATATATTATTTTATAAGGTATTATGTACTTTGAAAAAATGAAAAATACATCAAGGTGAGGGGAGTTGGGTGTTGAAATTACTCTTTTGCAAGATAGCTGTAAGACTCATTTCTTTCTCTCCATAGGTCTCAGTTATTCCCCTCATTATTGAGGTTTTCCTTGACCACCCTGTACAAAGTAGCCTTACCCTCCAGAACTCCTTGTTTGAAATACACTGCAACTTTTTTCTCCATTTATCACCAATATCACCATTTACCACCATTAAACATATTATGTATTTATTCACTTATCTTTTACATCTACTCTATTTCTGTGTAAACTCATGACTTCATGCAATCAAAATCTGTTTCTGTGTTACTATATTACTTGATACAAAGTAAATATTGGTAAACATAACATTAATCTAAATTACTGGATCAGAGTAGTGTTTTACTTCATATCTGTGGGAAATAATATTTTTAAGTGAGAAAAGTCTGAAAGCTTGATTAATTTGGGAGTCTAAGTATGTATGTTTATATCCCTTTCCTTTACACATTCCATTAAAATGAAAAACCATGGCATTGCTGGGGAATACATTGGGGACCATTATCAAACTTATTTTCAGGAATTCTGGGAAAATTGTAAGGCAATTGTATTATATAGGTTAAAAAACCAAGACAGAAAAAAAACATGGCTTGAAACATTTCACTATAAAATACTTTGGCAGTCGAAAGAGCAGTTCTTCCTATTTTGAAATCTTGGAGAGATTCCAAGCTTAGAGTCAAACCTGTAAGAATGGGTCACTAGGCAATCTTCAGGAACATTAATTTAAAAACTCCAGTAGGAAGAATTGGGATAACTACTTTAGAAAAGATCTTAGTGCAGACGAGGAAGCTAGATAGAAAATCAAAGAAAATACAGAGATGGGCTAATCTTCTGTAAAGTGGACTTAGATGAGAAGAAAGAAAGTTAAAAAAAGGAATAGCTCTCAGAAGTGAGCATTCTAACAAAGGAAAATCCTAAAGTAAGCACAGATAATGGTAATGATAATCAGAGATTTATGGAACTTAAGGCTGCTAAAAGACGTGAGGAAATCTCATCCTGGGAAGATCAGGTGTCAGTATTTCCACCTAACTGCCCATCGTAAACCTCCCTTACGATCAGAACACTGAAATCCTATACAACAGTCTACATTCACTAACATTTAGAGGAGAAATTGTAAATTCGACAAAGATAAGGACTATTTTATTTGCTTGTAAAGTCAGTTAGTAGACAAAATTACCTACCTGACTGAAGCTTATATTTGAATGGAGGTGATAAATTATCGACAAAGCTGTACTAATTAAGGGAAAAAATAAGTATTTTGGGGAGCATCCAAAAGGATACTTTGACAATTATTAATAATTTCAGGTTTCTTAAAAACTAAATCCATGATCACTAATTTAAAAATCGCAGGCCTAAAAAAGAGCATGTATAATAATTAGTGTTTGTGTTTAAAGATATAGTTGAGGCCTTCTTCCAAAGCAGAAAGCAAACAATAAAACATGGAAAAAAAAAAACAAGAGGAAATGTTCATCATAGAAGATGGCTATAGATATGCCAGGCTTTATATGATAGAAATTCCAGAAGGAAGCAACAAAATCAAAGAGGGGAGAAATTAATAAAATATAAAAATAGTAAATAAAAGAGTAAAATAAAAAAAAAAGAAGGAATCTGAAGAAAGACTGGAGTAGATTGAAATGGTCAAGACAGTATTAAGTAGGAAAAATAAAGACACTCTAAAACACACGTTGGTGAAAATGTTAAAATTCCTAAGAAATTCAAGAAGGGCTCAATCAATAACCCAACCCTAAAAAATAACAAAATAACAGGGAATTTACAAAAATAATCGGATTAGCATCAAACTTCTTTATGAGCTGTACAAAATGGCAGAGTTAAAAAAAAATAAGCTACATCTTTCTTATATACTGAGCTCTAAACCCAAATTACATTCATCATTTAATTTTATACACAGATGAACTTGTGTTCAAGCATGAAGGCCAAGCAAATAACATCCTAGGCATGCTAAAAATCAGAAACATTGTGACCTACCCAAATAACATGAAAAGATTATTGAGGATATATATCAGCAAGACAAACATACAAACAAACAAAAAAGTCCGAGAAGATGTTAGGTTCAAGAGAAAAAGTAAACAAAATCACCAGTAGTTAAAATGGTACATTTTTCTTTAAGTTTATTTGTTTATTTTGAGAGAGACAGAGACAGTGAGAGTGGAGGAGGGGCAGGGAGGGAGGGAGAGAATCCCAAGCAGGCTTCAAGATGTCAGTACAGAGCATGATGTAGGGCTCGAACCCACAAAACTCAGATCATGACCTGAGCTGAAACCAAGAGTTGGACAATTAACTGACTGAGCCATTCAGGCACCCTACAATGATATATTTTTAGTTGTGACTGCATGTTGTTCAAGCCTCAAGTGAGGACTTTGGAGTCCACCTGTATAATCAATATAAGTAAAGGAAATTACTTAATTTTGATAGTATGTATCCCACCATAGTTGGTTTTAAGAGATCCAACAATATCACACATAATCATGAGATATATTCAAATGTTGTAAAGATTTGGGATAAGTGACCTAGTGATCCAAATATAACCCAATCTCTCCATTTCCCTGCTTTTCCTTTACATAAATACTCCAACATGGTAATGCTCTTTCTCAAGCACTTCTTGAATAGTTGTGACCAAACACTTTCAACTCATCACAGGCTCATCGCCATTTTAAAATTAATAATATATTGGGGCGCCTGGGTGGCGCAGTCGGTTAAGCGTCCAACTTCAGCCAGGTCACGATCTCGTGGTCCATGAGTTCGAGCCCGGCGTCGGGCTCTGGGCTGATGGCTCAGAGCCTGGAGCCTGTTTCTGATTCTGTGTCTCCCTCTCTCTCTGCCCCTCGCCCATTCATGCTCTGTCTCTCTCTGTCCCAAAAATAAATAAACGTTGAAAAAAAAAATAAAATAAAATTAATAATATACAGATAAATTTATTCTCTGCCAGAAAAATTCTAATTTTAGTTCCAAACAAAGGAACTACTGCTTACTGTGCACTAATTTTCTTTATTTCTTTTTTTAATGTTTATTTATTTTTGAGAAAGAGAGAGAGAGAGAGAGACAGAGCACGAGTGGGGGAGGGGCAGAGAGAGGGAGGGAGACATGGAATTTGAAGCAGGCTGTCAGTGCAGAGCCGATGTGGTGCTCGAACCCACAAACCATGAGATCATGACCTGAGCCAAAGTCGGATGCTTAGCCAACTGAGCCACCCAGGGACCCATGTACACTAATTTTCTTAACACTTACAATAAATGATTGTATTTTTGAGTACGTAAATGGGGAGGATAGAAAGATAACATCATACATGCGTACAATACATAGGTATATACATCAATTGACTGATAGGAATATGTCAGTTGATATTATGAAATTTTTATCTCTCTCCCTCACTGTTACTCCAATATTCTTTTGCAAGATGCATGTTCAAAAGAGAAAAATAACCTTTCGTAGCAGATATTAATATTCTTTAATGCAGAATAAATACAAAATATGTGAACATTTTTTTTATTTTAAAGAATGGTAAATTAAAAAGAAATATATATGATGAGCTAAAAAACACTTTGATATATTAGATGCCAAATGCATATCAGTCACAATGAAAGCGTTTGTTGTTTCTGCCCCACACTTTGAAAGGAGAAAGTATTTCAGGTTAATTGGGTAAAAAATGCCACTTTGTTGTCTGCAGCTTGCATTTTCATGTATGTTTATTTTTCATTAGAAATGAATTGTAATTTTTATATTTTAAACTTTATTGAAATGAAACTAACAAACCTATTTTATTTTTTAAGAACTTTGAAGAATCTGGGGCGCCTGGGTGGCTCAGTCGGTTAAGTGTCTGACTTCAGCTCAGGTCATGATCTCATGGCTTGTGATTTCGAGCCCTGCATTGGGCTCTGTGCTGACAGCTCATGGCCTTGAACCTCTTAAAATTCTGTGTCTTTCTCTCTCTCTCTGCCCCTCCCCTGCTCACACTCCGTCTTTTTCTGTCTCTCAAAAATAAATAAACATTAAAAAAATTAAAAAAACTCTGAAGAATCTGAACTATTGATGTTAGCTTTAAATTATTTCCTTCTCTATGATAACATTTTTTGAGCTATTTAAGTGCTTATTTTTAAATTCAGGTTCCTGAATTGTTCCTACCAAATAGGCTATGTTTTTTTAGATATATTATATTATGCTTCCCTAAAGTTTTTGCATGATTTACTTGTGCTTTATGTAGCTGCTCATATAAAACATAACAAAACAAAATGTAGCTTTGTATGCAAATTCAGCTGGCAGTGAACATGTGCCTTAGCATTTTAATAAGTCTAAAATGGAAAGGTATGTCACCTACCTATGCATTTACCCTTCAATAATTGTTTTTACATTGAACAAAGTTTTTTTTTATGCCCTGTATTTGGATATAATGTGGTTTATTTTCACATAGTGACTTACATAAACACTTTAATAAAATGAAGAAATAGAAACAACCCATATTCTAAGCCACACCAAATCCATACCCATAAATAACCATACTTCATTTTCATTCTTCATATTGGTCCCTAATATTTCCCATACATACATTCTCACATTTGTGTTTGCAAATATTCCCTAGTACATCTATTTTATGTATTTTTTGCCAAAACCAGTAAATAGCAACTGAAACATTCTACTAATTTTGTTATTTTCTTAAAAAAAATGTTTGTTTATTTTGAGAGAGAGGGAGAGACAGAGCACAAACAGGGCTGGGCAGAGAGAGAGGGAGACACAGAATCCGATGCAGGCTCCAGGCTCTGAACTCTCAGCACAGAGCCCGACGCAGGGCTCGAACCCACAAACCATGAAATCATGACTTGAGCCGAAGTCAGATGCTTAACTGACTGAGTCACCAAGTGCCCCTAATTTTGTTATTTTCCAACCTCCTCTGTTATAGCTGTTGAATAAGTATGCATTCAAGTTCCTTTTAAGCTATATTAGGTGATATCTTATACTGGGGATTGTTATATTTTCAGACTTTCACATTTCTTCACTGCTCTCCACTCATAAATTAAAATTTATACCATAAATTTTAAGTTCTTGTTGTGGCAGAACCCAATTTGGTAAAATGTTTTGTAATGGTCATATTAGGCTGAGTTATGTTGAATTAGCTAATACACCTTAGACCAATGTTTTTCGTATTCACCTGAAGGCCATTGAATGTCTGGTGCCTCTGCAGGGCAGATTTTTTCCAAGTAGCAACTCAGAAATCCAGATATACCATTAGAACATTTCTAATGACTTTCACGTGGCGAGTGCAAGAAAAGTGAGAGATGGAAGAATATATATTAGTACTCAAAGACTTTGACTTGGTCTAGACACCCAGAATTTTTAAAAAGGAAACATTGGCTAGAACATATATGGGTGTCTATGAAGTTCAGGTAGTCTTCTGCATAACTGGAAGCTTTACTGTCTCTGCCACAGTGTTCCAAAAACCAATATGGTTGTCACCGTGAGGTATCAGCTTACCTGGTTGCTGGCTCCTTCTTTACTATTTGGTGGATCATTTCAGGCCACTATGATTCTCTGCCACTAACCCATGCTACTTTGTATCAAGTTTGTACAAAAATCTCTTTTTAATATCCTATAACAATGCTAAATCCACACTATCACTGCACAATATGGCATTATTAAGAGGATAATAAAAAGGAGTTAAGTCAGGAAATTTTTACTTAGACATTAGATAAGTTGACCTCTGAATTCACATCATGGAGAACATTTAGACTAGCTCATACAAAGACCCAGGTGACCCTGAGGTTAGGACCTAGTGTTAGTGGACCACTTATATTCCTCCTCAACGAGAGTGCCCTAATATATCTCCTTTATTAGAGTCCTAGGACTTAAGTTTCTGAGGCCAAGAGAAGAACCTCTTTTCATCTTTATGAATCTTCAATTCTCTTTAGCAGTGCTAATCTTCTGTGATGAATGACAATTCCAACATCCATTCTGTTCTGAGAAATCATCTCCCTTACTCATGATCTACTTTGCACAAAACTTCCATTAAGCCCAGTATATCAGGTCACACTAAAGAGTAAATTTCTCTTAATCTTGCCATTCTTTCTTGAATAATACTATATGTCAAGCTTCATAAACACAATTCAATTAATGTTTAGGAAATCACAGTTTGGTCTGCAATTTTAATATCTTGGAAGAAACCACATATCCATTAATAGAACAATAACAATGATAGAGTAACTACAATCACACATAATTTATTATTCTTTATAAATGTTTTTTAATTACCCATGCAATATATTTCTTATATTCTTAACAAATTACTTTCTATATGCTATGTGATATGCTATGACGTTATTACAAAACTAAACTCTAGAGTTTTGATAGCAATTTTATAGAAGAAAACATTTGGAATATAATGACTGAAGGAGACCTTTTAGACATGGTGCTAAAATCGCAATCCATCAAAAAAGTATAAATAAATAAACTGGAATTCACCAAAATTATTTTTTATCTAGAAATTCCCTGTTAAAAGGATGAAAACATATGTAAAAGATTGGAAAACTGCATAAATGACGAAAGAGTCATATTTAGATTAAATAATTTTGTTTGTAGAAGAAGCCAAGTAAATAATTATTTTTGTGTCTTTTTTGAATTCCACATATAATGTTGGACAACTTAATGTTGTACTAGAGTTTCACTATTAGATTAATGGTAAAAATCAATTGGTATTTGAATCTTCTACTTTTTTTTTTGAACTAATCTAGTGTGGTGAAAGAGCATAGAATTATAATAGGATTAGGTGGAATGCACAAAATTTTATTATTAATTTGTCACTAATTAACTAATTATGTGTGCAAAGTTGCTTAACCCCTAGAAAAATTAGTTTAACTTAAAAGAAAATTAAAATCTACACTGGATAATTATGGCCCTTTATAAATCCAAAATTTGTTTTAAGGAATTTATAAAAAAAAAAAATACACATATATGCAATGGAAATACCAAGAATTACAATCATATAATGTAGTATCATTCATAGAATATCCTACCATGATGCTAACATCTATGTCTTAAATATAATTAAATATTATTCCCTATTTTTAATTATGGAGTAGAATAATATGATGTTAATATATAACAACATTGAGAAATACACATTCATTTCTTTTTTTGATCAAAATAATTATTCATGTACTGATTTCCTGAAATTAGAGGTTGCTTTATTTTATTTATTTATTTATTTATTTATTTATTTATTTATTTTTAATGTTTATTTTTGAGACAGAGAGAGACAGAGCATAAACGGGGTAGGGTCAGAGACAGAGGGAGACACAGAATCTGAAGTAGGCTCCAGGCTCTGAGCACAGGCTTTGAGCCTCAGCCCAGAGCCTGATGCGGGGCTTGAACTCACGGACCATGAGATCATGACCTGAGCTGAAGTCGGATGCTTAACCGAATGAACCACCCAGGCACCCCGAGGTTGCTTTATTTTAATATAATAATGTCAGTGGTGTGGTCATTCAACATTTTATACTGCCTTTATGTTGTTGTTTTTAAAATTTAACACACAATCCAAACCTCAAATGAATTAACAGCATATCATCTAAGTGGGTTTTTTTGTCTTGTATACTGTTGCTAATTTTTCATACTAAATGCTTCTTGATGTTCCTGTTTACAAAACAATGAATGGGTTTGATGTAAAGACTTTATTTCTAATGAAAATGTTACATACTTGTTAGCTTTGACATATACAGAGAATTGGTTAACAAAGTTTATGAACTTGGAATACAACTCATTTTTAAAACGTTCTGTAGATAATTTCTGGAGGTCAATTTGCCTTTTTTAGCAGAAAGTCAGATATTTTCCCATTTATCTCTAACATGTGTGGATTGCCCAAAGCCCTGTTCAAGCGAACAAGAATGAAAGAGTAAGTTGTGTTATTGAAATCTAGGAATTAACAAATAAGGCAAGAATTGTCAGGCCACTACTGTAGTTACTTTTTATTGCCACAATGATGTGCCTAATGAAAACCTATTGAATACAATCTCACAAAACCTTCTCAACTCTGCAGTAAAACACCTAGTGATCCAGGTCTTACAAAAACTACAGCAGAACTCCGAGACTTGGCCCTTAATAGAATCACTTTATTAATTCTATTCACATGATTTTATCAGTGTGGGGACAAGAGGGAGGCAAGTGACTTGCCCAGGGCACAAACTTCAAGGAGACACTCATTCTGTCATTGCATCAAGTACCAAACACGCACTTGCTCACCTCTGGTGCTGGTAGACAATATATAAACAAATGAAGATACCCATAAAATAAGTTTCAATAAATTTGAAAGAATTAACATGCATAATTTTATGAATTTTAAATTCATAGATTTAAATTCAGAATTTAAAATCCATAGAAACAAAAATTAGATTAGTGGGTGCAAAGACATTGAGGAAAGGGCAACTGAAGGTTTTTAATAGTCATGGGTTTTTTGGGGGGTGATGGAAATATTCTGGAATTATATAGTGGTGATGGTTGCACAACATTAGAAATAAGTTTTTTAAAACCCTCTGATTTGTACTCATTAAAATAACTAAGTGGGGAAAAATAAGATTCAGGCAATATATGCTTACCAATCTTAACAGAATTAACTTAGAAATCAGCAACAGAAACTGTTGGGAAATTTGCAAATATTTGGATATTGAACAAATTTCTAAAGTAACCTAGTCAAAGAAGAAATTACACATGCACACACACACACACACACTGTATCAAAATTTATTAATTATAGCTAAAACAATGCTGATAGGGAAATTTATAGTTCTAAATTTCTACATTAAAAAAGAAAAATATCTCAAACCAATATTCTCAGTTTCTACCTTAAAAAAAAACAGAGAAAGAAGACAAACTGGACCAGAAGCACACAAAAGAAAGGGAACAGTAAGATTAGAGCAAAAATCATTAAAACAGAGAAAAATCAGTGAAACTAAACACTGATATTTGTGAAAAACAAAATGAATATATCTTCAGTTGAAGTGAATAAGAAAAAAATAAGAGAAAGCACAAATCAATAAAACCAAGTGTTTGAATTGAGGACATTATTAATGGCATTTGAAATAAAAAAATTGTAAAGAAACACTATGAACACCATAATACCAATGAATTAGACTACTTAACATAAATAGACAAATTCTAGAGAGACACATTACTAAAATTGTATCAAGAAGAAATAGAAAACCTATATAGACCTAGCAAATATGGAAAGGATTAATAGTAGTTCTTACTAACTTTCATACACAAAAAAGTTACACATATATTTACCATATACCTCAGGAAGAAATTTGTTTAGGAGATGTGAAAATACATATCCACCCAAATACTTGTGCCTCAATTCATTATTCATAAAAGTTAGTTGCTAAGGGAGTAGATGTTAAAAGTTCTCATTACAAGAAAATTTTGTAACTCTATGGGTAATGACGAATGTTAATTAGACTTAAGTGGTGATCATGTCGCAATATTTACATATATTGAATCATTATGTTGTAAACTTAAAACTAGTATAATTTTATATGTCTATTATATCTCAATAAATGTTAAAAAGTGGAAACAACCCAAATGTTTACCAACTGATGAATGAATAAACAAAAGGTATATATTGTCAATTATATTTATCTATAGAAAGTAACAAAATATTGGTACATGATATAACATTACAAATCCTCAAAAACTTTATCCAAGCAAAAGAGGTCAATCATATTGTACCATTTCATTTATTTGAAATGCACTGAAAAGCATATCTATAGAGACAGAAAGATTAATGGTTGTCTGTGGCTGGAGTTGGGATCAAAGAGTAATAATAAAATAACTCTTATTTGGGTAATCAAAATACGCTAAAACTGGATTGTGCTGATGGTCAAATATCTCTACACATTTGCAAAAGTTATTTTGCAATGTGTAAATTATCTGCAATGGGTATGTTTTATGACACATAAATTATGCCTTGATACATCTTTTTTTTTATAATGAACTCTGAGGACATTCTTTATAATGAGTTTTGCTACATTTTATGCTCATATTTTCTTTGTGTGTCTGTGTGATCTTTTAAGGTCCATACTGTGAGAAGTCAATGAAATGTTATATTTCTCAGTCTTGTTGGAAAGGAGAAATTTGCCAAAACAAAAGCTCTGCTTGCATTTGTGAATACCCAGAAGGATTTTTCAATCAAAACCATGAAACTGATGTTCGTGAGTGTCCATCAATACCATGTCAGAATGGTACTAACTGTGTTCATATTGCAAATGTAAGTCTGAATTTAGCAAGAGAGTGATATAGATGATAGATAGATATACAGATAGGTAGGTATAGATATATCGTATATATATATAATATAATGGTAAATATATAATAAATATAATGGTTATATATATATATATTTACAAAAGTACAAATATAATTAAAGTTGCATTAACATATTATAAATTTCAAACTCGGGAATATCAGAAAAGATACTTCATTTGTTGATTTACATTTTTTTCCTATTTTAAGTAAAAAATGAACAAACGAAGAATAAAACATTTAAAAACAATCTTTAGGGGCACCTGGGTGGCTCAGTGGCTTAAAGAATCCGACTCTTGATTTTGGTTCAGGTCACGATCTTACAGTGGTGAGATCCAGCCCCATTTGCAGCGCTGAGCATTGAGCCTGCTTAAGATTGTCTCTCTCTCCCTTTGCCCTTCTCCCCACTCACGCTCTCTCGCTCTCTCTCTCTCTTAAATTAAGTAACTAAACATTTTTAAAAAATGTAATGTAATGTAATAATGTAATTTTGTAAACATTTCATTTTTTATTCCTTTTTAATATTTTGTATATTTGATATTTTTATATTTTAACATTTTGATAAATAAGACTAAGAAATAATTTAATAATTTCCACAATTCACTTTTTATTTTTATAAGATCCATATTTGAATTTATATTATGATTTCATATTAATATCTTCAAGGCATCCTAACTCACATGTCTGGTGGTTGCTACTGGCTGTCAACTGGGCCCTCTACTGGAGCTATCAATCCAGAACCCTAAAAGTAACTTCTCTGTAAGGCCTAGGTTTCCTCTCAGCTGTGAGCATTCCTCACAGCTCTGGGTGCCAAGAGCAAGCATCCTAAGATAATTAGACAGACATTATCTGGCCTTTTAAACATAGCCTTGAAAATGAAAGAGCATCACAGCTTGCTTACCTACAAGGAGGAGAAAGTGATAGTTTCTAATTCTCAGTTTAAGGAATGTTACATTCAAGTGGTAGGAAAAGTGTATGAGATGGGATACACTGTTGTGACATTTTAGAAAATATAATCTTTCATGTTGTTCCACAGAGAACTTCCATATGCTTATGAAAATAGCTTCTATGTCTCTCCAGATAAGAATCATTTCATTTTCTTTGAAATATCCAAAAACTTTTATAAAAAATACTTTCTGATCTTTCCTAGGACACCATGTACATCTGTTCACCAATATTTACAGGCAAGCTTTGTAAGAGACAACTTCAAACACCACAGGAGTCATTTCCTTGCAAGGATAATACCACATGTACAAAATTTGAGAAAGATTATCATTGCAGGTATGATTAATTACGTTCTTATTTTTTGAACAAAATATATGGGTTTTAAAGCCATGTGAACAAAAATAAAACAATGTTCTATTTTAAGCTTAAATTTTATTTAATGGCATCTAATATTCTTTTTCAAGTAGAAGTAGAAACATTTTAATTGGGGTTTTATGAATTGTTTGTTTTAAATACATACTTAAGATATTCTCAGGCATAATTTGGTCAACAGTTATAAAACATATACTTGTTTTATAACAGATATTTAGAATAACTGAATAGTATTTGAAGGTGTATAAAAAAGAGATAACTACAAGCATATAGTAGATATACACAGACAGTGTTGTTATTATATTTTAGAAGTATAGAGTAAACCATCTCTCCCTTTAATTTGTAGACCTCGGCTGATAGTTTTTAGTTAGGGTCTTTAGGCAGGATTTGGGGAAATAGTGCTTTATTTAAATAAGAATTTGCTAAAAATTACCCATTTGTAAATGACAGAAGTGACCTAGTTATCTGGGCTTAGAATTTTAGTCCATTTCAAATAGCTTTATGGATACTTTCTCACACCATTAGGAAGTACAATTTGTACTCTTCACACTTGCTTGACTTTTATCTGGCTGCTTAAAGTAAGTTCTGTTGGGCATTACCGAAGGGCAATAAACAGCCTCAAAATTTTAGAATATTCATAAAAGCAGAAAATTATAAGCTATGATACAGGAAAGCCTTTAACACACTGAAAGAAAACAATATGCATACACATTACAGATGTACAAAGGACAGAATTTTCATCAATTTCAAAAGGAATCTAAATGCAAAGTTGAAAAAACATACTAAGCTTTTAAAATGTGACATTTTCAAAAGAAAGTGAAGAGAAGCTTCTTCATTATATCAATATCTTAGAAGATCTAACCAGTCCACACAAATTTGTATATGCATTCAATCATATATTAATTTATCAATAAATTCAATTTTTATTCTTTTAAAAATATTGACTTTTTAATTTATAATTTCTAGCTCTGAGCCTTATAGTGCAAGTATATTTGTAAAGATACTTAGAAAAATGATCATTTAAAAGAATAGGTAGTGTTTTATAAATATGGGTAAATATACACTCACATATATAATATTGATTTCATTTATATTAGGTATGATGATATTATTGGCCCTTATTTTTAGCATTATTGTGGTTGTGTAGAAGGCTTTGTCTTAAATTTCATCATCAACAGGAAAGCTAGATAGCATTGTTGCCAACTCTCAATTGATTGTTCTATTATTAATTAATTGACTTAATTTCAAAATGTGGAGTTTGGTCTTGAATGCTTTGTTAAACATGTGCTAGATAGGATGAACACTGTAGAAATTCGAGTTAGGTTTCCCTGAGATGGATGAAACATGTCACATGGGTAGGCTAGTTGTAACAACTTTGAAGCAAACTTACTCATGAAATTAATGTGAGCCCCACGATATGTGTTCTCGTTGTTGAAATTACCACATTCTTCAAGAATTGGCAAAAATTGTGCTTATCTCCAATCTACTTAAATAAAAACATGGTCCCCTTCTTTGGTTAAATAAGACTCTTTATTAATGGAAGGTAAACCATAAGGAAAGTGAAGAGGAGTGTAAAAACAGAGAACTGCTTCAACAAGACACAAATAACAAGTCTAATTTGAATGATGAGTGAAAACCTAAGCCTCAGAAATAAGTAGGAGTGTGATACAGATGTGGAACTCAAGACCTGAATTTCCAGTACCCAGATTCCCACACCCTGAACTCACACTGATAGTCAAACACATTTCTACCTCTGACTCAAAGAAACGATAAAGACATAATATAAATTAATAAAGCAGGAAGTTGAAACAATGACAAAAAATAGTCTTGGGGCCTTTTTTTCTTGTCTCAAAGGAGATTAAGGAAATGATTGAAAATAATAAGAAAAATGAAAGCGCTGCAACTAAAATACCTTTAAATAAAAAAGAAAACAATTTATCCATGCATAGCTATCTTAAAAGGTATTTTTCCCCCTAGATTAATGATTTTCACACTTTGGCTGTAACACATTTTAGCTGCATTAGAATCTCCTAAAGGGCTCTTTAAAACACAGACAGCTATTTCCCACCCCTAGAGTTTCTAATTCAATAAATCTGGGATGGGGGAATGCAAATGTGCATTTTTAACAAATTCTCAAGTTATGCTGCAACTGCTGTTCTGGAGACCATACTTTAAGAATTACTGGTTAAGAGGAGCTGAGCTCAGACAGCATTAATGCTGAAAACCTTCCTTATTTCTTTCCCTCCTACATCCATACACCTCAACCCAAGCGTTTCCTCTGTATTCTGAATTTGGGAGAAAAAAATGTGGGGTTGGGAAGGAGTGAAATCAAGTAAGGAGAATAGAATACTGATGATAGTATCACTTTCTCTGTTTAAGCATATGGACTAGATCTGAATTCCTATGATTAGATGAGAGAGGAACTGAAACAAAATGACCCCCTTGAGAAAGAGAGTAAACCGTTAGTTATAAGAATTTATTTGGTATCTAGTGACCACAAGCAACACGGTGTCAGAAAGGAGTCAATTTTTACTTGTGTCTATAAACTACCATTTCTCTCAACACCTAGACTATTGAAACCTTTAGATGTCTATGAACTTGGTATAAAAAAGTCATTTTTAAGAGCAATAACTAGCAGTAGTGAAGCATCATAAATAGCATTGCTGGGAGCAAGTGGTGTACAAGTGGACCCTAGTGGAAAATGGAAAATGGATAATTGATGCCTTAGAGTAATCAGACAGGTAGAACTTTGGTGATTTTCTGACATGACTGAGGAATATTTTAGCCAGGGAATCAATACATTGGTTAAAATTTTTTAACTAAAGTGCAGTTTGGGAGATACAGTGATTGCTGAAAATGAAAGAAATTATTTAGAAGAATGCTTTAAAAGGTTGTCTGAATATTCAAAGGAAACCAGCTGTGGTTCACTCAGAATAATCCAGAAGAATTGAATGAAAAGAATAAAGGATTTGAGAAGGGCTAAAGGAAAACAAAAACGTGTGATTGATCATCCCGAATTTAGGAACAGTGTGGAGCTGTTTCCCTTCCACACTGCTGAAAGGAAAGCTAAGAATGCAGTTAATAGAAACCAGGGAGAGAACTGTAGCTGTAGTATAGAACATTCTGACATGAACTATGAACTTATGTAAACACAGTTACTGACAACCTACAGTCTGTCAGTGTGGGAGTAGAGGAAATGAATAGCTGACCTTATTCTCCTCTCACCTCTGACTTTCTGCTAGTATAGCACATTAGTAGGACCTGGCAGAAGTCACAAGTCAGCATTCTGAAATACAGTAGAGGATGGATGAGGATGAAAAGAAAGCATCTTGGAAGAAACTGTCCAGTACTGTCCAAAGCGATGTACAAGAGGTTAAATAATGAATTGCAAGTTGTAAGACATTAGAGAGGATTATGCTGAGGGAAATAGGAGAGATAGGTGTCTTTGGAGGGGGTGAAAAAAGGATCAGATCTCAGAGACTATGATAGGTTGGATGTCTCCCTATCTGTGGCTCCTGAGAAGCAGATCCTTGATATATCCTCTAAGAGGAAGCAGTGACTCTTAATGTAATTACACTATGATGATGTAAGAAGGCTGCACACTGAGTTTTCATGGCTCTCAAATACACAAAGACCCAGAAGCTACACAAGGGTTTGACCAGAAGAATGGTGTAACCTTTAGAGTCAACACTGGCTAGACAATGAGGTCATCCATAGTGAATGTTTTGGTAAGGAGATCTTTTCCCATTTCCAGCGTTAGGACGTGACACAGAAATGGGAGACCAGAAACCAGAGAATTTTCTCTACCATCATTGCTCTCTGTTTACAAAGGTGAAAGAAGTGGGATTTTTTAACCCTTTTTTTGTTTGTTTAGACACAGGAAAGCAAACTTGTTTTAAAGTAAATTTGACACTTTTTTGCACTTTGATACCTTAAATAACCATTTGGCAGAAAGTCTACAAAACAGAATCTCCTGCTGGAGATTTTAAAAGAATGTAAAACGTCAAACTCTATAGTGACATCAAAAAACTGTCTTGAACAGTGTAGCTGAGCTACTGGATGCCATCTGACAGCCATCAGGAAATCCAGCAAGTGGACACAGCCAAAATATACATAAGTGTAAGGCTGAGAGGATTTTTAAAAAGCCAGAATCAGTCTCACTCTGCATAAAGTCAAGACTACTTACAAATTATTTGATTACATGGACCAGTAAATCTGGTATCAGTTTAATGTATTTGAATTGGGATTTTGTTATTTATAACAAAATTTTTAAAGCAGTACATTGGTAGTCTATGTAAACCAAATTTAATTGAATCACATATTTTAAATATGTGATTTTAAATCACATATTTTAAATCCTTTGTAGTATTCATCGTCCTATTTTTCACCTTATTATTAATTATCTTCTGAAAGATGACAAAATGTTCCTACAGTATGGTTGACTACTTCATAGACTGTAATTTTGAATTGCTATGAAAGTCTTATTCTCCTGTGCCATACTCAAGGGAATAACTGTGTTTTAATCATTTTTGTATCTTTGGAACCTTTTACTATGTAACACATAGAATATTTACTAAAAAGCTTATTTAATTCATTATTTAATTTGTTTATAATAAATGTTTTGTATTTCACTGAGATGGAAAGTCTTACCTCTAGATGTGAAATGAAATGACTCATTCATTCATTAATTTCATAACTATTTATTTAGTACCTCCTTTTCCTTAAACTTTCTTATTGTAATAGAAACTTTTCTGCAGCAGTAGGAAAAAAGAAAGGAAAAACGGGCAAAATGCCCTTATCTTAATAAACTTATATTCTAGGAGGGAGATACTGTTTTAAAGAGCACTCTGACTCCCTTTTATAGAATAGACTATGGCTGTATGATCCCAAGGGAAGAAGCAGGGAGAACAGCTAGGATGCTACTGTGATAATACAGCCTAGAGATAGTGATGACTGGGACTGCTACTAAGGCGACATGTGATGATGGCAATTAACGATCACATGTGGAATATATTTCCTTTTTTAATGTTTATTTTAATTTTGAGAAAGAGAGAGAGAGAGAGAGGCAGACAGAGTGTGAGAAGGGGCAGAGAGAGAGAGGGAGACACAGAATCCGAAGCAGGCTCCAGGCTCAGAGCTGTCAGCACAGATCCCAATGTGGGGCTCAAACTCACCAACCAAGAGATCATGACCTGAGCAAAAATGGGCGCTTAACAGACTGAGCCACCCAGGCGCCCCTGGAATATATTTCTAAAGAAGATTCAGTGTTTTTCTGAAGGACTGGCTAAAAAAGAGGTCATGGGTTACTCTAAGGTTATTCACTCCATTGAAAGATTAGAAATAGAATTTTCTAAAATGGGGATATCTGGAAGAAGAGAAGTATGGTTGAGAGGCATAAAAATCAGGATATCAGTGTGGCACATATTAGCTGAGACACATAATAGAGTCGAGTGAACATATTTAAGGTAAGCTTTCAGGTATGCTTGTTGCTATTTTAAAGGAGGTGTCTGGGTGACATATATACATTTGAAAGCTAGTCATATACAGACGGCATTTAAAACCAGGAACCTGGGCACCTAGGTAACTCAGTCAGTTAGGCATTCAACTTCGGCTCAGGCCATGATCTGACAGTTTCATGAGCTCGAGCCGTGTGTCAGACTCTGTGCACAGAGTGCACGGAGCCTGCTTGGGATTCTCTCTCTCTCTCTCTCTCTCTCTCTCTCTCTCTCTCTGACCCTCCCGTGCTCACATGCTGTCTGTTTCAAAATAAATTTTAAAAAACTAATAAAAAAAAAAACAAGAAACAAATTAAATTAGTTTACAGTGAATCTTGATAGGGAAGTGAGAGGTTTGCAGACTGAGACCATGGACCCAGGAGAGTTTAAGGAATGGAATATGAAGCTGAAAAGTAGCGGTCAGTGAATTGAGGTGAAAAAAAATGCAGAGGGTCATTACAGAAACTATAAAATATTTTAAGAATATTAGGGGCGCCTGGGTGGCGCAGTCAGTTAAGCGTCCGACTTCAGCCAGGTCACGATCTCGCGGTCCGTGAGTTCGAGCCCCGTGTCAGGCTCTGGGCTGATGGCTCGGAGCCTGGAGCCTGTTTCCAATTCTGTGTCTCCCTCTCTCTCTGCCCCTCCCCCGTTCATGCTCTGTCTCTCTCTGTCCCAAAAATAAATAAAAATTAAAAAAAAAAAAAGAATATTAAGACAGTGCCAGACTTTTCAAAGAATGTGGTTAGATCTAGTTAGAGGTAAGTGAAAATTGTTCTATGCCATTGGCAATTGGAGATAATGTATTGTTTTCTAAAAAGAACAATTTGACAGATTTATAGGAAAAATTTGCTCCCTATATGGGACAAAAAGAAAGAAAGAGAGAGAGAGAGAGAGAGAGAGAGAGAGAGAGAGAGAGAGAAAGAAAGAGAAAGAAAGAAAAAGAAAAAGAAAAAGAAAGAAAGAAAGAAAGAAAGAAAGAAAGAAAGAAAGAAAGAGGCGCCTGGGGGACTCAGTCGGTTAAGTGTCCGACTTAGCTCAGGTCACGATCTCAAGTTCCGTGAGTTCGAGCCCCGTGTCAGGCTCTGGGCTGATGGCTCAGAGCCTGGAGCCTGCTTCCAGTTCTGTGTCTCCCTCTCTCTCTGCCCCCCCCCCCCCCGTTCATGCTCTGTCTCTCTCTGTCTCAAAAATAAATAAACATTAAAAAAAAATTAAAAAAAAAGAAAGAAAGGGAAAGAAAAGAAGGAAGAAAACAAAAGGAATGGGAAAAAAAATCTTGATTAGACACAGTTTACAAGTGAATACAATGAAAAAATTAGGCTTTACCTTTAAAGGATAATAGCAATATAAAGTAGTAGAGTGACAGCTGAAGTAAGTTCAAAGCAGGTAATTTTTAAGTATTAGGTGAAATAAGATGGGATATATAGTACACAAGCAAAGGAATTGGCTTAGATAGGACAGAGTATGTTACATCAATTGTGATAGCAGAAAATGTAGAATATTTATGCTTATAGTTCTTTGAATATGTGGTGTGTAATATTTTGGAAACTGTCTTCTGATTAATTCGTCAAGTGAAGTCGGAAGCAAAGGAGAAGAGAAGGTGTAAAATTGTTATATATAATGAGGGAAATATAATAACATTATTGATACATAGCAAGAAGGTTCTTCTTGAAATTAGTGAAGATGAATTCATGGTAAAGTATAACATCCTCAAACTACATGTTGTTATTCATATGCCCACATGGAATAGCCTGGATGTTGAATTAAACTGAGGTTAAATTTTGACCAGGCAACAATAATGGAGGGAAATGAGGCATATGACTTGAGGGTATATGCAAGAAGTGAGTATGGAAATGGATCATGTGATATAATCCAGGTACAAGTGAAGACATGATGGAGGATAATAGATATTGATGTGTTGGTAGGATCAGTAGATCATGGGGATTAAGAATTGTTGGGGAGATGGGGCGCCTGGGTGGCTCAGTCAGTTGAGTGTCTGACTTGGACTCAGGTCATGATCTCACAGCTCCTGAGTTTGAGCCCTGTGTCAGGCTCTGTGCTCAGCCCTCGGAGCCTGGAGCCTGCTTCAGATTCTGGGCCTCCCTCTCTCTTTGCCCCAACCCATTCGCATTCTGTCTCTCTCTCTCTCAAAAATAAACATTAAAAAATTTTTTTTAATTGTTGGGGAGAAAAAAGGACTAGGAGTAAGCTAGATAGGGAAATGAGGTTGTGAGTGGAATATGAGATGCTTGAAATTAATATTGGTAATTTAATATCATAGAGGGAAGATAATTATACATGATAGTAGTGTATGGAATACTATAGCGAGAATAGTCTGTGCAGTTAATATGAAGATTGCAATCTTTTTATTTGGGGGGGGCAGGGGAGTAGAGCACAAGTGGGAGAGGGGCAGATAGAAGAGGACAGAGGATCTGAAGCTGACTCTGTGCTGACAGGCTGACAGCGGCGAGGCCAATATGAGGCTAAAACTCACAAACTCTGAGATCATGACCTGAGCTAAAGTTGGATGCTTAACTAGCTGTGTCCCCCAGGTGCCCTGCAAAGATTGCAATCTTTGAGTTGAGACAGTACCCTGACCTCCAAAACACTAGGATTTTAAATGTATCAGCTCTGCAGATATTGAAATAACCAAGTAAGACTGGGATTATTTTACAAAAATATATAATGAGACAGGTGTTAAGCATTAAAGAATATAGTGAATGCCCAGGAGGGTCAACCATGAAAGGAACAAGAAGATATACGTATAGCATGGTTTAATGGCATCATCCTCCACTGAGATTTTTTGAGGAGAAGGCTTGGACACTGATCCTTCTGAAGCCACAATGAGGAAAAAAGACACCTACCTGACATCCAGCCCCTAAATATGAAGGGAGAGGGAGAAAGAGTAGCCATGACTGAAAAGATTACAGTGAAAATGAAAAATGTATACAGAGATGATTGGGGGGAAAGAGTCAGATGGTGAGGAAAGGCCTAGGATGCTCTGAGTTCTTGAGGTGTCTGAGGTAAATGGTGACAAAGGGTTAACCATGATGGTCGCAAACATAGATCATGGTGGGGCGACAGTGAGTTTTGGCATCAACTAGGGGTGTGAGGTCTTGTCAGAACTCACAGAGCTCAGTGGACAGCTCTTCAAAGGCAGTGCTAAAGTGGCAGGTCTCTATGGGCACCATTTCATTTATATGAGTGGAAATATCCAAAGCATTGCAGACCACAGCTCCAGTGTGGCTTTCTAGCACTCCTGATCACCTAACTGATGGAGGTGCTCAGGTGGTGAAGGGAAGGGCATTGTGGCCTGGAATACAGGATTCTGAATCCTCCTCTATACGCTAGTTTGGGAAGGATTTGTAACATAAGACCACATAAAGGCTTTGAAGACTATATTGAACCATACTTCTAATCACACACACATACATACACACACACACACACAAACACACACACAGGAAGATACATTTATTTATTGTAATATTTTCTGAATGCAATGACTCTAATATTTTCTATATGTAAAGACAATCACATTCTAGACATTCAGTATAAAATGAGGAAACCTTAAAATGAGGAAATACATGTTAATAAAAGCAGTCAGTATATTTCTCTTACAATTTTTTCTAACCTGAAAATCAATTGGGTTAAACAAATATTTATTGAGAGTCAACTTGTAAAAGACACCATAAATAGATATTGGAAGAATATATAAACACTATATCTTTAAAATCACAAATTTTGTGATAGGCATATTTTTGCTTTCTAAATTTTATTTTTTCTACTAAAATTCCAAGATTATTCCTGGTATATGAATGGTGTATATAAATGTTCTATTTTATTCTCTCACCTTTTTTTTTTTAGTTTCCCTGTTTCCTACTCACTGGGTTGCAATTACAGCCTGCTTGCCCTGCTTAAGTGTCAATTCAATGTATTAACATATTTTTTTTCCTCAAGTCAGTTTCAGCATTTCATTAGTCTGCGTGACAGCCATGGGTAGAATTAGGATTTTCAGTTTGTGTCACAAGTAAACCTAATTAAGCATGCAATGTGACTTTGAAAAAGAACATTGTAGACACAGAAATACATAGGTCAACATACTTCCTCTCAACATATAATAAAATTATATTTTCACATTAATTCTAAAAGATGCTTTTTAAAATAGCAATCACACATTTGGATCAGAATTTGTTAATTAATGGAGTACTTCCATTTGGTCATTCAGTAATTCTAAGCTAATAGGAAACCTTAATTTCTTGGAGTTAATTATATCAAAAGCTAGTTGCTGCATTTTTCTTTGCCTGAAATCAATAGCCATATTTATAAGACTAACTTCCTCTTTTGAATAAATCATCCTGAAATTTAACATAGAAAAAGTTTGTTAAGTTTATGATTTCATAATTTCAGATGCTGGTTATAAACTATATTAAAATGGAAAACATCTAGGACATTATTGGCATTTCCTCATCAAGAATAGCTTCTGATACTGTTAATATAATTTTATACTTTCAGGGAAGTTTTAATTGGCAGAAGTCATTCTCAAATCTGATCCCCTAAATACCTCATTTTGAGAAGATATGTTCACATCAGTATTACCTTCTTCCCATTAGTCCTGGACTAATTTCCTTGTAAATAATAAATAATGAAGCGTTATGACTGAAGTTAGTGCATACCTCTATGCATGAAGGTTGACTCAACATTGTGTGACCTCTAAGTCTTCCATGGCATACCTGATCAGATGAATCTTAGCCCCATAATGGTCTGCACAATGTCTAACACTTCTTAGTATCCAATACTCTTTTGCTATGCCTTCTGGATCTCATTTTGTCAGCAGCAAATTCTCTAAAACCCCAATCTCGTTTGTATACTTTCTTCTGACTGAAACCTGAGGGCCTATAATCCCCTTAAGTGGCTACTATACCTTCTTCCACAACCTGTGTACCACTGGTAAAGAAATGTATAGATAGCCTTGCCCTTGTTGTCATATTTTTCTTCCTCCTTTTGAAAAGCCTGTCTACTTTTATTTTTTTTTTAATTTTTTTTTTAATTTTTTTTTTCAACGTTTATTTATTTTTGGGACAGAGAGATACAGAGCATGAACGGGCGAGGGGCAGAGAGAGAGGGAGACACAGAATCGGAAACAGGCTCCAGGCTCTGAGCCATCAGCCCAGAGCCCGACGCGGGGCTCGAACTCCCGGACCGCGAGATCGTGACCTGGCTGAAGTCGGACGCTTAACCGACTGCGCCACCCAGGCGCTCCGAGCCTGTCTACTTTTAGCCTAGGACATCAGCTATACTATTCTCTCTCGAACTCATTGTTTCTCCCTCCCACATCTCCTTTTCAAGTATCTTTTCCTCTCCCTTCCTGTCCATCTTCTACTAAAGGCTTTAGCCTCTGGCTTGCTGTCCTTTTCTCTAGCACTGCTGCCATCTTCCTTGATGACTTTGATATTCACCTTGTAAATTCACCTATCTTGATTATTTAAATCCTTTGACAACTTTTTTTCAATAACTTTTTCCTCCTCCTCCTGATCTTGGAAAATTTCCTATGGTCATATATTATAAATTATCATGACCTGTAATTGCATGCCTACGACACCTTGGTTTAAGTTGCTACTCTCTGATCACCAATTCATGTATTTCAAGTTCACTCATTCATGTACTTTAACACCAAAATTATGTAATGTTTTTCTACAACCAGTATGCACCTCTAATTATTTGACTTCAATCGCTTTCCTCTGCCATCACCCTTGGACTTAGTCTTTGTTTTACTTTTTAAAATCATACCTATACTTCCACTCTTAAACTCATTTTTTCTCTTTTTCTATGTTATAATGACCTGAAAACACAAAGCCTGTTTAATTCTACATCCCATCTGGTAAACATGGGTCTACTTTCTTTCATACATGTCTGATGTCGCATCTCAAATTTAATATATTCCATATCAATGTGTTGATTTTCAATCCCTGGATAAACGTGATATTCTGTAAGCATTCTTTAGACTTAACATTTGATTTCCCAGTGTCTATTTTAGCCCCCTTCTTGTCCATTATTAGCAAATCCTTTAAGTTCTCTCATAAATACTTTTAATGAATATGAACACTTTTATCATTATGAGGTTAACATCCTTGTTCAAGCCACAAAAAATTCTCATCTGGAACAGTTTGATACCCCTCCCCCCGCTCGACCTCCTTGTTTTGACTCTTCTTTTAAGTATATGGAGGACATTAAATGAAAACCTCATTAAGAAAGCAGTGATTTGAGTGAGGTGATGGAACATGCAACTTCCAGGAGAAAAAATGTCCATGAGAGAGAGAGAGAGTACTCCATGCACAATCACTGGCCTACTGAGGTCACACTAATGAGACCAGTGTCACTGGTCTGGAAAAAGAAGGGGAAAGTCGTGAAAATGGAGAGTAAACCAGAGATGAGACAGTAGCAGACCATGCCTGCTGCTCTAAGTCTTTGAGTGTTACTCTAAGGAAAATAGGAAGTATTACAGTGTTTCTGGCAAATGAAGAACATTGTCTTGCCTATATTATTTTAAAATGGTACTTTGTTGTGTTGAACTGTAGAGTGACACAGATAGAGGCAAAGAGATCTGTTAGGAATTAATGTAGTAATCTAGATAGGAGAAGATAGTGATTTGGAATAGGATAGGAAAGAGAGGAATGGTAAGTGGTTGAATTATGGACACATTTTTAAGACGGAATCAATTGGATATCCCCTTATACTGGATTGAATCAAAGAGAAAAAGAGTAAATATATTAGAGGACAGATTTGCCATCATCTCAGATTTGCTATTATAGTGGTAAAACTAAGTGGTTAAACTAAGTATGAGATAGTTTGCTTCTTTATCATCTCTTCCACAGAAGATAGTGTATTTGTTTTTACATATGTTACTACTCTGCCACTACCACTCAATGGGTTCCCATAACGTTTAAATAAAATATAAATTCTTTAGGGGCGCCTGGGTGGCTTGGTCGGTTAAGCGTCCGACTTCGGCTCAGGTCATGATCTCATGGTCCATGAGTTCAAGCCCCGCGTCGGGCTCTGTGCTGACGGCTCAGAGCCTGGAGCCTGTTTCAGATTCTGTGTCTCCCTCTCTCTCTGCCCCTCCCCTGTTCATGCCCTGTCTCTCTCTGTTTCAAAAATAAATAAATGTTTAAAAAATATATTTAAAATGCTTAGAAGGCTAGCCATAAACTGCTTCTGCCTATTTCTCTACCATCATCTATGTTCCCTTTGATTACTCAACTGCTGAAACTTTGGTCTTTGAGAAGTTTCTGGAATACCTTAAGCATCTCCTATTTTCAAGCCTCCGTTATTTGTTGATCTCCTATTTAAAGGGCATTTCCCCCAGAAACTGTGGTGGTTTGTTATGCACTTCATTGAGTGTTTTGCTCAAATATCTCCTCAAAATTTCTTTCCTGTCAATCTTGATAAACATTTGAAAATAGTTCTACTCAATTATTCTCTCCACATTAACTTGGCTTGTTAGCTTGCTTTCTTGATTGCTTCCTTTCAGCACTTATCATTATCTGTAATCATAATTTTATGTATTTATGATTTTTCTCCTGCCCCCTAGTCTAACATATTTATTTTTGTATTTTTTTTCTGACAGAGAGAGCATGGGAGTGGGGAGGGGAGGGAAGGAGGAGCGGGAGAGAAAGAGACTCTTAAACAGGCTCCAAGCTCAGCATGGAGCCCAATGTGGGGTTCCATCTCACAACCCTGAGATCATGACCTGAGCCAAAATCAAGAGTGGGATGCTTAACCAACTGAGACTCCCCAGGTACCCCCTGCAGTCTAACACATAGTAATGCACAGGGATCACTATTCTAATATTTTAATACTGGTTTTTTTCTCTAGGTTTGAAGTATATCATGCTATTTTTCATTAAAAAATACAGATATTTTTGTCTAATAGCATTGTTTAATGTTTAAAGAACTATAAAAGAATAATCATTTATTTTCTTGAGATCCAGAAAATTACTCAGTTTCTCAGTTAATGCAAAAAAAGTTAAATTGATAAAATGAATAGTATATAAGTTAGGCATCTGCCTATGCCCTTACAAGTCGCAGAAAACAAGTGTATAGTGTTATTGCAAAGCTTCTATTGTAAGAACAGGTCTTTATTTACCTAAAAGGGCTTTTTCTAAGAAGTGGAATAGGTACATGACAGTGTTGAAATTGATACAAGTAACTCTGCATCAGAATTTCCATCTATAGATTATGAAACCAAAGGAGACAAAAGTAAACCACAATGCTTTCTATGTGACAAAAAATTACAACTCATTTATAACAGAGTGGTACAGACCCAGAAAAAAAGAATGTAACAAAACCTCCTCCAAGTGTCCAAACAAGTGATAGGAGTATTTCAAGATAACAAAATCAGAGAAAATTATTTGGAGTTACTTTATAACTGCCGCCTTCAATTTCCTAGAAGGGTATAGAGTTTGAAAGAGCCATTTCAGCAGCTAGAAAACGTTAAGCAAGAATATGCCCCCAATCCATGAGGGACACTGTTGACATGCTGTATTTGAAGCTAGCTGTTTAAAAATATCAAATAATTTTTAATTTTCAATTTTCATTTTTTGTTTTTTTCTGCAGTAGTTACTTCATTATTTTAGTGTATTACTGCAATAATTTTCCTACCAATTATTTATAACAGCATGGAACATTTCATGTTTAATTTTATTAAGTTTATGTTTTCCTGAGTACTTTGAAAACTATATTTTAAAAACTTGTAGTTAAAATATGCTAAATATTTAGGTTCATTGATTTTTACGTGAATTCTCTACACCTTAAAAATAAATAAATGAAACACATGCCAGTATTTCTGCATTACATGAATTATTTGTCAAAATGCTGGTGATGAAGTTTTACTGTCATTCCTCTGTTTTATCTAATGTTGTGTTCCCAAAAGAGCCTGACACTTCTCATTAAAATCAGTAGCATGTATTCCATAGGTCATTGAACAAAGTTTGGGATACTCTGTCCAAGAATCAGAGTAAAGCTAATTGTCTAATAAATATTGGCTTAATTGACAAAATGCAACCCAATAATGGAGATACATTTCAGGCAGTTAAAGGAAATCATTTCAGGAGAAAAAAGAAATGGAGAAGATAAAAATGTGTTTTATTCTCCCCTAAATTTTCCACTAAAAAATATTTTAGTTCCATTATCTTTGCTTTTCCTTGTATCTTTTTCAGGTCCTCTGTTCTTCTATATATTATCTCCCTTTTTACCATGAAAACTAATACCTTAAACATTTTCATCACAGTTATTTATGTCCCTCTTACTCTCTAGTTTTACAAAAAAAATATTTATCATTTCTTACTACTTTCATATTTATTATACAACAATAGTTTTTTACAAAAAATGTAATTATACATTGTATATTCTAAGAACATGGTGATCTGTGAGGCATTTCTTTCCCTTCTCCCCATACTTAAAACAACTGACTTCTTTGACAAAAATGGTTGCTAGACACCTCAAGCAACTATAATGAGTTTGGTCTTAGCTTCCCTGACTATCTCAACAGAAGCAATCCATGCAGATTCTCTTGCTTTGTGAGCTAGCAAGCGTTTGTAAATTAGCAGAGAGACAACAGAACAATAACCAGAAAAGAGTGGATACTCCATCAATATAAATACTTTGACTATTTGAGGGTAGGTCAAAATCAGCCTACTTAAGTATTCTTCTCCTTTGCCATAGTTAACTAAGTTCTGAATTTAAGGACTAAAGACTTTCAGATGTTCAGTGATACCAAGGAGGAGAGAAGCCAGATCCATGTCTCTAAGGAAAGGACTGATGTCCTGGCTGCTTCAACTTTATTGGCCCAATTTTCCTTCCATTCACTGAAGGATACCCCACCTAAGACACTGAGTTAGCAAAGAAAACTATTGCATGCAATGGAGGCCAGAGACTTAGGAGAGGAACAGGAGTTAAAATAAAACCAATACAACTTGAGAATATTAAAATTTCTGGAGGAGAGAGAAGTCATATCAAATTAGATAACTGTAGTCAAAATAAGTGAAAAGATTCAAGAGGAAAACACAAAGATATATGTACATATCAAGTCTACAGCTAAAAAACATACTATTCAATTTCACGTAGGTGGAAAATTGAAAGGAAATTGGTGACCCAAATTATGGAAATCTAGAATGCTTTATGGAAGATTTTAAAGTAGAGAAAAGAGTAAATTTATGGGGACCTGGTTTTATCTTCATGTACATTCATGACCTAACCCTAAATTTATCATGGTTTTATGAAATAGTAATTGTCTCATGGGCAACTGTCCCTGATGCACACTTAGTAAAATAGCAAACACCTGTGCTTTCTATATACTTTAACCTGATATACTTTTCTCTTGAAATATTCTACATCCTAAGGTCTTTATTTTCTGTCATCTACCACTAAAAGATGAACCTCATGAGGGAAAACAAAACAAAACAAAAGAAAAAACTTATCCATCGAATATGCACCATGGCTAGAAAAATAACTATCTACAGTAGGAGCTCAAGGATTAAAAATAACTATCTACAATAGGAGCTCAAGGATTATTTATTGAAGAGCTTAATATGAATTAGTTAATGAATCATGAAAAAAAAATTGAATATCTTGGAGAATAGATCAAGGAGATGTAACATGTACATGATAGCCGCTCTAGAAGGAGTAAAAAGAACATATGAAGGAGAAGCAATAATTAATCAAATTGTAGAATATTTCTTTGAGCTGGAGCAAGAGCTGAGTCTGAGTATTAAAGATGCTCTCTATCCAAGCTAGATTGATGATAAAAAAACACATAATGAAATATCTATCAAGCTTTAAGGCAGGAAAAAACAATTTACCTACAAAGGAAAAGTAACCAGTATGGCATCGCATTGTTTAATTTCAACACCAGTAGCTTCAGGATAGTGGTATAGCATTTATAGATTTAGAAAACATCTGTAGACTACCAAGAGAAAATATTGCCTCCCCCAAATCTTACACATGACTACTATATATTGGGTGGTGAGAGAACTATTTATATTTATGCAGACAATCAGAAAACTTATCCAGGTGTTCTATATGAAAAAGGTAACTGGAAAATATTCTTTCTAAAAATAAAATGTAGTAGAATAGAAATGTCAAAAAGGGAATATGAAGTAAACATGAGGATGTTGAAAAAAATGAAGATTAAAATGTGTGCTTGTGTGTGTACATGTGCATGTACACACATGTGTACATATACTCACATAGGTAAATATAAATAGATAATGATAGAATATCTAGGTACATATATAAAATAGGTGCTAAAATAGGAGTCCTGAAACTGATGGGGCATCCAGTGGAAGAAATCTTATTTAAGGTGTAGAACTAAAAGAAATAAATTATTTGAGCAAGGTCCCAAGATTTATAAATGGAAAGGAAAGGAATGTAGACATCATGAGGAAGAACTATGGGGTTCCATAGGGAAGATTATGTATCCAGATTGATCAAACAATTAGCAATTTTTTGCCCCCCCCACACCAAAGTAAAGATTATGTGATTGACAATACATCAAGGAAATAGAAGGTTACCATTTGTGGAATATAAATGTTTGAGAGCCTTTCTGAACTATAAAGAGGAGAAGTACAATAAATAGCAACTGAAATCAGAATAAAAAATAATATAAGAACATATTAAATATGAGAACATATTAAAAGTATGAAGAAAATTACCAAATACTAATTGGCACTGTGTAGTTTTCTTCCTGTTAATAAATGTGAACAGGATTTCAAATTTTGTTCATTCTGCCTTCTGAACATCTCTTCTATTTGTTTATTCTTCTCTATACTGCTATAGAGTGTATTTCATTTCTCCTATATTACTATAATAGTCCATGATTAGTCTCCAAACTACAGTTTTCCACAAACTCAACCTCCATTCTCCTGCCAGACTAGTTATAAAAGATCTAGGCATATTGAAGCAAATTTCAATTTTTAAATTGATGTCGTCATACTTCAGGATCAAATCCAGATGAAATCCAGATAGTTTATATGTCATGAACACTGAGGATGCTGCAGTGGAGGCATACAGCTGTCTGATATGGAGTTAGGCAAAACTGGAGTTAAGTATGCATATTCATTAACTGCTCTTAATGGAATAATGCCTAATAAAGGCATTTAACTGTGGTCATGACTACTTGCATTTATGCATGTAAGGTAACATATGTTGAACTTGGAAATGCATAGAGGAAGGAAGGAAGGAAGGAAGGAAGGAAGGAAGGAAGGAAGGAAAGAAAGACAGGGAGAAGAAAGGAAGGAAGGAGAAAAAAGAAAATAAAAGAGGAAAGATTCTGTGAAACCCTAAAAGAAAATTTCTCTCCAAAAAGGAGAATTCATCTCAAGGGTGGGAATGAGTACCAGTACCTGGATTCATCCATTGAACTCCTGAATTCCTGATTGTAAAGAGCTATGTGTAAATCAAAGGGATCTAAGTATGCAGACTTCTGCTATGAGAATCATTTAAATGCATGGATCTCCAAGGAGGTAAAACAGTTACCTAGCTACTTTATAGCAAAAGTTTGAGTAATAGAGGTTATGAGGGAAGTAGGCAAAGCCATGGCCAGTGGAAGGCTGAGAAGCAGTGTGGACTGACAGTGTTAATGGCATGCACAGTAGAAAGTTTGGCATGGTTGGGGTAGAGTAGATGTGGAGGTATGAGCAGTAAAGTTAACACAGTGTTCTGGGAAGAGTGGCAGCTGTTGCAGTAGAGGCAGCATGGAGATCAGTGTTACTTACAGTTCAGGCCCTGGAGAATTTGAGTTTATAAAATGATCACAGTGTAAGGAGAAATAGAGGCATGAGCAGCACCATGGATTTATGTGATCCCATTATACTAGTGGATGGCAGATAATAGAAGGGAACAGCAGTTTTGAGGGTAAGCAGATGAGGCTTTACCTTAATTTCAGATCTAAAAGTTGACCTGACACCTCTTTCTCTCTCTGGAGTGTCTCAATCTCACCTTTTTTTTTTTTTTTAACTTCAGTTAAAGAGATTTAAGATAATATTAGTCTTCAGTATAATGACGTATTACCATTGATTCATACAAAGCCTATTTCATCATTTATACTTGTTTAGTTGCTTATTTTCTTTTTACTTTTTTTTTTTTTAATTTTTTTTTTTTTAACGTTTATTTATTTTTGGGACAGAGAGAGACAGAGCATGAACCGGGGAGGGGCAGAGAGAGAGGGAGACACAGAATCGGAAGCAGGCTCCAGGCTCCGAGCCATCAGCCCAGAGCCCGACGCGGGGCTCGAACTCACGGACCGCGAGATCGTGACCTGGCTGAAGTCGGACGCTTAACCGACTGCGCCACCCAGGCGCCCCTTCTTTTTACTTTTTAATGTTTATTTATTTTTGAGATAGAGAGAGACAGAGCACGAGCAGGGAAGGGGCAGAGAGAGAGGGAGACACAGAATCTGAAGGAGGCTCCAGGCCCTGAGCTGTCAGCACAGAGCCCAACACGGGGCTCGAACTCGTCAACTGTGAGATCATGACCTGAGCTGAAGTCAGACGCTCAACCTACTGAGCCACCCAGGCACCCCTAATTGTTTATTTTCTTTCATTTCAATTCCCTACTTCCAAATCTCCTGGTTTTCAGTCTTACATTTTGATACTTAGGTAACTCTTACAAATTCCTTCGTGATCACCTTCTCCTTTCTCTTCTCTTGCTACTTTCATTATTCACTTTGAGCTCTAGTCGTAGAGAACTGCTTATAGTTGCCTGAGAACAAAATGTTTTGTTTCTTCTCAGTTCAAGAGTAAAATATACATTTTATGAGAGAGAAAAAAAAGCTAAGATGATGCTAAATTAATTATATTTAAAATATACAATGAAAATTGGAATCATTAATGTGAAACTTTTGATGACCAAGGTTTCTGAAGAAGAATGGACAATTTGGACATGAATTGGTTTCTTGTTTATAATGTCCTTGGATTATTGGTGGTATGGAAGAGTGATGGTGGGCCAGGATGGTGGATTAGAATGACCTCTTACATTAGAAGTTGTCTCCTTTCTGTAGGCGCTTTGGAATATCATGGCAGAAATATGGATGTAAATATATATTTATTACATCTGATTATTTCTTCAGGATAAATTCCTAGAAATATAATTTTGTGTCAATAAATACAACATATTTTCATTTTCAAGTATGGATTTAGTGGTAACTATTATTGTTGTAAATTTTGAGTCTTTTGCATCCAAATTCTGAAAATTTTTGATACTTGATAGATAACTAGCAAACATCTTCTTAGAATCAAGACTAACATATCACAAGAATCATCTCTTTAATAGGAATTTGAATTCTTCATTCATATAAATAAATAAGTCTAGCATCTTTTAGTTAGTTCCACCAAATATTTGTTCTATTCAACCTTTATTTTCATTCAATTTTGGCAATCTATATTTTGACATAAACTTTTTGGCATAATTGCTCTAAGGAATATGTAGTGTTGTTAGCTTCCATTTGTCCTCATATTCCCTTTTGCATTTTTATTTTTGTGTATTTGTGTTCTTTCTCTTGATTTCTTAATTACACATTCTGGAAAAATATATATCTCATGATCTTTTAAAGAACTGACTCTGGCCTCATTAATTGTAGTACTTTTCTCTTGATGCAAAATATAGTCAGCGTAATTCTGTACTAAGACTTCATTTAAAATAAAATTATTGGGCACTGTATTTTGCTTAAAATTTATGCCTGTTTTAATGTCATAGGGAATGTATCAGTAAGCCAGTATAGTTTACTTTATGAAGGTTGAAATATGAATGAAGAAAGGGTAGAAAAGCTAAATATAATAAAGTTTACAGAAAATTGCCAAATATTAGCTATTGTGTTCTGATATTCACACAAACCAGTTCATAAAATGTATCTTTGTCCTTATCAAGCTTTTAAAATATTCTGATTCACTGTGTTTTAAGTGTTTATTTTTTATATTTTCTTTCTTCCACTTTTTGCTGTATATTCCCAAATATGAATTATATACTTCTGATGGATTTGGGGGAGGGGGTGAGGTGACAATTCTGACTTTAGTGTTTATATTGAACACATTTTATTTCTACGTACTTTAACATCAAAGCATTTCGTTCTTAACTCTTGGCTCCATTTTATTTTTGTTAGCTACTAAGTCACCTCCCTGTTTGTATGCTATTTCACCATATTATTTTCTGTATTGTATTTCATGAAAATCATATCTGTCTAAGTTGTTGAGGAAAATATTGATGCTGTTTGAAATTTCTCTTTCGCTTTCATTTATTTTTCCTTACCTTTAGAATTTTTCATCTTTACTTGAACTTTTGTAATAGAATTTCTCAAAGCATCTGTATTATTCTAGAGTTTGCTTTTATTTCTTTTTGTTTGGTTTTATTTTCTCTGGTTTAAAGTCTTTTTTTTTAGAAAGAGAGAGGAATGGGAGAAGGGCAGAGGGAGAGAGAATCTTAAGCAGACTCCACTGTGTAGTACAGAGACTGACACAGGCTCGATCTCACCACTACTATGAGATCATGACCTGAGTCAAAATCAGGAGTCACTCACTTAACCAACTGAGCCACCCAGGCACCCCTGGTTTAAATTCTTGTGTTAAGAATAGTAGCCTTTTCTTTCCTTGCCTGCAGACTGAGTTGTTAGGATGTCATTAGGATGAGGTTCAAGAGCTCCTCTTAGATTTCAAACCATGAGTAGGAGTGGAGGCATGGAAGGTTGATATCCTGTTAACTCAACAGAAAAATTTTCTCATTATGGATTCCCTTTGCCTTTGGGTTAAACCTCCCTAGGCCAAGTATTATAAATGGTGTTTTGAGGCTTCCTTCTAGGTATGTTGTGAGGGTGCTAATACTTCGGCCCAACTTTTCATAATTAGTAAGTTCTGCTTTTTTTAGAAACATCTTTCTAGGAGTTGAAACCTGTTGATCTGATTTCATGAATGACTATAGCTCTGATCCTTCTCTTTGGAAACCATACTCCAGAATAAGATAAGTCTAAATACTACACTTGTCCTTAGTTAGTCGTCAACAGTTGGATTCATTCCCTCCCAAAGGAAAATTGAGATATGATAAGTATTACTCACCAAATCAAAATTTTAAGTCATTCGGATGTTTCCTTATTCCTGCTACTTCTGTTTTTCTACTCCCAGTAGAAATGAGTGAGAATGCTTCCTTTCATAACCAAGTGATACTTGGAGTGATTTCTGGGTTTCTAGGTAGATCCTCAGAATGAGAGAATTAAGGTAAACATGTCCTAACAGTTTTTATTAATGGAGTAGCAAATATAATGCATATAAAGTTAGATCATACTTAATTTTAATAACATCTCTAAAACTAGTCATATGACCAAAGTAAATCTCTTAATTTTTCTGAGTTTGTTTCTTAATTTAATATAGTGGTAATAATATGTATCACATATAAGGATTTATATGGATTTTATAATCCATATAAATGGACCTTATATGGTGTTTATAAGGATTAAATGTGAAAATAAGAAAATAGTGTGAAAATAATTAAACTAGTGGCTGGAACATAGTAGGTGCTAAAAAATGGATGGCATTGCTGACACAACGGAGGGAATGATTTAATTCTACAAGTTGAAAGTGCCATGCTGTGCCTTGAACAGCAGGGAAAGAGAATTGCTAAGTATTTTACTGATGCTGTTTCCATTAAACTGTGTCAACATGGCCTTTGATTCCTTCTTTTATGAAATTCTCCTGTGTTCTTAAAATAAACTTGAAATAGTTAATATATTGTACGATTTGCTTCATTATTAAATCAGCTTAAAACAACTTTGTCTTAAAAGTATTATTCCGGTCTTAAAATCACTAGTATCCACTTTAGAGAGACACATCATCATTTAATTTGGTGCTCCATTCACTTTTGATAGAAAGTTTACCAAATGTGATTTAAAGTACAGGAATATTTCTCACAAATTAATAAGTGAGGGCAAAGAAAGACAGAACACCGTGTGTTCTCAGCATCTTATTGATTGCAGCTCATGAATTGAAGTAAACTGGTATCTAGATTTGTTTGTGCATGTCTCAACCTATTGATAGAGATGCTATCAGCCAGGGATGCCTGGGGAATCACCCGGGCCAATACCACTTGTGGCAGCTTCTGCATATGTTTCCCCCACAGGAGCCAATGTTATGGCTAGACTGCCCCCTGTGGCTCGTATGATTGCAAGATGCACCTACCATCAGGGATCTTTGAAAAACAAGGTTTAGCATTCCCAAGTTCTGGGGGGTACAAGGCATGCCCACAGGCCAGCAGCCAAGTTGCTGGCAGAGAGAGAGAGAGAGGAAATACGTGGACCTAGGTTTCTGCTTTCATTGGGGTCCAGAGTGGGGTGTCTGCAGTTTCACAGATTCATTCTTTACTGGTGAATTTAGAACGAAAGAGTGAGAATTAGGGAGTGGGAAAGGAAATGCAGGGTCACTCGGGGTCAGTTATTTAGTTACACAGGAGTTTGTTAAAAGGGAACTTCATGGGAAGGGAAGGCCTGGCTTCTGATCTAGTTGTGTAGCTAGTAGCTGTGTCATACAGCTGGCAAAACATTTACTAGGGATGGATGTCTGAAGTGGATGCCTTGTCAATCAAAAGATTGATGTCAGGCATTCTCAGTATAATCAAAAAAGCTTATTCCTAGGCATTTACACTACAAGATTGCTTTATTTTTTTTTTTAAGTGAGGATGAACATAAATAAGTCTCTGCAATTAGCCCAATTGTGGCCATACCATTACTGTTCAGTGTAACTCTCTATACTATGTCTCAAATTCATGTGTGTCATCAGATCTTTGTAGCAAATCATCAGTGGAGAATGGCTTTACTAAGCATTAGAAATCTCACCTGTCATCTTTCTTTTTCACATTTTAATAATGGTCTTATTTATTCTGATAGTTTTCTAAAACCTGTATTTTATTGTTAAGTATTCAATTAGGCCTAAGTTTATTTTACTTTTAAATTCTCAAAAGATGATATTAAGGCTATTAAATGAATAGCCTTTCCTGGAGAAATTATCAGATTCTCACTAAATAGATAACTAAGAACAGAAATATGCATAGGCAAAATTAATGGTTGAAAATATCAGGTAGTAATATGCCTTGTATGTAATTTAAACAAAGCATTATTATTTTTGTCAGATTGTTAATAGACTTTTGTGATAATATTTACATTGTAACTTTTCCTATTTACATGGATGTATTTACAGTTGTTTGCTAGGATTTACTGGAAAAAACTGTGAGAAAGTAATTGACCACTGTAGACTGCTCAGCATCAACTGTCTGAATGAAGGATGGCATTTCAATATAAGTGGAAGATTCAGAGTAAGTAATTTCATACATGGCAGAGTAATTTAGCACTTGAAAATACAATAGCTTCAGGCAGTCTGTATTTCAAATGTTTTTATTAATCTAAGCCAGAGAATTATATCCTTGTAGGTATATTTAACCATGACTTCTATAAATTTAGTAGTAGACATGTTTAACTTATAAGAATTATGTAGGAAGGGCATTAATAAGAGTTCTAGTAAGTGTGTTTATTGTAAAATAAGTATATAGTTAATTGAATCCTGGTGATATATCTCTGTATATATAAAACCACAGTCACTAATGCCTTAGCTCTTAAATTAGATGGAGAATAAAATTAGTCTTGGAGTTACAATATACAAATATGCTCTTTTTTTGGTGGATAGTCTTTAAAATGACTTTACAAATACACAATGGGTGTGCTGCACACAATGTAAGGCATATCCTACAACTCAGCATTTCCACTTTTAGTATGTTTCCTGGGGAAATTATCAGGTGTGCACTGAAAGAGACATACAAGAATTTTCATGGCAAACCTGAAACAAACTAAAGCCTATGGATAGGACAGTGGGTAAATTCATCATGGCGTAGTCACACTGTGGAATTATGATGAGTGGTTAAAATAAGTGAACAATAGTGACATGTATTATTACTTAATAAGTATCAAACATAACGTTGAATTTTAAAATCTTATTGAAGTCTGCTAGATATATACATAGTCTGATAATGATTAGTTATTTTTTAACTATTTAAATATTTTCTGATTATGTAAATATATAGCAAAAATATAAATACATATATCAGAAATACACACACTGGCTTTACTAGAAGAGTTCTCCAAGGGGACAGGTGGGGAAAGAAATCATGGAGGGTACAAAGGGAACTTGAAATCTGTTTATGATGCTTTATTTCATTTTTTAAAAAAAGTTTATTTATTTCTTTTGAGAGACAGAAAGAGAATACACGAGCAAGGGAGGGACAGAGAGAGAGAGAGAGAGAGAGAGAGAGAGAGAGAGAGAATCCCAAGCAGGCTCCATGCTGTCAGCATGGAGCCCAATGCAGGGCTTGATCCCACAAGCAGTAGGGTTATGACCTGAGGCAAAATCAAGAGTTGGACACTTAACCAACTGAACCACCCAGGTGCCCCTATCATGCTTTATTTCTTAAAACAGTTCTGGCAAATGAGGGTAGGATTATGGCCTTTTATTTTTTTCTTTAAATACAAAATATTTTAATGAAATATTTTTTTAAGTGATGAAAAGCCAACTTATGGAATGAATCATGGACAAATTTATATGTATACATTTGTCTACTTCTGGAAACATGCTAAAATATAATAGTGTTACTGTACAATAATATACAGGATTAGAACATAATATTTATTTTGCATCTGTAATACCTTAGATATTATAGCATATCATTTATAGTCATTACTTCATTTGATCTCATTGATTTCATATTTTAATTTTCTTTTTAACACCCAGTGCTTATCCCAACAGGTGCCCTCTTCAATGCCCATCACCCACCCTCCCCACACTCTCACCCCCCATCAACCCTCAGTTTATTCTCAGTTTTAAAGAGTCTCTTATAGTTTGGCTCCCTCCCTCTCTTTTTTTTTTTCTTCCCCTCCCCCATGGTCTTCTGTTAAGTTTCTCAGGATCCACATAAGAGTGAAAACGTATGGTATCTGTCTTTCTCTGTATGACTTTTTTCACTTAGCATAACACTCTCCAGTTCCATCCACGTTGTTACAAAAGGCCATATTTCATTCTTTTTCATTGCCAAGTAGTATTCCATGATCTACGCTTAAATACCATTCAATTTATAGAAACTTAAAAATCTGTTGAGCTTTTAATATTTAAGTTCATACATTTTGATACGGAGGGATTAAGATAGATTTAAACTTACTCTATGCAACTCCAGAACTCATACTTTTAGATACTATATACATACCTACTTTCAGTACAATGTACTAGCACTTCTTTTTCCTTTAAAATATATTTACCCTTTCCTTAATAGGAGATTGTCTAATTGAAATGTCTCTCCTACTTTGGTTTGAATTTCTTTTATATTACTTATGTTTTGGGTTTTTATTTCTGTTTTGTTTCACGATAGTCTCTGAACATTTATCCTGATGTTTATTTTTAATTTTCTCTTCCTCCACCATCATTTCTCTGTAGCAAATCTCACCTATTCTAGTGTCTCAACAAGTTATGTTACTGACTCTGAATCCAGTTTTAATTTATTTTTTAAAGAGCTTGACTGAACTTATCATCACCTTGACAAATCTGCCTTCTCAGTAATTCTACATTAAATTAATGACTTCCATTAAATAAAATATTAGCAAGAAAGGAATACTATAGTTCTTCTCACTGGGTTAAAATTTAGATGATGATGAAAATAATATGCATTACTAATGGTCTTAACAATAGAATATTGCTTCAGATATATAATTTTCCTTACTGATTAATAATCATATTTATGGCTATACTGAAGTTCTGAAATAGTTTATATTTAAGTTAAGTAATTTAAAATTTAATGTGTATTCACAAATGTATTGTTCATATTGTGTAATGGTTATGAATGGTGGTAATTAACACTATTTTTCATGATATTTAAGTTCACTGTAATATATTAAAGAAAACAAAATGCATATTATATTCAAATTATTTTTGGAAGTAAATACAAAATGCAATTTTTAAGTTATAATATTTTTTGGAATTTTTTAAATGACATTTTTTCCATTTTGATGTTTGTGTTACTAATTTTTGAACATGTCAAACAATATCAGAGTTTTATATGTTAAACTATAACATTTTAAGGAGAGATATAAACTATTCCTTCTCCTTAGAGAAAACTATATTTACATTCAGAAGGAAGGAAAAGAGAGGGTATAAAACAAGTAAATAGTAATATGATATACTTAAATCCAGCTATATCCAGGATCACAGTAAATATAAATTGATTACACACTTCCATTAATAGGCAGAGATATTACTAATGGCATCTGAAACAAACTCAAATATTTAAAAGATACTTATTTCATATAAAAAGACATGTTGAAAGCAAAATAATGAGAGAGAGATATCATGTAAAAATTAAGCAAAATAGGGGCGCCTGGGTGGCTCAGTCGGTTGAGCGTCCGACTTCAGCTCAGGTCAAGATCTCACGGTTCGTGAGTTTGAGCCCCGCATCAGGCTCTGGGCTGATGGCTCAGAGCCTGGAGCCTGCTTCCGATTCTACGTCTCCCTCTCTCTCTGCCCCTCCCCCATTCATGCTCTGTCTCTCTCTGTCTCAAAAATAAAATAAACATTAAAAAAAAATTAAGCAAAATAAATACTGGTTTAGTCTTATTAGTAACAAATCTTCATTACATGTTGATTTCAATGTAACGAACTATTAAAAATGACTTTATTTCATAAACATAAGCAGGTCAACTAATCATATTGAATTGTACATTTAATAACAGAGCTTCAAAATATATGAAGCAGAAACTGACATAATGCAAAAGAGAAATAAGTAAAACTACACTTATACTTGAGATGTGAGTACCTCCCATTCAGTAATCGGTAGAATAAATAGACAGAAAATCAGTAAAGATATACAAAATGCAGATGGTACTATCAATCCACTTAGCTAAATGACAACAAAATGTAACACACAATAGTTGCAGATTATTCTTCTCAACAACACACAGACCTTATTCAGAGGCCTATTTCATTACAGGGGAGCAGAGGGACTCAGCTGGGACATTTCCCATGTGCCTCCAGAGAGACCTCTTTATGGAAGGGGGCACATTTTTCCACATTGACTTAATATTTTTATACTCTTAGGCCTCTTTTTCTTTCCCTCCACACCGAGCCCATAAAGAGTCCAGAACCTTTTTTTCAAGGCTCCTTAGCAATGAGAAGTTTCCTTCATCTGTGCTGCATTCACTGGGACTCTTGCCCCATGTTGTTCCTCAGGGGGAAAAATGTCTGGTACCACTTTGTTGCTGTTGGTGGCACTGTGGTGGTAAGTGAATAGAGGCTTGAATATTACTACTTTTATTAAGCTCCATGTCTTAATCACCTTGGCACTTGATTGCTTGCCAAGAAATTAAAAAATACTCTGTCATAGTGGAGCATATTTGTTACTTCATGCAAAACTATATGTATATTTTATTAGTCATTTTTAAAGAAAAAACAATAAATTTAGACACTAGATTTTTATAGATAATCTTTAGATAAAAAAGAAAGTGGAAAATAAACGCACTTTTAAAATGTTCAAACTTTCTAAAAATCAACGAAATATCATTTGAGGCAATATGGACCTATCATTTTATACTTCTGCATTAAAACCCAAAAGTATACACACTTAATGAGACAGCCTTTTCACATGTATTTGGGGAAAATAGGACTGCCAGCTGGAAATTTAGAGCATATACCTAAGTTTTTCCATCTGTAATAATTTAATTTTTAGAAATCCCTAAAGTAAGAAAGCAGAATTATATTAAACATGTATAGAAAATATTCACTATGTTATTATTTATTTTAGAATAAAAGTAAACAAATTAAGCAAACAAGAATAGCTTAAAATTATAATGTATCCCTATAATAAAATATGCATCTAATTTAGAGTATGTTTTTGAACTGTATTATGATACTTGTAAATTACTCAGATCAAAATGTTTAATGAGAAATGGCTATATTATTCTAACTTTAATTTGGGGTTAGATGTGTATATATAAGGTATTTAGCTTCTTGTAACAAAGTAAAATATGTACTTCCTGAATTGTGGGACAGGTCAATAGGTATGTCAGCACTACTCCCACAGAGATTATCCATTGGACTTCACCTCTTTGAGTGTTCAGACATCATGAGAGATTATATGTCAAGACCCCAGTCTTTTTCAGGCAGTAAGAAGTGCGGGGAGCAGGGGAAGCCAGTTAGATGGTACAAGGTGGTGTAGCTTCTGATGTCTTCTGTCCCCATAATCACTCAGCATTTTGTAATATCTTAATAAATATAAATTTCTCCTATATATTTGAATTGACTTAATAGAAAGAGTGAATTATCTGAGGCCTGCAACCTATGTAGTCTAGGGACAAGTTAATATACACAGAGACAGGGAAACAGGGAACTAGAGAGAAAATCATGGGGCTGAGAGGCTCTGAGTCAAAATCCAGATCTAAACACCAAGGTTAGCCAGAGTTGCGATGGCCAGTGAAGCCTGAATGATATTTGTATTGTACAGATGTGTATAATAAGGGTTAAAAGAAAATAAACCAACAACCTGGCAGTGGTTTACCCCTGTTAATGGAATTAGACTAAAATTATAATCAGAAAAAATGTTTTATTTTTTCAATATACATTTAATTGGAGTATTATGAAGAATAAAACATATTCCATAACAACTTTGACATTGAAAAGTTTATATTAAATGCAACAGGCTCGACAATATTAGGAGTAAAAAAAGAATGTAGGTCAGAACTTTATTAATTCTAAGCCATGCTCTTCATCATGAGTTAAATTTCCCTTTTTTCAATTCATTTTCTCTATAATTAAAGTGGCAAAATGATGCTGAACCTTCTCATTGAAATTATGATGAGGAATTTCTAATCAAGCAGTTTCACAATGTCAATATTAATCTCAATATTAATAATATAAATAGCTCCCATGGTAAAACAATTGTTACTTCCCAAATGAGAGTCAGATTTCTCATAACCACAAAAACTAAGTCACTGAAAAAAATTAAGAGCTCATAGTGAAAAAAGGGTAAAAAACTATTCTTATTGTCATTTCGTGTTTATAAAAATGAATAGTGGCACCTGGGTGGCTCAGTTAGTTGAGCATTCTACTCTTGATAGTGGCTCAGGTTGTGATCCCACAGTTTTGATATCCAGTCTTGCATTGGCTCTGGTTGAGCATGTAGCCTGTTTGGGATTCTTTCTCTTCCCTCTTTCTCTGCTTCTCCCCCAGTCATGCATGCATGCTCGCTCTCTCTCTCTCTATGTCTCTCAAAATAAATTAATTAATATCTTAAATTAAAAATAATCGGATGGGGGCGCCTGGGTGGCACAGTCGGTTAAGCGTCTGACTTCAGCCAGGTCACGATCTCGCGGTCCGGGAGTTCGAGCCCCGCGTCAGGCTCAGGGCTGATGGCTCGGAGCCTGGAGCCTGCTTCCGATTCTGTGTCTCCCTCTCTCTCTGCCCCTCCCCCGTTCATGCTCTGTCTCTCTCTGTCCCAAAAATAAAAAAATAAACATTGAAAAAAATAATAATCAGATGACTGGGTGGTTTAGTCAGTTAGGTGTTGAACTTCAGCTCAGGTCATGATCTCACAGTTCATGAGTTTGAGCCCCACATCGGGCTCTGTGCCAACAGGTTGGACCTGGAGTATGCTTTGGATTCTGTGTCTCCCTCTTTCTCTGCCCCTCCCCTGATTGTGCTCTCTCTGTCTCTTAAAAATAAAATAAACATTAAAAAATTGTTTTAAAAATTAAAAAATGAACACTAAATTAAGAAATATGATTGATATTATGCACACTATAAAGCTAGAATATAGACACTATGCAATTAAATACTATTTTCATTGCATCATACCAATGATTCAGGATTTCTTTGCCTTAGAGTTTCAATGATTTACTAATAAATTTAATTTAATTTGTGATACATAATATACACAGAGCCATAATTTCTGGTCTGTGCCTATTCAAATATTTTATAACATTCTGATTTTATGCCAGATTTGTTGCTGCTGCGTTTTATACCATCAAAGAAAATGCCATGAGAGCTTTATACACTGGTCCTTTGGTTCTCTTCTTTTATAACTGGTTCAGGGATGCAGATATAAGGATGCAGTTTATGTTTTATCTCATCTTTTTAAGTTTCCTATAAGGTTTCATTGGGGAACCAACAAAAAAAACCCAAAATTTAAAACTCATGTAGTTTAACTTTACCATCTGTTTCATTCCTCTTTTCTATTTCCATCCTCTAGTTAAATCTTTTTTTTTTTTTACAATAATTTTCAACAAGCGTGACTTATGCAAACTCACACTGAACACTGAAAGAAGTAAAGCTCAAATTAGAATTCCATATGAATACAATTTGCATTTGGGGTGGGAGTTAGAGTTTTAAAATTGTAGTTGCAACAACAGAAAATCTAAACAGAATATTCCTCTCACTCTTTCCCTCTCTCCCTCTCTCCCTCCCTCCCTCCATCTCTCTCTGTCTCTCTCTGTCTCTCTCTCTGTCTCTCTGTCTCTGTCTCTCTCTCTCTCTCTCTCTCTCTCTTTTGCATTCACACACACATACCCAGACGGATTTGAAAGCTTACAACATTAAACTTTCCAGGGGCTAGATCAGGTAAGTATTTAACCAGAGGCTCAATGTGATCATATTCCTTCTAGCTCACACTAAAATAGCAACAGTTCCTTCAAAGTCCTTAGAAGAACCCAAGCATGCTCTCTCCTGGCCTCAGGGCCTTTATCTTGAAGATTTTGACTCAAATTTCTGATTTGTGGGGTTTTCTGTTCTGTTTAGCTATTTTCTAAATGTTTACTTTTTCAGTAAGTTCTTTCATAGACATCCAACTGAAATGCTAAATACTCACTTCTGGTCCATACACGTTATCTCCTTTTCATATATTTTTTTGTTAATAAATGCCATTCAGTTTCCCAGATAACAGTATAGTTCTTCACATATCTTTTTCATGGTCTACAAGAGTATATTATGATGAAATTTAAGCTCTATATAGGTAAATACTTTTGTTTCTTTGTACTGGACTACCCTTCTTTCAGAGAAGGCAGCAAAATTTCAGCAAAAGTCATTCCAAGTGTAGTAGATAGGAGCATATTTGGAGAGATGTTTCTATATAGGAAGAGTAAAGTTTCCATAAATTGACCAACAGGAGGTCTTTCTTAGTAATGGGGTCGTCAAAGCTATCTTGACGTGGGATCTGGGGGGGGGATACATGTCGTGAAGGTAGAAAGAAATGTAATGCACAAAATGCCCCCAATGTTGTTTTTTATGTAAAAAATGATAAAAAGTCAACAAATCAAAGAAAGGGACATTGAATAAGCTAAAGTTAAACATTGGATAAGTTAAGTTATGAACACTTAAAAATATTAGTTTGCACACATATACAAAATGGAAAAAAATCTAAAATTGACACTATGATCTGCTGATGAAGCCTAATAAGCTGAACAGAAAAGCTGAAACTTCTTCCTACTGGCCTATAACTATTCTAAGCTAATAAGGTACCTTGTAATTGTACCCTCAACCAGAAAATACACCAACATGTTCATTCTTTATCAGTCCTCAGAGACATTTCTTCAGGATTAAAGAATGGATGGGCAGTGCCATAATTTGTGGTGAGAGATATAGACATCTCTGGAAAAGAATAGGTAAGATCAGATACAAAAGCTCCCTGGAGCAATCAACTATAATTTTTCCCCACCGGGGGATACTTGGCAGTGTCTAGAGACATTGTTTTGTTGTCACATAGAGATTGAGCCTGCTACTGCTATCTGGTGGATAGCGACCAGGTTTACTGCCAAATATCCTGCAATGCACATGTCAGCCCTCCACAACAAAGAAATATCAGGTTCAAAATATCTGTATTACTGTGGTTCAGAAAACCTGCCTTAGAGGAAATTTAGGCTGTGAAAGTTGGAAAATAATAAAACTTGTGCACAGAAAGAAAAACAGACTTCATGAAAGTTAAAGAACCTCAGACCCATAGCATAAGATAGAATTCCAGAGTGAGAAACCTTTTTTTCTAGTTTATGTGAGCTCCGCAACTGAGTTAGGTACATAGAGTAGGTTAAGTCAAATTGTTTTCCTGTTATTTTTCTTCCTTTCTTGGGAACAGACTCATTGCTTTCATTTCAGAAAGAGGAATATATGCTGCTTGGTTACAAACTCTGCTTCTTTTTAATTTTTTTAAAGTTCATTTATTAATTTTTTGAGAGGGAGAGAGACGGAGAGACAGTGTGAGCAGGGGATGGGCCGGAGAAAGGGAGACACAGAAGCTAAAGCAGGCTCCAGGCTGTAAGCTGTCAGTGCAGAGCCTGACACAGGTCTCGAACCACAAACCATGAGGGGCATGACCTGAGCTGAAGTTGGTCACTTAACCAACTGAGCCACCCAGGCACCCCACAAACTCTGCTTTTTAACCCTTTCCTCTGAAATACTGAATTAGATTAAATTTGTTTGATTTTTTCTGCTCATTATATTATTGAATATTTGGATGAAAAAATAGGTTAAGTAGCATGAAATGTGTGATAAGAATGAGTTCTCTCTACTTTGTTTTTAAGGAGAGGGGAGACAGGAGTAGGATTGAGTCATTGAACTGCTTGACGGAGTTTTAGGAAAGTTATATAATCAGGGTGCACTTCAATAATCTTCTGATCCGTGTCTTATACCTCAGAGACTGTTATTCATTTGCTCTTCTCTCTTTTCATGGACATGTTTCTCAATGGCTTTCTCTCTCTACTTCATTAAGTGGGTAATTTATCCCATCCCTGTTGGACAGTTTTGGTGGGGAAGTTGACTATTGCCTGAAATAGTGTTTGAAAGAGGATAGTGGCCTCACATTAGCTTTAATCTTGCAAGTCTTTTCCTGTGCATATATTACGTCTTTATTTTAGTTCTTCAATATATTTTAATCATTTGAATCACAATCATATTTTCAATAAGAAAGCACAAACAACATGTTTTGACTTGGAATGATCTTTTTTCAAGGAATACACAAAAAAACCTGTTCCTATATGTTTAACCAATCCTCAAAAGATTTTATTGTTCTACATTGTTAGTCAAAAAAGTGGTAGAAACTTTTTTGTGTTTAGACTAACATCGTATTATCTGAGTCGTCATGACTTTGCCTTCCTAGGCAGCAAGTGATAATAAAGCAACAGGTGCTCCCATCTTAGAAGAGCTAATAGAAATTTAAGTTACCATACAGCTTCAATTATATGTCAAGAACTTTGTGTTCAGAAAACATATGGGTGTCTTAATAGTAGTTCTAGGACAAAAATAGAAATACTCAGGAATTAGTGCTTATGTCACTGTCACTTCTAGATACAGAGTACATATGTAAGTTAACTGATTTACAACAAGTAATACATTGTAATTCCATATATTTTCTGTATGATTATAATAATTAGTACTAGCTATATAATAGTGATGAATAAATTTAAATGATGAATATATTCAAAAATTTCTCCCACATTAAAAAATTGATTTAATTTTATTTTGTACTATTATCAGTTTATAAGAAAAAGAATGAAGTTTCAAGCATATATTTTATAATTTATTTTTCCTACTTTCATCAGAATTTTTATATCAAGTGACAAAGTAAATTAAAACAGCCTAATTATAAGAGGTGACAACTTAATTAATCTAAACTAGTGCAATCCCTGTGAATGGTTGAAATGTTCATATTTAAAGGAAACTAATATAAACACTTTAAATACCTTAGAAAATCTACAGATGTCAACAGGTCTTTCATAATGAAACAAAAAGGAATAGAAGAAAAAATCATGAAGTTATTACAATTTAAAATTTTGCCTCTTGTAATTAAGGAAAAATCATTGGTGAAGCTATTTTTCAAAAGTGTGGTTATTTATGTGAATCTCATTTATTATGTTTTGTATCTCTAAGAAGGAACTTTCCTCTCAGAGTGCTCATTAACAGAAGTTAGAGCCATAGTATTTGTAGATTTGCTAAGGCTAAATACCTAAAAAGAGGAATCAAAAGTACATGTGAATTTAAATTGAAGGCATAGCTTTCATGAACAGTTTCAGGGAAATCCAGAGTATGGTTGAGTGAAGAAAGGCACACCAAAATGCCATGTTCTAATCCCTAGAACCTATCAATATCATCTTACATGGAAAAAGAGACTCTGAAGATGTGATCAAGACAAGGATTTGATGTATTGTCCTGGATTATCCAGATAGGCTTCATGTAATCACAAAGATCCTTATAAGAGGGCTACAGAAGGAGTCTGAGACCATGAAAGTGATGTGATGATGGAAGCAGAGATTGTAATGATGTTCTTTGATGGTATAAGGGATTGCCCATGAGCCAAGGAATATAGGCAACCACTAGAAGGTGAAAAATGTAAGGAAACAGATTCTCCCCTCAGAGCCTACAGAAGCAGCTAGCCCTCCTGAATCCTCACTTTCTCTGAGTAGGACTGATTATGGACTTCCAACCTTCATAAATATAAGAGAATAAACATTTTAAATTACTAGGGCTATATACTTTATTATGGCATCAATTGGAAAGAAAAAGATTTCCAAGAAGTTATTCTACACACAAATATTTTCTAGCTGAAAATGATTAGAGAAACTCCCTAACTGAAAACATACATGACCTATGACCATAGGTCCTCTCCAAAAGATAGCCATGAAACACAAAAATAAGTCATTCTAGATTTATTTGTAGAGGCTATTTCTAGTTTTAGTTGAGTTTTAGGGCTGTCTGTAACTAATTGACACAGATGAATCAGTGAAGGTCAGAAAAAAAAATAAGATGATTGGTTGGTTCTGTATCTTAGAAGCAATGGACTCATCATTCATTGGTTAAAGTTCTGTGTTTACTCTGAAATGGTGGGCATGCTTATGGGTCCATTTGTCACTTACTTAGGAAACAGCAGGCATGCTCATAAAGTGAGATCTTGTCTTTTAACATTTTGCTCTCCCATTAGTCACTCAGACAGGAATAGCCCCAGCTAATGTATCCTGCATGTATACATGACTTACTAATTTATCACCCACACCAGGACACATTGGCAAACTAAACGGGGTCCTATCAATTTTTTGTCTGGTATAACAGGCTTTGAACTACGGCCGGTTTATATATGGAACACTGTTTAACTGGTATTTTTCCCAATTTTTATAAATTGTGATCTATATGATTCTGATATTATCTTTAACAAATTATGAAGTAATATTTTCACCTGGAACTCTAAGAAGCAATGGAAGAATTAATGAAAAATGAGGTAATCCACACTACAAAGTGAGAGACATATATAATTTACTAAATGTCCAATGTCTTGAAGATAGATATAATCATAGGTAATCACAGACGCCCATGGATTAACTATCTTTCATTCTTCTTCAGTAAGTTTTGGTGAAATCTTTAGTCAGGGGTCTCTACCCTTCTTATTTGTGCCATGTCACTAGCTGTTCTCATTGAAATAGTGTTTATTGAAAACTACTTTGTAGAAACTCTGTACATAGGCATACACTGCTGAATAAGACAGGTCATAGTCCTATCTCATGCTTTACATTAATCAAAGTTTAGGTTTGATTATTGTATTCATGTATTATAAAGAAAGATTAAAAAGGAATGAAATCTTGCCATTTGCAAAGATGTGAATGGAGCTAACGAGTATTATGCTAAGCAAAATAAGTCAGAACTTATGAAATCACATATGATTTCATTCATATGTGGAATTTAGAAAATGAAACAGATGAACATGGCGGGGGGTAAGAGAGGCAAACCAAGAAACATACTCTTAACTATGGAGAACAAACAAGGTTACTGGAGGTGAGGTGGGCAGGGGGATGGGTTAAATGAGTGATGAGTATTAAGGAAGTCAACAGTAATGAGCATTGGGTATTATATGTAAGTGATGAATCACTGAATTCTGCACATTAAACTAATATTACATTGTATGTTAACTAATAAAAATTTGGACAAAAAAAGGATTATTTCTTCAAACTGACAGCTGAATACTTAGATATAGGCTTAATGTTAAATATTTTTCCTATTTCATTTCCCCAGCTCTTTATAATCCTTTCTTACCTGAATTCTTTGGTTGGACAGAAAAGTTCAGGGAATGGGAATTGCATGCAGATGAGTGGTCACAATAGGAATGTTGTAGTTCCAGAGGGAATAGAAGTGACAGTATTTTTGTTGGCTGTTGCTATTATATTTTGAATTTGCTATTGGCAAATCTGGGTCAGTCCCTAATTATTCTTACATCTCTTGTGAGAACATTTGCTTCACTAATTCTTTGTCAGTTACCAAATACTTTCAGCCTGGTGATCACCTGAAGTCCTAACTCTATCTTTCCAGCTGCCCTACACAAAGTTAGTATGTTTTTGCAAGCAATCTTTCTTAATTTACCCCAAATTTCTTCTGACAATATGCTGATGACTGGAACTCTTTACAATGAGGTGCAAAGTTTAATTACATAATTGTAACAAAAAGGCTTAATATGGACTGTCACCCAGTTAAATTTTTATGCAAAGAAAATTAAAATTACTCACCTCATTTGAACAGTGAATATAGAAATCAGGATACATAAATTAAATTTCAGTTTTAAAAAACTAGGTGCCTCTCTTCTTACTCTGCAAAGTTCTAATTGGCCAACCACATTGTTTTAATACGTGCATTCTGTCTCTTTAGTAATGATGTTGAGGACTCAGTGATGTTTTCCAAGGTGAATGAGCTGAACTTTAAAATAAACCGAATTGACCCAGAGAAGTACATTGTCCCTAATCTCCTCATTAAAACTGATAGAGGGACACCTGGGTGGCTCATTTGGATAAGCATACAACTTATCCAAACTTTTGGCTGAGGTCATAGTCTCACAGTTCATGGATTTGACCCCATGTCAGGCTTTGTGCTGACAGCATGTGGAGCCTGCTTGGAATTCTCTATCTCCCTCTCTCTCTGCCTTTCTCCATGCTCATGCTTCCACGTGTGATTTCTCTCTTTCTGTCTTTCTGTCTCTGTCTCTGTTTCTCTCAGTAAAAAATAAATAAACTTTAAAAAAAAGACCCCTGATATACAAAGTAAATATAAGAAAGACCTGAAGGGGCACTTAAGGAGGGGAGGGGTCAAGATGGAGTAGCAGCATAGAAGTTCTCTCATTCCTGAAGTATAGCTAAATCAGCACCAAACCATTTTGCACACCTAGAAAATTAATCTGAGGACTAACACAACAATCTGCATAACTCGAGCCACAGAACTCAGCAGGTATGTTGTGCAGAGCTATGAACTGGGGGAGAGACAAGCAGTGGAGGATAGGCAGCTCTTTTTGCAGAGAGAGGACAGAGAAAGAGGGGAGAGTGCAGGAAAAGCACTTTCCCCACCAAAAGTGTCTGAAAAGGGAAAGAAATAACCACAGGTGACAGAAAGGGAGAAAGGAGAAAGGAGAGGGTCTCAATACTATTAGGACTCTATAAACAGGGGAGAGCAGAGTCAGAAATTCTACAGCTCAATACCTGGCCACACCCGGGTGGCAAGGGCGAATCTTCAGGAGCAGGCAGCAAGGTCCAAGGGGTCCACGGACCTCACAGGGAGAGGCTGTTACCCTGGTAGGAGGGCATTTGGTAGAGGCCATACAGCCTCCCCACAGGTCCAGTGGATCCTGGAAACAGCCATGTTTGCTGGTATTGGAACAAAGACACCAGGGTGTGATGAGACCTGGTGTGAGCTGTGTGTTGTGTTTTGCCATAAACTCTGAGCCTCTGTTCCTATGTGATCACACAAACATTTTCTGGGAGAAGCAGGCACTTGGCCATAATCTCTGAACCTCAGTAACATTGTGGCTGCATGAATGTTCCCTGGGGGCAAGCCAGCAGCTGGCAATTGCCCGGCAAGACCCTCCACCAGAGGGTTGGAGTAGTTCCAAGCTGCAGGACTCTCAGAAGTAAGGAATTTGGAAATAGTCCCAAATGGCATATAATTCAGGAGGGAGGTGCCACCTGGCAGGCTGACAGCTTGGACGCGAACCACGTAGAAGTAGGGAGTGGAAGGAAGCCAGAGACAAAGGAGGGGTGCTTGATTGCTGGTCAAGGAATGCTCAGAATTCCTTTGCCAGAATCTCGGAAGCTGGGGAAAACTGTTTTCACTTCTCCCGCGCATGTGCATACACATGCATGCACTTCACACTGATCTACCCTAGTAAGCTAAGCAGCACCAAATGGAGAATGGAGCTGTTACACCAAGCCCCATCCAACTATGCCAACCAAGCTCAGACCCTAGAGGACCACAAGTCTCTCCACCTGATTAGTGTACTAACAGTAAAGGGCTTCATAGTTAGACTTAAAGGAGAAAGAGGATGGAATTTCATTTGGATTTCTTTCTGGTTGTTTCATCTATTCGTATTTTCTTTCTTTCTTTCTTTCTTTCTTTCTTTCTTTCTTTCTTTCTTTCTTTTCTTATTATTTTCGTACTCTTGGATACCTAAAAAGAAATTTATTTTTATTTTCCAATTTTTTAAATTTAATTATCTACTGTATATTTTTATTTTTTGTAATTTTCTTCATTTTATTTTGCATTCTTCGTTTCATTTTATTCTATTTTATTGCATACATTTTTCTTAATTCTAAGCATTTCCTTTTTTTTCTTTTTTTCTTTCCCTTTTTTCTCTATTCTACCAAGCTTCTTTAAAAACCAGACCAAAGAACAAGGACTTAACTAACTTTATTTGATATTTTAATTTTAATTTTTTAATTTTAATTTTAATTTTTTAATTTTAATTTTATATTTTATTACTCTTTTTCTTCCTCCAAAATGGCAAAATGAAGGAATGTACCACAAAAGAAAGAACAGGAAGAATGACAGCCAGGGACTTAACACAGATATAAGTAAGAGGTCTGAACTAGAATTTAGAATCACGATAATAAGAATACTAGCTGGGGTTGAAAAAAGCATAGAATCCTTTTCTGTGGAAATAAAAGAAGCAAAATCTAGTCAGGATGAAATTAAAAACATTATAAATGAGATGCAATCTCAAGTGGATATCACGGCAGCAAGGATGGATGAAGCAGAGCAGGAAATCAGCGACAGAGAAGACAAAAATATGGAGAATACTGAAGCAGAAAAAAAGGGGGAAACTAAGGCAAAACTGCATGTTATAAGAATTAGAGAACTCAGTGACTCATGAAAAAGGAATAACATCTGAATCATAGGGGTCCCAGAAGATAAAGAGAGAGAAAAGGGGGTGGAAGATTTATGTGAGCAAATCGTAGTAGAAAACTTACCTAACCTGGGAAGCCACAGACATCAAAATCCAAGAAGCACAGAGAACTCCCATTAGATTCAACAAAAATCAACCATCAACAAGGCATATCATAATCAAATTCACAAAATACATAGATAAATAAAGAATTATGAAAGCAGCAAAGGAAAAAAAACCCAAAACCCCTAACCTACAAGTGAACACAGATCAGTTTTGCAACAGACCTATCCACAGAAACTTGGCAGACCATAAAGGAAGGGCAGGACATAGTCAATGTGCTGAACTGGAAAAATATGCAGCCAAGAATTCTTTATCCACTAAGGCTGTGATTCAAAATAGAGAGATAAAGAGCTCCCCAGACAAACAAAAACTAAAGGAGTTCATGACCACTAAACCAGCCCTGCAGGAAATTCTAAGGGAGATTCTCCGAGGAGAGAAAAGATGAAAGAAAACAAAAAGACCTAAAGTAACAAAGACTAGAAAGGACTGGAGAACATCACCAGAAACTCCAACTCTGTAGGCAACACAATGGCAATAAATTCATATCTTTCAGTACTCACTCTCAATGTCAATGGATAAAGCACTCTAACCAAAAGACATGGGGTAACAGAATGCATGAGAAAACAAGATCATGTATATGTTGCTTACAAGAGACCAATTTTAGACCTAAGGACACCTTCAGATTGAAAATAAGGGGTTGGAGAACCATCTAGCATGCTAATGATTGCCCAAAGAAAACCAGAATAACCATACTAAGATCAGATAATCTAGATTTTAAAATAAAGACTGTAACAAGAGATGAAGAAGGGCATTATATCATAATTAAGGGGTTTATAGAATTTCTAACAATTGTAAACACTTATGCTCCAAACGTGATAGCATCCAAATATGTAAATTCATTAATCACAAACATAAACTCACTGATAATAATACCATAATAGTAGGGGACTTCAACATTATACTTACAGCAATGGACAGGTCATCTAAGCAGACAATCAAAAAGGAAACAGTAGATTTGCATGATACATAGGATCAGATGGAATTAAAAGACATTCAGAACATTTCATCCTAAAGCAGCAGAATATACACACTCTTCTAAAATGCACATGGAATATTTTCCAGAATAGATCACATACTGGGACACAAATCAGCCTGCACCAAATACAAAAAGACTGAAAACATACCATTCATATTTTTAGACCACAATGCTATGAAACTCGAAATCAACCACAAGAAAAATTTTGAAAAGCTAACAAATACCTGGAGATTAAATAACACCATAATGAATGAATGGGTTAACCAAGACGTTAAAGAAGAAATCAAAAAGTACATGGAAGCCACTGAAAATAATAGCACAAGAGCCCCAAACCTCTGAGATGCAGCAAAGGAGGTCATAAGAGGGAAGTTTATAGCAATACAGACATTCTGAAAGAAGGAAGGTCTCGGATGCACAACCTCACCTTACATCTTAAAGAGCTGGATAAAGAACAACAAATAAAACCCCAAACCAGCAGAAGACAGAAAATAATAAAGATTAGAGCAGAAATCAATGCTATTGAAACAAAAAAAAAAAAACACAAAAAGCAAACAAACAAAAAATAGTAGAACAGATCAATGAAGCCAGGAGCTGGTTCTTTGAAAAAATTAGCAAAATTGATAAACTCCAGCCAGTTTGATCAAAAAGAAAAAGGAAAGGACCACAAAAAAATAAATAAAAAATGAACGAGTGGAAACCACAATCAACACTGCAGACATACAAACAATGATAAGAGTGTATTTTGAGCAATTATATGCCAATAAATTGGGAAATCTGGAAGAAATGGACACATTACTAGAAACATATGAACTACCAAAACTGAAACAGGAAGAAATAGAAAGTATAAACAGAGCCATTACCAGTAAAGAACTCAAATTAGTAATCAAAAATCTCCCAGAAAACAAGAGTTCAACAAGAGTTGAACAAGAGTTCAACTGAATGACTTTGTAGGGGAATTATACCAAACATTCAAAGAGTTAAAAACCTCTTTCTGAAGCTGTTCCAAAAAGTTGCAATGGAATGAAAACTTCCAAACTCATTCTATGAAGCTAGCATTACCTTGATTCCAAAACCAGACAAAGACCCCACCAAAAAGGAGAACTGCAGACCAATTTCCCTGATGAACATGGATGCAAAAATTCTCAATAAGATACTAGCCAATGGGATCCAACAATACATTAAAAGAATTATTCACCATTATCAATTGGGATTTATACCTGAGATGGAGGGACGGTTCAATATCCACAAATCAATCAATGTGATGCATCATACTAATAAAAGAAAGGACAAGAACCACATGATCCTCTCAACAGATACAGAGAAAGCATTTGAGAAAATATGGCATCCTTTCTTGATAAAAACCCTCAAGAAAGTAGGGATAGAAGGATCATACCTCAAGATCATAAAAACCATATACAAGAGTCACTGCTAATATCATCCCCAATGGGGAAAAACAGAGCTTTCCCTCTAAGGTCAAGAACAAGACAGGGATGTCGATTCTCCCCATTGTTACTCCACATAGTATTAGAAGTCCTAGCCTCAGAAATCAGCCAATACAAAGAAATAAAAGACATCCAAATAGCCAAGGAGGAAATCAAACCTTCACTTTTTCCAGAAGACATGATACTCTATATGGAAACCCCCAAAGATTCCACCAAAAAACTGCTAGAATGGATTCATGAATTCAGCAAAGTTGCAGGATATAAAATCAATGCACACAACTCGGTTGTATTTCTGTACACCAATAATGAAGCAGCAGAAATAGAAATCAAGGAATTGATCCCATTTACAATTGCACCAAAAATCATAAAATACTTAGGAATAAACCTAACCAAAGACATGAAAAATCTATGCATGGAGAACTACAAAAGCTTATGAAAGAAATTGAAGAAGATGCACACACACAAAATGGAAAAATGTTCCATGCTCATGGGTTAGAGGAACCATTTTTTTTTAATGTCAATACTACCCAAAGCAATCTACATATTCAGTGCAATCCCTATCAAAATATCACCAGCATTTTTCACAGAGTTAGAAAAAACAATCCTAGCATTTGTCTGGAACCAGAAAAGATCCCGAATAGTCAATGTAATCCTAAAAAAGAAAACCAAAGATGGAAGCATCACATTCCCAGACTTCAAGATATATTATAAAGCTGTAATCATCAAAGACAGGATGATACTGGCACAAAATCCCTTATCAATGGAACAAAATAGAGAACCTAGAAATGGACCCACAAACGTATGGCCAACTAATCTTTGACAAGGCAGGAAAGAGTGTCCAGTGGAATAAAGACAGTCTCTTCATCAAATGGTACTGGGAAAACTGGACAGCGACATGCAGAAGAGTGAATGTGGACCACTTTCTCACACCATACACAAAAATAAACTCAAAATGGATGAAAGACCTAAATGTAAGATAGAAAGTCATCAAAATCCAAGAGGATAAAGCAAGCAAAAACTTCTTTGACCTCAGCCGCAGCAACTTCTTACTCAACATGTCTCTGAAGGCAAGGGAAATAAAAACAAAAAATGAACAATTGGTCTTCATCAAGATAAAAAGCTTCTGCATGGCAAAGTAAACAGCAAAACTAAAAGGCAACCTACAGAATTGGAGAAGGTATTTGCAAATGACATATCATAAAAGGGCTAGTATCCAAAGTCTATAAATAACTTATCAAACTCAACACCCAAAAAACAAATAATCCAGTGAAGAAATGGACAAAAGACATGAATAGACACTTTCCCAAAGAAGACATCCAGATGGCTACTGGACACATGAAGAAAATGCTCAACATCACTCATCATCAGGCAAATACCAATCAAAGCCACAATGAGATATCACCTCATACCTCTCAGAATGGCTAAAATTAACAACTCAGGCAATGACAGATGTTGGCACGGTTGTGGAGAAAGAGGAATCCTTTTTTATTGCTGGTGGGAATGTAAACTGGTGAAGCCATTCTGGAACACATATGGAGGTTCCTCAAAAAATTAAAAATAGAATTGCCGTACAACCCAGCAATTGCACTACTAGGTATTTATCCAAAGGATGCAGTTGTGCTGCTTTGATGGAACACATGCACCCCAATGTTTTTACCAGCACTATAGACCATAACCAAAGTATGGAAAGAGCCCCAATGTCCATCGACAGATGAATGGATAAATAAGATGTGATATGTATATACAATTGAGTATTACTCAGCAATGAAAAAGAATGAAATCTTGCCATTTTCTACAATGATGGATGGAACAAGAGTATTCGCTTAAATTCTAAGTGAAATTAGTCAGAGAAAGACACATATCATGTGACCTTACTCATATGTGGAATGTAAGATACAGAATAGATGAAAAAAAGGGAAATGAAGCAAGAATAATACAAAAACAGGGAGGGGGACAAAACATAAGAGTCTCTTAAATATAGAGAACAAACTGTGGGTTGCTGGAGTGGTTGTGGGTGCAAGATGGTCTAAATGAGCAAGGGGCCTTAAGGAGGACACTTGTTGGGATGAACACTGATTGTTATTCGTAGGGTATAAATCACTGGATTTTATTCCTGAAATAATTATTGCACTATATGCTAACTAACTTGGATGTAAACTTAAAAAAATAAGTTAAAAAAAGAAAAAAGAAAGGTGGAAGAAACATACAAAACAAGAAGAGAATTATTTTTCATTTTTAAATCAGCAATTTTTCAACATAAAGTAATACATGTCAATTTGTAAGAAAATACTATAAAAACACAGAAAAGCTGAGATAAAAATAAAAATTTTCTACCATATCAACACTCTAGAAAAGATAATTCTTAACCTTTTGGTGTATATTTTTTTTTAATTTTTTTTTTTTACATTTATTTATTTTTGAGACAGAGAGGGACAGAGCATGAACGGGGGAGGGTCAGAGAGAGAGGGAGACACAGAATCGGAAACAGGCTCCAGGCTCTGAGCTGTCAGCACAGAGCCCGACGCGGGGCTCGAACTCACGGACCGTGAGATCATGACCTGAGCTGAAGTCGGTTGCCCAACCAACTGAGCCACCCAGGCGCCCCATGGTGTATATTTTATACCACTAATTATTAAGATAGATATGTACATAGTATTTTTTCTATGTTTAGCTATATTTTCTTTTAAACAAAAATAGAATCTTGCTTTAAACCGTGTCATATATGGTATTCCACACATTTGTGTATTATAAATATCAGTAACTCTTTCCTGATAGCATTAACTATTTTTATTTTTTTTAAGTTTATTTTTTTTTATATATGAAATTTATTGTCAAATTGGTTTCCATACAATACCCAGTGCTCATCCCAAAAGGTGCCCTTCTCAATACCCATCACCCACCCTCTCCTCCCTCCCACCCCCCATCAACCCTCAGTTTGTTCTCAGTTTTTAAGAGTCTCTTATGCTTTGGCTGTCTCCCACTCTAACCTCTTTTTTTTTTTTTCCTTCCCCTCCCCCATGGGTTCCTGTTAGGTTTCTCAGGATCCACATAAGAGTGAAACCATATGGTATCTGTCTTTCTCTGTATGGCTTATTTCACTTAGCATCACACTCTCCAGTTCCATCCACGTTGCTACAAAAGGCCATATTTCGTTTTTTCTCATTGCCACGTAGTACTCCATTGTGTATATAAACCACAATTTCTTTATCCATTCATCAGTTGATGGACATTTAGGCTCTTTCCATAATTTGGCTATTGTTGAGAGTGCTGCTATGAACATTGGGGTACAAGTGGTCCTATGCATCAGTACTCCTGTATCCCTTGGATAAATTCCTAGCAGTGCTATTGCTGGGTCATAGGGTAGGTCTATTTTTAATTTTCTGAGGAACCTCCACACTGCTTTCCAGAGCGGCTGCACCAGTTTGCATTCCCACCAACAGTGCAAGAAGGTTCCCATTTCTCCACATCCTCTCCAGCATCTATAGTCTCCTGATTTGTTCATTTTGGCCACTCTGACTGGCGTGAGGTGATACCTGAGTGTGGTTTTGATTTGTATTTCCCTGATAAGGAGCGACGCTGAACATCTTTTCATGTGCCTGTTGGCCATCCGGATGTCTTCTTTAGAAAAGTGTCTATTCATGCTTTTTGCCCATTTCTTCACTGGGTTATTTGTTTTTTCGGGTGTGGAGTTTGGTGAGCTCTTTATAGATTTTGGATACTAGCCCTTTGTCCGATATGTCATTTGCGAATATCTTTTCCCATTCCGTTGGTTGCCTTTTAGTTTTGTTGGTTGTTTCCTTTGCTGTGCAGAAGCTTTTTATCTTCATAAGGTCCCAGTAATTCACTTTTGCTTTTAATTCCCTTGCCTTTGGGGATGTGTCGAGTAAGAGATTGCTACGGCTGAGGTCAGAGAGGTCTTTTCCTGCTTTCTCCTCTAAGGTTTTGATGGTTTCCTGTCTCACATTTAGGTCCTTTATCCATTTTGAGTTTATTTTTGTGAATGGTGTGAGAAAGTGGTCTAGTTTCAACCTTCTGCATGTTGCTGTCCAGTTCTCCCAGCACCATTTGTTAAAGAGGCTGTCTTTTTTCCATTGGATGTTCTTTCCTGCTTTGTCAAAGATGAGTTGGCCATTCGTTTGTGGGTCTAGTTCTGGGGTTTCTATTCTATTCCATTGGTCTATGTGTCTGTTTTTGTGCCAAGAATTAACTATTTTTAAATGATGGCATAATATTCGTTTATATAATATATTTAATTAACCTTTAATTAGAAAACTGACTCATTTATACTTTTTCACTATTAAAAAATGCCAAAATTGAAAAAAAAAAAGAAACACCTGAAGGACTTATAAAAGTACCTAGAATCACCCACAAGAGGATGCCATGGTGAAGTTTAATATTTTTAATATTGTCCAACTTGATCTCTTCTATGAGGACCAAGAGTTAAAGCCTTAAACTCACATCTACCTATTTGTGAAAATATATTCAATAACTTATCTGGGAAAACATTTAAGATTTAAGTTGTTAGAAATAAAATCATTGAGGCAAACATGATTATAAAAAAATGACACTGGAAAACCTAAGTTTTTTTGAAGAGGAAAGATTTATTTCAATACTTTTTTTAAAGATAGAAAAGATATTTACACATATATTTGTTTAAATCAGAATGTATTTAGACAAAAAGACAAGTGGGGGAAGGACAGAGAGAGAGAGGGAGAGAGAAAGAAAATCCCAAGTGCAAGCTTTACATTGCCAGCGCAGAGCCCAATGCAGGGTGCAAACCTATGCACCATGGGATCATGACATGGGTGGAATTCAAGAGTCAGATGCTGAACGAACTAAGCCAACCAGGCACCCCCAAAATTATACATTTTAAGGGAATTGAGATTTTGTTCTTTCTCTAGAAAAGATGAAATTTATAGCAAAAAAAGCATAGAGTGAATATAAGTTAACTTGAAAATAAAACTGAAGCTGTTTAAGTAAATTATGTTTTTATTTAAAGTTATACTGCTATTACAAAAAGTGTCACTGAATTTAGCTGAGATGAAAACTTCAATAGGGATTTTGCTTTTTCACAGTCATTTGGTTGATCATATAATGAGACAAATGAATGTTATCCAGCTTATGAAAGAAAGATGAAGATAACAACTTTTAAAAAGGGAATTTTAACATTATTGTAAATGATAAAGATAATCATTTCTTCTTTTTCTCAGACTTTCAAATACATTTCTGAAATTGAATGATATTTGGCATTCAAGGCCATAAAATGTGTGAGAGGCAATCAGTGGGGTTTAGTGTCTTCATTAACTACATTTTTAGCCTGGTAGCCAGAAGTTGATATAGAAGTAAAGATAATCCAATCATTTTCATAGTTGTTTGGGACTGATTGAACATAAAAGAATGACTTTACTCTTTGAAGATTTTCCACACATTTTCCAATTTTCTTCATTTAATTTAAAGAGATGATAGGAGTTTAATAATCATTGTGTTTCAGAGGTTTAAAAACAAAAGTCTTTCAGGGGAAATAAATACATTAGGGGACAGGATAGCCTCAGAGAATATTACAGTTTACCCTACTGTCATAGATACTGACATACAATAATGTTACAAAATCTATATGTTTAATGATGGGAAGATAGGGAGAGATTGGAAGATGGCAGCGGAGGAGTAGAGGACCCCAGGCTCACCTCCTTCCATGAATACAACTAGATAAGTATCAAATTATCCTAAATACCCCCAAAATTGACCTGAAGACTGACAGAAAAACTCCACAACTAAATTTAGAGAAGAGGTTACATCAAAGAAGGTTGGAGATATCGAGACAGGTTGGAGGGGAGAAATGGATTATGGCTGTTGTGGTGGGGAGCTGCAGATATGGAGTAGGGCAAGATACAGACTAACTCACAGAGGAGCTCACAGGGAAAAGGAGTCCCTATTGCCATTAGCTTAGAATTCACGAGGGTCTGAATTTTGTGACTTCTGGCAATCACCAGGGCTGAAAGCCTGGAGTTTTAAGGTCAAGGGACTTGGCTAGGATAGAGCCCAGAGAGCATTGTGCTGCTCTTGGAGAAAAGGTAGGGCATACAGTATAGAAACAACAATCTGAAGAGTGCCTGGGGCACACCATGGGGAAGTTATCCCTTGTCTCCAAGTACATCCCAGAGAGGTAGTATCCATGGAGAGATCCTTCTAGGAACAAAGGACATTTATTTTCCTCATGCCTGGTAACATTTATTTTCCTCATGCCTGAGCACAAGCACAGGGCCAATTGCAGGAAACAGCACAGTGCCTACACTTACTACCCAACTAGCCTACACCAACCTCCTTTTTCCTGTGGAAACCACTCTTCCCAGTCATGTCTGCCTCTGTTCCAGCACAGCAGGCTTCTCACCTAGAAGACTGTCCCAAACCCTTGCTCATATCACATCTCCTGAGACAGAAGTGGTGTGGAGCCTCAGTTCTAGCTGCAGTGGCAATAGGGCTGATTTCACAAACAGATCAAACAGATCAGAGCACAACTAGTTAAAACATGCCACATTCAGGCCAGGAACCAAATGTTGGCTACCACAGGCAAAGAGAGTTCTGAAGATGAGTGGTCTCAAGGATAAAGCACCTAAGCAAAATAGCAGAGCACATGCAGCACACATTGGAGACACTTCCAGAAGCTCTGGCTCTGAGAAACAGGGGCACTACACAGCAGTTCACTATAGGACCTCTTCTTCATAAGGCCATTACCCTCAAGAACGGGAAATGGAGTGACTTCTCTAGCACAGAGAAACTGGCACAGGACTTAGACAAAATGAGAAGACAAAAGAAATTACCTCAAATGAAATAACAGGACAAGGCCTGGCCAGACATCTAAGTGAAACAGATATAAATAACATACCTGATAGAGAATTTAAAGTAATGATCATATAGTCACTGGAATTGCAAGAGTGGAGGAGGTCTATGAGACTTAACGCAGAGATAAGGAATAATATAACAGATATAAAGGGCTCAAAAAATGAAATCAGATACATGCTTGATGGAATCCTTGAAGAAACAGAGGAATGAATTTATGACCTAAAAGACAGGATAATGGAAAGTAATCAAGCTGAACAAAAGAGAGAAGAAATAATTATGCAAAACAAGACTAGACTTAAGGAACTCAGTGACTCCATAAAACATAGTAACATTTGTATTATGGGAATTCCAGAAAAGGAAGAAAGAGAAAAGGGAACAGAAGATTTATTTGAAAAAATAATAGCTGAAAACTTCCCCAATCTGGGGAAGGAAACAGATATCCAGATCCAGGAGGCACAGAAAATCCCCCAAAATGAATGAAAGCAGATCCACTTCAAGACATATTGTAACTAAATTAGCAAAACATAGTAATGAAGAAAATATTTTAAAAGCAGTAACCAAGAGAGTAACAAAGCAGGGAAAACCCGTAAGGCTAGCAGGGAATATTTCAGCAGAAACTTTCCAAGTCAGAAGGAAGTGTCATGATATATTCATAGTGTTGAATAAGGAAAATCTTCCACCGAGAAGATTCCATCCAGCAAGGCTATGTTTCAGAATATAAGGAGAGATAATGAGCTTCCTAGGCAAACAAATACTAAAGTAGTTCATGGCCACTAAAGCTGCCTTGTGAGAAATATTAAAGGGGACTCTTTGAGTGTAAAGGAGAGACAGTATAAATTTGAGTGGAAAGTGACAGTATAAATTTAGGAAATACCAAAGAAGTAAAAATGAATATTTCTGTAAAAAATCAGTCAAGTAACTCACAAAATAAAAAGGATATAAATTATGACAACATATACCTAAAATGTGGAGAGGAGAGGAGAGAGAACGGGTTCAAACTTAAATGGCCATCAATTTAACATAGGCTGCTATAATACAGAAGAGGTTATATACAAGCCAGAAATCAAAAACCACTAATAACTATGCAAGAATAAAGAGAAAGAAATCCAATGTATTACTAAGGAAAATCAGCAAACCATGAAAGAGAAGACAAGGATCAGAGAAAATCTCCAGAAACAACCACAAAACAAATAAAATGGCAATAAATATGTCTATCGGCAATTACTTTGAATATAGGCGGACTTAACATTCCAATCTGAATACATAGGTTAACATAATGGATTAAAAAAGAATACAACCCCTCTATATGCTGCCTACAAGAGACTCATTTTAGACTTAAGACACCTACAGTTTGAAAGTGAGGGGACAGAGAAATATTCATCATGCAAATGAATGTCAAAAGAAAGAGTAGCAATATTTATATCAGACAAAATAAGTTTAAAAGAGAGACTGTAACACAAAGGAAGACATTATATAATAAAAAAGAGGACAATCCAAAAAAAAGCTACAACAATATTTATACATCTAAATAGGAGATCACAAATACATAAAACAGTAAATAACAAACAAAGAAACTATTGACAATAATATAGTAATATTAAAGGACTTTTACACACTCCACTGTCATCAATGGATATATCTAACTAATCAACAAGGAAGGAATGGTTTTGAATGACACATGGGAGGAGATGGGTCTGATGTATTCAAAACATTCCATTTTAAAAGAGCATAATACACATTCTTTTCAAGTGCACACAGAACATTCTCCAGAATAGATAACATATTAGCCCACAAAACAAGATCCAACAAATTCAAGAAGATTGATGTCATACCATATATCTATTCTGGACCACAGTGCTATGAAACTACAAGTCAAACACAAGTAAAATCTTGAAAGACCACAAATACATGGAGGTTAAAGAACAGATTAGTAAGCAACGAATGAATCAACCAGGAAATAAAAGCAGAAATTAAAATACATGAAAAGAAATGAAAATGAAAACACAAAACCTTTGGGATGCCACAAAAGTGGTCCTAAGAGAGAAGTTTAAAACAATACAGGCCTACCTCAAGCATGAAAAATCTCAAACAACCCAACATTATACCTACAGTAGCTAGGAAGAGAACAATAAACAGAGCCTAAAAGCAACAGAAGGAAGAAAATAATAATGAAGATTAGCACATAAATAAATGATATAGAATCTAAAAAATACAGTAAAACAGATCAGTGAAACCAAGAGCTGGTTCTTTGAAAAAATCAATAACATTGATAAACTTCTAGCCAGACTTATCAAGAAAAAAAAAAGACTAAAATGAATAAAATCACAAATGAGACAGGAGAAATAACAACCAACACCACAAAAATACAAACAATCATAAGGGAATATGAAAAACTCTATGCCAACAAATAGCACGACCTAGAAGAAATAGATAATTTCCTAGAAATATAAACTACCAAAACTGAAATAGAAAGAAATAGGATATTTGAATAGACTGATAACTAGCAAAGAAATTGAACCAAAAAACTCAACAAAAACCAGATGGCCTCACAGGTGAATTCTACCAAACATTTGAACAAAGTTAATATGTATTTTTCTCACATTATTCCAAAAAAATAGAAAAGTAAGCAAAACTTCCAAATTCATTCTATGAGACCAACATTACCTAATGCCAAAACCAGATAAAGACAACACTGAAAAAGAGAACTACAGGCCAACATCCTTGATGAACATGATGCAAAAATCTTCCAAAAATACTAGCAAACCAAATTCAACAATACATTAAAAAAAACCCATTCATCATGATCAAGTGGGATTTATACCTGGATTGCAAGGGTGGTTCAATATTTACAAATTAATTAACGTGATACATTACTTTAAGAAAACAAAGGTTAACAAACATATCATCCTCACAATATATTTAGAAAAAGCATTTGACAAAGTACAACATCCCTGCTTGGTAAAAACCCTCAACAAGTGGGTAGAGAGTAAACATACCTCAAAATAATAAAGGCCATATATGAAAAACCCAAGCTAACATCATCCTTACTGGGGAAAAACTGATAACTTTTCCTCTAAGGTCAAGGACAAGACAAGGATGTCACTCTCCACTTTTATTCAAGCCCTAACTACAGCAATCAGACAACAAAAAGAAATAAAAGACATTCAAAATAGTAAGGAAACAGTAAAACTTTCACTATTTTTTGATGACGATACTATATTTATAAAACCCAGACACCACAAAGATGCTAGAACTGATACAGGAATTCAGTAAAGTTGCAGGATACAAAATTAAATCTATGCAAACCCATTGCATTTTTATACATCAATAATTAAGCAGCAGAAAGAAATTAAGAAAACAATTCCATTGAAAACTTCTCCAAAATTTTAAGATACCTAGGAGTAAACGTAACCAAAAAGGTGAAAGACCTGTACTCTGAAACTATACACCACTGATGAAAGAAATTGAAGATGTCACAAAGAAGTGGAGAGACATCCCATGCTCATGGGTCAGAAGACCAAATGTTAAAATGTCTACACTACCCAAAGCAATCTACACATTTAATACAATCCGTAATCAAAATACTACTGGCATTTTCCACAAAGCTAGAACAAATAATCCTACAATTTGTTTGGAACCACAAAAGACCTTGAATAGACAAAGCAAACATGAAAAAGAAAAGCAAAGCTGGAGGTATCATAATTACAGATTTCAAGCTATATTACAAAGCTGTGTCATCAAGACAGTATAGTACTAGCACATAGATCAATGGAACAAAATAGAAAACCCAGAAATGGACCTGCAACTATATGGTCAACTAATCTTCAACAAAGCAGAAAAGAATATCCAATGGAAAAGGAGAGTCTTTTCAACAAATGGTGTTGGGAAAACTGGACAGCAACCTGCAGAAGAATGAACCTGTACCAATTACACCATCTACAAAAATATACTAAAAATGGGTGAAAGACCTAAATGTGAGACAGGAAACCGTCAAAATCCTAGAAGAGAACATAGGCAGCAACCTCTTTTGACATTGGCTGTAGCATCTTCTTACTAGACATGTCTCTAGATTCAAGGGAAACAAAATCAAACATGAACTTTTGAGACCTCATCAAGATAAAAAGCTTCTGCATAAAAAAGGAAACGATCAACAAAACTAAAAGGCAGCCTATGGAATGGGAGAAGATATTTGCAAATGATATATTTGATAAAGGGTTAGTATCAAAAATACATAAAGAACTTATAAAACTGAACACCCCCCCCAGAAATAATTCAATTAAAATATAAATAGAAGACATGAACAGCCATTTATCCAAAAAAACACATCCAGATGGTGAACAGATACATGAAAAGATGTTCATCATCACTTACCATCAATGAAATTCAAATCTAAACTACAATAAGATGTAATCTCACACCTGTCAGAATGGCTAAAATCAACAACATAAGAAACAACAGATGTTGGTGAGAATATGGAGAAAAGGGAACCCCATTGCACTATTGGTAGGAATGCAAACTGGTAGAACCACTCTGGAAAGCACTGTGGAGGTTCCGCAAAAAGTAGAAAATAAAACTACACTATGGTCCAGCAATTGTACTACTAGGTATTTACCCAAAGAATGCAAAAATACTAATTCAAACAGATGTTGGTGAGGATGTGGAGAAAGGGGAATTCTCTTGCATTGTGGAAAGCAAGCTGGTGCAGCCCCTGGGGAAAACAGTATGGAGGTTCCTCAAAAAGTTAAAAACAGAAGTACACTATGATCCAGTAATTCCACTACTGGGTATTTACCCAAAGAATACAAAGACACTAATTGAAATAGATACATGCACTCCTATGTTTATAGAAGCATTATTTACAGTAGTCAAGATATGGAAGCAGATCAAGTGTCTGTCAACTGATGAATGGATATAAAGAAGATGTCGGAGATACATATGGAATATTATCCAGCCACAACAAAGAATGAAATCTTGCCATTTGCAATGACCTGAATGGAGCTAGAAAGTATAATTCTAAGCAAAATGTGTCAGTAGGAGAAACACAAATACCATATGATTTCACTCATATATGTGGGATTTAAGAAAGAAAACAAATGAGAAAAGGAGGAAAAAGAGAGAGAGACAAATCAAGAAACAGACTCTTAATTGTAGGGAACAAACATGGTTACCAGAAAGGAGGGGGTGGGGAATGAGTTACATAGGTGATGGGGAATAAGGAAGGAGTGCACTTTTCTTGATGAGCACTGGGTGATGTATGCAGTTGTTGAATCACTCTATTGTACATCTGAAAGTAATATAACAGTGTATGTTAGCTAACTGTAATTAAAATAAAAACCTAAAAAAAATGTAAAAAGCCAAAAATTGATGGGATGCATGTCTCCTGCTACATAAACACATTAATACTTAAAGATAATTTATTTTCTAGATAATATATTATTATTACTTACACATAAATATTTCTATTAAGTGTATTTATATTTATAAGAATAATTGTTTATTATATAAATATATAAATATGTTTATATAGATAATATATATTTAATAATGTATTATATATTTATTTTATAATATATGTTATATAATTATTTATAATATAAACAAATTTATATTATGCATTATATATGTGTGTTCATATATTATTTATATATATTTATATATTCTATATAAATTTAATATTTTATTTACTCCCAAATAGTAAAATACACCTAGGCATAGTTTTTTCTCACAGCTTTATTGGGATATCATTGACCTATAACATTACATAAGTTTGTGTACGATATAATGATTTGATACAAATGTTTGTTGTAAAACAGTTGCCACAATGAGGTTTGTTAACACAACCATCAATCTCATGTAGTTACAATATTTTTGGGTATGTATGGTAAAAACTTACAACATTTACTCTCTTAGCAACTTTCAAATACACAAGAATTTATTCATCTTATAACTGGAAGTTTGTTCTCTTTGATAACTTTTGCCCATTTCCCCCCACCTCCCAAAACAACACCAATCTGCTCTTCCTATGAGTTTTCTATTGGTTGGTTGGTTTGTTTGTAAATTCTACACAAGTGAGATCCTATAGTATTTGCCTTTCTCTGTCTGACTTATTTCACTTAACATAATGCTATAAAAGTTCATGTTTTCTGAAATGGAAGAATTTTCTCCTTCTTGTATGACTGAATTATGTGCTCACATTATATAATATACGTCTTACACATTATAATATAAAAACACTCACTGATCAATAGATACATTTCCAGAGGTGCCTAGGTGGCTCAGTAAGTTAAGCGTCTGACTTTGGCTCTGGTCATGATCTCAGAGTTCATGAATTTGAGCCCGGCGTGGGAATCTGTGCTGACAGCTCAAAGCCTGGAGCCTGCTTTGATTCTGTGTTTCCTTCTTTTTCTGACCTCCCACTTGTGCTCTGTCTCTCTCTCTCTCTCTCTCTCTCTCAAAAATAAACAAACATTAAAAAAAAATATAAATAAATAAATAAAATAGAGATATATTTCCATATCTTGCCTATTGTGAATAATGTTGTAAAGGACACTTATTTCTTATTATCTGATTTATCTGGCTAGGACTGCCATTAGTATGTTAAATGACAGTGGTGAGATTAGGAACCCTTGTCTTGCTCCCGATCTTACAGGAAATTCTTGCAAACTTCTACCATGGAGTATGATGTTAGCTGTGTGTTTGTCATGTATGATCTTTATTATGTTGAGATACATTTCCTCTATACCCACTTTTTTGAGAGTTTTTGTCATAAATGGATGTCGAATTTGTCAAATGCCTCTCATGAATCTATTGAGATCACCATACGATTTTTATCTTGCATTTTATTCATGCGGTACATCACATTTATTGATTTACATACATTGAGCCATCCTTATAACCAATCATGAATTTTACTCAATGTATTATCTTTTAATGTGCTGTTGAATTTGCTAATATTTTGTTTAGAATTTTTGCACTTATATTCACTAGGATATTGGCCTGTAGTTTTCTTACAGTGTCTTAGTCTAGTTTCGGTATGAGGGTAATGCTGGCCTCATAAAATGAATTTAGAGCATTTCCTTCTCTTTATTTTTGAGAAGAGTTTGAGAAGGATTGGTATTAGTTATTTAAATGTTAAATTTACCAGTGAAACCATCTGGTCCTGGTAAATTCTTTTTTGGGAGGTTTTTGATTACTCTTCTGTTTTTTTCTGTTCAAATTTTTCATTTCTTTATGATTCAGTCTTGTTTAATTATATGTTTCTAGGTGTTTATCCATTTCTTTTATACTTTTCAATTTGTTTACACATAATTACCCATAATAGTCTCTTATGATCTTTTTTATTTGTATGGTATAAGTTGTAATATCTTATTTTTCATTTATAATTTAATATATTTGGAACTCCTTTTTCCCCCCTTGTTTGGTCTAGCTAAACATTTGTCAATTTGGTTATCATTTCATGAAATCAAATCTTAGTTTTGTTCATCTTTTATTGTTTTCCTATTTTCTGTGTCATTTGTTTTTGCTATAATCTATTATTTCTTTTCTTCTGCTAACTTTTATCTTAGTTCATTTGAGATTTTTCTTTGAGATTTTCTTTAATATATGTGTTTATCACTCTACACTTTCACCTTACTCACACACTTACTTCTCCCCCCCTTACACACACACACACACACACACACACACACACACACAGAGCAAAAGAGAAAGGTGGAGTATCCCTTATCCCTATTATTAGTATCTTTTATTATATAAAAGAAAAACATGTCTACATATTCTTATACAGTTTATAGAAATTGGTAAATGCTTAAAATAAATATACATAGAATCATCAAGGATTACAGATGTTGCAGTCATAGGTATAAGGCATAATTTAGGGATATAGTTTCTTTGAAAGAGAGAAGTTTAAGATAATACAGCAAGAGAAGCAAAACATCTAAAAGAAATCATTATCTTGCCTAAGAAATGTGGCTCTTAAAATAAGAAATCAACATCTACAGTTGTTTTTAAAGCTTCTTCATACTATCAGTCAAGATCAGTCTCCCTTTATAAAAAAAAGAAAAGCCTTAAGGAAAGCATCATCAAATACATTTGATATATGAGATGTTAAATCATTTGGTTAGGATTATAAAATTGCTATGAATATGTATTTTGTGCCAGTCAAATAAAAGTCACAAAACTTTGGTACTGCAAAATTTGCTCCTTTCTGATATAACATATACTGACATGGGATGCAAAAAAAGAGATTGCTTTTCTTTTTATGGACAATTCCCTTGATTCTCTTGCTTCGTTTTACTGTCATATGAAACTATTTCATGATTGTTTTAATTTCACTGTTTGCTTACCAAAATTATGCTCTCACAAGCTTATTGAAGTTCAAAGTCAGTTCAAGTTTAGTTTTCTAATATGTGCCAGTTAATTAGTTCACTGTCAACAATAAGATAGAAGTTTATTTCCAGATGCATGTCTGTATATCCCCGCCCCTGGTACCCCACTCACTTTCAAAAGAAATAGTGCAAATGCTGATTTTTTTTGCTGTTTTCAATTTTTATATATAAACTGGGCAGTCAAGTACAGGGTACATTGACACTGCAATTTTCTCTATATATTTTGTTAGCAATTTACAAACACCTACTGTTTACTCCAATAAATGTAATATTAATTTTCTTAGAGAAATATGAGCTATATATTTTGTAGGATAAGGGCCAATTTAATACAAGTGATGGATATTTCAAATTTGAAAAATTCTCAGAAAAGGAGTTTAGTCTCACCTCTATATGGAGGAAACTTTTGATACGTGTGTTAGGGAGAGTATGCTGTGGTAATTAACCCCCACAGGTACATACGCACACACACATTTCAGAGGCCTAAACCAACAGAAGATCATTTCACTCATCACATGCCAGCTGTAGCTCTGTTCCTCATTCACCTTTATCTCAGGAATAATACTTTGCATATATAATCCATTTAGGGCAACTAACCATTCCAGTTTGCATAGGACTGAGTGCCTTCACTAGACACAGGCATTCCAGTGCTAAAAAAGTAAAGTCCCAGGTAAACAGTTGAATTGGTCACCCTAAATCCACTCTAACACAACACATTAAGCCATTTTATATGAAATAGTCATGTTTCTATTTCATAGATGAAGTTGGAAACGTATAATTGTTGAAATCTATTTCCAGACTGCCAAAGGTTTTTCTAACACATATTTGTTACTTTATACATGAATTCAATTAGAAGGAGTATTAAAATTAAGAATTATTGGGGCAGCAGGGTGGCTCAGTTTGTTGAGCACCTGGCTTCAGCTTAGGTCATGATCTCACAGTTTGTGGGTTCAAGCCCCGTGTCCAGCTCTGCACTGATAGCTTGGAGCCTGGAGTCTGCTTCAGGTTCTGTGTCTCCCTCTCTCCCTGCCCCTCTTCTGCTCACCCTTTGTCTCTCCCTCTCATACATAAACATTAAAAATATATATTTAAAAAAACCCAAGGATTATTTTAAAGCATTAATTCCTCATGTTAATTTGGGGAGATTAAAAAATAAAATAAGTGAGCATTTCCATATGAACGTTTTTTAATGCTCATGAGACCAAATAAAATTGATGAGAAAAATTAATATCACCATGTCATCTGAGCTTATTGTGGAATTTTAGATAACGTCAGAAAGAACCATTCATTCTAGTGGAAATTAACTTCAATGTAAAAGAGGTTATTTTAGAGTAACTGAGTTTTACAAAAACACTGATTTGGTCATACAAATTTTCTGAATCATTAAATTATATATCTATTTAAATTTATGAGAATTAAGAAAATAGTATTTTAATAGGCAGTATTATATTAGTAGCCATGTCCATGCGAATTCAGAATGACTACTTTTCCTTAATTAATGTTTCCATGTTATTATTTCTCATTTTTAGTGTTGATTTCAGTTAGTGACATGGCCATTTATTAATCATTATAGAGACTTATACTTTAAGATTCACACTTTGTCTAGCTATTAGGAAATTGTATTGTAAATCCAGGTAAAATGTCATCATGACTTGAAACCATGAATACAAAGAGAATATAGTGTAGTAATTGCATAAAGGAAATTACAGATGTTTATGATTCTTTGTGCTCCATGACTCAGCTGTTCTTCCCTTTGCCAGTTTATGGGGATTTGCTCATTGAAAGTCTGGAGAAGTAGCAATTAAACTAGGGTATGCTCTAAACAGAATATATAATAGTCTGCCTCCAGGACTTACATTTGTCTTATTGATATATCTCATTGCAAAACCTCAGTAAAGTAGCATGTATTAAAACTTAATGATGACTTGAGTGTGACTTGAAATTGTTTAAATTTTATTAATTTCATTGTGGATGTAACCAGATATGAATTGTCTTTGAAGATACTAGGGATTACCATAGACAAATCATATTGGAAAATGTGCTTTATTTATATTAAAATATTTTCAAATTATATTAAAAAATTTAAAAACCCAACAAATTCAAACAGTACTTTGGCAATTCATTGTGTTAATCCTGTTGGTTAATGTGTGCTTTAAATAGTGTGTCTCTTAATACCATAGTTACTTTTAAAGTGTAACATACATATATACATATGCATATGCCACAGAAATTGTCCTCTCTTCAGAGAAAAGGCCCAGTTAACTTAGATCTGTGTGGTAGCTGAACAAGTAGATCTCAGAAAATAGATAATCACTATGCTCTTTCTGCCAGTTGGTTTCCTTCTGGACAAGGTGTGAGTGCTAAGTGGGGCATCTCTTGGCACTGTGACGTGCCTTCGGTTAGGGGACCAGTCCTGGGATTCTCCAGAGGCACTGACTGGCCTGATGCCCCAGACCCTGCGGCTCTGTCAGAGACAGTCATTGAAAGGGCAGCTCTAGGGTGGGGCATGCACTGGGTCATGTACGAAGCTCTGGGGTCAGGGCAGAGTAGTTGGCACAGCTGTTTTGAATCCATCTGACCCCTGGCATTTGGTCAGAGTTCCTCATGATGCCCTTCTGGTCAGGGACTCCTCCTGGCCACAGTGGGATCCCCGGATGGTCATGGTGTCTGCGCCACTCTGGAAGTGTGCTCAACAGTATGAAATCTCAGGCTAACACACAGCTAGGAGACATATATGTGACATATACACACGCACACACATTCCAGGAAACGGAGGGTAAGGGACTGTTGTAGATTGAGGAATGAGTCAATCCAGCCAAAAGAATATAACATAGGTATTTTGAACATGAACATGATGAAGATGGTACAGAAAGAGAATTTAAAAGAATAGAAGAAATAAGCAAAAAGTTGTATAAAAGGTATGTCTTATAAACTTTAATTGGTACTTTTGGAAATTAGCTGTATATTTTATAAGCAAAATACTTATAAAACATATTTCAAAAGGGTGTATATCATTTTGCATTCCTTCCTTTTCTAGTATGTATGTACTTCAGAGTGCACAAGATACTCATGTTGGTTTGTGAAGAATGTTTGCTTAATTCATCTATACCCCTGCTACTGTGGAACTATCAGCCATGATATTTGCCAAGACAAAGTCCTTCATCCTCCTCAGTCTAAATATGTGTGGCAACTGGGATTTAAAGGTAATCCAATATTTTTTTTAATTTGCTTGAATCACTGCAAAATTTATTAGGTAAGTATTCATTTTTCAATTATATAAAATATTTTATATCTCAAAACACAAAATAATATAAAAATGCATTTAGTAATTGAGCTCTCTGATTTGTTCCTATAATAGACATATGCCTAATACCAACTACAATCCAGGAATTCTGCTTGGTGCACAGATACACAGTCATGAAGGAAACTAGAGCTATTCCTTACTCTTGTAGATCTATTTTTTGGAGGGGAATTATTGGGTACATACAATGATAAGTATGTTATTATAAACTGAAATAAATAAAATGTTCCTATAGAAAGAAATAGCCTCTCATGAAAGCCTATAACCAAAGGAAAAAAAAAAGAGAAAAATACATGGGCAATTGGAAGAGTAACTTGGGAGGTAGATAAGGTTTCCATGATTAAATGCCTCTTGAACAGAGATACAGAGAATGAGCCCAGGGTAGAGAAGTTGGAGAAGAGTGCATTTTAGATTGAGGGAATTAAATTTTTAAAACACTAAGTTTCGGGGCGCCTGGGTGGCGCAGTCGGTTAAGCGTCCGACTTCAGCCAGGTCACGATCTCGCGGTCCGTGAGTTCGAGCCCCGCGTCAGGCTCTGGGCTGATGGCTCGGAGCCTGGAGCCTGTTTCCGATTCTGTGTCTCCCTCTCTCTCTGCCCCTCCCCCGTTCATGCTCTGTCTCTCTCTGTCCCAAAAATAAATAAAAAACGTTGAAAAAAAATTTAAAACACTAAGTTTCAAAGGATATAAAGTTTCAGTTATGCAAGATAAAGCAGTTTTGGAAATTTACTGTACAACATAGGGCCTATGATTAACAATACTATGTTATGTATTTAAAATTTTGCTAGGAGGGTAGATCTTACATTAAATTATCCTACCACAAACGGAAAAAAAGAAACAAAATAAGCAACAAAAAATTGGGGTGGGAAGAAAGTTCTAGAGGTGATGGATAAGTTTATGACAATTGATTTTGATTATAGTTTCACAGATCTATATGTAACTACAAAGACATGCAGTTGTATACATTAAATATCTGCAACATTTTATATGTCAAACATACCCCCAAAGAAGTGGGTTAAATAACAAAAAACAAAACAAAACAAAACAAACAAAAATACAACAACAACAACAACAACAACAACAACAACAAAAACCTCTGCTAAGTTAGAAGAGATGAATCCTTTGAAGACCTGGCTGGAACTCTGAGAACAAGAGTAGAGATAAGACTTGGGGAGAGCGCAATGCCAGAACTAAAATGTTGGGTTAAATATTTGTATTTTTATTCTAAAAGGCATAAGAAATCAGTGTAGAGTGGCGCCTGGGTGGCTCAGTGGGTTGAGAGTCTGACTTCTACTCAGGTCATGATCTCACGGTCTGTGAGTTGGAGTCCCGCGTCGAGCTTTGTGCTGACATCTCAGAGCATGGAGCCTGCTTGGATTCTGTGTCTCCTTCTCTCTTTGCCCCTCCTCTGCTCACACTTTTGTCTCTGTCTTTCCAAAATGATTAAAGGTTAAAAAATTAAAAAAAAAATCACTGTAGAGTTTGACACATTTAAAAAAATGATCAAGTGTAGAAATAGATTCAAGACAAGGAAATTGATAGTTGTAGAGCAGTCATATTGTGAGGGGATTGAAGATTGAAATACATGGAAGTTCTTGTTTATGGATTGAATACAGAGAGCAAGTGACAGAGGTATCAACAGGAATGTGAGATTTCTGGGTTTCACACTTGAAATGAAATAATTCCAACACATATTTTATCAAATATGTTTCTAATTATTTTATACAATGGCAGTTCTTGTTTCAAAATTGTTTTGATAAACATAATTTTCTGTTCTATGGTTATACTTTGTATATTATTTGACTTAATTCATGCAAATTGATCCACATTCTTAAAACTGTATGACACTTCAGTTAAATCTTTTAAAGACTCCTCTGTCAATGATATTTTGGCATGATAGTTTGCCAACAATCAGAAAATCAGTAGATTTGATATATCTGTTCTCAACTAATGGCTTATTTTATTCAACTGACAGCAGCTGCACTTACAACACTACTATTACATTAAAACAGTGTTGAAGTAAACTAACAATTAGCTTTTTAGACAGTAGACATGATAATTTATTTCATGATGCTCATAAAATGATATTCTGGAGAGTTAACAACCCCTAATGACAAAAATAGTTATCGGTTCATTAAGCAAATCACACGTAAGACCAAAAGTGGTAGAAGAGAGCAATGACTTGTTGATTATTTTATGTTAGTGCTAAAAGGAACTTCGGAGGTTGTGTTATGAATACTTACTATTTTAAAAATGACACAAAACAAACAAGAGCAAACAAACACAAAACAAACAACCACTTAGGTTAGAGAAGTTACTTGATGGAGCTGGTCTCAGGACTATTTAGGCAGTACGTTAGCTCAGTGGTTTTTAACCTTGAGCACATAATATAATCAATCACCTAAGGAACTTTCAAAATCTACTACTGCTGGACTTCCATTACAGAACAATCAAAGTGGAATTGAGGTGAACTGGACATAGATCTTTAAAGCCTCCCCAAATGTTCTAATGTACAGAATGAGAAACATAATCTGCTGTTAAAGCCAAATCAGTTCATGGACTTCAGTGCCTGCATCATTTTTATACTCTATTTTTCTTTGTCTCAAAGTAGGAATAATGCATGTGTACACTTCATTTATTTTAAACATTAAAATTCTTTGGAACTAAAAATGGCTACAGGGAACATATTCACAAAAATAAAATAGCAAATATATTTTTTAGGAAAAATAGGAGGAGTAATAGGAAATCAAATGGTTTGTGGATAAATCATCTCTGAGTAAACATACTTTTATGAATGACAAAGTAAAGTAAGTTTACTTTAAAATAAAACAAATACACTTTTAAGACATGGGGGTAATATGAAGTCAAAATTGTTCATGCATAAATCAACTTTGAGCAATTATCATCAAGGTAATATAAGTGTATTTAGTCATTATCCTTTCATGGAACTATGTTCAGAACTTAATGAACATAGCTAATTATTACAAAAAAGATGAAGTATGTGTCTTCCACATCTGAGAATCTAAATTACTTGGGCTGTCCAAGCTAAAGAAGCCAGTGTGATGAAACTCAATAGTCAATAAATAAATAGAGCTATCCCAATTCCTTTTTAATGTCAGTACAAAGATTCAACAAGCAACTTCTCCCAGTCAAGTTTTCAAAACAAAAAAGAAGTTAGGATAAATTTTAAAAAGTATGTAAATATAATTACATTTTATGCAATACTTATTTTGTTCTGCTTGTTTCTATTAAGATCTCATTTCCTTCTCTTCTCATAAAATATAATTGAAGAGGAACATTAAAATCAAGCTGGTAAATTTGCACGGGGTGCATTAATTTTACCAGTAGTAAAATTATTTTAATTAAGAGATTTTTCTACCACCTAAATGAAGTGTCTTACACGCCCAATCAATTCTTGCCAATATGATTGCTCTACAAAGAAGGGATGATAATTAATTAAAAGAAGCCCCTTCAAGGACAATTGGTCTACAGTGCACAACTTGAGAAAGAGCTGACATGCACTGTTTCTTTTCAATGTCATCATCTATGTTCATTATGTGTGTTATTAGGTTTGAGAAAAGGAGATACTGACAGAGTGGATAATGAGTTGTGAAGTGAAATAAGATAATATGAATTATGGTTAAGAAAAGATGAAATCATAGCAAAAATGAAGAGATAGGTTCTCTGAATACTTTTCTTTTTTAAAGCTTGTGATCATTACAGCTTAGTTAACCAAATTTAAAACACATTTGCAACATTTAATATGTGATAGTGAAGTATTTTTTTTCTAAGTCAATAAATAACGAGTGCCGAGATGTGAATTGGTATGGCAAACCAATATGTACTTCAAATTCCCCCTTTTTTCTTTACAAGTAGTGGCTCTTATTTCTGCTATAAAATATTGTAATAATTATAATCTGCTCATTTAAATGACTTTTATATTTTGTAATGATTGTTGGGAGAATGGCAAATACTGAATCTCCAAAGCAATCTTGATCAAAAGTACTTTTTCCTACCACACTGCTCCACTTTCAAGTCTTTTGTTAAATACCTGCTGTTATTTCTATTTCCATTTAATAATTTCAGGCCTTAATTCAAGATTTAAAAAAGAAATCTGAGTGTTAAAAACCAAATGTATTTTAGTGCTTTTCACTTATATCACTTGTAAAAAAATTGTACGGTAACAGGATTATGTTAATTAATTATTAAATAAAAATAAGTGGCTTTCATATATAGATAAGAACTATTAAAGATTTAATTGGAAAAACAATTTCCTGTAAACAGCAGTGAAAATATGAAAATACCCAGGACTAAAATTAACAAAAATGTTATGTAAGTTCTACATTAAGAAAACTTTGTATATTGCCACAGTATAGTTACAAAGACACAAAATCTAAAGGAAATTCTAAAAATATACCATGCTGTTGGAAAGGAGACCTAATGTATTAAAGATTTCAACTCTTCATATTATTCACATATTTATTAAGATTTCAACAAAATAACAACAATGTTCTTGTGTTTGTTTTATTTATTAAAGTCTGCCTGGAAAACTAACTAAATAATGCCATGCATACTGTGTAAGAGTACGTTATGTTGGTTGTGGGGTAGAGATTTCATTCTGCCAAATAGTCAAATGTATACAGCTTCATTAATGAAGAACATTGTACAATTGCACTGATAGTCAAAAATATGCAAAATACAATGTTCAAATATAAATTCAACTCATGAAGAAAAATGAACATCTAATAAAATTTCCATCTCAATCATTAGGGTAAATAAGAATTACTGAATAATTGGGGTTGAACAACTTGATAATCATCTGGAAAAAAAAGTCTGATTTATATCTTACTAAGCATACCCTGAGTTAAATTCATACCAATAAAGTTTTAAATATAAAGATTTAAATGATAAAAATATCAGAAAAATGTTGGAGAATTACTTTTTAAATTTGGATGGGGAAGACCTTTTATAGCTACCAATCAAAATATAGTTGCCAGAAAGAAAAACTGGTCACTTGATTACAATACAAGCAAAAATGTCTGTGAAAGACATCGTAGAAGCAGTCAAATAAACAAAAACTGTTCAGAGGCATAGAAAGTATTCCTAAATGTATGAGAGAGTGTTCAGCGTTACTCATAAAGAGAACAAAGCAAATTTTAAAAACACAATAGGTAGATACTTTTTCAATTATAAATAAATCTGGCAAAAAATTTGAGTGATTTTATGCATTGCTTGTGAAATGTAAAATCACTATAAAAGCTGAGCAAGGTAATTTTGCAATATCCATCAATATTACAACCGTTTATACTTTTTGACTTAGTTTTCCCATCACACACGCTTCCCATCCACATACTAAGTAATATATGTGCAAGATTATAATTGGAACCAACGGCCATCTGAGGAAAAGAATGACACAGATACAGAAATGATTATATAATACTCCTAGTACTTATATGACAATCTATGAGATATATGACACAGGGAAAAGAAAGGAAGGCATCCAGTAGTGTGAAATTGTGTATACACTAAGCCACCTTTTGATTTTTTAAATACTTTTTAAATATTTTGAAAGAAAGGGAGAAAGAGAGAGCACACACAAAGGAATGGGGGATGGGCAGAGAGGGAGAGAGAAAGAATCCCAAATAGGCTCTTCACTGACAGCCCCACACAGGACTTAAACTCATGATCCATGAGATCATAATCTGAAGTGAAACCAAGTCAGATGCTTAACTGACTGAGCTCCTGATTTTTTATATCCATCTTGTAATTATCTCCCTGGAAGCTTTTTTCTATGTTCTTTGCCCCAGTGTTCTGAAATTTCACTATGTTGGGACTTATGTTGCGAATTATAAATTTGTATAAGTGAGATATAATTGCCATTTAACACTATATTAGTTTAAGATGTAGAACATAATGATTCTATATTTGTATATATTGCAAAAACAGTCACCACAGGAAGTCTAGTTAATATCCATTGCAATACACAGTTACATTTTTTTTTCTTGTGATGAGAATTTACAAGATTTACTCTCTTAGCAACTTTCAAATATGCAATACAGTATTGTTAGCTATAGTCACCATGCAATACATTAATTGCATCTCCAGGACTTATTTATTTATTTATTATTTAAAAAAAAATTTTTTTTTTCAAAGTTTATTTATTTTTGGGACAGAGAGAGACAGAGCATGAACGGGGGAGGGGCAGAGAGAGAGGGAGACACAGAATCGGAAATAGGCTCCAGGCTCTGAGCCATCAGCCCAGAGCCCCATGCGGGGCCTGAACTCGCAGACTGCGAGATCGTGACCTGGCTGAAGTCGGACGCTTAACCGACTGCGCCACCCAGGCGCCCCCAGGACTTATTTATTTTTAAGTGGCGGTTTGTACCTTTTGATCACCATCACCTGTTTCACCCATCTGCTACTCCCCTCTTCTGACAACCACCAATCTCTTCTCTGCATCTATGAGTATGTGTGTTTGTTTGTTTCCCCTTTTAGATTCCACATATAAGTGAAATTATACTGTATTTATCTTTCTCTGTCTGACTTATTTCACTTAGCACAATACCCTTAAGTTCCATCTATGTTATTGCAAACAGAACAATTTTCTTCTTTTTTATGTCTGACTGTGTTTGTGCATGCACACACATGTTTATCCATTCATCCACTGATGGGCACTTAGATTGCTTCCATGCCTTGGCTATTGTAAATAATTCTTCATGAACATGGGGATGCATATATCTTTTTAAGTTACTATTTTTGTTAACTTTAGATAAATATTCAAAGGTGGATTTACTGGATCATATACCTCCTATAACAATTTACATTCCCATGATCGTATTCTTGTTCATGTGTAAGCACTTGATAAACCCTTTATTTGGAAGCATGTGTCTTTCAGTTTTTAGGTAATCGCTATATTATTGCATTAATAATTCTTTTCTGTTTCCTATTTCTGTAACTCTGAGTCCAAAAAGTTGATATTGCATCCCCAGAATTGATCTCATTTTCTCATAATTTATCATCTTTTCCATTTCTTTTTGTTTTGTCCTATTTTCTAATCTACTCTCTCAAATATATGAGAACTAGTGTTTATTTCTTATTACATTGTACTTTTCTAGACATTTTTACTATTGTCTAAAGTTGTAAATTACCATAACATTCCACCTTTTGTATAGATAATATAACTTTTTTATATAACTCTAAGAATATTATAGTTTTGATTGGTTTTAAATTTTTCTCCTCCATTCAGTGTCTCAGTTTCTGTAAGTATTTTTAATTATGGTTTGTTCTTTCTTATTTGGAATCTTTCTGCCAAATGTTGGATGATCATACTTAATGGCAATGACCTAACAAGACTTATTGGAAGCTTACCATGTGAACATGGTTTTTGATAAGTGGCAGCTCTATAAGAGGGTTGTAAGTTGACAGCTGGCCATTCAATGGGGTAATCCTAATGAGCTTGATATCCTTTGAGGCAGGAGCCTCTAAGATCCTCTTTCCCCTGAGAATAAACCTTGACAAATATTTGTTTGTGGGCCAGCAGGGAGGTGAGTGATGGGTCAGAATAATTATCTGCATTTGTGATTTGAGAGAAAAGCTGTGTCAACTAATCACCCTGTTGCCAGACTACTATTTTCTCAGACACTTTTAAGTCCTAAAAATCTTAAGATTTCTGCTAAGTAGACGATTTTTTATAAGTATGCCCTGTAATTAGAGTTTTGATTATTGCCATTCTGCTAATTTACTCACTATATTCCCACCATCTTTTCAACTTCTTTAAATTTATTGAAAACTTGCTCAAGAAAATATTTTCTCACTGTTGCCTCCCTTCTCGTTCCCTGTGAATTAACACTTTTATTTTCCATTACCTCCTTTTTGAGGCTTTAAGAGGAAGAGGGGGTGATATTTCAGTCAAATCCAAATGTTTAATCAGGTACATCATTATAGAAAATTCTGTGTCTATAAATTGGACAACTTAAATGAAATAGATAAATTCATAGAAAAACACTAGTTGACAAACTGATTCAATAATACATATAAAATCTGAATATTTGTACAATCTCTAAAGTAATTGAATAGTTTTAAAATATCTTTCCAAAAAGAAAAACACTGAAAATAGATTGTCTTTATCAAAGTTCTCCCAAATATTCAATAAAGAGTTACATCTAATACTATGTAAACTCCTTCATAAAATAGAAAGGAAAATTTATCAATTGATTATATAGGCTAGCATAGCCAAGTTTGAGTCATTTTATCTCAGCACATTGAAGATATGATTTTTATTGACATCATGAAAGTTACTAATATTTTCTTCTTGTGTGGCTGTTCTGCTGATAATCTCATGCATTGATTAGTTTATGACTAATTTAGTAATAATTTTTATAATGTCAAAAGTTATTAGCAGTTAAATTACTTTGGTAAGGTTGAAAATGTTTGGAACGTTCTGCAAGGCTTCCTAGCTTCTTCTTTTCCAGAGTTATACATAAGATGTCTAAATAAGTTTGCACATGGCAGGAAGATTTCAGCTTGTGAACCATCTCTACTTTATAATTCAGTTGTAAGTTGCATAGCCTACATAATATTTTCTGGGAAGTCATGCCTCACAAACAATAGATTTTAGGTTTGTTAACCATAAGCAATTCTAAAATTGGACTACTTACTAGGATTCTGTGGCAAATATTATCTACCTAATAAATTTTATTGGTCCCTTTACTAGGAGGTTTAGTTATGTTTAAAAGAAACTATATCCAGTCCCCTATGCTGTTTCAGTACCTGGGAATATTACACCATTAATAAAAAATAATAGGTTCTTGGGGCACCTGGGTGGCGCAGTCGGTTAAGCGTCCGACTTCAGCCAGGTCACGATCTCACGGTCCGTGAGTTCGAGCCCCGTGTCGGGCTCTGGCCTGATGGCTCAGAGCCTGGAGCCTGTTTCTGATTCTGTGTCTCCCTCTCTCTCTGCCCCTCCCCCGTTCATGCTCTGTCTCTCTCTGTCCCAAAAATAAGTAAACGTTGAAAAATAATAGGTTCTCAGCTTAGCATAATTAGTTCCTTTCTCTCCACCATTCTGGGATATCTTATTTGTTTGTTTAGATTTTGTTTCCAAATCTCTCATTCCCTTATCTCTGTTTACCAATTATATTAATCTTTTTCTATAGATACTTCAACACATTTATCATAAATATTTTATAATCTTGATATAATTCTAAGTCTGGGTCATCTGTTTTTACTGTTTCCACTTGAATATAGGTCATGTTGTTTTGCTTTCTTGCAATGTCATTTTTTATTGTATCACAGATAGTATGTCTAACAGAGTTCAAAGTAGCTAAATTATATATGTATATGTATTCATGTGTTTATCTATATCTCTACTGACACTCTCACATAAGCACACTCCCTTCTTTTCAATGAGACGGCTGTGATGAGATGCTAATGATGTTTCTATTATAAATATTTTAAGGATGTTTTCCAAATATATTTTCAAATGATTCCTTATGCAGCAATGTATATAAAGAATAAAAGTACTTTTTATGCAAAATGTATTGTATTTGTATGTATTAAGTCATCTTTATAACAATTAATTAAAAATTTATTTGACATTTAGAGTTCAGCCTTATTCTGCTTTAGGTCTTTTTCAAATTTAGTATTCTATTCATATAGAAACTTATTTTGTGGTAGATGTTCTCAAATTGATCTTACCAAGTAATTTGACAACTGTCTTTTTTAAATTTTTATTTATTTATTTTTGAGACACAGAGAGAGACAGAGTGCAAGCAGGGGAAGGGCAGAGAGAGAGGGAGACACAGAATGTGAAGCAGGCTTCAGGCTCTGAGATGTCAGCACAGAGCCTTATCTGGGGCTCAAACTCACAAACCACGAGGTCATGACCTGAGCTGAAGTTGGATGCTTAACCAACTGAGCCGCCTAGGCACCCTTGACAACTGTCTTTACTAATTTAATGTAAATTTAATTTTGTGAAAGATTATTTAATTTTTCATCCCTTTGAAAGGATCTGAAGATGAAAAATGTGAAGTGGCTGTTGATGTCTACTTCTTTCTCTCTGCGAACTGGACTGAAGATGCTGTCTATGTGAACACATCTGAAGATCTCTATTATGTATTTTGGTTTCTATGTCAAGGAAGAATGGAGGTAATATAATTCCTTATTTGTCTCTTTAACTCATAATATTCTGATTTGAAAAAAAAGCTAAAATTGTTAAATTTGCAAATTCAGTGTTCAAGATGTGTGTAGCTTAAATATAACCTCATATTGATTGAGATTTTTTATTGACGGTGGTTATATGACATTTTGGCTTCTGCACACATGCCGCCCATGGTGCCTTTTGTTATAATTGTATATATTTATGAATTGTATATTTGTGAGTTTCTAATGAGAAGTTTCTATGACTGTAAGGTCAAGTTGCATCTTTTGTGCACATGCTCAGCTCTTGGAAGTCCTTTGTGGCTTTTGAGCCTGCTCTGTGGCGAGGCCTTTCCTGTTCTGTTAGCCCTTAGAGGAGGTTCTGAAGCTATGGCTCTTAACTCTCAGGGGGTAGCTGCTAGGCTATGGTCAGTGTCTGCTTTATCCCTCCTTGCTCATGCCTAGTGCTGTCTAGCACTTTTTGTATTTATAATATAGACAGGTAATAAAGAGATTTATCATTTTATATCTAGTCTTTTTGTGTTCCATTTATGCTACAATTTGCTGACTAAGTCTCTCAAACAGTTGTGATTATATCACCTTTTTGTTGAAAGATCATAATTACATCTCCAGGATATTTCCAGGGGGCGCCTGGGTGGCTCAGTTGAGCGTCCAACTTCCGCTCAGGTCATTATCTCGTGGTTCATGAGTTCAAGCCCTGCATTGGGCTCTGTGCTGACAGCTCAGAGCCTGGAGCCTTCTTTGGATTCTGTCTCCCTCTCTCTCTTCCCCTCCCCTACTCATTCTCTCTCTCTCTCTCTCTCTCTCTCTCTCTCTCTCTCAAAAATAAATAAAAACATTTATATCTCTGGGAGATTTCCAATCTCTGGGTGACTTTACCACTCAAATTAGGGGCCTAAGGCAAGAATTCAAAGAATGGCTCTCTTTTTCCCTATTTCACCTACATCTTATACAAATTAGATAATATTATCAAACAAATAACAATAAGAAACACAAAATTTGGAATCTTAATTTTATTTTTTAAAATTTATTTTGAAAGAGAGAATCCCAAGCAAGCTCCACACTGTAGGCGTGGAGCCCCATGAGGGGCTTGAACTCACAAACCATGAGATCATGACCTGAGCTGAAATCAAGTGTTCGAACTTTAACCGACTGAGCAACCCAGGTACCCTGAATCCTAATTATAAAGAAATAAAAATCCTTTTTATCAAAAAGATTGGGGAGTTTTCCAAAAAGTTTAGAGAATTAACAGTATTTGTAACCCCTCTTGTCTGGACACAACGTAATCTGGTTATTTTATAGAAACAAAAACCATATTATAATTTTATGTTTGATATATTTTGTATAAAATTTTGAGTAAAGATTCATAAACTTTTCATTATAAATAAATCCATTAATACTGAGCTAATATTATAAGAAATAATACAAGTCAGTTTACTTCAAAAAAGAACCATCTAGAAAGGCATTACAGGGGCGCCTTAACGCAGTCGGTTAAGCGTCCGACTTCAGCCAGGTCACGATCTTGCGGTCCGTGAGTTCGAGCCCTGCGTCAGGCTCTGGGCTGATGGCTCGGAGCCTGGAGCCTGTTTCCAATTCTGTGTCTCCCTCTCTCTCTGCCCCTCCCCCGTTCATGCTCTGTCTCTCTCTGTCCCAAAAATAAAAAACGTTGAAAAAAAATTAAAAAAAAAAAAAAGAAAGAAAGGCATTACAAATACAAGCAAACAGATGTCAATTTCTCAGAACTTTTAATTTCACTTATGCTCTCATAAACATATATTTTGTATATATATATGTAGGTATATATATGTATGTATATATATATATTCATAAACATATGTATTAAGCTTCATATAGTTTTACATGTATGTATTTAGCCATTCACAGATACATGACTATGCACATAAATTATTAAAGTTTTTTATCTTTAAGATATATTTAACTTTATCAGCACATAAAAGAACATTATGTATTAAATTTACCTTCTTTTAGGAAACAAGCAAGCAAATCATAGTTATCTTGTATACACGTTTCTATTTCTGTGTATTCTTTTGAAATAATTACAAACTTGGGGTGCCTGGGTAGCTCAGTTGGTTAAATGTCTGGCTTTGGCTCAGGCCATGATCTCAAGGTTTGTGAGTTCGAGCCCCACATCAGGGTCTCTGCTTTCACCACAGAGCCAGCTTCAGATCCTCTGTCCATTCTCTCTCTGCCCTTCCCCTGCTTGCATGCTGTCTCTGTGTCTCTCAAAATAAATGAATAAACTTGAAAAACTAAAATAATCACCAACTTTAAATAAGATAACTACTTTGTTTTTTTTAGACTCAAGAGAAAACACAAATATACCAATCCAATAACTTTTAGCTGGTTTATTTTTTCATGATCACACATTTTATATAATTTTGACAACTTTTATGTTAGGCAAAATAAACATAAATATACATGTATAAACATAAATATACATCATTTAACAACATTTGTATGTCTCAGTTTTTCATTCTGTAAGGAAAAAGGATAACTTAAAATTATATTTAGAGATTCTTTGGGGCATCTGGGTGACTCGGTTGGTTAGGTGTCCAACTCTTGGTTTCATCTCAGGTCATGATCTCATGGTTTGTAGATTGTTGAGCCCCTCATTGGACTCTGCACTGACTGTGAGGAGCCTGCTTGGAGTTCTCTCTTTCTGTCTCTCTCTGCCCTTACACTGCTCATGCTCTCTCTCATTCTCTCTCCCTGTCAAAATAAATAAATAAACTTTAAAACATAAAATAAAATTATATTTATAGATTAGTATTTGTATATTTTTCTTATTCTAAAATTGCTCAACTATCCAATGATTATTTGTTATTTCAATTTAATATCAGTGTAAGGTCTTGATGTAAACCAAAGATTTGGAAATTGCAATTTGCACCATCATGTTAAGTCCTTTTGGTTTGTAGTGTCATCAGAAAAAACATTGTAGTACATAAATGTAGTAGAACCAGGGGCGCCTGGATGGCTCCGCTGGTTGAGCATCCAACTCTGGATTTCAGCTTAGGTCATGATCTCAGGGTTGTGGGATGGAGCCCCACATTGGGCTCTGAACTGAGCATTGAGCCTACTTGAGATTCAGTCTCTCCCTCTGCCACTCTCCTGCACTCATGCATGCTCGCTTGCTCTCTCTCTCTCTCAATAAAAAAAAACAAAACAAAACAAAAACTAAATAAAAACAAATAACCATAGTAGAATCAATAAGAATTCTCAAGACTAAGTGCTTTTAAATGATACCCACTATTAAAAATTCAATTATTTCTATTTGATATTTTTATAATAATAAACAATCTAAAAAATAATGATAGACCAGTTCTTGAAAAGTTATATTAAATCATTCTAATTTGCCTAAAGATTAATTTATTTATTGGGAAATCAAATAAGCTCTTTTTAATATAAGTAAACCTCAGTGTTCATATATTTAAAAAATCAAGACTTTTGAATTTATGCCCAAACTCTAAGGGTGTAATTTTCTTTTCATCTAAAAGACTAATTATATTACACACCAGGTACACATTTTCTGCTGTTAAATTTTTGGCAAAGGAAAAACATATAAATGAGGTACAGTTAATCATTTTCCTTTTCCTTTTTTGACTGTTTATCTGAATAATAGTCTTAGAATGTACAAATAATGATAGAAAATGTATTTATGATTAATATTAGTTTTAAAAATTTCCCAAGCAAAAAAGAAAGGAAGAAAGAGCAAAAATGAAGAGATGAAGGGTGCTAGCTGCAGGCAAATATAAAATCATGACTTAATGTTAAAGGTTAATTATCTTCTATCTTCAAAGACCAGTAGAGACTTAAATGGAGAAAAAACTCATTCACACACACACACACACACACACAAGTTATTATTCCAGATAGTTTAAACAATAACTCATATCCTTAATAATTCCATAGGGGTATATAATTAAAAATCTAGTGCTTATTAATCCCAGAAGTATGAAAATGCAAGAAGGGTTCTTGTGCATTAAACAGAGTAATCTCTCTATTAGACATACAGGACGGAGAGTCTCCTCATGAGAGTTTTTCTCTTTTTGTTCTAATGTTTCTGTCAAATGAACAATCTTGTTCATGTCAAAATTTCCCCAGAGTGGCCACTGCAATTTCAGATTGTCCTTTGAGAAATTATAGCAATTACAGAGATGTGTACCTGACTTACAATATAAAGGGAGGGTTGTGTGGTGTTGAAGCCTGTGAGACTGAGAAGACCCCATGAAAACTTAACATAGGTACATAGGTGCCTGTTCAATGTCATGTCTCTAAAACCTACCAAAGAGCAGTCAGTCTAAACTGATAGCCACACAAAAGTTTTTACAAGATTTTGGAAAGGTGACTCAAGGAATAATTTGTTCAAGGAATGCAGATAGCTGTGATTTCTGAACTCATTGTTTATTTAAGTCATCTGGATGATGAAATTGTGGGAGCAATACTTGTCCTCTTACAGTAGACATACTCTTACACTTAGCAGAGGAAGTGATGTTGAAAGAAATTTCCTTTCTCTCTGGATCAAATTGGATCACATAATCAAAGGATTACTAAAGTGTTTTCTTATTCTTAAGAGAAAAATAAATAAATAAATAGCATTTGGGAATGTGATGAAAATAAATTGGAGTTCAGACCTGATACTATACCTATGTCACTGTCATAGTTGGAGACACAAGTGTCCAGTGGTCCCAGAATAGTGCACCACTTGCAGTCTAGGGTTGTGAACTTTGTTATTGAGGGTATTTTAATTATATCTTTGCAGAATTTTGTGTTTGTTCACTGCTGATCCTCCAAAAGACCACTAGACAGTTCTGTTGATCAAGAGAAACTAATTCTCTTAGATTTAACATAGTAATGGAAAACAACACCTAATAGAGTTAGTCTTACTAGTGTCTCAGAAGGGAGAATTTATGGAAGGATGTTAATATGCTCTAGAGCCTTACTTGTAGGGAATGGGTACTTGTAAGGTTCGGTTAGAGTTCGTGAATAAAACCTTGTACTGGTGGACATAATGGGATGAGAGTCTTAAAATGAGGTTGATAAACAAACTGTTATGCTTGGTAAATACTTATGTTAGTTGGCTCACAGTCATACTTTCAAGAAAAAGTATTTCATGGAGCAAAGAGTAAATTTATATATACACACACACACACACACACACACACACACGGTTTTTTTCTCAGTATTTTTAAATATAGGAGAAAAAATTTGTTCACTTGAATTCCCATCATCAAAGACTGAAATTCTAAAGTAATTTTTTTCATTTCTTTGCATTAAAAAATGTCCTCTCTCAGGTCCTTTTAAATATAAACACTTCTGGAAAGAAAGCACATATATAGAAGTGAGCTTATTTTTTTTTACACACTTGCTACAAAAAGGTTATGAGATTAATTATGAGTTATTGGTTACAGAGGATGCTTTTAAAACAACGTGGAAGAGGGACACCTGGGTGGCTCAGTCGGTTAAGCTTCCTACTTTGGCTCAGGTCATAATCTCGCGGTTTGTGAGTTCAAGCCCTGCATCGGGCTCTGTGATGAAAGCTTGGAGCCTGCTTCGGATTCTGTGTCTCTGTCTCACTCTGCCTTTCCCCCACTTGTGCTCTCTCTCTATTAAAAATAAATAAAATTTAAAAAATAATAAACGTGGAAGACACAGAGGGACACTAAAAGTTGGAATAAGAAAGACCTTTACCAAATTTAATTATTTCAATATTTTTTACTAGGTTTAAGCCCAGATAAATTTGGACCAGATAAATTCATCCAAATATATCTTTATTTAACTAAGAATATGACCAAGACATTCTTAATGTTCCCTTCAGCTTAACTGAACTTTAGATAGGCTTCTTCTTGACTATGGATCCCTGACCTCCTTTTACTTGGAGCATTTACTTCATAAAATTTCCAACAGTAAGTTCTTTATCTGCTTCTTTGAAATATATGCAAATCTACTCTCAGCCTCTGGCCAGTTTTAGGGGCCAGGAAATGTCTTCCTCAAGGACCTAGGAACTATTTCTTTCAAATGAAAACGTTGAAGGAGAAATGTAAATGTTAATATCCAGTGAGACAGTAGGAGCCTAACTGCAGTGGGTACCAGTTAGCAAACACAGAAAGCCTCCTAACAAACCAAAACCCTTGCAAACTCAAGGATAGCTCAATGAGTGTACTTTACACATTTCATTGATCAATCTCTCCTTTAATTTCCTCCAGTACTTTTTCCCTAGCTAATACCAGCACTTAAGATCTTTCCTGTCTTGTTTCAGCAAAGTTGAGTTCCATCTCTCTCTTCTTTTGAAATAGTTTTGAATAAAGTCTTTCTTGCTTTTTGAACTTTGGTGCAATTTTTACTTTGATGAATACTTTTCTAAGAATCCAGGTTTCTATATATCTTATAAAGAAGTCACTTGCTCCTATAGGTGAAGTGTCTTTCCAGATCTGTTTCATTAACAAGGGTCAAAAAATGGTAAATATGTCTTTTAGGTCTTAGACTTTCTCCCCTTTAGAATCTCTTTACTAAGTAACTCAACTAATATAATATAGAAGTAGAAAAATAATATATACAAAAATATGATTTTCCATGAAATGACAGCATTACTTAGTCATTTACTTATATATACAAACCATTTTGTGAAGTATGTTGTGAATATTGTTCATGTAGCTTAAATTCCATTCAGCCAAAGTTAATTTTGAATGTAGTATTATGTTAGATACCTACATCAGTAATAATGAATTCCCATAAAAAGTATCTCCATAGGTTTTGGGGCACCTGGGTGACTCAGTCGGTTAAGCATCCAACTCTTGATTTTGGGTCAGGTCATGATCTCACCATTGTGAGATCAAGCCCCACATATGGCTCCATGCTGGGTGTGAGCCTGCTTAATTTTCTCTCTCTCCCTATCTCTGTGTCTCTCCCTGGTTGCTCTTGTGTGCATACAGTGCTCTCTCTCTCTCTCTTTAAAAAAAAAAAGAATTTCCATAAGTTTTGTTTTATTTCTTTTCTCCTTGGGAAGAAAAGATCACCCATTGCCAAGATTTATGATTGTATTACAAGCCCTCATCAAACAAACATTATTTAATTATCAAGAATAGAGTAAAATCTTATTCCATTTTTAATGTACATTTTTAATATTGGATATTTGTGTAATTACAAATGTTATTAATTGATTGTCAATATTATTAATAATTGTAATATAATTATGTTTATTATTATAAGTTGATCATAATATTTTATTAATATAATAGTAATAGTAATCATATATAAATACATATAAGTGCTGAACTTTCAAGTAATTTCTGTTACTCTTATCTTGGGCATACATGAGTAGATTTCAACCATTCTTTCTTTTTTTTTATCAGAGTCCCTTGAAAATTTGATGAAGGCTAGGAACAGTTTCCTCACAATAACTTATGCACAATCACAATGTTTTGCACAAAATTTCAGAGGGTTGAGGAACTCTTTTAAGTATATTTCTTGATTTCCCATATATTCAAAAATTAAGAAATCTTTTCTCTGGATGTGTAATGTGGATTCAGATTTGTATGTACCCACTGATAAAATTTACTGTATTATAAGTTTTTCTGAGAGACTTTTTCTTATGCCTAAATTTAATTATAGAAAAGTAAAATTTTATTGGAGGACTAGACTATATGAAAAGATGAGAGACTCTGTTGAAATATCAAATTAAGAATTTTTCAATTGCAGGAATTACTTGCAATAGTTGTTAGATATAGTAAATAATTTCAGTAAAGAAAAATTAATCATCTTCAACATATAATAAAAGAGTCTTAACAAAGCTTTCAATGTAATTTAGGTGTTCATATGATAGCCCTTACACAAAGGATAATATTTTTTTGAAATATTATTTTGAGGAATATTTACTAGCCAAGTTTTCTTTTAGTTCTTTCACATTTTCCTAAATCCCAGAAATAATTATTTTGAAAATAAAGCAAAAAATAAAAGTGTATATTTATAGGAAACAATAGTTTGCCATAGTCTGAATTCTGCACTATTATTCCTTGTTGTTAAAACATTGTTTTCTTTCTAAGCTTTGATTATGTATTATTTAGTGACCTAGATTGTTAATAACTAAAAATAACTCTTTAGCATATGATACTTTTCTCTTCATCATAAAACAGTAAAGTATGCTTTCTTTTGTATTTTTCAGTAGAAATAGAGAATTAAGCATATACAGATCTTCACAGACTCTAGGCTTTGAGTGTGTTTAGGAGGTAGTGTTTACTTTTCTTCTTATATTGTATTGAATCATCCCAAACTATACGGAAAAGATGCAAACAAACAAACAAAAAAGCTAAAGAAACCCAATATTTGAGAAGCATTAGTTCTTAGAAAATTTGCATGAGCCAAAGGATCAATCTATGAACTCTTGACTAGGCCCCTGAAACAAACAACATAACCAAATGGAAGATGGGGCAAGTGTTACAAGTGGAGAAAATAAGTGCAGAAGCTGCTGTCAGAGATACAGGGTCAAAGTCTGAATAGCAAGAAGGGGGTAAGCATATAAAATGTCTCTGTCCTGAGGCACTATATTGACTGTGCAGCCTAGTCTTTTTCCACTATTTTGAAAACCCATGTAATTTACTCCCTGAAAGGAGTTTAATAGGACTGTGCATGCTTTTTGTTTTATTTTATTTTATTTTATTTTATTTTATTTTATTTTATTTATTTTATTATTTTAATCTTTTTAGAGAGGGAATGTGTGAGCAGAGAGAGAGAATCTTAAGAAGGCACCACACTCAGTGCAGAGCTGTTCACAGGCCTCAATCCCACAACCCAGAGATTAAGACCAGAGCCAAATTCAAGAGTGGGACACTCAACTGACTGAGCCACACAGGCACCCTAGGACTGTGCATGCTTAAATTACAATGATAAATATAATAATATACAAGTACAATATAAAACATAACACCCCCAATATGAATAATCCAATTAAAAAATGGGCAGAAGACATGAATAGACAATTTTCCAAAGAAGACATCCAGATGGCCAACAGACACATGAAAACATACTCAACACCAATGATCATCAGGGAAATACAAATCTAACCACAGTGAACTATCACCTCACACCTGTCAGAATGGCTAAAATCAACAACACAAGAAACAACAGATGATGGTGAGGATGTGGAAAAAGGGGGACCCTCTTACAGTGTTGGTGGGAATGTAAATTGGTGCAGCCTCTGTGGAAAACAGTATGGAGTTTCCTCAAAAAGTTAAAGATAGAACTACCCTACAATTCAGCAATTGCACTACTAGGTATTTACCCAAAGAATACAAAAACTCAAAGGAATACATGCACTCAAATGTTTATAGCAGCATTATCTACAATAGCCAGATTATAGAAATAGCCCAAATATCCATCGACTAATAAATGGATGAAGACGATGGGCTGTATATACATAGAATGGAATATTACGCAGCCATTAAAGAAATAAACTCGTTATTTTCAATGACATGAATGGACCCAGAAAGTATTATGCTAAGCAAAATAAGTCAGAGAAAGATAATGCCATATGTGGAATTTAAGAACCAAAACAAATAAGCAAAGGTGGGGGGGAAGAGAGAGAAAGAGAGGCAAACCAAGAAACAGGTTCTTTTTAAAATATTTATTTTTTAATTTATTTTAAGAGAGAGAGAAAGAGAGCACATGTATATGTGGGGAAGGAGCAGAGAGTGAGGCAGAGAAAGAATCCCAGGCAGGCTCCACACTATTAGTGCAGAGCCCCATGCCAGGCTCCATCTCAGGAACTATGATATCATGACCCAAGCCTATATAAACTTAAGCCAAAAATCAAAAGTCAGTCACTTAAACAACTGAGCCACCCAGGCTCCCCAAAACAGATTCTTAACTATAGAGAACAAACTGATGTTTGCCAGAGAGGAGGTGGGTGGGGGGATGGGCTAAACAGGTGATGAGGACTCAGGAGTGCATTTATTGTGATGAACACAGGGTGATGTATGGAAGTGTTAAGTTACTATATTGTACACATGAAACTAATATAATGTTGTATGTTAACTAACTAGAATTAAAATACAAACTTTAAAAAAAGAAGAAAAATACAAAAAATATTGTAAAGCTTATTACAAGAAATCAAGAAAAAATGTGTGTGTGTGTGTGTGTGTATACAGAACACAAGAGGGATTGGATTTTAGAATAAGATTAATTGTATTGCTTTCATAATTAAACCAAATCAACTAAAAGGAATTCAAAAGTAAACAAGATAATGGAAGACATGCACATTCAAACTGTCCAATACGATCTCTACAAAACGGTACAGACCAACAAGGAGTAAAAATAAAATCATTAATCACTTGTGTTTATGTATATTCCACTTCTGGGTAATTTGAAGTTTTGGTATTTTGTATTTTCTAGTCATGTTGAAGAAGGAAAATTTGTATATTGTATTTTTATATAGTATATCAGAACAATTGGTGAATTTTAATAAAATTTATTGGTTAAAATATATAAAAGTTAATTTCCTAATTTGATAATTTTGCATATAAAATATTATATGAAAATATAATATCCTTGTTTATAAAAATGACACGCTAATGTAATTGAGGATAAAGTGCAATCACAATAATAGTATGTTCACATATGAATGTACATATACATATATTATTACACATATATATGGAGAGAATAATAAAAGTGTCATAAAATGCTAATAATTATTCTTATGTAAATGCTAATTTAACTTTAACTTTGTAGGCAAATTCTAACAGGGCCTCTTTAAGAAAATTTACAACAAATACCCTCTGCATACAGAAAATGATTATGCATTCAAACAGTGAGGGATAAATTTTTTTTTCTAAAGTATAAATACTTAGACATGCAGACAAATATAGAGAAAGCTTAGAGATTGATTTTGTATTTTAACCATGAGTTAAGGGTGAATTGCATTTGAAAAAAAAAATCTATCCATGTCAAAGAGATGGTCTCCTTACCAGTAGACTAAAAATTATTAAGTGATATGAGCTCCAAATAGAAAAATGGAGAAACAGATTATTAGTTGACTCTTACCCAACAGACTAGATCTGTATAAATCATTTATCTATCACCAAAGGACTAGACCATGAAACTAAATTTCTAATCATTGTAGCCATTGATGGGAAATAAGTATAAACAGCGTAGTTGGAAAAGATATGCCTGTGTTTAAGCTGTCCATGAGAGTTGCACTTCCCTGGCAACAAACTTTACGTACTCCTTTAAGGTAAATACACTGGACATGTTTGTGAAAGACCTCCAAAATGGATAAAATGAAATATATTTTTAAACAGGTAAAACTATGACTTCCATGCATATATGAAATAAAAATGTGTTAAAGATTTTATTTAATTCATTTTTATAAGGGATACATTAAAATGTTATATCAATCCAATAAATGAATGGATGAATTCAATGAATGAATTCAATAAATGAATCCAATAAATCACTCATGAAGAAAAATTATTTAGGGATACAGAAAACAGTTTTTCCATGGATATGGTTATTAGTATAATGCTATTTCCATCACATCAGTTAACATGTAAGCTACATCTAAAAATTTATTTAAAAATTTTTAACGTTTATTTATTGTTTTGAGACAGAGAGAGCATGAAGGGGGAGGGTCAGAGAGAGAGGGAGACACAGAATATGAAACAGGCTCCAGGCTCTGGGCTGTCAGCACAGATCCTGACGCGGGGCTCGAACTCACAGACCGTGAGATCATGACCTGAGCCAAAGTCAGACGCTCAACCGACTGAGCCACCCAGGCGCCTCTATAAAATTTTGATACAAATTACACTAAGATATTTTAAAACAATTGAATAATAGATGTTGATTTATTTTACTTTATACAATTTATGTATTCCTGTCGATAAACTATGACTTTTTAAAACTGATTTTGATATTAATCAAAACACTTTATTTTACCTTTGCTAAAGGAATACATGAATTTAATGCATAAAGGAAAGCATGAAATTCAAACTTTGAGATGATAGTAGTATTGTAATGTGATGAATATTTACAAAACTCTTTTTTTTAAATACTTTATAGATGCATGCAAATGAATGCAATTGTTTGACTGAAGAAGGCAATAAGGGATATTGGTGTCTATGTATTCCAAGATGGCCTGGAAAAACGTCTCTGGAAAATACAACTGATTATCAAGAAAGTGGGTGTCAACATGAAGCTATTTATAAAGATGAAATTAATAGATCCAGGTATTTATGAATCATTTGAACAAAGAATATCATCTCCTTATCAAAAAGTTATAATTGTACTGATAAGCCATAATTGATTTTTTAATGATTCAACAATTCTATCATTTCTACTGCTCACCAAGAAAAGTATACTCTTAATTACATTTATGAATTTCACATAACCCCCTCTCACCCCCCCTTCTGGCAAACACAAGTTTCTTTCCTATATTTAAGAGTTTTGTTGTTGGTAGTGGTGGTGTTTGTTGCTTTTTAATAAAATTGTTATTTATTTTTGAGAGAAAGAGAGGGTGGGAGAAAGCAGAAAGAGAGAGAGAGAAAGAGAGAGATTTCCAAACAGGCTCTGGGCTGTCAGTGCAGAGCCTGACATGGGACTTGAACTCAGGGACTGTGAGATCATGACCTGAGCTGAAACCAAGAGTCGGATACTTACCTGACTGAGCTCCCAGGTGCCCCTGTCATTGTTGGCTGCTTTTTATTTTGTTTGTTTCTTAAATTCCCTATGTGAGATCATATGGTATTTGTCTTTCTCTGACTGATTTGTTTCTCTTAGCATTATACCTTCTAGGTCCATCCAAATTGTTGTAAATGAAAATATTTCATTCTTTTTTATGTCTGAGTAATATTCTGAGATCTCTCTCTCTCTCTCCCTCTCCCTCTCTCTCTCTCTAATGCCACATCTTCATTATCCATCTATCAATGGACATTTGGGTTGCTTATATATCTTGGCTATTGTAAATAATGCTGTACTAAACACAGGGGTTCATATATCTTTATGAATTAGTGTTTTTGTTTTCCTTAGGTAAATACACAATAGTGGAATTACTGGATCATATAGTAATTCTATTTTTATGTTTTTGAGGAATCTCCATACTGTTTTCCAAAGTGGCCTCACCAGTTTGCACTCTCACCAACAGTTACATGAGTTTTCCTATTTCTCCACATCCTTGCCAATACTTGTTATTTTCTTGTGTTTTTGATTTTAGCTTCCTGAATTATTTTATAGTAATTAATAATAATATTTTTGTGTAAAATGATTGGTATTTATAACTCAAACATATGCATATGTAATTATTATATATTATTTACATAATGTACATTATATTCTATTATGTATAACAACATTAGCAACAAAGGAAGGACAATAGAGGGACAAAAGAGAACAAAAGAGGGTAAGAAAGACATGTAGTGATAAATTTTCTGTATCACACAAGAATTAAATTAGTATCTGTGATATATTAAGTATGTGGTAGATCTGGTATGTTAAGGTATATATGGTAAACTCCAGAGCAACAGTTAAGAAAATAACTCAAATAATGTAGTAAAAACAGCACTATAGATACTCAAATTTGCCCCAGAAAATATTTAGTTAATACAAAAGTAAGTAGTATCAGAATGGATATATGAAAAAGACATGAGATATATGGATAACAAAAAGGAGAATGGCAGACATAAATAAATCCAACTATATTAATAATAACATTAAAATAAAATGGATTAAAAATCCAGCTAAAGGCAAAGATTTTCAGGTTAGATAATTTCTGGATAAACATAGTATATACCATCCATAGGAGATACATTCTACATTTAAATGTACAAATGGGTTGAAAGTAAAAGGATAAAAAAATATATAGCATTCAATCAGCAATCATTGAAACTTGGGGTATCTATGTTAATATCAGACTAAATAGACTTTAAAAGAAAAAAAATGGTTATTGAGAAAACAAACAACATTTTATAATTATAAAAGAAATAATCCATGAGAAGATGTAGCAATTATAAACATATATGTACTTAACAATAGAAATTCTAAATACATAAAACAAAAACTGACAGAATTGAAGAAAGAAATGGTGAATTCAACAATAATAGTTGGAAACTCCAATACTACACTTTAAGTAGTGGATGTGACATTTGGTAGATGAACAAATATATAAAACTGAGGAACACTACAGATAAAGTAGAACTGGCAGACAGCTATAGAACACTCTATTCAGCAACAGCAGAATGGCATTCTTCTCTAAAGCACATTGAACATTTTCCAAGATGTTAATACTAGCTGCAATATATTTAAAAGGATTATGATAATAACAATATGTTTTCTAACTACAATGGAATAAAATTAGGAATCAAAAACAATAAGCTGTTCAGTAAATTCATAATATGTGAAAATTAAATAATATAGTCCACATAAATCAATGAATCAAAAAGAAAATACAAGGAACATAGAAAATCATTTGAGATTAATTAAAATAAAGATATGGCATGCCAAAATTCATGGGATATAGACAATGCAGCATTTTTTTTCAGTTTATTTATTTGCTTTGAGAGAGACAGAGTGAGCAAGTAAATAGGGTAGGGATAGAGAGAGAGGGAGAGACAGAATCCTAAGCAGGCACCATGCTGTAAGCATGGAGCCCTATGCAGGGCTCTATCTCACAAACTGTGAGATCATGACCTGAACTGAAATCAAGAGTCAGATGCCTAACCGACTGAGCCATCCAGATGTTCAGGTGAGACAGTATTTAGAATAAAAATTATGGCTTCAAATGCTTATGTTAAAAAACAAAGAAGATCTCAATCAATATCCTCAACTTCCACCTTAATGTAATGGAAAAAGAGAAAACCAAATCTAAAGCAAGCCCTAGTTTGCCTCAGTGGCATCTGTAGGATTCCCTGGTGTTGCTGCAGGGAGGTGTTGCCGCTGGCCTGATCTTCTTTCTAATCGCCTTCCAGGAGTCATCTCTGTGGTTAGGACTGGTGGGCCAGGTGAGTCAGTCACATCTGGAGAGGCCGGTGGTACTAGAGGTAGTAAGGCCTTAGGACTAGGGGCAGGCTCCAGTGGAGTTTCAGCAGCCAGGGTGGCTAGAGGCTCAAGTGTCAGTGAGGGGTACAGTGGGGCATATGACAGCGGGGTTCCCTCAGGCTTCTGCAGCAGTATAGGTATTTCAGTTTGGGGCCAGCATTTGGAGGAAGCCATGACATGAGCCATCATAACGTTACAGTTCTCTTCAATACAGACTTTTAGCCAAAGTGGCTGGGAGAAGACCAGTTCTTGCCAATAGGCAATGCAAGAAAATTGGTTGGAGTGGCCTTGATCCCCCACAACGACCCTCAACACTTGGCCAACTAGTTCTTTATCAAGTGAGCTCTTGAAGGGGCAGCCGACCCTGAAAGATGGCCAATTTCACAGAATGTCCAGAGTTTTCCAGGAGTTAATTTCACACCATAATCTCCTGAATATCCCTTTATGAAATTCCTCAACATACACTCTAGGGGAGTCAGCTTACTCTGCTTTCCACCCATTTCTTACCCCTAATGGATAACTTTCATGCACAAGAGATGAAAAAGGGGGAAGGGAGGGACTAATTTGTTGAGGATGCATACTCACTTCTTCCATTTCCAACCACTCTCCTCTCAGAGATATTTCAGATGCCTCTTAGCATTGATGAGTTCAATATCAAGCCCTGATCTGAATCAGACTCCTGAGGAAGTCTGACATGCTCTAAGCCATATGAGGTCCCCATGGAACCACCGAGGATCAGGACTCAACATTTTGCTTTGGCCATTGGTCAGGTCCAGGTGGAACCTTTCCACTGTCCATCTCATTTGCACAGTTACACAGCTACTCCAACCTGCTGCCCAGCACCCAGTGCCTTAGAGTTGCAGTTTCATTCCTTATGGAACTACTCGGGCAATTCTGGGAGGTGATCAGGCTCCCCTTCTGTCTCTTAGGGGCAGGTCTGCCAAAAGAACCCAGGTTCTTACCAGTCTAACAGGTGGTGCTCCCTGAGCTGGTTCCTGGGCCTCACAGTTTCCTTTGTGCATCCCAGCCTTCACCCAGCCTGCCAGGCTAGTCTCCTACAGTTCACTAGCTTCAGGTGAGGTCGCCTCTCCCAGTGCCCTGAGGTTTGTACCCTGGTGACAAGGGAGGTGAAACACCATTTCTGCCTTCCAGGTGAGCCCCCACGAAATGTAGCATAAGTCCGACACAGAAAGTTGGGACATTGAGGTTTTCTTTCCAGGAAGCAGCTTTATTTCATGCCAGCACGGGCTCAGCGGGCTAAGACCCAAAAGGCTGAGCCCTGAACACCGAAGGGTAGAGGGAGGGGGGTTGCCTTTTGTCCAATGTTTGCTCCTTTGTCTCCCATTTATGGTAACATACAGTTTGAATAGGTGGTCTATGGTACAGAGTTGAGGAATATTGCAAAGGTGCACATAGCCAGGATGCCTTCCCATGTCTTGAGGTTTATACCATATTCCTTAGGGAGTTCTACCAGGAGAACACATCTCATGTTTATTCTATGTCATTTAGAAAGTAAATACCTTTTTAAATTGCTAAAATAAGTATTATTTTCACTTTCTAAACATACAAGTAATTTGTGTTATAGCAATGAATTTTCTGGCTTTCTTTCTGGGACCTTTAAAATAAACTCATTTCTTTAATGATCTATTTTTAAAATTTTCACATTTTCCATGTAATGCTAAATATAAGCAAAACACTATTTTTCAGTTATAAGCAAAAGTTTTGTTTTAAAGTGTAAAATCTAAAAGTATATGATAAAATCAAGTATAGTTTCAAAACCTGTTTCTGTAGCGTTAGGAGGCTTATATAAATACAGCTTTAGGTGACTATGCCACAGAAATATATTTTGATCAGGGTTTTTCTTAAGTTACTTCTGAACCAGGAAGTCTGATGATTATTAATTTCTAAGACTTTTAATGTTTGCTATGATATTGATGACTTTTCTAATTAAAGAACTTGAATGTCTTGTTTTGTGTTCATTTTTAATTTTTGGATATGCCATGAATACTTTTCTGGCTTCCAGGCAAGGTTTGTTACATTCTAGTCTCAGAAAAAAAGAAAAAGAAAAAAAAAGAAAGAGAGAAAACTGAACTGCATATAAATATGGCTTACTGTATGTGTGCATATATGTATGTATTTTTTGTTTATGATTAGTTTTGTAACCACTAAACCACATTTCTCTAGTCGCTGAATCCTTTTGTCTACTGAATTTATACACACACACACACACACACATATATATATGTGTATATTAATATGACATATATATGTATAATTAATATAAGACAATAAGTGTATATGAAATACATATATCAATATAATGCATAACATAATACATGTAACATATGTATCTATGTAAATATATACATATATACATATATGTGTATGTGTATATGTGTATATATATATATATTTGTTGTTGTTTGTTTTGTTTTGTTTCTTTTTATTGTGCTCTGGACAGTGTGATAACCTTGTGTCTCTAAACTTTATAGTAAAATGATATAGAGGTCATTAATTCATTTAAGCAATTCTAAAGTAGGTAACATTGTGTTTTCTGTATCCATGCCAAAAATCAATTATAACAAACTTCATTAAAGGAAGCACTTTTGTATAATTAATTTTCAACTATAGCATGAGTTGAAACTTAGCTAATATATACACAATTATCTTTCACGTGTCTTTTTTTTTCTTTTAGGTGCAAACCAATGTATATGTTATGATATAAAGTCAAAGTTTGACTGTATTATAGCTTCAGGCTCTATGACTTTTCATGCTTTAATTTCATATGTCAAACAATAAAAATGTATGCATGTTATATGATTTTGTGCTACCTGGGCCAGATTTTTTATTTTACTTCATTATATCTAAATAGCTTTTTATAGGTCTAACCTTTTTGCATTACTTTTGAAATTATCTTCTAAGACTTGGAATTTCATGAAGCTGTTTATTCAGAACCTTTAAGATGACCTTTCTCTTGAGCATAATTCAATTTTAAAATACATTTGATGGTTATATAGTCAAACAATATTAATGGAGCATCCACTGTATATAAGGCATATGGATCCTAGTCTTAGCACTTAGGGGAATAAGTAGAGTGATGTATTTAATTTCTTCCCTTCCAAGAATACATTTCCCGTTAAAACACTAAATAATGAAAAAATTTAAATCACAGTATTTATAAATGAGACCGTATTTTCAACAGACATGTTTTGCTTTGTTCTTCAATCATATCATTACTTGTTTCAAACTTAAGTATAATTCAAATTGGCTTATTTAATAATAAAGTTAGTAACACATTCATGAAATCTTTTAGTCCAATTTATTTTCTCAAAGTAAAAGTACTATGAAATTATAAGAGCACTTAAAAATTATAAATAATATATGTGGGCCATTATAATTTTCCTGACTTTTTTTTAACAAAACTGATGTACTTGTCACTGAAAAGCTTTCAGTTTAGTAGCAATTTATCTTTGCACTGGGTATCCATATATACATGTATATCAGCATTTAAATTTGTAGTATTAATTGGGATGAAAAATGTTCCAGATACTTGTACAAGACTGTGTGAGTGCTTTAGTAAACTGGAGAAATTTATTTAGGTCAATGATTTTCAAAGAGATGCTTTTGCATTCTGGGGACATTTTGGAAATTTCTAGGGTCATTCTAATATTCAGTATAATTGGTTGAAACAGCTGTCATTTAGCAGGTGAGTGGTAGATAATGAATGTTATAAATTTTTCAGCGCACAGAATAGTTCCATGAACGACAACAATAAAAAGCATTCCATGGTTTATACCATTTTCAAAAGTCCCAGCATATATTAATGTGGATATAAAACTTTTTTTAATAAATATCTGAGCCAGTGTCTTAACTCTATTTTACATACTGACACAAAATATTTTTATAAAATTTTAATAATCGTTGGATTTTCCAGGAATGAAACTTTCATGTTAATCAAGTACATATTATGTTTTATTCAGAAGTTTATTAGAATTTGTTAACCATATTGAAAAATTATATCATTCTACTTAAATTTCTAATAAACTACTATTATCAGTCTCCACTTACAGCTGCCAAGTCCATGTTCAATAACTTTATTTCAAGCAAACATATGCACATATGATATGACTGCTAGCAGACTTGCCTTCCCAGTAATGAACACATGTAATCCTCTTCTATGAGATATAGTACTGATAATTTTACAGATGAGAAAACTAGGGCACAGTAACTTCTAAATAAGTTAGAGAAGAAGAATTAGAACCAGGGTTCCCTTTCCAAGGCCAGTGCTTTGAATATATCAAAGCATCAACTACACTGACTGCCATTAACAATCTCAGTGATCCTTGGCAAATTGCATTAAACGGATAAATTTTTCACAACTACAAGAAGAAAGATTTGAACTAATTGACCTTTAACATTCTTGCTGGATCCAAACACCTACCATCATATAAATTTATGAGTGTAATGACTTAGGTTCATTAGGTTAATTTTCATTAATAATAACAAGAAAAGTAATTTGACATTGCTCTTCTCAACTCATTGACATGTTTATATGATTATCTTAAGTGCCCTTTGAATAGTTGGCAAAGGATACTTTAAAATCACAACACTTTACTTTAGACCAAAGATTATCTATGTGATTTATGTTTCTTCATCACCTTATGCATCCTTCTTCTGATGCTTTTTATGCATGTATCTACAATATTCAAAGGAATAAATGGGCGCATATTATACAGTGTATAATTGTATTAAAATGGCATATCATAATCCACTTTACCTAAGGTGGTGCCTAGCATATAGGAAAGTATGTTGAGAAACAAGAATGAATGTTCAGTGTATTTAGGTCAATACCAGTCATATAGGAAATGCAAACATATATTTATGGAATTAATATAGAAATGAATGAATACTATGAATAAAAACTATTATTAATTAAAACCCATGTCTAGGGGCGCCTGGGTGGCTCAGTTGGTTAGGCGTCCGACTTCGGCTCAGGTCATGATCTCACGCTCCGTGAGTTCAGGCCCCGCGTCGGGCTCTGTGCTGACAGCTCAGACCCTGGACCCTGTTTCAGATTCTGTCTCCCTCTCTCTCTGACCTTCCCCCGTTCATGCTCTGTTTCTCTCTGTCTCAAAAATAAATAAATGTTAAAAAATAAATAAATAAAACCCATTTCTCATAGGCATGAGATTAAATACTTCAAACTTGATTTGTGCGTCTCAGCCTATCGATAGTGCTGCTATCGGCTCGTCATGCCTGGGGTGTTTGGCACTCACCCGCCTGCAGCCAATGTCTGGGACACTCACTTCGCCGCTGGGAATGCCAGAGGCCTACAGCACTTGGGCCTATGCTAACTTCTGCGAGCCCTCGCAAGTATTTCCACAGGCCAGTGTTGCTACAAGACTCTCCGGGTGGTTTTTATTATTTTATTATTCTTATTATGCACCTCAGCAACAATTATCAGGAAACTTTGAATTTTTTTTTTTTTTTTTAATCACCGCTTCTGGCCAGCACGGGGTTCGCTTCTGGGAGAGGTTGCATCTTAGGTAAAGAGAGGGCAGATCTAGAATTGTGGCTTTTTGGGGGAGGAGAGGGTGGTATCTAGGGATTCTTGAGTTCACTATGCTGGTGAATTTAAAACACACCAGTCAGCGGAAATTAAAGCCTGGCGAGGGAAAAGCAGAGTCACGCAGTCGTCTAGGTCAACTAGTGCTTTCTAAAAAGAGGAACTTCCGGTGGGGCTTTAGTTGTGTAGCTGGCAGTGTGTCTATTCAGGATACATGTCTTTGAAATGAATGCCTTGACAAAAGTTTATTGCAAGCACTTATATTGCAATCAAAGAAGCTAATTGTCAGCAGAAGCTAATTTGTCACACTACAAAACAGTATTGCAAATTTTTACCTAAGTCCTGACGAACACAGAGACACTAACCTTGTCATTTAGTCTCACCAGAGTTAATGACACTGTCCTAGGTTACATAGAAATTAAAGTGGCAGAACCTGTATTTTGAGTCTACTTCTGTCTTTCACCAAAGTTCTTTTCACTCATTCTGCACAATAAGGCAAAATTAAGTTTGCCAAGTATGGACATTTTCTTTCTTATTTTATTTATTTTGAAGGGGGAGGGGCAGAGAGAGGTAGAGGAAGAATCCCAAGCAGGCTCCACACTCAGCGTGAAGCCCTAAGTGGGGTCTATCTCACCTCACTAAGATCATGACCTCAGCTGAAATCAAGTCAGATGCTTAACTGACTCAGTGACCCAGGATGGATATTTTCTTTTCTTTTCTCTTCTTTTTTAAAGTTTATTTATTTATTTTAAGAGAGAAAGAGAGGGAGAAAGAGAACTCCACGATGTCAGTGAGGAGCCCGATATACAAACTGCAAGATCATGCATGACCAGAGCCGAAACCAAGAGCTGGGTGCTCATCCAACTGAGCCATCCAGGTGCCCAGTATGGACATTTTCCATCAGAATATATAAAAGTGTGCCCACAACCATATTTATTGTATTGCTATCCTGTGTATTTAAGTACATATGGGATAAATATTTAAATTATATGACTAATTGGATTTTGTGTTTTTGCATGTTGCAGATGCAGCTGTTCTCTTGGTTACATGGACCCATTATGTATCCTCAATGCTGAGGATTGCTTAGGAAACCAGAGTACATCAGTGCATGGCCTCTGCTTGGTCCATTTGCACAAGTGCAACGGTGGTCTGCAAAGACATGGAAGAAATGTCTGTGAAATAGAAACCAAAGATTGTAAACCTGTGCCCTGCAAAAATGGAGCAGCCAGTAGACATTTAAGTGGCTATTTCTTCTGCAATTGTGTCCCAGGATCTACAGGCAAGTATTTCTGAGAACTCAAATTCTCTACTGGATAATGTTAGCACATTTATTTAATGTATTTCAAATGTAGCTAATGATTAGTACTGTAGGCTGCTTTCTCATTTAGCAAAGTAACAATATCTTCACTTAGAATAATAGGATTGTTTCTTTGGGCAATTACATTGCTGACTACGCAGCCTTGGCTCATGCAAATAAGGCTAAAAAGTCCAGGCTGAACCATAGAGAATATGATATATATGTCAAAGGTCTGTGGAGAAAAACAGGCAGCCATAACCTCCCAATAATTTTGCCTAAACAGCTTCAGTATTGCCCTTCAACCTCCTCTTTGGCTGCCTAAGCATACTGAGTGCTTACATTAAAAATAAAACTTAGTTTCAGTATTTTCTCAGTCAGTTTAATGCTCCATTAGTAAAATTAAAAAAACTCCATAAAACCACAAACATACTTCATCTTCTGTAAAGTTATATAGGATGACATTCACGTTGGCTGTGTAGTAATAAGGCATCTTTTGATATAAAAATATCAGAAATTAAGCATTCAAATTTATATTACTTGAGGATTTTATGCTTGGTCTTACATTAAAATAATTGTTAATAATTTCAAAACTTCTTTAGTTTAATTGCTTTATAAAAAGCAGTATGGAGGCCACACAGAAAAAAATAATATTGTCACTTTTAAACCACACCTAATTTTAAGCAAAATAATGAAAAACAGTTTTGTGTCATTTGATATCCCCTTTTATTAAGCAGACCCAACTAAACATTATTTGGATTTCCATCTTAAAATGAAAAATATTTTCCCTGTTTGATATTTGAAGTAATATCCTGAAGGTTTTGGAGTTAATTTAAAAAGATAAGTTCCAAGAATGGAATTGGTGATATTATTGGAATAAATGTGTGGCCATCCAGATTAGTTTTTTTTTTTTAAGATGAAAATATATTTGCTGTATAAATTCTGGTAAGCTTGCTAAAAAGTTTGTCTCCTTACTTGACATTTCACCTTTCAAACATGTTCTTAGTAAAAATAAAATAACATAAAATGTGCTAGCATTGTTGAAACATAGGTATCTGCCTTAAGGGGAAAAACACATATATACACCTGTTTTGTAAACATAGAATGTCCTCCAAAATTCAGTGAAAATATAATAGTAATCACCAACTAACATAAAATGGAATAAAGAATGGAATTTAACTCTTCTTAATACCATTACTAAGAGAAAACGTCCTTTGATATTTGCATATTCTGTGTGTATATGTACATATGTATATGTATGTGCACACATAGTGAGCATCCTATCATTTTGTGTATCAATATTGTATATTGGCTGTAAATTATATGATCATTAATTATGTATTTTATATATATATGTCATTATATATGTATGATCATTAATTGTGTGTGTATATATATATATATATATATATATATATAATACAATCTAAATAGTTCAACCACATGTAATACTCACCATTGGTGAGTATTATTAGGAAAGCATGTATCTTCTATGAGGTCTCTCTGTTTCTACTGTATTATAAAGAACTCTGTGGGTTTCCTCATATCCAAATATTCACTTCTACTCTTAAACTCTTTACACAGTGAAATGGGAAGAAACTGATAATTCTAAATTTTCCCAAGGGTACAGAATTAATCCCATTGAAAGAAGAATATTTTGCGAGCAATTTAAAATCAGTGCTCCACTTTTTTTCTCCACTCCTTTCTCTCCCTCTGTCTGGCTTCTCCCAGTTGTCAGTTCTCTCTCCCTTCACCTAGATTCTTTATTCAATCTCTTCTCACCTACCTAGTTCCTTTTCCCTTTATATTTTATTTCTTCTTTCCCTTTCTCCCCTTCCATCTGGTTTCTACCCCTCTATTTTTTCCCCTTGATCTAGTTTTTCCACCTCTGTCTATGAACTCATGTGTTTCCTATAGAAATCTGTAAGGTGTTAGCATACCTTTCATATGAGGGTGATTACCTCCTTTTTTAATCCTGTCATCTTTTTGGGAAATTTTAGCCTTATATGCAAACTTCTAGGTTAAACGTTATCTCTATATGTAGTGTCAGCCCTACCTCAAGTGTTTCTCATTCAGTAATTCTAGGGTTCAGTAGGTGTGGCTGATGCTGATGCTGCTGGTTCACGAACCACACTTTGAGCACCACTCTTCTAACCCATTACATTATATTCATGAAGAGCGCTTGTGTGTATATGAAAATGTAAAATTGAGCTTTAAGTATGGGCTGCCATTCAGCATAGCATAAGGAACCTATCTATTCTAATCTTCTGGTGACCACTAACTCCTGGAGTTAAGGTGATGCCATCAAATGGTAAGGCCATATACTTGGGTGGATCTTACATAATTTAAATTTGATTCCAGTGCTATTATCTGAAGTGCCCCAAAGATATATTAAAAAAAATTAATGTTTATTTATTTTTGAAAGAGAGAGGAAGAGAGAGAGAGACAGAGCATGAGCAGGGGAGGGACAGAGAGAGAGGGAGACACAGAATCCAAAGCAGTCTCCAGGCTCTGAGCTGTCAGCATAGAACCAGACATGGAGTTCGAACCCACTAACTGTGAGATCATGGCCAGAACTGAAGTCAGAGGCTTAACTGACTGAGCCACCCAAGTGCCCCAAAGTTCTACAAAGATTTTGAAATGTGAGAGTAATTCCAATGGATTTTTTTCAAGCAATAGTCTTTTGGCAATTCTCCTGTTGTATCTATGATATTTTAGTGATGGAATCAAAATTTTATCTTTTTTTTAGTTAATTTTTTTCCTTGTCACTTTGACACTTTCAACACTGCTGGTTTCTAAAATGTTTTATAGTCAAAATAAGAGCTCTTCTTACCTAAAATTATCTTTGCCTTTACTTCACATATTTTGGGTTTCTCCTGCTCTTGACATAAGTAACCAAATTCTCTTTTTCCTCCTCTTATTGTTGTCTTGATAACAAGAAGAGGCTAGGAAGCTCTTTGATTAGCAGAAGGATCCATGCTGTTCTATACAATTAGGCCCAGCTTTTCCCTATTTAAAATGGGCCTGAGCCAAGCCCTTGATATCCTGCCTTCTTTTCAACAGATTTACATAGTAAGGTCCCCTATCTTAAAAGCAAACTCTTTCTCTGCTATAGGCATAGATTGTAAATTTGACTTACACAGCTCTGTGGTTCTCTACCCTTCCAGATGACAACTTTCTTTACTTTTTAAATCTTAATTACCTTGGCAATAGAAACATTTTCAAATCCCATACATTTTTTACACATTGTTAGCTTCTAGTCCTATAGAAATTCAAGGGTATGCCTCAACCAAATTTGTGCTTCAGCTGGAACCCAGGTGCCTTTATACACTCTCAAGTATTGATGACTGATTATCAGTGTTCTAATATATTCGGTTATTTCTCAGATGGCCTGCCCAGTATGAGGTAGTATCAATACACACATACTTTAGGACTTTGGTGAGTCTGTTCTTACTGACAGAGTTCATTGGGGTCCACAGAAAGCTCACTTTGTCCCTAATTGTTTTTCTATCGAACCTGGAACTGACAGAGGGAAGTCAAAGAATGTTATTAATTTATATATAATCAGGTCATGAAAGTTACTATATCCAGGTGGTTTTGCATCTCTTTTTTAAAAATTTTATTTATTTATTTTGAGAGAGAGAGAGAGTGAGAGAGCTAGCAGGGGAAGGGCAGAGAGAGGCTGAAAGTCAAAGGAAATGAAAGCAAACATAAACTATTGGGACCTCAGCAAGACAAAAGGCTTCTTCACAGCAAAGGAAACAATCAACAAAGTAAAAGGCAGCCTACAGAATGGGAGAAGATATGTGCAAATGACATATCTGATAAAGGGGTTAGTATGCAAAATCTGTAAGAATTTATCAAACAACACCCCAAAAAAACAAACAACACAGTTAACAAATGGGCAGAACACATGAATAGATACTTTTCTAAAGAAGGCATCCAGATGGGGAACAGGTACATGAAAAGATGCTAAACATCACTCATCATCAGGGAAATACAAATCAAAACCACAATGATATACCACCTTATACCTTTCAGAATGGCTGAAATTAACAACATAAGAAACAACAGGTGTTGGTGAGGAAGTGGAGAGAGAAGAACCCTTTTGAGGGCAAAAGTAATGAATGTTGGATTCATATGACTCATCTGCCCATACTGGCTTAGAATATAATTTTTTTAGAGTAGTGCTTGGATATTTGGAATAATGTAATTTACGTATATTATTTTTCTTGAGGCACCTGGGTGGCACAGTCAGTTAAGTATCTGACTCTTGATCTTGGTTCAGGTCTTGATCTCACAGTTCGTGAGTTCGAACTCCACATTGGGCTCTGCACTGATGGTGCAGAGCTGGCTTGAGATTCTGTCTCTCCTCTCTGTCCCTCCTCCACTTAAAATAAATAAATAATTTTTTTTTACTATAAAATTTAGTTTTCTATGGCTTACATATAAATTGGGGATAAGAATAATCTCAGGACATATTAAGGTGCTACCTCAGGTGTAACATGTTCAAATGTTTGAAAGTTCTGTTGAAGAAGAAAAATGTTTCAGTCTGTACGCCCAGCTTCCATATGGTTTTAATGTGTAGCAAAATATTGGATTCACTTCCCTATATGTTTTCATAGATACAAACATACACATGTGCATATATAAATATGTACATATATATACACACACATGCAATATAAGAGTCCCTGTGACAATTGCTTTTTAATAATTTCCAACTAGTTCTAAAATTTTGCTTTTTTAATTTGAGGTATGTTATTTAGTATATATCCCAAAATCTTCAGTTTATCTTGTAATTCATGTTTTTATAGATTAACACAATTTCTTATTTAACACTTTTTTCTGGGATGTTCCTTTCTCTAATATTACCTTTGCCTTTGTCTTTCATTTGGACATTTTAGTCCATTTATATTTAATGTAATTGTTTTGTATTTGGATTTAAAGGTATCCCTACATTATTTGTTTTCCATTTGTTTCAGTTTTTCTATGTTACATTTGTTTCTCCTTTCCTATATTCTTATGCATGGGTTAAGTATTTCCTCTTTCTATTTCCCCCTCTATTAATTTGATGTTTATGTATACTTTTACTACTTTTAGAGGCCTACCCTACAGATTACAACATTTTTAATTAGTTTAACATTTTATTTATTTTTTAATGTGTATTTATTTTGAGGGATAGAGAAAGAGCCTGTGTAAGTGGGGAAGGGTCAGAGAGAAAAGGAGAGAGAGAATCCCAAGCAGGCTCCACTCTGTCAGCATAGAGCCCAATGTAGGGTTCAATCTCACTAACTGTGAGAGCATGACCCAAGCCAAAAATCAAGAGTCAGATTCTTAACTGACTGAACCACCCAGATGCCCCTAGTTTAACATGTTTTAATATAAATTAGTACTTGTACCACATTCCAGAGAATGCATAGTCCTGACACACTTTTAGCACATTTAATTCCTCCAGATATGTGCATATTTTTGAATTTGTTGTTTTACATATACTTAAAACTACAGAAGATGTTATTATTTTATATAGGCAATATTTATTTAGATTTACCCACATTTTTCTCTTTTATTGTATTTATTTCCTTTCTATATCTCCAGGCTTTCAATAGCTTTCTCTTACCATATATATGACAATCACCATTTAGCATATCCTTTTAAGCATTTCTGCTGTGATAAATTCTCCATTTTCTGTTTGTCTGAATATAATTTTATTTCATATTGATACTGAAAAGATATTTTATAATAGGTCAATAAATGAGTTAAGTGAATGAAGGGACGGTAACTACATATCAAATGTCTTGGTAGTGATGTATTTTAAAGATGTATATCTTTGGTGAAGTATATATGTGTATATATATGTATGTGTATATATTGTTATGGAATCAGGCTGGATTGCTGATGGAAAAAACCAAGCGGCACTTGGAGATCTATTGTGGATCAGAGTTTTATTTTAAGCCAGTGGGTTTAGAGGAGATCCCTCTCCAGAGATCTGAGTCACAAGCACAAGCATGGGGGACAATTTATTGTCCGTTGATTCCACATTCTGCATTAGTAGTAATTTGGCATGTATGGCAAGCAAGTCAGGAAGAAGAACCCGGAAGAGGAGTCTCGAAGCTAGGGACTAGAGCTTAGGTTAGTCCCATGGGCCATTTTATGGTGCATAACTTTACTTGTTTTCCCAACATTCCCTCCTTTGATGCCTTTTTTAAAAATCTTTTTTAGTAGGCATCACCCTTTAGCTCTAGGGTTTGGTACCCTTGGAGGGCTAAGATACGTGTTGCAGTTTGCCGAGCAATGGTGTTTACAATGAAGCATACCAGAGTGTTTAGGATACAGGGGCTGATGGTCACAAGTAAAATTATGGAAACAAAGGGTCCTGCCAGGGCAGGGAGCCAGGATGTGGGGCAGCCTCTATTAATCCAATAGTAAGGAACAAGATCAGGGTTATGACACTGGTAAGGGGCAAGGGTTGGCAGAGTTGCATCTGAGCCTCCGGACTTGGTCCACACGCTGATTCCTCAAGCTTCTGCCATGTGCAGGCTAGCCAGCTTCTAGGGTGTGGCTGGAGCAGGGCTGAAGATCTCAGGGGCTGGCATCATTTTGAGGGTCAGTTTTTTCCCAGGTGCGTGAGCTGGTGATATTCTTTGACCAGGTGTTTTTCCATAGATGACGGGACAAAGATGTGTCTGTTTGGCATGACCCACTGTCCTTTTTGTTTATTGTGCCCTCTTTTGTTGAGGCCCAGTTTCTTCCCTTTTTTGTGTAAAGGGGCAGAAGGGCATCCCTTGGGGGCACCAGGGTCATGGTGTAGGTGGGAGCTTCGCCTGGGTCTTCACAGGTGGCAGCTCTGGCTGTCTTGTCAGCCAGGCAATTTCCTTGAATTATGGGGTCATTTCCCTTCTGGTGTCCCTTACAGCGCAGGATAGCTACTTTGTCTGGCAGCCATATGGCCTCAAGGAGTTCTAGTATTTCTTCCTTATTTTTGATAGTCTTTCCTACAGCAGTAAGGAGGCCTCTTTCTTTATAGATGGCCCTGTGTACATGCACGGTAGCAAAGGTGTACTGAGAGTATAGATGTTGACTCCTTTGCTCTTGCTGTGGATGAGGCCTCAGGTTAGGGCGTATAGTTCAGCTCATTGTGCTAACCATCCTTCTGATAATGCCTTGGCTTCTAAAACTTTGGTAGTTGGGGTTATTGCATATTCTGCTTTTTGGGTGCCCTCCTGTAAATAACTACTCCTGTCACCGAACAGGGTGATCTCCTTGTTTTTTATAGCCTGGTCTTAGAGGTCCAGGCGACTGGCATAGATTTTACCTGTTACTTCAGAACAGTCATGGTCAGGTTCCCCTTCTTCCATGGGAAGGAAAGTGGCTGGATTTAGTGTCCTTACTGTTTTGAGAGTGATCCTTGGGTTTTCACAGAGAAGACCTTGATATTTTGTCAACTGAGAGTTGGAGAGGAAACGATATCCCTGTGTGTTCATGAGGAACATGACTAAGTATGGGACCTTAACATTAAGTTTTTGTCCCAGTGTAAGTTTGTCCACCTCCTTGATGAGCAGGACTGTGGCCGCTAGCTCCCTAAGACACGGTGGCCACCCTTCAGCCACAGAATCAAGTTTTTTTGACAAGTAGCCTACTGGCTATTGCCAGGGCCTTATGGTCTGAGTGAGGACTATGAGGGCTATTTTATCTTTTTCATGTACAAAGAGGTTAAAGGGTTTCTCTAAGTCAGGTAAGCCCAGAGCTGGGGGTCACCCCAGAGCGAACTTTATTTCTGTGAAAGCAGCCCTTGCTTCCTCGGTCCAGGCCGGGGGCTCCCAGTCTGACCACCCTCCCCTCCCAGGTCATACATGGGCCTTGCTATGGCTGAGAATCTGGGAATCCAAATGCGACAGAACCCTGCAGCCCCAAAGAATTCACGCAAACCTCATTTTGTTTGGGGCTGCAGCAGTGTGATGGTAACCTTTTTCCTTTCCAGTCCCAATTCTCTTTTTCCTTGTGTGAGGAGGAAGCCCAGTATCAGACCTGCTGTTGGCAAATCTGTGCCTTTTTCCAAGAGACCTGGTAACCAGAGTCAGACAGGAGTTGAAGGAGGGTTTTTGTGCCTCTTGTACAATTCTCTTGGGTGTCGCTGGCAAGGAGGAGGTCATCTACATATTGAAGGAGGACATATCCTGTAGTTTCTCTCAGAAATTTGGTGAGGTCTGCAGCCAGCACTACCCCAAAGAGAGTCGATAAGTTTTGAATCCTTGGGGAAGTCATGTCCAGGTTAACTGCATCTGGCACCCCGTAAAGGGTTCAGTCCATTCAAAGGCAAACACTAGTTGACTTTGAGGACTTAGGCGGAGGCAAAAGAAGACATCCTTTAGGTCTGGGCATGTAAACCATCTGGCCGACCCTGGAATTTGACTGATGGGGGTGTACGGGTTTGGAACCCCTGGGTGTAGGGCAACCATCACTTTGTTAATGGCCCTCAAATCCTGAGCTGGCCGGTATTCTCCTCCTGGCTTCTTGACTGGCAAGAGTGGGATATTTCAAGCTGATTGGTATTCAGTTAGGACACCTGCTTCTTTCAGCTTGGTCAGGTGGTCCTGGATGCCCATTCTAGCCTCGAGTGGAAGAGGGTACTGCCTCTGTCTTTGGGTTTGGGCTCCAGGGATCAGATCAACAACGATGGGGGCCCAATTCTGGCTAATCCAGGCAGGTTATCTTCAGCCCATACAGAGGGGAAAGCAAGCCTGAATTCTGATGGAATACAGGGTTGGGTTTGGGCACAGAATAGTCTCCATTCCTCTTCCCTTGGTGTGGTAATTGCCAAGACTAGCATTTCCTTCTGCCTCGGGTTTAATTGGAGACTGGTATGTCCAGTGGGTTCAAAAGTCATTTGGGCCCCAAGTTTGGAAAGTACATCTCAGCCCAGGAGAGGAATTGGGCAGTCAGGCAAGTAGAGGAACTCGTGCTGGACCTTGTGACCCCCAAGTTCACATTGTTGAGCTTGGCAGAGGGTTGTTGTATTGCCTGCGTCCCAGTAGCCCAAGTATGGTTGCTCTCTTTTGGCTAAAAGGGGCCACCAGGGAAGTGACAACCAAATGTTCAGCCCCGGTGTCAACCATAAAAGTTACTGTCTGACCCCATCCCCCACTTTAATTTAGACTTTGGGCTCATGGGGGCCAAGAGAGAAAGAGCCCGGTCCCCTTCAGTCCAGTTCTATCTCGGCCAGACCAATAGGGTCCCCTTCTCAAGGTTCTTCCCCATATTGCCTGGGTTTTGGGTGCCCCTTCCGATTCAGGGACTCATTCTTCCAGTGTCCCTTTTCTTTGCAGTAGGCACATAGGTGTTTTGCTAAGGGGGCTCTGGGCTTTCCCCCCTTTGGTGGTTGAAGCTTCCCGTCTTTGCATTGTCCTTTTCTTTCAGTGCTGCTGTGAGAAGGGTGATCCTCTTCTTTAGTCTTTTTTTCAGCTTCCCTCTAGGCTGTGACTTCCCTGTTCATGAAAACTTTATTGGCGACCTCTATCAACGGAGTGATATTCATCCCAGCAAAACCCTCTAGCTTTTGGAGTTTTCTCCTGATGTCTGGAGTGGCCTGGGCCACAAAGGAGGTATTTACCATTAGTTGACTTTCTAGTGCCTTGGGGCCAAATGGGATGTATACCCAGTATCCCTCACATAGTCTTTCATAGTAGTCTCCAGGAGACTCCCCAGGTTGCTGACTGACTGATGATATTTTAGTCATGTTCACGGGCTTTTGGGCTCCAGTTCGAATTCCCTAAAGGAGAGCCTCTTGGTACCAATGGATGTGAGCCTGTCCTTCTTCTGTGGTGAAGTCTCATGTCAGGCATTCTTTAGGCACGGCAGCTCGAGCCCAGGCAGCAGGATCATTGATCCCTGGCAGTGTGTGGTCTTCTAGGTAATGTCTTGTTTCCCTCATTACCCTCCTTCTTTCTTCTGTATTAAACAGGATACGGAGTAACTGTTGGCAATCTTCCCAACTTGGTCGGTGTGTCTGGAAGAGGGACTCCATCAAGTCGACCATTGCTTGTGGCTTTTCAGGGTGTTATAGGGTGTTGTGTTTCCAGTTAAGGAAGTCAGTTGTAGAGAAGGGCTAATAATACATTATGGAATGGCTGGGCTGGGCCGTTCCATCCTCATTCTGTCTTTCAGGTTCTGTCATCTCCCTTACTGGCATTTGGAGAGCACCAGGTCCAGGTATGGGGCGCACTCTGGCTGCTAACCCTGGTGAGAGAGGATTCTCCAGGTCCAGGGGTGGAGGAGAGATGGACAGTGGAGGAGCTTCAGGCCCCTGTGCAGGGAGTGTGGGGGGTTTGGGCCTCGGTGGGTAAGGTGGAGGAAAGGCAGGGTCTTCCTCTGGGTCTCCTTCGGGTCTCTGGGTGAGGTGTCTAAAACCTTTGCCTGACTCTGCTTGTTATGGATGAATCACACCCACGGTGTGGGATTTGGGGCAATTTCAAGCCAGGGATCGATATATGGAAATTGGTCAGGTTGATGTGGGTTTCCAGTGACTACTTGCCAAACCTGCTGGACCACTTGGACATCTAATGTTCCGAGGGCCATCCTACATTGAACGTGGGCCATTGTAGTTCATAAAAGGTCCTTAACTTCCCGGGTGTCATTTTCGTACCAACTATGGTAACTATGCTTGAGAATTCCTTTTTGAAGTTCTTAAGCATGACCTTGAGGATCATGGGCTTACTCTGTTTTGACCCAATTAGTCCTTTTCCCATGTCCAGTGTCGCCCAGACAGACAAGGTGGGGGGTATCCTCTCAGAGGAGAGGATCAATCAGATGCTCCACTGGTCTCGTTCCTGGGGGAACTTTAGCTGAGGCTTGTCATAGAGGACTCAGCTTTGTGACTTGAAATCGGTGTCTGTTCTGAAGCTGCCCAGGACTTGGACTGTATGACTTTCACCACGACACAGGTGATCCCACACAGACTCGGTAGACTTTTGGGGACCTTAAGGGTGCCCGTCTGTGGAGCCACAGATTTGAACTTGACAGGCAAGCCAGGCCGAGTCACACATTCACACACACGTAGAGGTTATTACATTGCCTCCCATAGAATTCCTACCTGTGAGACCTCTGAGGTCTCCGGGGAGTGATCAGGTCCCCCTTCCAGCTCTGTGGGGCCCCAGGCGTTACCAGTATCTGATGTCAGGCCCAGGTCCTCACCTGCCAAGTCTCCTTGAGTCCAGTGGGAACTGTGGAGTGGTGGGCCTGAGAGACCAAATGGGAGACTGCCAATTCTTCTTTCTGTACTGCCTTGCCGTTTTACCAGAGCGGTGGCAACAATGGGCCATAGAGGTTGGGTTTCCCAGTCAGGGAACCAAATATGTTAAGTAACCAGCCTAGATAGCTGCCGGAAAAACCAAATGGCACTCAGCGATCTTGGTGGATTGGAGTTTTATTTTACACCAGCAGGCTCAGAGGAGATCCCTCTCCAGAGATCTGAGTTCCGCGCGCAAGCTTGGGGGACAATTTATCCTCTGTTATTTCTGTATTCCACATGAGTAGTAATTTGGTGCTTGCAGCAAGTGGGGCAGGAAGAAGAACCTGGAAGAGGAGTCTCTAAGCTAGGGACTACAGTTTAGGTTAGTCCCCTTGGCCATCTTAAGGTGCATAACTTTACTTATTTTCCCAACAGTATATATCTGCCATCTATATATCTATCATGTGATATTGCCTGTCGTATAATATTTCTTACTCCTATTTATCAGTTCTTTTCTAAAGCACATCACAGCATTTAGTAAAAGTTCAGACAACTGAGACACCAACTATTTCACACAAGTCATGCCACAACTTGAGCCACTCATTCTAGGTCTTTACTTACAAAGACCTAGGAACAGGAAATGGATATGAGATAAAAATGTTTAACAAATTAAGAAATTCAAATATTTTAATGTAATTATTCTGCCACAAAAATTCCTTTTGTTAAGCAATTAATATACATTTAGTCTTGTTATTAATATACTGTTCTATTAGTGTCTGGTTGAAATACTGCTGAAATCAAGGGAATTATTACGTGGATTATATTTCTGCCCTCATTGATTCTTAGGCTTTGAGCTTACGGAAGATTCATCTAACCAAACAGCAGACAGGAGCCATAGACACTTATTTGAGAGGTAATATTAAAGAAAAGGCTGTGGGAAAGAGGACAGTTCTTCAACCTGAAAGATTCTTATTCTGTCCCTTGTGAGTTTGTATTTAAACTTCTTCAAAAGCAGAAAAGATGAGACTTTTAAAATGGCAAAGGAATTTCAATCTCATTGAAAGTAGTGTTTGTCATTACAATTAGGTGGCAGTTTTTTAGCTTTAGTTCAACACCTTTTCTTTCATATTCTGATTTCATTCTAAATTGTGGTTTCCCCCAAATTCATTAAAATGCAAAAGATATGCAAAACAATGTTTGCATAATTATAAAATAATTTACTAAATGTTGCATTTCAGGAAGAAAAAGGTTATGTGCAGGAATTTAATTAGCGGTCTGGCAACACAAAATACTCGACAATGGTTCTAATTGTAAGCGCATCTGGGATTTTCTCCAAAAGAACTAGATTTCTAAAGGTCAAACATTTATATTAAAGTATTATAAAATAACTGTCTAGTAATATGGAAGATGAGCAGCTTTTCATCAGAAGTAGTACAAATTAACTTCCCCAGGGAAAAGACCCAATATATTCATCTTACACAAGAGATACTTGTATTGATATATTTACCATTTATGCTGAGCTCATTTTTATACTATGGAGTATTGCAAAGCAAATGACAGTAAACATGTAAGCATGAATATCACCTATTCTGGGCCAAAGTAGCTAAAGGAGAATTAAGTTTTGCTCCTGTTTCAGCTAGAGACAATAATCTTTATAAAGCACCTACTTCTTTTTCTGTTTTTCTATTATATAGGTTGATATTCCATCTTCCCTGTGTCTGTTTGTCCCACATCACTGTTATGAAGAATATTGAATGGTTGTTGAATTTCCTGAGAAAAATCCAATTATGTTAATAGAAAGTGGTAATACTACTAGAGTATAAGAGTCCTTTAGCTATTCTAGGCTTCACTCAATTTCATTTTTTTTGTGTGTGTGTTTTCCCATTGAAGTTAAAAAACCACCAGTAAACTAGTTAACAAACTAGCAGCCGTCCAGACAATAATCACAGCAGAAAACAAAATGACAAAACCCTGTTAGTTGTTTTTAATTGCATCAAATGTCAAGAATCCAAGGACCACAAAAATTTAAATTTCAATTTGAATCTACATGCCATAAATAAATATCAGCATGTTACTGATAGCTTATTTTGATTTACTTTTTAAATTTTCTTCATTCAAAGCATTTTTAGTTCTTTCAAAGAAAGACTTATTAACACTCAGGTAGAATTTTTTTTTTTTTTTTTTTGGTTTCATTTCATTGAATCTTAAGCACATGGACAATATAGTTTGATAAAGACATCATATGTTAAGTCTTGAAGATATATGCTGTTTTCAGATATGTGTGTATTTTCATGGGTTTCTAGGTCCTTATTCTTAAGAGATAAAGAAATTCTAATTTTAATTCAATCAAGAATCTAACTTGGTGGGTAGTCAATAATTTTGCCTGTGGGCTTAGAGAGTATAATATTTGAAGGACAAATGAGGTGAAGCCGAGTTTTTTTAAAGCCTCATGAAGTGCAAGGTACTCACAAGCAAGAAATAACAAGTGACAGCAGGACATGTTTACATTTGGCAGAGATTGAGATAATATATAAGGGCCAGATTGTTAATTTCAAAGTGTGATACATGCATACTGTATCATAATTTTAATTCATAAACAACTGAGTAATAATAGAATGAGAGTAAATAAAAAACAGAAATTGAAATAAACATGTTTTATTGTATACAGGTATAGGTATGGAAATAACATTGTTCAAATTGGAATTAATTTACTGTCTGTAACATCTAACTTCATATTTTCTGTGTTTATAATATTCAATAAGCTTAGTAAAGAAGTGACTGGGGAGAAAATTCGGGGCAGGTCAGAAATTCCTTTTCATTCCCTGGTTACCTTCTCTGTTAGCCACAGCAACCTCATGATGAGTACAAGCCACAGCCATCAGTGACATAATCATCCAGAATATTGATACAAGATGTGTTAAGTTCCAACAATAGCTGGGCAATTTTTCTTCCTGAGTTTTCTGCACACTGTTATAGGTTAAATTGTATAGTTCTCAAATTCCATTCTCTTTTCATCAGGAACTGAATTACTTCTGCACTCACAATTCAACTTGGTATGCCAGTAGTATTCTGGATTTGAATATTTACAGAATTTCCTGTTACTTAATAATTTTTCTATGGGTAGGCATTACATAGTTTTTTGTATTTTTGTATTTTTCTAATTTCTCTGAAAAGTTCTTTCTGCTGCTACATATATAAACAAGCTTCCAAGTGCCACAGAAGGAAAGTACTTCTCCAGAATGATCGTTTTTTGTTTTTTTTGAATAGAAGATAACATAGATTTTGTTGCTGTCAGGGCATTTCTTAAGAGATTTCTAATCTGCACAAGCTTCAGAACTGCTGACTAAATCTAAAAAGTATTATAAAATAGCAGCCAAAAATGCAGCAGAGGAATGTTTTTTTTGTATTTGTCAGAAAATGATATGACTTCTCTATCTTGTTATTTTGGTTATAACTTAAAGGTAATCCTGGGCTGATCTCACAAATATGCAAATGATGATTTTTAATTTAAATTCTGTGAAAAATAAAAATGGACAAATTAGACATAGTAAAAATAGCAATAAAATAATTGCAAAGTTATATTTTAGAGATTTAAGCCATAAAATGTATCAGAAAATGACATAGACATTAAATCCAATTTTCCATTTCTTGTTTTAAAATTTAACATTTATATTGTATTTTTAGGAAAGGTATCTAAGGACCTATAATACCTTTCAAACTACTGTTATATTTAGTAGTTACATAGGAATGTTGAGTTTCAATATTTGTTTTTGAAGCATTTTTCTTTCAAGTGAGTACATTAATGTTAGTGAAACCTTTAAACAGGAAAAAAAAAGGTTGACAGTAATCTATGTGAAATCAGAAAATATGGCAGAGAACACTAAACCCAGTTCACTCAGACATAAAACCTAGCCAGAAAACAGCAAATACCCATGAGTATACACATGTAAAAAAGAGAAGAAAATTTAGCCTGCTTTTCAAGATAATATCTCACTGTATTTTCATTTAATAGGAATAGAATTCCTGTATGACTACTTAATATAATATCTAATAGCTTACTATATGAATGCTACACAATTAAATGTAAATTAACAAAATATGTTTTGAAAAGCTATAGAATAATCCAAGTTTATTGCTTCATAAAGTCTGTCAATGTTAGTCTGTTAGGTCTGTTAGTCTGTTAGGTCAATGCCCTAACAAAATAAAGCATTATATATTGATCTATCTATCCAGTTTTCTACCAACCCATCTATGTTTTCATAAATGTATTTATTTAGTTTGATACAAGGTATCAAATAAGGTCATAGGGATTAATTAGTAAATTTGTACTTTTTATATGTATGCACCAAATATGAATTATGAATGGAAATATATTGGCAAAAACCAACCTGGATATAACTGTAGGCTGAGATATTTTCAAAAAAGTATAGTTAATTTTTCACTATATCATTGGTGATGCTAATCATAATAAACACTAACTTTATTAACTTTAGTAGAATTATAAGCACATATAAAGTTTCAGTTTTTAAACTGTTATTTGTTGTTGAGATTATATTAATAAGTTTGTCATGACCCAACTTAATGTTCCTTCCACCATCATCCCACAACTTTAATATCTAAATCTATATATGTTCCCTGAATTTCTGTGTGTATAAGTTAGAAAATTTAAGTACTTCTTTTGGACTATAATGAGTTGTACTTTCCACCTCACCTTTAGGGGCCTGCTGGGATTTGAGTTTAGTTATAGTCCTAGAAATAAAGAGGGGTTTTAAGTGTGGGTCCTGAGAAGAATCAGCATTGACATGGGCAGCAGCTGCCTCAAGTGAGTCCATTACTGTTTCCTCAGGCAATGCAGGGTTAATTTCCTAAGAAGGGAGTGGAGAGGCCCGTGACATTGACAGTAAAGAGGCTGCTTCCACCTCTGGGGGAGGTCTCTTCCACTGCGAAAGAAGAGTCATCAAATTGAGGGATTTGGTGTACCCAGCTCAATCAAGTTCTTACCATACATCCATATTTCCACTCAGGATCCCATTCCTTTCCAGTTAATGTCCTTCCTTTAACAGTAGACATGCTGTGAGCCTTGGAGTTGAAACTGTGTTGTAATTCAGCTACTCAAAGGATGAGGTTCTACATTTGATTTTCAGCAGTCTTAGCTCTGTAGTTAGAGGACAAACAGGTCACCTGCAAAGCACAAAGAGAAAGGTTCAGATCATTTATGTAACATTTGATTTGGGCATTTGTCGTAGATTCTGGGTCTGAAGCTCTCCCTTTGTTTAGCAAGAGAGCAGGACGCAGGATGAAAGGTGAGAGATGGCTAATGTCCAAGAAAAGACAACTGCCCCGAATAAGGGTCCTTGCCCCATTTTTATTAGGATCAGAAGGCTTACAAACATGGTGATGGATGTGGACAAAGAGACAGTGAAAGTGTATTAACTTGGGGACATGAGGAAAACGGGGTCTTGAAGATATTTGGGGTTGGGGTTTGGGTTAATACAAAACAAAATCCTGGCACTGGTGGTTGGGCGGAAGGTTGTTTACAGAAGACATGAGGCACCACCTCTGTTTATCTTAGCTAGCCTAGGGGATGAGACAGGTAGGACAGGTGACCTCAGAGTTAACAAGGCACCTTTCTTGTGTTAATCATCTCCTCTCTAGCCAACTTCTCCCTGCAGCTCAGAGCAGCAGTTTATAGCCCAGTTTACCTATTTACCTAACTTGGTCCTTCCTTCCTGTGAAAGCAGTTTTCTGCTATAGTACTAAATTGGGGGGATGCTTCCACCCTGAATACCTAATCTTGTTTGTTTCATATACCTATGTTCTATAATGGGGTCTTTGCCCCTCCCTATTCTGGGTGACTTTGTATCTCCTTACTTTATTCTGGGGGCCCCAGCCCTCCCCCCCCCCCCGCTTTATTCTGGGGGCCTAAATCCCCCTTCTCTATCCTTATTTGCCTAATCTTGTTTGCCCAAACTTGGGTGTTAGCATCCTATGGCTTTGTATTTCTTTATGCCTCGTTAACCCATTGGTGTAAGCCCGGAGGATTCATAAGCTTATTCTCCACAGGCATTCAGATCCTGGAACTCATAATGTTTTTACTCACTTTGTCTAGCGATGTTAAGAGCAGCCAGCCAAGAGGTGCCTGGGTAGCTCAGTGGGTTAAGTGTCTTCCTTTTGGTTTAGGCTCAGGTCATGATCTCACAATTTGTGGGATTGGGCCCCACATTGGGCTCTGCGCTGGCAGTGTGGAGGCTGCTTGGAATTCTCTCTCTCCTTTTTTCTCTGCCCTTCCACTGCTTATGCATTCTCTCTCTCTCTAATAAAAACTTTAAAAAATTAAAAATTAAAAAAAAAGAGCAGCCAGCCAACGTCATTATAATCATTAGTTTGAGAAAAATGTTTGAAAGTGTTCTATACATAGTCACCCAGATCCTCACTTCTTGTAAGTGGCTGATTAGGAGTATCCAGTGGTAGTACTTTCTATCGTTCTATTGCCAGATCACATCACGGACTACCTTTACTCTCTTTATTACTGGAAATAAAGTCATTGGCATTTTTAATCAGATTAGAAAGCCAATTTCAGATATCCTAGAACAAATGAAGAAAACTCATCCTTACAATTTTTGTCTCTAGAACCACTTTCAGTCCCCAAATCTGTATTAGTCAAGATTCTCCAGAGAAACAGAACCAATAGGATATGTATATGAATCTTCATATCCATACGTGTATATATATCCATATATATGTGTGTTTGATTGATTAGTAGCAGTTGGCTCACATGATTATGATGGTTGACAAGTCCCACAATCTGCAATCAGTAGGAACCTGTATATATAATGCATTAATATATTATACATTAATGTACTGAACATATTAATGAATACATTAATGTCATAATGAATAAACCTGAAATTGATCTTCAGGGATAAAATGTAGAAGCAGTATCCAAAATATCTTGACATGGAAAATTATGATTGTGTAAGAAAAACTAGTTTTGTGTATAAATGTTAAAACGTTGATATGAACTATTTAAATCTCCCAACATACACATTAGGTTAAGATTGGGTTTATATGACCTACCAAAAAGATGTGTACATAAATTGGGGGGGGGGGAGTGTAATCTAACATAGCATACTAATCAAGGCTGGTAAAAGTTGTATTATAATCTTCTAGGAACATATGTCCATCAGGAAGCTTAGATACAGGAAAGGAGAAGATAAGGTTTGAGTAGAGGAAGGTTTTATTAAACAATATTAGGTATAGCATATAGTCTTATGAAGGATAGAAGTCAGAGTCTGTAGCTCTTCAGGCAAGAATCTTGTCAAACCATACCCTAGTGGCTTGTATAGGAAAAATTCAAAAACCAACCCTGAAAAATACAAACAAAAATAAACTAGAAATCAATCCTGTAACATTCAAGATCAGATGCTGTGAGTTTTGTCAGTGTTTGTTGAAAATTATAGAAAAAACACATCTGCCTGGAGCTTGTATGTACATTGCATCCCCCTTATGTTCAGTTGCCTCTTCAAGTTGCTCATGTCTGAACTCAAGTCTCACTTGGACATCTGATTGATAGAACTTGTCGTAACTGCAGGACGCTCTAAACATACATATTTTTGTTTTTAACCTCTTCTTTGGGAAGCAGGACATCTAACATGGGAGATTATGAAATGTAGGGAGTATGTTCAAAGACATGAAGAACAAAGATTGACTAGAGACTCTATCTGAACTATTGAGTAGGATCTGTGTTTTAGAGCTAATACTGCTATAGAGCTTATGGACTTAGGACAAAATGAGCAGGGTGATGACAAGGCTGTATAATGACTAATGGGCTTAGACTGGAGATGATATCTGCCTTCATATTTTTTTTTATTTTTAAAATATTTATAATACAAACAAATTAAGTGACCAGTGATAAATCCTGAAGTCAAATGATGATAAAGTTTATTGAGTTGGTTTAGTTTCTTGAAGTTTTAAAAAACTGACCACTAACAGAGTATTATAAAAATAAGATAAACTGATATAAAAAGTTTAAAAACTTGACATTGAAGATGCCACATGCTATGTTATAGAAAAAGTTCTCTTTGAGTTAAGATCCACCAGCTTCTGCATCTAGGTAAACTAATGTTCTTCTTAATGAGAATAATATAATCTCTTCACTTTTCCTAGTTTGATTTAGTTACCAGGAAGCTAAATGTTAAATGTTCACTTCCAATCTCAATAACTGTCCTAACTTGGCTTGTACACTTTCATAAACATTTCCATTCTCCCTGTTTTCAGAGCAGTGCTTTTGTGATCATCTCCTATCTTTTGTCAATGACCTTATTTTGTATTATTCTTTTATTGTAAGCTTTCTCAAATTTTGGAGTAGTAAAGGAAATTGGAGGATGTAAATTATACATAAATAGCATAAATGTTGGATGTTTTCCTACCCGAAGTAGAATATTTAAATACATAATATTCATGATCTTTTCCAAATCTATGAATAATCCATCATTTTTATTATGCAGTCTACATCCACTGCCATGATTTACCTTGTAAAATTTATATTTTTAATAATTTGGTAGGACTCAAATATATTAAAGGGGCAGAATCAACTTTAGTTACTTATTTCCAATCTGTTTCACGCATTTATTTGAGAAGTTTATCTCATGCTTATTTCTAACACCAGTAGGTGCTTCCATAGGTATTTGCTTCAAAAACTGTAATTTATTAATCATTCTTTGAACTTTTACAGAATAGGTAAGGCTTGCAGTTTATGAAATATGTAATGTAGAGCTTATGATAGTAGTCAGTATCCTGTGCATAAGGTATAACTATTGATTCTGTATATTTGCATATGTATGTATGTACATGTGTGTGACAGAGAGAGAAGCTTTTTAAGTTAATTTCAGTATCATGGCTTTCTTTCAAAGGGATAAATGTTTGAAAGGAAACCCATCCCTGCTTTGTTGAGAGTATGGATAGAACAATTAAAAATATTTCATACTTTGTAGAAAGTGGGTTTTGCTTGTTTTGGTTTTAGGGTTTGGGTATTCCCAAATACTTAAACTGATTAGAATTCACCTGGCTGAATGATAGGTACCAAAGGGTATTGTTAAAAATGTATGTTCCTGTGCTCCATCCAGATAAATTATGACTTCTTACATCTGGGATGATTTTTTATTGGTAAACCCTAGTTAGACTGCTACATAACTCTTCTACAGGCATTGTCTTAAGGTTATGGCTAATTAATTGTTTTGTTAAGTCTGGTCCTTTCAACTTGAGATAGCCCCTGGATGTTACCACTGGCAAGTGGTATTCTCTCTCTTAGTATTATTTCATTTTTATGTGATTAGGCATTTTCCCAATTACAAATAATTATTGTCTTTCAGTGGAAATTAGTATAATGTAGAAATGGTATAAAGAATATTAGAGGAATACATATTTCTGATACATATCTACCTAGCCATGATAAAACATTGGAGCTTGCATAAAGCACAAGTAGTTCATGCTTCCAAACCTGCACTTCAAGATCATAAGTACTTCTGAAAAGCCAAGGTTACAGTGATGCCTGCTGAAATATGTACAGAAAATTTCTAGAAGAAGCCAGACTTGAAAAAAATTGGGGCCTAGTTCCACATTTTTACATTTATGGTATGTATGATTAGGTCAAGGTAAATATATATGACAGTTATGTTTTATATATACTTCCAGTGTTAATTATATTAATAAAGGAAATCTAAAAGTATGCTGATAATGGTAATTGGAATAAATGATAGTTTATGAAGTAATTATGGAGTGGATATTTCTAAAACTTAGATCACTATTAAATGTCTGCTGTTTTCCCATGGATTTCACTAACATAAGTAAAATATTCTTTAAAATAAAGTGAGCAAAATCACTCATATATGCAATTTTAAAATATTTAAGGTGATGATGAAGTACTTATATTTTAGATCCATTTATTTTCTAAATTATCATGATTATTTAGTTTTAAGTGAATGCTCATGTGCACCAAAAGCTTGGCTATTTTTTTTTAAAACCCAATCTTACCCTTTACCTGTTTAAAAGTAGTGAAAACTATTTGTGTTCAAATGTAGCTGGGGGTTTGGAGACAAATGATAAATTCAACATTTGATAGGAGTAGTATTAATTAACGCCTATCAATATACTTGCCTTAAGAAGGAGGAAACTATTTCTGTGCATTGATAGAGGTTTTACTAATACTCCTCCATATGCTGTCTTATCAGTATCTTTGGCTGTCTCATGGATCACCTGCACTCAAATCTAAAGAACACAGATTAAAACTTAATTTTTATTTTAAGTAGAACATTCCAAATCATTGTAGAAATAAAATTTCAATTCTGTAACCTGCCTATTCTACCTTGTTATTAGTACTGTCTTCTTCCACTATTAACCATCCTGACTGGGTTGTTTTTTCTTCTGCTGACCAGTGCTTTTTTATTATATCCACTTCCTTGTCCTTAATCTAATTTTAACTTTCTCTCCTTCTCCCCTGCTCCCTCCATCACACACCTGCACACAGTGGTCATTGATATATATTCTATTTTTAAGTTAAAGTTATATGCTTGTTTGGGGATCCTGGGTAACTAAATTGGTTGTGTCAGGCTCTTGGTTTCAGCTCAGGTCATGATCTCATAATTTGTGATATTGAGCCCCGTGTTGGGCTCCATGCTGACTGAGAGGAGCCTGCTTGGGATTCTTTCTCTCCCTCTCTCTGCCCCTCCCCCACTCACACACACTCTCTTCTCAAAACAAACTTTAAAAAATTTAAAAAAAATAAAGTTATCTGCTTGTTTGTAAATCCCCCACTTGTTACTGTTGTTATATAGAAAACACATTTTTATTTATCCAATATTCATAAAAATGATGAAATAACTTTTGATCACTCACAGTAATTATGATATAAATCTATATGACTATTTTTAAGGACTTTTTATTTTTGGCTTTTTATTAATTGTTCTGGAATTTTGAAAGAGCTCTTTCTATATGTAAAGTTTTTTTTTCCTTTTTTTAAAGTTTTTTTTTGTTGTTGTTGTTGTCTATTTATGAGAGAGAGACAGACAAGTGGTGGGGTGATGGGGAGGTGGGGGGAGAGGGGGGTGGGGGAGTGAGGAGACAGAGAGAGAGGGAGATAGAACCTGAAGCCGGGTCCAGGCTCTGAGCTGTCAGTACAGAGCACCATGTGGGACTTGAAGTCATGGACTGTGAGATCATGACCTGAGCCAAAGTTGGATGCTTAGCTGACTGAGCCACTCAGGCCCCCCATAAAGGTTATTATGCTTTATTATATTCATTGAATCTTATTTTTGATACCATATTTTCATTTATATTATCAACACAATATTGGTTTGTGATTTCTCACATTGTTTAAAATTTGCTCTTATTACAAAAGTAAATTATCTTATTTATATCTATTTTGATTATTTAATGTTTCTTTCCATTTAATAATAGGTCTCAAAGATAAAAAGTGGATTTAGAATAATATAATTATCAATGAAGAATGGAATGCTTTTATGAGTAGAGCATGATTATAGACATGAAGGACAGTTACTGAATAAGTACAACTACTTAATCATCTTTTAAAAATGAAAGCCCCATTAAAATCTCTTAAATGCATCCTTTAAATTTAGCAATAGATATATTTGCTTTAAATGAACCTAAATATTGCATCTCAAACACAATGTATACCCTTAAATAGATTTGGAGTGTGGCATTTCATCTAACTCTAAAAAACTCACATATAAAGACATTTATATGAAGTACAGAACTATCTGTAGAATTCAAGGCTACTCTTGCCTTCCCCATCTGGTAATTACATCTTATGCATTCTAGCTCTTATGTCATTTTCTAAGTGAATGAGTTAATGTGTTTCTGGCTTGAGATAAGTCACTGAATGTTATATATGACTCCCCTTTTCAGAGACAGTACATTGTATTCAATAATGCATTCATTCAAAATTGATTAATTCAATTTTAATCATTCCATTTGATTATTAAATATGTTTTTGACACTGTATGACATGTAATATATTGAGAAATAATTATGAATAAGTTTTAGATGAGCAATACTACCAGAACTCTTTAGTTGCAAGTAACCCAAATCCCCCCTGGCTAATTTAAGCACAGGTAAGTTGCTGGAAAGATAGAATAAGCTCTTGGAATTAACAGGAATGCTTGGGAAAGACACCTGGGCACTTTTTGGAGCTAAATCAAGTACAGAGATTTAGAGACTGGATACACAGCTCTAAACCTCTACAGCTAGGTTTTATGACATAAGTAGTCTACTCTCTGTACTTTATAAGAATCAATCTTGGGAGGGAACTTCTTATTTAATAGCTCAATCCACTGGCCATGGGAGGACAAGTCCCTGATATAGTCTTAACAGCTCATGTTCAATGAAAGAAACAGTTCCTCAGAATAATCTTGGAGTGTTGCTCAGAAGTGACTATGGAAGGCTTCACATCCAGAGAACAGCAAACATTTTGCACACTGGTGAAAACAACTCTATTCAATGAGTATGTGAGGTCAGCTATTTAGAAGAGCTAAAGGTAAACACATTAAAGTTTTCCAAATGGGAAAATCTTAACATTCCACTCATGATTGCAGAGAGGCTGCAGTATAAATTTGAATAAAAAATCTTAGATTCAAATCATGACTTTAAAACTTGTAACAGTTTGTTATTGAGCAAGTAATTTAACCTCATCATATTTCTTTATACATAAATATTATATATTAATGTTTTATTTATCTCATTATATGAGTGTTAAATATAGCAGTATGTGAGAAAAATATTTTGTTAATCATTATGCAAACCATAATTGAGTTTATTATTTTGTTAAAGTAACACATCAGCCTTTTATGCATATAAAGAAGTCCTTTCAGAATGCTCTGGATATTGCTACCTAAGCATTCAGTTACAGAGGAGTAGTGAACACAGGGACATCATGCAGCTATGGTCTCTGTTTTGTTGTTATTTTTGTGCTCACCTAGTAAATGTTTAGATGATATGCATGTATATGTCTTTTCAAAGTACAGAAACTTTAAAAAAATGACATATATATCTCTTATCAAAATGCAGAAACCTAAAAAATAACCATTAACTAAAGTTCAATTACTTCATTTCACACTATAGCAATAGGTAATGTGCAATATAAGCTAAGAGAACTTGAATTACATAAATAGCATTTTCTGCTTTTAAAATGATCCTAATGCATTTTGAAATGTTGTTGTTCTCTAGTTTTTAAGGATCAGTGAAGTGCAAAGTTCTCCAAGTAAATTTACTCCAACGAATGATTATAGTACTTGGTAACTCTGAGACCTAGATTCAATAAAAGCTCTCAGGTTTTAGATAATAGAAAGTAAATAGAAATATAATATTTGGGAAAATGGATTAATAGAGTAAAAGAACAAATAATTTGATTTGATAGAATAAAAGGTAGTGACCCTTTTCTAATAAGTCCTTTAGGAAAATAATTCTATAGAAGCCTAATTCAGGTTTTTCTTTCCTTACTCCTGTCCTTGGGTCCTTTTGTGCTTTTTATCCATGGTTATTTAAAGTATTTTTAGAGAATATATAACATAAAAGATACATAGTGAGTGTTGTGTGGCATACAAATAAGCGTGTATTGTGTACTTGTGTACTTTAGAAAATTTACAATACATAGGCAAAATATGAAAAATAATTGACAAATAACAAACAATAAGTACCATAAGAAGCAATGATAATATGCTAATGGAGTTCAAACAGAGATAATTGTCAATGAGAAAGGAGTAAAAGCATTATGGAGGGATCCCCATTTTGGTGGGGATTTGAAATACTGATAAGCCCCCAAAACAATGAAATAGGCAGGAAGAAATAAATCAGGAAAATGAAACAACAGACACAAGGGCCATTGTGTGATAAATCAGAGCAAATATTCAGGGATCTGCAGATAGATCTTTGGAATTGAGTAATTAGTAGACATCCTGAGATCGTCCTCCCTACCCTTAGCTTTACAGTGCAATAGGGACGAAGATTGTGTGAGCTGTCCAGTATCAGTAAACAAGGTAGACCTCAGGTTGTCTCTGTGTATCTCAGTTCTAGCATTCTTTTTTCTACACTTTTGATCACATGGTAAAACACAGGAAGATTAATGGGAGAGAATTCCCATTAATAGTAGTAAAACAGAAGTTATGTGGAGTGTTGAATTCCATGCAGAAACTTATCATTCTTACTGATCAGTCATAGGGAGCCAATGGAGTATTTGAATAACGAACTATTTTGGCTTTGTGTGTCATTTTCTAAACATTAAAAAGGACTTTTTCATTTTTTTAGTACTATTTGATAGTTCAATGCCTATGTGGCCATTTTACTATCTTAATTTATATTCAAGTACAAAAACACATCATCCATTTTTTAATAATTTATTGAATCTATCTCTCAGGATAGGATATTTTATGCTGTGCTGCACAAAGACAAAATCCCCTAAGATGAACACTAGAGACATTTAGTTCTCACTCACAGAAAATATGCTGCAAGTCAGTGGGATGCTCCAAGGCAGCTTTTTCCTACTTAGTGGCTTAGTATTCCCAGCTGCTTCAATGTATTGCACCTCTATTTGTAACTACCAGTGAGGATGAGGAGGGCAGGGTCAAGAAATAATTCTTAAATGCTTCTATCTTTATATGAAGGATACATAACATTGCCCCTTACTTTTCCTTGGTCAAAGAAAATCTCAAATGGCTTCACCTTATTTCAAGGGGTAAATGTCTAGAAGGAGAGGAAAGAAGTAAGGCATCAGTAATATCTATCACCTATAATTTGTTTTATAATTTTATGTACAGATATATTTAAATTATTCTAATTGCTTTTAATCATCTTGAGTAGATGTATGATATCAATTATCAGGTACTCAGAACATCATAAAAATTAATTATTCCATTTTTCTTCTCCAGTTTGCATTTTTCCATGCAGGATTTTCCTACTCCTGTTCATTTCTGTTTTTCTAAGAAAATTTAAAAAAAATTTAATGTGTATTCATTTTTGAGAGAGAGAGAGAGCATGAGTGGCAAAGGGCAGAGAGAGAGGGAGACACAGAATCTGAAGTAGGCTCCAGGCTCTGAGCTGTCAGCACAGAGCCTGACATAGGGTTCGAACTCACAAATTGTGAGATCGTGACCTGAGCCAGAGTCAGAAGCTTAACCAGCTGAGCCTCCCAGGCTCCCCTAAACATTTTTTAAAGGTTTATTTTTTCTTTAAGAATTTCTTTACGGAAGATTTTCACAATTTTATCATTGTACAAATGGTTTACCAATTTTAGTTAATTTCAAATGGCAAAAGAATATAAAGAGATTATTCCTTTAAATTTTAGCCATAAGTGTATGGTAGATTCAGGTTTTGAGAAACTCTCAGTATACATTTTATTATATATCCTACATGGGCACATTTGTATTAACATTCATTTATCATATTCTGCCACAAAATTTCTCTGTAGTTACCAGGAGACCAAGACCATGTTACTTTTATAAAATCTGATAGAGTTTTATTAGTTTTTGACCTATGCAAGAAAGACATTTTTCACAATCCTTAAAATTACTTAATGGTCAGAGTACATATTTCCTTCCCACCACCAATACTTTGTGACATATGTTTTACTAACATTTAGTGCAGAACAAGTTTTCTTCTTTGAGATTAAAGCTAATTACCACACACAACAGAAAATGCAAATGTTTATTATACCCACCTTCCCAAGAAATTTTATTCCCACACAAAGCAATGCAGATTTTCAGAAGAGGTTAATTTACAACACAGGAAAGCTTAAAATTATGGAAATTGAGGATTAAATGACTTTGAATTGAAAGTGGTGTTTTCTCCTCTACTGCATCAACTCTTCTTCCTTGCATTCAGTCCATTCTGCTATTTTACCACTGTTAAATTCCAACCATGGGGGCACCTGGGTGGCTCAGTTGGTTGAGCGTCTGGCTTCGGCTCAGGTCATGATCTCACACTCCATAAGTTCGAGTCCCGTGTCAGGCTCTGTGCTGACAGCTTGGAGCCTGGAGCCTGCTTCAGATTCTGTGTCTCCCTCTCTCTCTGCTCCTCCCCTGGTCATGCTCTGTCTCTCCCTGTCTCAGAAATAAAAGAAAACATTAAAAATTTTTTTTTAAAAATTCCAACAGTGTTTTTTTTTTCTGAAACTTATTTCAAAGTGATGTCCATATAAATGATAGTTTTTCCTATTTAACTTGAAAGTTATTTTCATCAAAGTGGTTCAAGTAATGTATTTGCTCACTAAATTTTGGACAGTATGGGCCCAGATTATTTAAAACTGTGTAAAGTAGTATGCTTTGCATTTCAGAAATGAAAATGAAATGAAAACCATATTAATATCTTTACCAAAATGTCACATCATGCTGTACAAGTTTATGATTTCTCCTTTATACTATTTCAAATGACCAGTGTCTTTGATTTCATAATGAAAAAATATTAAATGCAATAGGTTATCTTTTTTTACGTTTATCTATTTATTTTGGGAGAAGGAAAGAGGGGGGCGAGAGAGAGAGTGCATGTGAGAACAAATGGGGGAGGGGCAGAGAGACAGGGAGAGACAAAATCTCAATCAGGCTCCGCACTGTTCCTGCAGAACCCGATGTGGGGCTTCAGCTCATAAATTATGAGATCATGACATGAGTTGCAACTGAACAGACGCTTAGCTGACTGAGCCACCCAGGTGTCCCCAAACATGTTATTCTGCATGACTCTCAATATTCATTTAGATTAATAGTTCTAAATAATTTTCAACTATTTTCAACAGTAATAAGTTGAGAGGCTCTTTTTTTTTTAATGTTTATTTATTTTTGAGTGTGAGAGAGAGACAGAGGAGAGGCAATGAGAGAGGGAGACACAGAATCTGAAGCAGGTTCCAGGTTCCAAGCTGTCAGCACAAAGCCCAATGTGGGACTCAAACTCATGAACCAGGAGATCATGACCTGAGCTGAAGTCTGATGTTTAACCAAATGAGCCATCCAGGTGCTCCAAGAGGCTCTTTAAAATGTGAAAATTCTGAACTAAATTGTAGTACTTTCATTACTTTCATTACAGTCTTGTTTTGAGAGATGTTACAGAATAAATAGTTCTTTCCACAATAATTTAGAAATCTAACACTTGTAGTTTCACATTTATCAACTTCTCATTATACTAAACTTTAAAAAATATTTAAAACATATTTCTACCAGATATTTAAAATATAGGAATTTTTCTTCTTATAATTAATATTCCATTCTATTCAACTAGCAATTTTTCTATGTGAACAGATGTTAGATGTCATTTGGAACTGATTTCACTCTATCCTGCATAAATTCAATTCCTTACTTGTTCTTATACCTTAACTGGGGACTTCTTTATTCAAGAAGAGATAGAAATGAAATGTTTATGGTCTGATTAAATGTGTTTAATTACAACTGTTTTATCCCCCCAAATATGTTTTAATATGTATCCCCCCCTCTTTTAATATGTAGGCCAACTAGGTGTGTATGTGTGGGCCTTGTACATTTATATGAGCACATATGTGCATACATGTGTGTGTCTGTATGTGTTGTGGAGGAATGATTGGGAAACAGCCATGCTCAACTGCCCAAGTGATTTAAAATGTTCTAAGAGATAAATGTAAATCTATCAAAAGAAATGCTACCTCTGTATATTTTAAAGCCTTTTGACATTCTTTTTCTTTCTATTTTTTTAATGTTTATTTATTTATTTTTGAGAGAGACAGACAGAGCACGAGCAGGGGAGGATCAGAGAGAGAGGGAGACACAGAATCCAAAACAGGCTCCAGGCTCTGAGCTGTCAGCACAGAGCCCAATGCGGGGCTTGAGCCCACAAATTGTGAGATCATGACCTGAACTGAAGTTGGATGCTTAAACCACTGAGCCACCCAGGTGCCCCAGGCTTTTGACATTCTTATGTGACTTTATAGATATAAAGAACTTTTAAGCTTCCTACCTTAGATTTCTTTTAAATCCTTCTAATCTTTTCAATGAGATTAGGTTTTCTGAGAATTGAGTCTGAGATAGTAGCATTTATATAGTAGTGGAGGAGATGCCTGGAAAAATCGGAAAAAAAAATGGGATATTAGAAATTTAATAATAACTCACAAAAGAAAGGTTTCTGTTTACAATTTTATACCCATGTATACCTATCCAAAGTACCATTATATTAACCTAAATTTTCTTTTGCTCATACTTTCATGAATCTGTTTCACAAATATAACTGTGGCCCAATATGACTTATCTGCTAAAGACTTTCTAGAATTGTAGCAAATGAATATATTTTTTCTGTAATGTTAATGATGAGTATTATTCACAGTAAAGAATATATGACTGACACAGTAATTTGTGCTCATGTAATACATCAAACCATTGCATTTAAAAATACTTCAAATGTGTAGAAAATTATAATATATAAGCACTTTTTTTAAAAAAAAATTTTTAACGTTTTATTTATTTTTGAGACAGGGAGAGACAGCATGAACAGGGGAGGGTCAGAGAGAGGGAGACACAGAATCTGAAACAGGCTCCAGGCTCCGAGCTGTCAGCACAGAGCTGGACGCGGGGCTCGAACTCACGGACTGCGAGACCACGACCTGAGCGAAGTCGGCCGCCCAACCGACTGAGCCACCCAGGCGCCCCTATAAGCACTTTTTGACTAGATCATAAAAATAACAAAGGAAAATAGTCTTGGATCATAAATACTGAAATTATCTCAGTAGTACTTTATCCTTTTATATATATCTTCAATATAACAAAAAGGCAGAAGCTACAACACTCTGTTCTCTTAGAATCAAGAAACAGAGCATATATAATCTGGAATTAATAGGACAGGATAAGAAAGATTGTTCAAAACCCTCTGCCAGAACAGGATAGATTAGAATATAGGTATATTATATGGGAAGTGACTAGTAAGAGCTTCATTTTCAATACATTCGACCCTTTGAGAATGTGGGGATTAGGGGCCACTGACCCACACACAGGTGAAAATCCGCATATAATTTTTGACTCCCCTAAAACTATCAGTAGCCTATTGTTGCCTGGAAACTTCACTGGTAACGTAAACAGTCAATTAACACATATTTTGTATATATATTATATCCTGTGTTCTTACAGTCAAGTTATCTGGAGAAAATAAAATGTTATTAAAATCATAAGGAAGAGAAAATGTGTTTATAGTACTATACTATATTTCTTGGGGGAAAAAAAAGCCTGCACAGTTAGAACCCAAGGGTCATCTGTATATCTCAAGCTGTATTATCATCTTTGTCATTAGTCTTCAGTGGTTTCCTTTCTATACGTCTGGCATATATCTTTTTTATTTTGTTTTGTTTGTTTTTTTTATGTTTGCATTTCATTGCATTTCTTGAATTTGCGTGTTTTTGTCTTTCAGCTTAATGAGAACCTTTTCAGCCATTATTTTTTCAATTTGTTGTTTTTAGTGCTGTATTCTTTGTCTTCTTTTTCTGGGATCTTTATGGCATAAATGCTAATACTTTTGTTATTATCCCACAAGTCTCTGAGGCTCCATTCTTTTTTTTTTCATTGCTTTTTATCTCTTTATTACAAAGAATAATCTCTACTAATCTATCTTTTCTGTATCATTCTTGTGATTTGAGTTTACCTAGTGAAAATTTTTATTTCAGTTATTTCATTTTTCAGTTGTAAAATTTCAATTTGGTTCATCTTTCTATCTTACATTTCTTTGCTCAGACCATTTTTCCCTACATTTCACTAATGTTCTCTGTCACTTACTGGAACATTTTTTTTTTTTTATGGCTACTTTAAAGTCTTTGTCAGATAAATTCAACTTATCAACATCAACATCTGTTTATTGGATTTTCCCATGTGAGTTAAAATTTTTTTCAGATTCTCCATGTATTGATAATTGTTTTTTTAATTATTCATTTATTTTTGAGAGAGAGAGAGAGAGAGAGAGAGAGAGAGAGAGAGAGAACATGAGCGAGGAAGAGGCAGAGAGAGAGAGAGGGAGAGAGAGAATCCCATTCAGGCTTTTGCTATCCATGTGTGGCCTGGACTCTGATAATGGGCTCAATCCCAGGAACCCATGAGATCATGACCTGAGCAGAAGTCAAGAGTTAGATGCTTAACCAACTGAATCACCCGTCATCCCCATGTGTTGATAATTGTAGATGGAGTTCTGGCCATTTAAAATCATATTTTTGAGTTGCTGATCTTATTTAAATCCTATTGAGAATATTGTTTGGTTGTTGTTGTCTTAACAAGTAGTTGATCTAGTTAGGTCTAGCCAACTGGCCTTCTGTGGGTTGTTTCTAATGTCCATTCAACTTTCAAAGGTTCTGTTTTACTACTCGGATATGTCCTGGTATGTATCACCAGTAGCCAGTCAGGGGTATGAGTGGTGGTCTTACTCAAGTTCTTGTTGTATTTGGTAAGCTGAATAGGGTCAGATCCATATTTGTGCAACTTAAGTATGAGTCCAGGAGTTCATTAAAAATTTGATGGCATCATTTTACTGACCTCTTTCTTCTCTGTCTTCTCTCCTGTGTGTTCCAGTTCCCTAGAATCCCCTTTTTCATTCCTTTTGCCAGAAAGCCTGGATGTGACTACTATGTTTTTCCCTTTAGCAATTGAGCATCTGGGATCAAGAAGCAAAAAGGACAGAGAAGGAAAAAAACAACAACAACAACAACACAAAGAACGAAATTACTTGGTCCACCCTCTTGAAATCACAGTTCTAGCAAATAGAAAGTTCTCCTTTCTCAGAAATTTGGCTAATACAGGTTACTGTTACCATCAGCTGCTACCACCACTGTGCAATTACTTAGGGGCTAGTGCATAGACTAAAAAAAGAAAAAAATAGGGATAGCGGTTTCAGTATTCAGTATTCAGTATTCAGCAGTATACAGTATTCAGTATTCAGTATTCAGTCTGACAATTAGGAATCTTCTTTCCATTCTAAGTTAGATTTCTTCTGTAGCTCTCTCTGTCTTCACCCCAGTGATCCAATGCTTGAACATCTCCTGTGTGGACTTCCTCATGATTCTACTATTGAGGTCTCTCCAAGAACAATACCAATAATTAGTGGCACTTGGGTGGCTCAGTCAATTAAACATCTGACTCTTGATTTCAGCTCAGGTCATGATCTCATGGATTTGTGGGATTGAGCCCCTTGTCAGTCTTGGGCTGTGTGCTGACAGCACAAGAGCCTGCTTGGGATTCTCTCTCCGTCTCTCTTTGCCCCTCCCCTGCTCAAAGATTCTCTCTCTCTCTCTCTCTCTCTCTCTCTCTCTCTCTCTCAAAATAAATAAATGTAAAAAAATACAAATGATTAAATCTATATATCATGAATGATGCTCTTCAGTTATCAACTCTTTTGCTCTAATAGCCAGCTTAGCTTGCTTATTATTGGTGTAATAAATGTCTTTAATGTCTCAGTAATCTAGCCCTTTATTTCCATTCCAGTCAAAGCAGCCATACTGTGAGTTTTTTTGTTTGTTTGTTTGTTTGCTACCCTGGGTTTCTATCACCCTAATTTCTGGAGTTTTTGTAGACTGTTAGGAGATATGATTTACAGGGGGATATGATTTCCATTTTTTTCTACATAGTTTTTCTCTCTCTTACTCCAGATGAAATCTCTCCTACAGGTATTGACTACTGTTTTAATGAACCCAGTATTATCGTGTTACATAGGATAACCAGAAACACAACCAAAGACTCCAGTCATGCCAAACTTGCATGCATTGCTGACACTCAGTCATTCCCATGTGCTCTGTCATCTCACTGTGGGATGGTTTGACACATGTCATTTCTCCTGTCTCTCAAGAAGCTCAATTCCACACACTCCCCACCTCCCCTCACCAACAGTCTGCAGGGAATGTTTGATGACATATTATTGTTATTATTGCATTTATCGTGCATCAATAAGCAAGTCATGGGAAAGAAATATAGATTAATTCACTAAGAGATACATTGATACATTCTTAGTCATATTGCCTATTACTCAAATGTTAATGCAGTGTTTATGGCAATCACAACATAAAGTAAAACATCTCTGGCTTAATAATAGCAGACCATTAAATTGTGTAAATGTCTGAGAGCTCTCTAGGGAGTGTTAAAATTGAGCTGCAAAACCAGCTGGAGGAAAAAAAAAATCTGAGTATGTCTTTTTTTTTTTCTTTCCTCTTCCTTTTTTTTTTTTTTTTTTTTTTTGGTCAGAGTATGTCATAAGGGAAATTGTAAGCAATTTATAATTACAAATGTATAGTTTTTATATTTTATATGGATTTTACAATACATGTAACCTTTTCTTTTTCTTTTTTTTTTTCCCCAAAAGAAACCTGATCAATAAAATCTCTCAAACTAATAGTTATAAAATATAAAAATAACTTTGGGAAAATTTTATTCTGATATTTTTAAATACATTCTTTTTATTTTAAATACCAAATATTAGTGACTAGATAGCTAGTTATAAAGAAGATTTGGTATATGCAGGGTATAAACAAAAGTAACTTTAAAGTGATTCTAGAAAAAATTAAAAGATTAAACAAAAGGAAATATATTCTAATCTTTTGTTTTCTAGGGGTTATATATGTGCTATTTTGTCTGATAATTAGATTCAAACACATAATGAGATTATATTGAATGGGAAAGTACTTTCTCTCATAGTTCATTCTTTCTTCAAATAATTTTTGAGTGTTCATCACTGTACTATGCAATGTTATCTGCATTGGAAATGCAGCAGAAGATAATACAGTAACATTTCCTGAAATAAGTCTCACTCTAGTGGAGGAGATAAACAGTAAACAAAACATAAATACATCATAAATGTGGGATCAAAAGGTGCTGCTGAGAAAATAAAGTGGGATAAGAGGGATTGAGTATGGAGGTCCTGTCAGATACAAGTTTATCAAGGAAAGCATCTTGGGTAAGTTGACATTAAGAAGAGATCTGGGGGGCGAAAAAAAGAAAAGTCTGAAGGAAGTGAGAAAGTCCGTGTCTGAAGGAAGGACTTTCAGATACATGAAGCACAGGTCCTGATGTGGGTGAGCATGTGGTGTGTTCAAAAGCATGCTAGGAAGATTATGTAGCTGAATATAGGTGATCAGGACAAAGAGTGGTAGGAAATCAGGTTAGAGAGTTCCAGGGAATTCTGTAGGCCATTGTAAGTACTTTTGCCTTTACTATAAAGTGAGAAGCAATTTAAGATGCTCTGATTTCCACTTTAAAAGACAGTATCTTTTTCCACATCCTTTAGGTATAAGGTTAGGTTGTGTATTTGAGACATTTCTTCCATTAGGTAGGCCTAAATTGTTATATACTTCCCTTTTATGGCTGCCTTTGCTGCATACCAAAGCAACAAACAGCAAACAGACCTATAAGCAGTAAAATAATTTAATTAGTAATGAAAAATCTCCCAACAAACAAGAGTCCAGAGCCAGATGGCTTCCCAGGGAAACTCTACCAAACATTTAGAGAAGAGTTACCTATTCTTTTGAAGCAGTCCAAAACACAGAAATGGAAGGAAAATTTCCAAATTCGTTTTATGAGGGCAGCATTACTTTGATTCCAAAACCAGGCAAAGACCCCACTGAAAAGGAGAATTACAGACCAATGTTTCTGATAAACATGGATGCAAAAATTCTCAAGATGCTGGCAAATCAAATCCAACAGTACATTAAAGGAATTGTTCACCATCATGAAATGAGATTAATTTCTGGGTTGCAGGGATGGTTCACTATCCACAAATCAATTAACATGATACATCACATTAATAAAAGAAAGGACAAGAACCACATGATCCTCTCAACAGATGGAGAAAAAGCATTTGACAAAATACAATATCCATTCTTGATAGAAGCTCTCAAGAAGATTGAGAAGGAAAATACCTCAACATCATAAGGGTTATATTCAAAAGACCCACAGCTAATATCATCCTCAATGGGGAACAAATGAGAGCTTTCTCCCTAAGGTTAGGAACATGAAAAGGATGACCACTGTCACCACTGTCATTTAACATAATACTGGAAGTCCTAGTCTCAGCAAACAGCACAAAGAAATAAAAGGCATTCAAGTTGTCAAGGAAGAAGTTAAATGTTCACTCTTCACACATGACATGATACTGTACATGGAAAATCTGAAAGACTCCGCCAAAAAACTGCTAGAACTGATACATGAATTCAGTAAAGTCACAGGATATAAAATAAATATACAGACATCAGTTGCATTTCTATACACCAAAATGAAGCACTAGAAAGAGAAATCCAGGAATTGATACCATTTACAATTGCACCAAAACCCATAAAATACCTAGGGATAAACCTAACCAAAGAGGTAAAAATATCTGTACTCTGAAAACTATAGAAAGTTTATGAAAGAAATTGCAGAAGACACAAAGATATGGAAAAGCATTCCGTGCTCATGGATTGGAAGAACAGATATTGTTAAAACGTCTGTACTACCCAAGGCAATCTACACATTGAGTACAATCCCTATCAAAATAACACCAGCGTTTTTCAGAGCTAGAACAAAAAAAATTCTAAAATTTGTATGGAAACAGAAAAAACCTAGAATAGCCAAAGTAATGTTGAAAAAGAAAACCAAAGCTGAAGCCATCAGAATTCCAGACTTCAAGCTGTGTTACAAAGCTGTAATCATCAAGACAGTATGGTACTGGCATAAAAAACATACACATTGATCAATGGAACAGAATAGAGAATCCAGAAATGGACCCACAAACATATGGCCAATTAGTGTCTGGCAAAGCAGGAAAGAGTATCCAATGGAAGAAAAGACAGTCTTTTCAACAGGTAGTGTTGGACACTACTTGGACAGCAACATGCAAGAAGAATGAACCTTGACTACTTTCTTACACCATACACAAAAATATCCCCTAAATGGATAAAAGACCTAAATGCAAGACAGGAAACCATCAAAATCCTAGAGGAGAAAACCGGCAACAGCCTCTTTGACATCAGCTGCAGCAGATTCTTACTAGACATGTCTCTGGAGGCAAGAGAAACAAAAGCAAAAATGAACCATTGGGACCTCATCAAATAAAAAGCTTCTGCTCAGCAAAGGAAACAATCAACAAAACTAAAAGGCAGCTGATGGAATGAGAGAAGATATTTGCAAAGGACATATTTGATAAAGGATTAGTATCCTAAATCGGTGAAGAACTTATCAAATTCAACACCCTCCCAAAATAAAATAAACCAATGAAGAAATGGACAAAAGACATGACCAGATACTTTTTGAAATAAGACATCTAAGATGGCTAACAGACACATGAAATGATTCAACATCCCTCGTCATCACGGAAATACAAATCAAAGCCACAATGAGATACTCCTTCATACCTGTCAGCATGGCTAAAATTAACAACTCAGGCAACAACAGATGTTGGTGAGGATGGAGAAAGAGAGGGATCATTTTTGCACTGTTGTGGGGAATGCACACTGGTGCAGCCACTCTGGAAAACGGTATAGAGATTCCTCAAAACATTAAAAATAGAGCTACCCTGTGATGCAGAAATTGCACTGCTAGGTTTTTATCCAATGGATACACAATGCTGATTCGAAGGGGCACACACACTCCAATGTTTAGAGCAGCACTTTCAACAATAGCCACATTATGGAAAGAGCTCAAATGTCCATTGACTGATGAATGGATAAAGAAGATGTGGTATATATAATTAATGGAATATTACTCAGTCATTACAAAGAATGAAATCTTGACATTTGCAATAATGTAAGTGGAACTAGAGTATATTATGCTAAGCAAAATAAGTCTGAGGAAGGCAAATATATGATTTCACACATATGTGGAATTTAAGAAACAAAACAGATCAACATAGGGGAAAGGAAGGAAAAATAAGATAAAAACAGAGAGGGGGGCAAACCATAAGAGACTCTTAACAGAGAACAAACTGAGGATTTCTGGAAGGGTGCTGGGTGAGGGGATGGGCTAAATGGGCAATGGGCATTAAGGAGGGCACTTGTGGGGATGAGCACTGGGTTTTATATGTAAGGATGAATCACTAAATTCTACTCCTGCAACTATTATTACACTATATGTTAACTAACTTGGATTTGAGTAAACCAAAAAAATAAAAATAAATAAAAGAGAGTATCTTCAGTGCAATGAATAAATGACCACAACTAGGCCACAACACAAACTAAAATACACATACTTCAAGTTCCATGATGGCTAGGGCAAAGGAGACTGAAAACTATTATTTAAATATAGTCGACTTCCAATTTGACAATAAATTTCATATTAAAAAACAAAAACAAATATAAAAAATAAAAATAAAATCAAAAAAGTAAATAAATATAGTAGACTTTAAAGTATTCTCTGATGACTATTAAATTAGAAATAAAAGGCATGGGAAATGACCCATTTATTTCCAGCTACTATCACAGAAGGGAAGGAGAGATGTGTGTACAGGGAGACAAAATATTCTGAGGCATTTTTATTGCTTAGTTTTGATGTTAACTGGGTAGGGGTGAGGAGAGGGAAAATAGTGTAACCTCTTTGTTTAAATTTTCTCATCTGCGAAGTGGGGAGTAATGCAATTGACTGATGCTAATATATGCTACTAGTTGTTTTGGGTTTTATTTTTGTTCCTGTTACTATTTATTGTACTGATGAAAATCATAGTTTTTAAGCTTATATTTTAAGAGCTAGGTACCAAATTATAAGATAACATAATGAATTGTCCCTATGGAATCTTTTAAAAATAATGTATTGTACTTTACTCTTACTGACCATATGCTTCCAAGTTGCAAAGCTTACTTTTAGGAGTGCTCTCAATTTTTTGCTAAAATCCATAAAAGCCACCTTTGTCACACACCCAGGAAATTTGATGTTGGGACTTTAAATTAGAATCTAAGTACATAGTAATTACTTAATCTGAGACAAAGTCAAAAACATTAATACTAAATATGATTAAGTCAACTTTAATATTAGCAATAGAAATTGGGCATCGCGAGTCAGGGCGCCTGGGTGGCTCAGCCAGTTAACCCTCCAACTCATGGTTTCTGCTCAGGTCATGATTTCATAGTTTGTGAGTTCAAGCCCTGAATCAGGTTCTGTGCTGACAGTGTGGAACCTGCTTGGGATTCTCTCTTTCTCTCCCTTTCTATTTCTGTCCCTCCCCTGCTCGTGCTTTCTCTCTCTGTCTCTCTCTCTCTCTTTCTCTCCTTAAATACATAAATAAATAAACTTAAAAAAATAAGTTAGGTACTGCAAGTCAAAAACTTGAGACTAATTTAAATAAACAATGATGCCGCTATTACATGCTGATGGAAGTAAAACTCTCATTCACACAATTCTCAAGGCAGTATAGTATAGAGGCATAAAAAGCCAAGATCTGAATTATAACATGCATATCAATTGTTTTTCTGTTGAATATTTTTCACTGATCTTATGAAATGACCTAATGACCTAATGATTCAGCACCATTTACAGGTTCATATGACAGATACTAGATTTTGTGTCTTAAATTAACAATCAAAATAAGCTGAATATGAAACTTTTTTACATGATTCATTAATACTTGGTCCAATAAATAGTCATTTGGAGTTTGATAGTTAAGTCCAATGAGAATTTTTAAGTGTTTAGGATCAAAATAAAATTGATTAGAATTTATGCTATTTCATCTGCTTTTTTCTTTTTAAAATATTTTTAAAAGATTATTGACACGGTAATATGGAAAATATGGAAATATTCCAAAATATGGAAAAAAAGTGACTTGATTCCAAGTTAGAGCATTTTTTAATGGTTACCAGAAGCACTAACAAACATATGGGTTGAATATACCATATGAGTTTAAAACGTTCCAAATTTCAAATATTCAAAGAACATCATTAGTAAGGACCTCATCATTTAAGGACGTGGTTCTGAGGGTGTAGGGAAGGCAGAAGGCAGTCATTCCCAATGCAGTTGTTAGTACAGAATGTTTTTCTTTTTAAAACCTAGGTAGCCTATGGGCAGGCTTATTTATTTGCCCCATCTGCAGCTTACACACAGGCTCCAGTTATAAGAATAATGCATCTGCTTTGGAATATATACATTTAAAATATACAATTACCCAGTGAAATATTTGCCTATTTTCTGCTTTCCAGTGAGAACTGGTGTTGAGAGAATAATACCTGAAATAGTGGAGACCTTTAGTTCTCTTCATTTCAGTATTCTAGGCTTTTGATTTGGCCGTATGGTTGTAATGTTAGAAATGTATTTGAAAATATACTAGTCAGAAGGGCACAAAATAATAGCTTTTTGAAGATGGCCTGGAAGCACATTATCTACTTAGCCCTTGTTCTTTGATATTTTAAGTTTTGATAGAGAAATGTCTGTGGGGGCACAGGGGGTGGGGAGGCGTTTCTCATATGAATGTCAGGAGACTGTAGTAAAACATATTCTGTTTTAGCTGCATTCAGAAAAGACCATATGAGGAAATGAGAGGATATCATATGAGGAGACCATATAGGAAATGAGAAGTTAAGCAAAAGAGAGAAAAAAAAAATTATCAGTGGGGGTCGTTTTCCCAGTCACCACCAAGCTTCTGTTAGGCAGACTGACTTACCATGAATATAATTGTAATAATTGATGGAAACCTACATTGAAGTATACACCCAAATAAAATGCTCTTGGTTGCTCTGGTTTGGTTCTCTGGCATATCATGAAACATCAATAATTGAGTAATGTCCCAAAATAACAGTGTTTTCTTTTCTCAACAAACACTGATTGATGACCCAGTCTTCTTGATGTACAGCAATCTTTCCCCACACATTTTCATATTTATCATGTAGACCTAGGAGGTCATTTATACTGTCTGTACCTTGGTTTCATTTCCAACAAAGTGGGAGTAATACTAATAATGATAATATAGCACTAATGTAAAGAATCAATTCAGTGATCTATTCATAGTGCTTAGTACACACGTAGGTACATCATAAACACTCAGTGTTAGCTATCATCATAACTATGGGTTAGTACCATTTCATGAACTGTAGAGAATGAGGTTGAATAATTTTATGTGTCTCATGCACTGCTCTCATGCATTTGAAAGCCCTTCATTCTCACTTGAATGGGAGGAATAAAAGATATCTTATGGGGGATGAAAAGAAGAACTATATTGGTGCAGCATAATTTCAGTTATGTCAAGGGAAGTATTACCCTAAGCACATTTTTCAGCACTCAAAAAATAAAATCAATTCTATTGCTAAATAAATTCTATGTTATTTAGCTCTTCTGAAAATTTGCAACAAGCATCCATTGAATGGTCCTGAGATTATGAGATAAAAACAAACACCAGAAGCAGCAACAACAGAAAAAAAACAAAAATCCTTAACGCAACATTGCATTAATTTGTTAAATTACAAACCACAAATATCCATACAGCCTACTACCCCAAATCCCTTTGTTGGGGAGAGGGAGGCATTGAATCTACTGATCTCTGACTTTAGGAAAATACAGACCTCCGCTAAAATGTAATTTAGAAGACAAAAGAAGGAAGAAATGGAAAAACAATACTTTTCTTATCCTTAAAACATACTTCAGGAGAGCAGTAGACAAAAACTATGAGAAAGTACTTGTATGTAAAGGGGTACACTTATGTAAAAGGGTAAATGTGGGGATAAAAATAACAACCTGAGGTAGCAGGCTTTTCTGAAATCAGCAGTTGTGTTGACTTGTAATTGTGAATGAAATATAACTTCATTTTGCTTAATACCTGGATTATAATGATCTCTAGTACTATTATCTTCAAAGCAAAGATACTTTAAAATTGCATGTTTGAAAAATAGGTAAGTTTTAGAGAAAAACATTGAGCCTGTATTATACCTCCCACTGCATATTTTCTTTGCAAAATGAACAGGATCAAAGCATTCTATTTGCTAAGTTTTACTTTACTTTTTACATATAGTTCTCTGTTTTGCACTGCTGTAGCAGCAAGTTTATGTCTGCCTTTTAGCAGTACCATGTATAATGTACTGACATGATTCTACATATTTGAAAAACTTATATTGAATTCTCAGCACCGTTAAACAGGAGGGCAGGGGAATATTTTTGTAGCTAGAACATTTAATGAAAGTGTGGGCAGTAGTGTAATTTTCAACATTTTCATGACATTTTTCTTAATATTTATATTAATTTTATGCTAAAATAATGGAACTTTAATAAGCCAAATCATTTTGCTTAGACGCCAGTATATCTAAAGAGCATGCATATAGGAATAATGAAACACATATATTTGGAAGGTGAATATTTCAGTATGACTATAGCCCAAGATAGATAATACAGAGGAAATAAATTTTGATAATTAATGTAGAAATCAAGCTCTGAGTGTATTCATTATGGAACAGCATAAATTGTTTGAATAAGAGTAATATGAACAAATCAATTATTTAAGGAGATATTTCTAGTTAGCTTTTAAAGAATGATTTATGTACTAATTTAATGTGCAGGTAGAGTAAATTTTAAGTTCTCTGTAGCAAACTCTCATGGTCAAATTCTATTAACAATGGAACTTTATTAGAGAAAAGAAGATGTAATAATCTGTATAAAGAAACAAAAAGAAATATTGCAACAGTGACCACCTCTCCTAATAAATACCACTGTTCACAAGAAAGACAATATGCTCACGTGTCTCAAAAGACATATGTGTGTGTGTGTGTGTGTGTGTGTGTGTGTATAATATGTATAATGGTAATGATCTCTCATTGATCTTCTTTTTTAGTTGCTTTGCTGTAACTCATGGCTGAAGTTAATTGGGAAATATCCACCCTTTCTAGGAAAGCTTCATCTGTCTTATATTGCAACTCCTACCTATTGCTGTTTGTCAGAGAAAGGCTTAAATAGCCTCCTTTCAACACAGGTCAAGGCTGGAGAAAGAACTGTGACAATGATAAGGACTGAACTTATCTTTATTGGTTCAGAAACTATTTTAAAATAAATTTATTTAATTTATTGAAAAAATACCCATTTCTCCTACGTCCTACACCCTGCCTCTTGCAAACAATAGTCTGTTTTGTCTGTGAGGTTTTGTTTTTGTTTGCTTGTTTTGTTTGTTTTTGATTCCACATATAAGTAAGATCATTAGGTGTTTGCCATTCTCTGACTTATTTCACTTACCCTAATGCCCACAAGGTCCATCCATGTTACAAATGGCAAGATTTCCTTCTTTTTTTATGGATGAATAACATTTTGAATATTTTTTATGGCTGGATAATACATACACACACACATACATATATACATACCACACATCTTTATCCGTTCATCCATCAGTGGACACTTAGGTTGCTCCTGTGCTTTGTCTATTGTTAATAATGCTGCAGTAAACATGGAGTGCATATGCTTTTTTCAAATTAGTATTTAAATTTTCTTCAGGTAAATACCTAAGAGTAGAATTGTTGGATCAGATGGTATTTTTATGTTTAATTTTTTCAGGAATCTCCATACTGTCTTCCGTAGTGGCTACACCAATTTACATTCCCACCAATAGTGCAGAAAGATTCCCTTTTCTCCACATCCTTGCAGTGCTCCTTATTTCTTATCTTTTTTGGTAATAGCCATTCTAGTTGGTATGTCACTAAACTATGAGCTATTTTATTTGGGGATAAGAACTAGCAAGATAATACTTAAAAATCCCATAAACGTTGATCTAGGGAGAGATTTCCATAATGGTGTGTGAGTTATTTATTAAACAAACAAGTCTCTTAAAGTTGTCTTAAGGCCATATAGGAAAGGGAGAAATATTTTTCAACTCTCAGTATGAAGAGGGAGAGTCTTGGCATTTGAGCCTGATTGTTCCCTTACCTCCTCCCCGCTGAAATCCCAGTTAAGTATGATAGAAATTCAACAGAATAAAGATGCCTTTCCCATATCTCCCATTCCAAGGCTATAGTTTCATCCTGGCAGGGGCAGGTCACCAATTACTCTAGTCTCTGCAACTATGTTGCAAGAAGCTTTATTCAATGCAGGTCCTCTATTCCCTGCAGGGAGCTGTTTTTGCTTCACTGTGCCTCCATTCACAAGGTGGAAGCTGTACCCCAGGTGAAGCTGGCTGAGAATACTGGGTCTCCAACTTCACACCACATGGAGTGGAGGTTCCATTCCAAATGTGAGAAGACTAGAGGTTACTAAAGCACTCAAGACTTGGCTTGTAGAGCAGGGTAATAATACAACAGGAGCAGGCCCCGTCTTAATCCCCATCTTCAGTGAAGAAGGTCAGAGGTTCTAATGAGGCAGAGAAACAGTCCATAACAAGAGAGCCATAAACATTGCCCTTAGGGAGTAACTTTTTCTGGAATAGAGCCTGGGGAAGTTCATGAAAAGTTCATGTCTCCGATGTGTGGAAGACATTGGAGATTTTGGCTGGAAACAATTGAGGGAGGGTAACATATAGGACCAGGTAGAAGTTGAAGAGAGAGAAAAGTAAAACTGACAGCTAGGAAGAGACCTTCTGAGGTTGGAGAAAACCTCAGGCCTGATAATACTCAACCTCTGAAAGGAAACACAACTTTAGTTGGATCAGAATGTGGAACAGTTTGGAGCACCTGGGTGGCTCAGTAAGTTAAGCGTCCGACTTGGGCTCAGGTCATGATCTCACGTTTGTGAGTTTGAGCCCTGTGTCGGGCTCTGTGCTGACAACTCAGAGCCTGGAACCAACTACAGATTCTGTGTCTCCCTCTCTCTCTGCCCTTCTCCCACTCACGCTCTGTTTCTCTCACTCCCAAAAATAAATATTTTTAAAAAAACTAAAAAGAAAAAATGTTGAAGAGTTTATGTCCCCAGAGTATGGTTGAAACAACAGATCATCAGCTAGTTCAACTCATGGATGTTATTCCAATAGTGACAAATAATTCAAAAACTTAGGTGAGAGATTAAAAAAAAAAGAGGTCAGCTAAAATTTTAGCCATAGCTAGTGAAACTATGTCAGGAAGACTGTGTGAAAGCCCAGGTTTATAAACTCTGAGGAGCAGCATTGAATGTTTCACACAGTAAGGGAAATAGACTGCACTAAAACAGTTCATCCAAGTCACTAAAGAAGCAGGCAGAGAAAGAATAAAGGTAAAAATGGCTGAGTTGGGAGGAGTGTGAATCATTATTTATAGTTGCTCCAATATATTATCTGAAATGTCCTGTTAGCAACGAAAAATTAAGACCTGCATTACTTCAACATAGGGGGAAATGCAGGCAACAGAAACTGACACCAAGGAGGTCCATTTATTGGAAAAAATATATAATGTGTGTGTGTGTGTGTGTGTGTGTGTGTGTGTGTGTGTGTATAAAGAAAAAGACAGTCACAAAGACCATATGTTGTTCATTACAATTTATATGATGTACCAAAGGAGGAAAATATATACTGAAAAAAACCTAGATTCATGGTTGCTTAAATCTGAGGCAGGATATGGAGACTGATTGCTAATAGGTTCTTTTCTTGGTAACAAAAAATTTCTAAAATTAGATTTGTGATGATGATTAGACAAATCTCTGAATATACTAAAATCCACCAAATTGTGTACTTTAAAGTAGTATATGCATTATATTTCTCTCAGTAAGACTAATTTGAAAGATATATAGTAATTTTGCACATAAAGTTATTTTAAATAATGGAGTAGAGCCATGGTGCAGATAATCCACTTAAATATTTACTGAAAGTTATCTGTAATTGGCATAACATTTTTTTTAATTCGTTTTTTATTTTAACTTAAAACACTTTATATCTGACCCTATAACTTTGTTATTGCGTGTGGTTCTCTTTAACAAAGGGTATTAGAGAAACAGGAGTTGGTGTTCCATGAAAGCAGTCCCTAAAATACAAGCTGACACCTGATTTACTCATCCTCTGTCCAAGCAAGATTAGATAATCACAGACAGACTGTTGAGAAATACCTTGCATCTACGTTGAAAGAATCAATCAAGTGTAGAACCATAAATATGGCACATAAGAACAGGAGAGTGATTCTAGGATTTCTTTAGTTGATAAGTAGAAATACAATATATTGTGGATGGAAATTCCTGAAAGAGTTTCTATCAGAAAGAACAGAAACTGCAGACGTGAATTGTTATAAAGAACTGTAAAGTGGAATTATGTTAAAAATTGGACCTGAAAACAAAATGAAGTGTTTCTTGGTAAAAAGCAGTAATATCTGGATCAGATTATGAGTTTTGAAATACACCCAACTCAAATATTTATAAACTTCCCATTTGTATTAACCCTTTCATTCAGAATAGGAAGGGAACACTAACATATACTAAACATAAGGACATGATGGGAAATGATACTTAGAATGTAAAATAATCATATATGTAACATGCATAGAGAAAGAAGACTGACAAGTAAGGCTTGCACAAAAAAAATGGCCACTTTAATTCAAAAAGTACCCTAAGTTTATCTAATTTATGATTTATATTTAATATGTTTTCTTTTTAATGCCATTAAAGCAGAATGAATCAATAAAAAGTGATGTATAAACTATTCAGTCTTCATGTAAATATAATTGCATTTCAAAATCTTTAAAGACAATTCAGAACAATCATTTTATACCATTTAATGTTAAATCTAGTAAATATTTTCCTCATGATTTAAAAGTGAATAATTATTTGAGGAAAAATATGTCTTTTTATACTTACTTTTAAATGTTTTAGGAAACCACCATTAGGAATTTCAAGCAGATGTTCTAGAGGGAAAACCTGTTACTACAATTTTGGGAAAGTATAATTTTAGTAAGCCTATGTTCTTTTTGACTCATTATAAGAAGAACATGGCAGTGAGTTACAGTTCTGTAATTCTTCTGAGAGTTTTTTGTCAAGAATATTAATACAATGCTTGTACTTTTATTTCCATCAAATTATGTAACTGACTGACTTCCTGCTGTAGCCTCATAGTAGCTACATTTCTGTATATCTGTTCATCTTATACTATACCTGGACATTTCCTGTTCGTGTGTATTATTAATCACTTTGAATGAAATTGTTTAGAAATACACAAATGTGGTATATAGCACTACCATATTCCTCTTTTAAAAAAATGTTTCTACTGAAGTTTCTCAATTCCTCTCTTTGCTAAATGGCACAAAGACCACTCCTTTTAGTTGCTTGAGACTAATATGAAATGTCTACTAAAAAAGCTGCATTCAATTTTAATTGTATCAACCTATAATGTTCTGTCTTCAAAGGGACGTTCTAAAATTTAGTGATTTTTTTTTTCACACTCCAATTGGAGTTTCAAGTAGTCCCATAATTATTAGTGATGAGAGACTTTATTAGAGGCCAGTGAGTTTTATATACATTAGTTATATTTGGTTAGTTGCAAACAGTGATAGAGTGAGCAGAGTGTAAAGCTAGTTATTACAAAAGTCCAGTTTTTTCTCAGGAAAGAATTTGCAGTCTCTTGGGAACCTGTATATTCCAGGATTAGCTAGTTCTGTATTATCTCCTTTATGTTTTAGGTTTTTACTTTATATCTAATATAAATATGAAAATGTGTTTGTGTAGGAGAAAGAGATAGAGAATAAACACAATGGAATCATCAGGGCATCTACCTTATACCTAGTTAACTCAATTTTATTATATTCATTAGAGTTTGTTTCTGATTCCTCACTTTAACAGAACACCTGTTGCAGAGATATAACCTACAAATGTTTATGTCAGGCAAAGATCAAAAGTGTCCCTGCTTGTTCTTTTGAAGACAGGTTTCATAGTAGTTTTCTTTGAGAAAAGTAATGCAAGCATTGAGATATATTTATACTATATAAAATTTCAACCTGTTAAAATTTAAAGAAACTATACCATTGATCAGTAAGCACATGAGTGTGGCAAGCAGGTATTTGATAGGCACAGACTGTCATTTGGTAAAATAATACTGTTATCATAATTTTCATTTTATTAGATTTATATTTAATTTGTAAGTTTATTTTTGTTTATGGTTGAATTGAGTGTGTAAGCCTGAGAAGTGTATGTCTAATTTTATTTTTGTACATTTTAAGTGACAAAATAGAATTTTGGTAACATTATGAATATTCAAATGAATAATTAGGGTCCTTAAGTATTTTTCCCTTTAAGAAGTTAGTAATCATATTAAAAAATGTTGATACAGTCCAAACTAACATTAATTCTAATGATAATATTTATTACAAAATACTATGTTAACTTATCTTTATTCACTTAAGAGGTGTACATATATTTTAAATATCAAAAAGTAGGTTTTTGTTAAATTATAATGTAAACTACTCAGAATCACATATTTTTAAAAAAATTTCATAGTAGTAATGCTTAAACTCTAGAGATTAGGGACTTGTCTGAAGTGACAATTGTTTTTTGAAAGAGCTGGTATTTGAACCCACATCTAATTTGTAGTTCAATCTCTTACTATGTCTGTCAGCAAATGTCTTAGCATTATTAATTATACAAAAAATAAATGTAATATATGAAGTAATTATACTAGAAAAATTGTCAGATCTTCATATTAACTACTTTTTCTTATGGCTTCTTCCATTATGATGTCTTATTATGCAGTTTAACCACATATTTTCATTGCACATTTATGCTTTCCACTCTTCAGAGTGTCATATATATTCCATTTATTTCAATTTACTTCCAGCAGATTAAATGTGGCTCAGTCTCAGTATGACTATAGATGACAACCTCTCTGCATATTTAAGAGAAGCTTGAACAATGTAAATCAGTTATACTATTTTCCATGTTCAAGAATGAAATCTTGACATTCTCTGTAATAACCATGACAAAATTCTCCACCAGCACTTTAAGGCAGAAGGTCTGGCTCAAACTTACATTCTGCATATTTCTTTGCAATGCTAGCTGATATATCTTGGTTTCTATGACAGTTTGAGTGCTAAAAAGATGGGGTTTTAAGCACCTTAAAATATCTTTCACCCACCCTTACTGTTTGCTCTAGCCATACATACTGAACTACTTTCAGTTATTTTAATACACCCTGCTGCAGATTCCTCTGTGACTATTCTTTCCATATTGTTAATTGCATGAATTTCTACATATTCCACTTCCAATTTTCTACCTGCATAAATTTTAAAACATAGCAGATGTCAACAGCTATAATATGTCTTCTTTAACTCACTGAAGTCCAAATTATGTGCTTGTTCTTTGATGCCAAAATATCTGATGGAGCAATCTTCGTATTACATCAACATTTTATACATATCTACCCCTGTGATATGACCAAAAAAATTATGTAGTTTATTAATTCCATAAATTAATCTGATTCAAATTGGAAAGGTCTGTTTTAATGCTTTAATTGCTGTAAAACTGTTGGCACTTTTGAACCTAGACATCCGAGGGTTACGTCACTTCTCATTTGTAGAGACTAAAATATCAAAAACAGTGTTTTAAATGAATGTATATAAAGGTTCTAGATAAAGCCAACAAATAATTTTTATTTAGTATTTCCTTGTTTCTTAAACAGGTTTTTTAATTTTAAAATTACAAAAGAAGGAACAATGTTCAGATGAAACACATATGATAGGTGAAGTTCATCACCATGAATAAAAAGTTTATCATGACTCAAATGGTCCTAAGATTTGAGGAGACAACTAAAGTTAATTTAATAAATACAGCAATGCCCTGATATACTGAAGTAAGCAGGATCCCCCCCACAAAAAAAATTCCATAAATGCAGGTTCATATAATTGTGAGATTAATGAACAGACCTGAGGTAAATCTGTTTAACAAATAAGTGAGAGACTCTGAGAAGGCTGTTACTGACCTGGCCAGTCTCACCTATGATTTACGGCTACCTAAAGATGTTCATCCAACCTTAAATACCAGTAAGGATGATTCTGTCTCCCACAATGATGGAAGCTTTCAGATCACTGGTAGTAATTGTGATAATCTCCTGGTAAATTGTCTACATTTTTAGGGAGATTAAGCTAGAAACACTGAAAATAGGGACCCACTCTCCACCTCCATTCCAGAAGAGGGATTCTATGTTATATGCTCATTTGGACATGACTTTTATAGTAAGATCTTTCAGTTAAGTCCTTCTAAGAACAAAACTTCGATAGAGAATAGGAGATGATTATTGATATCATTAAATATAATTTTTTTTTGTTATGGTGGCTCACATTATTTCATGTATCATGTATTATGTACCTACTAGATTGTGGCAATTAATAAAACTAGGATTGTGGGAATACAGTAGGGAACAAGAAAGAAAAATGGTTCTTACCATAAAGGAGTTATCACTCTTCTCAGAAGACATAAGTAAATATATTAACATAAATAATGGATTAAGGCTGCCATTAAAAAAAAAAAAAAGAAAAAAAAGTTGTGGGACGCCTGACTCTTGATTTCAGCTAAGGTCATGATGTCACAGTCTCATGAGACTGAGCTCTGTGTCAGGTTCCACACTTGGGATTCTCTCTCTCCCTCTCTCTCTACCCTTCTGCTCTCTCTCTCTCTCTCTCTCTCTCTCAAAAAACATGTATTATTTAAATAACTTTTTAACATAATTACATGTGGAGGCATTTTTAAAATTAAAAAATATATACATATACATAGAGCCAATAATAATCTACTTTCTGCATCTATACATCTGCCTATTCTGGATCTTTTATATAGATGGAATCATACTATATATGTGATGTTTGTGTCCTTTTTCTTTCATCAGCATAATGGTTTCAAGATCCATTCATGCCCCTCTAGTGAATTTTTCATTTCAATTATTAAACTAGATCTACAAACTTATTATTGTGTCTTTTTTATAATATCTGCCTCTTATTGATATTCTTTATTGGATGAGATACTGTCATCATGCTTTCCTTTAATTATTGAATCCTAGCTTCCTGTAGTTCTTTGAACATATTTATAACAGCTGCTTTGAAGTCTTTGTTGGCTAAATCCACCATTTAGTCCCCTTCAAAGGTAGTTTCTATTGTTTCCCCTTTTGGTGTTTTGTGTGTTTAACTGTGCATGGGTCATATTTTCCTGTTCCTTTGCATCTCTCATATTGTTTTTGTTGTTGTAAACTGAACATTTTAGATAATATGTCATAGCACCTCAATACACATCCCACCCCTTAACCTGGTGGTGATCGTTGTTGTTTGCTTGGTGATTTGTCTGTTAACTTTGTGAAGTATATTTTTTCTTAATAATTTTCCTGCTCATGTTATCTTTTTCCTTGTTTTTATCTTTTAGCCAAGCTACCTAGAGATATTGCCCCTGGGGTGGGAGTGGTGGTGAGGTATTAGCCATTGATTGGAGAAAGGTTGTGCTTAAGTCCTCTTAGCCAGTTAGATTTTTACCTTTTTACTATTGCCTGTGCTTGTGGCTTGAAAGTTGCAAAAATTGTTCAGGGAGTTTTTATACTTTTGATTCACATTCAACTGGAGACTATTAGCTCAGAGATTACCTCTTTGATTGCTCCTTAGAGGATGTTGCCTTGGGCATGTGGAGTCTTCCAGACTGCTGGGGATAAGGGATAAGTGTTACTTTATTTTAAAGCTTGTCTCCTTTAGGAGTCACTCCTGGGTTAGGGTAGCTAATTGTTCAGTTAGTGTTAAGAGGTTGTGTTTAAGCTCTTTATGCCACTGAGGCTTCTGCTCTGTGCTGATGGGTCTTGTGGCTTGAGGAATGTTTTCAGTTGTATCTCATGTTCTGTTGTGATTGTTCTGAGTGGGTGCCACCTAACGCCCGCGCACGCGCGCGCGCGCACACACACACACACACACACACACACACAGACTTCTCAAACTTAACATCGATCAGAATTACAGGATAGTTATTCTGGGTCTCCCCAATTCTACTAAACTTTTGGCTGTTCTGTTGTTTTACCTGTATTATAGACCCACTAGCCTCTTCATTGCCATCCATCATGATCTCCATAATCTTTTATAATACCCTTAGGCATAGAATTCTCCATTCTCTGTTCCAAATAAAGTCAGTATCCTCAGGAAAAGCTACAGAACCCTTTGGCTACTGCACCAATGCTGGAGACAGAAACCATGTATCTCAGAATGGATACTAGTTGGTGGGATAGCTCCTGATGTTTTCATTTTGCTCCTTCCACCATGGAACCTCTACCCTACCAGTGAGCTGGGTCATGGACAATCAACGCCCCATATTTCTGTCATCTGTCAGGAAGATCCCTGTCATCCCTAAGGAAGAACTTACTATCAGCAGGGATTGTGTAGAAGGGAGATCTGTTCTCTCTGGGTACCTGCCTGGAATAGAGCTTTGGAAGTAGCACCAGTCTGGATACTGTGATGAGAAACAAAGGCGGCCTATGTCTCCAGAGGTGAAGTCATAGGCCTTCACTAGAAACTGGCAGGTGTTTTTTGCTACACTTGTGTGGAATAGAGCACCTAGAGTAGGACTTCTGTAACAAAGAATTGAATGGTAGTGGAGGTGGTAGATGAAACAGGTTATGGCATAAATGCCATAAATTTTTGCTGTCCCTATTAAGACTTAGTATCCTCTTAGGACAATTTCCAGAGACTTTAAATGATTGTTTTATTATAATTTTCACCAGTTTAATTGTTTTGCTGGGGAGAAACTGCCCTCAGCTACCTGCTCTGCCACTGCTGAGTCCCAGCTCTTTTGTCTTTTGTTTTTATTTTCAAATGCCCTTATTCATTGATGTCCCCAGCTTCATTTTCCATTATTTTTCCTCTTGGTATTTTTGCTCCAGACACACTAAGCTTTCTATTTTTATAAATGTCTTATTTTCAGCTCCTTCTTTCTTCTTGGTTTTCCATGTGCTCTTCTTCTGAGTGGAATGTTTTTTGTCCACCCTCTGCACTTCACCTTATTAGCTTCTATTCATCCTTCAGATTTGTACTTACAAAACATTCTGTAGCCTGGGCTAGATAAATCACTGCCTTCATGGACTATGCTTCACATTTGCTACTTTTTTTTTTTTTAAGGGAGAGAGAGAGTATGTGGTGTGTGGCACATGCACCTATGAGCGGGGGAGGGACAAAGGAGAGGGAGAGAGAGAATCTTAGGCTCCAAACCCAGCGTGGAGCTCAACTGGTGGCCTTGATCTCATCACTGTGAGATCATGACATGAGCCAAAACCAAGAGTGAGACATTTAACCAACTGAGCCACACAGGCACCCCTAAATGATACATTTTTAAGTTCTTACAAAAATCCATGTAAATAAATGCTTAAAGACATGATAGCATGAGAGCATATTATATACCATATTCAGAGATCTTTACCAAGTATTATAGATCTGTCAAGTCATATTGGAAAAATTTAAGCATTATTGTGCTTTATAATAAATGTCAATATAGTTGCGCACACAAACACACACACAACCAACTTAAGTCCGATTGTTTAGAGGTTTCTGTTGGAACTTAAGAGGATTGACAAACTGTATACTATAACTACCCATGTTTCTACAGACCTGATTATTTACTTGTATATTTTATAGAGAAAGCAGAAATGCAGAAAATTTTAAAAGCAATGTAAACACTAAAATATTATCTTTCAGCTTTGCCATATAGATTGGATTTATTAATTCATGAGTTTTCCAGTTTACTCTCAGGAAAAACATTTCTATTCTTTCATCCACAGTGCTTTGTAACTATTCATATCACCACTTGTATATTGACTTCTCTTACAAGTGTCCTTTATCTTTAAATCAAATGGCTAGCAGACTTTAAGAAATCATAAATATAATCTGTGATTAGAGTCCTTCAAAGGAGATAATCTCTTTTCATGAAGAAGCAATTAATTAATATTTTGTTAAATCTAATTATGAAGCAAAACTCCAGAAGAAAAAGAAACCTGTACATATAATTTTCTCACATCTTAAAAACAAATTCATTCTTTGCCACTCATTCTTTTTGTATATTCATGGTCAAAGCAGAAAAAAATGAAATCTATGATAGTCATAGAATTAATTGGTTTTGAGCCTACATGAAAATTTTCTCTGACAACATATGAAAATATTACTTAGTAAACAGGTAAGCAGTCACCCTATGATTGTCTCTTTAAATAGGACAAAGAGGGAATTTACACAGAGTAGTTTTAGAATTTAACTCTTAACCATTAGACTTCATTAAAATAAGCTTTTTCTTTGTTTCCTTGGTTTTGTCATGTTTAGTTTCAAGGATCTCTTTTTATCTTCTGAATATTTAGACTATTTGGTGTATATACATACATATGGGTATATGTGTATTAAATTATATATATATATATGTATATATATATATATATATATATGTGTGTGCACATACATATATACATATATATACACATATGGAGTTTGAAGTGGGATTAAAAAAAAAAAAACAAAACTCCCCGGGGCACCTGGGTGACTCAGTTGGTTAAGCCTCTGTCTTCAGCTCAGGTCATGATCTCACAGTTCATGAGTTCAAGCCCTGTGTCGGGTTCTGTGCTGACAGCTCAGAGCCTGGAGCCTGCTTCGGATTCTGTGTCTCCCTCTTTCTCTCTCTCTTTCTCTCTCAAAAAGAAATAAATTTTTTAAAAAATAATAAAAAAATAAATAAAAATTGCCCCATGAAATATAGAATTTTTATTTTCCTCAGCATTTCCAGTATAAGTGAAACATCATTTAGCAAAAGTAAGTCACTGATCTATATGATAATGAAATATATTTTTCAAAAACAATGATAGCTTTGACATATATCTCACTACTGAAAATTTTTAAATTTACACTTCTATAAATGATGGATAGTTAAATTACAGTTCTTATTCTGTAAATAGGATATGACTCAAAGGAACATAATTGCGTGTCAGTATTTTATCTCTGGGGTATGTGAAAAGGTCCTACACGTGTGGTAGCTTGATTGTTCCAATAAACAGACACATGAAAATAAATTTTTTGTTGTTGATAATTACATTTAACCAAAATAGTATATTTTGTTATCTCAAAATGTTTTTAAGAGATGAGGATTAGTAACTATTAAATTTAAAAAGAGGTATTAAAACTTATGATACTTTATTGAAATAACTTTTGGGGAGCAAACATGACTAATTGCATTAATACATTTATCTTATTATATGGTTGCTAAATCCATGTAGATAACTCAGTGCTCTGTTATTCACCAATTATTTGTATTTTTTTTTCTATTTTGGATTTAAAATCTGTCTAGTTATGGAAAAAATACAGGAACACAATGTAATTAATCTAGGAGAAAATTACATGAGAGTAAAGCAAAGGCAAGAACTGTGACTCATTCTGTTAAGAACTTGATCACTTAATTTATCTTTAGATTGCTTCTATTGTGTTATGAGAAGAACAGATGTTTAAACTGCAAGTAGCCCGTGATGCATTCTACCCTTTATTACTCAAGTGGCTATTGTACAAATATTCTCTTTTCATAGTTCATTGACCTCTATACTCCCTACCAATCCATCAACTTTCCTTTTATCCTCATTTCTCCTTATGCCTTTAATTACATGGTTGATCATTTTAAGAACAGTCCGCTAAGACTCCATGACAATTTAGGTATGTGTCACAGATCTCTGTCAAAATCTGTCTATTTTTTCTGTACCTTCAGTTGGGCAGTACATAAAACTGTATTGTTTCAGAGTAAAGTACAATTATCTTGCAGTAAATCCATGAGTCTTAATCTAAAATGGATCCAGTAAACTACCTGTCTATCACACTAGCTTATTTTAATTCATGTCACTGTCTGCAGTATACGTGTGTGTGTGTGTGTGTGTGTGTGTGTGTGTGTGTTACTGTTGTTTGTTAGTTTCTTTGTTTTCACTTTTCTTCACCCTCTAAATTCTGCTACTTGCCACTCAGGTCCAATCTTAAAAAGAAAAGAAAATCATTATCCATCAGTTTCTTCCTCTTTGCAGCCAAACCGTAGAATGTCTACTTCTACACACTTTTCCTTCTGTTAGAATTAGAAGGCCTTCTTTTCTTATCATCTAATTTCCTCAAAGGGTGAGATTTTGTTGCTCTTCCTCTGCAACTTTTTGTAAAATTAATAATACATTTTCTCTTTTGTATAATTGACTTTTCATCAATAGTTTTGTCCTTTCTAACAGCTTCTAATAATGCTCAAATCACCACCATTATACAGCACAAGCAAACAAAAAGCAATACACATAGACAATCTCCCTATACACATAGTATCTCCCTATAAATCTTCTCTTGCTCATAGAAATATGTATTTAAATGTCTAAAATCTCTGTCTTCTTTCTTTGACTGTCTCTTACTTGTTAAACCACTTAAATAGAACTTCTCCACCATCACTGCACTCAAAAGGTCTATATCTGGCCAAATAAAACAGATCCTTTTCAACCTTCCTCTTACAAGACATTTCAGTAGCATCTAATAAAGCACGCTTCTCATTATGCTATGTTAAATAAGCCAGACATATAGGAGTTCTGGAGATCTAATGTACAGATGGTGGCAATAGTCAGAAATACTGTATTGATTTCTGTGCTTGAAAGTTGCTAAGGGAGCAGGTAGGTCTAACATGTCCTCCCTACAAAATATAAGGAAAAGAAAATAAAATGGTGATTAAATGAAATAATGGATATGTTAACTAACTTGATAGTGATGATTATTTTACAGTGTATACATATATCAAAACATCAAATTGTATACTTATATACAATTTTTATTTGTCAAATATAACTCAGTGAAGCTGAAAAACAAACAAAAAATACTCTTTTCTTCTTGAAACATGCTTTTTGTTCTTGAAGAACATGCTTTTCTTCAGTTCTCTCCCTTTTAACGTTTATTTATTTTTGAGACAGAGAGAGACAGAGTATGAATGGGGGAGGGTCAGAGAGAGAGGGAGACACAGAATCCGAAACAGGCTCCAGGCTCTGAGCTGTCAGCACAGAGCCCGACACGGGGCTTGAACTCAACGGACCGCAAGATCATGACCTGAGCCGAAGTCGGACGCTTAACCGACTGAGCCACCCAGGCGCCCATCTCCCTTTGTTTCAATGAAACAGTATTGTTGAATTGTTTGTTTCTGTTTGTTTATGAGTTGTGAGAATTTTTTTAATATGTTCTAGATAATAAGCCCTTATAAAATGTGTGATTTACAATTTTTCCGCATTCTGTGAGTTGCCTTTTGACTCTCTTCAGAGTGTCCTTTCCTACATCCATTTATGTTCATTTAGTCTGTTGCTCTTCTCTCAGCTCCCAAATTGATTTTGAAACATTTCGGTCATTTCTTATTCTTCTTGGGAATATACCAAATGTTTAGAGTAGTATCTAGCATCTTGTTGAATGATTACTATGTGCTGACATTTGTGTAAGATGCCTTTGCCTGAGTTAACTATTTATTCTTACAAGTATCTGAGGTGAGTACTAATTTACTCTCATTTTATAGATGAGGCAAATAGGAACACAATTATTTGTCCAAGATCGCACAACTGATTAATGACAAAGCCATGATTTGAACACAGGATTTGGGATTTCTGAATCTTCACTTGGTATGTGTGTGTTATGGTAAAATAGACAGAACATTATACTACTTAAAAAAAATAAAGTGTACAGTTCTTTGCATGTAGTAAAATTATAATGTTGTGTGTGCAACCATCACCACTGTCTAGATCCAGATAATGTCATTACCGTCATGAAATTAGCCATTAAACTGATTTCCATCTATGAATTTACCTATTCTAGACATGTTGTATATTCTAGAACAATTTGTACAAAGTGTGGCCTTTTGTATCTGGCTTCTTTCACTTAGCATAAGGTTATCAGGATTCATCCATGCTGTAGTGTATCAGTACTTCCTTTATTTTGTGGCTGAATAATAGTCCGTTGTTTGGTATACTACAGTGTTATCCATTCTGTTTATACCTTATCAGTTGATGAACATTTGGACTACTTTATCTCTATCTTTTGGCTACTCTGAATAGTTTTGCTGACATTTGTGTAGAAGATTTGTTTGTTTGTTTGTTTGTTTGTTTGTTTTGAACACCTGTTATCAACTCTTATGGGCATATACATAGAGGTAGAATTTCTGGGTTGTATTATATTTCTTAACACTATATATCTATCTTTGTTATACTTTCATGCTATATTTTTTATTTTATTATTATTTAACTCTGCTTAATTGATGCCAAATATTATACTCATTTATGTTCACAATTTTTCCTCTACTACCTAGCATAGTGCCTTGTATACTGTAAGTATGTGATAAAAATGTGCTGAGTAAGTGAGGCATTAATGTTTTGCCAATAGTTTTATTCCTGGATTTGTGGGATACTTTTAAAATAAGTGCATGTCATTCCATAATGCACTGGGAATCTCATGGAAGATTTTTGAATATCTATTAAAAGCCAAATTTCTTAGTTTGAAAAAAAAATCATTTTTCTAAACTCAGAAGAAGAAAGTAAAGCCATTAATTTTCTTTCAACTGTTAATACCTCAGGACTCTGCCAAGCAGACCTGCAAATCCTCTACTACATTCTCCTCACAAATATAGCTTAATCTGTGGAATATTCTTCATGGCTTCACCAATCAATAATCTTTATCTGTTTTTTCCTGTACTGAGAATTGATATCCCATTTTTATTGTAAAAGCAAGGGCATGTTTTTCTCAAAATTTACTGTGAATACAAAATTCACTGTGAGCTCTGAAGTCTACTCTGTTGCAATGATCTGAAAGCCTTCTGCAGAGTGGCAAATGTTCATATGGGGAGGCAGCCCACAGTTCTATCAGCACCACTGTTCCATGGACAATACTCTCTCCCTATCAAAATACTATGTTAAAAATTTCAAACTTGCTGTTCACTTTACTTGCATTACATACATACATATGTTTGCCTTGTTTTAAAGAGCTTGCTTCTCAGGGTGCCTGGGTGGCTCAGTCAGTTAAGTGTGGTTCATTCGATTTAAGTGTCAGACTTCAGTTCAGGTCATGATCTCATGGTCCTTGAGTTCCAGCCCCTCTTTGGGGTGTCTGCTAACAGCTCAGAGCCTGGAGTGCTTCAGATTCTGTGTCTCCCTTTCTGCCCCTCCCCCACTCACACGTGTGTGTGTGTGTGTGTGTGTGTGTGTGTGTGTGTGTGTGCGCGCGCGCGCGCACGCGCGCTCTCTCTCTCTCTCTCTCTCTCTTTAAAATAAACATTAATGGGGCACCTGGGTTGAGCATCCGACTTCGGCTCAGGTCATGATTTCACGGTTCGTGGGTTCCAGACCCGTGTCGGGCTCTGTGCTGACCGCTCAGGGCCTGGAGCCTGCTTCGGATTCTGTGTCTCTCTCTTTCTCTCTGCCCCTCCCCTGCTCACACTCTGTCTCTCTCTCTCAAAAATAAATAAAGATTAAAAAAATTAAAAAAAAATAAACATTAAAAGAAAAAAATAAAATAAAGGAGTTTGCTTCTAACTATAAAATAATATGACTGACTATAAATAATACTTGTATATCAGGACAAATAAGACCATTTTTTGAAAAGAAAAGAAATACAATACAAAAGAAATACAGAGTGGACAATCCTACCACTCAGAAATCACTAGCATTGATATTCTATATTAAAACTATTTCAAATATACATTTTTACCTTCCAAAATTAGGAGCATCCCAAATATTTAATTATATATGTTTTTCACATATTATTTTGGGAATGTTTTCTAATATAATGGAATTTTCTTCCAAATAATATTTTTAAATCACTCACAGTTTTCATGGTTATAATTCATTTAAGCTATATAATATGATTGGATTTTTTAAAGATATAAATAAATGTTTTTTTGGATTAAATAAATAAATGTTTATTTATTTATTTTGAGGGAGAGGGAGTGCATTCAAGAGGGAGAGAGGGTCAGAGAGAGAGAGAGAGAGAGAGAGAGAGAGAGTATCGCAAGCAAACTGTGTAAGCACTGTGGCACAGAGCCCAGTGCGGGGCTCAGTCTCCCGAACCATGAGATCATGACCTGAGCTGAAATCAAGTCGGATGCTTAACCAACTGAGCCACCCACGCACCCCTGTGATTGGATTTTTAAAAAATACTTTTTATATATTACTAAGATAACACTCCTGTAGTACAAATCTTTCAGACCACCTCTTCTTATTTCCTAAGAGTGATTTTCTAGAACAGCACTGGTGAACAGAACTTTCTGCATTGATCAAGTGCTCTGTATCTGCACTGTGCAGTTCAGTATCTGCTAGCCATATATAACTATTGATGACTTGAAATGTGGCTACCCAATTCGAAGCAGTGAGTTTTTAACTTCACTTAATTAAAATTTAAATTTAAATAGCCACCATATGAGACTACCATATGAGAAAGTTCATAGAATATACAACAATAAACCAAAGAGTTTTGATATTTCTTTAACTGTGATTAAAATTTTGGATTGGGTTATAAAGATCCCAGACACCCTCTCTTTTCTTCTTTAAAAAAACTGTTATTCAATTATTTCTTCCTTTTCAATACTTATTTCTGCCGAGAAAACATCTGTTTTTCTTGCCTTTGATTGCTATATTCTTCCCCCCCACCCCACCCTCAGTTATCATCTTTGTCACACATCGTTTAACCTGAATTCTTGTATACTATTAAAATTACCCACATACCCGATACAGTTTCTATCTACATTTTAAACTTTGTCTTCAAACTTTCTCTCATTTATATTTTTCTGTTTTATCCCAAATATGCGGTGATTTTTAAATTCTTCATCTTGTACAGATAGTTTTGTATCTGTGGGTCTTCCATGAGTAGGTTACCTTTGCTTTCCTTTGTAATAAACACAATGGTGTTTTCCATAAACATAATAGTGTTTGACTTACTGCTCACTTATAATTAGGCAACAGGATCCATTATGCCCTAACCTTAGCCAAAAGGCTAGATAAGTGGATAACATTTTAATCTACTCTGAATTTCCATTGAGTGATAAATGAACCTACTCTCATACAGACCAGAGGATAAACTAATATTCAGTGTTCCCAGTGTAGTTTGCTGGCAAGCCAAAAACTAGTGTAGTTTTGCTATAATGTGTATGATCTGTCTCCTTCTAGAGTCTGGTTTCATGCCTTGGAATACACACAAAAAAATCACAGCCCTGAGTTTAAATTGCTATTGGGGCTATTCTTGTCTCTAATTTTCCTGTCGACATTCGTGTCTATCTATGTTTACCTGGACACAATATTAACAGCAAGCCAGACTCTGTCTTCCTATCTCTGTGATTCCTGATAATCTCCCTACCTAAATAGATATGGTTAAATACAACGATAGTTTGGTGAGAATTAAGTGTTACAAAGTCAGTGCCTTGGTTGCCTACAAATGTCTTATTATTTGGAGTAGTGGGACGAAGAGGGCATAAAAGTATTTGCTTTTTATTTGTGGAAAACGTAAGGTTTTAAACAATCTCGTTTCATTAAAATTTTCTGTTAGATTATGTGAATAAATTATTTGCCAGTTTTTTTCCTGTTATGTCTCAGACACAAAACTAGCTTCTTTAGTCTGTGACAGTAGACTTGGGGCTCTATAAACTGCATTTTTCAGATTCCTTTACTAATTGCCTTCCAATTAGAATCTGAAGATAGGTGTCCTCACAGGTACCACCAGTAGCTATCCAAGTCCTCTCCTAGGAGGTCTGACTATGAGTATTTACTCTGTGAGACCTCTCTGTGCTTAAAGGTTCTGGTAACCCCACGTCTTCCTTTAGTTCCCCTGCCCTTAGGAGGAGTAAGTATACTTAAACTTATTATTTTTAGTTACTTCATAGTTCCATTTTTGTCTTTGATTCCTCTGATCTGTGCAAACAATTCCCCATTTTGAATTCACTTAGAATTACCTACAGTAAAAAAATAATTACTTACTGTAGTTTATATATATCTAACTGTACACTGGTATAGTTATCGCTCGGTTTTCAGGGATCCTGTGTGTTTGTTGCGCGCGCGCGTGTGTGTGTGTGTGTGCATGTGTATGTGTTGCCTTTATAGGTAAATTAGAATATGGGAAGAGACAACATCATGAGCTTGTTAGGCAGATCTTACTGTAATCCACAATACAAAATATTGATTTTAAAAACTTCTACCTAAAACTTTCCCAATATATTGAAAATCTTGTTGAAATATGTTAGCAAATTACCTTACAAAATCTATACTCTTCATGCTACAAGTGATTTTCCATTTTTGCAACTGTCAGAGTTACATTTAAATTTTTATCCACTATTACCTTTTTATTCATGTTTCCTTTTATGCATTTTCTTCTATCACACACTGTTACTTATTTTCTCTTTGCCATATATTTACTAAGCTGCCTTGTCTTTCCAAAGTTCTCACATTTGAGATCATGCCAATTGATTTCATAATGTGAGACTATTCCCAGTGTGCTTAGTAACTGCAACCTCTCTTTATTTTAGAATATTTGAAAATTATCCTCTAGATTTTAAATGAAATTATTAAATGGGATCATTAACCAGAATCAATTATACCAGATACTGTGTCTACATCCATAAGTGGGGAGACAATTTAACCATGATGCAGCCTTTCTCCTGTGCTCTCATTATTTAAAACCCATAAAGAAGAGACAGGATTCCAACAGGAAAGTTCCCATGTAATCACTCCAAACAAACACTCTGTTCCACAAGGATCCAGACTGAAACATTACGCCTGTGAAACTATCATGAGACATAGTAGGAGATTAAGCGTGCAAATGTGATTTGTCATTTCTAAAGCACTTATAAAATTTAAGAATCAATCTAATGCCTGTATTCACGTTCTCATATTTTGGACATTTATTTTTTGATAACACAGCTTACTGTGTTTACTTTTTCAGTTGACATTACTTTCTTTCATGCCTCCCTCCATTCGTTTAGTGTTTCCTCTCTCCTCGAATCCCAATCCAAGTCCATATGATGGTCCACGTACTTTGAGCTCTTTCCAGTCTCTTATTCTTTCTCTCCTACTATTCCTCTTTGCTGCTTGTGCTTGAAAAATACAGAGGTGTTTTTGTTTTTGTTTGTTTTTTTGTTGCTTTTCCTTCAAGTAAACAATCTATGTTCTGTCTGAAGAGTTTTGTATGTGCTGTTCTCTGTCTGGTCACACTTTCCCCACATCTCATAGCTACTTCCTTCAACTGTATTCAGGTCTCTGCTCAAATACTACCTCCCCAGAGAGGTGATCCTTCTCTGCAGTATGTTTGATGCTCTCTGCAGTCACCCTCCAATGTCATAGTTGGTTTTCTTTTACTTCCTTGTACTTATCTCTACCTGAAAGGATGTATTAGTTTTTACTGTTGTTGGGGTTGTTGGTGTTGTTGTTTGTAATTTTGTTGTTTTGTTTTGTTTTGTTTTTGATTCTGTGTCATTCCCACAAGCATACACACTTCATCAGGCAGGTAGAAACTTTTTCTGTGTGATTAACATTGTATCCTTAGTGCCAGTTAATAGTGCCAGACATACCTTGAAATTTAAGTAAATAAACATTTTTAGGTGAATGCAAACAGCATTTAATTGTCCAGCATTTCAAACTGATAGCCCAGGGATATAAAACTAAATGAGGCTTTTCCTGTTATCTCTATACTTCTCTCCTGCATTGGAAAGCAGTAATCATTGGTGGTGGTGATGTAGGTGGCACAGATTAGGAGGGGGAGAAGGATGGTGTGAACAAAACCTGAGTGACAGGGCAAGTATAATTGTCTTTTCATTTTCACATACTCTGTTTTTTAAAATATAGTGAAAATTTAGGGGTATTTTTGAGAATTATGTTAAGTTCTGTTTACTAAGAATCAAGTAATAAATAGAACTTAGGGAATTAAAAAAAGATTGCCTTGCTGTTTATGAAACCCTTCATACTACTATGTGATTTATTTCTCACAAACAGCTTGTGAAAATATCAACATTATTTCCATTATACAGATTAAAAAGCAATCTATGTTACAGAAAAGTGCCCAAGGAAATAAAGGCCAAGGCTTCTTTCAAAAGCTCTAATGTCCTATAGTAAGGCATTCATGTTTTACTTTTAAGTCCTACTTTTCAGGGATATTATAAATAATATTTCTGCCACTATGTGAGGGTACAAAAATTCACAATTACAGAATCTTTTTTTGTTTCTTTGCCTGTCATTACTGATTGATTGGTAGTTTTAAGTGGCCCCAGGATCAGCATGATTCAATTATTATAAAAGTTATGAATTTAACCAACTCTATCACTTTATATCATTCACTTTGTTTCAACACACTAACACAATAATTTGATGCTTTTAAATTTAAATGTTATATAAGATAGCCTTTCCTGTAGCCCAGAGTAACCTATTTTTTTAAGAAAACTACAGATCTTTATTTAAACTTCTAATAGTAATAGATCACCTCTGCCAATGATCTAATTTCCACGAAATTGAGAATTTCTTCTAGACTTAGGTCATCTTATTAAACGTTATAATTAACAATACATGATTGATGATAAATACTTGAAAAGGACTGAATTACCCTACACAAAATGCTTCCCCAACATAAATCATCACTATATTGTAATATTTAGCTTATATAGAGCCCCTAGAGAAGATTAAAAAGTGTCATTTGGATGTAAAAATTTATGAAAAACAGCATTTGGAATATATATTTATTGTCAATTACAGGAAAGAATGAATTTTAAGAGTTTTTATTGTATTTTAAGTATCATTTTTTCCTTCCTTTATGTATTTTTAATTGATTTTAATTGAGTTTTACCTTAAATGCAAATAAGAATAGAAACTAAGGACATAAATTTTTGTCAAGATTTTGAGAAAGACACAAGGAGTTATAGCAATACAAAGAACAGACGGATAGATAGGAATTCTCAGATAAAAAATGTTCAAAATGAAAAAAAAATAAATCTAATAAATACACATTTACACACAATAACTTTAGTTTATAGTAGTCCTAACCCCCTTTCCTTAAGGCTCTCTGATTTACTCTGGCTTCCTCTGCCTATCCTGTGAAAAGTCCAGGCTCCCCAGAGTTTTATGCTTGAGTTCCTTCTCAATTTAATGTATCTTCATGACTTTTTGAGTCCAGCAATTTCCACTTTCTTGAATTTGCTAAAGACTCTCAGGTCTTATGTCAGCCTTGATATCTCTCTTTATCAACTGACTGTATTCCCATCTGCTTACTGTTTATCTACATTGGATTTCCAAATACTAAACTCTTCCTGTAATACCACTAATGAGATTGACTTTCCTTTCTTGGTTAAAAGATACCACTATTCACTCAGTCACGTATGTGGAGAGCCTCAGCATCATCTTTGGCACTTAACTCTCCAACTTCATCCTCTTAGTGGCTAGGATGTGACAATTACGACATTGTGAACTTTCTCACAATTCTGTCCTGTTCTCTTCAGTCTGACTTCTTAGTGTGTTTGTGCTGCTATAACAAAATACTGTACACTGTGTGGCTTATAAATAACACAAATTTATTTTTCACAGTTCTGAAAGCCAGAACTTCTAAGATTAAGGCACTGGGAGATTTGGTGTCTAATAAAAGCCTGCCTTCTGGCTCACAGCCACCACTTTCTTGCTATGTTCTCATGTAGTGGAAGGGGCTAGGGATCTTTCTGAGGTCTCTTTAATAATTCAACTAATCCACTTATGAGTGTTCTGCCATCATGACCTAATCACCCCCTAATACCATCATCTTGAGTGTTATTTTGGGAGGGACACAAACATTCAGTGCATAGCACATATTGTTACTGTATTGAAGCATTTCATTTACCTCTTCTTGAAATCTTGTCCTTTCCTCTACTGCATTGTAAATGAAGTAACAAAGTTTCTAAAACCCAAATATGATCATGTTACTCATATCATTTGTATTACCCACAATCCAAACAATTTGTATGGAACCCCAACATCATTCACAATCTAGTCTACCTAAATGTTCCAGTCTCGTCGTTAGTCATTCTCTTTCAGGCATCCTATTTCAAATAATGACTAGGTGTAATACAAAAATCAAGTTATTTTCATTTTTGTTTGCTCTTGCTCATACTTTGTTCCTGTTACTCAGCTTACCATTTCCCATTTCTCTTCTTCCATCTTCTTAGAAACTATTATTGTCACTTCTAGGTATATCTCAGATGCTTCATCTTTTATTGTCTGAACAGAATGTGTGCTCCCATATCTGTGCTTCCATCACAAATCCAGGCTGCTTTAAAGGCTAAGACTTTGTTCAGTTTTTAATACATTGAGTACTTTTCTACTTTGGGATAAATATAAGTTAAATATCCAAAGCTTCAAAAAATATGTCCTATACAACTGAGAGGGTAAACTTTGCTTTGTTCTTAGAGAAGCATTGCTGAAAGCTTCTGACATAGAGAAGTTACTGGGAAGCTACCATTTTGGATCAAGCCAGTGACTTGAAGTTCTAGCTAAGGATTTGAATATTACAGTAGAACCTACTCTAGTCAAGCAAGCCACATTGATACCTAAACCATTAAGTCAATAATCAACCCCTTAGTCTCCAATCCTGCTCTCAAATAAAAATGTCACTACTAAAATATTTTAGATCATATTCTAAAAGTAGGGAAATTGGTAGAAACTAGGGATTATGATGAAAACAATATAGGATTTTTTTAAGTGGCAATGAAAGTATTTCACTGAAGTGGACCTCAAATTTTCTTTTAGAGTAAGTCAGATTATGAGAGCTGCCTACTTGACTACTTGATAGGATTATTTGGATGTCTAGTTTATATTTGGAATTTGTCATAACCAAAGGAGAAATCATGCTTCCTAAATACTTTTCACACAATTACTAAAGGTGTGTGTCTTCTACATCTTAATTAATAGGTTTCTCTGTCCACACATACCTAGGAGGCATCCTTGATGCCTCTAACCTCATCACCCCGCAATTTCCAATTACAGCTATAAGACAGTCTAGTCATCTCTACTGCCAAAATATTTCTCAAACTCATGCATGCATTTTTTTCTTCACAACTACCATATAATCTAAACCATCAGATGCCCTCCTGGATTAATGAAATAACTTTCTTTTTTTTTTAATTTTTTTTTTAACGTTCATTTATTTTTGAGACAGGGAGAGACAGCATGAACGGGGGAGGGTCAGAGAGAGAGGGAGACACAGAATTTGAAATAGGCTCCAGGCTCTGAGCTGTCAGCACAGAGCCTGACGCGGGTCTTGAACTCACGGACCGCGAGATCATGACCTGAGCCGAAGTCAGATGCTTAACCGACTGGGCCACCCAGGAGCCCCGAAATAATTTTCTTTTTTTAAAAAAATTAATGTTTGTTTAATTTTGAGAGAAAGGGAGAGACAGAGTGTGAGCTAGGAAGGGGCAGAGAGAGAGAGAGAGAGAGAGAGGGAAGGAGGCACAGAATCCAAAGCAGGCTCCAGGCTCTGAGCTGTCAGCACAGAGTCCATTAAAGGGCTCAAACTCAGGAACTGAGAGATTATGACCTGAGCCAAAGTTGGACAGTTAACCAACTGAGCCACACAGGCACCCTATACCTTTCTTTTTTTTTTAAATTTTTTTGTTTGTTTGTTTTTGAGGGCTGGGGAGGCACAGCAAGGGCATAGGGCAGAGGATCCTAAGTGGGCTCCATGCTGACACCAGAGGGCTCAATGAAGGGCTTGAACTCACAAACCTTGAGATCATGACCTAAGCCAAAGTCAGACACATAACTTACTGAGCCACGCAAGCGCCCCTGAAATAACTTTCTAAAATGATATTCTTGGGGCTCCTGGGTGGCTTAGTCAGTTAGGCATCCAACTCTTGGTTTCGGCTCAGGTCATGGTCTTGCGTTTTGTGGGTGCGAGCCATGCGTCAGGCTCTGTGCTGACAGTGCAGAGCCTGCTTGGGATTCTCTCTCTCCCCGCTCTCTCTGCACTTCCCCCACTTGTTCTATCTGTCTCTCTCAAAATGTAAATAAACTAAACTAAATAAATAAAATGGTATTCTTGCCTCCATTCTTGCCAGTACTTTGTACCAAATAGATTTTCCAAAGAGTAGTCCATCTTTTAACCACATAAGTCAGAATATGTTACTTCCTTAGCGTAAAAGTCACCAGTGGCTTCCCATCTTCCTTAAAGTTAAATCTAAACTCTTCACTATAGTCTATAAGGTCTAACATCATCTTGCCTCTGCTGTTCCAGTTCACTTAATAACAGTTTCCCTCTGCTTCCCTCTACTTTTAAAGCACTAACCTTCCTTCTGTTCTTACATAAGTGCTATTCCACATGCTCTTCCTCTTTCCAGACTCCTTTTCCTTATGCTCTGTCCAGGACTGTCTTGTCTGGTCATTCTGATCTCAGAATTAAATGTAATTCTATATTGTATCTTTGATTTTGCACATAAAATAGTACCCTCTACTTTCACTTTTATCACACCAATCTGTTTTATTTTCATCTGGTAATTACCACTATTTGATATCCTTTTTATGTATTTATTTTACCTTTTTGCTTTGAGAGAGAGAGAGAGAGAGAGAGAGAATAAGAAGGAGTGTTAGAGGGAGAGAGAGAGACAGAGAAAGACAGGAAGACAATATCTTAAGCAAGATCCAGCCCAGTGTGGAGCCCAGTGCGAGGCTCGATCTCATGACTGTGAGATCATGACCTGAGCCAACATCAAGAGTTGGACACTTAACCAACTGAACCACCTAGGTGCCCCTATTTTCACTCTCTTATTTTATGTCCTCTCACTAGGATGTAAACCTTTTGAAAGGAGGGTCTTTGTCTATCAAGTTTAATACTGTATTCAGTTTCCCATGCTCTTCAGAAAGTGCCCACAATTGCATTTGCTCTCATTACTCTCCACAAAACTATCTGGGTGATCTTTTGAAACCTCTGTTTAAAATGCAATTTACATGCAATTAAATTCAGAATTCTATAAAAACAAATTCTAAAGAGAATGCTGTCCTTCCCTGCCTTCACCTCGTCATAGCTACCTGGTTGACTCTGGCTTGGTGAAACTACTGGACTCTCCGCTATCCCTCCAGCACTCCCAGCATACACAATTACTAGCTCTCTCAGGATAACACACTTGCATTGATTACTCCCTTGTTTCATTTATTTGGGTGCTGACTGCAGTATAACCTTAACAGAGAGGTTGTGATGAATCTGTTTGAAAAGTGATAATACCACCATCACCAAACAGTCCTTCACGCATTATCCCCATGCCACTTTAGTTTTCTTTATAGTAGTGCTCAGCACATTAAATGTATTTTTGTGATTGTTTTCTCTCTCTCACACTAGAATTTAAGGAATGTAAGGGCAGGCAATTTTCTTTGTTTAATTTTGTACCCCTAGCACCTAGCATAATGTTTGGTACAAGGTAGTTGTTTGGGAATGTTAACTGAATGAATGAAGATAATGAGCTTAATGAATGTTTATTGAAGAAAGAAGTGAATTAAATGATATACATATACATATATATTTATAAATATATAGTTTCCATACATTTAAATTTTTCATTTTCTTAACTTGATTCTGGAAATAATAAATGGTGACTGGAAGTATAAATAAGAAAGAGGAAATAGTAAAGCTTATTTGTACTTGAGTACATGAAAAGTGTAACATATTTCTTAAGTGTGATGCATCTTCTTTATAAGTGAAGTTCAGTCAGTCTTCAGTGATTCAGATAATTTGACTTGTTTAAAAAATAACTCAAATGTCCAATAGCACTCTTTTGGGAAATAACAGCAATGTGAGTGAACAAAATTGTAACAAACTGACAGAGAAAAGTAGCAGATTTTGCTATTATGTATGTTAGTGTAATAACATGTTTAGTTTTAGTGACTTGTGTATAGTCTGTTTAGGAAATTGTGTATCTAATTATCTTCTGCAATTGATTGTATCAAGGCATGTGATATCCACTGTAGGTTGAAATGATGTCCTCTCCACTGCATGCTAGGTGGATGATTGGCTAGTTGATGTTCCTTGGAGCTAGTCTCTGTGATTGACAATTTTTATTCCAAAAATCTGTTTGGAGATATTTGCGTTGCATGATGTATTGTTTTGTGATCACTTTAGATATAGAGACAGAATTTTGTTCTATATAAAGTGGTATTTTCCCACTAATATTGAAAAAATGATCTCTATGCCTGCATGGACATGAATAACAGAGGCTTTTGCACAGTTCTTTTGTAATACATGGATGTAATGTTCTCACACTGTACTCACAAGTAAAATGGAAAACTGCTCGCCTGCTCAGCCAAGTGCTAGGGAAGATAGTGATACACTCTCTCAGCTGTCTCCAGTATGTCTTGTAAGGATGGCCTGGTAGTGATTGAAACCCCAAGAATTGCTCCATCGAATTTCAATTTGACACTTTCAGCAGACACAGCTACAGCTCCATCAATGAGACCGCTTGAAGGAAAAATAAAACATGAGATAGGCCAGTGAATAGTATATACATTAACTACTAGTTTTTAATTTGAAAAAAAAATCTAAATTAACAAGAAATTTTCATATGTGGCCATGAAAATAAAACCACTAAACATGAATAGACACTTTTCCAAAGAAGACATCCAGATGGCTAACAGACACATAAAAAAGATGCTCAACATCATTCATCATCAGAGGAATACGATTCAAAAACACGATGAGATACAACCTCCCACCTATCAAAATGGCTAAAATTAACAACTCAGGAAAACAACAGATGTTGGTGAGGATGCAGAGAAAGGGGAACCCTTTTGCACTGTTGGTGGGAATGAAAAGTGGTGCATCCACTCTGGAAAACAGTATGGAGTTTCCTCAAAAAATTAAAAATAGAACTACCCTCTGGCCCAGCACTTGTACTACTGGGAATTTATCTAAAGGATACAAAATGCTGATTCGAAGGGGAACATGTACCCTAATGTTTAGAGCAGCACTATCAACAATAGCCAAAATACGGAAAGAGTCCAAATGTCCGTTGACTGATGAATGGATAGAGAAAATGTGGTGTGTGTGTGTGTGTGTGTGTGTGTGTATGCATATACATATATATATGTATATGCATATATATATGCATATATATATACACACATACATACATACATACATACATACATACACAATGGGATACTACTTGGTGATGAAGAAGAATGGAACCTTCACATTTGCAACAACATGCATGGAGCTAGAGGGTATTATGCTAAGTTAAATAAGTCAGAGTAAGAGAAATCATATGATTTCACTCGTATGTGGAATTTGAGAAACTCAACAGATGAATATAGAGGAAGTGAAGGAAGAATAAGATAAAAGCAGAAAGGGAGGCAAACCATAAGTCAGTTAGGCATCCAACTCTTGGTTTCGGCTCAGGTCATGGTCTTGCGTTTTGTGGGTGCAAGCCATGCGTCAGGCTCTGTGCTGACAGTGCAGAGCCTGCTTGGGATTCTCTCTCTCCCCGCTCTCTCTGCACTTCCCCCACTTGTTCTATCTGTCTCTCTCAAAATGTAAATAAACTAAACTAAATAAATAAAATGGTATTCTTGCCTCCATTCTTGCCAGTACTTTGTACCAAATAGATTTTCCAAAGAGTAGTCCATCTTTTAACCACATAAGTCAGAATATTAACCACATAATATTAAGAGACTATTAAATATAGTCTATAAGAGACTATAAGCCATAGTCTTATAAGAGACTATTAAATATAGAGACTATTAAACCATAAGAGACTATTAAATATAGAGAACAAACTAAGGATTGCTGGATGGGAGGTGTGTGGAGGGATGGGTTAAATAGGTGATGGGCACTGGGTGTTGTATGTGAGATGTGTCACTGTGTTCTACTTCCGAAGCCAAGATTATTCTGTGTGTTAATGAACTTGAATTTAAATAAAAAAAATAAAAATATAAAACTGTTATGTTAATATGAAGAAAAATACAAGCTAATGTATAGGATAGAATAATTAATGGTAATAATAAATATTCTTACATTAAATATCTAATAAGTAATATTCAGCAGAAAAACTTGCAGGTTGATGATGGAATTGTAAAATAATTCCTTAATTAATGAATTATGCCATTAGCTCAAATGAAGGAAAAATATAAATGGGGATTTCAAAAGGTATTTGAAAGTTAGTTGATAAAGCTCAGTATTTATTTCAAATATTTTTATTTTTATTTTTAAGAATTTAATTCCGTTGTAGTTTACATATGGTGTTGTATTAGTTTCAAGTGTACAATAAAGTAATTCAGTAATTCCATATATTACCCAGTGCTCAGCAAGATAAGTGTATTCTGAATCCCTTTCACCTACTATACCCTCCCACCTACTCATCTCCCCTCTGGTAACCATCTGCTTGTGCTGTATAATTAAGAATCTATCTTTTGGCTTCTCTCTCTTTCTCTTTTTCCCCCCTTTGTCTCCTGAATTCCACATATAAGTAATATCATATAGTATTTGTCTTTCTCTGACTGACTGACTGACTACACTTAACGTTATACTCTCTAGCTCTATCCATGTTGTTGCAAATGGCAAGGTCATTCTTTTTATGGCTGAATAATCTCCCATTGCATACACACATACACACATACCACATCATTATCCATTCATGTATCAATGGATGGTTGGATTGCTTCCATAATTTAGCTGTTGTAAATAATGCTGCAGTAAAATCTCTGATTTTTTTTTTATTTTTTTTATGTTTTCTATCTCTTTGTTAAGTGTCTCACAGAGGTCCTTCCTCCACTCTTTTTTCAAGTTCAGTGAATATCTTTATGATCATTTTTTAAAAATCTGTCAGGCATCTTATTTATCTCCATTTCATTTAGATCTCTTGCAGTGATTTTGCCCTTTTCTTTGATTTGTGGCATAATTCCTCTGTCTCCTCATTTTGTCTAACTCTGTGTCTGTTTCTGTGTGTTAGAAAAGTCAGTTTTGTCTCCTGATTTTGAAAGTAGCGGCATTATGAAGTAGAGTTGCTGTAGTGCCCTGCAGTGTAATGTCCCCTGTTCACTAGAACTTGGTGCTTCAGGAGCGTCTCTATATGTGTTGTATCACCTACTGTTGTCACTGAGCCATGTTTCCTTCAGCCCAGTTACCCACAATGGCTCTCTTTTTCTGTTGTTGTACGATTTGATCTCTGTGTTGTTAGTGGTCTACTCTAGGGCCATCTGGGTCTTAAATTGAGTCAGACCAGGCATATGCCCGAGATGCAGTAGAACCAAACTGCAGGAGAACGTGGGAGCGGAGCACTCAGTGCCAGCAAGGTCCAAGCTGGCGAGAAGGGACCTGTAGCTTCCAAGTCCAGGGTGACTGGGCTGGAGTGGCAGATCTGCAGAAGTGTGCAGGTCAGGGGCATGTGGTGTCTGCAAGGTTTGCTTGGATATCCTGAGGAAGGGGCCTGGAGATATGGCCAGGCTGGGGAGGGTGTGTCCACAGGAGAATTTGGCGGGGGGGGGGGGGGGGGTGCACTGTTAGCAACTAGGTAGTGAATGTTGATGCTATGTTAGCTCCTGTAGGTGTCCATGTATTTATGTTGGGAGATGTGGGAGAGAAATGGCACCTGCCACTTTGTTTGTTCTGGAGAAATTTCCCAAAGATTTCTGCTTTCCAGTGCAGGCTCTGAGATTGGTAAACAAATCTTCCTTTATACTCTAGGTGTTTTTCAAAGTGATGCTTGTATGTTGTAATTTGTTGTGCTGTCTCTTTAAGGGTGAGACTCAGTTTCCTCTTGCCCTCTCAGCTGTCCCAGGAACCTGCTGATTTTTCAAGTTTTAAGTTTTAAGCCCTGTTGATTATAGTAACTCACAAAATTTGGCACCCATGTTTTCAAAGCCAAAGTTGTATTTCCCATGTGGGCTCGCTGGTGTGAGAGTCTGTTTCTCTCCTCTCAGCACCTTTGACCTTCGTAGGTGTCCCTCTCTTGGATAGTCCCATGGGTCCCTTTAGCTCCTGACCCATCTCCACCCTTCCTGTCTTCTTTGATGTGCAATCCTCTCTACATTTAGCTATGGAGAGTCTTTTCTGCCAATCTTTATGTCATTTTCTGGGTTATATACACTCATTTAGCTATTATCTAGTTGTATCTGTGGGACAACGTGAGCTTAGGGTCCTGCTACTTTGCCATCTTCTGCAGAAGTGCACTCCAAAAATTTTTAAAAGCAAACAAAAAGTAGAAAGTTACATCCTTAATATAACGAAATGTGTCCAAATCAAACTTAAAACCAACATAAAGTCAAACAGCTAGCTCATATCACATTGAAATGTAATTAGAGGCAATACCTGTATGATTAGAACTATGACAAATTTTTCACAATCACTAATGTTAATTAACTGATTAATGGTCACTGTATTAAAATGAAATAAGAGGAGGAAACACTGGAAACCTAGACCAATCAAGAGAATATGAGCTAAACTAGGTTAAATGTTGTCCAGAGTTCCATTAGCAGTCCAAGTCTAAAACAGGTATTTGGCAAGTTTGAGATCCTTATTGATGTTTTTTTTTTAGATTGTACAAACTCCCTGGGCCACTTTTGGGACATTGGACAGTGGTCACTCCTTTCCCTCAATTCCATAGATCTTTTTTTCTTTTCTGGCATCAACAAAATCTTCCCTACTCATTCACTGTTCTTGGAGCAGACCCCATCCTCACCGTATAGTATACAGGAACATTAGTGGACAAAAGCTTTATTGGAAGATGGGAAACTTTACATAAAGATGATTTCTGTTTTAGGCCTGTCACTACGTCACTGTTTTGCAGATAAACACTGAGCCTGCTTTTAGCATATATTAAGGAAGAGGGGTGGAGAACAAAACATATGAATTAATATCTAAAATTATGATATCATTGATTTCATAAATGTAAGTAAGATATAATATTTATGCTTGCAAATGTTAATATTTTGAACTTTAAAACTTAAAATTGACATGGAATAAATGTGACTGTTAATACTTTGGTATTTTTTTTAGCTACGTTCTTATAAATTGCTTTAACAGATTGTTTTGCTAACCCCGGGACCACCTAAAATATTAGAATTTAGCAATAGGATAAAAATAAAAAGATAAAATGACTGGTATTGTTTGTTAGGTTGATTTGTTTTACTAAACTAAACTGAACTTTAACTGAACTTAAACTAAACTTAAACTAAAAAGTTAAAAAGACAAAGTGTGTTTCAGAAATGGTCAACTTAAAGAACACACTTCAAAGTGTTCTGAACTCACCATACAGGGATTTATTTTGAGTTAGGCATTAGCCCTAAGCAATCTTTCCTGCAAACTTTGGGGGGGACAATCCTATCCCATTAGGTGAGGAATTTTAATTTCAGTTAAGTTAATTTGAATTATTCATAAAGATGAAGCAAAACTTTTTCTAAAACAACCTTTCATTAAAATTTTTGCTTTCCCAGGGAATTCAAAATATGGTATTGATGCATTTCAATCTGGTCTCCCCACTGGTATGCTGAGACATTGATCCCATTGACCCTGAGGTGTTTGTGTTGGGTATGCCTATGAACCCAGGTTATGAGCATCCCCAGGTTCTTACCTCAGGTTTCCAACTGTTATTATTTTCTGCACTCTCATAATCTTACGTAATATTGTTTTACTTCACTCTTTCCTCTGTTAATACAGATAAGGGCACAGATTCTCATTTGGTTCCTTGATATTCCCTAAGTTTCTAGAAGAGTGCCTGGCATAGAGTAGACCCTCATAAAATATTTTATTAAAAAATGAATCAATGGATGAAAATGTTGGGAAGCATTTACATAGCTTATGTAGAACCTTCTCTTATTGACAATACAACTTTAAACTTTCAGTAGAAAAAATCTTGCATCCTCACTTACACCCCATGATTTCATTGGTCTTTCTTTGGCCTTATGCTTTCATTTAATATTTCTAAAAAGACATTAATTGTTGCCCTTTTTATGAAGTATGTATGTGTAAGGACTAACCAAGATTTCTCATAAATGATTTTTAGGATTACAAAAGAAAAGACATTCTAGGGAATTGGTGACATATAGACTCCAGCAATGGACCTCATAGTTTCAGATATTGAATACATTAATTACTAACTGCAAACCTGAGCAACTACTTAAAATGTATACCCTTTAGCTTGCTCATCTACAAAATACGGTAAAAATAGATCTACCCTATTGCTATGGAATATTAACTATAGGAGAATTAGGTATTAAGGACTTAAAAATAGTAAGCACTTATGAAATTCACATCTGTTATCCAACTGGGTACTTTAAAATAAATATATATTTCATAGAGTGTTACCTAGTTTTCACTGTAATTTTTTTAGGTGAACCTTTCTTAACAATTCTTTAATCTCTGTTTTGCTGAGGTTTACTTTTTTCATAAGTGGTACTTGATGTGTAATTATTCTTGATATGAAGTTGTACCGAAAAGCAATTTTACACATACATATGCCACACAAAAACCACACACAACACATGGAATAAAAATGAAAAACTGTAAGGACAAAGTTGTTAAAGCGTTTAATCCTAGGGTACATGATTATGGATATATTTTTTTCTAATTGACTTATTTGTATTTTTTACAATAACAATGAATAAAGAATCACTTGAATGTGAAAAGCAAAAATCTAATCATAAAACACTTAAAACGCACTGTACTTCTAACACTGAAGAATCTGAATTACATGTTAACATGACCATTAACAAGACCATTAGTCTTCTATTTTACTTCCTTTAAATTGGTCATTTCTTTTTAAACCTGGATGGCCACTTGACAAGATTTCAAAAGCAATAGATATTTGGAAGTCTTTTAAATGTGGGGAAAAAAATGTACAAAGGAATACAATTTCTGTTACCCTTAAATCAATTTCTTCAGAAATAGGCCAAATCATTTCTAACTAGCAATTATGAAATGAAATAAAGCAATACCCAGGTAACCTATTCCCACAGGGTCAGACCCATTCTTTATAGCACTGCATCCTGGACATATACATGCCCTATTGAATCCATAGTTAGTGTTATTTGCCTATAGATGGTTGTTTGTGGTTCAGGACACCAGCACTAGTCAGCCAGAGTTATGTACAAACTGATTTTCTTTTGGCAAGTCACAGTTTTATCCCGCTCCCAATGCTGTGATGCATGTGTAATTTTTATTGTGGTTTAGTTGATTGCCTTGAAATTGCTTTCCATCTCATGTAAATTTGCAAATGTCTATGTGTGATTGGTGTTCACAGTTGAAAGAACATAAATTGTTCCTATTTTACACAGGTGATATGTGAGCCTATTTCCCTAAGTCCCCTGAAAAAAGGGCAGTATGCTGAAAATCAAATAATAGTAATTTATCTGTTTAAAGAAGAGGCTGTTACTGTGGTCTAAAACACCTATCCCATTTTGTGTACTCTTGCCACAACAAAACCAATATTCATTAGGCCAGAAGCTATTTCACATATGTGTTTGATATTTTTATCACATTTTCCAGTTTTCCTGGGCAGTAAATGTTACTTTGTCAAACCTAAACATATGCATTTAACAGAATTGCACATATCCACTCTAATTCAGAAAAAAAGTAAGTCTGAAACTGTTAAGAAGCCATAATTATAGGTCATTTAAAATAAATATTTTTAGTTTAGGGAAAAATGTCAGACATACTTCTTTGTGTCAGGATGAATACTGGAGTCTAGGAATTTCTAGCTTATGTCAGTTACCTATAGCATATCACATTGGTGAAGAATTTTACTAAGGCAGAAATTGAATTATTTTAATAATTCCCAAGCCATTCCTATCACTGCAAATTTTTCAGATCATCATACGATCTATCCTTTCCCATTCTTTCGCTTCTTGTTTGTACTCTACAGGGTGATTTGGGAAAGTTTTTGGAATTTTTGTATGAGTAGCATCCTGAGGCTATATGTTGTCGTGCATGTCTTGCCGTAACTAATATAGTTATTTTCAGTGTTCACTTGTTTGGTTGAGAGATGATAACATGCAAATTGTGGAATATTTTCACATATGAAACCCAAAGTACCCGAAGCTGTTCCATTGACCAGTATCTCCTTTTGACTCAAAGAACCGTAGCCTCTGCTGGCAGGTGACCTAGTGTGTCTGTTCCTTGTGCTCAAGCACAGCAGGACCTGCTATCTCTGGCCTGAATTGAAACAGTTCTGTTTCTTTCTAAATTGGTCTGCAAACTTAACTTTGAACTAGTTCTTTCCCTCTTTTGTTTGCTTTGTTTTGTTTTCTTTAATGGTAAATATTCACTTTCCTCTGTAGAGGCACATGGAAAATGATAACATATGCTTTTCATCATTAGATTTGTTCAGGCATGATGATCCTACTCAGCACCCAGGGAGTGATTTTGACTTCAGAGCACTTTACAAACATTAAGTAATGATAACTAACCAACTGTGATCCAGGAAGGAGCATAACCAGAGATAAGTAGGTACTCCATCATTTCTAGTATATGCACCCGTCATTTTTAAGCGTCTTTAACATAAAAGAAAAGCTTCAATAGCTATGACATAATTAATGAATTTTATTTGTGCTGATTTTGCTTTATTTTATTCTCTTCTGTGCTTTAACGAGGCAATATTTTTTGCTAACATTAAACTGCCGCTGCAAGGAAGCACTCCGTAGCATGGGTCCTGAGAACCTCGTTAATATGTTCCATAGAGTGAAGTGTGTGCTGTGGCTGCTCTCATTTCTTTTGATATGGCAGAGGAACAAATGAATGACACATAAGTATGAATGTCAGCCCAGAAAAATCATGATTTTTTTTTCAAAATGGTTAACAGTGGGCTCCTGAGATTTACAAAGGTCAAGTCCATTTTGAATCAGGGGAATATATATATTTTTTATTGTGGCAAATATTTATACTGGCATATTATAATTATAATTCCAAACATATAATAAATTATTGCAATCATTATTATCATAAATATATTAAATTATATATACATATATATTTTTTTCTTATAAAATAATATTGGGGTGTTAACTTACTCATTCTTTTTACATGGCCTTTTTTGACTTTTTCTTAAGCACATGTGGTCTTATTGCTAACAACATATTAGGGGGCATGTGTTAAAAATAAAACTTTGAGAATTTAATTACATTATTAAGATAGATGCTGATACAGAAATTGTATTTTTTTTTAATTTTTTTAACGTTTTTATTTGTTTTTGAGACAGAGAGAGACAGAACATGAAGGGGGGAGGGGCAGAGAGAGAAGGAGACACAGAATCGGAAGCAGGCTCCAGGCCCTGAGCCATCAGCCCGGAGGCCGACACGGGGCTCGAACTCACGGACCGTGAGATCATGACCTGAGCTGAAGTCAGACGCTTAACCGACTGCGCCACCCAGGCGCCCCCAGAAATTGTATTTTTTATGGTTGCTATTATAAATTGCCACAAACCCAATGCCATAAATGACATAAATTTGTTACTTTATTGCTCTGTTGCTCAGAAGTATGAAATGTGCCTCAATGGGCTAATCAAGATGTTGGCAAGTTTGCATTCCTTCTGGAGACTCTAAGGGAGAATCTTTTTCTTGTCCTCTCTAGTGTCTAGTGGCTGCCCAAATTCTTTGGCTCGTGACTCTTCCTATCTTTAAAGCCAGCAACAATAGATTGAGTTGTCACATTGCATCACCTCAGCATCCTCGTCTGCCTCCCTCTTTCACTTTTAGAGACCCTTGTGATTACATTGAGATTCATAGGTAATTCAAGATAATATCCTTTTTTCTTTTTTTTTTTTCTTTTTTTTTTCCAACGTTTATTTATTTTTGGGACAGAGAGAGAGACAGAGCATGAACGGGGGAGGGGCAGAGAGAGAGGGAGACACAGAATCGGAAACAGGCTCCAGGCTCTGAGCCATCAGCCCAGAGCCCGACGCGGGGCTCGAACTCACGGACCCGAGATCGTGACCTGGCTGAAGTCGGACGCTTAACCGACTGCGCCACCCAGGCGCCCCGATAATATCCTTTTTTAAGGTCATCTGATTAGAACGTTAACTTCATCTGAACCTTAATTTCTCTTTGCCATATATATCCATGTATATTCACAGGTTCCAGAGGTTGGTATATAAATATCTTTGGAAGCCACTATTCTGACTTTCACAGAGATGCATTGTGAGCTCTTTTCCCTGGATAAATGATGCTGGGATAATTAAGCATGTATCTTAGATGATCCCCTCTATTTACAACAGAACCTGTTTTGTTTTGTTTTGTTTTTTGTAATATTTATTTGTTTATGTTGAGAGAGAGAGAGAGAGAGAGAGAGAGAGAAGAACACAAACAGGGGAGGGGCAGAGAGAAGGAGAGAGAGAATCCCAAGTAGGCTCCGTGCTGTCAGTGCAGAGCCCCACACAAGGGCTTGCACTCACAAGTCATGAGATCATGACCTGAGCGGAAATGAAGAGTTGGACACTTAACTGACTAAGCCACCCAAGTACCCCCAACAGAACCCATTTTTAAGGAAATAGAAGACAGAGAAATAAAGTCCCTTGTAGCTTTTTAAATCTAGTATTGCAAATATTGTGTCTATAAAACTTTATGAACTATGATTATTTTTCACTCCTATTGAAATATATAGTTTATATGTTGACAGTCTCATTATTAGCATTGTTCTCAGTCAAACTCATTACCTTCCAATGGAACTGAGAAAAGAATGAAAGAATTTTCTTGAGCTAAGTTTCAATAGTTTGATACAGTTATATATTTAGTTTTTACTAGAATTCATTTTCAGAATTTTGAAAATAATTGTTTTAAAAGAGTATGAAAGTAAATTTGGATGTGATTTTAAATGAAATTATTTAATGTAAAAATAGACATAAGTAGACAATACTCTAATTTTTTTTAATGTTTGTTTATTTTTGAGAGGTGGGGGAGGGGAAGAGAAAGAGGGAGACAGAAAATGAAGCAGGATTCAGGCTCTGAGCTGTCAGCCCAGAGTCGGTCCCAGGGCTCAAGCTCACAAACCATGAGAACATGACCTTAGCTGAAGTCAGATGTTTAACCAACTGATCTACCTAGGTACCCCCAAAATACTCTAATGTTTTAAAAATGAATTTGTGTAGTGTAAATATTCAAACTATGATATTAAAATTAATCCTGAAAATAAATGTGAAAAGCCATTGTTATATATAAGGACAGTTAAATGTAAAGATGTGAAGTAAGCAGTTTTAATTAATTTCAAATGACTCAACTTCAAGTAAATCTCAGAGGCAGAAATTAATTTATGAAGAATAAAATTTGCAGTGTTTTTGTATGAATAAACTTGTTCACAATAAAATTTCAAAATAAATGATAGCCATCATTATCAAATTGTTTCTTAAGTTTGGAAATGCTCTTCCTCAATAGACATGTCTTTTGATTCATTAAGACTTTATTTTTTATTTGAAACTGAATCATTTTTTATTCTTATTACTCAGGCTTCAGAATATTGGGAATTGTATTTATTTAACCTACTTAACTGACAACTCTGTATATAATACATAGCAAATACAAAACACAAACCAAAGAAGACCTTAACACTGCAGTAGAACTGAAACCTGCATGAAAATTTTGGCATTATTCATATTCTGGCAAGAAATGATTGTCACTCTGGCTATACTGTTATTTTCTTTCCTATGCTATCTTTAAAGTGGCATGTTGACATGAGTTTTTCTTACTACTAGCAACTGAGGTTAGAATGTATTGGAAAACAATCTGCATGCTATTTTAATATTTGACATAAAAACTTCAAGTAGAAATCTAGAAATTGTTACATTATTTCTACAGTGTTTTTTTTTTTCTTTGAGAGAGACAGAGACAGAATGAGAAAGAGAAGGTGAGAGAGAGAGAGAGAAGGAGACGGAGAATCCCAAGCATGCTCCACACAGTCAGCATGGAGCCCTATGCAGGGCTTGAATTTAGGAAACTGTGAGTTCATGACCCGAGCCAAAACCAAGAATTGAATGGTTCGCTGACTAAGCCACGCAGGTGCCCTACATTATTTCTGTTCTTTGATCCTGCCCCCCACACCACATTCTTTTCTGGTGGGTTCATCCCTTGTTTAAAGGTGTTTTACTTAAGGGACACCTGGGTGGCTCAGTTGGTTAAGTGTCCAACTTCTGCTCAGGTCATGATCTCACAGTCGGTGAGTTATAGCCCTGCATCCAGCTCTGTGCTGACAGATCGGAACCTGGAGCCTGCTTCAGATTCTGTGTCCCTGTCACCCTCTGTCCCTCCCCAGCTCATGCTCATGCTCATGCTCTGTCTCTCAAGAATAAATAAACATTAAACAAATTTTAAAAAGGAAGGTATTTTACTTAAAATACAAATCCAAAAAAAATCCCTAAGTCACATGAATTCCATTTGTAAATTGAGTATTAAATAGAATGTTGAATGTGCCCAGAATAAATGTTATGCAATTCTAATATATAAAGAATATAGTTAAGCAGCACTTTAAAAGAATTTGAAAGTTTAATGTGGCCACCCTTTTGCTTTGCAAGCTTGATTTTATACATAATTTTATATTTTAATATATTTTATTTTGTTGTAAACTTTAGTACACAATCCCAACTTATGTTCCTGTTGATGGCCTATTTGAACCTTCTCAACCCTCAAAGTGATAGTGGTGAATGCTCTTGCTATAGATGCTAAGGCATCATATTTTTAATATGAAAATATTAAAAAGGAGGGCTACTTGCCTCAACACATTTTCAGTATAAATAAAACCTGTGTGTTTGTGGGCAAATATTTATGATAGATCCAGTATCATTAAGAAGGACAAGAGTATGTCAAAATTTAAACTTTCCTGGAACCAACTAATCCCATTTGGTAAAAATGTCTTTAAGAACTGTGATGTTCTACTATGGTTTTACAGTTGTCATGCTAACCTAGGAGGAGGCCTGGTCTTATGAACAGTCTTTTAGAATATTGCTATAAGATATAAATGATTTCCATGAAAAAGCATGTATATAAGTAGATAGCTGTGTATGTGAATTTGAAATTACTTTTAATTGTCTATGAATTCTGTTATCTAACATCTGTGTTGTTGTTTTATTCTGTATACCTCACCCCTGTGTTGTATCATTCACTGTGCAGAGATCAGTCCCCAAAGTGACGAGCTATGCAGAGTAGCCTTAGTTACAACTATGTAGCTGTCAGCAACCCAAACAGTGTAAAATCACTAAGATTTTATCTACTAAGATATACCACATTCTCCCACCTACTACTGTAACATATCATAATCTGGATTTCCACCTGCTTGAAATGTAATTTATTTTTTTCCAGAAATTCCCCATTGAGGGTATGTTATAAATCTTCACATGAACTGTGTTTTTCTCTTATAATTTGGTCTCAAATATTGCCAGGAACACAACATGTTCCTGTAAAGCATATATTTTTCCATGATGTATGTTGAGATAAAGTTCTCTCAAAAGAAGGAAGGAAGTTCATAGGTTTTACATTACCTAATATATCCCTAATAAGCAATTAACATTTATGATGAGGCAAAGGATTGGGACGCCTGGGTGGCTCAGTCAGTGGAGCGTCCAACTTCGGCTCAGGTCATGATCTCATGGCTCGTGAGTTCAAGCCCCACGTCGGGCTCTGTGCTGACAGCATAGAGCCTGGAGCCTGCTTCGAATTCTGTGTCTCCCTCTCTCTCTGCTCCTCCCCTGCTCATGCTCTGTCTCTCTCTCTCCTTCAAAAATAAATAAAAAAACATTTAAAAAATTAAAAAAAAAGATGTGGCAAAGTCTGTATTTAATTATCTACCTAGAATAACAGAAAGCAAGCTAATATTGCACCTATGTTTCTGTTACAGGAATTGTAACTAGCCCAGGAAAATAACACAGGAAGTAATTTCTGAGGTGCTTTCCAATCAAGTAACTTAATCTTGACAAAAGCCTCAGATATAGAGATTAAGTACCTCATTTTAGAATATTAATGTTCAGAGTGGATATTGAGTACATGGCAAAACCCATACTTCTACCTTAAAATTATTTTGTATGTAATTTTTGATAAGATTTTATATTAAAACCAGGAAGATGCCATGAATAATAATAAATGAGTTATATTGAACTAGCCTTCAGAAAAATTGCCTTTTGTGGGGGGTAACTATTTTTTCTTGATTAACTGTAGCCAAATGCAATGTCATTCTCCTCAGAAAGTACAAAAACAGGTAGAATAGAGCCTAACAACATGGCAAAGCTTAAAAGTCATATGATTGCATCCATGGCTTGTCTGAAGTTGAAGTTGGATAAGATGTTTGCTGGAAACAGTGAAAAAAGAATTGGGGTACTTTATTTCTAGTGCTGACTCTATCAATAACTAGAATATTTTATGACCAGAACAAGTCAATTAAACTCCATGTTTTCAAATTTTTGGAACAAGTATGATAGAATAGATGTTTCTTAATTGTCTCTCAGCTTAGTTTACTAGAATTTGATACTGTGATGAAACTAGGAGTTTAGAGTGGGTGTCATGTCTGCCACAGCAGTTCCTGAATATGTGAGGCCGATCACACTGACTGTGAAATCTACTTGCAGAAATCTCAGTTCAACAGTTGTATAGAGTCTCTGGTGTGGAGCATGTCACAGAATTGCTGTCTTCTTTCTCATTTTCGACATAACTGTTTACTCCCCTGATATAAGATCTACTGCCATTTCTAATAGCTGAATCTTTAAGGAACCTGATTATTCTAAGGAAAACTAATAAAAAGTTAAGTCTCAGCATAAGGTTTTCATTATGACAACAGATATTTATGAATCCAAGACCAATTACTGTAGTCATATCATTATTGATAACTCCAAATAGATGAGAATGTTAGTGGACATTAAATGCTTAATAGGCTTTATGTGATGAGATTTTGATATATTGGAGCTATTAGGCATGTGTTTTTTTCAGACTGTTTTGAGTTACCAAAGTAATTGAAGATCTATAGTCAGGTTGTATATAAATAAAGATTATTATTGTGTTAAATACAAATGTTTTAACTAAGTAAAGGAGTCTCCTATGATTTCAATTATTTTAAATGACAATAACATTGATATGTGGTAATTTAAGAATATTTGAATGTAAAATGAGTATATAAAAATGATTTATAAATTTCTCACCATCTGAAAATCTAGAGACTATTAATACTTTGGTGGATCTGCATGTCTCTTTTTATTCATGTACAAAATGAACAATTACATTAATATGTAACAATTATAAATAGTTGAGAAGATTATTATATATATACACATTTATATATGTGTGTATATATATATATATATATAGTTTGTCTTTAATTTTTAAACATAACAATGTATATGAGAAATTTTCAGTTACTTAAAATATATTTTTATTACCAGCATAAAATATTTCATTTAGACATGCATCTATCTGAAATAAATATTCCCCAATTTCCCACATTTAATTTTTCTGTTTTCTTTTATATTTTAAATAATCTTGTGACTGATGTCAGTGTTCCCACATCTTTGCCCAAACTTTTCATCTTATAGTGATAATGGATTCTCAGGCCTGGGAGAGTTTTATTAATGAGTCAAATTATGCACTTGTTTGAGGTTTTTAATTTGTAAAGCCAAGTTGCTTTCTAGAAATTTTCTACAAATGCTTATTCCAGGGACTGAACAACCAAATTCTTGCCAGCATTAGGTATTATTTTCCTTAATTGTCTTCTAATTTGGTTTAAATACATTTAATTATTTTACTTTGATTCAATTTATATTTATAATGAGAATGGCTATTCTCATGTATTAGTCTTTTGCTTCTTTTTAAATTTAGTATCAGGGTTTATACACACACACGTATATATGTACGTGTATCTATGCATATATATATATATATATATATATATATATATATATTCCTTCAGACTTGTTGCTGTTATTTATTTTTTTGGGTCACGATGTTTTATGTGGCCTTACTTTATCAACTTATTTAAAGTCATTTTATAACATGCTATAGTGAAAGCATTTCCAATCAAATCTGAAAGGCAATCCCATGCACCAAATGATTGTGTACTTTAGTCAGATTATCTAAGTATATTCCAGTGTGTTTGGGATATAAACCAGCTGAAGTATGATCATTGCCTGAACACCAATAAAGGACACATTATTTTTCAGCTGAAAAATTTTTGTAGCAGGAGGAAGTGCCACCATTGCTTGAGAAGATTTCATTTTGGTGTTTGGTTATAGTAGAAAATGCTAACTACACTTTTTCTAAATCTTTATATATTTTCTTCTTAGTATTTTCACCCACATGATACCTATGTCTTAAGAGTATAAAAAAAGTATTGGAAATATAAATTAATTAAAAAATATAAGTACTAACCAGATAGAAAATATAATTCAAAGAAGCACATTTATAATAGTTTTCAAAATATGTAAAATAAAAACAAAAAAAATCTATACAAGAAATGCAACATACTGTATTAAACAAAATGTTAAAGTACATAATATAAAACTATTTGAATGTAGAAAAATACCATATATTTAAATAAATATATTTTTTATTACAAGGGGTATACCTTCAAATGTTTTTGTACGTGTGTTGAATTATAAATAAAATTCTAAGAATTACATTAGAAATTGAAAATAACTTCAAATCAGATTTGGGGTCATAAATAGGCAAAATAGTTAAGAAAAACTTGGAGAAAAAAGGTTAAAATGCCATGCAAAATGCAAAATGCTGTAATGAGACTTTTGGAAACATACTAAATACACAAGAACAAATAAAACACAAAAAAAGTTAATAAATTTGAGAGCTCAGAATAAGAAAGCATGGTATTATAGTAAGGAGAGACGACATATGCATTCCATACATACTCATAAAACAACTAATTATATGGAAAATAGTATTAGTTCTTTATTTACCAACATTGGAAAATTAAATTTCCGCAAACTTAAACCTAAAATGTAAAGACAAAACAATCAAGAACAGAATAAAATATTGATGGGCAGTTATGTGATCTGAGATATATGAAGAAAAATTGCTTACAACATATAAAAGCAGAGAAAAAGCCTAGAAAGACAGCTATAACTCACAATATGTATCTACCACAAAAAGGACAATATACGAAGCTAAGACTAATAGGTACCTAGGAGATGTTTTCATATGTGTATGTGTATGTTTTCATAATGTACAGGAATAAGTGTCATAACCATGTCATAAAAATATAAAAATCCTGAAAGGAAAAATAAATTCAATCACATAAAATTACAAAATATCTATATGGAAACAAATTAAAAGCCAAACTCAAATTTGAAAAAAAAAACATAATTATGGACAACAGAACCTTAATCACTGAGAAAAAAAAAATATACTTGTGAAAAATGTATTCAGGATGAAAAGTTCTTAGGGCATCTGGATGGCTCAGTTGTTTTTTGTTTTATGTTTGGTTCTCTCTCTCTCTCTCTAAAAAGAATTAGAAAAATAGAAAGAAACTGAACAAGCTGAAATCTAGTACTGGAAAGAATATGTAGGAAACAAAAACATTCTTACATATTTTTGGTAAATTGTTAAAACCTCTGTAAGGCATTTCCACAATGAGTATCAACATGTAAAATAGGCACTTTTTAAAATCCATTAATTACCCTTCAAGGTAGTGACTCGAAAATATTTGTATGATTAAGAAATAATGTGGCATTACATTACTCAGAGTATTGTGCAAAAATTGCAAATATGAAAAACTTTGTGTCACAGAGTCATCTCTGAATGTAGTTCAGACTTAAAATGATGATATACATGCCCAGTTATTGAGTTGAAAAGCTATCACAAACTTAAGAAAAAGTCAGAGGGACGGCTGGGTCTCTCAGTCCCTTGGGCATGCAATTTCATTTTGGCTCAGGTCATGATCTCACGGTTCGTGAGTTCCAACCCCATGTCAGGCTCTGTGCTGATAGTGCAGAGCCTGCTTGGGATTCTGTCCCTTCCTCTCTCTCTCTCTGTGCCTCACCTGTGCTCACTCTTTCTCTCTGTCTCTGTCTTTGTCTCTCTCTCAAAGAAGGAAGGAAGGAAGGAAGGAAAGAAAGAAAGAAAGAAAGAAAGAAAGAAAGAAAGAAAGAAAGAAAGAAAGAAAGAAAGAAAGAAGCAGACACAAAATAAAGTATAATTATAATGAGTTAAACATACACACACACTACACATAACCCACTAAATCTAGCAAAAAATCAACTTCTATGATAACCATGTAATTGATACATTAAAGCAATAACAAAACATAATTTTCTAACACATTAAAAATATATTTACATAATATTATTTGATTCTACAGGGTGTGATGACATGAGCAATTGTTCACATTGCTAATATAAAAATAATTGCCAAATTATTTGTAGTGATCAGTTTGGTCATTGAGGTCAAAATTGAAATGTGATTGTTTTTCACTGGGTAAAATTATTTCTTGATATTTATTTCTAATGAAATCTTGACACACAAATTCATTCTCTCTCTCTTCTCTCTCTCTCTCTCTCTCTCTCTCTCTCCATATATAAATATGGAGAGAGAGAGAGAGAGAGAGAGAGAGAGAGATCTCTATAGATCTAGATCTCTATATCTATAGATATTTCTATATCTATATATATGTAGTATAGTATACATACCTATACATAAATATATGTATATTCATTGTCAGTACATATGTGTATATATGTGTATGTATGTGTGTATATATGTATGTATATATATATATATATATATATATATATATATATATATAAATACACATACAAACGCATTACCATTTATCCATTCATCAGGCGATGGCCATTTAGGCTCTTTCCATAATTTGGGTACTGTTAATGCTGCTGCTATAAACATTGGGGTGCCTGTACCTCTCTGAATCAGTTTTTTTGTATCTTTTGGGAAAATACCCAGTAGTGAAATTGTTGGATCATAGGGTCATGGGGTTCTTCTTTTTTTAATTTTTTGAGGAACCTCTATACTGTTTTCCATAGTGGCTGCACCAGTTTGTATTCCCACCAACAGTGTAAGAAGGTTTCCCTTTCACTGCATCCTCACCAACATTTGTTGTTTTCTGAATTGTTCATTTTACCATTCTGACAGGTGTGAGGTAGTATTTAATTGTAGTTTTGATTTGTATTGGCCTAATAATGAGTGATGTTGAGCATCTTTTCATGTGTCTGTTAGCCATCTGGATATCTTCTTTGGAAAAGTGTCTATTCATGTCTTCTGCCCATTTCTTAACTGGATTATATGTTTCTTGGGTGTTGAGTTTGATAAGTTCCTTATAGATCAAGGTAATGCAGACTCACAGAATGAGTTTGGAAATTTTACTTCCGTTTCTATTTTTTGAAACAGCTTCAAAAGGATAGGTATATTAACTCTTCTTTAAATGTATGGTAGAATTCCCCTGAAAAGCCATCTGGCCCTTGAATTTTGTTTGTTGGAGATTTTTGATTATTGATTCAGTTTCTTTGCTGGTGATGGATCTGTTCAAGTTTTGTTTCTTGCTGTTTCAGTTCTGGTAGTTTATATGTTTCTAAAAATTTATCCACTTATTTTTGACTTCTCAATTCTTGGCATATAATTTTTCACTATATTGTCTTATAACCATTTGTATTTCTGCTATACTGGTTGTGATCTGTCCTCTCTCATTTGTGATTTTATTTATTTTGGTACTTTCTCTTTTCTTTTTGATAGTTTTGAAGGATTTTATCAATTTTGTTTATTGTTTCAGAGAACAAGCTCCTAGTTTCATTGATCTGTTCTGTTTTTGTTTGTTTCTATATTATGTATTTCTGTTCTAATCTTTATTATTTCCGTTTTTTCTGCAGGCTTTAGGCTTCATTTACTGTTCATTTTATACCTCCTTCAGGTGTAAGGTTAGATTGCATATTTGAGAATTTTCTTGCCTCTTGATAAAGGCCTGTACTGCTATATACTTCCCTCTTATCACCACTTCTGCTACATCCCAAATGTTTCAGACTTTAATATTGTCATTATATTTTGTTTGCATGTATTTTTTAATTTCTTCTTTAATTTTCTGGTTAACCCATTCATTCTTTAGTAGGATGTTCTCTAACCTCCATGTTTTTGTGGTCTTTCCAAGTTGTCTCTTGTAGTTGATGTCAAGTTTCATAATGTTGTGTCCTAAAAATATGCATGACATATCAATCTTTTCGTATCTGTTGAGGGCTGTTTTCTGGCCCAGTATGTGATCTATTTTGGAGAATATTCCATGTGCACTTCAAAAGAATGTGTATTCTGCTTTAGTATGAAATGTTCTGAATGTATCTGTTAAGTCCATCCGCTCCAGTGTGTCGTTCAAAACCATTGTGTCCTTAATGATTTTCTGCTTAGATGATCTGTCAATTGGTGTAGTGGGGTGTTAAAATTCCCTATTATTGTTTTATTGTCAATCAGTACCTTTATGTTTGTTATTAAGTGTTTTATGTATTTGGGTGTTCCAACTTGGGGACATAAAATATTTACAATTGTTAGATCTTCTTGTTTAATAGACTTCATTATGATACAGTGCCCTTCATCTCTTGTTACACTCTTTGGTTTAAAATATAGTTTGTTTGATATAAGTATTGCTACTCTGTCTTTCCTCTGACATCCATTTGCATGGTAAATATTTCTCCATCCCCTCACTTTCAATCGACAGGTGTCTTTAGGTCTAAAATGAGCCTGTTGTAGACAGCATATATGTAGGTTTTTTGGTTTTGTTTTTTTATCCATTCTTACACCCTATGCCTTTTGATTGGAGCATTTAGTCCATTTAAACTCAGAATAATTATTGATTGGTATGAATTTAGTGCCATTTCATTACTTGTTTTGCCATTGCTTCTGGAGACTTTCTCTGTCCCTTTCTAGTCCTTTGGTCTTTCTTTCCCACTCAAAGAGTTGCTTTAATACTTCTTGCAGGGCTGGTTTAGTGTCATGAACTCCATTAGTTTTTGTTTGTCTGGGAAACTCTTTGTTTGTCTCTCCTTCTATTATGAATGATAACCTTGCTGGGTAGTGTAGTCTTGAAGCTGGCTCCAGGCTCTGAGCTTCAGCACAGAGCCTGACATGGGACTCAAACTCAAGAACTGGGAGATCATGACCTTAGTGGAAGTCAGACACTTAACCAGCTGAGCCACCCAGGCACCCTTGTTTTGTTCTTAAACTCCCCATATGAGTAAAATCATATGGTATTTGTTTTTGTCTCTGACTGACTTATTTCACTTAGCATTAAACTCTTTAGCTCCATTCATGTCATTGCAAATGAGATTTCATTCATTTTAATGCTGCATAATACTCCATTGTGTATATACACCTTATCTTCTTTATCCATTCATCAATCAGGGTCACTTGGTCTGCTTCTGTATCTTGATTATTGGAAATAAAGCTACAATAGACATACGGGTGCATGTATCCGTTTGAATTAGTGTTCTTGTATTCTTTGTGTAAGTACCCAGTAGTGTGGTTGCTAGATCATGAGGTGTTTGCAAGGATTTGGGGGAAAAGGAACACTTGTGCACTATTGGTGGGAATAGAAACTGGTGCAGCCACTGTGGAAAACAGTATGGAGGTTCCTCAAGAAGTTAAAAAATAGAACTACCTTATGAAAAATCAAGTTCTCTTTTAAATATCTTTCAAGAGAATTTGTCATTTCGATAATCCATAGTCCTTGTCTAATTATGTTGACGTTACAGTTAACTTTATTGTTATTTTTATTTTTTTAACTTTATTTTTAAAAAAATTTTTTTAACGTTTATTTATTTTTGAGACAGAGAGAGACAGACCATGAACGGGGGAGGGTCAGAGGGAGAGGGAGACACAGAATCCGAAACAGGCTCCAGGCTCTGAGCTGTCAGCACAGAGCCCGATGCGGGGCTTGAACTCACGGACCGCAAGATCATGACCTGAGCCGAAGTTGGACGCCCAACTGACTGAGCCACCCAGGCGCCCCGTAACAGTTAACTTTAAATGGTCATAAATTGTCAGTGGTTAGGTAAGGAAAATGTGGGATACTATATTCTGGTCACAGAGATTTCTGAAATTCATAAGATACAAAACAAATCAAAACCTGGTGGCCATTTCATTTTTGAAGAATGGAAATAACAATTATTTTTGAAATTTCATTTCCAGAACTATTTACAACAAATCTTGTGCTTAGTATAATTGGAAAACAAGATGTTAATAAATAGTGATAGACAATGGAAGGTCTCCTAGGCCATGTTTTTAACTATGTAAATGTAATGTGATTATTATATAAAATTATGTTCTTTCACAATCTTCTTTCTTCATAAAAAGCAGTCATTATAACCTTTGTAAAGAGATGTAGATTTACCATCTGTCTGTTTTTAGGTAGATTTTAACATTTAAAAATCACCCAAACTGTTCCCTTTATAGCATTTTCTGTTTTGCAGCTTTTATTATTTTGTATCATGTGTGTGGGTGTGTCCTATTTCCTATATTATTATCCAGTCTGTCTGAAGTCAGAGTCCATATGCTATCTTTAACAAAAGTACTTTGTATACATTATAATTGCTCAGGGTTTAGTTAAGGGTATAGATGAGAATTTATTTAAAATATTTTAATCTGTCAGTATAATTGTAACATATTGCTCTACGTATGGGCCTTGTTATGCAGCTGAATGCCAAGCAAATCTTAACTGTTAATTTAATAGCAAGGTAATTAATTCAAGAACATAATGCAACAGTTAGCTTCACACATATCATCGTATCAATAGATCAAGCTCTATTTCATGTGATTTGCAAATCTTAATTGTATAGGCAACATTCATTAACATCTTTAACAAAATGAAAAATGATAAACAATTATTTATATTTACATGTGAAAATGAAAAATTCATTGTATAACCCATCATTGCACTCTTTTGATAATAATTGCCTCTAATAGTTTTTTATATAAAGATTGTATTTCAGAGGATATATTTTTCATAATTGTAAGACCAATATTAGATGTCAAGGAAAAATTATTGGTGTCTAATATCATACAATTTTTCTAATACTTGGTTTGATGGGTCTCCTATTTTGATTTATATTCTATTATTTGAGTTATATTTTGGAGAGGTTAGTGGATTTACAGTGAAGTAACAAGAAGTTCTCCCTGTCTCATTCATTCCTGCTAAATATTTTACAGTTCTACAGAACATGATCTATAAACCATCATCTTTTCAGAAAGCATGTTCCAAAATAACCTAACACATGAAAAAAATCAATGAAGTTTAATATTTTCTATAACATAACAAGCAGTAAGACTATCATGGCATCACAGTATTTTAAGAAAGGATGAGCTTATCTATGCTAACATAGGCCAACATGATGGAATCCTCTGCATGAATCCTGTGAAGCTAATTTCTCCCTTCTTCATTATACTTGTCGAAAAAACCTACACATTATAATGTGGGCAACTTCAATTAAAATTAATATCCCGTGTACAAAGTTTTAAAGTTTTCTTTTGGTTTCTAGTCTGTAGGACATGTTGCTTTCTTAAATAATACAACATAAAAATTTGATCCTTTGACAGCATTGTGTTTTTATGTTCTGATGACAGATAAGTCTGTGTCTTCTAAATTGTCACTGCAGTCCTAAAGACTATTCTCTTCTTATACAAGTTCAATTTTAAAATCTCCTCAATAAGTGTTATTTGGCATAACTCTAAGATAGGCTGCTTAAGATCATTATCACCTCATCTAAATGTCTTCTTTATTTTTTTAAATGAATTCTTAGGGATGGAAATTGTAAACAGTGTTTCAGACATAGTCTGATCTGCATAATTTACAACAGAAAATTAGTCTTCTTCATAATAAAGGGGTGGTCAGTAGCAAACCTCTGGGATCCAACATATTAGCTATGTTTTTCTTAAAATGGCTTAACTGTATTCAGTCAATTATATTGCTCAATTAAATGAATTAACATGTATTGATTTTTCTTTATGAACTGTTCAGCTGTATCTTCTTCCCTTGAATAGCTGATTGCTATATTAGGGATATAAAATAATGCATATTTTGACAAAAATGTGAAATATCTTTAAAGCTTACAAAAACTATGAATATTACACGTGCTATTTCAACAACTCAAAGATAATTTACTAAAGTGTAGATGGATCCTTTTACTTTATTTTCTACTTTTCAGGTAGCAGAATGGCAAGTAGTATGGGCTTTGGGAGTCTCCAAATGGCAATTTGTTAGATAACATTCTTACTAACATATTTCTGTTCCTCTACGTAAGCCCAGGGTAAAAATTCAAAGTTACACTCGAACAACAAGTGTAGATGGTATTATAGAGTGCATATTTCCCATATCAGCTAATTTTTAGGCAGGATTTACAAAGTACTAACATTCTTATTTTTAAAAAGCTAAGTCTGGACAAAAATTTTCTGTGAGTTAATTTACCTTCTATGATTTAATCTTCAGATTTACCTTAAGATTATTTTACTCAGAATCACAAATTCCATAAAATTAAATTATCAATTTTGTTGTGATATTAAGGAAAAATCCCATGAATATTGAGGCTTTCTGTGAGAGCAAGATACCACATTAAAAGTCTGTTTGCCATTTGTCTGTCTATAGCTACATGCCAAAAAGGGAAACTGAACTTTGGGATTTGGGGAAATAGAATCATATGTCTTTCTAATATTGTATTATTACTCTAAATTGATACAGTTCTGTTCACTGTCAATGCTTATGGTATATAAAACGTTTTTGTAAAGCTAAATGTGAAGTAAAGGAAAGTGACTTTTTAATAAAATAATAATTTTAAAAATAATTGAATAATTTCTCAATATTTTAAAAATACTCTGTAGTCATGTGTAAAATTACAGAGTCTCAAGAAAACATTTTAAGGGAAAATATTTTAATTGGATTTAGTAGAAATTTTCAGTTATAACCTTTTGTGAAAGATATATGTGTGAATGAGATCAAGTGATCCTTTTCAGTCTTGCCTTGGTGGTGTCAGTAGCAAATTTTTTTGTTGTTGTTGTTTGTTTGTTTCTGTGAACTGTTTCCATGCATGTGACAACCATTTCCATTTTATCACCAGAAATTGCCTCATGCAAATGTAAGGTAGTATACTTTAATACTGAGCTTTTACCAAGTATATACAAATATACATCTGGTGTTGTGGAGTCTTACATTTGAAATACTTTGTTTCTGCTTAACTCTATCATCAGGGATAGCATTCTAGACTTTGTAATAGATAACTTGAAATAAAAGCATTGAAAATTTAAAAGTTAAACTTTAGTCCCTGATGAAGGCCATCTGTTAATACAAGAATTGTTATTATTATGTTACATGGATATCATGAAGATTACTTAATGGGTTAGCTATGAAGAATCCATTGTTATAGCTCATATCTTTTTCTGGAAAGAGAGAAGATATAAATTCTAAAGGCAATTAGAAAAGTGCATAAACGCAATAACTATGAAATTAGTAATTCCTCAATAGTATTTTTGAAAAACTGGTTTGGTCCAGATTGCTTATTCTACCCATACTTTCCTGAAACTACCCAGAACTGTTTCAGACCACAAACGGAAGTGACAAATATTGACATTGCCTTATAACTCTCACAGGCTATGGGGCTCCTATTCATTTTGTAATTAGAATTATGACTAAATTATTCATTGTCTGTGGAGTTGCCCTGAGGAGAGAAAATAGTTGAAAGTTTCCTAAGACAAGAAAAAGATTTGCTACTTAAAGTATTGAAAGTATTGGAAAAACTATGGTGAGATCTTTATCATTTGGTGGATCTCATTGTATCTTAAAATTAATTTTTCATTTTTGTCAGAGTATTAGCCATACAACAGTTATTATCTAACTTTAAAGTAAGTGATAATAGAAATAATCTGTGAATATGTTTATTTCCAATTTTTTCTTAAATGTCTTATAGATTTTTGTAGCGTTGCTACTTAGTGTTAATTCTTCTATTCTGTTGCCTTAATATTGTTCTCGTGTTAAAATGTATCACAGCACTTCCTCAGATTACCAGTATTTTATAGTGCTTAAAGGTAAGTAAATAAGCCACTCTTAGTATTTAGCTATTCAAAATATTTTTGGCTTAGACATTTGGTAATATTTGGTAACTCAATTCATTGAGTGTTCCATTTTGGCTCAGGTCATAATCTCACCACTGTTCATGAGTTCGAGACCCGTGTCCGACTCTGTACTGATGGCTCAGGGCCTGGAGCCTGCTTCAGATTCTGTGTCTCCCTCTTTCTCTGTCCCTCCCATGCTCATGCTCTGCTCTCTCTGAAAAATAAAAATAAAACATTAAAGATATTTAAAAAAAGAAATTGCAATAAATTGTTATAATCACCACCTAAAATCATAATTTTTAGCAAAGCTACCACATCAGGAAGTGCTTTCACTGTAACTTACACCTTAATGGTAAGTCTCCTTTTGGTTCTAGGACATGGTTTATGTAACATATCCCCCATGAAAATATAAGTTTATTTAATTTTTTTAATGTTTATTTATTTTGAGAGAGAGCAAGACAGTGCACAGAGGAGGAGCAGAGAGAGAGAGAGAGAGAGAGAGAGAGAGAGAGAAGGAGAATTCCAAGCAGGTGCTGATCCCAGTGTGGGACTCAGTCTTACAAATTGCAAGATCATGACCTGAGATGAAACCAAGAGACAGATGCTTAACCGACTGAGCCACTCAGGAGCCCCCCCAAAATATTTTTATTTAAAAAATTGTTTGTTTTTACATGATAATAAACCCAATGTAACTGTCATTATAGGAATACAATTCTTTTCTATTATATACCTTATTCTGTGTGTGTGTGTGTGTGTGTGTGTGTGTGTGTGTATGTGTGTGTGTGCATGTTCTGAAGCTTACAAAAATCTACGCTCTTCACAGTGATGTTCTTTGATAATTGACTCATTTAACTGTTCTCTAAAATGAGTCACTCATATTAGGAAAATGTCCCTATAATTATTTTATAGTACCATCATGGTCTTGTTACAAAAATAGTTCCTACAAATGAAAGGAAGTTTCCCATTTTTAGAAGATTGCACTAAATTATGTTTGCTTTTTATTTTCCATTTTATTGCATACTATTTAATGCAATACGCATTGTATCTGTACCGTTTTCTTCTCATAGCTAGGGTTTAGTATGTTCCGCTTAATTTCTCCTCAATATGGACAGTACCAAAGCATGTTGTTCTAACTATGCAGTGAGGTATTCTTAACCAAGGAATAATAATCAAGAAGATAGGAGAAAATGTACTCTCAATTTGAGAAACATTACAGAGTGTGAAATATTTCAGCATAATTTTAGATATGATAGCTAAGTGGAAGTTAATACAAATGGGTTTCTTTCTTTCCAAAGTCCTATTGGCCTTTAAAAAAAATTGCATGAATTCTTATGTTTCAGGTTTTGTTGTTACTGTCTACAGCTCAAAAAACATTTGTTTTTATTTTTTAATGTTCATTTATTTTTGAGAGAGAAAGTGAGTGTGCGCAGGGGAGGGACAGATAGAGAGAGACACACACACACAGAATCCAAAGCAGGCTCTAGGCTCTGAGCTGTCAGCACAGAGCCTAATGCAGGACTTGAACTCACGAGCTATAAGATCATGACCTGAGCTGAAGTCAGACACTTAGTTGACTGAGCCACCCAGATCCCTCCCAAAAAACTGTTTTAATATTGGTAATAAGTAGCCATAATTAAAAGACACATCATAGGGTGGCTGGTTTCCTTTAACTCTCTCTAGAAAAGAGGATACTCAAAAGAAGTAAGTTTATATTGTATTTTCTGATTTTTGTTATATGTTCTATTAAGATTTAACATCTGAAATAGAGTACTATAAACCATACATTTGTATTTATATTTTTACACGTTTTAAGAATAGTAGTTAAATATCCTAACAAAACATTTACCATTGCCATTAACTAAACTATCATCAAATTTGCTTATGCATCATATACAATGTAGATCTTGGGTATGCTTCATATAGACATTGAATTCTCTCTGTAGTGTAGGTATAGTATACTTGGTCGGCTCTTGACTGCTTCCAATTTCATATCATAAAGAATAAGGTAATTGACTAGTCAAAAATAATAGAATACCTTTCTTCTCTGTGTAAAAACAGATTCATTATAGTAAATAACACAAGAATTATATTCAAATTGCCCAAAAAAGCTTTTCTTCTTAAACTCAATCTCATAATGATTAAAGTATACTAGTGCATAAATATATGTTCAGTGATTATTTCAGAAATCAATGTAAAGATGAAAAGGACACTAGAATATCTACCAAGAAGGATACAGTTGAATAAGCAGTAGGACAGTCACATCATAGAGTACTCTGCAGATATTTAAAAAATAAAGGTTTAAGGAGAAAGAAGAAGATGGCAGCGTAGGAGGCCGCTGGGCTTACCGCGTCCTGCTGATCACTCAGATTCCACCTACACCTGCCTAAATAACCCAGAAAACCCCTAGAAGACTAGCACAATGGAGTCTCCAGAGCCAAGGGCAGACAAGAGGCCCATGGAAGAGGGTAGGCAGGGCGGCGGGGTGGTGTGCCCTACACAGACTAGCGGGAGGGACTGGCGGGAAGGAGCTGGGGCGGAGGGGCGGCCCACCAGCCAAGCAGAGCCCCCGAGTCTGGCTTGCAAAAGTGGAGGAGCCGAACAGAGTGTGCTCTGGCAAGCAGGGCTTGACATCTGGGAGGTTATAAGCTAACAGCTCTGCTCGGAGAACGGGAGGGCTGGAAGACAACGGGAGGGAGAGTTATTGAGCCTCCGACGACAGGTCGCGCTGCTTGGTGGGTAACACAGGCACTCGCCTGCGCCATCTCTCTCGCCCATCCCCCAGCCAAAATCCCAAAGGGAACCAGTTCCTGCTAGGGAACTTGCTTGCACCACCCAAACACCCAACGCTGTCCTTCTGCGGATCCATCCCTCCAGTGGCTCTGACTCTCTCCCAGTGCTGCAGGGCCCCTCCCGAAGCGGATCTCCCAAGGAAAAGCGAGCTGAGCCTGCCCCTCCTGCTCTGTGCACCTTGCCGATCCACCCCAGCTAATACGCCAGATTGCCAACACCACAAGTCTGGCAGTGTGCAAGTATCCCAGACGGGCTACGCCACCCCACAGTGAATCCCGCCCCTAGGAGAGGGAAAGAGAAGGTACACACCACCAGTCTGACTGTGGCCCCAGCGCTGGGCTGGGGGCAGACATCAGGTCTGCACCACTCCAGGGACTATCCAAAATGATGAAATGGAAGAATTCCCCTCAAAAAAACGTCCAGGAAATAACGACAGCTAACGAACTGATCAAAAACGATTTAAACAATATAACAGAAAGTGAATTTAGAATAATAGTCATAAAATTAATTGCTGGGCTTGAAAACAGTATAAAGGACAGCAGAGAATCTTGCTACAGAGATCAAGGGACTAAGGAACAGTCACGAGGAGCTGAAAAACGCTTTAAACGAAATGCATAACAAAATGGAAACCACCACGGCTCGGCTTCAAGAGGCAGAGGAGAGAATAGGTGAACTAGAAGATAAAGTTATGGAAAAAGAGGAAGCTGAGAAAAAGAGAGATAAAAAAATCCAGGAGTATGAGGGGAAAATTAGAGAACTAAGTGATACACTAAAAAGAAATAATATACGCATAATTGGTATCCCAGAGGAGGAAGAGAGAGGGAAAGGTGCTGAAGGGGTACTTGAAGAAATCATAGCTGAGAACTTCCCTGAACTGGGGAAGGAAAAAGGCATTGAAATCCAAGAGGCACAGAGAACTCCCTTCAGATGTAACTTGAATCGATCTTCTGCATGACATATCATAGTGAAACTGGCAAAATACAAGGATAAAGAGAAAATTCTGAAAGCAGCTAGAGATAAACGAGCTCTAACATATAAAGGGAGACCTATAAGACTCGTGACCGATCTCTCTACTGAAACTTGGCAGGCCAGAAAGGAATGGCAGGAGATCTTCAATGTATTGAACAGAAAAAAAATATGCAGCCGAGAATCCTTTATCCAGCAAGTCTGTCATTTAGAATAGAAGGAGAGATAAACGTCTTCCCAAACAAACAAAAACTGAAGGAATTTGTCACCACTAAACCAACCTTACAACAGATCCTAAGGGGGATCCTGTGAGACAAAGTACCAGAGACATCGCTACAAGCATGAAACCTACGGACATCACAATGACTCTAAACCCATATCTTTCTATAATAACACTGAATGTAAACGGACTAAATCTGCCAACCAAAAGAAGTAGGGTATCGGAAGGATAAAAAAACAAGACACATCAACTTGCTGTCTACAAGAGACTCATTTTAGACCTGAGGACACCTTCAGATTGAGAGTGAGGGGATGGAGAACTATTTATCATGCCACTGGAAGTCAGAAGAAAGCTGGAGTAGCCATACTTATATCAGACAAACTAGACTTTAAATTAAAGGCTGTAACGAGATGAAGAAGGGCATTATATAATAATCACAGGGTCTATCCATCAGGAATAGCTAACAATTATAAATGTCTATGCGCCGAATACCGGAGCCCCCAAATATACAAAACAATTACTCACAAACATAAGCAACCTTATTGATAAGAATGTGGTAATTGGAGGGGACTTTAACACTCCACGTACAGAAATGGATAGATCATCTAGACACACGGTCAATAAAGAAACAAGGGGCCTGAATGATCCATTGTATCAGATGGACTTGACAGATATATTTAGAACTCTGCATCCCAAAGCAACAGAATATACTTTCTTCTTGAGTGCACATGGAACATTCTCCAAGGTAGATCACATACTGGGTCACAAAACAACCCTTCAGAAGTATACAAGAATTGAAATCATACCATGCATACTTTCAGACCACAATGCTATGAAGCTTGATATCAACCACAGGAAAAAGTCTTGAAAACCTCCAAAAGCCTGGATGTTAACGAACACCCTACTAAAGAATGAGTGGGTCAACCAGGCAATTAGAGAAGAAATTAAAAAATATATGGAAACAAACAAAAATGAAAATACAACAATCCAAATGCTTTGGGATGCAGTGAAGGCAGTCCTGAGAGGAAAAAAATTGCCATCCAGGCCTATCTCAAGAAACAAGAAAACTCCCAAATACAAAATCTAACAGCACACCTAAAGGAAATAGAAGCAGAACAGCAAAGACAGCCTAGACCCAGCAGAAGAAGAGAAATAATAAAGATCAGAGCAGAAATAAACAATATAGAATCTAAAAAAACTATAGAGCAGATCAACGAAACCAAGAGTTGTTTTTTTGAAAAAATAAACAAAATTGAGAAACCTCTAGCCAGGCTTCTCAAAAAGAAAAGGGAGATGACCCAAATACATAAAATCATGAATGAATGGCACAACAACAGACACATAGACCAATGGAATAGAATAGAAACCCCAGAACTAGACCCACAAACGTATGGCCAACTCATCTTTGACAAAGCAGGAAAGAACATCCAATGGAAAAAAGACAGCCTCTTTAACAAATGGTGCTGGGAGAACTGGACAGCAACATGCAGAAGGTTGAAACTAGACCACTTTCTCACACCATTCACAAAAATAAACTCAAAATGGATAAAAGACCTAAATGTGAGACAGGAAACCATCAAAACCTTAGAGGAGAAAGCAGGAAAAGACCTCTCTGACCTCAGCCGTAGCAATCTCTTACTCGACACATCCCCAAAGGCAAGGGAATTAAAAGCAAAAGTGAATTACTGGGACCTTATGAAGATAAAAAGCTTCTGCACAGCAAAGGAAACAACCAACAAAACTAAAAGGCAACCAACGGAATGGGAAAAGATATTCGCAAATGACATATCGGACAAAGGGCTAGTATCCAAAATCTATAAAGAGCTCACCAAACTCCACACCCGAAAAACAAATAACCCAGTGAAGAAATGGGCAGAAAACATGAATAGACACTTCTCTAAAGAAGACATCCGGATGGCCAACAGGCACATGAAAAGATGTTCAGCGTCGCTCCTTATCAGGGAAATACAAATCAAAACCACACTCAGGTATCACCTCACGCCAGTCAGAGTGGCCAAAATGAACAAATCAGGAGAGTAGAGATGCTGGCAAGGATGTGGAGAAACGGGAACCCTCTTGCACTGTTGGTGGGAATGCAAATTGGTGCAACCACTCTGGAAAACAGTGTGGAGGTTCCTCAGAAAATTAAAAATAGACCTACCCTATGACCCAGCAATAGCACTGCTAGGAATTTACTCAAGGGATACAGGAGTACTGATGCATAGGGCCACTTGTACCCCAATGTTTATAGCAGCACTCTCAACAATAGCCAAATTATGGAAAGAGCCTAAATGTCCATAAACTGATGAATGGATAAAGAAATTGTGGTTTATATACACAACTGAGTACTACAGGGCAATGAGAAAGAACGAAATATGGCCCTTTGTAGCAACGTGGATGGAACTGGAGAGTGTGATGCTAAGTGAAATAAGCCATACAGAGAAAGACAGATACCATATGTTTTCACTCTCATGTGGATCCTGAGAAACTTAACAGAAACCCATGGGGGAGGGGAAGGGAAAAAAAAGAGGTTAGAGTGGGAGAGAGCCAAAGCATAAGAGACTCTTAAAAACTGAGAACAAACTGAGGGTTGATGGGGGGTGGGAGGGAGGAGAGGGTGGGTGAGGGGTATTGAGGAAGGCACCTTTTGGGATGAGCATTGGGTGTTGTATGGAAACCAATTTGACAATAGATTTCATATATTGAAAACAAAATCCTGGGCATATAAAATTTCTGGGGTAGAATTGTTTTTTTTTTTTTATTTGAAACATATATACATGAGATAGTTGAAGTAAAAGAGAATAAGTAATTCATGCAAATGTCATATTTAACATAATAGAAGGCTGAAAAAAAGGCCTTGAAAATTTGACATTTGAGGATAAATATCAGAGACATCTATGTAGGAAATTGAGAAGAATTGTTCATGAATTAGGATCACAGAATCCAACATTGTAATGGTCAACACTGGCAGGTGGTCAAAATTTTAAAAAGTAGTGTTCCTGACTTTGAGACTTAGAAGGGTATTCGTCCAATCATCTGCAGTTGTATAGCTTTATCACCTGGGCAAACTGTGTCTCAGATTCTTATGTAAAAACCACGGGAAAATAGCAGTTACAACATAATGTTTAAAAGGAATTTAAACAAATGAAGTACCTGGAACAGTTGAAATTTTAGAACTGGAACTGAGATCAAGAGAAAAGAGTGACGAACTAAAGGTATATGATCAGGTAGCAAGAAACTTCAGGGGCACCTGGGTGGCTCAATTGGTAAAGGGTCTAACTCTATTTCGGCTCAGGTCATGATCTCATGGTTTGTGCGTTCAAGTCCCACATCAGCCTCTGTGCAGAATGAGGAGTCTGCTTAGGATTCTCTCTCTGCCCCTTCCCTGCTTATGTCCTCTAAACAAACAAGCTTAAAAAAAAAAGTTGAAACTTGAACCTAGCTCTCCAAATTTTATATTCGCCAGTCCACAGTTAATTTTTATATGTTTTGAAAAATAGCTCTACTGAGTTTTTATGAATGTGTAGAGAAACTAATATGGCAAAAATTTTGGCATAATGTAAAGAATGAATTTGTGGCAGAAATACTGAAGGTGTGGTAAATGGCATTCTGGACTTCTCAGTGTCACTCATTACCTGTAGCTAGTCAGTCACCTGCAAGTTAAATCTTGTGACTGTCCTTTACTCTCATTTCTAATTGTTCATTTCAAGATAATGAAGTGAAGGCATTTATATCCCTTTCTTCTTTGTTCCCAACTGTCATTTGTGATTATTTCAATTTTTAAGGTGGTAAAGACATTTATCTTCCTTTCTCTTTCGAAGATAAAAAATAAGGAAAAGAGATGCGATTCCATTTCTGGCAAAACTAGAATATCTGCAATATCAAGCCATAAATCTGTGAGTGGAGAGCAGATAGAGGGTTGTGACTTAGCAGAGCTGAGAAGGGTCAAAATTAAGCACCTATAGAAGCAGATGCTAATGAGAAGCAATTGGATTTCCAAGGAAAACTTCAGGAAAGTCTTAGATAGAGCTTATGGCTACTGAAAAAAAATTTAAATTTCAAGGGCCACCTGACTTGGTTCAGTTCGAAGGATGCCCTTTCCCCTCACATAAAAGTAAATAGGCACATGAGTTAAGCCAAAATGTGGGTGGCCTTTAAAACAAAAGAAATATCTCCTTTTTAGAGCTTTAGCGAGATATAACTGATATTTAAAAACTTCACAAATTTAATATATGTTTGGACATATGCATATACACAGTACTATCACCAAAGTAATAAGCATCTATTACCAACAAAATTTTCTTTAATTCTTTTTTTTTTTTTTTTGGTAAGAACCTTTAGAGATGTATCCTCTTTATGTACAGTGTACCATACTGTCTTATTAACTATGGATACTACGTTGTACATGAGATTTCTAGAACTTATTTATCTTGCATAACTAGAATTTCAACCCCTCGATAAACAATTCTACCCTTCCAGCTCCTCCCATCCCCTGCAAACCATTCTCTACTTCTATGACTTATCTGTTTTAGATACCTTATACAAAGGAAATCATGCAGTATTTTTCCTGTGACTGGCTTATTTCACTTAGCAAAATATCTTCTAAGTCCATCCATGTTTTCATAAATGATATGATTTCCTTCTTTTATAAGGCTGATAATCCATTATATGTATGTACAACATTTTCTTTATTGATCTGTAAATGGATACGTGGGTTGTTTTCTTATCTAGCTATTGGTAATAATGTGGCAATTAACATAGGGGTGCATATATCTCTTTGAGATCCTGGTTTCAAGTCTTTTAGATATATACTCAGAAGTGGGATTTCTGGATCATACGGTAGCTCTATTTTTAATTTTTTGAAGAACCTCCATATTATTTTCCATAGTGGCTGTACATTCTTCATTCTCACAGTGTATAAGGTTTCCAGTTTCTCCAAATGCTCACCAACACTTGTTATCTCCCTCCCTTTTTTAAATTTTAAATGATAATCAGCCTAACAACTGTGAGGTGATATCTTACTATAGTTTTGGTCTGTGTTTTCCTCATGAGTAGTGATGTTGAGCACCTTTCATATACCTGTTGGCCTTTAGTGTGGTTTCTGTGGAGAAATATCTAGTCAAGTTTTCTACTACTTTATTTATCTGTCTATAAATCTACCTGTTTATTTTATTGACATGTAGGAAGTACTTATATGTGGTTTGCCAATAATTTTTCTTGATTGGTAGGATGCTTTTTTTTACCCTGTTGATCATTTCCTTTGCTGTGCAGAGCCTTTTATTTTGATTTAGGCCCACTTGTCTATTTTTGGTTTTCTTGCCTGTGCTTTTGGAATCAAATCCAGGAAATCATTGTCAAAACCAATGTCAAGAAGTTTCCACCCAGTGTTTTCTTTGACAATTGTTATATTTTTAGGTCTTATATTTAAGTCTTTGATACATTTTGAGTTGATTTTTGTGTTTGGATTAAGATAGGGATTCAACTTCATTGTTTTGTATATGTAGATATAATTTTCCCAGCACCGTTTGCTGAAGAGACTGTTCTTTCCCCATGGTGTATTTTTGGTACCCTGTCAAAGACCAACTAACCATATATACACAAACTTACTTCTGAGCTCTATATTCTGTCTAATTGGTCTGTATGTCTATTTTCATGTCTTTAGGTCAATTTTTTTATTGCTATGGCTTTGTGATATATTTTGAAATCAATAAGCATGATCCCTCCAGCTTTGTTCTTCTTGTCAAGATTGCTTTGGCTATTTGTGGTCTTTTATGTTTCCATATGAATTTTAGAAATTTTTTCCCCAGAAAACCCTTGGGATTTTGATAAGTATTACATTGAATCTGTGGATCAGATCACTTTGAGTATTATGTACATTTCTTCCATTCCATGAACACAGATGCTTTTCCATTTATTTGTGTGTGCCTTAATTGTTTTTATCAATGTTTTCTATTTTTTAGTGACTGAGTCTTTTAACTCCTTGGTGAAGTTTGTTCCTGGGTAATTTATTCTTTTGGATACTATTGTAAATAGATTTGTTTTCTTGATTTCCTTTCCACATAGTTTGTTGCTAGCATATAGAAACAGAAGTAATTTTTATATGTTGATTTTATACCCTGAGACTGCTGAATTTGTTTATTCTAATAGTTTTGTAGTTGTTGCTGTTTGTGAAATCTTTAGGGTTTTATATCTATAAGATAATGTCACCTTCAACCTGAATACATACACAAAGGAGCTGAAACAGGGGCATTGGGTAGTCTAACATACCTAGAGCTCTCTTCAGTCCGTGACCACAGTGTCCATCCCAGTCATTAGATAACCCTTATCTGAAAAACTTAAAAAAGAAAGAAAAAAAAAAAGGAAACAAACGGGCAAAGTTCACAAAAAAGGGCCTATAGATTTCATTAGATGTCTTCAATGTAATAAGAAGTTTGGCTATATATTCTACCTGTAATAAAGCTCAATAATTGATGCATTTTGTTCACACGTGTTCTTCCAAATGGATTTTTAGTCCCCTAAATTGAAGAGAAAGGTAAGAATTATGTAGCATGTGAGGAAGATTTCTGACATGAAAGAGAAATCCCAAAATAAAGACATAAGAGGAACTCAGAACTTTTCCAGTGATATTCAGTGACACTTTATTACTCTTTAATATACAAACAAAATTAATAATGAATATTAACGACAGTAATAAAAACTCTCCTTAGGACACATTAAAAGTTTGTTGGTTTAAGATTGGTGGTTGGAATTCAGAATGCTTTATAGGTAAATTGCTTTTATGCCTAGTTCTTTTAAAGATTTTATCATGACAGGACATTGAATTGTGTCAGATACTTTTTCTATATCTATTGAGATGAGCATATGATTTTCTACTTTTCATTCTGTTACTATGGACTATTAATTAATTTCTTTATATGTGGGGAACCATCCTTGCATCCCAGGGATAAATTCTACTTGATCATGATGATTCTTTTAATGTGCTGTTTGTTTTAGTTTTGTTGTGCATTTTTGATTCTATGTTCATTAGGAATGTTGGCCTGTAGGTTTTTTGGTTTTGTTTTTCTTGTAGTGTCTTTTTCTGACTTTAGTACCAGCGTAGTACTAGCCTCATAAAATAGGTTGGAAGTGTTTTCTTGTCTTCTATTTTTTGGCAGAGTTTGAGAAGATTTGACATTAATTCTTGAAATGTTTGAGAGAATTCACCAGTGAAGTTATCCGATCTTGGACTTTTCTTTATTTTGAAGTTTTTGGTTACTGATGCAATCTCCTTCCTTATTATTTGTCTGTTGAGATTCTGTTTCTTTATTATTCAGTCTTGGTAGGTTGTGTATTTCCAAGAAAGTATCCATTTATCTTAAACTATCAAATTTGTTAGTGTATGATTATTGTTCCTAGCAATCTCTGTTGATCTTTTTTTTTATTTCTAAAGCACAGTTGTCTAGTAAACGATATGCTAAGTGAAATAAATCTGTCACAGAAAGACAAATACTTCATGATTCTACTTATACTAAGTATCTAAATTAGCCAAATGAATAGAATCAGAGAGCAGGATAATGGTTGTGAGGGGCTGGGGATAGGGAGAAGTGGTGAAATTGCTGATCAATAAGTATAAAGTTTCAGTTATTCAAGATGAATGAGTTCTAGACATCTTCTGTACAACATTGTGCCTGTAGTAGACAGTACTGTGCCCTTAAAATTTTAAGAGAGTAGACCTCAGGTTAAGTGTTCTTACCACACACACCCACAACTGCTTTATAGACTTTGCATTGTTGGAATAGGATGATTGTTCATTGTCCCTATTAGAAATGATTCCATAGTGCAAATTCATAAAGGTAGAAAGAAAGTGTTTTGTTATCTATGTAGCACTTCTTTGTGCCAAAATAAAATTTCAAGTATAAATAGAAATTACAATAAAACATGCGTTCTCATCATTTTAATTAGAATGAAAATTTGAGACACTTTCTTTCCAAATTATAAATCTCTCTTTTAGAGATATTCAGGTTATAGATAATTTCCAAGAAGTTTTTAAACCCCATCATTTTTCTCTTCCATCAAATAAAGTATATTTGAACTGAATTAAGATACTTTGCCAACCATGTTTGTTTGTTTGTTTTAGTTATCTACAAATGTTGACAATTTTGTTATCAAAATCAGTTTATATTTCTTTACAATGGAGAAAAACATCAGTAAGCCAAGACACAACAGCTGAGAGTCTTGGTTAAAACATAAGGGGCACCTCAGTTAACTGTCCAACTTTGGCTCTGGTCATGATGTCACGGTGCTTGAGTTTGAGCCCCGCATCGGGCTTGCTGCTGTTAGTGAAGAACCCACTTCAGATCCTCTGCCCCCACTTTATGCCCCTCCCCTGCTCAAGCTTTCTCTCTTTCTCTCTCTGAAAAATAAATAGCACTAAAAATAATAATCAGATCTAGAGCCTCTAAGATCTAGAGCCCCTGGGTGGCCCAGTGGGTTGAGAATCCAACTCTTGATTCCAGCCCAGGTCATGATCTCACAGTCATGAGATCAAGCTCTGCATCAGGCTCCATGCTGGGCATGAACTCTGCTTAGGATTCTCCCTCTCCCTCTGCCCTGCCCCTGCTCTCTCTCACATGCACATACATGTGCATGCTCTCTCTCTCAAATAAACAAACAAATATAAGATCTACATTTTTCTTGTTATAAAATATGACTGATGAAGAATTTTCAAATATTTAAATTTATTATTACTTATTAGCTAATTTTTTAGCTAAATCTTTTTGCACATTACTCTAATGTTCAGTGGAACTAGAAAGACACAGTAGGGGCACTTGAGTGGCTCACTTGGTTGAGCATCCAACTCTTGATTTCGGGTCACGTCATGATCTCATGGTTTGTGGGTTCAAGCTCCATGTTGGGCTATGTGCTGACAGCAAGGAGCCTGCTTGGGATTCACTCTCTCCCTCTTCTCTTGCCCCTACCCTGCACATCCTCTTTCTTTCTCAAAAATGAATAAACTTAATAAATAAATAAATAAATAAATAAATAAATAAATAAATAAAACAATGACACAGTAAAAGCAAAAGCTTCTGGGTGGTTCAGTGGGCTAAGTGTCTGACTCTTGATTTTGGCTCAGGTCATGATCTCATGTTTGTGATCAAGCCCTGTGTCAGGCTCTGTGCTGACAGTGTGGAGCTTGCTTGGGATTCTGTCTCCTCTTCTCCTTCCCCGCAGTCTCTCACTCAGTCTCTCAAAATAAGTGAATAAATTCAGGGCCATACAGATTTATCAGTGGATACTTAGAACAAAAATTCAACTGAAGAGATATTCAGCAATGATTATACAGTACATTTGTTAACTTGGATGAAGCTTTAAGAAAGCAGAGTGAAAGGGGTACCTGGGTGGCTCAGTTGGTTAAGCTTTTCACTTTTCAGTTCACGTCATGATCTCATGGTTTATGAGTTTGAGTCCCCACATCAGGCTCTGTGCTGACCACTCAGACCCTAGAGCCTACTTCTGATTCTGTGTCTTCCTCTCTCTGCCCTTCCCCCTCTCACACTCTGTCTCTCTCTCTCTCAAAAATAATAATTTTTTAATTAAAAAAAAAAGAAAGGAGAGTGAAAAATTGTGAAAGTGAAGGCAGCAGAAGGAGGCTAGAACTGGAAAGAGGAAGTCCAAAAAATGGAAGTAAGGACATATGACAGAATATATGCCTTAGTTGTACATTTGAGGTAGAGACTTAGTATTACAACAATATGAGATATAGTTAAATTATGCAAATATTAGACAACTAAACCAGTCCCAGTAATGATGAGTAGGGATTGAATGAGAAGGACTCTTTGATCTTTCAGTATTTAATTGTCCTGGAAAACAATGTAATCCCAAGTGAAGGTTAGTCTCTGGAGCAGTCTTATTGTTATCCATTCATTCATTTTATTTTTACTCTTTCTCCTCTTCTGCAATCAACTGTAATTATGCAATAAATACTGCTAATTACATTTCTTGATGACCTCTAATATTTCTTCTTCCTCCTCTCACCATTTTCTCTGTGATTTTTATAGTTTGGAAATAAGATAAAACAAAAGAATTAAATCTGTGTACTGAAGCTTAGTGGAATTTTCTAAAATGCAAATCTTTCATATTACTCTCTTGCTGAAAATGTTTAAATGTCTTCTTACTGCCTAGAAATGCCTAGACATTTCATACAAGGATCTTCATGATCTTGAAAGTTTCTATTATCATTTCCTATCATAGTCCATATTCATCCAAAGCTTTAACACTACCAGACTGTTTGCAGTTATCATGATATAATGTAGTCCTCAAGTCTTACTTCTTTGAATATCCCTTTGCTCAAATGCCTTGTCTACTCAGTAGCCTTTCTGGTGATATTCAAGACTTGGCTTATTACCTTTCTTGAACCTGCCAGGCAGAGTTATGTTCAACCTTTATTTAAGGTGTATCACATTATATTTTATCTATTTATTTACTTTTTTTGTCTCTCCTACTCCATAAGCTCCTAGACAGGATTTTGTCTTGCCTAATTTTTATCTGTAATGCAATACCTGTCACATAGTAGACTAATAACTCTCTTTTGAACTAATAACTCAATAAATGCTCTTCATTGAATCTTGTCACTAAAATATCTGAGGAATAATTCTTGTGTAATTTTTTTTAAATGAGGAAAGAAAATCAATTAACTTCCAAATACTCATTTATAGAGTTAATGACACATAAGACAGTGCCTACAAAACTAGCCAAAAAAATTAATCCATGAATTTCACTAAATGTTTCTAAGACCCATTTAATCTCCAAACTCCCCAGTTGGAAAGAAATAATTCAAGAGAAAATTCAACTAATCCATTTGGCATGCTCAGTAATGGCAATTGCTTCAAGGTTGTATCTGGTGAAACTGCCTGTTCAATGTCAAATTTGAAAGCTTTAGAGGAAATAATTGTACATGTTGGGTAGGAAAGCTGTTGGTGTGGGCACGACAGCCCTTTCTTTGTCTTCTTTTCAGCAATTCCATTAGAATCCGTCACCTACATGTTAGGGGAATAGCTTTGATGAAAGAGTTATGTTAAGACTTAATCTAGATAAAGTACAGGTAATATTGACCTGTCAGTAGAAACACTGATAGAATGTACCTTGAAATAAAACCACTTTTTCTCTACAAAGACTTGGTAACATTCTACATTTCTGAAGATGCAAAATTATTTTAAAATCCTCAGTTCATTTGCTTATGTATAACAACATATATACTTGGGAAATCTACCACATCATTGCTGCATTGTCTGTTTGGAGGCTAGTATATGTACTTACTTTGACTTATAATGTATATGCCAATTACTTGTGGTACCTTCATCTTTCCTGTCCTGAAATGATATAACAAAATCATATTGTGCTTTTTGGCTAACGTGACCTGATTGCTTCCTTATGAACTCTTAGTTTTGGTTGAGTGGTTTATCTCATTTAAATGAAGAAATCACCTTGAAAATTGCTATTTTACTAATCAATAGAATTATGTACCACAATGAAAATCTCAGACTCTGTTGTCCATTTTTCAACATTTCAGTTGGATAAAATAATCTGCCCTAGTTATCAAGCAGTGGGTGTGCTTAATGGATGTAATTAAATAGTAGTTAGTCAAGGGACTATTCAAAGATTATCCCAAGTATTAAAAATCCCCCTACTTCTTTCACTCCTCTTTTGCTCATTTAAATATTATAATTTAGGAGGGACATATTAATAATTACCTAATAACAGAGGCTATAGCACCATCTTTAAAATTATTGAACACATCATTATAAAATTTTTGTCTATATAATGTCATTGTAGATATCCTGTAAAGAAAATTACAGGTGATCTACTTGGGGATTAGCTGTAATAAACCTATCATTTTATTGTAAAAGATAAAACTATTAAGACACATTTTCCTTTATTTTTATTTTCCCTTCTATCATTTCTTCTTTCTTCTCTCTTTCCCTCCTTTCCTTCCTTTATTCCTTCCTTCCTCCTTTTTTTGCACATTTCTTTTTTCTATTCCCTTCATTTATCTATCATTTAAAACATGTTTTTCTTTATATAGTTATTCTATTTTTTTAAATAAAAATAGTGTTTTAGGATTCCTGAAAAGAATTAATTGTTGAAGTATTAATTATGTGATCATACAAGGAAAATATTTATTTAGATGTGCTATCCAGGAATTAGCACTCTAATGTGTGAAAGAAATACATAGACTTAAATCCTTCTTACCCAGGAACTTGCATACTGTAAATAAATTAAGACATACAAATGAATATGTGCATCTTAAAGCAATCTATGATGGATACTAGCCGAGTAGCACAAAATACAGTTAATATTAAGAGATCATTTTAGACATTCACTCTAATTGGCTAGTTGCAAAATAAATGAAAATAAATAATATCAGATGATAATAGTGTATTTTTAAGTTATGTAAAGGTCATTTGAGAGTTGAAGAGAAAACCATAACAGTCCCATCTATTTGACAGTGGCATTAAAAAGGTCAGGGAATACAACAGGTCATGTCACTAACCACTAAAGAGTTTTTGTATGAATATGTAATATAAATATATAATTTTGATTTCTAATATCAGCCTTCTGTATTCACTTGTTAAATGCACACTGAAAAATGACAACGGTTTTCATCAGTGACATTTCTGTGTAAAATCCAATAAACAAATTAAGAAGCATATCTCTCGATATAGATATATAGACATATTTTATATATATATATATATATATATATATATATATATATACACACACACATATATATATCTGGAGATATATATAGATAGGTAGGTAGGTATATATAGATAAATCTATCTATATCTATGGATATTATATATTTTAAAATATATATTTATTTTATATAATATATTCCTAGATAGGACCTGGATAGATATAGATATATGTCAATATCTCTGGATATAGATATATATCTATAGATATCTATCTGTCTATCTATAGAGATATATCTCTCCAGAGATACACTTTTTAATTTGTTTATTGGATTTTACACAGAAATGTCACTGATGATAACCTTTGTCATTTTTTAGTGTGAGTTTATCAGGTGTATACAAAAGGCTGATATTAGAAGTAAAAATGGTGTTGTTGATAAGAACATGATAGCATTAAGTATAACTTTTAAAGTAAAAGGATTTTTCTGTAGAATAAAATAAGATACAAACTCAATTTTCTTTCAGGCTACCAGTGCAGATAGAATTTAAGATAAGTACTCAGCTGAAATATTTAGGAAGCAATCTCGTGTAATATTTGAAGATGGCCGTTGTATTTGTTATCTATGGATATATAACAATATTTCCTCTCATTTAGTGGTTTAAAAACAACACACATTTATTATCTTGTGTTTTCTGTGGGTAAGGAGCCGAGGCACAGCTGAGCTGAGTCCTCTGTTAAGGGTATCACTGGAATCAAGATGTCTGACCAGGGCTGTGAGGTCATTTGAAGCTCAATTCAAGGAAGATCTGCTTCCAAGTTCCTTTATGTTGTTGATGGGATTCAGTTCCTTGCAGGCTGCTGAAATGAAGGAAACAATTATTTCCTGACTGTTGACAGAATACCACCTTTAGCTCCTTGTTCATGGTCCTGTCCATTTTATGGCTCACAACATGGCTGCTTGCCTCTTCAAAGTCAGCAGAAAAGAGAGTCATTTAACAAGATAAATGTTACAACCTTATATAACATGATAGTATAAACATAATAACGTATCTTTTTATCACTGTCATGGTATAGTATTTAGAAGCCAGTGACAGGTCCTGTTCACAGTGTAGATGAAGGGTTTATACAAGGGCATGGACACCAGGAGGCAGGGATCATAAAGACCACCTATGACTGTGCCCACCACAGATATTATAAATCAGTTAGAAAAAGAACAAAGCAAAAAGCACATTTTATTTTATATAAATATTACTTAACTCAAATCACAGGTCTTTAATCTCTCAGAATTGATCAGATGCTACACTAAACATTAGTTCTACTAATTGACTGATATTTTGATTGATGAATAGTATTCCATTGCATATATATTACCACATCTTTATCCATTCATCAGTTGATGGATATGTGGGCTCTTTCCATACTTTGGGTATTGTTGATAGTGCTGCTATAAACATTGGGGTACATGCATACCTTTGAATGGTAGTTTTGTATTTTTGGGGTAAATACATAATAGTGCAATTGCTGGATCATAGACTTTTATTAGGTCTTTACCACATGACCCCCCCCCCCATAAGGCTTTTCTTACAGAGTGGTAACTTACTTCCTCATGAACAACAGAAAAATCTCTTGTAAGGGCTCATTTGATATTGTCAAGTTCATTCAGGAAATATTTCCTTAACTCAAAGTCAAATGATTAGAGACCTTAATTATATCTTCAAAATTTTTTCTACCTTGCCATATATAAACTAGTAATATGGTATCCTGTCATATTTATATGTTCTATTAGCTCTTGATGGAAGGAGACTATACAAGGCATGTACATTTGGAGGTGGAAGTCTTGAGAACCAACTTAAAATTCTGCTTACCACAAGAGTCATTTTGATCATACTTTTATTCCTTGTTTACACAAGTGTTAAGAAATAGTTGATTATAATTTTATTCTTGGGAAGACTGACTAATTTAATAGATGCATAGTAAAACATCCACTTGGTTACCAAAAGAATACTTCTGTTTATTTAATGCTGAAGCAATATGAAATATCCTGAGTACTCCATTTTGCCTTATTCACATACTACTAATTGTACCCTTTACTGCATGTGTCATATTTGGCATATTTGGTTAGGTAGAGAAATTTCCCAAATAAGGCCTAATCTCAAAGTGTTTCCCCATTAGGCAAAATGATAGACATGGTGAAAATTGTTACAATGAATAATATTTCCTACTTATCAAAGTTCAGGTATTAACTTCTATGTACTGTCAATACTGAATAGGCTATACTAGAAATTTGCTTTCACTGCCTTTCGATTTCTTCCCTTGAATGTTATACCTAAAGATTTAGGTAGATGAAAAGTAGCTTCACACATATCTAGGTAGTATAGATATTTGCTTACCACATTTCTTTGGTTGTCAAAGACTAGGTAAAAAGGTTTTAAAAAATGCAAAGAAGGGATGCCTGGTTAGCTCAGTTGGTTAAGCAACTGACTCTTGATTTTGGCTCAGGTCATGATCTCATGGTTTGTGAGATTAAGTCCCACATCAGGCTCTGAGTTGATGGTGCTGAATCTGCTTGAGATTCGTCCTTTCTCACTGCCCCTGCCCCAGTTAGCTAAAATAATACAATAATATATATTAGTGAAGCCATGAAAAGACATTAAATACAGATCCATCTTTTGAGCAAATTAATTAATTAATTATAATTATTTATTCATTTGTTTTTATTTTATTTTTTTTTTCAACGTTTATTTATTTTGGGGACAGAGAGAGACAGAGCATGAACGGGGGAGGGGCAGAGAGAGAGGGAGACACAGGATCGGAAACAGGCTCCAGGCTCTGAGCCATCAGCCCAGAGCCTGACGCAGGGCTCGAACTCCCGGACCGTGAGATCGTGACCTGGCTGAAGTCGGACGCTTAACCGACTGCGCCACCCAGGCGCCCCCACTTTATAGTCTTATAATTGTTGGTTAATGATTGCCAAAGCAGCAACAAAGTGTTTGTTAAATGAAATCTAAAATCAAAGTAAAAGATTTATTAATATTAAAAAATGTTTTTGAACATTTATTCCTGTTCAGCAAGGGAGACTGAGTGCAAGTGGGGGAGGGGCAGAGAGAGAGAGGGAGACAGAATCAGAAGCAGGCTCCAGGCCTTGAGCTGTCAACACAGAGCCTGACACGGGGCTCAGACTCACAAACTGTGAGATCATGACCTGAGCTGAAGTCAGACACTTAACCAACTTAACCAACCACTTAACCCATGTGCCCCAAAACATTTATTAATATTTTAATGGGTAGACCTAAAATTTTTATGAAGACATTGTGTTTATTCCTTAATATTATGTTTTAACTACTATTAAAATATTGAGATGTTTTATTTTCTGGTTGAACTATTAAGGTAAAGGTAAAAATACTCAAGAGGACCTAAATAAGTAACTGTTCATTTTTACTAGTTACGTTAGTTTATTTGGACTGCTGTGGCAAAATACCCTAGACCGGGTAACTTAAACAGAGATTTATGTTTTCATGGTTCTGGAGGCTAGAAGTCCGAAATCAGGGCCCTAAAAGGGTTGGTTTTCTCTGAGGGCTCTCTCCTTGGCCTCTGTCCTTGGTTTAGAGGTGGCCCTTCTCTTGCTGCCTTTTCATCAGTCTTTCTTCCGTACATGCATGCCTCTCGTGTCTCTGTGTGTCCTAATATCAACTTCATGTATGGATTCCGGTCCGATTAGGTTAGGGTCTGCCCTAATGGCATCATTTATAGTCACATTCTGGCACGACTGGCAGTTAGGGCTTCAAAATATGGATTTTGAATAGATACAGTTTAGTCTGCAACAGTAGGTATGGAAAGTGTGGAGACAAGTGATGAATGTACTTTTTAATTTTTTTGTTTTTTTAATGTTTACTTCTGAGAGAGAGAGAGAGAAAGTGTGTGTGTGGGGGGGGGGGGGGTAGGGACAGAGAGAGAGACACAGAATCTGAACTAGGCTCCAGGCTCTGAGCTGTCAGCACAGAGCCCAAAGCAGGGCTTGAACTCATGAGCCATGAGACTGTGACCTGAGCTGAAGTTGGGCGCTTAACCGACTGAGCCACCCAGGTGCCCCTGAACATACTTTTTCTAATATAAACATTTACCAGAATGTTGTACTGAGAGATACATATCTATGTTATCATGGAAAATTTGACAATAATTTGAAAACTAAGGAAAACATTGCTAGGTAATTTTAGATATAATAAAAATCATTAAGAAAATTACAAATATTGAGGAAACAGCCAAAGATAGAATACCCCATACTAACACAAATGGAACACAACAAAAGTGGTTCTCAAGTGAGTTTTGTAGCTTTACGTGAGGTCACCACTTTAGAACACAGAGAAGATGAATCTTTATACTTATTTTGAGATATTAAAATTAAAAAATTATATTAGTGAATTAATAGAAATAAATTTTGAATTGATAAATAGGACCATTCAAGAAGAAAGGATAAATATTTTCGTAACCTTTTTTTAAGAGCTATTATATAGAAAACCCCTTGGGAATTTGATTAAGAAAAAAATGTAAAATTTGACAACCATAAGAATATCAATATAGACTGGCACATAGAAATAGAATAAGAACACTGCTTACAGCAAATTTGATACCCTAGAAAAAAAATGGTGATCTCCTAGCAAAATACCAGAATTGATACACAAATTAGTAGAAAAAATGAGAGTAATGACCAAAGAGCTTTTACTGACTGATAGTTTCATAGCAATTATTAATTAAGAATATGTATTAAAAGCATTCAGCGTTGTTCCTCATGCATGAAAAGCACTCAGTTAACATTGAATTTTATTTTTGCAATGAATGTTAAATAATGACCAGTGTATTTTCATAATTTATTCATATCATGTTCTCATATATTTATCATTTTACCTTTTACAATATTATAAAAACTGTTATAAATGTAAGAGAATTTTTCAATGGGCAATCATTATTTTTGTACTTTTCTTATATCACTGGCTTTCTTTCCAATAAGATGATTTTGCACTCTTGACTTGAGATGTATTGTTTCTATTAATAATCCAAACATTGTTTAAAGAGCTCTTTCAAGTAAAGTTCAAATGTATATTTTTTGAAAATGATTTCTTGTGTAATGTACTTGACAAAATAGGCATTTGACTGTTTTATTTATTTTTTTAAGATCTAAGATAAGTAAACTAGTATAATTTAGGCAAACTTTCTCCCTGTCAACATTTGGGATTTTATTAAATTGGGAGGTCAAAGGAAAGGTTAGTTGGAATTCAAAATTGTGGAATTACCATGATAATTCTAGGGTATAAAGAGAAATATATATTAAAAATAAGAGTGAATCAAATTATACTTAATGGAAAAAAAGTAACCAAAAGGAAATAAACCTTGTAATGTGTGGAATTTAGTTGTATCTTCCTTTATGGAGTGGATGTGTTCCAATTATTTTGCTTATAAATTGCTTGTTTTCTTCTGACATTAATTATGAAATCAGAGTTGCCTTCCTGTAGAGAATAGCTCCTATCAAACAAATTTGGAAAATTTGACTAGAAAGACCAAGAAATGATGAATTCCTCAAGAGCAAGTTGTATGTTGTGGAGTGGTGGTGGTACAGAGCTCCCTGGGAATTGTTACTTAACTGTGAAATCTTCATTTCTAGAAGCTTTAATAATTTGTCATGATATATTGGTTATGAAATTTCCCTTTAGGCATTATCCAATCCCTGAATTGGTCACTTATACTAATTAAGTTATCTTACTGAATGCAAAGAACGTGTATCTTCTACCATAGTTGTTTCTAACTACTGTTTTCTTGAGAACAAGAAATTCCATAGCAGAGGTCACAAGCTGATCTCTCTCAGACCAGAATCTAAAAAAGTGTAATATGTAGGCTCTAGATATTTAGCCAATGTGTAAAGTTGGAACTGATATTAGGAAAAAGCTGAATATTTTTCTTCTCTTGATACCCTGAATCTCCGAAATGATCAGTTTATATTCCTACATCATAAAAATTTAGCAGGCATTGAAGGACAGATAATTCCTTTTAATACGGCACAAGCTTTCCAATTTACTATATACTCAAAAGTCATTTGGCTCATACCATTTCAACCACTTATATTAACTGAGAATGATGGATATTTAAAATTTGTGACCCCCTCCTTTAAGCCAGTGTTGAGGAACTCACTACTTTACATTCACTGAAAAAGGATGGAAAGAATTTTCCACTTAATTCTTGGTAATAGTGTATTGCTTTTCTGACCATTTACTGACTGGTTGTCACGTGCAGATCCTGTGCCAGGCACTGGCGATAAGGATACAGACAAATTATATACATTTTCTGGCCTAGAGGAGTGCATAATGTAGTAATAGAGACATATTTAAAGAGGATATATGCGGTAGAGGCACCCTCAGGATGCAGTTGGAACACAAAGGAAAACTATCTAATGGGGTTGGCAGGGGACACAGTCTGGGAAGAAGCTGTGTCTTGGAGGATAACAAAACTACAACTTGAGAAAATGAAGAAATCCTTAAATCATATCTCAATCTCTAAGACTTTCAGCATTTGATCTAGTTTCAATTCCCTGCTGTTAAAAAATGTTATATGCCAATTCCAACACTGCATTTTAATTCCATGGAACTACTATTTCATCATGTAGATTACATCATTTCAAATAGTTTCTGTACCATGATAAATGTATATGCCCGTGTAACACAAAACCGTATGAGTATATAGAGCATTATAGATATCCCATAAGTTGCCCTCGCCTTTTCACATTTGAACCTCCCCACATATACCCCAAAGGTGATCAGTGTTTTAAAGTTCTTTTCTATAACCTGTTAGATTTTCTTGTTCTAAAATTTCATATGAATACAATAATACACTATTCCTTGCTGTACGAAATACCTTTTGCTCAGTATTTCAGTTTCTGAAAAACATTCATGTTGTTTTATGTATCAATAGGCCATTAATTCTCACTGCCACATAGCATTCCAGTTAATAAATTTATCACAATGCATAATTTATTCTCCTGTTGATAAACTCTTAGACTACTTTTATCTACTATGGAAAAGTTACCATGAACATTTATGTACATGTTTTTCTGTGAACATATTTTTCCTACCCTTGGATAAATATACAGGAGTGGATTTTTTTTAATTTTTTAATGTTTTTATTTTTTAGAGAGAGAGTTGAGAGAGAGAGAAAGAGGCAGCGTGAGAGGTACAGGAAGAGAGAGAGGGAGACTTAGAATCCAAAGCAGGCTCCAGGCTCTGAGCTGTCAGCACAGAGCCTTATGTGGGGCTCGAACCCAAGAGCCATGAGATCATAACCCGAGCAGAAGTCTGACGCTTAACCACTGAGCCACCCAGTCTCCCCTACATGTTTGATATTTAAAAAATTATCTACTGTCTTCCAGCCACCATAGTTTTGGGTAGGAAGTTAGGAAAAGGATCTATCATAGAGCTTAGCAACATTCTAATATATTCAACATGTTTCAGGCTTGGCTCCAATGCAGAGGCAATTAATCTAGGTCTACAGCCTCTAACCAATACCCTTTTAAAACCTTTATATTTTGCAGTAACTTTAGAGCAAAAGGAAATTGTGAATATATTACAAAGAGATCACATGCACTCATCACCCATTTTTTTGCATTGATTACATCCCATGATAATGCTATATCAAAATCAGGAAATTGATATGTATGTGTATCAAATTCCTGTAACCACTGGCAGAGTTAAATACAGAACTATTAAGATATACTAATGTATTTTACCAGTTTGAGTGAAGTGTGGAAAACTTACCTTTCTTTAAATCCCTTTATCTCCTCTGTTTATAATTGTCTAAATATTTATGTAGCATACAATGAGATCCACATAGGATGATGTTGTACCTTTTGCTTCAGACATAATTTAGGAGTCTGAACAGAGAGGACTGAATTTACTCATATATTTGTCTTTTTTAGTAAGAACTTTTAAAGATTTTTTTAGAGTATGTCTGCTAGTAACAGATTCTCTTAGTTTTCCTGCACCTGATAATGTCTTTATTTCCTCTTAATTCTTTTTTTTTTAAATTTTTTTTTCAACGTTTATTTATTTTTGGGACAGAGAGAGACAGAGCATGAACGGGGGAGGGACAGAGAGAGAGGGAGACACAGAATTGGAAACAGGCTCCAGGGTCTGAGCCATCAGCCCAGAGCCCGATGCAGGGCTCGAACTCACGGACCGCGAGATTGTGACCTGGCTGAAGTCGGACGCTTACCCGACTGCGCCACCCAGGCACCCCGTCCTCTTAATTCTTGAAAGATAATTTTGCTGGGCATATGATTTGAGGTTAACAGCTGTTTTATCTCAGCACTTAAAAACTGTTTTCCACATCTTTCTGGACTCCATGACTCTGATGAGAAACCTACTGTCATGTAGACGTTTCTGCCCCTTAGGAAAGATGTTTTAATCATTGCTTTCAAGATGTTTCTTTGTCTTTCACTTTACGAACTATCGTTAGACTTCAACTTGGCATGGATTTATGTGGAATTATCCTATTTAGTGTTCATTCAGGATTTGTGAATCTGTTTATTTTATTTATCTGGAATTAACCTATTTGGTGTTCATTTAGTTTCATGAATCCATTTCTTTTACCAGATCTGGGAAATGTTCTGCCATTTTTTCTTCAAATATTTTTCTAACCTTGTCATCTTTCTTATTTCCTCCATGACACTGATGACAAAATTTTTTATCTTTGGTTATAGTCCCACAGGTCTCTGAGACTCAGTTTTAAAATCTGATGTTTTTTTCTTAATATTTTCTATTTCTTTGGTGAGGCTATTTTTTGTTGGTTTCAAGTATGTTTGTTATTGCTCACTGAAGCATATTTATATGGCAGTTTTAAATTTGTTTTCAAATTATTCCAACATTTGTGTCATCTTGATGTTAACATTTATTAATTACATTTCCATGATTTTAAAATGTATCCTGGATATTTGGGGGTAATGTATTAAGAGACTCTGGATATTAAAAAAAATATTTTGTTGTAGCTGGCCTCCTCTAACTACTGTGCTGGTGGGGGCAAGTGGGCCCTGAGTTAGTATTGCCAGGTAGGGACAAATGTCAAGGTTCTCCACACAGCTTTCTCTGATTCCTCTTCTTACAGCTACAGGGAAGTGGGATATGAGGCCATCAGGCCTCTTCTGACAACTTTTGGCTAAGAGTGGGAGAAGTGCGTAATTCCCACTGGGCATGGTTCTCAGTCGAGGTTCCCATTCAACTTTTGCTTACCAGCTTGGGGCGGATCTGCTTTTATTTCTTCCCATAGTCTTTAGATTATTTACTTTGTAAACATTTTATGTTCTGCTCAGTTACTACTCTCCTGATCTTTGGCTAGAAAGCAGATTTTCCTTAGGGCTATTTTTGTCTGTGTCTTTTGACATTTCAAGGTGCATGGCTTCTCCAGCGCCCATTCTGGGGTATATAAGGTAAAAAGAAAATCGAGAGAACTCAACATGTTGTTCCTTAGGTCCTAGGGTCCCTAGCTGGTCGGTATTTGCTACACCTTTCAATTTTCAAATGTTTGTTTTATAAATAATGTCCAGGGTTTTTAGCTGTCTTTGGCAGGATTAACAGAGTGAAACACATCTATTCCATCTTTGTCCAGACCAAGTACAAGTGACCTTTGAACAATGTGGGTTTGAACTCTGCCTTTGAGTAAGTGGTCTCTTTAAGACTTTTCAGGTTCACTTTGTCCAAGACTGTTCTTTACTAATCATTTTAGTTTGGGTTTCTAGGTGTATCTTCTGGTAATGTTCTTGGGAAGATGGGACTGCTTTTAGGGTGGATTTTGGGGCAAGGCAACTGTTTGAGCTCTGTGGTCATGTTTTAAGGGGTGGCACTGGCTGAGAACAGCTAGATAGGGGCTGCTGGCTTGGTTCCACACTTAAGTGAGGCTATAAGAGGGGCTTCCTGGTTTCCTGGATTCTTTGGTTAGGATTTCTAGATCATAGGGACTGGGTACTATACTCAACAGTAGGTGAGGCTATGAATTAGCTTCCCTGACAGGGCAGTAGGATAGGACCAAGGGTATGCATAGATCATTGTTTGGGGACCTTAATCAGGTAAGAGTGTTCATTGAACACCCTGGTCAGATGAGGCCATCAGTTTTGATCTGCAAACAGGGAAAGCCATGGGCTGTGTCCTTTATTCAAGTACTATCATAAGCAGGGCTATTGGATGGGTTACACCGCTTCTCGTGTGCTCTAGTAAGGTTCCTTGATTGGGTGGGCTGAAGGCTGTATTCAGCAATAATGGGCTATGAACTAATTTCTCTGCCTGAGAGCAGTGGGAGAAGTAGCCCCAAGGCCAGTAATGCTCTCTGTAGTCTTGACTCGGACAACCAGTACCCCACATCCCTGGCTGGAATGTGGCCACTGGTTTTGCTCCTGGGACAATCGTCTCTGCCTGACTGCCTCTTGGCTTTAGACTTCTTGGATTACACAGCTTCCAAGTGTTCTTGCTAGCCTTTCCTGTCAGATGGAGTTGGAGGCAATGCTTTGTAGCAGGTGGGTCTGTGTCCCTGACCCTTGCAGGGGTAAGCCTGGATGGGCCCACTTCAGGAAACTCTTAAATTTTCCCAAACAGCCTTTCTGGTCGGGAAGGGTTGAGAGCCATGATCCAAAGCAGGTGGGGCACTTCATTTCGGCATGGACAGGCTAGGCTCCGGGGCAAACAGAAGTCCTCATTTGGGAACCCAAATTAGGCAGAATTGCACCTTGTTAAATTGCCTGATCAGATTGTGCCTCTGACTTGGTTCTACAAGTGAACAAAATCACAGATTAGGACTACTACTTGGGCTCTGCAGGTAGGTACGAGGTCTGCCAAGATCTGAGTGCTAGTCCTCCCCACCTAACTGTCTCAAATTCCCAGCAGTTGAACCCTGCAGATTCCCCTGTGATTCCTGGAAAAAGCAGACTAGGGTCTCTGACAAAGTGACCCACAAAGCTCTAGGGTCTGTATGTCACCCTGGGCTCTCCTTTTCCACTGGAGGTACTGTAAGCCCAGTGGAGACCACTTGGCATGGTGTTGTACTGGACTTGGAAGGGCAATGCAGTCGATACGTAGCCATCACTCTTACCCTTCTAATACAATCTGTCCTAGTCTTTTGGTGCAAGGGACTGCTTTATCCTCACTCCCAAGTTCTGGGATTCTCTCAGTGCTCTCTTCACTATCAATAGTTGTTAGTTGTTCTTCTTGTGAGGGGGAGAGAAATCAGAAATGACCAATGTTACTATCTGGGTGATGTCACTCTGCTAGATCGTCTTAAAATTTCTCCTCCTTCTCTTCTTAAATGTCCAAAATCCCACCCTATCCATCACTAATTCTGTTTTACCTCTTAAGTATTTCTTGATTCTGTTTACCTTTCTCCCTTTCTTTCCATTTCCTTATGTCAAGCTATCACTAGCACTCACCTGAGCTTATTTAGAGCTTCCTGTTTCCCCTAATGCCCCCTTGTCCTCAGACATTACATTTTGTATACTGAAAAGAGAATTTTCCAAAACACAATTGTGATCTCACCAATTCTACACTCTTTGCCTGGCTTAAAATACTCCAATGTCTTCCTATTACCATAATTTAAAAGTTTCAGTCTTTAGATGATCCCCAGTCTGGTCATGAAGTCCCCTCTCTACATCACCTCAAACATCTAATTGCTCTCTCTCACTTCCTCCAACATAGCATGTACTTGAGGGCCTTTTAACATTCTATTCTTTCGATTAGAATGGTATCTCAACACTACCCATTGACTTACCCTGGGCCTACTAGACTTACTGTGATTCTTCATCACTAAATCTTTGCTTTTTCATAGAAACTAATTGGAATGGATTTTTTTTCATTATGGAAACATATAGCTATCCTTCTTTATTCTTACTCATAGTTTTCTGTTTATTTATATAAGTGATTATTTGCTTGATGTTTATCTTCTAATCTGGACACTTAATTCTGTGAGGTCAGAGGTCAGAAGACGTTTGATCTCATTGACCAAAATATCCTAAATTTCTATACAATGTGTGGCACATACTCAGTACTAAATAAAAGTGTGTTGAATTAATGAAGATATACATTATCATTTTGTAATTTTTGTTTGGTAACACACTTACTTTTCGTTGTTTTGACAATAAATGTATCTGGGTAGGATATTTATTCTTTATCATGTATTTAAGAAATTTACTTAACCATTTGTCTTTGTCCATCTCCTGAAATATGGCATATATATGATAAATATTATCACATGTTAAAATATTGCATCACCAAAGTGTTTTTTTGAAACGTAGAAATTCAGGGTAGAATGCCAATTTTCCTAAAGTACCTCAGGTATTTCTTTTTTTCCTTTTTAAGTTTACTTATTAGAGAGAGGGAGAGAGAGAGGAGAGTGTGAGCATCAGAGAGGGGCAGAGAAAGAGGGAGAGAATTCCAAGCAGGCTCTGTGCTAACAGCACAGAGCCTGAGGTGGGGCTCAATCTCATGAACTGTGAGATCATGACCTGAGTTGAGATCAAGAGTCGGGTGCTTAACTGACTGAGCCACCAAGACACCCCATAAAGTGCGTCAGGTGTCTCTAAGATTAGAAATAATTCTAACTATAATAAAGTGCTCGCAATATACAGTAAAATGTCTCATTAAATTACATATTCAGTCTAAAGAAGATGTTTTTAAAATGCTTGAAACTTTTTTTTAAAATTTTTTAATGTTTATTTATTTTTGAGAGAGAGAGAGAGAGAGAGAGAGAGAGAGAGAGAGAGAGAGAGAATGATATCAGAGGAGGGGCAGAGAGAAACGGAGACACAGAGTCCGAGGCAGACTCCAGGTTCTGATTTATCAGCACAGAGCCCCATGTGGGGCTCAAACCCATGAACTGTGAGATCATGACCTGCGCCGAAGTCGGATGCCCAACTGACTGAGCCACCCAGTCTTGAAGCTTAAAAAGCTTGAAGCTTTTTAAGGAGAGAAAGATTGTAGTTTTCTATCTGATTTGCACTATGATAATAATCTACTTCAGTTATAAATATCAAATGCAACCTAGTTTTCACTGCTCGGAAATTTATAAATTTTAAGAAATTTCATTTTGATTTAATTATGTTTTACTATTAATTTATAGTACTTAATACTTTTCTGTGTATCTAATTTATATACCACTCCCATGGCTAACTTACTTTGTTCATGAAGAATCAAATTCTTCTAGTAACATAGGTAAAAATGTTCATTGTACAGCATTTTTTAATTTATGATTCAAAGAGGAAGCCAGATTGAAAGGAAATGTTGATTTGTCTTTATTTTCTAACTCTAGTGTTAATAAATGGATCATTTAACATATATATACATATTTGTGACATAAAAGTTAATACTTACATTAATTTTACTTGCAAAAGAGTCAAGATCTACTTGCTATAGACTGTTGTGTAAAGTGTTAAACAAGTTTGTGGAAGTTGTGTTGCTGGTCCGCAGCTTCCAAACAGTTAAAGACAATTTTAGAGTAACTAAGTAAATATAGGACAATTTGCATTTACAAAGCTGTTTTCTGGAAAGCATCCCAGAGTGCTGTGTATAATCAAATAAAATCACAATTAATGGTTAGTACCAAAATCCAGTTCAAACGTATCAAACACAATCACAAATAACAGTTAGTGCCAAAATGCCAAATTAAACAGATGGATTCTGATTCTAGATTTCTTTAAAAATGAGTGGGATTTGCCACTTTAATGTTAACCAACATGCTATTTAAAAGTCTTGGAATAATTTTTCAGAAAACTTTTATTCTAAACTATGTATAAGTGAAAATTGTTTTAAAGGTCTGTGTGTGTCTGTGCTTAATCCACTGAAACACTCCTGTCTTCATAATCATGTGTCTACAATGGTAGAGCATTTAAACTTCAGGTCTTCTATTTCAATTATAAACAAGTTTTAGGCAAATTATGTTAATTAAGAGGCAGAAAGGAAAAAGCTAACTCAGTGACAGTCATACTGAAAAAAAATGCAATTTTATATAATGAACTTGTTATTTGAAAAGTTACCTTTTTAGTTGAGGATAACTGAGAAAGTATCTGACTAAATAAGAGTAATGATAAAACTATGTGGTTTATTTTATTGTTCCAGCAATTGCAAATATGATAACCTTAAAGCATTCCACCTATAGTTGAAATATCATATTTCTCTGCCATTTCTATAGGAATCAAATTTATCTTCTAAAGTTAAAGATGAGTGGACATACATGAGTCTGAATCACTGAACTGTGACAGTACTCACCAATTTCCATAACCACTGTAAAAGTTCCAACCCAAATCATCTTTCACTTGAAAAAAAAAAAAAAGTATATGCCAGTCTCCAGACTCACAAGTTTCTCATATATCATTCATATGGTTACAGATTTTCTGAACAACTTCCTTTTTTTCTCCAGTCTGTACAACTTTTCAGGCATCCCAAGATCTAGTCCATTATTCTTCTATATCTCCTGTCTGAAAATCTTCTGATATGTACTTTGTTCCTTAGCCCTACAATATAATTTGCCATTCTTAAAACTTACCTCAGTCTTAACATTAAGTTGACTTTTCACTCTTTTTCATTTTAGATTTTTATTTACTTATTTAGGCTCAAGCAAAATACTACTTCATTCCCAAATAAAATTAGTTTCTGCTTTTGTGTGTATCCCAAATAAGGAATTTATTTTTCTTGTTTCATTCTTTTTTAGTCAGTTAATTAATTTTATTGTTACCAGTTACAATAACCATCTTTGTGGGCACATTTAATTTTTTTTTAATACTTATTCATCTTTGAGAGACAGAGACAGAGCATGATTGGGTGGGCAGGGGGGCGGGGAGCGGAGCAGAGAGAAAGGGAGACACAGAATCTGATGCAGGCTCGAGGGGGGACTCGAACTCACTGACTGCGAGATCATGACCTGAGCTGAAGTTGGACACTTAACCAACTGAGCCACCCAGGTGCCCCTTTGTGAGCACATTTAAAAAGTTGTCATTATTTTTTAACAACTTTAATTTTATATTGCATTCAGTTGTTTTCTAATTTTAAAAACATTGCTGTCAAGTTGTTTAAAACTATTTTTAAAATGTAACGGCGATATAATATGTATTCATAATCTTAATTCCCAAATGTAACTTTTTACCCACACAATGTTTATTCTTACTCTCTCTCTTCTTCTTGACTATTTATTTTAGATTATTCCATGAACAAATTTTAAATATTATCTTTTACTCTATCATTACCCTACTGTTTTCGGGGGGGGGGGGTTAAGGTAAAGGTTAAGGTTCTATTAAAGTTAGGTCTTAAAATAAGGTATGGATAAAAAAACGTTTATTTCTCTCATTTTTTAAAGTTTACTTTTTTATTTTTGTAAGCAAAAGAAAGAGAGTGTGAGGGAGGGGGGAGAAAGAGAGAGAGAATCCCAGGCAGGCGACATGCTATCAGCAAGGAGCTGGAGCCTGAACATGATCCCAGAACTGCGAGATCATGATCTGAGCTAAAACAAAACATTGGAGTTTCAACCCACTGTGCCACCCGGGTTCCCCTGGTGTATTTCTCTTAATGAATAGTCTGAGAATAGGGGATTTAGACTGGTAGGCTAGATTATCTCAAAAAGACATTCATAAACACAATTGTATGTACATATGTACATACAATGGAATATTACTCAGCAATAAAATAGAATGAACTCTTGCCATTTGTAATGACATGGATGGAGCTAACGAGTATTATGTTATTTTTTTTTCTTTTTTTTTTCTGAAATTTATTGACAAATTGGTTTCCATACAACACCCAGTGCTCATCCCAAAAGGTGCCCTCCTCAATACCCATCACCCACCCTCTCCTCCCTCCCACCCCCCATCAACCCTCAGTTTGTTCTCAGTTTTTAACAGTCTCTTATGCTTTCGCTCTCTCCCATTCTAACCTCTTTTTTTTTTTCCTTCCCCTCCCCCATGGGTTCCTGTGAAGTTTCTCAGGATCCACATAAGAGTGAAACCATATGGTATCTGTCTTTCTCTGTATGGCTTATTTCACTTAGCATCACACTCTCCAGTTCCATCCACGTTGCTACAAAAGGCCATATTTCATTTTTTCTCATTGCCACGTAATATTCCGTTGTGTATATAAACCACAATTTCTTTATCCATTCATCAGTTGATGGACATTTAGGCTCTTTCCATAATTTGGCTATTGTTGAGAGTGCTGCTATGAACATTGGGGTACAAGTGGCCCTATGCATCAGTGCTCCTGTATCCCTTGGATAAATTCCTAGCAGTGCTATTGCTGGGTCATAGGGTAGGTCTATTTTTAATTTTCTGAGGAACCTCCACACTGCTTTCCAGAGCGGCTGCACCAATTTGCATTCCCACCAACAGTGCAAGAGGGTTCCCGTTTCTCCACATCCTCTCCAGCATCTATAGTCTCCTGATTTGTTCATTTTGGCCACTCTGACTGGCGTGAGGTGATACCTGAGTGTGGTTTTGATTTGTATTTCCCTGATAAGGAACGACGCTGAACATCTTTTCATGTGCCTGTTGGCCATCCAGATGTCTTATTTAGAGAAGTGTCTATTCATGTTTTCTGCCCATTTCTTCACTGGGTTATTTGTTTTTTGGGTGTGGAGTTTGGTGAGCTCTTTATAGATTTTGGATACTAGCCCTTTGTCCGATATGTCATTTGCGAATATCTTTTCCCATTCCGTTGGTTGCCTTTTAGTTTTGTTGGTTGTTTCCTTTGCTGTGCAGAAGCTTTTTATCTTCATAAGGTCCCAGTAATTCACTTTTGCTTTAAATTCCCTTGCCTTTGGGGATGTGTCGAGTAAGAGATTGCTACGGCTGAGGTCAGAGAGGTCTTTTCCTGCTTTCTCCTCTAAGGTTTTGATGGTTTCCTGTCTCCCAGTTAGGTCTTTTATCCATTTTGAGTTTATTTTTGTGAATGGTGTGAGAAAGTGGTCTAGTTTCAACCTTCTGCATGTTGCTGTCCAGTTCTCCCAGCACCATTTGTTAAAGACGCTGTCTTTTTTCCATTGGATGTTCTTTCCTGCTTTGTCAAAGATGAGTTGGCCATACGTTTGTGGGTCTAGTTCTGGGGTTTCTATTCTATTCCATTGGTCTATGTGTCTGTTTTGGTGCCAATACCATGCTGTCTTGATGATGACAGCTTTGTAGTAGAGGCTAAAGTCTGGGATTGTGATGCCTCCTGCTTTGGTCTTCTTCAAAATTCCTTTGGCTATTCGGGGCCTTTTGTGGTTCCATATGAATTTTAGGATTGCTTGTTCTAGTTTCGAGAAGAATGCTGGTGCAATTTTGATTGGGATTGCATTGAATGTGTAGATAGCTTTGGGTAGTATTGACATTTTGACAATATTTATTTTTCCAATCCATGAGCAGGGAATGTCTTTCCATTTCTTTAAATCTTCTTCAATTTCCTTCATAAGCTTTCTATAGTTTTCAGCATACAGATCCTTTACATCTTTGGTTAGATTTATTCCTAGGTATTTTATGCTTCTTGGTGCAATTGTGAAAGGGATCAGTTTCTTTATTTGTCTTTCTGTTGCTTCATTGTTAGTGTACAAGAATGCAACTGATTTCTGTACATTGATTTTGTATCCTGCAACTTTGCTGAATTCCTGTATCAGTTCTAGCAGACTTGTGGTGGAGTCTATCGGATTTTCCATGTATAATATCATGTCATCTGCAAAAAGCGAAAGCTTGACTTCATCTTTGCCAATTTTGATGCCTTTGATTTCCTTTTGTTGTCTGATTGCTGATGCTAAAACTTCCAGCACTATGTTAAACAGCAGCGGTGAGAGTGGGCATCCTTGTCGTGTTCCTGATCTCAGGGAAAAAGCTTTCAGTTTTTCCCCGTTGAGGATGATGTTAGCTGTGGGCTTTTCATAAATGGCTTTTATGATCTTTAAGTATGTTCCTTCTATCCCGACTTTCTCAAGGGTTTTTATTAAGAAAGGGTGCTGGATTTTGTCGAAGGCCTTTTCTGCATCGATTGACAGGATCATAGGGTTCTTCTCTCTTTTTTTGTTAATGTGATGTATCACGTTGATTGATTTGCGAATGTTGAATCAGCCCTGCATCCCAGGAATGAATCCCACTTGATCATGGTGAATAATTCTTTTTATATGCCGTTGAATTCGATTTGCTAGTATCTTATTGAGAATTTTTGCATCCATATTCATCAGGGATATTGGCCTGTAGTTCTCTTTTTTTACTGGGTCTCTGTCTGGTTTAGGAATCAAAGTAATACTGGCTTCATAGAATGAGTCTGGAAGTTTTCCTTCCCTTTCTATTTCTTGGAATAGCTTGAGAAGGATAGGTATGATCTCTGCTTTAAACGTCTGGTAGAACTCCCCTGGGAAGCCATCTGGTCCTGGACTCTTATTTGTTGGGAGATTTTTGATAACCAATTCAATTTCTTCGCTGGTTATGGGTCTGTTCAAGCTTTCTATTTCCTCCTGATTGAGTTTTGGAAGAGTGTGGGTGTTCAGGAATTTGTCCATTTCTTCCAGGTTGTCCAATTTGTTGGTATATAATTTTTCATAGTATTCCCTGATAATTGTTTGTATCTCTGAGGGATTGGTTGTAATAATTCCATTTTCATTCATGATTTTATCTATTTGGGTCATCTCCCTTTTCTTTTTGAGAAGCCTGGCTAGAGGTTTGTCAATTTTGTTTATTTTTTCAAAAAACCAACTCTTGGTTTCGTTGATCTGCTCTACAGTTTTTTTAGTTTCTATATTGTTTATTTCTGCTCTGATCTTTATTATTTCTCTTCTTCTGCTGGGCTTAGGCTGCCTTTGCTGTTCTGCTTCTATTTCCTTTAGGTGTGCTGTTAGATTTTGTATTTGGTATTTTTATTGTTTCTTGAGATAGGCCTGGATGGCAATGTATTTTCCTCTCAGGACTGCCTTTGCTGCGTCCCAAAGCGTTTGGATTGTTGTATTTTCATTTTCGTTTGTTTCCATATATTTTTTAATTTCTTCTCTAATTGCCTGGTTGACCCACTCATTCGTTAGTAGGGTGTTCTTTAACCTCCATGCTTTTGTAGGTTTTCCAGACTTTTTTCTGTGGTTGATTTCAAGCTTCATAGCATTGTGGTCTGAAAGTAAGCATGGTATAATTTCAATTCTTGTAAACTTATGAAGGGCTGTTTTGTGACCCAGTATATGATCTATCTTGGAGAATGTTCCATGTGCACTCGAGAAGAAAGTATATTCTGTTGCTTTGGGATGCAGAGTTCTAAATATATCTGTCAAGTCCATCTGATCCAATGTCTCATTCAGGGCCCTTGTTTCTTTATTGACCGTGTGTCTAGATGATCTATCCATTTCTGTAAGTGGTGTATTAAAGTCCCCTGCAATTACCACATTCTTATCAATAAGGTTGCTTATGTTTATGAGTAATTGTTTTATATATTTGGGGGCTCCGGTATTCGGTGCATAGACATTTATAATTGTTAGCTCTTCCTGATGGATAGACCCTGTGACTATTATATAATGTCCTTCTTCATCTCTTGTTACAGCCTTTAATTTAAAGTCTATTTTGTCTGATATAAGTATGGCTACTCCAGCTTTCTTTTGGCTTCCAGTCGCATGATAAATAGTTCTCCATCCCCTCACTCTCAATCTAAAGGTGTCCTCAGGTCTAAAATGAGTCTCTTGTAGACAGCAGATCGATGGGTCTTGTTTTTTTATACATTCTGATACCCTATGTCTTTTGGTTGGCGCATTTAATCCATTTACATTCAGTGTTATTATAGAAAGATACGGGTTTAGAGTCATTGTGATGTCTGTATGTTTTATGCTTGTAGTGATGTCTCTGGGACTTTGTCTCACAGGGTCCCCCTTAGGATCTCTTGTAGGGCTGGTTTAGTGGTGACAAATTCCTTCAGTTTTTGTTTGTTTGGGAAGACCTTTATCTCTCCTTCTATTCTAAATGACAGACTTGCTGGATAAAGGATTCTTGGCTGCATATTTTTTCTGTCTAGCACCCTGAAAATCTCGTGCCAATTCTTTCTGGCCTGCCAAGTTTCAAAAGAGAGATCAGTCACGAGTCTTATAGGTCTCCCTTTATATGTGAGGGCACGTTTACCCCTTGCTGCTTTCAGAATTTTCTCTTTATCCTTGTATTTTGCCAGTTTCACTATGATATGTCGTGCAGAAGATCGATTCAAGTGACGTCTGAAGGGAGTTCTCTGTGCCTCTTGGATTTCAATGCCTTTTTCCTTCCCCAGTTCAGGGAAGTTCTCAGCTATGATTTCTTCAAGTACCCCTTCAGCACCTTTCCCTCTCTCTTCCTCCTCTGGGATACCAATTATGCGTATATTATTTCTTTTTAGTGTATCGCTTAATTCTTTAATTTTCCCCTCATACTCCTGGATTTTTTTATCTCTCTTTTTCACAGCTTCCTCTTTTTCCATAACTTTATCTTCTAGTTCACCTATTCTCTCCTCTGCCTCTTCAAGCCGAGCTGTGGTGGTTTCCATTTTGTTATGCATTTCGTTTAAAGCGTTTTTCAGCTCCTCGTGACTGTTCCTTAGTCCCTTGATCTCTGTAGCAAGAGATTCTCTGCTGTCCTGTATACTGTTTTCCAGCCCAGCGATTAATTTTATGACTATTATTCTAAATTCACTTTCTGTTATATTATTTAAATCCTTTTTGATCAGCTCATTAGCTGTTGTTATTTCCTGGAGATTCTTCTGAGGGGAGTTCTTCCGCTTGGTCATTTTGGATAGTCCCTGGCGTGCTGAGGACCTGCAGGGCACTTCCCCTGTGCTGTGGTGTATAACTGGAGTTGGTGGGCGGGGTCGCAGTCAGACCTGATGTCTGCCCCCAGCCCACCGCTGGGGCCACAGTCAGACTGGTGTGTGCCTTCTCTTCCCCTCTCCTAGGGGTGGGATTCACTGTGGGGTGGTGTGGCTCGTCTGGGCTACTTGCACCCTGCCAGGCTTGTGATGCTGGGGATCTGGCGTATTAGCTGGGGTGGGTAGGCAAGGTGCTCGGGGGCAGGAGGGGCAGGCTTAGATCGCTTCTCCTTAGGTGATCCACTTCAGGAGGGGCCCTGTGGCAGCGGGAGGGAGTCAGATCCGCTGCCGGAGGTTTGGCTCCCCCGAAGCGTAGAGTTGGGTGTTTGCGCGGAGCGAGCAAGTTCCCTGGCAGGAACCGGTTCCCTTTGGGATTTCGGCTGAGGGATGGGCGGGGGAAATGGCGCTGGCGAGCGCCTTTGTTCCCCACCAAACTGAGCTCTGTCGTCAGGGGGGCTCAGCAGCTCTCCCTCCCTTTGTCCTCCAGCCTTCCCGCTTTCCGAGCAGAGCTGTTAATTTATGACCTCCTAGACGCTATGTCGCGCTTGCTGTCGGAACACAGTCCGCCCGGCCCCTCCGCTTTTGCCAGCCAGACTCGGGGGCTCTGCTTGGCCGGCGAGCCGCCCCTCCGCCCCGGCTCCCTCCCGCCAGTCCGTGGAGCGCGCACCGCCTCGCCGCCCTTCCTACCCTCTTCCGTGGGCCTCTCGTCTGCGTTTGGCTCCGGCGACTCTGTTCTGCTAATCCTCTGGCGGTTTTCTGGGTTATTTAGGCAGGTGTAGATGGAATCTAAGTGATCAGCAGGACGTGCGGTGAGCCCAGCGTCCTCCTAAGCCGCCATCTTGCCGCAACCCACGAGTATTATGTTAAATGAAGTAGATCAGTCAGAGAAAGACAGAAACCATATGATTTCACTCATGTTGAATTTAAATAGCAATGAGCAAAGGGTAAAAAAGAGAGAGGAGCAAACCAAGAAACAGACTCAACTATAAAGGACAAATTGATGGTTACCAGAGGGGAGGTAGGTGGGAGGATGGTTTAAATAGGTGAGGAGATTAAAGAGTGAACTTGTGGTCAGCATTGTGTGTTGTATGGAATTGTTGAATCACTAAATTGCACACTTGTAACTAATATTACACTGTATGTTAATTAACTGGAATTTATTTAAAATTAAAAAAAAGAAAGTTATGTTGGTTTATATCTTATTGGTATCAGTAGTTCTACAAAAACTTTATATAGTTAGGACTGTACTCATGTTATTAGTTAAAATGTAAGTGCTTTTATTATTTGTTGGGAGATGATTCTCTATAGATCTCTCGGATTTCTAGGTGTCTTGGAGCAGTGTTGGAAAATAGAAATGGTCTATTTCAGGAACAAAGGACAGTTTGCCTACAGCTTTGGAATATGGGCAGTGTCTTTTTTTTTTTTTTCCAGAGCAAAGGCAGACATGTTTACTGCCCAGTATAGTAAAGATCATGTCTCTAAAGATGATGTCTCTTTCTAGAGCGAAAGTACAGGTAGGCTTAGTGACAATTATAAAACATTCAGATTCTCTGTGTGGAATTCCTCTTTTCTAATGCATGTGCTAATTGTTCTTCTTATATAAGAAGTTTCATAGTTTAATTTTTTTTTTAATTTTGCTTTTTTAACATCTATTCTTCTCTAAGTTGCTGGTTCTTGCATTACTTTTTGATGGAATTTCTGTGAACATAAAAAAATGTGTTATTTCATTATGTGCTACAATTATATGATATATAAAATATATAGTTACACACATATGGATAAAATATATAGTGGAGTTTTGAATAGAGAATATATTCTCATTTGTCTCTCTGAGATCATTTCCTGGGTTGGACTAGACAAACTACTTCTTTATGTATATTCTCTGGGCCTTTCTTATAATGGAAGTAAACTTTACATGTTGATAAAAGTCTTACCTCACTAATTATTAGAGGTTTAAAAACATGGTGACTAATTTATAAATAATTATACAAGACATATCATTAATCATGCTGTTAAATAATTAGCACCACCAGTGGATATTTTCAGAAGGAAAATGCTAAAATCACTTAGTGTTCTTCAATTTATAATTACAGTTAGATTAAAAACATTGCAAATGTTTACTGTATTGATTATCTGCTCTCTTATGTAGTTTGCTGTTTGTATTTTTAACCTACATTTAAAATTTTATGCTCCCATTATAATTTAATTTCTTTTTCTTACTGAAAATGTGCAAAAGGAAGACATTTTTATGTTGATTAAAGGGGAATATTTTTTTTATTTTTTTTTAATTTTTTTTTCAACGTTTATTTATTTTTGGGACAGAGAGAGACAGAGCATGAACAGGGGAGGGGCAGAGAGAGAGGGAGACACAGAATCGGAAACAGGCTCCAGGCTCTGAGCCATCAGCCCAGAGCCCGACGCGGGGCTTGAACTCACGGACCGCGAGATCGTGACCTGGCTGAAGTCGGACGCTTAACCGACTGCGCCACCCAGGCGCCCCAAAGGGGAATATTTTTGAACTTTAAAAAGAAATTTTAATGTTTTTTCATTTTTTGAGAGAGACAAAGACAGAGACAGAGCATGAGTCAGGGAACGGCAGACAGAGAGGGAGACACAGAGTCTGAAGCTGGCTGTAGGCTCTGAGCTGTTAGCACAGAGCCCAAAGTGGGGCTCAAACTCACAAGCTGTGAAATCATGACCTCAGCCGAAGTCAGACACTTATCTGACTGAGCCACCCAGGTGCCCCTAAAGGGGAATATTTTTGAAGTCTTGATTTTGTTTGTATTATGTAGACAAACATATGCATTATTTTTAGAAATTCAAATATTCTTCTATACTCAGTGTTCTATCTAAAGACGTCTATACTTTCAACATTGTTTTGTAAAAAGAGAATCTGTTAGGTTATTGAATATTTTTTCCCATTGAATGACATAAGTAGAACTGTATTGAGTGGCATTATCACAGTCTCACATACAACAGAATTTACTTAAATTTTGATGATTCTAGAATTAGAAATGTTACTATAAAGCAGAATTTGGGGAAAGTTTCTATTGTGTCAAGTTTCCTTTGGCACAGTGTTCCTTTTTCTATCAACTGCCAAGACCAGGTGCATAGCTAATAGCCTTAAATTAGGATTCTCCAGAGTGATGGATCACAACTCGTACTCTACTCTAATCCAAAGAGCCTCAGGACAACAGCTTTCAGTAGGGTGCCACCTGTTAGCTGAAAGGTATAATTGAGAGAACCCCATCCAGCTCCTAGCAGGGGTCTCTTGAGCACTGTCCCCCCAGGCTCTTTGGAATGGCAGCACTTTTTCATCAGCTGGCATTCTGGGCTACACCAGTAGAAGGGAACACTTGGCACAGTAAATGATAGCTTCCAGATCTAAAATGTCCCAAGGCTCTGGAATATAACCATGACTAGTACTTCTATACTTGACTGACTGCATAGGAATCTTAAAGGGGTGCTTCATAAAAATAATTGTTTGTGGACCCCCCCTAGACTTATCAGTGGAATAGACTCAGAGTGTGTATTTTAATTCCCCTTCTGTGTTGCTGATTGTCAGACAGATGCCTGTCCAATAATTGGCCCTTGGAAACTATATGCAGCAAAGAATTAGATACAGTGGAAAATTCAGATAGCCTATGGGGATCCATATCTAACTCTGGCTAGAAACCAGAAATTTGTCAAGTCTAGTAAAAATTGGCATAAGAAACCATGATGACATTTTTTTTGTTTATCATTATTACTAATAACTCAAGTTCTGCTTCATTATTTCTAAGATAAAAGCAAACTGAGGATATTGTGCTAAAAGTCTTGTTGCCAGGGAATGTAGAAAACTTGAAGCCACAGAAGAAGAGTGGCAAAATAACTCATAAGGTAAATCACACATTTTAGATGGAGGAGTAAATGAGTCTACCTAAGGAAAATATGAAATTTTGTTTCTCAAAAATGCTATACTTAGCAAAGCTTGTAAAAAAATGTTGATTTCTCTATGGCTTACCAGACTATCTGATTCTCAAACTTGATTCAGGTATAAGAATAAGTACTTTATCATCTCACCAGGTATTCTCATGATTTAAATTACAAAGCTATCATAGACAACCTGCAGATGCAGGATGGCCCCTACCAAAATCTGATCCAGAGGTAGAGACTAATGAAGCCACACATACAACATGTGGGGATGAAAAGTTTTCTTACTTAAATAATAAGGCTTTTCTGGGGAGAGAAGGGCAGGCCTCCCAAGCTGATCTAAAAACGACTTGAGAGAGTAAGGAAAGGAGCCTGATGTGTAGTTTTTCTCATTGTTAACACATGGGGCCAGGGTGAGGGTTTGTGTACCTGGGAAGGGGCTTACATGATTTGAACTTCCCACCTGTGTCAAAGGAGGGAGCACCCAGACTTGCTTGTGAGCTTTCTCAGATGTGGGGCAGAAGGAGAGCAGGGAGGAAAGAGGCTTAAAAACTGTCAGGAAACATCAGAAATTTGAGTCAGAATCTTTATTACTAAATTGTTAGTCATTACTATTAAACTATTAAACTATACTATAGTATATATTATACTACTAACTCAAAATAGAAATAGTAGACAGATTCTTAAATTACATTAGTGAAATTAAAAATGGAACTCTATAGGGGCGCCTGGCTGGCTTAGTCTGACTCTTGATTTCGGCTCAAGTCATGATCTCATGGTTCCTGAGTTGAAGCCCTGCATCGGGCTCCTCTCACTGAAGATGCTCAGCCTGCTTGCGATTCTCTCTCCCTCACCCTCTTTTTCTCTGCCCCTTTAGTATCTTTCTGTATCTCTCGTGTTCTTTCTGTATCTCTCGCAAAATAAATAAACTTAAAAAATGAAACTATATAATTAAGGTATCTATTATTCTATTGAGATATATAAAAAGGCAAAGGAGGTTGAATTAAGCCCCAAATAAAATGTGTTTAACAGTTACCCTTTTGGGACATTTTCCATTATTTTAAAATCAAGATTAATGTGTTGCAAGAAATACTATCACCCTTAGGTTTTGCCACAACTTAGACAAATGACCCTCTACAGTTGTCCAATGTGTTCAAGTTTTTCTTCTAGTAGTAGAAAGGGATGGATTCTCTGAGATTTAAACAGATTGACAGCATCTTATCTTAGGCATGCACACATGCTTCATGAAGGTAGAGTAGGCAATACACCCTCTACTGTGACTGTTTATTTGCTTTTTAATTGGCTTGGGCTAGTTTTGTACAAGAAACCATTAATTCATACTTGAATACAGAGGAGATATATGATGGGTGAGAGCATCTGTGTTGGTAATTTCTAAGTAAATAAATTACACCTATTCAAACACTTCACAGAGCATTTACAGTAATAATTAAGTTCTTGGTCAGTGCTGTTTTCTGAAGATGTGTAAGGTTTGTGTAGTTATTAACAAAGCATTGTTACTTCAGGCAAAATACCTTTTACGTTTAGCTATTAACGTAAATGTCACTATGATTTAATGCAGATTGATATAGTCAAGAGAAGAAATACATACATTATTCATTAGACCTGTGGATTTTTAATTTATAAAAAATTATAACACCTCAAAATAAGTGCAAGTTCCATTTTTCTTTTTATCTGGGTTAGACAGATATTAAATATATGCAATTATCCTATGTGAAAAAATTTTAAAAACTATTAAGTCCAAATCACATTCTTTCATCACATTCTTTCTTACTAGTATACCAGAGACTTTTAATGCATCAAATTCATCTATCCACGGGGCGTCTAGGTGACTCAAGACGTTAAGTATCCCACTTCGGCTTGGTCATAATCTTGTTTCCTGAGTTCGAGCCTCACATCAGGCCCTCTGCTGTCAGCACAGAGTCTGCTTAGGATCCTCTGTACCCTCCCCAACCTCTTTCTCTGACCCTCCCCCACTTGCACGGTCTCTCTCTCAAAAATAAATAAATAAACATTTAAAAAAAAGAAACACCAATTTAAAAAATCACCCATCTGCAAATGATTTATAACTTTTTTGAATGCAACACATAAAAGGAACATCTAACTTAGTCATAAATGCTTGTATGTCTTCATGCATAGATGGCCCATGAGGTCCCCTTTGCTTCCAATATTACATTTAGGATTATGGACACGATTCTGAAAAAGTGAATGTTTCACCAGTTCATAATTTAGGGAAAATATTAGTCAAAGATCATAGAAACTCCTTTCTCCTTGCAAGATTGAATTGTGTGTGTGTGTGTGTGTGTGTGTGTGTGTGTGTGTGTGCGTGCGAAGTCAGTTGGTGAAAGGTTACAAATCCCAGGAGGCAGTCACCAATTCAACTTTTCATAAAAGCTGCTTTTCCTTTTTTTCCCCCTTTTTTAAGTAGGATTCACACCCATCATGGGGCTGGAACTCATGACCCTGATATCAACACCTAAGCTGAGATCAAGAGTGAGATGCTTAACCAGTTGAGCCACCCAGTTGCCCCATGGCTGCTTTTACTTTTTTTTTTTAAATTGTTTTAATGTTTGTTTATTTTTGAGAGAGAGAGAGAGAGTGAGGGAGGGGCAGAGAGGGAGACACAGAATCTGAAGCAGGCTTCAAGCTCTGAGCTGTCAGCACAGAGCCCAACGCGGGGCTCGAGCTCATGAATGGCAAGATCATGACCTGACCTGAAGTGTCGGACGCTTAACCTACTGAGCCATCCAGGTGCCCCTCTGCTTTTACTTTTTATAAGATGTAACATTAAGCAATGATCATACATTACCCACTCTGTTTTGTCAATCTCTTAGTCTTCTGTTATTCTCCACTTCCCAATTATTCATAGGTTTGAACAGACAATGCATATCACAACCTATCTTAGAAGTTCAAGCTCTTTGGAAAGGACTACAATTCCTTGCTCTCCTGGTGGAAAGCCTGCCTCCATTTATATATCTATATGACCAGCTTAATTCATTTAATTATACTTAATGTACAACTTTTTCCATTTATGGCATTGTAGGGTGATTTCCTGGAGATACTTTAAAATTAGCAAAAAATGAATTTAAGGCAACAAAATAAAAATTGTTTTGTAAAATATACTCCATTCTTCCCTCTTTGTAATTTATTTCTAGAAATCTTCTTAGGAAAACAATAGCTCAACCTTTGCATTAGAATAGAATATTAGGAAGCACAGCTGTACAAGGTTCCTTTGATTTGTGTAACCTTTTTAATAAAATAGATAGGGCATAGTTGCAAATACTCATAAGTATTTCTATCTGCATTCAATACTTTTTAGGAATCACAGTGAATTAATGATTGTGTCTATTTTATTGTGTGTCCAATCATGTCTATAATTTAGTGCATTTTCAAATTTTGTTGAATGAATGGGTGAATACTCCATGCCATGCACTGAAATCAATGCTTTATTGCTTTGGTATCCACTTAATCCTTATTAAACATGCAAGCAAAGTATTATCACTATAGTTTTAATCCTACAAAAATGTAAAGATTTTATTACTTAAATATTTTAAATGATTTATTCAAGTTTAAATAGTAAGAAAAGAGAATAAAGAAATTTAGATTGTGAGGCCCAACATATAAATAATTTTATTTATATTCCCCCTCATTGATTACAAGTTCAATAAATATTTAATAAGTTCATGCACATTTAATAATTTCAAATTATGGAATAAAAAATGAATCAATAGTGTATGAGAACTGATATAAACTTAATTTTCCTTATTGACCAATACTGGGACCAAACATACTTTCTTTCTCTATGATAAACAGTACTAATTTCAAGTAAAAATAATGTCATTACTTGTTTCTGTAAATAAGACTGAAAAGCAACTAATATAGGTTACTTATTAAGGCTAATTCATCATAGGGGCGCCTGGGTGGCTTAGTCTGTTAAGCCTCCGACTTCAGCTCAGGTCATGATCTCATAATTCGTGGGTTTGAGTCCCACGTTGGGTTCTGTGCTGACAGCTTGGAGTCTGGAGCCAGCTTAAGATTCTGTGTCTTCCTTTCACTCTGCCCCCACTCATACTTTCTTTATCTCTTTCTCAAAAATAAATTTTAAAAATATTTAAAAAAAAGACTAATTCATCAGGTTTTCTCCTCAACACTTGCTTCAGGACTCTTAACTTTATTATGTCTACTGACCCAAAGCTATTAAGTCATAAATATTACCCAAGCCCAGTTAGATACCAGACTTTGACTCTACCCTAAGACTATCCAGCAAAGACCTTACCATACTAAATATATCCTCCTCTGCCTTTCCCATCTGAGAGACTACTAACATTTTGCCAAAGTAGGGTCTTCCTGAGTGTAATACTGCTAATAAAGTTGGCTTTGTTTTGATCAGCAGTGTTTTCTGAAGTTTCTTGGAAAGATTTGATGACCAATATGTCACCTAATGATACTAATTAGCAGGAAACTGCTCAAAGAAAAAACAAGTGATGTTAAAGAATAACTATTAATAGGAAAATATAATAAGAATGAATATTTTAGGAATGTATTTAAAGTTGCAGTGAATTCTCTAGTTAGATCTAGACAGGATAGTTATTTCAAAGCATTTAGTACAAATTTTTATTTATCTCCTTCCACCTTTCTTTATTCTCCTAATGCTTCTAGATGGCAATCTCAAGGAGATAATTTTATATTTTAATAGCAGAATAGCATTTTGTTCGTTAAATAAAATATATATTAAAAATAGAAAATCATTAAATAGATTTTGGAATGAAGCAATTTACCTTAATATAATATTATAATCCTCTTCTGTAAAGTAGGGATAATAGTAATAAACTAATATGATTGTTTTAAGGATTATTTGAGATTAACTGAAGTACTTTGTATAAATTCATTGTATCTGGCACAAAGGAGACAATCAAGGAATACAATACTTCTACTAGTTGTTTAAAATTGAAACGATTTCGGGTGCCTGGGTGGCTCTGTTGGTTGAGCATATGACTTCAGCTCAGGTCATGATCTTGCAGTTCACAAGTTCGAGCCCTGTGTCAGGCACTGTGCTGACAGCTCAGAGCCTGGAGCCTGCTTCAGATTCTGTGTCTCCCTCTCTCTCTGCCCCTCCCGGGCTCACACTATCTCTCTCTCTGTCAAAAATAAATAAACATTAAAAAAATTAAAAATAAATAAATAAATAAACATGAAACGATTTCAAAATCAAAACTGAGTAAAAAATGGTAAACCACTCTTTTGGGTGGACATTACCTCCCACAATTTTAGGCATTTTTGTAAACCATGGAGTATATCTTTCCAAAGCCATTCTGTGAAAATACAACTTGATTTTACTTTACTAAAATGATTATATTTGGAAAATACTTTCATTGTAAAATTAAATTTATTTTCCACACTTAGAAGAAGTAAAAACCATATTTTAGCTCCCTCCTATTTACTGACCATCAGGATCCATAAATACAGTTTTTTGTGGAATAACATCAAACCAACCATACTTCCCTCCTCTTGTGTCAAAAATTGCCAATAAAGGTAACTGTGCCTTGACAGGTTTAATAAGATGCCATAAAACTAGTGGAAAAATGATTTGTGCATTTTTTACTTCTCTTTAAGGAAATAAGTATTATGGAATACTGATCTGAAAAAAATCGAAGTAAAAAGAAGTTCTTACCAGTTGTTTTTAAAGAATGCCTATCTGGGTGCCTGGGTGGCTCAGTCAGTTAAGCTCAGCTCAGGTCATGATCTCGCAGTTCAAAAGTCCGAGCCCTGTGTCAGGCACTGGGCTGACAGCTAGGAGCCTGGAGCCTGCTTCGGATTCTGTGTGTCCCTTTCTCTCTGCCCCTCCCCTGCTTGTGATCTGTCTCTCTCAAAAATAAATAAAAATATTAAAAGAATGCCTATCAATGATTTCAAAATAAATAAATGCCAATTACATGTTCAATACAGTGCTGTGTAAAATAGAAGGCCCAAATATACACATAGAAATATATAAAATAGATCTTGATATAGAAGGATCAGGAGTTTTATCAACATTCAGTATGTGTTCACTTTTCTAAGTGGTTTTGTTTTTAACCTGGTATGAGAAAAGCTGAGTTAATCATACATCTCAGTACTTGGAACAGTGTTTTCACTGGTTAATTTAATCTTCTCCCCATAGTTTACTTTTATCCTAATCTTTGATTACCGATAATTTTAACATCATTATCATATTCTAATAGGCTTTAGGGCTTTTCTATTCTTATTTTTACTTGTTTTACATTGAGGTTGGTGCCTTTAATTTATAAGCATACTTTTCATATTAGTATATTGTTAATTCAGAAATGTTCTATCACAATCAGTATTCTATCAGCAGTGTCCTTTGTTGGTTAAGATATTTTTAATACTGATATAATCAGATTCACATTATTTTAGAAATCGTTCTCTATTCTAGGTGAAATGAATACTTTAATAATTTCTGATTAACTTTGTAATTTTATATTAAAATTTATAGATTTAACTTTATAATTCTGTATTTAGATTTTTATTTTTATTTTATGTGATTATGAGCTGTTGGGTAGGAGCTTAATATCCCTCCATATAGTGAGCCAATGTGCTTAGTAGTGTCTACTGTAAAATGTAAGTTTTCTCTATTGCTTTGTGGGACCACTTTCATCATATATTAAGCTCTTATATGTGTATATATCTGTTTTTAAGCTCTCTAGTTTGTTTGTATTGTTTTTGCTTATTCTTGTTACAATACCACAGTTCTGTTTTATTACAACATATTTTAAGTGTCTTAATATTTAATATTTAATTTTTTTCTCATGGGATTTTCATATTCAACGTTAATTCCAAGGAATATATGTATATACCTACATACATACATACACACACACACACACACACACACACACATATCTATTCTACTGCCTCTGGGTTCTATAACTAGGTAACATCTCAGTCTTGGTTAGAAAGACCATTGGTGCATAAGAGATCTTGTAACTGTGTCAAAGAATGCATTTTGGAGAGCAAAGAGCAAAAAAAATTGCAAGTCAAGAGTAAGGAGACAATTTAAAATCCAGGAACCGTAGCAAGTAACCAGGGAGCTAAGAGAATGAATTAATTAAGTGGTACATGTAGCTCTAATAAAACCAAATATATAAACAAAGTAAATAAGACAGACGCACAGCAATGAATCAAGGACTGAAAACACGGTAACAGAGTAAAATGTATGAATGTGTTCTTCTAGCATGCTACGTCTCTCTAGTTATGTTGCATAAGCCAAGTTACCCTAGAGTAAGTTTGAACTACCCACTTTTCTATTAGATATATTTTTGTACATATATTATTCTGTACTTTATTTAAGGTTTTACTTGTTAAAATGTTCTTTTTGTTTTACTGACATTTTAATATCTGTCCCAGTTCCAGTTTAAGTATGAGATGTCTTTAAAAGTACAATTCAGCCTCATATCTTATCTTTCAAATTTTTTAAAACTGAAATTCAGGTGGATATTTTCTCCTAGAGATATTTGTAGTGGGGTAAATTGTTTTAAGTGTAATAGGCATGGTATAAGAAATTTTATCATTATGATTTTTTTCAAATTTGCTTTTACTCTATTTAGTTTTTTTTTGAGGTTGCAAGCAAAAAATAAAATGGCTAAATTGAAAAAACAGGAAATCTAATAAATAGAAATGAGTAAAGGTGAAACTAAGCAGAAAACTAAAATAACCTAAGTAAATTGTGTCCTGATTTTAATTTTAGCCAGGGTTTTGAGATACATTAAGCAATTGCTTTTAATGTTCCAAATCACTACAGCAATTTATTATACATTTATAAATACAGAGTAATAGAACACAATGAGAAAAAATGTACTAAGAGACATTTAAGTCATTTGTGGACTAGATCCTGGTGAAGAAAATGTGCACACTTAAGTGTGCACAATAATATTCCCTAAAAATATACTAAATTATTGTTTAACTTCTACCTTAGAATCATGTCTTGCTAGCCCTGACATACTTCTTCCCAAATTTTTGATAAACCATTCATGAAAATAACAATAAGTGGTAAAAGCATACAGTACATACAAATTTGGCAATGGCTTAGTAACAGAATCAGGATTGTATGGAAGATGGTTGAACATTGAAATAATAGACCATTCAGTCTCATCATAATGAAATAGATACAAATATTCCCCCATTCTTTCTCTACGTTCTGTTTTGTTTTGTTTTGTTTTGTTTCAGAAATATAAGCCCCATCCCTGTCTCCAAACAGAGAGGATTGTTCCCTTACTGGGTATATACAGTTTTGAATTTAGTTAAGGTATCCTGGTCACTGGAAGAGGCACAGGAAATACACTCAGTGGTTAGTGGGCTGACTGCTCACTGTAGATAGTAGACATAATAGTACTCTCTTCTGCCTCTCCTCTCCACCAGGATTGACGAGGTGGGAAGTGAAGCTCTAAGGGATACTTCTGAGGAAGCAGTGGAATCAGTCCTCAGGGTCTTGATGAATTCAAAGAATTATGACAGTTAACATTTAAAATCAAGAGATCTAGGTGTGCCTGGGTGGCTCAGTCAGTTAGGCATCCGACTCTTGGTTTTGGCTCAGGTCATGATCCCACGGTTCCTGAGACCAAGTCCTGCATGGGGCTCTGAACTGGCAGCATGGAGCCTGCTTGGGATTCTCTCTCTCCCTCACTCTCTGCCCCTCCCCCCCTTTTTCTTTCTCTCTTTCTCTCTCTCTTTCAAAATAAATAAACTTAAAAAAAATAAAATCATGAGAACTCTAAGAATATAGGGTTATAGGATGATGCAGCACAACGGAAAAAGATAAGGGGGCAGATCTATCTATCTATCTATCTTGCTTGCTTGCTTGCTTGAGAGAAAGCATGCTCGCATGGGCCTACAAGCAGGGGAGGGGCAGACGAAGAGGGAGAGAGAGAATCTTCAGCAGGCTCCACATCCAGAGTAGAGCCTGTGATGGAGCTGTATCTCAGGACCATGAGATCATGACCTGAGCAGAAATCAAGAGTCAGATGCTGAAATCAAAACCTGATTCTTCAATCTGAAGAACACCTGAAAATTTTCTGTTAATTCTTAATTCTGTTTGATGCAGGTATAAAACATACTGTCTCTGAGGTACATTCAGTCACTTTTTGTTTACTTTTCATAGAATTGGTATCTAAAACTAAATTCAGTCACATTCCTATGACTGAAAAAAGTTTTCTCTCATATTTCCTCAAGTGCTTAAGGGCACAAAGAACCTTGGTGAGGTAAAAGCAGCCATACTTAGACCATCTTTAGCTTCAATATATGGCATTTTGGTCCCCATGTCAGTCATTGCCCTTTTGCTAGAGGGTGCCTCATTCTATGCTGGCCACTTCCGTATATAATCACTTCACAGCAGTTTTATCTGCTTCTCCCATGATTCTGTCACAAGACACCTTACAGGAATAAAGTTATTCATCATGTGTCCATGCCTCAATTTCCAGGATACTAGAAGGGGGAAATGTGTTATTTAGAACTCAAGAATATTGACTTGTGATTATTGTGGTTGGGCTGAAGATGGAAAGCCCTCAGTGAGAGGGTCATACTGATTTTATGAATGTTTTGGCATACTATAGACTATTAGTTTTAGTTTCTACTGCATTTAAAAGAATGTATCTTTTTTTTCTGTTTTTGTGAGTATTTGAATTTGAATGAAGGGAGAGAGTAAAGTACTATATTTTCCTCAAGCTTACTATGTAACGTTGTCTGGTATTCATTTTTGCATATGTCAAGCCTATATTTAAGGAAAACGTCATAAATGAATCAATATATTACACACACACATAGAGAGAGAGAGACAAACAGATATATGAGTGGACAAACCACTAACTTGGTAGACATAGTTATTTCATTGAGGTAGAATATAACAGTGTTGTGAAGTAAAGTCTTAGAAGTTATATTATGAGATGGATGTACTGCCTGGTGTGCTTAGGGTGCAGATAGGTCTTCCAAGCTACAGATACAAGGGTTCAAGTCCTAGGTCCACCCCTTAATGGTGTGATGTCTTAAAAGTGACCTAAACCCTATAAATATCAATTTTACCCTCTGAAGAAATATTAAAGACAAAGAGATATCTTTTATTAAAGAGCCATGCTCAGAATGGCTTTCATGGATAATAGAGGTGTATGACTGTCATAATCTGTATAGAGTTGAACTGATATAATACATATAAAGTGCTGATCATTATATATACATACACGCATATACACACATACATATATGAGGTGCTCAATAAATTATTTCTGATTAGTATTATGCTATTATGAGTATGAATATTATCGATGAAAATATAAAATACGATACATAGATATTAGTGTCTCCCTTTCTTCCTTCTCTTTAGCATAGTGTCAGGCACCTTTCTGAAGGCATGTGACAGAACTATTAGTCAGCTAGTCTAATCTGAATTACACAAGATAAGTAGATTACTCACGTGAAGCAAGGACAAGAAATAATTTCAAGAAGACAAAACATAAATGAAGCACAAAGTACGTATTGCTAAGGTAAAACTCCAAAACAGTGGGTTTTGCAAATCAACCTGAGCAGGCAAAATGAGTGGCAAATGAGCACAGACAATAGAAGTGTGGGTCATTGAAAGCCTTAATTGTCATGGGAGAGTACATGAAAGTTTTATTTTGGATTTGATGTAAATTCAGTTTCAAGTTTTAATATGTGTTATATGGTCAGATTCCCTGTTGCACTCAGTCTGATATCTGTGCAGCATGTGTAGATTATAGGCAAAGACGCTAAAAGGTAGGCACCCAAATAAAACATTTTGGTTAATGGATAATTAAAGCTCAAGTTGGAGTATTAGGCAGAGAAATAGAAACAGCTCAAGAATTATGTATTACATAAAATTGACTCTACCCATTGACTGAAAATATGTTCTATATGAGAAAATAGTAAATGTATACACCAAGACAAGTAAAATAGTAAAAAGTATACACCAAAGAAAGGTGGATAGGATCATGGGAATCATCAGGGGAGTGATCAACATTAGAGGGAAAGATGATGAATAACGTAAGCAAAATTGGAGTATGAATTTGATAAAACCTAAAGTACAAACGAGCAGTTCAGGCTGGAGGTCTGGTTTTGGGAGCCATCAACGCTTAGTTGATAATGGAAAATTGTGGATGGAATCACTTGGGAGAAGTGAGTATAGAGTGCAACTTAGTCTAATCAAAGAAGGAGATTAAACTTGAAGGTAGAGGAAGAGCCCACCATAAAGAAAATAAGCTTCCAATTATGAAATAAGTTACTTGGGTGAAAAGTACAGCATGGGGAATATAGTCATAAATATTGTAATAATGTTGTATGGCGATAATAACTACACTGGTGGTGAACATTTCATAATGCACAGAATTTTAAATCACTGTTTTGTACACCTGAAACTAATATTGCATGTAAGTAAACTATACTTCAATTAAAACTTAAAAAAAAAAAACTTTAAAAGAACAATCTAAGGATGTGGGTGGGTTCCCAGGAGAACCGGCCTTGTGAGTATAGGACTGGAACTTGCAGTCCCACTTCCCTTCATTCCTTGCCCCCACCTCTGGGGAGGGGATTGGAGCTGGAGGTTGAATCAATTGCCAATGGCCAATGACAATCAATTATGCCTATCTAATGAAGCCACCACAAATACCCAAAAGGACTGGGTTCAGAGAGTTTCCAAGTTGATAAACACATGGAGGTTCTAGGAGAGTGGTGCACCTGGACTGGGCATGGAATTGCCACACCTTTTTCCCATACCTTGCCATGTACATCTCCTCATCTGGATGTTCATCTGTATCCTTTATTATATCATTTTATAATAAACTGATAACATAAAAAAACACCCTCCAAGAGAGATAGTATTACCTTTTTTATTAACGTTAGTATATAGAGATTCGATGATGCTATGTGTACTACTTAGCATTATAGACTATTTTATGTAACCCTCACAGCCAGCCTGAAGTATTTTATAGATGAAAAAAAATGACTTGGATTAACTAAACATTCAGAGTGAGGATGCCTAAATTTCAGTCCAAAATTGTCTTCAATCAAAGACAATCCTTCTTTTGACCCAGTCATGACATTTAAGAATAAGGAACAAGAAGATTTGTGATGATAATGATGCTCTATAAAAATGAAAACCAAAGAAGTAGAGTTTGTTTTGTTTTATTTCATAAGGATCACATGAATTTGATATTTCCTTAATATGAAATATAAAAATTTCATTTAATATGCCAGGTGAATTTTTTTAATGTAAAGGGACAATTAAATTTACTAAAAATCTTTCTGATAATAATAAAACTACTCTTTGTTGAATATGTTTAGGTTTTGATGCTTTACATAGATATCACACATCTGTAATTCTCATATTTACTTCACATATGTTTAATTATACCTATTTTGTGGGTGGGGATAGTACAAATGAGGATTCTTGAAGTGGCAGACCAAAGATTTTCATGCTGATTCTTCTACTCTTTCCCTGCCCCTTCTATATGCCCATGTGTTTTCCTTTACAACAAACACGTTGTGGTGGTAGCACCATCATTTCATCTGAAAGCAGCATACCTAGCAGAGATGCCCTTGACAATGCCTCTTTCATCATAACTAGAAAGGAGAGTCTGACTTTTAGAAGTGACTGGTAGTATTATGTCTTCTCTCTTAACAATTGTGGTATGTGGGTCCACTGGCTTCCAGCTACTGCAGGAACAAATGAGTCATAGGAAATGAAACAAAACCAGTAGATTGTTTTGTCTCCTCCATAATTCTCAGTAGAGTAAATAACTAAAAGGTTTTATGTTTGTGTCTTTCGTTTAGTAATATAAAGATCTGAAGATGTATTAGTATAGGACCTAGTATAAGAAGTTAGAAAAAATCACTCCATTAAATAATTTCTTTTCCTCAAATAAAAATTCTGCTTTCAAAACAGCTAAGAATGATACAGCCCTTCAGAATTTCCTGGCTTATGTATTTACAGATAATCTTAAGGACTCATACCATCTGGTTCTGTACTTTGCTTACTGGGTAAGCTCGAGCATGTCATGGGAAAAACTAGTAAATAGACACTTTGGGCAAATGATTATAGGTTTTCTCTCTGAAAAGCTCATAAAATTCAAAAGATGAATTTGAATTCTACCTTTGGTCAAAAGCATTACTCTATGACTCAGTTCTGTCAGTATTTTCCCAATGATAAGTCCCTACAATTTTCTCTTTCATTTTTTTTTTAAACTCAATACTGAAAGGGATAAAACTGAAAGGGAAGTGGATAGTTCTGTACACAAAATACTTTCAGTTTCTCATTTTATTATTCATAGGGAGAATCATGTCCTTTTCCTAAATTTCAGTAGCTGTAAAGCAATAGAGTCAGATTTAGCTGAAATTAGTATTTTGTTCTTTGAATCTACAGATATTGTTTTGTCAAGCAGTATTATCATTCTGATCCCTAGAAAGGACTGTTTTCAAAAGAGATAGAACACTTGGTACTTCATCTTTCTGCTTATGTGCACAACTAAGAAGAGGTTTGCAACAGCAATATTGAAGTTTTTAAATCCTCTAATATGAAAGTTGTATTATGTGAGCAATTTTTCTGGCTTTTCATATTAATATTGCATGCTATCACAATTTATTTTCACCAATTTAGATGGTGTAGAAACATGCCGAACACTTCAGTAAAATGGTATAATGATTATATTTGCATATCATAAGAGTGGAAGCAAATGCTAAAAATATACAGCACCAGTACTTTATGAAGGACAACCTTAATCTAATACAAATGACTACTTAATATAAAGTATTTTATTATCTGCAACTGGTACAGAGATAGCTGCTTCACTGAGCTTATGTTTGCTTCTTACTGCAAAATTCATAAAGTAATATCCACTGAAGTTAGTAGAGGTTTGAGTAAATGGCCATAAATACTATCATATATTTTACCCAGAAACTGCAATGTTACATTATTAAAGGAATCTCTTCTTTGAAATTGTATTCATTTAATTGAATTACTGGACATTAACTTGATGTAAGCATACAGGAATTCACAATGTAATGTATGCTATTCATTGAATCATTTATAATATTACTTAACTTTATGGGCCATTCCAGCATTTTGGGGAGAGGTTATAAATATATATATATATATATTTATAACCTCTCCCCAATATATATATATATATATATATATATATATATATATATATATATATAGGGAGGGAGAGAGAGAGAGAGAGAGAGAGAGAGAGGATTTTTTAGAGTTAGTCATTCCAGGTATTAGAGAGAGTCAGTATTGAGTACTAAATAAGCCTTTTTCTTCTCAGGACCCTTTCCATAATACTCCCTCCCCTGCCAAAAAAAACAAAAAAACAAAACAACAACAACAAAAAAAAAACAGAGAGACTTGAATGTGTTTTATTTTGTTTTTATTTGCAACATTTTCACATTCTTACAATATGAGTTGATGAGGCATGATCAGAGATTGAAAATTACAAGATGAAAATTCTATCTTTTCTATACTTTTCAGGCATAAGATTTGAGAAATTATTAGAGTAGATCATTAGGATAGTAAATTAGGTGATATTTCTCTTTCCTATGAGAATAATAATAAATATGAGCTCATAATAATTAGGTTGTCATTTTGCATAACCAGGGGGTTCCACAATTATTAGTATTCAGCTTCAAAGAAAAAATATAATAAAACTCCAAGCATAATAAAATATTTGACCTGAGAATAGGCATAATGCAATGGAAAGCATGTTAACATGTTTGTCAGAAAACCTGTTGTTCTAGGTCTGCCTTTGACAAGTTGCTGAAATGCTACATCTCAGTTATTTCATACATGAAGCAGAGGTTAAAAGACCTCATATTGATATTGCAACAAATAAGCTTCAGTTTGAAAGTGAGTCATGCTCTCTGGGAGATGGAAATGTAATGAACACTTGTGCTATAGAATGAAGAGTTTAAGCAACCAGAGTAGATGTGGAAACCATTGTAGCAGTCAGTCCAAAATTGAGGCTTGAAATACACACAAATTATATAGAAATTTGTGAGAAAATAATTGCTGAACCATAAAACAAACAAACAAACAAACCAAAACCACAAAATTGAATGTTGTCTCTATATTGCTAGGAGGGTTTCTTAACAATCTGGGGAGAAAGATAAAACAAAATAGTAGGTATGAAATCCTGACTGAAGGTAGATATCAGAAAGAATAATAATGAAATTACCAAAAATGTTGAAAATACAAAAGCAGGTGTCATTTATTCTCTACTTAGGGTTCTTCATTGATGTAAGAAGTCATAGTTCAATTCATAAATTTCATATGAATAACGACTCAACAGAGACCAAACAAAACTTATTATTTCTCCATTCTGAAAATGTCTTCTATTTAAGTTAAATTACCAAAAAGTAAAATCAAATCCTGGAGTCTTATTTAAGTTTAATATTTCCTTCACACCCCTCATTTCACTTACAATGAGCTGCTAAGTCCCTTCAATTCCATCTGCCATATTTTCCCAATGTGAACTCGAGTTTTGATACCCACTACTATTGATGTGGCTCAGATTCCTATAATCACATTTTGAAAGCATTAGATGGTCTTCTTTGTTTCAGTTTTCCTACTCAAATTTATTTTCAATTTGGTGACAAGACTTCTCATTGTAATCTTTCTAATATATAACTTTTTCATGGCATTATTCAATTAATTCTTCAGTCTGTGATTCTTCATACTGCACAGTTGAGAATAGAGAAGGAACTTTATCTACTTATTATCACACATCATGACACAAGCCTATAACCACTCCATGCACCTTGTATGTCAGACATCTGGAAAAGCATCTATTTTGTGAGCAAGATAAGTATTTTCCATAATGTGAGTTTAATAGGGTGAATATTTGCATTAAATTGACCATTTCATGTCCATGATTTTTCAGTGACCTTTAATATTGTTAGCAAATATTTCACATCACTTATACATCTTGGATAAGGACATTTTTCAGTTTAGTTTTTCTTTAAAGTTCCATTCCATAAATGGCTGAGTAGGTAGCCCAATTTCATGATGTTTCAGTTTATGGTGATATGATCATATTGCTGTATGGTCTATAAGAACTATCATGCTAATACCTTTGTTGCTATTACCAGTTTCACTCTCCTTTTTTGTATGGTCATCTATGAATCAACTCTTTAAATCTTTCTTGTTTTCTTAGCTTATAAAGGAGATTGTGTTTCCCTAAGTATGAGTCAAGATTTAATATTCTTCAATTAATCTCTCCAAAGATGATAATTTTCCAGCTCTAACAGTAACATTCCTGTTGGCCTCCACTTGTAGGTTCATGGTGTCTTATAGAGGGATCACATGCTTATGACTTTTTCTTTGAATCTTCACAGCTCCAGGAAACCGAGGTACACTAGACTTCATTCATATACAAGGTAAGTGAATCTCACCCCATCTCTCCTATCCTTTATATAGTGTGCTGAAGTGTTTCACAAACATGATTAGGGTGTATTTCAAAATAAGAAAATATTGGTATATAAAAAATGTGTCTCTTACAAATAAAAATATTATATATATATTCTATATATTATATATTACATAAATATACCTATGTTGTACATATTGCTTAAATGTACATATATATGTTTATATATGCATATATAAAGATGCATTTATATAAGAATGTAAATATATATGTTCTTAAATTTCCCATGAAACATACTGTCAAAGCATGCTTAAATAAATAGTAAATGGAAAACAATGAAGCATTCTTATAAAAGGAAGCCTGAGTAGATTTTCATAAAGACAAAAATAGTTTATGTGTGTACCCCATATAATTATAACTACTACAATACAATTATAGACTTTTTGTTTTATATAACTGGAAATTCTATTTAATATAATTATTACTCAAAAAATAATTTTGGGGGGTGTCTGGGTGGCTTAGTTAAGTGTCAGGCTCTTGACTTCAGCTCAGGTCATGATCTCAACAGTTTGTGAGATTGAGCTGCATGTCCAGCTCTGTGCTGACAGCACAGAGCCTGGTTGGGATTCTCTCTCTCTCTCTCTCTCTCTCTCTCTCTACCTCTCTCTACCTCTTCTACCTGTGCCCTGCTTGCTGTCTCTCTCTCTCTCTCTCTCTCTCTCTCTCTGTGTGTGTCTCTCAAAATTAATAATAAATAAACTTTAAAAAATAATTTTTGAGGTTTTCCTAAATAACTGAAATACAACATGGCAAATATGATCAATAGAGTGAACAAGTTGTATTTTAGTAGAAGCAAAACTGATTTCTGGCAGATAAGCTGTTTTTAAAAGCGTTTGATCCTTGAACGTTTAGCAAGTATTGTTTTCCATAAAGTGCATGCAAACCTATGTATACACACACATTCTCTAGATAATTCTCCAAATATGTTTCCTCAAAAACAATAATTAAAAAGAAATATGTTCTATCTATATAGACGCTCTAACAAAAGGATAGTTCATGTATTCAATTTCGCGTGCCTGTAGACATCTTTTCATGATTTGTCTATGTCCTTATTCTTGTTCTTAGAACATTTGGATCTTCCCCCAAATTAATATCTATTTTATTAAATGTATCATTCTTAACTGAACAATATTTATTTTTGCAGAAGAAATAGTCTAACCCACATATTTGAAAAGAAAAAAATGTACCATTTTGAAATTCTTAAAAAGAAAGTAAAAATGACCTTTAGAGGCTGCATGATTTGTGATTTCAGACTGATAAACACAAGTTTTTCATAAGATTTTTAGTCAATCCAGACCTCTGGGGAAAGGTCATAATATTAATCAAGGTAAATTTGTGACATACAGTGTAGGAGAGAAAGAAAGTAAAAAAAAGTATGAAGTGAGTTAGTGAGAAATGAACTGATATTGGGCATTGAAGAAACTTTCATGTAAACCTGAAGATATTAGTTTAGAATAGCTGGTCTTTTATTCAGTTTACTTCATGATGGGAAGAATTACTACTTCTTGAAAATTATTCCACATCTGCATTTAGGATGGATGAGGGAAAATGGAGGCAGAAAAAAGTATTAGCACTGAGTTAAATTGTGGGCATAATGCTATGAGGCTTACAATAAGATATCTGAGAGCTATTTCATGAAAAAGTGTCAATAATTAGTGTTGTATTGAATAAAGGAAAGAAAGGAGGAAGAAACAATGTAGATTCTAAAATTTTCACACATATTGAAGACATTTTGTACAATAATCAATTATTCCAATCAAGCATAAGCTTATTTTGTGCAAATTAAAAAAAAATCATTTGCTATTTTTGCTTTAGAAAAATGGGATGATTACAATGTTATCAACTATTAACTCAGGGTTAAATATTGTAAACATAAAATTATTTGAAAATTATCTACTTCCCATGTAAACTGTTTTATTCATAATTTTGTAGGATATAAATGAATCCCCTAATTTTAGATATTACAACTATTTTAGAAATACTGAGTTTAGAGTAATGGACCACAAAATAACTAAAAGAAACCTGCTACCTAAAATGTTTGGATACTCAAACTTTAATTTTTTTTTTGTAATCTTTATTTTTGAGAGAGAGACAAAGTGCGAGTGGGGGAGGAACAGAGAGAAAGGGAGACACAGAATCCGAAGCAGGCTCCAGGCTCTGAGCTGTCAGCACAAAGCCTGACGCAGGGCTCAAACTCATGGATGATGAGATCATGACCTGAGCTGAAGTCGGACACCCAACTGACTTAGCTACTCAGGCACCCATGGATACTCAAACTTTGTAAATGTCTGTCAAATCTCTAATGTAACTGAGTTTGTTAGATAGTATTAGTTATTTAGTTACGTAGACTAGTTAGATAGTATTAAAATACTATTACTAAAGTATTACTACTTACCTGTATTTCTATGTCAGTTTTAAATTTCTACACTCTCATTATAAATTATTAGTTTTATTTCTGGAGGTAAAGATTAATTCCATAGCATAGTAGGAACTAGCTAAATTGTTAAATGAGCAGCAAATCCAGTGTACTTATGATGTATCTCCACTCTGATTAACTCCACCTAGATATTTATTAGGAAACCAATACTATGTGGTAAGATGGATAGTCTAGAAGAGCAATGAATCTTTCAGATCACTTTTATATTTGTTTACAATTACTAATAAGATGTTATCTATATATAGGTAGTAGTGGGTTTAAATTGACATACCTATTACAATACAAAAAATAAGGCATTGTATGTTTCCCATCAGGAGAACAGGCAAAAAAGGGAAAGATTTTCATTAGATATTAAAATTTGTTGATCTGGCAGTAACTTTTGCAAGGTCAATGAAATAACAGGCATGCCTTCAGTTCCACAGAAGTAAAAAAGGAATGAAGTAAGCTGTCTTGGATGTTAGGTGAGAAGTGGTTCTCAACCCTGACTACACATTAAAATTGGGGTGCTTTAACAAACTCTGGTCTTCTCATCAGATAATTCATTTTAATTGGTATAGGATGTTACTTATGAATCTATTTATATTGATTCATCTGATAATTCTAATATTTCACCAATGTTGAGAACATCCAGATTAGTTATTCTGTCTTTAGCATGCATCATAATTGCTCAGTTGACTTGTTAAAACACCCATTGCCTGACCTCCCCCTCAGAGTTACTGACTTAGTATGTCTGGGATGGTGTCAAACATTTTTCTTTTCTAACAAGTTTCTAGGTGACAGTGATGCTGTTGTTCTCAAAGACGTCACTTTGAGAACTGCAGTTTACATCAAAACAATAAAACATCATTATCAACAACAAAATGGTACCTAATAATTTGGATGTCAAGTGTTTAAGTGGCATATTTTTAAATATTTATGTCACATCTACAATTGCATATGTTTAAAGGAAAATAGTTTATGAATTAAGTCCTATTAAAACAATATCCTAATAAAACAACTTAAACCCATATAATTAGTGCATCTTTTTAGAAATAAGTTGTATCTTGGTAATCTGGCAATGGACTTTCATTATCAAAATTTTATTAAAGGAAAATAGTTTTCTTTAATCTGTCATAATTTGCCAGAAATCATAATTTTTAACTTCAGCATACTAACTCAATTTTCCATTCACCTATATGAAATTAGTCAAACTTGAGCTGAAATTTGTTCCTGTTAAACTTTCCTTAAAAGTTTACTTATAAAGTTTCAAAAACACTGCATATATTTATCTTTATATTTTACACATAAATTAGGACCTTGAAGTGAATTTAATTAAAGGATATAAAATATGCATACAAATTCTTGGGTGTTGTTAATAGCTACATTAAAAAGTAGAGAAGACAATGATGTCCTTAAGCTTTTTTGCTTTAGAAAAAATGAAAATATCTTGTTTTGACTAATATTCTTTCACTACATTTAAATTGCTAATTGGTTTTAGAGTTTGAGTTATCATTTTTTTTTAAATCAGCATTGAATAAACATGATGGAATATTACAGTACATAATACTGTATTGAAAATGAATAATATGCTTCAGGAAATACAAATTAATATTAATAAATGTCACTTTGCTTTTACAATGTGCAAATGCAAGTTACATAGACTTTCTTAAAGTCATTAAAGATACAGAAAATAAATTATCTTAAGAAATCTTCTGGAGATGTTTACATAATTCAAATAGTACTGCAATGTTTAAAGATAGTTTTTTCTATGCATCACATTGTCATTTACTCTCATAAACATAATAAAATATAATTGACTTTTCTCTTTTGAAAGAAAACATGTCTTATTTTAATGAGAAAAAAGCATGTATTCAAATAATGATTTGAAGTACAATTTTAGGTGAAACAATTACTTCTCTAGTAAATTGCCACAGGTTCATAAGAATTTCAGAGCACAATGTTTCTAAGAGGATTTATGTTAGACCATGATTTTAGAAAGAGGACACTAATGCTAATGAGTAACATATAGTATTGTCTAGGGAATATGTCAGCATCAGGCTGTAAATGAAAAGCTGACCATAAATGCCAAGCAGATAACTAGGGACTGCAGTATAGTAGCAAATAAGGTCATTACCCAGTCTGATACTTAAACAAATGGCAAGGTCAAGATGAACAGTGACTCCAAACTAAAAGGCAGACAGGATGCTCTGCAGTTTGGTTAGGACAGTGTATTTTAGAGATCTGTCAACAACTGACAAACCAAAAAGCCAGTAAGTACAGGAAAGTCAACCAGAACACATACTATTTGTTATCTGAGGTAGTTTACTCTTGAAGATTTAGTTTTTCTTATCTTTCATAATAGCATAGGTAACCCAAGCTCCCTGTAGAACTTGAGATTTTTAAGTGGAGTAATGAAAATCAATGAATCAAATGTCCTGGTTGGATCAATAAGGAGAATCGATTAAATGGTTGGAAAATTCTGAATGGAGAAGAATTGAGTTACTTGGAAGGACCACTGTGTTCCTCAGTCTTTTTCTAGAAGCTAGATTTGTTGTGTCACCTATTTATTTAGTACTCACTTGCTGAGTACATACAGTAGTATCAGATACACAATGGTCTGTAATTTAGAATAGCTCCGTAACTCAATTGAAGGAAATAAAAATGTTTTAAAATATTAAGTTACTTCATCCTTCAACCTTAATACAGAGTTTTATTTGAACAGTTCCCCAAATCTTAGAGAATTCAGCAATTAAGTGACCTGGCCAATCAATGTTTGCCACTTTCTGAAAATATGTCCCTTTTTGAGCATGCAATTTTAATGACAGACTTGTAAGAGATAAGGTTTCATTTAGTCTAACCATCCCAATGGTTCTTGAATCCCAACTCCAGTACTTCAGACTTATGTTTATCCCCTTTAAATGTGAACGTTTCTACTAATGAAAAATTCAATACTTCCCAAAGGTATCTCATTTCATCTTTCAGTAATCATTTTGAAAATTCGCTTATATTTGAAATGAGTGTCCTCCTAATTTCATCTTTTGATTCCACCTCTCTAATTACATTACTTAAGTGATTAAAAACGATCAATTAACACCTCTTCCTCAACTAAACCTTCAGATATTTTAAGATTCCTATGATATGCCCTGGGGCTCTTTTTAATTCCACCTCCACCCCCATGGGACTCTTTTAGTTGCATTTTTAATTTGGTGGAACAAACAAGGTCAGCAATGAATTTCCAGCTTTTTTCCTGAACAACTGTGTTAACTCTGGTAAGTCATTCAACTAATTTCCTCACATCTCAAAACAAAACAACAACAACAAAATTCACTAGTCTTGAACTCTAGAATACTTTTAAAAAATATCTTTGACAGCAACATAATTTTGTTACCCTTTTTGTCACCCTTCAAAGGCTTTTGCAAACCTCTTTGTATTTGACATGTTAATTATGCAATCATTTAAATCATGCTATTTTGTGCAAAACTCAAATATAGCAATAGGTAGCTGTGATTCCATAATTTCCTTTTTCATCTTTTCAATATGTCCTTTTAATTCTGCATTTATCCTAGAGTACATATGAAATAATTTATTTCTGCTCTTCATTAGAATAACTTGTAATGTAGTTGTCAGAATTTGGGGATTGCATTTTAGACTTAAGAAAATGCTTGCATCATTGTTCTTTGATTCATTTATTAAACAAAAAAAAAAAAGAATTGAGGACACAAAACTGACCCATAACTTCTGTAATTTTGATCTTTATTTTTCAGAACTGTTCAAATATTATTGGAGTTGTATCTGGCTGTATTGAATTGTTCCCACATGAGGTTATAAGGTTGCCCCTTCCTTAGGTTCCCTCCATGTCTGATTCACTGTAAATAATCCCTACTTAGTTACAATTAAATCTAAAGTATCTCTATGTGGAAGGGGATGGGATTTCAAGAATTACTAAACTTTGTTTTTTAAATAAATGGTAATTCCAACAGATAATTGGATGACCACATGTTTTGGTAACTGTTATCTTGATTTGCCTGTCTTTCCCCTTTGTAATGAAATGATGTTTAATTTGTTTCAATTTTGGTCTTAAAACCTCCATCTCCTCTCTCTCTCTCTCTCTCTCTCTCTCTCTCTCTCTCTCTCTCTGTCTTAAATCTCTGATGAAATAATTTGTTGAGAATATCTAATTCTTGGATTGATAGTTTAGAGATATCTTGGTATAAAACAATATCCTGTCTTCTGTAGTAAAGACCCATTTCCTTAGAATCTGTTAATTATCTGTTAGGTTATCTGTTAATTTAATCCATTTAATAGAAGGTCTGTTCTATCCCCTGTCTTTCTGATATATTTAACTATATTTAAAAGTCCTTATAATCTTACATTTTATTTATTTACCATGGCCTTATCAATTTCCTCTTAGTTATGTCAGCAGAATGTATCATTTTAAGCCAAAACTCCTTATTGATCAGTGTCATTTTTTAAAGCCTTGACTATACCATTGCCTCTCTAACTTTTAGATATTTTATACTCCCTTGAAGTCTTTGTTATAGTCTAAAATTTAGCCTGCTACCTTTTTAAAAAATCATTTCTTTTCCAGAGTTGAAATGTTTATATATATATAAACATATATATATTTTTTTCCAGATGTTATAGAATATAGTTTTTGTCATCCTTGCTATTTATCAAAGTGAAAAATGAACCTCAATATATGATTTTAGTGACACTTTCTAATTAAAAAAAAAGTTTATGTTTTATGTATTTTTGAGAGCAAGAGAGACAGAGCATGAACAGGGGAGGGACAGAGAGAGAGGGGGAGACACAGAATCCAAAAGAGGCTCCAGCCTCTGAGCTGTCAGCACAGAGCCTGACCAGGGGCTCGAACTCACAGACTGTGAGATCACGACCTGTGGTGAAGTCAGACACTCAACCGACTGAGCCACCCAGGAGCCCCCAAAATTTCTAATTTTTTTAATGTTTGTTTATTTTCAGAGAGAGAGATTGCAAGTAGGATAGGGGCAGAGAGAGGCAGAGAGAGAATCCTAAGCAGGCTCTGTGCTGTCAGTGCAGTACCTGATGTGGGGCTCAATCCCATGAACTGTGAGATCATGACCTGATGCGAAATCAAGAATCAGTCGCTTCACTGACTGAGCCTCCCAGACACTCTGACAATTTCTATTTATCCAGATATGTAAATGTTAAAACACTCATTACCACTAGAACAGATCTTTTGAGGAAACCACACTCTATAATATTCATAGTCATTCAATCAGTGCAAAGTATTTGTTGTGTATTCATAATTCACTGTAACTTACATCATACACAGTTTATAATTACAGATTACTTAAAAGGTCTTTGGATTTGTTGAATGCACATTTTTGTCTCACATCTAACTATAAGTAAATATGTATTTAATTGATGTTATGTTTTGTTTGAACTAAATAACTGTCATTTTCTTTTGGGTCTGTACAACATTTAGAATAAAATTAACATTGTAATTGACTTAGCTGATGGTGTTAGATAAATATACCTTCTACTATTAATTGAATATATGAATAAATTGATATCATTCTTTAAATTTCATTATACTTTGGTTTCAGATTTTAATTTTAGTTTATTTTTGTATATAGTATTTTTGCCTTTAGCTCTTCCTCCACTTAAAAACTCAGAAGATAGGGGCGCCTGGGTGGCTCAGTCGGTTAAGCGTCTGACTTCACTCAGGTTATGATCTCGTGTTCTGTGAGTTCAAGCCCCGCATCGGGCTCTGTGCTGACAGCTCAGAGCCTGGAGCCTGTTTCGATTCTGTGTCTCCCTCTCTCTCTGACCCTCCCCCGTTCATGCTCTGTCTCTCTTTATATCATAAATAAATAAATGTTAAAAAATAAATAAATAAAAAGTCAGAAGATAGAATTGGACAGAGGAGGTACAAATAATGTCTTATTATTCTTCATTTAAGAAGCAAAATAGATTTATTTATTTATTTATTTATTTATTTATTTATTTATTTATTTATATTTTTTAGAGAGAGAGAGGGAGCAAGTGGGGGAGAGGAGCAGAGGGAGAGAGAGAGAGAATCCCAAGTGGGTCCCATGCTCTGGGGGTCTTAATCCCACACCCCTGGGATCATGACCTGAGCTGAATCAAGAGTTGAACACTCAACCAATTTAGCCACCCTGGTGCCCCAAAGTGTGAAATAGATTTTGATCAAATCAAAATGAAAACTTTTTTTTCCCAGTAATGTAAACACCACTTTAGTCTAATTACTGCATAACGTAGGGCTACTTTGAACTTAAAATGCATGTGACTTCTTATAAGTTATATTTATTTTATGAGTTGATGACACTTACTTTTAACTTCTGTATATAGTATCCCTTCTGGTGGTACATATTGTCATTTATCCTCCACAACCAGGAAACATTCTGGCAGTGAGAGCTTTACTAGGTGAGATGGGAGTTTAGTTTCAAGCTTGACTAGTTCAAAGCTGACTCCAGTACTTTAAATCTTCATTTATAAGTCATTCTTTCTCATATTAAGGGGAATAGAACCTCAGTCATCTTCATCCTGAAGCACAGAAATTCCTTCTGAAACCCTGCGGCTATAGCAGTGACATCTCTAAAGTTACAAATGTCTGTGTGATAACCCTTTTACTCAAAGAAAATGCATTTACCGACTTCAATATATCCTTTCATTCCTCTAAACAGAAGCAATTCTATCCAGTTATGAATTACTTCCTAGTACATTGGAAAAGGAAAACATTCTCATATTGTGCCTCTTCTTAAGCTTTTTTCATCTCCTTTTATTTACATTTTACAAAGGAATGATGCCTCAAGAGCTAATATGTAGGACATTTTGAGATGTGATACAGAACTGGCTAGGATTAGTGAGAATCCTATTTCAAAGTAGGGATTAAAAACAAAAGCAATATCATATGCTTATGTTTACATCACACTGAGACAATATGAAATCTTATAGGGAAAACTTTATTTGAAAAAAAATGACATCTTTAACCTAACAGTTGCCTTTTCTTTCATGATTAAAATGTACTGCTAAATTAAGAAGCATTTTCTGGGGCACCTGGGTGACTCAGTCAGGTAAGCTTCCGACTCTTGGTTTCTGCTCCGGTCATGATCTCACAGTTTCATGAGTTCAAATCCTGCATCAGGCTCTGCTCTGGCAGCAGGAAGCCTGCTTGGGATTTTCTCTCCCTCCGTCTCTCTCTGCCCCTCCCCCTTGCACTGTCTCTGTCTCTCTCTAAATAAATAAATAGATAAACTTTCAAAAAAAAAAAGAAGCATTTTCCATAATTCTTGATAAAATACAACTAAAGTACCTTAGGTTACCAATAGATTTAAAATCTTGAGAAAGTGAGGGCCATGTCTATCTTGTTCATGTGCTTGTACTCAAGTATCTGGCACAGTGTTAGCCGAATGAATGCTTGCTTGACTGCATTTAAACAAATATTTGATGAATGAATGAATCAATGAATGAATACATTGCTGCTGAATATTGTGCATGGTGAATACAAAATGCATGAATTAGATTAACTAAAAGGATCACAATTTGTAAAGGTTAACTTTTTTGACTAATCTACCATACATGGGAACTTGGAATTAATCATTTAATTATTTATTTATTTAATTAATACATATGCCCTCATTTAATAAATACTGTCTTCACAGAAACAATTCTGAAATGTATTTTGCAGTTTAACTGCTAGCAAAGCAGACAAAGATAAAAAATACTCAGATATGCCTTGCCATTTCTGTTTTTATAATGCAGTTAAATTCTAAGATTATCTTGAAAGGCTCAACTTCATGAAGTCTTTGATCATGTTTATGTTATGGTTCTTTTACTGAAGTGTATCTTTTATACACAGAAATACTTCATCAGTTGATGCCACAGGTATGTGTGCGTGGGCACTATAGCTTTTTTAGAAATAGGAAACATTTACGGGACTATGTCTTCATAAAGTGGAAATATGAAATTCATGATACAGGAAGTATTCAAAGAAAAGTCAGAAGATTTGTGTTCTAAATTTAGATCTAGCAATTATTACCCTTGTGAAACTGGATGAGAAATTTACCTTCTTAGGGACCTGTTTTCTCATCTAATTAAGTGTGGGTGTGGTTTTATTGTCCATTTTATTAAATTATTGTGAAAAGCATTTATTAGTGAAATGCTGCTTTGAGCACATGACTTGCCTTAATCATGAATTTGCGGTAATAGCAACAATATTATTACTTCTAATGGTAATATTTGAATGCATTAAATGCTTTAGATAATATATACTTTAATCATCCCATCAGCTGGAAATATAGGTATCATTGTCCCCACTTTTCATATGAGACAACTAATATTCAGGGAGTTTATGCAAATTCTAGAAGTCAGCAGCTTATAGTTGTCAAAGCCAGGATCTTAACTTGTCTCTGAGTCTCTTAGTCATTATCATAGCATCCCCTTGAGAAGTTTAGAGTCTAATAGAGTCTAATAGAGGTATAATCCTATGAAGGGAAGGTAGAGCATAATCTACAGTATACTGACAAAGGGTCACAGGGACACAAAGGACAGAGAACTTTTCTCTCTAGGGAAGTCTCGCAAGGCTTCACTGAAAAGGTTCTGTATGAAATGATATTGGAAGGATGGATAGGCATTTTTACACGGGGAGATGTGGGTGAAAAATAAATGGTAGGGAGAGACAGGGAAGATGAAGTGGAAAGGATGTTCCTCTGCAAGGGATTATTCGCACATGCCCAAAGTAGTGAAGTAGAAAAATGATTTAACAAGCCTGGGAAACTGTAATCAATGTAGTGAGGCAGAGATGCAGAGAATTCAAAGGCAGATAGAACAAAATTGTGAAATTATTTGTACAGCAAAGTGAACAGTGTTAACTCTTCTGTGTAGCCAAACTACATTTTCAAAGAGGAAAATGGTTAGCTTTCATTCTTGAGAAGAGAGAGGAGAATAGATTAACAAGAGTTAGGGCAGGTATACATTTCAGGAAATCAGTATAATAGCAGGATGAGAGATGGTAAGGGCTAAGATTAAAAAATTAATAATGTAGGTGGAGGACATGAGTTAAATGTGAGGAGCACCTTAAGTAATATCAACCAAATATTGTGAGCCAGTTGCAGTGGACAAGGGAGAGAAATTAATGTTATCAACATTTCAGATATAGTGACTGAGTAATTAATTATGGTGTATTTAATTGAACTGTATTTAAGTCAAGCTATTAGGAAGGAATAAGGAGGAGAATTCTGTTTTAGGCATTTTAAGTTTGAGATGCCTGTGGAACAGGTATATTCCACAGGCAATTAAGATTTTAATACTTTTGGTTGAAGTCAAATGTGAATTAGTACATACAACACATGAGTTCTCTAGAAAGAAGCAACGCTTTCCTTGACAATATGTATATTTAACTATGGGCAGCAAAAGAGAGTCAATGGAGGAGACCAAGAAAGGACAATCATAGAAGTAGAGGAGAGACCGAGCTGGGGAGCATGTGGCACAAGGAGTTGAGGAGCAGTGTGACAGAGTGGAGGTGAATTTACAGAATATGGAAGCATTATACAATACATAAAATTCCATAAATTGAAGGTAGTATTTTTATTCTAAATAAACATTTAGTATTAGGTAGAAAAGCATCAAATGGGGGTGCCTGGGTGGTGCAGTCGGTTAAGCGTCCGACTTCAGCCAGGTCACGATCTCGCGGTCCGTGAGTTCCAGCCCCGCGTCGGGCTCTGGGCTGATGGCTCAGAGCCTGGAGCCTGTTTCCGATTCTGTGTCTCCCTCTCTCTCTGCCCCTCCCCCGTTCATGCTTTGTCTCTCTCTGTCCCAAAAATAAATAAACGTTGAAAAAAAAAAAAAAGAAAAGCATCAAATGGTCAGTGAAATGAAAAACTAGATTTATATAGTTAGTTTAATGTGCTGAATTGCACACCCACAAAATTTATACATTGAACTCCTAAGCCCCATCACCTATGAATGTGACTTTATTTTGAGATAGGGTTCTAACAGAGGCAATTTAGTTAAAATGAGGTCATTAGGGTAAGCTCTAATCCAGTATTACTGGTTTCCCCTTAAAAAGGGGAACTCTGGACACAGAGATATGAATAAAAGAGTAAACATGTGAGGAGACAAAGGGAGAAGGCACCCATCCAAAAGTTGAGAGGAAAACAGATATTTCCCTCACAACCAGACAAGATATCAACCTTCCCTACACCTAGGTTTTACCGTTAGTCGCCAGAACTGTGACTCAAAAATTTTCCATTTTTTTAAGCTATCTGTTTATGGTACTTTATGATAGCAGCCTAAGAAATTAATATACTTAGTCTTATCAGGGTAACAGTACATTAATACTGAGCCATTTATACTTTGAAACAATTGAATTAACCTCTTCTGTTTATATAATTAGCAATAAATGTCATACATTTATTTAAATATAAGATATTTTACTTTTCTGTGAATATAAATACTTCATTGGCTGAAATATAACAACAAGCTACTGTAATAATTTCTGAGTACAAGTAACAAGCAATGAGCATAGTATTTAGTCTATTGCTTACAGTAACATAATGGATTAGTTATTACTATTTATTCAATTTACAGATGAGAAAATTGAGGCACAGAGAATTTGAATAATTCACCCATTCTTAAATTGCTAGAATATGTCCAACCAAGGCAGTTCTAGAACTGATTTGAGAACCAAGTTCTTATCCACATCATTGTCAGTTATTCATAAAAAGGTAGTCATGCTCTTTTCCATGTATTTTCAAATACCTTGAGTTCTATTATAATAATAGAGCAGTTAATTTTATGTTTCATCTATGCATTTAGTTGTCAATTCAGTCAGAAAGATCATCACATATGTACTTGGCTATACAAAGTGAAATATGTAGGCTGAAGAGGACTATATGATACCAGGACAAGTAGGGAGCTATGCCTAGCTGTATTTCAAAAGCTTAACTATTCAATATCCAATTAAAAAGACTAACAAAAATAGGATTCAAAGAAATAAGTTTAAGTGAAAAAATTGGAAGTGAAAAGATTGTTATGTTAGAATAGTGTATTGCATGATTTTTTTTTTGTTTTTGCACTTGTATAGTTACATAGTCTGATGATAATTCATATTATAAAAAATTTAATTTCCAGGTAATAATAAATATACAAGCAGTTAAAACTTCATTGTACAACAAATAATAATGGTAGAATAGTCTAAGAAATAAAGTAATTAAGTTCTGGCTTTCTGGAAATTTCATTATTAAATCACTTCTATAAGTTTTATCTGTTAACAGTACAAATCTTTGTAACTTTGCTCAATACTATAAACTTTACATTAATTTAAGACTGACTGGATTGAATGTAATTGTATTAACCTTTCTGATATTTGTATAGTACATTTATGAGCAAAACATGATATTCTTTTCCTCTAGTAATTTTTTTGTGTGTTCTAATATATATACTCTTACTCTTAGATCAAACAATCCACAGCAAATATAAATTAAGTAGTAATCATAATATAGTTTCCTATATTGAAAATTTACATGAACCTAAACAAAAAGGCAACATCAGACAAATAAAGTAAAAACTCAAACTGTGAAAATGAAACAATCTTTTTATTTTATTTTATTTTTATTTATTTATTTTGAGAGAGAGCATGTGCAAGTAGGGAAGGGGCAGAGAGAGAGAATCCCAAGCACACTTCCTGCTGTCAATGCAGAGCTCAACCAGGGCTCAATCTAAGGAACCCTGAGGTCAAGACCTGAGCTGAAACCAAGAGTCCTATGCTTAACTGACTGAGCCACCCAGGCACCCCTGAGTCTTGTTTTTTTAGGAAATTATAGTATTGGGACCACAATTACTACATGCAGTTCAGCTGCTCTCAGATTAGTTTTTAATCATAGCAAAATATGTGTCGGTCTCCTAACCTTTTTCATTATTAAGTAGTTTTATTTGATTCATAGTGCAAACTTGAGCATTAGAGAAAAATACTGAATTTCTGCTAATCCAGAATGTGACAAATGAAATACCATTTAAAAATTTTTCCCAGTTGTATTGAGAAATAATTATGGCATACAGCACTGTGTACATTTAAGGTGTATTTCATAGTAGCTCAATTTACATATGTTATGAAAATATTACCACAATAGTTTTGGCTAGTATGCATCTTCTACATATAGATACAATAAAAATTTTAAAAAAAGAATAAAAAAAGAAATTCTTCTTGTGATGAGAACTCTTAGGATTTATTCTCTTAACAACCTTCTTATATATCTTACAGCAGTGTTAGCTATAGTCATCATGTTGTATATTACATCCCTAGTATTTATTTACTTGTCTTATAATTGGCAGTTTGTACTGAATTGACCACTTTCTTTCAATTCTCCCTCCCCCTCTGATAACCACATGTCTGATCTCTTCTGAGTTTTTGTTTTATTTTTTTGTGTTTGTTTTTTTTTTTTATTTTTAGATTACATGTATCAGTGAGATCATGCAGTATTTGTCTTTTTCTGTCTGACTTATTTTACTCAGCATATTATGCCTTCAGGGTCCATCCATGTCCTTGAAAATAGTAGGATTTCCTCATTTTTTGTGGTTGAATAATATATGTGTATATGTGAATGGTTTTTATTCAACCATAAATAATGAGGAAATACATTAGATCCCAAAGTAGAATTACTGGATCATATAGTAGTTCTATTTTTAAATTTTTGAGGAACCTCCATACTGTTACACATAGTGGTTGTACCAGTTTACAATCCCAACAGCAATGCACAGTGGTTCCTTTGAATCACATCCATGCCAACATTTATCTTTTGTCTTTTTGATGATGGTCATTCTAACATGCATGAGATGATATCTATCTAATTATAGTATTAATTTGCATTTACCTGATAAATAGTGATGTTGAGCATCTTTTCACGTACCTATTAGCCTTTTGAATGTTCTCTTTGGAGAAATATTTATTCAGGCTCTTTGTCCATTTTTAATTAGGTTATTTGACTTTTGCTATTGAGTTGCGTGTGTTATTTTTATATTTTGGATATTAACCTCTTATCAGATATATGATTTGCAAATATATTTTTTTCATTCCATAGATTTTCTTTTCACTTTATTGATGGTTTGTTTTGCTATGAACATTTTTAGTTTGATGCACTCCCACGTGTTTATTTTATTATCTTTTCATTTTGTTGCTTGTGCTTTCTGTGTCACATTAAAAAAAATCATTATCAAGACCCATGTGAAGGACCTTTATTCCTATATTTCCTTCTAAGAGTTGCATGGTTTCAGGTCGTATATTTAAGGCTTTAATTCATTTTGAGTTAATTTTTGTGAGTGGTTTAAGATATGGGTCCAGGGGCGCCTGGGTGGCGCAGTGGGTTAAGCGTCCGACTTCAGCCAGGTCACGATCTCGAGGTCCGTGAGTTCGAGCCCCGCGTCAGGCTCTGGGCTGATGGCTCAGAGCCTGGAGCCTGTTTCCGATTCTGTGTCTCCCTCTCTCTGTGCCCCTCCCCCGATCATGCTCCGTCTCTCTCTGTACCAAAAATAAATAAACGTTGAAAAAAAATTTTTAAATAAAAAAAAAAAAGATATGGGTCCAGTTTCATTCTTTTAAATGTTAGTATCCAATTAGCTTAGTACCATTTATTGAAGAGATGCCTTGAAATATTATTAAAAACTATACAAATGTTTATTTCGTATGTCCTAAAATACATGTTTAATCATGTATAATTAATTTTTAAGGATAAGAAATAGCCATAAAATACTGTATGTGGAATAGTAACTCCACAAAGGTTGGTCAATAATACATAAATGAATAAATGCCATTGGATACTTACTCTATACTAGGTCCTTTGCTATACTTTTTATCTGTAGAGCATTTTATTCTTATAATTTATAAGGAGTTCATATTATTATCCCAAAATCACAAACCAGAAAACAACAGCAAAGAGATGTTAGTCTAATCACCCAACATTTAAGAGTAAGTAGAAGAAAAGGATGTTGGGAATGACAGCTTCATGTTCTCGATTCTATAATGGATATAATGCTATAATGTCTTTCAAATAATTTGGAGTTACGACACACTGTCATAAAGCTTATCAGCCATTCACATGACTTGCTTTTTTACTTCTCTCCCATTTCCATTTATTTAAAATATTTTTTAAATGTTATATTTGAGAGCAAGACAGAGACAGAGCACAAGTAGGGGAGGAGCAGAGAACGAGGGAGATGCAATCTGAAGCAGTCTCCAGGCTCCGAGTTGTCAGCACAGAACCTGACACAGGGCTTGAATACAGAAGCCTTGAGATCATGACTGAACCCAAGTTGGACGCTTAACTGACTAAGCCACCCAGGTACCCCTATTTAATGTTTTTAGTTAGTATTTTCTATTTGAAAGGCTCTCAACTTTGCAATATAGAGAATATGAAATCAAATCTAATACATTTCTGATCTATAAAGACCTTACTGTGAGCTACCTTGTGGATGAACTATTACAATGTAAAGAATATGGTCAGAAAATTAAAGATGAAAACCATGAATTTCATTTATTAATTCAGTATATACATATACATACACAAGTACATATCTATATATATACATATGTACACACATATCCCTTTTAATGCTTGGAAACTCATTTACTGAGTACTAGGGATTTAGTATGTGCTCTGGCCCATAGTTCAAATCTCTCTGCTCCAGGACTAAACCACTCATTCTGAGTGTTGACATATGATGGCACTCATACAAGTCTTCAGATTGCCATTCGATAAGAAGAGGAAGGAGAGCCAACAGAGAGATTGGGTGGATGCAGTCAGGTAAGATACACGGATGTGTAATGTCATCAATCAATACAAATAATTTAAAAACTAGGGAAAAATTAGGTGATAATTTGAATGTTGAGTATTGGTAAGCAAAGATAAGAAAATTAAAATACCTACTAGATTTGGCAATAAGAAAGCCATCAATGACTTGAAAATTAGGAGTTCCTATGGAATAATGGGTGAAGAAGCTAAATTGAAGTTAATGGAGAAGTCAGTAGGAATGAGTAACTCAAGACAGTGAATGTTGCTGCTTTCAGAATTTGCAGTAATGAAAAGGGAGAAATATGGTTGCAGCTGAAGTGGGATTTGAGATCTAGTGTATGAAGAGAGTACTTTAGGATGGGACATTTAAAAGCATCTGCACCCTTCACTATTTCCTGGATATTGTTACTGGACTAAAACAAAATAATAGATAGATAGTTATAAAATACATGTATTATATAAATATATATATATGTACTGTATAAATATATATATGTATTATATGTATATATATGTATTATATAAATATATATTTATATATGTTTCTGTCCACACACATGTGATGGAAATTTATAAAACAATAGATTTTAGGCAAGATTTCAGAACTCAAAAGTCGCATTCACATTTCAGCACTTTGCACTAAATTCCACTGTCATGAGTTGTCTTCCAATAGGCTGACACACTCTTTTTTGCTTTTTCAGTATCAATACTGTGTTTACCAGTCTCAAAATAACTCTGCCATTGCAGTGCCTGTCCAAAGAACTGATTTTTTAAGGTTTTGAAAAATTCTCTGCTGTCTTTCTCTTTTCATTACCACATGTATTTCCTGTTTTTTATTTCCATATGTGATCTATGATATGCAAAAAAAAGAAAAAAGGAAACAACTGAAATTTATGCTACATGTGTATAGCAGTAGTACAACTTGAAAGAACAAAGGAAGTTGCTTGTGCCTAAGATCTAAATAGAAGGTTTAGTCTTTTTCCTGTTAATGCCTGATTAATTTCATATAAAAATCTTAAAAGTTGTGAAGGAAGTGAGATAATGGATAAGGAGAATATGAAAAAAAAATAGGAAAAGAGAGGATGCATGGAGTCAAATGCTCCATAAGACACAGGAAAGGTTAGATTCAGAGGTAAGAGAAGGGAGAAATCTCTTTTATCTGGAGGAAGGGGGAAGGCAGAGACATCTGGAAATGTTACTTTATTGAAAATAAACATTGAATTGGTCCTTGAAGGAGAGGGTAGAAATGCTTATAGAGTTGGGGAAAGAAGCAGGAGCAAAGGCAGATCTATAGCACAGGAAGAATGAATGCAATAATTCAGTGTGACTACACCAAAATTACATAGAGAGGGGCAGTGGGAAGTGAATATGGAAGGGCTGTTGAAGAAGGCATTAGGGAAGGACCTGAGCTCCTCATTAAGATATTTGAATTGTGTTCTGCGAATTTAAAAACATAATTGAACAATTTTGATCAAAGGAGAGAATTAGATGAAACTATACTACCACCTTAAATATTACTGAGCATATTTCCGTTGTCCTATTTCATTCTCTTCCTGTAAGAAATGGGAATTTGTCTAATTCCATTTTAAGCAACCTGTTCAAAATCACACAGAAAGTAATGTATCCTTGTTCTGGCTAGATTAAAACACAGTAATCATTCATTTGTGTATTCCTTTTGGCTGGGAAAGTTTGAGGGAACTATGCATGTTTCTTCTACAGAGAGGGGATCTAAAGATTAAGTAATGGTAAAATTACTATATAAAGGAAATTAGGGGAATAAGAATGGTGAGAAATAGGTGTAGGTACTCATATGGGATCACTCACAGATGCTCTGAGTTGCTAATATCCTCTTACTGATTGTTGGAATTACAGCAAGAAGATTCCAGTTGAGTCTGAAAACAGCTTCAGTATTAGAGTCGTGTCACAGTTTGGGGGTTTCTGAGGCCCCAGTGATTTTCTAGGTCTTGTTTGTTTTACTTTTAGTCTTTGTCATAGCTTCCAGGTTCACTCACAACTCTAATGTTTGTCTATTTACTACTGTCTTCTGTTCATTGGCTAAATGATCAAATGACATTTTCCAGACTAATTGAATTCTTTAATATTTAATTATAATACTCTCAGCATCCTGACACATCAATAAGAGTAGAATCCCTTTATGCCTTGCTCTGGGAAGATATTGCCTGTGATATGTGTACTATGACCAGAACTTTCCCTGATCCCAGTGATCCACATTCTTATTAATTCCAGAATTCCTACTTTCTTGATTCATATTCCTTATACTTTTTAGAGTGCTGGGTGCTGCAGCTTTTTCTCCTAAAATATTAATTTTATTTTGAGAATCATTCTTAGACTTTCACAACACTCATTGAGATAATTAGAGACATTTATCAACCTTTAATACCATAAAAATGCTGACAAATTAAAAGTTAGACATTTGTATTTAAATTATAGATGATTGAAGGGAAGTAAAACCCCTATATATTTTTACTGGTTTGAAGAATTTGGTCCAAATTATGATTTCCCCATCCATGACATTTAAATTAGGAAGAGCGTTAGTTTAAATAGGAAAAGGACCTAGTATACTAATTTTAAGCTAGTTAAGATGCATTAGGCTTAAAACTGGATACCAGACAATAGAATACACTAGAATGAAGGGCATATTTTGACAAAATAGTTTGTAGGGAAGATCTTGTTTATACTTTAAAAGGTGGTAGTAATTAAATCTCATTCCTGGTTCTACTTTCCTAGTCAGGTGGTTAGTGTTGGTGGAGCAAGCCCATACTTATGTGGGTGGGTGATCTGAGTGAAAGTTATTTCACATTCTAAAGAAGATGAGGTGGATTGATTTTAAAAGTGCCTTCACCTAATAATTTCAACCAGTTTGTCTCTAACACTTAAGCACAACTCAGTATCAGAATTTGTATTCTTGTGTTTTAAATTCATAGTAAGCTAAGGGCAATTGTCATAACAAATGGATTTGCTTTGCAGTGAGAAACAACCTGTTTTCATAGGTTGACAGTGACTTATTGTGCAAGGTTAGAGAATCTTTTGAGAGATTCTAAGAGAGAAAACAGGAATAGAATAGTGTTATCATTTCCCCTGTAGCTTGAATAGTTTCTATGTCATTAAGGTTGAACCCTGGATTAGCCATTAGATATTAACTGATTTTTAACAATTATGAACTGAGGTTTAGAAATATAAATGTTTTCCTTCTAAGAACTTTTTTAAATTTAAAAACAAAGATATTTCTAATAGTATGTAGTCTTTTTATAAAAGACCTGTATGTATGAGTCATTTATATTTGAGGAATATAATACATATCAGCATGTGGCTTGAAAAATATACAAATTTAATAAATTAATTATGAAATTACATCTTTACATTAAATGGTAGAAATATCAAATCTGCTTGCATGTATTATAGAAATGTATGGAAATGTTCTATTATGAAAGAGGTTTTAAATACAATCCATAAAAGAAAGCATAATTAGAGAACAGGCTCAACAAAAGAAATAGTTTATTAAATGTTATATTGGTTCTGCACTCAATTTTAATGTTTTTGGGGTTTTCTCCACATACCGTCAGTTTTCTGACATCTGATAGATATCATGGAGTTCAACTTAATTCTGACACTATCTTTCTGGAGATCATATCAGATTCCACAGATTAAGGGCTCAGTTGCTATCTGTGTTTCTGATCCACTGGCTACAGACTGCGGGTTCCAATAACTCTCTTCCGTCTGATGACAATCACAAGTCCAGGTTGTAACCTATACTTCTGACCAACTGGCCATAAATCACAGTTTCCTGCAACCCCCTGTTTGGTTTTGATTAATTTGCTAGAGTAGCTCACAGACCTCCAGAAACCTATTTACTCACTACATTACTGATTTATTACAAAATATATTAAAGGATACAGATCAACAGCCAGATGAAGAGATACGTAGGGTGAGGTCCCCCCAAAAGGATCTTCTACTTTCATGGAATTTGGAGCCCAGAACCATGGCATGTGGAGGCATTCTGGCATATGGAGGCAAAGGTAGTAGCTTTTGATTTTGTTTCTCTTTTATGGAGGCTTCATTACAAAGGCACAATGGATCAAATCATTGGCCATTGGTGATTGAATTCAACTTCTGGGCCCTCTCCCCATCCTGGGAATCAGGGGATGAGATTAAAAGTTCTACCCCTTTATTCATGGTTGGTCCCCCTGGCAACTAACTCCCATTCTTAGGTGAGTTCCAAAGTTGGCTCATTAACCTAATAGGAGACACTTTTATCACTCTCTCATAGAGAATTCCAAAGGTTTTAGGAATTCTGTGCCAGAAACATGATGATAACTAAATGTCTATTACTTATTATAAATCACAATATCACAGGCATATACATCTCCTTGAAAAAGGAGTGATTGGAGGAAAAGAAAATAGATACGATTAAATAAAGTATCCTTAACTGAAGGAAATGATATAAATAATTGGAAAAGAGGGTTCAATAAGCAGTAGTCCTTATGAAGTAATATTTGCAGTGTCAGATATTTATTGTATTTGCCCTGTTACTATTAAAACATTGAAAAGAAGTCAAGTTATTGCATCTAGGAAAATTATTATGTAGAAGCTTTTACTAATATGATGCTAAATGTATCACAACTTCTACATAGTCATGTGTAGAGTCATAGCATTGAATACCCCCTATAGATTTCTATCAGTATTATCAATTTAACTTTAATATGTGAAATTTAAATTGCTTGCCTAAGATAAACTAAGTCAACTGAAAGAGAAATAAATAAATTTGCTTTTTAAATTTTTGATTAATCCATACTAATTTATTTTGTCTGATAAAGTAAAATGATATAATACTGGTTTTTTTGTTCTAATTATCTATATTAAAATGTTTTCCTCTTTTAAAGGTTTGTGAATCTAATGCTTAGAAATTGAATAAATGAATGCAATTCTGTTTTTTGCTTCAATGGAGCTGTCAGAATTGTGTCAACAAATTTGTCTGTTTGTGCCCAGAAGGGAAGCTACTCTAAACAATGTGTTTTTATTAAGACAGGCGGTATATAAAAATTGACAGAAGATATTAAAATTCTTCACTAGCATCTTGATAGTCTAGTACTTCTCAATCAATATGTTGTTTCTAAAATTTCATCTGCATTTGTTTATCTTACATATATTTGTCCGTTTACCTCTATCAGCCTTCCCAAAGCAAATAAATTATACTCTTGCATACATTTTCTTAAATTGATAAATGTTTATGTAATTAGTAATCTAATGTGTTACCTTTCTAGAAAACTAAGAATTCATATATTTATTGTGGAGAAAATAATATATGTTTTTCAACTTATGGCATGATCACAATGCATCAAGAATGGGTAGATAGTATAACAATAACTAGACAGCAACAAGAACTCGGAATCTATTATATGCATCCTTCATTATTAAAATATCAAATACTTTTATTCACAGAATGTGGACAAAATGCACTGCAGAGGCAAGATTATGTTAATTTTCCAAAGCAGTTACTTTTTTCTTTTAATGTTTATTTTTGAAAGAGAGAGAGCAAGTGAGCATGAGTTGGCAAAGATAGAGAGAGAGACAACCATCTGAAGCAAGCTTCAGGCTCTGATATGTCAGCACAGAGCCCTGTATGGGGCTTGAATGCACGAACCATGAGATCATGACCTGAGCCAAAGTCAGACGCTTAACCGACTGAGCCACTCAGGCTCGCATCCAATGCAGTTACTTTTTAAAGAGTGTCTTAATACATAATTCCCTATTTGGAAGTATTCTGAGATTATGTCATTATGACTTTGGCAAAGATGGCAGCCTGAGATATATACAACTAAAATTACCATTGTAACATATTTTTTCTTTCCTAATACTTATTTCATTGACATGAAATAAATTGAACCATTTGGTTTTGTTTCAAACAAGTAATAAGCAATAGTATATGTTTTCATGGTTTTGTATTTTTTAATATAAAAATGAACATGACTCATATAAATTGGTCTGTTTATGTGCACCATATTCATAACCTCCACCATTAGAGAGGTTGAGATATAAGGCCAAAATGGGTATGACAATCAGGTGAATGGTAATCTCAGAAAGAGTGATTTTATTATTAACTATGCTTGACTAGGTTAGATCATTTATGTTAGGAAAATAAATCTTGACATTTATATGGATAATTTTGTGGCTTACTTGTCAACCTTCCTGTGAGACATGGGTCTGATTAAACTCTGATTGAGAATGAGAACTGTAATACATTATTAATGAACTCAGGGTAATTGTAAAGTTTTATGACTTAGGGATCAGTGGAAATTGGTTCCATGGTCAGTTTGAGAAATTATGAGAATACACCTTGCACCGACAGTGCTGATAGCTTAGCATTAGTCATGGTCTTCCCACAGCCATGGCCTGTGACAGCACTAATGATAGTCATTTTGTAGCGTGACCATGCATTAGAATACATTTAGAGGAGCATAAAATGTCAAATATTGGAGTAAAGATTTTTCAGCAGTTCTTGGCACAAGAAGCCTTATATTCCCAGAAATTCATGTTTCTTGGAATTGTGACCCATGTATAATAATCTCAAGATTAATAGAAAAATGTTGATTAAAAATCAATTAGACTCATTTTTTTAAACAAGTATCATTTTGATTGTCAACCATATTGACAATCAAATCCCCCCCAAAAAATACCATAAAAGTTTGTTCTTTAAGTGACAATTATGTCAATAAATTACTTTTCTCATTTTTTAACTGAACGTAGGGTAGGATAAAAGCAAACTTAGATCTGACGTTTGTTGAATGACTTAAGTAACAAAATTAAGAATTTTTGGGTGCAATAAATAAAATTTTATATGATAAAAGAATATTATAAATGTATAATAAAAAAATCAAATGATGGATATTAAAAAACCCATCATGACATAATGAGTAAGGGCATTGGCTTAGAAACAGAGGCTTGGAAGAGTCCAGGCTCCAACATGTCTCAGTTCTTGCCTTAGATTATTTATTTATCCTCACTAAATTTGCTTTTGTTATCTTTGAAGTAGAAATGACAGTGATTTTACTAAAAGGAGTTTTTGTAAGGAGTCACTGAGATAGACAGTGGTCATTTTGATACCTGATATATAATGAGCACATAAGGTGGTTCCATTGTTATCATTTCAACACAGTGTTACCTAATAAAAATGTATTGACCATTTAAACTAGTACTTCATGATGAAGCGAATATTGAAATTACTGTTTATGCTTTGCTATTAGAATGAAAGGATTTGGGGGTCGTAACTGTGAGATCTGCTTTGAGAAACCGTTATGATTTCAGTAAGAGCATTTCTGTCTGTATAGACTTTAATGCAGAATGTTTTTGTTTGCTGTTTAGCCTTCAGCTTCACTGTTAGACGATTTGTAGATAAAAAGCCTAGGTTGTTTATAAAATTCAAATTAAATCAGAGAAACTAAGATGTAAATGTAAAAAGATGCAAAATAATGCAAAATTTGGTGTTTTTAAACTATTAGGATGTATTGTTGTCCTGAGACAACATATTCTGCTTTCAGTAAATTGATTCAAATGTTAAGGACTTAGCTAATCATTTTTTTTTGTTTTTAAACCAATAAACAGCTTAGAAAAAACAATTTCACCATTTTTCATGTAATTAAAAATAATTTTTGAGATTTTTTATGACATGAAAGCTCAAGTATATCAGTTCTTACTCTCAAAATTATAGCTAATGCAGCTCACAGGTTCTTTGATCTGTCCATAATAGGCCCTAATATCCTGAAGCAGTGCTTCAATTATCATATCATTTGTTAGGTAAGTACTAGAAGCCATTCTTTCAGCCATAAAAGGAAAGTTGCCAAAGTTGTATACTTGGAGTAAATTTAAAGACTGCCTCCCATTCGTTCACTTCCTAATAGCACCAGTACTATTCTGGTAACATCCTGTAACTCTCCACCTGGCCTGACTAAATCTCAGTCAGTGGACAGCTCTTTCCCTCATCCTGTTCTGAAAAATATCTGTGGTGACCTGCTCTCACAACCTCCTTGGAGGAAATGTGGACCTTTTAGTGGCCATTGGGGAACAGAGTTTATGGAAAGATGGGTACTTCACTCCTACGTTCTCACATTCCTCCTTTTCTTTGAATCTTTAATGTTCCCACTTATTTTTTTTCTTTTCTCTTTGCCATCTCTTGTTAGTCGGTGATAGGAATAAAAATAGACTAATATACTGTGACAGAAGAAAAGTCTAAAATATTTCTGCCTTCCTCTTTTCTCTGTTATCCCAATTATGCCTTTCTCTGCCAATCAAAACAATGAATTACATTGTCAGAGTTTCTGGTTGTGGGAACAGTGTGGGGAAGGAGATGACTAGGGAAAACTGTAAGTAAACTTAAAATAGCTCAGCCTAAAATATATTCTTAACAATCTGTTTAAATTCAATACTCTGTAGATTTCTATTCTCTCTCAGTACTATCCCATAGAAATATAATGTGAGTCACCTATATAGTTCTAATTTTTTCAGTAGCTACACTAAAAAGTAAAAAAAAAAGAACTTAAATTTTTATTTAACTCAATATTTTATATACAACTATTTTATATATAATCAATATGAAAGCATTACTAACATACGTTACGTTATTCATACGTTTTTTCTAGTTAGTCTTTGAAATCTGTTAAGTATTTTACACTTACAGAGCATCTTTTTGGATACTAATTTTTCTTTGGAATTATTTGATCTGTGTTTTCAGTTATAAAATTTAAAGTTGAAAATATAGACTTATATACATCAAGTTGTCCAAACATATTGAAATTTTTTCAAGTAACTAAAATGGATAAGTTTTTAAATTTAAATTAACTTAAATCAAGGGGCGCCTGGGTGGCTCGGTCGGTTAAGCGTCTGACTTCGGCTCAGGTCATGATCTCACGGTCCGTGGGTTCGAGCCCCACGTCGGGCTCTGTGCTGACAGCTCAGAGCCCGGAGCCTGCTTCGGATTCTGTGTCTCCCTCTCTCTCTGCCCGTCCCCTGTTCATGCTCTGTCTCTCTCTGTCTCAAAAATAAATAAACGTTAAAAAAATTAAAAAAATAATAATAAAAATAAATTAACTTAAATCAATTATAATTTTTAAAAAGCGTACTTCCTTTTGCACTAACCACATTTCCAATGCTCAACAGCTACACATGGCTAGTGGCTATCATACTGAACATTGCATTGATGAATGTTCCTATTTTAAAAAGTGTTTTTATTATAAGAAACCAAAGTCCTTGATATCAGATCAATTGAATGCACTAACTCTGACCACTTTTGATATCACATTCATCAATTTTATATGTAATTGTTTTCTTTTTGTTTTTAGGGTTTTTTTAAACGTTTTTACTTACTTTTAAGAGAGACAGAGCATGAGTGAGGGAGGGGCAGAGAGAGAGAGGGAGACAGAATCCAAAGTAGGCTTCAGGCTCTGAGCTGTCAGCACAGAGCCCAAAATGGGGCTCGAACTCACAAACCGCAAGATCATGACCTGACCGAAGTCGGACGGCCAACTGACTAAGCCACACAGCACCCCCTATATGTAATTGGTTTTTACTTACAAGAGCAACAAATACCTAAATTTGCCTCCTCGTTATTTGTAATCTATACAAATTACCCCACTTTGCATGCATTATACATCCAACAGGATTATTGCTTTGGGTTTTTAGCTAGTCCACACTTGGAACTTCATTCATATACATATAATAACTCTCAGCAGCTTAGGTTAATTTAAATATCAGATATTAGTCACATTCTCTTGACCTCCAACTTGTTTTAAAGGCATCATTTAAAAGACATTTTCTTTCATGGCACTCTTGCTTTGTTTTTCCATCTTATGTTTTGCTCTTGTTTCCTGTAACTTCATCAGCAGTTGAGCTGTAGAGATGATAGATTAAGAAAGATGGTTTAACAAATAAATCTTTATGTAATTTATCCTGTAATATTTCAGATTGAAGTTACCGTTCTCATTTTTGGAATTTGTTTATCATAAGTGATGAAGTAACAGTTTGAAATGAGATTCCAAATCTGACTGCAAACATCAAGTGCATGCTGGCAAATAAATATGCAGACTGCTAGAATGCAATAAGCCTGTTCAGACTCCAAATATTAAATTAAGGAACCATCATATGGTAATATACCACACAAAACAACCAGTGGGCTACACAAAATAGAAAAGGGAAAATCAATTATGATTCGATAATACCACTTTCTCAATTAATTAAAAATAACAAAAGTGCCTTGTTTACAGGAAGTCCAATGGCATAATATTCTGACAGCTCTTCATCTATGAATATTAAGCATTGCTTGTTTAATTATAGTGGAAAGTACAATTGAAACCATCTGAGAGAGAAACATATTCATTTGTTTCCAGAAACATTAAAACTACCTCAAGGTACTTAAGAAATTATTTTGAAGGTTTTCTCTTGTAAATACAAAATGATACATTTATAAACATTTGAACATTTTATAGACACCCTAATTTTAAGGCAAATCAAGGAAATACAATTGCTACAATTGTGAATGTTGGAAAATGTGCTTATAAGAAATTATTATCTATGTGATATTAATCTAGAAAAAAATGGAGTCTCATCTATGAGGTGGCCTATGTTCCAACATTCATGTTGAACAGAGCTCTTCTATAATAGAACTTCAATGCTTTTTTTAATTTTAACTTAATTTTGATTTTGAGAAGAAATTAATGTTAAGAAGTTGTAATTCTGTTTGACATTGAAAATATTGTATATCTAATGTTATATATCTAATGTTATATATCTAATGTTTATATATCTAATGTTATATATCTAATGTTATATATCTAATTTGTCAGTTTCATGAGTTTGTTAGTTGGTTTTACATTCTTCTGTTTATACCATGCAATTTTATTATAAACCTAGAGCATTTTCTTCTGTGCATTAGTAGCTTAGCTTGTTAAGTAGGATTACTAATGCAACCAGTATTTTGTTTCTTATTTGTCTCTCTTTCTTTAATAGTGACAAAGACCTTAATTCAAGCAGCTATCTTGTAAGTGCATTCCTTGACTAAAATTGTGGACCTTATATGAAAATGTCATTCTGCAGAGGCCACAACTACTCAGAGTTGATTGTTAAAATTAGCAATCCTCTATAGGTTTGTTCAAACTCAGACCCAGAGCTAGTAGTGCCTGGTATATTAGTAGATGCTGGTGTAGGAACTCCAGAGGAGTTGTGTGTGACTCTGCTGTTTCCGTGCTTGGTGCAGTATGTGTTTGCAGGTGAGCATAGGTAACTCATATACTCACTGATTATTGCGATTTCACCTCTGTGTCTACCTCAGTGTAGTGTGGATGATACCACTGTTCTTCTCTCTTATTTCTGGATTCTTTATTCCCAGTTCAGTTTATGGCCTAGTTTGGACCTGGGGCCCCAAAGAACATTCTGAATATCTGGGACTTGTATCTCAGCTGGGGAAGTCTACTTCAGGTTGTTCGTTTCAGTAAGTGCCTGTCCTTTTAGATGTGGCCAACGGCTGTCTCTCTTCTACACTTCTGCTGCTGCTTCCCAGGTTCCTGATACCCAAAGTACTCAGCAGATCCTCTCCACTGGACCAACATGAGAGGGACAATGCAGAAAGATGAGCAATTCACTCTAACTGTGTAAAGGCTAAATCCCGAAAACTTTGGATTCAGACAGAACTAAAATTGAATCATAACTTTATTGCTTTATAAATATGTAAACTTGAGCAACTTAAGTTAGTTCTCTGAGTCTCAGGTTTTCCATCTTTAAAATTATGATGATGATAGCTATTTTTTTTAAAGTTTTTTTTTTATTTTTTTTCAACGTTTATTTATTTTTGGGGACAGAGAGAGACAGAGCATGAACGGGGGAGGGGCAGAGAGAGAGGGAGACACAGAATCGGAAACAGGCTCCAGGCTCTGAGCCATCAGCCCAGAGCCTGACGCGGGGCTCGAACTCCCGGGCCGCGAGATCCTGACCTGGCTGAAGTCGGACGCTCAACCGACTGCGCCACCCAGGCGCCCCGATGATAGCTATTTATAAACGTATGTTGAAGTACAAAGCGTGAATATATATGGAGCAACTAGAGTGATGCATCACACATTGTAAAGGTTCAATTAATGGTAAATAATATTACCATCACTAAAAAGAAATCATTTACTATATAGAAAAAGGTGATTTGATCTGTCCTCTTCTGAAGTATGATATAATTTGTGTTTAAGAAAACTATGTAAGTTTGTGTGTAAGATCAGAACTCTTTCATTCAATTTTAGCTCTTCTGTATAGTTCTTTTTATTTAGAATGAATCAGAAAACACAAAGGAAGGTTTTTTTTTAGTGTGAGACTTACTGAGAAAAATGATACTAATAAACATATTATATTAGAGATATACCATATATACCTATTATCATTTTAGAATTTATGCATATCATTTAGGAATACATCATATAAGAATATATACTCAAATTTATTGTAAGAAATAAACTATATGATTATGGTGAGATATCTATAATTTTGACTCAGATTAATTTTTCATCATTATTCATTCTACCTTTATGAGAAAAGCAAAATTAAACTTTATAGTTCAAAAGATAACAGAAATATAACACAAGCCTATTTTAGCTAATTTTTTCCTAGTTTTTAAAGTAGCAATAAGAACATGTTTCTTAAGATGCTATAATAAAAATGTTATAACATGTATTTACAAATTTATTTTAAATATTTATAGTTATTTTTCTTTGGAGAATTTAATTTGTATAAATAACAGTTATGATCTATCATCCTTACTCTTAAAACTGTCCAACAAAAATCAAATGTGGTGTAACCAACCTCTTACAGTTATATTATGTAGTTGTCATTTGGACTGTAAGGTAACTTTCTGTTTCCTCAAATCCAACTTGATTTACTGATTTACTGTTTTATTTTCTTTTCTGTCAGATAAAAGCTGCAGTAGACATTGATGAATGTGCTTCCAAGCCCTGTAAAAATCAAAGTATGTGATTTCACCATAGTTACCAGCCAGATAAATAACGAGATATTTATATATTTTAGGCCTATCAAATGAATTTTCATTTCAAATGAAATTTTTCAATTCACTACAGGTTATATCTGGTGTGTTAACAGTTCTCCAAGAGTTTATATAATTCTCCTTAGAAATGTTAGACTCCAGGGGCACCTGGGTGGCTCAATTGGTTAAGTGTCTAACTTCAGCTCAGGTCATGATCTTGCAGTTTTGAGTTTGAGCCCCGCATTGGGCTCTGCGCTAACAGCTCAGAGCCTGGAGCCTGCTTAGGATTCTGTATGTGTCTCTCTCTCTGCCCCTCCCTGCTCACACTCTGTCTCTCTCTCCTCAAAATAAATAACCATTACAAAAATTAAAAAAAAAGAAATATTAGACTCTGAAAAACTCAGATTCTACCTTACTAATGCAAACTGATGTAGCAACTCTGGAAAACAGTATGGTGGTTCCTTAAAAAGTTAAAAACAGCCTCAGTGGCTCAGTCCTTTAATTGTCTGTCTCTTGATCTCAGCTCAGGTCTTGATCTCAGGGTCATGAGTTCAAGCCCTACATCGGGTTCCATACTAAGAATGGAGCCTTGGGGCGCCTGGGTGGCTCAGTCGGTTGAGTGTCCGACTTCGGCTCAGGTCATGATCTCATGGTCTGTGAGTTCCAGCCCCGCGTCGGGCTCTGTGCTGATGGCTCAGAGCCTGGAGCCTGTTTCAGATTCTGTGTCTCCCTCTCTCTCTGACCCTCCCCCTTTCATGCTCTGTCTCTCTCTGTCTCAAAAATAAATAAACGTTAAAAAAAATTGAAAAAAAAAAGAATGGAGCCTACTGAAAAGAAAGGAAGAAAGAAAGAAAGAAAGAAAGAAAGAAAGAAAGAAAGAAAGAAAGAGGAAGGAAGGAAGAAAAAAAGGAAGGAAAACGTAGAACTAGCTTACAGGCCAGCAATTCCACTAGTAGGTATTTATCTAAAGAATACAAAAATATTAACCCAAAGGGACATATGAACTCTGATATTTATAGCAGCATTATTCACAATAGCCAAATTATGGAAAGAGCCCAAGTGTCTATCGACTGATGAATGGATGAGGATGTGGCACATATGCATACACGTATACATATACATATGCATATATATATATATATATATACACACACACACACACACACATGCACACACAGTGAAATATTAGCCATAAGAAAGAATGAGATATTGCCATTTGCACAGACATGGATGGAGCTAGAGAGTATTATGCTAAGCGAGATAAGTCAGTCAAGGAAAGAAATATACCATATGATTTCATTCATATGTGGAACTTAAGAATCAAAACAAATGAGCAAAGTGAAGAAAAAGAGATAGAGAGAACAAAACCAAGAAACAGACCCTTAACTGTAGAGAACAAACTGATGGTTTTCAGAGGGGAGGTGGTGGGGAGATGGGTTAAATAGGTAGTGGAGATTATGGAGGGCACTTGTGATGAGAACCAGGTGTTGTATGGAATTGTTGAATCACTATATTGTGCACTAATCTTACACTGTATGTTAACTAATTGAAATTTAAATAAAATCTTTTTAAAAGTATATATCATAAATGTGGGAACTAAAGTTCTATACAGATAGTATCCTAAGAAATTTTTGAATCAAAACAAACTTATCAATAGTATTTAGAAAATGCACTGCATACACTTAATAGTATAATTTGATTTCATCTAAACACGAATTAACCTGAATTTCCTCAGGGATTATTAATAAATGTCTCTTTTTCTCATAAAAAGTTTTCAGTAAAGCTAAGACTATAAAAAAAACTCATAAATTATTAACTAATCTGTATTGTGTTTAATTGTTTAAAAGGTAGTTACAATATACTGACAAAGCTTGAATATTTATATAGTGTTTCCATCCTCTAACAATATTTACTGCTCTCACAATGTGAAGAATTTTTTAAGCTATTGGTATTATTAATTTTTTTTTATAATGTGAGTGTATGTAGGCAGTGTTTTTGCTAACCCATAGAATCAGTGAATCATAAAAGTGGGTAGATTATTAAGCCCTTGGTTTTAAACAAAAGTACCGAAACTTCTCGTGGGATACAAACATAGTGTAAAAGGGACAAGAATATTCAAAACAGTGACTAAGAACTCATGTTCACAGCTTCTAAGTCCTCCTACAAACATACTGAAGATAACAAGAAGATTGGATGAGAACCCACAACATGAAATGAAAATTATATATATTTTATTAGGCAGTAATTTTAGTATAATTATACACAATGAATACTTGCATTATATCATGTGATTTTAATACTGCTTCAACTTGTCCTTCTATAAGAAGATACTGAAACTCTTAGCCAATATGTCTTACTTATTAGAGTAATCTTGTGTGAATATTTCTTTTGCTTTCACATGCTTTGGTGAAGCACGCATCGGTGTACCCGGTCATTTTTTTTTTCTCTTGAAACAAAAGTATATCTTTATCTGGCTTGGCAGTGAATTACATTCCTAAAAATCTTCTCATTTAAAACCTTCTCCAGTGGCTACTCACTTCTGCAGATCAGCTTCTTTTTTGGTACTGTTAACTGCTCTGATCTGACACTCTAGTTTGTCTTTAGAATACTGCTTTTCGGGGCGTCTGGGTGGTGCAGTCGGTTAAGCGTCCGACTTCAGCCAGGTCACGATCTCGCAGTCCGGGAGTTCGAGCCCGGCGTCAGGCTCTGGGCTGATGGCTCAGAGCCTGGAGCCTGTTTCTGATTCTGTGTCTCCCTCTCTCTCTGCCCCTCCCCCGTTCATGCTCTGTCTCTCTCTGTCCCAAAAATAAATAAACGTTGAAAAAAAAAATTTAGAATACTGCTTTTCTACCATGTTGTACTCACCTTCTCACTACTGCAAAGGGGAAGTGTAAGTTCCTGGTTGAAATGTATCTTGAGAATGAGTTTCACCACACAACCTTTGTAAAATTACTAAACATTCCCTTTCTAGTAGTCCCTAACAGGTGTGTGTATTTAATAAGATTTTTCCACATAGTCTCTCCTAGGTCTTGCCAAAGTCTTGAGTAGACGTGGCCTTGATCAGGTACTACCAAGGGCAAAATCGTGTGAAATTCACACAGGAGGGATAGTTTTTGAGATGCAATACAACCAGTGAAAAAAACCTTACTGCTACACCTGCTAGGATCCTGAGACTCCTATATTGACTGAAAAACAGGAGCTAAAGAAATGAATAATTGCAGTTTGGAACCAGTTTTTGCCATGGGATCAACATATTGCAGTCTCAAAGGGAATTGTATACTTCTCATTTTTGTTTGTTTTTCAAAGTTGAAAAACAATTTTAACAGTTTATTTTCAGTTTTTATTATTAAAAACATTAAATCATACAAAATAAATACATATCATAGTAAGCTATTCTAAGGTGAGCTAGGTAACATACCCTTATAACCACCACCCAGGTAGAAAAACTGAACTTTACTAGATACCCTTGAAGACCCTCTAGTGTCAGTGTGAACCCCTCCCTTCAAAAGCAACCACTCTTGTAACCATTACAGACAGACTCACTTTTGTGCTTTTTTTATTTCCTGTTTTTCCTGACGCCATTGTTTAGTTGTGCCCATTTTTAAAATATGTTTTTTATGTGTCTGGCAGAATTCAATTTCTTTACTCTTCCTGGGACTACCAATTCCAATTTAGAATTATAGTCTATTATACTTAACATCTCCTGTATAATATCTGTATATTCTCTCCTTCACACTTAAATCCTAGTCTCAAGAATACAAAGGGTGACTAAATCAGAATATCCCATTATTACTCATTTACTTTATACTGCAGTATAAACATAAAATAATAGAACAAAAACACTAATAGAAGATGTCAACATAATTATGGATAATATTTTAATTTTTGTTCATGAACTCTCTTAATTTCCCTCCAATTTTTTATACTATATCTCTGTATTTTGAATCTACTGGAAATATGTGCAATGCACTTTCCTTTTTATCCTTCATTTAGTTTATTCGTCCAAGCATATAGATGTATAATGCTTGACACCTATTCTTGTGTTGGTGTCTCTCCAATTATTTTGGTGCCTAAAGCTTAGACTTTAGGGGATTCCTCAGGGAGGCTCATGGGAATAATAATCCTTAAATTCTGTGTATTGATAATCATAGATCTGTGCCTTTTATACTTGAGAGTACATTTGCTTGATATAAAATCCCTTGTTCCCATTTTCTTTCATTCTTTCTTACATATTGTAAATTTTCCTGAGTATCTAAATATTTTATTTTCTCGTGGCATAATGTTGCTGTTGAAAAGTTTGATGTTAATCTGTTTTTTCCATTAGAAGTTACTTGCTGCTGTTTTCCCCCTCTTTATGACCAAAAGTTGCATTTTCCTTTAAATTGCAGTAATTTTACTAGAATGAAGTGTTCTTGAATTATGTTTTTGATGTTTGTTTGTTTTCTTTAATTTTGTTTTTATTTTTCAGGAAATCCTTAATTCATACATTGAATCTTTGCCTGGTTTCAATATTTGTCTGTTTCAAATCCCTTATATATTTTTTTCTTCATTTCTGTTTTTTTTTTCCATCTTCTAATTATAAGTAATTATCTGCTGTGTTCATTCTTTTTATGTTCTTTTTGGAAATGTTTTATTTTGTTGATTCTTTTCTGAGTTCTGTGACCTCATTACTGAGTTTTTCTAATTTCTGTGTATGCTGTTCACTCATAGCTTATGCTATTTTCTTAATGTCTTTTAGCTCATTTTGAAGTAATACATTGCATATTTGATCTGATTTTTTGACAATGTCTTTGTCATTTGCTTTCATTATTTCAGAAACTTTCACTGTCCATAATGATATTATTTCTTTTTCTTTTAATAACTTTGTATTGAAGTTAGCCTTGATACTTTCTGTTACTTATTTTCAAGTGTTAATAGTCTATTTGGACATTGAGAAAGACAAATAAGTCAGTGTAGCTCTCTTTACCTCACAGAGCTCCCTTCCTGTTGTTTTCATCTGTTTGTCTATTGTTTTAGTGTATAATGGCTTGCCTGCTGAGATGCCCTAGGTCTGTCCCTCTCCCCCAAAAATGTCTGATCTCTCTCCTTCACCTCTGTTCTCCCTATCCTACTTAATTTCTATTCCATTTTGAACAATTTCTCCCCAGAGTGGGACCCTGTTTAGAAAGGCAGGTGTGGCAGTTTTGTGAATTTATGTAGCTATGTTTCTCCGAAGGCATTTTGACTGTTCTTTGTATTTGCCCATTATAAGAATAGATAAACAGTTCTAAGCCTCACTACTGTTTCCAAGTTGATTTCCTGTACTTTCCGGTGAATACAGGATAGCTATTTTAGTTCTCTTATCTTTGGGTCTGTAAGATGCCCTACTATTTGCTATGGCTATCACTTGAATATCCACTTGGCACATAGTTTGTAGTACTTGTGAATATATTTAATAGTTGTTATTGGTATTGTGTGTGCATGTTCATGGGAATACCATGTCATTAAATTGTGTTTTAAATGGTGTGCATGGGTTTTTGTTACATTATCTAATTGTGGTCTGATTTTAGGCAGATATTCAGAGAACTTTAAAAACTATCCCAATATTATCATAATTTCTCCAAAATCCCATTCCTAAAACAGACTACTCATATTCTGTTTATTTATAAGTATTTCATATATTTTTAAATTTATGTGAATTTTCCAAAAAAATTTTCTGGTACCAAATAGGCTGAAAATTCAGATTCTTATTTGGTAGCTTAAGAATTAACACCATTTTTTATCTCTAGAATCACTTATCACTGTTTAACATGGGAGTAGAGAAAGAGGAACTACATCAGGAGACCACATTAAGCAAAGGAGAGAAACAGTGAGAAACTTAAATAATTGCACTTATTTTGGAAGAGTGCACCTAAAATAAGAGAAAAATCTTGGCAACAAAGAGAGGGAAAGAAAAAAAATAAAGAAGATAATGACCAATGTAGTTTTCTCTTTTGTTTTATTTTCTTTGAGGCAGAATATTTTTAAATGCTGACAAGAGAAAAGAGTGAAAAGGGACATTTTGAAGATTCATGAGGTAAGAGAAGAAATAATAGAGGAAGGGCCCCCGAAACCGCGGGAAAGGCTAACCAGCACATGTGTAGATGTGATAATACATAATATCCCCTTCCAGGGTGGATGGTAGAGAAGAATGAGTATGTGGTGGGCAAAAGGAGCAAATGTGGTAAAATGTGAAGATTGAAAGTCTTGAATTTTATGGAGCTCTTTGATTGCTGTTCTTTCTAAGGTGTAAAAAGTTAGTTCATCTCTTGAAAGGGTGTTATGTTAGCAAGATTAAAGGTTAAAGGAGTATAGAGAAATTTAGAAGTATACTCTGGTATCTAAGAAATTTCATGACAGCATCAGATTTTACCCATACTGAAGAACATGATTCCTTAGCAGAGTTTTGCATCAGCAAATTTGATTACTGCATTGATTCAGAGCAGTGTTTACCAACATTTTTTAACAACAAAACACATAAAAATAAGTAGCATTTTATGACCATGGTGTACACCAATAAGCCCCCTTGAAGCCAGAGATTGCTGGCCTACAATACGTGGCTGATCTGAAAACTGCCACCTGGCCATGGGCTCTAAGGGTCAATATCTAGGCTGACCTGAAACCCATGTGTTGCACACTGACACACATCTGAGAAGCTCTGACCAGGTTTTACTTTACCTGGAGAATTTTACAAAAGAAAACAACAAAGGAATTGAATATTTGCAAGAGAATGTGTTTATGGAATGAAAGAAAAAAGGTACAGAGACCTAGAGTTCAAAGTAAAAGTGTAGTGGGAGAAACTGAGAATGGGCAATAAGCATGGGTGATGGATATCACAAATTATTAATTGAATAACCATATATCTGCAGAAAGACTGTATTTATTTAAGTGATGGAGCAGTGTGATGATGAGAACAATAGCCATGGCTTATTCTTGGGAGTGTGTAGGTGATGTGAATTGGATGTAAAGGTCATTGGAAAATAGAATGTTGAGGAAATGAGACATGCACCAAAATAATGGGAAGGGTAGTCCAAATAAATGTTGCCATTATCCAAGATAACAGAATTAGGATTGAAAAAAGACTTCTCAGGCATTAATCTCTTCAGTACAGCAGGAGAAGTTGTAACAGGGTAAGAAAAGTTAGCAATGAGAGTGTAGAAGATAGTGTCACTAATTACCAGTAAGCTTTAAAATACAGTGATTTTGTTTCATGAATATGAGTTAATGGGCAGGAAACGGAGAATTTTAACACTACCTTCATACTGTTAATTTCCTACCATGGTATAGAATTAAGTTTCCTCTTTAAGCTGCCTCACTGAAACTATGATTAAATTATTTGTTAGATCTATGCTAATTCCATAATATGTAATATGAGATACTAAAAGTATCAAAGCCAAATAATATAATTTTTTTAATGTTAAGTTTGAGAGAGGGGTTTTCTCTCTGCTATGGTATGCTTCTTGCACTATTCTGTCCATCTATCATGCACTAGTGGATATTATAGAACATAGCAATATTCCTTTTTTCTTTTTTAATTTGTAACATTTATTTATTTTTGAGAGACAGAGACAGGGTGTGAGCAGGGGAGGGGCAGAGAAAGATGGAGACACAGTATCCAAAGCAGGCTTCAGGCTCTGAGTAGCCAGCACAGAGCCCTACATGGGGCTTGAACTCACCAACCCTGAGATCATGACCTGAGCTGAAGCTGGATGCTCAACCAACTGAGCCACCCAGGCACCCCAGAACATAGGAATATTTTAATGCTAATATTCTTCAGAAGTCTCTTTACTCCTCTTAGTAGCTAATCATTTTCACTAGTTAATAATTTTTATGTTAAGTTTTTCCTTTTTAAATTCACTAAAGTGTTTTCTGTCTTCTCTCTGGATCCTGATTGATACAACCAGAATAGCAACTGTTGATTTTTGGACTGCAACAGTGTTTCATGCAATCTAAAGCACACCTTTTTCATTTATTCACGTGTTATTATTTCTAAAACCAGAGAATACCCAACAGTTGGTGGTATGTTTGTCAATTTCTGGAGCATCTGGTAATGTGTGACATCTTACATTTCATTAAATATGGTGGTATTTTCCTGCTTTATCTCTGTCCTCCATACCAATCATTCAAGGACTGTAGAGGTAGGATCACTTACATACGTCCACATAGAAAAATATCCTCTTTTTGGTTTAGGCATATGTATTTGATCCTGATTTTAAAAATGATTTTCTTGGATCTTTGAGTTAGTCTTGAAATTGAAATTTCCACCTGAATTCTTTACATATATTTATTTCTCACTTATTTTATATACTCAATTTTCTTTCCTTGTCTACTTGTCTTCCCTCTTTCACTCTAATCCAGCAGACACAGATCATTAGGATCAATGGTAATGGAAGTAGATATCTTAATTCTTGAAAAATACATTGCCATTTTCTTTCAAACAAGGCAATTTTCATAAACTACTTAAAAGTAGAATTAGGCAATAGACCACTAACTTTTTGTGTTATGTCCTTTCAAGAATAATAATTCTACGTGCTAAATATGACTTATCATATTTGAATGACCCATCCCATTTGCTGTTCCTCCAGGATTGAGCAGATATTACATAGTCCATCTCCCAATTGTTGCATGCACAGTATCTCATTAGTATCCTCATAGTGCTATGTGTAACTATTTGAGAATGAATAAATACTTTCACTGGAGTGAGATTAGCATATGATTAGCAAGTGTCTACTAAGAAAGGAACTGATTTGAAAGCATACAATCTAACCAATTTCGATAGCTTCCCTGATGAATTCAAGCTTGAATCAATTTGTACTCAGACTTTTGAATGTGTTGTAATTTTGACTAAAAACTGAAACAAGATTATTTCTGTAAATCTAATATCTCCTTTCTGAAGTGTTCTCGGATATAAAGTCTACTGTACCATGAAATAGGTCTGTTGTACTTTTCCTTTCAACTCTGATGACATGCCTAATAAACTCCTGCTTCATTATATAGAAAAAAATCATTTCTGAGAATGAGCATTATAGGAAAATGGGTTTCCATATTGTTATTCCACCTGATAGACTATTAAGAAATCTGCAAGTGTATAATTACCAAGAGTAATCTTGTTATTACCAATTGTTCATGACCTGAAAATAGGTTCAAAATTGCTAAAGACACAATCAGAGATAATTTCTAACATTTATGTGTCTCACAGCTTTAATAAACTTACATAATTTCACCAACTTCATCTTAACTCTAATAACAATATTTGTAGTTGGACAGTGAAAAGTATTAACATTTATTAAGAAACTGAGATTATTCATTAGCCATCCAATAAATATGAGGATCCTTCTAAGAGATCAAGAATAAAAAGACTTGGTATTAACCCAAGCTAAGATTCCATGGCTTTAAAAATGCCCTAACACCAATAAACAACAATGTCCTAACCACTTTATGTTTCTGGTTGTTATTGGATTAATTAAGTAGAGGCATTGTAATAAAAACCTGCCCTAAATTCTACATATAATACTCAAGAAGGGACAGAGGGAAAGTATATTTCCAGTGTTACAGATATATCACCCTTAATGCTGTTGAGTCCGTGAGTGTTTGAACCAAGAAAAGCATTTTTCTTTCATGCCTCAGTTTTAACTAATGTATAATCATAGCACATCCATTTAACTGAGAATCAAAATGGTAAATTTAGTAATGATAATATCTGGAAGGATATAGTTTTGTATAGAATCCAAACGGGTGCACCCAGTCTGCAAAACAGAGTACTTGGTTGCTGCCTCCTACCTCTGTCATAGACAGAGATCAGCTCCCCTGAAAACTGGACTTTTGAAAGATTAGCTCCACTTAAAGTTAACACTTAAAGTTTTAAGCTCCACTTAAAAACTAAGATCTTTGAACCAACTCTGTTTTCCACCACCCAGGTAACTCACTGAACCATTTGTGGGAGGATAAATAGAAGGTATAAAGAAGCCAGGAGTTTTAAGACAAGGTTCCTCTAAGTGGAAAAGAGGAATGGAAGAGAAATTTCCCCTTACTGTAGGTCTCTACCTCATTCAAATCCATCAGCGATGGAAGTATTGATCCTTGGATCAGATTTCTTGGCCATCAACTCTGATCTGGGTTGTAAATGAAAGAGCTGCAGTCTTGACATGATTTGAAATTAGAGGATCCTTTCCTCTACCTTCCTGGCCAGACTTTATACAACATTATCCCCAGAAGTACTGAAGCTGTACTGAGTACCTTAACTCCCTCTTTTCTACTTAAGAAGAAACCTAACATACCGTGCTATACAGTGAGGTCTTTGTTTATAACAAATTCAGAGTTTCTAAAAAATATTATTAATCATACCCAAAGCCAAATACACATAAAAAGGAATTTGATACTTATCAAAAATTCAGTAGGATAAACAGCAACTTCAGCCTCCAGACTAATTATTAATGAGTAGATTAATAATACTAACATTAATAAGTTTTTCTGAAGATTAAGTTATTTATGTGTAATTTAAGAAAAATTGATTTTAGAATAGGTTAATTCTTATTCTAAAGTTTTCCTTTATATATATATATATATATATATATATATATATATATATAGTCATATTTCTATATATTTTTGTATACTAATAATGGACTGCCTTCTGGAAATCATTAATTCACTTAAAATATTTAATGTAGTCCAACTTGTAGGAAACATTTTTTTGTTGATGGAGAAATAGTTAACCCCAGGACAGACAAGGTCCTTGCTTTTATGTAGCTAACTTTCCATTTGGAGAAAAGCCACATAACAAAAATAAGAAACACATACACACTCATATACACATGCATGTGCGTGTGTGTGTGCATACAATAAGTTCTAAAAGGCAAAATAAAATAGAGTGATGTGAGAGAGTGTACAGTCAAGATAACCTCTTCAAGGAGTTTCCATGTATACCAAAATCTGAATAAGAGAGAATGAACCCCAGGAGAATAATGCTGTAGGTTTAGAGGGCTGCTAGTACAAGACCCTCAGGTAAACAATGAGTTTGGTGTGTTAGGAATCTAAAGAAGTACATTGTGTCTGGAAACTAAGTTAATGAGAGAGGAGTAGTGTGAGTTGTGGGCTGAAAAGTTGTTTAGGGCCCATAGCATAGAAGGTAAAGAAGTTGGATTATATTTAAAGTGCTCCCATAAGCTGTCATATCGGATTCACATATCATAACTATATTCTGTGTTTTTAATCACTCTGGATGTGAGTGCAGACTATAGTAGAGTGAAGGTGAGAACAAGGAAAACAGTTAAAATGATTGGTATCTCCAAATGATTGGAGATAATTGTGATAGACTTGGACATTAGCAATTGAGATAGAGATAAATAGAGAGATTTGGGATATTTTTTAGAAGTAAAGTTGCCAGGCTTTGCTGGTAAATTCAGTGAAAGTACGGAAGGATAAATAACTAGTAAGTTTTACGGTTTATCATAGTTAATAAGGAAGGATGAAGATAGAGGGTTTTGTTTTGCCTACTTTGAATTTGAGATGTCTAATAGATATGCAGGTGGTATTGTCAACTGACACTTAATTAGTTGTTCAGCCCTAGAGTTCCAGTTAGGAATGGAGATTTTGCTTGAGAGTCTGTTATGTAGAGATTGTGGCATGGCTGATATTTTCTATAAATCAATTGATCACTTGTTTTAAGTGAACTGATGATGGTAGGTAGAAAAATATATGTTTAAGTGAAAGAATTAATAAAAAATGATAGCAACAATCAGCAGACAGGAGAAGATAGGAAAAATTTTTAGTACCTAGGCAAGTCACAAAAGATAAGGAGTATGAAGAAGTTGAAGAGACAGATTAAAGAAAGTATAGGATGATTGAGATACTATGTATGAAGCAGGAATCTGATTTTTAGGATTGCTTTTTGGCCACTGGATCATTCATGTTTTATGGTTTCTGTGAAGAGAAACCTATCACAGTCAGATTTAGCCCACATGGAGCAAACAAATCAAGAAATCAGAAGGAAGAAAATATTATAAAACACAGATAAAAAGCTAGCTAAACATAGAAATGGAAAACTAAGTGTGTGTGTGTGTGTGTGTGTGTGTATTTTAACCAGAATTGAAATACAGACCTGGAAATATATAAGGAAAGAATGAACATTATTTAGAAATTAATATCTAAAATGTATTTTAAAATAAGATATAGTGGGACTCCTGGGTGGGCTCAGTTGGTTGAGCACCTAGCTCTTAATTTCTGCTTAGGTCGTGATCACAGGGTATGGGATCAGGCTCATCCGGCTCTGCACTCAGCATGCAGCCTGCTTAAGATTCTCTCTCTCTCCCTCTGCCCCCCTACCTGGCTCATGCTCTTTCTCTCTCTCTCTCTAATAAAATAAATAGAATAGAATAAATAGAATGCTTGATTATCCAATTTCTGTATCCTAAAACTCACAAACTAAAAGGATGCACGAATACTACTTTATTGAATGTATTCAAACTGGTTATGCTTAATAATTTGTCAAACAAGAGGAGACTTTATTGCTGCTCATTGAATCAAATTATAAATGTCATTTAAATTCTATCTACATTTTGGCAATGAAAGCTCTAAAGTAGTATACATGCACACCTTAAATGCAGCTTCTTGTTGACAAATCATGTGGAACATGATCAGAAATTGAAGAGAGTCAATCATAAATTTTGTTTTTGACAAACTTTATGATATTCATTATATCACTTGGAATTTTAGTGTTTTGTTAACGAGTTGTCCTAAACAGGATTGGTAATGATTATCTGTCCTTTAGAGTTACAATACCATTGCCATTTATTTGCATTCAGTCACTGTTAATTTTTCATCCATTTAACAAATAGTTTTGAGCACCAATATGTGTCAGTAGCTATTTGAAGTGTCAGAGATGCCAGAATGGATATTTATAAACATACTTTTAAATCTTTTTATAAGCCTACATTTTTAAGGAAGACAGATCCATAAGTAACTGCCTACAAGGAAAGGTGTAAATAATATAAAGGTGGAAATGACTACCTGTACCTGGAAAAGACAGGCAGAGGCTCCCTGAGATGACTTTTGATCAAAGTTTTAAAAAGGAACCAGGAAAAATCACAGGCATTTAAAAACCTGTTGATATTGCTTGGAGCAGAGAATGCATGAGAAAAGAGCAGGATAAGAAAGATACTACCTGGAAGGTAGGCTAGGTACAGGTTTTGATATTTCTGTAGACTATAATGAGAGCTTTTTCCTTTATTCTCTAAGTCTGTATTTCTCAGGCTCGGACACTATACTTTAGGGGGGTGTATATAAGGGTTAGGGAAATTCACAAGAGTAACTGAAGCATCATCTTGTCAAGTTCCATACAAATTTATATGTACTATGCTATAAAATGATCTGTATCTTCACAGGGATTAAATAGGGTGTATAATTCAAGATTTGCATGAATTTTAAGTTTAAAGTGTCAAATTTGGGAGAAAAAAAGTCTTACTGGTAGGTATCCTGTCAAACACTTGTGATAAATCCCCTGTCTTCATGAGTTAGGACTGCTTTAATGACGAGCTTCAAAATATTGATGAGGGGCAGGGATCAGTTGGAGGGTGAAATTGTAAGGTATTCTATCGAATTTGTCTTTTAGAAATATAGGCTGGTAGCAGCAAGCATTCAGTTTGATCAGAGATTACTGGGATCAGACCACTCAGAGACATATTTATGAATCATAACCAGAGGAAAGACATGGGTGATCTTGTTCAGTAAGTGTGGAGATGAGACAGACTCATGTTTCTCAGACTTTACCACAATGCAAGAAGAGTGTCATATTAACAATATAAATTAATATTTTATTAGTTCCTTCAACTCGTTGGGAGCTCCAGGGTTGTAGGAATTTTCATACACTTATCATCACAAGACTTTAATAAGGCCGATACAGCCTTCAGATTTCCCTTGGTTTGAGCAAAGTTTAGACAGTCTTCTTGCCTTCTTGCTTACTCCATTCCTCTACAGACTCCAAGTGGCTTAACCACAGAGGACCCTCTCCTCCCTTTTCTTAGAGCACTTCATCCAAGTCGTAAAACTGCCTCCTATCTTGAAGATTGGGAAAGTTTACTTTTCTTTTGTGTAAGGCCAACTAGCAAGTATATATAGCTTATGATCATAGGTGAGAGATCTTAAAAACTCTCTTATCCTTTGTGACAGTTGTAGTCAAGCTCAATCTGAGTTCTGGCCTCTCTTCTCTATTGCAGTAGCCATGAATAAAATTTTTCTTGCTTGTTTAAATTTTGGTGAAACTTTTGCTTTGACAATAGGCTCTTCAATTTCCACAAAATTACATAACCCTGTCCTGAATACCAGTGTAAATAAACTCAATTATTTGCTGAAGCATGGAGTTTTGTTTTATAAAAGCAACATTTCAGCCTCCCCAGTGTATATTAATCTAATCTAAACCTTATTTCTATTCAACATTTACCAAAAATTGGACTGGAGGAAAAAACACCTTTTTAGGGAAGATCTAAATTAGCCTGTGCCTTAGATATCCCATAATCTATTTCTAAATATAATTAAGAAGAAACATGTACTAAATTCTTATGTAATTATTTTTACATGTTGGAACTTTAATGTATGTAAAAACAGATTTTATTGATGGAAATTTTAAGAAACAGCTATATGAAACTCATCTTATATCACTTGAAGGACGTCTTAGAAAAGTTACCCACATCCTCTTTAAGAGGACCCTCTAGTGACATTTCCTTCTGGCATTAGTCTCAAGAATAATTACTACTTCTCTTGAATCAATAATGCATGGTTATATAATGAGCATTGCTAAATGGTGTAACTGGCCAGCTTTTCTTCTGTACTGTGTGCTAGAAATACTAGGATCAAGTTGGTAGACAACCTAAAATCCTTAAGATATGGCATTTTTAGCCATATTCCTGAATTTATTTTATAAACCCACTGCATTTATTTTCTTCCAGCATTGACTTTGAGACTAAGTTTCTGTATTCTATTTCACTTGCTTTCAAATCTTCTTAACGACCCCCTGACTGATACACACAAATGAATGGACAGATAGCTAAATGGATTAGTAGTATGATTATAGGGAACCCAGACTGATTTTGTTTCGGAACTCCTGACTTAGCTTTTTGGAGTGAACTTTGAAAAGGCTCCTTCACAGAGATTTTAGAGACCCTAAATCCTTGGCAGGAGACATTACAACAGCCAACATTTTAATAGATCCAGAACAAGAGATGAAGGGAAAGCCACATTTCTTTTAATAATCAAATGAATTATTCTATGGGCACAAATAACCAGAAATATATGAGGTAATTCTACAGAGTGAGAGATTTTATTAAAATGAATTAGTTATAAGGAATAAGAAATCTTACAGCAGGTTCCTTGGATTTAAATTACAGCTGTCACTTACCAGATGAGAGATATAATAAGCAAGTTTATATAACCTCTATTCATCTAAATCCCACACCTTCAAAATAGAAATAAGAACAGTGCCTGCCTGGGGGGGGGGGGATCCTGAGAAGATGGCGGCATAGAAGGACGCTGGGCTCACCATGCGTCCTGCTGATCACTTAGATTCCACCTACACCTGCCTAAATAACCCAGAAAACCACCAGAAGACTAGCAGAACGGATTCTCTGGACCCAAGCGCAGACCAGAGGCCCACGGAAGAGAGTAGGAAGGGCGGAGAGGCGGTGTGCGCTACACAGACTGGCAGGAGGGAGCCTGGGCGGAGGGGCGGCCTGCCAGCCAAGCAGAGCCCCTGAGTCTGGCTTGCAAAAGCATAGGGGCCGGACTGTTCCGACAGCAAGCCGGACTTGTTTTCGGGAAGGTAATAAGCTAACAGCTCTGCTCGGAGAACGGGAGGGCTGGAGGACAATGGGAAGGAGAGTTGTTGAGCCCCGGACGACAGAGCGCAGCTTGGTGGGTAAACACAGGCACTCGCCTGCTCCATCTGCCTCGCCCATCCCCCAGCCAAAATCCCAAAGGGAACCAGTTCCTGCTAGAGAACTTGCTTGCACCACGCAAACACCCAACGCTGTCCTTCTGTGGATCCATCCCTCCGGCAGCTCTGACTCCCTCCCAGTGCCGCAGGGTCCATCCGGAAGCAGATCTCAGAAGGAAAAGCGAGCTGAACCTGCCCCTCCTGCCCCGTGCACCTTGCCCATCCACCCCAGCTAATACACCAGATCCCCAAAACCACAAGCCTGGCAGTGTGAAAGTAGCCCCGATAGGCCACGCCACCCCACAGTGAATCCCGTCCCTAGGAGAGGGAAAGAGAAGGCACACACCATCTGACTGTGGCCGCAGCAGTGGGCTGGGGGCAGACATCAGGTCTGCACCACTCCAGGGACTATCCAAAATGACGAAACGGAAGAATTCCCCTCAAAAAAAGGTTCAGGAAATAACGACAGCTAACGAACTGATCAAAAACGATTTAAACAATATAACAAAAAGTGAATTTAGAATAATAGTCATAAAATTAATCGCTGGGCTTGAAAACAGTATAAAGGACAGCAGAGAACCTATTGCTACAGAGATCAAGGGACTAAGGAACAGCCAGGAGGAGCTGAAAATGCTATAAACGAGCTGCAAAATAAAATGGAGACAACCACGGCTCGAATTGAAGAGGCAGAGGAGAGAATAGGTGAACTAGAAGATAAAATTATGGAAAAAGAAGCTGAGAAAAAGATAAAAAATATCCAGGAGTATGAGGGGAAAATTAGAGAACTAAGTGATGCACAAAAGAGAAATACTCTATGCATAATTGGTATCCCAGAGGAGGAAGAGAGAGGGAAAGGTGCTGAAGGGGTACTTGAAGAAATAATAGCTGAGAACTTCCCGGATCTGGGGAAGGAAAAAGGCATTGAAATCCAAGAGGCACAGAGAACTCCCTTCAGACGTAACTTGAATCAATCTTCTGCACGACATATCATAGTGAAACTGGCAAAATACAAGGATAAAGGGAAAATTCTGACAGCAGCTAGAGATAAACGTGCCCTAACATATAAAGGGAGACCTATAAGACTCGTGACCGATCTCTCTACTGAAACTTGGCAGGCCAGAAAGAAATGGCCGGAGATCTTCAATGTGTTGAACAGAAAAATATGCAGCTAAGAATCCTTTATCCAGCAAGTCTGTCATTTAGAATAGAAGGAGAGCTAAAGGTCTTCCCAAACAAACAAAAACTGAAGGAATTCATCACCACTAAACCAGCCCTACAAGAGATCCTAAGAGGGATCCTGTGAGACAAAGTACCAGAGACATCGCTACAAGCATGAAACCTATGGATATCACAATGACTCTAAACCCGTATCTTTCTATAATAACACTGAATGTAAATGGACTAAATGCACCAACCAAAAGACATAGGGTATCAGAATGGTTAAAAAAACAAGACCCATCTATTTGCTGTCTACAAGAGACTCATTTTAGACTGGAGGACACCTTTAGATTGAGAGTGAGGGGATGGAGAACTATTTATCATGCGACTGGAAGTCAAAAGAAAGCTGGAGTAGCCATACTTATATCAGAAAAACTAGACTTTCAATTAAAGGCTGTAACAAGAGATGAAGAAGGGCATTATATAATAATCACAGGGTCTATCCATCAGGAAGAGCTAACAATTATAAATGTCTATGCGCCGAATACAGGAGCCCCCAAATATATAAAACAATTACTCACAAACATAAGCAACCTTATTGATAAGAATGTGGTAATTGCAGGGGACTTTAACACCCCACTTACAGAAATGGATAGATCATCTAGACACACGGTCAATAAAGAAACAAGGGCCCTGAATGATACATTGGATCAGATGGACTTGACAGATATATTTAGAACTCTGCATCCCAAAGCAACAGAATATACTTTCTTCTCGAGTGCACATGGAACATTCTCCAAGATAGATCATATACTGGGTCACAAAATAACCCTTCATAAGTATACAAGAATTGAAATCATACCATGCATACTTTCAGACCACAATGCTATGAAGCTTGAAATCAACCACAGGAAAAAGTCTGGAAAACCTCCAAAATGTGGAGGTTAAAGAACACCCTACTAGAGAATTAACTGGTCAACCAGGCAGTTAGAGAAGAAATTGAAAAAATATATGGAAACAAATGAAAATTAAATACAACAATCCAAACGCCTTTGGGATGCAGCGAAGGCAGTCCTGAGAGGAAAATACATTGCAATCCAGGCCTATCTCAAGAAACAAGAAAAATACCAAATACAAAATCTAACAGCACACCTAAAGGAACTAGAAGCAGAACAGCAAAGGCAGCCTAAACCCAGCAGAAGAAGAGAAATAATAAAGATCAGAGCAGAAATAAACAATATAGAATCTAAAAAAACTGTAGAGCAGATCAACGAAACCAAGAGTTGGTTTTTGAAAAAATAAACAAAATTGATAAACCTCTAGCCAGGCTTCTCAAAAAGAAAAGGGAGATGACCCAAATAGATAAAATCATGAATGAAAATGGAATTATTACAACCAATCCCTCAGAGATACAAGCAATTATCAGGGAATACTATGAAAAATTATATGCCAACAAACTGGACAACCTGGAAGAAATGGACAAATTCGTAAACACCCACACGCTTCCAAAACTCAATCAGGAGGAAAGAGAAACCTTGAACAGACCCATACCAGCGAAGAAATTGAATCAGTCATCAAAAATCTCCCAACAAATCAGAGTCCAGGACCAGATGGGTTCCCAGGGGAGTTCTACCAGACGTTTAAAGCAGAGATAATACCTATCCTTCTCAAGCTATTCCAAGAAATAGAAAGGGAAGGAAAACTTCCAGAGTCATTCTATGAAGCCAGTATTACTTTGATTCCTAAACCAGACTGAGACCCAGTAAAAAAAGAGAACTTCAGGCCAATATCCCTGATGAATATGGATGCAAAAATTCTCAATAAGATACTAGCAAATCGAATTCAACAGCATATAAAAAGAATTATTCACCATGATCAAGTGGGATTCATTCCTGGGATGCAGGGCTGGTTCAACATTCGCAAATCAATCAATGTGATACATCACATTAATAAAAGAAAAGATAAGAACCATATGATCCTGTCAATCAATGCAGAAAAGGCCTTTGACAAAATTCAGCAACCTTTCTTAATAAAAACCCTCGAAAGTCGGGATAGAAGGAACATACTTAAAGATCATAAAAGCCATTTATGAAAAGCGCACAGCTAACATCATCCTCAATGGGGAAAAACTGAGAGCTTTTTCCCTGAGATCAGGAACACGACAGGGATGTCCACTCCCACCGCTGTTGTTTAACATAGTGCTGGAAGTTCTAGCATCAGCAATCAGACAACAAAAGGAAATCAAAGGCATCAAAATTGGCAAAGATGAAGTCAAGCTTTCGCTTTTTGCAGATGACATGATATTATACATGGAAAATCCGATAGACTCCACCACAAGTCTGCTAGAACTGATCCATGAATTTAGCAAAGTTGCAGGATACAAAATCAATGTACAGAAATCAGTTGCATTCTTATACACTAACAATGAAGCAACAGAAAGACAAATAAAGAAACTGATCCCATTCACAATTGCACCAAGAAGCATAAAATACCTAGGGATAAATCTAGTGAAAGATGTAAAAGATCTGTATGCTGAAAACTATAGAAAGCTTATGAAGGAAAGTGAAGAAGATATAAAGAAATGGAAAAACATTCCGTGCTCATGGATTGGAAGCATAAATATTGTCAAAATGTCAATACTACCCAAAGCTATCTACACATTCAATGCAATCCCAATCAAAATTGCACCAGCATTCTTCTCGAAACTAGAACAAGCAATCCTAAAATTCATATGGAACCACAAAAGGCCCCGAATAGCCAAAGTAATTTTGAAGAAGACCAAAGCAGGAGGCATCACAATCCCAGACTTTAGCCTCTACTACAAAGCTGTCATCATCAAGACAGCATGGTATTGGCACAAAAACAGACCCATAGACCAATGGAATAGAATAGAAACCCCAGAACTAGACCCACAAATGTATGGCCAACTCATCTTTGACAAAGCAGGAAAGAACATCCAATGGAAGAAAGACAGTCTCTTTAACAAATGGTGCTGGGAGAAGTGGACAGCAACATGCAGAAGGTTGAAACTAGACCACTTTCTCACACCATTCACAAAAATAAACTCAAAATGGATAAAGGAACTGAATGTGAGACAGGAAACCGTCAAAACCCTAGAGGAGAAAGCAGGAAAAGACCTCTCTGACCTCAGCCGTAGCAATTTCTTATTTGACTCATCCCTAAAGGCAAGGGATTAAAAGCAAAAATGAACTACTGGCACCTCATGAAGATACAAAGCTTCTGCACAGCAAAGGAAACAACCAACAAAACTAAAAGTCATCCAACAGAATGGGAAAAGATATTTGCAAATGACATACCGGACAGAGGGCTAGTATCCAAAATCTATAAAGAGCTCACCAAACTCCACACCCAAAAAACAAATAACCCAGTGAAGAAATGGGCAGAAAACATGAATAGACACTTCTCTAAAGAAGACATCCGGATGGCCAACAGGCACATGAAAAGATGCTCAACGTCACTCCTCATCAGGGAAATACAAATCAAAACCACACTCAGAAATCACCTCACGCCAGTCAGAGTGGCCAAAATGAGCAAATCAGGAGATTATAGATGCTGGCGAGGATGTGGAGAAACGGAACCCTCTTGCACTGTTGGTGGGAATGCAAATTGGTGCAGCCACTCTGGAAAACAGTGTGGAGGTTCCTCAGAAAATTAAAAATAGACCTACCCTATGACCCAGCTGTAGCACTGCTAGGAATTTACCCAAGGGATACAGGAGTACTGCTGCATAGGGGCACTTGTACCCCAATGTTTATAGCAGCACTCTCAACAATAGCCAAATTATGGAAAGAGCCTAAATGTCCATCAACTGATGAATGGATTAAAAAAATTGTGGTGTATATACACAATGGAGTACTACATGGCAATGAGAAAGAATGAAATATAGCCCTTTGTAGCAACATGGATGGAACTGCAGAGTATAATGCTAAGTGAAATAAGCTATACAGAGAAAGACAGTAACCTTATGTTTTCACTGTTATGTGTATCCTGAGAAACTTAACAGAAACCCATGGGGGAGGGGAAGAAAAAAAAAAGAGGTTAGAGTGGAAGAGAGCCAAAGTAGAAGAGACTCTTTAAAACTGAGAACAAACTGCAAGTTGATGGGGTTGGGAGGGAGGGGAAGGTGGGTGATGGGTATCGAGGAGGGCACCTTTTGGGATGAGCACTGGGTGTTGTATGGAAACCAATTTGACAATAAACTTCATATATTGGAAAAAAATAAAAAAATAAAATAAAATAAAATAAAATAAAATAAAATAAAATAAAATAAAATGCTTATATTAGTAAAGAAAAAAAAAAAAAAGAACAGTGCCTGCCTCATGTTGTTGTAGGGATTACAGAAGTGAGTAGATGTAAGCACTGTGTAATTGTGACCCAGCTGGTTTGATCTGTAGATACATAAACCATACACCAAAATAGGTAATTTTAGAGAACATCACTTCCAGCTTTTCTCTGAAAATCCCTTGTTTCTAAAATAATAGCAGGAAAGATGCACAGAAACTCAATAAAACATTTTTTCACAGTTAAAGGAAGCAATCTTTTCTTCTTTTTGTGAAATGGAAATCATGCTCTCTTTGGCATATTAGCTAGTGTATCTATAACTGAGTTGAATAGAAATGCCACCTTCAAGCTCTCAGTTTATTTATAAACAAACTGATATATATTTTTTCAAATTTATAAGTGATTGATAAGGATATATCACAATTCATTAGCTTTTAACTTTTCCTAATGAAATGTATTTTTCTTTGCATTTATTTTTCTCCTCTTAAATCCATATTTCTGGTGCTGTATGATTATTTTTGTAGAAAAATACTATTCTCTTATTGAAATATCTTATTAGGTAGAGGTACTGATTATAAATTAGCTTCAAAATATGGAAAGTGGGTTTTTTAGAATTAACTACAAAATCTCTTTTGCATAATTGAATGATTCACAGAATCTGAATCATGGCTGCATATAACACTGAAAACTTTATATATAGCACAATAGAAAATTGAGATTTAACTTTTTTGTTTTGATTATAAAATTAAGAACCATATATCCTAGCTTACCTAATGATAGTCACAGAGCTAGGCATTTTTATGAACTTCACACTAACCTTATATATACTCATCCATTTAAATTCAGGTGTTTCATGATAGTTAGGATATTTTCTTAAAAGGTTATTGAAATTGTTACAATATTGGGGCATTTGGGTAGTTCAGTCAGTTAAAGTGTCAAGCTTTGGCTTCTGTCATGATCTCATGGCTCATGAGTTTGAGCCCCATGTCTGCCTCTGTGCTGACAGCCCAGAGCCTGGAGCCTGCTTCAGATTCTGTGTCTCCCTCTCTGACCCTCTCCCACTCATGCTCCATCTCTCTCCTATTGTCTCTCTCTCAAAAATACATAAACGTTAAACAAAAATTTTAATTAAAAAATAAATTGTTACAATATTTAAAAACAAACAAAAAAACAAATAGAGCATTGAACATGCTAAATAAAATCAAAACGACTTTCAGTAAAAAACAACAGATTCTCTACCTTCAAGTCTGCTAGAGACAAACATTGTTAAATAGTTCCTTATTTTATTCTATTATGCCTTATTTGCTCATTGAAAAAATGTCTTTGCTCTTTTGAGTTTTGTGAATTAGAGATACTAGTTATTGGTTCTCCACTCTGAAAGGTGAATCTTCTCATTAATTCTTTTTAGGTTTTCCCCTAGTTGCTTTATCTATAAAATTGAAATATAAGTAATAATAATGGCAAAAAAATTGTTATACATACCACTAATGGAGTTATTCATTGTGGGTATTAGAAATATACTCAAGGTGGTTTAACATGAAAATGGTTTAAGTTAGAGATTATTTGAAGAACATTACATGTAGGACCTATAGGAGCATTTAGAATCAGATCTGGAAAATAGGCACAAATGAGGGAGTCTAGACAGCAGATAAGGCAACATCATATATGAACACAATGTCAGTAGGGATGGGCATTGACACTAGATAACACTGAGGCAGTGTTGTCAGTAGTCCTTGAAAATTGGTATGGTTGTCCTAATTTTGCCACCTGCAAAACAAATGAGTTCTCCATTCCTGTTTATTTTTGTCACCAGCTTACATTCAAATTCCATGGTGGGTCCTGGATATATTAGCCCACTTTGGGTTGCATACCCACATTTTGGGATAACTGAGACTGGGAAAGATATATCTTGCATTTTCACCTTCTATTATGAGAAGTGGTCTCTAACTTTTATTAAAGAATCATTAAGTAGTTAATTATCCAGATGCAAAAGGAAGTTCAGAGGATGAATAGTGCAAATAAATGATAGACACATTCCACTACATCTTCTTTCCTTAAATGATTTTGAAAAAAAACATACCTTTTTACTTAGAAACTGTTAATTTGTGAGTATGAAAATTAATTTAGTTTACAGTAATTGTGGAAGGAGATCACTGAGAGGATGTGACTGCCTGTTGATCCTCATGTGTTAACTGGACATTTGGAGGCTCCTTACACCCTCCTCTGTCCTTAGAATATACATGCCACCCACTATTCTCACACTGGGAGCTGTGTTAAGGACATAACCTTGAAGGAGGAAGGTACTATTGAGATTATCTGTACTGAATAAATGACTGGCCCAAGTTATAGACTATAAATAAATTTGAGATTCTGGTGGGTGGATGCAGAAATCTATTGGTCTTGCGGCAGCCCAAGACAGGCCTTGTATGTAAGTTCCTTTTATTAATAAACTTACCACCTACCCATCTGAAGTGGTCTACTTCTTTCTTCGGTCTCTTCTTGCCATCCATATACGGGGGCCAGTTTGCAGGCCAGCAGTAACTTAATGAAACAAGAAGCTGAGAAGGTCATAGTTTTTGTTTTTGTTTTGTTTTTAAAGAATTGCATTCAGGACTCAAATGTGTATAATGGCCTGGTTTGAAGGAAAGTCAGTTTTGTTAACATTATACAGTCATATCAAACACAGTCATGTATGTGTTTAACTTAAGGAAATAATGTACATTTTGAATTCTCTTGGATTCACTGAAATGAAAGTAAAGCCACAGGTTTTCAGTCACAACAAAACAAAAAAAGAAAGAGTAAATATCTAGTTGATAGCATTAAGCAATGCAAATTTTTTCCAGACAAGTTGGAAGTCTCATATTTCTGAACTTAGTCTTAGATTTAGCTGCAAGTTGCATCAGTGACACATTTATAATGAAGTGAATCCTTTGCTTGTTTCTAAATAATAACTGTGAGATTGAGGTAGGCCTAAGTGAGGCCTGTGCAAATGTGTTGATCTTTACAGCACCTTCAGCTGCCTGTGTCCGAATGGATTTCAAGGTAGGCACACATGCTAAGCAAAACTGGGATAACTGAAGGTTAATTTGAGGTGGAAATAAATCCTTATTTTTAGAAGATACAATTCATCTAATAGACATGCATATTAGTTTCTTTTTCCGTGAGAACATATGAATATATAATATCTACTTGGATTATTTTACTGCATCTTCACATAATCACAGAAACAGGTATGTGCAGTGTTGAGTGAATATTTTTTTGTCTTTGTAAGTCAACCAGTGTTTTTTAGGAGATTTATCAACGCTAAGTCCATTACACTTATTTAAAACTTGTAACATTTCCTTGCATACCACATTCCATTCTGTTACTGGGGTAACTCTTACAGGGACCTTTGTCAATATTTATCACTTATTTTGATAAGAGCTGTTTATGTTTTTAAATATTTATGTTCTTTTTATTTACCTTAGGGGAAACTCTAATAATAGACCTTCGTTTTTCAATATTAGAAAAAGTAGTAAGACTCTCAATATTTTATATGCAAGCAAATACTCTCAAACAAGCATGATTGCAAGCCAAAATGTTGTTCAAAAACTAGCTCTCCAAACCTCTTCCTAATTCTATTCTTATGTGACTGATTTAAACGTAAAAACACTGCACAATCTTTAAGCAATGAGAAAGTCAAATTTGTTTTAAAAATCATGAATGAAATGGCTATTTATTCTATTGAATTTGAGAAACTGGTTTTATGTGGTTGACTTTAAGAATGACCATATCCAGATAGTGTGCCCACTTATTAAAAACTTAACGTACTATTTATCATCAACAAAAACTCAAGATAATTTTTTAAAATTGTATGAGACAGAGCAAAAAGAAAGTCTTTTGGAGAGGTAAATTTTGGCATATTCCCAACTATAAGGAACAAACCAAGGTTTTTAAATGTGCTGTTTTTCTCTCACAAGGTTTTAAAAAGTGCTGTTTTTCTGCTGATTCATAAGGAGAATTACCAAATAAATATTTTAAGATTTAAACAAAGTATTTATTCACTCATACTATTATTTTTAATTTTCACTTTTTCCTCAGTTTAACCTTTATGTTCTAATGTCATATTTTCACTTAATATTTTGTCAGTGATAATATAAATAGCTTTTCTGTTTAGTTAGGTATGCTCTTTCCTATTTAAATATCTATTACATTAATTTTTCTCCAGCCCAGATTTATTTCACTATTTTAGAGAAAAACGTTTAAGAATATTAGAAAGACTTCCATTATCTAATTTGTGAACACCATGTGTTATGTGTCAATGCCAATTTTTCTAATCTTGTTCAAAATAGGCAAAAAAAAAAATAGCTATCAAAAGTCTTAAGAATCAGGATGCCTGGGTGGCTCAGTCAATCCAGTGTGCAACTTCGGTTTTGGCTCAGGTCATGATCTCATGGTTCTGAGTTCAAGCCCTGGTCGGGCTCTCTGCTGTTAGCACAGAGCCCACTTTGGATCCTCTGTTCTCTCTCTCTCTGCCCATCACCCAGGAGCCCATGTGCTCTCTCTCTCTCTCTCAAAAATAAATAAACATTTAAAAAAATTTCAAAAACAAAAGTTTTAAGAATCAATTCAGTGTCAGTTTAGGCTATGCTTTCAACTCATTGCAAATCAACAAACAATCCAAGGACATAATATGAAAGGTCAGTTTTAGCAACACAAATTCTAAGTGAAACATTAAGGGAAAATCTGCACTATAGAGCTAGTTAAAAGGAAATGTGAAGGGGTACCTGGCTGGCTCAGTCGTTAGAACATGTGACTGTTGATCTCAGGGTTGTGAGTTTGAGCCCTGCACTGGGTGTAGAGATTACTTTAAAAAAGAAATAATAATGTTAAGGTTAGATATACAGTTAATGAATACTTCTGATTTGTTTTCCTTCCATATAGACCTGCTATGTGAAATTAATCAAAAGCAATGTGATTCATCACTCTGCCTCCATAACATTACATCTACAAAGTTCATGGATAAATTCAAATCCTTGTGTCCCTCTGGCTTTATGGGTTAGTAACATTTGACAACTGTGCCTTGTAGAGAACATTTAACCCTAGGGGACATACATAAGGATGGTATTGATTTGCTAGTATTTTTTTGTTTCTTTTTTTATTGCCCTTAGACTAACATTTGATTTGCATCCCAATAACTTGAAATATTCCATCTCTAGACTCCAAAGCAGAAGATAATTTTTTCATATCTAAAGAGACTTTGAATACCTACCAATTCAGAGGAGATTAGTCTGCATTTAGTAATTCCAAGAGAAGTTGTTGCAGTTTGTAACAAGGTTTGTAAGGTGAAATGAATGGATTCTGACACTAATATATGTGGCATTCTTATCTGACAATTTTAGTTTCATATTATCACCCCCAATGGATTAAAAGATTTGGGCAATTTTAAGAATTATAACCTGGCACCTGCTTGCCTTATTAAAACTTAAAATCTTTTTATTATTTTTTTCAAAGATTTAAGATGTGAAATAGATGCAGATATGAGTGCTTCATATCTGTGCAAGAAGGGAATCACCTGCATTGACCAACCTGGTAATTACTTTGGCCAGTGTGTGGCTCCATTTAAAGGTAATGAACACCAAGGGAAAAGGAAAAGCAAACATAATTAACTTTAAAAAGCATTTCTGTCTCTTATTTGAACTCATTTCAGTCTTCCGACATTATTAGTCCTTCGTTTTTTTAAAGTCAGCTTCTAAAGTGACCAACCAATTATCCCTTAGGCAGAAACTGGAGTGAAATGAGCTTTGTTTACATCCACTAAAACAGCCGAGTTTCTTATTTCTCTATTGGAAAGGCCACCGATACAACCAAATGATAAAGTGAAAAGTAACGACTGTAGTACCAGTCTATCATGTTTTAAGAAATTTGTCCTATTAATTCAATTTCTCATGAAATTGTCAAGGTTAGTAATCTGTTAATAGATACTTTTTATTTGGTTTAAACTTTCATAATATTTCTTTAGCTTTAGTAATGGAGTTATAATTATTTTCAAAAACTAAATAAATTTATGCTTTGCCTTATAAATTATAAATTATAAATTTTGTAAATTATTGTATATAGAAAGGAAACTAGTATATAGAAAGTAAATCACTGGATACTTCCTTGGACTTCAGTATCTTTTTGTAAGATATGGAATTTGAAAACTAAATTAGCCAGTGTTCTTTAGAGAAACAGAACCAATGGGAGAGCTATCTACCTATCTATCTATCTATCTATCTATCTATCTATCTATCTATCTATCTACCTATTTATCTATCTATATCTATGTATTACAGCAATTCATTATGAGGAATTGGCTTATAAAATTATGGAGGATGAAAAGTTTCATGATCTGTTGTCTGCAAGCCAGAGACCTAGGAGAGCCATTGGTTATAGTCTTGAATTAAAAGGCATGAGAACTAGGAAAACAGATGGTATAAATTCCAGTCCAAGGACAGAAGAAACCAATGCCCCAGTTCATCTGGTAGGCAGAAAAGGAGCAAGTCCTCCTTTTCTTTAGTTTTTGTGCTACTCAGGCCCTCAACAGATTGGATGATGCCTAGCCAGTTTGGGAAGGGTAATCTGCTTTAGTGAGTCTACTGATTCAAATGCTGATATCACCAGGAAGCACCATCACAGATACACTGGAAAGAATGTTTAATCTGAGCAACCCGTGGTCTAGTCAAATTGACACACAAAAATAGCTATCACACTGTTCAACTAAATACAATCAGTTTAAATATTTTTAAATATTGTACCTAATTTTCTTAGTTCTTCCTATAATTATTAATGAACAAATATGCCTGCTGACAAATTTCAAATATTTTGTATCTGTATAAACTAAGTTATAGATTTCATTTTAAAAATAAAAAGTTTGACCAGCACCTAGATATTACTTTCTCAAACCATTTTCCAATAAAAGGATCTGTATCTCTTTAGAGATCTAGGTGATTCTAGGCATAAACACAGAAAGTACAAATGAGTGTGGAGAATCTTGTAATGGCAGAAAGCAATGAAGTACTTAAGAAACAAAAGTATGAGAGTGTGTCAAAGGGCCATATGAGCCAACCCAAGGGACTCCCGATGACCAAAACTAGAATAATTTGAGCAAGAAAATAAAGGAATAATGAGTTATTACCCAAAATATAGAATAAATATCCTTGAGTCCCTACTGAGAAAAAAATAAATGATTGATGAATAAATGAATGGGAATAATAGACACATCTTCTATGCAGAATAATTCCGAATAATTTATGTAGATACTTTGCACTCGAGGAGATAGAACATAACTTCCTACCTCTTAAGTTTGGGCTGCAGGTAATGACCACCTTTCAAACTATATAGAGCAAGGAAATGGGGGTTGGGAAGAGTTACTTTACAGTGGAGAAATCTGATAAACACTACCTCAGCCAAGTGATCAAAGTTAACATCAACAGTACTAAGTCATGTTAATAACATAAACATTTGATATGAAGTAATGAGAATGACACTTTATCTTAGTTATTTTCTTCTTAAAAACACTTTACCCCAGTTTAATCATGATAAAATCATCAGACAAGTTTGAGTTCTACAAAACTCCTGACAGTACTCTTTAAATTGTCAAGGTCATCAAAAACAAGGAAAGTCTGTGCAAAAGATTTTTAGTTTGGTATAGTCACAATTATTTATTTTTGCTCTTGCTGGCCTTGCCAGAGGACACAGATACAAAAAACTTATACCTATTACTGATTTCTATGGGTTTGCCTGTTTTTCTTTTAGGAATTGTATGGTTTCAGGTCTTATGTTAAGTCTTGAATTGATTTTGCATTTACTTTTGTATACACATTTCATAGTGTATACAAATGTTGCTATGTTGCACAACTGAAACTAATATAATATCATATGTCAACTATACTTCTATTAAAAAAAAGGAAAGTCTGAAAAATTTTCAAAGCCAAAGGAGCCTAAATAAGCATGAGTACTAAATGTGGTATTGTGGATTGGATTCTGGAAAAGAAAAAGACATTAGTTTAAGAAATCCAAATAAAATTTGGACTTTGGTTAATAATAATGTATCATGTTGTCTAATGTGACAAATGTACCATACTAAGGTCAGTTATTAATAATAGTGGAAACTGGTTGCAGAGTGTACAATACCCTCTGAACTATCTTTGTGACTGTTCAGTAAATTTAAAACTATGCTAAACATTTAAAAAGTGACAAAATAAGTGACTGCAAATAAATAATTTCTGATTCAAATAATTTATAATTAAAGAAAACAGAAAATATTTAAAACATAAATAGTCATTTTAGTTAATCATATATGATTTCACCTTGTCATGTATTGTAATTCACTAATTATAATGAAGGAAAGAATTCTTCAGTTAACAGCAGTGCCTTAAATTTGTAAAACATATTAAAATGTTCAAGGGATTTTAACACAAAGGCATAAATAAAACATGTAAGCAAAAATGAAGTTAAACTATTATAAAATTAATGTTCCCAATAATGAATATAATAATTTTTTCTCATAATAATGACATGTAATATAATTTATAATAGTACAAATATACTATACTGTCAAAAATACATTTTTCACAATTTTTAAATCACTTTATATTAGTATACATCCGTCTGCTAGAAAGTTTGCCTTGTTTTACAAAACCTAGCTTCTTGTCCCACTTTTTCCTTTGGTTTTGGCATAAGCTTAATTATCTTTCACATATTTGGGACAGTATGAATGGTCAGAACCAATAGAAAATGGATGGAAGTTTTAATCTTGTACTCTGGTCCATGAAAATGTCCTAAAAGTCTTTTGTTCCCTTTATTCTTCTCCATTCTTGTTGGAAGTGAGATGTCTAAAAACTTGGAAGAAAGAAGGATCAGAAGATAGAAAAGCATAGGTCCCTAAATCCCCTGTAGAAAGATGTCCATGTCAGGAATATCCCCCTTATACTGAGTGCACAGAAAGCATAAAAATTTTTATTGTGGTAAGCCATTAAGATCAGTAGTGTGTGTGTGTGTGTGTGTGTGTGTGTGTGTGTGTGTGTTTCAGCAACTAGCATTATTTATACTAAAAATTACCGCTTTCATCCTCATAAACACTTCCTTCAAAATTTCACTGGAATTAATTTTTAAATCCCATGAATGAATATATTTTTTGAAAAACATGTCTGTGTAATACAGTTATGAATAATTTCTATAGGAAATATACATATAGTTTTTTCTTTTTTTCTTTAAAAAAAATTTAATGTTCATTTATTTTTGAGAGAGAGGGAAAGAGAGAGAGAGAGAGAGAGAGAGCAAGTCGGGGAGGGGCAGAGAGAGAGGGAGACAATCTGAAGCAGGCTCCAGGCTTTGAGCTGTTAGCGCAGAGCCCCACAAGGGGCCCTAACTCACAAGCCTTGAGATAATGACCTGAGCCAAAGTCAGACACTTAGACTGAGCCATCCAGGAGCCCCTAAAATTTCTTCTTTTTAAATTTGTAATTATTTATTCTCTGATTAAGTTTAAGATTGTTAGCAATTTTGCAATCTGTTTCAAAAAGAAATAAAATATTATTAAGAAATAATGAAACTTCAGCAAAATGCATTGAAATTATAAGATTTAGTTGGAAAAAAATATTTAGTTGATTCATCAAGTCAGTGAGGTTACTTGCATTGAGTAGATGGTTTAAGAAACTATGCCCCAGGTGGGAGAAGTCTGGTCCCCTCCCTATTTTGTAAATCTCACACTCATTCATTTTTACTGTTGATGGCTTCAGCCGTAACTTAAAGAGTGTATGCACTCTTTGCCTGTCACTCCTAAATTATTTATTGTTTGACCACTTCAGAAAACATTTACTCACCTTTGGTGTAGAAAATGCTTAAGCAATAAGCTATTTTATAAACTATGTGTTGTAGCTTTCTGTTGGTATACTCCCAAGTGTTATTTATTGGTTCTTTTTTTGTACTAATATACATTTTGTTAAAGTAATGTACAAAATATTGTCTTTTATAGGAAGGATATAATTCTGTTCTACTATCTCAGATTAATATGATTTTTTATTTTCATAAAAATTGATGCCAGAAAAATAATATACATATTAAGAATTTATAAATTATAAGACCCTTTTTTTTGAAAATTTAAAAAATATGTACAGTTTCTATTAACCAAATATGTGGATTTGTAAGATCGATGTCCTTTGAGTGTTTAAGAATATACCCTGGTTCAAACATTTTGCCATTTGCAGAAGTTATATTTCATTCCTAGTTATAACTTATTAAAACATATAGCAGAGAAAGGAATTTATCCAAAAAGTAGATTGTGATTATATAGTCTATTTATGGGGACAATAGAAATAATTAGAAAAAATCTTTGTATAATTACTTCTGGAAAGCTGAACAATACAGTGTTTTTATTCATGTTATTTTCTAGCATTATAATTACAGATGTTCCTTAAAGAGTGCAGGTTTCACACATATTATTAATGCTATGTATCAATTTTGAAATCTGTACAATCCTCTCTCTTTTTTTTTAAAGAAAACATAAAGATGGATAGTAAAGTCATTAATACAACAATTCTTTTTTCATGAGGTGTTCATCCACTAGAGTTAGCTGGTGGTTAGTTTTGATTTAATCTAGGCTCCCTTCCAAGTTCTAGTCTTAGGAAGTTAACTTAGCAAGTAAACATCAAAAATAGATTTCCTTCAGACATAAAGGGCATTATTATTTTGTTTTCTGTTTACAGTGAACCAAAATTTTCTTCAGCAATGAACAGAGTATTTTAATAAATGCAAATGGGTTTTCACCTTCCCTAATAGAGGTAATTGTGATTTCCATCAAGGAAACTTAATGCTTAGAGATCCTGGGTGGCTCAGTTGGTTAAGCGGCCAACTTCAAGTCACATCATGATCTCTCAGTTCATGGGTTTGAACCCCACATGGGGCTCTGTGCTGACAGCTCAGAGCCTGGAGCCTGCTTCAGATTCTGTCTCCCTCTCTCTCTGTCCCTCCCCTGCTCATGCTTTCTCTCCCTTTCTCTCTCTCAAAAATGAATAAACATTAAAAAAGTTTAAAGAAAACCTGGTATTTTCATATAAGAAAACAAGATATGGACTATATACATATTCTACATGTTTGGATACCACAGTTTTATATTTTAATTAAAGCAAGAAGATACAAGTCAGTCATTCACAATGAGCACTCTTCATTAACTAGTCTGTTGTCACAGCCTATCATTGCTTACTGGCACACCCTCTACTAAAACCCTCTATGCCCAACACTGCCAAAAAGAAATCAGTAATAATAATTTATCTTGTTGTGAAAAATGTACTAAGTATTGGTTTTTATGTTTCCGTGTATGGAATAACTAGGAATAAATAATTCCTCAAAGTGTTATCTTTTGCTCTGCGTATGTATACTTACTTGTCTTTCCTCCAGAATTAAATGCAATTGTGTATGAGGCCATGTTTTATAAATTCTAGTTATTACTCTTTGTTTAAAAAATATAATCAGTGCAAACTAATAATGTAGCCCTTACCCAATCAACAATTCTAAATTCTAAAAGTTATATCCTCGAAATATAATTCAAGTAAAGAAAAGCTGAAGCTGGCTAACTATAATGAAAATTGCTGCTGACAGACTCAGCCAGTGCACTTCTTACCAATAAAGCACTTAAACAGGCAGTCCATCTCAGAATTGGGAGTGTTTTCTAAGTAGCTGACGAAGACCACAACTCTCAAATTGCCTATTACACATTAATGATACTTTGAGCTGTATTAAGTTAATGTAATTCTCTATAGGAAAGTATGATTGATGGGGTGCCTGGGTGGCTCAGTCAGTTAAGCGTCAGACTTCAGCTCAGGCCATCTCACTGATCATGGGTTCAAGCCCACCTTGGGCTCTGTGCCTGTGCTGACAACTCAGCGCCTGGAGCCTGCTTCGAATTCTGTGTCTCCCTCTCTCTCTGCTCCTCCCCCACTCACACTCTGTGTCTCAAAAATAAAAATAAAACATTAAAAAATTTTTTAATAAAAAAGAAAAGTATGAATGATAAATCCAAAATTTTAAGTGTATATTTACCTGCAACTAACAAAACTGTTGATTGTATAATTCATAAAATGAACCATTTGCATATTGAATTTCATTAAATGAAGGAATCCTGGGAGAAAATAATGTTGCATATATCATTGTTAAAGCAATAGTCTGTATTTTTGTTATGTTTTGGTGGCAAAAATTAAGTTGTTAGCCTTTACTTCTAAAATATAAAAGTTTCCAATATCTAATACAAAGAGGACAGGGCTTTGATCTAAATTACTGTTTGGTTCTCAAGAAAATAAGTGCTTAAACTAATAAGAATGTCATTTTAATAAGGCTGCGTATGTACAAGTAGAATAGAAATATTGTTTGAGCAAATGTCTTATCTGCTGAAGCTTTAATGACACATGTCCCTAAATGTGTAGCAATTAAGATAAAAGAGCAGAAATGGTAATTAGCCATTAAACATGTTTGCAAAAGAAAGTAAACAAAGAAGAAAGAAAACTCAGCAAAATAAAAATGCCTAAGTGTGTTGAAAGCTAGAATAATAATGCTGTTTTCCGGATAGGACACTCTGTTATGGGAACTTGTAATTAGAAAGCAGATTTAAGTACATATTTTTAAGTGCTTGTGAAGTGAAAAAGACCAGAGTACAGATAATGGAGCAATTAGTTTTTCAGCCTTCACAGGCCATATCTCAGTCATTCTTGGTTTAAACTACAATGGGGAGCTACGGATGCTGTAATTAAATGCTCCAGTCTAGTCAGTCCACGGCTATACTAAACATTCTTGGAGAACAGAATATTTTGGCTGAAAAATTTCTTCAACTCAACTACAGATTGGTTGAGTATATTAACAAAAAGTTAACTTGATTTAAGTCTTTTAATGAAAGTAATATGGGAATTATTTTGCAGAGGTCAAATAAATCAGACAAATTGTAAGGTACTGAGTTCATAATAAGAATACAATAAAAAATATTCATTTAATAGTTGATGTTGATGATTTAGTCTCCTATTTGTTCTCATAGCAATTTAAACCAGAGTACACGTTGGTTTGAAAACAAGTATTGTGTTCAACTTCTTGGTGATTATATCATTACCTTTAGTCTGATAGAAATAATTAGATGCTGAGGTCATTTAGACAGCAAGAATATAGGGAACCTGAGTAGAGGATAATTATATTTCTTTGTACTATTTGTACATTAATTTCTTTTCTATTTTTAGAATTCATCAGTATTTAATATCTTGGTCACATATTTATTTAATTGTATGATTTCAATTGTATTTCCTATTAATTTCTAATTAATTATATTTCTTATTTATCATTTTGACATCCCCTACCTTATTTCTTTATAACCTGTAGACTACATTTGTATGGATAATTATATTTGATGATATTTCTATAAAAATAATGTATCAAGTGAAAAAACTACTGTCACTGACTGTAAGAATGAGCATATTATATGGAACATGCTATGGAGTTTAATCAACAAGATGTTGTAGAGATACTCCCATACTCCAAACCCATCTGGGTAACCCAGTATGTGCAATGATAGAATGACAGGTCTGGCAGAGTCAGAGAAATGCTTAGCTATAACATACATTTTATACCAGTCAGTTTTGATTTACATTACCAAAGGGAAATAATGTACCCTTGACAGTCTAACAATTAGGGAAAATAATAATTAAGTTGAAATTTACAGAGAAGCAACTCTGTAAAATTGGAAAATGATGACACCACTATTTTTTTTTTAATTCTTAACTTCCTTGTTTCCTAGGGTATGACTCACCTTTAATTTCTGGTATTATCCAGCATGTTGTACTCAACTCCTTTACCTTTTACCTTTTCACTTTTCAAATGCTTTTAGGTTGATCAAATCTATCCACATGTTTCAATGACCTCTTTCCCAGCATGTGGAGAACGGACTTTTTCCTTCAAGTTGAAAGAACTACATGTTGCTAATTTCTAAACTACTGTGATAGCTAAGTACTATGAATATTCCAGGAAGAAATTTAAAATAATAAAATAAAATAAAATAAAATAAAATAAAATGAAATGAAAAATAATATAAGCTGAGGCAAAAGGAAGCATGGGAATTTGAAGGGCTCAAAGATATTCAGTGCAGCCAAAATTTATCCTGAGAGCAATGAGGGTAGAGTATTAAGCACCATCCAAATCACTAATGCCATCTAAGGAATACTAGGGCCAATGACAAGTAATTAATCTGGGAAAAACGTAATCAAAGACATATTTTGAAGGATTATAAAGTGGAGTTTCACTTTTTGTTTTTCTTTTATAGAAGCGTTATATACCAGAAGAAGGGAAAAATTTAGGTGTTTGTAAAAATCAAGCTATTATCTAAAATATAGACATGGAAACAAAACTTTAGGTAACTAGACAATTTCAGAAAATAATTTAGGTGAGAAACCAAACAGGATAGGCTTTTATGAATTTCAGATGTGTGAAGTGAGAAAAAAAAAATATGCTCAGCATCCCAGGGTAGATAAATGAATTATTGCTCTGGGGCCACAGAGATAGAAGAAGCCTGTTTAATGAAGAGAGAAATCAGCAGAGCTTCAAACATACTGAGTTTGTCAGACAATAAATTATTAAAATAGAAGTCTTCCTTAAATAATCCTAATATGTGTGTCTAAAGCACAGTAGAGAGTAAAAAGCCTATAGTTTACTAAGACATCAGGAAGAAATGGATAGAATGACAAGGAAAGAATTCTTGGGATAGGCACTAAGGAAGACTAAAATATAAAGAATGGATAGAGAAGGGAATAAACAATGTGAAACTATAGAAGAGAGGGTTTCTATTAGGAAGGAATGGGAAGAAAGTGTCAAGTATTTTTTGGACAGCCAGGTGTAAATATGGTCCAGAAAAATAATTATTAGAAAGGCCTTGAAGACCTTCATAAGAAAAGTTTCATAAGAAATCGCTAGTTGTTGATGGTGGTGTTGAATGAAGGATGGGGATAAATAGATTAAATGAGAATGTGAAGCAAATTTATGTTGGCATCAGTATTCAAATCTGTGTGATATTTCCCCATCAGTCCTCAATAGCTGAAAAGGAGGCAGAGAGAAGAAGTGAGTTGGATTAACCAGGAATTGAGGAAATACAGAGAAAACTATGTTTTTGTGCACCAATGAGTTATAAGAGTAATTCAGTCCCACTTCTTGACTCTGAAGTTTAAGTGGCATAGGAAAAATTCCTGCCCTTAGAGGGCTAAAAGCAGTATAATGGGGACGGTTTTAATGGAGCAGGAAGGTAGAAGGTATGTTCAATAAATAATATAGGAAGGTTGTTCATTGTAAAAGGTATACAGTGTGACAAGGTTGGGAAGACAATAGCAGTGGGAGGTTGGTTTACGGGAGAAGAAGCATAGAGATGAATGAGAACAAAGGAGTTAGAAAAGACTGCATGCGGTGAATATTTTATTTTGACAATTACCAGAGTTTTCAGATAAAGTGGACTTAGGAGGACTCACACAAAAAAGGCAAAAATTAATCCTGGAGACTTCTAGTAATGGTACCAGCATATAAACAAGCCATTCCTCAGATGACAATTGTAAACCCTGCACAAATTATAAAAACAACTATTTGAAGGCACCGATGAGTGACTAAAAGCAGGTAGAAATTGGAGTGGAGCCAACCCGTAAACAAAAGAAACCTGAATGGACAAAATTTGTGTTTATATGGCTTTTTATCTGAGGAAACCTTTAATCTTCACTGTATGGACATTGGAAACAATAGCAGAAAGCTTCATTCTTACATATGTTTAAAGTAAGAAGATATTTTGAGACTTCCAAAATAGCAGAAGTGATCCGCTAATGGAGGGAATGGAATATGAAGGAGCAGCAAGATCTCACATAAACTGCACACATCCCTTGTTAATGCTTGAGTGGCACCAAGGTTCCCAGTGAAAGCAACCACTGAACATATGAAGGGCTAGCAGTTTCTGCTGCTCCCAAATCTGTGAGGTAGAATATGGAGTTTTCGTTTGGCTATGTCAACGTCCTGCTATAATTAATAGTATCATTATTTATAGGAAGAAAACAATCCGAGGACAAATATCAACATAAGGGCAAAATATTATCACAGTGTCAAGAATGACTAAATATGACTACAGAGACTTCACTCTCAAAATACCTTCACTTGATATCTTGAAGGAAGTTCTTCAGGCTAAAGGAAATAACACCAGCTGGAAACTCAGATTTATAAGACATGAAGGCCTTGAGAATGAGAAACAGGCAAATATAACAAATATATAACTTGTCTTCTCTTTTTTATATTTTTAGTCTCTTAATTTCTTTAAAACATTTACAACTGTTTATTTTTTTTACCGTTTTTTAAATTTATTTTGAGAGAGAGAGAGAGGTGAGGAGGGGCAGAGAGAGAGAAAGAGGGAGAGAAAGAATCCTAAGCAGGCTTTGCACCATTAGCAAAGAGCCTGATGCGTTGCTTGATCTCACTAACCACGAGATCATGACCTGAGCCAAAATCAAAGAGTTGAACCCTTAACCAACCTAGCCACCCAGGCACCACAACATATACAAATGTTTAAAGCAAATTTTATAACACTGAATATTGTGATTTATTGCATAAGTGAGTATAATGTCAGTGATAACAGTAGTATAGCAAATGGGGCAAATAGAACTACATTAGTTAATATTCATACATTTTATGTGAAATAGTACAAACCAATTGTAAGTAGAATATACAAATGCCAATCCAAAGAGAAACAATTTAAAAATTAATGTAAGGATGTATAGCGATGGTTATAGCCAATAGACTAATAAAGATATTTAACAAAAAGAAAACAGAAAAATATAGAGACAAAAATAAACCAAAACAGACCAAAGCCAATTGCCAGTGAGGCAATTTTAATGACATCTAGAAGAACAGCACATTATTGTTGGGAGCTGGAGACATTAGGATCATGGTAGGTAATGGGCAAATACTGACAAGAGTCTTGCCTGTGCTAATGTGGAAGACAGAAAATACACCCAAAGACCTCATAGAGTTGGCAAAGAAGATTTAAGAGTAAAATGTTGAAATTATCAAATAGCTTCATTTAATCGCCTGTGATAAAATGGGAAAGGAAGTAGATGAGTTAACGATGTGACTGTTTTCAACCAGATTTTAGAAAACATATTTTTAACTCAGGACTGCTGTGTTGGAAAATAAATATGATTGTTATTTCCAGACTCTCCAGCTGGCAACAGATTTTCAAAATGGACTCAGGGCAATGATCAAATCCAGGATATTACCAGTAAAATTGAGCTTCCCAGGAAGTTCATGGGCAAGATCAAAGGTGCATGGATTTAAAACCCTGTGTTAAGACAATAGTATAAGTTAAGGCAAAGGCACGGAGATCTCCTCAGCTAGACAAAGTGCTTCTAAAAGCCTTAAGGACATAGCCTAAGTTTCACCCCAAGGTACAGAGGAAATACTTCAAAGAAATATTTAGGTCTGGCAGGAAACAAGCTGAGAAAGTTACTCAGCTGCAAACAGGAGCCATTAATTATGGCTGACAGAGTAGAGATTACAGAAGTACTATGGACTAGTCTTTACTATGTTTCTTCCTCCCTTTCCTCCCCCTTTTGAATGTATGTCCACTGCGGTATTCTTGTCTCTGCCTCAGCTTTGTATGTTGACAATATGGGTGAGCAAAACATTTGTCTTTTTAATTTGTATGTCTCTGAATCAAGGAAAGCTATATTCAAATGCTGAAACAAAGGAGCCATAATCAAGTAGCCTCTTCTACATCTGAATTTAATTTAAATAATGTTAGCCTAGATTTTAAGCCAATTCCAATGGGAGAAGACATTTATGAGTGAAAATAATATATTTTTCATATAGAGGTTGTGAGTTACAGTGACCAGTGGTAGGACTATGTCAGATAATATCTCAAACTGATCATTGAGTATTTATTTTGGTCAACTGGAGCTGACTGACTATTCTTGTCCATGTGTCTCTCTCTATGCCTACCTTGGGATTCCTTATAACATGGCAAATACAAGTGTAATCAGATTTTTTTTAAGTCAGATTTTTAGAGCAGCAGTTCTCAAATAAATATGGTTTTGCCCCTCCAGCGGACATTTGGCAAAACCTAGAACTATTTTGGGGAAGTGACAGAGTCATTCAGTGTTTATGTTAGGAGTTGAATTGTGCCCTTCCATAATTTATATGTTAAAGTTCTGATCTCCAGTATCTTATAATGCAATCTTACTTGGATATAGGAACATTTCAGATATAAGCAGTTAAGATGAAATCATATAGACATAGGATGAGCCTCTAATCCAATATGACTGGTGTCTTTATCAAAAGGGAAAATTGAGACACAGACACACACTGAAGGAGATCACCGTGTGGAAGACGAAGGCAGAGATCAGGGTGATTTTATTCTACAGTCTATGGTATGTCAAAGATTGCCAGCTAACCACCAGAAGCAAGGAGAGAGGCATGAAACAGATTATCTTTCAACATCCTTAGAAGGAACCAACCCTGTCAACACCTTGATCTTGGACTTCTTACTTCCAGAATAAATTTCCACTGTTTAAGCTACCCAGTTTGTAATGAATCCCTGGAAAACTAATACAGGTAGAGTCAAGGGATACTGTAAGAACACCTTAAAATTAACAAAATAGCCTTACACAACAAAAAAGTATTTGATGAAAATGTCATTACTGCTGATACTAAGAAATCTCCTCTTAAAGTGAGTATTTTGAGAGGAAGGAACTAGAAACTTCAAGTCTTTCAAGATCTGTGTCACAGAAATTGAGGAAGTAACACTTCTGCAGGGTTTCACTAGGCAAATGTTCACAGAACTCATCCAGATTGAAGAAGAGGGGTCATAGTTATTTTTCTCTGCTGTAATCTGCCATGCAAACACAAATTATTTACATTTCATTTACAAGCAAAATACACACTCTCTTCTAAGAGAAGACCCTAAAAGCATAAGCATCAGGCTTACGTTGAGATTAGAAAATGAAACTTAGAAAATTAGAAACTTAGAAAATTAGAAAATGTTTTTTACAAAAGTTACAAAAACACAAAAAAACTTAGGGTTAAATTAAAATTTAAAAATGTCTATGCAGAAAACTGTAAAACATGGTTGAGAGAAATTAAAGTTTTATAGAGATGGAAACAATGTAACCTGATTACACATTAGAAGAATGAATATGATTAAAATGATCTATGAATTAAAAGTCATGCCTGTTGTAATGTAAGAAGTGTTTCCTTTTTAAATTGGTAACTTGATTTAAAATACGAGAATATATGTACTTATAATGGCAAAAATAATCTACTGAGTGAAAGAACAAGTCTGGAGAAGTTATAATATCTGAGTTCATGAATTAATACCAAGAGATATTAGAATAGATAGATTAGGCATTAGTTTTATTAGAATAGAGTCAAGGAAGGAAAGAAAGAAGGGAGGGAATAAGAGAGGAAGGAAGGAGGGGTGAGAGAGGGAGGAAAGAATGGAGAAAGGAAGAAAAATTGATTAATGAAAGTGAAATGATATTACAGAAATAGAACCACATCCATACAATTTATTTTCAACAAAAGATCCAAAGCAATTCAATAGGAAAATGAATGTCCTTTCAACTTGTGGTAATGGAATAAATGGATATTTATGTGGGAAAGAATGGAATTGACTTCTACCTCATACCATACACACAACATTGATTTTAGACAATCATTAATCTTTATGTAAAAACTAAAACTATAAAGCTTTGAGGAGAAAACATGGGAGATGCTCTTTTTGACCTAGGAGGAAGCTTTTATTTATTAGAAAAGGCAAAACAGAACAATACCCATAAAAGAAACAAAATATAATTTAGTCTCATTAAATATAAAATTTTTACTTAGCAAAGATACCATTAGAAAATAACAAGAGGAGCATGAGAGAAAATATATGCATATATCTATCTGAAAAAGGACTAAAAAGCAGCATATACATAGAGCATCAATAATTCAATAATATGAACAAAACAAAGCATTGAAAATAGTTTGCAAATGACTAGAACCAACATTCATAAAGGAAGATATGCAAATAAAAAATTCTTGTCATCATTTATCATTGAGGAAATGCAAAATAGAACTAGAAGTGGATACTCCTCTAAAGTGCCTAAAATAAGAAAGAATTGTTTTGGAAATTGTGGAGTAAATAGAACTCTTATACATTGATGATACAGATTTAAAATTATTGATAGAAAATAAAATGTAAAACAATTGGGGAAACAGGAAGTTACTTTTAAAGTTAAACGTACACCTAACATAGGAACACCAATTGAATCCTAGGTATATAAACAAATGAAATCAAAATATTTGTCTATAAAAACCATTTATAGGAATGTTTGTAGCAATCTTATGCATAATTTTTCAAACCTAGAAACATGCCAAATGTCTGTCAACATAAAAATTTATAAAGGAACTAGCGATAGGTACATACAGTAGGCTATTACATAGCAATAGGAAGGATCAAGCTACTAATAAACAAGAATATTTCATACAGTATGCTTAACAAAGAAGATGAGCAGAAAGGAGAATGTATTCTAAGATTCCACTTATGTTATTTCTCAAATAGGAAAAAAAAAATATAATAAAAGTGGTTTCCAGAGACAGAGTTCATTGGGAAGGGGAATGCAGAACATTTTCTAAGGTAATAAAAATGTTCTAAATCTTAAAGGAGTTTGTATGGACTAAAAAGTATGTATTCATTAAAAAAATATCTACTGCACACTTAAGATTTATTATGTACATTTTTATTTTTTTACTTTGAGAGACACAGAGAGAGAGGATGAGTAGCGGAGGGGCAGGGAGAGAGGGAGAGAGAGAGATAATCCCAAGCAGGCTCTGCATTGTCTGTGCAGAGCCCACTGTGGGACTCAAACCCATGAACCATGAGATCATGACCTGAGCCGAAGTCACGAGTTGGACGCTTAACCGACCGAGCCACCTATGCAACCCATATTCTTAATGTAAATTTTAGTAAAATACAATACCAAATAGATTTTTCATTAGTTTTGCTTAGCAGCTTTGGTTTTGGTTGGCAATTCTGTATATGTATGTGTGTGTGTGTGTGTGTGTGTGTGTGTGTGTGTGTGTGTAATATAGACTTGAGTAAATCAGTGAATATACTGAGGATAATAGGAGTTAGATATCTCACTGGTAATGGAGGAATTTACAAATATGGAAAGAAAGAGAACTAAAAGACACTCCAATGGTATTAGCTATAAATTGGAGGTATGCATATGAATTTATGGTTCTTAATAAGTAGACGTAGAAACATAAATGTGACAATTTACACGCATGCGTTATTATGTTATGCTATACTGGAATGTGCCCAGGGGTATTGGATGGTTGGGTGAAGTTGCATGTATTGCCTTGAACCTGATGTGTGTGTTTATGTTTATGTATCTGCATGTATATCTGTGTATATACATATATATGTTATATATATGTATGTGTGTTTATATCTATATACCTATATAATATAGATAAAACCAGATTTTTATTTCTAAATATCAATCTCTATTTAAAGTGTCTGTTACATTTTAGAGAAAAGACACATTCCAAAGGAAAACATAATATAAACCATAAATATCTTTTTGCATTAATAAAAAAGCAGAACTCAAAGAAAAATGAGAATTATCAAAAGGAGCCAGCTTTTTCAATGGGCTCCCTTTGGCCAAATGTAAGAAAATTTGAGCATTAAAATAAACAATAGAGTTGATAGATTAAAAATCATTTAACACTATAATAAGTGATGCTCCAGTTCTTACATAAATGCGTAGTGGAAAAATAGACAAATAGGAGGTACAAAATGAAAACTCTTCATTATAGCAGAATATCATGTAACAAGTATGAAAGTAATGATAAGGGTTGGAAAATCATCAACAGTTATTAGAAATAATTGGTGGAGAATTCATAAGAGATAGGATGTGTACATAGACTTAAGATATTTGTTAAATCTAGAGGGACAAATTATAAGTTTTTATTGAAATAGTATCACCAATATTGAACAAAGGAACTTAACAATGTCCCCTGAAATGATGCACTGAGGACACCATATCACTTCTGTAGTGATTCTTCCAAAAGTACATAAAGCCTGAATTTACATCATAAGATGACATCAAATAAGCCAAAAATGATGGGCCTTTTGCAAAATTATTGGACTGTAATATAAAAAAAAAATGGCAAGTTCCAAAAAGACCAAAAAAAGATAAATAACTGTTCCAGACTAAAGATAATCACAACTGACTTTGGGATGTGAGCTTGGATTTGATGCAGACCAAAAACAAGCAAACGAAAAAACTATCTGTGAAAGATGTTAGTGGAGTTATTGACAAAATTCAAATGTGTACTGTGTGTTAAATAATAGCATTGATTTTGATAATTGTACTGTGACAAATAAGGAATAACATTGTTATTAGAAAAGGCACACTGCTATACTTAAGGGTAGATAGTCATAATATTTCCAACTTTCCCTCAAGTGGCTCACAAAAGTGATGATATAGATTATATATAATAGAAGTACATGTAATATATATAAATAAACATCAGAGGAATTATGAATGCAAATATAACAAAATATAAACATTTTGTGACTGAATAAATTACTGGAGTTTTTTGTATTATTTTTAAATTTTCATGAAAGCTTTAAACAATATTAAAATTAAAAGTTAAAAAAAATTGTCTTAATACTCCATGGTAACCACCATACACTATCAGTGTGGATAGGATGAAATAAACAAATAACAACTAAACAACAATGCTGAATGTTTGTGAGGAGACAGAACAACCAAAACTGTCATTAGTGGGAATAGCGGAAATGCAAAATGGTAAAGCCCGTTTGGAAAATAATTTGGCAATTTATTATAAATTAAACATACACTTATCATACGAACCAGCACTCAGGTATTTACTCAAGTCAATTGAATACTTACGTTTACACAAAAACTCAAACACAAATGTCTCTACTGCATATTTATACCTATATTCATATCCATCAAAAAACTAGAAATAACCAACATGCCTTTTGATAGATGCCTGGGTAAACAAATTTAGTATACCCATACAGTGGTATACTGCTCAGGAATTAAAAGGACCAAATTACTGATGACTTCGCTGTGTAAAACAAATCAACACAAACAACATATATTGCGTGATTTCATTTATAGGGCATTCAGGAAAAGGCAGAAGTATAAGGAAAGCAGATAAGTGGTAGCCAGGAAGTTTATGGATGGGTTATTTTTAATGGGGCAGTCCACAGATCCTTTAGGTTGATGTAATTGTTCCATATAGTACTGAGATGGGAGATGCATCAATCTATACATTTGTCAAGTTGATAGAAACGTATAGTACATAGTAAACTTTACTGTGTGCAAATTAAAAACAAAATCAAGGGGCGCCTGGGTGGCGCAGTCGGTTAAGCGTCCGACTTCAGCCAGGTCACGATCTCAAGGTCCGTGAGTTTCAGCCCCGCGTCAGGCTCTGGGCTGATGGCTCAGAGCCTGGAGCCTGTTTCCGATTCTGTGTCTCCCTCTCTCTCTGCCCCTCCCCCTGCCCCTCCCCCATTCATGCTCTGTCTCTCTCTGTCCCCAAAATAAATAAACGTTGAAAAAAAAATTAAAAAAAAAAAAATCAACCAGGGTATTCGAGGGTGCAGTCACAGAATGCAGACTATCAGAAATAAATCCAACTTCATTACATATTTATGACCTAATCTTACAAAATGAAGAAGGGACTATCGGAGCTGACCTAAATAACTTTGAAAAACAGAGTTTGACAAGTTATAGTAAGGTAAATGCCAAAAAAAAAAAAAAAGAAAAAATCTAAACATAAATGCCATATTTTGGGGTAAATTTGTTTCTCACAGAGGTAAAGTTTAGCAAGTCTGAAACTACTTTACTTGTATACTAGGGTTGAACATCTAAGTAAATAAATTATAGATAATGGGAACCAAGCTGCTCACCATCAGAAGGAAAAAACATTATAAATAAACAAGTGAGGAAGACTACAACAATATATGTGGTGATGTATTAGAGATATATGAATGGCCACTAGTTACCTGAAAGCATTTTCCAAAGTGCTAGGTAGACTTTTGGACTGTGCTGTCCTAAATAAACTTCAGATACAAGACTTTGTGAGTGAAATAAGTGACTAAACTCCTTTTCAATCTCCCCAAGGAAAGGCATTGAAGAATTACTAAGTGGTCATAGTAAGGTAATGACTGATAAAGAATTAGAAACAGGATACAACTTTACAAATAAAAACACATATGGCAATTTAGAGTACTTTGGGTGATAATTTGACTATCAGGAATGTATTTATGGACTAATTTTCGAAACGTATTTTGTATTTGAATGACTCAAACTAATTTTGAGACACATGTTAAAGAATCACTGCCCTGGGTACTCTGTTTTAAGGACTCTTCCTTTTTGTCCCATTGAACAGTTTGTAAAGTTCCATTAAAACAGTGTTACATTCATGGGTGCTTGGGTGGCTCAGTTGGTTGAGTGTTCCACTTTGGCTCAGGTCATGATCTCACAGTTCATGGGTTTGAGCCCCACATGGGATCTGTGCTGACAGTCTGAAGTCTGCTTCAGATTCTGTGTCTCCCTCTCTCTTTGCCCCTCCCTGTACGAGCTCTGTCTCTCTCTAAAAAATAAATAAATGTTAAAAAAACAATTTAAAAGAAAACAGTATTACACTCAAAGACATACATCTGCTCTGTTCTCTAAAATTCAAAGTCCATGAGGTCTGGTTTTTTTTGGTTTTTTTTTTTTTTTTTTTACTGCTTGAATGTTTAACACATCCAGACTACCAGTCTTACACCATGTGCACCCACTATATACTTGCTAAATGAAAGAATTATTTTTTTCTTTTTTGGACAACTTATATTCTCTAAATTATAATGGTTAAATAGATGAGAAGATCAGAATCAAATATTATGTATATCCCTATAGGAAAATATCTGGACTTATATATTCATTAAAACCCATTTGTTTAAAATCAATTCATTTGCATTTTCTTTGTTGCAGACATTTTACTAAGGATGACATGTGGTTTTCTCTTATATTGCTTTCAATAGATAATATCCAATTGCTTCATCTTTGACATTTGATGGTTTATATGTTTAATGGATTTAAGGGAACTCAGGGCTCATAACATTTGTTATGGCTAAATATGTTTTATCATGTGTATATTTTGTGAGTAACACATATTGATTTTCAATGTTATGATGGACACAAATATACTCTGTAGTCTATTGAATAATTTAATCTCTAAGATATTCAGAAGAGCACTTTTTCTTGGCAATTTAAATGTGACTGAATATTCCTCGTAATGTAATAATGCTTTTCATATACAAGAAGAGTTTTATTATATAGGAATAAGATATAGGAATTCATCTGCTTCTGTTTTATTCAGTGTTAGGCTTTAACCTACATTCACTACCTTTAATCACTCTAGTCAAGGATTTATGCCATGAAATTGCTGAAACCAATCATGTGACTGATAATACTCAACGAATGCCTGGAGTACAGCTTTTTTCAAGGTTATTTAAAAAGTCATTTTGGAGCACTTTCAAACAAGAGTGAATGTTAGTTCCTAGAACTTAATATTGGGGGCATTTTTTTAAAGCCATGTATGTATACTTCTTACATAGAATCATCAGAATTAAAGTAATAATTTTAATCAAAACCTATGATTTTCAACTGGTAGGCAACTCAGATTAAATAAAGCAAAATGGATATTTAATTTAAGATAATTTACATGAAATTACCTAGAATTTCTTACATTAAAGAACAAGCCAACAAACATCGTTTTGAAAACCTGAAGAGCAGAGGGAGTAACAATGCAAGGTGAGTGAGTTCATTGAATCTGGGGCCAGATGTCCGGGACAGAGCATGGCTCCCCTACTGACATAATCAACCTATGCCACAATTACCTCATCTAAAAAAGTGGGTATAATTGCAGTACCCACTCATAGATTCTTTGTGAGGAGTTAGCATACATAAATCACTTAAAATAGTACCTAGTGTGTTTTAAGTTCTAAGTGATTGTTATTTTTATAAATATTACCTAAATCATGTCTCAAGTGTTACCTTACATTGACTTTATGTACCTCATTAGTGATACAAAACTCCCTACACATACAAAGACTAGAAATATTTTCATTGCACTCTTAGCTTTATCCTTTATGTATTTACTCTGAATAGAAGCTTACAGAAACTACAGATTTACATTTATGACTATTTTTCCAAAATAAACTTAATTTTATAAAATATGATGAAAAAATAAGACCACCTGGGAAGCTAAAGTTGTTTACGTTAAAGAAGAGGGTTGTAGTCATGTGACCTAGGAGGCTCTGAGTCTTAACTAGTATTGTGCTATTCTTCAAACTTTTAACCTTACCAACTATTTTGCACTTGAGATTGTTTTTAATGGGCAAATATGTGCCATAGTTTAATCTGAAATTTGAATGTAAATGTTTTGTCACAGGAGAAAAATTCTTGAAAATTTTAGTCCTGTCGGTGCCAATAAGATATATGATTGGGAAAATGGCTAGGCAAGGATCCAGACTGAATTTTTAGAATGTGTTCCTTGATAAATATTTGCTGTTCTACTTAAAAGCAAAAGATTTTGTATTATTTTAAACGACCTCCCCAATAATATTCAATGTTGTGTCCCAAGCTTGCCTGTTCTTCATTAAACTGAGAGTCAGCATCTTGAAGTTTGTACACGGGATGAAAATATACAGTACTAAAAATGTAATTTTGCAAACAAGCAACTTCCTTTTATATTTTATCTCAACATACCATTGAAGGTACTATTGCTGCTGCAGATATAAAATAAGCTTGACTATTAAAGGTACTGTCATTATCGATATAAGGTTGTTGGTTATTCCCAGGTTAAATGTCAACTTCTTTTGTGTTCAATAATCTGTGTTTTGTAGGGTTTCTCTTTTTGGGATTTTTTTTTTCCACTTCAGTGCGACATCTGGTTTAAAGGTGGTTTATGTAATATCATGGCTTAGAGGAAATTGTTTCATTTGTGTGTTGTACCTGAGTTTTCTCTGGCTTCTATTGAAGTTTCTCATAGTGCTTGATCTGTTTGCCCTTTTCTGCCATTGTACCACCCTCTGCTGAGAGACCAAGATTGATGTAAATTGTGGTCCATTCGCTTTCCTTGTTCATTGTAAGATCATTCTCTCATTCTCTCAAGCTCACCTCACCACCCTGCACTTCAGGGATTCCCTTTAGCTTTCACTGCTGCTAAATTTACCATGGCTATCAAGATCAGTGGTTCAGCCCTTCAGGCCTTTGCTAAAAAATCATTTCACCCATGCCTACAGAAAGCCACATACCAAGGTCATAACGGACTACAATGAACAATTACATGCCAACAGATTGGATAACTTAGAAGAAATGGATTAATTTCTAGAAACACATAACCTACCAAGACTGCATCATAAAGAAATAGAACATTGAATAAACCAATGAATAAAGAGAGTGAACTAGTAATCAAAAACCTCCCACCAAAGGAAAGCCCAGGACTAGATGCTTTAATGGTGAATTTTACTGAGGGTTGAAAGAAGAATCTTTCTCAAACTCTTCCAAAAAAAAAAAAAAAGGAAGCACTCCTAAACCTATTTTAAAAGGCAAGTATTACCCTGATATTAATGTCAGATAAGGTCACTACAAGAAAATAAAATTATAAGCAAATATCCCTGATCAGTTGAATTCTTAATTGTATATGGTATCTGTTCTTCCCTTAACCAATTAATTAATGAATTGACCTAATAGTGACCAACCAAAGTTTAACAAGAATAGCAGTTAATATATTAAAAAGATAATATTACCTTGTTATATTTCAGTAGCTTTATTGACATATAATTCATATATCATAAAATTCACAAGTTTATGCAATTCAGTGGATTTTAGCATATTCACAGATTTGAGCAACCATCATTGCCACCTAAATTAAGAACATTTCATCACCTTGGGGCACCTGGGTGGCTCAGTCAGTTAAGTGACTGACTTTGGCTTCGTGATCTCACAGTTCATGTGTTCAAGCCCCACATCGGGCTCTGTGATGACAGCTCAGAGGATGGAACCTGCTTCAGAATCTGTGTCTCCCTCTCTCTCTGCCCCTCCCCTGCTCCTGCTTTCTCTCTCAAGAATAAATAAAACATTTTTTAAAAAAGAACATTACATCATATCTAAAAGAAACTCTGTACCCATTAGCAGTCACTCTTCATCTCTCTCCCCAACCCTAGGCAGCCACCAGTCTATTTTCTTCCTCTGCAGATTTGCCTATTCTAGACATTTAATATAAATGGAATGTGATGTGATCTTTGTAGCTGGCTTCTTTCACGTAGCATAATTACCAATAACGTAGTATTTCTGACAGTTTTGCTATCTTTAATATGTCATATCTTTTTTGTTCTTTTATCTTCAATTATTCTCTTCTTTTTGTATAAAATAAGTATTTACTTTTTTAAATTTTTAAAATCTTCATTTATTTATTTTTTTTAACTTTTTTTTTAACTTTTTTTTAATGAAATTTATTGACAAATTGGTTTCCATACAACACTCAGTGCTCATCCCAAAAGGTGCCCTTCTCAATACCCATCACCCACCCTCTCCTCCCTCCCACCCCCCATCAACCCTCAGTTTGTTCTCAGTTTTTAACAGTCTCTTATGCTTTGGCTCTCTCCCATTCTAACCTCTTTTTTTTTTTTTTCCTTCCCCTCCCCCAAGGGTTCGTGTTAAGTTTCTCAGGATCCACATAAGAGTGAAACCATATGGTATCTGTCTTTCTCTGTATGGCTTATTTCACTTAGCATCACCCTCTCCAGTTCCATCCACGTTGCTACAAAAGGGCATATTTCATTTTTTCTCATTGCCACGTAGTACTCCATTGTGTATATAAACCACAATTTCTTTATCCATTCATCAGTTGATGGACATTTAGGCTCTTTCCATAATTTGGCTATTGTTGAGAGTGCTGCTATGAACATTGGGGTACAAGTGGCCCTATGCATCAGTGCTCCTGTATCCCTTGGATAAATTCCTAGCAGTGCTACTGCTGGGTCATAGGGTAGGTCTATTTTTAATTTTCTGAGGAACCTCCACACTGCTTTCCAGAATGGCTGCACCAATTTGCATTCCCACCAACAGTGCAAGAGGGTTCCCGTTTCTCCACATCCTCTCCAGCATCTATAGTCTCCTGATTTGTTCATTTTGGCCACTCTGACTGGCGTGAGGTGATACCTGAGTGTGGTTTTGATTTGTATTTCCCTGATAAGGAGCGACGCTGAACATCTTTTCATGTGCCTGTTGGCCATCCGGATGTCTTCTTTAGAGAAGTGTCTATTCATGTTTTCTGCCCATTTCTTCACTGGGTTATTTGTTTTTCGGGTGTGGAGTTTGGTGAGCTCTTTATAGATTTTGGATACTAGCCCTTTGTCCGATATGTCATTTGCGAATATCTTTTCCCATTCCGTTGGTTGCCTTTTAGTTTTGTTGGTTGTTTCCTTTGCTGTGCAGAAGCTTTTTATCTTCATAAGGTCCCAGTAATTCACTTTTGCTTTAAATTCCCTTGCCTTTGGGGATGTGTCGAGTAAGAGATTGCTACGGCTGAGGTCAGAGAGGTCTTTTCCTGCTTTCTCCTCTAAGGTTTTGATGGTTTCCTGTCTCACATTTAGGTCCTTTATCCATTTTGAGTTTATTTTTGTGAATGGTGTGAGAAAGTGGTCTAGTTTCAACCTTCTGCATGTTGCTGTCCAGTTCTCCCAGCACCATTTGTTAAAGAGGCTGTCTTTTTTCCATTGGATGTTCTTTCCTGCTTTGTCAAAGATGAGTTGGCCATACATTTGTGGGTCTAGTTCTGGGGTTTCTATTCTATTCCATTGGTCTATGTGTCTGTTTTTGTGCCAAAAATCTTCATTTATTTTTAAGAGAGATACAGACAGAGTGTGAGTGGGGGAGGAACAGAGAGAGAGAGGGAGACAGAATCCAAGGCAGTTTCCAGGCTCTGAGCTGTCAGCACAGAGCCCAATGCAGGGCTTGAACTCACAAACTGTGAGATCATGACCTGAACTGAAGTCGGATGCTTAACTGACTGAGCCTCCCAGGCGCCCCATAAAATAAATATTTTCTAGTGTATGTTTTTGATTCCTGTCTTCACAGTCTTAACCACACACTTTATTATGTGGATGACTAAATTTATTTTTGTAAAATGGATGGGACAAAAAAATAACAGGACAAAGGTACTGAAAGTGTGATGAGACTGGATTAAGACCTGATGTTTGTTTCTATTTCTTTAGCAACACAGGTGAAGAAGGGGCACCTTCGTGGCTCAGACTTCAGTTTGGGTCACGATCTCATGGTTCCCCCGCCTTGGGCTCTTGTGCTGACAGCTCAGAGCCTGGGTCCTGGTTTGGATTCTATGTCTCCTTCTCTCTCTGCCCCTCCCCTGCTTGCACTCTGTCTCTCTCTCTCTCTCAAAAATAAATAAACATTTTAAAAAATTATGAAAAAAAAAAAGAAACACAGGTGAAGAAGAAAGCAAAGGCGGAGTTAAGAATAATTAGTTCATGTTTCTATGGGGGTCTGTAGCTCCATAAAGAATTTTATTATAAAAGAGTAAAATATACCTATTTGATAGACATTATTGTCAATGGATTTATCTTAATGTAAAATTTACTGTGTTTTAAAATAAATCTTAATGCAGAAATTATTGGGTTAAAAGAATTGTATCACCCCTTTCTGCTTTGGTATCACATTATCTTACATCTTTGCCATTTTTCCAGTTTGTATGCAATTGAGATAATCTAATACAACTTATTTTTTAATTTCCAAAATTGAAAATGATATAATAAAGATAAGTAAATTTTCTTTTTTGTACCTATATATTTTTTTAAATAAAACTTAACCTAAGATTGCAAAAAAGTTTAAAAAATTGTAATACATTAAAAAAACATTAAAAACATTAATATATTAAAATACGTTAAAATGATACATATTTTTTTTCTGGTGCTCAATCACACAAGGAATTGTAACTACATGAGGAGATATGTTAGTAAGCTTAACCACAGTAATCATCTCACTATGTATATCAAGTCATCATGTTGTACACCTTAAATATGCAGATCTTCCTCAACTCACAACGGGCTTATGTTCTGATAAACCTACTGTAAGTTGAAAATATCATAAGTAAAAAATGCATGTAATACACCTAAGCTAACGAACATCGTAGCTTAGCCAAAGATGCTTTAAATGTAGTCAGAATAATTATTAATCTTTAGTTGGGCAAAATCACCCAAGGCAAGCTTATTTTATGATAAAGTGTTGACTATCTCCTGTAATTTACTAAATACTGTAATGAAAGTGAAAAACAGATAGTCGTATGGGTACAGAATGGTTGCAAATATATCAATTGTTTATCCTCACCATCATTGGCTGACTGGGAGCTGAGGCTGGCTGCCAATGCTCAGCTTCACAGAAGTGTATCATACTGCATATTGCCACCCCCAGGAAAAGATAAAAATTCAAAATTTGAAGTGAAGTTCTACTGAATGCATATCACTTTGCACCACTGTAAAGTTGGAAAATCATAAATGAAGCCATAGTAAGTCAGGGACCATTTATATATGATTTTTATTTAAGTTTTTTAAATTATAAATTCTAAAATACAACCAATACTTGTAAAATACATCTATATCATTGGCCACTAATACATGAGGATTCTGGGAAGATAAATGAGGAAATTTCTGAGAATTATGAGAAAAAATGTGGTTGTTTCCATTGTTCTGTCTCTCTGATCACTAACTTTGAGAATTAATCAAATCTTCAAAAAGTATAATTATACTTCAAAGTATAATTGGGAGCTGTGATTCTGGGCATTTGGGAGACAGAAAGAGAGAAGATGGAGATGGAGGAGAAAGAGAGAGGAAGAGAATATCTCCCCAGAAAAATCAGTGCCCTGATTTCATTAGTCTACATGAAATTTCTGATGGTAGATAATTACAGACCTCCCTGGTCATTCACAAGGCACAAAAATATTTATTACCACCTTAATGTTCAGTAAAGACAGACAGTGTCCTATAGTTCTTCTGTTTAGTAAGCATTGTTTCTCCTGTGCAATTTGGATAATAGACTTATAATGGATTTTAAGAGAATATAAAGAGCACATCTTTAATATTTCAGTGTATGCTTCATGAAGAACTACTCTCTTTACTCAATACATATCCCTATAACTCTCTGCAGAGACAAGAGTTTACACTGTCCAGGTTGATCCTTTCAAGTCTTTGTTGCAGATTGTAAAAGTTGGAGGACTTGATTTCTCTTTCTTGTATTTTTGTAGTGGATGCCACCATGCCTTTATTACTGTCATTTACACCTCCTATATGACACATCCTAACAGAAATGTAACCTAACCTAACCTGTTATTTACTATTTATAACATTGTTTTTTATAAATATCTGAATTCTGCTATCACTGAAGAATTTTTAAGCATTTTTCTTTAAGTTTATCTAAATCGTCATAAAAAATTCAAACCACTAGACTAATATAGACTCATATTATGAGCATGTTTAGCATTTTCACATTTTCATAAACATCTACATCCACTCAAAGCTTCCAAAACAGTATTTTCCTTTGAGTTTAACAATATCATAGAGAACTTGATACTAAAAGTGATTCATACACTTGGAAGTAGCATACTAATTTGATTGATGCAAATTTCAATTAGAGGAAAAATAGTTCAGTTAAACATACATTTCTACCACCAGTGCAACTTCAGTTGGAACATAAGCATTTGGGATTTTGTAAATTGATGACACAGTTGTAAAAGGAAACTAATGAAAATAGGTTTTTAATTTTTCCCACCAACTATGTATGCAAATAAAATGCATATTACCATGGCTTCTCCATTTTAAATTGTGTCAACAAAATACAGTTTTCAGCAAAATAAAACCTCAGGTAAAATATAAACATTATGCATACATTTTAAAGTACAACTTGGAAATGCAATGTAATTCTTACTGTGAACAGGCTTAGTATACTTCATTACCACTTTTTAAGGAAGGATTTTAATGACTTCTTAATGCACATAGGTCCAAATCCTATGGACCGAAAAGCATTTTATGATCTTGTCCCAAACTAAGAGATATTATTTAAATTTGTGAATTTCATTTAACTCATCCCCACCTTTATAAGATATTAACATCATTTTTTTTAATTCCAGTGTAGTTAACACACAGTGTTAACATTAGTTTCAGATGTGCAATATAGTGATTCAACAATTCTGTACATTACTCAGTGTTCATCATAAGTGTACTTTTAATCCCCATCACCTATTTCACGCATCCTCCCCGACCACCTCCTTTTTGGTAACCATCAGTTTGTTTTCTATAGTTAAATGTCTCTTTTTTGGTTTATCTCTTTTTGTCTTTGTTCATTTCTTTCATTTCTTAAATTCCACATATGAGTGAAATCATAGGGTATTCGTCTCTCTCTAAGTGACCTGTTTCACTTAACATTATACTTTCTAAATCCATTCATATTGTTGCAAATGGCAAGATTTTATCTTTTTTATGTTTTATGGCTGAGTAGTAACATTCATATATATATATATATTCATATATATTCATATATATATTCATACATATATTCATATATATGTGTATATATATGTATATATATATAGAGAGAGAGAGAGAGAGAGAGAGACAGAGAGTAAAATCTGGGATTCTGGGATTGTGAGTAACTTGTTTATTTCTAATAAATTTTAACTTGATAAATGAGCAATGTCTTGCAATATGAGTAGTACGTGATGTTGAGCGTCACATGATCACAACTGAGCCAATGGTTCTTTCTCTCTCTTGCTGCAGGATTGTGGGGATCATCTCCCGTGCTCAGAAGCTCAGTCTCAGGCTGTGGTGTTTGGCAGAAATAGAACATAGGAAGGTGCCAAGAATTGACACTAGTGGATTTTTTGTCACTTCAAAGCACCTATGGATAGTCCTTTGCTTTTCCATATAAAAGAAAGCTTAGGAATGCTTTGCTTCATTCTGGGTCAGGCTGCCTGCAGATATAGATCCTTTCCTCTGCTACTGTATTGTCAGTTACATTAAATACAGTGTATGACAAGAGTTTATTAATACTGTACTATAGTCAGCATCGGTGCAAGTGTATACAATGGCCCCCATGCAGAAAAAGGATGAAAAGAAAGGCTATAAGAAGGAGATGATTATGGTGGAAGTTAAGAAGGAAATCATCGAGAGGTACTAACAAAGTATGTGAGTGGACGAAATTGCAAGATTTTATAAGAAGTCTACATCTGCACCTCATCTACAGAGGAGAAGGAGAAAAAGGCTGAGGAATTCCTTATTTCAAATGAGGTTAGGGAGATGTGTAAAATATGGAAAAGAGTACAAACTTTTGTATAAATGCACCACCAGAATGAGGCTGTAGCAGTGCAAGTGATGAATGTGTTTAATGACAACACAATGTCCCATTTCCACAAAATCCTCAAAAGGAGGCGAAAGCAAGTGTCATTGGATAGGTTCTTTGTTAAAGTTGCATGAATAGAAAAAAGATTCCATTGATCAATAGATAGCACTGATTCCTGTAGTGTTTTGTATTCTTTGTGTACCTATTGTTAGTGAAATTACTAGATCATGGTAATTGTATTTTTAATTTTAGAGGAATATCCAAATTGTTTTCTACAGTGGCTGCACCAGTTTGCATTTTCACCAACAGTGCACAAGGATTCCTTTTTCTCCACATCCTTGCCAACCTTGTTTCTTGTGGGTTTTTTTGTTTGTTTGTTTTTGTTCTGTTTTGGTTTTTTTAGTCATTCTGAGAGGTGTGGAGTGTTTTCTCGTTATGGTTTTGATTTGTATTTCCCTCATGATTAGTGATATTGAGCATCTTTTCATGTGTCTGTTGGCCATCTGTATGTCTTCTTTGGAGAAACATCTGTTTATGTCTTTGGTCCATGTTTTAATTGGATTATTTGTTTTGGTTGTTGAGTTGTATAAGTTCTTTATATATTTTGGATACTAACCTTTTATCAGATATGTCATTTGCAAATATCTCCTCCTATTCTGTAGGTTGTCTTTTAGTTTTGTTAATTGTTTCCTTTACTGTGCAGAAGTTTTTTATTTTGACGTAGTCCTAATAGTTTATATTTGCTTTTGTTTCCCTTGCCTCAGAAGACATATCTAGAAAAATGTTGCTACAGTTTCCCTTGCCTCAGAAGACATATCTAGAAAAATGTTGCTACAGTTGATGTCAGAGAAATTACTGCCTGAACTTTCTCATAGGATTTTTATGGTTTCAAGTCTCACATTTAGGTCTTCAGTACATTTTGTATGTATTTTTCTGTATGGTGTAAGAAAGTGGTCCAGCCTCATTCTTTTGCATGTAGCTGTCCAGTTTTCCCAGCATCATTTGTCGAAGAGACTGTCTTTTAATATTGGATATTCTTTCCTGATTTGTCAAAAATTATTTGACCATATAATTTTGGGTTTATTTCTGGGTTTTCTATTCTGTTTCCTGGATCTATGTGTTTATTTTTGTGCCAGGACCATACTGTTTTGCTTACTTTAGTTTTGTAGTATATCTTGAAATCTGGAATTGTGATACCTCCAGTTTTATTCTTTTTCAAGATTTCTTGGGCTATTTGGGTTTTTTTTTCTGGTTCCATACAAATTTTTGTATTATTTGTTGTAGTTCTGTGAAAAATGCTGTTGGTATTTGGATATGGACCACATTAAATGTGTAGATTGCTTTGGGTAGTACAGACATTTTAGCAATATTTGTTCTCCCAGCCCAAGAGCATGTGATATCTTTCATTTTTATGTGTTTCAACTTCAGTTTCTTTCATAAATGTTTTATAGTTTTCAGAATACATCTCTTTCCTTGGTTAAATTTATTTGTAGGAATTTTATAATTTCTGCTGTCCTTGTAAATGAGATTGTTTTCTTAATTTCCTCTCCCTTCCAGGTAATCAGAATGCCTTTCACTTCTTTTAAAGTCACACCTTATTTTGTCAGAGCTTCCCAAGATAATCTCTCTTTTCATTGACTCAAAGTCATCTGATCAGGTGACTTGAATTATTTCCACAAATCCTTTCTGCAGTATAATGTAATATAATCATGGGCGTGATATTTTATTACATTCTCAAATCTCACCCATACTCAAAAGGAGAGGATTCTACAGGTCATGTACCCTGGGGGTGGGGATCATGGAGGGCATATTAGAATTCCTCCTGCTATGGTGATTCTTTAACATGAGAAATTGACCACATTTACCACTTATTGTACTACATTGATTTACTTGCTTATATGAGCCTTCATTGTTTATAACCCCAACTTCTACCTCATTGTTCATCACCTAGTAGGCGTTCATTAAGTATTGATATAGTGAATTAATAATATACAAATCATAGTATTCACATTGCAGTATTCAAGGTACAGTGAACATAGTATTCAAGGTACAGTGAACCCCTGAGTATTCTGTAAAAGAGAATATCATGAGTGATTTCTCAAATATGAGTATAAATTACTGTTCGGCAATCTAATGGATTATATGTATGCAACTATTTATGAAAGAGACAAGCTAAATTAACTTCTCACGAGCAAAGCAAAACACCTATTCTCACAATTAAATATTTAGAAGTAGGTAATTAGAAAGAAGGGTATGCATGAGAACTTTTTGTTAAGGATAATTCATTGTTTTATGTGTTTCTGGTGAATGTTGTTCGATGTCATTTCTCTTATTTTGCAAAGAAAACACTTTCATTATGATAAAATAGTATCTAGGAATGCACCATTTGCAATATACTTCAATTTCTTAATGTTTTAAGGAGAAGGAACAGGTCTTGTTCCTATTTGAATTCTCCACACTATATGATAGCTCTTGAAAAAATAAAACCACTTAATAGATGTTTTAATTTAAGGAACTACTTATTTTTATGCTCTTTGGAAGTAGTTTTTATTTTTACTTCTTTCACTGTATTTGGAACTTGAAGCATTGTGTGTTCAACTTAGTACAGTTTCTTTTGCTCTTATTTTATGGGCACTAACTATATTAAGTCTTTCACTATTATATATTGCTGATATCTTCAGCGGTTGCTAGGGTTGTCTTACCTTTTTTCCTGTTATCAAGAAAAAAAGTTGGGAGAACCATAGGCATCCTGAGGTTTTAGAATTTCTCCAACTACCACTGTAGTTCAAAAACTTTGAAAGCTTTCTCTCTTATCCCAGTTCATTTTATCATCCCTTCATCCCTATAGTTGTGAAGTTACTAAGAAAATCTGAGCAGTTAAAGGACTTATGGTTGCTGGATATGTTCTTCTCTCAGGTATTCGGCAAGGCACTTTTATAAGCCTTAGAAGTATACATATATTCGACATGTTTGGTGAATGAATGCTATTATTTAAAAACTTGCCAAATAGTTAATATACAAATATTTTTACTATGTCTGGAAAACTGACACCTGAATAATGATTTTGCTTTGTTGAACAACTTAATGCTGTTTATGCTTCACTTTTTAAATTACCTTGGGTCAGCCATCTTACTTATATCTCCAAATACTTCTATATATTTTACCCAATGACAATTGCTTTATGTAGATACATTCTCTGAGTAAAATTTAAAACTTAGTTTCAGGGCTGAGGTGTTATTCAAGATTAAAGCCTTATCAAAATGTTCTTTTTTCATTGTTTACTTATTTTGAGTATAGCAACAAATCTATCAAGAAAAGCTTATAGTGATAGCAGCCTCCAGGGTACAAAAAACAAAACAAAACAAAACACAGGGAGCATCAAATCATCAATAATGTACTTTTTTAATTGCAATGTCTTCAGAGAACATTGTTGAACAAGAGGTATGAAGTATGAAGAAACAAAATGGGGTTTTAAAAAATGCTGTCACTTAACATTGCTGCCTGCTGGTACTTTGTTAGATGAAGCATAGAAATCATAAATAACATTTCTTTCTTAAATTGTAATGTAGAGAGAGAGAGAGAGAGAATCACAATGATAATATCGAAGAGAATTATGAATCTTTGCCTAGAGACTAAGTTGAATGCATTTATGCAGACAAATGCCAAGCAACTGACAGCAGTCAGGGGGATTTGTTCATTAAGTAAACACTGACACTCTGATTCTTTCCTTTCAGGTTCTTCTTGTGATTTGGAGCCTTGTGAGGCTAGTAATCCTTGTGAGAGTGGAGCAGTGTGTGGAGAGACAATGGATCTGGAAATGTCTCCTCTTGGGTACCAGTGTCCATGTGGGAAAGGCTTTGCAGGTCCACACTGTGAGATCAATGTCAATGAGTGCAGTTCCAGCCCTTGCCTGCACAGTTATTGCTATGACAGTGAGTTCACTCAGCCGCAGCAATTCCTGTAGAGTAGTCCAACTTAGAATCTGACATAGTAATGAAATAACTCAGTATGCAACCTTGATTATTTACTGACTTTATCCTGCCCTGAATATCAAAGCCAACCCCGTTATTTTCACAAAACACCCCCACATCTGATGAGTTCATTTATGTTTTATAAGTCATAATGGTAGCAAATGAGAAAATGTAATGAGATGTGGCTTCTATGTTCTAATGTTAGAATTAGCCTTTCTTTCCTTTATTTTTAATGGTAGGTTTTTAAGAGTGTTTATTTGTAGGTAGGGGAAGCACTATTTTCAGTGACTTAAAACAAATCATTATTTTATCCCATCTATTACACACACACACACACACACACACACACACACACACACATACACACACACACATTTCCTCCCACCAGAATATGTATTCCTTTAATTTCACAGAGGAAAAAGAAGATGATAGGAAGAACAGGAAAAATCAGAGGTATGAAGGGGAGAAAGAAAAAAAAATACTGGGTATTATAATATGGATTTTGGGGCACCTGGGGTGGCTCAGTCAGTTAAGCAGCTGTTGATTTCAGCTCAGGTCATGATCCCAGTGTTTGTGAGTTTGAACCCCGAATCGGGCTCTGTGCTGACAGCAGTGAACCTAATTTGGGTCTTCTGTCTTCCTCTTTCTGTAAGCCCCCTCCCTTTCTCTCAAAATAAATAAACATAACATTTTTCAAAACATAGATTTAGCCATGGAAGAACCTGCCTAAGATGGATAATTTTTATGGAGACACAGGCAAAATGGCACAAAATAGCTCTGTGAAATGGATGTGGCTAAGGGGCATTAAGAGGAAAGAAAGAGCTAGAAGGATGTTGACAAAAAGCTGTCCATCTTATTTTGTTTTATTTTACCTCTTTAAAATATATTTTTATGTGATCCCTCAGTAAATAGATAATGTAATCAAGGAAAAAACACATTTTAATAGAAAGTCATTTTATTTTGAAATGGTATAATTCACTGAATTATGAATTAATTTTCTTTAAACCAATGCTTTGCAAATGTATGACATTAAGGAATA